>NC_060149.1:756278810-758931310 GCF_021461385.2 Schistocerca piceifrons | reverse complement strand
TGTGATGGTGGACGAGAATTTGATAATACTGAAATTAAGATTTGATGAAATTAAATGGCATACAAATCATCATCACAAATCCTTATACTCCAGAGCAGAATGGATGTGCTGAGCGCACTAACAGAACAGTTGTCGAACTGGCTCGAACCGTGCTTCAAGCTCAGGGCCTGCCTTAGTTTTTGTGGGCAGAAGCAGTAAAAACAGTTGTTTATGTGTTAAACAAAACTGGCACAAGTCATGTGCATGGCAAAACACCTTATGAGGTATTCACTGGAAAGACAATACAGCTAAATAAACTTCATATTTATAGAATGAAGCGTTTTGTCCATATTCTGATAGAAAAGCTAAAGAAATGAGATCAAAAGGGAAAAACAGGAATCTTTGTTGGTTATTCTGATGGCATTGATGGCTTTTGAGTGTGAATTGAATCAGAAAAACGGATTATTTGGAGTAAGGATGCTGGCCGATGTGGCCGAATGGTTCTAGGCGCTTCAATCTGGAACCACGCGACCGCTACAGTCGCAGGTTCGAATCCTGCCTTGGGCATGGATGTGTGTGATGTCCTTAGGTTAGTTAGGTTTAAGTAGATCTAAGTTCTAGGGGACTGATTACCTCAGATGTTGAGTCCCATAGTGCTCATAGCAATTTGAACCATTTTTGGAGTAAGGATGTTATTTCTTAACCTGAGAAAACTGGTAAGACAATGGTGTTACTCCAAAGTGAAGCAAGCAATGAAGGACTGAAGAATCATGAAGACACAAGTGTGTTAAAGGAACCTACAAAAGAAAGTTCTAGGGAAAGAAAATTGAGAAACAAGCAACTACTGTAGAAACCAGAGTGTCTTATTGAAATTATGCTGGCTGAAATAAATGAGCCAAAGAATTATACAGAGACAATTAATTCTGTAGACCATGAACACTGGAGAAAAGCTATGGGGGAAGAAATGCCTTCATTGAAGGAAAATGCTACGTGGACTTTGGAACCTCTGCCACCAGACCATAAGCCTATTACAAACCATTCGGTTTATAGAATTAAACATAAGACTTTTGGTAAAATTGACTTTAATGAAATGTTCATTCCTGTTGCTAGATACAATACAATTAGAGCAATTTTGAGTGTTTCTGCTAGTGAGCAACTTCAGTTGGCACAATTCAATGTAAAATCTGCTTTTTTGAATGACTTCTTAAAAGAAGAAATATATATGGAGCAGCCTGAGGGATTTAGTGATGGACCAAATCAGGCATGCAAATTTCATAAAAGTTTATATGAACTCAAACAATCTCCAAGATGCTGTAACCAAGAGTTCAAGGACTTCCTAATAAATCTTAGGCTTGTGGGAAGTAAGGCAGACCTGTGATTGTTATATTGAGAAAACTGCAATGACAAGTTCATGGTAGTTCTGTATGTTGATGATGGATTAATATCTGCAAGTAAGAAGAAGGATACTGAAGTTTTCCTAACAGAAATTCAACATGAGTTTAAAATTACTGTTCAGCCAGTAGGGTATTTCATAAATATTAATGTTGTATGACATGATAATGGACCAATAGAGATTAATCAAGAAAGTTATGCTAAATATATTCTTAGACGGTTTAACATGACAGAGGGAAATCCTGTGACAACTCCAATTGAGCAGTATCTGCAGCCAAATGAGTTAACCAGTGATAAACCAACTAACACTCCATATTGAGAAGCAGTTGGCTGTCTATTTTATTTATCTGTTGGTACAAGGCCCGATATAGCATTTGCAGTGAGCTATGTGTCAAAATTTTTAGAGACTCCCTGAGAAAATCACTGGTCTGTGGTAAAAAGAATCCTAAAGTATATAAAATTTCAGATCATTATTTGTAATGTGTTAAGTATGGCATTTAGCAAGAAAAACATTTAAGGGAAGTGTTGAAGTGAAAGGTTTATATTAATCTCTCTTCTGTGTACTATGTCTTTGGTTGGTGTCATATAATAAAATACATGTGTCTTGTTATAGCAACTATGTCATGCGTATGCTTTATGTTGTGCCCTTTAGTCCTTTCTTGAAGTTTCTACAATACTGTACACAGTACCTGTAATATATACCAGTTAGAAATTTGGAAAATTTCCAACCTACACATTAAACTACTGTTGGTATCTAGTATCACTGTACCATGCAGGTTTTAATCTATCCACAATAATGAGTTTTGAAAATTTGCTGCTTTATATCTTTAGAAATTTTCCTTGTCTGCAATCAAGTTGGAGTATACAAACAATGGATTTTCACTTTTGTAGCAAACCTTAGGCAAATTTTCTCCTATAGTCTAGTTGTTGCAGATCCAAGTGAGACAATATCATAAGGTCATAAACACCCCCACACCCCCCGCCCCCACCCCCCACACGTACCCCCACACAAAAAATAGTTCAGTAAAGACATTTATATTTTTACCTATACTAATTTCTAAATTTCTCAGGAAACTCTCAGGGAATAAATTAGAATGACAACCAAGCACCTTGAAAATGACAAATAAGGCTAGGGAATGACAAGCTTCATTTAACACAGACTGTTCTTTTGTTGTTAGCCTATAGAAATGGGATGTGGGTTCGACCAGAAGCAGAGAAAATTCCAGTTGGATAAACAGGCCCGTTCACAAAATGACTTTACCTGGTGCCAACATCAAACCTGACATGGTTTGTTAGCACACAAGTAGAGCCAGCGAACTGGAGGAAAGTAAGGAAGGCAAGACAGAAATGGAAAGGTGCTCCTCTGAGTGTGTGTGTGTGAGAGTCAGACAGAGAGAGAGAGAGAGAGAGAGAGAGAGAGAGAGCGAGAGAGAGAGAGAGAGAGAGAGAGCGAGAGAGAGAACATATTGAAACAAATGAAAGAAGCAGCATTCCAATTATTTACATGCCTGTATTGCTATAGTCTCGACAGTTTTGTTCAAAGTAAAGGTGCTAAGTGAAATACTGTTAATGGTGGGTACAGGCTATAGTTTCATATTACATAAAATATCACACTGTTAAAGTTGTGAGATTTTGAAATAATATCATCACTGGCATGTAGTGACAGCAATACTGATTTTAATTAAAAAGCTACCACCTGATATACAGAGCATTTTTATTAACGTATGACTAGTTTCAATAATTAAAGCACCATACTCTGACATAAAATACTTGACTATCAGTACCCCGTCAATGTGAACTGTAGTATAATACGCATATCATACTATAATTCACATTGCTTTGCTTCTGTCATGTGAAAGACATATATCTTCTCCAGCAAGCTTCCTTTTCAGGTCTACAAGCAAATTTTGGCCTACTTATGTTTTAAATTATACAGGGTGAGTCAAAAAAAAATAATCCAATTAAAAAAAAACCATGACTGTTTTCTGTTCTATGATTTGCGCAGTGCCGGTCAATAATAACGGTTCACCGTGACTTTTGTATTATGTATGGTGTGGATCCTCCTACAGTACAGAGCATTAGATGATGGCATGAACAATTCCAAGGAACAAACTGTTTGTGTAAAGGTAAATCACTGGACATCCTCAAGTGTTTGAGACAGATCTCGAACACATCTGTCATAGTTTCCCAAGGTGTTCATAGAAATCAGTTCACCTTGTACCTCAACAGCTCGACATGCCCCCAGTGTCCATCTGGCATGTGTTGCGTTGATGTTTACACATGAAACCACACAAAATTCAGCAAAGTACAAGCCCTTCTTGATGGTGACAAGGCATTTACTTAACGATTGAGAACAGCATTGTTTGCTTATAGTTGTCAGTGCTAACAGACAAGCAACACTGCGAAAAATAACTGCAGTAATGCTTGTGGGATGTACAACAAACTTATCTGTTAGGACAGTGCAGCAAAATTTGGTGTTAATGGGTTATGGCAACAGACAAACAACACGAGTGCCTTTGCTAACGGCATGACATCAACTGGAGTGCCTCTCCTTGGCTTGTGACCACATCAGATTATTGGAAAACTATGATCTGATCAGATGAGTCCCAGTTTCAGTTGGTAAGGGCTGATGGTAGTGTTTGAGTGTGACATAGATGCCACAGAAACCATGGATCCAAGTTCTCAATAAGGCACTGTGCAAGCTGGAGGTGACTCGATAATTCTGTGGGCTGTGTTTACATGGAATGGATTGAGTCCTTTGGTACAACTGAACCGATCATTCACTGTAAATGGTTATGTTTGGCTAGTTGGGGGTCATTTGCTGCCATTTGTGGTCGAATTTTTATGGGTAACAATGCACCATGTCATTGGGCCACAATTGTTCACAGGTGGTTTGAAGAACATTCTGGACAATTTGAGCAAATGATTTGGCCACTCCAATTCCTCAACATTAATCCCATGAAAGATTCATGAGACATCATTGAGAGGTCAGACCATGCATAAAGTCCTGCACAGGCAACATTCTCACAATTATGGCTATCTATAGAGGCAGCATGGCTCAATATTTCTGCAAGGGACTTTCAATGAGTTCTTGAGGTCTATGTCATGATGAGTTGCTGCACTACGCAGGGCAAAAGGAGGTCCAACATAGTATTAGGAGGTATCCTTTGACTTTTGTCACCTCAGAATAATTAGCTTCTCACAGTATGAGCTCAGGAATATCTGTTTGAAGCACAATGCAGCTGAAAGCATGAGACTGAATGTGCACAACTTTTTTTAAAATAAAGAGATCTATGTATACATCTGTAATCTCACTCCGCAAAATACTGTGAAGTACATACCAGAGGGTACTCCCATTATGCCCCGTATCTGGTTCTCCTACCATTCCTTTCACTTACGTGTCTGTGTGCTCTGTAATAAGTCTGATTTGGGCTATAGGCCCCCACAGGAACAATGCACAGTCCCTGAACTAGTTCTCTACATTTCTCGCTTAATACTGTTGCCTGGAACATGATAAGTAGGCTTTTATAGGATAGTTGATGTCTATCTTCAGGCATCTGTCAGGTCAGATTTTACAGCATTTCCATTATGTAACTATAGAAAACATTTTAATGGAGAATAGAACCGTGATTTTCATGGAGCATGTTAAAACAGTTTTGATCATAACCGAACATTTTCTAACAAACTTCAACCAGTTTCAGTCAAATAGCAATCACCTTCAGATACAATAAAATAGGTACAAGGTATGTTTACTTCTATATCTGAATTGTACTTATGTATCAGTGTATATGGTCGTCAGACTGTCTTTCTTTCAGTCACTTTAAGACTGAATTCAGAGTCTTTTAATAAATATTCTATTCTGATCTAAACAGTTTTAAGTTTAATTTTAAGAAATTTTTGTGATTCTCTCTTGTAAGTCAAAAATACCTGGCACAATTAATGCCATCCTTCTCTGTAAACAATCAGTATTCCCATATATATGTGAGTGATTTCAGTTGTGACTCATTGAATTTGTTGTTATAGGATATTATGCATTTGCGTTTCTTATCTCTCCTCCTCTTTCCTTCCCCCCTGATCCCCCTCCCCATAATATCCCGCCAGAATTTTGGTTTTTCAGGCTAAGCAGGCTGCACAGAATAATATGACAATTAAGAGCCACACTGCACATACTGGTTCATTTGAAAAATCAGCCACCTAATTATAATTTTCTTTCCTACTTTACAAATACTGTAATTCACTTGTACCAAGGCTGGGATTAGAACCCAGGTCACCTGCTCACTAGGCAGACATGCTACCTCTTCACCACCTTGGAACAGTGAGTTTACCCAACTGTGTTGCCAACCCTGCAAGCCTCCATCCTCAATCCTAATTCCCGTTCACTCCTCAACCACCTTGGTGTTCCTAGTTTAGGGGGAATATTACGTGGGCTGAGGCATGATAGGGAACTGGGATTGAGGAGGGAGGCACGCCAGGATTGGGTGAGCAGCTGTGCAAAGGCACTGTACCAGTGTGGCATAGCGGTAAGTATATCTGCATAGTGAAGAGGAGACCCAGGTTCGAACCCCGGCCTCAGTACAAATTTTCAACCTCAAATCATGTCACATTCCACATCTGATGCCATCACTATATCCTATAAACTTTCCTAAGGATGTAAAAGCTGTACAAAAATTTCAACCAGTGCCTCAAATATGAAAGATCCTGAGAATATGGTGTTGACTAGTATTTCCTATAAGAAAAAGTTGGAAATCTTTTATGCTTCTAACGGCACAAACTGTTCAAATGAGGCTTCAAAATATGAAGCAACATGAAAGAGTAATGCTACCTGTTGTATTGTGACAGGAACGGTTGCGGGGTTGCAGCTAACAAAAACGCAGCAGGACGGAACGGGAGTGGCCCGCGAACAAAGAAGATGTACGAACGGGAATGGAAGGACAAACACGATGACAGACAACCAAGCAAGACACCAAGATCAAGAACACAGTAGTAAGCAATGGGGTCACAAGAGATAAACTCACAAAATCAAAGCAATGCCCACTCGTAAATGGGCAGTAAGCACACGCAACATTAACACGATGTCTGTAAGCGAGATATCAACCGACTCAAGGCGAATACCAGGCTGCCTCACTAAGTGAAAGGAAGCCACCTAAATACACAACAGGTTATGTTGATATTGGCCGCTGGGACCACGGGCTCTACAGTGGCACCCTCACGTTAAGAGTCGGGCCAGAAACACGCACAGCCACGGCTTAGGTGCGACTGCTGCAGGGACCTCTAGTGGGGATCAAGTTAAATGCTATCTGGTGTGGATTTGAAACCCATGGCGCTCGGTACCAGATCACCAACACTAAGAGGAAATTTAAAAGAAAGTAAAAAATCTCTAGTTCTGACAATGACGTGGCTAGTGAACCTTCACAAGTAGACACCAAAGATGATATCAATCTGGATCTTGATGATGATTCTGTGGATGTTATCTGTGCACTTTGCCATAAGAAGTTTTCTGACAATTTCAGTGGAGAACAATGGCTTATGTGCTATTTGTGTTTCAACTGGAATCACAAATTTTGTGATGCAGTGAATAGTGAATGGAGATGGTACACATGTTATTTCTGTCTGAATAACTAGCTCTTAAATTTGTTTTACATAATTCTGGCATAAATAAGCTCATCTGATTAAGGAACCGTGTATTAATTTTCTAATAAATTCTAAGTTTTTGTCTTATTTTTTATTTAAATCCACTTACAAAAGCTAATTGAAAATGTGCTCTTCCATTTTCAAACAGGTGCTCCTATTGCCTGGAGATAAAGTAGGAATGTGCATTCATAATATTTAGAACCCAATCTTGAAAAATTTTTGGTTATTACGGTTTCCTAGTTTATTCAAACTAGCACAGCTTAAGAAGGAATATGGCTAATGCAATCCAAAGGAGGATAATTTATAGAAATATGCATTAAGTTTTTGACCTCTATTTCACAAAACAGGAGGCTGATAAACAGAGTAATAATTATGGTAGACAATATTTGAGGCTCAATACACTTTTAAATCATCTTTCTCCTTGATTTTGCTGTGAATCATAGTGACTATTTCCAGTCAGACAACTATCTGAATGATGTATAGTTTACTGTCACTTCTTCCCTGACAAACTATGTGGAAATAATTTGCCAGAGAATTGCTACTGAATTGCATTAAAAATATTTTGTTGTAAGACCACAGTAACATTGTTTCCAGAAATTAAATTTATAAACTGGGCTGTGAATCGTAACATTGCAGTTCCATGCATGATGATTTATTTTGCAGGTTCTAATGATACAACAAAAAACAGCAACAACTAAAAAAGATCACTATAGGTTAATGTCTAACAACATAAAAGTCACTGGATATGCACGTTAGGCAGGACAAAAAGAAAGGAGGAATGAGCATTTGCCTCGCTGAAAGGAATGTCTTGACAAACCCTGAAAGTAAGTTAGATAAACCTAAACTAGGTTAGAACGGCTGGCATATGAACTGCACCGCTACTAAATATGAATCCAGTGATGTGACCACAGTAACACAGATCTAAATACAGCTTGAAATAAATAAAGTGGCAGTCGACCAAATATCCAGTCTGATAAAACAAAGCTGGCATGGGTGTCCGTGCAGTTCTAGGCGCTACAGTCGCAGGTTCGAATCCTGCCTCGGGCATGGATGTGTGTGATGTCCTTAGGTTAGTTAGGTTTAAGTAGTTCTAAGTTATAGGGGACTGATGACCTCAGCAGTTAAGTCTCATAGTGCTCAGAGCCATTTGAACCATTTTTTGATAAAACAAAACTGAAGCACCGACAGGATATGGTCAAATATAAATGTAATTTCATACGCACAAATACCATTGGCTGGTATGTAAGTGATTAGAGTTGTAGTTCTCTGTAACAGGCAGAAAGGCCAATAGAGTGCATTAGTTTTGTCACATTCAGTGTTGTTACCTACACTGCTCGGATATATATGGGGAGTGAACAGCATCAGAGATTTAGTTATTCCTGTGAAGGACATGGAGATGCCACTCACATTAGACAGAATTATTAGCACCTGACAGAGTTAGAATGTGGTCTCATTGTGGGTTCTCATCCAGCCAGCTCAGTAAGCTGAAGATTATCCAGATTTGTGGGGCATTTGAATGTGGCAATGGGCCATTGTTGGACTGCATGGGAGTGTAAGGGAATGCATACTCATCATCAAGGTTCCTGTCAACCACATGTAACCACCACAAGGGAGTATCACCATACTGTACGTGAAGCACTTCATAACCCTGTCAGATATGCACCTGCCATTTGAGAACAAGCAAGAGGCTACCTGCACCATCCTGTGTTATCCTGCACCATTGATCAGAGACTAGTAGCAGCTGGATTAAGCAATTACTGTCCCATTTTTAGGCTGTCAGTAAACATCACAACACAAACAGCTGCATTTGGAATGATGCTGTGCACAGGAAGACTGGAGTACTGATGAACAGCATTGAATTGTGTTCAACAATGAATTGTGGTTCTGCACTAATCTAGATGATCACTGTTACTGAGTATAATGGCAACCTGGAGAGAGGTCACTTTCTTTTAAGTGTTTTACTCATATAGAGCCACAGCACTGTTATTCCTGGCATCACGGTCTGGAGAGCCATTAGGTATGACTTCTGGTTACAGCTGGTAGTCAGTGAGGGAATTCTGATTTCACAATATTTCAGCAAGAACTTCCTGCCTCTTCATGTGTTACTTCTCAGGCAACACTACTGTGGTGCCAATTTTCAACAGGATACTCATCACTCACACATGGAACATGTCTCTATGAACTGGCTGCATGATATTGCGGTAGGCTACTCTTTTGGCCAGCAAGATTCCAGATCTCTGCCCAACGAACAAGTGTGGGATCAGGTCGGACATCAGTTCCATACCAGTTCCAGTATCAACGATACCAAAGGCTAGTTACAACTGTTGTCCAGCCCTTCCCAGGAGAGGATATAACAGGTTGTATGCACTATTCTAAACATAGTCAATGCATACATGCAGGCCAGAAGAGATATAACGTCATACCGATTAGTGAGCTCTATATCAATTTGAACTCCTATTGTAATATCTGAAATAACATCACTTACTGTATTAATCCATGAAGTTTCATTTTGTTTCTTTCTCTCATTCTGGGTGCTTTACACTTTTTGTCAGGTAGTGTATACTGTTTCCAAATTAACAAAGAACATGGGCCACTTGTTTTAATAAACAATCTTTAATTTTTTGCACTCATGTCAGAGTCATATGTTAAGAATAAAAGTGTTTTTTACTTTAATGCAAATGGTGAATATAATACATCATGATCACAAACTGTCATTTTGTTAGCCAGCTGATGTGGCCGAGCTGTTCTAGGCGCTTCAGTCTGGAACCGCACGACTGCTACGGTCGCAGGTTCGAATCCTGCCTCAGTCACGGATGTGTGTGCTGTCCTTAGGTTAGTTAGGTTTAAGTTGTTCTAAGTTCTACGGGACTGATGACCTCAGATGCTAAGTCCCATAGTGCTCAGAGCCATTTGAACCATTTTTTTGTCAATTTGTTGGTATCTCTTCATAACATATATTCACTAATGACATCTGTCTTAAGTAATCCATCACTGTTTGAAATGGATATTAATACTCAGATCTTCATCACCACAAGAAACAGTACAACTTTATTACTGACAGCTAAAGCTTTCAACAGCTCAGAAACATTTGAAATATGCTGCCATAAAACTATTTTACCACTTACACCAGAACAACAGGTATATCAAGTGTCAATATAAACTTAAATTGTTTCTTCTCCTTCTATTCTAGAAATGAATACCTATTTACAAACTAGAACCACCTTGGAAGAGAAGAGAAATATGAATTTGTTGTTGCAGTACCATGCTGTTGTTCACTTAAACTAACTTACTAAGTGACAAGGCTGAAATGAAGATACAATGAACCAAATATTGCTGAATAAGGCCTTGTTATAAGTTTCAGATTTTTAAACTGGCCTGATAGTATCTTAGGTTTTCTGGAAATTTCTGACATTATCAACTCAGCTGAGTATTAGATCAAATGACTGTACAGCTTACTGAAATGCACACTTGATGCACTTTACACAACCTCCTACTTCATAGCATTAAAACTGATCATAACATGCACTAGAAGAGAAAGTAGGAGGTACAAGAGTTAAGAACATGTTTCTCATTTCTCAGAGTCTGGTACTCAAGGATATATGAAGTTGGTAAGTCAAAGTCTTGCCTTATACAAGAAACTAAAAACTGAAGGAGCATTTGTGATTGAAATAAATAAAAAAATTAACATCCTGTCATTGCCTGAGGAGACATCAAACATAGATCTGAAAAGTAACTAGCAATTTAAATTAAATTATACACTTAATGTTGAAAATAACTAATTTCAGAAAAAAGCTTACTACATGAAAGTCACCACCCCTAACACCATCACAGTAGGTATTATGTAAACCAGATTCAGTAACACTGTAAATTGTTCCTTTTCATTCTGGTCATATATATGACAGATAACTACTAAGTACAAGGGTCTTCTGACATGACAGGTAAATCTCCATGAAAGAATGGAACATTTTTGTTGAGCTTTCATGACTGATAAGCCTGATTATTCCAAGGATTGTATAAAGAAATTAAACAATCTATAGTGTACAGTACATTGTTGACATCTGTCTAAATTGGTCAGTGCGTCGACTATAATTAAAAATGGAGAACACTGAGTTTTGTGCTGCTATTAAACACTTCCATTTGATGAGATGGACTGCCGCACAAATCAAAACGGGATTGGATGAAGTCATGTAGTCTTTGCACCATCATAGGAGACAATTTATTTTTGGATTAATGATCTTAAATGCAGTCGAATAAGCACTGAATATGAAGTACGCTCCTGCTGTCTAATGGAGGTCTCAACAAAGGAAGACATTGATAAAAGCCGTGATATGGTAAGGCAAGACCAACTACTAAAAATTTGTACGCTTTCTGAGCTTTTAGGCATCTCAACTGAGCAAGTGCATAATGTTCTGTACAGAGAATTACCTATGAAGAAGCTGTGTGTGAAGTGGACTCCGCAATTGTTCACAGTTGAGCAAAATTGCATTTGCCACAACATCTCAACACAATGTCTGGTGATGTCTGCAAGATCTTTTGTGTTGATTTGTGACTGTTTATGTAACCTGGATCCCACATGACACACCATCAAAACAATGAATGAAGGCTGGTGAAAGCGCGTCAGAAAAGGCAAAAACAATTTTGACAGCTTGTATGATGATCGCCTCTGTTTTATGGGATTACCAAGGAATAATCCTTATAGATTAACTGTAAAAAGGCATTACCATAACTAGACCCTATTATGATTCATTGTTGGACCATTTGAGTCTAGAAGAGGCTGAAAAAAAAACAAGGTCGGCATGCACATTAGTGGTGTTTCACCAGGATAATGCACCATCCAACACAGCAGTGGTAACAATAGCGCAAGTGCTTGAATTGGGCTTTGACATAATTCCTCATCCACCAGACTTAGCTACAAGTGACTTCTTCCTATTCCCTAACTTGCAACTTTGGTTTGCTAGGGAGAAATTGTCCTCAACTGAAGAAGTGATAGTTGTCGTCAGTGAGTAATTTGCAGATTTTGACAAAACATATTTTTATTATGGAATGAAAAAGTTGGAGGATCACTGGACCAAGTGTATATCCATCAAAGGAGACTAAGTCCAGAAGTAAAGTGAGTTGCTCATGAAACAAACATTTTTTCTCAATTTTTTACCAGACATACCAAAACACCATCTCAGATTCTTTTCATATTTTGTAACATGATGAAGTCATTTAGGGTGTAGTGCTACATCCTTCTTATCAGATTATTTTGGAACAGTTCTATAGTTCAGATGACAGCCCTTTGATATATCCTCAAATGTGGATCCTACACTTGTATAATGGTCCTGTTGGGTTGTTAAAACATAAACAGAAGTAGATGTAACTTAACCATTGCTAACAGGAGTTTCTTGTGAAGTATATCTCACAGTGCCCTTACTCTCAACAATCCTCATGATACACTATCCTGTAGGAATGTGTTAAATATGGTAAACAACATTGTTTTTTCAGCAGGCTGGTATTAATATTTGGTAGTTATTTTGTTTTCCACAATTACCTTTTCCACTTGTACACAGCAGTTTACCTCATTAACACTTACCATTTTTATAAGAATAATAGTCTCCAGTTATCATTTGCCATGATGATGTGTAAATTATATCTGAGGCTCCAAGTAAACAGGTGCAACTGAAGAACTATTGAACATTGTAGTCTCTGCTGCTCCAGCGCTTTCTCAATCATTCATTGTTTATGACTGCACACCAAGAATAGTCTTATTACATTTTTTAAATTATAAAACTGAAGAAAATGACAAACTACACTGCTGAAATGCTTCTAAAATATGAGTAACTTGACTGCATATCTTGCTGTACCTTATTATTTTAATGTTAACTGTGGCACGACAAGCATCCAAGGAACATATAGGGCCCACACTCACTATGAGACTGAAATATCTACACTACTGGCCATTAAAATTGCAACACCAAGAAGAAATGCAGATTATAGATGGGTATTCATTGGACAAATATATTATACTAGAACTGACATGTGATTACATTTTCACACAGTTTGGGTGCATAGATACTGAGAAATCAGTACCCAGAACAACCACCTCTGGCTGTAATAACGGTCTTGATACATCTGGGCATTCAGTCAAACAGAACTTGGATGGCGTGTACAGGTACAGCTGCCCATGCTGCTTCAACACGATACCACAGTTCATCAAGAATAGTGACTGGCGTATTGTGATGAGCCAGTTGCTCGGCCACCATTGACCAGTCATTTTCAATTGGTGAGAGATCTGGAGAATGTGCTCGCCAGAGCAGCAGTTGAACATTTTCTGTATCCAGAAAGGCCCATACAGGACCTGCAACATGCATTCGTGCATTATCCTGCTGAAATGTACAGTTTTGCAGGGATCGAATGAAGGGTAGTGCCACAGGTTGTAACACATCTGAAATGTAACATCCACTGTTCAAAGTGCCATCAATGCGAACAAGAGGTGAATGAGACGTGTAACCAATGGCACCCCATACCATCACACCGGGTGATACGCCAGTAGGGCTATGACGAATACATGCTGCCAATGTGCGTTCACCGTGATGTCGCCGAACACGGATGCGACCATCATGATGCTGTAAACAGAACATGGATTCATCTGAAAAAATGACGTTTTGCCATTTTGCACCCAGGTTTGTCGTTGAGTACATCATCGCAGGAACTCCTGTCTGTGATGCAGCATCAAGGGTAACCGCAGCCACAGTCTCCGAGCTGATAGTCCATGCTGCTGCAAACATCGTTGAACTCTTCATGCAGATGGTTGTTGTCTTGCGAACGTCCCCATCTATTGACTTTGGGATCGAGACGTGGCTGCATGATCCGTTACAGCCTTGCGTATAAGATGCCTGTCATTTCGACTGCTAGTGATACAAGGCCATTGGGATCCAGCACGGCATTTTGTACTACCCTCCTGAACCCACGGATTTCATATTCTGCTAACAGTTGTTGGATCTCGACCAACGCGAGCAGCAATGTCACGATACGATAAACCACAATCGCGATAGGCTACAATCCGACCTTTATCAAAGTCGAAAACCAGATGGTATGCATTTCTCCTCCTTACATGAGGCATCACAACAACATTTCACCAGTCAACTCCGGTCAACTGCTGTTTGTGTATGAGAAATCGGTTGTAAACTTTCCTGATGTCAGCACATTGTAGGTGTCGCCACCGGCGCCAACCTTGTGTGAATGCTCTGAAAATCTAATCATTTGCATATCACAGCATCTTCTTCCTGTCAAATAAATTTCGTGTCTGTGGCACATCATCTTTGTGGTGTAGCAATTTTAATGGCCAGTAGTGTAGTACATCAAGTCTATCAGTACGAGCATGGTGAGGCAACATTCACCATATCCCTCATCAAGGAAACCAACATTATATCCACAGCAACAACCTCACTCCATCACTTAATATCTGATCCCAAGCTTATGATCCTAACAGCCAACAAAAGCTCCACCCCTCTGGTTACGAACTGCAGGGATTACCTAGCAGAGGGGTTCCACCAGCTGTCTGATATACCCACCTAAAAACCCTGTCACAAAGAGTCTATTCCAGAAATCCAGCATGATCACTAGTCCCTCCTCATATCCTTAAGTCCATCTCAGAGGCTCTCCGTTGAGTCTGTCTCTCTCCTCAACACCACCACTCCCCACAGTGCTACCTTCTACATGCTTTCTGAAGTCCATAAACCCAACCACTCAGGATGCCCTACTGCCACACTGAGGGCACCTCTCCTCTTGTGCAGCACTACATGCAGCCTATAACCTGTAACCTACCCTCTAATATAAAAGACACTAACCACATCCACTGCCGACTCTGCACAGTTCATTTTCCTTTACCACTCAGAGCCCTGCTCAGCCCTATCAATGCCACCTCCCTCTACACTAACATCCCAAATGACAATGGCCCTGTTACCATTTAACATTGACTTTACCAATGGCAAACCAACTCCAAACCTGCAATCTCCTTTCCGGTCACCGTGATCAATTTTATTCTCGCCCACAATTATTACTCCTTTGAAGGGATCAACTACAGATGAACCTGTTGTACAGCAATGAACAACCACAAGTAAGCGTTCTATGCCAACCTATTCACAGGCTATCAAGGGGAGTGCATCCTAACCACTCAGAATCTAAAAACAGTAACCTGGTTCAGATTAACTGATGACATTTTTGTGATCTGGACCAAGGGTGAAAAAAACCCTGTTGACATGCTTCCAGAATCACAACACCACCTCTCCAATCATTTCACCTAGTCCTCCTCAATGCAACATGCCAACTTCCTTGATGTTGACCTTCACCTCAAGGATAAATCAGTGCCTCTGTCTCCATCAGATGTGTCAACCACAACCAATACCTCCATTCTGACAGCTGACATCCATTTCATACCAAGAAGTCCCTTCCATACAGCTTCAGTACCACTGGTCCTCACATCTTTAGTGTCATACAGTCACTCTCCAAATATGCCAAGAATCTCACTGAGGCCTTCACAGACCGAAATTAATCTCTCAACCTCACCCAGAAACAGATCTCCCATACGTAGTCTCTCAACTTACCTAACATCTCTCACACATCCATTGTGTATGAGGATGGATCCCATAGTGGAAATAACCATCTACAACTTAAGCACATCAAAATAAATTAACGAACAGACAACAGATTCTGTAGGGTTTAAAGTAGTATTAGTTGTTGGGTAACTCATTAAGAGATTTTTTTGTAGTTTTTATTAGCAGATTTAGTTGTGGTACTAAAAGAATTAAGTACTAGAAATACATAGTTAATAAATATATTGCTATTGAAGTAAATGTGATTTGTGTGCCCTGTTTTAGTTTTTCAGGTAATATACTGTAATTATGAAGAAAAAAATATCCACTGTCTGGCCATAATGGAGAGCTATCCTCGAGGCTCAATACCTCTAAGGGCTGGAGCAAGTCAATCACATTCTCTGCCAGTGTTCTGAATACCTCTAGCCATGACTGGAAACGAGAAATATCCTACCTACTATACTCACCACCCCTTCCACAGTGGTATCCTGCTGCGTGCCAACCCTACGCAATATCTCTGCCCATCCATACTCCGTCCCTTGTCCCAAACCCTTGCATCAAGGATCATATCCCTGCAATAGACCTAAATGCAAAACCTATCCCATAAATCCTCCCTCTACCACCTACTTCAGTCCTGTCACAGACATCTTCTGCATCGTAAAAGTAAGGACTGTTTGTAAAAGGAGCCATTTCATTACAAACTATGATGCAACCACTCTGCGGCTATCTGCACGGGCATGAAACTACCAAGTTGTCTGCATGAATGGCCACCGCCAATCAGTGGCTAATGTGCAGCTGGATCACTTTGTTGCTGAGTATTCTGCTTAGTATGATGTGCTTTACTTTAATGACTACTTCACAGCTGGCACCCTCTGAATTATTTCCACCTACTACAGATTTTTGGAACTGTGCAGCATAACCTCCCCCTAAAACATATACCTTTTCCACGTAAAGTCCTTGGCCTCAGTCTCCAGTAGCCCCTGTCCTAAACCTAGCAATTAACTTCTCCGCTTCCCCTCCGATACTGCACATGCTTCCTAATCCACCAATGCAGCTTCCAGTCTTTTCCCCTTCCCTATTTGTTTGTGGTGCTGTAGTGCTAACAAGAAGAGACTCTGACATTTTACGTATCACTCCATATAAAGCACTAATGGATCCTCAGTCTCAGCAACTTAAGAGTAGAGTAGTGATTTGTTCAGGAAAAATAAATAATGTTCACACAACAAGTTGTGACAATTTATACACTATGCAGCTGAAGTCAACTAAAAATTTTCTTCTCATTACATTTAATAATTTGTTTTGCCTGGGCTCTGTTGCATACTGGTTCATACTTAGACTGTCCATTTATCAGTAAACAGAAGAAACCTTACACAAGATAGAAGAAAACTGCATTTGAAAACATTGCAAACAGTAGTGTCAAAATGCTGTAGAATTTTATCATGAAGATGATACAATACACTTGCCACATGCACTTTATTATTCTGTATCAGAAGGACAAGAAAAAACCAGTTTTCTTCTATTTTAACATATTATTATAATATTATTCTTAAAGTGGCAATTATTACTCACAACAAATTTGGCACAACTACTGCATTATTGTAAATAGTTAAATATCCTGAATTAATAGGCAATGTCTTAAGTATCGTCAGTATTCTATAAATTAAATGAAATCTTAAAATTTTGTTAGTAATTTGATTTCAGATAGTGATAGTAGTAAACTATGTTGTGAGACATAATAAAGTGTTTTCATAACTTCAAACAGCTCATTTAAAATACATTTCAGAGCACTGTAACCTGTCCAGATAAAAGAGCATGTTAAAGCACTCACTTCCAGGACACATAAAGGCACATCAGCTAAATGTCAAATCCACCTCATATATTAATAATGCGGTTTATGGGCTATTCTGGCTATGATTTTTAGCCAGTTTCCATACTTTACCTTGTATATAAAACCATTTAAGAAGATAGGGCAGACTAACAGCAGCCTCTCAGCACATTTACTCTCTCATATGAAGTTTGGTATGAGGAACCAGTAACACTTTTGGGAAAAAAAATTGGTAGCATTTTTAAATATAAGTGTAGGATCAAAAGTACCAGTAGCACTTATTATAAGCAAATTTGCCTACTCAAGGACAGAAGGAGGGAATGCACAGCCCTAAAAATATCTGAGAGAGTCCTTTGTGAATTAAATGTGCTGGCAGCTAATGAAAGACTGAAATAGACATTAAACTCATTTTTCACTTGGAATCTTCTCCTATACCACATACTGAGATTGAAGTAAAGATTGACTTATGTAAATGATGAGCATATAGCAATATTTCGACTATACAAACATATTTCTCTTTCTATGTAATTGGAAATGGTCACCAATATACTCCTAGAACATGCAAATAACCACAAAATACTTCTTCAATAACCATCTAAAAGATGCTCTGAGTGAACACTCATGTTATGTCACTAGAGCCATTCCTAATCAGAACATATCTGGTGCCAGGACGTCATATTATGTACAAAAAAATTCCTACACATTTGGAAGAAAATCAATGTATTGGGAATCCCTTTGCGGTATACAATGGGTTTTTATGGATAAACAGCTCTAATATATATCTAAGAACACTTATGCTATCTGTCAGACATTTTATATCTTTGTATAGAATATTAAAGAGTTTTATGGCTGAGAATTGCATTCCTTTCTGTGCCACAGTTAGATTCACCAAGGGGAAGTGCAGATCACTTTTTATTCTGGCATTGTATAGGCGAATATCTCTGTTACTATCAAACTACAGTGAGTTGAGAATGAAAGTTCAAATAGTTGAAATGGCTCTGAGCACTATGGGACTTAACATCTGTGGTCATCAGTCCCCTAGAACTTAGAACTACTTAAACCTAACTAACCTAAGGACATCACACACATCCATGCCCGAGGCAGGATTCGAACCTGCGACCGTAGCAATCACGAGAATGAATGTAATGAGGTAATAAATGTGCTGCAACGATGTGTTTAAAATTCCCTATTGCTTAACAGATTCCACAAAAATTTATATGTGTTGTCATCACATTTAATTCTAATTACTTTCTTTTGTGTAGAAAATACTTTTTGCCTAAGTGGTGAGTTATCCTGGGATAAACTGATTAATCACTAACATTTGACATGAACAGCAATGGACCCATAGTAGAACTCTTTGGATTAATCAGTGTATTTTCTCCCCATGAAGGTGAAATGGTATCTCTCTTTGCAATTTCAATACAACAAATAACCAAAATTGCAAAATATCTCTATTACTTGATCATGTTTAGTTTTGGGTTTTTATTCATAACCCATCCTCAAATCATCCATCCAATCAGAATAAATGTTACTCCAGACACCAAAAATTCATTACAGTCAGTTTGCACAGAAGTACAAAGAAAGTGATCACAAAACTGGATACACATTTCATGATCATTTGCACTGTACTCCATTTTGCTAATAATTGTCATGATTTTTTGCTGTGTGGAATAATATTCGTTCTGCTTCGATGGATGATCTGAGAATGAGTTATGAATAAAAACCTAAAACTGGTGATCATCAAGTAATAAAAAGAGCATTTTGCAACTTTAGCTGTTTGTCATATGGAAATGGTATCACAAGTTGCTGGCCCTTCAACAACCTAGCATGCTGGAAGCCTGTGTCCCTCTTTGTATTACCCACAAGCCTAGTGTAACATTTTTCATCCTGATTCATAAATAGGAACTAAATCTGGCATGTGCTGAACAAGCTATCGCATAAAAACTTAATTTCTCTTATGGTATATTGTGATTGAACAATAAAAACTCTTTAATAAGTCAGAGACAATTCCAGCTGATGATCCTTTACCATTTAAAAAATTTTACTATCTGTTAACTGAAGGCATTATCAGCTTTATCAATAGAGTGATTCTTTTGAGATCCCAACGGTGATTTTGTAAGTATCTCATTACTAGTCAGAGGGATGACAACAATTAAGAAAGTTACATAAGAGGTAAGAGTTGTCAATATTTAGTAACATCTGTGAAGTCAGCTTTCTTATAAAATATGCCCAACAATGGTGTACATTAACATGTATGAGAAAGTTCACTCTGAGCTAATCAAATAACTGCAGCCACAAAACTGAATTATGTACACAATACACAATGGATCAGAAACATATGATTAATACAAAGAGAAAACACTCACCAAATGAAACAATCACACTGATGGTATGGATGGCAACTGTAAATGAGATTTGTTCCTGTGTTCGATAACAGATTAATCACATTCTAGGAAAGGGTATGGGCATTTCTGGTATCAGACAGTAAGGGCTATACAACAGAAAACCTATATTTCTAATAGTTTGTGAAATTTTAAGAGAGTCAAGGAGAAAAAGTAAACAAGTAGCTTTCCTTTATGAGTTTTGGCAAGAAATAGGATTTGGTAGTGAACATTTGACTAGAGAAAATTCTGTCTCACAGTACTACAGCTATCATTCTTGCACAGTTGGAGTTTCACATCAAGTCATGCAAATGAGTGCTCACACTGATGGGTATACGAGGGTGTCCCTTGAATACCAGAATAACAATACTGTGGGCAGATCTTGTGTCATATGTATTTCTGCCACTAGGCACGTATAGTGCAACTTATTGCTAGTACAGTGCACCTGTGTTGTCATTTGGCTTGTTCTGTTCATCTGCAGTGATTGTTTTTGCTGGTACTCTTTTATTCTTGTTTCACTTTTATGATGACAAGTTTAAGTGAACAACACCTAGCTGTGAAATTTTATTTTCTACTTGGTAAATATGTTGCTGAAACTGTTTTAATGTTGAAAACAGCTTACCAAGATGAAGCTATGGGAAAAACTCAAGCATACGAGTAGTTTGCTCAATTTAAAACTGGCGACATGTCAATTGATGTTAAACCTTTTTCTGGACATCAGTCAACTGCCCAAATCAATGATAGTTTGTGCCATTGGGTCAGACCATCAATTAAACCTTTACTTGGAAGTTTTAAACACAACAGTGTTTATCAAAAAAGACTTGATTTGTGGAAGACAGGAAATGGTTCTACCAACACAACAATGCACCTGCACACACAGCCATCTCTGTTAGACAGTTTTTGGGTAAAATTGGCATGCACCTTACTCACCTGACTTCTCTCTCTTCGACTTTTTCTTATTTCCATGCATGAAAAGATGCATGAAAGGACACCAATCTGACAACATTAAAGAAGTCAAAAAAGGAGGTAGAAGCTTTCGGCTATTTCTAAAGATGACTACAAAAAATGTTTTGAACATTGGAAGTGCCAGTGGGAGAAAAGTATTAGTTATAATGGAAAGTATTTTCAAGGGGATCAGGTCATTTTGTACATAGTTTGAAAATATATAGCTTCTAAAAAATAATTCCAGTTTTTCTTTTTGGGTATCCCATAATATTAGATGGAATAAGTATTAACTTGCACTTTGATCATATTTGTTGGATCCTAAGATTGATGAGGTTGTTGTCTTTGATACATTTAAGTGAGTTGAAAGAGACATTAACATCCAACATTTAAGTATTTGTGCATTTATCTTCAACAAAATATAGAGCTAATAAGGAAATTAAGTTTCTGAAATAACACAGTTTTATGAATCATGAAATTAAACACAAACACAATTTCCAAATATATTTTGTCTCATTCTTCTCTAACATTTTACTCTAGTCACTAGTGTATAAGTTGTCAGAAATACATTATTTTGTCTTCTGGCATTCAGAACCAAAATAAAACCATATGTTATAGCAAACTCCAGGAAGAGAGAGAGATTTGAGTGCTGAAGGTTAAAAAAGGAAGGCAGTTCACCCAGGCCCCAACATCAGATTAATTCACCTGTAGGAGATCCTCATCATGAGGTCATAGTGACCTGCCTTTACTTTCTAACCTTCTACATCTACTTTTATTTCACAATCCACTATGGTGGAAGGTACCTTGTACCACAACTAATAATTCCCTTTCCTATCTCACTCACAAATCGAACAATGGAGAAATAAATGTCTGTTTGCTTAAATATGAACACTAATTTCTTTTTTCTTCTTTTCATGATCTTTACTGTGGCAATAAAGTTGTTCTGTGGTCTTTCACAGCGGCTTATTCTCTAATTTTTTTCAATAGGTGTTTCATGACAAGAACATAAACTTCCCTCCAGAAAATTGCCAGCATTGAGGATATGAATTCAACAAATCATTGGAAGTCACATGCCGAAATACTGAGCCATCCTGCCTCTATTCCCATTCTTAATTGTGAAAGAGTTGCTGATGCAGGATTTTTGTACATGAACTGACCTCTCAATTATGTCCCATAAATGTTTGACAGGATTCATATCAAGCAGTCTGGGTGGCCAAATCATTTGGTCAAATCATCCAGAATGTTCTTCAAATACAAACAACTGTGGCCCAGTGACATGGTGCATTTTCATCCATAAAAAGTTTATCATTGTTTGGGAACATGAAGTCCATGAATGGCTGCAAATGCTCTCAAAATAGCCAAACAAAACCATTTACATTCAATAATTCGTTCAGTTGTACCAGAGGACCCAGTCTGTTCCATGTACACCCACCCCACACAATTATGGAGCCGCCAACAGCTTGCACAGTGCCTTGTTGACAACATGGTCCATGGCTTCGAGGGGTCTGTGACACACTCGATCCCTACCATCAGCTATTACAAAGTGAAATTAGGACTCATCTGACCAAGCCTTGGTTTTCCAGCCATCTAGTGTCGAAAGGATATGATTATGAGCTCAGAAGAGGCAATGCAGGTGATTTAGTGCTGTCAGCAAAGGTATTCACATTGGTCATCTCTGCCACAGCCCAATAATAGCAAATTTCACCACACTGTCCTAACAGATACGTTTGTCATATATTACACATTGAATTCTGCGGTTTTTTTTTTTTTTTTTTTTTTTTTTTAATGCAGTGTTGCTTGTCTGATTAGCGCTGACACTCTACCCAAAAGCCACTGCTCTCCATCATTAAGTGAAGGCCATTGGAAATTGCATTTTCTGAAAGGTGATGCCTGAAATTTGGTATTGCCAGCAAACACTTGACACTGTGGATCTTGGAATATTGAAGTCCACAATGATTTCCGAAAAGGTTTCCCAAGCCCCAGATTTGTAGGCTGTCTCGCTCACATATGATAGGTGTGTTATGGGAGTAGTATCGACCTGCTTTTTTGACCTGTTATAGAGGAGCCATACATGCACATGGGCATACATGGGAGAATGTCGAAATGAATAGAGCAGGAGATGGACAGAGAGAGATAGCAGGAGAGAATAGGTAATTACGGAGGGAGCAGGAAGGGAGAATGAGGTGGACACAAAGACAGGAGGATGAAGAGTTAGAGGTGGGAAGGGGGATGGAGGAAATATATGCAATATATGTATAAAATGCATATATGGTCAAGGCCACAGGGGAAAGGCTAGTCATAAAATACTTTCATTACATTGCATTTTTCATCAAGTATTGAGTAGTCCGCCCCTGGTAGCTGAGTGGTCAGCACGACGGAATGTCATACCAAACGGCCCGGGTTCGATTCCCGGGTCGGTCGGAGATTTTCTCCGCTCAGGGACTGGGTGATGTGTTGTCCTTATCACTATCATTTCATCCCCAAGGACACGCAATTTGCCGAACTGGCGTCAACTAAAAAGCCTTGCACCAGGCGAACGGTCTACCCGACGGGAGGCCCTAGCCACATGACATTTCCATTTCCATCAAGTATTGAGTGCAAATGGTGCACCAGAATAACATTTACATAATTCCTTAACACTGATTAGCCAGAACATTATGACCAATAACCCACTATCGATATAAACCCTTCCAGGTGACAGCAAAGTGATGCGCAAGGAATGACTACTAGTCAGACACACACACAGTGCATGTAGTATCAGTGAGTGTGCTGACCATGTTCAGAATGAGTAATGCACACCACCTGTCTGAGTTTGACCAAGGGCAGATTGTGATAGCCTGGAAGTTCAGCATGAGCATTTCAGAAACTTCATAACTTGCCGGGTGTTTGAGGAGTTCTGTGGTGAGTGTCTTCAACATGTGGCAAAACCAAGGTAAAACCACGTCCAGACACTGTGCAGTTGGGCGACCACCCCTCATTACAGGTGTCAGATTTCATAGGCTGGGCATACTCGTAAAACAGGATTCATGGTGGACTGTGGTGGAACTAACATCAGACTTTAATACTGGGCAGAATACAAGTGTGTCTGAACACACAGTGCACTGGACACTCCTAATGATGGGAGTCTGCAGTCGACGACACATACATGTGCCAATGTTAACATCATGATGCCTACAACTGAAACTGACATAGGTACGTGACGATTGGTACTGGATGGTGGGGCAGTAGCAGAGTGCGACAAGGTCTGATGCAGATGAATCCTGATACCTTCTTCATCATGCCAATTGGAGGGTGCAAATCAGTCATCTTCCAGGGGAACAGCTTCTTGACAGCTGTACCATAGGATCAAGACAGGGCGGTGAGATCTCCATTATGCTCTGGGGTACATTCATGTGGGCATCCATGGGTCCAGTTGAGCTGGTGCATGATGGCCAAGGATTAACGTACACTGGTTGCAGACCATGCACACTGCTTGATGAGGATGATGTTTCCTGACAGCAGTGGCATCTTCCAGCAAGATAATGTGACATGTCACAATGCCAGGAGTGTGACAGAGTTGTCTGAGGAACACAGTAGCGATTTCCAGTTAGCATGCTGCCCCCCCCCCCCCCGCCCTCCTCCCCAACGTGCCATATCTGAGCCCGATCAAACTCATCCGGGATGTGATTGAACGTGGCGTCGAAGGACATCGCCCCACCCCATTCCAGTAATTTACGGGAATTAGGTGACTTGCGTGTGCAGACGTGGTGCCTGCTCCCTCCAGCGATCTAGCAAGGCCTGGTTGATTCCACACCACAATGCATCATTGTTGTTATCAATGCCAAAGGTGGACATACCGGCTTTTAGGCAGGTGGTCATAATGTTCTGACTGATCAGTACATGTCAGTAATGTCAATTTACTTCCAAAATGGGTGCCTAACAAAATCCACTACTGTAAAAGTAACTTCCATCATAGGATGCACTTCAGCTGAACACTTCATAAAAATGACTCTCAATTTGGAGTACCAATAAAAACAAAATAACTCACTGTAGGTTGACACATAAAGTTGGTTTTCTAAGGTCAGTTACAGTTAAAAGAAATGATAAAAACCTATGTATTTGTGAAAGTTTTGGAGAATCAGCAGCAATTTCTACACTCTCAAATTAGTCATGTTCATATTAAAACATGTAAAGCAGTTTTTATTTACTTTAACATCCTTCATTAGAAAAACTGCCAAGAAAACAATAATGAAGCCTCTACCAGATTACTGCACAGTGTACAATGTATCCAGATGAGGCTGATAATGGATAGATGAAATGGGAAAATAGGTTGTCTTAGTGGTGATGCTTTTGTTTCCCTGCAAAAAAAAAAAATCATTTCTAGTAGTAGATGCATGGAAGTGTGACCAATTATCTGTCTATAATAAATTTGTTTCAGTAAATTCTAAAACTAATTTTCACTGAATATGCCAATAACATCCTAAAGTTCCTCACATTACACATTGTTGGGGGATATGAACATAAAATTATTTCAATTAAACGTTGAACTGATGGGTATTATCATTCATTTCTTTCATAATCTGCCCTTCGCTGGCTAAAGAAGGACATTTATCATTAGGAAGATATTCAGATGTCATAATTCATACAGTGAAGTGTTGGAAGTCTATACCAATAAAAGAACAATGTCACCCCCATATGTAAAAGGCACATAACTGTGTCATAGCAATAGTTTATTTAGGAAGGACTACTTAAGGAACATGTAGCAGCATGAATGTAACATAACTGCAGTCAAATCTCCATTTACAAGGTTTAATTAGTGTGTCTCATCAAAAATAAATGAGTTGAAACTGCTGATAATTAAATACACTGACAGAGATTCTGAACATTTCCTTGGGCAGTGTCATCAACACATTGCATTAATTGCTTTAGCAGCACCTACACTAGGTCAGAAGTGCACTTGTTCAATAGTAGATAAGAATGGGGTTTGATTACAGGCTACTTATAGCTGAAATTGGTAAGAATTCTCTCACTCCCACTACTATAAGTGTTGAAAGTAGCCTTTATCATTACCATTATGCCTATAAAATCAATAATGAAGACACAAATTAGACAGCATCTGATTTTCCATCAGCTTTGAGTGGCATAAAATCACATTTCTAGCATTCATTTTCCCACAACCATTGGTTAAAATATGACAGAACATGTAACTGTGGCGAAACTTAGGGGCAAACATCTATGTCAGTATCTCACACTGAGAAATCCTTCATCTAAGCTATAGTTGTTCTCTTTCTCCACACTTCTACAACTAAGCTATGACTCCTTTTCTAATGAACTCAATGACAGTGGGATGCTAAATTATCTTCTCAGTGTTAGCTGAAACGCTGTTGAAGATGATTTTAGCAATGTTTTGAAGTAAATGACACATATCAGATTATTAAAATGGAGAGTTACAAGTCTGCAAGGTATGGTGCTGCATATTAGAGATGGTGTCTGCCAGGGAGTTATCATGTAAAAGTGTATTTCTTAAACAGGAATGAATATGTGTGTTTGTTTGTAAGTGTGTGGGACTGGATTGTTCAAAAACAGTGCAAATGGTTCTGAGCACTATGGGACCTAACGTATGAGGCCATCAGCCCCCTAAACTTAGAACTACTTCAACCTAACTAACCTAAGGACATCACACACATCCATGCCCGAGGCAAGATTCGAACCTGTGACCTTAGCAGCAGCGCGGTTCCGGACTGAAGCGCTTAGAACAGCTCGGCCGCAAGGGCCAGCTGGGACAGGATGAGTGGTGGTAGTATGTGGTCAGAGAAAACTATATATGCCATTTATCCCCTCACTGAAGATAGATTCTCATGATCTTAAAATACCTCGTATATTGATCAGGATGATCCATATTTGCTCTAACTCCATTGGCTACCTCTGTAAAGCTCACACACTTCTTGGATTGTAAATAAGGGACGAAATATCGTAACAGATATTGGATACCAATAATAAATTAAAACTTTTCAAAACAGTTAAAGTAAATCATAACTTTAAACAATAATGGCAGCAGGATCCTGGTGTGTTGGAAGCAGTACTGTTATGACAAGAAGTGGCCATTGACACGATCAAATATTATTAAGTACCATGTCAAAGACAGTAATGAAAATAATTTTTTTTTATATTACTGAACAATTAAACAAATAAGTGTAAAGACATATGCATGATGTTCTCTTCTGCTTTTGATGCACTGCATCTAACTGGCTGTGAGCCTGTTGTGGCATAATATTTAATCTCTGTAGTTAGATTAAAATTTGCACCTATATATGGGCAGCAGAATTGTATGGTACTAAAATCTATATTCATACTCTGTAAACCACTGCTAACTGCATGGCATCGGGTATGTCCCATCATACCAACACCAGTTACTAGGGCTTTTGACTGTTCCACTCACATATGTAATGTGGGAAGGATGACTCTTGAAATGCCACTGTGTGTGCCGTACTTATTCGATAAGTTTGTCCTAATGATCACTATAGGTGTGATAAGCAAGGGATTGTAGTATTTTCTTCAGGCCATCATTTAAAGCCTCTTCTCAAAACTTTGTAAGCAGACTTCTGTGGGCTAGTTGATGTCTATCCTCAAGGATCTGCCATTTCAGTTCTTTCAACATCTCTGTGACATTCATCCAGAGATAAAGCAAATCTGTAACCATTCCTGCTGCCATCATCTCTATACGTTCATTATCGCCTGTTAGTCCTATTTGGTATACAAGTTCCACACACATGAGTAATATTCTATGATGGGTTACACGAGTGATTTATAAGCTATTAGAGTTTCCTTTGTAGACTTACTGCATTTCCCTAATATTCTACCAATAACCAAAAGTCTGCCACCCGATTTACCCATGACTGAGCTTACGTCGTCGTTTAATTTCATGTCACTACAAAGAGTTACACCCAAGTATTTGTATGAATTGACGGATTCCAACTGTGACTGATGGATGTTAGTGTCATAAACTGCTTCCAAGATCATGATGAATACATGATGAAACTACACATAAACATCTGCAGTAAACAGAAATCCCATAAATACATATCCTTGAAGCTTCTGCAACTAGGTGAACTTACCTGGCCCTATTTCAAACAGGAAGAGTACTTGAATGTGAGTGAGAAGTACAGCAGAGAATGTTTTACTGATAGGACTGTGTCAATTGTGCGGTTTTTTATAGACCTACATACCTTGCATAACGTAGTACTAAAAGAAAAACTCATTCCCTTTTTTCTTCTTCATTTGGATGTGTGTCTTCTTGAGGCTTTTGGTCCCTTGGCTGACCCAAGAAATATTGGAGAACGATTTTAAATCTTCTGCACGAAAAGAGAACTCCCCAAGCAGTGATAAACAAAGCCATTGCGTACATAGTTATTTCCATAAACATGATTCTACGTTACGTAAGTAGCACCTGTCCCAGCACGAGTACCAAAGGCCTACCGCTGGAGTGGTGAATGTCGGTTGCAATTTTGAAACAGTTGACAGCAGTCTGCGATAGTAAAGGGTCAGAAAAGTAAAAACATTTTGTGCGATCGTTGGACTCGAAAGAAAATACAGTTTTCACATTCATTTAATGAAAACCACTCCAGATGCTATTGGAAACTACTGCGTCCACGTTGTCCCTCTGCACAAAATTTTTCCGAAGAACTTAAAAATGGCCTGCTGCAAAATACGAAACCAGTAGTGGACGCAATAAAGTTCTCAATGCCAACTTGAGCGATCTTCAATAAAAAAGGAAGAGGGTTGCGGATTCAGCACATCTTCCGAACATGGAGTAACTAATCGTTTTATTAGTGCAGACCCATCTCTCTTTTGATGTACCGGTAACATAGTAATTGTAGCCATCTTCCTGAAGCAGCTGTTTTGTCTATACAGCTTGCTTCCCTGACCATTCAGCTTAAGTTCATGCACAATTGTCCCACATGAATATGAATCAAATATCACATATAGCACTGTAGCCGTAATTCATGAAACAAGACACAATTCACCATCCACTAATGATACGGCGCAAATTTCATCCCGCAACCGAAAATTAGAATTATTGGTACACATTCTCTCATTTAGTGTCACGTTTTTCGTTACGGATATGTACGACGTTAATATGAATGAGTGGTGTCTGTTCCTTTGAACCAGTGGCGTAGCGTGGTTGTAAAGGTTGGGGAGAGACTATATTTATTATAGGTAGACTAAAAGTACAATAAACTATAATTTAAACAGATGAAACAAAATGCATCAAATAAAACAACAACAACTACTACTACTACCACTACCGCTGCCACTAATAACAATAATAATAATAATAATAACTAACTTGTTCAAGAAACGATGACAAATTTGTAGAACTCCAGCAGCAAGAGAAGAAGCACTCACATTTTCTTGTATACAAGCGCAATGCGCCTGTCTTTTCTTCTCACAAATGAGTCTATATGTCGGTCTACAAAGATCTGATCACTGGATAGCTCACCAATTAGTGTCTTTTCTATTGCTAACGTGCTCAAACACGACAGCCGGGTGTTGGACATTGAATTCCTTGAATAATTCTTCACTCGTTTAAGAGTACTCATGCTTCGTTCACTGCTTGCTGTAGTTGCAGGTAGGATCAAAACCAAACGCAGGAACTTCGTTGTTTCTTCATAAACACAGTCTAAATCATTGTTGACAGTGTACTTTAAGAGGATTCTTGGAGATGGTTGTTTTTTCACATCAGCGTATATGTTACAGAGTGCATTTTCAAGTTGTTCTTGTTTGAAAGGAGGGTACTGTTCTAATAACTGAAGCAGTTTCAACTTTGGGAATTCTTTTTGATAGTTCGAGAAACACTTTTCGTTCTAAAGTTCACAAATTGAATTTGGGGAAACGCTTGAAATCTTCTTTCCATCTGAACAATCTGCAAATGCAGTATCTCGTAAGTTAGTGCCCTGAGAGATGTCTTTTGACTGTCACGGAATGATAAGTTGCCATTCAAACACAAACTGCATTTAATGCATTCATCAACGAATGTTTCCGTTCTTAATTGCCGTAAGTTTCTCAGAACAGTTCTTATTTCGTCGTGCCAAGCAGTTATACTGACACATTTTGGCTGAAGAACATTAAAGAATTGAACAACATAAACAAAGCAGTCTCGGTAGAAACAAAGCAAGTAGACAAACGTAGGATCATCCATCCGTCGTTTCATTCTCACAGCACAGCTCAAAGATTCAGGGTCCCACTGAGAGTCTGTATCATCAATTGTATAATTTAAAACACTATATAGCTCTGAGAACTGACTAGATATTGTTCAAACTGCCCTGGAATGAAAGTTCCAGCGAGTATTGCTTGCATGTGGCAGTTTAAATCCTTTCTCTTAGCAATACAGTTAGTTTTGATGATTTGCTGAAAAAAGCAGTTATATCTCCATAAACATCGTAAAATCCAACGAATCTTTCCTCAATTTTGTCTGCAATACAGTATCTGAATATTATACTCATTTGACTCTTGCATGACATGTCTAATATTTCATCAGCTTCAATCGAAATGAAATTGCAGTTCTGAATTTCAGACCTTATTTTCTCATTAACTGCCAGAGTTACCATTTCTATTACATCATTCTGTATATCTGGAGAAGTTCCTTTAAAGGTTGAAGAGATGACAAATGGTCTTGGATTAACTGCTCTCCTTGAGCTAGTAAATCCAACAATTCCAGATAGTTATCTTTGTAGCTGGAGGATTCATCCTCTCGATGGTCGCGAAAGGTTAGTTCTTGTTTACAAAGAATTACAATTGCCTGAATAATACAAGCCAATACTCTCCTATTGGATACAACTTGTTCGTTGTATTTTATTGCTGTCAGCCGAGCGGCTTCAGAAAGGGTGTTCTCAATTCTACTTTTGCCCAATAACAGAAATGATTCTTTGTTCTGCAGGTGATGTTTTGATATCTGGTGCTTTGGTGCATTCCGGTCAAAGTTTTTTATTGTACAAATGCCCTCATTGCACTATTCCTTTTCACCACCAAACAGAAGACATATATAACAATATAATCTGTTATTAACTGCAATCGCAGTCAGCCAAGTATACTTTTCGTACCAGGCTGTCTGAAAAGTGAGTTTTTGTTTGGCTTCACTTAAAAACTACACTGAGTATAGGAGTAGGTCGTTTGTCCTTCAATTCGAACTTTTATTCGTACGGTATGTTAATGTAGAAAAAGGCGTTTTTAATAAAAATTCTGTAAGGTGTTCAGTTGCTCGCTCACTCATGTTGGTGACACAACGAAATTATGCACTAAAATCTCACAAGAATGACTATGAACACAAACCGCGCGACTGTTCACTTCTGTGTTAAAATCCTGCATAGAAGCGGCAGAGACTAGTCTCGATGCCTGCTAGCAAGTGCAGCGCACCGGTATTCGTGGAAGAGAGGAAGTGGAGGGGGCGCAGGCGCACACAGCCAGGTAAGGGAAGGTAAGGGAAGGGAGGCAGAGACTGAGAGCAGTCGAGTCTCAAGCAGGCAAATACGCCAATACCCAGGGTGCGGCGCGGGCTACAACACTGATGTCACATTTAGAGCTCTTAGCAGAAAGTTATTTATATTTTTGTTATGAATTACTATTGAATCTTTTTTAAGCACAAATACAGGGGAGACTAAGTCTCAAAGTCTCCCCTCACGCTACGACACTGCTTTGGACATGTCTGAAAGAACAAACACCACATAGAATTCGCAGCTGTGAAACACATTATGTAGAAGAGAAAGGAAAGAAACTATTGATGTCAGCTGCATTAGGGCTTTATGCGGAATCAGCAGTTATGAAAGAAAATGTGTGCCAAACCAAGACTCAGCTGCTTACTAGGCACTTGCTTTAGAAATTGCGCCACCCAGACGCATTGTTCATCGCGAATGCGTGGCTGTCTCAGCACACATACCGGCTGACCCACACTGGCATGGAGTGCCACCTAACTGCAGTCCCCCTCCATGTCATCCTTGCTCGCTACTCTTAGATTTCCGCAGAAGGTTGAACGTAATTGTGCATCCACACTGAAGGTAGAAGACTCATTACCTATCAAGTGAATCAGTTATATGAATGCATAGTCTCCATTCTTTCGGACACACTGAAAACGACAGACACCACGCGGGATCTGCAGCTGTAAAACACATTACGTAAATTGAAGGTAAAGGGACTTTCGGTGTCAGCTGCATTGGGAATTTATGTAGAATCAGAGGCGATGAGCGAAAATATGTGCTGAAAAAGTCAACATGGAATGTTCTGCTGACTAGGCAGTTGGATTAACAACTGCACCACGCGCACACAGTGTTTATCACGACGACACAGACTATCTTGGCACACCTTCTGGCCAAACAACACTCCCACTCAGTGTCACCTATATGCAGTCCCTGTCCATGTTCTCCATGCTCGCTATTTTGAGATTCCTGCAGAAGGTTGTGCGTAACTGTGCATCTGCACTGAAGGTGGTGGATACGAATCAGTTATATGAACGCATGGCGACTGTTCTTTCAGAAATGACCAAAATGACAGACACTAAGTGGAATCCGCAGCTGTAACAAATATTATGTAAACTGAAGGTGGAGGGGGTAGAAGGAAAGAAAAGAAAAGGAACTATTGATGTCAGCTGAATTGGGACTTAATGTTGATTCAGTGGTAATGAGCGAAAGTGTGTGCCAGACTCGGTTTCAACAAGGGATCTCCTGCTTATTAGGCAGTTGTGGTAACAACTGGGCCACCTTCTTTTTTTGTTTTCTTTTTTGCCCCTGGACAAGAAAGGGAAAACTACAAAAATATCTACTTGCCATCGCCACTTGTCCCTAACAAAAAAAAATGCACCTCTTCAGGCGTTGGCGCCTATCTAGGCCTATCCCAAAACAACTAACCTATTACTACAAGGGTGTAGGAAAAGAAAAAAGTAAGGGGGAAGAACATAGAGAGTAGCGATGAAAATGAAAGTAGTTGTGTATGGGCTTGTTTTAGTTCGTTTATTTTATTGCATTTTTATGTTATTTTTTGTTGTCTTTATGCTTAGATACAGGGTGGTCCATTGATAATGTCCGGGCCAAATATCTCACGAAATAAGCGTCAAACGAAAAAACTTCAATGAACGAAACTCGTCTAGCTTGAAGGGGAAAACCAGATGGCGCTATGGTTGGCCCGCTGCCCTAGGTCAAACGGACATCAACTGGTTTTTTTAAAAATAGGAACCCCCATTTTAATTACTTATTCGTGTAGTACATAAAGAATTATGAATGTTTTAGTTGGACCATTTTTTTCGCTTTGTGATAGATGGCACTGTAGTAGTCACAAACGTATAAGTACGTGGTATCATATAACATTCCGCCAGTGTGGACAGTATTTGCTTCGTGATACATTACTCGCGTTGAAAAGGGCCGTTTACCAATTGCAGAAAAGGTCTATATCGTGTTAATGTATGGCTATTGTGATCAAAATGCCCAACGGGCGTGTGCTATGTATACTGCTCGGTATCCTAGACGACTTCATCCAAGTGTCCGGACCGTTCGCCAGATAGTTACGTTATTTAAGGATACAGGAAGTGTTCAGCCACATGTGAAACGTCAATCACGACCTGCAATAAATGATGATGCCCAAGTAGGTGTTTTAGCTGCTGTTGTGGCTAATCCGCGCCGGCCAGAGTGGCCGAGCGGTTCTGGGCGCTACAGTCTGGAGCCGCGCAACCGCTACGGTCGCAGGTTCGAATCCTGCTTCAGGCATGGATGTGTGTGGTGTCCTTAGGTTAGTTAGGTTTAAGTAGTTCTACGTTCTAGGGGACTGATGACCTCAGAAGTTAAGTCCCATAGTGCTCAGAGCCATTTTGCTAATCCGCACATCAGTAGCAGACAAATTGCGCGAGAATCGGGAATCTCAAAAACGTCGGTGTTGAGAATGCTGCATCAACATCGATTGCACACGTACCATATTTCTATGTGACAGGAATTGCATGGTGACGACTTTGAACGTCGTGTACAGTTCTGCCACTGGGCAGAAGAGAAATTACGGGACAATGACAGATATTTGCACGCGTTCTATTTGGCGACGAAGCGTCATTCACCAACAGCGGTAACGTAAATCGGCATAATATACACTATTGGGCAACGGAAAATCCACAATGGCGGCGACAAGTGGAACATCAGTGACCCTGGCGGGTTAATGTATGGTGCGGCATTATGGGAGGAAGGATAATTGGCCCCTATTTTATCGATGACAATCTAAATGGTGCAATGTATGCTGATTTCCTACATAATGTTCTACCGATGTTACTAGAAGATGTTTCACTGCATGACAGAATGACGATGTACTTCCAACATAATGGATGTCCGGCACATAGCTCGCGTGCGGTTGAAGCGGTATTGAATAGCATGTTTCATGACAGGTGGATTGGTTGTCGAAGCATCATACCATGGCCCGTACGTTCACAGGATCTGACGTCCCCGGATTTCTTTCTGTGGGGAAAGCTGAAGGATATTTGCTACCGTGATCCACCGACAACGCCTGACATCATGCGTCAGCGCATTGTCAATGCGTGTGTGAAATTACGGAAGGCGAACTACTCGCTGTTGAGAGGAATGTCGTTACACGCATTGCCAAATGCATTGAGGTTGATCGACTTCATTTTGAGCATTTATTGCATTAATGTGGTATTTACAGGTAATCACGCTGTAACAGCATGCATTCTCAGAAATGATAAGTTCACAAAGGTACATGTATCACATTGGAAGAACCGAAATAAAATGTTCAAACGTACCTACGTTCTGTATTTTAATTTAAAAAACCTACCTGTTCTCAAATGTTCGTCTAAAATTGTGAGCCATATGTTTGTGACTATTACAGCACCATCTATCACAAAGCGAAAAAAGTGGTTCAACTAAAACATTCATATTTCTTTACATATTACACGAATATGCAATAAAAAATGGGGGTTCCTATTTAAACAAACGCAGTTGATATCCGTTTGACCTATGGCAGCGCCATCTAGCGGGCCAACCATAGTGCCATCTGGTTTCCTCCTTCAAGCAAGACAAGCTTCGTTCTTTGCAGTTTTTTCGTTTGACGCTTATTTCGTGAGATATTTGGACCGGTCACAATCAATGGAATACCCTGTATATATATTTTTATTTTCTTTTACTTATTAACTTTTTTTTTAATTTTTAAATGTTTTAAATTAAATTAGTCTATGTACCAGAATTCCAGGAGTCACTAACGCCTTCTGATTGGCGGAACGTCCAAATGTGTCTTCTCGAAAATTTAATGGAGATTCTGTTTGTAGTGGCTTCAGAACATCATTTCGGGAAAAAGGTATCAGCATCTCATGGCTTGGGCGTTTCGGCTGGAGGGCGGGTCATGAAAGGCGCTCCGTAGAAAACTGGAAAAGAACATGTTGTATCTGGGGTTGTGAACAAGTGTACAGTGTCGATCGTTAGGGTACGTCCAGTAACCTAGTTCTGAATTCTCGTCAGGGCCACAAATGTAGCGGACCGTATGGCAGCGTATCCAATTCACAGCAATAGCTTTTGGTGCAGGGTAGTGAATCACATCCAGGAATAAAAGCAACAGGAAAATGATCTGAGCAGGTGTCTGTTGGGTAAGGAAAGCTAAGATATGCTGCACGAGCCTCCAGACGTCAGACAATGGACCACATGAGAACTGAGGAGCGTCTGTGTCCTCCACACCACAGTAAACGCAGGTGGGTGTGCAGTGAGGCGGATGTGGTGCAAATGAAACTGGTTGACCTGTTTGCCATTGATGGTGATATGCCAGGTGGACTGGACGCTGATATCAATATAACCAGCGTGTTGCGCTTATCACACACGACGACATGTGATCTGGGGAAACGTGTTCAATGAAGTTGGGGGATCGACAAAGTTGTAATGTGTCATCTACAGTCTTTGTCCAGAGTATACATAAAGGGGTAAGGAGTGCAGGATGTAACTTAATTCAAGAAAGAAGTGTCGAAAGTGATAAAAGGGGGTTGTAATGTCTTACAACATGACTGGGACTGACATGGAGACTGGCGTGCATTCATGCAAAAACAGTCCGATCAGGTTCGTCAGGCAGCGACGCCAGACTTTCAGTCGGGAGTTAACAAAAAGTGCCATAACTCTGTCTGGCACATGGAATAAGCCCACTCCACCATCCTCCTGTGGGAGGGCAAGGATGAATACTGAACTTTAAATAACATCCCGGTACAGACAAATGATTCCATCGTCATCAACTTATGACGTGTGAGGGTAATCGGGACCAGAAACTTGTGCCACATAGGGGATGTGTGAGGCGTGGTAAACATTTACTTACTGCCCATGCTGTACAATGTCGAGGGATGTAAACCAGTGGTCCACACGGTTAACCCTGATCATTTGGAGGAGACGTCTACTACTGGTTGCCGCTGAACACCTGGACAAAGTGTTTATCACAGTGTTTATTGCAGTTGCATTACTATCTCACAGTATCTCATAGCCAAGCTACTCACCCATCTAGTACCACCTATCCACAGTCCCCATCATATCCTCCATGCTCATTATCTCGAGATTGCTGCAGAAGCTTGAACATAATTGTGCATCTGCTCTGACTGTGGTGAATTGGTTGCCCATCAAGGTGAATAAATTATACAGATGTCAAAAGAACAGACACCATACATTCATTTAACTTATTTACCTCAATAGAGAATGAATCCACATCTTCAGTGTGGATGCACAATTACATTTGTCCTGCAGAAATCTCAAAGTAGAGATGGAGAGTGTGGAGGACACGAACAGTGACTGCTGATAGGCTGGTTCTGGTGGGAGTGTGGGTCAGCCATGGTGGAGGGGGAGGGGCGCAAGATAGTTCGCCCAGTTGCCAGAAACACTGTGTACAGGTGGTGCAGTGGTTAATGCAATTTCCTAGTAAACAGTAGATCCCTGATCGAATCTCTGTGTGACACACGTTTTCACTTGTTGCTGCTGATTCTGCATGAACTCCCGATACAGCTGCCATCAATGGTTCCTTCCCTTTTCTTTCCTTTCCTCTCCATCTACCTTCAGTTTACATAATATGTATCATAGCGGCATATTCCGCATGGTCTGTTCTTTCAGAAATGGGCGGGGGTTTTGGTCAGATGGGAGGCATGGCGAGACAGTCCATGCAATTGTGGTAAACAGTGTGTCTGGTTGGTGCAGTGGTTAATGCAACTACCTCTCCTCTCGTCATCGATAGTTGCTAGTAAAGCTAAAGCAGCCAGTTTAGGCGTCTTCGTTTCGTAAACACTTGTCTATATGTTATTTAGCTCGCGCGCGTCAACTGCAGTCAACAACTGCCGCTGGAGCGCGCTGCCGTCGCATGTGAGCACGCTGGGTCGCGCGTACCGTATGCACGAGTCGCATCGTTTCTGAGCGTTCAGCAGCACGGTGGACTCGGCACACTCAACGCTCAACGTTGGAATGCACGGCCCGTGTGCCGACGGCTTTAGGCGTGTTATGGTGTCCTTCAGGGACATGGCTGCCAAGAAGGGAAAGAACCAATGTGTACTCCGTGTGCATACCGGGTAGAGTGACTCCAGATGTGGAAAGGATATTTCCGGATGACATGAAGAGCACAGGATGCAGCAAACTACAGGTGGTTGCTCACGTCAGTACCAAAGATGCTTGTCATTTTGGATCAGAAGAGATTCTCTCTGGTTTCGAGCGGCTGACAGAAGTGGTAAAGGTTGCCAGTCTTGCTTGAAAGATGAAAGGAGAGTTCACATTTGCAGCATAGTCGACAGGACCGATTGCGGACCTCTGGTACAGAGCCGAGTGGAGGATCTGAATCAGAGACTCAGGCGGTTCTGCGACCATGTAGGCTGCAGATTCCTCGACTTCCGCCAAAGGGTGGTTGGGTTTTGTGTTCCACTGAATAGGTCAGGTGTCCACTATACGCAGGAGGTGGCTACAGGGTAGCAGGGGTTGTGTGGAGTGGACTGGGCGGTCTTTTAGGTTAGAGGGTCTCGGGAAGACACAAGAAGGGCTTCAGTCGCAGAGGGTGCACGGTGAACACAGGAAGAACGTAGATACAGGAGCCATAGGTATAACAGTTGTAAATTGTTGTAGCTGTGTTGGGAAAGTACCAGAGCTCCAAGCGCTAATAGAAAGCACTGATGCTCAAATCGTTATAGGCACTGAAAGCGGGAGAAGAAGCTCAGCCGAAATTTTTGCGAAGAACCTAACGGTGTTCCGAAAGGATATGCTAAACACGATTGGCGGTGGCGTGTTTGTTGCCGTTAGAAGTAGATTATCTTGTCGCGAAATTGAAGTAGATAGTTCCTGTGAGTTGGCAACCGGAGTGAAATGATAATTGGATCCTTTTACCGACCTCCCAATTCAGATGATACAGTTGCTGAAAGATTCTAAGAAAACTTGAGTTGGATTTCAACTCGCACCTGACTCATACGGTTATAGTTGGTGGTGGCTTTAATTTACCTTCGATATGTTGGCGAAAATACGTTTTTAATTCCGGAGGTACACATAAAACATCATCGGAAATTGTGCTAGACGCATTCTCTGAAAATTATTTCGAGCAGTTAGTTCCTGAGCCCACACGAATAGTAAACGGTTGTGAAAACACACTTGACCACTTAGCAACAAACAATCCTAAAAACGAGGATCAAAACCGATACTGGGATTAGCGAACACAGGGTTGTCGTAGCGAGATTTAATATTGTAACCCCCAAACCCTCAAAAACAAACGAAAAATATACCTATTCAAAAAAGCAGATAAAAATTCACTTCACGCCTTCCTGAGAGACAATGTCCACTCCTTCCAAATTAATAATGTAAGTGTAGACCAGATGTGGCTTGAATTCAAAGAAATAGTATCGGCAGCAGTTGAGAGATTTATACCAAATAAATTAACAAACGACGGAGTTGATCCTAATTAGTACACAAAACCGGTCAGAATACTGTTGAAGAAACAACGAAACAAACATGTCAAATTTAAACAGACGCAAAGTCCTCAATATTGGCGATCTTTTACAGAAGCTCGAAATTTAGCGCGGACTTCAATGCGAGATGCTTATAACATTTTCCACAACGAAACTTTGTCTCGAAACCTGGCAGAAAATCCAAAGGGATTCTGCTCGTATGTGAAGTATGTTAGGGGCAAGAAACAATCAAAGCCTTCTCTGAGCAATAGCCATGGAGATACTATCGAAGACAGTGCTGCCAAAGCAGGGTTACTAAACACAGCCTTCCTAAATGCCTTCACAAATCCTTCCAAAATGCCTTCACAAAAGAAGGCGAAGTAAATATTCCAGAATTCGAATCAAGAACAGCTGCCAACATGAGTAACGTAGAAGTAAATATCCTCGGAATAGTGAAGCAACTTTAATCACTTAATAAAGGCAAGTCTTCTGGTCCAGACTGTATACCAGTTAGGTTCCTTTCAGAGTATGCATTAGCTCCATACTCAACAAGCATTCACAACCGGTCGCTTGACGAAAGATCAGCACCCAAGACTGGAAAGTTGCACAGGTCACACTAACATGCAAGAAAGGTAATAGGAGTAATCCACATAATTACTGGCCCATATCATCACCGTCGATATGCAGCAGGATTTGGAACATATATTGTGTTCGAACATTATGAATACTTCGAAGAAAACGGTCTATTGACACACAGTCAACATGGGTATAGAAAACAGCGTTCTTGTGAAGTACAACTAGCTCTTTATTCGCATGAATTGTTGTGTGCTATTGACAAGGGATTTCAGATCGATTCCGTATTTCTGAATTTCCGGAAGGCTTTTGACACTGTACCACACAAGCAGCTTGTAGTGAAATTGCGTTCTTATGGAATATCGTCTCAGTTATGAGATTGGATTTGTGACTTCCTGTCAGAAAGGTCACAGTTCGTAGTAACTGACGAAAAGTCATCGAGTAAAACAGAAGTGATTTCTGGTGTTGAACAAGGTTGTTTTATAGGCCCTTTGCTGTTACTTATCTATATAAACGGTTTGGGAGACAATCTGAGCAGCCGTCTTCGGTTGTTTGTAGATGACGCTGTCGTTTATCGACTAATAAAGTCATCAGAAGATCAAAACAAATTGCGAAACGATTTAGAAAAGATATCTGAATGGTGCGAAAATTGGCAGTTGACCCTAAATAACGAAAAGTGTGAGGTCATCCACATTAGTGCTAAAAGGAATTCGTTAAACTTCGGTTACACGATAAATCAGCCAAATCTAAAGGCCGTACATTCAACTAAATACCAAGGCATTACAATTACGAACAACTTCAATTGGAAGGAACACATAGAAAATGTGTGGGGTAGGCTAACCAAAGACTGAGTTTTATTGGCAGGACACTTATAAAATGTAACAGATCTACTAAGGAGACTGCCTACACTACGCTTGTCGCTCCTCTTTTAGAATACTGCTGCACGGTGTGGGATCCTTACCAGATAGGACTGACGGAGTACATCGAAAAAGTTCAAAGAGGGCAGCACGTTTTGTATTATCAAGAAATATGGGAGAGAGCGTGACTGAAATGATACAGGATTTGGGCTGGACACCATTAAAAGAAAGGCGTTTTTCGTTGCGACGGAATCTTCTCACGAAATTCCAATCACCAACTTTCTCCCCCGAACGCGAAAATATTTTGTTGACACCGACCTACATAGAGAGAAACGATCACCACGGTAAAATAAGGGAAATCAGAGCCCGTACGGAAAGATATAGGTGTTCGTTCTTTCCACGCACTATACGACGTTGGAATACTAGAGAATTGTATAGGTGGTTCGATGAACCCCCTGCCAGGCACTTAAATGTGATTTGCAAAGTCTCCATGTAGATGTAGATGTAGATGTAGATGTAGATGACGAGGTGTGCGTCCAGCGACGGAAGGGCGAGGGTGACAATTTGTGTGAGGTCAGATTTAAACTTTTCGAAGGCCGTTTTCATTTCAGGCGTCCACGTCATGCTCGTTTGCCGGGATGCCTGTAAAAATTAATGACTCCGAGGAAACTTTGTAGGTGTTGATGGTCCAAGGGATGAGGGAGGAGGCGAATTTGTTTCTTTTCTCCAGCGTGGGGCATATCCCCAAAGTGTCAACCAAATGTCCAACGAAGTTGACACAGTTACTGTAGTTGTCATATGTTGTTATTAATTGTGCCACTAACTTGCCCAACATGGTGCGTAAATGAATCTCATGTTCATCAGGAAACTGCGAGAAAATTATCACGTCAACTAGGTAAGCATAACAGATATTAAATAGCAGGCTGTCAGTAAACCTCTGCCAGGTCCGAGCCGCTTTTTTTAACCTGTAAGTCATAAATAAAAAATAAAAACGACCGAATGACGTGATTATTGTAATTTTTGGTATATCCTCATCAGCCATAGGTATCCGAAAATAGATCCTTTTGGATTCAGTAACACTGACTATGGTAGTACCAGCAAGTTCGGGCGGCCGGAGTGGCCGTACGGTTCTAGGCACTAAACTCAGGAACCGCGCGACCGCTACGGTCGCAGGTTTGAATCCTGCCTCGGTCATGGATGTGTGTGATGTACTTAGGTTAGTTAGGTTTAATTAGTTCTAAGTTCTAGGCGACGTGTGACCTCAGAGGTTAAGTCGCATAGTGCTCAGAGCCATTTGAACCATTTTTTGAACCAGCAAGTTCATGTGCGAAGTCTTGTAAGTTCAGTACAGGGCAGCTGTCTATTACAATCATGGCGTTGAAGTACAGATAATCGCCAAACAGTCGCCAAGTACGAGGGTCGGCACTTTAATAATGGCAATTATTTATTTACAGCTCGCGCAAAATAGATACGTGTTTCAAAGTTTTACTGACCTTCAGAGTAGTCACCAGAATTGTGTATAACCCATTGCCAGCGATGTGGAAGTCGTAGGAGACTCTTAGCCGTGCCAGTTGTGTTAACTGCTCGAGCGACACAGTCTACTGCCCGACGAATTTGTCGCAGTTCTGAAGTGAATGCTATGAAGTGTTTCCTCCAGTTTAGAAATCGAGTTGAACTTACGAGGGCTTAAGTCAGGGGCATGCAGTAGGTGGCACAGCACTTAGCAGCCCCATCAGTCAAACAAATCAGTAACAGCTTGCACTGTACGTGCTTGAGCATTGTCCTGCAAAATGATGGTCACGTCCTGCAGAAAGTGTCATCACTTCTGTCTCTAAGCTGGTCGTAGGTTGTATTCCAAAAACGAACAGCGAGCTTGATAGGAGAAGCCCAGGCATTTTGGATGGCTCTGTACAATACCAGCATGCAAGAGTTTGTCCATGGTGGCTTTTGCCGCTTTCAGTTTGTTGGGAGGTAGGAAACGAAGATGATGGCAGACTAGCAGGCTGGGGTTGTTGTTGATGCAGTGAACTATCCTGTCAGAGATGGTACAAATAGTCTGTGGCCAGATGGTCCGGCATGATGTGGGATCTGAGGACATAGTGATAGGTGTTATTGTAACACCATCATCAACAGACAACCTGGTCGCAGAGGCACTGTCAGTAACACTGGGTGTGGTTGGGGGAGAACATTTAGGTAATGGAACTTGAATGAACTGTTTTGAGGCCGACGCAATGTCTTCATCATCAGGAAATGGGTGTAGATGTGGCAGAACAGTGAGTTGTTGTGCTGTATGAAGCTCACTAAATGTCTTGACGATGCATAAATGGAGAATGTCATTGGCTGCTCGCATATCTCAGTTGGAACACCACAATTCAGAGTGCATGACAGATGTCATGTGGAGCTCACCAGTAAGCATTTGGCATTTCAAGATAACATCGAGGGGCGTCTCTGACTGCGAAGTAGGATATGATGGTATATAATTCGCAGGAAGCGAGTCACTGGACTTGCTGCTGATCAGCTTTTGGCCATCGTGGTGCAGGAGCAGAGCACAGTTCAGGTCTGGGAGTAAACAGTAAGGCCTGAGGAAGTCAACTACTAAGATGGGTTCCACCATTTCAGCCACCAAGAACTTCCAGGGCATAGGTGATGGAGGTGGTGCCAACCACCAGTATCCCAGTCATTAGCTGTGCAAAGTTACATGGGTGAAGGTGAAAATGTAGCAAGAGTGAGAGATTGCGTAATCAGCTGACAATAGCTCTGTTGATTAGAAGGAAAGAATTTAGTTGTGCATCTTAAACAAAGAGGCGAGAGCCATCTGGTAGTAGATGAGACCAGAAGATGGTGTTAAAAGTGATTATTTGTGGAGACCTGAAGTGGACGAGTGACCTGATGCACTGGTACCAGGCCGTGAGAGCAGTTTGGGTATGAACAAGGCTGTATGCAACGTAGTGTGTCAGAGCTAAAGTGAGGGTGGAACCAGCAGAGGCAGAGCATGCTAGCAGGTGTAGTGCCCAGCCGATCCGCACTGTTTTTACTGGCAGGTAAGGATCAGCGACCGGGCGGAGGCGCACCAGTGATAGTCTGCACTGTAGGCATTTTTTTATGTTTGGCACCCAGAAAACCTCATGGAGCAGTAGTGAATGTAAGGTTCAGCGAGTCCAGTAGACGTTGGGTGGCTGGCTTCTGCGTGGTAGGAAGTGCACAGTGGTGACCAAGATCACAGGCAGTGTGTTGGCTAGGCTCAGCTGGGTTCTTTTGTTGCCGAAATTTAGGTGGGGATGCTGTCAGCTGTAGCGCATTTACAATGAGAATTAATGAAGAGGCAGTTCTGTGCAAACGCTAACATTCTGTCAGCCATGCATAGTTTGAAATATGGTGAAGCATCCTTGTACATGAGCATCGCTGATTGAATGCTCTCCAGCAGTTTTAATAGTCACAAATTCCACAGGGCATAATCCAGGGTAGGCTCATATCAGTTTACAGGTGAAGCTTGTGCCACAGTGTGAAAGGCCTTCTGCGATAGAGTGAGGTTCAGTTATCACTAGATGAGGTTGTTCCTCTGCTGAGTGGGATAGGCGTTGAAACAGTAGGGCCTTGAGACGCTTGTATTTGTTTGTTTGTGTGTGGACATCAAGCAGAAAGTCACTAATGGGATCGGCGTTATCACTGAGGTGCTTAAGAAGTACTGCAAATTTGTCATTGTCCTCAGTGATGCCTGTGGACTGCATTATGCACTCAGTAAGAGTGAACCACAGCATAGACGAGTCCATGTTCAACAGATGGAGTCTTGCTGAGGATATGCAGAATGATAAGGGTCATGGTTATGTGAGGCTGGCAGCAACATGACGTAAGCACTGCCTGACACGGTAGATGCAGCATGAGCAGAGGTGTCATGGAGTAGCGCATCATAAAGTGGCAAAGAGATACACAGCACTGTAGGCACAGTAGGCATGGAAGCATTGGGAAGCAGCGCATCATAACATGGGAAAGAGAAATGTGACACAATATGCGTGGCAGGTATGGAAGCATTCGGACGGATTGTGTCATGAGGAGATAAATGAATATGCGTTGCAATAGACATGAGCCAAGTGTGGAGGTGGGCGTGACCGGCAGGTGCACGGGAGCTGCTGGATGCTGTGAGTACATGGTATCCTCATGAGGTAATGAATCTATTGAGGCAGTTTGTTGAATCTGGACGTTACACATGCATAGAGTAGTTGCAGTGTGTGAGCATCACGTGTAGCGCTAGTGGATACATGTGAACGTGGGTGAGGGGTGTAGATGTGATGTTACTCAGGTGACGTGGCAGCAATTGCGATGCAGATGATATGGGCGAATGCTGCATGAAAACATAGTATGTGTCGGGTAGTTTGCTTTTATGTCCAGGAAGATCACTTGAACCCATATTATTTTGTCCATGAGGCAGTAAATTGTTGTAAATTGGTTTGGACTTAAAGAGTGTATATGGGGATAAGTGTCATTATTTCCCACATGGGAGCTCAAGTACTATTTGTACTAAGAAATGGTACAGCAGGAAGCCATTGTTCAGCTGGAATCACATTCATTGTCATAGCCGAATTTCTAGGCAAATAGTAACCTGGCATCATTACAGTGCTGTCCCTGATAAGGCACACAGGGAAATCAAAATATTTAATTGGCCAGTTTGGTGTGAAGTGACGTGTGAAGTGGCGTGGTAGATGTGGAAACAATGGAAGCATTGTCATCGGTTCACTACACACTGCTGAATTGGATACTTTGCCCAGGATTTGGCGAAATTGTACCATACTGAAGCACGGAAAGTTCATGGAATTCACAGGCTTGACAATGAGGCGTGATTGATGTCCCTCAGAGTAGGAAATGGTTGAGCTGAAGGGAGCTGCTGCATTGTAGGACAACAGAATGGTGTGGGGAATTTTATATTTTAAATGCAGCGTAGCCACGTCATATACTACAACACTGGGTCCATATGCTTTGCCTTATTTGTCGCACAAAAATTGCATTAAAAGACGAACATTTAGCCTCAGGCTGCGATCACAGTGGCGCCGATATCGGTGGATTCCGCTGGCTACCGACATCGGACGAATATGTCTGATCTTTTAAAATCAGCCGGCGGGGGTGGCCGTGCGGTTCTAGGCGCTACAGTCTGGAACCGCGTTACCGCTACGGTCGCAGGCTCGAATCCTGCCTCGGGCATGGATGTGTGTGATGTCCTTAGGTTAGTTAGGTTTAAGTAGTCTAAGTTCTAGGAGACTGATGACCTCAGAAGTTAAGTCCCATAGTGCTCAGAGCCATTTTTAAAATCAGTACGCTACTATGTGCACAATCACAATGTAGCTGATCGAACGTACAGACTTAGGACGAAAACCGATGAAATACAAATCAAAAAAATGGTTCAAATGGCTATGAGCACTATGGGACTTAACTTCTGAGGTCATCAGCCCCCTTGAACGTAGAACTACTTAAACCTAACTAACGTAAGGACATCACACACATCCATGCCCGAGGCAGGATGCGAACCTGCGACCGTAGCGTCGCGCGGTTTCAGACTGTAGCGCCTAGAACCGCTCGGCCACTCCGGCCGGCCTAAATTCAAATCAGTTCGTTTTCGTAAGTAATACTGGCTGACGTAACACGAAATATAGACTGTGAAAACTGACAATTTCATTCAAAGAAGGAGATTGTGTTATCCTGAGGATGACATATATAATCTGGATATAATTCAGAATATATGGACTGAAATCGCAGGTTTATTGCGAATCACAAGCAGGCAAAATTTGTGTTGGAAATTTAACCTCAAAAATAATTTGTTCACTTGAAAGGGATGGTGTCTTAAAGTCGCTGCAGTGAAACTGTTGTGGGTTGTGATAGGTGTACATTAATTGCCTAGAAATTATTACTTCAGCTTAGTGGTGTTTTTGTGCCAGTAGGATGGTGATTCTCTTACATGAAGTGGTTTGCAAATGTGGCATATCCTTTTCCACTTTTCAGTGGTTTAGGTGTTCAGAGTATCTTATTCGAAGTTTTATGTTTGTCTTTCACGAGTATTCTGAATGACAGCCGCTGAAGCTTAATTAACTTATGTCTGCACAACTTAAAATAAATTCAGCATAACAGGGTGTTTTAATTATGCTTTTCAAGGCTACTACGAATCATCTGGAGTAAGTAACAGAAAATTTCTCATTCATGTAATATGTTTGTAAAACGTGTCTGTTAATTCCAGAAACTAAGGGCAGAGGATACAGTACTCGCCACGTTCTTTTCAAGACAGATATATAGCTCATGCACATGCATTCAGCATCTTTTTAATAGCAAAAGCCGCATTGTAGCACTCGTCTCCAAGCACACAGAGACGTTGTGTTATTCATCTCATCCTTGAAGGTTAAAATCAAACCTCTCCTTGGCCCCATCAAACACTGAAGAGGGAGATCGGACGCGCTGTGGCCAAGCTGTCGGCCGATGTTATCGGGCGACCTCTGGCCGTGGCATCTGACGACCGTTGTCGCTGCCACTGTGAATGTAACCTTAGGCTCAGGTATATCGGCGATTGTTAACGCAACTTTCGAGTGATAAATAATGCAAGAAATACGGACCCAGCGCTGTGGTATATGACGTGATTACATGGTACGGATATTAATGCACATTGTAGATTAGATGAGTACTTGTTCCATAGATCATGAATACGACACTTCGTAATGATGTGGAACGTGTCAGGTTAATAAAAGTTATCTATACAAGATATTACATTACACAAAATATTACATGACACTTAATATTTTTAATTTTTTTTTTGGGGGGGGGAGGGGGAATTACCCACTGACTATAACCATAAATTCATCTAATGAGTATAAGGAGTTGCCATTAAGAAATTCTTTTAATTTCCTTTTAATTGCTATATGGCTATCTGTCAGACTTATGATGCAATGGTAAGTGACCAAAGACTTTAGTGGCAGCATAATTTACCTCCTTCTGAGCCAAAGTTAGATTTAACCTTGAGTAGTGAAGATCATCCTTTGTCCTAGTGTTGTAGCCATGTACACTGCTATTACTTTTGAATTCGTTCGGACTGTTAATAACAAATTTCGTAAGTGAATATATATATATATATATATATATATATATATTTTGTGAGGCTACAGTAAGGATCTCTAGCTCTTTAAATAATTGTCTGCAGGATGATCTTGGATGCGCTCCAGCAATTATTCTGATTACACGCTTTTGTGCAATGAACACTCTTTTACCCCAGAATATGACGCCATACGAAAGCAGAGAATGAAAATAGGAGTGGTAAGCTAATTTACCCCCCATGAACCATAGACCTTGCCGTTGGTGGAGAGGCTTGCGTGCCTCAGCGATACAGATGGCCGTACCGTAGGTGCAACCTCAACGGAGGGGTATTTGTTGAGAGGCCAGACAAACGTGTGGTTCTTGAAGAGGGGCAGCAGCCTTTTCAGTAGTTGCAGGGGCAACAGTCTGGATGATTGACTAATCTGGCCTTGTAACACTAACCAAAACGGCCTTGCTGTGATGGTACTGAGAACGGCTGAAAGCAAGGGGAAACTACGGCCGTAATTTTTCCCGAGGGCATGCAGCTTTGCTGTATGGTTAAATGATGATGGCGTACTCTTGGATAAAATATTCCGGAGGTAAAATAGTCCCCCATTCGGATCTCTGGGCGGGGACTACTCAAGAGGACGTCATTATCAGGAAAAAGAAAACTGACGTTCTACGGATCGGAGCGTGGAATGTCAGATCCCTTAATCGGGCAGGTAGGTTAGAAAATTTAAAAAGGGAAATGGATAGGTTAAAGTTAGACATAGTGGGAATTAGTGAAGTTCGGTGGCAGGACGAACAAGACTTTTGGTCAGGTGAATACAGGGTGATAAATACAAAATCAAATAGGGGTAAATCAGGAGTAGCTTTAATAATGAATAAAAAAAATTAGAGTGCAGGTAAGCTACTATAAACAGCATAGTGATCGCATTATTGTGGCCAAGATAGACAAGAAGCCCACGTCTACTACAGTAGTACAAGTTTACATGCCAACTAGCTCTGCAGATCATGAAGAAATTGATGAAATGTATGATGAGATAAAAGAACTTATTCAGGTAGTGAACGGAAACGAAAATTTAATAGTCATGGGTGACTGGAATTCGAGAGTAGGAAAAGGAAGAGAAGGAAACGTAGTAGGTGAATATGGATTGGGGCTAAGAAATGAAAGAGGAAGCCGCCTCGTAGAGTTTTACACAGAGCATAACTTAATCACAGCTAACACTTGGTTCAAGAATCATGAAAGAAGGTTGTATACATGGAAGAATCCTGGAGATACTAGAAGGTATCAGATAGAAACCGAAAGAACCAGAGGTTGTAGAAAGTTTCAGGGAGAGCATAGGGGAACAATTGACAGAAATGGGGGAAAGAAGTACAGTAGAAGAAGAATGGGTAGCTCTGAGGGATGAAGTAGTGAAGGCAGCAAAGGATCAAGTAGGTAAAAAGACGAGGGCTAGTAGAAATCCTTGGGTAACAGAAGAAATATTGAATTTAATTGATGAAAGGAGAAAATATAAAAATGCAGTAAATGAAGCAGGCAAAAAGGAATACAAACGTCTCAAAAATGAGATCGACAGGAAGTGCAAAATGGCTAAGCAGTGGTGGCTAGAGGACAAATGTAAGGATATAGAGGCTTATCTCACGAGGGGTAAGATAGATACTGCCTACAGGAAAATTAAAGAGACCTTAGGAGAAAAGAGAACCACTTGTATGAATATCAACAGCTCAGATCGAAACACAGTTATAAGCAAAGAAGGGAAAGCAGAAAGGTGGAAGGAGTATATAGAGGGTCTATACAAGGGCGATGTACTTGAGGACAATATTATGGAAATGGAAGAGGATGAAAATGAAGATGAAATGGGAGATACGATACTGCGTGAAGAGTTTCACACAGCACTGAAAGACCTGAGTCGAAACAAGGCCCTGGGAGTAGACAACATTCCATTAGAACTACTGACGGCCTTGGGAGAGCCAGTCCTGACAAAACTCTACCATCTGGTGAGCAAGATGCATGAGACAGGCGAAATACCCTCAGACTTCAAGAAGAATATAATAATTCCAATCCCAAAGATAGCAGGTGTTGACAGATGTGAAAATTACCGAGCAATCAGTTTAATAAGTCACAGCTGCAAAATACTAACACGAATTCTTTACAGACGAATGGAAAAACTGGTAGAAGCCGACCTCGGGGAAGATCAGTTTGGATTCTGTAGAAATATTGGAACACGTGAGGCAATACTGACCTTACGACTTATCTTAGAAGAAAGATTAAGGAAAGGCAAACCTACATTTCTAGCATTCGTAGACTTAGAGAAAGCTTTTGATAATGTTGACTGGAATACTCTCTTTCAAATTCTAAAGGTGGCAGGGGTAAAATACAGGGAGCGAAAGGCTGTTTACAATTTGTACAGAAACCAGATGGCAGTTGTAAGAGTCGAGGGGCATGAAAGGGAAGCAGTGGTTGGGAAGGGAGTGAGACAGGGTTTTAGCCTCTCCCCAATGTTACTCAATCTGTGTATTGAGCAAGCAGTAAAGGAAACAAAAGAAAAATTCGGGGTAGGTATTAAAATCCATGGAGAAGAAATAAAAACTTTGAGGTTTGCCGATGACATTGTAATTCTATCAGAGACAGCAAAGGACTTGCAAGAGCAGTTGAACGGAATGGACAGTCTCTTGAAAGGAGGATATAAGATGAACATCAACAAAACCAAACGAGGGTAATGGAATGTAGTCGAATTAAGTCGGGTGATGCTGAGGGAATTAGATTAGGAAATGAGACACTTAAAATAGTAAAGGAGTTTTGCTATTTGGGGAGCAAAATAACTGATGATGGTCGAAGTAGAGAGGATATAAAATGTAGACTGGCAATGGCAAGGAAAGCGTTTCTGAAGAAGAGGAATTTGTTAACATAGAGTATAGATTTAAGTGTCAGGAAGACGTTTCTGAAAGTACTTGTATGGAGTGTAGCCATGTGTGGAAGTGAAACATGGACGATAAATAGTTTGGACAAGAAGAGAATAGAAGCTTTCGAAATGTGGTGCTACAGAAGAATGCTGAAGATTAGATGGGTAGATCACATAACTAATGATGAAGTATTGAATAGAGTTGGGGAGAAGAGGAGTTTGTGGCACAACTTGACAAAAAGAAGGGAACAGTTAGTAGGACATGTTCTGAGGCATCAAGGGATCACACATTTAGCATTGGAGGTCAGCGTGGAGGGTAAAAATCGTAGAGGGAGACCAAGAGATGAATACACTAAGCAGATACAGAAGGATGTAGGTTGCAGTAAGTACTGGGAGATGAAGAAGCTTGCACAGGATAGGGTAGCATGGCGAGCTGCATCAAACCAGTCTCAGGACTGAAGACCACAACAACAACAACAAGCTAATTTACTGAGATGTATATCGCAAAAATTTGCAATGACCCTAATAGCATAAGTAGCTGAACTCAAACGTTTCAGCAGACCTTTTTCCGGTTCAACCCCTCATCAATGCATACAGCTAGAAATTTTGAATATTCTACCTTAGCTACCGATTTCTGATCGAAGTCTATATTTATTACTGGTGTCTTTCCATTTACTGTATGGAACTGTATATACTGTGTTTTGTCAAAGTTTAATGGAGCCAATTTGCAGAGAACCACTTAATGATTTTCTGAAAAACATCGTTTACAATTTCACCAGTTAATTCTTGTCTGTTGGGTGTGATAGCTATATTGTATCATCGGCAAAAAGTACCAGCTTTGCATCTTCGTGAATATAGAATGGCAAGTCATTAATATATATTAAGAACAGCAGAGGACCCAAGACCGAACCTTGAGGCACCCCATTCTTGACTGTTCCCCAGTTTGAGAAATCACCTATTTTTTGCATATTATGTGAACTGCTTATTTGAACTTTCTTCACTCTTCCAGTTAGGTATGATTTAAACGATTTGAGCGCTGCCCCATTAATACTTGAGCTTATCTAGAAGTATTCCATGATTTACACAATCAAAAGTCTTTGAGAGATCACAAAAAATCCCAGTGGGTGATATCCGGTTACTCAGAGCGTTTAATATAAGGATAGGCGTGTTCCCAAGGTCGTACCGCAGACGGATGGGTCCGGGCCCATTTTCTTACGTCTGAAGACGCAACTTGTAGCGGCTACATGTGCGTTAAATAACACAGTGTTGTGGCCATCGACTACCAGTGGCCACAGTTGTTGAGGGTTGCTTTACCTTCCCATTAGTACGCGTGGGTAGTCCGATACTCACAATGGAGTTTATTCACAGTCAAGTGCTTATAATGGAGGTTGAAAAGCTGAACTGTTTTATGGTGTTCGCCACACTGATTATAAAAATCGTTATAAGAAACAAGATGCATCGACGAGTGTATGTTAAACGCTTGTCGGAGACCGACAAAGAAATGTGGAAGCAGAAGAAAGAAATGAAATAGGTAAGCATTTGTAGTATTATTTATTTATAGTTCTTAAAATAGTATAGCAATAACACTGAACACATCCTCTTTTTCCCTTAGAGATATTAATGATGGACCTAATGAACTCAGACATTCAGTAAAACTGCTAGGCATTCATCTTGATTTCAAACTGTGCTGGAATACGCACACAGAAAAGCTGTGCAGTAAGTTGGCAAGAGTTCTACACGGTGTTGCAAAAAGGTACGGCCAAACTTTCAGGAAACATTCCTCACACACAAATAAAGAAAAGACATTATGTGGACATGTGTCCGGAAACGCTTGATTTCCATGTTAGAGCTCATTTTAGTTTCGTCAGTATGTTCTTCCACCTACGCTCAATGGAGCACATTACCATGATTTCATACGGGATACTCTACCTGTGCTGCTAGAACATGTGCCTTTACAAGTACGACACAACATGTGGTTCATGCACAATGGAGCTCCTGCACATTTCAGTCGAAGTGTTTGTACGCTTCTCAACAACAGATTCGGTGATCGATGGATTGGTAGAGGCGGACCAATTCCATGGCCTCCACGCTCTCCTGACCTCAACCCTCTTGACTTTCATTTATGGGGGCATTTGAAAGCTCTTGTCTACGCACACCCGGTACCAAATGTAGAGAGTCTTCGTGCTCGTATTGTGGACGGCTGTGATACAATACGCCATTCTGCAAGGCTGCATCAGCGCATCAGGAATTCCATGCGACGGAGGGTGGATGCATGTATCCTCGCTAACGGAGGACATTTTGAACATTTCCTGTAACAAAGTGTTTGAAGTCACGCTGGTACGTTCTGTTGCTCTGTGTTTCCATTCCATGATTAATGTGATTTGAAGAGAAGTAATAAAATGAGCTCTAACATGGAAAGTAAGTGTTTCCGGACACATGTCCACATAACATATTTTCTTTCTTTGTGTGTGAGGAATGTTTCCTGAAAGTTTGGCCGTACCTTTTTGTATCACCCTGTATATCTCCTTAGAAAACTGAAGGATTGTGTCGGTAAGGAGTGCATACTTATGGCATACCATGCCTTTTTCCATACTCATCTGTATTATGGAATACCTCTTTGGGGAAACTCTGCTGGGGCAAAAGATGTTTCCCTCTGGAAGAAGAAAGCCATTAGATGTATTTTTGGTGTGAGCAATTTAACTTCTTGCAGACAGTACTTCATGGAGCACAAAATTCTTTCAGTTCCCAGTCTACACATACTTAAAGCTATTATGCAGGCCAAAGAGAATGCCCACATGTATGAAAGCAGGTCAGATGTGCACTCATATGAAACCAGAAATAGGAACTTATTAGACATTCCTTGGACACGTTTGAGTAAAATCCAGAATAATTTTTTACATGGTGGCAAAACATTTTACAACAATACATCACATGGAACGAGGGAATTGCATGAGAATAGATTTAAAATGGTGGTACAGACATGGTTGAAAGAGAAAACATTCTATAGCATAAGTGAATTCCTACATAATGAAAAAATATGATTCTCTATTATTATAAATGTGAATGTGATCAAAGAAACTGTAATTTGTGTCATACAACTATACTGACCTTTTATATAATCATATACCATATGTTAACTTTTGTGTAATCATTTGTACCAGAATCTGTATAACTATGTAACTACTGACCTTATGTATAACCATTTGTATAACCATCTAACGATGCCTATACAACACAACAGTTGTCTACAGGCAACCAAATAAATATGAAATCAATATGAAAATATCACGAACATCGATTGGTCTCATTGTTATTGTGCGATGTTTGGTTCAATTATACTGTGCAATTATTTGCGGGTGGATATCGATCCATCTGCGTGAAACACAAAGATGAATTGCATCCACATCTGGGTTTTCACTGTTATGTTCAGACGTTCCACGATACTCGCCTTCAGGTGGATGAACGTCGAGTAGTGATGTATTCCATACCATTCCATCACAGCCTTGACATATTTATTGAAAAACTCAGCGCCGTGATCTGTTGGAAGGTTGTCTGGGCTTCGATTTGTCCCCGTCTGCAGCACTCCATCAAACACATGCGCGACTTCCTTTCCTGTTTTCGCTGTCACAGGTAATGCCCAGGCATATTTATATTAAGTATCAATGACCATTAAAATATATTTGAATCCGTTATTCACACTTGAATATTCCCTCATGTCGACAAGATCCGCCTGCCACAGGTCGTTTGCTGGTTTGTGCAGTTGTCTAGCTACTTATTCGATGATGCCTGTCTCTCTAAGCTCAGAAATTATTGAAAAAACTTCATTCGAATGAGCTATATTACCAGCGGCAGTTGATGCCATGAGCAGTCGTAGGCTGTCTATTAGCTCAATGGCGTCGTCGTAATATACATACACTGCGGGCGTCGATTGCTCACTCTTTTATGCTGCATGTCAGTATCATCACCACTGCTATTTTTTCACCATCCAAAATAGTTCTTAAAGGGATCTGTATTTCACATTGCTTCGGGTTTTTGTATTCTTATGTAAATCAGTTAAAAGCATTATTTCGCGAAACATTTCCAGATCTAAGGCGAATAATTTACAGTTTTTGTGGGTCTTAGGAAAATAAGGTTCAGCAGACTGGGTGTTCTTTGAAATTGTTTATCGCCGATTTGTATCATTTTTTCATTTAAAGTTATAGGCTGTGTGCCGAACATGTATGGTTTCTCACGACTAATACCGAATGTTTTGTCTATCCTGTGACGGTTAATGGAATCGGCAATAGCGTCATCGTCGTCGTAGCGGAATTTCGCTGAGGGTTCATCGACGGATTCAGTAACTGGTTTAAAGGTTTATCGCAGTGTCAGCTCTTGCTTCAAATGGCCTAACCTCAGCAACCGTAACTTGTCGCGAACGATCTTCCGTGCATCGATGACTTTATGCTTAGTGAACTTCTCGGTGTATACTAATCGGACTTCTGTGCAGCGTGAGGTTGTATATATCCGCTCTTCTTCTTCTTATGCTAGTCACTGTTCTCGGCAACAGCTATTTTCCCTTCAGTTAAGTTGCCTATCTTCTTTTCAATTGCGTTAACCCGTTCGTACACTGCCCCGTTCTCAATGACAGCTATTCCCCCTCCAGTTAAACTGTTTACTTTCTTCTCTCTTCTCGGTTACATTAACCCGATCATTCAGTGTATTGTTCAGCCTCAGAAGAGTTTGACAATACGTCTCTAGTACCTTGCGTACAGCTCCAACCTTATGTTCGAGAGTTTGAATTTTCGCGTCCACGTAAAAGCGAATGTTTTGTCTATGTACACCCTTCCTACCAAACTGAGCTCCCGGCATGCGTGCGAATTTATCCATGGTGATGCGTGTACTGATGTACTAAAGTCTTTGCATGGCTGTATATGTAGCAACTCATGGAAGTTCCGTCTGTACCTACCATCATTCAGTTTTCTTGTTTTATCAGTAAGGAGAAACCCATACTGTGGTTCCAGCAATCTGCGCATATCTTTACAAAATCATTGAATGACATGTCGGTTCCTACATGAGCCTGGTAAATGTGTTTGAAATTCAGATTGTCCTCTTTTAATGCTATAATTATGTTTGCATTATCCCTCACCAGCTGTTTTGGGATTCTGGAATATGTCTTACTCAGATAAGATACATCAACAGCCATATGGCGACAGAAACAGAAATATCGCCTACCTTGATCTTGGTTTCCCACAACAACATCGTCAAATATGAACACTGTATTTGGCTTTACTTTTTCCGGTGGCGGGATATCTCTGCTCTCATTGAATGTCGCGTATGTCACACCCTGCAGAATCTCCTGTAATAGATGGTATTTGGGCTGAAACAGTGTTTTTGAAAATACCCATACATGCTCAAAGCGGACTCCATCTGGATGTGTTAGCAGCAACATGAGAACATGTGTCTTGCCACAGTTGGATGGACCTACAATTACAGCAGAGTCCCGCTAATCCGAACCCTGGTAATCCGAACGTTCGTTTAATCCGAACATTAAGAATGTTAGTCTAAGTATAGCAAACTGCTGTACATACACACTATTGTAATTTACACAGTATAGTAAATATGTATTAGAAAAATTGGCAAGAAAACATTAGGTTTAAACAATGCATAACAATGAACGGAAAGCTATCAAACTTACTAAAATACAGCGGACACTTTATCCCTACTTTTTAGATGACAAAAACTCATTGTTTTTTGGCGTAATGAAGACAGTTTGTTATATGACACATAGTTGCGCCATCGTCTGTTAAACATCAAATCAGCAGGTGTAGCAGTGGGCTGGTGCTCCAAATAACATAACGCGAGGTCGAGAACTTCTGCTGCGTCACTGTGTGGCACCGGCTCTCCTTTATCACTTTCAGGCTCGTTGTCACTTCCGTCACAGTAGTCCACTACTTCCTGGTCATGAGTCACAACAGCAGCTAAATCAGCGTCAGTAAGGTTGTGCCCCATCCGCTGCCATCCACTCATCTACGTCTCCTTCACTAGCTTCTTCACATCCAGGCATTGTCTGTATCATTTGTAGTACATCTTCCTCTTCATTTTCAACTAGGTTGTCCTGAAATTCGAGAGATGTCCAGTTTTCTCCACGATTTTCTCAGAGTATTTTCTGAAATATTCTGCCATGCCTCAGTGGCCCAATAAACAACATCCTTCATATTGGTCTTTTTAATTTTGTCCAGTAAAGGAGTGCTATCATCTTGGATCAGCACTCTTAAAAATTGTTTTCTGTAAATCAGTTTTAATGCTAGCAGTACGCCCTGGTCCATCGGCTGTAGAAGTGGTGTAACATTCGGCGGCAAAAACTTCGCCACAATTTCTCCATCACATAGTTCCTCAGTGCTGGGGTGAGATGGCACTCGATCAATCAAAATAACTGCACAGGGAGACAAACGATTTTCCTTAGAAAACCGTCGAACAGAGGGAACAAACTGACCGCGAAACCATCCTTTGAACAGCTTACCATCCATCCGTGCTTTTTTCTGGTTGTATATGGCAAGAACTTCATGTGGCAGTTTTTAAAAGCTCGGGGCCTAGCAGATTTGCCGATCAGTATTAAAGGCAGTTTGTGATTACCAGCAGCGTTGCTGCACGCTAATAAAGTCACACGATCTTTGTACATTTTAAAACCAGGAGCATGGTCTTCTGCTTTTGATGCGAGGCTTTATATTGGAAATGCCCTAAAATTAAGGCCAGTCTCGTCAGCGTTATAAATTTGTTGGGGAGAATACTTTCCTTCCCTTATCATTTTTTCAAACTCACCCAAGTATTCTTTCACTGCATCATGGTCAGAAGAAAGCTTCTCTCCACTAATTGTTAGCTGGCGGATTCAATGACGTTTTTTGAATCCGTCCAGCCAACCCGTACTCGCACTAAAAGACTCATCACCTTTCATTAACTTGTTCAGGTAAACAGCCTTCTCCTCTCAACGGAGTTGTTTCTCTTTCCTGCGTAAACCAAAGGAAAAGAGCTTCATCCACTTTATCGTACTGGGACTGTTTCAAAGTCTGCCGAATGTGGAGTGTTTTTCTCGAAGACGTTGCACAGGACTGTTCAAGCTTCACTCGGTTCTTCTTCCAATCACAAATGGTTGCTTTACCAACACCCAGTTCCGTTGCCAAAATGGTTCAAATGGCTCTGAGCACTATGGGACTCAACATCTGAGGTCATAAGTCCCGTAGAACTTAGAACTACTTAAACCTAACTAACCTAAGGACAACACACACATCCATGCCCGAGGCAGGATTCGAACCTGCGACCGTAGCGGTCGCGTGGTTCCAGACTGAAGCGCCTAGAACCGCTCGGCCACTCCTCTGTTGCCAGTTTAGATACATTATCACCTTTGTCTATCCGCTTCAAAGCATTCAGTTCTTCTTTGAGAGCTAACGTTGTATGTTTCCGTTTACTCATGACGAAAATACATACACCACTACACCTGAATGAATACAATACAACTGTTACGCGTGCCAGCGATCGATAACTAACATAACCAAGCACTTTGCGAGCCAGCTGCCAGTGCACTGACCTCAGACACTACAAAGGTCTCAACAATGCACAACAACAAGGGCAGGGAGTGAGAGTGAGCCATTGTTCCCACACTTGTTCCCATTTGCTACCATGGTGTACCTATTACCTGCTTGGTATACTTCATTCTAGAAACTCGTCACCATAATTCCGGCTAATCCGAACAAATCGGTAATCCGAACAAGGTCCAGTCCCAATTAGTTCGGATTAGTATTGCACTATGTTGTGGGGAAGGAGTGCGCCATTCTTCTCCATCCGGTCTTCTTGCGCACCGTCACAGCTCCAGTCGCTTACAACTAAGTCTTGATGCTTCACCCACTCTGCCATGATACCTACTACGTCAGGTACTGGCGTGCAATGCATTTTTACAGAAGATAATGAACACTATGCCCTTTCTATGATGCCGACCATTTCAAGTACTGGCGTGCAATGGGGTTTTAATGAGAATTTAGTTAAATGACATAACTTTCTGCTGTTGCATGTTTCCAGTGAAAATAGTGGGGCAATAGCTTTAGTACTTGCAATATAATAAGAGGTAAGAAATGAAAAACACATACATGGTCATATACATTTACTTATTCAGTAATCGTACACAGGATGCACTACATCAACTGGTTCTTTCTTTATCTTAACGCCATTACAGGTTATAAAAAATAAAGCCTCCTTGTAAGCATAGAATTCAGCACGGTTTTCTCTCAAACTTATTGCCGGTACATTAGCTTTCGCCAGCACCATACTGACCCACTGTTCGGAGTCATCTACATGCACACTGTTCATACTTAGATACTCTGCAATATCTCTGTACACAGCTTTAACACAAGGCAGCCATCTGTTCAGTCTTTCCAACACACTGGATAGTACCATCTGTAGATCAAAAAAGTTTTGATTGGTGGAATACTGTAGATAAATGGATGCATGTTGATGGAACATCTTTTAGAGCATATAACAGAAATACAACACCAAAAATCAGCTGTAATGACTGAAACTTCCTGGCAGATTAAAACTGTGTGCCGAACCGAGACTTGAACTCAGGACCTGCAAGGTTTGCAGGAGAGCTTCTGTAAAGTTTGGAAAGTAGAAGACGAGGTACTGGCAAAAGTAAAGCTGTGAGGATGGGGCGTGAGTCGTGCTTGGGTGGCTCAGTCGGTAGAGCACTTGCCTGCGAAAGGCAAAGGTCCCGAGTTCGAGTCTCAGTACAGCACACCGTTTTAATCTGCCAGGAAGTTTCATAATGGCGCACACTCCGTTGCAGAGTGAAAGTCTCATTCTGGGAGCTGTAATTACTGGTTATGGGATCGTCAGCCCCAGAAGTCTGATTTTCACAGAAACAGGAATCATATACCACAAATTCAAACAAAAAGCAAATCCTATCTCTGTCAACCTTCAACTTATGGGTTCAAACCAGTCACAACCAGAAGCAAGTTGACATGGGACAAAGTTAACCATAAATGAAGACCTCAATGTAGAGCCAAATGCTAGTGAAGTCAGACAGATAATGTAAATAGTGCAAAGGACAAAGGGATACTGTGAGTGGAGGTGGAATTGTGAATAGTTGTAAATAAACCAGTACCTGTGTTTCTGCAAAATCTGAGGACAAATTTTCTCTGTAGGTGGGAGAAAATGTAATGGGTACAACTATAAACGAGACTTTGAAGTGGAGAATGAAAATATGGGACACCTCCAAGATCAGTCAGTGATTGCCAGTGGACAGCGTGGTTGGCAGCTTTGCAACGCCTCCATGATGATAGGTCATGTGTGCTGACAGTGCACCAGCCTGCAGGGAGTATTGCAGCCTGACAGCAACAACTGGGCCATTGCCTGTTCTAGACTATTATTTATAACACACTAATTCCACTACTAGTGTGAAATCAGCATGGGGCTGTGGTATTTAAGGGTGCACGAACCAGCTTGTCATCACTGAACAGCTAGGCAGCTATGTGATGCCACCACTCCACTGCTCCATGCAACAAATCATCCAACAGGCACATCCACATGCAGTCCAGATTTCTGTCATCAGGGAATGACTATCCATAGACAGACCTCCTTATGCATGAAGAATGGTAATGATGGTGGAATAAAATTATACATGTATTGAAAAATAGACATTAGTGATAACCTATGTAATTTAAAACTACATGGAGTGGAATCCAAAATTTTTGGGACTGGTGCTACCATCTGGAAAGTAAGAGTAGTAGATCTTTGCACTGCTAAGTGGCAACAGCTGGATATCTGATGAGTCTGTGCGGAGTGGCATTAAGCTGGGAGGATGTGTTGTGTGCCCACAGTGATTTCCGTATCAAATTCTGTGTGAATCTCAGGAAAAGTGCTACGGAGACCCTTGCAATGATTCAACAAGTGTTTGGGGGAAGAGCCCAGGCTCTCCAAGACACAAAAAAGTGAGACAGGTGAGGAGCGTGATCATTGTTTACTTTGATACCGAGGGAATTGTGCACAAAGTATTCGTCACATCCAACAAATCAGTGAATTCCGTGTACTACTGGTACATTTTGCGATGGCTCCGTGGAAACGTACGGTGACGATGGCCCAAAATCTGATGTCGAGGGAACAGGCTGCTGCATCATGACAACGCACCCTGTCACACGTCCTTGCTCACCAGGAACTTTTTTGGCAAAAAACAACACGGGGGTTTTACGGCACCCACCGTACTCGCCAGATTTTGCACCTTGCGACTTCGCGCTATTGCCAAAACTGAAACTCAAGTTGAAAGACCGTCGGTTCGACACTCTAGAGAGGATTTGAGAAGCATCGCTGGCAGTGATAAACACTCTCAAAGAACAGGACTTCCAGGAAACATTTGACCAGTGGCAGAAGCACTGGGACTGGTGTGTACGTGTGGACGGGAACTACTTCGAGGCTTATGGTGACCATTAATCCAAAGGTAAGGTTTTCAACAGATGGCAGCACTAATCCCAGATATTTTGGGTAGCACCTCGTACTTTTACAACACACAGCTGTTTCTTTTCATCAACCATAATCCATAATCCATTAACAGTTGCCTTCAGCTCCAAAACTTGATTACAAGAAATGCCTTCACAATGTTTACAGCAATGGTTCTTTTTTTTATTTTTAGTAGACACAACAATCAAATGCAAATACTCCTGTACTGATACCCGTGTTCGTTACACATCTATGTAGCACAAGTCACAGGGCTTTGTGTACCACTGTCACTTCCCCCTTTTCCTGTCTCCAGTTAGGAATGGTTCACAGGAACAATGACTGCCAGTAAGCCTCCACATGGCCCGAATCCATCTAATTTTTTCTTCACAGTATTTTCACGAGATATATGTATGAGGAAGCAATCTATTTCTCGACTCTTCTAGGAATGTACACTCTCGGAACTTCAACAGTACACCACACCTCTCCAGCAGCATCTGCCACTGGAGCCAGTTGACCATCTCCAGGATGCTTTCATGCTCAGTAAATGAACCTGTAACAAAGCGTGCTGTCCTCCAATGGATCTTCTGTATTTCCTTTATCAATCCTATCTGGTACAGATCCCACACTGACGAGTAATATTCAAGTATTCTTCGAACAAAGGATTTGAAATACTACTTCATTTGTTGACGGACAAAATTTCCCAAGATTCTTCCAATGAATCGGTCTCACATCTGCATTTCCTGTGATTACTTTTATGTGGTTGTTTCACTTTAAATTGCTCCATTCACATACTCCTAAATATTTTATGAAATGATTGCTTCCAATGATTGTTCTGCATTTGCGTACTCATGCATTAACCATTTAACTGCTCTGGATGTGTTAATGCACGTGCCTTTGTACCTGTGCGTGTGTGCTAGGAATGTCTTTATGTGTGCCACCACTCGTCCTATCTGGTACTCTGAATGTGTCTACGCGTACTATTTAAATCAAAGCTGCAAAATTGAAGAAAATGTGGCTTCTTATTGGAAAATGAACAGTTAAAATTTTCTCACTCTTCAGAAGATCGCCAGCACAATATTGTGCGTACCAGCATCTACCTCTGACTCTGAAAGAAATTTTACTGCTGCTGGTTTCATTTTCAACACCACAGTCGCTTTTACACCCGCACAGTGCTTATGCTCTTCTTTTTATTCATAATAATTCTGTCAGAGACAAATGAGTGATATATATGCTGGAACTCTTTTCAGACATTAATCTTCAGTTTCTGCTGTATGTAGTGGTGAAAGGTTTTTGTTTACTGCACATTTTGCTGCATATTTCTGAGTTACATATGCAGTTTTTCATATTACCTTTGTTATTTGGTATGAAATAAAACTTAGCTTGTTTCCAAAATATTGTTGAGCAACAGGGCCAATGTTGGGAGCTTTACATCAGCCTTAGCTTATCATGTTTTGGTTGATTGGTTGGTTTGTTTGTTTGTTTGGGATATAAAAACACCCAACCCCTCACCTAAAAAGAAAACGAATGGAACGAACAAAAAACAGGGGAAACATACACCACAAGGAAAAGAAGAAGAAAGTCTTAAAACCTTAGAGCATATAGTCTGGGCTGGCTGATCACAATAATGAAAGAGGAGGCGCCAGCCACTCTGCAACACATTAAAATGTCCATCCCAAAAAGACAAGGCAAGATAAACATATATAGGGAAAACATGACCACCAAGACAAACAAATGCAAAGAAAGTGCGACAGAGTTAAAATGGAGGGAGGGTGGCGACCTTAGAGAGAAGGCTAAATGCTCACCCTTAGATGGTACGATAAAAACCCCCCTCACGAATGAAACGCAAAACTATATCTGCTGCTGAGACATTGTCACCCAACACCGAAGGTAGGGCACTGGGAAGGTTACAAATCTGCCACAGAGTGGATAAAAGTGGGCAATCAAGTAAAATGTGGACGACAGTCAGTCATATGTGAGCCACTGTGACACCAAAGTGAGGTCCACGCGAGGGAGGAGGTAGCCATGTGTTACTCACGTATGGCCAATGCGGAGTCAGCAGAGAACCACAGAGTCCTTGCAAGAGGCCCGCATGGAGGTCTTCCACACATTCGTAGTCTCCTTAATCGCACGCAGTTTGTTGTGCGTACCTAGACAATGCCATTCCCCCTCCCATAGGTGAAACACCTTGCGGTGTAATAATGATCACAGGTCAGTTACAGGGATGCCGATTTCCTGAAGCCGTTTCCATGTAGCATGTTGGCAAGTTCATTTCCTGGGATTCCGACGTGGCCTGGGGTCCACAACACCACAGGACGACTGGACCATTCCAGGTCATAGATGGATTCCTGGATGGTCACTACCAAAAGATCGCGAGCGTCAATAGCTTGTAGGCTTTTCAAAGAGTCAGTACAGAGAAGAAACAACTCATCAGGGCACAAGCAGATGCACTCAAGAGCAAGAAAAATGGCCACCAGCTCCGCAGTGAAACCACTGCAGCCATCTTGCAAGGAGTGCTGTTCAGTATGTCCTCCATGGACAAATGCGAAGCCAACGTGACCATCAGGCATTGAGCTGTCAGTATAAACCACTTCATGGTCCCGGTACATGTCAAGAATTGAGAGGAAGTGACAGCAGAGAGCTCTGGGGTTAACTGAGTCCTTAGGACCATGTGAAAGAGCCAGGCATAGCTTTGGCCTAGGTGTACATGGAGGTGTACGTGAATTGACCCTGAGAACAGGTGGTAAAGGCAAGGACTCCACTTCAGACAGAAGAGATTGGAGGGAGGGACGTATGGTTAAACGTCACAGCGGTAAACCATCACCTTGACCTTTTCTGGCAATCAATCACCCTCGAGGGCCAAGATGAAGGAATCTGTAGCAATCCTGTTGTCTTTGGGTCCCCTGTAAATGCGCCAGATGAAATGAACACCCTGACGTTCTAAATTGGCACGGAGCTTGTTGTCAGACTGCAAGAGGTAATCACGATGGAAAATAATCCCCTGGACCATGTTGAGGCTTTTATGGGGAGTGACAGAAACAGGAATATCACCCAGCCGGTCACAAATCCGAATCAAGACTGCACCACTTCTGATCTTGGACAGTGCTGTCACTTCCCCAAACTTATCCTCAAGATGTTCAACAAAAAATTGAGGCTTCAGTGGTAGGAAGGAGTCCCCGACCATTCTGCTACAGACTAAATACTGAGGTGAATATGGCTCTCTTCTTACTGTAGCCCTACGTTCCTCCCACGGCATAGCGAGGGACGGGAACAATTTAGGGTCATATCTGTCAGCATTGTACTCAATCTTGTCCTTCTTGGAGACTGCCAGCACAATACAGTCACCAGGAAGAGATGACTTAGTACGGTTCATTGCGGGTCATCCACCCTGATGCCATCCACTCCGACCAAGGGCTTTCCCCACGGGCGCCATCCAGCCACAGCAAAGGCCACCTAGCATGATGGCCATTGCTGGGAGTCCTTATGCCCCAGGAAGACAGGCATCTACTCCTTGGCATACGTGGGGCGTTTCCAGCTCAGGCATCAGTAGTGCAATCCCTGTGTTGTCAGGGGGGCACCACCAAATGGATACATGACGACCCCACCACAACGGACTGGTTACCGTGCTGGATATTGGGTACAGAGAAATCCAATCCTGTCATGGGGGTGAAAGAGGACAGGAAACAATGGAAGAAGATGACATATCCCAGAAAGTGTCCTCACCCAAATAGTTGAATGGCAGGTGAAGATGCAGAGCCATGACAAGAGGTTCAGGAGATTGAATCTAAGGGCACTCATGCACCACTTAAGGTGTCCTTCCCCACATGGCCCACACTTCTGTAGAATTTGGAAAGTGGCAGGTCAACCCGTAACATGGGACCTGGACTTATAGGGCTGAACAATGAGACACTCCTTTTAGTCGTATCTTACGATGGCCTATTCTAACCCATGGACCTGCAGGGGGAGATGTGTTTTGAAGTTAGTATTTTGAACAATATATGTCTTTAATCACAAGTGTCTTGATTGTAATTTTTGTAAGGGTGTCTCACCCGAGAGTCAGCAGGCACATTTTCTCTATTGTTTCCGCATATATTTTGGTACCCGTCACGTCTTTCAAGCAATGTCCAGCTTCGATGGAAAGCGTCGCTTTGTTTCCCATTACAAACAAAATGAATTTTACATGCCCATTTGACAGACTGATGACAAATTAGTATAGTGGGATATTCGTTTTACCAATATGTGTTAACAAGGACAGCAAAACAAGATAGCCAGTACTCCAGCAGTGACAGCACCGTCCTGATTCCCACTTACTGCTAACACCATGCAGCAGAAATAATACATATCTATACAGTGAATATTGCATTAGGCTAATTTGGGACCACTCTGTTGAATGGACATGTACAATTCTGATTTAGAAATAATTTTCTTTGTAACAGAAAAGAAGCCGACACTTTCTGACAGGACCTCGTTGCACGAGAGACTTAATGAGAAGTATTTGTTCAGGTCGACCCCATCTACACATTGCAAGAACGAAACTGCAAATACCTGCTGAAAATAAAAGAAAAAATGTGCCTGATGACCCACTGCAATGAGTAATAATCAGAACAAAAAATCAAGAATGTTGTTTCAAAAGTAACACATGAAGCCATCATGAAACACTCACTGTAGTCATTTAAAATATATCTCATAAATATGAGCATAGTGCCTGAGAACAAAAAAGTAAGGGTAGCTGATGGCAGGAAACACGTGCTGCTCCCACACGTCACTCAGCGCTCGTGCCCCTTCGTAGCACTGAATGGCCGTGTCGTATGTGGTGGACTGGGTCGCAAAAGCACGCCACTGTGCACCACTCTGGATCTGGAGAACATTTCTTTGATCCCTACAGTTCCGATTTTTTTCTGAAGATAAGATCGGGATGTTCACCTGCTTTTTGGTAAATTCTAGAATGCAGCAGCCTAGGATTCTGGAGTGACTCTCAGAAAAGGACCATGGCAAAGCTTTGAATCCATGATGGTGCAATCTGTCTTGTCACATGTGATTATATACACAGTTGTTAAGCTATATAGGACCAATTTAAACAGTCACTTGTGCAACAGAACAAGAAGAAAAGCACGGGAGCTACTCCAAAATATGCATATTTTGGACAGAGATGCCACTGAGCATCAATAGGAAAATTAATGTTAACACACAGAACCATAGAGAGAACAATTCACGCAATGAGGCAGAACTGTTTGAAGCTGAACAAAGGGCATAACACACATTTTTGAATGGTCTACACAGTAAAGCTGGTCGCACGGTTAGACTGGAACACTGCAAGACATTTGAAGAAACAATACAAATGGCAGCTCAATTCATAGAAGAGCTATGGAGGCCTCAACTTAATGAGAAACTGGATCATCCTGTTTTCAAACCATAACCAGAAACAAACTATTGTTGGAGCAGCCAACAAAGTACAACTTCATGTAAGACAAAATTCAATGTTTTGCCTGTAGAGTGGAGGACACATTTCACAAAACTACAAGAAGGGGAACACAGAAGACATGGCCACGAATGGGGGGGGGGGGGGGGGGGGGACTTTGGTAGGAGTATGTTAAATGATAGAGGGAAAGGAAGGACCAACATTACTTCAGCCTACCAAAAAGCAAAAGTTACTGTGAGCTCAACTAATGACCGCACAAAGGTCTGCTGATTAATGCAATTTATCATGGTGAAAACACAGGGGATCAGATTTCTGTGATACGTTCTGTGTAATCAAGGAAGAAAGTTGGTGGCAGCAAAGTTGTACAGCTAAAGGGTTAAATGGCACCTGGGTGCACAACTGAAGGGAAGTTGTGATTTGACTTCCTGACAGACCAAGACGAATATGCTTCAGAAAAGTGATAAACAGAGAAAAACATGGGAAAAGTACATGTTGATGTTAGATTTCCCAGTAGCTAACCATGCTCAGATCAATGTAGCACAATGAGAAATCCAATTTGGTCTTCCCAATTATGGCTGCAACGGAAATTCTAAAAATCATACTCAAACGAATGCTAGTGTCTGTGAGGTAATACCAAAACTGTGAAACAACACAGTTATGCTATACTGAATTTACACACGTTTGACTGAATGTGAGCGCATTTGCTTCTCACCTTCTGAACAGAGCGGAATGACAATGGAAAAAGGAACTATGTGAGCTTCTCTATGCAATAAATTACAATTGACATTTTCTAGTGAGGAAAAAAAAAATGATGATGGCATCCTCTTGGGTAAAATATTCCGGAGGTAAAATAGTCCCCCATTCGGATCTCTAGGTGGGGACTGCTCAAGTGGACGTCGTCATCAGGAGAAAGAAAACTGGCGTTCTACGGATCGGAGTGTGGAATGTCAGATCCCTTAATCGAGCAGGTAGGTTAGAAAATTTAAAAAGGGAAATGGATAGGTTAAAGTTAGATATAGTGGGAATTAGTGAAGTTCGGTGGCAGGATGAACAAGACTTTTGGTCAGGTGAATACAGGGTTATAAATACAAAATCAAATAGGGGTAATGCAGGAGTAGGCTTAATAATGAATAAAAAAAAATAGGAATGCGGCTAAGCTACTACAAACAGCATAGTGAACACATTATTGTGGCCAAGATAGACACGAAGCCCACGCCTACTACAGTAGTACAAGTTTATATGCCAACTAGCTTTGCAGATGAAGAAATTGATGAAATGTATGATGAGATAAAATAAATTATTCAGGTAGTGAACGGAAACGAAAATTTAATAGTCATTGGTGACTGGAATTTGACAGTAGGAAAAGGAAGAGAAGGAAACGTAGTAGGTGAATATGGATTGGGGGTAAGAAACGCAAGAGGAAGTCACCTGGTAAAATTTTGCACAGAGCGTAATTTAATCGTAGCTAACACTTGGTTCAAGAATAATGAAAGAAGGTTGTATACATGGAAGAACCCTGGAGATACTAGAAAGTTTCAGATAGATTATATAATGGTAAGACAGAGATTTAGGAACCAGATTTTAAATTGTAAGACATTTCCAGGGGCAGATGTGGACTCTGACCACAATCTATTGGTTATGAATCGTAGATTAAAACTGAAGAAACTGCAAAAAGGTGGGAATTTAAGGAGATGGGACCTGGATAAACTGAAAGAACCAGAGGTTGTACAGAGTTTCAGGGAGAGCAGAAGGGAACAATTGACAGGAATGGGGGAAAGAAATACAGTAGAAGAAGAATGGGTAGCTTTGAGGGATGAAGTAGTGAAGGCAGCAAAGAATCAAGTAGGTAAAAAGACGAGGGCTAGTAGAAATCCTTGGATAACAGAAGAAATATTGAATTTCATTGATGAAAGGCGAAAATACAAAACTGCAGTATGTGAAGCAGGCAAAAAGGAATACAAACGTCTCAAAAATGAGATCGACAGGAAGCATAAAATGGCTAAGCAGGGATGGCTAGAGGACAAATGTAAGGATGTAGAGGCTTATCTCACGAGGGGTAAGATAGATACTGCCTACAGGAAAATTAAAGAGACCTTCGGAGAAAAGAGAACCACTTGTATGAATATCAAGAGCTCAGATGGAAACCCAGTTCTAAGCAAAGAAGGGAAAGCAGAAACGTGGAAGGAGTATATAGAGGGTCTATACAGGGGCGATGTTCTTGAGGACAATATTATGGAAATGGAAGAGGAGGTAGATGAAGATGAAATGGGAAATGTGATACTGCGTGAAGAGTTTGACAGAGCACTGAAAGACCTAAGTAGAAACAAGGCCCCAGGAGTAGATAACATTCCATTAGAACTACTGACAGCCTTGGGAGAGCCAGTCCTGACAAAACTCTACCATCTGGTGAGCAAGATGTATGAGACAGGCGAAACTTCCTCAGACTTCAAGAAGAATATAATAATTCCAATCCCAAAGAAAGCAGGTGTTGACAGATGTGAAAATTGCCGAACTATCAGTTTAATAAGTCACAGCTGCAAAATACTAACGCAAATTCTTTACAGACGAATGGAAGAACTGGTAGAAGCCGACCTCGGGGAAGATCACTTTTGGATTCCGCAGAAATGTTGGAACACATGAGGCAATACTGACCCTACGACTTATCTTAGAAGAAAGATTAAGGAAAGGCAAATCTATGTCTCTAGCATTTGTAGACTTAGAGAAAGCTTTTGACAATGTTGACTGGAATACTCTCTTTCAAATTCTGAAGGTGCCAGGGGTAAAATACAGGGAGCGAAAGGCTATTTACGATTTGTACAGAAAGCAGATGGCAGTTGTAAGAGTCAAGGGGCATGAAAGAGAAGCAGCGGTTGGGAAGGTAGTGAGACAGGGTTGTAGCCTCTCCCCGATGCTATTCAATCAGTATATTGAGCAAGCAGTAAAGGAAACAAAAGAAAAATTTGGAGTAGGTATTAAAATCCATGGAGAAGAGATAAAAACTTTGAGGTTCGCCAAAGACATTGTAATTCTGTCAGAGACAGCAAAGGACTTGGAAGAGCAGTTGAACGGAATGGACAGTGTCTTGAAAGGAGGATATAAGATGAACATCAACAAAAGCAAAATGAGGATAATGGAATGTGGTCAAATTAAGTCGGGTGATGCTGAGGAAATTAGATTAGGAAATGAGACACTTAAAGTAGTAAAGGAGTTTTGCTATTTGGAGAGCAAAATAACTGATGATCGTCGAAGTGGAGAGGATGTAAAATGTAGACTGGCAATGGCAAGGAAAGCGTTTCTGAAGAAGAGAAATTTGTTAACATCGAGTATAGATTTAAGTGTCAGGAAGACGTTTCTGATAGTATTTGTATGAAGTGTAGCCATGTGTGGAAGTGAAACATGGATGATAAATAGTTTGGACAAGAAGAGAATAGAAGCTTTCAAAATGTGGTGCTACAGAAGAATGCTGAAGATTAGATGGGTAGATCACATAACTAATGAAGAGGTGTTGAATAGGATTGGGGAGAAGAGAAGTTTGTGGCACAACTTGACTAGAAGAAGGGATCGGTTGGTAGGACATGTTCTAAGGCATCAAGGGATCACCAATTTTGTACTGGAGAGCAGCGTGGAGGGTAAAAATCGTAGAGGGAGACCAAGAGATGAATACACTAAGCAGATTCAAAAGGATGTAGGCTGCAGTAGGTGCTAGGAGATGAAGCTTGCACAGGCTAGAGTAGCATGGAGATCTGCATCAAATCAGTCTCAGGACTGAAGACCACCACCACCACCACCACCACCACCACAGCAACAACAACAACAACAACAACAACAGTGAGAAAAGAATTCACTGCCATCACGTATCATGCAGAACTGAATTGGCTACTAAAACTGAAGGATCCCAGAAGTAGATTACCTAGGTGGGCATCACATTTAGGTGAGTACCAATTCACAGTAGTTCATCGACATTGAAAACTACACAGTAATGTGAACTAATTAAGTAAGAGCGTCAGAGTGTGTTCCCCAAAAGGCAGAGAACAACAATTGATGAACATGTGATAGGTCAATATGTACTTTCAATCCTGGAAACAAGATCCTAAATTTGAAGTAGTTGGCGTAACACCTTACAAGAGCAGTGATAAATGTAACCTTATTGTTGTACCTGAAAGCCTATGAGAACAAGTGTTAACAGAAAGTCATCGCAGTCCATTCCCAAGACAGACGCGAAAGAGCAAGTAACCTATGAGTAGTGCAACTCTACTGGCAGTCAAACTGGAAAGCAGATGCTTACAGTTATGTTCCATGTTATGATTATGGAATAAGCAGAAAGATATGGGCAAAACAAAATGATCTCTACAAGAACTCCCAGAAACTTTTTGAATGTGTGGATTTGGATATTACTTGTTCCTTAGCAAAATCAAAAAAATGAGAATCATTATATTTTGACCATTCTAGATCACTTTTCAAGATAATGGTACCAATTCTGGACCAAAGTGGTGCGTATTATTAGTTACACTGGATCTTCCAATAGAGCTCACTGTCTTCTACAAGTAGCAACCAAGTTTCCAATTTTACTTCCAACTCGTTACAGCAAGTACGCAGATTGCTGATAATTAATGAGCTAATGGTGACGCAAATTCCCTGACGGGAATGTACAGCTCGAAACAGTTCATCGAACCACCGCGAAAATTGGAAGTTATTATGTTGTCAGTGGGCATCATTTGTGGGACACACAATACATCCTGTGTTTACAACATGAAGGTTCATACTGCCACTCAGCTCTTGTGAAACTATCTACAGTGTGTGAATGACCTCGCAGTTTGACTTTGCAACATCAGCAAGAGGCAGCAGCAATGAACATGTCAGAGACATAGCAAGCAAATGACTAGAAGTGTGGAAGCATGTATAGGCTTGTAATTATCAGTCATTCTTCCAGCACTCTGCTCAATGTGATCACACATACATGTAATAGCGGTAAGGAGTAAAGACTTTTACAACAAACTGAATTACGTATATTGGCATTAATGTTCCCACACCCCATAACTACTCATCCTGATGCATCCTGAAATAAATCCATGATATGTGTAACACTTACTAGTGTTCAAGAAACATGATCAATGGTACATTACATTTCTACCAAAACCCTATGAATCAACGAACACACACCTATGTTTTCTTGATACATAATTTGCAATTTAAAGTATTATTTCTAAAGACCAGATTATATGCATAATAAAAACCTTAAAATATGCATGAAACGTGCTTAAAAATGTATGAAAATTGATGAAATATGCAAGAACAAATAATAAAAAAAACATGGTTACTGTGTGCATTATATCTCAAAGTCGAACCTGTGCCTATCAATTATGAGGAAGAGCACTGGCCACACGAAAAATCTGTACATTTAGAAAGCTGACATCATTTTCCGAATACTTTCTGGTAGAGGTTACGAAGGAGACCTTTCTGGAATTATTTTATAAAAATTTGCAAAATGGGGATGCATACCATGTTTCAAGAACTGTTCCTTCTTTGCTATTGTTGTCGGTAACAAGCAGATGTGGTACGAGTGAGTCGCAGCGAAAAAATCGATATGTACAGGACCAACTTCGAGATATATCGCATGCAGAGGGGCATGCTCAAAAACTCCGAAATATTTTATTTAAAAAACAACATACAATCACAAATTTTTTTGAACAGCATTAACTTTTAGTTAATACTATTGGACCAAATCATTCACAATTTATTTTACATTTTTCTACTACTGTAAACATAAACAACCACGTACTGTTCCAAATGTTCGGTAGTAAGATTGTGTCTTTGATCACTCAGAGCATTTTTATAAGCAGAAAAGGACCTTTCTACATCAACTGAGATAACCGAGCAGTATTTGAATTTGGGTTGTTTTTTTTTTTTTTACATGTTCCATTGATCAATCACACGGTACAGTAGCCATTATCATGTGGAACGTGTCAAGTCCACAAGCAATGCACATATGAAATAAGATTTTTTAACACAATACTAAGTTAAAGAGTAATATTTCTATTATTTACCCCATTCCTTTAAATTGCACAAAATGGATATACTATACTTATGTATTTATTTACTCCTCTTCAAGAATTCATCTATGGTATAGGAGGAGTTGTCAAGGAGATACGATTTCAATTTATTTTTGAAGCTATTACTGCAGTCTGTCAGACATTTTATTTCATCTGGTAATTTGTCGAAAATTTTTATAGCAGCATATTTTACCCTTTCTGTGGCAAAGATAGGTTGAGTAAAGGATAGTGTAAGTCTTTCTTTTTTATGGTATTATAATCATGAATGTCACTGTAGTTTTTAAAGTGGTCCATGTTGTTGAGAACAAATTTCATTAGTAAGTAAATGTACTGCAAGGCTGTTGTAAGAATTCCCAATCTTTTAAAAAGATGCCTACATTATGTGCGACTATGAAACCCATAAGTTATTCTAACCACTTTCTTTTGAGCAGTGAATACTTTTTGTCTAAATGTTTAGTTACCCCAAAATATTATTCCGTATGACATCAGAAAGTGAAAGTATGCAAAGCATGTTAGCTTACTAATTTCTATATCCTCAAAATAGGCAATTATTCTGATTGCAAAAGTTGCTGAGCCTGGTCGCTTTAGAAGATCCAAAATATGAAATTTCCAATTAAGATTCTCATCTATATGTACACCCAAAAACTTAGTATGCTCTACCCTGTCTACTGACTTCTGTTGATGTGTTATATTTATTGAAGAAACTGTACTTTTTGCAGCAGAAAATTGGATTTACTGTGTTTTTTCAAAGTTTAGAGCAAGCCCATTCGCAGAAAACCAATTAATGACTTTTCCAAAGACGTTATTTGTATAATTTTCAATTGGAGTTTCTTTAACTGGATTAATAATTATGCCTGTATCATCAGCAAACAGTGTAAGTTCAGCTTCCTGTTTCAGATAGGAAGGGAGGTCGTTCACATATATCAAGAACAGAAGGGGATCCATCATTGAACCATGTGGAACACCTAATGTAATTTCATCCCAGTTAGATGAAGTGGCAAACTTATTTAATTCACTGGACCTATGTAAGGAAACTTTTTGCTTCCTGTTCCGTAGGTATGACTGGTATGCTATTCCATTTATACCGTATAGTTGTAATTTCTGTAACATAATGTCATGGTTCATACAATCAAATGCTTTGGAAAAGTCACAGAAAATTCCTATTGGTGACATTTTACTATTTAAAGACTATATTATGTGGACAATGAAATTGTATATTGCTGTCTCAGTGGAACAGCATTTTTGAAATCCAAACTGTGATTTACTAAGTATCCCATTACTGTTGAGATGGCTAACCACTCGAGTACATTACTTTCTCGAAAATTTTTGAAAATGCTCTAAGCAAGGATACCGGTAATTATTGTCATCTGTGGTGTCCCCCTTTTGTAGAGAGGCCTGACAATGGCATATTTTAACCTGTCTGGGAAAATACCTTGAGTTAGTGATGCATTACATGTGTGAATCAGAACATCAGCTGTAATTGCTCCAATTGTTTTGATATCTTATTAGAGATTCATCTACTCCAACAGAACATTTATTTTTCAAAGATTTAATAATTTTACTTATTTCACAAGAGGCTGTTAGGTGAAAGTTAATCTGACTACATTTTTTTTCAAAACAGACTCTTCCATGTACTGTCTGGCTTTTTCTTTTGAACTGCTCTCACCAATTTTTTCTCCTACACTTAAGAAATGGTTGTTAAATACATTAGCTACTTGTGTACTGTTGGTTAGGATGCTCTCATTCTCTTTAATAGTAATACTACCTACCCCAGCAGTTACTTTTCGTGTCTCCCTCCTAACAACATTCCATATCGATTTGATTTTTTTACGGAGTTGTTAATTTCTTCTCTAACATATATATTTCTTGATTCCCTTACAACTTTTCTTAGTATGTTACAATAATTTTTATAGTGTAAAACTACTGCTGGATCTTTGCTAGTTCTTGCTGTCTCACACAGTTTTCTTTCCCTTTATGAAGACACTTTAATACCTGTAGTAATCCAAGGTTTCTTTGAAAAGTGTGTGGTGTTACATTTAGTAATTTTCTTTGGGAATCAATGTTCAAAAAGGGATATAAATTAATCAAGAAATGTGTTGCATTTATCATTAGCATTTGGCTCATTATATACATCTCCCCAATTAACATTTCTTAAGCTTTCTCTAAAGTGCTCTATAGATACCGGGTTGAGCGAGCTCACACTTTTACTTAATGGTTTCTGGACTCTACACCCTGTTAGGTTCTGTAAGTTAATCAGTTGTGCATCATGGTCGAACAATCCATATACCACAGGGAAAGCGTGTGTTATACATCCTCTTTCTGTACAAATACATTATCTATTAGCGAGCTACTGTCCTGCGCTATACATGTACGGAAACTGATCACTGATTCTAAGTTATATGTTGTTAATAACACTTATAGTTCACTTTCCCTATCAGAATTACTTAGAAAGTTTACATTGAAATCACCACAGATTAATAACTACTACTTTTTGTCCGACAGACTTTTTCATGAATAGCTCCCAGTCTCCTAATGGAGACCTGTAGACTGTTGCTAATATCAATACTACATTATCTAGCTGAAGTTCACATGCACAAAACTCAAAGTGCAGATCAACACAAAATTTGCTTACTTCTACAGTTTTGCATTTAACCCTTGTTTTATGAAAATTGAAACTCCTTCATCCATCCTATATCTACAAGTGTAAGATGCTAAATTATACCCACTTATACTGACACTATACATGCCCACAGTTACAATATGTTGGCACTTATGGTTTCTGGTAAAAGTTCACCTGTTGCATTAATAAAACTATCAAATTGGCACAAGGGTTCAAAGCCTGGATTATTGTTTAAAATGTTTTCGAACTTTTCTTGGGAATACCTCCGGCAATGAGGAGTTCACTAGAATAATTTTATTCATTAACTGAATAGATTCATTCAATGCCAAACCTTGAGTTTCAAGCTTTTTAATACTTGCAGGTATATGGGAAAAATGAGTACTAATCACAGCAATGTCTTTTTTAATACAGGAATCATTAAAAGCTTCCTTGCACTGGCAAACTGCCAACGTCTCTGCACTATCGAAATTGTTTACTATCCCTCTAATGGCCTCAAAATGTTCATTTAAAAAAACACAGCTTCAACCCACATACCCCAACGAGTTACCACTGGTTCGGGAGGTCAAGGCACGTTTGGTGTTTTTTTCTTTGTACGTCTTGATGCAAGCAGGAGCCTTTAGAAACACTGTCTTTGAGGATGAAATCAGTTTATTGACATTCACAAATGTGGAACGTACTCCTTCAGCAAGGTGATGTACTCAATGAGCAAAGCACGTCCCATTAATCAAATTGGGATAAAACACTCTGAGGGCTTTTCCTGCTTTGATCATATAGGGAGCAGCATCTGAAATAAACACAAACACCCTTTCATCTGCAGAAGATTCTGGAAATATTTTTCTAATACCCTCATTCACAAATCTGGCAATCATAGGATGATCTACTTTTTCAAGTTCTTTGCAGGCCGCTAAATAGGTAGAAGAAGGCTCTTCTTTTAAAGCACCAACAATTAAGTTTGCAATGTAAAGGCCACAAGTGTGTGTAGTTTCATCAACTGAAATCCAGATAATGCTGTCCTCGAGTTCATAGTGTATTTCTTCCAGAACATTTACGTAAATTGTCGGTATGTAATTTTTATGCAGTGTTGATTCATCTGGTATATATTATGATTTAAGCATTATTTGTGCAGGAAGCCTTTGAGGATAGGGTTTGTATGTTTGTGAAAAGGAATGTTGCTTGCAGTGAATGCTTCACACACATCCATGTTCAACCAACTTTTTGTTTTCCTTTGGACAAATCCCTGGTACTGCAACTTGCTGGTCCTTTCTTCTGCATTCCTGTGATACGACGACTTGTCTTGACATGCTGGTCTATTTGAAACTTTTTTTTTTTTTTGTACGGAACGTTTCTCTCACAAACTTGACAATATAAAGCAATTTCGTCATATGTAAATGTTTCAGGATGGTCAGCTATCCACGAAATGACGTTTCTTTTTTCAGGCAACATGCCACACAACATGTTGTAAACACGTTCAACTGTGTGTAAATGGAAAGCTAAACTGAAACCACGGACATGCGACTGAAAGCTTGATTAGTTTAATTCAACTGTTACCGACGCGTACGGTATGACAGTGGAGGGGATTAACCTGGATTAGCCAGTGCAGGAACATTGACTGTCTGCCTGTTCCTGTTCCTCTTCTGTAATGATTTCACTATGCAGTGGCCTCTCGGTTAGTGATTGCATGCAGTTCTAGGTTGCGGTCAATCTGTAAGACATCAAAACTAGATCGAGCTAGAGACTGCCCATCTAAATTTTTAAAATATTGTAAACATAGGTGAAAATATGCATCGTGACTAGTTTTTAGTCAAAATATGCAGTAACCAATGAGAAGGAGCCAAATATGCCAATGCATAAGCAACATCCAAATGCATATAAACCAGTCTCTAATTACTACTGTTAACAGTAAGGAGAGAAAGGGGAGAGGATGGCTGAATGCTCAATAAGTATATGAAAACATTTTATTTTAATATCACAGGCAGTATCAACATATAATTTTTCAAATGAATTATTGTCCATCTGATGCTGGAGGACCTCGTCGAAAGGAAGATTTCTTCTGCGTTGCAGTATCAGTTATGCTTGCATGCAAACTTCCAACACTAAAAGGGAGAAAAGTGAATGAATATCAAAGGCAACAGAGTAGCAAAGCAAAGTTGCAACACATACCATAAAATTAAATTTTTAAACTTTGAACTTCAGCAAATAATAAAAATTTAAAAAAATAAATAAAAAAGAAAAAAATGCGGGTCAGTCAACTGGTCAAATATGTGGTAGGCATACATTTATTTGCTGACTATTCATACATTAAAATAACAACAACCACCTCCCTCTTCACAATCAAAAATATGAAATTTACATACCTGTTTACATTTATTTCAGCAGTTAAACTGCTGGAAGCCGACACATCATCAAGCGTCAGCTGAAACAATTTATTGCATTTACTGTATATGACATTTAAAGCTACTGCTTGCTTTATTAAAAACACATTCTTCGACTTCAACATAATGTTTAAACAAATTGCAAAAATAACAATATATACACAAACTGAACTGAGTGATGTTGATAACTGATATAATTATTGCAAGAACACACACACTCACACACACACACACACACACACACACACACACACACACACACACACACACACAGTGTCGGACCACTGCAGGACATGCAGGTAAAGTGTCAATAAGGTTCTGGAAGGTGCCAACAGGGATGTGGAGCCATGCCAGCTCCAGTGCTGTGGCCAGCTAGGCTAGGTTTCACGGTCGAGGATCCATGGCACAAACAGCCTGATCGAGGTTGTCCCAGAGATTCTTGATCGGGTTTAAATCTGGGGAGTTTGGTGGCCAGGAGAGCACAGTCAACTCATCCTGGCCCTCTTCGAACTACACATGTGTAAAGTGAGCTGTGCGACATGCTCCTTGTCCTGCTGGTACATGTGAACGTGCCTAGGATAAACAAATTGCAAGTAAGGGCGAACATGGTCCCCAAGAATAGATGCATACTTTCATTGCTGCACTCTCTCTTCCACAATGATAAGATCATCAAGGGAATGCCATGAAAACATTCCCCAGACCATAATGTTCCCTCCTCCCACGGACAACAGAATAAGGAGGTAAACCATTCTGGGTCCTGGTGAGCAAGAAGTTCTTCGACGCCTCTGTACGCCTTGATGTCGCTTTGAGAACTGTTGTGGCTGTGTGTGTAAAGAAAATAACTTGTTTTGTGTCAATCGTGAGCAAGGGTCACTGAAATTGGGCTGTGGCACAATGCATTAATATTGCTCAAAAGATAACAAACATTATTTATCACGCATTTCCCAAAGATGAGCAACAGTTCGACACAAACATGCAGCCAAAGTGAATGTGGTAACTGTACATGCACGTTCAATTCAATTTTGGCCTGAAGATTATGAATGAGATTCAAGAAACAAACTTCTAGGGTTACTTTCCAGAAGGAAGCTACTACCCAAAGCAATCCCCAGCACAAACTGACATGGAGAATAAACTACACAAAGCCAGGATGTAAGCAAAGAGGTAAGAAGCAAGAGCATAAATAACACTCCAATTAACTATAGCTAAAAAATTATCTTAAAATAAATTTTTAAACATAAAAAAGTGACCTAATGACAACACACCACATTACTGAAGCACACTTAAATCTAAGAGGACGTGCAAAGCAGAATGAATTCGTTATTGGTGTCTTTGATTTCTCGAGCTCTAAGAGTTCCAAAAGATGAATGCTCACCTCTGCAACGGGGATGTGGAATGAATGTCACAATTCAGGAGAATACTCTAAAGAGACTCCTAGACATTTGTTCCCGAGTGCAAGGTGGTGATAGAGACAGTTTGTTGCCTTTCGAAAAAGGTTTCATTACGTCAATAAGATCTCTCTTTGGACTTTTTGAAAGTCTAAAAAGTATGAAAGTCAGCTACATATTAACTTCCAGACTAAATGAAGATCGCTTGGAAAAATTTTCTCCTAGGGTATGAGGATTAGAAATATTTTGTATTTGAAGAGAGAAATGAGGTGTGTCTCCTTAAATTTCCAGGTAATGCAAGTGATACTTCCTTCTCTGGAAACACACCAATTACTGAAGAATTAAATGCAGAGTCTTTTTCAGTGTAATGTCGACCCAGATTCTGTATCCCTAAGTTTTATTACAAATTAACTCTGTATAAATGTTGTCGAGGGATCACCAACGCGAGAAATCCCAGAAGCTGTGAATGCCTAAGAAAATTTATTAACATGCTAGCTGAGTATTTGGAATTGCCATGGTACGTATTTATTCCAATCTTCTATTAGCCACCTCCTTCCCCCTGTCTCTGTCAAACCACCTCCTCCCATTCCTCTTTCTGTCCATATCCTCCTCCTCCCCCCCCCCCCCCCCCCCCGTCAATATGCTGCTTCCTCCTCCGTCCATCTGCTCATTCCCTCTCCTCCTCCACCTCTCTCTGTTCATCTCATCTTATCCTTTTTCCTTTCTCTGTCCATTTCCTCGTCCCCCTCTATCTATGAGTCTCCTCCCCCCCCCCCCTCTATGTTCATCACCTGCCATTTCCTTTCTGTGTCAATCTCCTCCTCTCCCCTCTCTGTCCCCTAGCTCTGTCCGTCTCCTCCTATCTGTGCCTCTCTCCTCCTCCCCCCTCAGTATCTGCCCTCCTCCTCCTTTCTCTCCCCACATTATCACAGTCATCCAAACAAGAGACTGGCAGTTCTTACCCCACCAGTATTTCTTTCCAAATTGTAACGAGTGTGTGTACCAAATCAGAAATTTTTCCAGGGGTTTACGATGAGTTGTTTACAGACGGCTTTGCTCGTATATCTACATGTCAAATTTATTTCACACATATTTAACATATTTCATGCATATTTGTACATATATTTCGACTATATGTCTAGCGAATTTCAACCTGCAGTTTCATTTTCAGGCATCTTAATGTTTATATCGTATCTGCTGAGCTACATGCTGTATAGTGACATAATTTTGCAGGTACATAAAGTGGCATATGTGATACAGTCTGCAAAATGTGTTGTGAATAGAGTTAGTAGTAATGAAGTAATAAATTAAAAAATCATGCATGGTGTGGCCGTTTCTCAAGCATCTCTCTGTGTGTAATGTCATATCTCCTGTACTGTATGTCATGTAATGATACAGTCTTTTAGGTACATTCAGTGGCACATGCGATTACTGTTTCCGAAATGTGTTGCAAATTGAGTTAGCAGCAAAGAAGTAATAAATTTAACCATCATGCTTGGTGCAGTAGTTTTTCACGCATTCACTGTTTATGACCTCATACCTCCCGAACTAAATGTCGTACAGATCTCTTATGTCCATGATTTTGGTGTTCATGTTTAATTACAAAATAGATTACATGTATGTATGTATGGTCCCAAACTGGTGGTTCGAGAGGTTTGCAAGAAATAAGCTCTTGTCTAATAGAACACCTGACTCTCCATGGCAGTAATGGCAAACATATTTTCACATACTCTCGCTCATGCAGCAATCAAAACTGCAACACAAATGTTTTTCTCCGTCTTATAAAATACCTGCAAAATACGAGAGGTAACACAAACTATTGTCTTAAAAGTTCCTTCCGCCAGGACACAGTTACCTTCCAAATGATACAGATTTTTCTTTTATTAAAAAGAGACTAAAAACTAGTCATCACATCTTTTGTCTAAGAGATCAGTATGATGATGTTCTTAGCTGCAAGGAAAGTAACACTGATTACCTAACAGAAATGAACCACGAAAACTTCCATTCAACAGCAAACTTAGAAAAATGTATCACCCATAGGAAAAGAAATGTTGAGGTGAAACAATTAACTAGCTGACAATGAGATGGATCAATACTGAGAAGGCTGAACCATTTGCTATCCAATATAAAACTACTTTCTCACCAGAAATGCCATTTGGAAAAATTAATATCCCCACAAAAAATGGAAACTGACCTTTAGAAAGTCTAGCTGATGTTCTACATGGTCTTCTTTATAGTACATGAAGACTGATCTCCATGGTGTGCGGGAGGGGCGGGGACCGCATTTTCTACTTGTACATTAAGTACTATTTAATTACTTACATTAATACTTGTGATTTTTTCATGTAAAATGGTCCTGTTTGTGTTTATTTGTTTCATTAAATTGCCTGTATTCAAACCACACAATATTTTGTCAACACCTTTCAGTCGGCAATGTGACTCACTCCATACAAAGCAGTTTTTCTTATGGGAGAGACAGCCATTGAATTTTTTTATATATTTATAAAGTGCTGAAAACGTAACCTTAACATCAGTTTATTCTAAATATGCTGAAAAATTTTAGAGCTTTTTTTAAAATAACTCAATAACTAATTGTTTGTACTGAACATTTTCATTTGATGGAGTCAGTCAGCTTGGCTTCTGAATGCCCCATACATGCATACATATATACGCACACCCACTTTTATAATTTGTATGGATGAGGTAAAACTGTGTGGTTGTGCAGCAATTCTGGATGTTCTTCCAGATGCAGTGAAATACATTGCAAGTTATACTGCATTTAAGTACCAAAACAATGATAAATTGTTAGGTATTCCAGTAGCAAGAAGTGAATTAGAAGAGTCTATTGCAGACTGGATATCAATTACATCTCACGATGATCATTACTCTCCAATACGAGCACGGAAAAACAACATGTTGCAGTTTGAAGGAGAATTTGTTGATTTTAATGGAAACGGAGTGCGCAAACAAAAAAATGTTGTAAAGTCTCTGTGCTCTATTTTGAAACAGTTTCCATACAGTTATTGCTCTTTATGTAGGAACAAGAACATTCATTTAAGGATTAGGTCTCTGAATCAATAAGCAAAATTGGAAACTATAAAGAGATATGCACAAGGAGGAAGCTGCTATGGATTTCACCTTCATCTGATAAACGGCAACAGAAATGTGGAACAGTCTACACTACCATCTGTTTCTACACCAAACAAGTGAGTTATGTTTCATCTTAATTATCATTTCCTAATGTGTAATACATCTGTCATGCCACTTTATTTAATTTGTTCAACTATGTATTGAACCAAATTGAAAGTAAAATGAATGAATAACACCCCAAAGCAAGTGTGGTGCAGTACATCTACTGAATAATCAAACTGCTGTGCTATGCTATGCTGTGCTGCCTCACCGTGATGTCAGCGGGCTCCCGCCAATAGATCGCATTTCTGCTGGAATGTCCCACACCCCCATTCCCACCTCCAGCCTGATACCCCTTGCTTTCAGATGTTTCATGCCATACACACCAACGGTCACCTGACCAATTAATCTGGAAAGGCCATTTATCGTCACTCAGTGAATGTCCAATTGTGGTATTGGCATGCAAATTCCAGCCTTCACCACTGAGCTGACGGTGCCAGAACTGCTGTAGCAGTGGCTTAAGACTATGTCATACACACAGGATGCAGGCATTCAAATTTTCTCTTAGCTTCAGTGTAGGTCAGTCTGTCTAGCGTCTTGTACTCCACAATTTTCCTTTCGTTCTGGAGAATCCTGCAGTCAGGCGAGCAAGGCGAATGGTGCTCTCCACAGCTGACCCAGATGGGAGGCAGGGCACATGGAGTATTGGGAAGTGATGGGCGTCCGCAATCTCGGCATGTGACGCTAGAAGTACAGCGGAAAAACATATGGCCGAACTTCCAGCACAGGGGAGGGATATAGGGCTTTACATCACACCGGTAGACCATCACGTTGACCTTCTCGGGCAATGTATCACCCTCAAAGGCCAAGATGAAGGCACCGGTGGCAACCTGATTATCCTTCGGACTCCAGTCGACACGCCACACGAAATTTACACCTCACTGCTCTAAATTGGTGCGCAGCTCATCATCGGACTGCAAAAGAAGGTCTCTGTGAAATATGATACCCTGGACCATGTAAGTGATGGTTATAGAAATATCCCCCAGCTTGTCACAAGCAAGTAACTCCCGTGACTGGGCAGAAGATGCTGTTTTGATCAAGACTGACCCAGATCTCATTTTGGACAAGCCCTCCACCTTCCCAAACTTGTCCTCTAAATGCTCAACAAAAAACTGAGGCTTCATTGTCATGAAAGATTCCCCATCAGCTCTCGAACATCTAAGGTACTGGCGCGAATAAGATCTGCTGCCATCCTTAGCATGACGTTCTTCCCATGGTGTGGCCAGGGAGGGGAATAATTTGGGGTCATACTTCTGTGCGTTGAATTGAGCTCATGATCGCTTAGAGACTGCTGGTGTTTCACCACCAGTAAGAGATGATGGACTACGCTTCATCATGTGCCATCCGCCCTGATGCCACCCACTCTGACCAGGGGCGCTTCCCACAGGCGCAACCCAGCCGTAGCAAAGGCCACCTGGCAGGATGGCCATTGCCGGGAGTCCCGATACCCCAGAGGATGGGCATCTACCCCTTGGCATACATAGGGAGATAATGGCGCAGGCATCAGCAGAGCAATCCCTGTGTGGTCGGGGGGCTACAACCAACAGGGTATGTGGCAGCCCCACCACAACGGACTGGCTACCGAGCTGGATATCAGGTGCAAAGAAGTCCATGGTCATCGTCGACGTAGAAATTGACACTGCATAATGCATGGTCGAAAATGAACCCAGGAAGGTGTGCTCGCCCAAGAGATGGAGAATGGGCAGGACTGCAATGCAGCAACAAGAAAGTAGGCTAAAGATCTCAATGCACGATGGACACGATCCACCTTATAAGGCACCCTTCCCCAGTTGGCTCGCTCTTCGGGAAAATCCGAAGAATGGAGATCAAACCCTACAGAGGACCATCACATAAAGGCCGAAACGTGTGAAACTCCTTTCAGTCACTTCGTACGACAGGCAGGAATACCTCGGGCCTATTCTAAACCCCGGACCCACAGAGGGATTTCACAACCTTTAACTGAGGAGGAAGCACGTACTGAATTATCTGCTCAAAAACTTGAGAAGCCCTCCCATGCTCAATATTTATTTTGCAATAATACTGACCCTCTATGAGCAGTATTGACAGTCTGTACAATATATTGAAGGAGACTAGAGAGCTTTAAACAATTCTGACACACATTCACTATATGGCAATGTATATTGTACCATGTAAGGGCAGTGATGTGCAATAAACAGCAGTTCCTACTGAGATCAAGAGAAATTCAATTCACACTGAATGAATTTCTGCAGAGAAATGAAAAAATTAGATGACAAAAGATCAGGGCGTGTGCTGGAGTATGTATATTAAAGCATCATGCAGTACTTTGTAAACAGGCACAAACTTCATTTCTCAGATGCCATATACCTCATTGTCCAAAATGGCAGAGGGAACTGAAGCCCATGTGTCATGATAGTCAGCAGAAAAGTTTATTTTACTTATAGTAGTTTTCAGAATTGGCAAATAGGATCAGGGCAGCTGTCCTGTCAGCATAAATGTTTTTCTTCCTTGCACTCCACAGACATCAGATCACATAAGCTTTCAATTAGTAATCAGTAAATAATTGTTTTATTTTTTTTTTTAATTTTTTTTTTTTGCAACAGTTGTTACAGTAGAGGACACACAGAAAACACAGCATGTGTACACAATAATTTACAATTTCCTTGTTTAATTTTTAATTAGTTTTTGTTGTTTATGAAGCTACAACACAGTGAATGAGCCAGTGGCCCATTGAAACATGTACTGGAAGATTTTCAGGCTAATTTCATCTATTCTGCATAATTTCTGCTTGTGTTTTGCAAGGCAAGCAACAATACATATGAGTTCCACATTTTTGAACACCAACATGTTCACTACAAAGGCATGAATATTGCGCAATTTTATTGTGCTGTCCTTGGCCTTGCACTTTCCTGCAATATATTGGCACAATATTACTGCGCATACATATTAAGTGTGTGAGGGCCCCGTCACAAAAGGTGTTCAATAATGTTGCAATATGGAGCCTGTTGAACTTAGCAGAGTAACAAATTATTCACATATTGATTAAACCATTCTTTAAGAATGCCACTCTTTGAATTGGGACACAATCATCTTGGAATCAAGTGTCCTCCTCATAGAACTAAGGTGGTTGAAATTCATGGGTGATCTCTGCTAGTACCCACAGTTTCATATTTTAAAACAGAGGGTTTTTTCATTACTTCGACTATGATTTTTGTGTGTGTGTGTGTGTGTGTGTGTGTGTGTGTGTGTGTGTGTGTGTGTTTGACTGGAGGGGAGGGGGGGGGGGGGGGTTCGGCACTGCCTATAGGTGCACTAAGGAATATTCTCATCCAAGTTACCACTTTTATAAATTAAAATTAAATTGTCTGCTAAATTTTTACAAAAAAATCTACTAAAATTATTAGATGGAATGTGTACAAACTTTTACTTACATTTCCCAAAACTACAGCTCCCTGTTCTTTGTCTGTATCCTCATCATCATCATCATCATCATCATCATCATCATCAGCTTCAAGAACCTGAACTACTATACTCTCTCCTGAGAGTGTCAATGGAAGACTCTTTGTAACCTTGACCGGAACAGGTGTCTGTGCTGGTATAACCAACACTTTATCATCGTTTGCCTGAAATGCACAGACCACATGAAACTGCCAAATGACATATTAAAGTATTCAACATTTTTAATATTTATTTCAGTAAAGAAATAAGAACCACAGCAAAGTGAATTAGTAGATAAAAATGAAACACACAAAAGAAGTTAGGAAGAAAACTGACAGAAAAATATGACAAAAGTTTAAAAAAATTTGATTTCTTGTTGGTTTTATATAGTTTTATGTTATCTCACATGAAAGTGGATGAAGGTTATGTCACAATGAATTGAACTTGAAAATAGCAATACAGGAAATGTGGTGCATTCAAGGTATTCTCACACTTTTTGTTCAATTGATTTAAATATTATTATTTTGGTCTACTTAAAAATCAGTTATTAATTAGGATTCTCTCTCTCTATTACTTTTTGAAGCATTTTCTGGCAAAATTGTCTGTTCTTGTAATAGGGCACGTAACTGTTACTCCAACAACCAATAGAAGATCTCACAGCATCCTTATCACATTATACCTAATTATTCCATTTGTTTTGATTACAATCATGCTGTCTCTCCAACACAGCCACTATCACTAAATCTATTAAGCACAAATGTATTAACAAAAGGCATCATACACCTCTCTGTCATATACATGACAAGAAATTAGGACATTATCATTTTTATCCATTATTCCTTGGTCATAAACCTATATAACTGCTCATAGTTTAGAAATTTTATAGATTAATACCTGATGTTTGTACTACTGCACACTTGTCTTTATCTCAGAAAAAAGACAAAAAAAAACTGATAAGACATCAGCCCTAGGTGACCACACAATGCCAACCCTTCACTGTTTCACCTACTGCCTAAAGCATCATTGAATGAAACTACTGGAAGAATATGCAAACTCAGTCATTAGTGTCAGCATTCAAAACAGGAACCAACAATTTTCCTGCAAGATGACCGGCAGCTGTTTCCAGAAAAACCAGTTTTTCTGTCAATGACACCCAGTCATAGAACATTAAAAAATACATCCACAACTTTCCCCCGTCTGCATGGATGCTGCATTTCATTTTAAACAATGCTATGGTGCCAACTGTACATCTCATAAGCAAGTAAATGTACTGTGATAACAGAATGCGACTCCTACCTCATTAAATATAAGACAGCATACCATCACCATTAGTTTGGAATTGTAGTGGATCACTGCTGCTGTCAGAGAAATATTGTCACATCAAAACAAAAACACGACACTTAGAACTCAAAGCATGTTTATTATCGACACCAAAGCACCCAGACCAGAACTGACCTCCTGCATAGAGACTACAGCTATTTATACAGACATTTAATACTCCAGATTATTCAAACATTACGAACATAAGATATTTCTAGAACCTCCCAGAAATGATAAACACTAAATAACAAATAACTGCTAGTGGTCGGATCTGAACTCGTGACCAACAGCACACCCGCTGACAATGCTAACCACTACACTACACCACTACACTTCACGTGCCACAGCTCGCTTCATCATTAGTTCTCGCTGGAGCAGACTACAGCACCCTAGATCTAGATCTCGTTAACGGTCCTCCGTATGGAAGTGCTGGTGGATTCTCACGTTGTGGTCACGTCATTATATCCTCTTCACTAGTACAAGCATTGAAAGTAGCCCCTCCCTTCAAAGCTCCAGGATCCTCGAGTCGGTCTTCAGTTTTCTCGAACCTCCCACCGTCAGTGTGAGTCTCTGGACTGTACCAGGGCTTCACACAGAGGACTCGTGCTTTCATCTTCGTGACAAAGGGTTACAGTCCTCAATGTCGTATGTTATTATGCGACACACAATTAAGGATATGACGAGACCCAAACTAGGACTACAGTAACATTTTCAATAGTCTCACTATCCGCACAGGTATAAAACTCCGTACCGACTCCCCTCGGCTGTACTTCACCGGTCGGTGCTCGGCGTTAAGAGTGCATTCGGTATTTAATCTGGGCATACAGGGTTCATATTCGAGCCAGCTGCTTTGCTCCTTCGGTCTTTGTAATGCGCTTCATTTAGTCATCTCGAGTATCGTCCAGCCGAACCAGGAATAGGGTATCCACAGTCGTTTTGGCCTCGTAACCACAGAACAGAAAGAAAAGTGAGAAGCTTTCAGTTTCTCGCTTCGCTCAGTCGTGTGCGAATGTCACTACAGTCAGTACCGATCCCACTCTCTCTGTTCCGTGTCAATGTACATCAAGACCGTACCTGCCAACCTGTTACTAAAGTGTACTGTGAGGCCATTCGCGTGTGGAAGGCGTGCAGTATTTTCCCGGTCAGCCTAGATTTTCTAATGTTATGTCAGCACGTCCGTAACTGAGGAATACTTTGCTCCATCGAAGAAGTCCAGGGTGTCATCGACACACAGCAACGGACAGACATCTTCCTTTGTGATATTGTTCAGTACCCGAGATCTGACACAGAAATGCCATGTTCCATCTTTGCTCTTCACAAGGACCGTCGGAGAAGACCATCGAAGAGGACCGAGGACACACTAAACATTCAATGATGTTACCTCGCAGCATCATCTCCACTTCCTCCGGGATCATCCGTCATTCTACCAGAGAAACTTTATACGAGTGCTGGCCAATCGGTGAATTATCCTTAGTGTCGATACGGTGTTTTACCATAGGCTGCTTCCCTGGCTGCTCTTCGCTCGGGATTTGAAAGCGTCCGAAAACTGATGCAGAAGGACCACAACTGACATTGTCCCTCGGTGACGTCAGGTCCCATCGGCAGTTCGATACTAGCTTCCTTCCCCGTGTCGTCTGTAGTGGTAGTAGAGCACGTTTCTTCACCAGTGTCACTAAGCTGACCCTCCTGGACTGGTTCGGCTATCTCTCAGCACGTACCTTTAGGGACGAGTTGTGGCTGCTCGTGACACTCCTCGCCCATCTAGAATGCTTATTGTCACCACCGGTCTGTAGATTTCTTTCGGGAGATGTCTTGACGTCGAGGAAGGGGTAACGACGACTTCGGTGGCGAACAAATGCCCGGAAGCAATCTTTGTTATCTGTTGTTGTTGAAATAGCTTTATCAGTCTGGAGCTCTGATCTTCCACACTGTGATGCCCACAGCAAGTTTCCCCTGAAAATAATATTGTGACTTTGTTCTGTTTAAATGGCAAATTTTAAAGGCTGTGTTCTGTTATCGATAGTTATTCCTGCAATACGTGTTCCTGTCAGCTACACATATTTCCTTTTTGTGACTTCCACACAATTATTTTCATATCACAGAATGCAGTATTCTTTAGGTAGCAATAAGCATTTGACATAACAGAAAAAGAATCCCCAGAGTTCACTAGCACCTGACACAGTCGGCCGTGAATGATGTCAGTGAGTTTTCCTGACATCTCGATAACTGTTGCCCGCAGACGATTTCCATCTGTGGCAGCCTTTCGGTGGTTAGCCGAGTGGCCAGTACCTCCGCACAGTGACAGGAAATGCCTATGGCGTGTTGGGGAGTGACCCATTGTGGATACAGTGATTAGCTTCGGTCCACAGATCGACTGTAATCGTTTGCAGTTGACTGGTACGAATAGCACTGTTGCGATTGCTGATGTCTTGTGGCATAATAGTCATCTAATAGTCTTCTTCCGCTGCAGTAGCGTACAAAGTATCCACGCCACCAACAGTGAAAACAAACTGTTTGTTGTCCTCCACCCTCAAATGTCTGTTCTTCTGCAGGGCATTTTACATGGTGGATTAGTTGGTTGTACCTGTGTTAGTTGGATGCTAGGTTATGACCTGACAACAGCAACATAAGTCCAAGTCCATTTTTCATGGCACATCCCACAGGTGGTGGAGATTAGTGTCAAAGAACAATACACTTCTCCTTCAACATTTTCTATTACCTCCTGATGTATGGGGTCTACATTACTGGTCACCAATTCTTGAGTGTACTTGGTCTGACAGTTCTGGCTGCCACAAAATGCTGTCTCTCTTCTCTTACAATCTGGTATATGAGAGTAGTGAGATCATGGTGGTCTTCTTTAACTTCCACGGGGACTACTTTCAGGAATCAACCCTCTTCCTTTCTATTGCTTTTCCTTGATGTGCTTGTACGACTTGATGAATTCTTCTGTTGTTGTAACATTCTGTTGATTGTCACCAAAAGTTTCTTTCAGTTCAGCCTGAAATTCATCCCTGGTATTGAGCTCATCATCTTTGTTTTATTTATTTATTTATAATGTATTTTACATGTACTACATAGGACCATATTAAGTAGCAAATCTCCATGGTCATGGAATGAAGTCAGTATATGAAATTGACTTCAGAAAAGTAATAACACAAAAAATAAAATACACACAAATCCCATGCAGATGACAAGCTGCGAATATATACTAGCATAATCAACAATATAATACAGAATTAACTTAATTGTTTTCCAGGAACTCCCTGAAAAATTGAAAAGAGCGAGCCATGAGGAAAGTCTCCAGTTTAGACTTGACAGTGCAAAGATTACTGCTACGGTTTTTTAATTCTTGTGGCAGCTTACTGAAAATGAATGCAGCAGAATACTGCATGCCTTTCTGTACAAGAGTCAAGGCGCAATACAAATGCAGATTCGATTTCTGCCTACTAGTTGCTAATTCTCGGAATACGCTCATATTGTTAACAACAAACGACACTAAAGAAAATATACACCCATTAAAAAAAGTTAAGCACATAATTGGTTCTCGCATCTCAAATTAAGATAGATATCTTATACTGTATTTTTTGATGTCACGGAGTATTATGCAAATGAAAGCTATACATTCTCTTGGAACCAATTATGAAATGAAAAAGGAACATTTGGGAAAAAAAGTTGCAATGACCTCCAACATCTAAAAACATTAAATGGTTTGTATAGCACACTGTTCAGTAATGCGTAGGTCCTCAACGAACCCTCAGGCACTCTTGAATGGGACAGGGTGCGCTCAGTACCAAATCATTGCAGACCTCTTGGGACGTTTGTCCCACTCCTCAATGGCAGCATTCCTGAGAGCTTCAGTCATTAATGGAGGATACTGACGACTAGAAATCGCTCTTCTGAGCACGCTCCATGTATGCTCTATGCAGTTATATCAGGGGAGCATGCTAACCAATCCATTCCTCAGATCTCACATCCTGTCAGATACCAACACACACTGAGAAGTCTCTGCGAAACAACTGACTATGGGTTGTAGAATGTTGTTTTCATACACTGCAGTAGTCATGTTGCCTTCAATTGGAATGAGTGGTGTGCGGTGGCCCTACACGATACCTGGCCATAATAAAATTGAGCCACCGGATTGTTGGTGACATTCCACAGTCATTTAGAGATGTCTATATTCCCCTTTTCGCCTCCATATGCAAATAGAGTTGTCAGGATGCAAGCCTATTTGCAATTCAGCTGTTAACAGCATTTTGGTCCATTGGAGTCGTATCCAAGGTTCACGTGCTCTAGCCCCTCTTACGCAAGCACCCCTGTGATGTGGACGAAGTGCTAGAGTCTTGAGAGGTCTTCAGCTGTACGAACCCCTATCATAAAGTCTGTTGTGCACCTATTGGCCTGATAATGATATTTGTGATGTTTGTTTCTCTCATATTCTGTGTGAAGTTGATATCCCCACAGCAACATGCCGTACTTATTCTCCGAGCAAAGAGTCCTCAAAGTTGGTGGAAGAAAAGGGGTTCTAATACAAAAAAATATTATCTAAGCATTGAAAGGTCTCATCACGTGTAGTTCTGAATCAACTTGAATGCAGATTGCAGCACCAGCATTTTGTGCAGTATTGACAGTATTGGTTTTTGACAAAATGTTTAAATATTATAAACAAAATGCTATGTATTTCTACATTGAGTTAATTTGGTTGTGACAGAGGTAAGAAAGTGTTCATATGTCGTGTACTGTACAAGTTGCTCCATATTTTATAAAGTGTAATTTTTTTTTATATATTGCAATTTTCCTTCAATTTGGATACTGTTATGTGTACTTATGTGTGTATGTGTGTACGTAGTATGAAGATTGAAGAAAACTGCAACAAGATGAAGGCACTCAGAAAAGGCCTCCAGAACTGTGGCTTCCAATCGAAGCAGATGAGACCATCTCTCCCAACACTAGCACTGGTGGGGAGATAAAATGTTCCAAGATTCAAGGACCCAATTGAGCTGACGAGCCACCATCCATTCTAGTAACTTGCAGGGGACACTGGTCAGACTGCTGGGCCGGTAACTATCAAGGGATGATATATCCTTGCTAGGCTTAAGGACAGAAACCTCAATCGTCTCTCCACTGAGAGGAGAAAATGCCTCAGAGCTAAATATGATGGATCTGTAGAAAGGCCAACTTTAAGGGCAAGGACGGAATGGAAGGCTGCCACTGATAACCTTGAAGGGTGCGGTGTGTAGCCCACACCCACGATGAAGAGCCAGAAGAACACAGAGGGTACAGAGAGCATTCCCAAAACACCCGTTTGCTCAGGTTGTGTAAGTAACGGGCTTTGGCGCAAAGGTAATACGAAGGACAGGTGCCGCTTCAGATGTTGCAAGGTGCTACAACAATTGCAAACAGTGGTGGCAATAGCCATGCTCTGCCATGGAACTGGCCAATGGTGACTGGTGCCCATCAAGTGGGAACAGCAATGCCCGCAGCACAGACTTTCTCATCTGACACATCACGGACGACAACCTGACAAAGAAGGTGGAAACACGACACGGGAGGTATACAGAGGACAATGACAGAAATCTCAGCAAGGAAACCTGGTCATCAGGAGGTGGGGAGGGAATGAGAGAACCAACGGGAAATGGTCACTACACAGAGGTCACCATGTGGCGGCCAGGAACGAAGGAGGAGAGGGGAAGAGAGGAAATCAGTGGCAGAGGTGCCACATGCAGCACTAAAAGAGTAGGGGAACCATCATGAAGATGACACAGGTCATGGTCTGCAAGAAACTGGTCGAGGAGGAACCCCTGACTAGATGAATAAGCACTGCCCCACAAAGGGTGATAGGCACTAAAATCCCAAGGAGGAGGAAGGGAGGGGTGAGTTGCCGGAGAGCATTTAGGGCAGCAGATATAGGTGGCCTGGCAGGGAGCGAGATAGAGATTGCAAACTGTGATGGCAGAGTCCAAGTGGACCCAAACGGCAACCGCTTCCAATGTGGTATGAATGAGACCCGTGTACTAACAATATCCATACAGACCAACATGCAGACACCCTCAGAAGCCCTCAATGGGCCAACCTGGTTCTGACAGAAAGCACAGAACTCAGTAAGGGACAGTAAGTGAGCATTAGTAAAATGAGATTCCTGAAGAACAACACAAGCTGATGAGTGAAAGGCAATACGGGATTGCAACTCTGGGAGGTGAAGGTAGTATTCGTTACAGTTCCTCACTGAGCGGGTATCGAAATGGGAGTTGAATGGGCTGGAGCCAGTCACGTCACATAAATTAGATGTCAGACTCAGGTTGTGAGCGGGGGAGATGACACCTACAGGAGACATTGTAGGAGGGGGCCTTGTCCTGGTATTTATGTTTTCTCTTCTTCTCTTTCATAGGTTGAGGAGGGCAGAGCACAGAGGGAGAGCACGATTTGAAAGATCCAGAACTGAGAAAGAGGAGGCAACCTTGGGGCACACAGACTGTATGTCCTGTAGCCGAGTTGTGGTAGCTGATGCTGATAGGAGGGGTCACGGGAGGGACACCCGTCACTCTTGGGTGCTGAAGAAGGGAGGCACTTCTATGACCGAGGAGGTGGAGTGGCACCCAGAAGGCAGAGCGTGAGAACCACAGGGGAGGGGCCAAGCAGAGGGGGCAGGACTCTGATAAGAGACACATAAGAGGGCGAAAGGATATAACAGAGGCAAAAATTGAAGACATCAACACATCGTCGATCCAGGAACTTACAGTCTTGTATCTTCCTTTCTTTCTTGTAAGCTGGGCAATCTAGTGAGCACGAAGTGTGATGGTCATGACAATTTACGGACACAGGTAGCAGAACACAGGGGCCCCCCCCCATGAAGTGGGTGGCCACAGCCACCACATAGAGGGTCTGCTGTACATTGGGAAGGCATGTGCCTGAAACCCAAGAACCAAACGCAACTCGTGGGTGGCAGGCTATACAGGCTCACGTCACACCAATCTCACATAACCTTGACCTCTTGAGAGGGTATCTCCCCAAAAAGCCAGAATAAAGGCGGCGATATTGGTGTGGGCATTTTTACGAGCTTTCTGCACATGTTAAACAAAATGAACACACCATTGTTCCAGATAAGCCTGCAGTTCCTCATCAGTTTGAAGGATGAGGCCCCTATGGAAAATGACTCCCTGGACCATATTCAGAGACTGGTGACGTGTAACAGACAGCGGGGCATTGCCAAGATGATCACAAGCAAGAATAGCTGCAGATTGGGTGGAAGAAGAACCTTTGATCGACAGGGAACCCAACTGCATTTTCCACAAAAAATAGCGGATTTGTGGGGGTGAATGTGTCCCTGTCCATCCTAGTGCAGACCCAGTAGCAGGGAAGGTGTTTCAGTCCAAGCCGGCGAGCCTGGACCTCCTCCCAGGGTGTGGCCAGGGAAGGGAAGGTGGCAGAATCATAAGAAGCAGCATTCAATGATACATTACTACTTTAAGACACGGCCATAGGAGAACGGCCAGGTTTTTGGAGCTCGATATGCCTCTTGTGCAAAGTATTCACCTCGATACCACTCACTTCGATCAGGGGCTCTCCCCATGGACCCCACCCAGCCATGACAAGAAGCATCTGGTATGGTGGCCATAGCAGTGAGTTCTGATTCTCCAGAATAACAAGCAACCACTCCTAGGCACATATGAGGAGGCAACAGCTCAGGCATCAGAAGTGTGTCCTTTGTTGTCAAGGGGGTCAGTCAGATGGGTACATAACAGTCCCACCACACGCGCTGGCTAGACGTGCTGGTGATCGAAGTGGAGGGGGGCTATGGCAGGAAGGGAAGAGAGGAGGGAAGTGGGCAGAGGAATCCATGCCATAGACACTGAGGAGGGAGTTCTTCCCCAAATGGCTCACACTACAAACAGAAAATTTAGATGTAAATGGAAGGAGGATAACAGCAGTCAGCTGCAGTGGGACATTCAGTGGAATCATCTTAATGTCCCCGTGTAGCTGACAGCAGTGACCGCCCTTCCATTTACAAATAGTGTTCACAGTTGCAGTAGCTACATGGTGTGTGTTCTTTTGAAGGAACAAACACTACGCATTCACGTAAGTCTGGACGGGCAATGGATCCACTTTCTTCAGTGTGAATGCACGAAATACATCTGACCTCCTGTGGGAAACTGAGTAGCGACGGGAGTATAATTGACAGGGACTGCAGATAGGTACCACTTGGCGGGAGTGTGGATTGGCCGTGAGACGTACCAAAGTAGTTCACACAGTTGCGATAATGCTTTGTCCTGGATGTCACAATGGTTATCGCACCTCCCTAGTAAGCAGGAGATCCCGGGCTCAAATACCGATCCAGTACACATTTTCGCTTGATGCCGCCGATTCCGCTTAATGTCCCCTTCCAATTACATATAGTGTTCACAGCTGTGGGATCTGTGTGGTGTCTGTTGCTTCAAAAGAACAGACACTACACATTCATATAAGAAAATTTAGAAGTGGGGTCAAACCACAAAGAGGGACCAATAACGCCAAAAAGGATGAAAGAGAAAAAGCGAGGGAAACAAAACTGCAAGGAATACAGGAAACCAGATGGATAGCCAGGTCGACGTAAATAAGATAATCGAGGAAGGGGGAGGAGGTGGCAGCGGGGAAGGAGAGAAGGCAGTGAAAGGACACGAGGGAAGGAAATGCAGCCCAGGAAGGAAGAATGGTCTGCAATAACTTGGGGCCCTGTGAGCACCATGCACAAACTCATGGAAGAATTCTGAGCCCCCTGGGGCATGTTAGTTGAAGTGTGCCGGGGCAGTGGGTTACCAAATAATGAGGCCAGGATGATTATGGGACTGGATGATGTGTTTTCAAGATGACTCATCTGCAACTATTGCTTGGTAGTCATACTGACAAAGGATTGTCCTGCATTTGCAGCAGAGTAATGGCTGCTTTCACAGGTTGCCTGGCTTCTGTCCACACTTCTGTCCACATTAAACTGACTAACCACCAACGATACTTGTATTTCAACAGCTGTTATCCCTTTCACAAGAAAAAATCCCTCGCATGCTGCGTAGCCACCCAAGAATGACATATCTGCAGTGGTGAGAACCCCCTTGCTCAACATGCTGAAGCCTTCACAACGGTTTTCACAGACACACGATACAACCCCCATCCCCAAACCTAGTCCACAAACATATTTACTGTGCCATTGCCTCACACATCCCCAATCCTACCACAATCCCTACAAGTCAGTTACAAAGCAGCACTTCCCTTGTGAACCTGCATCACCCTGGCTGGAACAATGGAACCATATCCATCGCCAGGGCTATGATTATATCTCATCCTGCTCTGAAATGAGGGACATCCTACCAGGGATCCTTCCCATCCCTCCTAAAGTGGTGTTCTGTCGCTCACCCAAACTACAGAACAGCCTAGCCCATCCCTATGCCAACCCTAACTCCCAACCCCATGACACAGGGATTATATCCCTGTGGCAGACCAAGGCCCAATCCAAGCACCCAGCACGTTCTACCCCCATCACAACCACTGCATCTGCCGCAAAACAGCATTGGCACCATTAGTCTATTTTGTGTTTGTGTTTTTTGTGTGTGTGTGTGTGTGTGTGTGTGTGTGTGTGTGTGTGTGTGTGTGTGTGCTCTGAAATGAGGTAAATCTTTCTGCTCCTGGGATTGGAATGACTCCTTACCCTCTCCCTTAAAACCCACATCCTTTCGTCTTTCCCTCTCCTTCCCTCTTTCCTGACGAAGCAACCGCTGGTTGCGAAAGCTAGAATTTTGTGTGCACGTTTGTGTTTGTTTGTGTGTCTATCGACGTGCCAGCGCTTTCGTTTTGTAAGTCACATCATCTTTGTTTTTAAATATATTTTTCCCACGTGGAATGTTTCCCTCTACTATATTCAAGGAATTAGTTATATAGTAATATCTACATCTACATCCATACTCTGCAAGACACCTGATTGTGTGTGGCGGGGGGTACCTTGAGTACCTCTATCGGGTTCTCCCTTCCATTCCAGTCTCTTATTGTTCGTGGAAAGAAAGATTGTCAGTATGCCTCTGTGTGGGCTCTAATCTCTCTGATTTTATCCTCATGGTCTCTTTGCGAGATATACGTAGGAGGGAGCAATATACTTTTTGACTCCTTGGTGAAGGTTTGTTCTCCAAACTTCAACAAAAGCCAGAGCAAACAAACAAAGACCAACATGCATCAATTAAACAATTAGAGGAAAACGAAATCTTAAGACAGCCACCAGAACAAGCACAAATAGAATACGAAGTGACACATGTTAGATATAGAAGAAAAAATTCAGCTGACATATATAGAATACAAAGACACAAATACAGACATTAGACCATTCTTGCATAGACCACCAAATAACCCACAAGTCGAAACAACAATAAAAACTATCAACAAAATCATACACAACAAAATAAATGAAAATACAACTATGGAAGAGTTACAACTACTGGTTTATATAGGAGCACTCACTACACTAAATATACACACTAGGCAGAGATCAGAACAAACCAGTACACAGAAGAAACCCACAAAACCAGCATGGCAACACAGGCTACAGATCAGAATAGAAAAACTGAGGAAAGACATCGGACAGCTAACACAATTTATAAGAAATGAAATATCAGACAAAAAACGAAAAAGGTTAGGTAAAATCTCACAGCAAGAAGCAATAGAGCAATTAGATGAAAAGAAGCAGAAATTACAAGCATTGGCCAAACGACTTAGAAGATACAAAAAAAGTGAAAATAGAAGGAAACAAAACCAAACATTCAACACAAACCAAAAGAGATTTCACCAAACAATAGATAACACACACATTAAAATAGACAATCCACCAAGCATAACAGACATGGAACACTTCTGGAGCAACATACGGTCAAACCCGGTACAACGTAACAGGCATGCACAGTGGATACAAGCAGAAACAGACACATACAAGATGATACCACAAATGCCTGAAGTGATAATTTTGCAACATGAAGTCACCCAAGCAATTAATTCTACCCACAATTGGAAAGCCCCTGGAAAAGATAAAATAGCAAATTACTGGCTAAAGAAGTTCACCTCAACACATTCACATCTAACTAAATTATTTAACAGTTACATTGCAGACCCATACACATTCCCTGATACACTTGCACATGGAATAACCTATCTGAAACCTAAAGATCAAGCAGACACAGCAAACCCAGCTAAATATCGCCCCATAACATGCCTACCAACAATCTACAAAATATTAACTTCAGTCATTACACAGAAATTAATGACACATACAACACAGAACAAAATTATAAATGAAGAACAAAAAGGCTGCTGCAAAGGAGCACGAGTATGTAAAGAGCAACTGATAATAGATACAGAGGTGACATATCAAGCTAAAACTAAACAAAGGTCGCTACACTACGCATACATTGATTACCAAAAAGCTTTTGATAGTGTACCCCACTCAGGGTTACTACAGATATTGGAAATATACAAAGTAGATCCTAAATTGATACAGTTTCTAAACATAGTAATGAAAAACTGGAAAACCACACTTAATATTCAAACAAATTCAGATAACATCACATCACAGCCAATACAGATTAAGCGTGGAATATACCAAGGAGACTCATTAAGTCCTTTCTGGTTCTGCCTTGCTCTGAACCCACTATCCAACATGCTAAATAATACAAATTATGGATACAATATTATTCGAACATACCCGCACAAAATCACACATTTGCTATACATGGATGATCTAAAACTACTGGCAGCAACAAATCAACAACTCAACCAATTACTAAAGATAACAGAAGTATTCAGCAATGATATAAATATGGCTTTTGGAACAGACAACTGTAAGAAAAATAGCATAGTCAAGGGAAAACACACTAAACAAGAAGATTACATATTGAAAAACCACAGTGACTCCATAGAAGCGATGGAAAAAACAGATGCCTATAAATATCTAGGATACAGACAAAAAATAGGAATAGATAATACAAATATTAAAGAAGAACTAAAAGAAAAATATAGACAAAGGCTAACAAAAATACTGAGAACAGAATTGACAGCAAGAAACAAGACAAAAGCTATAAATACTTATGCTATGCCAATATTGCCCTACTCATTTGGAGTAGTGAAATGGAGTAACACACCCCTAGAAGCACTCAATACACTTACACGATCACAATGCCACAAATATAGAATACATCACATACATTCAGCAACAGAAAGATTCACATTAAGCAGAAAGGAAGGAGGAAGGGGATTCATCGACATAAAAAACCTACATTATGGACAGGTAGACAATTTAAGAAAATTCTTTCTAGAACGGGCAGAAACTAGCAAAATACACAAAGCAATCACTCATATAAATACATCGGCTACACCACTGCAATTTCATAACCACCTTTACAACCCTTTAGATCATGTAACATCAGCAGATACGAAGAAAGTAAATTGGAAAAAGAAAACACTACATGGCAAGCACCCGTATCATCTAACACAGCCACACATCGATCAAGACGCATCCAACACACGGCTAAGAAAAGGCAATATATACAGTGAGACGGAAGGATTCATGATTGCAATACAGGATCAAACAATAAATACCAGATATTCCAGCAAGCATATTATTAAAGATCCCAATACTACAACAGATAAATGCAGACTTTGCAAACAACAAATAGAAACAGTAGATCACATCACAAGTGGATGTACAATACTAGCAAATACAGAATACCCCAGAAGACATGACAATGTAGCAAAAATAATACATCAACAGCTTGCCTTACAACATAAACTTATAAAACAACACGTTCCCACATACAAGTATGCACCACAAAATGTACTGGAGAATGATGAATACAAATTATACTGGAACAGAACCATTACAACAGATAAAACAACACCACATAACAAACCTGACATCATACTCACCAATAAAAAGAAGAAATTAACACAACTAATCGAAATATCCATACCCAATACAACAAATATACAAAAGAAAACAGGAGAAAAAATTGAAAAATACATCCAACTGGCTGAGGAAGTCAAGGACATGTGGCATCAGAATGAAGTTGACATCATACCAATTATACTATCAACTACAGGAGTCATACCACACAATATCCACCATTACATCAATACAATACAGCTACATCCAAACTTATATATACAATTACAGAAATCCGTAATTATTGATACATGTTCAATTACCCGAAAGCTCCTAAATGCAATATAACATATACCGTACAGTTAAAAGGAAGTGACGCTTGATCAAGGTCCGCGTCACGTCCCATTTTTAACCAGACTTAACGTCTGAGAAAGTAAAGAAATAATAATAATAAAAGTATTTACGCACACCAACCATTCAAAGTCACTCAAGAAGTTCCTAACTGCTGATCTTCACAAGGAGATCATGTGATGATATAGGACTAAATCAGAACTACACTAACTGAGTTCCTTACCTTCATAAAAATTGATTTTGTTACAACTGGGATATCATATGATAGATGATCACAACCTGGGTCAAATGGTTCTTTCAGATAACTACCATGCTTCGCAGCACCCAGGGCAATCAGTTCATCGGGATTTACACTACATAATAACTCTGAATTGGGAAACATTTCTGAGACAGATTGCTGAATTATCGGGATTTTCGCAGATCCACCGCACAGGAGCACCTAAAAGAAATATTTCAGAATTCTGTAGTACACTCATAACATTAGTAGAAATAAGGAAAGGTCTGAAAAGTTAAATAGACATACAAGAGGGAGCTTATGTAACTAGTAACATAAATCTTACTCTGGTCAATATAGTAATTCTTAAACAATTCAGTAATGTGTAATCAAACAATGGAAACTCCAGAAAAGAATATCAGCAATGTAGGAAAAGACAGATTGCTACTTACTGTGAAGAAGAAACAACAAGTTGCAGACAACACAATTAAAAGACACTCACTTATAGCTTTTGGCCACAGCTTCATAAGTAGAAGGCAAAACACACACACACACACACACACACACACACACACACACACACACAGCCACCATTTCCAGCATCTCGGGCCACAATGCTTACGGTAAGTAGCTATCTGTCAGTAATTTGTAAACTATTTAGCATAACTATAACAGAGTCATGCTGTTTCACGTTATGGATCATTCTGTCCCAAAACTGACGCAGAACAATATATTTCAATAACCAGGTGCTACAATGATGCATCCGCCAGGAAACGAATTCTTGTATACAAATGCTGGAAAACAATAGCGCGCCATCCACTAAGACAAATCTCATACAAACATTATACAAAATCTCAGGCAGAATCATGGACGTATATTAAAGGTGGATGATGTACAAAAAGTGCAAATGGATGATGAGAGATCGTTCATTTACTTGCTGTACAAAAATAAGAGAACGGTTTGCTTCAATTTGTATTTCGTCTTCATTACAAGAAAACGGAGACACTAGTATCTGAAGAGATCATAACAGAGGTGAAATGATATGTAAAGTAGCACACTTTGTTTGACAGAAACAGCTTTGTGTTTCACAAGTGAGTCAATGGAGGAGCAGCAGCAATGCGAGACAATTTGCAGTATGGTATCACTTATAAATCCTCATGCTCTCTAGAGACAGCATCACAATAAGCATGTGCAGTGCAACAAAGAACAACAATTGTATGATGCCTCTTCCCCATATTTTGACTCACTGAACAGTCAATCACAAATTTATTTCAAATTAACTATACCTGTTACCAATAAGGATGAGAACAGCTTCATGTGTAAGACATCTCAAAATATAAACACAAAAGGTATAAATCTGACAGAAAAAACTACTTTACAAGACAAATAAATGTTAGTTTGAGTTGATATCTTCCTTCTAAATGAAGCTCAGCAATCTACGTACATCACAAAAGACACAATATACAGAATATACTGTATGAGCTACAAAAGGTACATGGCCTAGCCAAAAGAGCAGCCAATTTTCCTTTATATCAGTGTCAATGTGTGCTGGATGTACATCAGTGCACATGACCATTTTCATACATGTCATGGCATTCACACAGCAAACTCTCCACAGGGTATCTACTGTAGACAGTGGAATAAGTCTTATAACATTGGAATAGAACAATTATGGAACACACAGATCTCTTACAGGATGTATACGGGGACAAGGAGAAAAAATTCCTGGATCTCCCAGTGAAAAATACATTTTCTCCCGTGTGAAAATACACTTTTTCCCTGTTAAATGACATACTTTCCGTCAGAACTGTAAAACTTATCAATCCTTTGAACGGATATGGTTTTATACAGCAGGATAGAATTTCTCAGCACTTTAGAAAATGAAACTCAGGGGGAAAAAACACGTTCTGGGAAGATCTTTGATGGGCAGCAACATGTATGCTGCATATTTTTGTATTAAGAAAGTATAAATTCGAATTCCACCAAAGGAAAAGTCGATGGCTTAAGTTAATATCCATAGTGTTGCTACACGAAAAGCAAAGCTTTCACATAGAATATTTGTCTCGAATATTAATAAGCTACAGGAGAAGCTAAGCTTTCACATATAATGTTGATCTGTTTAGTGCATGTTCCACTTTAAGATACATCACACAAATACGCCAGTAAAATTTTTAATACCGACATAAATCTCTGATCTTCTGGGCTCAAAATTCTTCTAAATGGCTCGTCATCAAAGAGTTGCTTTTTAAATGATAGCAAACACTCTGCGATTTAAGAAATTCATTGTACATTCTTGCACATAGTTCCGTTTGCGTAAAAGGAAATTTACTTTGAAAATATCGCTTTTCGAACCGCAATTCTCAATATTTTCCTGCGACCTGTTAAAAATAGATTCATTTCAGCAGTTGCCAGAGAGCACCAGATAAGAGGCGTCACCACGCTTGTACAGCTACGGTGACGTAGGAAGCCCGTATGTTCGTACATGTAAAACATTAAAAGATCTTTCTTACATTATGTCATAAGAGAAACAAGACATCAGAGGACACACCAAGAGCATCGGAAGTTCGTGAACCATACTAAAAAGCATAGTTTGACTTAAAGCGCACATTCGCATGTCCAGATTCCCAATGATGTAGGCCTCAACCTCATATTAAGCTTTTCAGTGTGGTTTTCAGGATGTAAATTTTCTTGGTGTACCAGTACTGTATTATCTCATGTTTGGATCTTTATTATGGCATAATTCCGTACGTGCTAGAAGATGGAATCGTGCACTTGAAATGCAGTGAACAGTTGAAACTAGCCAATGGAGTGGAATTAAACACTGCGTGTTAAATTTACTGCCTCAGCAGGAAAGCTTAATAAAAGCCAAATTTCTTTAGAAAACCGACAAAAATAACTACACTGTTCTGCAAGGTGATTAATGCTTGACTGTCAGAAAGGTGGAAATAAAATAAATTCTGAAACTAGTAACACATTTTAGCCTACCATAATTATGTGAATGTATTTTAATTCACTTGATAGCTCCCAACCACAGAAATATGTCTTTTTTTCATTTGACGTGAGAGCAGTAAACGAAGAGGAAACACAAAAATCACTAAACGTAAACACGTGTCACGTGGAGACCCTCCACTATAGCTCAGACTGCTCTGCACACATAAAAAAAAAAAAATTCAAAAAAGTTCATTTTGTAGCGCACATCTTTCTGAAGAGTCTGATACATAAAACATGTATCTGAGAGGAAATGTAAGAGATGTTATTTGGTCTTAAGTGTGCCGAAGTGCAGTGCCACGCCTCTTCAAACAACGTTCTTATACCACACATCACTGTATTTCGCTCTGTGTAACTCAAAGGTGTATATTTTGTAACGGATCCCATCAAACTATTTCAGGACTGTGGAAATTAAAATTCCTGTAGTGTCTCTCCTTCTCCCAGTCAGCCGGTTTGACATTCTGCCCCTCTTATTTTTAAAAAACATGCAATTAATACTGGATGGGATTATTTGTAACCAGGAGAACAAGAACTCTTCACAAAATCAGGACTCTTTATTACCTATTAGCTAATAACTTGCTCTTCTGTGTGACATAAAATTAAATATAGGATACCTAAAACCAGTAAAGACAAGAGACATGCAAGACAGTACACATTTCTTCAATCCTTAGGTCCTAGTGATTTTTCTCTCTAATCTTGCTACAGCTTTACATGGTGTGCTTTCCTTTCTGCGAAAGAGCTATTACCTCATCAAAGTTTGTCAAACATTTTGCTACATGATAAATCGAAATGTCGTCTAATACTGAAGAAGCTGTTAATACAAATAGTACCCAAGAATGGTGTGGTTTCTCAATCTAACTACATCTGTTTTGTCACTGTTTCCTGGATAAAACGAAATAGGCCATTCCAATACTGCAGCAATTGTAACACACACCAAATAAGGAAGACTGTTTTGGCAATAATGATCATTTTTATATTACAGCAATATAATTCACGAAGTAGCAGCACAAAATATCTATTTTCCTGCTACAATCAAAAAGCTTTATGTTAGGAACTAGTTTCAAATTTCATTCATATGCTCCAGTTTCATGCACGAGAATAAAATTTTTGTATGAATTTGGAATCGTCATATTCTTCCATAATTTGTGTGATGTCCCCATTTCTTCTCCTTCCTCGTACTAACAAACAATCTTGTCATCATTAACTCTGTAACTATTCCTACTACTGTCAAAACTCTTTCTCCGTTTAACTTTACTAACCCTGTCACAATCACTGGTTTAGTTATCCAGCGATTATTCTCCGGTTAGGTGTTAGTATGTGTTCGTACAATGCATTTTCCGCACTACTCCCAGAATGGAACTTAAGCAGCTGCTAGCTCGTGACTACAACTGGCCCTGTCTAATGTAGCGATGTGGCCAAAAATTTTCCGTCAAAATTCACTTTCTTGGATACACCGAGAAGATAATACATAATCTTTCTTACCTGTTATTATTGTTAGCCATTTATTTCAACTATGGTAATCTGAATCTATGGATTTCGCTAGTAATTATAACAACGCTGAACATTTGCAAACCAAATCAACCACATAAACAAGCAGCAGTTGGCATTCACCGGTTTGGCTTTATTCCGCTCAGCTCGTATAGCCCCGTCCCGTTTTGTCTGGAGGAAAGTTCATGTCTAGATGTGATGAGGATTCCCCTGGCAGAGATATCACGTACACTATGCACGCATTCAAAAATCAAATTAGAATGTGTTCAAAAATGTAATGTCCAAAAACCAGCAGAGGTGCATTTCAAAATCATATGAACAATCGACAGACCGACGTGCGCCGGATGCTAGGTGCTTTGTAAAAGAAGGTTTTTTCCCCTTCAAGAATATGAATCTGCCCTCTCCCCCCGCAATTGTTGCCCGGTTCAGATACAACTGTTTGCGCCCCCCCCCCCCCCCCCCCCCCCACTAGATCCAGGACTGCTGCGCACGCGTCAATGTGGCAGCTTGGGCGCGCGAGTAAAATTTTTCCAGGTACCCCATGTGGCTGGTTGCACAGCCAACAGCCACATTTCTGTAGCCAGAAGCGGGAGAAGGTATCACTCACATGCCTGTGCATGAGCCCGCTCGTAACTGCTTAAATGAATCTAATTTAAACAGTTGTGACGCCACACTCATCGCAGGCAATTCGTTGTTATGAAGCATTGCATAGTCTTCCTACAGCCTTTAACACATTTTGCTGTTGACAGACGCTTGTACGTGCACTGTGTTATTTTATATGGCGCATTTCCTTTGCAATTTAAGTTTTATTTTCATTTTTTTCTCTCGTTCATGTTTTAATGCTGCAGTATTATTCTGGAGTAGCGGGATACACTAATATCCTTTGTTAGAGTATTGGTTCTTACCAGTCAAAGTTACACAAATTTAACTGGAAACTAAAACAACGAAAAATTTCCAGAATTCTAAAAAATTCCCTGGTTTTTCCTGGTTTTCTCCCGGATGAACAAATTCCCGGGTTTTTCCCAGATCTCCCGGTTGTCCCGGGTCGTATACACCATGTCTTACAGATTGGGGAAAACAGCAACAGTATAGAAGATGCCAACATAAAATATGTTTAAGATCAGGTCAACTGCTTTAGGAATGGCAAGGGAGTGACAGACTGCCTCTGTCAATGCCAGTGTCACCTTCTGACATGAAGAACCACTTTCAGGATTAAAAATTTGAGAAAAATAGACTCTATAAATGACAACTGATGAATTGTGCATTACCAAATGTGCTCCACATCATTGCCCTGGAAGAAGATGGCAAGCAGATATTTTGCCTGCTTAAAGGCAAAATTCATGGAAATCTCTGGAAATTTAATTACTGTGTAATTCTTCCTTTGAATCACACTGATATGAAATGAAACCTTGTGCTTGCAGTTTAGTATGGAATCAAAGTGACAACTGATGCAATAGCACTCGTTGTCCTTCTCAAAAACCACAGAGAAAGGAAAAGGAAGATAATAGATTGCAATGTACCGTTCATTGTAATTAGAGAGAGAGAACACAAGCACAGATATGATCAAAATGAGGAAGGAAATAGGACAAGCTTTTCTGTAACGAACAATCCCAGCAAATGCTATATCTATTTCAGAGGGGGAGAGGGAGGGACTATGACAACCCTAAATGTGAATGGCTCGATGTCGATTTGAATTCTGGTCCTTCTGAATATGAATTCAGTGTGCTAACTACAGTGTTCCCTGGTGCAGGGTGGAGTGGCTACGAGCCAGCACGGTGCAAACAGGCGACGGAGGCGAGGTGGGAGCCCGAGAGGTTCCAGGGAAAGGCAGCTACAAATCTAACAAGTTCTTACATTGAGACATCTCAGCTGCTCGATAGACTATCAGTGGCCAGCTGGCCACTGAATTCCACTGTGCTGGCTGCTCACATTCCACACAATACTGATGCGGCTTTTGCCCCGAGCGTTTGCAGCATGTTCTTGACGATGCTGTGTGGCCCCGGCTGACACCCAGCTGAGTCACAGTAGGGGATGCCTACCATGTGAAGATGCCTAGTGTGGATACCTGCTGCACTCTGAGCAGTGGTCAGCCATGCTACTGGAGATGACCTGGTGTAGTCCACTGCAAATTGGGACTAATTGTGGGGAGGGACTTAGTGTATAGAGCTGTTGTCCATCTGTGGCCTCAAACCAGTGACTTTTTATTGGCAGGTCCACGTGGTATCCTCATCTGGCAAAACCCTGTCGCCCCAATTCGGCTGCAGGACTAAGAATAAATCCATTACAAAAATTACTTGTACTTATTGTCAATAGCAGTGCACCATTCATTCATGCATATGCAGCACTATCAGTCACGTATCCAAAAAATCCACTGCCACTGTCAGTTTGGACAACTGCCTTGCCCTTTGCTGCATTAGTATATGCAGCACTGCTGAGTTCACTGTTTCAACAAGCTAACCTACATCAAAACACTGCACTGGCCTTGTTGAATTATTACAGTGACAACATCCCGTGCTCGCCTGCTTTCATAGCTGTGGCAATGCACTGCTCAGATTTACTCTAATATGGCCATACATGAGAGTTGAGATAAACTTGGGTATTTAAAAAAAAAAAAAAAAAAAAAAAAAAAAAAAAAAAAAAAATCCAACCCAGTGGGTCAAATTTAGTTTTTGTGGGTTTTATTGTTTTTTCTATTTTTCACATTGACGATAGTTCAATTAAAATTCCTATTATTAACTTATTCAAAATGTAACCCATTCTTACAATTACTTTATTAGGCCCCTTTTCTTGCCCTGCTAGCACTGCGTCCATTGAGAGGATCTTCTCCACCTACTGGCTTGTTTGGTCAAAATTAAGAAATAATTTAGGAGAGAAAGGACCTGACAACTTAGTGAAGATCTAAAAAATTTCTGCATGCTTCAAAAAGAATGTACTTTACATTCATTATTAAAGTTTTTTCTGGTAGTGTAAATGTTATTTATCTGTGTGTCTTATATTGCAAGAAAAGTTAAATACAATATTAATTAAAAAATTCTTCCGATATTAAATAGTTGCCTCGATGGCTTCTTTGAATTTGAGTAAGGCTAACTATATTGTGTTATACTACTTTACAAGCGCCCCCCCCCCCCCCCTTACACACACGCACGCGCACCCGCACCCGCACCCGCACGCGCACCATTTTCATATCACACTACTTGTTTGTACAAATTACAAATAAATTTTATACCCAAAACAACTAGCAAGTTGCTGACGTGTTAGATACGGCATCAAATCTTTCTTACTAAGCTGCTTATTGCTATTTGCTTAGAAGTCTTCTTTTTGCACTTGTTTTCACTTCTGGCAATTTAAACCTTCATGGCTTGTCCCAGTGCTTCCTTTTCTCTTAATCCTAAATTTACACCTACTCTACATTCACACTACAAAGTTATACTCTCACTCTCTCTTATGCTCTATGGATCTAGTCTACTAAAACCTGGATTATTGGTGGTTTATGCTGATGACTGGCTCTCCACCTCAAAAGAATAAAAGCTACACGCACCAGAGTCAGAGCCACTGTAGCACTTGGTACTGCAGCACTCACATTCATTGTCATATGTCGTCATCCTTCTCTGAAATGCTCTACGTGTTGCATTAAGTGCTTGGATGAAATGACCCCTTCCTGCACAGCAATAGATCATTCCAGGGAATGGATTAGGTCAGGTTCTAGAGTTTGATTAATAAATTTTACATTCTGCATTGGTAACAACTCTAAAGGCACATGCGGCAATTACAACTTTGTCTGTGAGATGTTCAATTGCACAATTCTTGTAATTGTGGCTAGTAGATGGAAGGTTCACCCTCTTATGTCACATGTAGTAACATTTACTAATAACCTACTTACCATTTTAAAGTTCAATCCGTCTGGCCTCCATGAGCTTCCCCAGACTTCTATGTATTCCAAAGGCTCGATACGTGCTCACAAATTGTTATTCAGTGTGTTTTTCTGTCAATGGGTGACCGACGATATGGTGTGCCTGTGTCTTCTGCACTGAGGAAACTTTATAATCTTCTCACACCATGATGAGCTGCTATGCAATTACAAGAGGTGGTTTGCTAGCCTCAGAGCATACAGTGGAGCTGATCATAAAAGGTTTGGTGGCCAACACTATTTCCGCATGATTGACTGCTTCACAGGTTTTCATCTAGAATGACTGAGCATACTGACATCACACAACCATAATCAACTTGAGACCAGGCAAAATGCACTATATAAAAAAACAAGAGCTCTTAAGTTCTGCCTACTTCCCATATTCTGTGACCAACATATCTAAAAATACTGAGTGCTTCCAGAGTTCACTCATTTTGCTTTCTTACATACAGCAGCACAGCTTGCGACAGACTAATCGGAGTTGAAAATCTTGACAATTGAACTGAAGCAGCTAAGACATATGAACTAATATTCTCATTTATTTGCCTTGCACTTGCTGCTGGTATACACTAGACAGCAATACTCATGGTAAATAAAAGAAGAAGTGAAGATTAGGGTCTTATAGCCCACCAATGACAAGGAAGTGAGAGTACGAGCTCAGTGTATGCAGGTATCGGGAACGAAATCGCCCACATCCCTTTCAAGGGAACCGTTCTGGCATTTGCCTACATTTATTTGGAGAAATCACAGAAGTTTAAATTTCACACTGTGTACCGGATGGTTCAGTGGTTACTGCACCTGTCTAGTATGCAGGAGAGCCCAGATTTGAGTCTCGGTCCAGTACACATTTTCGCTCATCGCCACCAATTCCACTTAACGTCCTGCGGCAGCTGACAGCAGTTATCCCCCTTCAATTTACATATAATTTTTCATAGCTGCAGATTCTGCACCGTGATACCACCTTGCATCTGTGACATACAATGAAGAGCCAAAGAAACTAGTACACTTGCCTAATATCGTGTGGAATGTGTGGTTCATCCATAAAGGAGACCAAGTATAGAATACTAGTACAACCCATTCTTGAGTACTGCTCGAGTGTTTGGGATCCCCACCAGGTCGCATAAAAGGAAGCATCGAAGCAATTCACAGGCAGGCTGCTTGGTTTGTTACCAGTAGGTTCGATCAACAAATGATTATTACTAAGGTGCTTCGTGAACTGAAATGGAAATCCCTGGAGGGAAGACCACATTCTTTTTGTGAAATACTATTGAGAAAAGTCAGAGAATCAGCATTTGCTGCTGACTGAAGAATGATTCTACTGCCATCAATGTAGTACATTTTGCTTAAGGACCATGACAATAAGATAAGAGATATTACAGTTCATATGGAGGCACATAGACAGTTGCTTTTTCCCTTGCTCTATTTGCAAGTGGACAGGAAAGGAAATGATTAGTGTTGGTACAAGGTACCTTCTGTCATGCACCATAAGATGGCTTGCCGAGTACATATGTAGACATAGAGCTTGAAAATTCACCTGAAAGTATGATGCTATGGTCATAGCCTTGAATCACTGACACAGAAGAGCAATACAGTATAATAAAATAAAAAATAAAAAATAAGAAATAGAACATGAGCATTATCACAAGAAGAAACACCTGACTCAGAATTGTTACACAGTGCAAAAGGGAATGGTAAATGGGAGGGTTGGGGGCATGGAAGGGTATGAGGGACTGGGGAAGGGATGGAGAAAGAGTAATGTTGTAAAATGGTAGTAACTCTACCAGATGACTCACCTTGTTTATGTCTCTGCAATCGATACCTGCTTGGCTCAGTGCTTCTTCTATGGGGGCAGTACACATTTTCACAGCTGCACTAATCAAATTTTCAAATCGTGCTCTTGTAACATTGTAGCTAAAGTCTGTTCCTTCACACAAAGACTCAATAAAACAATGAGCTGTACTCATTGTGGACAAAATGTGTTTGCACTGCTCTGCAGCATTGTACAATTTAGCCATAGCACGCCGACTATCATTTGGATCCAACTTCCATTTCCTGCAATAAGAAGAAAGTATTATGTTTAAATGGCCCACACATATTGAATAATGGTATCACTAGTCAGTCTTCCTTCTTTTATTAAAAATTTGGAAAGCAAACAGTTAAGGTTGTTATAGTAGTTTTTCACCACAACAACTGCTCAGTTTTTGATGTGTTCCAATAAAAAACTCTATAGTAGAATTAAGGGAACTGATAATTACATATCAAAAAGACAGATTACTACTCACCACATATGGGAGGTGCTTGGTGGCAAACAGGCACACTGAAAGAAGACTGTTTGACACTGTAAGCTAAAATACTAAGTCCTTTGTCAGATGTAGACAATCTCTCTCTCTCTCTCTCTCTCTCTCTCTCTCTCTCTCTCTCTCTCTCTCCTCCCCGCCCCGCCCCCACCCCTCCATATACACACTATGGCCCAATGTCTCCACTGTTTAAAAATACACACATTTAGACTGTATCTCTTAATACATGGTGTTCTGCATTTATTGTAGCACCACAAAAGGCAGAGATGACAAAAAGGGGGGGAAATGAAATGGCAAAACTTAATTGCGTGCTGGTTCACAGCCACCATAAGAGGCTCATACCAATTGATAAGACCCAATGATTTAACAGGATATTTAAGGTACCTAGATTAAAAGACAGCCAAGTCCATTTCTTTTGAACATGGACTTCCAAGCAGCATTAAAACTTCCATAAAATGTGTACACGTTATTAAGTAAAACGCAATAATATCCTTCAAAATCAATGACGAGTCTATTCAAAAATAACGTCAAAATTGCATTTCAATGCAAAACGCCCAGCTTCAGAGACAATTGCTTCAAAAACTAGTCAACTAACTGTAAAGTTCTTACAAGTCCGTTATATAGGAGACCATGTTCATATAAGCAGACACCTGACTGCACATTAGCATGGAAGACAGTGTTGTTCGGAAGTGGATTTTCTTTAGTTTTGAGTCTAAATATCCTGATATCTGTGACCTGATTTTATATAGGTTACAAACAAATATTCTGTTATGGAATATCATTCATATAAGTGATAAAAACATTCTCTTCCCTGGAAACGGGAGGGGGGCAGGCAATAGTGTATAGAACACTTGTGAGACCCATTATTGAGTACTGCTAGAGTGTTTGGGATCCACATCAGGATGGATTAGAGGAAGACATCAAAGCAATTCAAAAGCGTGTCGGTAGATTTGTTACCAGTAGGTTCAATCAACATGAAAGTATTGCAGAGATACTTCGTGAACCCACATGGTAATCCCCGGAGGAAAGCTGGCATTCTTTTCCCGAAACACTACTGAGAGAACTTAGAGAATCAGCATCTGCAGCCAACTGCAGAACAATTCTACTGCCACCAACATAGCATCACATATGGACTGCACAGACAATGTAAAAGAAATTAGGACTCGTATGGTAGCATATGAACAGTCATTTTCCCCTCACTCTGTTTGCAAGTGGAACAGGAAAGAAAATGACTAACATTCGTACAAGTTACCCTCTGTCGGGCACCATTAGGTGGCCTGCAGAGTATGTATGTAGATGCAGAACAGAGGAGGTTGCAAGGTATTATGTTATTTCTTTCTCAGTACAGGAAATTTTAATGACCAACATAATTTTTTAAATTTTCGTTTCTTCTAAAAATACCACGCAATGCCTGCTCCTAGCAGCTGACTATCTGAGCAATTTAGACAGAAGTCTGGCACTGAACATAATGTCCTGGCTTTGAAGGTGTCTTTCCTGTGGTGTTACCACACTATTGGCATTTGTAGCACCACATTAGATTGGGTACCTAAAGTTTTACTTTTAGTATAATAAATAAAACCTTGATGAGTTCTAGGATAGCCAACTGAATGTTACGGTGAAGGCAACAGTTCTCTACAGTTCACCATTCACTTACATCATCAAATTCCTCTCTTCTGTTATGCTTCCGATTCCCCACTACTTTTTCAGTTCAGCAGTGTCAATGTCCATGACGTCCCTACAACTTACAAGGCCTTATGGTAGCTGAGGGTATCGTGTTTTTCTACTCCACAACAAAGACATTCTGACAAGATTGTGCCTTTCAACAATGATCAAAGTTCAATTTCCTGGTGCAGTTCCAGAGGGTTTTGGTGACTGCTAATGACCCACCCGTAACATGGAGATATTTCTTTCGTCTTAGTTGGGATCCACATGCATTCCCACAAACAGCTTGGGTTCTGTACAGTCCACCCAGATAGAGGGCACTGACTGTCTATGTAGGTGTTATAAAACTACGGTGTGGCAGGTTTACCTGAGGTTACCACTAACGACCATTTCGCCTCAATGGTCATCCATCCTATCAGCACACATCTATAAGGTCTTTTCTTCTTCTTCTTCTTCTTCTCCTTCTTTTTTTTAGAGAGAGGGAGGACATCATGTTTCAATTGTCATAGCCATGTAGTGTACCAATTAAGTAAACCTGGCACAAATAATGCTGGGCAAGCCAGTAATCAACAGACTGCACAAAGAGTGGCCTAGTTGGTTGGTTTAAAAGAGTGAGGAAGGGACCAAACTATGAGGTCATCGGTCCACTGTTCCAAAGGAAACAATGCCACAAGGGTGAGAGTAAGACAATGGGACAAGACCAAACAGAATGAAAGGAAAAATGACAACGACTGAAGGTCAACACACTTAAATGGACAAAAGGGGGCAAGAAAACCACAAAGACGCAAAAAACAGGTAGAAGATCTTAAATCAAAAAAGCACGTTACCATGGCTGGCTGGCAATGAGGATAAAAAGGAAAAGCCAGCCACTCTGCAACACATTAAAACCCCCACCCTGAAGGCACGAGGGTGGAGGACACACAGGAATGAAGGACATGTGCTAAAACTTGGAGAAAATGATAAAACACACCCTCAAGAATAAAATGTAAAACTAAAGCTGCTGTTGAGGCATTATTGCCCAACACTGAAGGTAGGGTGCTGGGAAGGTTAAAAGTCCGCTGCAGAGCGGCGGAAAGTGAGCAGTCCGGCAAGAGAAAGACGACTGTCATTCGTGAGCCACAGTGACACTGAGGTGGGTCATCGCGAAGGAGGAGGTAACCATGAGACAGCCACGTATGGCCAATGCGGAGCCGACAGAGAAACACAGAGTCCCTGTGAGAGGCACGCACAGAGGTCTTCCACACATTCGTAGTTTCCTCAAGGGCACGCAGCTTGCTGTGCATACTGAGGTTATGCCATTCTGTCTCCCAAAGCCACAAAACCTTGCGGCGTAATACTGAGCTCAGGTCAGTTTCAGAGAAGCCGATCTCCATAAGCGGTTTCTGCATAGCCCGTTTAGCCAACCTGTCGGCAAATTCATTGCCTGGGATTCCTACTTTACCTGGGGTCCGGACAAACACCACTGAATGACTGGACCATTCCAGGGCATAGACGGACTCCTGGATGGTCGCTACCAAAGGATGATGAGGGTAGCACTGGTCAGTAGCTTGTAGGCTGCTCAAGGAATCAGTACACAGGATAAACGACTCACTTGGGCATGAGTGGATGTGCTCAAGAGCACGAGATATGGCCGCCAGCTCTGCAGTGAAAACACTGCAGCCATCACGCAAGGAATGCTGCTCTATATGTCCTCCGTGACCATAGGCAAAGCCAACATGACCATTAGCCATCGAACCATCGGTGTAAACCACTTCGTGGCCCCGGTACGTGACGAGAATCGAAGCTGCAGCCTAGATGTACACGACTGAGGTGTTCGTGAATGAACCTCAAGTGTGGGTGGTGAAGGCAACAACTGAAGTTCAGACAGAAGGGTTTGAACACGAACTGCAAGTGTAAGCCCTGACCTGGGCCGCCGATGCAGGAGATGAACCGCCACGGGCAGGAAAATGAGACCGAAATTCAGATGCGCAAGAGAACTACAAACGTATGCAATGTAACTGGAGAGCAACTGTACACGCCTAACCTGCAAAGGAGGGACTCCGGCCTCCACCAGGACACTATTCACCAGACTCATCCTAACAGCGTCTGTCACTAGGCAAACGCCACAGTGGTGCACTGGGTCGAGCAAAAGCAATGCTGAGGGTGCAGCCGAACCATAAACCAGACTCCCATACTCAAGGCGGGATTGAACAAGGGCTCTGTAGAGCGATCTGCACCCCAATTGGCGTTGCTCAGGCAGCGAAGGGCATTGAGGTGCTGCCAGCATTTCTGCTTAAGGTGACTGAGGTGAGAAAGCCAAGTCAATCGGGCGTCAAAAAACAGTTCTAAGAATCGATATGTCTCCACTACAGTGAGTGGATCGACATTAAGGTGAAGTTCTGGTTCCAGATGAACAATAAAACACCAACAGAAGTGCATTATACACGACTTTGCGGGCGAAAACTGGAAACCGTGGGCTAGAGCCCATGACTGCGCCTTGTGGATGGCGCCCTGTAGGCACCACTCAGCAACACCAATACTGGTGGAACAGTGTGAAATTCAGAAGTCGTCTGCATACAGAGACAGTGGGACGGATGGCCCTACAGCTGCTGCTACACCATTAATGGCCACTAAAAATAGAGATACACTCAATACGAAGCCCTGCAGGACCCCTCTCTCCTGGAAATGGGCCGAACTATGGGAGGCATCAACTTAGACACGGAAAGTATTAAGTGACAGGAAATTTTGGATAAAAAAAACAGGAGTGGGCCTCTGAGACCACACTTGTATAATGTGGCAAGGATATGATGTTGCCAGGTGGTGTCATATGCTTTTTGTAAATCAAACAAGACGGCACCTAGGTGTTGCCATCTGGAAAAGGCTGTTCAGATGGCAGACTCTTGGGACACAAGATTATCAGTGTTAGAGCAACCCTGGCGGAAGCCGCCCTGGCATGGAGTCAGTGGACCACGTGACTCCAGGAGCCAACACAACCACAGACACACCATACACTCCAGGAGCTTACAAAGAACATTGGTGAGGCTGATGGTCCGATAGCTATCCACTTCAAGTGGGTTTTTACCGAGTTTAAGCATCGGAATGATGGTGCTCTCCCATCGCTGGGATGGAAAGACGAGACGCAACTGATCCGATTGAAGATGACAAGGAGATGTCACTTGTAGTCAGATGAGAGATGTTTAATCATCTGACCATGGATCTGATCTGGCCCAGGAGCTGTGTCAGGGCAATGTGCAAGGGCACTGAGGAGCTCCCACTATGTAAATGGGGCGTTATAGGGTTCACTGTGGGGTGTAGCGAACGAGAGGGCTTTCCTTTCCATCCACCATTTCAGGGTGCAAAAGGGGGGGGGGGGGGGGGGTTAGATCGCCGAAGCAGAGCCTCAAGCATAGTGCTCAGCAATCGCGTTAGCGCCGGTTGACAACACACCATTGATGTTAATGCCAGGGACACCTGTTGGGATCTGGTACAAAAAAGACGTCTGATCTTCGTCCAGACTTGGGAAAGTGACGTACGGCATCCAATGGATGAGACTTATCTCTCCCAACACTCCTCCATCCATAATTTGATAATCTGGCGAACGCCGACAAGGAGCCGCTTAAAGGCTATGAGGTGATCCAGGGAAGGGTGCCACTTATGCTGCTGTAGAGCTCGCTGATGCTCCTTAATTGCCTCAGTGACTTCTGTCAACCACCAAGGGGGCATCTAAAAGAGCGAGGGATTGCGTTTTCCTCTGCATTAACGACTGTTGTAGTCACCTGCTCAACCATCACACCCATGTTACCCTGTGGGGGAGAGTCAATGGTGCCCGCAGAGGTGAAAGTTTCCCAGTCCACCTTATTTAAAAACCCATCTCGATAAGTGACCGTTGGCCTGATGCCAGGGCAGTGACAGGAAGATGGGGAAGTGGTCACAACTGCACAGGTCGTCATGTGCTCTCCAGTGGATATATGGGAGACGTCCTGGGCTGCAAATGGATAAATCAATGGCTGAGTAACTACCATGAGCCACAATAAAATGTGTGGTGGCCCCAGTATTTACGAGGAAGAGGTCGAACTGAGACAGTAAAGCTTCGACATCACTGCCTTGGCCACTAAGTACGGTGCCACCCCACAAGGGGTTATGGGTGTTAAAATATCCAAAAAGTAGGAAAGGTTTAGGGAGTTGATTAATCAGTGCAGCTAATACATTCAGGGGTATTGCACCATCTGGAGGAAGATATACATTGCAGACAGTTATTTCCTGTGTCGCCCTTATGCTGATGGCCACTGCTTCAAGAGGGGTTTGAAGGGGCACTGTTACACTACAGACTGAGTTTAGGACATAAATGCAAACTCCAGCTGACACACTATTATAGTTGCTACAGTTCCTTTAATATCCCTTATAGCCATGGAGGGATGGGATCCGCACTGCCGGGAACCAGGTTTCCTGAAGTGAAATGCAGATAGCAGGTGTCAAACTTAACAGTTGCCGTAGCTCAGCCAGGCGGTGGAAAAAGTCACCGTGATTCCACTGAAGGATGACATCATGAGACTGGGAAATCAGTACCCAGAACAATCACCTCTGGCTGTTATAACGGCCTTGATATGCCTGGGCATTAAGTCAAACAGAGCTTGGATGGCATGTACAGGTACAGCTGCCAATGCAGCTTCAACACAATACCACAGTTCATCAAGAGTAGTGACTGGTGTATTGTGACGAGCCAGTTGCTTGGCCACCATTGACCAGACGTTTTCAATTGATGAGAGATCTGGAGAATGTGCTGGCCAGGGCAGCAGTCGAACATTTTCTGTATCCAGAAAGGCCTGTACAGGACCTGCAACATGCGGTTGTGCATTATACTGCTGAAATGTAGGGTTTTGCAGGGATCGAATGAAGGGTAGAGCCACGGGTCGTAAAACATCTGAGATGTAACATCCACTGTTCAAAGTGCCGTCAATGCGAACAAGGTGTGACCGAGACGTGTAACCAATGGCAGCCCGTACCATCACGCCGGGTGATACGCCAGTATGGTGATGACGAATACACGCTTCCAATGTGCTTTCAGTGTGATGTCGCCAAACACGGATGCGACCATCATGATGCTGTAAACAGATCCTGAATTCATTCGATAAAATGATGTTTTGCGATTCGTGCACCAAGGTTTGTCGTTGAGTACACATTCGCAGGCGCTCCAGTCTGTGATGCAGCGTCAAGGATAACAGCAGTCATGGTCTCCGAGCTGATAGTCCATGCTGCTGCAAACGTCGTCGAACTGTTTATGCAGATGGTTGTTGTCTTGCTAACGTCCCCATCCGTTGACTCAGGGATCGAGACATGGCTGCATGATCCGTTACTGCCATGCGGATAAGATGCCTGTCTTCTCGATTGCTAGTGATACGAGGCCACTGGGATCCAGCACGGCGTTCCGTATTACACTCCTGAACCCACCGATTCCATATTCTGCTAACAGTCATTGGATCTTGACCAACGCGAGCAGCAATGTAGTAATATGCTAAACTGCAAGTGCGATAGGCTACAATCCGACCTTTATCAAAGTCGGAAAAGTGATGGTACGCATTTCTCCTCCTTACACGAGGCATCACAACAACGTTTCACCAGGCAACGCCGGTCTACTGCTGTTTGTGAATGAGAAATTGGTTGGAAACTTTCCTCATGTCAGCACGTTGTAGGTGTCACCACCGGCGCCAACCTTGTGTGAATGCTCTGAAAAGCATATCATTTGCGTATCACAGCACCTTCTTCCTGTCAGTTGAATTTCGGGTCTGTAGCACGTCATCTTCGTGGTGTAGCAATTTTTATGGCCAGTACTGTAGGTCCTCAGCAGATGCGAGCATCTCCACCTCATCCCCAGATGCAGACCTTGTAGGTAGCGGTGGTGTGGGTGCCACCACAATTTCCTTGGTCATAGAGGTCTTCTTTTTGGACTTTCCTCTCTGCTCCTTGGGTCTCTCTGGCTGAGAGGGTTTCACTAATTCAGTCTCCGGGACTCAGGATGATTGTGAAACCCTACAACCAGCTACTTTTGGGCACTTTGGCCACTGGCAGCATCATCTTTCCCACTAGCAGAAAGCTGGGAAGAAAGTGACCCAAGGGATCCCTTCCTGGCGAGAGGAGCTGAAGAAGACTTACACTTCTCCAGCTGAGAAGTGGGGCTGGTGTCCCCGATGGTTGGTGGGGCAGTGCTCCCGAGGTAGGCGATGCGGGAGCAACAGGTGGGAATTCAAGACTGACCCAGAAGGCATTTTGGACAAGCCCTCCACCTCCCTAAACTTGTCCTGTAAATGCTCTACAAAAAACTGTGACTTCATCGAAACAAAGGAGTCCCCATCAGCTCTCTTACGTACGAGGTACCAGGGTGAATAAGGTTCGCTGCCATCCTTAGCCTGGCGTTCCCCCATGGTGTGGCCTGGGAGGGGAATGATTTAGGGTCAGAATTTCTTGCATTGTACTGAGACGTGGAACTCTTAGAGACTGCTGGTGGCTGATCACCGCCAAGTGATGATGTGGTACACTTCATTGCGCATCATCTGCCCCGATGCCACCCACTCTGACCAGGGGCCCTCCCCACGGGCGCCACCCAGCCACAGCAAAGGCCACCTGGCACGATGGCCATTGCCGGGAGTCCTGATGCCCCAGAGTGACAGGCATATCCTTGGCATATGTTGGGAGTTAACAGCGCAGGCATCAGCAGAGCCATCCCCATTTTGCCAGGGGGCTACAACCAACAGGGTACATGGTGGCCCCACCACAACGGACTGGCTGCCATGCTGGATATGAGGTGCAAAATAAGTCCATGGTCATCGTTGGTGCAGAAAGCGACACTGCACAGTGCATGGTGGAAAACACATTCAGGAAGGTTCCTTGCCCAAGAGATGGAGGATGAGCTGGACTGCAATGCAACGGCGAGGAAGTGGGCTAAAGATCTCTATAGACAATGGACAGGATAAACCATGTAAGGCGCCCTTCCCCAATTCGCTCACTCTTTGGGAAAATTTTCAAAAATGGAGGTCAAACCCTACAGGGGACCACCCCATAGAGGCCGAAACGTATGAGACTCGTTTTTGTCACCTCTTAGGACAGACAGGAATACCTCGGGCCTATTGTAATCCCTGGACCCGCAGGGGGGAGTGTGTGTAGTGATCGGCCGCACACGGTAGGTCGATTAGATCGCTAACTATCACTAGTAGCTGTTGTAACGTTCATACTGTAAGCAAAGACACATTTTTATCATAGCAGTTCATCAACACATTTCTTTATTCGTTTGAATTTTGTAAATGATAGAATGACAACGGAATAAGAGAGATAATAATTGGAAGTGTAAAACTATGTGAAATGGTGTGATTTACATTTAATATTTTAAAAATTACATTCAAATCCTCTGCTTGTAACTTCTTGTTATGCATATTAGAGTGCACAGGTAAAGGTGGCTGTCAGCAACAAATAAGACAAAGTAGATGAGTGTAGGCTTTCACAGAACACGAACGGGGGAAACTGGAGCACACTTCAGATTTGCATGTTCAAGATGATACATGTAAATAAAGTACAGCTATTAAAAAATGGAAAATGAGACTAAAATCATAAAATATGGATTTATGTGAGGATTAATGGTGTGAGTGGTCACGAAAACAAATCTGTTATACAATAGAGAGACTTTCATTGACAAAGAAACCATGTGATCACAAGGTGTGTAAAGATACTACTAAAGTGCACTGCTATAAATTAACATTATATGCAGCAAGACTATTTTCTAATACTCTTAATATGCTCCTTGTTATTATTATGTATAAAACATTAACTCCAGCAGCTTACTCATGCAGAAATAATATATGAAAAGGAAGATTTGTTACATATATTAAGACAGAACACAAGTTCAAAAACATTAAGGCAAGTAGTTTTTGAAGTGATCAGCATACAGAGAAGTGTATCTGTGAATTATATAGATACCCACAAGGAAATTTTAAACTATTTATAAGGGATCTGGATTCCTTACTGTGCTATCTGTCAGGCAGCAGCAAGCAGTTAATGGTCTGTGGTGACTTCAATGCACATTTTCTAAAGGATCCTGATAGGAAAAATAGGGAACTTTATTTGGATCACACAATTTGATTCCAGTAATTAACTTTCCAACACAGATGGATAAGGACTGTAGGACCCTAATTGGTTTTAAAGCTCAAAGCCAGAAAAATACCGTTTACCCAGTAACAAATGCTCTCTCTGAACATGATGCACTGTTTGTTAGGATAAATTACCTAGTGCCTTACAGTATGGATACACTTAAGTGGAAATCAGAATAATTAATGCCTCCACAACAGATGTTTTTAAGAACAGCTTACAAGAGATAACCTGAGATGAAATTTATGCTGAACCAAATGCTAAATTAAATTTTATCTATTCCATGATAAATTCATTTAATTATTTGAAAATACCTTTCCATATATGCTAATTAGAAAGAATATTAAATGGCCATATGAAAACCATGGATCACTACAGCGATTAAAATATCATCTTCAAGGAAAAGGAAAATGTACCTATTAGCAAGAACAAGTATCGATCCAGCTGTAGTTGCACACAACAAAACTACTCAAAATTACTAAGAAAAATTATTAAAAATTCAAGAAACCTTCACATCACGTCAGAAATCAGTAATTCTGACAACAGACTTGGGGCTTTATGGAATGCAGTGAAACGAGAGACAGGACAATGAGGCACAGGATATCACCACTACTGAACTAAATGGCAGTGATGTAATGATGAGTCACGGGTAGTAAGTACATTTAATAACTGGTAGAAAGTATAGGGACAAACAGTTAAAGGGGAAAATCACAGCAGTGTGTTGAAACTCTCATAAAATTCAATCGTATGAATGTATTACCAACTTCTCCTTCTGAAATTCAGAAAATTATCCATACTCTTGAAAATAAAAGCTCATCTGGTTTAGATAGTGTTTCCAATACAATATTATAAAGTTTTGTTCCAATATAAAAAGCATGGTCTTATCTGAAATATGTGATGTATCACTAACATAACTCATTTTTCCAAAGAGGCTGAAATATTCTGTTATCAAACCTCTCTTTAAGAAAGGTGATAAAAAGAGATGTCAGTTCAGTAACTACTGACCAGCTTCACTGCTGACACCATTTTCCAAAATGTTTGAGAAAGTGATGTATTCTAGAATATTATCTCACCTTAGCAGCACTGATATCCTCAACGAACCACAGTTTGGGTTTCAGAAGAGTTGCTCTACTGAGAATGCCATTTACATATTCCCTTGCCAAATTTTACGAGCACTAAATAATAAAATAGCGCCATCTGGTATTTTCTGCAACTTATCTAAGGCATCTGATTATGTGAATCGCAGTATTCTCTTAGATAAATTGAAGTTTGTTGGGATTGATGGTATAACCAACCAATCAATGCCATAGCTACACAAAAGACTGCAGAATGTTGTACTTAGTAAGTCTAGCAATATATTCCAGGGATTTAATTTTGGAACTCTTAAAACAGCTTAGTTCAGCTGCATTTGCACTTAGAATCATTGTAAACCTTGGGGAGACAAATCAGTACGGTGACATATTTTGCATACTTTAATTCAATAATGTCATATGGAATAATGTCCTAGGGTAACTCATCTTTCTTTTGTAAGTCTTCGTTGCTCAAAAATGTGGGCCCAGAATATTATGTAATGTTCACTCATGATCATCTTGAAGACATTTGTTTAATTCTAGCAATACCAACACATTTTTCCCGACAGTTGCCCTAAAAAAAATTTTTTAAACAGAAATATTCATTATTTGTTCTTTACTTGCATCAACAACATACTTTTTAAATACATACTAATATGTAAGTAGGGTCCAGAACCTAAAAATATCTTTTACCAAACTCTTAGTAATATCAACGCACTTTCAGTAATGTGGGCTATCAATGAGTGCTACTTTAAGCCCGCCATAAAAATAATTTAAGAAATGGAAATTTCATCAAGATTTTTATTTACAACATACTACTTAAATAGTTACTGATGTGCAAGTATGGACCTAAACCTGAAAATATTTAGTATGACATTCACTGGGAAAGTGACATCTAATCCTAAGATTTAAATTTTTGGGGTAAGTTTAACTGAAAATTTTAAAGCATTTGCAGAATCTGGTAGAAGAATTCATTAAAAATCTATAAATATTTCTTTTTTAATCTTAAAATATAAAGTAACTGACTAGATTACGATATTTTTATAAGGCGGACATTCCACCAGGACATGAGCAAATGTTTGCAAGGGAATGATACTGCCTACGGGTAAATTAAGAGGGATTTGGAAAAAAAGAGAAGCAGCTGTATGAATATCATGAGCTTAGATGGAGAACCAGTACCAAGCAAACGGGGGAAAGCAGAAATGTGGAAGAAATATATAGATGAGCTATACAAGGGAAATTAAGTTGAAGGCAGTATTATAGAAAGGGGAAAAGGAAGTAGATGAAGATGAGATGGGAGCTATGATACTGCAAGAGTAATTTGACCTAGGACCAAAAGATCTATGCCAAAACAAGGCCCCTGAGGTACATTTTTATCAGTAACATCTGCTGATGTCCTTTTGAGAACCAGTCATGACAAAACTACGCACCCTGGTGTGCAAAATATATGAGACAACAGGCAAATACCTTCAAACTTCAAGAAGAATAATTCCAATTCCAAAGGAAGTAGTTGCTGACAGGTGTGACTATTACCAAAATATCAGTATAGTAATTCATGGTTGCAAAATACTGAAATTATTTACAAAAGGGAAAAACTGGTAGAAGCCAACACCAGGAAAGATTAATAGCAATTATAAGGGTTGAAGGGCATGAAAGGGAAGAAGTGATTGAGAAGGGAAAGAGACAGGGCTCTAGCCTATCCTTGGTGTTATTCAACTGGTACAATGAGCAAGCAGTGAAGGAAACCAAAGAAAAACTTAGAAATAGTGTTTACAGGTAATCATGCACAGGGCTCAAGTTTATGTCACACACTGTCCGTTTTGCTATCAAGATGTAATTCCACTGTTTATGCCCTGGTTCCTTCTATCTTTAAATTTATATTTATCAACATTTACTTAGCAAATATTTGGTTACATATCCAGTTATTTTCTGAGCTAATATTTCCCATCATTTCAAAATGGTAAGGATCTGTAACAAGAGTTATGCTATCTTGGTTGATTAAATTGCCTTCCCAGTCTCTCATACATGCTTCTCTTTTCTGGGCACAAGCAACCCATCCTAATGAATTTTTTGTACCAGTGCTAAATGGCCTTCCTTGGTGGCTTCTTACCATACTTGGTTCTAAGCATCCATTGAACAGCTGTAGTACACTCGTTTTTGTCGAACTCCAACACACAGAAAACCTGCCACGTTTGCGACTAGCCCTTACTATCGGCAAATTACCAAACTACATGGTATACATGGAAAAAAACCTACAGGGTTTCTCTTCAAGACGACATGTATGATATCTGTACAATGTTTGGTTCTTACGCAATAAATAATTGAAAGTGTTCCCGGACTTTATGTAACCCTGTATTAAAGCTACACAGTTTTTCTCCATTACATTATCTCACATTATAATACATTTCACCATATAAATGCAACCTTGCATGGGTTCTTGTCTTATGGTTGTACAGTCAATAAGGAACACTACCTGTAAGTTAAGTGCTGTTTGCATGAAGCAGTCCTAAAAAAAACCTGCCAGAACTGTGGCAAAACTACTCGTGGAAATTGCACCACGATAATGCTCCCATTCACATCTCAATGCTTGATCACGATTTTTTGGCAAAAGCCAAAAACGTTACGTCGCCTCAGCCACCATACTCACCAAACATGGCCAAATGCAACTTTTTCCTATACCTGAGGTCGATGAGAACAATGAGAGAACGTTGTTTTGCCACCCCTGATGAGATAAAAACAGAATCACTGGAGGAGCTGAACATCATAACGAAAAGTGAATTTCAGAAGCACTTCCAAGATTGGAAAAAGTGCTGGCGTAAGTGTGCCATATCTGAGGGGGATTACTTTGAAGCGGAAAAGGCTGATGATTATGAATAAACAAAGATTCTTTAGGAAAATAAAAATTTCCATTACTTTTTGATCACAAATCATACATAGGGTAATTATCAACAATATTACAATAACACAGTGTCAAGAAGAGAGACATCTTGTAATAACAGAGACCAATTGAACTCACTGGTGAAATACTTCGGCGAGGAAGTTGGCAAGTATTTCTGTGAACTTGTCCCCTCCGAAGTTTGCTTTATACACATGGCCTTTCACTGTGTACATTCCTGCACAGCACAATACAACTGTAACATCCATTGTAGCTCCCCCCAGGCGATAAACGAGGCACATCCTGCAGGAGGTATGTAATCATTACTCATAAATTATTTATAAATACAAATTATATAATTACAAACAATGTTATACTAAACAACGATTACTCAATTTCTGGATAAAAAAAAACACAAAAAATTAAACCCAGTAATTATTTACAAGAACTGACTAATTTATATATGGGAGTATACAGGTTTGATTCCACATCCTACCATCCAAATTAAGGATTACACAAAATAACAAGAAGAATACATAAATTTTCTCACATGACATCTGTCCTCTAGGTTCTTGAAAGATGCTGTCACCATTAAAACAACATATTTCATTATAATACAGTCCAAGCAGAAACAACTGAGTAACACATGCACATATTTCTGTATGTGGTTTCTTTATTTTATCAGATAAAAAGGAAGAAATATAAAAGTTTAACATTTTGTCAACCCAGAACATTAGGAACAGAACATTAGCTCATGAGGAGATGTGAAGGAAATGGCACTGGAATCAAATTATTATTGCATTTCTCTGGAGTGAGAAGAGGAAATCACAGAAAACTTAAATTAAAATGGCCAGGTGGAGATTTGAACCTCACTCATCTTGAAAGTGAGTCCAGATTTTGGTTTGTTATATCAACTCAATTTGAAAAAATTTAAGAGAATCATTTGATGATTACATTTCAATTATGTCCCTTTTTACAGCTCTCTCTCTCTCTCTCTCTCTCTCTCTCTCTCTCTCTCTCTCTCTCTCTCTCTCTCTCTCTCAATAAAAGTCTGAAGCATCCACATACCTCACCACCATAAACACACTGAACAATGGATGCCCATACAGCACATGGGGATTTGCACCTAAATTATATTAGTATTTTTTCACACATCTATGTAGGTTTAAGATCATTATCAAGATCTATAACATCTACCACAGTCTCTGCAAACACACTTTGGTTTACATAGATAACATAACCAAATATCTGCATTTTACAGTTCTGAAAAATTACACCCTGTTACTGAATTTTCCTTAGCATAAAATGCAAAAGAGACAGAGCCTCAGAATGTAGAACAGCTGTACAGCCGGTACTAGACTGTCTGCGATTCTAAACTGTTACTTCCGGAGCCAACTAAACCAAACAACCAGAAATGAATGAAGTCATCACCAGCCAATGGCACTGCCCGATAACTATGACCTGCTGCCTTTTCAGGGATTGGGATTCTGTTGTATAGGGGGTAATTATAAGGAATGTTACTTACAACCAGTGAGGTGCCAGTATTGTAATTTGGCTGGGAATGACTTCCTATGCATGCGAGTGGTGCCAGCTGTGTGCAGCACAAGACGAAGCAATGGCCACAAAGTGCATCAGTGTTCTGAATAACACTGGGCTATTATCCTTCATAAGGAATAGTGTAGTTTGTTCTTGTAACCGTGCCTGTGTGTATTGTGGTTGATGCTTTCATTAGAGTGGTGTGTTAAGAGTTTGCACAAATGCCAAAAACAGAAACAATGACAATCCAGGAAATGGATGAAGTCTTGGCAAGGCAGTTTGCCGAGCTAAAGGAGATAAATGAAGCTTTGCAAAGAGAGGGAGACATTTAATAGCGAGAATGAGCATAAACAAGTGGATGTAGTGGAAGCAAAAGCTTTGGTTAGTTCACCTATCCCTTCTCTGGATCCTGTCACAGCTAATCTAGCAACTCCTTTTTTGAATAGGGCAACCGAGGATGTCTCAATGTTCAGTGATGACCTGGAAGCTGCCGCTAGGTTGGGCAGTTGGTCAGACAAGACATCCTTGGATGTGTCTAAATTACAGTTGGTTGTGATGCAAGCAGCATACATCAGTACCATCAAGTGCTGGATAAAGCACAGACATTTAAGCAGCTTAAGAAAGCCCACTAACCACGTTATCGCAAGCAGAATATTGCAAGGCTTTTTTTAGAGAACAGCTTAATGGGTTGTCTCAAAAGTGAAGTGAGTTGGTAGAGGCATTCATAGGCAGAATTAGGAAAATCAATGCTAACTTGTACGAGCTTACACAGAAAGTAGAAGCAGACAGAATTACTCCACAAGAAGAGGAGAACAGGAATCAGATGTGTTTTTAAGAGGACTTCCAGCAGACATGTCAAGGAGAGCGACAATGGAAAACCCGAAGGATTTTGCTGCCACCATTATGGCTGCTAAGCAAGTGGAAGAGATCAATATTGTGGCCTGAGGACAAGATAAGGGTTGTGTGTTTCTTTTTCCACACAAAGGTGAAATGCTACAGCTGTGGACATATGGACCATGTTAAAAAGCAATGCAGAAAACTTCAGTGTTACAAATGTGGGTGGGTACTGACCTTCAGATGATGCGTGTTGCAGAGGTACTGGAATGCAATAACAAGATGGACATGTTGCACTATATTGTGCACTGAAGCCTGGTACATGTGAAGGAAATAGATGGGGATTGTATGGTTTTGGAAAGTGTGGATGATTTTAGCTCTGATAAGTTGAGCTTATAGATTGCAAACTTGGAGATCATGGACGAGTATAATCTGGGTAGGTCGTGTGAGGACCTTTGCCACAACCAGACCATCAACACAATTGCATTATGCGAGAAGGTAAAACAATTTGGAGGGAAGAGATAAGTCAACAATGAAAGTCTTGTTAATATGATTTGTCAACCTGTTCAATCCCGGTCAATCATTACCTGCAATACTGGTAACTCGCCATACCATACCAACGGTTAACAATGCTCTAGTGTATAAGAAGCCGTACAGGATACCTAGGCAGCTATAACCTATACTGGAAGAATTTATTGATCAACTGCTGGCTGAGGGCAATACTGAAACAAAGTTACAGTCCATGGGCAGCTACCATTGTAATAGTCCTGAAAAAATCATAGAATGGAACAAAAAAGCACAGATTTTGCTGCATGAGCGGTGATGGACAGACATCCTGTACTAAATATAATGGAGATTAGAGAGAACTTAAGTCAATGTAAATACTTCACAATGTGTATGAGGAGTGGTTATCACTGTTGGAAGTGGTTCTGGAAGGGCGGCCAAAGACCACATTTACTGTCCCTTGGAGTCACTATCAATATTTTAGGCTGCCATTTGGTCTGAAGAATGTGCCAGCTATCTCGGAGGCTATTAGTATCCGATGGAGTGCTCAGAGGATTAAAATCAAGACTGTTTTTTATCTCAACAACATAATTGCATTTTCTAAGGATATGGAAGAGCACATGCAATGGTCAGAGGAATTCTTTAAGAGGCTAAATCCAGCACAGTTAACACTCTGTAATGAGAGAAAGATGTGAATATTGACGCACGCCTAACTTCTGCAGAATGTGTTTTCTTACCACCACAAACTACATAGCAGTTTCAATCATTTTTATGGTTCTGTAATTAATAATGGGAATTCATTGAAGAGTTTGCCGAAATTGCTAAGCTATTGAATCATTTGTTGAAAAAAGGTGCGGAATTTCCATAGTCAACTTTTAGACAGCATTTGAAAAATTGAAGGGAGCATTGACAACAAACCTGGTACTGATATTCCCAAACTATGAGGGACAATTTATTCTGTCATGTTTCACTAGGCATGGCCTCCACCTCAGAAGGTATGGGAAGGGGAAGCTGGCAAAGCTTATAGACGACAGTGTAGTGGGTGTTGGTAGGATCACTCATGGAAAAATTCCTGTAGTAGTTGATGTTGAAGCTGCACCTATTTTAGAGTGAAGACAGCTGATATGTATACCTGCTAAAAGGAAGTCCCTCTAACTAAAGGCTTATATTCAGAGGAAGTCATGTTTCCAAGAAGAGAAGGAATTAGCATATTTCATCAAAATATAAAAGGTATTAGAGATAAAGTTAGTGAACTGCTTACAGATGTGATTCTGGAATTATTGGTATATTGGAGTACCACAAAATAATTTGACAATTCAGGGGCTTCCTTTACCAGGATACAGATTAGCTGGCTGTTTTTCAAGGAGTTCTTTGTGGGGTGGGGAAGTTGCTTCTTGTTGTTGTGGTCTTCAGTCCTGAGACTGGTTTGATGCAGCTCTCCGTGCTACTCTATCCTGTGCAAGCTTCTTCATCTCCCAGTACCTACTGCAACATACATCCTTGTCAATCTGCTTAGTGTATTCATCTCTTGGTCTCCCTCTACGATTTTTACCCTCCACGCTGCCCTCCAATACTAAATTGGTGATCCCTTGATGCCTAAGAACATGTCCTACCAACCGATCCCTTCTTCTAGTCAAGTTGTGCCACAAACTTCTCTTCTCCCCAATCCTATTCAACACCTCCTCATTAGATATGTGATCTACCCATCTAATCATAAGCATTCTTCTGTAGCACCACATTTTGAAAGCTTCTGTTCTCTTCTTGTCCAAACTATCTATCGTCCATGTTTCACTTCCTTACATGGCTACACTCCACACAAATACTTTCAGAAACGACTTCCTGACACTTAAATCTATACTCGATGTTAACAAATTTCTCTTCTTCAGAAATGCTTTCCTTGCCATTGCCAGTCTACATTTCATATCCTCTCTACTTCGACCATCATCAGTTATTTTGCTCCCCACGTTTCCTTCTCTCCCTTTTCCTACTACCGAATTCCAGTCACCCACGACTATTAAATTTTCGTCTCCCTTCACTATCTGAATAATTTCTTTTATTTCGTCATACATTTCTTAAATTTCTTCGTCATCTGCAGAGCTAGCTTGTACTACTGTAGTAGGCATGTATTTTAAATTAACTAAGGCCTTTGATTGTGTAGATCACAAAATACTGCTCCAGAAGTTGGACCATTACGGAATACGGGGAGTAGCTCACAATTGGTTCACCTCTTATTTTAGCAACAGACAGCAAGAGGTTATTATTCACAATGTTGAGAATGGCTGTGATGTGGGGGTCTCAGTGGGGTACAGTCAAGTGGGGGCAGACCCAGGGATCGGTGTTGGTGCCACTCCTGTTCCTTATTTATATAAATGATATGCCCTCTAGTATTATGGGTAACTAAAATATTTCTGTTTCCCGATGACACTAGCTTGGTAGTAAAGGATGTTGTGTCCAACATTGGCTTGGTTTCAAATAGTGCAGTTCATGACCTAAGTTCATGGCTAGTAGAAAATAAACTAACACCAAATCACAGTAAGACTCAGTTTCTACAGTTTCTAACACACAATTCAACAAAACCTGACATTTTAATTTCACAGAGTGGGCATATTTAGTGAAACTGAACAGTTAAAATTTCTAGGTGCTCAGATAGATAGTAAACTGTCGTGGGAAGCCCACATTTAGGATCTTGTTCAAAGACTTAATGCTGCCATTTTTACTATTGGAACAATATCTGAAGTGAGCGATCATTCGACACAAAAATTAGTCTACTTTGCTTATTTTCATTCGCTTGTATCATATGGTGGTATATTTTGGGGTAAGTTCTTGTTGTATTGTAGATTGCATTTACTTAAATTTATGGATAGACTTTTTTTGGGTTCATATACATTTTATTTTTATCTATTATTACTTTTATGTTGTAATTTCATGTACTGGCATGTTCCATGACCTGGGAGATTTTCTCCTCAGTTTGGTCCTATGGAACTTGACATGTAAATAAAATAAATAAAATTAATTTGAATGTTGATTTTTGTGCATCATTATCTGACAGGCCATTACTAAATTTGATCACAATGTGCTTCTCAATTTGAAGACAAGCTATTGAAAACAATACGTATGATCCTGCGACTATTTCCCCACGCTCTAGTTGCAAAGTGTGACATCTTTATCAGATTGGAAGTTTATTAATGTTATTTTTGCTGTAAATTAGTCAAAAATATAATATTGAAATCTTTACCAAATTAATTTGATGTGTATCTTATAAACTGAGATTGACAAAGTCCTAAGTCTGGAAAGTAAAGTCATCTCATCGAACTGAGAGGTGAAGTGAAAACTGGGATTCATTTATCAAGAAAGCAGTGGAGACCCACAAGTGTCCTAAATTTTTTAATGGAGTTGATGGCGTCACCTGAATCCCAACATGGAGGAAAGATCTAGAAAACAATATAAACCCCATACTAATGTGAGTGGCTGATCTGTTTCCTTATCATTGTTGTGGTATTATTGGTAAAGCGAGCATAAGCATGAGCATGAGCAGTACTAAAGAAAGCACGAGAGCTTTAAATCTGACAGATATGTGTTGACTAGAGTTTGTTTACATCTTACAGTTTGTCATACCAAGGTATTAAGGAGACATTTTGGGTACTTGCTTACCTGTTTTGGTGAATTTCAGTAGTTGTTTCTGTTTGAGTGAGTGTATGTTCAGTGAATTCTGGAAGTAGTCAAAGTTACAGGTTTTTAGTTATTCCAAGATAGATACCAGAGACTTTATGCTCATTTCATTAACAATGTATCAAGTTACATCTTCATTTTAATATTTGGTGGCTAAAATCTGCTTCATTTTAAATGATCAAGACTTTTTATTTAAAAAAAAAAATTACACGGACATGATCAAATCTGGTAGAAGTAATATTACTGAATATATTGCTGTGTTAGTCTAGAACAAAATTAGGTAAGTAGAACCCAACAACATACAGATACTAACTTTATATAAATTAATCCATTGAGTAGGAGGAGTTGTCAAACAGAAATTATTTCAGTTGTTTTTAAAACTTTTATTATGTGCCTGCACCCTTAATTTGTAGGTGATGTTTTCAAATATTTTTACAGCTGAGTAAGTTAAGTTGTGAATAGTGGAGGCAATTTTTGTTCCAAGTGTTAGACTTACAAACAATACTACTATTTTTAAATTGTGCCTGATGCCTCACAACAAACTTCATAAGAGAGGTTGTTAGGATGCCTAAATTTTTAAACAATTGCCTTCATGAAGTTTGAGGATGACCACCAGATATCCTTACAGAATATTTCTGTATGATGAATATCTTGGTGGTAAAGGATGTTGTGTGCAACATTGGCTCGGATTCAAATAGTGCAGTTCATGACCTAAGTTTGTGGCTTGTAGAAAATAAACTAACGCTAAATCACAGTAAGACTTAAGTGTTTAGTTTTTAGCACACAATTCAAAAAACCTGATGTTTTAATTGCAAAGAATGGGCATATGATTAGTGAAACTGTAAAGTTCAAATTTCTAGGTGTTCAGATAGATAGTAGACTGTTGTGGAAAAGCCAAGTTCAGGATCTTGTTCAAAGACTTTGTGCTGCACTTTTACTATTCGAATCATATCTGAAGTGAGTGATCATTCGACATGAAAATTAGCCTACTTTGCTTATTTTCATTCGCTTATATCATATGGTATTATATTTTGGGGTAACTCATCCCACTCTAAAACGAAATTTAAGGCTCAGAAAGAGGCAGTTTAGGTAATAAGTGGTGTAGGTTCATGAACCTCTTGTCGAACCCTGTTCACGAGTCTGGGTATTTTGACATTGGCCTCTCAATATATATATTCCTTAAAGTCATTTCTTGTTAACAATATTAGCTTATTCCCAAGAATGAGTAGCTTTCACTCAGTTAATACTTGCCAGAAATCAAACCTGCATTTGGATCAGACTTCCTTAACTGTTGTGCAGAAGGGTGTGCAGTATACTGCTGCATCCATTTTCAATAAGCTACCACAAAAATTCAAAACTCTTTCAAATCGAAACCGAAGAGTTTCCTCATAACTCACTCCTATTCTGTCAAGGAGTTCCTTGAAAAGTTAAGTTGATACTTTTTGTATGGTTGATTGCATTTACTTAAACTTATGGACTGACTGACTTTCGGGTTCATAAACATTTATTTTTATCTGTTATAACTTTTATGTTTTAATTTCATGTACTGACACGTTCCATGACCTTGGAGATTTGCTCCCCAATTTGGTCCTACAGAACCTGACATGTAAATAAATAAATAAACTAAATAGACATGAACAGTCAGGTGATTGAATATATTCCCAGTTAGGATGTAGATGGCAAGGAACACCTGACAGAATATGCATTGATACAGATGAATAAGTAGAACAGAACTATTCAACCACAGAGATGGAAATGTTGGCTGTTATTTATGCTATTACGTATTTCCACTATTATTCGTACACGAAAAAGTTTAAAGTTGTGACAGACCATGCTGTGTTGAAGTGATTGCTGGGACCACAAGAGGCTCGAAGTATGTTAACGTATTGTGCTCTGAAATCAAGTGAATTTAACTATGAAGGCATATACCAATCAGGAAAGAAAAACAGAATTTTGAGAGCCCAAGAAGGAAGATTTGATTTCAAGTATTTAGGGCATAGCTGCAGTCCACAAAGCACTATGGCCTGTTGTGTAGGAATATGAAATACAGCCCCAGTGTGGTGCCAACTGCGCTTGACATGATTAATGACTATCATATGACCTTATACATGGTATTTCATTAAGAATGGTCTATATTCAAGGATATTACAGGAACGATCATTCGAAGCGAAAAAATCTGGTAAAGATGGACTCCAAAATGCATGTCGTAAGAGCTATGAACACCTCATATTCGATACTGTGAACCAAATCTCTTCTACCATGAGCTCTTTGCTTTCCACATTTTGGTAGGTGGGTAGTATGGGCCAAACCAAGAAAAAATTGTGTACTAAACATAGGCTCTAAAATGCATACCTTAAGAGCTATGAACCCTTGTTCAGTAGAAAAGATGTCTTTCACAGTAGCAAAGCTATTAAAGATATGCATTTTTGAGTCCACATTTACCTGACAATTTTTTCTTGTTGTGGTCCATTCTACCTCATCCCAAAATATGGAAAGCATGTTTCATAGAATCAAAGATGAAGAAAGCTCATAACTGTTACAGTATGCATTTTAAAGCAAGTACAGTGGCAAAGACAATGGTGAAAAGCTGGTTGCTGAAGTTTAGTGTTCCTGATACAATAATTACAAATCAGGGCACTAATTTTATATCCAGTATGATTAAGCACCTATGTCATTTACTAAGCACTCACAAGCTCAGGACTAGCCCTTGGCTCCCTCAGTCTATCAGGAAAACAGAATACATTCACTGTACAGTTGGTAAGATGTTGAGTAGTTGTTGTGAACTTCCATCACAATGATTGGTACATTTACCTTCTGTATGTCATGTCAGCTTACAATTCTGATGTCCAGTGTAGTGTTGGTCCATCACCATATGAGGTAATATATGGCACAAAACTGACTTCTGTTTTTGTGGTGATTAAGCCTAAAATTGGAAAAACTGGGAATCAGTTACGAAGTTTGCAATGACATTACACAATGTTTGGAAGAAGGTAAAGACAGCAAACACAGATGCACTAGAGAGTCAATAGCAAATAGGATCACATATAGACCAATTACCACAGTTCAGAATTGGTCAATGGGTCTTAGTGATGAATCCCTGCTCACCTACGAACAAAACAATGAAATTTCTGATGACGCCACAGACCATAGCAGGTCATAAAAATGAAGTCACTCATTAATGTAAAGTTATAATTACGAACGAAGACTCCCATTGTTCATGATGGACATGTTAAGCCATTTAAGGGAACTGTGATGCTCTACTTCAAGTGCTGACATCACTGCCAGTAGAGAGCACTAAATCTAAGAAAGCAAGGGAAGAAGGATGAGCAAAGTGTGCATTATGTGCCTTACGCAATTAGATCACAATGAGGAGTAACAATGATTGTTTTGTTTTAAGACATTAAAACAACTAAGGTCATATGCGTCCATGTCAGAACAGTAGAACACAAAGATGAGAAAGGAGTTAAAAGCAACTACAATCAACGGACAGCCTCTCTTGGAGAAACAGCCATAAAGACAATGGAGGTCCTGAACTAAAGATTAAATATCTTTCGCCATACTGCTACAACGGATAAAAAGCAAAACACGGTCAACAGCTCTCTCACTGTTCACTAAAATGGCCGATAAATTGGACAGCAAACATACAGTACAACTTAAGTGGTTAAAAAAGGGCATCCCATAAGGAAATGCCGAACAGTTAAACGTTGATGACAATGAGCATTAAGAAAGTGGTGGGAAACACCACTTAACAAATGATGGCTAAAAAGACAGTGCCCAACACTCAACCTAGCTAAAATGATCTCCTCGTGGCAAGGTGGCCAAGAGAAGGTTGTCCAAGCTACTGGGAGAGGTTTAATTCCCTGCAGCTTATTAGTGTGAAGGGAAGACTAGTGGTGATGCCAAAGTGACACCACTTGCTGACAGATGGCGATAAGCAGATCATCGGAAGGAATGGAAGAACTAGCTGGCTGAGGTAGGAGGACTGCAACTTGGCAGCAGCATCAGCAGCTTCGTTTCGCATCAGACCAATGTGACCAGGAACCCACATAAACATCACTGTGGCCCCATCAAGAGTGAGGAAGTGAAAGTTTTCCTGGACCCACTGCACTAAGGGATGGATGATGTGCATCACACACAGGCTCTGAGGGTATAGAGTCACAGCAAATGACACAATCGAACAGCCTGTGTCACTGGATGTATGATGTGGCCTGATACAGGGTACCGCTCTGCTGTAAATACTGAGCAGTCTTCCAGAAGCTGACACCAAAAATGCTCTGTGGAAATAACGAAAGCACACCCAATACTATGGTCAGTCGGGGAGCCATCAGCATTCAAAAAGGTACTACCGCGAAGTTCCGTACGAAGATCAAAAAATCTTCTGGGGATAGAGCGAGTCTGGAGTAGTCTCCTTATGAATCAAATGAAGTACAAGGTGAACGTGAGCCGCTGCACGAAGCCAAGGTGGTGAAGGGTTCACACCCAAAGGAAAAGTGGCAGGTAGTTTTAAGTTAATCTGCTGGTGCAATAACCGAAAGCAAACTCCAGGAGATAACAGAGAAGAGGGACATGCACCATACTGACGGTCAAAGGAGGAGGCATAGGATGAGTAGCCAGGCACGGCAGACAAACGGCATGCATACCTGCTGAGGAGAGCATGTATGTACAGTATGTAGTGGGTTGTTTGGGTGCACGACAGCAAGGTCTTCAGCGCCCACTCCCAGTAATAGATTAAGATGGGTGCCAAGAAAATACTCAGAATAGTAAGATAAAACAGAACGTAAAATACAGGTAACAAGCTTGGAAAAATATGTGCCTACCCACACCAAAGTGTGGGACAAAGCATGCTGTCAGCAGTAAAACTTGGACAACACAGGAAGGCAGTGGTAGAGGGACCTAAAACAATATAGCAGATGGGAGTGGCTAGCTGACCACAAGGAAAAAAGGGAGGAGCCAGCCACTTTGCAAGACACAAAAACCTCCAGCCTAGAAGTTTAGACCAGAGTCCAGACACCTCACAAAACTTTAAAATCCTAGGCACATACATCTCATCATTAGCTAAAACACAGGGCAGATCCCCATCAACTTGTGCTTCTGCCCTTGCATCACGGTATGAAATGCAGTCTGTTAAAACGTGCCAGACAGAGATGTGCGCACCACAAGCATCACAAAACGGGGTATCCTCCTCCCCTCCCCCCTCCCCCCCCCCCCCCCCCCCCGTAATAGAAAGCTATGTGTGAGAGGACAGCGCCCAATCCGAAGACGCACGAGGGTCACTTCTTCCCACCTCAGCAACCGGCAGGAGGAACACCACAGCCGAGTTGTTGACTTCACCAACAGCAGTTTATTGGCAGTCACCGCCAGCAATTCTTCCTCTCACAACTCCACGCACTTCTTGTGGAGTGCAGAAATGACTGACTGCTCTCTGCAGGCCTCCTTGGCAGCCCGATTGGCCCATATTCCTACATGACCAGGCACCCAGCAGAAGGACACCTCCTTACCCTGCCGTTGGAGCAAGTACAGTTGGTCATATATCAGCTGAACCATCTCAGTTGGATACAGATTCTGCAGTGATTGTAAGGCACTAAGAGAATCAGAGCAGAGGAGAAATCGATTGCCCCGAACATGATCCATCCACCCCATTGCCTTCAGGATGGCATGGAGCTCCGCTGCGAAAACAGTATATTCATCAGGGAGGCGAATCCGGGTAACATATCAGGTAACATTACAGAACAGCCAATGAAATTCTCCTGTTTGGAGCCATCAGTGTAAATGACGGTAAAACCGTGACGCACACCTAAAATGTCAAAAAACAGAGACTGGAATGTAAAATCTGGTGTACTATCTTTCTTAAAATTAGTCAAATCTAAAATAAGTCTGGGTCTCCGGAGGAGTCAAGGTGGAAATCTGCTCCAACCGTGACGGAAAACATGAAGACAAGCCATATCCATCGCAGAGAGGCAATCCCGTGCGTGAATCCCCTAGGGCCGCATCGCTCGTTGCCGGTTATGAAATAGCCGTGCCAGAGGAAGCTGAGCAATGGTATGGTATGCAGGTGTGTATGGTGTGGACAAAGTTTTACACGCCTGGCGCACCATAAGTAGCCGCCACCGCATATGAAGTGGCGGTTCACCAGCCTCTGCACAGAGGCTTGGTATGGGGCTAGTTCTGAATGCCCCAGTGGCCAACCGAAGCCCTTCATGGTGCACAACGTTCAACATCTTTAAGTAAGAAGGCCTCTAAGACCCATACACCATGCACCCATAATCGAGCTGAGATAGCACAAACGCCCTGTAAAACTGGAGCAGACAAGTCCTGTCGGCTACCCATGTACTGTGGCTAAGATATTTTAAAATACTTAAAGCCTAAGTGACAGTCGTTTTAGGTCTTTAAGATGAGGTAACCACGTAAACTTCGAGCAAAAAACGGGCCCCACAAATCTCACCGTCTCTTTAAAAGCAAGGACAGTGTCCCTCATCCTCAACTCTGTAAAAGGTTACAAACGAACGAGAACGGTGAAAACGAATACATGTGAACTTGTCAGTGGAAAACTTAAAACCACTCTTCTGCGCCCAGTCATCCAAATGTCTAAGAGTAAGTTGCAACTGATGCGTTGTTGTTGCAAGGCTTGAAGAAGAGCAAAACAAAGAGAAATCATCCACAAACAAGGAACACTGGACAGGACTTTTCACTATGGAGGTAATGCTATTAGTAGTGATGGCAAAGACAGTCACACTTAAAACACTACCCTGAGGGACACCGTTCTCCTGCTCAAAGCAGTCAAACAGGAGTCACCAATTTGGTATCTAAAATATCGTGGCGAGAGGAAAGACTGAATAAAAAGAGGAAGACAACCACGAAAATCCCATTCATGAAGCTGCTCCAGGATGAGACGATGTCAAAAAATGCACCTAGAAGGTGATGATGGTGGTGGAAAACTTGCTGTATAGCCGCCTCCAGGAGGGCAAGGTTATCGAAGGTGGAACAAACCCTCCTGAACCCACACTGAAAGCGACTAAGGACTTGCCGGGATTCTAACATCCAGACAAGGCGCTGGTTGACCATCCGCTCCCAAGTCTTTCTTGTGCAACTAGTGAGGGCAACACTATGGTAGCTACTTGGGCTCATGTGGTCTTTCCAGGTTTTAAAAAGGGAATTAAAACTGCCTCATGCCACGAGTCAGGAAAGTGACATGACGCCCAAATGGCATTAAAAAGTGCGAGGAGAATTTCTTTGTTGCGCCTTGTGAGGTGCCGTAGCATACTGTAATGGATCCTGTCGTGACCAGGTGATGTGTCACGATAGTGCAGAATCCAACTCCCACATGGAAAATGGGCAATTGTAAATTTCATTAGAAGTGGACTGGAAGTCCAGAGTATACCTCTCAGCAAACGCTCTATGGCACTGGAAACCCGGATCCTGACTGGCTGTTGCAGTAACCGTGGCAAAATACGCTGCCATAGCGTGGGCAATGTCTCGTGGATCCGTGTGGAGAGTGCCATTATTCATTACAGCAGCCATGGGTCACCTCCCTCCTCTCCCAGAAATTCTCCTGATGGTCTCCCACACAATCGAACTTTTGGTGGAACGATTAATGGCGTTCAGGCACTGTTGCCACCACCTCGTCTTGCTCTCTCTAATAATGCGGCGACATTTTGCCCTCGCCACCTGAAAGGTTGCAAGATTCTCAGCAGTCGGCCGACACTGGAACTGGCACAGAGCCGCACGCCTGGTCCTGATTGCAGAGCAGCATTCGGCACTCCACCAAGGGACAGGTTGCCTCTTCCGGTGGCCTGTGGACTGTGGAATGGATGCTGCAGTGGCATGGTGGACCATTTTTGTAATATGATCCACCCACGCCTCAACATTCGCACAGTGTTCGAACTGGGCCAACTGGCTATGAAGTGTCCAGTTGGCCCCACTGAGCACCCACTGCAGAACGGCGTGCTCAAAATCCACATTGTACAGTGGTTAGTAAATTGCGAGACTCAAGCCACCATACCAGCCTGTCATGACTCATACAATCCATCACATTGCAAACAAAGCTGGTGAGAGAAATAGGGCAATAGAGAGAAGGAAGGCGTCTGTCCTAACTGGGCTTAGGTACGTGTATGACAGTGGCTTCACGTAAGCATCTGGGAAACATGCCCACTGTCCAGATACGATTGTACATATGAAGGAGAAAGTGGTTGCCCGAAATAGAAAGGTGAACATCGTCCAGCCCTGGGGTGGAGGAGTGGGATGAAATGTGAACATGATTTAGCTCCCTCATAGTAAAAGCAGTGTTGTAACACTCAATTCTGGGAAGAGAAGGGTATCACCTGAGCCTCATCCCCTCGTTTCCGATGGATGGAGGCAGGGTGACAGTGGGTGGAGCTCAACACCTCCGCAAAATAGTGGTGTTGGAAGATAGCAATAGGATCCACTACATCATCATCTGCTATGGTCAGGACGGAAACTGGGGAATGGACCTTGGTCCCAGAGAGCCGCCCGAGTTTGGCCCACACGATGGAAGAGGGAGTGGAACTGTTAAAAGAACTAGTATTCAGCTGTCTTTTTTGCCATCCCAAAGAACACGACAGCACTGCACATGCAAGTGTTTATAACAATTACAGTTCTGCATCATAGGATGATGGTCAAAAACGAGGAGCCCATGTCTCCGTGTGCGAATTGGATCACAGTATACCTCAGTCAACCATGGGACAGGGACATCGTGTGGTGAAGACGAGGTGCGAGGAATGGAATATTTTGTGGTGGTTAGGATAACTTTGGCAAGGGATTCTACCTGGTCATCACAATTGTGGAAAAGTTGTTTGCCAAAGGTCGCTACGGAGGAGTAAAGCTGCCAGTCGGCTTTAGAAAGCAGCCATTTTGGTTTGCACATTGGGGGGGGGGGGAGGGGGGGCGGGTGGGGGGGAGTGTGTAGGAGTCAGCAAATGGATAGTGCACAGTAGTAAATGGTCACTCAAGTATTTATCACAGAGAATAGACCACTCGAGGCTACGGGTAAACTGGGCAGTGCGGAATAAGAGGTCCAAATGGGAATCAGTGGGTGTCGAGTCTGACAGGAACATGGGTGTTCCAGCATTAAGGCAGATGAGGTTGAGTTAATTGAGGTCAGCCAAGATGGCATGTCAAGGACAGGTTTGCAAAGAGCCCCAAAGGCGATGATGTGCATTAAAGTCATCGAGCAGCAAAAAGAGGTGAGGGAGTTGCCCAATCAGCTGGAGGTAGTCTGCCCTGGTGACACCGAAAGATGGAGGAATGTAAACAGTACGAAGGGAAAAGGTGAAGCAAGGAAGGAAAATGCGGACTGCAACAGCTTGCAGCTAGGTGTTCAGGGAGACGATGTGATTATGAAGGTCATCCCAGATGAGCAGCATGACTCTCCTACGAGATGGAATGCCATCCTCATGGGGGAGGTCAAAGTGGACCAGAAAGAAATGCAAAAGGTCAAAGTGATTGTGATGACACAATTTTGTTTCCTGGAAGCACAGAATAAGAAGACGCTGCTATTCCAAGAGCATCCATAATTCCTACTTGTTGGATCTAAGGTCGTGAATGTTCCACTGGATGAGAGGTCTTAACGGGGAAGGGGAGGGGAGGGGAGAAAAAGTGAAGGGGTGTCACCTAGGCAGCTGCCAAGTGCCAGCCTTCGAAGATACTCTGCTACAGGGAATGGTGCAGAGGCTGGAGGATCTTGCTCCACGAGATCTACAGAGGCATCGACATTCTCCCACAGTCCCTCTGTGGAGTCCAGGGCAGAAAAACATTTGGTGTTGCGCACTGGTGACACGGAGGTCAGCCAGGTGAGGGTACCACATGGTGAAACCATTGATGAGGATCTCCATGCAGGCGAAGGAGAAGACCGTTTGCCTCTGTTTTACTTCTTGGAGTCTTTGTGGTTGGCAGATGATGATTCAGGTGTTTGTTGGCTGGAGGGACGTGGAAAGTCTTTGTAGGAGTATTCCTTCTGTTCTTTCCAGCCTGCTGGTTGTGGAACAGGTGATTTCGCCGAGTGAGGTGAAAATTTGGTGGCCGGTTGCACAGTTGGAGCAGAAAGAGATTGGGATGCTACCATGACAGGGCGATTTTACAACATCTTTTGTGGAACGAGATGCAGCAGGAATGGTATCGTTAACCGCCGGATGGTAAAATGCAGGGTTTCTGACTAGCCAATAACTTACGACTGACTGGGTAAGGTACTTTTTCCATCACCCAGATCTCCTGGACAGCCCACTCATCAAGATACGTGGGACAATCAAGGAAGGAGGGTGCGTGGTAGCCATTGGAATGATACAGCGAGGAGGAGGAGGAGGAGGAGGAGGAGGAGGAGGCAGACACTTGTTATTGTGAGCATCCATACCACAGGTTAAACATTTGGCCAGGTGTCGACAGGACAGTCGAGTGTCACCCAATGGACTTCAATGAAGCCTTAATCAAAGAGATAAGTTTGGATTTCTGCCTCAGACAGACCATCGATCAGCCTACTGTAAATAACACCAACGAAGAATTCAGTGTTCCACGGGCCTCGTCACAGTTGTGCTTAACAATCACAAGTAGTCTCCAAAAGTACAGTGCCTCTATGTCAACGAGAGCAGGATTTTACAGGGCCAGTGGTTGCATCAATACCTTTCTGAATAATGACTGAATTAATCGTTGCAAAAGACTGACGTCTTCAGTACACGAAACCACAAGGAACTGCAGTGCAGCTGGGAGGGTCATTGAATCGTTAGATTCTTTCAGTTTATGTTTTGTGTACTGAGATGACGACGTTGGCTAACTGAAGGAAATACCCCACGATTGCCAGCGTCTCTGATGGCACGCTCCTTCCAATTGTGGTGGCCCTCCTCAGAGGGGGGGCACGTCCACCTTAGGTGATTGTTCACACCTCCCAAATGCCTGACAGAGGGACCAATTGGCAATTTGGGATGGTGACAGCTCAGGCTATCAACCCTCCCTGTGCCCGGCCTGTACCAAGGGATAGGTGTGAACCCTACCTGTCAACCCGGGGATGGGAATTACACATTAGCCAGTCATCTGTTATGCATCAGATGCATGAGCCAGCCTTCAGGAGGGCGCAGAGAGGAAGAAGAAAAAGAGGATTCTCAAACACTGAAGTGGAGGAAAGATAGGAGAATGGGGAAAAAAACACAGTGGAATGACTGTTATGATATCAGGCTACTGAAAATGCAGGATACATTCCCAAAATTATCCCGTACATGCTCCGCAAGGGAGGGGAAAAAGAATAGCAAGAGGATAGACGTGCAGCACGAAAGGGAAAAGATGCTGCAAAGGCTGGGGCTTCGTGGTAGCCAAGCATGAACTCACCAAAGAATGACGACACTCCTGGGGGGTGGGTGGGGGCGCATTGTGTTTTGGGGCTTCCTTCACAAACATTCAAACGGGTGCAATAACCCTCGTGATTCCACATCCCTTCACGGGAGGTGTAGTGGACACATTACAAAACTGACAATTCAAAACAAGAGTTTTAACCTCTTGCCACTGAAGTTGAGACGTGATGCACAAGAGATAAGGAACAAAATACAAAGACTGCAGGAAACATTTTTGGAATTGCATTGGGAAGCAGAAAAAGGAGTATTAACAAAAATACAGGGAGAATACCAGCGGTTATGACTTTTGTACGAGACAGAGAGAACAGTTATATTAGGTAACGGACTTAGCACGACGAGCATTGGTGAGATTAACAAGGATGGGGTAACGGTTCAAATATCAGTGTAGTTCCCACTGTTGAGTGGGGATACACGGTTCATCTGCGCTCAGTGAAATGGAGAGCCATAGGACAATTTGTATTGGTAAAGCAGAGGAAGTGTCACTAGTCTTAGACCGGAAGGAAACCTACGTACTGATGTTGGCATACGATCGTGCCGAAGAGGGAACGGTACAGTATGTCTGAAGAGGTGGGTTCAGGCTAGTGTGCTGGCATGTGAAATACAACTACTTTCAGAGGAGCCAGAAGTAGCCAGATGTCAGAAGGGAGCACTAACATTGCACCCATATTTTCCAAAATTAGGTTCACTATGTATTTTCCCCCACAGGTGGCAACAGTGAACTGCTAAGAGCAAGAAAGGCCGAAGGGAATCACAAGGTTAGAGTTACAGAACGACGGAATGCTAGTCAATGGTATGTAGCAGGGACAATGTTTCGGCTTCCAGCAACTATCACTGGAATAACGATGAGAAATCTGACCCAGCATTTATTGTATTGGCTGGAGATACAGCCAGACATGTTGACTACTAAGAACCTAACCTCTCTGAATGAAACACCCAGGATCTCCTCAATTCATTAGATGAGTTGACAGCATCACAAGGGGGACAGACAGCCACTGAACACATGGCACAGTATGTATGGGAGCATCGCAATAAGCAACACCACAGTGTTTTAACTACATCAGTTTCTAGTGTTGTATTGATTCTGACAGCATTTTCTGTTCTCTATATCTACCTTAAATAGAAACCCAAACACCAACCTTGAACTGAGAAGTACATCAAACACCAATCAACTAGATAACTGGTAGCAATTAAGGATTACCCAAGTAAGATAGAAGTACAACCTACTTTTTAAATGACAAGGAATAAGTGTGATTGCTAATTGTAAAATGTTTGAGAGAATGTGTTAAGATGCGAGAAAGGGATCAAATGATTGTACTAGTTTGTAAATAACTCAGTGGGAAGACATTTTCGTGGGGGCACAAGATTGTCCAGAGGACTGACCTTAGTTAAGATGTTTCACCATTAAGAATATGGTCAATGAACTTGTGATTTAGACCAGACTAGAATAAGGAAGAAACAAAGTGTCCCATATACAAAGGTCATTTTGTGAATATATATCAAGAGTTACAGAAGCACTTTAAACAAAATCTGGGGCATACTTTTTAAAGGAGAGGGGTGTGTGGCACCACAAAATATTGTACTTGGTGTAGCCAGGTAAAAATTAAGACACCTTCCCTGGTATTGCAAGAAGCCATAGAAAGCATGAGTGTTAAGCAATGCCCTAGTCTGACGCCAATTCTGTAAAACGACAACATATGGAGAGACGTGGCAGCACTCTGTTGATCACAAACTATGAAGAAAAAAAAACTTGTTCAGAGTGTAAGAACATTCATTCAGGGATCTGACAAAGCAGAAGATGTTAGCCAGTGCCTCCAAAGAGTGAAGTTGGTTAATATTACCGCTCTGGTTATGTTCCTTCAGGAGATGACAAAACAAGAACGGCAGAACGAATTTATTTATCACCAGTCAAAAGTGGTGTCAGGCTACTACGGTTTGTTGCCTTTTCCAGGCTTGGGGTGCCGCTGTCTGAAGTGACCAGCAGACTCTCGTAGTCCCTTCACCGCCCCTGTATCGGATCCCTATTCTCAGATGTTCCCAGACATGCTAAGTCTACTGACACCCAGCTACGAAAAGCAACCTATGTTGATCTGCTGTCTACTCATCCAACAGTCTGCAAGCTTCTACAGAATCACAAATCCCATCCTGGGAACTCTACTACTGCTAGTCACAGTGCCACTATTCGTGCCGTGTCTGATGTAACAATATTAGTGCCTCTCTTCCGGCGGGTTTCCTGGTGGCCTACAGTATGAGCGTGGAGACTTGCAGCCAGACTTCCACCATTGCAAGGGTAAGTGGGCTTCCTGTTACCCACTTCTGCTTCTGTTGGCAGACTCCAATGCTGGGGGTTGCATCTCCTGTTTTGGGAGCCGCAACGTGGTCTGGTACGCCTCTGCGAACCCTGTGCCGAGATGTTCTGCTACAACTAGGCAGTGCAGCAGACAAGCAGGAGAATGACCTGCTGCTTCTGACATCAATCACCACGACAATACTGGCCATGAGCTGACAATAGCATCCCTCGACTGGGCGCGTACTGCTCGACCTACAAGCACTATTGGCCTGGAGCAAAGTCCCGACTACTGTTGTTCTCTGAATAACAAATGTTAACGTTGTCAATACTGTTTTTGTAACATCCCAAAAGGAATCTGCCAGGTATCCACTCACCTCACAGCTGCTCACCCTGACCTGGGTGACTAATAATGACCTTCTGACCTTGATCTACCCATCACTGACAGGGACCTCAACAGTCGACCAATGTGGTCATTACAATATGCACTGGTACTGCCCACTTAAAACTCTACAGATATTTCCCTTGGATGCTGTTGAGCCATTACAATCATCGTTACCATTATTTCAACTCTCAATTTGGGGGGGGGGGGGGTGCTAATGCCAGAAAATGCTAGAATTGTATTGGAATCCCAGTAGTGCAGTGACATTTGAATCCTAGTAGTGCAGTGAAGTTCGCTGTGATTAATGTATATTCTACTTGTGTGTGCTCCTTGTGTTAGTTATATTAGTTATTAATTTCTATACTCTATATAGTGTTAAGAATGTAGGTTGCAGTAGGTACTGGGAGATTAAGCTTGCGCAGGATAGAATAGCATGGAGAGCTGCATCAAACCAGTCTCTGGACTGAAGACTACAACAACAAAAAAACATATAGTGTTAATATAAAATGAACACTCCTTGGGTCCATCTGCATCACCACTAATTCAAAGGGACAATCTGGCAGGAGCAGTATGATTTTGCAAAACAGACTTATGATGTAGCTGTGTACACAGAGTGGGGACTCACTTTGTTACTGTTCAGTTTACAGACACATTATAGCATCAACATTATGCTGAATTTAATTTCACCTTTGCCTGTTATGTGCCACAATCTGCACAAAATCCCAGCTCCTAAAAAACATTTCTGCCATATTACAATTTGGTGACTGTTGCACATCGCTCTTTTGAAGAGCTTCCACTCAAAAAATTTGAAGTTCAAGAGCAGTGCAGGAAATATTCACTGAATTTAAGAGATTTAAGAGACTGTGTCAAGAAGTAAAGTCACACAAAAGACCACGCATTGTTTAATACTTGGCTCATCCAGTTTTGCATTGATCCTCCCATATAATATTCTCCACAACTGTGGACTGAGAAAAGTGTGAGCAAATTTAAAGTAACTAACTGTGGCAATATACAACATGACTGTTTGTGCAGTTATCACTTTTACAGCCACACAGTAAATACAGGCAGTATTGCAAATTTCAACAATACAGCAAAGCCTACCAATTATTTCTGATAATACCTAGCGTAAACAGCAACAATTGAATATGCATTCCCAGGTTAAAAGCCCAGGTAAACAAAACCAAATGATTCATTATGAACTGGCTGAGAATGCAGATAATTTTTAGTTCCTTTCTATAGTTCCACTGGACTGACCATTCACAGTAAGATACCTGCTTTCTGGTGTGTTCCAATTTTTTTCCCCCTAAACAGTATTGGATGAGTAAGCAGTACATTTCACGACAATTTCAACAAAGCAATAGAAAAACATCTCCAAATTTTAGCACTGTATTACAGTATAAGCAAACTGCACAACCACTTCAAATACTGTAACATGGCAGTAATTACTAAATTTGTCAAACATTTATCAGAGCTGGTTAGAATGGGACATGGGCAGCACTGGGATTTCAAATCCAGCCTCACCATTGGCGAATCAGCACTTTCAATATTCTCTCAATGAATAGCAATCTGTAATTTGTTTTATACACTAGTTGTTTCATATGCCCTTTTACCTGAAACTGCTTCTTATATCAGTATTTGGAAACTGAACTCAGGAACTTATCAACAATATGTTTCAAGGCAGTCCATTCATCCTCATTTACAGACTATCGTAAGACATTGTGTATAATAATAATCTTCTATAGATACACAATTTCACTTCTGTTTTCTAAGGAAAGTATTTATTAATAAACTACAAAGCAAGGGACTGTCTGTAAGTGCTGCTTAAATTGTTTATTGAGATTCTCATGTGCAGTATAAACAGAAACAGTCTATCACATATACCAAACACACAGAAAAAAATAAATGATGTTCCAATAAACTCATCAAATGTACAATATGCTAAAATGTCCGTAAGGGAGGAAAAGTGAAAAGACAATTGTTGGAAACACATTCCATGATCTCATCTATTCATTACATGCAAAATTGTTAATATATTGTAGTTTCCAAAAATCAAGAAATATGCCATCTATTAGAGTGCCACAACCTACAACCACTGCACAATTTTTGACATGAAAAGAGCAAGTAACATTTTTTAATCTCTGTGAAGATACTTAAAAGGACCAAAAATTATGATTTAATGTCCTCTCAAGGGCAAAGTCATCAGAGTAGGAACAAAAGCTTGGATTGGTTGGGGGGGGGGGGGGGGGGGAGGAAATCAGCAATCAGCAGTGTCCTTTTCAAAGGAACCATCCTGAGATTTGTCTTAAGAGATTTAGGGAAGCCACAGAAAATAAAACTCTGGATGGCCATATGGGGATTTGAAAAACTGACCTCTTGAATGTCAGACCACCATATTAGCCACTTTTTCCCCCTGCTAGCTCAGATATTTAAAGAAAATTTGTTTAACCTCTTTTTTCTATAAAATACTTATAAAGGTTGGCCCACAGGAAATAGTATATCTTCAATTGGCCACCCTGCAAAGGTGTAGATTATTCACACCATCTACTGGATTTAATCAGGTCCACATCATATGCCATTCAGTTCAGTATGGAACGCTGGCCAGTGCATATGCATACTGAGGCAATAGGGGAGTTATGTCACGTGCAGAGCATTGCAGCAGTCTATGCTCCATGGTAGAGTCTGCCTTTTCCATGTTCCAGACATATGAAACAATGGTGTAAGACAGACTGTGGAGCCAGTGTGAAACATAAGGGACCTGAAATGACAATCTGAATGCCAGTAAATATCCAATGATTTCATGCAGCTCTGCAACAAAGCCCACAGTGATCAGTCTGTCACCATTCCAGACCATCACAGATCCTTCACACGTCTTTGCTGGGGATTGTGAAATAGGATTTGAAGTTTCCTCCTTATAAGATGCAAGTGGCTCAACAGTTACAGCAGGGAGATAAAAGTGAGTTGGTACAATTTCCACGCAATGTTACTGGATAGAATTGACCAGTAAGAGGTATTTCTGATGAATCTCGTGATGTTTGATGAAGCAAACTTTCATTTGAATAGGTTTTATCAATAAATCAATCTTTCAATATTACTCTAGACACAAATCTGTAGCTCATTCATGAAAAGTTGCAGGATAGCTCACATGTCATCATCTGGTGTGCTTTTTGACAGTTCACTGGAATCATTGGGCCATATTTTTTTGAAGACAACAACAATGGGAAGTCAGTACGTGTCAGTTCTGAGCAGTATGCGGCCTTTATCAATAATTTCTTCAGTCCACACAGTGCAGGGAAGTTTTCATCTAAACACAATATGGTTTGAGAAAGATGGGGCTTTTAACTCAATTACTAAACTGAGGTGCCACTTTCCACATCGATTACTATTATGATTCAGTGTTATCCCATGGCTAGTGAGAGCACCTGATCTTTCGGCAGCAAATTTTTTTCTGTGGGATCATCTTAAGAAAAAAGCTTTTTTCATGGCTCCACAATACTGATCAATTGAAAGCCATGATACATAAAGACACAGAGAAAATTCTTCAAGAAATAGTTGAGAATTCAACAAGGACCTTCCACAAACCTCTTTAGCAATGTATCACCAATGATGTACATTTTATGAAATAAACTTTTGTTTGGCTTTTCAATAATGGTAACGTGTGTAGAACAGTTACCTATAAGTTATACTGGTCTAAATATAAGCTAAACTTCGTAATAACCAAATGAAAAGTACTACTTCCTGAGGGCAACCCTGTATTGGAACAATTTATTAAGCACTTCTGTGATGTTCTTGGTATGGTTAAACAAATCTAAATTGTAAACCTCTTATTTGAATCTCATCCATTAACCCAACTTGGTAAGGACACCAAATTGCCAAAGAATTGGTCAAATGAAGGTTTCATAGGTGAGCTCCTTTGTGAATAAATTGCACTTCCTACAAATCCTTTCAACAAATAAAAGCCTGGCTGGCATCTGATTTCCCCAAAGTCAGATTTTTGTGTCTAGTCCACCTTATATCACTAAGCACATGAACTCTACATCCTGATTTCTATGACTGATCACTGATTGGGTACTCAAACATTATTATACTTTTCATTTATCTAGAAGCACAATATTAGATTTATTTATACAGACAGTCAGTAATCAGTCTTTGCACCAAGTACTGATAAATTACAAGTCTTTCTGGAATTTGTAACAATTTTCTAATGTCAGTATTATCTGGCACAACATAACACAATAAAGTGAACAGTAATCCTACTGAAACTTCTTGGTGGATTAAAACTGTGTGCCAAATTAAGATCTGAACTGGTACGAACCTTTGCCTTTTATGGGTAAATGCTCTACCAAGGGAGTTATCCAGAAACGACTTGCAACACCCCCCCCCCCCACCCCCCCCACAGTTCTAATAATATTCCTACTGCACTTCCGTTCAGTACACAGGATGCTACTTTATTTCTATCTGTGGATCCCTTTACTAACAACATAGTGGACTCTTATTTGCAAGCAAGTCTTCAATCCTGCTTCATGCCTGTTCCGATATTTTAAAAGCATATAGCTTATTTACTATGCAACAGTGTAGAACTGCGCAGCACATCTGATCACAAGGTTTTCCTGAAATGAAAATTATTTAATTGTGACAAATCAAAAGTTGAAACTCATGCTTTCAATTTTCTCGCCCATATAGACAGGAAATCGAATTCGAGCTACTAGGTGCCACCCCCAGACACTCCTACATTGCTGTAGGATAGGCACGGGTAACCTGCGGGCCTAATTCACATAATTACTTAAGCTCACAGACCACTTTTCAAGTGATGCAATAGTAGTGCTTCAGGTGCAGGAAGTGACAACTGTAGCACCTGTGACAATGTTTATGGGAGTGACACACCACTATGAATGGCACCCTGCTGCCATTTAAATCAGTACATTTCCTGAGTAGTCAGTAGCTTTCATGTCATTGTCACCTGTTACCAATGTTTACAATCCATCAATGTGTAACACAGATGTAGGCAGTACGCAATAAGTAACATGTGGGGGGAGTCAGCGGTGGTATAATTGCATTATGCATGTGCAGAGTAAGCAAAACTGACAGTGGTCTGTGTCACGAGTTGCAAACCCGAGGCAAGGTGAGCATCAGCAGAAATATCCAAAAATAGGTCTTGGATGGAGTACAATGTGAGTGCCTCACACTCTCCCCAAAAATTTCTTGCAGGTCAAACAAACCAATGATGGGCCGAATCCGGCCTGCAGGCAACTGGTTGCCCACCTATCCTATACATCATCAGTACTATTGTCAGTTCTCAAACAGCCAATCACATAAAATTCAAGAAAGGAAAAAAGCATTGCAGCATATGCAATAACCAGTATCACAAGCATAAATTTCAGATCACTCCAACTTCTTCAATAGATACCAGGATTTTAACTCTCAAGAGTAAGAATTTTTCATAAGGATGATAGTATTTCAAGCAAAATATTAAAAGCATGTACTTCAGCTACAGCTGATGTTTACATCCATATTTTTAATGCATCACTTTCACAAGGTATCTTTCGAGACCAGCCAAAGCCCAACAATATTAGAAAACTTTTTAAGAAAGGTAATAGGACAGACGTTAATAACTAATGACTAATTTCACTATGAACTTCATTTTCTAAAGTTGCTGCAAAAGGTAATGTATTGAAGAATGGTCATGTCTATCTACAAATATACTGTCAGTCAAAATTTGAATGCCAGATGAGTCTCTCCACTAAATATGGCCTCTACCGTTTCACTGACCACATACTGAAATATCTGACTGGCGAGTCAATACCTACCAGGACGTTCTTGTGATGTATGTATGACATTTGATTTTGTAAATCACAACATTGTTTTGGATAAACTTAAAAAGTTCAGTTTTCAAGGTACAATGCTTTAAGTGGTTGAATTTATACTGCACTGACAGGAAGAAAATGGCCATGTTAGATAGCTCATGAAGTTTTAATGATGAATCTCCCCCTGAGTGTGGACAAATTATTACAGGCATTCCATAGAGTTCAATTCTGGGAAAACTCCTGTTCATGATATGTATAAAATGATCTTCCACCTTACAATAATAAAGCAGAAATGGTGTTCTTTGATGATAATGCAACAATCACAATCAAGACCTTCAGAGGTGTGACAACAGACTGATCAATAAAATAAATGCTAAAAAATATTGATTCTCGGAATATTACTTAGAAAACATACACTTCACTGAAATCTGTACAAGGCAAGATATATCACCAGCAACAATAATTGAGCACTGGGAGATGGGAAGCATGTAAAACCAAGTGTTCAAAATTCCTAGGTGCATATATAGACCAAAACTCGAATAGAAAATCACATATTACAGATTTCTTAAAATGCTTGAATTCAGCAACATTTTCTCTACATGTAATTGCTGATTTTTTTAATGATAGCATTAAAAAACCAGCTTACTTTGCACACTGTCATTCATTGATGTGACTGGAAATAGTTTTTTGAGGCAATTCTACACACAGACACTAAGTATTCATCATACAGAAATATTCTGTAAGGATATCTGGTGGTCATCCTCAAACTTCATGAAGGCAATTGTTTAAAAATTTAGGCATCCTAACAACCTCTCTTATGAAGTTTGTTGTGAGACATCAGGCACAATTTAAAAATAGTAGTATTGTTTGTAAGTCTAACACTTGGAACAAAAATTGCCTCCACTATTCACAACTTAACTTACTCAGCTGTAAAAATATTTGAAAACATCACCTACAAATTAAGGGTGCAGGCACATAATAAAAGTTTTAAAAACAACTGAAATAATTTCTGTTTGACAACTCCTCCTACTCAATGGATTAATTTATATAAAGTTAGTATCTGTATGTTGTTGGGTTCTACTTACCTAATTTTGTTCTAGACTAACACAGCAATATATTCAGTAATATTACTTCTACCAGATTTGATCATGTCCGTGTAATTTTTTTTTTTAAATAAAAAGTCTTGATCATTTAAAATGAAGCAGATTTTAGCCACCAAATATTAAAATGAAGATGTAACTTGATACATTGTTAATGAAATGAGCATAAAGTCTCTGGTATCTATCTTGGAATAACTAAAAACCTGTAACTTTGACTACTTCCAGAATTCACTGAACATACACTCACTCAAACAGAAACAACTACTGAAATTCACCAAAACAGGTAAGCAAGTTCCCAAAATGTCTCCTTAATACCTTGGTATGACAAACTGTAAGATGTAAACAAACTCTAGTCAACACATATCTGTCAGATTTAAAGCTCTCGTGCTTTCTTTAGTACTGCTCATGCTCATGCTTATGCTCGCTTTACCAATAATACCACAACAATGATAAGGAAACAGATCAGCCACTCACATTAGTATGGGGTTTATATTGTTTTCTAGATCTTTCCTCCATGTTGGGATTCAGGTGACGCCATCAACTCCATTAAAAAATTTAGGACACTTGTGGATCTCCACTGCTTTCTTGATAAATGAATCCCAGTAACACAAGGTGTGTGCCAGGATTTCAGTGTTGTCAAATAATAATTTGTGTGTGTTGGTAACACCATGCTTTGCAATGAATGGTTTCTCACAACGTCTTAGTTATACATTTTGGAGTGTTTCTTGCACTGTTCATTAATAATGTGATTACACTGTTGTAATAATTCACTCCAAACTCACATGATATATTGTAAACCACATGCCTCAAAGACCTAGGACATCTTACTAGGTACAATCCATATTTTTAGAAACTGGATTAAAGATGGGTTATTTTTAAGTATAGTTTTCACTTCACCTCTCAGTTCGATGAGATGACTTTACTTTCCAGACTTAGGACTTTGTCAATCTCAGTTTATAAGATACACATCAAATTAATTTGGTAAAGATTTCAATATTATATTTTTGACTAATTTACAGCAAAAATAACATTAATAAACTTCCAATCTGATAAAGATGTCACACTTTGCAACTAGAGCGTGGGGAAATAGTCGCAGGATCATACGTATTGTTTTCAATAGCTTGTCTTCAAATTGAGAAGCACATTGTGATCAAATTTAGTAATGGCCTGTCAGATAATGATGCACAAAAATCAACATTCAAATTAATTTTATTTATTTTATTTAGATGTCAAGTTCCATAGGACCAAACTGAGGAGAAAATCTCCCAGGTCATGGACCATGCCAGTACATGAAATTACAACATAAAAGTAATAATAGATAAAAATAAAATGTATATGAACCCAAAAAAAGTCTATCCATAAATTTAAGTAAATGCAATCTACAATACAACAAGAACTTACCCCAAAATATACCACCATATGATACAAGCGAATGAAAATAAGCAAAGTAGACTAATTTTTGTGTCGAATGATCGCTCACTTCAGATATTGTTCCAATAGTAAAAATGGCAGCATTAAGTCTTTGAACAAGATCCTAAATGTGGGCTTCCCACGACAGTTTACTATCTGAGCACCTAGAAATTTTAACTGTTCAGTTTCACTAAATATGCCCACTCTGTGAAATTAAAATGTCAGGTTTTGTTGAATTGTGTGTTAGAAACTGTAAAAACTGAGTGTTACTGTGATTTGGAGTTAATTTATTTTCTACAAGCCATGAACTTAGGTCAATGTTGGACACAACATCCTTTACTACCAAGCTAGCGTCATCAGCAAACAGAAATATTTTAGAGTTACCCATAATACTAGACGGCATATCATTTATATAAATACGGAACAGGAGTGGCCCCAACACTGAAACAGACTCACATTCCACAACAGCAAACAACAGATTTAGAGATATGGGTCCTATTGCAACATAGGCATTTAAATCTAATACTGCAGAGCATATCTGGCAAGAGCTCTACAAAAATACAGGATGAAACAATTCATTGCATCAACACAGTAAGTAGACCTCTAAACAAAATTAAAACTATAATGCAAGTAGTGAAAGAAGTTTAACAGTAGTAGGTGGCTGCTCATCATATTACATCTCATCATGGTTCGTGTTTTGAGACAGCCTTCTTTTCTGCAGCTACCCAACAAAAGCATGAACATTTAATCAGTTATTAAAATAGTGGAAAGACTCATCTGTAAATAAAAAGTATCAATTAGGCTGGAAATGACCTGTACAAATTATGTTAGAGGTACTCTGTCTCAAAGACATGCTGAACAGGGGACTCAATCACTTTATAACTTATGGAGACAATGTAGACAATATCAACCCAATTTTCTTTCTATCAGTAATTTTTTTTTGGTTCTCCGGAGAAGAAAAGTTTATGAAAAAAGGAACATATGGCCAAGGACGGCAATCCATCTCGTGGTGGAGTCGTGCTGCTTATTCGTGATGACATTCGTAGTCAAACCCTCTCACTCAACATCCGGCTGCAAGCTGTTGCAGTCCGCATTCTCCTTCCTCGCTTCACCTTTTCTCTTTGTACCGCCTAAATCCCTGTCATTCGGTTTCAGCAGGGCAGACTTCCTCTAGCTCGTTGGGAAAGTCCCAAATCTTTTTGCTGCTCAGTGACTTTGATGCGCATCACCTCCTTTGCAGCTCTTTGTGAACCTGTCCGTAAAGTGCCCTCTCCGCTGACCTTCTCGATCAACTCAACCTCTTCTGCCTTAACACTGAAGCACCAACGTTCCTTTCAGACTCGACACACTTTTATTCCCATTTGGACCTCTCATTCTGCACTGCCCAGCTTGCCCGTCGTCTCGAGTGGTGTGTTCCCTTTTAGACATACTTGAGCAACCATTTCACCACATCCTATCTGCCGACTCCTCCCTCATCTACTTACTAAATTAATTGGCAGCTTTCAAAGGCAGACTGGAGGCTTTACTCCTCCCTGGTGACCTTTGACAAACGACATTTCCCCAGTTGTGATGACCTTACAAACGTTATCCTTACCGCTGCAGAATGTTCTATTCCTCACATTTCCACTTTACCACATCATGTCACAGTCCTTGGTGGACTGACGCGTACCGTGACAACTCATGTGCAGACACACACTCTCAGCGTTTTTAACACTGGAGAACTGCATTTGATGTGAACAGTCGCGTGCGCAGTGTCATCACCCTCTTTGGGATGCCAAAGGAGCTAGCTGGATTTCATTTACTAATTCTTTTAACAGTTCCGCTCTGTCTTCCATTGTGTGGGCTAAATTCCAACGACTCTCTGGGCCCAAGGTCAATTCACCAATTTCTGGCCTGATCGGAGCAGATGATGTCATTGTGGAACCCATTGCTATATCCACCACCTAGGGCCACTATTTTGCAAATATTTCAAGCTCCACCCATTACCGCCCTACCTTCCTCCATTGGAAACAAATGGAGGAGGCTTGGGTAATACCCTTCTCCTCTTAGAACTTTAAATGATACAATGCAGCCTTTCCTATGTGGGAGCTGATCACTCTCACTGTATCCCTATCTTTCACCCCACAGCCGGATGATGTTCGCATTCAGATGTTGCAGCACCTTTCTCTTGCGGGCTAACATTTTCTGCTTAATACATACAACCACATCTGGGTAGATGGCATGCTCCCCAGATGCTGGTATGAAGCCTTCATCATACCCATTCCTCAGCCCAGTAAGGACAAAGACCTTCCTTCTAGCTACCACCCCATTTCCCTCACTAGCTATGTTTGCAAGGTTTAGAACATATGATTAATGCCCGGGTGGTATGGTGACTCAAGTCTCGCAAATTACTAACGACTGCACAGTGTGGATTTCAGGCGTGCCATTCTGAAGTTGACCATCTCACCACTTTGGCAACCCATGTCATGAACAGTTTTCTGCAACAATAACTGACTGTGGACGTGCTTTTTGATCTGGAGAAATCCTTCGGCACCAGCTAGAGGACCGGTACCCTCTGTACTCTTTACATGTGGGGCTTTCCAGTCTGCCTGCCACGTTTCCTTCAGGAATTTTTAAAAGACAGACTTCTCAAAGCACGTGTGGAATGTGACTTGTAGGACACTTTTATCCATGAAAATTGGATGCCTCAGGGGTCCATCCTGACATTCGTTGTCCTTGCTATTGCCATTGACCCTATTATGGCCTGTCTCCCGCTGGGTATTTCCAGGTCCCTTTTTGTTGACGATTTTGCCACCTATTGCAGTTCCCCATGGACTTGTCTCCTTGAGCAAAGTCTTCGGCATTGTCTTATTGTCTTTACTCATGCAGCGTCAACAATGGCTTTCGCTTTTCCACTGACAAAACCATTTGTATGAATTTCTGGCTGCACAATGGGTTTCTTCCACCTTCTTTATACCGGGTGATCAAAAAGTCAGTATAAATTTGAAAACTTAATAAACCATGAAATAATGTGGATAGAGAGGTAGAAATTGACACACATGCTTGGAATGACATGGGGTTTTATAAGAACTGAAGAAAAAAAAAACCATTTTGCTAGACGCGTGAAAGATCTCTTGCGCGCGTCGTTAGATGATGATCGTTTGCTCAGCTGCCACTTTCATCATGCTTGGCCTCCCAGGTCCCCAGACCTCAGTCCATGCGATTATTGGCTTTGGGGTTACCTGAAGTCGCAAGTGTATCGTGATCGACTGACATCTCTAGGGATGCTGAAAGACCACATCCGACGCCAATGCCCCGCCATAACTCCGGACATGCTTTGTAGTGCTGTTCACATTATTCCTCGACTACAGCTATTGTTGAGGAATGATGGTGGACATATTGAGCATTTCCTGTAAAGAACATCATCTATGATTTGTCTTACTTTGTTATGCTAATTATTGCTATTCTGATCAGATGAAGCGCCATCTGTCTGACATTTTTTGAACTTTTGGTTTTTTTTTTTTTTTCTAATAAAACCCCATGTCATTCCAAGTATGTGTGTCAATTTGTACCTCTCTATCTACATTATTCCGTGATTTATTCAGTTCTCAAATTTATACTGACTTTTTGATCACCCGGTCTTGGGCCTGTTGCTCTACCGTTTGTTGAAACTACGAAATTCCTGCGGCTCATGATTGATAGAAACTTTCTTGGTCCTCCCACATGTCTTACCTGGCTGCCCGCTGTACCCTGTCCGTCAGTGTTCTACGGGTCCTCAGTGGTACTTCCTGGGGAGTGGTCTGGACCACCCTCCTCCGTTTGTACAGATCCCTTGGCCTTTTGAAAGTAGACTATGGATGCTCCGTTTATGCATCTGCACATCCATCCATCTTACACTGTCTAAATACAATCTACCACCATCGAATCCATGTGGCCACTGGCACCTTTTACACCAGCCCAGTTGAAAGTCTCTATGCAGAAGTTGCCTAACTACTGCGGTCATAACGACATGATGTTCTCCTCAGCAGATACACATGCCATTTGTCTGCCATACCTGGCCACTCATCTTATGTCGCCTCCTTCAACGGCTTATTTGACCGCCAGTAGGTGTGTCCCTCTTCTCCGTTACCTCCTGGAGTTCACTTTTGGTTACTGCTCCAGCAGCCTCACTTCACGCTATCTGCCACTTTCCCGAAGGATGTGTACCCTTCACCACCCTGACTTTCTGTGGTGGCCCATGTTCACCTTGAACTTGATTCGCTTCCTTAGGAGACTTCTCCAGATTCGATCTATCGGTGTAAGTTTCTCAACCTTTGCACGGAACTTAGTGATACTACCTTTGTGTACACTGTTGGCTCTCTGAATGACCATGGTGTCTGGTATGCCTGATCATTGCCACCGACCATTTTCGATATCTGCTTCCAGAACACTGCTCAGTATTAACAGCAGAGCTCTTTGCTCTGTATCAGGCCACACGGTACATCCAGCGACACAGGCTTTTCAATTTCGTCATCTGCTCGGATTCTCTCAGTGATTTTCAGAGCCTCTGTATGCTGTACACTGTCTATCCCTTAGTGCAACAGGTCAAAGAAAGCTTCCACTTGCTCTGTCTTGATGGATGGTCTGACAGGAAACAAAGCTGCTGACACTGTTGCCAAGGCTGCTGACACTGTTGCCAAGTCTGCAGTCCTCCTACATCATCCAGCTAGTTCTTCCATTCCTTCCGATGATCTCCATGTTGTCTTTTATCAGAAGGTGGTGTCACTTTGACATTAAAATTGGTCTTCCATTCATGGGAACAAACTCCAGGGAATGAAACATCTCCCAGAAGCTTGGCCGATCTCCTCTCTCAGCCCTTTCGCCGCAAGGAGCTGATTTTAGCTAGGTTACGTACTGGGTACTGTCTTTTTACCCATCGTCATTTGTCAAGTGGTGACCCACCATCACTTTGTGCTAACTGTCATCAACCTTTGACCATTAGCTGTTTCCTGACCAAATGTCTCTCTTTTAACCACTTACGTTCTACTGTATGCTTGCTGTCTGAGTTATCGGTCGTTTTAGCAAACGGCACATTGGATGTTGATTGTGTTTTACTTTTTATCCATCATAGCAATATAGCGAACGACATTTAATATTTAATTCATGGTCTTCATAGTCTCTATGACATATTTCGTGTACCTTTCTCCAAGAGTAAGTCCTTGTTTTGCCTGCCTTTCCTTCCGTTGATTGGGCTTAACGTGCAGTCACATTTAACTCCTTTTTCATCTTGGTGTTCAAAGGTTCTGACATGGGCGTGTATGACTTTAGTGTGTTGTTGAAGTTACAGTTTGTATGCGGGACAGGAGTGCCAACAGAAATTATTTCTTTTTTCTCTTTTTGCAAGTAGTTTGTAACAACTGTTCACAGCTTGTGACTGGTAGATTGCTATTCTAAATAATCTGTTCTTAATTATGACTACAATAAAAACCCCACCATTCTTATTTAATTAATGATGACATTATAACATCTAACAATGGAAAATCCAGGATGGAATAATGTCAGTATTATGAAAAAGATAGATTGCCAATCACCATATAGCAGAGATTTTGAGTCGCAATCTGGTCTCGACAACCAGAGACTGTGTGTGACTGACTCTCTCTCTCTCTCTCTCTCTCTCTCTCTCTCTCTCTCTCTCTCTCTGTCTGTCTGTCTGTCTGTCTGTCTGTCTGTGTGTGTGTGTGTGTGTGTGTGTGTGTGTGTGTGTGTGTGAAAACTTACTTGTTTGACAGTATTTTAATTATGCCTATCTGCAATTCAACATTTCTGCTACATGGAGAGTAGCACTCTATCCCTTTCATAATACTGACATGGTTTTATGTATTTTCGGTATGCTAGATTCACAATTTCTGACTCATGATGATGACCTATTCAATCGGCAGTTTGTATTTCAGAATATAACATTCTTAAGAGGAGTTGGTTGGTTGACTGGATGATTAAAGGGACCAAACTACTAGGTCATCAGTCCCTTTTTCCTCAGACAGACAGGTCTACATGCCTGTAGATCAGATAGCCTACCACACAAAACCCAGGGGAGGAAAACCATAAGGTCTATGAAGGTGAGATAATGGACAAGAAGAAGAAAGAAAGAAAGAAAGAAAGAAAGAAAGACAGAGAGAGAGCACAAGAAAGGTGTTCCCTCTAGGGAGCAGCCAGAAGCCTCCGAAAGCACAGTGCAATGCAATGAGGGAACATACATCCCAGTCCCCCCCCCCCCCCCCCCCCTCACCAGATTTAGCCCACTCAGAAATCACCTAGGAAAGACTAGCAACATGGACACGACGAGAGAAGTACATAGAGACAAAAGGCGAACAAGTCTAACAGACCATGGGGGGGGGGGGGGAGTAAAAGAGCAGGTAAGGTGAGGACCAGGCTGCACCACAATGCCCAGATAGCCACAGCACGGACTTGGCAGAGGAGGCAAAGAGTGTTCTGCCAACCCATCAATGGGCCAATATGGGTAAGTGGACCTACCTTGAAGAGAGCGGTGAAAGCTCCCTTCAAGAATAAAACGTAAAACTAAGTCAGCCACTGAGGCACTGTCTCCTAACACCAGAGACAGCACGTGAGGGAGATTAAGAGCCCACTGCATGGTGGCTAAGTTCGGACAGTCCAGCAAAATGTGGACCACCAGCAAATGGGAACCACAATGACAGAGAGGTGGGTCTTTGCGACAGAAGAGATGACCAAGAGTTAGCCAAGTATGGCCAATACGCAGCCAGCAAAAGGACGATCAAGTCTTTGAGAGAGGCCCACATGAAGGACCTCCACAGATTTGTAGTCTCCTTCATCACCCTACTTTGTTTGGCAAAGTCAGAGTGAGCCATTCCTGATTCCCTAACCTTCATGGCATAATACCGATCAGAGGTTCATTACTGGAATACCAACATCACAAATCAGTTTACAGGTAGCCAGTTTGGCCAGGCTACCAGCAAGTTCATTTCCCAGGATCCTGATGTGGCCTGGGGTCCAGACATACAGGGAACCCTGGATAGCAATTACCAAGGGACGGTGAAGGTAACATTGGTCAAGAGATGCAAACTGCACAAGGAGTTGCTGAAGATGAGAGAGGATCCACCGGTGCAGAAACTAATATGTTCAAGAGCACGAGAGATGGCTACCAACTCCGCAGTGAAAACATTACAACCATTTGGCAGGGAGCACAGTTCAGTGTCACATGCGAGTATAAGCAAAGCCCACGTGACCAGCACCCATTAAGTCATCAGTACAGACTACTTCTGAACCCCAAGATATGACAAGAATGGCTAAAAATTGGTGGCAGACGGCCTCAGAAGGAACCGAGTCTTTCAGATCTGGTGATAGGTCAAGACAACGCTGTGGCCGAGGGATGCACCACGAATGTGTAGTGAATGGGCCTGGAGGAGAGGTGATAGAGGAAACAACTGGAGTTCAGAGAGGAGAGACAGGATGTGGATTGCGATTGTAATCCTTGATCTGGACTGCTGTTGCGGGGGATGGATTCCGGTGTTTCGACGGGATTGTATCAGGGCTTTGTAAAGCTATGGAAAGGTAGTACGATCTGCATCCCAGCTGGTGTTACTCAGGCAGTGAAGACTATTAAGGTGCAGCTAACACTTTCGATCAATCTAGCATAGATGGGGAATCCACGTCAACTTAGGATCCAAGACCAGTCCAAAAAACCAAAATGTTCCCACCACATTGAGTAGTTGGCTGTTGAGGTAAAGTTCTGGTTGTGGGTGAACACTACAATGTTGACAGAAGTGCATAACATGAGTTTTGACACTAAAGTGAAAGCCATGGGTGAGGTCCCATGACTGCGCCTTTCCTATGGCACCTTGCAGTCGATGTTCAGCGACATCCATACTAACAGAGCCCTGTGGTACCCCATTCTCTCGTCGGATTGGGGGAGGAGGGGAGGGGGGTGGGGGGTGGTACTGTGGGAAGCAGCAAGTTGAACCTGCAAAGTATGGTGGGATAAGAAGATGTGTACAGTAGCTAGGATGTGGGGTCTTAAGCCTTTTTCAGGTCGAAGAAGATGGCTATAAGGTGTTGATATTGGACAAAAGCTGTTTGGATGGCAGACTCCAGGCAATCCCGATTTTCAGTATAGAGTCACCTCGGCAAAAACCGCCCTGGGATGGAGGCAGAAGACCCCGAGACTCAAGGAGCCAACACAGCCGCCAGCTCACCATGCATTCAAACAACTTGTAGAGAACACTGGTGAGATTAACTGGGTAATAACTATTCATCTCTAGAGGGTGCTTGCCCTGTTTCAGTACTGGGATGATGATGATTTGTCGCTGCTGCAATGGGAAGTCGCCCTCACTCCAGGATGCAGTTAAAGATGGCAAGGATATGACACTGACAATCCACAGATAGGTGCTTGATCATCTGGTTGAGGATGTGGTCCGATCCTGGGGCAGTGGGCTAGGACACTGACAAATCCCCATTCACTGAATGGAGCATTATACGGATCCAGGTGGTGTGCAGTAAAAGATAACTGCTTTTGCTCTACCCACTTTTTTAGGACACAAAAAAGGGTTGACAGTTCTCAGACTCAGAGGCTCTAGCATAATACAGAGAAAAATGTGGCATCTGTGTTAGTGTAGATGGCACCATTCAACGGAACACCACCAGGTACACCTGCAGGTGTCTGGTATCTGTAGATACATCTGACCTTGGCTCAAACCTATGAAGGGAAAATTCACAGTCTGATGGTTGAAGCATACTGTTCCTTGCATTCTTGTTTCCATTGTTTTATTGGATGGCAGACCCAGGCATGGAGCCACTGAAAGGCAATAACGTGCTCCATCGATGGGTGCCACTTATGGTGCTGGAGAGCTCGCCTACGATCTCTAATGGCCTCTGCAATTTCTGATGACCATCCAGGTATTGTCTTCTGTCGGGGTGCACAGAAGGAATAGGGAATCGCCAAAATCAGCTGCTCAAATAATGGTTGTAGTTGTATTCTGGACTGCCTCATCAATATCTCCATGCAGTGGGGAGCCAAGGGCAACAAAAAAGGCAAAAGCATCCCAGTCAACACGGCTGAGAGTCCATCTGGGCAGGCGTCCATGGGAGTGACGCTTTCTTTCACATCACTTCGGTATAATGTCACCCTGACCTTTTCAGGTAATGAATCACCATCAAAGGCCAACATGAAGGCACTGGTAGTGACACTGTTGTCCTTTGGTCCCCAATGTACATGACTAACAAAGTCTGCACCCTGGCACTCCAAGTTGGTGCATAGCTCAGCATCAGATTGTAAGAGCAGGTCCCTGAACCATATTTAGACTATTATGGGGAGTGACAGTCACCGGTATGTCACCCACCTTGTTAAGAGCTAGTAGCACCCGTGATTGGGCAGAGGATACTGTTTTGATCAAAATTGACCCACTTTTCATTTTAGAAATGGCTGCCACTTCCCCAAGCTTGACTTCTATGTTCTCCACAAAGAAGAAGGGTTCTGTGGCCAAGAAGGAATCCCCATCAATCCTTGAGCAAACTAATTATTGGGGGGACAGGGGGGGGGGATATTTCTCTGCTTGCCGCTTAGCCCTATGGAAGGAAACATTTTATGGTCATATCTCTCTGCACTTAAGTAGTACTTTCCTTCCATAGAGACTGCTGGGATCATACAGCTACCGGCGGAAGATAACTTCATCCGATTCATTTGCGGCTCATCCGCCATGGTGCCTCCCACTTCGAATGGGGGCTCTTGCCATGTGCGCCACCCAGCCGCAGAAAATGGCTACGTGACCAGTAATCCGTTGCTCGGAGTCCCCGTGTCCCAGTCACAATGGGCACATGCACATAAACCTTGGCATACATGGGAAGTTTTCAGCTCAGACACCAACAATACAATACCCACGTGGCCACCACCATGACAGGATGGCCACTATGCTGGAGCTTACACTGCATTGGGTGACGTTCCCTGCATGGTTAAACATTTCTGGAGAATCTGAAAACTGATGGCAGGTCAAACCTAACAACGGGGACTATGTCTTTACTTAATGAAAAGTTGTAGAAAACAAAAAAAAGCGGAAACTCTAATCCCAGTCACAAACGAGATCTGAACTGGGTCTGCATCAAGAAAACCATACAAAGGAGAGGCAGAGGGAGAAAGGGACAGTGGAAGTATAAGCTTGCAGGACAGAAACGAAGTAATGCTGCAAAGCATGGGGCCCCATGGTAGCCAAGCAGGTAGGTACTGACACGAGAGTTGTGAGCCCTCAGGGGCTAAATGAGTAATATTGTCATTGAACCTTGGTGGGTCCTTCCCCACATCTCACTACATCCCATCACACAAACTCAACCAGCATGTTTCTGACAAGGCTTGTGAATTTCTCCCATTAATCAATATTCTCCTTCCCAGATGTAAATAGTTGCTCAGATAGTTTGTTGTCATTTTATTGACACATCATGCACAACTTTTCATTCAACACCACTGATCAATGATGCTGCTGTAGCTCTGTGTTTGTTGATTCATCCATTTATTTTCACTGAATTGAAAAGTTCACATTTTTTTTATTGACAGCATAAATTGTATACTTACATCATATGTATTCTACTTAGTTGGCTGTCCAAGATAATTTTCAGATAAGATATTTAGTACAATTTCACTTGAACCGCCATCCCTGCCATCTGTGTCATGCATGGCTGGCTAACAGGAACCTCTCCTATGGCTAAAACACGATCAGGTAATTTATCAGAAATATTTTTCCACAAATCTTCCGTAGCATTCCATGCCATCTCAACTGATGTAGTGTGTCACCAATAGATAGTTTTAGTAAGAAATTTTGGCCCACCTTTAAGGCTTAACTTTACCCAAATTATCTATTGTTGACTGCATTTATCTCATTACACAAAAAGAGACTTGTCACATATATATTCCAGTCAGAATTTAAGATTTTGTTTCTGTTTGTTTCTAGTTTTACCCAATTTTCTGTTCCACTTGCTACACAAGCAATGCTGTTTAAGCAAGTCACAGTAATTCAGTGATCTTGCCTTGAATACTTGTCCAGTTACCTAATATTCAGTTTTCATTTTCACAGTTGACTTATATGGCTATTTGATCTCCTCAATATGAAATACATGTGAAGTGATCATGGCTCTTTGGTGTTCAACATCTAAAGGTAAACAGGCTTACAAAGTAATTTATCTAAAAAAAAAGGATGCAAACTATACTGCAAACTAGACATATTGCGCTATTGAAGGAAATCCTTTCTGCGGGTACTGCATGCCTAACCAATTCAGGGAGGCACTTTAAAATTCTACATCCAATACAGATTAAGTCAAGGAATCTGCACCCAAGATCACCAAAAAATCAATGGAGCCTCTAGTTTAAATCCACCTGGCTCCAAACCAAGGATTCCAATCAATACTGGGCATGAAAGAACAAATTGTGAACTGTGATTCCATTAGACGAGTGACACCACCAAAAGGAACTAAGATGATGACAAGCATTACTTACAACCAGCTGTAACAATTGCACTAAACAGATGGCTGCAGAGCTGCTTCTGTATCTCAGACGAGACCTTCCCACAGTAAACATATGGGATATCAAAAGGACTTCCTTTATGATCTGATTGTTATTTCCCCGAGGAGATCCATCATCTGCGTTAAATTGGAAACCTAATAATGAGCAATCTGACCGTAGTCTAGATCATGCAGGATCATTGACCTCAGGGTCAAAAGATAAAGCAACTGATGTGGGCTCATGTAACAACAGTAAACATGTCTTTCTCATATACACTTCACTATAAAATAATATTTTACTGCTATTTATGCAGATTTCCTCAACAAACTGAACCACTGACATCTTAACATAAAAGTTTCATCTGTTAATAAGAAATTAATAATTTATTTGGAGAAATGTAACCCACAAAACACAGCACTGAAACATATCACTGTGGAATGTTTATCAGCTCTATTGATGAAAACATCAGCCTATGTGCACATGCTATGCAGTGTTTTGGGGCCAAAGCCCTCAGAGTAAAGTCTAAGGAGAAAACATGCATTCCTCCAATCTTATGTAGGCTAGTCAATAGTGGAAACAACAATTTCAATAATGAGCAGCATATTCGCCCTAAAATATATGTTAACAATGTTGAACACCTCATTTAGTAGCTAAAGATCATGCAGATTGTTTCATAACTCATCACGAACACCAAGAATAACATACTGCATTACAGCACTCACCCTCTCTCATCTGGGGACTCAACACCATAGCCTTGAGCAAGCAAGGCTGCTATAGGTTCACTAATTACTTGCAGAACATCGAATCCTGCATCTTCCGCTGCATGTGCCAGTGCCCGACGACTACACTTCGAAAAATTTAAGGGGACACACAGGACTGTGCGCAGATCTGTATCTGGAGGTACACATGTGGAAGCAAAGCCTGAAACAAATAACAAAAAAGAAAGAAATGCTTTACATTACTACCAAACCACAAGCTTCATATTTGTATACAAACACTATATTTATTGTTGATTGACAGCTAGCTGGCTGGTCGTCAGTAGAGTCAATGCCTACAGCTTATTCTTTTCCATCAAATAATTTGAAACACTTAAAAAACTCACAGTACAAATATGATGCAGCACTGGAAAACTTGTTAAATTGACATGCGACCCCATTAAAAGCAGGATCTTGCATTCGCAACATAAGTATTCCTGTAAATTGCTTTGTTCTACCACCAAATTCCTCGAAAGTTACAGAATCAGAAAAGCTACCCATAGATTAGTTCGGTACCTGCATCAAAAATTTGTAATTCATTTTTTTTAGGGGCAGGAACATTTTGTGAATGGGCCAAAGAGTTTTGTTACTGCAAAGTATTGATTCCACTGTGAGAGTACTTATTAGTTACATGTTCAAAAGGAAAACTCTAATAGTTTAATCATTTTGTGTAATAGGACAGTGTGAAAAAATGAGTGAAAAGTCACCGAGACCAAATCATTCTCTCTATTTCAGCAATCATATTCCCACTTGACAGCTTCTACAAGCAAAACACGTCAAAGCACTACACCAAAGGAAGTCAGCATTTAGAAGATAGAAGTATATCTGTGATAATACAGGATGGATGTATTTAACCATTGCACTATCTGATAAAATCTGTAGCCACTCTTTGGTGGCTATGTCTTTTTATCCTGCACAAAAAATGTGTATAAAATTTTAAAGCCCAAAACTTCTTCAAATTGGCTGCCTTGTCAGGATCCAATTCTGTACAGATTGCTCGCAAAGATAGCAACCAAAGTAAGATTGTAATTTTGACATGTTACATATACACTGTCCAGTCACATTAATGTGACCATCAGTCGAAAGCCTGAATAACCACCTTTTGCTGCATAGACCACTGCGAGACATGCAGGAATAGTGATAGTGAAGTTCTGGAGGGTAACAACACGGATATGGAGCCATGCAGACTCCAGTGCCATGGCCAGAATGTGACAGGTTTCTCTTGAGAATCCACCGCGAGAACAGCTCGATCGAGGTGGTCCCACAGATTATCAACCGGGTTTAAATCCAGAGGGTCTGGTGGCCAGGGGGGTACAGTAAATTCATCCTGGTGCTCTTCATACCACACACACACACACACACACACACACACACACACACACACACACACACACACACACACACACACACTGTGAGCTCTGTGACACATTACATTGTCCTGCTGGTAAATGCCATTGTGTGAAGGAAAAAACGAACTGCATGTATGAGTGAACATGGTAACCAAGGCTAGATGCATACTTATATCAATCATCTGTGCCTTTCAGAATGACAAAATAACTCGGGTAATGCCTTGAATATATTCCCCAGACCATAAAGCTCCCTCCTCCAGCCTGGACCCCTTTGCTTTCAGATGATTCACACTGTGCACACCAATGGCCAGCTGTCCAATGGAGCATAAAACGTGATTCATCTGAAAAGGCAACCTGTCACCACTCAGTGGACACCCAGCTGCAGTGCTGGCGAGCTAATTCCAGTCTTTGTTGCCGATGAACACCAGTTAGCAAGAGTGCACAAACCAGGCACCTGCTGCAGAGAACCATACACAGCAATGTTTGCTGAACGGTCATTGAGGAGACATTTTTGGTAGCCATGGGTTTATCTGGGCAGTCTGATGCTTAGCTGTTTTGGAAATTCTTCCACCCTTGGCCAGAAAGTCAATGATCATGTCCTTCTGGAAGTCAGATAAACCGCTCTGTTTCCACATTATAACGACTGCAATGTTTTCCATGTTCCCCAACACACTTTATATACCCTCCCCGCTGGCGCTGCCACCTGCTGTTTGTGAGTGGTTATTCATGCTGATTCCAAACATAGACAGTGGTCACACTGTTGTTACTGGATTGTGCATAACACCTTTGTCAGTCTCTGGATTAATTACAACAGAGATAGGTTGCAATTTTTTCCAGCTAGTGTGTTGAACAACAGAATCATTTTAAGTAATTACTACTCACAATCTAACAAAGCGGGTATAGTATTAAGAATGAAGTGTCGAATGATACAATTTATACTCTGAGGAATATCTCCTATGATGCCCAAATGGATCATTAAGTAGTTAAGATCCTACTGTCAGTTTATAAACTAGTTGTATTATAAGAAAAACATGAAACAGACAGTATTAATACATAACTGACAAACAAAGAATCATAATAATATGAGTAAATATACTGCTACAGATTTCTGAAAACAACTATCAGACAACATATATAAGTGCCTGAAGGTCAGTGCTCTTAGTATCTTTTCTTAATAATGTCTGTAGCTTCTGTCTGTAGTTTTTATGCTTACACTAGCAATTAGTGAATAATGGAAATCCAGTCAACCATGTTTTCAGACAAAGATAAAGAAAAGAAGGAAAAATAATGTCTAAGGTAGGGTGGACAGTGATCAGTGATGTCTGAGTAAGCTGTATTGCCTACTCAAGTTGTGTACACATTTACACACACACACACACACACACACACACACACACACACACAAGTTACAACTCTTACAACACTAGACAGTATAAAATGTAATTACAATTTTTCTACTTTGGAGCAAAGCAGTTTGATACATTTCTTAGAGTAGCTTAATACATTTAATCAAGAAACAAATTTGCTAACTGAAAACCAAGTTTGCACTACTTTCTAACAAAAGAACAATCTCTGTGAATTTAGTTTAGTAGCGGCATTGGTGAGCTCTACTGTAAAGAATGGAAAGTTTGAAAAGTCATCACCCCTCTGTGTCATAAAAGGTGAAGTATTAGTTTATTTGGCCAAAGATGGTGTCAACAACCATTCCATAGTACACTTGGATGTATACAACTAAAATGAATTTGGGGGACCACAGGAAACCTAAGTCAGGCTGGCTGGACTGGGATCCAAACAACTTTCCTCCAAAATACAAGAACAGCATTCTTGATCACTAACCACCACATTCCATCAGTGAAGCCTAAAGAAGTCTACACACACTTTTGGTAAAACTCCATCTTATTCTTTACACTCCCTATACAGTTTTTGATGTACAAATCTAAAACCACTCCTGATCATAACTGTTTGTTGAACAGATAAATTATGCTTGAATTCAGTAAGTTCCCAAGGTAATTATTTGATTCATTACTGTAGTCATACTTAAAAAGACAGATTCATCTCAGATATTTAACCAGAGTTATGTCAGTAACAAGCATTTCACGGCAAGTCACATGGGGGATAACAACTGCAAAGCAAAGCAATAATCTGAAGGTCCCATCATGATCATAGTCCATGGTGGGCTTCAGTTTATTAGTAAAATATTGGAAAACTGTGGTATCCTTACAAATTTACTATGGAATATTCCTCAACCATCTGGGGTGAGTGACTGAAGCTCTGATAAAGTCAGAGGCTACACATGTGATCTGGCAGACATTGTGAGAAATATGTCAACAAATTGATGAAAATGAATATTGGAAACTTTAAGTGGTTCATCCCGCAGTTCTCCACATTTCTTCCCATAAATGTGTATTACGTAAATTTAAATAAATTCAACAGAAATAGCACGAGGTACAGAAATTAAACTATTACAGCATGTGAATGAGCGGATAGGTATTCGCAGACAAACTGTGAGAGCCACACTGCACCTGTGGTCATACAGCTCAGGGAGTAGAAGTATTGACTACGAAAGGCATAGGTTCAAGTCTGAGATTCAGTCAAGTGAAAAGTTTTATTCTGAAGGAAAATTTCATTACATGTACACTCCAATGTAAAGTGAAAGATTCATTTTTATTAAACACATGTAATCATATCAGCCATTTCAAATGGAAAAAAAAGTAGCAAAAGCAATTATTACTTCTTGTTCATTCTTACGACACAAACCCAGGCCCGAGGACTGCATGGGTAGCAGAGGCCAGCAGATTGCACAGTTACAACAAGAGTGATGGAAGGTCAGGACAGAGGGACTGGTCCCCCAACTCCACAGGCACACACACTGTGATCCTCTCAACCATCCTCCAGTGAGAAGGGACACGAGGCACAGGTGGCGGTCATCTTAGTTCCAGCCTGAGCATCGGAAGTGACGACAGGGTGCCAAATGCGACTGTGGTCACAGCCAGAGCTGTTTCGTGTTGGTGGGTCAGACAGTCATGTCTGGCCTTAACATCAAGCCACTGATGCTCTCTGTCACCAATGATGACCCCTTGGGTCCATCCCAGACACCAACTGCATATGCATGCCCAGACAGACATTCCACCCACATGCAGGCCTATAGGCAGGTTTGGCACACAGCACAGGATGCAGGAGGTCTAATGGTGTACAATACCAACTCAAATGCAGTATTTCAGCCAGATGATGTCTGCAAGGTCTTCAGCAGCTGTGTTTTAAATGTATGGACCATCTGCTCAATCTCCCCATTAGGAGCACAGTGAAACAGGGTGGTTATCGCATTACAGCCACAGACAGCCTAAAGCTGCATCTACGTAAATGGGGGCTAATTATCCAACACCAGGGAATAAGTGGCACTCCCTCAAGGTAGAATACCATCATGAGGTCACAAGTGGTAGAAATGGTGGTAATGAACAGCATCCACGCCACGTAAGGGAAGTTTTGAGAGGGTGGCCACCACCAAAAGCCACATAACAACCTGAAATGTCACGGTAAAATCAACGAGGACCTTCTCCGACAAGTTATCAGGATGGGGCCACGACGAGGAACCTTGACCGTGGGACAAGTGATTGAGAGATCAGGCATGACACGAGCCGTGTGCGCATTCAATGTCTGCATTGATGTTGGGCCAGTACACGTGCTGTGGGGCTAGTGCCTCCATACATGTCCTCCACCAATGACAAGCACAAAGGAGCTGGAGGATGCGGGGACAGAGCGAGGATAGAATGATGGTCAGGTTTTCGAGAGTCCTCTGCAGCCATCATTAAAACATCATTTGTAGCATTGAATCAGTAGCATAACATGAAATAATTGTGAAAGGCTAGATCAGTAAGGCTCAAAACATTCTCTGGACACCTCTCCAGTACCTCAGACAAAACTTTCAACAGGACGGGATCGTGAAACAACACAGTGGATACCTCACGTGCAGTCAGAAGGAATTGAACCAGGATTTATTGTGGATGTTGGTCCAGGGGAAACAAACTGTTTCCTTGTGGTTGAACTGCACATTGGCACCAAGAGGAATTGGGGGTAGGGTGTTCACGTAGGTGAGCTGGGTGAAAGTGGATTTTAATTGATACCCAATCAAAAACAATGCCCAATTCTGCATACAATGCATCATCTTTTCCAGGAGTTTAGAACAATGCACAAACAACAAAATCAAGGCTTTGAGCTTTGCAGTCGCTCAACAGGTGTAATTTGCTGCCATACAGTCTACATTCCAGAGGTGAGAGCAACTGGCCATTCACTACTACCCGACACCTTATGGGACAAAACAACCGCTATACCATATCGGGAAGTGTCTGTCTCGAGTGTCAAGGGCAGGTCCAATGCATATAGTGTCAGTCACAATGCCACCTTGAAACTGTACTTAATGTTCTGATATGCCAATTGGCAGGTGGTCAACCACACAAATTTGACACCCTTCTTGCATAGTCGATCTAGGGGATCTGTGGTTTGTGCCACCTAGGGAATAAACTTGACACAGAACATGATTCTACCCAGAAACAACTAGCTGCTTAAGGTCAGTAGTGGCCAACATATTAGTGATTACGTCAATGTGGTCACACGTGTGCACGATACTATAGCGACCTGGGGTCACTGGGGCCTCTAAGGTACAGAGGCTGTGAAATGGTGGGTTGTGGAAGCAGTGGTGCTGGCCAGGGATGGACAGGTATAGTGTATTTTATATTTCTTGAATTACAGCACTGGAGTGTCTGGATAAAGGAGACCATAATTAGGGTGTTTTGGGGTGCAGCAAATGCAGAGCGCATAAGATATCAGCTGTTGTTGGTGCAAAACTTGCAGAAGTGGAATCCCCTGCCTCTGTGAGAAGACTAATCACGGGGCTAGTCCAGAAGGCACCAGTCGCAAGTCGGACCCCACAATGGTTGATGGGATCTAGTATCTACAATGTTGAAGGTGACGCAAAACCATAGACAAGACTCCCGTAGTCTAAACGAGACTGGGCATGTGCTTTGTACAATCGCAGGAGAATAGAGTGGTCTGCACCTCAGGTGGTATCGCACAGACATCTGAGAACATTGAGACGTAACCAGCACATCCTCTTCAGCTGGCGAAGACGAGGGAGCCGTGTCAACCGGACATCGAAGACCAGACCCAAGAAGAGACGGGTGTCCACCACCTCGAGGGATTGGCCATCGAGGAACAGGTCCGGATGAGGATGGACTATATGGCGACGGCAGAAATACGTGACATACAATTTGGTCACCGAAAACTGAAAGCCATGGGAGAGAGCCCAAGATTGCACCCGGTAGATTGCCCCCCTGTAGACGGCTTTCTGCAGCGCCCACGACAGAGGAAGCGACATACGTACAAAAATCGTCAACATACAAAGACGTGAACACTGTCGGCCCAGCAGCCACTACCAGTCCATTAATGGTGATGAAAAAAAGAGGGACGCTCAGTACAGAACTCTGTGGAACCCCATTTTCTTACCGATGGGAAGTGCTGTAGGAGGAACCAACTTGGACCCAGAAAGAGCGACATGAAAGAAAGTTATGGATAAAAATGGGCAGAGCACCACAAAGACCCCAGTCGTGAAGGGTGGTGAGGATGTGGTGGCACCAGTTGGTGCCGTAGGCTTTATGCAGGTCAAAGAAGACTGCAATGAGGTGTTGCCAATGGGCAAAAGCCGACCGGATAGCAGACTCCAGGTGGAATAAGTTATCCAATGTAGAGTGGCCACGGCAGAAACCACCTGAGTCGATGACAAAAGGTCGCAGAATTCGAGGATCCAAAACAGCCGCCAACTCACCAGGCGTTCAACGAGCTTGCAGAGGGTGTTGGTAAGGCTAATTGGACAGTAGCTATCCAACTGAAGAGGTGGCTGCCCAGGCTTCAACACCGGAATAACAATGCTTTCCTGCCACTGGGTAGGAAATACCCCCTCACTCCACAGATGGTTGAAAAGGGTCTGTACATGACGGTGGCCAGCCACCGATAAGTGATGGAGCATTTGGTTATGTATCCAATCCGGTCCAGGAGACGTGTCAGGACGAAGGGTGAGGGTGCTGGTGAATTCCCACTCGCTAAATGGGGCATTACAAGGCTCCAAGCAGCGAGAAATGAAAGACAAAGGCAGTCGTTATGAGCGCTGTTTGAGGAGGAGGAGGAGGAACAAGGGCGGATACTGAGTCGACGCAGAGGCTTGGGCAAAGTGTTGAGCGAAACACTCTGCAACAAAGTACAGATGGGAAGGACAACACCATGCACAGAAATTCCTGCAACGGGACAATAGCCAAAAATTTGCCTGAGTTTTGCCCAGTCTTGTGAAGAGCAGGTGTGTGGTCCTATGGCAGATACATACCATTACCAGCAAATCCGTTTCTGAAATTTGATTGCAGCAATTTCCAGAGTCCACTATGGGACCATCATACCATCATTTGACAGGGGAGGGGGGAACCCCGAGGAAGAAGGGATGGCTGAAACAGCTGTGGCAAGAATGGCGGCAGTTAAAGTCTGTGTAGACTCATCAATACTACGGTGTGGTAGTATGGGGGGGATGGTAGCAGAGGAGAAGGCACCCCAATCAGCTGTAGAGAAGGCCCACCTGGGAGGGTGACGGAGCAAGACATACTGAAGGAAGGTCAAAACAATCGGGTAATGATCGCTGTCACATAAGTCATCGTGGACACCCCACTGAATGGAGGGAAGAAGGCTGGGACTGCAGATGATGAGGCCAATGGAAGAGAAAGTGCCGTGTGCCACACTTAAGTCTGTGGGAGTACCGGTGTTACAGAGGTCAAGCGCTGCCAGAACAGATTCAACTGTCCTGCCCAGGGCAATAGTCGGGTGACTACCCCAAAGAGGGTTGTGGGCATTGAAGTCCCCTACAAGCAGGGAGGGAGAAGGGAGTTGTTGAAGAAGGGTGGTTAGGGCAAGGGATGTGGGTGGCCTGTCAGGCAGGAGGTAGAGATTACAGATTGTGATTGGAGTGGTCAGATCGACCCTGACAGCAATTGCTTCCAGAGTGGTATGGAGGGGAACCCATTTACTAAATTGTCTTTGCGCACCAAGGTGCAAACACCACCAGCCTGCACAGGGCCAATCTGGTTTCAACAGAAAGCATGGAACCCATGAAGGGTGGGTGAGTAAGAATTGACAAAATGGGTCTCTTGGAGAACAATACAAGCAGCAGAGTAGGAGGAAAGAAGGGGCTGCAACTCCAGGAGGTGACGCAAATAGCCATTACAATTCCACTGGAGGATTCTCAAGCTGGAGTCCAAATGGCAAGCGAACGGACCGGAGCCGGTCACGCCACCGAGTCGCCATCCATCACCGATAAGGATGGAGTAATGTCCATATAGGTGGGGTCAGACTGTTGGTTCACTGGCTGGAGGAGGGGAAGGTGGCACATCAGGGGGGTACCTGAGGGGCCTTGCGCTTGTTCCCTTGTTCTTGTGTTTCTGCTGCTTCTCTTGTGATGGAACAGAAGGGCAGACTGCAGTGTGGTAGGACACAGAATTACACCTGACAATAGCGGCCCCCACCGGCCGCAGATCGTGCGGCCTATGTGGAGCTGCAGATCGCCTTTCAGGGGGTGCCGGGAAGAGGAGTCCCGGGAGGGAGCTCCAGTACCATCGGCTGCCGAAGAAGGGGAGCGCTTCTCTGGCGGGGGAGGGGGATTAGCACCCAAAGGGGGGAGGGTGAGGGGGAGGGGGAATTTGGGCGCGGCTTGGAAGAGGAGGGGGTACGAAGGGGAGTGGACATAACTGAAGCAAAAGCAGAAGTTAGAGGCACAGGATGGAGCCGGTCATACTTTCGACAAGCCTCGGTGTAGGTAAGTCGATCTAAAGTCTTGTACTCTTGAATCCGTCATTCTTTCACATACACCAGGCATGCTGGCGAGTGCGGAGGATGCTGCGCATCACAACTGATGCACACAGGCGGAGGACCACAGGCACTCCCCTCATGGAGGGGGCGCCCACAGTCACCACAGAGGTGATAACTGGTGGAGCGGGAAGACCTGTGTCCAAACCATAAGCATTTAAAGCATCTCATCAGTGGTGGAATGTAAGGTTTTACATCACACCGATACACCACCACCTTTACCTTCTCTGGGAGGATATCCCCCTCGAAGGCCAGAAAAAAGGAGTCTCTATCAGTGTGATTGTTTTTAAGGCCTCGCTGTACAATGTGGATAAATCGGACTCCTTGCCGCTCGAGGTTTGCATGGAGCTCCTCGTCAGTTTGGAGAAGAAGATCCCAGTAGAAAATGATACCCTGTACCAAGTTCAAAGATTGGTGGGGTGCGACGGAGACTGTGCTGTGGTCATAAGTCCCCTAGAACTTAGAACTACTTAAACCTAACTAACCTAAGGACATCACACACATCTATGCCCGAGGCAGGATTCGAACCTGCGACCATAGCGGTCGTGCGGTTCCAGACTGTAGCGCCTTTAACCGCTCGGCCACTCCGGCCGGCCTCTGCAGACTGGGCAGGAGAAGATGTCTTTATGAGCAAAGAACCGGACTGCATTTTACTCGTGGATTCCACTTCATGATACTTATCTTTAATCGCCTCAACAAAAAAACAAAGGCTTGGTCGTGGCAAAACTCTCACCACCTGTCCTGATACAAACCAGGTACCGAGGGAAAGGTTTCAACCCAAGTCGGCAAGCTTGACCTTCTTCCCATGGGGTGGCGAGGGAGGGGAAGGCCAAAGGATCGGAAGGACTATCATGTCTACTATCACTCTTAGAAATGGCCAAAGAATGGCCAGGATATTGAAGCCTTTCCCACTTCATATGCAAGGCGTCTGCTCTAGTACCACCCACCCTGACCAGGGGCTCGCCCAGTGGGCACTACCCCGCCATAGCGAGGGCCGTCTGGCACGGCAGCCATTGCTGGGAGTTCTGATGCCCCAAAGTGATGAGCATCAACTCCTTGGCATACACGAGCCGTTAACAGCTCAGGTACTAGCAGTGTGATCCCTGTGTTGTCAGGGGGCTCAGCCAGTTGGGTACTTAACAGCCCCACCACACGGACTGGCTACCATGCTGGTGACCTAGCATGAAGGGGGGCCAGGGTGCAAGGGGGAAAATGGAGGGGTGGGGAGGGGAGGCTGAGATGAGCCTCCAACATGGAAACTAGGTAGGGAGTTCATCCCCAAATGCTCACACTGACGGAAAATGTTGGAAATGGAGGTCAAACTCCAAGGGGACCAAAACGCTGAAAAGGAGATGGAAACAGCAAACTAAACAATTGCACATACCAAAACAAAGCCGGGAGGAAAGCCAAGTCGACATGAATTCCACCAAGAGGGAAAGGAGGGGCCACGGGGAAAGGAGCAAGGACAGGAAAGGAAAGGAGAGGAACAGGGACGGTAATGCAGGTCTGGGAAAAGGAAGGAGATTGCAAATAGCTCGGAGTCCTGTGCACGCCACACACGTACCCACAAAGGGACTGTCGGCCCCCTGGATGGACATACGACGGAACTTCCAACATTGAAAACACCACATTGGGGGAGGGATATAGGGCTTCACATCACAGCAGTAGACCATCACCTTGATCTTCTCAGGTAATGTATCTCCCTCAAAGGCCAAGATGAAGGCACCGGTGGCAACCTGCTTATCCCTCGGACCCTGATGGACACGCCAAACGAAATGTACACTTCGCCATTCTAACCTGGTGCACAGCTCATCGTCGGACTGCAAAAGAAGGTCCCTGTGAATTATGATACCCTGGACCATATTTAAGCGCTTATGGGGCACGATGATTACAGAAACATCCCCCAGCTTGTCACAACAACTGAGTAACACCCGTGACTAGGCAGAGGATGCTGTTTTGATCAAGACTGACCCAGATCTCATCTTGGACAATCCCTCAACCCCCCCCCCCCCCCCCAAACTTCTCCTCTAAATGCTCAACAGAAAACTGAGGCTTCATTATCATGAAAGATTCCCGATCAGCTCTCAAACATATAAAGTAGCGGGGCGAATAAGAGCTGCTGCCATCCTTAACCTGATGTCCCTCCCATGGTGTGGTCAGGGAGGGGAACAATTTGGGGTCTTAATTCTGTGTGTTGAATTGAGCCTGTGAACGCTGAAAGACTACTGGTGTTTGACCACCAGTAAGAGATGATGTACTACGCTTCATCGGGTGTCATCCGCCCTGATGCCACCCACTCCAACCAGGGGGGCTCCCCACGGGTGCCATCCAGCCACAGCATAGGCCACCTGGCAGGATGGCCATTGCCAGGAGTCCCGATACCCCAGGAGGATGGGTATCTACCCCTGGCATATGAGGAGAGTTAATGGCGCAGGGATCAGCAGAGAGATCCCTGTGTGGTCAGGGAGCTACAACCAACAGGGAACATGGTGGCCCCACCGCAATTGACTGGCTATGGTACTGGACATCAGGTGCAACCAAGCGAACAAGTCCATCATCATTGTCAGCATAGAAACGATACTACACAGTTGATGGAAAAATACGTACCCAGGAGGGTGACCTCGCCCAACAGTTGGAGAATGAGCAGAAGTGCAAATCCACGTCAACTAAGGCTGTGATAGGTATCAGCGCACGATGGACACGATGCACCATGTAAGGGGCACTTCAGAAAAATTTTGAAAAATGGGGGTCAAACCCAACAGGGGACCATCACAAAGGCTGAAACATGTGAGACTCCTTTTAGTCACCTCTTACGACAGGTAGGAATACCTCAGGCCTATTCTAACCCCCGGACCCGCAGGGGAGTTTTTAGACAGTGTAAGAAGGATGGACATGTAGATGCATAAACGGAACACCCATAGCCTAGTTTTGAATGGACAAGGGATCAGTACAAACGTCCGATCCCCTCCCCAGGAAGTACCACTGAGGACACACAGGACACTGAGGGACCAGGTGCAGCATGCAGCAAGGCAAGACACATGGGAGAACCATGAAAGTTTCCCATCAAGTGCGAGCCTGAGGAATTCCATTGTTCCAGTGAACGGATGAGCAACAGGCCCAAGATGTAAAGATGGTGGAAGAAACCCAATGCGCTACTACAAATTCATACAAACGGATTTGTTAGTGGAAAATCAAAAGCCATTGTCAATGTGCCATAAGTAAGACGATTGAAACATCGCTGAAGATGCCTCTGAAGGCAATAACTCACAAAATCATTACTGAAACAGGAGCCAGAGATGCCTGGTGGGAGACAAGCCATTATAGAGTTAATGGCTATAGCAAAAAAGGATGACACTCAGGATGGAGCCCTGAGGCACTTCAATTTCCTGGTTAAAAGCGTCCAACAAGGCAGAAACCACAGTTACATTGAGAACTCTGTCTTGTAAAAATTCCTGAAGGAAATGGGGCAAGCAGCCTCTGAAGCTCTTTGTATGGAGAGTATGAAGGATACCCGTCCTCCAGCAGGTGTTATAAGTTTTCTCCAAATCAAAAAACGCATCCCACAGTCTGGTACTTCTGCAGAAAACCATTCACGACATGGATTGACAAAGTCACGAGATGGTCAACTGCCGAACGGCAGGCTAGGAATCCACACTGTGCAGTAGTTAGTAACTGCGAGACTCAAGCCATCATACCAGCCGGGCATTAATCATACATTCCATCAGCTTGCAAACACAGCTGGTGAGAGAAATGGGGCAGTCGCTGGAAATCTGCTCAGATGTCATTGTATGTATGGAGGAGAAAATGCCTTACCCACAAGAGAAAGGTACTGCAACATCTGAATGTGAACATCGTCCAGCCCGGGATGAAGCAAGAGTGTGATCTAGCTCCCTCACAGTAAAGGTGGCAGGATTCACAATTATGAAAGGAGAAGGGTATCACCCGAGCCGTCTCCACTCATTTCGGATGGAAGACGGCAGGGCAATAGTCGGTAAAGCTCAAAATCTCCAGAAAATAGCGACCTAAGGTGTTGGAGACAGCTGTGGGGTCCAAGATGACACCATCTGCTACTGTTAGGCTGGAAATTGGGGAATGGACCTAGGTCCAAGAGAGAAAACAAGTAAATGGAATCTAGCTAGTATTTTTGCTGTCCCGAAGAAGCCGACGACACTGTGCCCCCGACTGTTTACGGCACCATTTTCACTGACGATTTTGCTCAAAATGGCTCTGAGCACTATGGGACTTAACTACTGTGGTCATCAGTCCCCTAGAACTTAGAACTACTTAAACCTAACTAACCTAAGGACATCACACACATCCATGCCCGAGGCAGGATTCGAACCTGCGACCGTAGCAGTCGCGCGGTTCCGGACTGCGCGCCTAGAACCGCTAGACCACCGCGGCCGGCGACGATTTTGCCATCAATTGTTATTCTCCATGGACTTGTCCGCTTGAGCAGTGTCTTCAGCACTGTCTCGATCTTATTTACTCATGGAACATCGACAATGGCTTTCAGTTTTCCACTGACAAAACAGTTTGTATGAATTTCTGGTGCCACAACGAGTTTCTTCCACCATCTTTATACCTTGGGCCTGTTGCTCTTCCGTTCGTTGAAACTATGAAATTACTAGGACTTGTGCTCCATTGGAAACTTTCTTGGTCCTCCCATGTGTCTTACCTGACCGCCTGCTGTACCCTGTCCCTCAGTATACTGTGTGTTCTCTGTGGTACTTCCTGGGGAACGGATTGGGCCACCCTCCTCTGCTTGTACCGGTCCCTTGTCCATTTCAAACTAGACTATGGGTCTTTTGTTTGCGCATCTGCACATCCATCCATCTTATGCTGCCTGAGTACAATCCATCACTGGCGCCTTTTACACTATCCTGGTTGAGAGTCTTTATGCTGAAACTGCCAAACTACCACTGTCATTCCGACATCATGTTCTCCTCAGCTGATATGCATGCTGTTTGTCTGCCATACCTGGCCACTCATCCTATGCCTCCTCCAATAACTCCTTTGACCACCTGCATGGGGCATGCCCCTCTTCTCTAATACCTCCTGGAGTTTGCTTTCGGCTAATGCACAGCAGCTTAACTTCATGCTACCTGCTACTTTTTCTTTGGGTGTGAACCCTTCACCACCTTGGCTTCGTGCAGTGGTCTGTGTTCACCTTTTACTTCATTGGATTCCTAAGGACTTGCTCTGTCCCCATAAGTTTCTTGATATTCGCACGGAACTTCATGGTAGTACCTTGGTGTACATTGATGGCTCTCTGACTGACCACAATATTGGGTATGCCTTCATCACTGGCACTAAACATTTTTGATATCAGCTTTCAGAACACTACTCAGTATTTACAACAGAGCTGGCCCTATATATATATTAAATATGTCTGCTTGAGTCTGTATATGTGTGGATGTATATGCGTGTGTGTGCGAGTGTATACCTGTCCTTTTTTCCCCCTAAGGTAAGTCTTTCCGCTCCCGGGATTGGAATGACTCCTTACCCTCTCCCTCAAAACCCACATCCTTTCGTCTTTCCCTCTCCTTCCCTCTTTCCTGATGAGGCAACAGTTTGTTGCGAAAGCTTGAATTTTATGTGTATGTTTGTGTTTGTTTGTGTGTATCGACCTGCCAGCGCTTTCGTTTGGTAAGTCACATCATCTTTTAGGGCACAAAACTGCTACAGTCATAAGCACCCATTCTGTGGCTTAGTGAAGGGTAAAAAACCGTATGTCAAATCAGCAGCAATGGGAGCAAAACTCAAGTAGGAGGGAAACTAAAAACGGAAGGAAATCTTAGAAAATTGCTATTGACGGGAGCTGTTTTCTCCAAAAGAAAGCTTCAAATGACCGATGTCTTCTTACTAACACTGATAAACTCAAGGATGCGATAAGGTGAGCGTGCATCATAAGTGAAAGGTGTCTCACCGTCCACAATTGAGAGCAGTGGGGACAAAATGGGGGATGATCCCCACTTAGAAGATGTCAGTGGCTAAAAAGACAGTGCCCAATCCGGAGTCTAGTTAAAATTACCTCCTCCCAACAGCAAGGCTGGGAGGAAGAGGTCCAAGCGCAGGAAATAGGTTTTATGTCCCGTAATTTATTATCCTGAAGTGCAGACCAATGTGTGTGCCATAAAAGAGCAACACGATGACACAAAATGCTCTGTAGATCGGCAAAGGGAACCGTGTGAACAGTGGGCCAAGGAAGAGAGACAGCAGCCTTTGCCAATATATTGGCTGCCTCATTTCCGCAGATACCAACATGCACTGGGATCCAGAGGAATGCCACAGTGAGAGGATGGGGGGTGGACAATCACCCTCATGGGCATCCCTGCCACAGGTAACGCATTTGGCCACATTGGAACATGACTGGGTGGTATGATTAAACCTCTGACACCGATAGCAACATGTAGGGTTGGGGATGTACGGGTGAAGTGAAATTACCTCATATCCCATTTTAATGTTCGATGGAAGTTGAACTCTGTCAAACATCAAGAAGAGAGTGTGGGTTGGTACCAATTCCTTTTCAACTCTTTTCATTACTCGATATACTACCATTACTCCCTGATCAGACAGGTAATTTTGAATGTCCTCATTTGATAATCTGTCAAGTGATCGGGTATAAACCACCCCACGCGATGAGTTTAATGTATGGTGTGCTTCCACCCGGACAGGAAAGGTGTGTAGCAGTGTAGTTCGAAGCAATTTGTGTGCTTGGAGGGCACTGTCTGTTTCTAACCACAAGGTCCCAATTGCATAACTGGGAACAAGACTTTACAGGACACCTTTCTGAATAATGAAAGGGTTTACTGTTGAGAAGTCTTGACCTTCACAAGATCAAGAAACAACTAGGAACTTTCTCAGTGAGGGAAGAGTTTTCTGTGGCTGAGACTCACTAGCTTTCTTTTGTGGAAGTAGAAGAAACCATTGCGAAAGTATCACCTATGATTACTGGCGTCTCTGATGGCACTCCCACCTTAGGTTATTGTCCACACCTCAGATCACACCTTCCGAAGAACTGACAGAGGGTCCAATGGGCACGTTCGGAAGGTACCAGCTCGGCTAATCGCCCCTCCCTGGGCCTGACCTTTACCAGGGGGTACGTACATGTCCTACTTGTCTACCCGGGATGGGGAATTACGCATTACCCCATCACTGGCTACACGTGAGAACACATTGGTCGGCCTTCAGACACCCACAGGGAGGAAAGAAACAGGAAGGGAGGAACAAAGAAAAAGGATAGAAGAGAAGAATTCTCAAAAGCCCAAGTGGAGAAGAAGATAAAGAGGAGAATCATGGAAAAGAAAAGGACAAAGTAGGGACAGAGACTTTCCATTATAGAGATGAAAGAAGAGAAACCACGTCATAGAATTACAAGCGTCCGTCTCCAGATGTAAATGCGAAACATACTTCCAAAGACAGGGAGAAGGGGAAGAGGAAGGGAAGGGGCGGGGCGGGGTGGGGGGAGGATGCAGAAAGAGAAAGTATGCAGCCCAGAGAGGAAAAAGAGCTACACTAGCTCAGGGTCCCGTGCTTGCCACACACACATCCACAAAACAGTTGTGGACCCCTGGGTGGGTCAGAGCCTCTTGCGTGCTGCACACCATCCATCCCTTAGTGCAGTGGGTCCAGGAACGCTTTCACTTCCTCACTTTTGATGGGGCCACTGTGATGTTTATGTAGGTTTCTGGTCACGTCAGTCTGATGGGAAATGCGGCTGCTGTTACTGCTGCCAAGGCTGCAGTCCTCCTATCTTGACTAGCTAGTTCTTCCATTCCTTCTGATGATCTCCTTATTGCCATCTGTCAGCAAGTCGTGTCACTTTGGTAAGACCATTGGTCTTCCCTTCATGCGAACAAGATCCGGGGAATTAAAACTCTCCCAGCAGCTTGGCCGACCTCCTCTTGGTCATCTCACCATGATAAGATCATTTTCGCTAGGTTGCATGTTGGGCATTGTCTTTTTAACCATCACCATTTGTTAAGTGGAATCCCTCACCACTGTATGCTCATTGTCATCAAACTTTTATGGTTCGCTATTTCCGGATGGAATGTCCCTATTTTTTAACCACCTATGTTCTACTGTATGTTTGCTGTCTGAATTATCGGCCATTTTAGTGAGCAGCGAGAGAGCTGTCAACCGTGTTTTACTTTTTATCTGTTGTAGCAGTATGGCGAAGGACATTTAATCTTTAGTTTAGGACCTCCATATTTTATGGCTGTTTCTCCAAGGGAATGGCTGTCCATCAATTGGGCTTGTAGTCGCATTTAACTCCTTTTTCCTCTTCTGACATGGGCGTGTATGACCTTAGTTGTTTTAGCACCTTAAAACAAAACAAAACAAAACAATCATTATTACTCCTCATTGTGATCTAATTGCGTAAGGCACTTAATGCACACTTTGCTGATCCTTCCTTCATTGCTTTCTTAGATTTAGTGCCCTCTATTGGCGGTGATGTCAGCATCTGCAGCGGAGCATCACAGTTCCCTTAAATGGCTTAACATGTCCAACGTGAACGATGAGGGGGTCTTTGTTGGTAATTACAACTTTACGTTAATGAGTGAATTCATTTTTATGATCTGCTATGGTCCGTGGTGTTGTCAGGAATTTCTTTGCTTTGTCCTTAGGTGAGCAGGGATTCGTCACTAAGACCCACTGGCCAACTCCAAACTGCAGTAATTGGCCGATATGTCATCCTGCTTGCTCTTGACGGTCGATTGCTTCTGTGTTTGCTTTCTTTAACTTCTTACAAACATCATGTAACGTCTTTGCAAACTTCGTAACTGATTCCCAGTTTTTCCAATTTTAGGCTTAATCACCTCAAAAAGAGAAGGCAGGTTTGTACCATATATTACCTCACATGGTGATAGACCAACACTACACTGGACATCAGAATTGTAAGCTGACATGACATATGGAAGGTAAATGTACCAATCATTGTGATGGAAGTTCACAACAACTACTCAACATCTTACCAGCGGTACAGTGAATGTATTCTGTTTTCCTGATAGACTGAGGGAGCCAAGGGCTAGTCCTGAGCTTGTGAGTGCTTAGTAAATGACATAGGTGCTTAATCATACTGGATATAAAATTAGTGCCCTGACATCGAAATAAGTGTCCAAGGAATAGAAAAGCAACTGGAATCACTTGACAGAGGAAAGTCCACTGGACCTGACGGGATACCAATTCGATTCTACACAGAGTACGCGAAAGAACTTGCCCCCCTTCTAACAGCCATGTACCGCAAGTCTCTAGAGGAATGGAAGGTTCCAAATGACTGGAAAAGAGCACAGGTAGTCCCAGACTTCAAGAAGGGTCGTCGAGCAGATGCTCAAAACTATAGACCTATATATCTGACGTCGATCTGCTGTAGAATTTTAGAACATGTTTTTTGCTCGCGTATCATGTCGGTTTTGGAAACCCAGAATCTACTCTGTAGGAATCAACATGGATTCCGGAATCAGCGATCGTGTGAGACCCAACTCGCTTTATTTGTTCATGAGACCCAGAAAATATTAGACACAGGCTCCCAGGTAGATGCTATTTTCCTTGACTTCCGGAAGGCGTTCGATACAGTTCCGCACTGTCGCCTGATAAACAAAGTAAGAGCCTACGGAATATCAGACCAGCTGTGTGGCTGGATTGAAGAGTTTTTAGCAAACAGAACACAGCATGCTGTTATCAATGGAGAGATGTCTACAGACGTTAAAGTAACCTCTGGCATACCACAGGGGAGTGTTATGGGACCACTGCTTTTCACAATATATATAAATGACCTAGTAGATAGTGTCGGAAGTTCCATGCGGCTTTTCGCAGATGATGCTGTAGTATACAGAGAAGTTGCAGCATTAGAAAATTGTAGCGAAATACAGGAAGATCTGCAGCGGATAGGCACTTGGTGCAGGGAGTGGCAACATAGACAAATGTAATGTATTGCGAATACATAGAAAGAAGGATGCTTTGTTGTATGATTATATGATAGCGGAACAAACACCGGTAGCAGTTACTTCTGTAACATATCTGGGAGTATGCGTGCTGAACGATTTGAAGTGGAATGATCGTATAAAATTAATTGTTGGTAAGGCGGGTACCAGGTTGAGATTCATTGGGAGAGTGCTTAGAAAATGTAGTCCATCAACAAAGGAGGTGGCTTACAAAACACTCGTTCAACCTATACTTGAGTATTGCTCATCAGTGTGGGATCCGTACCAGATCGGGTTGACGGAGGAGATAGAGAAGATCCAAAGAAGAGTGGCGCATTTCATCACAGGGTTATTTGGTAACCGTGATAGTGTTACGCAGACGTTTTGCAAACTCAAGTGGCAGACTCTGCAAGAGAGGCGCTCTGCATCGCGCTGTAGCTTGCTCGCCAGGTTTCGAGAGGGTGCATTTCTGGATGAGGTATCGGATATATTGCTTCCCCCTACTTATATCTCCTGCGGAGATCACGAATGTAAAATTAGAGAGATTCGAGTGCGCACAGAGGCTTTCAGACAGTCGTTCTTCCCGCGAACCATACGCGACTGGAACAGAAAAGGGAGGTAATGACAGTGGCACGTAAAGTGCCCTCCGCCACACACTGTTGGGTGGTTTGCGGAGTATAAATTTAGATGTAGATCTGTAATTATTGTATCAGGAACACTAAACTTCAGCAACCAGCTTTTCACCATTGTCTTTGCCACTGCACTTGCTTTAAAATGCATACTGCAACAGTTATGAGCTTTCTTCATCTTTGATTCTATGAAACATGCTTTCCATATTTTGGGATGAGGTAGAATGGACCACAACAAGAAAAAATTGTCAGGTAAATGTGGACTCTAAAATGCATATCTTTAATAGCTTTGCTACTGTGAAAGACATCTTTTCTACTGAACAAGGGTTCATAGCTCTTAAGGTATGCATTTTAGAGTCTATGTTTACTACACAATTTTTTCTTGGTTTGGTCCATACTACCCCCTACCAAAATATGGAAAGCAAAGAGCTCACGGTAGAAGAGATTTGGTTCACAGTATCGAATATGAGGTGTTCATAGCTCTTACGACATGCGTTTTGGAGTCCATCTTTACCAGATTTTTTTGCTTCGCGTGATCGTTCCTTTAATATCACTGGATATAGACCATTCGTAATGAAATACCATGTATAAGGTCATATGATAGTCGTTAATCATGTCAAGCGCAGTTGGCACCACACTGGGGCTGTATTTCATCTTCCTACACAACAGGCCATAGTGCTTTGCGGACTGCAGCTGTGCCCTAAATACTTTAAATCAAATCTTCCTTCTTGGGCTCTCAGAATTCTGTTTTTCTTTCCTGATTGGTGTACGACTTCATAGTTGAATTCACTTGATTTCAGAGCACAATATGTTGACATACTTGCGAGCCTCTTGTGGTCCCAGCAATCACTTCACAAATTTAAACTTTTTCGTGTACAAATAACAATGGAAATACGTAATAGCATAAATAACAGCCAACATTTCCATCTCTGTGGTTGAATAGTTCTGTTCTGCTTATTCATCTGTGTCAATGCATATTCTTCCAAGTGTTTGTTGCCATCTACATCGTAACTGGGAATACATTCAATCACCTGACTGCTCATGTCACACAACAGAATAAATTCTCACTCATAGTTTGGGAACACTGGTACCAGGTTCGTTGTCAATGCTCCCTTCAATTTTTCAAATGCTGTCTGTAAGTTGACTACGGAAATTCCACATCGTTTTTCAACAAATGATTCAACAGCTTAGCAATTTTGGCAAACTTCTCAACAAATTCCCTATAGTAATTACAGAGTCCTAAAAATGATTTAAACTGCTTTGTTGTTTGTGGTGGTAAGAAAACAATTTCTGCAGAAGTTAACCAATTTGTCTTTTTTTTCTTTTTTGTGGGGTTTTAGGGCACAAAACATCTAAGGACATGGGCACCCAGTAGAGAACCACAGAATGCTGGGACCGCAAGGGTAAAATATCGTTGCGAGGTGAAAAAAAAATCTAAAACATCAAGACGTTACGGAAGAGTATCTGAAAGACATCGACAAGACACCGGAGTCACCAGGTCGAAATCAAATCTCTTGTCATATTACTGCTTTTTAAAAAACTTAAAAAGCAAGCCACAGCTCGCACGTCATCTACCAAAATGTCTGGCAAAGCGGTGGTAGCGCAACCCTGAGATGTACGTGGCTAAAATATGGGCAGAGGACCAGGAAATGTCTGACCGTTAATGGCTGGCTACAGAAAGGACAGCTGGTTGCAGGGTCACCACTCAACAAATGGTGGTGACTAAAGTGGCAGTGCCCTGCTCGTAACCAAGCTAACAGTTCTTCCTCACGGCGAGACAGCCAGAACGAAGTCGACCAGGCTGGTGGGTGAGCTTTGGCTTCTCTTAGTTTGTTCCCATGAAGGGAGCATCACATGCCAAAGTGAAATGATGCGCCAATAGAGGAAAGTACAAATATCTTGGGAGGGAACAGAGTAAGAGGCGGGCTGACCACGATGGACGGCGGCCCTGGCTGCAACATCAGCTGCGTCATTCCCAGGCAAACTAACATGACCAGGAACCCACATGAACATCACTTGGGCTCTCCCATCCGGTAACAAATGGAGGCAGTCCTGCATCCGCCGGACGATGGGGTTGACTGGATCGGGATCATCTAGACTCTGAAGGGTACTGAGAGAGTCGGAGCAGATCACACAACGAGTGAGCTGCTGCCTACGGACGCAGTGAACAGCCTGATAGAGGGCACAAAGCTCTGCTGTAAAAATTGTGAACTGGTCAAGAAGCCGGTATTGAAACTTATTGGTCCCGGCGACAAAAGCACAGCCAACACCGAATGGTGTATATTCAGGGATATTAAAGGAACGATCATTCGAAGCAAAATAATCTGGTAAAGATGGACTCCAAAACGCCTGTCTTAAGAGCTATGAACACCTCATATTCGATACTGTGAACCAAATCTCTTCTACCATGAGCTCTTTGCTTTCCATATTTTGGCAGGGGGTAGCATGGACCAAACCAAAAAAAAATTGTGTAGTAAACATAGGCTCTAAAATTCATACCTTAAGAGCTGTGAACCCTTGTTCAGTAGAAAAGATGTCTTTCACAGTAGCAAAGCTATTAAAGATGTGCAATTTAGAGTCCACGTTTATCTGACAATTTTTTTCTTGTTGTGGCCCGTTCTACCATCATTGTACAAAAATATGCTATCGGCAAGTTGTGAGCGATAGGTCAGCTGGGGAGTCAAATTCTTCGGGAACAAGCTGAGGTGAAAATGGAAACAAACCTGTGTCTGAAGCCAAGGTGGTGAAGGGCTCTCCCCCATTCGGAAAGTGGCAGTAAGTGTGAACTGCAGCTGCTGAAGCAGGTGACGAAAGCAGACACCGGGAGGCCACAGAAAAGAAACATATATCTCGTACTGGCGGTCAAGAAAAGGTCAAAGGTTGGGTGGCCTGGCAGCATGGAAGAAAGCCGATACGCATACCTACCGAGTATGATGTCATGCTGGTATGACAGTGGTAGTTCACCAGCTTCTGCGTAGAGACTTTCAACAGAGATAGTACAGAAGGCACCGGCGGAGAGACAGATCCCCGAATGGTGTATTCGGATGGCCTAAGATAGATGGCCGTGCAGGGGAGTAGACAATGCATCCATAATCCAACTTGGAGTGGACAAGAGATTGATAGAGGCGGAGGGGGGCAGTCCGGTCAGCTCCCCAAGAGGTACCACTCAATACATGAAGGACATTGAGGGATCAGGTGGAGCGTGAGGCCAGGTAGGACATGTGGGGAGACCAACTGAGTTTCCTATCGAACATAAGCCCTAAGAACTTTATTGCATCCACGAACGGGAGAGCATTTTGGCCCAGTCACAAGAACGGTGGAAGAAACGCCTTGTTCCACCAGAAGTTGACGCAAATGGATTTGGTAGTAGAAAAGCGGAAACCATTTATGACACTCCACAAATAGAGATGGTCCAGAAAACACTGAAGACACATTGCAGGAGACACATCCACTGGGAGCTGCAATAGATAGCAAAGTCTTCAACAAAAAGAGCCAAAAATGTCAGCTGGAAGGCAGTCCATAATAGGATTGATGGCTACGGCGAAGAGGACGACACTCAGTAAGGAGCCCTGAGGCACCCTGTTACTTGTGAAAAGGTGTGAGATAAGGAGGAACCTACACATACCCGTTAAAAATTCCAAGATGAAAGTGGGAAGACGACCACAGAGGCTCCATGTGTGCATAGTACGCAGAACGTAGAATGCCTGTCTGGCAACACGTATCATAGGCTTTCTCCAAATCAAAGAAAACGGCCACTGTTTATCGCTTCTGCAGAAAATTATTCATGATGAACATCAACAGGGTGACGAGATGATCAACCACTCAGCACCGCTTTCGGAACCCACACTGAACATTAGTGAGAAGATGGTGTGACTAGAGCCACCACACTAATCGACCATTTATCATGGGTTCCATCACCTTACAAACGCTGCTGCTGCTAAGGGAAATTGGACGATAGCTGGAAGGAAGAGATTTTATCTCTACCAGGCTTAGGTAGGGGAACAATAGTAGCTCCATGCCAAAGCGTGGGAAATACACTGTCAGTCAAAATACAGTTGTAGGTATTCAGGAGAAAGCGTTTTCCCGCAGGAGGAAGATTCTGCAGCATGAGGACGTGGATTGTATCGGGCCCAGGAGCAGAAGACCAGGATGAGGAGAGAACACGCTCGAGCTCCCTCATAGTAAAAGGAGTATTGTAGCATTCTCGATTCAAAGAGAGAAAACAGGTTGCACGAGCCTCCTCCGCCTGCTTCCGAGGAAGGCAGGCAGGATGGTAGTGGGTGGAGCCAGAAACCTCCGCAAAGTACCGGCCCAAAGCACTGGAAATATCGACAGGGTCGACTATGACGTTTCCCGCCACAGTCAGACCAGGAATCAGGGAGCGGGTGGTAGTCCCGAAAAGCCAGTGCAGGACACCCCAAGTAAAGTAAAGTAAATCTGTTGAACGAGCTGGTGAAGGAAACCCAGCATGCCTTCCTGCTTTCCTTAATAGTGCAACGGCACTGTGCACGTAGTTGCTTGTAGCGGATGCAGTTCGTTAACATAGGACGACAGTGAAAGACACGAAGCGCATGTCGTCGGACACGAATCGCATTGCCGCACTCCACAATCCACCAAGGGACCCGGACCCTATGGAGAGAAGTAGTAGTATGAGGGCTAGAGGATTTGGCAGCTGAGAGAATAACATCCATGAGGTGCTCGACCTGATAATCACAGCTGGAATTGGACGTTTGTCAAAAACTGCCAAGGAGAAATATAACCTCCAGTCAGCAAGAGAGAATTACCAATGAACGGGCAGCTGTGGTGGGGTATGAGTGTACAGGCGAGTCACACAAGGGAAGTGGTCACTCGATTAAGTATCGGAAAGAGCACACCACTTGAGAAGTCGAGCGAGCTGGGCACAGCAGATCGAAAGGTCTAAGTGGGAATAAGTGTGCGTGAAATCAGGGAGAAACGTAACTTTGCCAGCATTAAGGCACACAAGATTAAGATGATTAAGAAGAACTGCCAAAAAAAGAACCTCTCGGGCAGGCGACAGGCAAGCCTCAAAGAGGATGATGGGCACTGGTGTCAACGAGGAGTAGAAAGGGTGGAGGAAACTGAGCAACAAGCTACATCAGGTCTGCCCTAGTGACAGCAGAAAACGAAGGGATGTAAATAGTGCAGAGGAAAAAGGTAAATTCGGGAAGGAAAACTCGGACAGCAACTGCTTGCAGGTGGGTGTGCAATGGGATAGGATGATGACAAACATCATCTCGTAGAAGCAGCATGACCCCAACTACAAGCGAACATTGCGATCGCAGGAGCAGCTGGAGGTACACCCTGTTAGACTGAAGGCCATGGATATTTCATTGTAAAAGGGCCATAAAATTTAGGAAAACTGGAGAATGAAGAACAAACACTCACCTCGACGGCCGCTTAGGGTGAGCCGTCGAGGGAGGATGGCCACTGGAATCCGCGGGTGGAGGATCTTTGTCCATCAATTCAGCAGGATCAATGGAGCTTCCCCGGTGTCGATCAGTTGAAAAGGGCTGACGAGTCAAAGAGGGGGAAGACTGTTTGCCTTTAGATGATTGTTTTAGCTTTTGGCAATTGGCAGAATGGCCAGACGGCTGCAAACTCGAAGTACACAAGAAATCTTCCCGGGAATATTCCTTTATGAATTGACGGTTCACTGGCTGCATTGCAACTGTCTTCGTCGGTGAGGGTGAAGAACGGGTAGCAGAATCCGCAGCCAGGGAAGCGGGAGATGGAGTGTCAGCTTGAAGGCCACCATCGAACTGAACTGTAAGTCACAAGTTTGCGTAGCCGTGTTTTTCATGGGATGGGGTGAGGCTAACACGGTGCTGTAGCTTCCAGACAAAGGGACAGTCGATTTACGGCTTGCCGACAGTTTCCGGGCAACAGGAAAAGGTACCTTCTCCTTCACCCTTATCACCTGAACAGCCCGCTTGTCTTGATAGATGGGACAAGACAAAAAGAAGCAGCATGGTCTCCATGACAATTAACGCAGTGGGGGGAAGGAGGTGGACAGGTGCCTTCGTCTGCATCCCTGCTGCAAGTGACACATTTGGCTGCATTTCTACATGACGTTCTGGTATGATTGAACTGGTGGCATTTATAACATCTGAATGGATTGGGAATTTACAGGCGCACGGGGCCTGCATTTATCTTGGTAGGAAGCGTTAACCGAACTAAAGTCGGGAACAATGTGCGAGGCAGCTTCCTTTTTCATAACTCGATGAACAGCATTAACACCCTGATCCGATAGATAATTAGTTATTTCACACTCTGTCAAACCATCCAACAGCCAGTTGTAGATAACATCACGGGACGAGTTAAGTGTCCTTGTGAGCCTCCACTTTTAAACGATATTTGTGGATGATTTGGGCCTTGAATAGTTTCTGAGCCTGGAGAGCACAATCAATTTCCAAAAGCAGAGTACCACTGCGGAGTCGAGAGCATGACTTCACCGGGCCGGTGATTCCATCAACGCCTTTCTGTATAACAAAGGGGTTTTCAGTAGTAAAAGTCTGGTTTTCGTCTAAACGTGAGACCACTAGATATCGAGGCGCAACAGGAAGAGACATTGAGGCAGGAGCCTCATTCCACTTTCGTTTACAGGAAACACTCAGAGAAAGAGAAGGAAAGTCAGTCATTGGGAGAAAGTCGCCCACGATTGCCAGCGTCTCCGATTGTGCGCTCCTTCCAGCCAGGGGCCCTCCAAAGGGGAACTCCCCGCCTCAGGTGATTGTCCTCACCTCAGGTCACACCTCCCGAACGACAGACAGAGGGACCAATCGGCAGAGGAGGAAGGTAACAGCTCAAGCAATCACCCCTCCCTGGGCGTGGCCTGTACCAGGGGGTACATGGGGGGCCTATATTCCAACTCAGGGCTGGGAATTACCAATTACTCAGTCTCTTGCAATGCGACAAACGCATGGGTGGCCATCAGGCACACACAGGGAGGAGAAAAAAAGATATGAAGGAAAGGAGGAAAGAAAGAATGGCCCCAAACACCGCAGCAGAGGAAAAAGAGAGGGGCACGCGGAAAGAGGGGCACGCGGAAAGAGGGGCACGCGGAAAGAGGGGCACGCGGAAAGAGGGGCACGCGGAAAGAGGGGCACGCGGAAAGAGGGGCACGCGGAAAGAGGGGCACGCGGAAAGAGGGGCACGCGAAAGAGGGGCACGCGAAAGAGGGGCACGCGAAAGAGGGGCACGCGAAAGAGGGGCACGCGAAAGAGGGGTACGCGAAAGAGGGGTACGCGAAAGAGGGGCACGCGAAAGAGGGGTACGCGAAAGAGGGGTACGCGAAAGAGGGGTACGCGAAAGAGGGGTACGCGAAAGAGGGGTACGCGAAAGAGGGGTACGCGAAAGAGCGGCACACGGAAAGAGCAGTCATAACATTCAAGATCCCAGCATAACTGGCAGGCAACCAACCTTTCAACTAGTTTGCAGAGACCATCGGTCCATCTAAACAGATAGTAACTATCAATGGAAATTGGATTTTGATCAGCTTAATGATGGAACAATGACACTAACTTGCCACTGTGAAGGGAAGACACCATTGAGCCAAATACGGCTTAATATCCTGAGAAAAGGCAGCAGTTGAGTAACAGTCAGACTTTTATCAGTGAAAGGTTCATTACATAATTTGGCATGACAAGATGTGAACAATAAGGGGATGTTTTCATTTCGTCGCTTACGCATCTTGAAAGCAGTCGCATAAGAAGAGGTCACCACCATCGTCATGAAGGGGGACGGAAAGTTGTAAATCTTTGGCAGTCCAGTCAACTACAGAGCTTGGCCCACACCTGAGGTACAGAGGCATACGTTCCCAGGAAGGAGACTTAGCACTCCTAGAATTTCTTACTATTGTGTTTAATTAGATAGTAAGCCTTAGCATGAAGTCACTTAAAAGTGATACAGATCGTCTGCGAAAGATGTTGCTAGAAATGTTGCAACATACTTTGGCAATCCTGAACAGCTATTGAAATGTCTTTAGTCCACCATGGCACCAGTCGGTGATGGAGGGGACCCGTAAAATGGGGAACAGCAGCTCTAGCAGCATGGGTGATCGCATCAGAGATCTTGCACATCCTCATCAATGCAGTCTAATAGAGAGGGGGCGAAGTTAACAGTATAGTTATACATCTGCCAGTTGGCTCTTCAAAGCAGCCGCTGTGGTAGTCAATCTATCTGGCAGTATCATGTAGTGACCAACACAGAAAAGTCATGAGATTGGGGGAAGAGATGGTAGATCGACAGGCAAAAAGATGTCATGGGGGCACAGAAGTGGGTTCACTGTCGACGCACAGTTCACGGTCAATAAGAAGTTGGTCAGTCAGAAGACTCCTACCAGAAGAAGTGGTATGCCCGTAAAGGAGGTAGTGTTGATTGAAGTACCCAAGTAGAATAAGAAATTGGGAAAGTTGCTGCAATAAGGTGGTCATACTCACTGAAATATCAGTACACTGGAAATCACCCCTTTTTAATCTGGCTGTTTAACTTACAGAATAGAGCACAAAGCTATACAGGAGGAAAAACTCGCAAATGGGATAGGTAATATCAATTATACCATTAAAGATATATTATTGCATAAATAAATTAATTTATGAGGCATGTCCGGAATGTAAGTATTGTTTTGGGGAAAAAATAAAAAAATAAAAAACCTCATAAAACATTTTTTTCAAACTAAAATTTAGTTTTACAAGAAAGATCATTTCTTAGACTATTTTTCTACATAGTTGCCACCATTGTTCAGACATTTGTCATAGAGGGAAACCAACTTTTCTATGTCCAGTTCATAGAAAGATGTTGCCAGTGAAGACAGCCAATGATGAACAGAGTTTTTTCTGAGTATCAACGCTGTCAAAGCACCTTCCTCCAAACTTGAGCTTTACATTCAAGAGCAAATGATAGCCAGAAGGTGCAAAGTCAGGGCTGTACAGTAAGGTGATCGAACCGCTCCCAACCGAATTTCTGAACAAGGTTTTGTGTGAAACCAGCAGAATGGGGACATGCATTTAATGAAGCAACACAATGCCTGGACTGAGCATTCCATGCCTTTTGTTTTGAATTGCACGTCAAAGTTTCCTCCATGTTCCACAGTACTGAACTGCACTGAGGATTTCACATCTGGGAAGGAACTCAACAAGCAGAAAACTATGCAAAAAATGGTTGGTTGGTTGATTGGGGTTGAAGGGACCAAACAGCAAGATTATCAGTCCCTTGTTTCAAATGTGGTCCATTGAGACAGACTGACATCTCAGAAAAGTCAAAAAAATAAAAGCTAAAAGGCTAAAAAACATAGAAGTGCAGTCGTGTTGTCAATGGTGAAAACAAAATGAGGGAAGTCAAGAAGTGAGTAACTCTGAGGCTATGCTAGAGGCAGGAAATATTCCACCTCTGATGCAGTACAGGCAAGACCACCTGCTATTCAAAAGCGTTCAACTGCTAGAATGTAGAAGTGTGTATTGTAAAAGGAGACTAACCAATTCTAAAAAGTGATAAAAACAGAGTAAAAGGGAAAGAAAAGAGGATCTTGGCCAAGGAGGGGAGTCAGGGATCTCCAAACACAGTTTACATTGGGAGACACCCCAACCCTCATCACCCTGCCCCTACTCCAGAGCGAGAGGAGGAGGAGGATATTAGTGTTTAACGTCCCGTCGACAACGAGGTCATTAGAGACGGAGCTCAAGCTCGGGTGAGGGAAGGATTGGGAAGGAAATCGGCCATGCCCTTTCAAAGGAACCATCCCGGCATTTGCCTGAAGCGATTTAGGGAAATCACGGAAAACCTAAATCAGGATGGCCGGAGACGGGTTTGAACCGTCGTCCTCCCGAATGCGAGTCCAGTGTGCTAACCACTGTGCCACCTCGCTCGGTACTCCAGAGCGAGATTAAAAACCTTAAAACTGAGAATAAAAACCACTTTCATGGAGGAAACAGAACCAGTTCGACCATCCGCGAATCTTTTGCCAACATTAAAGGTAAAGTGTGGGGAAGTCTGTACTTAGTACGCAGAGCCAAAAGAAGGGGGCATTCCACCAAAAGTAGGCTACTGACTGGAAGGCTCCACAATCACAAAGTGGGGGTGGCTCATTACGCAAAAGAAAACCATGGGTCAGCCTGGTATGGCCAATGTGGAGATGACACAGGGTGGTCTAGTCCTTTTGGGAGAGATGGAAGGAAAAATGCCACAGGACAGGTGTCACCTTAATTGCATGAAGTTTAATAGACAGGGAGGTAGCCTCCCAAGAGTTGGCCCATGATTGTGTGAAGTGGGATTTGATGTGAAGCCGTAAATCCGCCCCATGAGGGGTTACAGAGAAGGGGAGCGTCAGTGACTGCTCACAGAGCTAAACAATCAGCAAGCTCATTGCCTGGTATACCCACATGACCAGGGACCAAAAGGAAGTCACCGGAACAACAGCACAGTGAAGATAAGCGAGACAGTTGTGGATGGTCGAGACCAAGGGATGGCGGGAAAAACCCCGGTCAATAGCGAGAAGGCCACTCGAGTCCGTACATAGCAAAACACGGTGGAGTTGGAACTGTTTAATAAAGGTAAGGGCCTGGGAAATTGCCATCAATTGCACAGTAAACACGGCACATGTAGTTGGCAGGAGATGATTTTCCATGCCAACGGAGGACGTGAAGGCATATCCCACACAATCAGCAGATTTAGAGCCATCAGTGTAAAAAACAACAGCACCCCAAAACTCCCATAAAATTTGGTCGAAAGCACAATGGAACACCATTAAAATCATGGCGAAGAGACGCAAGGCAGAGCCCAACTGGTAAACCCGCCTGAGGGCGGGAATCAGGTGGGCAACGTCCTTGGTCTGGGAACAGAACAGGAAAGGAAGGATGAGTGGGGGAGGAACGGACAGCAATTCCATAAGAAACCAGAAGCTGGGACCACCAAACAGAAAGGGGGGAGATCCCAGCTTCAACCAGGAGACTATCAACAGGGCTAGTAGGGAAGGCACCAGTGGCCAAACGGATACCATGATGGTGGACGGGATCCAGAAAGCGCAGTGTGGAAGGAGCAGCTGAACCATAAACTTGAGAACCATAGTCCGAGCAAGACAGCACCATGGCTCGATAAAGGCGGAGAAGGATGGAGCGGTCCGCACCCCAAGAGATGTGTGCAAGTAAGCGAAGGAGATTGAGTTTACAAAAACATCCTACCTTCAGAAGTCTAATATGAGGCAGTCAAGTGAGCTTGTTGTTGAAAAGAAGACCCAGCAAACGAAACTGTGGGACCACAGGTAATCATTAAGCATCGAGGTAGAGCTCCAGATCGGGGTGGATCGTAGTACAGAGACAGAAGTGGACCATCTGCGATTTTAAAGGAGAGAATTGAAACCTGCATGAGAGGGCCCATGCAGAGGCATGCCGTGTAGCTCCCTAGAGCTGCCACTCTGCAGAGGCCATCGAAGAGGAACTAACCCAAATGCAGAAATCATCCACATACAGAGCAGGGGTGACCAAAGGACCGACAGACACCACAAGTCCATTTATAGCAATGAGGAATAGAAGTACATTCAATACAGAACCCTGTGGGCTGTCATTCTCCTGGGTCTGTGGAGAACTGAAAATGGTACCAACCCGAACCCTGAACAACCGATGGAACAGGAACTGGCAGATAAAAATCTGGAGCGAGCCCTGAAGACCCCACTCGGCAGAAGTGTTACAGTGGTTGATAGGCAAACACAAAAGAAAGAAAACTGACTAGCTTTCAAAGTTATCCTTTGATGATCTAAAGTAACACGCACGCACATGCCTATGCCCCTACACGGTGGCGACAGGACTAACAGTGCAAATGCTATTTTTTGGCAGGTTGACTGGTTGTGGTGGGGCCACTATCAGGAGAGGTAGATGAAAGCGGGGAGAGGCACTGGGGGGTGGGTGGCTAGCAGCTCGCAGGGAGGCAGCCAGTTTGACAGTTAGGAATGCAGTAGGGACAGGCGACAGGTATATAGGTGGCACGATTGTATTGGCCAGTGGAAAGCGGCACATGCTGAAGGTGAACTGGGGATATGAACTGGAAGGGGTGACAGGATGGAGGAAAGGGAAACTGTTGGGAGGAGGGTGTAGGGACAGTGAGATATCGGATTGAGTCCAGGATGATTATGGGTGTGGACAATGTGTTGTAAAGGTAACTCCCACCCGCATAGTTTAGAGGAGTTGGTGGTGGAGGGAAGGCACCTGATGGCTCAATTTGTGAAGCAGCCATTGGATTTAAACATGCAGTGCTCAGCTGCATTTTGGCCACTAGGTGGTCAACTTTGTTCTTGACAACAGTATGGCGGTGGCCGTTCATCCTGGTGGACAGCTGATAGACAATCATACCAACATAAAGAGCTGAGCGGTGTTGAAATATGATATGGCTGCTTTTGCTGGTGGTCCGGTCTCTGATAGGGTAGGATAAGCCTGTGATAAGACTGGAGGAGGAGGTGCTGGGTGGGTGGATTTGGCAGGTCTTGTATCTTTGTCTGTCACAGGGATATTATCCCTGAGGCACATGGTTAGGACTAGAATGTTGTGTAGGTTTGATGGGCGATGAAACACCACTTTGAGAGGATTGTGGAAGGAAGGGGGGGGGGGGGGGGAGGATCTTGGGTAGGATGAGATATAGTTAAAGCCTTGGCAAAGGAAATGGTTCAATTGTTCCAGTCTGGGGTATAATAGGTGACATTGGGGGCACTCCTTTGTAGCTGATTCTTGGGTGTGGTGGGAGGACTGGTTGCATGTGTCAATATGGCACAGAAATCCCTCTGTGGACTAGGTTTGGGGGGTATTGCCTGTCTGTGTAGGCCTTTGTGAGGCCTTCAGCACACTGGACACGGGAATTCTTGTCACTACAGGTATGTCATTCATATATGGCTAGGCTGTACAGCAGGCATTTTTTGCTGTGGAAAGGATGACAGCTGTCAAAATTCAGGCACTGCTGGGGGTCAGTGGGTTTCAAGCAGATAGAGGTGTGGATAGAGCCATCAGAGATGTGGAGGTCAACGTCCAGGAAGGCAGCATGTTGGGTACAGGAGGACCAAGTGAAGGGGATGGGAGAAAAGGTGTTGAGGTTGTGAAGGAATGATTATGAAGATATCAATGAACCTGAACCAGACTAGGGGTTGAGAGTTTTTGGAGGTAGGAAGGTTTCCTCTAGATAGCCCATAAAGAGGTTGGCATAGGAGGGTGTCATAAAGGTGCCCATGGTTGTGCCACTAAGTTGTTCGTTAACTTTCCCCTCAAAGGAAAAGTAGTTGTAGGTGCGACCCCAACCTGTCATCCCCTTCTAATTCATGTACCCATTTCACCTTCAGCATGTGCCGCTTCCCACCAGCTGCTACAATCAGGCCAGCCCATGTACTTGCCACCCCTCCCTCACACACTCCAAGCAGGCAAACTGGCCGCATCCCTCTGAGCCACTAGCCACCCATCACCAATCTCTCTCCTTGCCTCCCTACCCACTCCACCTGATACTACCCTGACAACAGCCAATTCGACTGCCAAAAAAGAGCACTTGCAGTCTTAGTCCAGACAGTACCCTGTAGGAGCATAGATTTGTGTGTGTGTGTGTGTGTGTGTGTGTGTGTGTGTGTGTGTGTGTGTGTGTGTGTTTTTTTCTTTTTATGGTTCAACTGGCTCTGAGCACTATGGGACTTAAAATCTATGGTCATCAGTATTTAAATTCTACAAGAACTTTCCAATAACAGCTGATAGAATGTTTTGTTTCCTGGTAGCCTGAAGTAATACTAAATTTAAACTAAAACTTACGTAATTTCTTTTGGGAAAAAAAATTCAAACACTTGACATATTACTTTCGACTTGAGTAATATACAAGCATCCAAAAAGTGTTAATCCAAGATTATAGCAGAGCTTTGTGTTCACCTGCATCAATTCCAAATACCAGGGACTCAATACTCAAGAGAAATTGATAAGGCAGGTAACTGAGAAAGCAGTTCATTGTTCTGCTTTGTTTTGTTTTGTTTTAGGATGCAAAAAACAACTGAGGTCAGATGCACCCAAGTCAAAACTATAGGACGCAAACACAGAGACAAGGGAAACGAGTAGATGTCAGTCCCAATGGAAAGAATAGAAGAAATCTAAACAAGGCACATGGAAAAAGGACTAAAAAAATGCCATACAAAAGTGGAGATCCCAAACTAAAAATTAAATGGATTTCGCCATATTGCTTCTGTGGATAAAAAGTAAAATGTGGGCAACAGCCTGCACATCATTTGCTAAAACAGCTGATAAATTACACGGCAAACCCAAGATGGAACGTAAATTAGTAAAAAAAGGGCATTCCAGCAGGTAGTGGCAGACAGTTAAAATTTGGGCACAATGTGTACACAGTGGTGGGGCAGCGCCACTGAGCAAATGACGATGGCTAAAAAAGGCAGTGCCCAATATGCAGCCAAGTTAAAATAATCTCCTCTCAGTTGGAGGGCCAAGAGGAGGTCGTCCAAGGTGCTGGGAGAGGCTTAATATGCAAGCTTATTCCCATGAAGGGGGGACCATTGGCAATGCCAAAGGGACACCACCTCCTGACAGATGGCAACGCAGAGATCATCGGAGGGAATAGAGGTACTCACGGGCTGACGTAAGAGGACTGCAGCCTCGTTTCCTGGCAGACCAACATGACCAGGGACCCACAGAAACATGACATTGGCTCCACCAAGAGTGAGCAAGTGACAGTTTTCCTGTACCCATTGCACTAAGGGATGAGCAGTGTACAGAGCAGAGAGACTTTGAAGGGCACTGAGTGACTCAGAGCAGAGGACACAGTTGGGAAGGCTGTGTCGCCGGATGTACTCTGTGGCCTGATACAAGGAGAGAAGCTCAGCTGTAAATACTGAGGAGTTAGCCAGAACCCGATATCGAAAGACATAGGTGCCAATGACGAATGCACACCCAACCCCATGGTCTGTCCAAGAGCCTTCAGTGTATACAAAGGTACTATCACTAGGTTCCATGCAAAGGTCGTGAAACTCAAGGCGATAGACCAAGGCTGGAGTAGTGTCCTTAGGAAGCAAATGAAGGCTCAGGTTAACATTGGCTGCTTCACGAATCCCAGGTGGTGAAGGGTTCACACCCAAAGGGAAAGTTGCAGGTAGCGTGAAGTTAAGCCACCGGTAGCAAGTGGCAAAAACTGACTCCAGGAGGCAACAGAGAAGAGGGACGAGCCCCATACTGACGATCAAAGGAGGAAGTATAGGAAGGGTGGCCACGCATGGCAGACGAACGGCATGCATACCTGCTGAGGAGAAAGTCACGGCGGTACGACAGTGGTAGTTCAGCAGCTTCAGCATACAGACTCTCAACCGGGCTGGTGTAAAATATGCCTGTCGCCAAACGGATGCCACGATGATGGATAGTGTAGAGACAGCGTAAAAGGGATGGGCATGCTGGGTGCATAAACAAAGCACCCACAGGTGAGTTTCAAATGGACAAGGAACCGGTACAAATGAAGGAGGGTGGTTCGATCGGCACCCCAAGAAGTACAATTGAGGACACTTAGGTCATTGAGGGACTGTGTACAGCGGGCTGACAGGTAAGATCCATGGGAGGATCAAGCGAGTTTTGTATCAAGCATTAGCCCAAGGAATTTCGTAGTGCCAACAAACGGAAGGGCAACAGGCCCAAGATGTAGAGATGTGGGGGTAACCATTTTCACTGCCAGAAATTTAGACGGTTTTGTAAGTGGAAAAGCGAAAGCCATCGGCGATGCTCCAGGAGTGAAGACGATCAAGAAAGCACTGAAGATGTCGCTCAATGAGACAGGTCTGTGGAGAACTGCAATAGATGGCAAAATCATCGACAAAAAGAGAGCTGGCTATGCCTGGCGGGAGACAGGCCATGATAGGGTTAATGGCGATAGCAAAGAGTATGATGCTCAAGACGGAACCCTGAGGTACACCATTTGCCTGAATAAAAGTGTCCGACAAAGCACAACCTCCACGCACCTTGAAAACTCTTCCTGTAAAAATGCCCGAAAAGAACAGGGTAGGCCCCCACGGAAGCCCCACGTGTAAAGAGTATGGAGGATACCAGTTCTCCAGCAGGTATCGTCGGTCTTCTCGAAATCGAAAAACACGGCCACAGCCTGGGACTTCTGCAGAAAACCATTCATGACATGGGTGGACAAAGTAATGAGTTGGTCAAGTGCAGAACGCCGCGCTCTAAATCCACACTGTACATTCTTGAGTAAATGGCGAGATTCGAGCCACCACACCAGCCGGGCATGAATCATACGTTCTATCACCTTGGAAACTCAACTGGTAAGAGAGATGGTGCGGTAGCTAGAAGGAAGGTTTTTGTCCTTATTGGGTATGACAGTAGCTTCACGCCAGCATCCAGAAAATGTGCCCTCAGCCAAGATGTGGTTGTATGTGTTAAGCAAAAAGTGCTTGCCCGCAAGAGAGGTGCTGCAACATCTGAATGTGGATAGTGGTTGGTTGGTTGTTTTGGGGAAGGAGACCAGACAGCGAGGTCATCGGTCTCATCGGATTAGGGAAGGACGGGGAAGGAAGTCGGCCGTGCCCTTGGAAAGGAACCATCCCGGCATTTGCCTGGAGCGCAATAAGCAGCATTACTGCATTTACTAGGCAATCTTGTATTTTAATAACCGTTTAAATTTTGTTGATTTGTTTGCGCTCTCTGTAGATTAGTTCAGACGTTCTTTGCAAAACAGTTTTTAGCATGGATAGGGACTGCAACTGCTGTGTTCGGATGCAGGCTGAGTTGGCATCCCTTCGCTCCCAGCTTCAGGCAGTGTTGGCTTCGGTCACACAGCTTGAGGCTGTTGCCAATGGGCATCACTGTGGGGGTCCGGATGGGGGTTTGTCGGGGACGGCCAGCTCGTCCCACGCATCCCCTGATCGGACTAAGACTGTGGTTGCCCGGGATACTGCCCGCATTGAGGCTGATCCCTCACCTGTGGTAGAGTGGGAGGTCGTCTCAAGGTGTGGCAGGGGGCGAAAGACATTCCGGAGGGCTGAACGGAAAGCCTCTCCAGTTTGTCTGACGAACCGGTTTCAGGCTCTGTCTCAGGCTGATACTGATCTTCGGCCTGACATGGCTGCTTGTCCTGTTCCAGAGGTTGCCCCTCAGTCTGCAAGATCCGGGCAGTTGCAGAGGGTGGGCTTACTGGTAGTTGGGAGCTCCAACGTCAGGCGCGTAATGGGGCCCCTTAGGGAAATGGCAGTAAGAGAGGGGAAGAAAACCAATGTGCACTCCGTGTGCATACCGGGGGGAGTCATTCCAGATGTGGAAAGGGTCCTTCCGGATGCCATGAAGGGTACAGGGTGCACTCATCTGCAGGTGGTCGCTCATGTCGGCACCAATGATGTGTGTCGCTATGGATCGGAGGAAATCCTCTCTGGCTTCCGGCGGCTATCTGATTTGGTGAAGACTGCCAGTCTCGCTAGCGGGATGAAAGCAGAGCTCACCATCTGCAGCATCGTCGACAGGACTGACTGCGGACCTTTGGTACAGAGCCGAGTGGAGGGTCTGAATCAGAGGCTGAGACGGTTCTGCGACTGTGTGGGCTGCAGATTCCTCGACTTGCGCCATAGGGTGGTGGGGTTTCGGGTTCCGCTGGATAGGTCAGGAGTCCACTACACGCAACAAGCGGCTACACGGGTAGCAGGGGCTGTGTGGCGTGGGCTGGGCGGTTTTTTAGGTTAGATGGCCTTGGGCAAGTACAGAAAGGGCAACAGCCTCAACGGGTGCGGGGCAAAGTCAGGACATGCGGGGACCAAGCAGCAATCGGTATTGTAATTGTCAACTGTCGAAGCTGCGTTGGTAAAGTACCAGAACTTCAAGCGCTGATAAAAAGCACCGAAGCTGAAATCGTTATAGGTACAGAAAGCTGGCTGAAACCAGAGATAAATTCTGCCGAAATTTTTACAAAGGTACAGACGGTGTTTAGAAAGGATAGATTGCATGCAACCGGTGGTGGAGTGTTCGTCGCTGTTAGTGGTAGTTTATCCTGTAGTGAAGTAGAAGTGGATAGTTCCTGTGAATTATTATGGGTGGAGGTTACACTCAACAACCGAACTAGGTTAATAATTGGCTCCTTTTACCGACCTCCCGACTCAGCAGCATTAGTGGCAGAACAACTGAGAGAAAATTTGGAATACATTTCACATAAATTTTCTCAGCATGTTATAGTCTTAGGTGGACATTTCAATTTACCAGATATAGACTGGGACACTCAGATGTTTAGGATGGGTGGTAGGGACAGAGCATCGAGTGACATTATACTGAGTGCACTATCCGAAAATTACCTCGAGCAATTAAACAGAGAACTGACTCATGGAGATAACATCTTGGACCTACTGGTAACAAACAGACCCGAACTTTTCGACTCTGTATGTACAGAACAGGGAATCAGTGCTCATAAGGCCGTTGCAGCATCCCTGAATATGGAAGTTAATAGGAATATAAAAAAAGGGAGGAAGGTTTATCTGTTTAGCAAGAGTAATAGAAGGCAGATTTCAGACTACCTAACAGATCAAAACGAAAATTTCTGTTCCGACACTGACAATGTTGAGTGTTTATGGAAAAAGTTCAAGGTAATCCTAAAATGCATTTTAGACAGGTACGTGCCGAGTAAAACTGTGAGGGACGGGAAAAACCCACCGTGGTACAACAACAAAGTTAGGAAACTATTGCGAAAGCAAAGAGAGCTTCACTCCAAGTTCAAACGCAGCCAAAACCTCTCAGACAAACAGAAGCTAAACGATGTCAAAGTTAGCGTAAGGAGGGCTATGCGTGAAGCGTTCAGTGAATTCGAAAGTAAAATTCTATGTACCGACTTGACAGAAAATCCTAGGAAGTTCTGGTCTTATGTTAAATCAGTAAGTAGCTCGAAACAGCATATCCAGACACTACGGGATGATGATGGCATTGAAACAGAGGATGACACGCGTAAAGCTGAAATACTAAACACCTTTTTCCAAAGCTGTTTCACAGAGGAAGACCGCACTGCAGTTCCTTCTCTAAATCCTCGCACAAACGAAAAAATGGCTGACATCGAAATAAGTGTCCAAGGAATAGAAAAGCAACTGGAATCACTCAATAGAGGGAAGTCCACTGGACCTGACGGGCTACCAATTCGATTCTACACAGAGTACGCGAAATAACTTGCCCCCCTTCTAACAGCCGTGTACCGCAAGTCTCTAGAGGAACGGAGGGTTCCAAATGATTGGGAAAGAGCACAGGTAGTCCCAGTCTTCAAGAAGGGTCGTCGAGCAGATGCGCAAAACTATAGACCTATATCTCTGATGTCGGTCTCTTGTAGAATTTTAGAACATGTTTTTTGCTCGCGTATCATGTAATTTCTGGAAACCCAGAATCTACTATGTAGGAATCAACATGGATTCCGGAAACAGCGATCGTGTGAGACCCAACTCGCTTTATTCGTTCATGAGACCCAGAAAATATTAGATACAGGCTCCCAGGTAGATGCTATTTTTCTTGGCTTCCGGAAGGCGTTCGATACAGTTCCGCACCGTCGCCTGATAAACAAAGTAAGAGCCTACGGAATATCAGACCAGCTGTGTGGCTGGATTGAAGAGTTTTTAGCAAACAGAACACAGCATGTTGTTATCAATGGAGAGACGTCTACAGACGTTAAAGTAACCTCTGGCGTGCCACAGGGGAGTGTTATGGGACCATTGCTTTTCACAATATATATAAATGACCTAGTAGATAGTGTCAGAAGTTCCATGCGGCTTTTCGCGGATGATGCTGTAGTATACAGAGAAGTTGCAGCATTAGGAAATTGTAGCGAAATGCAGGAAGATCTGCAGCGGATAGGCACTTGGTGCAGGGAGTGGCAACTGACCCTTAACATAGGCAAATGTAATGTATTGCGAATACATAGAAAGAAGGATCCTTTATTGTATGATTATATGATAGCGGAACAAACACTGGTAGCAGTTACTTCTGTAAAATATCTGGGAGTATGCGTGCTGAACGATTTGAAGTGTAATGATCATATAAAATTAATTGTTGGTAAGGCAGGTACCAGGTTGAGATTCATTGGGAGAGTGCTTAGAAAATGTAGTCCATCAACAAAGGAGGTGGCTTACAAAACACTCGTTCGACCTATACCGTGATAGCGTTACGGAGATGTTTAATAAACTCAAGTGGCAGACTCTGCAAGAGAGGCACTCTGCATTGCGGTGTAGCTTGCTCGCCAGGTTTCGAGAGGGTGCGTTTCTGGATGAGGTATCGAATATATTGCTTCTCCCTACTTATACCTCCCGAGGAGATCACGAATGTAAAATTAGAGAGATTAGAGCGCGCACGGAGGCTTTCAGACAGTCGTTCTTCCCGCGAACCATACGCGACTGGAACAGGAAAGGGAGGTAATGACAGTGGCACGTAAAGTGCCCTCCGCCACACACCGTTGGGTGGCTTGCAGAGTATAAATGTAGATGTAGATGTAGATGTAGGGAAATCACTGTGGATAGTGTCTGGTCCTGGGGTGGAGGACCGGGATGAACTGAGAGCATGATCTAGCTACCACCTCATAGTGAAGGCGGCATTGTAGCACTGACGATTCTGAGAAGAGGAGGGTATCGCCGAGCCTCCTATGGATAAGGGCAGAGTGATAGTGGGAAGAGATCAAAACTTCCGCAAAATGGCGGCCCAAGGTGTTGGAGATAGCAACAGGATCCATGATGACAGCGGCGCCTACTGTCAGGACAGAAATGGGGGAATGGATCTTTGTTCCAGAGAGCCATCAGAGGTTGGCCCAAACAACAGAGAAAGGTGTGGAACTGTTAAAAGAACTAGTGAACAAAATCCAACTAGCTCTCTTGCTATCCCGAAGAACTCGACGACACTTTGCACGCTGGAAATAATGAATGCAATTTTCCAGCACAGGGATGCAGTTAAAAATGCAGAAAGCACGTGTCCGTGCATGAATTGCGTTGTGACATGCCTCAGTCCACCAAGGGAATGGGACATGACGTGGAACTGAGGAAGTGCAATGAGTTCTGCAGCAGTAAGGATAACACTTGTGAGATAGTCCACCCGGTCATCACAACTGCCATTGCCTTCCTCTGACCATAATGCGGACGAATGATGATTATGAAGATGACACAACACCCAATCATCTTGAGGCAAGGAAAATCCCTGACCCCACCAGGAATTGAACCCGGGACCCCGTACTCAGGAAGCGAGAATGCTACCGCAAGACATATCAAACGCAAATGTGCTGGTAAAATTTGAAATAGTGGCATCAATGGCTGGTCTTCTGTGCTCAAAATTTTTCCAAGTGACTGGTCAACAAAGTGTTAAGGTTTGAATGACAGTCAAACACTTTGTGATTTAAAAAATTCATTGCAGAGTCCGACACTTAACATAATTTATCTTGTATAAAAGTATATTTACTTTTAAAGTAAAGTTTCTCAAACTACGTTTCACAAATTTTCCCGTAACCTGTTAGAATTTAAACTGTTGTGATGCCACGCTCATCGAAAGCAGTTTGTTGTTATGGAGTATTGCATAGTCTTTGTCCTAAAGCCTTTGACACATTTTGTTGCTGGCAGACAGTTGTGTGGACCATGTTTTGTTGCAAGTGGTGCATTTTCTTTGTAACTTAAGTTTTATATTGGTGTTTTTCTCTCATTTATGTTTTATTGGTGCAGTAGTTTGCTGTAGTAGTGGGCTAAAGTAAAGTTTTTTGTTAGTGTATCAGTTCTTACCAGTCACAATGACAATAATTTAACTCAAAACCAAAAGCCCAGACTTCTAAAAAATTCCAGGGTTTTTGCCAGATTTCCTGGCTGTCCTAGAGCCTATACATTTTGACGCCATAACAGTGAACTCAGAAATGTATTGCATTACCCTCAGAAAATTGAAGAAATGACTTTAGAGTGTTCAGTGTCACAAAAATGCAAAAAACTTATCTTTCTTCATGACACTGCAAGGCCTCACATACGGCTGTGCATCCAAGAGGAGCTCACAAAACTTCATTGGACTGTTCTTCCTCATCCACCCTATAGCCCGGCCCAGGTGCTGCACCTTCCAACTTCCATCTGTTTGGCCTAATGAAGGATGCACTCCACGGGAAGCAGTACATAGATGATGGGGCGGTTATTGATGCAGCAAGATGTTAGGTCTGACATCGACCAGTAGAGTAGTACCATGCGGGCATACAAGCCCTCCCTGAAAGATGGCATAAGGCTGCCACACTGAACTGAAATTACGTTGTAAAATAGGGTTTTGTAGCCAAAAGAGTGGGGAATAAAATGATGTATTGCATGGATGGCCAAGAATTCAGCTCATGGGCCTGGCCCGGGCACGAGTGCCAAAGTGCTTAGCTTTGCTTCACATTTCCCCCACTACCACACCACGCTGTCTGAGCACAAAGAGGGGTAAGAGGGAAAACTGTGAATGTGCTGCATTTAAAATGTCAGTACAGTCGCACTGCATGCTACTTGGTTTTATATTTTACATTTCTCAACAACATAGAACACACACAAAACAAATTTCCAGTATTTTTTTAATTATTTAAGACATAGTATGATTTTTAACTGGTACAAACTGTTGGTGTATAGACAGATCTATACAATTACACTGAGTTTGACACATAATTTGCCACATATCGCAACTTACTTAATTTCATAATTGAAAAGAGGTCCTTCACACAAATATGTCAATCAAAGTATTGTAGCGTTTTTGCAACCTCATTATGGAGACTTGGAAACTCTACCTGAGGAAAGCAATGCTGACATGCTGGGCAGTTTTAGCACAAAAAGATTTCTCATTAAAACTAGAATTACCTTGCAGGTCAATCAGTTACATCTGCACATGCACAGTGGTGCTTTCAACTGAAATGGCAAACGATCTCGAAAACAGATCAGAAACAGATGTAAGATTGACAGTGCCCTCAAGATCTTTATAAAACTATTCTTGTAATTCCTTCAAGGCCACACTGAATTCTTCAAACTTTGCGTTCAACAATTTGATGTTGTTTTTAAATGTATCCCCATCAAATCAGAAATAAGTTACTTTGTAACATCTTGCTGGGGGCAATGTGCAGTGAAATCCATTTAAAACGCGAAGTATACATTCCATTCTAATTTTTGTTCTTGCACACCTTTGTCCTTAATAAATTAAACAATAGCAAGTTTTAAATTGATAAATCATTCCAGACATGTTCCTTGACTTAACCAACATACTTTGCAGTAATATATAAAGTATCCATACTATTCATTCAGTTCCACTGAAAACTGTTGATTCTGAATGGAATAATGCGTGCGACTTCAGAAATTTTTATTATTTGTATCACCAATTTCTTCACATGCTGCAGGCCAGCAAATTTAGCAGAAAGTGCTTTTTGATGTACAGAACAATGAGTTACATCTGCTGATCATTGTAATTCTTTGCTCTTTCATTGTCAACTAAATCTTTAAATTCTTTCTGCATGGTATTGTAATGTCATTTCATAGCAAATATGTAGTATCTGTCGCTTATGCAAATTGCGAATTCTCATCCCTCTCTCCTGTCATTCCCATTCATTTTAACAGATTGTGAAGACAGTTCGCTAGATTACCTCTTTTTGAGCAAACAGCCACTGGACCTTCAGCCACGATCAAACAGCGAAGGTTAAACGGCGCTGACAGTACGATTCTGCCGAACTCCGAGTTTTACCAACTGAAAAATACCGCACTGCAATGCTAAATGAAACATAGCACTGTTCCACGTACTTCTAAGGACTGAGCAAAGCAGAGTGGGAGGCTGAGTCTTGGCCTGCCCACAGCCTGCACATGCTGCACACATGAATCTTGGACACTGTGGCCGGCTCTGATGTATTGGAATCCTGAAAAAAACCAACTGGTTTTCAGAACAAAAGTGTTGCATTACACATTGAACACCCCTAGTAATATTCATTAACTAGACCTTCATTAACATACATACTCCACAAGCCATTTCACGGTGCATGGCGGAGGACATCTTGTCCCTCTACTAAAGTGCACATCATTTACGACGGCGGCCGAGTTTAGGTTCGTTCTGCGCATCTGACGTCACAAAACATAGTCAGCCAATGAACAGAGAACGACGTTGCCAGAGCTCGACTGCAGTGCAGAGCACGGACGAGTGACTTCAGTTTTAGAAACGTTCAGTCATAAATAAAGTAATTGAACAAAAGCAATGTCTTGATAGCAGACTTTCTTTTACAGAAAGTTTGGAAAAAGCATTCTTTATACCAATTGCTTCATATTGTATTAATTAATTAAAACAAACAAGCAATAAGCCTCCAATTCAGGCGATAACAAGGAAAGGTGTCTATCATTCTCACTAACCTCTTTTTCGCAATAAAGAAGAGCGGTAATTGTTTATTTCCTATTGTACTTCGACGAAATGTGAGTAATTCATAGTCATACCAGCAGTGTTTGTCGGTATTTTGCGTGCCATTTTAAAGTCCTGCCGGATATTTATTGAAGGATGAGCTGCGTTAGTGTAATGGTTAAATATTTTGGTTGCCAAGCGAAAGGTTGTGAGTTCAAATCTTGTTTGATGCTTAATATTTTCTTTATTTAAAAACAATATCGAAGTGTCTTACTTTATGAATTTTATTCGTTTGAATGTAATTTTTTGAAATTTGTAGTGGCAACTAAAATCGACAATATGGAAAGTATATGCTATGGACTTTTACCTCTGCAAACTCTTCAAAATTTCGTGCAGTGGTTTACTACATGTAATGCTGCACAATAACTGCGTTGAACATCCAAACAAAATTAAGTCAGTTATGTGGGGAGGTATCAGTCAAGAAGATGTGTAAAAATCAAATTTTTGGGCCAAATAGTTTTTGTGAAATCGAATGATAAAGTGTGTCAAAGCAGTCGAAACACCACGTGTCTGCACAGGCGAGCAGTGCAGTTGGGGGGTTGGGTTGTTTGGGGGAAGAGACCAAACAGCGAGGTCATCGGTCTCATCGAATTGGGGAAGGACGGGGAAGGTAGTCGGCCGTGCCCTTTCAAAGGAACCATCCCGGCATTTGCCTGGAGCGATTTAGGGAAATCACGGAAAACCTAAATCTGGATGGCCGGACGCGGGATTGAACCGTCGTCCTCCCGAATGCGAGTCCAGTGTGCTAACCACTGCGCCACCTCGCTCGGTGAGCAGTGCAGTGATGACAAAATCGCGCACAGCCCGGAATGCGGGGAGCATGTCTCTGCAGCAGCGAAAGGGTTAATGCGGCCGTGGTGGCTTTACTTCATAAACTGCTCGCTCCCCCCTAAACGTAAGTTTGCGAACTATACTATGGCGCTGTTCTCTTGGTGCGTACAACTGGCAACGCAGCAATCTCCCGCATCTGGGCGGGCATGCGCGAACCGCCAAGATAAAAGAATTTAACTATAGTCACTTCCTTTCCAGTTCCATTCGCAAATAGTGTGAGGGAAAAACTACTATCTATATGCTTCCATATATATCTTCATGGTTGGTTGGTTGGCTGGTTTAAAGGCACGAGAAGGGACGAAACTACAAAGTCATCGGTCCCTTGTTCCTAACAAAACAATGCCACAAGTGTGAGAATAAAACAGACGAAACATATAACACAAAGCAGAAAGGAAGAAAAAGCCACAAGAATGAAGGGAATGCAATGAACACTAAAAGGAACAAAAGAGGACAAGAAAGCAACAGAGAGACACTAGAAACAGAAGAGAGTAAAACATGTAAGCAAATTACAGTGGCTGGTCAACCACGAGGATAAAAAGGGAAAGTCAGCCACTCTGCAACACATTAAAATCTCCACCCTAAAAGCGCTAGAGTGGAGGACACACAGGGACAAAGTACATGTGCTAAAACCTACGTAGAAGTATAAAACCCACTCTCACAGATAAAACGTAAAACTAAAGCTGCTGTGGAGGCACTGTCGTCCAACACCGAAGGCAGGGTGCTGGGAAAGTTAAGAGTCTGCCGCAGAGCGGCTTAAAAGTGGGCAGTCCAGCATTAGGTGGATGACTGTCATTTGGGAGCCACAGCGACACTGAGGTGGGTCCTCGTGTCGGAGTAGGTAACCATGCGTTAGCCACGTATGGCCAATGCGGAGCTGGCAGAGGACAACTTATTCCCTGCGAGAGGCCTGCATGGAAGACTTCCACACATTCATAGTCTCCTTAATGACTGTTTGTTGTGCATGCTGTTATGCCATTCCGTCTCCCAAACACGGAAAACCTGTGGTGTGAGAAAGAAAGCAAGTCAGCTTCGGAGATGCCTATCTCCGGAAGTGGATTCGGCGTCGTCTGTTTGGCCAGCCTGTCGGCAAGTCCGTTGCCGGGAATTCCGACGTGTCCTGGGGTCCACACAAACAAGACGGAACGGCGGGACTGTTCCAGAACATAGATGGACTCCTGAATGGATGCTACCAGAGGGTGGCAAGGGTAGCACTGGTCCATATCTTGCAGGCTGCTCAAAGAGTCAGTACACTCACCAGGGCATGAGCGGATGAACTCAAGAGCACGAGATATGGCTGCCAGCTCCGCAGTGAAAACACTGCAGCCAACTGGCAAGGAGTGCTGCTCAATATGTCCTCCATGAACATACGCAAAGCCTATGTGACCAACACTCATTGAGCCGTCAGTGTAAACCACTTCAGAGCTCCGAAACACGTCAAGAATCGAGAGGAAGTGACAGCGGAGAGTGGCGAGATTAATGGGGTCCTTAGGGCCACGCAAAAGATCCAGACGAAGCTGCGTACGTGAACGGACCGCAAGTAGAGGTGGTGAAGAGAAGAACTCCGGTTCGGAGAGAAGCGACCGCACACAAACTGCAACCGTTAGTCCTGATCTTGGACGCCGATGCGGGAAATGGACTGCCACGGGCAAGAAAAGGAGACGGTAATTTGGATGCTCAGGGGAACTATGAATTTGTGCTGCGTAACTAGCGAGCAGCTGCGTACATCTGATCTGCAGTGGAGGGACACCAGCCTCCACCAGTAAGCTGGTCACCGGACTCATCCTAAAAGCTCCTGTCACTAGTTGAACCCCACAGTGGTGCACAGGGTCGAGTAAATGCAATGCTGAAGGTGCTGCTGAACCATAAACCACACTACCATAGTCAATTCACAATTGGTCCACAGCTCGTGGTCGTGCGGTAGCGTTCTCACTTCCCACGCCTGGGTTCCCGGGCTCGATTCCCGGCGGGGTCAGGGATTTTCTCTGCCTCGTGATGACTGGGTGTTGTGTGATGTCCTTAGGTTAGTTACGTTTAAGTAGTTCTAAGTTCTCGGGGACTGATGACCATAGATGTTTAGTCCCATAATGCTCAGAGCCATTTGAACCAATTCACAATTGGACAAGGGCTCTGTAGAGCTGCAGCAGCGTACAGCGATCTGAACACCAACTGGTGTTGCTCAGGCAACGGAGGGCATTGAGGTGCTGCCAGAAATTCCGCTTAAACTGACGAAAATGAGGCTTAAGCTGACGAAAATGAGGCTTAAGCTGACGAAAATGAGGGAGCCAAGTCAATCGGGCCTCAAAAACCAGTCCTAGGAATTGATATGTCTCCACTACAGTGAGTGGATCATCATTAAGGTAAAGTGTGGGTTCCGGATGAACGGTACGCTGCTGACAGAAGTGCATGAGACACAACTTTGCAGCTGAAAACTGGAAGCCATGGGCTAGAGCCCATGACTGCGCCTTGTGGATGGCTCCCTGGAGGCGCCGCTCAGCAACAGCAGTACTGGAGCAGCAGTACGAAATGCAGAAGTTGTCTGCATACAGAGAAGGTGAGACGGAGGGCTCAACAGCTACTGCTAGACCATTAATGGCTACTAAAAATAGAGAGACACTCAATACAGAGCCCTGCGGGACTCCATTCTCCTGGACATGTATGGATCTATGGGAGTCACCAACTTGGGCACGGGAAGTACGGAGCGACAGAAAGTTTTGGATAAAAATCAGGAGTGGTCCCTGGAGACCCCACTCATACAATGTGGCAAGGATACTATGTCGCCAAGTCATGTCGTATGCTTTACGCAAGTCAAAAAAGATGGCAACCAGGTCTTGCCGTCTCGAAAAGGCTGTTCAGATGGCAGACTCGATGGACACAAGATCATCAGTGGTAGAGCAACCCTGGCAGAAGCCGCTCTGACATGGAGCCAGCAAGCCACATGACTCCAGGACCCAACCCAACTGGTGACGTACCATACGTTCCAGCAGCTTACAAAGAACACAGGTGAGGCCGATGGACCAATAGTTATCCACATCAAGCAGGTTTTTACCGGGTTTGGGCACTGGAATGATGGTGCTCTCCCGCCACTGCGATGGATAGATGCCATCGCACCAGATCCAGTTCAAGATGACGAAAAGATGTCGCTTGTAGTCAGATGAGAGATGTTTAATCATCTGGCTGTGGATGCGATCAGGCCCAGGAGCTGTGTCGGGGCAATGTGCAAGGGCACTGAGGAGCTCCCCACTCCGTAAATGGGGCGTTATAGGATTCACTTTCACTGCAGGATGCAGTCAATGAGAGGATATTCCCTTCCAGCCGCCGTTTGAGTGTGCAAAAGGCTAGTGGGTAATTCTCTGATGCAGAGGCATGAGCGAAGTGCTCAGCAAAGTGCTAGACAATCGCGTTTGTGTCAGTACATAACTTGCCATTTATGGTAACACCGGAGACAGGTGTTGGTGCCTATACCTGAAACGACGTTTGATCTTTGCCCAGACTTGGAAAGGTGACACGTGGCATCCAATGGTTGAGACATATCTCTCCCAACACTTCTTCCCATGTTTGATAAGGTAGCGAATACGGGCCCAGACCCATTTATAGGCTACGAGGTGCTCCGGAGAAGGGTGCCGCTTATGCCACTGTAGAGCTCGCCGATGCTACTTAATTCCTTCAGCGACTTCCGGAAACCACCAAGTGACTGCCTTACGCCTCAGGCACCCTAAAGAGCAAGGGATCGTGTTTCCTGTGGCAGAAACAATTGTGCTAGTCATATCAATGTTACCGTGTGGAGGAGATTCAGTGGTGACAGCAGAGGTAAAAGTTCCCCAGTCCACCTTGTTCAAAGCCCATCTGGGCAGGTATCCATGTGCCTGACGCTGGGGGAGTGACAGGAAGATGGGGAAGTGGTCACTACCACACAGGTCATCATGTGCTCTCCAGTGGATAGATGGGAGAAGTCATGGACTGCAAATTGATAAATCAATGGCCAAGTAACTACCATGAGTCACACTGAAATGTGTGGCGCCCCAGTATTTAAGAGGCAGAGGTCGAACTGAGACAGTAAAGTTTCAACATCTCTGCCTCGACCAGTAAGCATGGTACCACCCCACAAGGGGTTATGGGCATTAAAATCTCCCAGAAGTAGGAAAGGTTTATGGAGTTGATCAATCAGTGCAGCTCATACATTCAGGGGTACTGCACCATCCACAGGAACATATACATTGCAGACAGTTATTTCCTGTGTCGTCGTCATTCTGACAGCCACAGCCTCAAGATGGGTTTGAAGTGGCAAATGTTCACTACAAACCAAGTTTAGGACAAAACGCAGACTCCACCTGACACTCGATTATAGTCACTACGGTTCCTGTAATATCCCTTATAGCCGCAGAGTGCAGGGGTCCACATTGCTGGGAACCAGGTTTCCTGGACGGCAATGCAGATAGCAGGTGTAAAGCTTAATAGTTGCCGTAGCTCAGCCATGCGGTGTAAAAAACAGCCACAATTTCACTGGAGGATGACATCGTGAGACTGGGAAGGCATGGAACATTCAATGAGGCAGTTTACGCCTCACAGTCACCAACTGCCACCGATTTATTGCCTGAGCAGTCTATATCCATTGTGTCTGAGGGTCTGGAGAGACCTAGGTCCTCAGTGGATGCCAAAATCTCCACCCTATCCTCAGCTGCAGAGCTTGTAGGTAGCCGAGGTGTGAGTGCCACCGCAATTTCCTTGGTCTTAGGGGTTTTCTTTTTGGATTTCCCTCGCTGCTCCTTGGGTTTCCCTGGCTCAGAGGAGTTCACTGGCTCAATCTCCAGGACTGAGGATGAGTGTGAAGCCGTATGACCAGCTGCTTTTTGGGCTCTTCAGCCACTGGCAGGTGTCGTCTTTCCCACTAGAAGAAACCTGGGAAGGGAGGGACCCAAGGGACCCCTCCCTAGCGAGAGAAGCCGAAGAAGACTTACGCTTCTCCGGCTTAGAAGTGGGGATGGATGTCCCCGATGATTGGGGGGGGGGGGGGGGGTGTTTCTCCCAAAGTAGGTGGTGCAGGAGCAACAGGGAGGGAAATGACCTCCACCATCAAGGGGGCAGCTGTAATCTTCCGGCTCTTAGAGGTGACCTGTGTTGGTGGAGCTGATGGTGCCAGAACTGTTGTAGCGGCGGCGTAAGACGATGTCATATGCACAGGATGCTGGCGTTCAAATATTCTCTTAGCCTCAGTGTAGGTCAGTCTGACCAGGGTCTTTTACTCCATGATTTTCCTTTCTTTCTGGAGAATCCTGCAGAAAGGCGAGCAAGGCGAATGGTGCTCTCCACAGCTGACACAGATGGGAGGCGGGGCATATGGTGTAATGGGATGTGACGGGCGTCCGCAATCTCGGCATGTGATGCTGGAAGTACAGCGCGAAATGTACACCTCGTCGCTCTAAATTGATGCACAGCTCATCATCGGACTGCAAAAGGTCTCTGTGAAATATGATACCCTGGACCATATTTAAGCTCTTATGGGGTGTGATGGTTACAGATGGTTACAGAAACACTTAAAGCACCGCATCGGGGGAGGGATATAGGGCTTTACATCACACAGGTAGTCCATCATCTTGACCTTCTCGGGCAATGTATCACCCTCGAAGGCCAAGATGAAGGCACCGGTGGAAACCTGATTATCCTTTGGAACCCGGTGGACATGCCGAACGAAATGTACACCTCGCCGCTCTAAATTGATGCACAGCTCATCATCGGACTGCAAAAGGTCTCTGTGAAATATGATACCCTGGACCATATTTAAGCTCTTATGGGGTGTGTTGGTTACAGAAACATCCCCCCAGCTTGTCACATGCAAGTAACTCCCGTGACTGGGAATAGGATGCTGTTTTGATCAAGACTGCCCCAGATCTCATTTTGGACAAGCCCTCTACCTCCCCGAACTTGTCCTCTAAATGCTCAACAAAAAACTGGGGTTTCATCGTCTTGAAAGATTCGCCATCAGCTCTCGAACGTACAAGGTACCGGGGCAAATAATATCCGCTGCCATCCTTTGCTTGCTGTTCCTCCCATGGTGTGGCCAGGGAGTGGAACGATTTGGGGTCGTACTCTGTTCGTTGAATTGAGCTCGTCATTGCTTGGAGACTGCTGGTGTTTCACCACCAGCAAGAGATGATGGACTACGCTTCGTCGTGCATCATCCGCCCTGATGCCACTGACTCTGACCAGGGGTCCTCCCCAAATGCGCCACCCAGCCACAGCAAAGGCCACCTGGCAGGATGGTCATTGCCGGGAGTCCCGATGGCCCAGGGGATGCGCATCTACCCCTTGGCATACGTAGGGAGGTAACGGCGCAGGCATCAGCAGAGCAATCCCTGTGTTGTCAGGGGACTACAATCAACAGGGTACATGATGGCCCCACCACAACCGACTGGCTACCATGCTGGATATCAGGTGCAAAGAAGTCCATGGTCATCGTCGACACAGAAATCGACACTGCATAGTGCATGGTGGAAAACGCACCCAGGAAGATGTCCTCACCCAAGAGATGGAGAATGGGCAGGACTGCAAAGCGACAACGAGAAAGTGGGCTAAAGATCTCAATTCAAGATGGACACGACACACCTTGTAAGGCGCCCTTCCCCAATTGGCTCGCTCTTCGGGAAAATTTTGGAGAATGGAGGCCAAAATGTGTGAAACTCCTTTTAGTCTCCTCATACGACAGGCAGGAAAACCTCAGGCCTATTCTAACCCCCGGACCTGCAGGGGGTATATCTTCATGGTCATTATGCAAAATGTATGTTGGCAACAGCAGAATCTTTCTGTAGTCAGCTGCAAATGCTGGTTCTTTAAATTTCCTCAACAGTGTTCTGCGAAAACATCTTCTCCCCTCCAGGGATTTCCATTTGAGTTCATGAGGCATCTCCATAATAATTGTGTGCTGATTGAACCTACCAGTAACAAATCTAACAGCCCACCTCTGAATTGCTTTGATGTCCAACCCAACCAGGTGGGGATCCCAAGCCCTCTAGCAGTATTCAAGAATGGTTTGCACGGTCTCCTTTACATATGATGTCCACTTTCCAAAGACCAAAGTCACTCATTTGCCCTCCCTACTACCATCCTTATGTGCTTGTTCCATTTCATATCACTTTGAAACATTATGCCAAGCTATTTAATCGACATGACTGTATCAAGCAGCACACTGGTATTGCTCCATTTGGTCATCATGGACTTGTTTTACCTACACATCTACATTAACTTAAATTTTTTCTAGATTTAGAGCAGGCTATCACTCATCACACCAACTACAAATTTTGTCTAAGTCATCTTGTATCCTCCTACAGACACTCAATGACATCTTCCCGTACAACTCAGCATTATCAGCAAACAGCCACAGACTGCTGCTCACCCTGTCCATCAGATCATTTATGCATATAGGGAGTAAGATCAGTCCTATTACACTGCCCTAGGGCACTCCTGACAAACACTCATCACACAGTATTCCTGTGGCTCTTGGAGCTATTTAGTAATGCCCTTAATGTCTGCAGAATACCACATCAGGGAAAAAACATGAGTTACTGTCACTCTAAAACTTGGAAATAATGTAAGTAGCTTCAGAAATGCCATACCTATTTCTTTCTTGAAGTAAATAATTAAGAAATCAATGAGGCACTTCACTGAATAGTATAAGTGCTGAGTCACAGACATGCACACAAAATGAATGAAAACTTTACTAGCTTAGGGACAAATCATTTAACAAACTAGAGTACACATATATATGCGCACACACCCACATACTCTTGCAGTTACATTGGGCCAGCTGAACACATATCACTGGGCTTGCAGTCTAGGAAGTATACTGGGGTTAAGTGTTTTGTGTGTTGTCAGGGAGGGAGTGGACGGGTGAAGAAGTAAGGAGGCAGGAAGCGACAGGAGGGGTTGGGGAAAGATAGCCGATGGCTAAGAGGGAGGCAGCTGGTATGCAGGATAGGAATGTGACATACAGGCACCAGAGCCAGTGAGTCGTGGTGTATGATGATAATATGGAGAAGTGCACTGGGAGGGGTGACAGAGCAGATGGAGGGGAGACTTGCGTAGAGGGTGTGGGTGCAGTGGGTTAGCAGAAATTTGATGCCAGGAGGAGTGTGGGAATGGAGGACATGTTGCAAGGATAGCTCCCATCCATGTAGTTGAGAAAAGCTGATACCTGGGTGAAGAACTAAAATGGCATGGGTTGTGAGGCAGCTGTTGAACTCTAGCATGTTGTGCTCAGCAGAGTGTTCTGCCACTGGGTGGTCGGTCAACTCTGCTCCTGGTTGCTGTTTGGCAGTGGTCATACACGGGTAATACGCTGTGCAGGAATTGCAGCAAATATGGTATATGGCATGGCTGCTTTCACAGGTGGCCCTGCCACTGGTGGGACAGGATAAGCCTGGGATAGGACTAGAGTAGGGTGTACTGTGTGAGTGAATGGTGCGGGTCTGACACCTGGATCTTGCACAGGGATAGGACCCCCGCGACAGTGGTTGGGAGTGGGAGTGTCACAGGGATGGATCAGGATATTGTGGAGGTTGGGTGAGGAGCAGAATACCACTTTAGGAGGAGTGGGAAGGACGTCTTTAATTTGCAGGCCTGATGATGTATGTAGCGCAGCCACTACTGTTTGTGTGCTACTACGAAAATTGCAGCTTTGCCACAGCATGTGTGAGAAGCCTTAGAAGCTGGCGGGAGCCAAAACACCATCATGGCAGTTGCAGCAACCGGCCTATTCACACATTATGAGCTGAACTGGCCTGAGCATTGCAATACCAATGACACAGCAAGAGGATATGGCTACTGTGGGGGTGGATGGCCAGTTTCCACACTGAGTGCTGGACTTAGTATACTGTACATGGTTAGAAGCAGTACATCGCAGCAACAAAATGAGCACAGAACCAGTAAAAATACCCAGTAATTCTAGCTAAAGGGAATCCACTCTGGCAGTGCCAACCATGAGGAGAGGGCTATGTCAGTTGACAAGGTAATTTGGTGCTGCAAGCAGCCACCACAAGTTTGAGCCTTCACCACCAGACTCACAGTCCACCTTCTTCGACTTGGTGCCCTCGCACTGGCGAGCTGCCCTGCAACTTGCTATGGCCACAGCGGACTTCTGCCCTGGAGGACAACAATTCAAGGCCAGGACAATGCAGTCATTCACCATCCCACATTGGTTTGATGGTTGGTTGGTTGATTTAAAGAGGGGGGCATGGGACCAAACTGCTAGGTCATCGGTCCCTTGTTCCTATTAAAACAATTCCACAAGGGCGATAATAAAACAAATGCGACTTACAACACAAAACTGGGAGAAAGGGAAAAAACCACAAGAAAGACAGAAGAGCAATGAACACTACAATTGACAAAATAGGACAAGAAAACCACAGAGACATGCAAGAAACAGGTAGAAGGGATTAAAACAAGAGAGCAGATGACCATGGCTGGCTGATCATGAGAGGATAAGGCAACCACTCTGCAACACATTAAAATGGTTCAAATGGCTCTGAGCACTATGGGACTTAACATCTATGGTCATCAGTCCACATTAAAACCTCCAGCATAAAACTACTAGTATGGAGGACACAGAGGAACAAATGACATGCGCTAAAACGTACATAGAATGATAAAACCAACCCACACATATAAAACATAAAACTAAATCAGCCGATGAGGCATTGTCAGCTAAAATGAATGGAAACAAGTCTGGAAACCGAATATTACGTCATATGGAAGCCAAAGTAGGGCAGTGCAACAGAATATTGGCCACTGTCAACTGGATGCCGCACCGACACTGAGGTGGGTCTTCATGGCGCAGGAGATAGCCATGGGTCACCCAAGCGTGGCCAATGCGGAGTCGACAGAGAACCACAGAGTCCCTGCACGAGGCCCACATGGAGGACTTCGACACATTCACAGCCCCCTTAATGACATGCACTTTGTTATGCGTGCCGAGGTTATGCCATTCCTTATCCCAAAGCTGAAAAACTTGCGGTGTAACAATGAATGAACGTCAGTTACAGGGATGCCGATCTCCAAAAGCGGGTTCCGTGTACCCTGTTTGGCCAGCCTGTCAGCAAGTTCATTGCCTGGGATTCCGACGTGCCCTGGGATCCAGACAAACAACACTGAATGATGGGACCATTCCAGGGCATAGATGGAATCCTGGATGGTCGCTACCAAAGGATGGCAAGGGTAGCACTGGTCGATAGCTTTGAGGCTGAGGAGTCACTACAGAGAAGAAACAACTCACCAGGACATGAACAGATGCAGTCAAGAGCAAAAGATATGGCCGCAGCTCTGCAGTGAAACTGCAGCAATGTGGCAAGAAGTGCTGTTCAATATGTCCTCTGTGAACACAGGCGAAGCCAACGTGACCATCAAGCCATCGGTGTAAACTACTTCAGAGCCCCGGGCATGTCAAGAATCGAGAGGAAGTGACAGCGGAGAGCCACGGGTTTAACTGAGTCCTTAGGGCCATGTGAAAGATTCAGACAAAGCTACGGCCTAGGTTTACACCGTCGAGGTGTATGTGAATGGACCTTGAGTAGAGGTGGTAAAGGGAAGGACTCCAATTCAGACAGAAGGGATCGGATGCAAACAGCAATCTTAAGCCCTGACCTGGGCCGCCGATGCGGGAGATGAACCACGATGGTTGGGAAAAGGAGACAGTAATTTGGATGCTCAGGAGAACTAACTCACGTGCAGTTGTGCACACCTGATCTGTAATGGAATGACTCCAGCCCCCACCAGTAAACTGGTCACTGGATTTGTCCTAAAAGCTCCCATCACTAGTCGAACTCCACAGTGGTGCACTGGGTCTAGTTACTGCAAGGCTGCCGAACCATACACCAGTCTCCCATAGTCAAGGCAGGACCGAACAAGGGCTCTGTAGAGATGCAGCCGTGTAGAATGATCTGCACCCCAGTTGGTGTTGCTCAGGCACCGGAGGGCACTGTGGGGCTGCCAGCACTTCCGCTTAAGCTGACGAAGGTGGGGGAGCAAAGTCAATCAAGTGTTGAAAACCAGTCCTCAGAATCAATATGTCTCCACTACAGTGAGTGGATTGTCATTAAGGTAAAGTTTAGGTTCTGGATGAATGGTACGACGCTGACAGAAGTTCATAACACACGACTTTGCAGCCGAAAACTGGAAGCTGTGGGCTAGAGCCCATGATTGCACCTTGTGGATGGCTCCCTGTAGGTACCACCACTCAGCAACACCAGTACTGGTGGAGCAGTATGAAATGCAGAAGTCGTCTGCATACAGAGAAGGTGAGACGGACGACCCTACAACTGCTGCTAGACCATTAATGGCCACTAAAAATAAAGAGACACTCAATACAGAGCCCTGCGGGACCCCATTCTCCTGGATATGGGGGAACTATGGGAGGCACCAACTTGGACATGGAAAGTACGAGGTGACAGGAAATTCTCGGTAAAAATCACGGGTGGACCTCGGAGACCTCACTCATACAATGTGGCAAGGATATGATGTCGTCATGTAGTGTCATACACTTTTCGCAAATCAAGAAAGACAGCAAGCATCTGGAAAAGGCTGTTCGTATGGCAGACTCTAGGGACACAAGATTATCAGTGGTAGAGCGAGCCTGGCGGAAGTGGCCCTGACATGGAGCCAGTAGGCCACGTGACTCCAGGAGCCAACACAACTGCCGACACAACTGCCAACTTATCATACGTTCTAACAGCTTACAAAGAATTATGTTGAGGCTGATTGGCTGGTAGCTATCCACATCAAGCAGGTTTTTACTGGGTTTTAGCACTGGAATGATGGTGTTCTCCAACCATTGTGATGGGAATATGCTGTTGCACCAGATCTGGTTGAAGATCATGAGGAGGTCTCGCTGGTAGTCCGATGAGAGATGTTTAATCATCTGACCATGGATCCGATCTGGCCAAGGAGCTGTGTCAGGACAATGTGCAAGGACGTTGGGGAGCTCCCACTAAGTAAATGGAACATTATAGGGTTCACTGTGATGTTCAGTTAATGAGAAGAATTTCCCTTCCATCCGCCGTTTGAGAGTACGAAAGGCTGCAGAGTAATTCTCCAAAGCAGAGGCTCAAGCATAGAGCTCAGCAATTGCGTTTGCGTCGGTAGATAACACTCCATTGATATTAAGGCCAGGGACACCTGTCGGGGTCTGATACCCAAAGACACGTCTGATCTTCGTCCAGACTTGTGAAGGCAACGTATGGTACCCAATGTTTGAGATGTACCTATCCTAAAACACCTGTTTTCGTCTTTTTACAAAAAAAAAAATGGCTCTGAGCACTATGGGACTCAACTGCTGAGGTCATCAGTCCCCTACAACTTAGAACTACTTAAACCTAACTAACCTAAGGACATCACACACATCCATGACCGTGGCAGGATTCGAACCTGCGACCATAGTGGTCGCGCAGTTCTAGACTGTAGCGCCTAGAACTGCTCGGCCACTCCGGCCGGCTATTTTTATAAGTTTGCAAATGTGGGCACGGCGACATTTAAAAGCTATTAAGTGCTTCAGGGAAGGGTGCCACTCATGTCACTGTAGAGCTCATCGACACTCTTTAATGGCCTCAGCAATTTCCGGCGACCACCAACGTACTGACTTCCACTGGGGGCACCCTATGGAACAAGGGATTACATTTTCTGCTGCAGAAATGATTGTTCTGGTAACCCGCTCAACCACCACATCAATGGTACCATGTGGGGGAGATTCAATGGTAACAGCAGAGGTGAAAGCTTCCCAGTCTGCCTTGTTTAAAGCTCACCTGGGTAGACATCTGGGGAAAGACGCCGGGGGAGTGATAGGAAGATGGGGAAGTGGTCACTACCACACAAGTCATTGTGGGCTCTCCAGTAGACAGATGGGAGAAGTCCTGGGCTGCAAAGTAATAAATCAATGGCCGAGTAAGTACTATGAGCCACACTGAAATGTGTGGGGGCCCTAGTATTTAAGAGGCAGAGGTCGAGCATTGGGATGTGAAGAACGTCCACAATCTCGACAGGTGACGCTGGAAGTACAATGGGAAGACATATGGCCGAACTTCCAGCACCACATTGGGGGAGGGATATATGGCTTGACATCACAGCAGTAGACCTTGACCTTCTCAGGTAATGTGTCACCCTCGAAGGCCAAGATGAAGGTACTGGTGGCAACCTGATTATCCCTCGGACCCCGATGGAAGCGCCGCACAAAATGAACCCCTCGCCGCTCTAAATTGGAATGCAGCTCATCATCAGGCTGCAAAAGAAAGTCCCTGTGAAATAGAATCGCATTTTGGACAATCCCTCCACCTACCCAAACTTGTCCTCTAAATACTCCACAAAAAAGATGAAAGATTCCCCATCAGCTCTCGTACGTACGAGATACTGGGGCAAATTAAGGTCACTGCCATACTTAGCCAGGCGTTCCTCCCTTGGTGTGGTCACGATTTGGAGTCCTACTTCTTCGCATTAAAGTTAGATCTCGACCATATAGAGAACGCTGGTGTTGGACCACCAGCAAGAGATGATGTAGTACACGTCATGGCATGTCATTCGCCCTAATGGCACCCACTCTGACCAGGGGCCCTCACCACGGGCACCACCCAGCTTCAGCAAAGGCACCAGGGAGATGGATATCTACTCCTTGGTATATGTGAGGAGTTAACGGCGCAGGCATCAGCAGAGTGATCCCTGTGTTGTCAGGGGGCTACAACCAATAGGGTACACTGCAGCCCCACCGCAACGGACTGACTACCATGTTGGATATGAGGTGCAAAGAAGTCCACGATCATCGTCAGCGCAGAAAGAGACACCGCACAGTGGATGGAGGAAAAGGCACGCGGGAAGATACCCTCACGCAACATATGGAGAATGAGTGGAACTGCAAAGTCATGGTGATAAAGAACGCTGAAGGTTTCAGTGCACTAGGGACACGATGCACCATGTAAGGCCCCCTTCCCCAATTAGCTCGCTTTTCACAAGAATTTTGGAGAATGGAGATCAAACCCTACGGGGGCCTTCACTGAAGGCCAAAACGTTTGAGGCTCCTTTTAGCTGCCTGTTATGACAGGCAGGAATACCTTGGGCCTATTCTAACCCCTGGAACCGCAGCGGGGTCCTACGCTGCTGCAGGTATCCTGGTGCTGAGCACCTTCGTCCACTAGGGCAAGTTCCACTTTTATATAAAAACTATTAACACTTTTTAAATAAAACGAAAATTATGAATATTCTACATCTTTATAATTCATGTCTACATGTTTGCAGCCATCTGCCACTAGAGGTCTCCGAGTTGAGCATAAAACAAGTTTGTGCACGAGAAACAGCGTGCTGTAATCGGGTTCTGAAATTGAAGAGCCTGTCCACACATGAATCACCCACTCCTTCAGCATGACAATGCCAAACCCCACATGGGCGCTGCGACATCTGCAACAATTCAATGCCTCGAGTTCATTGTTATTGATCATCCTCCACACAGTCCAACTTGGTCCCATCCAATTTTCATCTGTTTCCATAACTTACAGAATACATTCGAGGCCTTCACTTTGATAGTGATGAAGTGTTGCAAGCAGAGGTGAGGTTGTAGCTCCATCAACAAAGTCAAACATTCTACAGTGGCGGTATCAACAAACTTGTCTCTGGAAAAAAGGACATTTTGTCTATGGAATGCGTGACTGATTATTTTGTAAATTTTTTTTTGTTTATTTGTAGACGCAATCACATATTTATGACACAGTCATTACCAGTTTCATCCATACAATAACAATTTTCAGATTCTAAAGGCGGCATACACTGAACACAGGTTCATGCGTTGTCGAACCCATGAACCTGTGTTCAGTGTATGCCGCCTTTAGAATCTAAAGATGGTCATTGCATGGCTGAAACCGGTTACGACTGTGTCATAAACATGTGATTGTGTCCATAAATAAAAAAAAAATGGTTTAAAAAATTACAAACTTGTCTCTCATTTGTGGAAATGTGTCCATCACCTGTGTGTATGGTGAGAAACAAATATTTAGACATGAAGACATGGTAATAACATCTGTTTTATATAGCAAGCTTTAAGAGTTTTCACATAAAAAATTCGGGGGCATTACTTTTTGGCATGTCCTCGTAGTACTAAATACCTTGCAACAGCACAAATGTGGTTGGTTGGGTGCTGGGGGAGGGGGATTTTAAAAAAGAGTGATGGGGCTGTAGATGATGGGCATATCCAAGAGCTGACTTGGCAAGACTCAGTATCAGGAGTGGGCATAAAGTGGTGATTGGATCCTTCTATCGACTGCCACATTCCCCTCCTGATTTAACTGAAAATTTTAAACCAAACCTCAGTTAACTTATGCCTAAGTTCCCCAATCACACAGTAATCATCCAACAATAAATTGGGAAACTTGCAGTTTTCTTAGTAGTGAACATGACCAGACATCATGTACTAAATACCTTTGCTGACAATTACCTAGAACAAATAGTTCAGAACCCCACTCATGACGGAAATATATTGGATCAATAAAGCAACTAAGGGACTTTATCTCTTTGAGAATGTCTACATCAAAACTGGTATTAGTGATCATGACACAAATGTTGCAACAATGATTACCAAAGTACAAAGGTAAACTAACACAAAGGTATATATGTTCAGTAAACTAGGCAAAAAATCAGTAGTGCCATATCTCAATGATGAACTTTAAACTATCAGTACACGGCAGGAGCATGTTGAGAAACTCTGGCTCAAGTTTAAAAGAATAGTTGGCCAGGCACTGGAAAGATATGTACCCAGTAGAACAGTTCATAATGGGAGGAAACCTCCACGATTTACAGTCACTGTAAAGAAACTTCTAAAGAAACCGAGACTACTACATAACAGGTGTAAAAGAAAGCATAGGGCTATGGATAGGAGATGCCGAGTGAAACATACTTGGCTGTCAAGAAAGGAATGCATGAAGCCTTCAATGACTACTGCAGCAGAATACTGTCAAATGATCTTACATAAAACTCAAAGAAATTCTGGTTGTATGTAAAGGCTGTTAGTGGCACCAAAGATAATGTATAGTCACTTGCATATGAGATACAAACTGAAATTAAGGGTAGCAAAGGAAAAGCACAAACGATTAACTGTTTTTCAAATGTTCCTTTACACAGGAAAACCCTGGAGAATTGCCCCAGTTTAATCTTTCTACCACTGAAAAGATGAGCGCAGTAAGTGTTAGTGGAGCTGAGAAACAGCTGAAAGCATGAAAACTGAACAAAGCTGATGGCCTGATGGAATCCCTATCAGAGTCCATCCCGAATTTGGGGCCGAGTTAGCCTCCCTTCTAACTATAACCCATCTAATATCACAAAGAAAAAACTGTGTCCAGTAGTTGGAAGAAAGTACATATCACATATGTTTACAAGGAGGATAGTAGAAATGATCCACAAAACTACCGTCCATTATCCTTGAGATTCATTTCTTGTAGAATCTTAGAACGTATTCTGAGCTCAAACATAATGTGGTATTACAAACAGAATGAAAACTTCGAACATATGAAACCTAACTCACACTTCTCTCATGTGACTTACTGAAAGCTATGGATCAGGGCAGTCAGGTAGATGCAGTATTTCTTGAACTCTGAAAGGCATCCGAATCACAACCACATCTATGCATATTGTCAAATGTATGTTCATATGGGGTATCAAGTGAAATTTGTGACTGAATTGAAGATTTTTTGGTAGGGAGGACACAGCATGTTATCATGGATGGAGATCACCATCAGATGTAGTACATGCAACTTCAGGTGTGCCCCAGGAAAGTGTGTTGGGGTCCTTGCTATTCATGTTTTATATTAATGACCTTGAAGACCGTATTAATAGTAACCTCAGACTTTTTGCAGATGATTCAGTTACCTACAATGAAGTACTGTCTGAAAGAGGCTGTATAAATATTCAGTCAGATCTCGGTAAGATTTCAAAGCGATGCAAAGATTGGCAACTTGATTTAAATGTTCACAAATGTAAAATTGTGTCTTCACAAAATGATAAAAAAGGGCGTTATCCTATGACTGGTATATCAACAAGTCACAGATGGAATTGGCCAACTAATACAAAAAGCCGAGTTTTAACACTTTGTATGGTTATGAACTGGTATGATCACATAGTCTCAGTCACAGGTAAAGCAGGTGGTAGACTTTGGTTTATTGGTAGAATACTGGAGAAATGCAACCAGTTTATGAAGGAGATTGCTTAGAAATCACTCATACAACCTATTCTAGAATACCACTCATATGTCTGTGACCCGTACCAAATACGACTAACAGGGGATATTGTACGAGGGTAATCCCAAAAGTAAGGTCTCCTATTTTTTTTATAAGTACATAGACCTGTTTATTTCTACAATAGTTTACATCAGTTTACAGCTTGAACATTTAGCTATTTTTCAACAATCACCAATTCTGTCGATGCATTTTTGTAGACACTGTGGCAGTTTTTGTATGCCCATGTCATACCAGCTCGCCGCCATGCTGTTCAGAAAGTTGTGAACCTCTTCTTTCACCACACTGTTGGAACTGAATCGCTTTCCAGCCAAATGTCCTTTCAACCCAGGGAACAGGTGATAGTCACTGGGTGCCAAGTCAGGGCTACAGGGTGGGTGGGTGATTGTGTTCCACTGAAACTGTTGCAGGAGGGCAACGGTTTGCCGAGCGATGTGTGGGCGAGCATTGTCATGGAGAATGTGTACGCCCTTGCTCAACATTCCTCTTCTCTGGTTCTGAATTGCTTGTTTGAGTTTTTTCAGTCTCACAGTACCTGTAAGCATTAATTGTGGTCCCAGCAATTTTAGGGGAGGGCTGACTTTTCTGAGCGAATTTGTCTTAATTTTTCTGGCTGAATATGGTTCTTAAAATTCTTTTCATATGGCCACATTTCATTTCTTCCAACAAAATGCTGTCCAAGATATAACAGCTCAAAGTTGCCAGAAATTCACACTCACTCCGACTATATCCCAGCCAGTATTGCTTCGAGGAACGTTAAACTTAACCAGTGTTCATCAGGGACATGAACAAATGTTTACATAAGGTGATGCCCGAGCAGGAAAACATTCTGAAATTTGGCAGTCTGACATGGAATGACCCAGGAACAATGTGACTGGGATTACATGGCTGTGGATTGCTAATTAGCGAGACAATTTACAAAATAACGGGGCCTACATTTCACCTTACAGCTACTGTTATGGGGACCACCAGTATGAACATAACATAAACACAGTTGTACTAGCCGGACAAACCACTAGTGGTGCTCCCAGCATTAAATCTGACCTAACTCAATGGTACATTAGAATCTGACCTCATCCTCTGCCTGAACCAACTCGTAGCAACCCAGGAGGGAGTATATACCTGTGGAATAAATCCTTCAGCATGTACAGCAGTAGCAGGAAAAAGTGTCTTACAGTTATGACCATTATGATCATTAGTCTCACAGTATCCAGCACCACAACACTTCTGACTCTGTTCTGTGCAGCCTTCATCTGCCTTAAATGGAGGGCTGCCCATCCATGTGAACCCCCACTACACCAGCTACCAGCAGACTGGATTATCAATCATGTATAATCCACAAAAAAGTGGGAAATGAAGGGTTAAAAATTGTTGTTATATGTGAGCATTTAATGTACAAAAGCTATGGAATCTGTTTCCTAGCATTTAAAATGGTCTGCAGATTTTTTACTTATGTGACAGAATGCTGATGCACCTAACAGCATGGTACACTTAAGTGGCTTTTATTTCTTTTTTTATGGCAAACGACATTTTGCATAAGTGCCAACAATGCTAACAGTTGAATTCTGTTGTGCAATTTTACAAGGAGTCCATGAGATGAATTTACTGTCAAGTAACTGTAAGCAAGAGTGGGCATTTGAGCACACTATCCTGTCAGTTGCAGTGGAGATTTCAGGCACGTTACTACGTTACTAGATACACGTAAACTGAAAACCAGTTAGCTAGAATTGTAGATTGAGTTCACAGCTGCTGAACACTGCGGTTCAAGCTGACAAGCACATAAGGAGCAAATGAATATATTGTACACTGTTTTTCATGTACGTTGAGTCTTTGCAGATCAACCAGAGGCAGAGACCCGGTATACTGAAGAAGGGAGGTATGTAGAGCAGCCACTATTTTTGGGGCACTACTATGAAAATAGTAGCTCTGCCTCAGTAGGTACAAAAAGCCTTCTAAGCTGGCGGGAGCCCAAACACTGTCATGGCAGTTGTGGCAACTGGCCTGTTCATACACTCTGGGCCGATCCAGCCTCAGCATTGCAATACTGATGACACAGCAAGAGGACAGGATTTCTGCAGGACTGGCTGGGCAGTTTCCACAACTTTGAGTGATGGACTTTTTACACCATACGTGGTTAGAAGCAGTGCATTGGCTCAACAAATGAGCACCTAACGAGTACAAACACCCAGTATCTCTAGCCAAAGGGTTCTAATCTGGCAGCACCAACCATGAAGAGAGGTGATATGGTTCTACAAGCAACCACCATGAGTCTGAGCCTTCACCACAATCAGTCTGACTGCAGGCCCCGAGTCCACCTTCTTAGACTTTACACCTTCCCACCAGTGATCTGCCTTCCAGGGCATTCCGGCCACAGCACAGCAGAGCCCAGGAGGGTACCAATTCAAGACCAGGGCAGTGCAGGTTGCTTAACCTTTACAATTCAGTATTGTATGGCCATTTATTGCAACACATAGGGTTAGGTACATAATGCCTAAGTCGGAGGAACCTTGCCATAATGCAGCATCGGAGAAATGAAGGTTGCAGTTGAGGTGGCAGTCTTCTCAATTGCCCCATTGTTCCTTGATGTCCTTGTTCCACATCCATTATCTCCTGTGATGCCATTCTCATTTTAGTTCTGAGATATCTATGTCAATAATATCATTGCATGTGACCACACCCTTGCTCGAGTTACGTCATAGCCACCCAATTTTTGTGAGTTCTTAAGAAGTTCTGCTCAACCAATAAGGAACCGTTTCGTAACCGCTTAGTAGAGTTTAAGGCACGCCCTTCCAAGCCTTTACAAATGCTCAGGCACGCATCGGTAATTCCACAGTTTTCTCCACAAATGAATTTTCTTTCGATACATTTTTTCAGGTAGCAATTTTTCCATGTGTGGAATACTTGTGATTACAGAAATGTAAAACAGTTTTGGCAAAAACCACCTACTGGAAATTGTTGAAATCAGTAACAGTTCATCTTCTAGTAACGTTTATCCTCAAAAACTGAAACCTATTTTCTTTATCACAGATTTCCAGTTTCTGTGCTTATGCACATTTTCTCTGAGCTACTCAAAGTAAAACATCACATGCTTTTGGTGGAAGAATCTGCAGGGTCAACAGGGTTTTACACTTCTGGAATTACCTGTCACAAAGACAGCTCAAGCTAGAGAGTGTTCTTGATTCACTTTGTAGGAAGTACCAGAAATTTGTTATATGTGGTGACTTCAATATAAATTTTGTATATGATGGTGGGGAGAAAGAAAAAAAAAGAGGCTGTTTGTAGAGCTCCGAAATTAATATGATCTGATGCAGATTGTGTTTTTTCCAACTAGGGTGCAGAGGAACAGTAGCACAGCCATAGACAATATTTTTATTCTTTCTTCGTTACTAGGATAGGCATTCTGTTAGGAAAAGGGTGAACAGCCTCTCAGCCCACGATGCACAAATCCTAACACTCAAAGGCTTTAGTACTCAAACAAATGTTACACTTAATTACAAACTATGTAGGACAGTTAATCCAACAGCATTAGAGAGTTTTTTAAACCTTGTCATGGAACGAGTGTGGCAGGATGTTTATAGTGCCAATAACAGATGATAAATGTAATGCTTTCCGTAACACATTTCTCGTGCTCTCTGAGAGTGGCTTCCCATTAGAACATTCTGAATGGGGTACTACCAGTAACAGGCAGCCTGGGTTCTGACTAGTGGGATAAGGATATCATATAGAACAAAGCAGGAATTATATGAAAATGTTAGAAGTAGTCACAACCAAGTGACAGTAGTGAGGTGCTTAAAAATGTTATTAGGAAGGCTAAGAGTATGTGGTATGCAAACAGAAAAGCCAATTCACAAGATAAAATTAAAACCATATGGTCAGTTGTGACGGAAACGTCCCGTCAGCAGCACAAGCTCGACAATATTAAGTCAGTTCGCAGTAAAAATATTTCTGTTACTGATAAATCAGATATATGTACGGTATTTAACAATCATTTTCTGAGCATTGCTGGTGAATTAAATAAAAATTTAGTTCCTATAGGGAATCATATAACTTTCTTGGCAAATGCCTTTCTGAGATTGATGTCTGAAATACTCCTCTGTGAAACAGACAAGAGGGAGATTGAGTCAATAATTAAATCACTGAAAACTAAGGACTCTCATGGTTATGATGGAGTGCCTAGCAGAATATTAAATACTGTGCTGCACATGTTAGCCTTGTATTTAGCCATATTCGTAATTTTTCCTTTAGGAATGGTCAGTTTCCTGAACGATTAAAGTACTCAGTAGTAAAGCCACTTTATAAGAAGGGAGAAAGGGATAATGTAGATAATTTTAGAGCTATTTCTATGCCATCAGTGTTTGCTACAGTTATTGAAAAGGCTGTGTATGTAAGGATAATTGATCATTTTATATCACACGATTTGCTATCAAATGTAGAGTTCGGCTTTAGAAGTTGTTTAACAACTGAAAATGCTATATTCTCTTTCCTCTATGAGGTACTGGATGGGTTAAACAGAAGGTCTCGAATGCCAGGCATATTTTTTTATTTAACTCCGGCATTTGACTGTGTTGATCACAAAATATTGCTCCAGAAGTTGGCCCATTATGGAATACGGTGATTTACTCACAATTGGTTCACCTCTTACTTTAGCAACAGAGAGTAAAAGGTCATTATTCATAATGTTGAGAATGGCTGTGATGTGGGGTCTCAGTGGGGATGCCCCAGGGATCAGTGTTGGGGCCACTCTAGTTCCTTATTCATATAAATGATATGTCCTTTAATATTGCGAGTAACTCTAAAATAATTCTGTTTGCTGATGACACTAGCTTGGTAGTAAAAGATGTTGTGTGCAACATTGGCTTGGTTTCAAATAGAGCAGTTCATGACTTAAGTTCATGGCTTGTAGAAAATAAACTATCTCCAAATCACAGTAAGACTCATACAATACAACTAAACCTGATGTTTTAATTTCACAGAATGGGCATATGATTAGTGAAACTGAAAAGTTCAAACTTCTATGTGTTCAGATAGATAGTAAGCTCTCGTGGAGAGCCCACACTCAGGATCTTGCTAAAAGACTTAATGCTGCCATTTTCACTATTCGAATTGTATCTGAAGTGAGTGATCATTCGACACGAAAATTGGTCTACTTTACTTATTTTCATTCACTCATGCCATATGATGGTATATTTTGGGGTAACTCTTCACATTCTAAAAGGATATTTTTGGCTCAGAAATGGGCAGTTCAGGCAATAAGTGGTGCAAGTTCACGAACCTCTTGTCAACCCCTGTTCACGAGCCTGGGTATTTTGACATTGGCCTCTCAATATATATATTCCTTACTGTCATTTCTTGTTAACAATATTAGCTTATTCCCAAGAATAAGTAGCTTTCACTCAGTTAATACTTGGCAGAAATCAAACCTGCATTTGGATCAGACTTCCTTAACTGTTGTGCAGAAGGGTGTGCAGTATATTGCTGCATCCATTTTCAATAAGCTACCACTCGAATTCAAGAATCTTAGCAGTGATCCACGAGCTTTCAAGTCAAAACTGAAGAGTTTCCTTGTGGGTCACTACTCCTATTCTGTCGAGGAGTTCCTTGAAAACTTAAGCTGCTTCTTGTTGTATTGTTGATTGCGTTTACTCAAATTTACGGGCTAACTTTTTTCGGGTTCATAAGCATTTATTTTTATCTGTTATTACTTTTATGTTTTAATTTCATGTACTGACATGTTCCATGACCTTGGAGATTTCCTCCTCAATTTGGTCATACGGAGCTTGAGGTGAAAATATAAAATAAATAAATAAATTCATACACTTCCTATGTGATTCCCCCTTTGTGTACATCTATCTTGGGACTGATTCAAGCTGACTCAAAATTAAGAAACAGTATAGAATATGTGAACAAGTTTGGAAAGTTAGCTTTCTCTTAAGAAAGTGCAGCAAACTGTAATCAACCGAGAATTTGGGACATTAAGAGAGGGAACACATTTTTCTCTCTGTGCAAATAGTAGGATTTAAAGTCTCACAATAAAATGTCATTAGAGATGAAGCACAAGCTTGGAAGAGATGAAGCACAAGCTTGGAAGTAGAAGGGTGGGGAAGGAAGTTGGCAACATCCTTTTTACAGGGACCAACCCAAGCATCTGTCTTTAACAATTTAGGGAAACCCCAGAAGATCTGTATCTGAATGATTGGATGATTGTGTGAACCACAATCTTTCAGAAAGAAAGTTCAACTTCCACTTGGTCTTTCCCAGTAATAAATACTGGACCTGCATTCAGGAGGATGGTGGTTCAAATCACTTGGTCTATCACAGCAAAAGAACACTTGCAAACAGTGTACACACATATGACTGAATCACCAACAACAGATAATTAAAACTGTACCACTAACAGCTGTATGAATCAGATGAAGTAGTGTCACATAAGTATGCCACTGAAAGGCATGGTCTCCTTACGGCAATATTTGAATAGCAATCACTGTAAAAATGAAGTTGCGGCAACAGTGTGCATACATAGTCAGAGGATGAGCAAACGACTAATTGGCAATTCATGTAGAAGAGGACATTAGGGATACCAATTCGATTCTACACAGAGTACGCGAAAGAACTCGCCCCCCTTCTAACAGCCGTGTACCGCAAGTCTCTAGAGGAACGGAGGGTTCCAAATGATTGGAAAAGAGCACAGATAGTCCCAGTCTTCAAGAAGGGTCGTCGAGCAGATGCGCAAAACTATAGACCTATATCTCTGATGTCGGTCTCTTGTAGAATTTTAGAACATGTTTTTTGCTCGCGTATCATGTAATTTCTGGAAACCCAGAATCTACTATGTAGGAATCAACATGGATTGCGGAAACAGTGATCGTGTGAGACCCAACTCGCTTTATTTGTTCATGAGACCCAGAAAATATTAGATACAGGCTCCCAGGTAGATGCTATTTTTCTTGACTTCCGGAAGGCGTTCGATACAGTTCCGCACTGTCGCCTGATAAACAAAGTAAGAGCCTACGGAATATCAGACCAGCTGTGTGGCTGGATTGAAGAGTTTTTAGCAAACAGAACACAGCATGTTGTTATCAATGGAGAGACGTCTACAGATGTTAAAATAACCTCTGGCGTGCCACAGGGGAGTGTTATGGGACCATTGCTTTTCACAATGTACACTCCTGGAAATTGAAATAAGAACACCGTGAATTCATTGTCCCAGGAAGGGGAAACTTTATTGACACATTCCTGGGGTCAGATACATCACATGATCACACTGACAGAACCACAGGCACATAGACACAGGCAACAGAGCATGCACAATGTCGGCACTAGTACAGCGTATATCCACCTTTCGCAGCAATGCAGGCTGCTATTCTCCCATGGAGACGATCGTAGAGATGCTGGATGTAGTCCTGTGGAACGGCTTGCCATGCCATTTCCACCTGGCGCCTCAGTTGGACCAGCGTTCGTGCTGGACGTGCAGACCGCGTGAGACGACGCTTCATCCAGTCCCAAACATGCTCAATGGGGGACAGATCCGGAGATCTTGCTGGCCAGGGTAGTTGACTTACACCTTCTAGAGCACGTTGGGTGGCACGGGATACATGCGGACGTGCATTGTCCTGTTGGAACAGCAAGTTCCCTTGCCGGTCTAGGAATGGTAGAACGATGGGTTCGATGACGGTTTGGATGTACCGTGCACTATTCAGTGTCCCCTCGACGATCACCAGTGGTGTACGGCCAGTGTAGGAGATCGCTCCCCACACCATGATGCCGGGTGTTGGCCCTGTGTGCCTCGGTCGTATGCAGTCCTGATTGTGGCGCTCACCTGCACGGCGCCAAACACGCATACGACCATCATTGGCACCAAGGCAGAAGCGACTCTCATCGCTGAAGACGACACGTCTCCATTCGTCCCTCCATTCACGCCTGTCGCGACACCACTGGAGGCGGGCTGCACGATGTTGGGGCGTGAGCGGAAGACGGCCTAACGGTGTGCGGGACCGTAGCCCAGCTTCATGGAGACGGTTGCGAATGGTCTTCGCCGATACCCCAGGAGCAACAGTGTCCCTAATTTGCTGGGAAGTGGCAGTGCGGTCCCCTACGGCACTGCGTAGGATCCTATGGTCTTGGCGTGCATCCGTGCGTCGCTGCTGTCCGGTCCCAGGTCGACGGGCACGTGCACCTTCCGCCGACCACTGGCGACAACATCGATGTACTGTGGAGACCTCACGCCCCACGTGTTGAGCAATTCGGCGGTACGTCCACCCGGCCTCCCGCATGCCCACTATATGCCCTCGCTCAAAGTCTGTCAACTGCACATACGGTTCACGTCCACGCTGTCGCGACATGCTACCAGTGTTAAAGACTGCAATGGAGCTCCGTATGCCACGGCAAACTGGCTGACACTGACGGCGGCGGTGCACAAATGCTGCGCAGCTAGCGCCATTCGACGGCCAACACCGCGGTTCCTGGTGTGTCCGCTGTGCTGTGCGTGTGATCATTGCTTGTACAGCCCTCTCGCAGTGTCCGGAGCAAGTATGGTGGGTCTGACACACCGGTGTAAATGTGTTCTTTTTTCCATTTCCAGGAGTGTATATAAATGACCTAGTAGATAGTGTCGGAAGTTCCATGCGGCTTTTCGCGGATGATGCTGTAGTATACAGAGAAGTTGCAGCATTAGAAAATTGTAGCGAAATGCAGGAAGATCTGCAGCGGATAGGCACTTGGTGCAGGGAGTGGCAACTGACCCTTAACATAGACAAATGTAATGTATTGCGAATACATAGAAAGAAGGATCCTTTATTGTATGATTATATGATAGCGGAACAAACACTGGTAGCAGTTACTTCTGTAAAATATCTGGGAGTATGCGTGCGGAACGATTTGAAGTGGAATGATCATATAAAATTAATTGTTGGTAAGGCGGGTACCAGGTTGAGATTCATTGGGAGAGTGCTTAGAAAATGTAGTCCATCAACAAAGGAGGTGGCTTACAAAACACTCGTTCGACCTATACTTGAGTATTGCTCATCAGTGTGGGATCCGTACCAGATCGGTCTGACGGAGGAGATAGAGAAGATCCAAAGAAGAGCGGCGCGTTTCGTCACAGGGTTATTTGGTAACCATGATAGCGTTACGGAGATGTTTAATAAACTCAAGTGGCAGACTCTGCAAGAGAGGCGCTCTGCATCGCGCTGTAGCTTGCTCGCCAGGTTTCGAGAGGGTGCGTTTCTGGATGAGGTATCGAATATATTGCTTCCCCCTACTTATACCTCCCGAGGAGATCACGAATGTAAAATTAGAGAGATTAGAGCGCGCACGGAGGCTTTCAGACAGTCGTTCTTCCCGCGAACCATACGCGACTGGAACAGGAAAGGGAGGTAATGACAGTGGCACGTAAAGTGCCCTCCGCCACACACCGTTGGGTGGCTTGCGGAGTATCGATGTAGATGTAGCACAGGGAGAACTGACCTTCTCCTCCTCACCACCAACTTAGCTATGCTACTATAGAAGACTTTTCTGGCGGACACTGGAGTGGTAGTGATACATTATCCAGAACACCACATAGTTTTGAATCAGTTGATTAACCATCAAATGTGGGGAAGCTTCAGTTAGTTTTGAGAGATTTGGTTATGATCAAACTTTCTTCGCCAAATCTCCCTTAACTGGCATCACTAGTATAACAAAATTTGCAGTGTCAGACATTACCCATACCCACCCTCCCTCCCTTTCCTGTGCATTAGAATTAAACTGGATCAAAAATTTTCAGGAAACATAACTTACCCCTTCTCTTGCAATTTTTTTTAAATTTCATTTACAATCTACGGGGTGAGGCAAACAGAAGTAGCACTGGGAACATAGTTCCAGTGTACAATGAAACACAGCAGAGAAAAGGAAATACAGTACTAACAGAAAACAGCAGATCTTGAAAGTAATCACCATTTATCTCTTGGCACTTTTGGGCCCTTATCAGCAAGGTGCTGAAGATGTTTCGAAGCTGATCTGCTGGAATTACTGCAATATCATCTGATATGTTCTGCTGCAGTTGTGGCAATACACCTTAGACTTGAGGGCTCCCCACACAAATTAATCTCACAATGATAGATCAAGTGACCTGCTTGGCCAGCCAGGGCCACAACAAGACTGACCTCTCCTAACAACTCAGTAAGACATGTAGACTGTGTAAATGTGCTCTAAAGGTTCAGCCGGCTGTATGGGGAGTTGCTCCATCGTGCTGGAGGTAACTGTATGTCTTTTCCCTCTCTGTCAATGCTGCCACAAATGGTCGTCTAATCATATATTCTTGCCCGAGCTACTTTTATTTGCCCCACACTGTATGTACCAGAATACTAGGAGAAGATATGTCTATTACTCAATAAAGGTATTTAGACTTCAGCCGCCAGTTCTAGTTTGCATGACAAGAAAGATCAAATATGCCAAAGTGCATTAGATATGGTGGAAATGTACACATCAGGCTACACCGTATATAAATCTGTTATCAAAATCTTTATGTTTGATACACATTCGTTGACTTCCTGCTCACGATCAAATTGCAGCCTTCCAAATTAATGTAAACCTGTCATGAAAATCACTGTTTCGGGATAGGTGGCACTACCATACTCCAGCCAGCAGCTGGTGATCTAATTTTAAATAGTGTGAAGCAGCCATACCTAGAAGAAAATTTAGCTCAAGCTGATAATTACATTTCTTATAAATCTTAATGTCAAGATGAGAAAACTAATACATCTCTGTGATCCAAGAGCAGTACGGGTCATTCCTTTAAAATTATAGTTTGGTAGCTCCTAAGGCGACCATGACAGGATTTAGTCATATTCAGTACATGGGTACCTACATATCTTAATAGAAAACTGCCAAATAGCACTGTTATAACTCTAACCATTTTTGATAAATTCAGGTTTGAAGACACAATGGTGTGTACTGGTCATTAGTAAAGAACCAATTTCTGTATTTTCACACACTTGCTACTCACTAATGAGGTGACCTACAGACCTCAAGTTTTTTAGGCATCTACTATGCCAGTCAGTAAGTTGATATATTGCATAAAAAGTAGGATACATCTTCAGTTTTTTATTAAAAATGTTGAGAAACACACTTTTCCATGATGTGCTTTACATTTGTGATTTCTTAAAATCATAACATTCCAGAGGGGAACAGTACAGACTTCATCTTATGCACTGTAACTCTTTAGTGCTAGTATCAAGTATAAATGGCAATTGAAACTGGTAGTTCTTACCTTCACTTAAAGATGACTCCATCACAAAAAAAAGTCAAATTTGACGAATTTCAAAGTCCTGTGGGGTACATAGACAACTGTATCACAACTTTATTTTTTGCTGAAATTTTTACATATCGGGTAACAACGTTAGGTGCAAAGAAGAAAATGAAAATGCCACTTACACATGCCATCCACATTCAACACTACAGGGCACCGATAAATAAAAACGTGTATTCTTTGTTTTTTTTCCCCAAATATATGTGTGGTTCACCTGTGGATAAGAACTGTAAACACTTCAGAGCTGAAAACAGTTATCAGTCTTTTTCTCAGTACATATGTTGCACAACATGGCACTGATCGAAGTAGTAGGTAGTGATTCAGCTACCGTAAAAAACAGGTTGATCCAAAATGTGTGTAAAATGTAACAGAAATGTAAGAAATGGTATCTTGGGTGATTTGTGGGATCATTGGAATCACTTCACTTGTGCAAACATTACCACAAATGACCAACCTGAAGAAAGCACAGAGTGGATTTGTCCTAGGTAACATTGTAAAACTTATCTGATGAAGATAAAAATTCTTTGTTATGAATTATTGCTGAGCTACAAGAGTACTTAAAAATACTGAGTGATGAAAACCAAAGACTCCAGCATACCTTGGAAGAGAGTAATCATCAAGTATGTCTCAATATATCTAAACCAGAAGGATTGCCAGAAAGCAAGGGTAGGACTTTAATAACTCACAATAACAGGTCCAGCAGAGCATGCGAAACTATGAAATCAAAGAGGAGTCCTTACAAACCCATCAACATGAGAAGGATTTTGTTCTATTAATTAACAACAAACACAATTCATTCCAAAACATGGACGATATTGAAATCGCATCAGCACGCTCATCTGATAAGGCAATGCAAGACACTCAAAACTTAGTAAGTAGCAAACTAGTATATAGGAAGAAATGTAAAATCAAGATTAACACAGACAGTTATGCGCGAGGATTATCAGTTATGTTAATGGAAAGTGGACCTTCTGTGCCGGAAGAGTTTAAAATAGAAGGAATTGTTAAATTAGGGGCTGGTTTGCAAGATGTTTCAACATCTATTAAGAAAGACAGCACAGCCCCCTAGTACAAAGAATTTGTAGTAGTAATGTCTGGAGCGAACAACATCAGCGGAAATGAGAGGAAGACAGCTACATTGACACTGAAGAAGACACTAAGTGTTAACCCACACCAATATGATTATCATCGATGTGCTTCATCAACATGATTTGCCTCAGTAGTCATGTGTGACTAAGGAAGTGGAGCAAACCAAGAAGAAGTACAAAGCTATCTGTAAACACTTTAGGAATGTTTCCTTACCTAACACTAGTAGTTACCGCAGAGTTTGGCATACCAAGCATGGCCAACATCTCAACAAACTAGGTAAATGTGTTTTAAGTTATGCAAGTCTAAGAATATTATTGGATAAACTTAGGTAGGAAGACAGATCAATACTCTGGGTTATGTTTCAACTGAGATGATAAAAAACTTACAGGATTAGACCAGGTTGGATGTTCCAGTGCCACATGAACACAACCTGATCAACTTTTACATAGTAACATTGGCCTACGTCAATTAAGTATATATGAAAAAAGTAATGCCAAAAGTACAGTTTAGGACAGGCTACCTCAATGTTCAAGGTATGGCAGATACAAATCTAATAGTTAATGATTTTTCAAATGAAAACATGTTGGACATTTTATATTTAAGTGAACATTGGTGTAAAAAGGAAGGGCTTAGGTACAAAGTACTGAATGATTACACATTACATAGTTGGTATAATAGAGGACTCGTCTTCATCACTTGCATGGGGGAAGGAGGGGGGGGGGAGGAGGAGGAGGAGGTAGCAATACACATAAAAACATCTCTTGGGCCAAACTGTGGTAGGTCATATCTCAACACCCTTTGTGTTGAAATGCATTAATGCAATTGGAAATATCACATCTAGTAACAGAGTCTTGAGCTAGATGTAGGAGTAGTGTACAGGCCACTGATGACCTCTTAATGTACATCTGTACCATACCAAAATGGAAAACAGACAAATTCTCATCAGTGGGGATGTCAGTTCAATTTTTGACATACTGCAGCACAAAAAAACTGTGACTGAGCTCAAACATGTGCTTCAACAATTTAACCTTTTGTATGTTAACTGTAAATCTACAAGAGGCTCTACCTGTCTTTGTAATATATTTACAAATATTAAGAGAACTTTTATGTCCTCTAATGTAATTAGTGTCTCTTTCTCAATCATGATGCAGTATTTATTAGACGTAGTATTGTAACTTCCAACACCTCCAAACCAAAATCTAAAACTGTGACTACTAGAGCAATTAGTAAAGAGAAGATTGATAGGTTTAGACATGCCCTCACTTGTTAAAACTGGGACTCCCTTTTCAGTAGGCTTCAACGTTGTTCCTCTGATACTGTTTTCACTGAGTTTTTCTCTGCATTTTTAAATATGTTTGAAAGCAACATTCCTCCGGAAAAATTACAGGAATATTAGTAGCAGCTTTAAAAAAAAAATGATTGGTGTACTCCAGAGTTAGGGCAATTGAAAAATACTGTCATAATGTATTCTGGTGCAAATATAAAAATTATCCTGAACTGCATAAAGTATTGTATGCTAAAGGTATATATAGGTATATACAAGTATAAATAAAATAGAAAGAAACATTCCACATGGGAAAAATACATTAAAAACAAAGATTCCATGACTTACCAAGCGGGAAAACGCCGGTAGATAGGCACAATAAAAAAAAAAAAACACACACACACACACACACACACACACACACACACACACACACACACACACAAAATTTCGAGCTTTCGCAACCCATGGTTGCTTCGTCAGGAAAGAGGGAAGGTGAGGGAATGATGAAAGGATGTGGGTTTTAAGGGAGAGAGTAAGGAGTCATTCCAATCCCGGGAGCGGAAAGACTTACCTTAGCGGGAAAAAAAGGACAGGTATACACTCGCGCACACACACACATATCCATCCGCACATATACAGACACAAGCAGACATATTTAAAGGCTGACTGACATCTCTGCCCATACTCTTCGCCTTTAAATATGTCTGCTTGTGTCTGTATATGTGTGGATGGATGTGTGTATGTGTGTGTGTGTGTGTGTGTGTGTGTGTGTGTGTGTGGGGGGGGGGGGGGGGGGGGGGGGGCGCGCGCGAGTGTATACCTGTCCTTTTTCCCCCTAAGGTAAGTCTTTCCGCTCGCGGGATTGGAATGACTCCTTACCCTCTCCCTTAAAATCCATATCCTGTCATCTTTCCCTCTCCTTCCCTCTTTCCTGACGAAGCAACCGTGGGTTGCGAAAGCTCGAAATTTTGTGTGTGTGTTTGTGTGTGTTTTTTTATTGTGCCTATATACAAGTATAGATAGGTAATCGATGAAGCAAATGAACTACGTAATATAGCAAACTGAAAAGTCCCATAACAAACATAAAAAGCCAGGAGTGTAATCAACTCTATTGTACACACCAAACAAAATAATATTGCCATAACCCAAGAAGAATTTAATAAATTTTGCATCCAATCTACAGAAAATATTAGTAGTACCACAAATAAACCTCCATGAAAATGCACTTAGTATAATGGATAACTGGTTCGAAAAGCATCCCCTGGGCATGTTTACTTACACGGAAGAATGTCCAAAAACCATTCCGAAAATAGTGAAAAATTTCAAAAGCTAAGCTAGTGTTGATACCTATAAACTGTCTTGCAATTTGTTGAAAGACGTTATTGACTGTATAATTTATCCCCTAACTTACTGTGAAAATATATGTCTAGGTGATAGTAAGTTTCTTGATCTACTAGAAATTTCTGGAGTTGTTCCTATATATAAAAAAGGCAAAAAGAACAGTCCCGCTAGTTGTAGGCCTATATCCATAATCCCTGTACTCTATAAATTTTTTTATGATCAAGTTAGTATTTATCAAACAATGGAAACTGCAGGTAGGAAAAAAAAACCACACACACACACACACACACACACACACACACACACCGCCGTCACCAACTCCAGCATTCTGGCTCGAGATGTTGGAGTTGGCGGTCACGTGTGCTTGCTTGTGTGTGTGAACGATGTTTGTGTGTCTCTCTTACTGATGAAGGCTGTCTTTTAACTGTGCCTGTCTGCAACTTAATGTATCTTCCTTATGGTAAGCAGCAATCTGTCCTTTCTTCCAAGTTAGTGTTTACTTGGATAAATTGGATACAATTAGTGACAAATAATTTGGATTTAGAAAAAGTAAATCCACAACTGATGCAATGGATTCTCTAGCAAAATTTGTCCTAGATGTGTTCGAGGCTAAGGGGTATTCCCAAGCTACATTCTGTACCTGAGCAGAGCTTTGACTGCACAGAGCATGATACTTTGTTGAATAAGTTATTCTACTATGGTTTTGATGGCAACAGCTTAAATATGTTTCAATCTCTGCTACAGAACTGCACACCAATTTTTTTTTTTTTTTTTTTTTTTTTGTGGTTTTAGGGCGCACAACGTCAAAGGTCATTAGCGCCCAGACTACGTTACGAATGCACCGCGAGGCACAAGTTTAAAACAGCAACTAAAAGGGAAAACACGATAAAAGACAGATTGACAGGCATAGGATTAAAAAAAAAAAAAAAAAAAAAAAAAAACCAGCATAATCAAATGCCCTTAGACAGGTTTGTCAAGTTGATAAAACGAAGAACGCGAGCAGCTGCTCCTGGGTCATCCGCTAAAATGGCATCTAGAGTACATGGCAGGCCAAGATCAAGACGCAGTGTATTAAAATCCGGACAGGACGTTAAAATGTGGCGGACCGTCAGCAATTGCCCACATGGGCAGAACGGCTCCGGCGCAGCCGTCAGCAGATGGCGATGGCTGAACCGGCAGTGTCCAATTCGTAACTGGGCCATAACGACCTCCTCCTGCCGAGAAGGGCGTGAGGAGGACGTCCAAGCCGCGGGAAGAGGTTTCAAGGCCCGAAGCTTTTTTTTTTTTTTTTTTAGGGCGCAAAACTGCTATGGTCATTAGCGCCCGGTCCGTGACTTAGGAAACAGTAAAAACTGAAAATGGAAATCAGCAGCAGTGGGAACGAAACTCAAAAAATTGGAGAAACTAAAAGCAGAAGGAAGGCTTAAAAATCCACTACAGAAAGGGGTTGGTTGTCCCCAAAAAAAAAGCTTCAAATGACTGACGTCACTTCACTGGCACTAATAAACTCGAGAACGCAATCGGCCGAGCGCGTGTCATCTGCTAAAATTGACGATATATCAGGCGACAGCTGTAGACAGGCGCATAACAGAGTAAAATGGGGGCACTCAATTAAAAGGTGTCTTACCGTCCAAAGCTGAGAGCAGTTGGGACAGAGTGGGGAAGGATCGCCGCTTAAAAGATGTCGATGGCTAAAAAGACAGTGCCCTATCCGGAGTCTAGTTAAAATTACCTCCTCCCGACGACACGTTCGGGAGGAAGAGGTCCAAGCACAAGGAAGAGCTTTCACGTCCCGCAATTTATTATGGAGAAGTGTCGACCAATCTGGGTGCCATAAAAGAACAACACGATGACATAAAATGCTCCGTAGATCGGCGATGGGAATCGATTGAATAGCTGGCCGACGAAGAGAGACTGCAGCCTTGGCCGCAATATCAGCCGCCTCATTTCCACAGATACCAACGTGTCCCGGGAGCCAGAGGAACGCCACCGAGACGCCCCCAGGTGGAGCAAGCGCAGACAGTCCTGAATCCGGTGGACCAGAGAGTGCACAGGGTAAAGAGCTAGGAGACTGAGGAGAGAGCTGAGAGAATCTGAGCAGATAACATACTGTATCCGCTGATGGCGGTGGATGTAGTGGACAGCCTGGAGAACAGTGTAAAGTTCTACAGTATAAACCGAACACTGGTCAGGAAGCCAAAACTGATTTAGGGTGTTGCCAACAATATAGGCACTCCCTACACCTAACGATGTTTTCGAGCCATCAGTGTAAATAAATGTGGCTTCCTTCATTTGTGCACATAGAGCAGCAAATGCCCGGCGATAAACAAGTGAAGGGGTACCATCCTTGGGAAATTGACAAAGGTCACGGAGCAGGCAGATCCGGGGACGGAGCCAAGGCGGTGCTGTACCCCAAGTTGTCAGGAAGGTTTTAGGAAAGCGGAAGGAAAGAGAATGGAGCAGTTGACGAAACGCGGACTCCCGGTGGTAGTAGGGAGGAGGGGCGGCCTGCATACCCTACATCAAAGGAGGTGTCGAAAAAATGTCATGGGCTGGATTAGCAGGCATGGAAGACAGATGGCTAGCATAACGACTCAGAAGGACTGCTCGCCGATTGGACAGTGGAGGTTCAGCAGTCTCAGCATAAAGGCTTTCCACAGGGCTGGTGTAAAAACCTCCAGACACTAAACGTAATCCTCGGTGGTGGATAGAGTCAAGACAACGAAGAATAGACGGCCGAGCAGAGGAGTAAACTATGCTTCCATAGTCCAATTTCGAGTGCACTAAGGCGCAATAGACGCGGTGAAGGACCACTCGGTCTGCTCCCCAGGACATACCATTCAGGACACGGAGGGTGTTGAGCGATCGCAGACAGCGAGCCGAAAGATAGGAAACGTGGGAGGACCAGCACAGTTTTCTGTCAAACATAAGACCCAAGAATTTAGCGACGTCCGAAAATGGAAGGTTGACATGTCTTAGATGTAAGGAGGGTGGAAGAAACTCCTTACGTCGCCAAAAATTAACACAAATGGTCTTACTGGGAGAAAAACGGAAGCCGGTTTCGGTGCTCTAAGAGTAGAGGCAATCGAGACATCCTTGAAGACGTCGTTCAAGAAGGCTGGTCCGTTGAGAGCTGTAGAAGATCGCAAAATCGTCCACAAAGAGGGAGCCCGAGACATCAGGAAGGAGACAATCAATAATTGGATTTATGGCAATAGCAAACAGTACAACACTTAGCACGGAGCCCTGGGGTACCCCGTTTTCTTGGGAGAAAGTACGGGAGCGAGTAGTGTTCACCCGCACTCTAAATATGCGCTCTGTCATAAATTCGCGAAGAAAAAGGGGCAGACGACCTCGAAAGCCCCAAGAGAACAGTGTGCGGAGGATGCCTGTCCTCCAACAGGTATCGTATGCTCTCTCCAGATCAAAAAATATTGCTACTGTTTGGCGTTCCCGGAGAAAATTGTTCATGATATAAGTGGAGAGAGAAACAAGATGGTCAACTGCAGAATGATGCTTTCGGAAACCGCATTGGGCAGGTGTTAAAAGACTGCGGGACTCCAGCCACCAAGCTAAAGGGCAATTCACCATACGCTCCAAAACCTTACACACACTACTCGCGAGAGAAATGGGGCGATAGCTAGAGGGGAGATGTTTGTCCTTTCCAGGTTTCGGAACAGGAACGACGATAGCTTCCCGCCATCGTCTGGGAAAAGTACTGTCGGTCCAAATTCGATTATAAAGGCGAAGGAGGTAACGCAGACTATGGGTTGATAAATGCAGGAACATTTGGATGTGGATACCATCCGGTCCTGGGGCGGAGGAGCGAGAAGAAGAGAGTGCATGTTGGAGTTCCCGCATGGAGAAAACAGTATTATAGCTCTCGCGACTTTGAGAGAAGAAAGCAAGAGGTTGCACTTCCGCTGCATGTTTCTTCGGGAGAAACGCTGGTGGCTAATTTGAAGAGCTCGAAATCTCAGCAAAGTGTTTACCCAAGGAGTTAGAAATTGCGACGGCGTCCACTAACGTATCACACGCGACAGTGAGCCCAGAGACCGGGGAGAAACTAGGCGCGCCTGATAACCGTCGAATCCGACTCCAAACTTCCGGAGGAGGGAGTGAAGGTGTTAATTGAGCTAATAAGGAATTTCCAGCTTGCCTTCTTGCTATCGCGGATGACACGACGGCATCGCGCACGGAACTGCTTATAGCGGATACAGTTGGCCAAAGTAGGATGGTGGCGGAAAACGCGAAGAGCACGTCGCCGCTCACGTATTACGTCACGGCATGCCTCGTTCCACCAAGGAACTGGGGGGCGCCGGGGCAATTCGGAGGTGCGTGGTATTGAACGTTCCGCAGCTGTAAGAATAACGTCGGTAATATGTGAGACCTCATCGCCGACGCTAGGAAAGTGACGGTCATCGAATGTCGCTAGAGACGAAAAAAGTGTCCAATCGGCTTGGGCAAACTTCCAGCGTCGCGGGCGCATATAGGGCAGTTGGGGCTGCAGTCTAAGGACACATGGGAAGTGTTCACTCGAGTGTGTATCATCAAGGGCGAACCATTCGAAGCGCCGAGCTAGCGGAACAGTACCGACCGAAAGGTCCAAATGAGAGAAATTTGTCGTAGAGGCAGACAAAAATGTAGGGACCCCAGTGTTGGGGCAAACTAGATCCGCTTGGTGGAAGACGTCTAGCAATAGTGAGCCACGTGGACAAGGATGTGGAGATCCCTAAAGCGGGTGGTGGGCATTGAAGTCCCCAACCAGCAAATAGGGGGGTGGAAGCTGACCAAGAAGATGAAGGAGATCAGCTCGTGCCATTGGTGTGGATGATGGAATGTATACAGTACAAAGAGAAAAGGTATATCCAGAAAGGGAAAGACGGACAGCGACAGCTTGGAAGGAAGTGTTTAAGTGGATTGGGTGATAATGGAGAGTATCACGGAGAAGAATCAGGAGTCCTCCATGGGCTGGAGTGCCTTCAACAGAGGGGAGATCAAATAGGACGGACTGAAAAATGGGGGAGAACAAAGCGGTCATGGGGACGCAGCTTTGTTTCCTGAAGACAGAAGATGACCGGCGAGTAGGATCGTAAGAGGATCGACAATTCATCCCGATTGGCTCGAATGCTGCGGATATTCCAGTGGATAATGGACATAGGGTGAACAGAAAATGGAGGAATGTGACCAAGGTTGCCGTCAACTCAACGACTGCTCAGAGCTTGCGACCGACAGCATGGAATGGCATTCAGCCGAAGGCAGAAGATCCTGATCCATAGGTTGTTCAGGAGCAGCTCCTGCCACCAGCGATCGGCCGGTTGATCGGTCGCCAGCAGTGCGCCTCGGCGACACAGAAGACGGCCGAGGGCGATTTCCGCCAGGTGGTGCTGTAGATGAGACACGCCTTGGCGGAGAAGGAGATGAACTGGGTTTCTTATTAGCCTTCTTGGAAATATGATGTTTAGATGAAGGAGGAACCGATGGTTGTGAAGTTAGGGTACGTAAAAAATCTTCACGAGTATGCTCTTTTTTCAAAGTCTTGGTGTCTGACTTTTGGGCTCGAGATTTAGCAGAACCCGATGAAGAGTGAGCCATAGAGTGGGCAGGCGAAAGTGGTGAGGTTGAACGGGCGATCTTTGCGCTGGCCGATCTGACGACCGTGGCACTAAAGGTGAGGTCACAAGTCCGCGTGGCCGCCTACTTTGTTGGCTGCGGATAAGCAAGGACAGTGCTGTATTTTCCTGTCTGAGGCATGGTGGGCTGTCGACTGGCGAATAATTTTCGAGCAGCAAAGGTTGACAGCTTTTCCTTCACTCTGATTTTTCGTCTTTAAAAATGGGGCAATCTCGAGAGGAAGCAGCGTGGTCACCCATACAGTTGATGCAGCGAGGGGATGGACATGGACAAGCACCCTCATGGGCATCCTTGCCACACGTAACACATTTGGCCGGATTGGAACAGGACTGGCTGGTGTGATTGAACCGCTGACATTGATAGCAACGCGTAGGGTTTGGGACGTAATGGCGAACGGAAATTATCTCATAGCCTGCTTTGATTTTGGATGGGAGTTGAACTTTGTCAAATGTCAAGAGGACAGTGCGGGTTGGAATGATATTCGTGTCAACCCTTTTCATAGCTCTATGAACAGCCGTTACACCCTGGTCAGACAGGTAGTGCTGAATTTCGTCGTCAGACAATCCATCGAGGGAGCATGTATAAACGACTCCACGCGTGGAATTTAAAGTACGGTGCGGTTCCACGTGGGCAGGGAAGGTGTGGAGAAGTGAAGTACGCAGCAATTTTTGTGCCTGGAGGGCACTGACTGTTTCTAACAACAAGGAGCCATTCCGTAATCTGGAACAAGACTTTACAAGACCTGCAATTGCGTCGACACCTTTCTGAATAATGAAAGGGTTGACCGTGGAGAAGTCGTGACCTTCATCAGACCGAGAAACAACAAGGAACTGTGGCAACGATGGAAGAACTGTCTGTGGCTGAGACTCAGTGAACTTACGCTTGTGAGCAGACATAGTGGAAGGTGAGGAAACCATTGCAGAAGAATCCCCCATGATTACCGGCGTCTCCAATGGCGCGCTCCTCCCTTGTGGGGGCTCTCTCTGAGGGCACTCCCGCCTTAGGTGATTGTTCACACCTCCCGACAAACGGACGGAGAGACCAATCGGCACTTTCGGAAGGTATCAGCTCGGGTAATCACCCCTCCCTGGGCCTGGCTGTTACCAGGGGGTATGTACGTGTCCTACCTGTCTAACCGGGGCGGGGAATTACGCGTTACCCCGTCACCGGCTACGTACGAAAATGCGTGGGTAGGCCTTCAGACATGCACAGGGAGGAAGAAAGAGAAAGGGAAAAACAAAGAAAGGGAAAGGAAAGAAGAGAGGTCTCAAACGCCGCAGCGGAGAAAAGGGTAAAGAGAAGAGGTAAGGAAAAGAGAAGGACAAAGGAAGGATGAAGACATACAAGCAGAGACGGCGAAGAATGCGTTACATTTACGAACGTCCGTCTCTGGACGTAGGCACAAACCATACTCCCAGAGGGGGAGAAAGGGAAGGAAAGAGCCAGAGGTGAGGGGTGGGGGGGGGGGGGGGGGGCGAAGACGGGGGATAGGGAAGGATGCGGAAAAGGAAGGTATGCAGCCCGGAAAGGAAGGAGGGCCATATTAGCTCGGGGTCCCGTGCTCGCTACGCATGTATCCACAAAAGAGTTGTGGACTCCCTGGGGGGCCGAAGCTTGTTGTTCGTAAGTGCAGCCCAATCGGCATGCCACAGCGATAAAATGCGCCGACAAATGACCCTGCTACAATCTGATGAAGGGACACAACAAGAAGCTGTCCAAGGCTGGAGGACCGCAGCCTTGGCTGCGGCATCTGCAGCTTCGTTCCCAGGGATACCGACATGGCCAGGAACCCACATAAAGCTAACCAGAGAACCGTCGTCCACCAGCTGCTGAAGAGAGCGTTGGATCCGGTGCACGAAAGGGTGAACTGGATACGGATCACTTAGGCTCTGGATGGCGTTCAGGGAATCGGAGCAGATGACATAAGCAGAATGTCGGTGGCGGCAGATGTAAAGAACAGCCTGGTAGAGGGCAAAGAGCTCAGCTGTGAAGACCGAACAATGGCCATGGAGCCGGTATTTGAAACTTTGTGCCCCGACAATAAAAGAACACCCGACCCCGTCATTGGTCTTAGATCCACCTGTATAAATCAAGGTCATATTAATGAACTTCGAACGAAGTTCGACGAAACGGGAGTGGTATACCGAACCGAGGGTAACCTCCTTTGGGAGCGAGATGAGGTCAAGGTGAACGCGAACCTGAGCCTGGAGCCAAGGTGGCGTGTGGCTATCGCCCACTCTAAAGGTTGCAGGGAGTGAAAAATCAAGGTGTTGAAGGAGGCGACGAAAGCGAACTCCAGGGGGTAGCAGGGCAGAGACATACAGCCCGTATTGACGGTCGAGAGAGTCGTCAAAAAAGGAACGATAAGACAGGTGGTCGGGCATTGACAGTAGCCGACAGGCATACCGACAAAGCAGTATATCGCGCCGGTATGTGAGTGGCAATTCACCGGCTTTGGCATGAAGACTCTTGACAAGACTAGTACAAAACGCTCCGATTGCAAGACGTAAACCCCAATGTTGTATGGAGTTGAGGCGGCGTAAGATGGACGGCCGTGCAGAGGAGTATACGAAGCTCCCATAATCCAGCTTGGAGTGGACGATCGACCGATATAGGCGAAGTAGGACGGTTCGATCCGCTCCCCATGACATACCACTGAGAACACGGAGGACATGTAGAGAACGGGTACAACGGGCAGCCAAATATGACACATGTGGAGACCAGCTAAGTTTCCTGTCAAATGTAAGACCTAAAAATTTTGTTGCCTCCACGAATGGGAGAGCAACAGGACCGAGTCGTAAGGACGGTGGGAGAAATTCTTTGTAGCACCAGAAGTTAATACAGACCGTCTTCTCGGCAGAAAAACAGAAGCCATTGGCGACACTCCAGGAGTAAAGACGGTCAAGAGAACGCTGAAGACAGCGCTCCAGGAAACATGTACGCTGCGCGCTGCAATAGATGGTAAAATCGTCCACGAAAAGGGAGCCTGATACATCAGCTGGGAGGCAATCCATTACTGGATTGATCGCTATGGCGAAGAGAGCGACGCTCAAAACTGAGCCTTGTGGCACCCCATTCTCCTGGCGAAAGGTGTCTGACAGGACAGAACCCACACGTACCCTGAACTGTCGATCCATTAAAAAGGAACGAATAAAAAGTGGGAGGCGACCGCGAAGGCCCCATGTATGAATGGTGTGAAGAATGCCCGCCCTCCAACAGGTGTCGTAAGCCTTCTCCAAATCAAAGAACACAGCCGCGGTTGGGCGCTACCGCAAGAAGTTATTCATAATGAAGGTCGACAAGGTAACCAGATGGTCAACAGCAGAGCAGCGCCTACGAAATCCGAATTGTACATTGGTAAGTAGGCATCGAGATTCGAGCATCCAAACCAAACGAGAGTTAACCATTCGCTCCATCACCTTACACACACAGCTGGTAAGCAAGATGGGTCGATAACTGGAAAGCAAGTGCTTGTCCTTCCCCGGCTTAGGAATCGGTACAACAATAGACTCGCGCTAGCATGCGGGAACATGTCCCTCAATCCAGACGCGATTATAAGTATGAAGAAGGAAACCTTCACCCGCAGGAGAAAGGTTCTTCAGCATCTGAATATGAATAGAATCAGGCCCTGGAGTGGAGAACCGTGACCGGGCAAGTGCATTTACGAGTTCCCGCATGGTGAGTGGGGCATTATAACTTACATGATTCGAGGAGCGGAAGTTAGGTGGCCTAGCCTCCTCTGCTTGTCTTCGGGGGAGGAAGGCAGGGTGGTAATGAGCGGAGCTCGAAACCTCTGCGAAAAAGCGGCCGAAGGCATTGGAGACATCCTCAGGGGCCTCAAGGACGTCATTCGCGACCGTCAAGCCAGAAACTGGTGAGTGGACCTTAGTGCCAGATAGCCGGTGCAGGCTACCCCAGACAACAGAAGAAGGAGTAAAACTGTTGAAGGTGCTTGTGAAAGCAGCCCAGCTGGCTTTCTTTAATAATATGACGACACTGCACACGTAATCGTTTATAATTGATACAATTCGCCACTGTAGGGTGGCGTTTAAAGGTGCATAAAGCACGTCGACAAGCACGTAAAGCGTCCCTACATGCTGTGGTCCACCAGGGGACCGGTACGCGACATGGAGAAGAAGTAGTGTGAGGGATGGAATATTCAGCAGCAGTGAGAATGACTTCCATGAGGTGTGCGACCTGACTATCGCAGCTTGTGAAAGTTTGATCCTGAAAGGTCGCCCTGGAAGAGAAGAGCCCCCAGTCTGCTTTGGAGATGTTCCAACTAGTTTAGCACGGTGAGGGGGTATGATGCAGGAGATGGATAACACACGGGAAGTGGTCGCTCGAATATGTATCAGAAAGTGCATACCACTCACACCGGCGTGCAAGTTGGGTAGTACATATAGAGAGGTCTAAATGGGAATAGGTGTGATATGTGTCCTAAAGAAAAGTAGGGGCGCCAGTATTGAGGCAGACAAGATTGAGCTGGTTGAAAAGGTCTGCTAACAGAGAGCCCCTCGGGCAGGATGCTGGAGAGCCCCAAAGGGGATGGTGGGCATTGAAGTCTCCAGTTAACAAAAATGGTGCAGATAACTGAGCAATAATTTGCATCATGTCTGCCCTGGTAACGGCAGACGACGATGGAGTGTAAACGGTACAAATGGAAAATGTAAAAGTGGGGAGAGTAATTCGGATGGCAACTGCCTGCAGGCCGGTGTGCAATGTGATGGGATCGTAGTAAATATCATCCCAGACCAGCAACATAACCCCTCCATGAGCCGGAATACCTACCACAGGGTGTAGGTCAAAACGCAAAGAGGTGTAGTGTGCCAAGGCAATTTGATCGCATGGGTGTAGCTTCGTTTCCTGGAGGGCTACGACGAGCGGACAGTGCAAGCGGAGCAGCAACTTCAAGTCCTCTTGGTTCAAGCGAATGCTGCGAATATTCCAGTGAATAAGTGCCATCGTGAGAAGAAAAGGAAGATGAAAGAAGGGGTCACCTCGAAGGCCGCTGAGGGCCTGGCTTCGAGTGAGCTCTGCCGCCGCTATCAGTAGGCGGACAGTCATCGTCCATTGGTTCTATAGGTTCATCTGCCATCTTGTTAAGATGGCCGGGAGGGGGAGCTTTCTCTGCAGGTGAACAGCCAGATGTTCGGCTACCAGCGGTGCGGCCAAGCAAAAGGGATGACGGCCTGGGGCGGCATCGGCTGGGTGGCGCAGGATAAGAAATGTGCCGTGGCGGAGAAGGAGAACTGTGCTTCCTATGAGCCTTCTTGGAAGGTCGTTTAGTTGAAGTACTGGTCGATGGCTTGGAGTTCGAGGTACGTAGGAAGTCTGCACGGGACGGTTCCTTCTTGAAGGCCCATGCATCTGACTTCTGGGTCTTCGTCTTGGCAGAAGCTGATGAAGGTGCTTGTGTCTGAGGGGTGACGGGAGGAAGAGGAGACATCCACCGCGCGATCTTAGCACTGGCCGAACGGACGACCGTGGTGCTGAAGGTCAGATCGCATGCCTGTGTCGCCACCTCCCTGGTAGTCTGAGGACAGGCAAGGACAGTACTGTATCTCCCCGCTGGGAGCAGCGTGGGCTTCCTACTAGCAAATAGCTTGCGAGCAGCCGAGGTGGACACTTTCTCTTTGACCCGAATTTCTTGGATACAGCGTTCTTCCTTGTAGATGGGACAGTTGCGGGAGGACACTGCATGGTCACCATGACAGTTCACACAACGAGGAGACGGAGGTGGACAGTCACCCTCATGGACATCCCTGCCACAAGTGACACATTTAGCCGCATTGGAACAAGACTGGCGAGTGTGATTAAAATGCTGACACTGGTAGCAGCGCGTAGGTGTCAGGACATAGGGGCGAACAGAAATAACCCCGTAGCCCGCTTTGATGTGCGGCAGCAGCTGAACACTATCAAAGGTCAAGAAAAGTGTCCGGGTCGGTACAAGGTCATTGTTGACCTTTTTCATGACCCTACGGACAGCCGTCACGCCCTGCTCAGCGAGGAAAGACTGAATCTCCTCGTCAGTCAATCCGTCGAGTGATCTAGTATATACAACACCATGAGACGAATTCAAAGTGCGGTGAGCCTCCACCCGGACAGGGAACGTGTACGGGAGTGTGGCCCGAAGCAGTTTTTGTGCCTGAAAGGCGCTCTCAGTTTCCAGTAACAAGGTACCATTACGCAACCTGGTACAACACTTGACCGATCCGGCTATGGCATCTACGCCCTTCTGGATAACGAAAGGGTTGACAGAGGAGAAATCCTTTCCATCCTCAAATCGAGAAACTACCACGAATTGTGGGGCAGGCGGTAGTACTTTTGTCACTGGTGGCTGGTCAAGTTTCCGTTTGTGGGCAGAAGTCGAGAGAGAAGAAGAAGAGAGATCCATTGCGGAGGTATCCCCCATGATTGCCAGCGTCTCCGATGGCACGCTCCTTCCTTGTGGGGACCCTCTCAGAGGGCACTCCCGCCTTAAGTGAATATTTACACCTCAGGTCACACCTCCCGAGAAACAGACGGAGGGACCAATCGGCATGGTCAGAAGGTATCAGCTCAGGCAATCACCCCTCCCTGGGCCTGACCTTTACCAGGGGGTACGTGCGTGCCTTACTTGTCTACCCAGGGCGGGGAATTACGCGTTACCCCGTCACCAGCTACACGTGCGAACGCGTGGGTCGGCCTTCAGGCGCGCACAGGGAGGAAGGAAGAAGAGGAAAAAGAAGAGAGAGAGGGAGAGAGAGGACAGACTGTCTCAAACCCTGAGACGGAGACCGAAGAAGGCAAGGGGAAGAAGGCAAGGGGAAGAAGGCAAGGGGAAGAAGGCAAGGGGAAGAAGGCAAGGGGAAGAAGGCAAGGGGAAGAAGGCAAGGGGAAGAAGGCAAGGGGAAGAAGGCAAGGGGAAGAAGGCAAGGGGAAGAAGGCAAGGGAAAGAAGGCAAGGGAAAGAAGGCAAGGGAAAGAAGGCAAGGGAAAGAAGGCAATGGAAAGAAGGCAAGGGAAAGAAGGCAAGGGAAAGAAGGCAAGGGAAAGCGTAAGGAAGACAGTGAGATGGAGAAGAACAAAGAAAGGAACCAACAATGGAAGGAAGAAACAAGAAGAAGTGAAAAACCAAAATGACCACAAATATAGGTCGTGGAACCATCCGTCTCAGGACACAGGCGCTAACTACCCCCTTGAAGGGGAGGGACTCCTTTTAGTCGCCTCTTACGACAGGCAGGAATACCTCGGGCCTATTCTAACCCCCGGACCCGCAGGGGGGCACACACCAAGTTGTGTGCATTGATAGCGAGAAGTCAAATTTGGTTTATGTTAGGCCTGGAGTGCTACAAGGATCGGTGTTCAGACCTTTATTGTTTTTATTACTAATCCGTGTTTATTTATAAATTCTCACATGACAACATCAGCAACATTGACTGGATATGCCAGTTGCTATTATAGCCGACCAACAGGCTACAACAGGGAAGCTGACAAGCTCGCACACTAACGCACAAAGAAACCGCCAACACCGCCCTACACTGTTAATCCAATATACAACCTATCAAGACACTAAATGATGATGAACCTAACTGTTACTAGTATGCTGACACTGACCGAGAAGCTGCAGCCGCCGAGAAACACCACTGCACAACATCAAAGGCATCTGCCTGCAAGATACCCACTAGAATCAAAATCTAGCCTTGCGTGACCTGTTGCAGACAGCAAGAAAACTGCTACTGCTCGTAAAATCTGACCCAACTATCACACAGGTTTCTTTCCCTTGGCTCTTGCCTTGGCACTTTTTTCCCTTTTGCCCTTCAAATCGCTACCTTTCGATCAACTTTCGACTCAATCTATCTCCAGATGAGCGGATATGATTGGTTAATCATAACCAGACATATGCAAACATCGCAGTACCTACAAGGCCAACACAAAACATCTTTGCATATTGGTTAGTTTTCACTGAGTGAGGCCTCGCAGGATGTGGGTACTGCGATGTTTTCTTACTAAATGAAAGTAAAACACACGTACTTAATTTTAGCCTCTAAGAGATTCCTAACCATCATGAATTAAAAACTACTAAACTTTTAGGTGTTCTTACTGACAATAAATTGGCCTGGAAACCACATATTAACTATATATTTTCTAGACTTTTCAAGAGTTATTTATTTAACTACAAATTTATATCTAAAAACACAGATGATGTGACTTACCGAACGAAAGTGCTGGCAGGTCGATAGACACACAAACAAACACAAACATACACATGAAATTCAAGCTTTCGCAACAAACTGTTGCCTCATCAGGAAAGAGGGAAGGAGAGGGAAAGACGAAAGGATGTGGCTTTTAAGGGAGAGGGTAAGGAGTCATTCCAATCCTGGGAGCGGAAAGACTTACCTTAGGGGGAAAAAAGGGGTATACACTCGCGCGCACACACACACACACACACACACACACACACACACATATCCATCCGCACATACACAGACATGTCTGCTGTGTCTCCCCGACCATGACGGCGCTTGTCCGAGGCTTCTTTCGTTCTGTCCTGAACCAACTAATCACACTAAAAGGGGGATAAGCCTTATTAGTGGTTTGTTCTTTTTCGTCACCTTTTACGACAATTCCAGGTAACATCTTTTGACCACTCCTGCATTCTGGAGCAGCAATTAAACCATGCATCTCTTTAATTGTTCTTTCTCCAAGTCCGATGTGCTCTAGGACACCAACAGTAGAAGTTACTCTGACAATACTCAATAAAGGTGGAGCAGATAAAAACTTGAAACTGTCCATTACGAGCTGAATTCTACATTTCTGAGTTAGGAGCTCCTTATATCGGAAAATTGGTTGCATTGTTCACAGGGCACTCCAGACAATACAGGGTGCTAATATGCTCTGCTTCTTCACAGATCAAGTAACATTAAGGTTTCTCAGAACACAGGTACAGTATAGCAATGACATTTCCAGTAATGTGATTGCACCACACATTACTACTCACTGCAATTAACACCTTTATAATAAAGAGACTTCCAACATATAAAAAAGGAGCAGTGTCGCAATGGGAGCTCATGAAATGGTTTGCAGAAAAGGTTCCAAGTCAGGCAGAACGTGGCTTTCAAATACAACAAAATCTGGCACACAGGACCCATTTCCCAGGCATCACATGAGTTTAAAGATGTTGACATTAACTGCATGCCTACTGCTGATTTACAATTCCCTTCATGGCTAGCTTGGAATGATGCTGTTTGGGTCACCTTCTCCAATGCTACTACACGTCAGGCAGATTCCCATCATTACAAAGACACAGTGAGGAGTTGTATAAACATGACAACAAGTGCTTCGGAAAAAAATAATATCTCTCACATTTAAGTGAACTCATTTTGCTTCTGCATCAAGATGTCGAGGAAAACAGTTATATGCAAAGTGGAAGGGTTTTAAAGTTAGTTTCCTTCTTTATATTTGAATTTGTTTATCAAAATGTTCTTCGTAATATTTTTGTATCTGTACATATAAGTACATATTTAAAGTTATTACTGTGTCTCATTACTGCTTACACCATTTCTTATGTTTCATTTAACTTGTCTTTTTAAGTTGCAGTGACAGAATATGAATGTATCACCTCATTTGTGCACCCACATTGTCCCTTAATTCTTTACACAGGAAAGACACTTAACAGAGAAATACAACATACCCACTGAGAAAAATGATTCATAACTGTTTTCAGCTCTAAATTGTTTACAGTTCTGACCTACAGGTCAATTTTTCAAGGAATACACGTTTTTATTATTAATGCCCTGTATTCTTTGCAGATAAGATTGCTGACAGATATATAAACATTTCAGCAAAAAATCATATTGTGATTCAATTGTCTATGTACCCCACAGGACTTTGAAATTTGTCAAATTGGCCCTTTTTTGTGATGGAGTCATCTTTAAGTGAAGGTAAGAACTACTAATTTCAATGCCAAAAGCTTGTCATTGTTATTTATACTTAATGCTAGCACTAAAGAGTTATAGTGCGTACGATGAAGTCTGCATTTTTTCCCTCTGTGAAGTTATAATTTGTAAAAAATCACACATGTAAAGCACATCACGGAGAAAGAGCAATTCTCAACGTTATTCATAAAAAACAGAGATGTATTCTACTTTTTATGCAATATATCAACTTAATGACTCACACAGTACATGACTAAAATACTTTATGTCTGTAGGTCACCTCATTACTGAATAGCAAGTGTCTGAGAACACGGAAACCGGTTCCTGACTAATGACTGGGTACCCACCCATGAATCTTCAAACCTGATTTTATCAAAAATGGTAAGAGTTAGAACAGTGCTATTTGGCAGTTTTACTACTGAGACATGTGGGCATCCATGTTCCAAATATGACTAAATTCTGAAACAGCCACATTTTCACCCCCTGTGAGATTACACGGAATGAACCATACTAGCTACTCGTAGGAATATGAGATCGGGGCGATACACATAAAAACATTTCTACATACCAAACAGCTTTTTGTAAATGCACGTCATGGCTCCTTCTGGGGTATACACAGCAATCTTGTCTTCATCTCGGATTTCATATTTCAGGCCTCCTTCAGTCACTATTTTACATTTCACTGACTTGATATGATGCTCAAGTTCGTCGTCAGGAATACTGTCATTTAAGAGTTTCTTATTGCGAACGATTGTACATGTGGCATTTCTAATAAGAGCTGCCTTCGCTGGGAGTCCAACAGTCTGAAACACATTCGATCTCTTAAATTTTGATCACGAAGCGGAATTACGGAACAGTGGTAAACCAACTAAATTAAGAAGTAACAGGCAATTTCAGCTTAGAGGGCACTATTCAAATAAACTGCTGCTTAGTACAAAATTTCCTTACCTCTTCACCGTCTACAAATGCGACTATTGCAGGCATTATTCTGTTGCCACTGTCGTCGGCTATAATATCAACTTTCCCATCCTGAGAAACAAAACGTAAAATAATGTCAAAGTTACATTGATATGATCTTATTAGAACGTTTCTCACTAATACATTCGAGCTAGAAGAATAATCGTTCATGACTTCACTTCTGGCACATTAGAAGTTCTCAGTGAACAACAAATATGAAAAACATTACCAACCTTACAATACGCCAAGCAGGCTGAAGAATTACCCACATGAATGCCAAAAACACCAGCCATTTTGCTAGTCTTCGACGACAACAAACCGTACACGATGCGCGAACAACACACTACTGCCGCCAAAACTCAAATATTAACGCGTCTTTGTTTTCCTCTGCATAGCGTTCAAAGAAGTATTCTGCTGTCAAAGACGTAATCAAGGTGGTTAGAAGGGGAGATATGTCAGTCATAAAAATAAGAAATACGAAAATATTCAGTAATTAGTACGAATTTCATTTTTCCAGATGCCACTAGCGAAATAGCGCATTATTAAAGAAATAAAAATATCAATACTGAATTGTTAATTGAAAACATTTTCATAAAAAACCAAAATGAAATTGTGATCCATATTATCTTTCGCGTTTCATGGTGTTTTTTCTGTGTAGCTTAAAAATCTGATATTTGTTAATTGCAATGAGCGCAATTTTCCATCAACTCGTTTAGTATAATTAATTGTGTAAAGGAACGTCTGTCGGTAATAACGCGGATAAGTCAAGGCTGTGCATAAATAAGCCAAAATCGTTTTGCCTATTTATTTGTTATCATCTCACCAAAATTAAAGAACAAAAGAGTGGGATCATGTAGAAATGTGTAATGAAATAAGTCGGATATTTCCATGTATGACAGACTTAATTAGTATTTGCATTTGTAATGGGTGAATTTTTCCCTGTGAACTGTTGTGATACCTGCGTATTACGAACGCGAGATCATTTTACTTTGCGTTCGTCTTTAGTATCCGAAAGATTTCCAGCTCCTGCTGGGTGATAAATTAGTGTTGTAGAAGCTGTTTAAAGTCGTAGCAAACACCGCAGTACCTTGATCTCTGTTGTTAAACACTATTTGTATGCAATTTCGTCAGTGTCATTCCAACCCATCTTATCGTGCTTTAATAATTGAGACATGGATGTAAGAACATACTAGCAGTGCGGGACTGCATGAAACAAATACTGCACTGTATGACCATAACGAATGTTCCTGATGCGTTGCTACATTCTCTTTCCACCTTTAAAACTCTGCAGCAAAAGTTAAAAGTGTGTGAATCACATACACAGAAAGCTTATGTGGCACTGGCAACAATAAAATAATTTGGCTTCTACAGAACTTCAGCCTAAATTTGTATTGTCTCATGCATACGTATCTTTCACCTAGACAATGGTACCATATTCTTTAAGGTCTTCCTTTTTTTTCTAGTTGCGTTACAAAAAATGCCGCAACACTCCGGTCACAATTTTCAGTTTTTACGTTTTCTCGCAAGGAGTCAATTTCTTCCTAGGCTATTCGCCTAAATAATTCACTGAAAATACTTCACAACCCACGTTATCGCACTAACTACAGAAACTCAAAACTACTTTAGCACGATGACAACCCAAACTCAAATGAACACAATGTTGCCCGTTAAACTCAGCACGTCTATTTTTACCAGCAGAGGGCACCAGCAAATATAACAACATGGCACCTAGAAACACAACCAACTCAAAAACTCCACATCGTCGTGATGTCACACACCACAATACCATTACGTCACGGGTCAAAGCAGACGGGTGGAATCGGACGCTTCCGTTGATCCAGCCAGAAGGCATAAACAAAACAAAAAAAAAAACTTCTTTAGGTTGGCCATTGCCACTGCTTGTTCTGTCATTGCGCATTCAAGAACGTAATTATGAAATTAATTTCACTGACGAAAGTGCCAATGATAATGTGTGAGGTGGTGATGGTTGGTACAATTTTAATTATAATCTATAATACAAACGTAAATTTCCTATCCAATCCTTATAAAAGTATATTTATATATTCTGTGTGTGGTATATTTTGAGTTATTTAGTTTCAATGTCAAGTAGTAAGGGGTACCCTTTACTACTTGAAAATAGTACAGTTACTAAGCGCACCTCCTTCCACATGGAAAGAAACCTGATAGTTTCATTATATTGCACTGATAAATGAAAATGGAAGTGGCACATATACACACTTTCATGTTATTCTATGGAAGTCTCTAGGAGACAACACATTTAAGTTAAGAAAGGTTCCTCTACACCCAGGGTCACCTTGACTGCTGGCTGGTGACTGTCTGGGATAGGAAGGGAAAAGATTAATTGGAGGATGTGAAGTCATACTGCATATTAATGCAAGGGCCTACTAAATTAATTTTCTGGTGGTAAATCCATTGCTCTATATAGATTAGAATCACAAGTCTAATAAATTTTGGTTTCAGTTTGCAGGCCTGTAATTTCCACAGGGTTCTCATATACATCTACATCTACATCCATACTCCGCAAGCCATCTGACAGTGTATGGCAGAGATCGGTAGCTGTTCATCTCCTACCGAGATGATTGAACATAGAAAATGTGGCAGAAATCAGAGATGTTTAACTTGAAAGGATTGCTTTGTGTTGTTTACATAGAATGATCCACTAATGTCCTTTTTCATTACATTCCTCACAGAATCAAGCAAATACTTCCCGCCTTCCTCCCCTCATCTGATCTAAGCCTCTGGAAACTGATTTACTTGAATGTCAAACATTGCTCACATTGAAGCTACCACTTTGGAAACAGCTGCTGACATTTCAGGTAATGTAATGTAATGTATTAAGTGCTCTAGGTTGCTGTATGTGTACCCATCCATGCAAAAGTAGATACATCCAAAAATAATTTAGTCTTCCTCTGATAACTAAATTATAACTGGGAATTCACACACAATGTTCTACAGAGAACTTTAAAGCATGGCTAACAAGCTATATCTTTGTGGTTTTTATATATATATATATATATATATATATATATATATATGTGTGTGTGTGTGTGTGTGTGTGTGTGTGTGTGTGTGTTCCAAGTTCTTATTTTTGTATGTGCTGGCAGTTTATTGTGACAACAGAAATACCACCCTGTAATTTGTATATGGTTAGGAAATCGGTGTATTTACGCATCGTAATGTGCTGTGATTGTATATCTCACATTGTACCTGAATTTTATTGTAAATGACTAATACATTTTTTAAATGCATGACATGGAGCTATCTATCTTTCATTGCACTACAAGTTTCAGCATTATTTATTCACCAGTTAAATGTCATAGGAATAAGAACAATCTACGTGAAGATTACCTACCAGCTGTCCACCTTGATGAATGGCCACTACCAAACTATAGCCAAGAGGAAAGTAGACCACCCTGTGGCACAACATGCAGCTGAACACAACATGCCTGATTTCAATGGCTGCTTCACCAACCAAGCCATCCACCACCAACTTTTCTCAACTGCACAGATTGGAGTTACCCTTACAACACATTCTGTGATCCTGTAATTATCCCGGACTCAACCTATGGTAACATACTGTCCCCACACCCTCCACCCAACATTTCCCACCCTCTCTGTCCTATTACCTCCTCCCCATTCTCATCACCTACACTCTTTCTTTGTCATCCTCTGCTAATGCACCTGCCCATCTTTCTCTGCTCCTCTCCTTTTTCATTCCATTTTCCCCAATTCCCTGCTCCACAACCTCCTGACGCTGTGCCTGATAGCGTTCTAGTACCTGCACACCTCGCAAGATGACACTCCTTTCTTCCCTAACCTATACACTGCTAGCACTTCCCCTTCCCTCACCCCATTCAAATTACTGCTTCTATCTTACAGTATAGTTGCACTCCAGCCTGTGCTGCCAGAGTTGGCAGTCAGGAAACAATGGAGAGGCTTCGTCCTGCCATAGCCCTAACAGTTCACAACCCCACAACAGACCACAGCAGACCACCCACCCCACTGCCGCCCCACACCAAACCCAGGTTTATTGTGCAGTTCAGCCCCCATTTGAGCCCCCCCCCCCCCCCCCCCCCCCCGGGGAACATCTCATACCAGACAAGTGTAAACCCCAAATGTTTGCGTGGTAGAGTAATTATGGTTTACGTGTACATGGAGACAGAATTTGACATAGTGTGACTGAGGTGGAATAAGGGGAACCAGCCCTCAATCGCTGAGGCTTCCCACTCGGGAAACAGCGCATTAGACTGCACGGATATCTGCGTGAGGTGTGCTTGCTTGTAGTAATGAATGATGTGTGTCACTCTTTTTCCAATTGACTGTGGCCGAAGGCTTATGTGTAAGTGTCTTTTAATTGGGCCTATCTGCAACTTAGCAGGTTATCTGTATGGCAAGTAGTAATCTATCTTTTCTGCTCTGTTAAAAGTACCAAATACATAATGTAAAAAGGAAAAGATGGAAAAGGTTTCACACAAAGATGAAAGTTCCAGGTATTGAAAATGAGATCTTTTTATCAAAACAAAGTTATTTATCAAAATGCAAGTATAGCTACAGGTCTCTGATTGTTAACAAAAATTCAGTCTTTGAAGCAATCAAACTATGTGTGTATCTGAAGTACAAAACATAAAAGGTGCTACTGAAGTAATTTCATTCTTCTATAATATTGTTAAAAAAATACAGATTATTGGCACTACTGATATATCTAATAGATTAATGTGCACATCACAACAAGCAAAGTTTGATTACTGCACTACGCTTTAAAGAGAACAAAATGTGTGTGCATTATTTATCAAAATATTTAAAGATCTGTTGTATAAATTACGAAACACATGTAACATTACTGTTGACCTAACTTTCAGCTTATAAGTGCACTTGCCAATGACTGAAAAATGCTGTCACTCTGTTCAAACTACATGACACCTCAATGAAACAACATTGATACACCTTCATACAGGTTGGAAATGAGGGTTGATATGCTTTGAACTATCCATTTTCAGCTATTTTAGAAGTCACCCAGGCATTATAGTGCATCCATGCTAAGTTATTAACTTTATCTTGTATTACAAAATGTTCTTGATCTTCTGCTGACATTGCTAACTTATGCCTATTACATAGTGGAGACTACAAGAATCTTTGATGAAATAACATGCTGAACAGTAGACTGCGACTGCCACAACCTTAATTATGGTGACTGCCATGGTTGATACTACTGTGCGTAATGATGGTCATTTGATATGGAGACTACCATTACCCTGAATGTATGATGGGTACTGTTAGGGTATGAGGCTACTTGACACTTTGCCCCTATACAGGGTGTTACAAAAGGTACGGTCAAACTTTCAGGAAACATTCCTCACACACAAATAAAGAAAAGATTTTATGTGGACTTGTGTCCGAAACGCTTAATTTCCATGTTAGATCTCATTTAGTTTCTTCCACCTCGCTCAATGGAGCACGTTATCATGATTTCATACGGGATACTCTACCTGTGCTGCTAGACATGCGCCTTTACAAGTACGACACAACATGTGGTTCATGCACGATGGAGGCTCCTGCACATTTCAGATGAAGTATAAGACCGCTTCTCAGCAACAGATTCGGTGACCGATGGATTGGTAGAGGCTGACCAATTACATGGCCTCCATGCTGTCCTGACCTCAACCCTCTTGACATTCATTTTATCGGGGGCATTTGAAAGCTCTTGTCTACACAACCCCGGTACCAAATGTAGAGACTCTTAGTGCTCGTATTGTGGACGGCTGTGATACAATACACCATTCTCCAGGGATGCATTGGTGCATCAGGGATTCCATGCGACGGAGGGTGGATGCATGTATCCATGCTAACGGAGGACATTTTGAACATTTCCTGTAACAAAGTGTTTGAAGTCACGCTGGTACATTCTGTTGCTGTGTGTTTCCATTCCATGATTAATGTGATTTGAAGAGAAGTAATAAAATGAGCTCTAACATGGAAAGTAAGCGTTCGGACACATGTCCACATAACATATTTCTTTCTTTGTGTGTGAGGAATGTTTCCTGATAGTTTGGCCGTATCTTTTGTAATACCCTGTATGTCACCATGATAAAGCAAAATTGTAACCAATTCTCCCATTTTACATACAGTTATAGATAAAAAACGAGCTCCTGGCCAGGCCATGAATGCCAAAGGGCTATCCACTGGCCACCGTGTCATCCTCTGCATTGCAGTGTCAAGCAGATGTGTTATTGAGGGACATGTGATCAGCACACTGCTATCTTGGCCTTTTGGCACATTTTCTGGACAGTGGAGCCACTACTAGTCAGTCAAGTAGCTCCTCAGTTGCAATCACAAGGCTGAGTACATCCCATACCAGTCCTCCACCAAGGAAAAATCCTTGGCAGTATGGAGGACTTGAACCCAGGTCCTCCGTGTGCCAACCATTTATGCTGACTCAGTCACTTATGTAGGCAGACAGTTATAGATTAGGCAAAAATGTAATTGTACAAATTGCCCCATACATTGTCAATGGTACACGAAATTATAACAAATTGCCCCAATACACCTCGTGTTTCACAAAACTAACAAATTGTATCGTACGTCATCATTGTGACATGAAATTGTAACAAATTGCACCATATGTTGCTAACTAAGAATATGTATAAATGACATCAGCATAAATGACAATGTATGAAACAATTTCTTAGCAGTTTGTGTAACAATGACAATGAAAAGGGCTGTCTACTACAGTTTTGTGCAAGAATGTTGATGTATGTGGCTATTTTTGATAATTTTGTGTAAGAGTTGTGATATCTTGCACTTTCGTGCAACAACGTAGATGTATGGGGCAATTTGTTACAATTTTGTAAAGTAGTGCTGATGAATGGACCCATTTTTTTGAATTTTGTTTCGTGTTTGGGATACTATTTAAGATCCAGATCCAATAGCTGATACTCACTGTTGGGTTATAGCCACATGTGTCAACTTCTGCTGTTAGAATACTATTTAAGACCCAGTAGCTGACACTCACTGTCAGGTTATGCCACATACACTACAAGCTTTTGGTATTAGAATACAGTTTTGAGATCCAGTAGCTGAGACCAACTGACAGGGCATTATTTTTTTAATTGTTGAGTAAAATCGTACATTAAAAGTAATGGTAGTTGTACTGATCAGGATAATAGCAATCATCATGTAAACTTACTATCATGACACCAGTAGTATCCAACATGCGTTTCAGCTCATGGTAGACACCTTAATTGGGATAATGGCCAGCCGCCAGTGTTAAGAATACTATTTGGGATTCAGTAGCTGACACCCACTCTCTGGTTATATCACATACACACACTGTCACCACAGATTTGGGGTATGGTGGAATTTGTTACAATTTTATATAACATGGTGATGTATTGTGGCAATCAGTTTACAAATGTGCTGTAACATAACGATGCATAGGGCAATTTGTTACCATTTTGCTGTAACAGGCCTGTGTATGGGGTAGATTTTGGGAAATTTGTGTCAAGTTCTATGGGACTAAACTGCAAAGGTCATCGGTCCCTTGCCTTGTTGATGTTGTGGTCCTTCAGTCCTGAGACCGGTTTGATGCAGCTCTCCATGCTACTCTATCCTGTGCAAGCTTCTTCACCTCCTGATACGTACTGCAGCCTACACCCTTCTGAATCTGCTTAGTGTATTCATCTCTTGGTCTCCCTCTACGATTTTTACCCTCCACACTGCCCTCCTGTACTAAATTGGTGATCCTTGATGTCTCAGAACATGTCCTGCCAACCGATCCCTTCTTCTTGTCAAGTTGTGCCACAAACTGCTCTTCTCCCCAATCCTATTCAATACTTCCTCATTAGTTACATGATCTACCCATCTAATCTTCAGCATTCTTCTGTAGCACCACAATTTCAAAAGCTTCTATTCTCTTCTTGTCCAAACTATTTATCGTTCATGTTTCACGTCCATACATGGCTACACTCCATACAAATACTTTCAGAAACGACTTCCTGACACTGAAATCTATACTGGATGTTAACAAATTTCTCTTCTTCAGAAACGCTTTCCTTGCCATTGCCAGTCTACATATTATATCCTCGTCTACTTCGACCATCATCAGTTACTTTGCTCCCCAAATAGCAAAAACTCGTTTACTCCTTGAAGTGTCTCATTTCCTAATCTAATTCCCTCAGCATCGCCTGACTTAATTCGACTACATTCCATTATCCTCATTTTGCTTTTGTTGATGTTCATCTTATATCCTTTCAAGACACTGTCCATTGCGTTCAGCTGCTCTTCCAAGTCCTTTGCTGTCTCTGACAGAACTACAATGTCATCGGCGAACTTAAAGTTTTTATTTCTTCTCCATGGATTTTAATACCTACTCCGAATTTTTCTTTTGTTTCCTTTACTGCTTGCTCAATATACAGATTGAATAACATTGGGGAGAGGCTACAACCCTGTCTCACTCCCTTCCCAACCACTGCTTCCCTTTCATGGCCCTCGACTCATAACTGCCATCTGTTTCTGTACAAATTGTACATAGCCTTTCGCTCCCTGTATTTTACCCCTGCCACCTTCAGAATTTGAAAGAGATTATTCCAGTCAACATTGTCAAAAGCTTTCTCCAAGTCTACAAATGCTACAAACGTAGGTTTGCCTTTCCCTTAATCTTTCTTCTAAGATAAGTCGTAGGGTCAGTATTGCTTCATGTCTTCCCATATTTCTACGAAATCCAAACTGATCTTCCCCGAGGTCAGCTTCTACCAGTTTTTCCATTCGTCTGTACAGAATTCGCGTTAGTATTTTGCATCCGTGACTTATTAAACTGACAGTTCGGTAATTTACACATCTGTCAATGTGTGTTTTCTTTGGGATTGGAATTATTATATTCTTCTTGAAGTCTGAGGGTATTTCGCCTTGTCTCATACATTTTGCTCAGCAGATGGTAGAGTTTTGTCAGGACTGGCTCTCCCAAGGCTGTCAGTAGTTCTAATGGAATGTTGTCTACTCCCGGGGCCTTGTGTCGACTTAGGTCTTTCAGAGCTCTATCAAATTCTTCACGCAGTATCATATCTCCCATTTCATCTTCATCTACATCCTCTTCCATTTCCATAAATTTTTTTTTTTTTTTTTTTTTTTTGATTGGGGTTTAAGGGCGCTCAACTACTGAGGTCATTAGCGCCCAGTCACAAGTGTTAGAGCACATAGAATCTAGTAAAACTCAAGGGGGGGGGGGGACCCCAGAAAGTTCTTACAAAGATGCAGATAAAATAAGTGAAGGAGTTAGATGAATTTGGACAAGCCAGTCAAAGGAATGAAACGAAGAACACGAGCAGCTGCTAGAGCATCATCAGCTAAAATATCCTGTAAAGTAGATGGCAGAGACAGGACAACACGAGACTGACTAAAACGGGGACACGACAATAAAACATGGCGCACTGTTAATGCATGACCACAAGGGCACTGCAGGGCTGGGTCACTGGAGAGCAGGTAGGCTAAACCGGCAATGCCCAATCCGCAACCTGGTCAGAAGGACCTCTTCTCGCGAGATGGTCGGGAGGAGGTTGTCCAAGCAGTTGGGATCGGTTTTACTGCCCGGAGCTTGTTTCCTTGAAGTGATGACCAAGTATCCCACCACAAAGACACAAGCCTCTTACAAACAACCCCACTAATGTCAGATGACAGGACACAATGGGAGGCTGGCTGAGGCAGGAGGACTGCAGCCTCATTCCCAGGCACTCCTACATGGCCGGGAACCCACAGAAAGCTGACAGGAGAGCCATCAGCAGCAGAAGAATGGAGGGACTGCTGGATCCGTTGCACCAAGGGATGGACCGGATATGGAGCTCCAAGGCTCTGAAGAGCACTGAGTGAATCAGAGCAGAGTACATACGATGAATGGCGGTGGCGGCAGGCATACTGAATGGCCTGATGGAGAGCAAAAAGCTCGGCCGTAAACCTGGAACACTGGTCGAGGAGCCGTATTTAAAGGTGCCGGCCCCGACGACAAAGGCACAGCCGACACCATCGTCAGTTTTGGAGCCATCAGTGTAAATAAAGGTGTGACTGGCAAGTCGCACACGAAGTTCGACAAACCGTGAGCAATACACTACAGCCAGAGTACCCTCCTTCGGGAGCGAGCTGAGGTCGAGATAAATATGAACCGGAGCCTGGAGCCATGGTGGTGTCGGGCTCTCTCCCTCTCTGAAGATGGTAGGGAGGGCAAAATCCAATTGTCGAAGTAGGCGACGAAAGCGGACTCCAGGGGGCAGCAGGGCAGACACATGCAAACCATACTGACTGTCGAGAGAATCGGCGAAGAAGGACTGATAAGAGGGGTGGTCGGGCATTGACAATAGCCGGCAGGCATACCGACAAAGCAGTACGTCGCGCCGGTAGGTCAATGGTAATTCGGCAGCTTCAGCATAAAGACTCTCGATGGGACTAGTGTAGAATGCTCCGGTCGCAATACGTAACCCCCAATGGTGGATGGAGTTGACACGGCGTAAGAGGGATGGCCGAGCAGACAAGTAGACGAGGCTCCCATAATCCAGCTTTGATCGGACTATGGACCAATACAAGCGAAGCAGGACAGTGCAATCCACTCCCCAAGATGAACCAATAAGAACTCTAAGGACATTAAGGGAACGTGTACAAAGGGCAGCCAAATAAAAGATGTGCAGAGACCAACAAAGTTTCCTGTCCAGTGTGAGCCCTAGAAACTTAGTTGTGTCCACGAATGGGAGAACAACGGGACCGAGATGTAAGGATGGCGGAAGGAACGCTTTATATCGCCAAAAGTTGATGCAAACCGTCTTCTCTTCAGAGAACCGGAAGCCATTTGCCACACTCCATGAGTATAGGCTGTCTAGACAACGCTGAAGGCAGCGCTCCAGGAGGCATGTTCTCTGGGCACTGCAGTAGATCGCGAAGTCATCGACAAAAAGAGAGCCTGAGACATTAGGTGGAACGCAATCCATAATTGGATTGATCGCTATGGCAAAAAGGGCTACGCTCAAGATGGAGCCCTGAGGCACTCCGTTCTCCTGGAGGAAGACGTCGGACAATACGGAACCCACACGTACCCTAAAACTTCGATCTGTTAAAAAGGAATCAATAAAAAGAGGTAGGCGACCGCGTAGACCCCACCTGTGCGTAGTGTGGAGGATACCTCCCCTCCAACAGGTATCATAAGCCTTCTCCAAATCGAAGAACACGGCTACCATTTGGTGCTTTCGCAAAAAGTTGTTCATGATGAATGTCGACAAGGTCACAAGGTGGTCAACAGCGGAGCGGCGGCGATGAAAGCCGCATTGAACATTGGTAAGTAGCCATCGAGATTCAAGAAACCAAACTAACCGAGCGTTAACCATGCGCTCCATCACCTTACAGACACAGCTTGTAAGAGAAATGGGGCGGTAACTAGAAGGAAGGTGTCTATCCTTCCCAGGTTTGGGTATAGGAACAACGACAGCGTCACGCCAATGCATGGGGACTTGACCTTCGGTCCATACGCGATTGTAGGTACGAAGAAGGAAGCTTTTGCCTGCCGGAGAAAGGTGGGCCAGCATCTGAACGTGAATGGCATCTGGCCCCAGAGCAGAGGACCGGGACAGTGCAAGTGCACGTTCGAGTTCCCGAATAGTAAAGGGGGCATTATAATTTTCCAGATTCAGCGAGTGGAAGGAAGGTCGCCGAGCCTCTTCTGCCTCTTTCCTGGGAAGGAAGGCAGGGTGGTAATGGGCGGAGCTTGAAACCTCCGCGAAAAAGCGGCCGAAGGCGTTGGAGACATCCACAGGATCAACAAGGACCTCATTACCTGAAGTCAGGCCAGGTACCGAGGAGTGGGCCTTAATGCCCGACAGCCGGCGCAGGCCACCCCAGACGACAGAAGAGGGAGTAAAACTGTTAAAGGAGCTGGTGAAAGAGGCCCAAAAAGCTTTTTTGCTGTCTTTGATGACTCTACGGCATTGCGCTCGGAGTCGTTTGTATCCAATACAATTCACCAACATAGGATGGCGGCGAAAGGTGCGTAAAGCACGTCGTCGAGCACGGATAGCGTCTCTACAAGCCTCATTCCACCAGGGGACGGGAACGCGATGTGAAGAAGAGGTAGTACGAGGAATGGAACGTTCGACAGCATGGATGATAACAGCCATGAGGTATTCGACCTGACTGTCACGACTGAGAAGGTCGTGGTCCGGAAAGGTCGCCAGGGAGGAGTAAAGTCCCCAGTCAGCTTTCGGTGTGTTCCAGCTCAAAGGACGTGGGGATGGGGTGTGGTGCAGGAGACGAACGACACAGGGGAAGTGGTCGCTCGAATAGGTGTCAGAAAGGACATACCACTCGAACCGACGGGCAAGAGTGGTAGAACAAATCGAGAGGTCCAAGTGGGAGTAGGTATGAGTAGAGTCCGAGAGGAAAGTCGGGGTGCCAGTATTGAAGCAGACAAGATTGAGATGGTTGAAGACATCCGCCAAGAGGGAGCCTCTCTGACAGGATGCAGGAGAGCCCCAAAGGGGATGATGGGCATTGAAGTCGCCAAACAATAAAAACGGCGGAGGAAGCTGAACAATCAGGTGCATCATGTCAGCCCGACTAACTGCGGATGACGATGGAGTGTAGACAGTACAAACGGAAAAAGTAAAGGCAGAAAGAGTAATACGGACAGCTATTGCTTGGAGTGGGGTGGTCAATGGGATGGGATGGTAATAGACATCGTCCCGAACGAGCAACATGACCCCACCATGAGCTGGAATACCGTCCACAGGGGTGAGGTCAGACCGCTCCCAGGTATAGTGGGGAAAAGCAATACGGTCAGTTGGGCGCAACTTGGTTTCCTGGAGACCAAGGACGAGCGGACAGTGCAGGCAGAGGAGCAGTTGTAATTCCTCCCGATTAGATCGAATACCTCTTATGTTCCAATGTAACAAAGCCATCGCTAGTCAGAAAAAAGGGGGAACAAAACGGGTGAAGAGCTGGTCACCTCGATGGTCACAGAGGGCCAGGTTTCGAGGGAACAACGCTACAACCGGCGGGAGGCGGATCCTGTTCCATCGAGTCATCGCCAGCTGCGGCCACTTTCCCGGGTTGCGTAGGAGGGGCAGCATCATTCGTCGACGAGAGGTCAGCTAAGCGCCTGGCAGCAGAGCGTCCCGGCGAAACTGAGGACGACCGGGAGCAGGATAGGGGTGAGGATACTGTGAAAGGAGTGGACGCGACTGAGGCAAACGAAGTTGTCAACGTCATGGGATGGAGGCAGTAATACTTCTTCCTGGCCTCAGAAAAAGAGAGGCGATCCAAAGTTTTTAATTCTTGAATCTTCTTCTCGATCTGATACGCAGGGCAGTCTAAAGATCTAGGCGAGTGGATGCCAGGACAATTGACGCATCAAGGTGTTGGGGTGCATGTATGTTCCTCACGAAGAGGACGTCCACAATCGCCACAAAGGGGCTCAGCCCCACACCGTGACGACATGTGCCCAAAGCGCAAACACCGAAAGCAGCGCATAGGAGGCGGGACGTAAGGTCGCACGTCGCACTGGTAGCACATCACCTTTACCTTCTCCGGGAGAACGTCCCCCTCGAAGGCGAGGATAAAGGCCCCGGTGTCGATGCGACGGTCTTTGGGGCCGCGCTGGACTCGCCGGAAGAAATGCACGCCTCGGCGCTCCAGGTTGGCCCTGAGCTCCTCATCAGATTGCAGCAGGAGGTCCCGATGAAAAATAACCCCCTGCGTCCTATTCAGTGCCAGATGCGGGACAATGGACACTGGGATGTCCCCTAGTCGGTCGCACGCCTGGAGCGCCGCCGACTGAGTGGCAGAGGTGGTCTTTATAAGAACGGACCCCGAACGCATTTTACTGAGAGCCTCGATTTCCCCGAAGATGTTCTCGATGTGCTGGACAAAGAACATGGGCTTGTAGGTGGCGAACGTCCCCCCATCGGTCCGAGAACAGACTAAATAGCAGGGGAAGTACTTCCCCCCAAGCTGGCAGGCCTGTCCTTCCTCCCAGGGAGTGGCCTAGGGGGAAAGGGCAGGAGAACCAGAACCAGAGACAGTACCTTTCTTTTTAAAAGACTCGGCCGCAGAGCGACCTGATACATGTTGTCGTTTCATCTGCGAAACGTCCGCCCCGATACCACCCACTCCGACTCGGGGCTCTCCCCACAGGCGCCAGCCAGCCTCAGCAAGGGCCACCTGGCAGGATGACCGTTGCCGGGAGTCCTGATGCCCCAAGGGAATGGGCATCTACTCCTTGGCCGATGTGGGGAGGGTACAGCTCAGTTATCGGCAGTACGATCCCTGTGTTGTCAGGGGGCTACAACCTAGAGGGTACATGACGACCCCACCACAACGGGCTGGTTACCGTGCTGGATTTCGGGTGCCATGGAAAGTCCATCATGATCGTAGGTGCAGATGGAGACGCACTATGGGCGTAACTTGTGCAACCTATCAGGCGTTTAGGCCCAATTTGAGGAATAGTGGGTGTGGTTACAACGCCGTTACAATGCTGAGTGCCAAGGTCTTAGTGCACTGAAGACCAGTGAGACACCACGTAAGGCGTCCTTCCCCAAAAGGTTCGTACTTCCGTAGAATTTTGAAAAATGGAGGTCAAACCCCAAGGGGGACCATCGCATGAAACGCCGAAACGGTTGAAACTCCTTTTAGTCGCCTCTTACGACAGGCAGGAATACCTCGGGCCTATTCTTACCCTGGACCCGCAGGGGGATTTCCATAATATTGTCCTCAAGAACATCGCCCTTGTATAGTCCCTCTATATACTCCTTCCACCTTTCTGCTTTCCCTTCTTTGCTTAGAACTGGGTTTCCATCTGAGCCCTTGATATTCATACAAGTGGTTCTCTTTTCTCCAAAGGTCTCTTTAATTTTCCTGTAGACAGCATCTATCTTACCCCTAGTGAGGTAAGCCTCTACATCCTTACATTTGTCATCTAACCATGCCTGCTTAGCCATTTTGCACTTCCTGTCGATCTCATTTTTGAGACGTTTGTATTCCTTTTTTCCTGCTTTATTTACTGCATTTTTATATTTTCTCCTTTCATCAATTAAATTCAGTATTTCTTCTGTCACTCAAGGATTTCTACAAGCCCTCGTCTTTTTACCGACTTCATCCTCTGCTGCCTTCACCACTTCATCCCTCAAAGCTATCCATTCTTCGTCTACTGTATTTCCTTCCCCCATTCTTGTCAATTGTTCCTTTGTGCTCTTCCTGAAACTCTCTACAACGTCTGGTTCTTTCAGTTTATCCAGATCCCATCTCCTCAAATTCCCACCTTTTTGCAGTTTCTTCAGTTTTAATCTACATTTCATAACCAATAGATTGTGGTCAGAGTCCACATCTGCCCCTGGAAATGTCTTACAATTTAAAACCTGTTTCCTAAATATCTGTCTTACCATTATATAATCTATCTGATATCTTCTAGTATCTCCAGGGTTCTTCCATGTATACAACCTTCTTTCATGATTCTTGAACCAAGTGTTAGCTATGATTAAGTTATGCTCTGCGCAAAATTCTACCAGGCGGCTTCCTCTTTCATTTCTTAGCCCCAATCCATATTCACCTACCATGTTTCCTTCTCTCCCTTTTCCTACTCTCGAATTCCAATCACCCATGACTATTAAATTTTCATCTTCCTTCACTACCTGAATAATTTCTTCGTCATCTGCAGAGCTAGTTGGCATATAGACTTGTACTACTGTTGTAGGTGTGGGCTTCGTGTCTATCTTGGCCACAATAATGCGTTCACTATGCTGTTTGTAGTAGCTTACCTGAACTCCTATTTCTTTATTCATTATTAAACCTACTCCTTCATTACCCCTATTTGATTTTGTATTTATAACCCTGTATTCACCTGACCAAAAATCTTGTTCCTCCTGCCACCGAACTTCGCTAATTCCCACTATGTCTAACTTTAACCTATCCATTTCCCTTTTTAAATTTTCTAATCTACCTGCCCGATTAAGGGATCTGACATTCGACGCTCCGATCCGTAGAACGCCAGTTTTCTTTCTCCTGATAACGACGTCCTCCTGAGTAGTCCCCGCCCGGAGATCCGAATGGGGGACTACTTTACCGCCGGAATATTTTACCCAAGAGGACGCCATCATCATTTATCCATACAGTAGAGCCGCATGCCCTCGCGAAAAATTACGGCCGTAGTTTCCCCTTGCTTTCAGCCGTTCGCAGTACCAGCACAGCAAGGCCGTTTTGGTTAATGTTACAAGGCCAGATCAGTCAATCATCCAGACTGTTGCCCCTGCAACTACTGAAAAGGCTGTTGCCCCTCTTCAGGAACCATACGTTTGTCTGGCCTCTCAACAGGTACCCTTCCGTTGTGGTTGCACCTACGGTACGGCTATCTGTGTCGCTGAGGCACACAAGCTTCCCCACCAACGGCAAGGTCTGTGGTTCATGGGGGGAGTCCCTAGCCTTACACACTACTTACTCTAACTTATGCTAAGGACAACACATGCACCCATGCCCGAGGGAGGACTCGAAGCTGCAACGGAGGGAGCAGTGCAAACCATGGCAAGACGCCCTTGACTGCGCAGCAGTGTAGGGGGTCAATTTTTTACTATTTTACTGTAAAATGGCGATGTATGGGGCAAATTGTCATGTACTCTCCATTGTGCAGTAACATAAGTTAGCATTATCAGCAGAAGATGCCAAACATTTTGTACTGCAAAATGAAATTGATACACTAACTTGGAGTCACTATAATATTTGGATGACTCAAAAGTTGTTGAAAGTGGGTAGTCAACAGCTTAACAACCCTCATTTTTTTACCTATATGAATGTCTATTATTACTGTTCAGTGTGCTAGTTCATCAAAGTGTCATGTATTTTCCACTGTGAGACAGCAGTTTTCAACAAGTACACACTTTAAGCCATAAGTTAGATCAGCAACAGTGACAGTGTGTTTTGTAATATTATGGAACAAACCCTAATATTTTTTGATAAATAATATAGACAATTTTTAGTGTTTTTAAAGTGTGGTACAACAATCGATTTAGACTCATTGCCAAGCGCAGTTTTGCCTATAACTTATGTCAGTAGTCCAAATAAGTGAACCATGTGATTTTTTAAAATGTTATAGAACAATTAAAGTATGACGGTACTGACATGTATGTTTGGTAAGTGAAACCTTTACATATTTTGATAAATAAAACAGACGATTTTATTTTGGTCCAAAGACTGAATTTTCGACCATGCTCAGTGACCTGCACTTATACTTGCATATTATGATATACAATCCATGTGTGTTTTGTACAAAAAATCTTTACATATATTCATAAGTCATTTTATTTTGGTGCAATAATCGAATTTTTGGGGTATCGAAATTTCCCTCTCTGTATGGAACCTTATCCAGTTTTCATAGTTATACTTGTGTGTTGCAGTTTAAGCTATACAACGCATTAAAGAGCTCATTGAACTGTGCCATTTTTGATACAGTATGGTATGTTCAAGCGTCAGAAGACGTAATGGTGGCTAAACATGCTACCAAAGATAGATCCCAGATCAAAAGTAATTGAAAAGCTAAAGTAATTGAAAAAGCTATAGTAGCCAGGTAATAACATTAATTATATTTTTCTTGGTGCATCATTTTCTTTTCTCCTAAACTGATGCTTGCTCAGTTTATACTTGCAACACAGCCTCAATTAGGTGTAGGATGAAGCGTCAACGGCTACTGCAGCATTTTATTTTCAGCCACATGTGTTTTGTACTATTCTCGAAAAATTTAGACATAGAAATAGCATTGCAAACTTAATTTTAGAGCCAACAGTCGTGATTTATGCGTCAGGTCCAAGTTACACAGTAACTGCGCTCTTGCAGTAGCTGACACATTATAATAGCTAGCACGTGTTTTGTAGACTAATAATATAGACAATTTAGACTTGGAAATAGCACTGTGACACTTAATTTGAGAGACCATAATCATTTTTTAAGTGTCAAGTGTAAGTTATACAATAACTGCACTCTTTCAGTAACTGACACATCATTTTAACTAACATGTGTTTATAGATCAATAATACAGATGATATAAACGTGGAAACAATATTGACATTATCATTGTTTGTGCTTAGAAATTATTGATAAATACTACAAGACATGGAAGTACTGCAAGTTACACACTTTATGTATTTTTGACAGACATTTTGGATATGGAAATAACATTATCATAAACATTATGTTGCTAATGAAGCTTATGTATTTTTGAGATATATTTTAGACTTGAAATTAACATTATGACCTTTGATAGGCATATTATTTTAGCTAACATGTGCTTTGTACAGCTACAGAATAATAATACTGACAATTTAGATTGGTTGTTTGATTTGGTGAGAAGGGACTAAAGAACGAGGTCATCAGTCCCATCAAATTAGGGAAGAATGGGGAAGGAAGTTGGCTGTGCCCTTTCAAAGGAACAATTCCGGCATTTTCATGAAGCGATTTAGGGAAATCATGAAGAACCTATATCAGTATGGCCTTAAACAGGTTTGAACCATCATCCTCCCGAATGTGAATCCAGTGTGCTAACCACTGCGCTACCTCATTTGGTGACAATTTAGATCTGTAAATATTTTGGCATAAGTTTTGGTGAGATTGGTCATCTTCCATTGTAACTAAGTACGCATGAACTAGTTTCGAGTTTTCCTGCCCCTGCCAAAATTTTATCCACAGTTGCTAATTTGGTCTATAGGATTATTTTGAACTTCCTACCAAGAGGGAGTGAGATGCCTCTTTACATACTGCAGTTGCCTTGTTCGGAATTCCTGTCCCTGTCAAAATTTGCATTCCCACTATGGGGAGCAGGAATGTGGATGCAGTGACCTACTTCCACTTTTGATGTCCCTAGCACTATTAGCTCAATACAGTGTCAGTGTTCAACAATCGCTGTCTTGTATTAGAGAATCGCACCTGTCAATTTTGTAGGAAGGTAGTGAGACCTGGACAACTTAGTCTGGAAACGAATGTTTTGTTGATAAACTACAAAAATATGTACGGAGTCAGTCACATTGATAAAAGACCAATATTTCGAATAGAAATCATTTACTCATAAATGCTATGATCTTTATCATATGTTAGTAATTTGACAAATCTTACTTGTAGTGATACTTCGTGATGAGTGTGTCTCACCCATCTCTGGTTTGAGAATATTTTTTCACACAAGTGACTCATGATATGGTGCCCCACCTCACTTCCCCTTTTTCTCATACTCATCTGACCATGTTAGTTTTCGTTACTAACCCGTTCTCTGCTGAGGACGTGTATACACATCCTGCTATGCCGATCTCGAGGTGCTGTGGACGTGTATAAGCTCGCCGTTTGGGCTTTCCTATTGCGCTGTGGACTTCTGCGTCCTGACCTGTTGAGTTCCCGCTGCTGTGGACGAGTTATTTACACGTCTTGCTGAATAAAAATGTTTGGTGTATTTATTATACAACGTATGTGCCTTAGTGCGTGTTATCATTCGCAAAAAACGTCGTTTCGATATCTTGTATCGTTTATGAGGTATGACTATTGTTATGACCACGTGATTCCCGATGTGCAAGGATGTGAATGAGTTCATTGCTCCCGACCGTCCGTCGGATATAAAACCCAATAACTAGTGAACGAAATGAGATATTGTTCTCCTCTCAATTTTAAATAAAATTTCGATATCCTACATACATTTCATTCTCAGCAATTTTAGGGCTAAAATTAACCACATACAACGTTGACGCAATGCACTTTTACCTCTGCAGACTCTTAAAAACTTTGTGCAATGTTTTACTTAATTTGACGTCGCGCAGTAAGTATGATGGATAGCGAAAAGAAATTCAGATCCTTATTGAGTGAAGATATCCGACTATAAGATGCGCAAATATCAATTTTTTTCATCTGATTGTTTTCGAAATATCGAATGGTAACTTTTGTGTTAGCAGAAGAGCCAACACCGTGTTACGAGTGAAGGCCGAAATGCACGCGTTTTAGCTCACGCAGGCTGGCGTGAGGAGGTAAGAACTGTACTGACGTGAGGTCTGGAACATGACAAGGAATGAGAATTCAGAAAGCGGACGTAATTAGTTTGATACTTAACTTTAATCCATTAATGATGAACGTCGCTCTTGACTTACATGATTCACAATATTATCTGTTCAGAATACATACTTGAAGACAGTAATTATAGTGACTGAATATGGCGCCTTGCTAGGTCGTAGCAAATGACGTAACTGAAGGCTGTGCTAAACTGTCGTCTCTGCAAATGAGAGCGTATGTAGTCAGTGAACCGTCGCTAGCAAAGTCGGCTGTACAACTGGGGCGAGTGCTAAGGAGTCTCTCTAGACTAGACCTGCCGTGTGGCGGCGCTCAGTCTTCAATCACTGATAGTGGCGACACGCGAGTCCGACGTATACTAACGGACCGCGGCCGATTTAAAGGCTACCACCTAGCAACTGTGGCGTCTGGCGGTGACACCAGAGTAACTATTTCGTATCGGCCAGAACGCTACCTCTCAGCACGGGCATTCCAACATTTAGTGAGTAGTAGAGCCATAAAAAAAAGCCACCCTCGCCATATAATGGAGAGAGCATGTCTGCAACAGCAAAAGGACTAATTGTTGAGTCCCATAGTGGTCAGAACCATTTGAACCAACCACTAATTGTGATATTTCGTGTATAGAAATATTTGGTTGTGACGCCTCTGATGCCCCTTCCACATTGGCACCTCTTTTATGATGGTGCCCCAAGTGGTGATTTGTGTTGTTTGGACTTTAAACAGGGTGGGCCCAGGCTCACTTATAATTTTCTTGGCCCACCTTCTGATGTACACAAAAAAGATGGTCAAATTTCAGAATAAAAGACTAAAGCTAAAATTAAAATAAACTGTATATATTTATAGGCATCAGGTAAAGCACTCCATCAATTTGTCAAACAGATTTGTATTGTCCCGTATTATAGCTGTAAACCGAAACATATATATTTGAAGTGAATTTTATGAAAAAAGCTAACGTCAACCTATATATTGATGCCTACATGCTGAGCTACAAGCGAACAAACCAGTCGATCGATCTATCGAACCAACAGTTCTTCCCCAGTTTTTTTTTTTTTTCTATTGGCACGTAAGTTTTATAGTTTGCATTAATGGTGAACAATATAATCATATTTAGTATCATCATGGTGTGTGATTTGTTTATTGTAGTGAATTGTATGTGATTATAGTAACATGACAGAACAGCTTAGCACATCAGTTTTCTTGAGTCGCCAACGAAAAGTTACTAAACCAAATTAGGACATTACAATCTCTTTGTCTGTAACTGAAGAGTTTAAATTTCACGATCCAGGAAATGAAGTATATAGAAACCTTTTTATGATCATGAAACAGTAGCAGAAGAATTAAAACAGTTGTAAAATGAAAATCTGAATGAAAATAAAGTTAACGATTTATTTTCTATTCCTAGCAATAGCCCCAGCATCTGCTTGAGTTTGTGATACATCCACAAAACCTACTGATGAATCAAAACAACCTCTATTATGGCATTTTCCTTTTCACTTGTACTGAGACGGATGAAAATTCCAGCCAGGTTGGTACGAAATTCGCCCATGGCTGGAATATAGTATCATACGTGATGCTGCATTTTGTTGTATGTATCGATTATTGCATGCCCAAACTGAAGACAGAAAAACAGAATTGGTTAGTTTTATGAGTGAGTGTTTCAGTATTTGCAAAAGAGCAACTGGGTCTAATTCTCCCTATAAGCAGCATGAGAACGCCTGCGCAGCCACTGACCGAGCGCGGCGTCGCATTCCCCGGACTGCGCACATCAGCATGTCTCCACCACGACACGAGCGGTGGGGTTGAGCTATCGGAAAATGTATTGGGAGAACCAACAATAAAGAGGAAGATAGCTAATAACAGCCACCTTCTTCTACCCAGCCACGCCTTACAACCCCAACCACGACACTCGCTCCGGTCATCCTATCACAAAATGAAATTCTTAGCACCATAATCATGATCGTGCTAGAGCATATCCCAGATGAAGCAAAACAAGCCCAGTATTCTGCCCTAATTGTTGATGAGTCAAAAGACTGTTCAAAAACTGAGTAACTATCAACTGTAGTTGAATAATGTTTGCCAGCCGTGGTGGCTGATCGGTTCTAGGTGCTTCAGAGCAGAACCGCGCAACCGCTATGGTCGCAGGTTCGAATCCTGCCTCGGACATGGAGGTGTGTGATGTCCTTAGGTTAGTTAGGTGTAAGGAGTTCTAAGTTCTAGGGGGCTTATGACCTCAGATGTTAAGTCCCATAGCGCTCAGAGCCATTTGAACCATTTTTGAATACTATTTACATGGTAACACGCTCGAAGGTATCTAGGCTTTGAACCATCAAAATAACTACACGCGTCTCCTTTGATAGTCTGCATATAAAAAAAAGTAGCACACTGTGAAGATAATTTAAATTACTGTGTTGCACAAACTACAGTTCTGAGTGGTTATTGTGTAGTTGTTCAAGCTCTTTTAAGCAGGGAAGTCACACAAGCCATATATACATGCTGTATGAACCATAAGTTGAATTTCATCATAGTAGCAACATGTGGAGGGATCAAGACACAGCAGATTTTTTTTTGTATGACACTGCAGGAACTTTTATGAGTAAGGGAGCAGTGCAGAAAATGTTTATTGATGCACAAGAAAACTGAAGAGGGGAGAAATGAAATTAAAAAGTTTGTGACACTAGATGGACTTGTTACTATGGCTTATGTTTGGCTATGAATAAGACAGTTGAAGGTACCATTGTAACCCTAATACACATTCTGGCAGAAAATTCAGAACGAGATTTAGAGGCATTAGGGTTTTGTGCAAAGTTCAATTTTTATTTTCTCTTTCTTTTATGGTTGGTTGGTTGTTTTGGGGAAGGAGACCAGACATCGAGGTCATCGGTCTCATCGGATGAGGGAAGGATGGGGAAGGAAGTCGGCCGTGCCCTTTGAAAGGAACCATCCCGGCATTTGCCTGAAGCGATTTAGGGAAATCACGGAAAACCTAAATCAGGATGGCCGGACGCGGGATTGAACCGTCGTCCTCCTGAATGCGAGTCCAGTGTCGAACCACTGCGCCACCTCGCTCGGTTTTTCTTTTATGTCTGTTCTCAAGTTTGCCAGAAAAGTGCATCAGTATATGGTTTCCTTCAGGGCAAAGACTGTGATATTGTTTCTGCAATCAACTTAGTAGAAGCTACAAGTGATCATTTCAACCAAATGCATAGATCAGGCTTAGGTTTCACTTGTGTATGGAAAGAGAGTGTAGATATGGCAACAAAACTAGGTGCTGATACTCCCAAAGACTCTGCTTTTCTTGGTAGAATTCGAAAGCTGCCAAAACATCGTGATTAATAGGTTTGTGATTTGCTGAATAAAGATAGTCTGGAACCTGTATAACCAACTGGTTTCAAATATTTAGTATATGATAAAGTTTTGTATATAATAGACAATGAACTTGAGAGATATTTTATCTCAAACTCCAGAATAATTAAATAAATCACTTGGAAATTAGTTGACAACATACTCAGGCAAGATGGCGTCTACTGTGGTTGTTCATAGTGATCAAGCGAAAAAAAGTTACAGTTTTGTCGTAAAAAATGCAAATTGTGGGAAGTGTGACAGTGAAATAGTGAAATATTGAGATCCTTTTGTAGCAGTAATGGTACAGGTACGAATGTTATGCTGCTATGTAAAGATAGCAGCACATTAAAAGTGTTTCAGTTGAAGTGAATCTGTATTATTTCTCTTTCCCATGTACTTGACATTAACGCTGCCAAGATTGATAGTTAGTTCCGTGTTATAACGCGTTAAGTAGGGAAAGTTTAATTATAGCCACCCGGTACGTCAACAATACATGGTGTAGCCGGTATGCTCCCTAACCTGTGTCCTTTATTGCACAAAACTCGTTATTTAACGTATGGTATAGCCACGTATCTGCGGTAAGAAAACGTTGCGGCATTTTCCCTAAAACTGCTACAGTAAAAACGCCCATATAGCCTTACCCTTAGCCTTAAGCAAAACAGCAGTCAGTTTAAAAACAATGAAGAGAAAAGAACCTCAAAGGAAAGAAATCAGCCCTCCACAATCGAGTGCCTTGTTTCGACTCTCTCATTACCGGTATTTTCTCACAGAGAAGATGGTATTCTTCGCTTCTAAACTGAAACGTCTATTAATTGAACTCGTCCCCCGTTACATTCATACTTAGGTAAATTTCTACGGACGCCCATGCATCGATGAAACTCTTCCTTTAAATACCAGTCTTGCATCTTTCTTCCCAAGGCTCGAGTTTATATGGTCGTTAACCCTTAAGTCAGTACTAACAGATACTCATATACAGGATGGTCCATTGATCGTAACCGGGCCAAATATCTCACGAAATAAGCGTCAAACGAAGAAAACTACAAAGAACGAAACTTGTCTAGCTTGAAGGGGAAAACCAGATGGCACTATGGTTGGCCCGCTAGATGGCGCTGCCATAGGTCAAAAGGATCTCAACTGCGTTTTTTAAAATAGGAACACTTCAAGCTGTCGGTGCTATGAACCTTCCCTTTGAGTACAATAGTAGATTCTGTTGCACTGAATGGAAAAGGCACAATGCCAAGTTCTGTCCTGAAGAGTAACTCTTCTAACAGTCTTTGCTTTGAACCTTTTCCGGGAGTTCAGAATTAGATTCTGATAAACTTCTGCAGCATTTCTGTATCAATTGGACCTTCACATTGACGATGAAACACACAAACTGCATCCATATTGAATACAAAAGGGGCAATGCCAACTTTTGTCCAGGGGGAGTAACGCTTTAAACAGTGTGTGCCTTGAATCTTATCTGGGAGTTTGGTAGTAGATTCCGATATACCACTGTAAGGTTTACAGTAATCCTTAGATCGTCATATTGACGATGAAACACAGAAATTGCATCGGGATTGAATACAAAAGGCCCAATGCTGGCTTCTGTCAATGGGGAGGAACGCTTCAAAGAGTTCGTGATTAGAACATTTATTGGGAGTCCAGTAGTATATTCCGATACACCACTGCAGGCTTACTGTAACCCTTGGACCTTCACATTGACGATGAAACACAGAAATTATATCAGGATTGAATATCAAAGGCACAATGCCATCTTCCGTCCAGAGTGAGTAACCCTTCAAACGATCTGTGGTTTGAACCTTTCCTGGGAGTCCAGTATCAGATTTTAACACACCTCTGCAGATTTTCTGTAACCCTTGGACCTTCACATTGACGATGAAACACAGAAATTGCATTAGGATTGAATACAAAAGGCACAATACACACCCGTGTCAAGGGGGAGTAACCCTTCAAACACACTGTGTTAAAATCTTTACTGGGATATCAGTATTATATTTTGATTAACCACGACATGTTTACAGCAACGATTGGGCCTTCTCATTGACGATGTAACAAAGAAATTGCACCGTGATTGAATGAAAAAGGCACAATGCCAACTTCTGTCCAGGGGGAGTAACACTTCAAACTGTCGGTGCTTTGAACCTTCCCTTTGAGTACAATAGTAGATTCCGTTGCACCACTGCAGCTTTACTGTTACCCTTAAACCTTCACATTGACAATGAAACACACCAACTGCATGTGGATTGAATACAAAATACACAATGCCAACTTTTGTGCAGGGGGAGTAACGCTTCAAACAGGCTGTGCTTTGAACCTTTTCTGGGAGTCCAGTATTAGATTCCAATGCACCACTGCAGAATTACTGTAACCCTTCGAACTTCATATAGACGATCAAACACAGAAATTGTATCGTGATTGAAAACAAAACCACAATGTCGAGTTCTGTCCAGGGGGAGTAACGCCTCAAACGTTTTGTGATTAGAACCTTTCATTGGAATCCAGTAGTAGAGTCCAACGCACCACTGCATGTCTACCGAAACCCTTGGACCTTCACATTGAGGATAAATCAAGGAGATTGCATCGTGATTGTATACGAAAAGCACAATGCCGACTTCTGTCCACGGGGAGAGACGCTTCATACACTCTGAGCCTTGAACCTTTCCTGGGAGCCCAGTATTAGATTCTGATACACTTCTGCAGTATTTCTGTACCAATTGGACCTTCACATTGACGATGAAGCACGGAAATTGCATCTCTAGTGAATACAAAATACAAAATGCCGACTTCTGACCTGGAGGAGTAACGCTTCAAACAGTGTGTAATTTGAAACTTTCCTGGGAGTCCAGTATTAGATTCCGATGCACCACTGCAGGTTAACTGTATACCTTCTACATTCATACTGACAATTAAACACACAAATTCCATCTGGATTGAATACAAAATATCACAAAGCCGACTTATATCCGGTGGGTGTAACGCATCAATCACCCTGTGCTTTTTCCTGGGTGTACAATAGTGGATTCCGAGGCACAACGGCAGCTTTACTGTTACCCCAGGACCTTCACATTGATGATGAAACACACAAATTGCATCCGGATTGAATACAAAAGGGGCAATGCCCACTTCTGTCTAGTGGTAGTAACGCTTTAAACAGTCTGTGCATTGAACTTTTTCTGGGAGTCCAGTAGTAGACTCTGATATACCACTGCAGGTTTACTGTAGTCTTTGGACTTCTGTCCAGGGGGAGTAACGCATTAAACTGTCTGTGTTTGAACCTTTCCTGAGAGTCCAGTAGTAGATTCCGATGCACCACTGTAGGTTTACTGTAACCCTTGGACCTTCGTATTGACGATAAATCACAGAGATTTCTTCGGGATTGAATACAAAAGGCACAATGCCGACTTCCGTCCAGAGTGAGTAACGCTTCAAACAATCTGTGGTTTTAACCTTTCCTGGGAGTGCAGTATTAGATTCCGATGCACCATTGCAACATCAATGTAACCCTTGGACCTTCACATAGTCGATCAAACACAGAAATTGCATCGGGATTGAATACAAAAGGCACAATGATGACTTCTGTCCAGGGGGAGTAACGCATCAAACTGCTTGTGCTTTGAAGCTTTCCTGGGAGTCCAGAAGTAGATTCCGATACACCATTGCATGTTTACAGTAACCCTTATACCTTCGTATTGACGATAAATCCCAGAGATTGCATCGTGATTGTATACAAAAGGCACAATGCCGACTTCCGTCCAGAGTGAGTAACCACTGAAACAATCTGTGGTTTGAACCTTTCCTGGGCGTCCAGTATTAGATTGCGATGCACCATTGCAGCATTAACGTAACTGTTGGACCTTCACATTGACGATAAAACAAAGAAATTGCATCGGGATTGAATACAAAATGCACAATGACGACTTTTGTCCAGGGGAGTAACGATTCATACAGTCTGTGATATGAAAGATTCCTGAGAGACAAGTATTAGCTTCCGACGCACGACGGCAAGCTTACTGTATCCCTTTGACGTTCACAGTGACGATGTAACATTGAAATTGCATCGCGATTGAATACAAAATATCACAATGTCGACCTCTGTCCAGGGGGAGGAATACTTCAAACAGTCTGTGCTTTGAACTTTTCCTTTGAGTACAATAGTATATTCCGACGCACCATTGCAGCTTTACTGTTACCCTTAAACCTTCACATTGACAATGAAACACACCAACTGCATGCGAATTGAATACAAAATGCACAAGACCAGCTTTTGTGCAGGTGGAGTAACGCTTCAAACAGGCTGTGCTTTGAACCTTTTCTGGGAGTCCAGTATTAAATTTCCGATGCACCACTGTAGATTTACTGTAACCCATCGAACTTCATATAGACGATGAAACACAGAAAATTTTATCGCGATTGAAAACAAAAGCCACAAAGCCGACTTCTGTCCAGGGGGAGTGGCGTTTTAAACACTCTGTGCTTTGAACATTTCCTGGGAGGCCAGTATTAGATTCTGATGCACCACTGCATGTCTACCGTAAACCTTGGTCCTTCAGATTGACGATAAATCACAGAGATTGCATCGTAATTGTATACAAAAGGCACCATGCAGATTTCTGTCCAGGGGGAGTGACGCTTCAAACAGTCTGAGCTTTGAACCTTATCTGGGAGTCCAGTACTAGATTCTCATACACCTCTGCAGCATTTCTGTAACCCTTGGACCCTTACATTGACGATGAAGCACAGAAATTTGCATTTGGAGTGACTACAAAATACACAATGCCGGCTTCTGTCCAGGAGGAGTAACGCTTCAAACAGTATGTAATTCGAAACTTTCCAGGGAGTCCAGTATTAAATTCCGATGCCCACTGCAAGTTAACTGTATACCTTCTACATTCATGCAGACAATGAAACACAGAAATTCCATCGGGATTGAATACAAAATAACACAATGCCGACTTTTGTCCAAGGGACGTAACGCATCAAACAGTCTGTGTTTTTTCCTGGGAGTACAATAGTAGATTTCGAAGCACAACTGCAGCTTTACTGTTACCTTAGGGCCTTCACATTGACGATCAAACACACAATCTGCATCCGGATCGAATACAAAAGGGACAATGCGAACTTTTGTCCAGGTGTAGTAACGCTTTAAACAGTCTGTCCTTTAAACCTTTACTGGGAGTCCAGTAGTAGATTCCGATGCATCACTCCAGGTTTACTGTAGCCCTTGTACCTTCACATTGACTATGAAACACACAAATAGCATCAGGATTGAATACAAAAGGCGTAATTCCGGCTTCTGTCAAGGGGGAGTAACGCTTCAAACAGTCTGCTCTTTGAACATTTATTGGGAGTCCAGTAGTACATTCCTATGGACCACTGCAGGCTTACTGTAACCCTTCGACCTTCAGATTGACGATGAAAGACTGAAATTGCATTATGATTGAATACGAAAGGCACAATACAAACTTGTGCCCAGGGAGTTACCCTTCAAACAGTCTGAGTTAAAAACTTCCCTGGGAGACCAGTATTAGATTCCGAAGCACCACGGCAGGCTAACTGTCTCGCTTGGACGTCCACACTGATGATGTAACACACAAATTGCATCGGAATTGAATCCAAAAGGCACAGTGAGGACTTCTGGTCATGGGAGTAACTCTTCTAACAGTGTGTGCTTTGAAACCTTACTGGGAGTCCAGCATTAGATTCCGATGCACCACTGTGGGTATACTGTAACCCTTCGAACTTCATATAGACGTTGAAACAAAAAAATTGCATCGGCATTGAATACAAAAGCCACAATGCCGACTTCTGTCCAGGTGGAGTAACGCATCAAAATGTCTGTGCTTTGAACCATTTCGGGGAGTCCAGTAGTAGATTCCGATGCACTACTGCATTTTTACTGTAACCCTTGGACTTTATTATAGACAATAAATCACAGAGATTGCATTGTGATTGTATACAGAAGGCACAAAGCCGACTTGTGTTCAGAGGAAGTGACGCTTCAAACAGTCTGCGCTTTGTACCTTTTCTGGGAGTGCAGTATTAGATTCCGATGCACCACTGCAGGTTTAATGTAGCCTTTGGGCCTTCATAGTGACGATGAAACACTGAAAATGATTCGGGATTGAAGACAAAAGGCACAATGCCGACTTCTGTCCAGGGGGAGTAACGATTAAAACAGTCTGTGTTTGAACATTTCCTGCGAGTCTTGTAGTATATTCCGATGCACCACTGCAGGTTTACTGTAACCCCTGGACTTTCACATTGGTGATTAAATACAGAAATTGCATCGGGATTGAATACAAAATCCACAATGCGAACTTATGTCCAGGGGGAGCAGCGCTTCAAACAGCATGTACTATGAACCTTACCTGGGAGTCCAGTAGTAGATTCCAATGCACCACTGCAGGCCAACTGTAACCCTTGGACGTTCACATTGCCGATGAAACACAGATGTTGCATCGGGATAGAATACAAAAGTCACAGTGCAGACTTACGTCCAGAGTGAATAACGGTTAAAAGCATTCTGTGCTTTGAACCTTTCCAGGGAGTCTAGTATAAGATTCCGATGCAACATTGCAGCATTAATTTAACCCTTGGATCTTAACATTGACGATGAAACACACAAATTGAATCGGGATCGAATACAAAATGCACAATGCCGGTTTCTGTCAAGGGGGAGTGACGCTACAGCAGTCTGTGCTTTGAACCGAACGTGGGAGTCCAGTAGTACATTCTGATGCACCAATGCAGGCTTACCGTAACCCTTGGACCTTCACATTGTCGGTGAAATACAGAAATTGCATCGGAATTGAATACAAAATGCACAATTCAGACCTACGTCCAGAGTGAGTAACGCTTCAAACAATCTGTGGTTTTGCCTTTCCTGGGAGTCCACATGCAACATTGCAGCATTAATGTAACCCTTGGGCCTTAAACTTGACGATGAAACGCAGTAGTTGCATAGGCACTGAATACAAAAGGCACAATACCGACCTCTGTCCAGGGGATGTAACGCGTCACTCTGTCTTTGGTTTGAATCTTTCCTGGGAGTCCAGTTGTAGATTCCAATGCACCACTGCAGGTTTACTGTAACCCTTGGAAGTTCGTATTGACGATGAATCACAGAAATTGCATCGGGATTGAATACAAAAGCCACAATGCCAACTTCTGTTCAGGGGGAGTAACGCATCAAACAGTCTGTGTTTGAACCTTTCGTGGGAGTCCAGTAGTTAATTGCGATGCGCCACTGCAGGCTCACTGTAACCCTTGGACCTTCACATAGACGATGAAACACAGAAATTGCATTAGGATTGAATACAGATGGCACAATACACACTTGTGACCAGGGGAGTAACCATTCAAAGAGTCTCTGTTAATAACTTTCCTGGGAGACCAGTATTAGATAATGATTAACCACAACATGTTTACTGTAACCCTTGGGCCTTCTCATTGACGATGAAACACAGAAATTGCGTCCGGATTGAATACAAAAGGCATAATCCACATTTTTGTGCAGGGGGAGTAACACTTCAAACAGTCTGTGTTAAAAACTTTCTTGGGAAACCAGTGTTAGATTATGATGCAATACGGCACATTTACTGGAACTCCGTGTGCCTTCACATTGACGATGAAACAGAGAAATTGCATTCGAATGGAATATAAACGGCACATTGACGACTTCTGTCCACGGTTAGTTACGCCTCATACAGTCCGTGATATGGAAGTTTCCTGGGCGACCCGTGTTAGATTAGGATGCAACACGGCGGGATTACTGTTTCCCTTGGACGTTCACATTGACGATGAAACACAGAAATTGCATCGGGATTGAATACAAAAAGCACAATGCCGACCTTTCAAACAGTATGTAATTTGAAACTTTCCTTTGAGTCCAGTATTAGATTCCGATGCACCACTGCAGATTTACTGTAGCCTTTGGGCCTTCATAGTGACGATGAAACACTGAAACAGAATCGGGATTGAAGACAAAAGGCACAATGACGACTTACTGAAATCCCTGGGGCCTCCACATTGACGATGAAACACACCTACAGCATTCAGATTGAATGCAAAAGGGACAATGACAATTTTTCTCCAGTGGGAGTAACGCTTCAAAAAGTCTGTGCTTTGAACCTTTTCTGGGAGTCCAGCAGTAGATTCCGATGCACCACTGCAGGTTTACTATAGCCCTTGGACCTTCACATGGATGAAGAAACACACAAATTGAATCGGGATTCAATACAAAATGCACAATCCCGGTTTCTATCAAGGTGGAGTAAAGCTACAACAGTTTGTGCTTTTAACATTTATTGGGAGTCCAGTAGTAAATTCTGATGCACCAATGCAGGCTTACCGTAACCCTTGGACCTTCACATTCTCCATGAAATACAGAAATTGCATTGGGATTGAATACAAAAGGCAGATTTCCTACTTACGTCCAGAGTGAGTAACGCTTCAAATTGATTGCAAGAGGCACATTCCGACGTCCGTCCAGAGTGAATAACGCTTCAAACAGTCTATGATTTGAACATTTCCAGGGAATCCAGTATAAGATTCCGATGCAACATTGCAGCATTAATGTGACCCTTGGATCTTAACAATGACGATGAAACACAATAATTGCATCTGGATTAAATACAAAAGTCAAAATGTCGATTTCTCTCCAGGGGGAGTAACTTTTCAAACTGTCTGTGCGTGGAACACTTATTGGGAATCCAGTAGTATATTCTTATGCACCACTTCAGACTTACTGTAGCCCTTGGACCTTCACACTGACGATGTAATACAGAAATTGTTTCGGATTTGAATGCAAAAAGCACAATGCCGACTTCCGTACAGAGTGAGTAACGCTTCAAACAGTCTGTGCTTAGGACCTTTTCTGGGAGTCCAGTAGTAAATTCCAATGCAGCACTGCAAATTTACTGTAACCTTTGGACCTTCACAGTGACGATGAAATACAGTAATTGCATCTGGATTGAATGCAAAAGGCACAATGCCGACTTCTGTCCAGAGGGAGTAACGCTTCATACAGAGTGTAATTCGAAACTTTCCTGGAAGTCCAGTATTATATTCCGATTCACCACTGCAACTTTACTGTAATCCTTCGAATTTCATACTGACGATTATACACAGAAATTCCATCGGAATTGAATACAAAATATCACAATGCCGACTTCTGTCCAGGGGGAGTAATGCTTCAGTCTCTGCTTTTTCCTAGCAGTACAATAGTAAATTACGATGCACAACTGCAGCTTTACTGTTACCCTTGGACCCTCACATTGTTGATGAAACACACAAACCGAATCCCCATTGAATACAAAAGGCACAATGCTGACTTCCGTCCATGAGCAACTTTTCAAACACTCTGTACTTTGAACCTTTCCTGAGAATCCAGTAGTAGATTCCGGTGCACCACTTGCAGCCTTACTGTGACCCTTGGACTATCACATTTATGACGAAACACAGAAACTGGATCGTGATTAAATAAGTAAGGCACAATGCAAACTTTTGTCCAGGAGGAATAACGCTTCAAACAATCTGGGCTTTTGAACTTTTATTTTGAGTCCCGTAGTACATTCCGATGCACCACTGCAGTCATAGTGTAACCCTTGGACCTTCCCATTGAAGATGAAAGACAGAAATTGCAACAGGCATGAATACAAAAAGGAAAATGCAAACTTTTGCTCAGGAGGAGTAACGCATCAAACTGTCTGCGCTTTGAAAGTTTCCTGGGAGTCCCGTAGTAGATTCTGATGCACCACTGCAGGCTTACTGAATCTTGGGACGTTCACATAGACCATGAAACATATTAATTGGATCGGGATTAAATACAAAAGGCACAATGCCGACTTCCGTCCAGATTAAGTCACGCTTCAAACAGTCTGTGCTTTGAACCTTACCTGGGAGTCCAGTAGTAGATTCCGGTGCACCACTCCAGCTTTACTGCAAACCTTCGACGTACATACTGACGATGAAACACAAAAATTCCATCGGAATTAAAAACATGATATCACAATGCCGACTTTTGGCCAGGGGGAGTAACGTTTCAAACAGTCTGTGCTTTTTCCTGGCAGTACAATAGACGATTTCTATGCCCCACTGCAGCGTTTCTGTTATCCTTGGACCTTCACATTAACGATGAAACACAGACTTTGCATCGGGATTGAATACAAATGGCCCAATGCCGGCATCTGTCAAGGGGGAGTAATGCTTCAAACAGTCTGTGTTTGAACATTTATTGGGAGTCCAGTAGTACAATCCGATGCACCACTGCGGCCTTACTGTAACCCTTGGACCTTCAAACTGACGATGAAGCACAGAAAATGCATCGTGATTGAATACAAAAGGCACAATGCCGGCTTCTGTCCAGGAGGAGTAACGCTTCAAACAGTCTGTGTTTTGAACATTTATTGGGAGTCCAGTAATAGCCTACATTGCGCTGCAAAACTGCAAGCTTACTGCAACCCTTGAAATTTCACATTTATGATGAACCACAGAAACTGCATCGAGAATATATACAAAAGGCACAATGAAAACTTTTGTCCAGGAGGAGTAACGCTTCAAATAGTCTGTGATTTGAACATTTCCTGGGAGTCCAGTAGTAGATTACGATGCATCACTGCAAGCTTACTGTAACCCTTGTACCTTCACATTGACGATCAAACACAGAAATGACATCGGGATTGAATACAAAATTCACAATGCTGTCTACCATTCAGGGGGATTAACGCTTCAAATAGTGTGTACTTTGAAACATTTCTGGGAGTTCAGTATTAGATTCCGATGCACCACTGCAGGTTTACTGTAAACCTTCGACCTTCATACTGACGATGAAACAAAGAAACTACATTAGGATTGAATACAATACACACTTGTGTCCAGCGGGAGTAACGCCTCAAGCAATCTGTGTTAAAAATTTTCCTGGGAGCCCAGTATTAGATTATGATTCACCACGACATGTTTATTGTAACCCTTGCGCCTTCACATTGACAATGAAACACAGAAATTGTTAGTAATGCTTCATACAGCCTGTGATATGAAACTTTCCTGGCAGACCAGTAGCACATTCCGATGCACCACTGCAGGCTTACTGTAACCCTTGGGCCTTCACATTGACGATCAAACACAGAATTACATCGGGATTGGATACAAAATGCTCGATGACGACTTCTGTCCAGGGCGAGTAACGCTTCATACAGTCTGTGATACGAAAATTTCCTGGGAGACCAGTATTAGATTCAGATGCACGACAGTAGGCTTACTGTATCCCTTGGATGTTCACAGTGACGATGAAACACAGAAATTCCATCTGGATTATATACAAAATGTCACAATGCCGACTTCAGTACAAGGGGAGTAACGCTTCAAACAGACTGTGCTTTTTCCTGGGTGCACAACAGTAGATTCCGATGCACCAAAGCAGTTTTACTGTTACCCTTGGACCTTCACATTGACGATGAAACACACAAACTGCATAAGGATTAAATACAAAAGGCACATGCGGACTTCCACATAGAGTGAGAAAGGCTTCAAACAGTCTGTGCCATGAACCTTACCTGAGAGTCCAGGAGTAGATTCAGATGCACCACTGCAGGCTTACTGACTGTGCTTTGAACCTTTATTGGGAGTCCAGTAGTATATTCCGATGCACCACTGCAGGGTTACTGTAACCCTTGGACTTTCATATTGACCTTGAAACACAGAAATTGCATCGGAATAGAATATAAAATATCACGATGCTGACTTCTGTCCATGGGGAGTAACACATCTAACAGTGTGTAATTTGAACTTTTCCACGGAGTACAGTAGTAGTATCCGATGCACCACTGCAGCTTTACTCTCACCCTTGGATCTTCACGTTGACGATGAAACACTCAAATTGCATCTGGATTGAATACAAAAAGCACAATGCCTACTTTTGTCCAGGGGGAGTAACTTTTCAAAGAGTCTGTGCTTTGAACCTTTTCTGGGAGTCCTGTAGTAGAGTCTGATGCACTACTGAAGGTTTACTGTAGCCCTTGGACATTCACATTGACGATGAAATACATAAATTGCATCAGGTTTGAATACATAAAGCCCAATGTCGACTTCTGTCAAGGGGAGCAACGCTTCAAAAGTCTGTGCTTTGAACCGAACGTGGGAGTCCAGTAGTAAATTCCCATGCACTACTGCAGGTTTACTGTAACCCTTGGACCTTCACATTGACGATGAAACACAGAAATTGCATCCGGATGGAACACAACCTTCACAATGCAGACTTCTGTCCAGGGGGAGTAACACTTCAAACGGTCTCTGCTTTGAACCTTTTCTGGGAGTCCAGTAGTCGATTCCGATGCACCACTGCAGGCTTACTGTAATCCTTTGACGTTCCCATTGACGGTAAAACACAGAAATTGCTTCGGTATTGAATACAAAAGGCACAATGCCGACTTCTGTCCAGGTAGAGTAACGCTTCAAACAGCCTGTGCCTTGAACCTTTATTGGGAGTCCGTTAGTATATTCCGATGTATCACTGCAGGCTTACTGTAACCTTTGGAGATTCACATTGACCTTGAAACAGAGAAATTGCATCGGGATGGAATACTAAAGGCACAATGCGCCTTTCATGACCCGCCTTCCAGCGGAAACGTCCAAGCCATGAGATGCCGATACCTTTTTCTCGACATGATATTCTGAAGCCACTACAAACAGAATCTCCATTAAATTTTCAAGAAGACACATTTGGACGTTCCGCCAATCAGAGGCGTTATTGACTCCTGGAATTCTGGTACATAGACTAATTTAATTTTAAAATTTTAAAAATTAAAAAAAAGTAAATAAGTGAAAGAAAATAAAAATATATATACGGGGTGTTCCACTGATCGTGACCGGTCCAAATATCTCACGAAATAAGCGTCAAACGAAGAAAACTACGAAGTACGAAACTTGTCTAGCTTGAAGGGGAAAACCAGATGGCACTATGGTTGGCCCACTAGATGGCGCTGCCATAGGTCAAAAGGATCTCAACTGCGTTTGTTTTAAAACAGGAACCCCCATTTTTTATTACATATTCGTGTAGTATGTAAAGAAATATGAATGTTTTAGTTGGACCACTGTTTTCGCTTTGTGATAGATGGTGCTGTAATAGTCACAAGTTGATAACAGGAAGTTACGGTATATTGGTAATTTTTACTTATGGACCGTCTGACAGCAACTGAATAAAACACAATTTTAGTGCCATACGCGTTTCGCCTTTATTTTCTGCAATGCATGATCAGTGGCCTGGAATATGTACATATGTTAGCTATTTAATTTACATTTTTGTCACAGTGCCTATAGGTTATAAACAGTTCTGGTGGTTGGTATTTCCTATTAAGTAGTAATGTTTTGAACTGTACTTACAGGTTGCGTGGACAATTTCTTACATATTACGCTCCTGTTGCATTTTGTGTGTTGTTCTTCTTCTTATGAACACCAATTTGCGGTTTTTCCCCACATTCCACAGTACTGTGAACTGAACGCTTGTTTTAATGCAATGTTTTAGTTTCTATTGCCGACTGTCGAATGTTTTTGCCAAAGATCGAATGTTATTGCCAACCCTATGAGTGTAACTACTGAAGTATCTGTGGTCTGTTCGTGTATGCATATGTGTGTGTGTGTGTGTGTGTGTGTGTATTTTGTTGTTATCTATGTTTTTTGTGCTGTGTGTGTGTGTGTGTGTGTGTGTGTGTGTGTGTGTGTGTGTGTGTGTCTGTATAATGGGGTGATATAATTTATTTTATTTATTTTTTATTGGCTGTGTGTGTGTGTGTGTGTGTGTGGTGTGTGTGTGTGTGTGTGTGTGTGTGTGTGTGTGGCCAGATGGTGTGGGGAAGAGCTTTTTTGTTTTATGTAATCATTTCCTTTACTAAGTGTAGTAGGGAGCCTGTGCTGATGTGAGTTTGTTCATTTATCACATGTTTGTTTTCTGCTATGGCTTTCTGGATGTGGAAGTTTTCTTGCATTTGTATAAGATGTTTGTCATGGTTGCTTATTCTCATTATTTTCATTTCTTGTTCCATGTTTGTAGGATTATGGTTATAATGTTTTAAATGCTCTGCAAAAGTGGAATGGTTTGTTTCATACTTCCAACATCTGATATGTTCTTTGTATCTTGTTTCAAAATTCCTGCATGTCATGCCTATGTATACTGCATCACAACTTTGACAGTCAAGTTTATATATTCCTGATTGTTGGAATTTGTCCCTCTTGGTAGCTGGCTGGCTTAGGTGTGATCGAAGGGTTTGCCCAGGCTTATATGCTATTTTGAAACCCTGTCTCTTTAGGATGTTTGCACCTCTGTGTGTTAGTTTATGTGTGTAGGTCATGGTGTATCATCTGGTTCTTTTCCGTGTGGTGTTGTCATTGTGTGTGTTTGTTGAGTGTGTTCGTAAGTTTTCAGCTTGTGAGTTCATTTGTATTCTGGAAATGTTGTGTTAGTTTTGTATTTGTGTTTTTATTTTTTGATTGATCGTGTGTACCACATGTGTGTTATACCCGTTGTTCCTAGCTATTTGTATGATTGTACTCACATCTTGTTCATAGTTTCTCTTGCTGAGTGGGATTCTGTGTAATCTATGTAACATGTGTGTCAGTGCTGCAAGTTTTTGGCTGTGGGGGTGGTCGGATGTGGAATGTATTATTGTGTCTGTGGCTGTTGGTTTTCTAAAGATGTTAAATGTATGTTTGCCATTTTATTTTTTAATTGTAATGTCAAGAAAATTTATTTGATTTTCTTTTTCAAGTGTGAATTTTATGTTCTGATGAGCTTTGTTTATTTCTGAATGGAGTTCATCTATTTTTTCACTTGGCTCATCTACCAGACAAATAATGTCATCCACATATCCTTACCAATATGTGATTTTGAAACTTTCATTTGTGGTTATCTTTTCAAATATCTGATTTTCTAGGTGACTGATGAAAATGTTTGCTAGTGTTCCTGATATTGGGGATCCCATGGGCAGTCCATCAGTTTGTAGATAATATTCTTTCTCAAACTGAGAGTAGTTTTGTTCAGTTGTCAGTCTGAGCATATCTGTTATTTTCTTTATTGCGTCTGTGGTGAGGTTGCTGTGGGATGAGAGATTTTGTTCTATGATTTCTATTGTTTCTGTGATAGGGATGGAGGTATACATATTTTCTATATCGAATGAAATCAGTGATGCTGTATGTGGTACCTGTATGTTCTGTATGTTTTCTACTAGGTTTCCTGTGTTTATCACTGTTCTGTTGTTTTCTACTTTATAGTGTTCTGTAACTAACTTTTGGAGGTGTTTGGCTATGCGGTATGTTGGGACTTTCTTGAAGTTGACAACAGCTCTCATTGGCATTCTGTCTTTATGTACTTTCAGTTGACTGCGGAGTGTTGGTGCTTGTGGGTTTTTCTTTGTTAAGTAGTATTTCTGTTTGTCTGTGAGTGTGTGTTCAATGGTTCTCAGTGTTCGTTTCACATTTGCCTGGAATCGTTCAGTTGGATCTGACTTCAGTTTTTGTATGGCATTGGTATTTATGTATTCCTTGGTTTTTGTGATGTATTGCTCTTTATCCATGAGTGCTATTACATTTCCCTTGTCTGCTCTTGTTATTAATATGTTATCGTTTGTTAACTTTTGTTGTAACCTTTTCATAGTGGCTGCTTCTGTTTGGTTGTTCTTATTGTGTGTCTGCTGTGTTTGTTTTATTACGCATTTTATTTCTTCTTTTACTAGTTCTCTTGTCAGTCCTATGTTTATTTCATAATTATTTTGTTGTTCTTCACGTGTAAGGATGTGTTCAGTTTCTACTATGAGATTTTCTATGTAATGATTGTTCACTTTGCTATTGGTGCAGTGTTTCAAACCTTTTTCCAAGAGCATTTTTTTCATTTTCGTGTAATTCTGTCTCTGTTAGGTTAACTAAGCGTGGATGGAATGTGTGTTGGTGTTCATGTGGTTTCACATTTAAAACGTTAATGTATTTTTGCGTCTTTTTTACTGTTAGTTTCATTATCTTCTGTTTATGTTTGTTTTGTAAATGTTTCATTGCTGTGTATGTGTTGTGTTCAGTTTTTTCTACTAGTGTCATGAAAACTGCGGCGTTAGCTACGTTTTTTGCCAATTCTAGATGAGTCTCATAGAGCATCATGTTTAGGTGCTGTTTTTTCGAATACAGCATCTTAATTTCATGTAGTAACCAATATCGTCCTGCAAATGATTTCGACTTTTGTGCCACTGTAGAACTGTTTTTAACCTTTACATTAATGTAACTTGGAATTAAATCGTTCTTTTTGCATGTTTTGTTGAATTTTATGTGCTGTATCGTCTTATGGAGTTTCAGATGAATTTTCTTGAACCTGTTGTACACGTTGACAGGGAATGCTTGACATAGCTGTCAGACGGTCCATAAGTAAAAATTACCGATATACCGTAATATTACATGCAACTGAGGAAGACAGGACTACAAAAGCTGAAGATGATAACAGGAAGGTTTTTTAAATTAAAATACAGAACGTAGGTACGTTTGAACATTTTATTTCGATTGTTCCAATGTGATCCATGTACCTTTGTGAACTTATCATTTCTGAGAATGCATCCTGTTGCAGCGTGATTACCTGTAAATACCAGATTAATGCAATAAATGCTCAAAATGGTGTCCATCAACCTCAATGCACTTGGCAATACGTGTAACGACATTCCTCTCAACAGCGAGTAGTTCGCCTTCCGTAATTTTCGCACATGCATTTACAATGCGCTGACGCATGTTGTCAGGCGTTGTCGGTAGTTCACGATAGTAAATATCCTTCAACTTCCCCCACAGAAAGAAATCAGGGGCCGTCAGAACCGTTGAACGTGCCGGCCATGGTATGGTGCTTCGACGACCAATTCACCTGTCATGAAATATGCTACTGAATACCGCTTCAACCGCACGCAAGCTATCTGCCAGATATCCATCGTGTTGGAAGTACATCGTCATTCTGTCATGCAGTGAAACATCTTGTAGTAACATCGGTAGAACATTGTGTAGGAAATCAGCATACATTGCACCATTTAGATTGCCATCGATAAAATAGGGGCCAATTGTCCTTCCTCCCATAATGCTGCACCATACATAAAACCGCCAAGGTCACTGATGTTCCACTTGTCGCAGCCAATGTGGATTTTCCGTTGCCCAATAGTGTATATTATGGCGATTTACGTTACCGCTGTTGGTGAATGACGCTTCGTCGCTTAACAGAACGCGTGCAAAAAATCTGTCATCGTCCTGTAATTTCTCTTCTGCCCAGTGGCAAAACTGTACACGAAGTTCAAAGTCGTCACCATGCAATTCCTGGTGCGTAGAAATATGGTACGGGTGCAATCGATGTTGATGTAGCATTCTCAACACCGACGTTTTTGAGATTCCCGATTCTGGCGCAATTTGTCTGCTGCTGATGTGCGGATTAGCAAAATGGCTCTGAGCACTATGGGACTTAACTTCTGAGGTTATCAGTCTCCTGGAACTTAGAACTACTTAAACCTAACTAACCTAAGGACACCACACATATCCATGTCTGAAGCAGGATTCGAAGCTGCAACCGTAGCGGTTGCGCGGCTCCAGACTGTAGCGCCTAGAACCTCTCGGCCAGTCCGGCCGGCGCGGATTAGCCACAACAGCAGCTAAAACACCTACTTGGGCATCATCATTTATTGCAGGTCGTGACTGACGTTTCACATGTGGCTGAACACTTCCCATTTCCTTAAATAACATTACTATCTGGCGAACGCTCCGGACACTTGGATGAAGTCGTCCAGGATACTGAGCAGTATACATAGCACACGCCCGTTGGGCATTTTGTTCATAATAGCCATACACCAACATGATACCGACCTTTTCTGTAATTGGTAAACGGTCCTTTTCAACGCGAGTAATGTATGACGAAGCAAATACCGTTCACACTGGCGAATTGTTATGTTATACCATGTACTTATACGTTTGTGACTATTCTTGTTTCATGAATTATGGCTACAGTGCTATATGTGACATTTGATTCATATTCATGTGGGACAATTGTGCATGAACTCGAGCTGAATAGCCATGTATGGACAAAACAGCTGCTTCAGGAAGATGGCTACAATTACTATGTTACCAGTACATCAAAAGTTTGCACTAATAAACGTCTGCACTAATAAAACAATTAGTTGCTCCATGTGCAGAAGATGTGCTGAATCCGCAACCCTATTCCTTTTTTAATGAATATCGCTCAAGTTGGCGTTGAGAACTTTATTGCGTCCACTACCGGTTTCATATTTTGCATCAGGCCATTTTTAAGTTCTTCAGAAAAATTTTGTGCAGAGGGACAACGTGGACGCAGTAGTTTCCAACAGCATCTGGAGTGGTTTTCATTAAATGAATAACTTTATTGCGTCCACTACCGGTTTCGTTTTTGACATCAGGCCAGTTTTAAGTTCTTCGGAAAAATTTTGTGCAGTGCGGCAATGTGGACGCAATAGTTTCCGACAGCAACTGGAGTGGTTTTCATTAAATGAATAAGAAAACAGTATTTTCTTTCGAGTCCAACGATCGCGCCAAATGTTTTTACTTCTCTGATCCTTTACTATCGCAGACTGCTGTCAACTGTTTCAAAATTCCAACCGACATTCACCACTTCAGTGGTAGGCCTAAGGTACTCGTGCTGGGACAGGTGCTACTTACGTAACGTAGAACCATGTTTATGGAAATAACTATGTACGCAATGGCTTTGTTTGTCACTGCTTGGGGAGTTTTCTTTTCGTGCAGAAGGTTTAAAATCATTCTCCAATATTTCTTGGGTCAGCCAAGGGACCAAAAGCCTCAAGAAGACACACATCCAAATGAAGAAAAAAAAGGGAATGAGTTTTTCTTTTACTACTATGCAATGCAAGGTACGTAGGTCTATAAAAAAACCGCACAATTCACACAGTCCTGTCAGTAAAGCATTCTCTGCTGTACTTCTCACCCACATTCAAGTACTCTTCCTATTTGAAATAGGGCCAGGTACGTTCACCTAGTTGCGTAAGTGTCAAGGATATATATTTATGGGATTTCTGTTTACTGCAGATGTTTAAGTGTAGTCTCATCATGTATTCGTCATGATCTTGGAAGCAGTTTCATGAGTAAAAGTTGGAATCCGTGAATTCATACAAATACTTGGGTATAACTCTTTATAGGTACATGAAATTAAACGATCACATAAGCTCAGTCATGGGTAAAGCAGGTGGCAGACTTTTGGTTATTGGTAGAATACTAGGGAAATGCAGTCAGTCTACAAAGGAAACACTACTAGCTTGTAAAGTACTCGTGCAACCCATCACAGAATATTACTCATGTGTATGGAACCTGTATTCCAAACAGGACTAACAGGCGGTAATGAACGTATACAGATGATGGCAGCAGGAATAGTCACAGATTTGCTTTATCTCTGGACGAATGTCACAGAGATGTTTTGAAAGAACTGAACTGGCAGATCCTTGAGGATAGACATCAAGTAGCCCACAGAAGTCTGCTCACAAAGTTTTGAGAAGAGGCTTTAAATGATGGCCTGAAGAATATACTAAAATCCCTTGCTTATCACTCATATAGTGATCGTGAGGACAAACTTATCGATTAAGCACGGCACACACAGTTGCATTTCAAGAGTCATTCTTCCCACATTACATGTGTGAGTGGAACAGTCAAAAGCCTTAGTAACTGGTGTTGATATGATGGGACATACCCTCTGCCATGCAGTTAGCAGTGGCTTACAGAGTATGAATATAGATTTTACTACCATACAATTCCACTGCCCATACATAGGTGCAAATTTTAATCTAACTACAGATATTAAATACTATGCCACACTAGGCTCACAGCCAGTTAAATGCAGTGTATCAAAAGCAGAAGAGAACATCATGCAGGTGTTTTTACACTTATTTGTTTAATTGTTCAGTAATATAAAAAAATTATTTTCATTACTGTCTCTGACATGGAACTTAATACTATTTGATCGTGCCAATGGCCACTTCTTGTCATAACAGTACTGCTTCCAACACACCAGGATCCTGCTGCCATTATTTTTTAAAGTTATGATTTACTTTAACTGCCTTGAAATGTTTTAATTTATTATTGGTACCCAATATCTGTTATGATATTTCGTCCCTTATTTACTATCCAAGCAGAGTGTGAGCTTTACAGAGGTAACCAATATGGATCATCCAGATCAACACACAGGGTATTTTTAGATCATGAGACTCTACCTTCAGTGAGGGGATAAATGTTATATAAAGTTTTCTCTCACCATACACTACCACCACGCATCCTGTCCCAGCTGGCCAATGCGGCCGAGCAGTTCTAAGCACTTCAGTGTGGAACCGCGCTGCTGCTAAGGTCACAGGTCCGAATCCGGTCTCGGGCATGGATGTGTGTTATGTCCTTAGGTTAGTTAGATTTAAGTAGTTCTAAGTTTAGAGGACTGATGGCCTTATATGTTAAGTCCCATAGTGCTCAGAACCATTTGAACTATTTTTGAACAATCCAGTCCCACACACTTGCAAACAAACACACTTATTCATTTCTGTTTAAGAAATACACTTTTACGTGATAACTCCCTGGCAGACACCATCTCTAATATGCAGCACCATACCTTGCAGACTCGTAACTCTCCATTTTAATAATCTGATATTTGTCATTTACTTCAAAACATTGCTAAAATCATCTTCAACAGCGTTTCAGCTAACAATGAGAAGCTAATTTAGCATCACACTGTCATCGAGTTCATTAGAAAAGGAGTCAGCTTAGTTGTAAAAGCGTGGAGAAAGAGATCAACTATAGCTTGGATGAAGTATTTCTCAGTGTGAAATACTGACATAGAAGTTTCCCACTAAGTTTTGCCACAGTTACATGTTCAGTCCTATTTTAACCTATGGATGTGGGAAAATGAATGCTAGAAATGCCATTTTATGCCACTCAAAGCTGATGGAAAATCAGATGCTGTCTAATTTGTGTCTTCATAATTGATTTTATTGGCCTAATGTTAATGATAAAGGCTACTTTCAACACTAATAGGAGTGGGAGTGAGAGAATTCTAACCAATTTCAACTGTAAGTAGCGTGTAATCAAACCCCATTCTTATCTACTATTGAACAAGTGCACTTCTGACCTAGTGTAGGTGCTGCTCAAGCAAATAATGCAATGTGTTCATGACACTGCCCAAGAAATGTTCAGAATCTTTGTCACTTTATTTAATTATCAACAGTTTTAACTTATTTATTTTTGATGAGACAGATTAATTAAACTCTGTAAATGGAGATTTCACTGCAGTTATGTTACATTCATGCTGATACATGTTCCTTAAGTGGTCCTTTCTAAATAAACTATTGCTGCGATACAGTTATGTGCCGTTTACATATGGGTGTGGCATTGTTCTTTTATTGGTGTGGATTTCAACACTTCACTGTATGAATTATGACATCTGAATATCTTCCTAACGATACATGTCCTTCTTTATCCAGCCTAGGGCAGATTATGAAAGAAATGAATGATAATACGCATCAGTTCAAAGTTTAATTGAAATAATTTTATGTTCGCATCCCCCACTGATGTGTAATGTGAGGAACTTTAGTATGTTCTTGGCATATTGAGTGAAAATCAATTTTTAAATTTACTAAAACAGATTTATTATAGACAGATAATTGCTCACATTTTCATGCATCTACTACTAGACATGATTTTTTTTGCAGGGAGACAAAAGCATCACCACTAAAACAACCTTGTTTCCCATTTCATCTATCCATTATCAGCCTCATCTGGATACAATGTACACAGTGCATTAATCTGGTAGAGGCTTTATTATCATTTTCTTAGCAATTTTTCTAATGAAAGATGTTAAAGTAAATGAAAACTGCTTTACATCTTTTAATACGAACATGACTAATTTGAGAGTGTAGAAATTGCTGTAGATTCTTGCAAACTTTCACAAGTGCATAGGTTTTAATCATTTCTTTTAACTGTGACTGAACTTAGAAAACCAACTTTATGTGTCAACTTTCAGTAAGTTATTTCGTTTTTATTGGTACTCCAAATTGAGAGTCACTTTTATGAAGTGTTCAGTTGAAGTGCACCCTATGATGGAAGTTACTTTTACAGTGGTGAATTTTGTTAGGCACCCATTTTGGAAGTAAATTGACATTACTGACATATACTGATCAGTCAGAACATTATGACCACCTACCTAAAAGCCTGTATGTCCACCTTTGGCATTGATAACAACAATGATGCGTTATGGCATGGAATCAGCGGGGCCTTGCTAGATCGCTGGAGGGAGCTGGCACCACGTCCGCACACGCAAGTCACCTAATTCCCGTAAATTACTGGGATGGGGTGGGGCGATGTCCTCCGACGCCACGTTCAATCACATCCTGGATGTTTTTGTTCGGGCTCACATCTGGCAAGTTGGGGGGGCCAGCGTGCTAACTGGAAATTGCTACTGTGTTCTTCAGACAACTCTGTCACACTTCTGGCATTGTGACATGGTACATTATCTTGCTGGAAAATGCCACTGCTGTCTGGAAACATTATCCTCATCAAGCAGTGCGCACGGTCTGCAACCAGTGTACGATAATCCTTGCCCATCTTGATGGTTTGCACCAGCTCAACTGGACCCATGGATGCCCACGTGAATGTTCCCCAGAGCATAATGGAGCTGTCACCGCCCTGTCTTGATTCTGCGGTACAGCTGTCAAGAAGCTGTTCTCCTGGAAGATGACTGATTTGCGCCCTCCCATTGTCATGATAAAGAAGGTATCAGGATTCATCAGCATCAGACCTTGTGCCACTCTGACACTGCCCCACCTTCCAGTACCAATGATCACGTATCTATTTCAGTTTCAGTTGTCGACATCATGATGTGCACCATTTGCACTCAATACTTGCTAAAAATTTAGATTTTTTAGCTGCAGCAATATAATGAAAGTATTTTATGAGTAGGCTTTCCCCTGTGGCCTTCAACATGTATGTGTCATCGGGTGCAGACTCCCATCATAAGGAGCATCCAGTGCACTGCGTGTTCAGTCACACTTGTATTCTGCCCAGTATTAAAGTCTGATGTTACTTCTGCCACAGTCCACCATGTGTCCTATTTTACCAGTATGCCCGGCCTATGACATCTGACACCTGTAATGAGGGGTGGTCGCACAACTGCGCAGTGTCTGGATGTGGTTTTACCTTGGTTTTGCAACATGTTGAAGACTCTCACCACAGCACTCCTCAAACACCTGAAAGTTATGCAGTTTCTGAAATGCTCATGCTGAGCTTCCAGGCTATCACAATCTGCCCTTGGTCAAACTCAGACAGGTGGTGTGCCTTACTCATTCTGCACATGGACAGCACACTCACTGACACTACATGCACCATGTATATGACTGACTAGTAGTCATTCCACACACGTCACTCTGCTGTCACCTGGAAGGGTTTATATCGATGGTGGGTTATTGGTCATAGTGTTCTGGCTAATCAGTGTTAAGGTTATGTAAACGTTACTCTGGTGCACCATTTGCACTCAATACTTGCTAAAAATTTAGATTTTTTAGCTGCAGCAATATAATGAAAGTATTTTATGAATAGGCTTTCCCCTGTGGCCTTCAACATGTTCGCATTTTACACATATATTGCATACATTTCCTCCACCCCCCTTCCCATCTCTAACTTTTCGTCGTCCTGTCTTTGTGTCCACCTCATTCTCCCTTCCTGCTCCCTCTGTCCTTACCTATTCTCTCCTGCTATCTATCTCTGTCCATCTCCTCCTCTATTCATTTCGACATTCCCGTATGTGGTGCCATCCGCATGTATGGCTGCTGTATAACAGGTCAAAAGAGCAGGTCAATACTACTCTCACAACACACGTATCATGTGTGAGTGAGGCAGCCTACATATCTGAGGCTTGGGAAACCTTTTCTTGCCTCTTACTTATAGCCTGCCATGAAAATTATCTTCATAACACATGCCAAAATTACCCCTACACAACATGCCTGTCTTGCAGGGCAGCATGTAAGGCACAGTCTAAAAAATAGTGGTTTGGACTGAAAAACATTCCTGGAGAATAGCTGTTATTCATCTTCTGGTTTGGTTGGACCAGATCAGTAGCATTATCAGTCTCTTGAGAGAGCTGACAAGAATAGTCAAAGGTGTCACATAAGGAGCAAGCATGAGGGAGAACCGCAGTAGAAGTATCACTTATCTCCTAGTTCATATGGAATTCTTCAAATTTATCCTTATTTTCATGGAATTGGAAATCAAATTATTTGATGGTAATAATAGTAGCTTACGCACCACTCCCTCTTCCCTACTATAAAAAAAAAAAAAATGTAAACATTATCTTTTCTTACGGCATTGTATTACATTCATGAGTAACACTTAATTTAACAACATTTGAGAACTCTATGTTCCGTTAAATTATAAATCTTGTCAGGCCAAATTTTTGAAACATACCCACCGTACATTATGGAATAGACCTACACACAAAACCTGTGATTTTCCAGTGCCTATCAGGCTACTCTGGACACTGCAATATTTCTCATGATGGCACACCTGGAGCTCTGTAGTGGTTCTGGAATGAACTTTGGATACCCCTCAAACAAGTAGATCAAGAACTGAGAGAAAAATTTAGGAATACCATTAATGTACAAAAGTTTTTATGTGAAATTTTTGTAAGAGATATTACTTTTTGCTGCTTGAATTTAACACAAAGTAAAAGTGAGACTAACTTTTAATTAATGCTCCAGGGTGGAAATCTTTCTACTGCTCACGCTGAAAAATTCTGCAGCTGCAAATTCACATAATCATACTTATTTCATCTTATTAACTGACAGGGAGTTTCTCTTTGACATTGCTGTAATAACATTAAAATTAATGAAATATGAGCAGTAAGAACATCATGTAAAAAATATGATGTAGGTGTACATTCATATCACAACATCTGAGCATATTGTGGGTAGTAGATAACAGTTTGTGTTAGATCAGTGAATATATTGTGTTGTACATTGAGGTGACTAAAGTCATGGGATAGTAATATATGAAAATGTAAAGATGGCAGTAGAATTGTGTACACAAGGTATAAAAGGGCAGTGTATTGATGGAGCTGTCATATGTAATTCAAATGAAAAGGTTCCGACATGATTATGGCTGAATGACTGGATTTAAGAGACTGAACATAGAACAGTAGTTGGAGCTGGACTCATGGGATATTCCATTTCAGAAATCATTGTGAACTCCAATATTCCAAGATCCACAGTGTCAAGCGTTTTCTGGCAATACCAAATTTCAGGCATCACCTTTCATGACAGACAATACAGTTTCCAATGGCCTTCACTTAATGATGGAGAGCAGTGGCATTTGTGTAGAGTGTCAGTGCTAATCAGACAAGCAAAACTTCACTAAAAAAAAAAAAAAAAAAAAAAAAAAAAAAAAAAAAAAAAAAAAACGCAGAAATCAATGTGGAATATATGACGAACATATCTGTTAGGACAGTGTGATGAAATTTGCTATTATTGGGCTGTGGGAGAGATGACAAATGCGAATACCTTTGCTGACAGCACTAAATCACCTGCAGTGCCTCTTCTTGGACACTAGATGGCTGGAATACCAAGGCCTGGTCAGATGAGTCCCAGTTTCACTTTGTAAGAGCTGATGGTAGGGATCGAGTGTGTCACAGACCCCTCGAAGCCATGGACCATGTTGTCAACAAGCCACTGTGCAAGCTGTTGGCGGCTCCATAATGGTGTGGGCTTGGCATACACGGAACGAACTGGGTCCTCTGGTACAACTGAACGAATTATTGAATGTAAATGGTTTTGTTTGGCTATTTGGCGACCATTTGCAGCCATTCATGGAGTTCATGATCCCAAACAATGATAAAATTTTTATGGATGAAAATGCACCCTGTCACTGGGCCACAGTTGTTTGTATTTGAAGAACATTCTGGATGATTTGACCAAATGATTTGGCCACCCAGACTGCCTGACATGAATCCTGTCAAACATTTATGGGATGTAATTGAGAGGTCAGTTCACGTACAAAAATCCTGCATCAGCAACTCTTTTACAATTAAGAATGGGTATAGAGGCAGGATGGCTCAGTATTTCTGCATGTGACTTCCAATGACTTTTGGAATTCATATCCTCAGTGCTGGCAATTTTCTGGAGGGAAGATTATGTTCTTGTCATGAAACACCTATTGAAAAAAATTAGAGAATAATCCCCTGTGACAGACCACAGAACAACTTTACTGCACACAGTAAAGATCATGAAGAGAAGAAAAAAGAAATTAGTGCTCATATTTAAGAAAACAGACAGTCGTTACTCCCTTGTTAGATTTGTGAGTGGGATACAAAAGGGAATTATTAGTTGTGGTACAAGGTACCTTCCACCGTAGTGGATTGTGAAATAAAAGTAGATGTAGAAGGTTAGATATTAAAGGCAGGTCACTATGACCTCATGATGAGGATCTCCTACAGGTGAGTTAATCTGATGTTGGGGCCTGGGTGAACTCGCTTCATTTTTTAACCTTCAGCACTCAAATCTCTCTCTCTTCCTGGAGTTTGCTATAACATAGGTTTTTTTTTCTTTTGAATTCCAGAAGACAAAATAATGTATTTATGACAACTTATACACTAGAGTAGAATGTTAGAGAATAATGAGACAAAATATATTTGGGAATTGTGTTTGTGTTTAATTTCGTGATTCATAAAACTGTGTTATTTCAGAAACTAATTTCTTTATTAACTCTATATTTTGTTGAAGATAAATACACAAACATGTAAATGTTGGATGTTAATGTCCCTTTTAACTCACTTAAATGTATCAAAGACAACAACCTCAACAACCTTAGGATCCAACAAATATGATCAAAGTGCAAGTTAATACTTATTCCGTCTAATATTATGAGGTTGGGGTTGTTTTGGCAAAGACCAGCCAATGAAGTCATCAGTCTCATCAGTCTAGGGAAGGACAGGGAAGGAAGTCGGCTGTGCCCTTTGAAAGGAACCATCCCGGCATTTGCCTGGAGTGATTTAGGGAAATCACGGAAAACCTAAATCAGGATGGCTGGACGTGGGATTGAACCGTCGTCCTCCCATAATATTATGGGATACCCAAAAAGAAAAACTTAAATTATTTTTTAGAAGCTATATATTTTCAAATTGTGTAGAAAATAACCTGATCCCCTTCAAAATACTTTCCATTATAACTCCCACTGGTGCTTCCACTGTTCAAAATATTTTTTTGTAGTCGTCTTTAGAAATGGCTGACAGCTCCTATCTCCATTTTTAACTTCTTTAATGTTGTCAGATTGGTGTCCTTTCATGCACCTTTTCATGCATCGAAATAAGAAAAAGTCGAAGAGACTCAAGTCAGGTGAGTAAGGTGCATGCCATTTTTACCCAAAAACTGTCTAACAGTGATGGCTGTGTGCAGGTGCATTGTCGTTTTGGAAGAACCATTTCCTGTCTTCCACAAATCATGTTCAAAAATGGTTCAAATGGCTCTGAGCACCATGGGACTTAACTTCTGAGGTCATCAGCCCCTAGAATGTAGAATTACTTAAACCTTAACTAACCTAAGGACATCACACAAATCCACGCCCGAGGCAGGATTTGAACTTGCGACCGTAGTGGTCGCGCGGTTCCAGACTGTAGCACCTAGAACCGCTTGGTCACCCAGGCCGGCACAAATCATGTCTTTTTGACAAACACTGTTCTGTTTAAAACTTCAAAGTAAAGGTTTAGTTGATGGTGTGACCCGATGATACAAACTATCATTGATTTGGGCAGTTGATTGATGTCCAGAAAAAGGTTTAACATCAATTGACATGTCGCCAGTTTTAAATTGAGCAAACTAATCGTACGCTTGAGTTTTTCCCATAGCTTCATCCTGGTAAGCTGCTTTCAACATTAAAACAGTTTCAGCAACATATTTACCAAGTATAAAATAAAATTTCGCAGCTATGTGTTGTTCACTTAAACTTGTCATCATAAAAGTAAAACAAGAACAAAACAATACCAGCAAAAACAATCACTGCAGATGAACAGAACAAGCCAAATGACAACACAGGTGCACTGTACTAGCAATAAGTTGCACTATACGTGCCTAGTGGCAGAAATACATACGACACAAGATCCGTCCTCAGTATTGTTTTTCTGGTATTTAAGGGACACCCTCGTATACCCATCAGTGTGAGCACTCATTTGCATGACTTGATGTGAAACTCCAACTGTGCAAGAATGATAGCTGTGGTACTGCAACACAGAATTTTCTCTAGTCAAATTTCCACTACCAAATCCTAATTCTTGCCAAAATTTATAAAGGAAAGCTACTTGATTACTTTTTCTCCTTGAACTCTCTTAAAATTTCACAAATTATTAGAAATATAGGTTTTTTGTTGTGTAGTCCTTACTGTCTGATACCAGAAATGCCCATACCCTTTCCTAGAATGTGGTTAATCTGTTATTGAACACATGAACAAATCTCATTTCCAGTTGCCATCCATACTGTCAGTGTGGTTGTTTCATTTGGTGAGTGTTTTCTCTTGGTATTAATCATATATTTCTGATCCATTGTGTATTGTATACATAATTCAGGTTTGAATCTGCAGTTATTTGATTAGCTCAGAGTAAACTTTCTCAGACAGGTTAACGTACACCATTGTTGGGCATATTTTATAAGAAAGCTGACTTCACAGATGTTACTAAATATTGACAACTCTCACCTCTTACGTAACATTCTTAATTGTTGTCATCCACCTGAATAGTAATTGGATACTTACAAAATCACAGTTGGGATCTCAAAAGCATCACTCTACTGATAAAGCTGATAATATCTTCACTTAACAGATAGTAAAATTTTTAAATGGTAAAGGATCATCACTTGGAATTGTCTCTGACTTATTAAAGACATTTTATTGTTCAATCAAAATGTACTGTAGGAGAAATTAAGTTTTTATGGGATAGCTTGTTCAGCACATGCCAGATTTAGTTCCTATTTGTGACTCAGGATGAAAAATGTTACACTAGGCTTGTGGGTAATACAAAGAGGGACATAAGTTTCCAGCATGCTGGGTTGTTGAAGGGCCAGCTACTTGTGATACCATTTCCATATGACAAACAGCTAAAGTTGCAAAATGCTCTTTTTATTACTTGATGATTACCAGTTTCAGGCTTGTATTCATAGCTCATTCTCAGATCATCCAACCAAGCAGAACAAATATTATTCCACGCAGCAAAAAATCATGACAATTATTAGCAAAATGGAATACAGTGAAAATGATCATGACACGTGTATCCACTTTTGTGATCACTTTCATTGTACTCCTGTGAAAACTGACTGTTATTTAATTTTTGGTGTCTGGAGTAACATTTGTTCTGATTGGATGGATGATTTGAGGATGGGTTATGAATAAAAACCCAAAACTAGACATGATCAAGTAATAGAGATATTTTGCAATTTTGGTTATTTGTTATATTGAAATTGCAAACAGGGACACCATATTACCTTCATGGGGAGAAATTACACTGATTAATCCAAAGAGTTCTATTATGGGCCCATTGCTGTTCATGTCCAATGTTAGTGATTAATCAGTTTATCCCACGATAACTATCCACTTAGGCAGCAAGTATTCTCTACACAAAAGGAAGTAATTAGAATTAAATGTGATGACAACACATATAAATTTTTGAGGAATCTGTTAAGCAATAGGGAATTTTAAACACATCTTTGCAGCACATTTATTCACTCATTATATTTGTTCTCAACTCACTGTAGTTTGAAAGTAACAGAGATATTCGCCAATACAATGCTAGAATAAAAAGTGATCTGCACTTCCCTTTGGTGAATCTAACTGTGGCACAGGAAGGAATGCAATTCTCAGCCATAAAACTCTTTGATATTCTATTCAAAGATATAAAATGTCTGACATATAGTGTAAGAGTTCTTAGATATATATTACAGTTGTTTATCCATAAAAACCCATTGTATACTACAGAGGAATTCCCACTACATTGATTTTCTTCTAAATGTGTAGGAATTCTTTTGTCCTGGCACCAGACATGTTCTAAATAGGAATGGCTCTAGTGACATAACATGTGGGTTCACTCAGAGTATCTTTTAGATGGTTCTTGAAGAAGTATTTTGTAGTTATTTGCATGTTCTGGGAGTATATTGGTGACCATTTCCAATTATGTAGAAAGAGAAGTAGGTTTGTATAATCGAAATATTGCTATATGCTCATCATTTACATAAATCAATTTTTACTTCAATCTCAGTTATATGTGGTATAGGAGAAGATTCCAAGTGAAAAATGAGTTTAATGACTATTTCAGTCTTTCATTAAAGTTATGAAAACACTTTCTTATGTCTCAATACGTAGTTTACTCCTATCACTATCTGAAATCAAATTAGTAACAAAATTTTAAGATTTAATTTAATTTATAGAATACTGACAATACTTTAGACATTGTCTATTAATTCAAGATCCTTAACTATTTACAATAATGCAGTAGTTGTGCCAAATTTGTTGTAAGTAGTAATTGCCACTGTAAGAATAATACCATAATAATATGTTAAAATAGAAGAAAACTGTTTTTTTTTCTGGTTCTTCTGATACAGAATAATAAAGTGCATGTGGCAAGTGTATTGTATCGTCTTCATGATAAAATTCTACAACATTTTGACACTACTGTTTGCAATGTTTTCAAATGCAGTTTTCTTCTATCTTGTGTAAAGTTTCTTCTGATTACTGATTAATGGACAGTCTAAGTATGAACCAGTATGCAACAGAGCCCAGGCAAAACAAATTATTAAATGTAATGAGAAGAAAACTTTTAGTTGAGTTCAGCTGCATAGTGTATAAATTGTCACAACTTGCTATGTGAACATTATATATTTTTCCAACTGTAAGGGCTTCACATTGCGCACATGTTCCCACTGAACAAATCACTACTCTACTCTTAAGTTGCTGAGACTGAGGATCCATTAGTGCTTTACGTGGAGTGATACGTAAAATGTCAGAGTCTCTTCTTGTTAGCACTACAGCACCACAAACTATACAGCTGCTACATCTGTTGAGCAAGGAAGCCATTGGGAAATGAAACATTGATAAAGAAAAGTATGTACATAAAGGAGTCACTTAGTGACACACAAGCACAATGGAAAAGACTGCTAAAATATTAAGCTTTCAGACAGAGTCCATCTTCTGAAATAAAAAACAGGCACACTACCACAACTCACAAACACATGGCCAGTGTCTCCAGGTGCAGGGACATGACAGCAACTGTGTCTGATGTGCGTGGATGGTGAGGATTAGGGGAAGGCACAACCTGGGGAGGAGGAGGGATTGCAAAGAAAGGTTGGGGAAAGACACTTTGCTACCTGTAGGAGAGTGCAGGGATGTGGTGGGGACAGGATAGGGTTGCTAGGTGTAGAGTTTTGTGGCTGTGCTTCATCAGGAGTGGGGGAGAGTGAGGGGAAGGGTATGGAGGGAAATAGGGAAGGGGAAAAGACTGGAAGCTGCGCTGGTGGATTAGGAAGCATGTGCAGTATTGGAGTGGAAACGGAGAAGTTAATGGCAAGGTTTAGGACAGGGTCTACTGGAGACTGAGGCCAGAGAGTTTACACGGAAAAGGCATATGTTTTAGGGGGAGATTATGCTGCACAGTTCGTAAAAGCTGAAGTAGGTGGAAATAATTCAGAAGGTGCCAACTGTGAATTAGTCATTAAAGTAAAGCACATCATACTGAGCAGAATACTCAGAAAATAAGTGATCCAGCTGCACCTTAGCCACAGATTGGCGGTGGCCATTCATTCAGACAACTTGGTAGTTTCACGCCCATGCAGATAGCCGCAGAGTGGTTGCAGCGTAGTTTGTAGATGACATGGCTGGTTTTACAAGTAGTCCTTACTTTTATGATGCAGAAGATGCCTGTGACAGGACTGGAGTAGGTTGTAGTGGGAGGATTTATGGGACAGGTTTTGCATTTAGGTCTATTGCAGGGATATGATCCTTGATGCAAGGGTTTGGGACAAGGGACAGAGTAGGGATGGGAAGGGATATTGCGTAGGGTTGGCAGGCAGCAGGATACCACTGAGGAAGGGGTGGTGAGTATAGTAAGTAGGATATTTCTAGTTTCCAGTCATGGCTAGAGGTATTCACTACACTGGCGGAGAATGGTATTGACTTGCTCCAGCCCTTAGTGGTATTGAGCCTCGAGGCTAGCTCTCCATTATGGTCAGACAGTGGATATATTTTTCTTCATAATTACAGACTATTACCTGAAAAACTAAATTAGGGCACACAAATCACATTTCCTTCAATAGCAATATATTTATTAACTATGTATTTCTAGTACTTAATTCTTTTAGTACCACAACTATGTCTGCTAATAAAAAAACTACAAAAAATTCTCTAATGAGTTACCCAACAACTAATACTACTTTAAACCCTACTGAATCTGTTGTCTGTTAGTTAATTTATTTTGATGTGCTTAAGTTGTAGATGGTTATTTCCTCTATGGGATCCATCCTCATACACAATGGATGTGTGAGATATATTAGGTAAGTGGGGTCATACTTGGAGAGGGACTGTATGACACTAAAGATGTAATGACCATTACTTGGAGAGGGACTGTATGACACTAAAGATGTAATGACCATTGGTATTGAAGCTTTATAAAAGGGACTTCTTGGTATGAAATGGATGTCAGCTGTCAGAATGGAGGTATTGTTTGTGGTTGACACATCTGATGGAGACAGAGGTACTGATTTATCCTTGAGGTGAAGGTCAACATCAAGGAAGTTGGCATGTTGCATTGAGGAGGACTAGGTGAAATGATAGGAGAGGTGGTGTTGAGATTCTGGAAGCATGTGAACAGGGTTTTTTCACCCTTGGTCCAGCTCACAAAAATGTCATCAGTTAATCTGAACCAGGTGACTGTTTTTAGATTCTGGGTGGTTAGGATGCACTCCCCTTGATAGCCTGTGAATAGGTTGGCATAGGATGCTTACTTGTGATTGCTCATTGTTGTACAATAGGTTCATTTGTAGTTGATCCCTTCAAAGGATTAATAATTGTGGGTGAGAATAAAATTGATCACGGTGACTGGAAAGGAGATTGTAGGTTTGGAGTTGGTTTGGCATTGGTAAAGTTAATGTTCAATGGTAGCAGGGCCATTGTCATTGGGGACGTTAGTGTAGAGGGAGGTGGCATTGATGTAGATGAGCAGGGCTCTGAGTGGTAAAGGAAAAGCAACTGTGCAGAGTTGGCAGTGGATGTGGTTGGTGTCTTTTATATTAGAGGGTAGGTTACAGGTTATAGGCTGCATGTAGTGCTGCACAAGAAGAGAGGTGTGTCAGTAGGGCATCCTGAGTGGTTGGGTTTATGGACTTCAGAAAGCCTGTAGAAGGTAGCAGTGTGGGGAGTGGTTGTGTTGAGGAGAGAGACAGACTCGAGGGAGAGCCTCTGGGATGGACTTAAGGATATGAGGAGGGACTAGTGAACATGCTGGATTTCTGGAATAGACTCTTTGTGACAAGGTTTTTAGGTGGGTATATCAGACAGCTGGTGGAACGCTTCTGCTAGGTAATTCCTGCAGTTCATAACCAGAGTGGTGGAGATTTTGTTGGCTGGTAGGGTCATAAGCTCGGGATCGGATTTTAAGCGATGGAGTGAGGTTCTTGCTGTGAATCAAATGTTAGTTTCCTTGATGAGGGGTATGGTGAATGTTACCTCACCATGCTCGTACTGATAAAGACTTGATGTACTACACTACTGGCCATTAAAATTGTTACACCACGAAGATCTCGTGTTACAGGCGCGAAATTTATCCGACAGGAAGAAGATGCTGTGATATGCAAATGATTAGCTTTTCAGAGCATTCGCACAAGGTTGGCGCCAGTGGCAACACCTACAACGTGTTGACATGAGGAAAGTTTCCAACTGATTTCTCATACACAAACAGCAGTTGATCGGCGTTGCCTGGTGAAACATTGTTGTGATGCCTCGTGTAAGGAGGAGAAATGCGTACCATCACATTTCCTTGTTTCCAACTTTGATAAAGGTCAGAGTGTAGCATATTGCGATTGCAGTTTATCACATCGTGACATTGCTGCTCGCGTTGGTCGAGATCCAACAACTGTTTGCAGAATATGAAATCGGTGGGTTCAGGAGGGTAGTAAGAAACGCCATGCTGGATCTCAATGGCCTAGTATCACTAGCAGTCAAGATGACAGGCATCTTATCCACATGGCTGTAACGGATCGTGCAGCCACGTCTTGATCCCAGAGTCAATAGATGGTGATGTTTGCAAGACAACAACCATCTGTGCGAACAGTTTGACGACATTTTGCAGCAACATGGACTATCAGCTTGGAGACTGTGGCTGCGGTTACCCTTGACGCTGCATCACAGACAGGAATGCCTTCGATGGTGTACTCAATGATGAACCTGGGTGCACGAATGGCAAAATGCCATTTTTTCGGATGAATCCAGGTTCTGTTTACAGCATCATGATTTTCACATCCATGTTTGGCGACATCTCAGGGAACACACATTGGAAGTGTGTATTCATCATAGCTCTACTGGTGTATCACTTGGCGTAATGCTATGAGGTGCCATTGGTTACACGTCTCAGTCACCTCTTGTTCGCATTGACGCCACTTTGAACAGTGGACGTTACATTTCAGATGTGTTACGACCCGTGGCTCTATCCTTCATTTGATCCCTGCGAAACCCTACATTTCAGCAGGATAATGCATGACCGCATGTTGCAGGTCCTGTATGAGCATTTCTGGATACAGAAAATGTTTGACTGCTGCCCTGGTCAGCAAAATCTCCAGATCTCTCAGCAATTGAAAACGTCTGGTCAATGGTGGTCGAGCAACTGGCTCGTCACAATACGCCAGTCACTTCTCTTGATGAATTGTGGTATCGTGTTGAAACTGCAAGGGCAGCTGTACCTGTACACGCCATCCAAGCTCTGTTTGACTCAATGCCCAGGTGTATCAAGGCCATTATTACGGCCAGAGGTGGTTGTTCTGGGTACTGATTTCTCAGGATCTATGCACCCACATTCCATGAAAATGTAATCACATGTCAGTTCTAGTATAACATATTTGTCCAATGAATACCCGTTTATCATCTGCATTTCTTCTTGGTGTAGCAATTTTAATGGCCAGTAGTGTAGATATTTCAGTCTCAGAGTGAGTGTGGGCCCTGTATGTTCCTTGGATGCTTGTCATGCCAAAGTTAACATTAAAATAATAAGGTACAGCAAGATATGCAGTCATGTTAGTCATATTTTAGAAGCATTCCAGCAGCATAGTTTGACATTTTCTTCAGTTTTATAATTTAAAAAATGTAATAAGATTATTCTTGGTGTGCAGTCATAAACAATGAATGAATGAGAAAGCACTGGTGCAGCAGAGACTACAGTGTTCAATAGTTCTTCAGTTGCACCTGTTTACTTGGAGCCTCAGATATAATTTACACATGATCATTGCGAATGATAACTGACCCTTGCGGTAGCATTCTAGCTTCTCGAGCACGGGGTGCCGGGTCAGGGATTTTCCCTGCCTCGAGATGAGTGGATATTGTTGTGTCGTCTTCATCATCATCATTCACCCCCTTTATGGTTGGAGGAAGCCAATGGCAAACCATCTCCACTAGGACCTTGCCTAGTATGGCGGTGCAGGTCTCCTGCATCGTTCCCTTACACTGTGTCATGGAGTATGGGACATCGTGATCATCATCATCAACTGAAGACTATTATTCTCATAAAAATGTTAAGTGTTAATGAGGTAAACTGCTGTGTACAAGTAAAAAAGGTGATTGTGGAAAACAAAATAACTGCCAAATATTAAAACCAGCCTGCTGAAAAAACAATGTTGTTTACCATACTTAACATATTCCTACAGGATAGTGTATCATGAGAAATGCAGAGAGTAAGGGCACTGTGAGATATTCTTCACAAGGAACTCCTGTTAGTAAAGGTTAAAGTACATCTACTTCTGTTTATGTTTCAACAGCCCAACAGGACCATTATACAACTGTAGGATCCACATTTGAGGATATGTCAAAGAGCTGTCATCTGAAATATAGAACTGTTCCAAAATAATGTGATAAGAAGGATGTAGCACTACACCCTAAATGACTTCATCATGTTACAAAATATGAGAAGAATCTGAAATGGTGTTTTGGTATGTCTGGTAAAAAAATGAGAAAAAAATGTTTGTTTCATAAACAACTCACTTTGTTTCTGGACTTAGTCTCCTTTGATGGATATACACTTGGTCCAGTGATGCTCCAGCTTTTTTATTCCATAGTAAAAATATGTTTTGTCAAAATCTACAAATTACTCATTGACGACAACTATCACTTCATCAGTTGGTGACAATTTCTTCCTAGCAAGCCAGAGTTGCAAGTTAGGTAATAGGAAGAAGTCACTTGTGGCTAAGTCTGGTGAACAGGGTGGATGAGGAACTATGTCAAAGCCCAATTCATGCACTTGCGCCGTTGTTACCACTGATGTGTTGGATGGTGCATTATCCTGCTGAAACACCACTAACGTGCATGCCAATCTTGTTTTTTTTTTCAGTCTCAACAAGACTCAAATGGTCCAACAATGAATCATAATAGGGTCTAGTTATGGTAATGTCTTTCTCCAATTAATCTATAAGGATTATTCCTTGGGAATCCCATAAAACAGTGGCGATCATCATACAAGCTGTCAAAATTGTCCTTGCCTTTTTTAATGCACTTTCACAAGCCTTCATTCATTGTTTTGACTCTGGTGTGTAAATTGGGATCCAGGTTACATAAACAGTCACACATTAACACAAAAAGTCTTGCAGACATCACCAAACATTGTGTTGAGAAGTTGTGCCAAATGCAATTTTGCTCAACTGTGAACAATTGCGGAGTCCACTTTGCACACAGCTTCTTCATAGCCAATTCTCTGTACAGAACAATATTCACTTGCTCGGTTGAGATGCCTAAAAGTTCAGAAAGCTTACAAATTTTTAGTTGATGGTCTTGCATTACCATATCATGGATTTTATCAGTGTATTCCTTTGTTGCGACCTCCATTAGACAGCAGGAGTGTACTTCATATTCAGTGCTTATTTGACCACATTTAAGATCATTAATCCAAAATTAAATTGTCTCCTATGATGGTGTAGATACTACATGACTTCATCCAATCCCGTTTTGATTTGTGTGGCAGCCCATCTCATCAAATGGAAGTGTTTAATAGCAGCACAAAACTCAGTGTTCTCTATTTTTAATTATAATCGACACACTGACCAATTTAGACCCATTTCAACAGTACTGTACACCATACATTGTTGAATTTCTTTATACAATCATTGGAATAATCAGGCTTATCAGTCATGAAAGCTCAACAAAAATGTTCGATTCTTTCATGGAGATTTACCTGTCTTATCAAAAGACCCTCGTACTTAGTAGTTGTCCGTCACATATATGACCAGAATGAAAAGGAACAATTTACAGTGTTACTGAATCTGGTTTACATAACACCTACTGTGATGGTGTTAGGGATGGTGACTTTCATGTAGTAAGCTTTTTTCTGAAATTAGTTATTTTCAACATTAAGTGTATAATTTAATTTAAATTGCTAGTTACTTTTCAGATCTATGTTTGATGTCTCCTCAGGCAATGACAGGATGTTAATTTTTTTATTTATTTCGATCACAAATACTCCTTCACTTTTTAGTCTCTTGTATAAGGCAAGACTTCGACTTACCAACTTCATATATCCTGGAGCACCAGACTCTGAGAAATGAGAAACATGTTCTTAACTCTTGTACCTCCTACTTTCTCTTCTAGTGCATGTTATGATTAATTTTAATGCTATGAAGAAGGAAATTTCATCAAGTGCTTCAAGTGCGCATTTCAGTAAGCTGTACAATCATTTGATCCAATACTCAGCTGAGTTGATAATGTCAGAAATTTCCAGAGAACCTAAGATAATCTTAGGCCAGTTCAAAAATCTGAAACTTATAACAAGGCCTTATTCAGCAATATTTGGTTCATTGTATTTCCATTTCAGACTTGTCACTTAGCAAAATTTTGTGTATGTATGGCATGTTTAAGTGAACAACATCAAGGTATTGCAATACCAAATTCATATTTCTCTTCTCTTCTAAGGTGGTTCTAGTTTGTAAATAGGTATTCATTTCTAGTATAGAAGGAGAAGAAACAATTTAAGTTTATATTGACACTTGATATACCTGTTGTTATGGAGTAAATGGCGAAATAGTTTTATGGCAGCATATTTCAAATGTTTCTGAGCTGTTGAAAGCTTTAAGTGTCGGTAATAAAGTTATACTGTTTCTTGTGGTGATAAAGATGTCAGTTTTAATATTCATTTCAAACAGTGATGGATTACTCAAGACAGATGCCATTAGTGAATATATGTTAGAAGAGATACCAACAAAATGATAGTTTGGGATCATGTCATATTATATTCACCATTTGCATTAGAGTAATAAACACTTTTATTCTTAAGATATAACTCTGTGTGACATGAGTGCAAAAAATGAAAGTTTGTTTATTAAAACACGTGGCCCATGTGCTTTGTTAACTTGGAAATAGTATACACTACCTGGCAAAAAGTGTAAAGCACCAAGAATGGGAGAAAGAAACAAAAGGAAACTTCATGGATTGATACAGTATGTGACATTATTTCAGATATTACAATATGAGTTCAAATTGATATAGAACTTGGTAGTATGAGCTCACTAATCAGTATGAAGTTATATCTCTTTTGGCATACATGTACGCATTGGCTATGTTTAGAATAGCGCATAAAACCTATTATATCTTCTCCTGGGGAGGGCTGGACAACAGTTGTAACTAGCCCTTGGTATTGTTGATACTGGAACTGGTATGGAACTGATGTCCGAGCTGATCCCACACTTGTTCATTGGGGAGAGATCTGGAATCTTGCTGGCCAAAAGAGTAGCCTACCTCAACATCATGCAGACAGTTCATAGATACATGCTCCATGTGTGAGTGATGAGTGTCCTGTTGAAAATTGGCACCACAAGAGTGTTGCCTGAGAAGTAACACATGAAGAGGCAGGAAGTTCTTGATGAAATATTGTGACATCAGAATTCCCTCACTGACTACCAGCTGTAACCAGAAGTCATACCTAATGGCTCTCCAGACTGTGATGCCAGGAATAACACTGCTGTGACTCTATAAAACATCGAATTCATTGTTGAACACAATGCAATGCCATTCATCAGTACTCCAGTCTTCCTGTGCACAGCATCTTTCCAAATGCAGTTGTTTGTGTTGTGATGTTTACTGATAGCCTAAAAATGGGACAGCAATTGCCTAATCCAACTGCTACTAGTCTCTCATCAATGGTGCAGGATAACACAGGATGTTGTAAGTAGGCCCTTGTTTGTTCTCAAATGGCAGGTGAAATGTGACAGGGTTATGAAGTGCTTCATGTACAATATGGTGATACTCCCTTGTGGTGGTTACATGTGGCTGACGGGCCGGCCGAAGTGGCCGAGCGGTTAAAGGCGCTACAGTCTGGAACCGCACGACCGCGACGGTCGCAGGTTCGAATCCTGCCTCGGGCATGGATGTGTGTGATGTCCTTAGGTTAGTTAGGTTTAAATAGTTCTAAGTTCTAGGGGACTTATGACCACAGCAGTTGAGTCCCATAGTGCTCAGAGCCATTTGAACCATTTTTTTGTGGTTGACAGGAACCGCAATGACGAGTATGTTTCCCTTACACTGTTTGAAAATGGAAGAGCACATATTGGATTAGCTTTTGTAAGTGGATTTAAATTAAAAGGAAGATAAAAGTTTAGAATTGGAAAATTTAAGAGGTAGTTATTGAGACAGACAGAACATTTGTACCATTTCCATTCAGTATTCACTGCATCACAAAATTTGTGATTCCAGTTGAACCACAAAGAGCACATAAGTCACTGTTCATCAGTGAAATTGTCAGAAAACTTCTTAAGACATAATGTACAGAAAGCATCCACAGAATCGCAATCAAGTTCCAGATTGATATCACCTTTTTTGTCTACTTTTGAAGGTTTGTGAGCAAAATCATTGTTAGAACTTGAGCTTTTATACTTTCTTTTAACTTTCATCTTAGTGTTGGCAGAATTACTCTTTCATGCTGCTCCACACCTTGAAGCCTCATTTGAAGTGTTTGTGCGTTTAGAAGCATAAAAGATTTCCAGCTTTTTCTTACAAGAAGAAATAGTCAACACCATATTCTCGGGACCCTTCAGTTTTGAGACACTGGTTGAAATTTTGGAACATCTTTTACATCCTTGGGAAAGTTTATAGGATAGAGTGATGGCATCAGATGTGGAATGCAACGTGGGTTGAGGTTGATCCTCACCAATAGACTGAATCTGGCTGTCAGTGCTATGTGATATAATCTTAAGTGCTAGATCAAATGTGTTTGTATTTGCAAGTATTTAAAGCCCACATTGAGCTTCAGAAATAGGCTTTAATTGGTTATCATTCAGTTCATGAATACAGTCAGCTTCAGTAAATACTGAGTCATTATAAGGACAGATACCAGTGACATGAAAACCACTCAGTGCATTAATCACGATTGCTGCTCTAACGTATGCTTTGTCCATGAGTTCAGCTACTTCACACTGTGTCACAATTCTACCCTAGTTACTGTAAATCCACCTCTCAGTTTCTTGAATATAAAGTTTTAAATGGCTCCATGAAAGCAATATCTAGAGGCTACATCCTATGCATGGTATGAGGTGTAATACAGACATGGACAAAATCTTGGAATAACTCAAGGAGGAACTCCCTTCATTAGCTTCAAGTCCTGCTTTTTTCTCGGGATAGCTATATTGGAGTGACATACTAGTCGGCACCTGACATGGTGTTCAGAGATCTCCTTTCTGCCTATGACATTGTAAACTGCCAATTTTCCTTTCACACAAATAAGTTTCACATTTCTGCTTTGGACAGTTGTGATTCCAGTTTTATGTATGTTAATGTTCTGGTAGGTTTGACCTTGAATTTAGCAGCTCTGCTTTTAAAACACAGAAAAATGGCTTCACATTGTTTTGAATAATGCGTACGTTTCCAGCTCTTGTCAATGATTGTGGTGTTCCTGTTGTTAACTGGGAAAAATTTCTTTTCAAAAATAAGTCAATCCACTTTTAATCTGCAATATTTTCTGGTTTAGAAGAGAGGTGAGGCAGATTGTTCTTTAAGGCAAGCTCATACACCATCTGCTTTAACTCCTTATGTGTCAAACCAAAAATAATCTTTTGCCCTTCTGTATAGTACTAGATCAATTCGTTCTCTACTTCACATGTCATCATGTTTCCTTCCAAGTGTCCACCCCCGTAAGCTGAGTGGTCAGTGCGGTGGAATGCCATGCCAAGGGGCCGGGTTTGGTACCCTTCTGGGGCAGGAGATTTTTCTCTTCATCATCATTTCATCCCCATCTCTGACGCACAAGTTGCCCAATGTGGCATCAAATGCAACAAGTACTTGCCCTCTGCTGCCGAACTTTCCCAAATGGGGGGCTCCTGGCCCTCACTGCTTTATGCTCATTTCCATTTTTCCTTCCAAGTTTCTGTCTTACAACTGTAGTTTCCTTTTCAGTTTGTCGTTTTGCACATCTTTCAATGCACTCTCAAATTGTTGATCTGGGTACTTCATACATCTTAAACGCTCTCATCATTCCCATTTCTTTTTCTCTGGACAGACGGACAGAAGTAACTATGACATTTATTGGTTAACAAATTGAAACAATTGCTCCTAATATCGCCTGGTGGTAATATCAGTATCCATTTGATGGGTGATATTGGGAACACAGTTCATTCAACACCAATTTACACATGACAGCTCTTCAAAACACCTTTCCTGATTTTTAATATTATGACTGGTATCCTTATTTAATATATTTTCCAATGGTTTAAATTAAATGTAAACATTTACTTAGTAGTTTCCTTGATTTATTGCAGTCAGTAATATTGTTGGACACAGCCTCAAACATTATAGATGCCATACTGTTTCCTCCATCACTCTGAGGAAGCTTGCAACTAACACTGGCCATTGCAAAATTGCAGAAATTCAAGGTTATCACAGAAACCCACAGATGACGTGGGTAGCAGCTTCAAAATACAAGTAGGTGATAGTGGTGTAGGGGCAATATCATTTAACACCAGACTGTTACAGTCATCTTATTCATAACATTAATTAAACACTGTTGTCAGTATATCATGAAATGATAATATAAATTGTATGAGATAATTATTTATCCATGATATGTGTGTGTTGCAGACTAACTAAGTACTTCTAAACAGTGACAGGCTACACATTGTACAGTACTTCATCCTATACTTGAAACTCCATACTCATCCTTAACACAAAACATAACTTCTCATTTGACAAACATAGAAATAAAACTGAAAGAAATGGCCTCCACTGATGTAAATTTAAATTTTCAAAATGGCTGCAGTATATCCATGTATCATTGTTACTCATAGCACTATGTATCATTGACTGTTACATAAAAATTTGTGAAAATTACATCATCTTAAATGGACATTATGCTATAGATAATGTAAACCACCATAAATCAGCAGTTATGCCTACATGATCATAATTCTGTTTCACCTATAGAATTCATATACTGTGAAGCCTTCACTTATTGCAGTCACAAACTTTAAATATTGTAGTACAAATGAAAGAGGACTTTGATATAGTCCCTCCAGAGTTTGCCACATAATTGTATTCAAAACAATATTCAATCAAAGATAATAACAGATGATTCACTTTTTTACACAGCTTAATAATTCTATGTCTAATATAGCTTATTAATATTACCAAAAAGATTTCCCACAACCCAGGTGGTGTGCTAATTATTATTTTCTTATAAAATAAATGTGGAGCTGTTGATGCAAATAATTGTTGTTCTTTAAACAGTAGAATATCCAGGATGGAATGTAATAATGTTATGAAAAAGATAGTCGGTACTCACCTTATAGTGGAGATGCTTAGCTGCAGATAGGCACAGCAAAAAGACTGTCAGAAAGTGAGCGTTCGGCCAATTGGGTCTTCAATGGAATCAGACAACATGCACACAAACTCATGCAACACATTAAGATGACCCATCGAGTTTCAGACAGGCACAACAGAAAGTCTGTTACACATTACAGCTGTTGGCCAAAGAGTTCTTCAGCAATGTAAACACATACAACAACACTCGCACAACCAAGCACACCACATACACACATGGCCACTACCACCAGCAGCTCAGACTAGATTCACATCTATGGTGTACATATACATACTGAAGTGACAAATGAAAATTTGTACTGAGGTCGGGATTCGAACCTGGGTCTCCTCCTCACTATGCAGATGCACTTACCGCTATGCCACACTGGTACAGTGCCTTTGCACAGCTGCTCACACAACCCTGGCGTGACTCGCTCCTCAGTCCCAGTTCCGTATCATGCCTCAGCCCATTTAGTATTCCCCCTAAACTAGGAACACCAAGGTGGTTGAGGAGTGAACGGGAATTAGGATTTAGGAGGGAGGCTTGCAGGTTTGCCCATGCAGTTGGGTAAACTCACTGTGCCGAGGTGGTGAAGAGGTAGCATGTCTGCCTAACGAACAGGTGACCTGTGTTCGAATCCCAGCCTTGGTACAAGTGAATTACAATATTTGTAAAGTGGGAAAGGAAATTATAGTTAGGTGACTGATTTTTAAATGAACCAGTATGTGCAGTGTGGCTCTTAATTGTCATTTTATTCTGTGCAGCCTGCTTAGCCTGAAACAGCAAATTTCTGGCGGGATATGAAGGGGTGGGGGGGGGGGGGGGGGCAAGGAAAGAGGAGGAGGGATAAGAAATGCAAAAGCATAGTATCCTATAACAACAAATTCAATGAGTCACAACTGAAATCACTCACATATATAAGGGAATGCTGATTGTTTACAGAGAATGATGGCATTAATTGTGCCAGGTATTTTTGACTTACAAGAGAGAATCACAAAAAGTTCTTAAAATTAAACTTAAAACAGTTTTGGTCAGAATAGAACATTTATTAAAAGACTGCAACTGATTTCAGTTAAAAAGTGACTGAAAGAAAGACAGTCTGAAGACCATATACACTGATTCATAAGTACAATTCCAATATAGAAGGAAATATACCTTGTACCTATTTTATTGTATCTGAAGGTGGTTGCTATTTGATTGAAACTGGTTGAAATTTGTTAGAAAATGTTCAGTTATGGTCAAAACTGTTTTCATGTGCTCCATGTAGATCACTGTTCTATTCTCCATTAAAATGTTTTTTAAAGTTACATAATGGAAATGCTGTAAAACCTGACCTGACAGATGCCTGAAGATAGACATCAACTATCCCATAAAAGCCTACTTATCATGTTTCAGGCAACAGCATTAAGTGAAAAATGTAGAGAGATAGTTCAGGGACTGTGCATTGTTCCTGTAGGGCTCTATAGCCTAAATCAGACTATTACAGAGCACACAGAGACGTAAGTGAAAGGAATGGCAGGAGAACCTGATACGGGGCTAATGGGAGTACCCTCTGTTATGTACTTCACATCATTTTGGGGAGTGAGGTTACAGATGTATACATAGATCTCTTTATTTTAAAAACAGTTGTGCACATTTAGTCTCATGCTTTCAGGTGCATTGTGTTTCAAAAAGATATTCCTGAGCCCATACTGTGAGAAGCTAATTATTCTGAGGTGCAAAAGTCATAATATACCTCCTAATACTATGTTGGACCTCCTTTTGCCCTGCGTAGTGGAGCAACTCAACATGACATAGAACTCAATAACTTATAGGAAGTCCCCTGCAGAAATATTGAGCCATGCTGCCTCTATAGCCATCCATAATTATGAGAACGTTGCCTGTGCAGGACTTTATACATGGTCTGACCTCTCAATGATGTCCCATAAATCTTTGATGGGATTAATGTTGAGTCATTGGAGTGGCCAAATCATTTGCTCAAATTGTCCAGAGTGTTCTTCAAACCATTTGTGAACAATTGTATCCCAATGATATGGTGCATTGTTACCCATAAAAATTTGTCCACAAATGGTAGCAAATGACCTCCAAGTAGCCAAACATAACCATTTCCAGTGAATGATCGGTTCAGTTGTACCAGAGGACCCAATTCATTCCATGTAAACACAGCCCACAGAATTATCGAGTCACGTCCAGCTTGCACAGTGCCTTATTCACAACTTGGATCCATGGTTTCTGTGGGATCTATGCCACACTCGAACACTACCATCAGCCCTTACCAACTGAAACTGGGACTCATCTGATCAGATCATAGTTTTGCAATAATCTCATGTGGTCATGAGCAAGGAGAGGCACTGCAGGTGATGTCATGCTGTTAGCAAAGGCACTCGCGTTGGTTGGCTGTCGCCATAACCCATTAACACCAAATTTTGCTGCACTGTACATCCCACAAACATTTCTGCAGTTATTTCACACAGTGTTGCCTGTCTGTCAGCACTGACAACTATAAGCAAACAATGCTGCTCTCGATCGTTAAGTAAATGCCTTGTCATCTTCAAGAAGGGCTTGTACTTTGCTGAATTTTGTTTTGTTTCATGTGTAAACATCAACACAACACATGCCAGATGGACATTGGAGGCACGTTGAGCTGTTGAGGTACAAGGTGAACTGATTTCTATGAACTTCTTGTGAAACTATGTCGGATGTGTTCAAGATCTGTCTCAGACACTTGGGGATGTCCAGTGATTTACGTTTACACAAACAGTTTGTTCCATGGAATTGTTCATGCCATCATCAAATGCTCTGTACTGTAGGAGGATCCACATCATACATAATACAAAAGTCACGTTGAACCGTTATTATTGACCGGCACTGCGCAAATCATAGAACAGAAAACCCTTTCTGTTGTCCTGACACCATTTTTAGAAGAATTTGGGGGGGGGGGGGGGGGAGTAGGAGGGCACCCTGTTGCTACCTAGCAGTAACCATGTAAAACTTGAGAATTTGCTCCTTTAAATGGTAAGTTGCTCATGCATACATATCAAATAACACAACAGTCATCATGTGTTTTTTTTTTATCGGATTATTCTTTTTGACTCACCCTGTATAATTTAAAACATAGGTAGGCCAAAGTTTGCTTGCAGACCTGAAAAAGAAGCTTGCATTACATTGCTTCCTGGAGAAGATATATGTCTTTCACATGACAGAAGCAAAGCAATGTGAATTATGGTATGATATGCATATTATACTACATTTCACATTGACAGGGTACTGATAGTCAAGTATTTTATCTCAGAGGATGGTGCTTTAATTATTGAAACTAGTCATATGTTAATATAAATGCTTTGTATTTCAGGTGGTATCTTTTTAATTAAAATCAATATTGCTGTCACTTAATGCCACTGATGATACAATTTCAAAATCTCACAACTGTAACAGTGTGATATTTTATGTAATATCGAACTATAGCCTGTACCCACCATTAACAGTATTTCACTTAGCACCTTGACTTTGAACAAAACTCTGGAGACTATAGCTATACAGGCATGTAAATAATTGGAATGCTGCTTCTTTCATTTGTTTCAATCTCTCTCTCTCTCACACACACTCACACACACACACACACACACACACACACACACACACACACACACACACACACTCAAGAGGAGCACCTTTCCCTTTCTGTCTTGCCTTCCTTACTTTCCTGCAGTTCGCTGGCTCTACTTGTGTGCTAACAAACCATGTCGGGTTTGATGTTGGCATCAGGTAAAGTCAGTTTGTGAACGGGCCTGTTTATCCAGCTGGAATGTTCTCTGCTTCTGGTTAAACCCCCATCCCATCTCTATTGGCTAGCAACAAAAGAGCAGTCTGTGTTAAATGCAGCTTGTCATTCCCTAGCCTTTTATTCCCTGAAAGTTTTCCAAGAAATTTAAAAATAAGTAAATGTAAAAATATAAATGTATTTACTGAACTATTTTTTGTTGGGGGTGGGTTTGTGACCTTATGATATTGTCTTACTTGGATCTGCAGCAACTAGACTATAGGAGAACGTTTGCCTAAGGTTTGCTACAAAAACTGAAAATCCATTGTTTGTATACTGCGACTTGATTACAGACAAGGAAAATTTCTAAAGATATAAAGCAGCTAATTCCCAAAATTCATTATTGTGGATAGATTAAAATCTGCATGGTACAGTGACACTACATACCAACAGTAGTTTAAATTTAATGTGTGGGTTGGAAATTTTCCAAATTTCTAACTGGCACGTATTACAGGTACTGTGTACAGTATTGTAGAAACTTCAAGAAAGAACTAAAGGGCACAACATACACATGACATAGTTGCTATAACAAGACACATGTATTTTATTATATGACACCAACCAAAGACATAGTACACAGAAGAGAAATTAATATAAACCTTTCGCTTCAACACGTCCCTTAAATGTTTTTCTTGCTAAATGCAGTACTTAACACATTCCAAATAATGATCTTAAATTTGGTGGGAATATCTGCAGCTTGCAGATTGCCTGGTTCATGCTCAATGGCTAGCTGGTCTTCTAGAATTTTCTGATGGATGTAGTGCATGTGAACATCAATATGCTTTGACCCCTTGTGAAATTCAGAATTTTTGGCCAGTTTAATAGTTCTTGCATTATCAACAAGAAGAAAACACTCTCCAGTGGTGAAATTTCTTCATAGAGCTTAGATAGCCATATTCCTTCTCTTGCCCCTTCCATATTCCTTCTCTTGTCCCTTCATTGGCAGCCACATACTCTGACTATGTTGTTGACATTGATATGCAATGTTGCCGCCTACTAGCCCAGGTAACTGCTCCTTTACAAAATCTTGCAACCACTCCACTAACTGAGCGTCAGTTTGCTGGATCACTGGCATAATCACCATCAGTATGTATCTCCAGCCTCCTGTTTGCATGGCTAGCATCATACTTTATACCCAATGACACTGAAACTTTTATATACTTTAGGACTCTTTTTACCACAGACCAGTGATTTTCTTGATTCTCTAAAAATTTTGACACATAGCTCATTGCAAATGCTATATTGGGTCTTGTACCAACAGATAAATATGTAAGACAGCCAACTACTTCTCGATATGGAGCATTAGTTACACTATCACTGGTTAACTCATTTGGCTGCAGATACTGCTCAATTGGAGTTGTCATAGGATTTCCCTCTGTCATGTTAAACCATCGAAGAATATCTTTAGCATAACTTTCTTGATTAATCTCTATTAATCCATTATCATGACATACAACATTAATATTTAAGAAATACCCTACTGGCTCAACAGTAATTTTAAACTCATCTTGAATTTCCTTTAGGAAAACTTCAATATACTTCTTCTTACTTGCAGATATTAATCCATCATCAACATATAGAACTACCATCAACTTGTCATTCCAGTTTTCTCAACAGAACAAACACAGGTCTGCCTTACTTTCCACAAGCCCAAGATTTAGTAGGAAGTCCTATAACTGTTGGTTCCAGCACCTTGGAGATTGTTTTAGTCCATATAATATTTTATGAAGTTTGCATACCCGATTTGGTCCATCACTAAATCCCTCAGACTGCTCCATATATATCTCTTCCTCTAAGAAGTCATTCAAAAAAGCAGATTTTACATCAAATTGTGCCAACTGAAGTTGCTCCCTAGCAGAAACACTCAAAATTGCTCTAATTGTATTGTATCTAGCAACAGGACTGAATGTTTCATTATAGTCAATTTGACCATCAGCCTTATGATTACTTCTACAAACTGAACGGTTTGTAATGGGCTTCAATTGTTGCCTATATCTCTTTCACTAGAACTTTCTTTTGTAGGTTCCTTAAACACATTTGCATCTTATAATTTTTCAATTTTTAATTGCCTGCTTCACTTGGGAGTAACACCATTGTCGTACCAGTTTTCTTAGGTTCAGAAACAACATCCTTACCCCAAAAATGGTTCAAATGGATCTGAGCACTATGGGACTCAACAACTGAGGTCATCAGTCCCATAGCGGTCACTCGGTTCCAGACTGAAGCGCCTAGAACCGCTCGGCCACACCAGCCGGCATCCTTACTCCAAATAATCCATTTTTCTCATTCAATCCACACTCAAAAGCCATCAATGCCATCAGAATAATCAACTAGCATTTCTGGTTTTCCCTTTGGATACCATTTCTTTAGCTTTTCCTTCAGAATATGAACTAAACACTTCATTCTACAAATATGAAGTTTATTTAGCTGTATCGTCTTTCCAGTGAATACCTCGTAAGATGTTTTGCCATCCACATGACTTTTACCACTTTTGTTTAACACATAAACAGCTGCTTTTACTACTTCTACCCACAAAAACTAAGGCAGGCCCCGAGCTTGCAACACGGTCCAAGCCAGTTCCACAGCTGTTCTGTTAGTGCGCTCAGCACATCCATTCTGCTCTGAAGTATAAAGATTTGTAAAGATGAGTTGTATGCCATTTAATTTCATCAAATCTTTAACTTCAGTATTATCAAATTCTCGTCCACCATCACATTGAAATGCTTTTGGTAGTTGACCACAAAAATTCTTCACAATACTCACCATTTCTGCAATCTTCTCTGCAGTCTCAGACATCTGCTTGAGAAAATATATCAAGTGTAGTCTTGAAAAGTCACAAGTGAAGCAAAGAAAATATTCTGTTCCTACCAGCGATTTACACTCCATAGGTCCACACAGATCAGCATGAATCACTTCTCCAGGTTGTGTGGCATGCTGCTGTCATAACTGAAAATTGCTGTGATGCTGCTTCTCCTTAACACGTGCCTCACATAATTCTTCACCAGCATCTTCAACTTCAACACCATGCTGCTTCAAGAATTGTTGGACATGACATTTGTTTCGATGACCCAAGTGTTCATGCCAAATTTGCAGAGAGTCCTTTGATGGAAGACTTACCTCAGGATCACAAGGCTGAATTTGTTTTGTCACTTGAATCAACATCTTCAGTAGGTTGCCACTACATATGCCACATGCATTTACAATGCCATTGTTTCGGAACTCACACTTGTCTTTCAATGAATAAAAGTCCAATTCCTTGTCCATAGCAGATGACACAGAAGAGAGATTTCTTCACCCTTCTGGAGTATACAAAACATTATCCATATGGCATAACTTCCATTTTCCATTGACAGAAGCTTCAAAATAAATAGTCCCTTTTCCTAGTGTGTTCATAGTCGAATATTTGCCCAGGCATATCTGCTGTGGTGTTGCAAACTTAGTGAATGATACATACCACTCAATTTTCTTAGCATGTGATTCGTCACTCCACAATCAGCGATTCATGTGCCCTCGCTCTATTCTGCACTTATTACTTCACTAATCAAAGCCTGGTTAGGCAATTACTTTTATTTTGGTTGTGGATGATTTTTTTTGCTTGTGTTTCCCATTTGGACATATTTTTTTAGTATGGCGAAATCCACCACAACTGAAATATTGAGCTTCATTTTGTTTGTAGACTTTTTGTATTTGTTTGACAAAGTAACATTCCTCATAATGGTGCAGTCAGCATTTTTAATGTTTGCTTTGGTAACAAAAAGTGCAACTACCTTGTCTCACTTCTCCCTCCAACAAGCATGACGACTGTCATCAGAAGTTAACATGTCCATCAAATGCTTTAGTGTTTGTTGATCTTCAGATCTTGTTCACCATGAATGTCACAGACTCTCATAACTGTCAGGCAGTGTGTCAAGTAGTCGAACCATTAACAATGATTCATCAGGTTTCACATTGTGTTGTTGCATTCGAAGAACTAAGTTTTCAAAGCAAGTAAGATGTGTCACCATGTCATCGCCTGAACTCTTGTAAAAATTTAGGAATTCTGACTGAACAGAATATGCAGCTTGCTTTGTTTTCCATTCAAACATGGGATGTAGCTTGTCCCATGCAGTCTCACATGCAACCAACAATGCCAATGACTTTTGTTTCCACAGTTCTAACAATAATCTGATTCGCTGCACTATCAGCTTTGTCCCATGTTTTTAGAGGAGCATTAGACACATCTATCTGTGCTGATGTTGCATCCACTGGCAAAGCAAATACACACTTTGTATGCGCTGTCTGATGCACATAAAAAAATTTGAACTGCAAACCTCCAAATAGTCCAATTTTCAGCCCCACACAGCCTCTCTATACCATGAATATCCATTGCAGTCCCTTAAAACGTTCAGACTTACAACCAAAAAAATTCCACAAGAGGAAAATGCAGCAGTTGTTCTCGTATATACAATATGAACTATATTGTATATGCAACAAACAATATGAATATAGCACACAACACACGCTAACACATTTCTCACGTCACGAAATGTAAAATTGTAATACCCAATTCCTTTCTTGAATCGTGTACTGGGCCCATAACCTGTTGCAGAAACTTCAGTAAAGAACTAAAGTACACTACATAAAGCATACACACAATGTAGTTGCTATAATAAGACTCATGTACTTTATTTTATGACACCAACCAAAGACATAGATATAGTACACAGCCGAGAGATTAATATAAACATTTCACTTCAACAAAAGAAAGTTGTAGAGAAGGAGAATTGAGACATAGGCAACAACTGAAAAAACCAGAGCACCTTACTGAAATTATGCTGGCTGAAATAAATGAGCCAAAGAATTATACAGAGGCTCTTATTTCTGTAGACCATGAACACTGGAGAAGAGCAATGAAGTCATTTCTCCTCCATTGCTCTTCTCCAGTGTTCATGGTCTACAGAATTAATAGCCTCTGTATAATACTTTGACTCATTTATTTTAGCCAGTATAATTTCAGTAAGGTGCTCTGGTTTCTTCAGTTGTTGCCTATTTCCCAATTCTTGTGTTTTTAAAAATGAAATATAGAACAAGTGCTTTGTGTATGAGAAAGCTCCAATATTGTTTCATGTTTCAGGTACACAGGAATGTATCTACTTACTGATGGATTAGTACGATCAATCAGTTCAATGGCAAAGAGATTTCCCTTGATGTCAATTCTTTGTAATGTGTGTTGAAAGGTGGTTTAATGTTATGTAAAGAAAATGTAATAATTAAATAAATGAGTTTGTCATAAGGGCAATGTCAATTCATTGAATAATGATTATTATATCACTGTGTGGAGTATCAGTGGTTTGTTACAATCAGAACATTCAACATTTCAAATTGTAACTCTTAAGTATAATTATGTGATGTATAGTTGTTCATCCTATGCTTATGGATTTTCTCCATGGCTTCTTTGTCAGGAAGCTGATTGAGGTTTACATTGCAATCAGAATAACATTCCTTCAGCTATTCATATCTTCATCACTTATTGTTACCTCTTATTCCATTGTAAAATTTAAAAGAGAATTGTGTATAATATACATTTTCTTCACAGGGTCTGATAAGAAGTGGTAAACACATCTATTTGTGCCGATGTTGCATCTGCTGGCAAAAGCGCCGGTTTTTCTACGTTGCCAATAAACACTTCATATGCACCGACCGATGCATGTAATAAATTTTGTACTGCAAACTTCCATATAGTCCAATTTTCAGCCCCACATGGCTTCTCTATACCGTGAGAATCCATTGCAGTCACGTAAAGCTCTTAAATATAATTAAGTGATATATAGTTGTTCATCCTGTGTTAATGAAATTTCTCTATGGCTTCTTTGTCAGGAAGCTGATTAAGGTTTACATTTCAATCAAAATAACATTCCTTCAGCTATTCATATCTCCATCATTTGTTGTTACCCGTCATTCCCTCATAAAATTTAAAAGAGAACTGTGTATAATATACACTTTCTTCACAGGGTCTGATAAGAAATGGTAAAAGAAAGGTGAGTTCATGATATTGTTAAGATTGCTTACTCTTTTCTATGAGACGATATCATAATAAACTGTGAACAGCCCCCCACCCCTTTACACACACTCACACACACACACACACACACACACACACACACACACACACATACATAATCCGTAATGTATAAAAAATGCTACACAGAATTTATCAACATTAGTGAACCCTCGTAAAGATACAAGGAACAACTGCTAAATCTGTGTCTGTGTATAATTATACATATGAGTGCCAGAAGAGAATGATAATGATACTGTGTACCATATCCCACATTTGTACTGTACCTTGCAGAGTGCTGAGTAGAAAACCATGTTACCATAAACTGTGAAGACTGGTCTTAGATTTTGATCCCTCTACTGAATATGAGTTCGGTATTGTATTATACTCAATGAATAATATGTCAGCTGTTTTCAAATGACCATTTTTCAGAGATAGTGATGAATGCAGCTTTGATTAGTAGAAATTCTGATGCTGTGAGACTTTCCTCAACATCCTTTGCTGTGCATAGCTGAGGGCTCCACAAAGTCCACCTTAGTTTATAGTCTTTCAGACATCAGGAATCCTGCAAAGTGATTAAAAAAATTAATACAGAGTGATTTTGAGCATCTTTCTTAGTAATTTAAAAACTTGATCATTATGCACGTAATTAGTTACTTTATATCAATGTATTAGTGCCACTATGTGCTTTCCCAGTCTGAGAGAAGCAACAGTTTGAATGTGAACTATAATGTTTTGTATATATCTGTGGAGTAAAAGGAACTGTTTACAGTTCCATACTACTCAATTAGTCACAGCTTTATCATCAGTAACTTATCCACCTCTGTTGTACATCTTACTGAGAATTGGTACAATTCACTCTCTGCATGGCACTGTGATTCACTGTTATGTGTGCACTGGATGAAATGAAAAGAAGTCATTCTGCATTTAGTGAAGATGCTCGTTGTTATGGCATAAATTCAGTGCCAGCATGCCGGCCTGAAACGACAAAGAAGGGAAGGCTCTGAGAAGAGGTCAGCCAATCTCATGCTGAGTGACCTCCCTCCAGGACGACAATGCAACAGGAGCGGCTACTGGGTGAAGACAACATAAGCGACACACCTGACTGGTGGCAACTACTTTGATAGTAGCTTCAACAATAGCCACTTTGTTAGCCATCACACTGTAGCCTTTTTATTAGCAAACCCGGTGTCGCACAGTTAGAGATCAGCAGTCACTACAAGAATTCTGAGATCAAAGTTAAGTATTTTTACTTGTCTTGTTGTAAATAAAACTCATTAATATGAGTTGTTTGACTGTTTGTCTAGTGAACCAAATATGCAGGATTACTAGACACAACACTCGTAACATGTAACTCTGTCACTGTGCATGCCAGAGTAAGATTTATCTGAAGTACTCTAGCTGCTCGTCTTACAAAAGGAACATCTGGATGAACTATACTTCTGCCCAAACTCTACTTAATGAAATTTTATTCCCTCGATATTCTTCTCTCTAAACATATGGGTGCAGTATGAGAAGAAGAGCAGGTTCGTACGGTTTTCCAACTGAATTTAGTGAATGAAAACTTACAGTATGTTCTGTTATATGCCCTTTTTGTTACTCTCAAAACATTTAAGAGGACAGTAATGTGATAACTGATACTTTTTCTCAACTATTCAGATTTCAGGGTAGTCATTTGGAATAACTACGGTTTCATCTAAATGCTTGAAATATTAATTCTTTTTAATACAAAATTTTATGTAAATAGTTTGATGTGGTTATGTTCTATTGGGCATTTCTTAGAATCCTTCTGACGAATAGAATGGGGTTTCTAATGAGAGACTGTGCAGCATTTTCTTTAACAGTTTTATTGCCATTCTTTGTATTTAGCAAAGTGTTTTATGCACTATTTCAGTTGCCATATAAACTCTGCTGTTGTTAGATCTTGCGAATATTTTCTGTGGTAAGAGTAGAGATGTACATGATCTGCCACTGTACTCATGTCTTTTAATAGTTACAATTATGTTAGGTAGTTCAAGACATATGTAATTAACACTCCCAAAATGTATAAATTGATCACTATTAAGATTTTATATTAACGAACAAAATCATACACTTTATAATTTTATCAGCCCTTGTCATTACTCTGACTGTCTTATTCCGAATTACAAGAATAACAATTACTTTTTTTCTGTATGCCAAGAGCATGATAAAAAAAATCAGCTCCTCAGCCAGGCCCAGGGTTCCAAAAGATATTGACCAGCTTCTGTAACTGTCTCTGTAATGCAGTGTCATGTGGATGCAGTGCAGACAGGCATGCAATCAGCAATACTGCTCTCCCTGCCAGTTTTCTGACTTTTCTACATCTACATTTATACTCTGTAAGCCACCCAACGGTGTGTGGCTGAGGGCACTTTACGTGCCACTGTCATTACCTCCCTTTCCTATTCCAGTAGCGTATGGTTCACAGGAAGAACGACTGCCAGAAAGCCTCTGTGCGTGCTCGAATCTCTCTAATTTTACATTCGTGATCTCCTCATGAGGTATACGTTGGGGGAAGCAATATATTCGATATCTTATCCAGAAACGCACCCTCTTGAAACCTGGACAGCAAGCTACACCACGATGCAGAGCGCCTCTCTTGCAGAGCCTGCCACTTGAGTTTGCTAAACATCTCCATAATGCTATCACGCTTACCAAATAACCCTGTGACAAAATGCACCACTCTTCTTTGGATTTTCTCTATCTCCTCCCTCAATCCCACCTGGTATGGACCCCACACTGATGAGCAATACTCAAGTATAGGTCGCACGAGTGTTTTGTAAGCCACCTTCTTTGTTGATGGACTACATTTTCTAAGGACTCTCCCAATGAATATCATGCAATCGATACCACCCTTCTGGAATGTTCCATGAAGCCTGTTACATTGGTGACCATCATTAGGTTAACGCATCACTTCTTGCTGCTAGCACGTAATTTTGCTCAATGTCACCTGTAAGTGCTCCCCTTGTGCTGGTGCCTGTGCCATCCAAGTGTCAGGCAGCTGCGTTTGCTACAAACTTTGTGATGCTCCAGGGTCCGGTCCTTGTTAGCAGAACAAGCTTTGCATAGCGGCTTCCTGTGTGTCAGACAAATATTTCACAGGCCTCTCACTCAGCAGCGGTTTATAAACTTTCATTCTGGCTAAATCTGAATACTCCCCAATTAGTTATTTTACAATTCTTAGGACTTAATATTTTACCATATACGACACCTCCCATCTCCCAGGATAAATTTTATAAGCTTGAACCTCAGAGGTTGCAAAATTTCCGTCAACTGATACCGTGTGCAAGTGAACATTGTCAGCTTTTATTGTCAACTTTGTCTTTGCACATCCTAAATGTTAAAGGTTCTTTATTGTGTGACATATTCTGTGAGAGTACGTGGTTCATTAAGAGAATTTGCATTTTCAGTTGTCACATAAGTTACAATTTCACAAAAATCCGTTATTTGAGCTCACATACCTCCAGTCTTTCTGTCTTTTTGGATGGTTATAACACTCGCATTTTGATGCCATTGTGTCAAAAATTTAATATACTTTCCACCACATGAGCTTCCAAGACTTGGACAAGTTAACATATATTTTCCCTACATTGTTTATATCAAAGGGCTTGAGTTAGCTTATCTTTTGTAAGCACACAGAATTGGCGACTCCCACATAGGCGTGTTTACGTCCGTCTTTCTGCTGTGTTGCAGTGTCTGACCACGTTCTCTCCATAACACTCTGGCAGCATGAGGGGTACGTTGTACAGCCCTCATTCATACTCTACTATCTCTTCCTCCTCTCCGCACTGTACAGTCTAGTGAGAGGGAGTATAACTTGCCATACTTCTAGGATTGCTATCTGTTACAACCGTATTTGTTCCTTCAACGTTTTCCTCCTACTTCACAAACCGTCTTCCACACTTTCTACAACATTTAAATAAATACACATACAACAGGTATAAAGCAGCACTGAACTCCCATATCCCCACAAGGAATACATACTGCTTGAACAAACTTTAAATGGCTTTCTCTGCTGGTACTATATTTCATCTTGTAAGTCATCCATTTTGCGACCTGCTATCTTTAAATCGTCAAGTTGTCTAACTATATGCTATAATGGTAGTAGTATGAGGATTTGCGTCATGTTTTGCACTTTCTCATCTATCATAAAAAATGGTTCAAATGGCTCTGAATACAATGGGACTTAACATCTGAGGTCATCAGTCCCCTAGAACTTAGAACTACTTAAAACTAACTAACCTAAGGACATCACAAACATCCATGCCCGAGGCAAGATTCGAACGTGTGACCGTAGCAGTCTCGTGGCTCCAGACTGAAGCGCCTAGAACAGCTCGGCCACTCCCCTGGCCATCTATTATACAACAATCTACATCCGTGTTTAGCTTAGGAACTATGTTTGCTTTATCCATGTTGATGCGAATGACATGGTCAGCTTGCAACCTTATATGTGCACCATAACCCTTACACTTACTTAAGAAATTTAATCTACCAGTCCCTCGCACAATGATGTCGCTGAATGATGAATCATAACATAGTCTGGATACTTTTGTTTAAAATGATGAATTTAAGATTGCTTTCTTGAACTGGTTGTAACGTAGGAGCTTCACATCGCTCGTGAACGTTAAGTGGTCATTAGTGGGAATTTTTGTTTACAGATCTGTTTTCTCATCGTGACGGTTTTAGAAAGTAACTTATCACTAGACAGTTGCGCATACTGTCGCTTCATTTAATCTACTATAAGGAATTCCTTCTGCCGGCCGCGGTGGCCGAGCGGTTCTAGAAGCTTCATTCCGGAACCGATCGACGGCTACGGTCGTAGGTTCGAATCCTGCCTCGGGCATGGATGTGTGTGATATCCTTAGGTTAGTTAGGTTTAAGTAGTTCTAGGTTCTAAGGGACTGATGACCTCAGATTTTAAGTGCCATAGTGCTCAGAGCCATTTGAATTTCTTCTCTGGTGCTATATAAGAGAATAATGTCTTCACCAGATCGTACTCAGTCGGTAATGGCCATACTTGATACAGTGTATATACATAACTATCAACTTAAAGTATATTTAATACATAACTTAAGGTGTCATCTGCTAAAAATACGTCTAAATCTATTGTTCACAATAACAGGTATCCTTCACCTTAGTGAGTTCAACGGGACACATTTTGTCCTAACTTGCACTAACTGTTCCGTGATGGTTATCATAATCAAGGCCGGTTGTACCTTCCTGTTCGTTTCGCTATTCCATCTGCAATAATTTGAGCTTTCTTAATTGTCTGTTTAGCGTCTGATTAATCATTATCAATGACGCCCTGACTATCGTCAGTTACTCCTTGGACAATGGCAAGAGCTCTCTCTGTTGCTCCTCTAATACATCTATTTTTGCCTTGAAAATGCCGCATCGTCTTCGTCTAGTGTGCCAACTAGTACCTTACTAGTCTCCCCAATAAAGTTTAATATAACCCACTTAGTTCTAGGTGTCTCATGCTGGGCTAACTACTCAGTTAACCCCCTTGCCTCTGGAATTTTTGCCACATGCCATCCTGTTGTCTTTTGAACGTTCTCACACTCCTCAACGTTCACTTTTGCCTGGTGCAACCTATGGAGACAATGCGCTACTTCTCTATCAGGCAATTCTTGCGTCCACTCGAAATTTTCGTGTAGTTCCTTCAGTTGAAAATAACGTACAATTCTTGCCACTGACCGTCCAGCTTCTTACTGTGTCCTCTTCGCACGCATTCATCATACAACAATATCCAGTCACGCCTTCTAAATTCTTTTGTGTTCTGCGTCCGGTCATAATTAACCTTATTTCTCTCCTTGTTTTCCTGGGTCATCTCGTGGGCAGCTTGATGCAGCAGTTGCATCCGTTGTCGAACCTGTCACGTAATCCTCGTAATTATAAACTACGTTTGCTGGTTTTCTCAGTAACCAACCCCAAAAAAAAAAAAAAATCGAAAAGTGTGTACCCAGTTGTACAGTGCGGAGATGTGTGTTACACAAATGTCACGAAAGAAATCCAGTGGTCCCAATTGTCCTGATCTCGGCTAATGTAGTGCCATAACATTTCAGTTAGCGCACGATGTGAACGCTCCAGTGAACCATTTGTCTGTAGATGGTAAGCTGTCGTCTGTATTTTATCTATTCTCAATAGTTTACATAAACGCTTCATAGTATAGCTTATAAAATCACTCCCCAAGTCACTAAGTAATGCTGCAGGCATCCGAAACTTCAGAATTATGTTATCTACCTACTTACGCGCGACCGTGTCAGCGGCTTGGCGGGCAATTCGCTCGGCTATAACAAATTTCATGATTACCGGACTAGGTTAGTGGTGAGGGAACTATGATGTCAATATCGCATCTTTCAAAAATAAACACTGGGGTTGGTGTTAATTCTATTGGCTGCTTCGTCTTTATCTGCGTTGTTTAGTTTTTCTGGCAATTCTAACACTTCTTTATGAAATTCTCTATGTCTGCTTTCATCCCAGGCCAAGTACTGTTTTACCCGCTCATATGTCCTCCCCATCCCCTGAAGTCAGCCGATAGGGGATGTGTGCATTTTCCTTAGCACTGCCAGCTTTTCTTCATTACTCGCTTGTTTCCAGTGTTTCTTCTCTTACGTCAGTGGTTTGTTCTTCAGTGTTCTGTGTCGGAGCCGTTATCTCTGCTCCAGCTGACTCAGCTTGCGTCTCCACGGACGTGGCCTGGACCGGCTTATCTTTACTCTTGTCACTGTTGCTGGCTGGCTCCACAGCATCTGTTTCTGTTGTGCGTCCCCACCTAACACGCTACGGTTATAGGAAAGCGCATTCGCTACTCGATTCTGTTTACCTTCTTTGTACAGTATCTGGTAGTCATACTACTCTAGCGCTAGTCGGAGTTTTAACAATCTAGACGACGGATCAAATATACTACCCAACCACCCCAGTGGTTTATGCTCCATGATTATCTTAAATTTTCGTCCGAATAAGTATGGGCGCAAATATTTGACAGCCCATACAATTATCAGAAACTCGCGCTCTACTGTACTGAACTGAATTGTAATAATCAAGAGGTCGGTTCGTGCACAAGATCCTGCACAGGTATCACTTCCGCGTTTATGGACGGCTATAAAGGCAACGTGGATCAATATTTCTGCAGAGGGCTTCCAACGACTTGTTGAGTCCACGTTATGTCGAGTGGCTGCACTATACTGGGAGAAAGGAGGTCGGACGCAATATTCAGAAATATCTCATGACGTTTGTCACTCAGTGTAGCCAGAGCCGCTAGGAAATAAACACCAGTCTACAGGGGATAGGCAAAATAACGTGAACACCTGTACCTACTTGGGAATGGTTTATTAACAAGGGATTGTGCCCCATGTGCCCATAATACAGCTGTGATCTTCTTGTAACACTGAGATATAACGATTAATCTCCAGTGGAATGTTATCCCACTCTTTGATCAGAACCTCTTCTAACTCTCTGCGCTCCAATACCACCCACAAGTGTTCGATAATGTTCAAGTTTGGGAACTGTGTTGGCCAGAGAAGACTGCAGTTCAGTTGCATGCTCCTCATAACACTATTTTACTGTCCTGGCTGTGTGAATGGGTGCATTATAGTCCTGAAAAATGGCATCATTGTTGGGGAACAACATCTGTGTCGTGGGGTGCACCTAATCACCTAAAATGTTCATATAATCGTTGGCTGTAACAGGGCCTTTGAGAATAATGATAGGACGAATAGAACACCATGATATGGCTGCCCACACCATCACACTTCCACCTCCATGCTTAACCGTTGGAATCAAGCAATCAGGATTGTAGGCTTCTTTAGGCGTTCTGTAGACATAAACCCATTCCGATATTGGAAACAACGGAAATGCTGACTCGTCAGACCATACGATGTGTTTCTACTGATCAGCCATCCAGGATTTATGCTCCTGACGCCATACTTTACACTTCTTTGCGTTGGTTGTCGTCACTAATGGTTTCGGTATAACAGTTCGTCCATGAATATTCGCTTCATGGAGTTCTCGGCGGACAGTGTCCATAGATATGGCGTCTCGAAGATGGCTATTGAGCTCTGCAGTCACTTTAGCCGCCGTAGTTTTGTGTTGTTTTGGCACAACTCGTGTTAGAGTACAATAATCTCTGTCGTTTAGTTGTGATTTGCGCCTACTATTGCGTCTACGCGATGATGTCTTCCCATGTTTTGTGTAGGCTGTCATGACTGTTGAAACAGTTGCCCTTGAAACACTCAATAATTTCGCTATCTTGGCTGCTGATGCCCCAGCTAATCAGGCCCCCACAATCTACCCTCTTTGGAACTCTATTAGGTCTTTCATTGCACGTCGAACTCGCCCTTTGAATGCAAATACGAAGTGTGCATTATTCGTAAACAACCTGCACTGATGCCTAGCCCGTACTGAACGCACACAGTCCAATGTGACACGTGACTTACCTGTGTTGTTGACCGTCAAACAAAACCATCTAATTACTACCACTGTTCACATTATTTTGCCTATACCCTGTAGTCCCCTCGCACACTTTCAGCCGCAAAGACGACTACCAGTATTGTGATTAGCCAGCAGCTACGAGGAAAACTGTCCATAGTCGGGAACTTCTTTCTCATCGCCAGCGGAGCCTCTTAAAATGCGTTACCTGACCATGGCCCTCCGTGAGCTGGCCAGGCTAGTCGAAGAAATCTCTGAACAACGATAGGTGAGCGTAATAATTATTGATATGCGCACTCGCATGGATCATTATCCGTCGTGTTATATTGTTGCTTATATTACATACTGATAGTATCAATATCGTATTAGAGTAATTTGGAACCTTTCTATCAATGAGCATGAAAAATTTCGCTTTAAAAATCATTTTATCTGCAATGGGAAATAAACCGACGTTATCCGTCGTCGCTCGGTATCACATGGAAGATGTGATGAGCAGAATTTTTTTGTGCTGATGCCAGCTACACATTGCCAAAATGAAATAGCAAATATCTCCCAAAGCACCGTAGAAAATGTGCCTGACGACTATTAGAAGGGACATATAGTACCCATTAATGCTAATAAAGATGTTTAGGTAGCTGTCTGCTATAGACATTATTATGTCGTATTAACGAACTCAACTATTTCACAAAACAGGGAAACATAGTACCACAGAGAAATGTAGCTTGGCAACACCTACACTTTCACATAAATAGCCCAACTCTAAATACGACCTAATCCTTAGTATGTAATTAGCTTCTTCTGCGAATTGTATGAGCTCTAAAATATTGAGGTACCGAAAAACTTGAGAAGTTCATTGATATGTCATAGATATTATGTAAATTGAAGGTGGATGGGGAAGAAAGGAAAGAAAAGGAGAGGATCCACTGATGTCACCTGCATCAGGACTTCATGCAGAACCAGTAGCAACGAGTAAAGACATGTGCCAGATCAGGATTTGAACCTGTGCTCTCTTGCTTATTAGGTAGTTGTATTAACCACTGCACCAACCAGACACACTGTTTACCACAATTGCACGGTCTCTCTCGCCATGCCTCCCAGCTGACCAAAACCCCCGCCCATGTCTGAAAGAACAGACACCATGCGGAAATGCCACTATGATACATATAATGTAAACTGAAGGTAGAGGGAGAGGAAAGAAAAGGGGAGGAACTATTGATGTCAGCTGCATCGGGAGTTCATGCAGAATCAGCAGCGACAAGTGAAAATGTGTGCCACACCGAGATTCGATCAGGTTCAAAAAATGGTTCAAATGGCTCTGAGCACTATGGGACTTAACATCTATGGTCATCAGTCCCCTAGAACTTAGAACTACTTAAACCTAACTAACCTAAGGACAGCACACAACACCCAGTCATCACGAGGCAGAGAAAATCCCTGACCCCGCCGGGAATCGAACCAGGGAACCCGGGGATTCGATCAGGGATCTACTGTTTACTAGGAAGTTGCATTAACCACTGCACCACCTGTACACAGTGTTTCTGGCAACTGGGCGAACCATCTTGCGCCCCTCCCCCTCCTCTGTGGCTGACCCACACTCCCACCAGAACCAGCCTATCAGCAGTCACTGTTCGTGGCCTCCACACTCTCTATCTCTACTTTGAGATTTCTGCAGGACAAATGTACTTGTGCATCCACACTGAAGACGTGGATTCATTGTCCATTGAGGTAAATAAGTTAAATGAATGTAGGGTGTCTGTTCTTTTGACATCTGTATAATTGATTCACCTTCATGAGCAACCAGTTCACCACATTCAGGGCAGATGCACAATTATGTTCAAGCTTCTGCAGGAATCTCAAGGTAATGAGCATGGAGGAAATGATGGGGACTGTGGATAGGTGGCACTAGATGGGTGTGTTGGTTGGCTATGAGATATTGTGAGATAGTCATGCAACTGTAATAAACACTGTGATAAACACTTTGTCCAGGTGTTCAGCAGCAACCAACAGTAGACGTCTCCTCCAAATGATGAGGACTAGCCTTGTGGAGCACTGGTTTAGATCCCTCGACATTGTACAGCATGGGCAGTACGTAAATGTTTACCACGCCTCATGCATCCCCCATGTGGCACAAGTGTTCCTGGTCCCGATTACCCACACACGTCGTAAGTTGATGGCGATGGGATCCTTTGCCTGTATCAGGATGTTATTTAAAGTTCAGTATTCCTCCTTGACCTCCCACAGGAGCATGGTGGAGTGGACTTATTCCATGTGTCAGACAGAGTTATGGCACTTTTTGTTAACTCCCGACTGAAAGTCTGGCATCGCTGCCTGACGAGCCGGACGTTACTAATTTTGCATGTATGCACACAGGTCTCCATGTCAGCCCCAGTCATGTTATCAGACATTCCACCCCCCTTTTATCACTTTCGGCACTTCTTTCTTGAATTAAGTAACATCCTGCACTCCTTACCCCTTTGCATATACCCTGGACAAAGATTGTAGACGACACATTACAAATGTGTCGAACCCCCAACTCCATTAAACACGTTTCCTCAGGTCATATGGCGTCATGTGTGGAAAGCGTAACATGCCAGTTATCTTGACATCAGCGTCTTGTCCACCTGGTATATCACCGTCAATGGCAAACAGGTCAACCAGTTTCATTTGCACCACATCCGCCTCACTGCACACCCACCTGCGTTCACTGTGGTGTGGAGGACATAGACGCTCATCAGTTCTCATGTGGTTCATTGTCTGATGACTGGAGTCACGTGCAGCATATCTTAGCTTTCCTTACCCAACAGACATCTGCTCAGATCATTTTCCTGATGCTTTTATTCATGGATGTGATGAACTATCCTGCACCAAAAGCTATTGCTGTGAATTACATACGCTGCCATACGGTCCGCTACTTTTTTGGTCCTGACGAGAATTCAGAACAAGGTTATTGAATGTACCTTAACGATTGACGCTATACACTTGTTCACAACCCCAGATACAAGCAGTTCTTTTCCAGTTTTCTACGGAGCGCCTTTCATGACCCGCCTTCCAGCTGAAACGTCCAAGCCATGAGATTCTGATACCTTTTTCCCGAAATGATGTTCTGAAACCACTACAAACAGAATCTCCATTAGATTTTCTAGAAGACACATTTGGACGTTCTGCCAATCAGAAGGCGTTAGTGACTCCTGGAATTCTGGTACATAGACTAATTTAATTTAAAAATTTACAAATTAAAAAAATAAGTAAAAGAAAATAAAAATATATATACAGGGTGTTCCATTGATCGCGATCGGTCCAAATATCTCACGAAATAAGCGTCAAACGAAAAAACTGCAAAGAACGAAGCTTGTCTAGCTTGAAGGGAGAAACCAGATGGTACTATGGTTGGCCCGCTAGTTGGCGCTGTCATAGGTCAAACGGATATCAACTGCGTTTGTTTAAATAGGAAGCCCCATTTTTTTTATCACATATTCGTGTAGTATGTAAAGAAATATGAGCGTTTTAGTTCGACCACATTTTTCACTTTGTGATAGATGGTGCTGTAATAGTCACAAACATATAGCTCACAATTTTAGACGAACAGTTGATAACAGGTAGGTTCTTTAAATTAAAATACAGAACGTAGGTACGTTTGAACATTTTATCTCAGTTGTTCCAATGTGTTACATATACCTTTGTGAACTTATCATTACTGAGAATGCATGCTCTTACAGCGTGATTACCTGTAAATACCACATCAGTGCAATAAATGCTCAAAATGATGTTCATCAACCTCAATGCATTTGGCAATACGTGTAACGACATTCAACTCAACAGCGAGTAGTTCACCTTCCGTAATTTTCGCACATGCATTGACAATGCGTTGGCGCATGTTGTCAAGCGTTGTCGGTGGATCTTAATAGCAAATATCCTTCAACTTTTCCCACAGAAGGAAATCCTGGGACGTCAGATCCAGTGAAGGCGCGGGCCATGGTATGGTGCTTCGACGACCGATTCACCTGTCATGAAATATGCTATTCAATACCGCTTCAACCACACGTGAGCTATGTGCCGGACATCCATCATGTTGGAAGTACATCGTCATTGTGTCGTGCAGTGAAACATCTTGTAGTAACATCAGTAGAACATTATGTAGGAAATCAGCATACATTGCACCATTTAGATTGCCATCGATAAAATAGGGGCCAATTATCTTTCCTCCCATAATGCCGCACCACACAGTAACCCGCCAAGGTCACTAATGTTCCACTTGTCGCAGCCATCGTGTATTTTCCGTTTCCCAATAGTGTACATTATGCCGATTTACGTTACCGCTGTTGGTGAATGACGCTTCGTCGCTAAATAGAACGCGTGCAAAAAATCTGTCATCGTCCCGTAATTTCTCTTGTGCCCAGTGGCAGAACTGTACACGACGTTCAAAGTCGTCACCATGCAATTCCTGGTGCATAGAAATATGGTACGGGTGCAATCGATGTTGATGTAGCATTCTCAACGCCGAAGTTTTTGAGATTCCCGATTCTGGCGCAATTTGTCTGCTGCTGATATGCGGATTAGCAAAATCACTCTGAGCACTATGGGACTTAACTTCTGAGGTCATCAGTTTCCTGAACTTAGAACTACTTAAACCTAACTAACCTAAGGACACCACACACATCCATGACTGAAGCAGGATTCGACTTGCAACCGTATCGGTTGCGCGGTTCCAGACTATAGCGCCTAGAACCACTCGGCCACTCTGTCCGGCGTGGATTAGCCACAACAGCAGCTAAAACGCCTACTTGGGCATCATCATTTATTGCAGGCCGTGATTGACGTTTCACATGTGGCTGAACACTTCCTGTTTCCTTAAATAACGTAACTATCCGGCGAACGATCCGGACACTTGGATGAAGACGTCCAGGATACTGAGCAGTATACATAGCACACGCCCTTTGGGCATTTTGTTCACAATAGCCAGACATCAACACGATATCAACCTTTTCCGCAGTTGGTAAACGGTCCATTTCAACGAGGGTAATGTATAACGAAGCAAATACCGTCCACACTGGCGGAATGTTATGTGATACCACGTACTTATACGTTTGTGAGTATTACAGTGCCATCTATCACAAAGCAAAATAAGTGGTCCAACTAAAATATTCATAATTCCTTATGTACTACACGAATATGTAATAAAAATGGGGGTTCCTATTTTAAAAATAACGAAGTTCATATCCGTTTGACCTAGGGCAGCGCAATCTAGCGGGCCAACCATAGCGCAATCCGGTTTCCCCCTACAAACTAGACGAGTTTCGTTCTTTGCAGTTTTTCGTTTGATACTTATTTCGTGAGATATTTGGCCCAGTCACTATCAATGGACCACCCTGTATATAAACGCAAAGAAAACCAAAATTAAGGTAAAAAAGCAATAAAATAAACTAAACAAAAACAAGCTCATACACAACTACTTTCATTTTCATCATTACTCTCTATGTTCTTCCCCCTTACTTTCTTCTTTTCCTACACTTTCCTACACCCTTGTAGTAATAGGTTAGCTGTTTTGGGATAGGCCTAGATAGGCGCCAACGCCTGAAGAGTTGCATTTTTTTTTGTTAGGACACAAGTGGCGATGGGAAGCAAATATTTTTTGTAGTTTTCCCTTTATTGTCCAGGGGCGAAAAAGAAAACAAAAAAAGAAGGTGGCCCAGTTGTTACCACAACTGCCTAGTAAGCAGGAGGTCCCTTGTCGAATCCGAGTCTGGCACACACTTTCGCTCATTGCCACTGATTCCACATAAAGTCCCAATTCAGCTGACATCAGTAGGTCCTACATCTACATCTACATGATTACTCTGCAATTCACATTTAAGTGCTTGGCAGAGGGTTCATCGAACCACAATCATACTACCTCTCTACCATTCCACTCCCGAACAGCGCGCTGGAAAAACGAACACCTAAACCTTTCTGTTCGAGCTCTGATTTCTCGTATTTTACTTTGATGAACAATCCTACCTATGTAGGTTGGGCTCAACAAAATATTTTCGCATTCGTAAGAGAAAGTTGGTGACTGAAATTTCGTAAATAGATCTCGCCGCGGCGAAAAACGTCTTTGCTTTAATGACTTCCATCCCAACTCGCGTATCATATCTGCCACACTCTCTCCCCTATTACGTGATAATACAAAACGAGCTGCCCTTTTTTGCACCCTTTCGATGTCCTCCGTCAATCCCACCTGGTAAGGATCCCACACCGCGCAGCAATATTCTAACAGAGGACGAACGAGTGTAGTGTAAGCTGTCTCTTTAGTGGACTTGTTGCATCTTCTAAGTGTCCTGCCAATGAAACGCAACCTTTGGCTCGCCTTCCCCACAATATTATCTATGTGGTCTTTCCAAATGAAGTTGTTCGTAATTTTAACACCCAGGTACTTGGTTGAATTGACAGCCTTGAGAATTTTACTATTTATCGAGTAATCGAATTCAAACGGATTTCTTTTGGAACTCATGTGGATCACCTCACACTTTTCGTTATTTAGCGTCAACTGCCACCTGCCACACCATACAGCAATCTTTTCTAAATCACTTTGCAACTGATACTGGTCATCGGATGACCTTGCTAGACGGTAAATTACAGCATCATCTGCGAACAACCTAAGAGAACAGCTCAGATTGTCACACAGGTCATTTATATAGATCAGGAACAGCAGAGGTCCCAGGCCGCTTCCCTGGGGAACACCTGATATCACCTCAGTTTTACTCGATGATTTGCCATCTATTACTACGAACTGCGACCTTCCAGACAGGAAATCACGAATCCAGTCGCACAACTGAGACGATACCCCATAGGCCCGCAGCTTGATTAGAAGTCGCTTGTGAGGAACGGTGTCAAAAGCTTTCCGGAAATCTAGAAATACGGAATCAACTTGAGATCCCCTGTCGATAGCAGCCATTACTTCGTGCGAATAAAGAGCCAGCTGCATTGCACAATAACGATGCTTTCTGAAGCCATGCTGATTATGTATCAATAGATCGTTCCCTTTGAGGTGATTCATAATGTTTGAATACAGTATATGCTCCAATACCCTACTGCAAACCGACGTCAATGATATAGGTCTGTAGTTCGATGGATTACTCCTACTACCCTTCTTAAAAACTGGTGTGACCTGCGCAATTTTCCAATCTGTAGGTACAGATCTATCGGTGAGCGAGCAGTTGTATATGATTGATAAGTCGGGAGCTATTGTATCAGCGTAATCTGAAAGGAACCTAATCGGTATACAATCTTGCCCGTATCAAGCGATTTGAGTTTTTCTTTTCTTTATTTCTACCCCCTCCACCTTCAGTTTACGTAATATTTGTCACAGCTGCCGATTCCACTTAGTGTCTGTCATCTTGGTCATTTCTGAAAGAACAGTCACCATGCGTTCATATAACTGACTCGTATCCATCGCCTTCAGTGCAGATGCACAATTACGCTAAACCTTCTGCAGATATCTCAAAATAGCGAGCATGGAGGACATGGACAGGGACTGCATATAGGTGGCACTTGGTGGGAGTGTGGTTAGGCCAGAAGGTGTGCCGAGATAGTCTGTGCAGCTGTGATAAACACTGTGTGCGTAGGTTGCAGTTGTTAATGCAACTGCCTAGTAAGCAGGACATTCCATGTTGAATTTTTCAGCACATATTTTCGCTCATAAATTCCCAATGCAGCTGACATCGATAGTTCCTCCTTTTCCTTTTTGTTCTCCTCCCTTTACTTTCAATTTACATAATGTGTTTTACAGCTGCAGATCTCGCGTGGTGTCTGTCGTTTTCAATGTGTCCGAAAGAATGGACACTATGCATTCATATAACTGATTCACTTGATGGGTAATGAGTCTTCTACCTTCAGTGTGGATGCACAATTACGTTCAACCTTCTGCAGAAATCTAAGAGTAGCGAGCATGCATTACATGGAGGGGGACTGCATGGCAGTGTGGGTCAGCCGGTATGTGTGCTGAGACAGCCACGCAATCACGATGAACAATGCGTCTGGGTGGCGCAATTTCTAAAGCAAGTGCCTAGTAAGCAATAGAGTCTTGGTTTGGCACACATTTTCTTTCATCACTGCTGATTCCGCATAAAGCCCTAATGAAGTTGACAATAATAGTTCCCTTTCCTTTCTTTTTACATAATGTGTATCACAGCTATGAATTCTGTGTGGTGTCTGTTCTTTCAGACATGTCCTAAGGAACAGACACCACTAATTCATATTAATGTCGTACATATCCGTAACGATAAATTGTCACACTAAATGACAGATTGTGTACCGATAATTCTAATTTTCGGTTGCGGGATAAAATTTGCGCCGTATCATTACTGGATGGTGAATTGCGTCTTGTTCCATGAATTACGGCTACAGTGCTATATGTGACATTTGATTCATGTTCATGTGGGTCAATTGTGCAAGAACTCAAGTTGACTGGCCATGGAAGCAAGCTGTATAGACAAAACAGCTGCTTCAGGAAGATGGCTACAATTACTATGTTACCGATACATCAAAAGAGAGATGGGTCTGCACTAATAAAACAATTAGTTGCTCCATGTGCGGAAGATGTGCTGAATCCGCAACCCTCTTTCTTTTTTAATGTTGATCGCTCAAGTTGGCATTGAGCACTTTATTGCGTCCACTACCGGTTTCGTATTTTGCATCAGGCCGTTTTTAAGTTCTTCGGAAAAATTTTGTGCAGTGCGGCAACGTGGACGCAATAGTTTCCAACAGCAACTGGAGTGGTTTTCTTTAAATGAATAAGAAAACTGTATTTTTTTTCGAGTCCAACGATCACGCAAAATGTTTTTACTTCTCTGATCCTTTACTACCGCAGACTGCTGTCAACTGTTTCAAAATTCCAACCAACATTCACCACTCCAGTGGTAGGCCTAAGGTACTCGTGCTGGGACAGGTGCTTAATGTAGAATGATGTTTATGGAAATAACTATGTACGCAATGGCTTTGTTTGTCACTGCTTGGGGAGTTTTCTTTTCGTGCAGAAGATTTAAAATCGTTCTCCAATATTTCTTGGGTCAGCCAAGGGACCAAAAGCCTCAAGAAGACACACATCCAAATGAAGAAAAAAAAAGGGAATGAGTTTTTCTTTTACTACTATGCTATGCAAGGTACGTAGGTCTATAAAAAAACCGCACAATTCACACAGTCCTGTCAGTAAAGCATTCTCTGCTGCACTTCTCACCCACATTCAAGTACTCTTCCTATTTGTAATAGGGCCAGGTAAGTTCACCTAGTTGCAGAGGCGTGAAGGATATGTATTTATGGGATTTCTGTTTACTGCAGATGTTTATGTGTAGTCTCATCATGTATTCATCATGATCTTGGAAACTGTTGATGACACTAACATTCATGAGTCAAAGTTGGAATCCGTGAAATCATACAAATAGTTGGGTGTAACTCTTTGTAGGTACATGAAATTAAACGATCACATAAGCTCAGTCAGGGGTAAAGCAGGTGGCAGACTTTTGGTTATTGGTAGAATACTAGGGAAATGCAGTAAGTCTATAAAGGAAACACTAATAGCTTATAAAGTACTCGTGCAACCCATCATAGAATATTACTCATGTGTATGGAACCTGTATACCAAACAGGACTAACAGGCGGTAACGAACGTATACAGATGATGGCAGCAGGAATGGTCACAGATTTGTTTTATCTCTGGATGAATGTCACAGAGATGTTGAAAGAACTGAACTGGCAGATCCTTGAGGATAGACATCAAGTAGCCCACAGAAGTCTGCTTACAAAGTTTTGAGAAGAGGCTTTAAATGAGGGCCTGAAGAATATACTACAATCCATTGCTTATCACTCGTATAGTGCTTGTGAGGACAAACTTATCGATTAAGTACGGCACACACAGTGGAATTTCAAGAGTCATTCTTCCCACATTACATGTGTCAGTGGAACAGTTGAAAGCCCTAGTAACTGGCATTGGTATGATGGGATATACCCTCTGCCATGCAGTTAGCAGTGGTTTACAGAGCATGAATATAGATTTTAGTACCATGCAATTCCCCTGCCCATATATAGGTGTAAATTTTAATCCAAATACAGATGCCACACCAGGCTCACAGCCAGTTAGATGCAGTGCATCAAAAGCAGAAGAGAACACTGTGCAGATGTTTTTACACTTACTTGTTTAATTGCTTAGTAATATAAAAAATTATTTTCATTACTGTCTCTAACATGGAGCTTATTACTCTTTGATCATGTCAATAGCCACTTCTTGTCATAACAGTACTGCTTCCGACACATTAGTATCCTGCTGCCAGTATTATTTAAAGTTATGATTTTCTTTAACTACCTTGAAAAGTATTAATTTATTATTGGTATCCAATATCTGTTATGATATTTCGACCCTTATTTACTCTCCAAGTAGTGTGTGAGCTTTACAGAGGTAGCCAATGGAGTTTGAGCAAATATGGATCATCCAGATCAATATATGAGGTATTGTATGATCATGAGAATCTACCTTCAGTGAGGGGATAAATGGCATATGAAGTTTTCTCTCACCACATACTACCACCACTCATCCTGTCCCAGCTGGTCACTGCGGCCGAGCGGTTCTAAGCACTTCCGTCCAGAACCGTGCTGCTGCTAAGGTCACAGGTTCGAATCCTGCCTCGGTCATGGATATGCGTGATGTCCTTATGTTAGTTAGGTTTAAGTAGTTCTAAGATTAGGGGACTGATGGCCTCATATGTTAAGTCCCATAGTGCTCAGAACTATTTGAACTATTTTTGAACCATCCAGTCCCACACACTTACAAACAAACACACATATTCATTTATGTTTAAGAAATACACTTTTACGTGATAACTCCCTGGCAGACACCATCTCTAATATGCACCACCATACCATCCAGAATTGTAACTCTCCATTTTAGGAATCTGATATGTGTCATTTACTTCAAAACGTTGCTAAAATCATCTTCAAGAGTGTTTCAGCTAACACTGAGAAGCTAATTTAGCATCTCACTGTCATTGAGTTCTTTAGAAAAGGAGTCAGTTTAGTTGTAGAAGCGTGGAGAAAGGGAACAACTATAGCTTACATGAAGGATTTCTCAGTGTGAGATACTGACATAGATGTTTCCCCCTAAGTTTAGCAACAGTTACGTGTTCTGCCACGTTTTAACCACTGGTTGTGGGGAAATGAATGCTAGAAATGCGATTTTATGCCACTCAAAGCTGATGGAAAACCAGATGCTGTCTAATTTGTGTCTTCATAATTGATTTTATAGGGCTAATGGTAATGATAAAGTCTACTTTCAACACTAATAGTAGTGGGAATGAGAGAATTCTAACCAATTTTAGCTATAAGTAGCCTGTAATAAAACCCCATTCTTATCTACTATTGAACAAGTACACTTCTGACCTAGTGTAGCTGCTGCTCAAGCAAGTAATGCTAAGTGTTGATGACACTGCCCAAGGAAATATTCAGAATCTCTGTCAGTTTGTTTAGTGATCAACAGTTTTAACTTATTGATTTTTGATGAGACAGATTGATTAAACCCTGTAAATGGAGTTTTCACTGAAGTTGTGTTACATTCATGCTGCTACACGTTCCTTAAGTAGTCCTTTCTAAATAAACTATTGCTGTGACACAGTTATGTGCCTTTTACATATGGGTGTGACATTGTTCTTTTATTGGTGTAGACTTCAACACTTCACTGTATGATTTATGACGTCTGAATATCTTCCTAACAATAAATGTCCTTTATCCAGCCTAGGGCAGATTATGAAAGAAATGAATGAGTATATGCATCAGTTCAAAGTTTAATTGAACTAATTTTATGTTCACGTCCCCCACTGATGTGTAATGCGAGGAAATTTAGGATGTTATTGGCATATTCAGCGAAAATTAGTTTTAGAATTTACTGAAACAGATTTATTATAGACAGATAATTGGTCACATTTTCATGCATCTACTACTTGACATGATTTTTTTTCTGCAGGGAAACAAAAGTATCACCACTAAAACAACCTTTTTTCCCATTTCATCTATCCATTGTCAGCCTCATCTGGATACAGTGTACACTGTGCATTAATCTGGTAGAGGCTTCATTATAATTTTCTTAGTAACTTTTCTAATGAAGGATGTTAAAGTAAATAAAAACTGCTTTACATCTTATAATATGAACATGACTAATTTGAGAGTGTAGAAATTTGCTGCAGATTCTTCAAAACTTTCACAAGTACATAGGTTTTCATCATTTCTTTTAACTGTGACTGACCTTAGAAAACCAACTTTATGTGTCAACTTAAAGTAAGTTATTTCGTTTTTATTGGTACTCCAAATCGAGAGTCATTTTTATGAAGTGTTCAGTTGATGTGTGTCCTATGATGGAAGTTACTTTTACAGTAGTGGATTTCGTTAGGCACCCATTTTGGAAGTGAATTGACATTACTGACATGTACTGATCAGTCAGAACATTATGATCACGTACCTAAAAGCTGGTATGTCCACCTTTGCCGCTCATGACAACAATGATGCATCATGGTATGGAATCAACGAGGCCTTGCTAGATCGTTGGAGGGAGCTGACACCATGTCTGCACACACAAGTCACCTGATTCCCATAAATTACTGGGAGGGGGTGGGGCGATGTCCTCCGACACCACGTTCAATCCTATCCTGGATGTGTTTGTTCGGGCTCAGAGCTGGAAAGTTGGGGGGCCAGCATGCTAACTGGAAATCGCTACTGTGTTCCTCAGACAACTCTGTCACACTCCTAGCATTGTGACATGGCACATTATCTTGCTGGAAGATGCCACTGCCGTCAGGAAACATGATCCTCATCAAGCAGTGTGCATGGTCTGCAACCAGTGTACGTTAATCCTTGGCCATCATTTTGCCTTGCACCAGCTCAACTGGACCCATGGATGCCCATGTGAATGTTTCCCGGAGCATAATGAAGCCATCACTACCCAGTCTTGATCCTGCAATACAGCTGTCAAGAAGCTGTTGCCCTGGAAGATGACTGATTTGCACCCTCCCATTGGCATGGTGAAGAAGGTATCACGATTCATCAGCATCAGACCTTGTGGCACTCTGCCACCGCCCCACCATCCAGTACCGGTGATCACATATCTATTTCAGTTTCAGTTGTCGACATCATGATGTTAACATTGGCACATGTATACGTCATTGGCTGCAGACTCCTATCATTAGGAATGCCCAGTCCACTGTGTGTTCAGACACGCTTGTATTCTGCCCAGTATTAAAGTCTGATGTTAGTTCCGCCACAGTCCACCATGTGTCCCATTTAACCAGCATGCCCACTCTATGATGTATGACACCTGTAAAGAGGGGTGGTCGCCCAACTGCACAGCGTCTGGACGTGAATTTACCTTGGTTTTGCCACATGTTAAAGACACTCACCACAGCACTTCTCAAACACCTGGCAAGTTATACAGTTTCTGAAATGCTCATGCTGAGCTTCAAGGCTATCACAATCTGCCCTTGGTCAAACTCAGAGAAGTGATGTGCCTTATTGATTCTGCACATAGTCAGCACACTCATTGATACTACAAGCACTGTGTGTGTGTCTGACTACTAGTCATTCCTCGCAGGTCTCTCTGCTGTCGCCTGTGGTTCATTTGGTCATTGGTCATAATGTTCTGGCTAATCAGTGTTTCGGAATTATGTAAACGTTACTCTGGTGCACTATCTGCACTCAATACTTGATTTTAAAAAATTAGGTTTAATAGCTGCAGCAGTTTAATGAAAGTATTTTATGACTAGCCTTTCCCCTGTGGCCTTGACCCTGTATGCAATCTACACATATATTGCATACATTTCCTCCACCTCCCTTCCCATCCCTAACTCTTCCTCCTCCTGTCTTTCTGGCCATCTCATTCTCACTTCCTGCTACCTCTGTCCTTACCTATCCTCTCCTGCTATCTCTCCCTGTCCATCTCCTCCTCTATTCATTTCGACATTCCCCTGACTGTGCCCATCCGCATGTATGGCTCCTGTATAACAGGTCAAAAAAGCAGGCCGATACTACTCCCACAACGCATGTATCATGTGTGAGTGAGGCAGCCTACATATCTGAGGCTTGGGAAAACTTTTCTTGCCTCTTACTTATAGCCTGCCATGAAAATTATGTTGATAACACAGGCCAAAATTACCCCTACACAACATCCCTGTCTTGCAGGGCAGCCTGTATGGCACAGTCTAAAAAATATTAGTTTAGACTGAAAAACATTCCTGGAGAATCGCTGTTATTCATCTTCTGGTCTGGTTGGACCAGATCTGTAGCATTATCAGTCTCTTGAGCAAGCTGACAAGTATCGTCAAAGGTGTTACATAAGGAGGAAGCTTGAGGCAGAACCACAGTAGAAGTATCATTTATCTCCTAACTCATGTGGAATTTTTCAAATTTTCCCTTATTTTCATGGTATTGGAAATCAGATTATTTGATGGTAATAATAGCAGCTTATGCACCACTCCCTCTCCTCCCCAATAAAAAAAGATGAAAACATTTTCTTTTCTTACAGCATTGTGATACATTCTTGAGTAACACATAATTTAATAACATCTGAAAACTCTATGTTTCGTTAAATTATAAATCTTGTCAGGCCAAATTTCCAAAACATACCCACCATACATTATGGCATAGACCTACACACAAAACCTGTGATTTCCAGTGCCTATCAGGCTACTCTGGACACTGCAATATTTCCCATGATGGCACGTTTGGAGCTCTGTTGTGGTTCTGGGATGAACCTTGGATACCCCTCAAACAAGTAGATCAAGAACTGAGAGAAAAATTTAGGAATACCATTAATGTACAGAAGTTTTTATGTGAAATTTTCATGTTGTGTGAATACTGTAAATCGAACTCAAAACTGGAAAGGGAAGTAGTATATTCATGAGCAAGCAAATTGAACAGATATTAGTAAGAGATATTACTTTTTCTGCTAGAATTTAACACAAAGAGAAAGTGAGACTAACTTTTAATTAATGCTCCAGGGTGGAAATCTTTCTACTACAGCTGCTTTCTACTGCAGCTGCAAATTCACAGAATCATACTTATTTCATCTTATTAACTGACAGGGAGTTTCTCTTTGACATTGCTGTAATAACATTAAAATTAATGAAATATGAGCAGTAAGAACATCATGTAAAAAATATGATGTAGCTGCACATTCATATCACAACATCTGAGCATATTATGGGTAGTACATACCAGTATGTGTTAGATCAGTGAATATTGTGTTGTACATTGATGTGACTAAAGTGATGGGATAGCGATATGGAAATATAAAGATGGCAGTATAATCATGTACACAGGGTATAAAAGGTGGAGCTGTCATATGTACTCAGGTAAGTCAAATGAAAAGGTTTCTGACATGATTGTGGCTGAATGACTGGACTTAACAGACTGAACATAGAACAGTAGTTGGAGCTGGACTCATAGGATATTCCATTTCAGAAATCATTATGGACTTCAATATTCCGAGATTCACAGTGTCAAGCGTTTGGTGACAATACCTAATATCAGGCATCACCTTTCATGACAGACAATGCAATTTCAAATGGCCTTCACTTAATGACCGAGAGCAGTGGCATTGGGGTAGAGTGCCAGTGGTAATCAGGCAAGCAACACTGCATAAAAAAACCGCAGAAATCAATGTGGAACATATGACGACTGTATCTGTTAGGACAGTGTGGTGAAATTTGCTATTATTGGGCTGTGGGAGAGATGACCCATGGGAATGCCTTTCGTGACAGCACTAAATCACCTGCAGTGCCTATTCTGGGCTTGTAATCACATCGTTTGGACACTAGATGGCTGGAAAACCAAGGACTGGTCAGATGAGTCCCAATTTCAGTTTGTAAGAGCTGAAGTAGGGATCGAGTGTGTCACAACCCCTTAAAGCCATGGACTAATGTTGTCAACAAGGCATTGTGCAAGCTGTTGGTGGCTCCATAATGGTGTGGGCTTGGCTTACGCAGAACGAACTGGGTCCTCTGGTACAACTGAACGAATTATTGAATGTAAATGGTTTTGTTTGGCTATTTGGAGACCATTTGCAGCCATTCATGGAGTTCATGTTCCCAAACAATGATAAAATTTTTATGGATGAAAATGCACCATGTCACTGGGCCCCAGTTGTTTGTGATTCATTTGAAGAACATTCTGGATGATTTGACCAAATGATTTGGCCACCCAGACTGCCTGACATGAATTCTGTCAAACATTTATGGGACGCAATTGAGAGGTCAGTTGATGTACAAAAATCCTGCATCAGCAACTCTTTCACAATTAAGAATGGGTATAGAGGCAGGATGGCTCAGTATTTCTGCATGTGACTTCTAATGACTTGTTGAATACCTATCCCCAGTGCTGGCAATTTTCTGGAGAGAAGATCATGTTCTTGTCATGAAACAGCTATTGAAAAAATTAGAGAATAAGCCCTGTGACAGACCACAGAACAACTTTACTGCCACAGTAAAGATCATGAAGAGAAGAAAAAAGAAATTAGTACTCATATTTAAGTAAACAGACAGTCATTTCTCCCTTGTTCGATTCGTGAGTGGGATACGAAAGGGAATTATTAGTTGTGGTACAAGGTACCTTCCACCATAGTGGATTATGAAATAAAACAAGTTGCAGAAGTATAGAAATTAAAGGCAGGTCACTATGACCTGATGATGAGGATCTCCTACAGGTGAATTCCTCTGATGTTGGGGCCTGGGTGAACTGCCTTCCTTTTTTAACATTCAGCACTCAAATCTGTCTCTCTTCCTGGGATTTGCTGTAACATATGGTTTTATTTCGGTTTTGAATGCCAGAAGAAAAAATAATTTATACGGACAACTTATACACTAGAGTAAAATGTTAGAGAAGAATGAGACAAAATATATTTGGAAATTGTGTTTGTGTTTAATTTCATGATTCATAAAACTGTGTTATTTGAGAAACTAATTTCTTTATTAACTCTATATTTTGTTGAAGATAAATGCACAAACACCTAAATGTCGGATGTTAATGTCTCTTTTAACTCACTTAAATGTATCAAAGACAACAACTTCAACAACCTTAGGATCCAACAAATATGTTCAAAGTGCAAGTTAATACTTATTCCATCTAATATTAGGTGATACCCAAAAAAAACTGGAATTATTTTTTAGAAGCTACATATTTTCAAATTGTGTACAAAATAACCTGATCCCCTTCAAAATACTTTCCATTACAACTAAAACATTTGTCTCACTCACGGTTCCACTGTTGGAAACATTTTCCGTAGTCATCTTTAGAAATGGCTTACAGCTCCTACCTCCTTTTTTGACTTTTTTAATGTTGCCAGATCGGTGCCCTTTCATGCACCTTTTCATGCATGGAAATAAGAAAAAGTCAAACAGAGCCAAATCAGGTGAGGAAGGTGCATGCCATTTTTACCCAAAAACTGTCTAACACAGATGGCTGTGTGTGCAGGTGCATTTTTGTGTTGGAAGAACCATTTCCTGTCTTCCACAAATCAAGCCTTTTTTGACAAATACTGTTGTGTTTAAAACTTCCAAGTAAAGGCGTAATTGATGGTCTGACCCGATGGCGCAAACTATCATTGATTTGGGCAGTTGATTGATGTCCAGAAAAAGGTTTAACATCAATCGACATGTCACCATTTTTAAATTGAGCGAACTTCCCATACGATGAGTTTTTTCCATAACATCAACTTAGTAAGCTGTTTTCAACATTAAAACAGTTTCAGCAACATATTTGACATGTAGAAAATAAAATTTCACCTCTATATGTCGTTCACTTAAACTTGCCATTATAAAAAATGAAACAAGAACAAAACAGTACTAGCAAAAACAATCACTGCAAATGAACAGAACAAGCCAAACGACAACAATGCCTAGTAGCAGAAATACATACTACACAAGGTCCTCCCACAGCAACGTTGTTCTGGTATTTAAGGGACCCCCTCGTATACCCATCAGTGTGAGTACACATTTGCATGACATGATGTGAAACTCCAACTGTGCAAGAATGATAGTTGTAGTACTGTAACACAGAATTTTCTCTAGTCAAATGTCCACTACCAAATCCTAATTCTTGCCAAAATTCATAAAGGAAAGCTACTTGATTACTTTTTCTCCTTGAACTGTCTTAAAATTTCATAAATTATTAGAAATATAGGTTTTCTGTTGTGTAGCCCTTACTGTCTGATGCCAGAAATTCCTATACCCTTTCCTAGAATGTGATTAATCTCTTATCAACACATGAACAAATCTTGAGCAGTTTAACAGAGAACCAACTCATGGTGATAACATATTAGACCTTCTGGTGAAAAACAGACCCGAACTATTCGAAACAGTTAACGCAGAACGGGGAATCAGTGATCATAAAGCAGTTACTGCATCGATGATTTAAGGCATAAATAGAAATATTAAAAAAGGTAGGAAGATTTTTTTTGTTTAGCAAAAGTGACAAAAAGCAGATTTCAGAGTACTTGATGCCTCAACACAAAAGTTTTGCCTCAAGTATAGATAGTGTTGAGGATCAGTGGACAAAGTTCAAAACCATCGTGCAGTATGCATTAGATGAGTATGTGCCAAGGAAGATCATAAGAGATGGAAAAGAGCCACCGTGGTACAACAACCAAGTTAGAAAACTGCTGCGGAAGCAAAGAGAACTTCACAGCAAACTCAAATGTAGCCAAAGCCTTGCTGACAAACAAAAATTACACAAAGCGAAATGTAGTGTGAGGAGGGCTATGCGAGAGGCATTCGATGAATTCGAAAGAAAAGTTCTATGTACTGACTTGGCAGAAAATCCTAAGAAAGTCTGGTCTTATGTCAAATGGTAGGTGGATCAAAACAAAATGTCCAGACACTCCGTGACCAAAATGGTACTGAAACGGAGGATGACAGACTAATTACCAAAATACTAAATGTCTTTTTCCAAAGCTGTTTCACAGAGGAAGACTGTACTGTAGTTCCTTCTCCAGATTGTCGCACAGATGACAAAATAGTAAATATCAAAATAGATGACAGAGGAATAGAAAAACAATTAAAGTCATTCAAAAGAGGAAAGGCCGCTAGACCTGATGGGAAACCAGTTCGATTTTACACAGAGTACACGAAGGAACTTGCCCCCCTTCTTGTAGCAGTGTACCATAGGTCTCCAGAAGAGCATAGCGTTCCAAAGGATTGGAAAAGCGCACAGGTTATCCCCATTTTCAAGAAGGGACATCAAACAGATGCGCAGAACTATCGACCTATATCTCTAACGTCGATCAGTTGTAGAATTTTGGAACACGTATTATGTTAGAGTATAATGACTTTTTTTGGAGACTAGAAATCTACTCTGTAGGAATCAGCATGGGTTTCGAAAAAGACGATCGTGTGAAACCCAGCTCGCGCTATTCGTCCACAAGACCCAGAGGGCCATATACATGGGTTCCCAGGTAGATGCCATGTTTCTTGACTTCCGCAAGGTGTTCGATACAGTTCCCCACAGTCGTTTAATGAACAAAGTAACAGCATATGGACTATCAGACCAATTGTGTGATTGGATTGAAGAGTTCCTAGATAACAAACACAGCATGTCATTCTCAGTGGAGAGAAGTCTTCCAAAGTAAGAGTGATTTCAGGTGTGCTGCAGGGGAGTGTCGTAGGACCATTGCTATTCACAATATACATAAATGACCTTGTGGATAACATCAGAAGTTCACTGAGGCTTTTTGCGGATGATGCTGTGGTATATCGTGAGGTTGTAACAATGGAAAATTGTACTGAAATGCAGGAGGATCTGCAACAAATTGATGCATGTTGCAGGGAATGGCAATTGAATCTCAATGTAGGCAAGTGTAATGTGCTGCGAATTCATAGAAAGAAAGATCCTTTATCATTTAGCTACAACATAGCAGGTCAGCAACTGAAAGCAGTTAATTCCATAAATTATCTGGGAGTAGGCATTAGGAGTGATGTAAAATGGAATGATCAAATAAAGTTGATCGTCAGTAAAGCAGATGCCAGACTAAGATTCATTGGAAGAATCCTAAGGAAATGCAATCTGAAAACAAAGGAAGTAGGTTACAGTACACTTGTTCATCCACTGCTTGAATATTGCTCACCAGTGTTGGATCAGTACCAGATAGGGTTGATTGAGGAGATAGAGAAGATCCAACGGAGAGCAGCTCGCTTCATTACAGGATCATTTAGTAATCGTGAAAGCGTTACAGAGATGATAGATAAACTCCAGTGGAAGACTCTGCAGGAGAGACGCTCAGTAGCTTGGTATGGGCTTTTGTTGAAGTTTCGAGAACATACCTTCACCGAGGAGTCAAGCAGTATATTGCTCCCTCCTACATATATCTCCGGAAGAGACCATGAGGATAAAATCAGAGAGATTAGAGCCCACACAGAGGCATAGCGACAATCTTTCTTTCCACGAACAATACGAGACTGGAATAGAAGGGAGAACAAATAGAGGAACTCAAAGTACCCTCCGCCACACACCGTCAGGTGGCTTGCGGAGTATGGATTTAGATGTAGATTAGATCTCATTTTCCATTGCCATCCATACCGTCAGTGTGGTTGTTTCATTTGGTGAATATTTTCTCTTTGTTTGAATCATATCGTGTTATTGATCCATTGTGTATTGTATAGGTAACTCAGGTTTGTGGCTGCAATTATTTCATTAGTTCAGAGCAAACTTTCTCAGACAGGTTAATGTACATCATTGTTGGGCATATTTTATAGGAAAGCTGACTTCACAGATGTTACTAAATATTGACAACTCACACCTCTTACATAACTTTTGAGAAGGTAACATTCTTAATTGTTGTCATCCACATGAATAGTAATGGGATACTTACACAATCACAGTTGGGATCTCAAAAGAATCACTCTACTGACAAAGCTGATAATATCTTCACTTAACAGATAGTAAAATTTTTAAATGGTAAAGGATCATCAGTTGGAATTGTCTCTGACTTATTAAAGACATTTTATTGTTCAATCAAAATGTACTGTAAGAGAAATTAATTTTTTATGGGATAGCTTGTTCAGCACATGTCAGATTTAGTTCCTATTTATGAATCAGGATGAAAAATGTTACACTAGGGTGTGTGGGTAATACAAAGAGGGACACAGGTTTCCAGCATGCTGGTTTGTTGAAGGGCTAACAACTTGTGATACTATTTCCATATGACAAACAGCTTAAGTTGCAAAATGCTCTTTTTATTACTTGATGATTACCAGTTTTAGGTTTTTATTCATAACTCATTCTTAGATCATCCATCCAAACAGAACAAATATTATTCCACACAGCAAAAAAGCATGACAAGTATTAGCAAAATGGAATACAGTGCAAATGATCATGAAACATGTATCCAGTTTTGTGATCACTTTCATTGTACTCCTGTGCAAACTGACTGTAATGAATTTTGGTGTTTGGAGTAACATTTATTCTGATTGGATGGATGATTTGAGGATGGGTTATGAATAAAAGCCCAAAACTAGACATGATCAAGTAATAGAAACAGATATTTTGCAACTTTGGTTATTTGTTGTATTGAAATTGCAAAGAGGGACACCATATCACCTTCATGGGGAGAAATTACACTGATTAATCCAAAGAGTTCTATTATGGGCCCATTGCTGTTCATGTTCAATGTTAGTGGTTAATCAGTTTATCCTAGGATAACTCTCCACTTAGGCAAAAAGTATTCTCTACACAAAAGGAAGTAATTAGAATTAAATGTGATGACAACACATATAAATTTTCGAGGAATCTATTGAGCAATAAAGAATTTTAAACACATCCTTGCAGCACATTTATTCACTCATTAAATTCATTCTCAACTCATTGTAGTTTGAAAGTAACAGAGATATTCGCCAATACAATGCTAGAATAAAAAGTGATCTGCACTTCCCTTTGGTGAATCTAACTGTGACACAGGAAGGAATGCAGTTCTCAGCTATAAAAGACTTTGATATTCTATCCAAAGGTACAAAATGTCTGACAGATAGCTAAAGTGTTCTCAGATATATATTAAAGTTGTTTATCAGTAAAAAGCCATTGTATACCATAGAGGAATTCCCACTACATTGATTTTCTTCTAAATGTGTAGGATTTTTTTTGTACTTCATATGACGTCCTGCCACCAGACATGTTCTGGTTAGGAATGGCTCCAGTGACATAACATGAGGGTTCACTCAGAGTATCTTTTAGATGGGAATTGAAGAAGTATTTTGTAGTTATTTGCATGATCTGGGAGTATGTTGTTGGCAATTTCCAATTATGTAGAAAGAGAAGTAGGTTTGTATAGTCGAAAAATTGCTATATGCTTGTCATTTACATAAGTCAATATTTACTTCAATCTCAATTATATGTGGTATAGGAGAAGATTCCAAGTGAAAAATGAGTTTAATGTCTATTTCAGTCTTTCATTACCTGCCATCACATTTAACTCACCAAGGACTTTCTCAGATATTTTTAGGGCTGTGGATTTCCCTTCTTCTGTCCTACAGTAGGCAAATTTGCTTATAGTAAGTGCTACTTTTGTTCCTACACTTATATTTAAGAATGCCATCATTTTTTCCCCCAAAGGTGTTACTGATTCCTCATACCAAACTTCACATGAGAGAGTAAATGTGTTGAGAGGCTGCTGTTAGTCTGCCCTATCTTCTTAAATGGTTTTATATACAAGTGAAAGTATGGAAACTGGCTAAAAATCATAGCCAGAATAGCCCATAAACCCCATTATTAATCCATGAGGTGGATTTGACATTTAGGTGATGTGCCTTCCTGTGCCCTGAAGTGAGTGCTTTAACATGCTCATTTATCTCGACAGGTTACAGTGCTCTGAAATGTGTTTTAAATGAGCTGTTTGAAGTTATGAAAACACTTTCTTATGTCTCACAATGTAGTTTACTCCTATCACTATCTGAAATCAAATTAGTAACAAAATTTTAAGCTTACATTTAATTTATAGAATACTGACAACACTTTAGGTATTGTCTATTAATTCGGGGTCCTTAACTATTTGCAATAGTGTAGCAGTTGTGCCAAATTTGTTGTCAGCAATAATGGCCACTTTAAGGTTAATATCATAATAATGTGTTAAAATAGAGGAAAACTGTTTTTTTCTGGTTCTTCTGATACAGAATAATAAAGTTCACGTCGCAAGTTTATTGTATTATCTTCATGATAAATTTCTACAGCATTTTGACATTGCTGGCTGCAATGTTTTCAAATGCAGTTTTCTTCTGTCTTGTGTAAAGTTTCTTATGTTTACTGATTAATGGACAGTCTAAGAATGAACCTGTATGCAACAGAGCCCAGGCAAAATAAATTATTAAATGTAATGAGAAGAAAATTTTTAGTTGACTTCAGCTGCATAGTGTATAAATTGTCACAACTTGCTATGTGACTATCATATATTTTTATATATATATATATATATATATATATATATATAATATAATTTTTCCCACGTGGAATGTTTCCTTCCATTATATATATATATATATATATATATATATATATATATATATATATATATATATATATATATATATATATATATATATATATATATATATATATATATATATATATAACTATTAATGAATTGCTTATGCATGTTGGTGAAGGCGGATCGCTTTCCAATTTTACCGCTTCCATTTTTCCGTTTGTTTAACAGGGTGTACCAAAGCTCTCACGTCCGCACTGATTTTCGACGATGTTATAAGTTGCGCTAGGGACCGCATCTACCTTCTTTCGAAGTTAGCAGGCAACTACGCTGTTATGCAGTGGCTCGTTTCGGCCCATTCAACATCTGTCCTTCAAGTGTAACGAACGAGTAACGGAGTTTATATTTCATACCTGCCACAGCAAATTTGTGTTCGTGGGGTTTCTATTCTAATTCGAACGTTTGACTTACGCTATACGTATTCGTTTCGGAATATCGTTTCTACATCTTCTGTTAACTATACGTGGTTAACATTATGAAGACAATTAATAGCATTTGTGAAATACAACTTTGTTTGGGGAAAACATAATGATGTTCGAAGTCACCAGTTTTTCCATGACAAACGACTTTCAACAACTTATTATATGCATAATTGTTGCAACTGATTGCCGGGGATTATATATATATGTGTGTGTGTGTGTGTGTGTGTGTGTGTGTGTGTGTGTGTGTGTGTGTATATACACACATTTGAATTAGAAAAAACAAATACTAAAAAAAAAAAAAAAAAGGTTGCATGGCACGAGATTCGATCCGGCGACCTTCGGATTACGAACCCGAGCGCTTACCGCTGCGCCATGACGCTGTAGAAAATTCTTAGTCGTAGAGAGTATTTCACAGCAATGGTTTATTTTTAACTGTCGATTTTCTCGACAACGGCTGAGAAGTACATCTTCGTGCTTTGCCACATTACACCTCCGGCCATGAGCTTTTATTATGCGCAGTATGAATTGAATCTGAATTTCACAATTGGCAGCCTCCCCTTGTAAGAGAAAGAAGAAGGTTCTGCTGTTTGGTAGTTCTCATGGTAGAGGTGTAGGCCAACAGTTGCAAGAAGTGTTGGGGAGTGAGTACCAGGTCTCCAGCATTGTGAAACATAATGCAGGATTGGTTCAGGTGACTGTTAACATAGGGGGGTTATGTAGGGATTTCACTAAAGAGGATCAGGTAGTGATTGTGTGTGGGGCTGGCAATAGTATTGATAGGGATGGGGAGTATGACATAGATGGTGACCTGGTAAAGATAGCCACTCAGACTGGCAACACGAATGTGCATTTCATGGAACTGTTTCAGCGTCATGATCGGCCTCATCTTAATACAGCCATCAAGCATAATAACATGAGACTTGGGGGTGTGCTGATGACAGAAGGCATAAGTCACATTTCAGTGGTGTTGGTGGAGTCTATCAGCAGGATGGGTTTTACTAGACATGGCGTGCACCTCAACAGGTATGGAAAGGGGAGGCTGGCAAAGCTTATAGGTGACAGCATAGGTGTGGGTGGTGGGATCACTCATGGGAAAATTCCTGTACTAGTGGGTGTTAGAGCTGCACCTTTTTTAGATTGAAGTCAGCTGATAGGTATTCCTGCTTAAGGGAAGTCTCTCTAACAAAGAAACCACTTTCGACAAAGCTTAGGTATCCGAGTAATGAGGGAATTAGTAAATTTCATCAAAATATACAAGGTATTAGAGATAAAGTTAGTGAACTGCTTATAGATGTTGACTCTGAAATTATTGGTATATCTGAACACTTCTTAAGTAAGGAGATAATTCAGAGGCTTCCTTTACCAGGATACAGGTTGGCTGGCAGCTTTTCTAGGAGCTCTTTGCGGTGTGGGGGCGTAGCCATGTATGTGAAAAACGGTATGCCATTTGAGTCAGTTGATGTTTCAAAGTACTGCACTGAAAAGGTGTTCACATGTTGTGCTGGTGTGGTTAAATTTAGTGGAGTTAAGCATCTAACTGTTGTTATTTATAGATCCCCAGACTCCGATTTCACAACATTTTTGCTAAAGCTAGAGGAGGTTCTTGGTTCACTTTATAGGAAATACAAAAAGTTAGTTATATGTGGTGACTTCAATATTAATTGTATAAGTGATTGTGCAAGGAAAAGTATGCTGGTAGACCTCCTTAATTCATATAATCTTATGCAAACCGTATCCTTTCCAACAAGAGTGCAAGGGAACAGTAGAACAACCATAGACAACATTTTTGTTCATTCCTCTTTACTAGAAGGGCATTCTGTTAGCAAAAAGATGAATGGCCTTTCAGGTCATGATGCACAAGTTTTAACTCTAAAAGATTTTTGTGCTGCAACACATGTTAAATATTGTTATATACTAGCCAGTAATGCCACCCGAGCCCGCTGCCAAAAGGTTGGTAGCATCGAAGTCCGGATGCCGTCCGCATAAGCAGCGCCAGTGAGACAGGAAATCGCCGCAAGTCTGCGCGCGCCACCACTGGCTTCTGGTTTCTTAAGCGCTGGAGTCGCGAGCGCTAGGACAGTTCTGTATTCGCCGCTCAGTTGTATACTCGCCACCGAATTGTGTACTTGCTAGTCAGTTGTGTGTTCATCGCAGCAGAGTTGTTGTTTGTCGTCAGCCGATGCTGACCTAGCCGCTCCGACTCGAACTAGACAGATTTCTGTAGACACGGAGTTCACTACTGTGTTTCTGTATCTTCGTTAATAAAGATAAGTACTGACTTTTATTTAATCAGAGTGTTTGGGTTTTCATCTTTCTGTTCACTGTTCCAGCGGACCGGTCGGCCCGCTATTAAAAGTGTGGCGGTGACTTCGTAAGCCGTTTCTACAACGAATTGCTTGTCGCTACGAACGCCGCCACAAAAAATATAGCTATCAACTTTTTAGGAAAGCTGATCCAGTTGCTGTAGAGACCCATTTATAACCTTATCAAGGAACAAGACTGGCAAGATGTTTATAGTGCTAATACAGTAGACGATAAATATAATGCTTTCCTCAAGACTTTTCTTGTGCTCTTTGAAAGTTGCTTTCCATTAGAACATTCAAAACAGGGTACTAGCACAAACAGGCAGCCTGGGTGGCTGACCAGAGGGATAAGAATATCCTGTAGAACAAAGTAGAAATTATATCAAAACATTAGAAACAGTCAAAATCTAAATGCAGCAGCCCATTACAAACAGTATTGTAAGGTGCTTAAAAAAGTTATTAGGAATGCAAAAAGTATGTGGTATGCAGATAGAATAGCTAAGTCTCAGGATAAAATTAAAACCATATGGTCAGTCGTAAAGGAAGTGGCTGGTCTGAAGAGACAGATCGAGGATATAGAATCAGTGCGTAGTGGGTATGTCCATGTTACTGATAAGTCACATATATGTACAGTATTTAATAATCACTTTCTGAATGTAGCAGGTGAACTAAATAGAAACCTAGTCCCAACAGGGAATCATATAGCGCTTGTAGAAAAAAGTGTTCCGAGACTGTTACCTGAAATGCTCCTACTTGATACTGACAAGAGGGAGATAGAGTTAATAATTGAATCACTAAAGACCAAGAACTCTCATGGATATGACGGGGTATCTAGCAGAATACTGAAGTATTGTTCTATGTATGTTAGCCCAGTACTTAGCCATATCTGTAACTTTTCCTTTAGGAGTGGTTGGTTTCCTGACCGATTAAATTACAGGGAAGCCACTTTATAAAAAGGGAGACAGGGATAATGTTGACAATTAAGGACCTATTTCTATGCCATTGGTGTTTGCTAAAGTTATCGAGAAGGTTGTATATACAAGGTTACTGGAGCATTCAAATTCACATAATTTGCTGTCAAATGTACAGTTTGGTTTTAGAAATGGTTTAACAACTGAAAATGCTATATTCTCTTTTCTCTGTGAGGTTTTGGACAGATTAAATAAAAGGTTATGAATGCTAGGTGTTTTCTTTGATTTAACAAAGGCTTTTGACTGTGTTGACCAGAAAATATTACTGCAGGAATTGGACCATTATGGAGTAAGGAGAGTAGCTTACTTTAAGAACAGAAAGCAGAAGGTAATTCTCCACAATATTGAGAGTGGTAGTGATGTTCAGTCCCAATGGGGCACTATTAAGTGGGGCGTTTCCCAAGGGTCAGTGTTGGGGCCACTGCTGTTTCTTATTTATATAAATGATATGCCTTCTTGTATTATAGGTGATTCAAAAATATTTCTGTTTGCTGATTACACCAGTTTGGTAGAGAAGGATCTTGTGTGTAATATTGAAACATTATCAAATAAGTTCATGGCTTGTGGAAAATAATTTGATGCTAAACCACAGTAAGACTCAGTTTTTATAGTTTCTAACTCACAATTCAACAAAAACCGATATTTTGATCGGACAGAATGGGCTTATTGTAAGCAAGATGGAACAGTTCAAGTTCCTAGGCGTTCAGATAGATAGTAAGCTGTTGTGGAAAGTCCATTTTCAGGATCTTGTTCAGAAACTAAATGCTGCTTTATTTACCATTAGAACAGTATCTGAAATAAGCGACAGTTCAACACAAAAGTAGTCTACTTTGTGTATTTTCATATGCTTATGTCATATGGTATTATTTTTTGCGGTAATTCTTCTGATTCAAGCAGGGTATTTTCTTCTCAAAAACGGGCTGTTAGAGCTATATGTGGTGTAAGTTCGAGGACCTCTTGTCAACCCCTATTCAATAGTCTGGAAATTCTGACATTGCCCTCACAGTATATATTTTCTTTGATGTCATTTGTTGTTAGCAATATTAGCTTATTCCCAAGAGTTAGCAGCTTTCACTCAGTTAATACTAGGCATAAATCAAATATGCATGTGGAATGCACTTCCTTGACTCTTGTGCAGAAAGGAGTGCACTATTCTGCTGCATCCATTTTCAATAAGCTACCACAAGAACTCAAAAATCTTAACAGTAGCCCAAACACTTTTAAGTCCAAACTGAAGAGTTTCCTCATGGCTCACTCCTTCTATTCTGTTGAGGAGCTCCTGGAAGAACTGAAAAATTAACCAAATTCCAGTGCTACATTGTTGATTTTCTTTATTTAAACTTACGAATTGTCGCTTGAATACATTTCTTATATTTCATTTTATCTGTTTCTACTATCGTGTTACAATTTCTTGTATTGACTCGTTCCATGACCATGGAGACTTCTCCTTAATTTGGTTGCACAGAACAATAAATAAATAAATAAATAAAAATAAAAATAAATATTGATAACATAAAGTTTGTACATAGAGGAGCCACTTAGTGACACACAAGCACAATGGAAAAGACTGCTAAAATATCAAGCTTTCAGACTGAGTCCTTCTTCGGAAATAAAAAACAGGCACACTACCACAACTCACAAACCCATGGCCACTGCCTCCAGGTGCAGGGACATGACTGCAGCTGTGTCTGATGTGTGTGGATGGTGAGGATTAGGGGAAGGCACAGATGGGGAGGAGGAGGGATTGCAAGGAAAGGTTGGAAAAAGACACTTTTCAGCCTGTAGGAGAGTGCAGGGATATAGTGGGGACAGGATAGGGCTGCTAGGTGTAGTGTTTTGTGGCTGTGCTTTGTCAGGGGTGGGGGAGAGTGAGAGATAAGGGTGTAGAGAGAGATAGTGAAGTGGAAAAGACAGAAAGCTGCATTGGTGGATTAGGAAGCATGTGCAGTATTGGAGTGGAAGCGAAGAAGTTAATGGCTAGGTTTAGGACAGGGACTACTGGAGACTGAGGCCAGGGAGGTTACGTGGGAAAGGGATATGTTTTAGGGGGAGGTTATGCTGCACATTTACAAAAAGCTGGAGTAGGTGGAAATAATTCAGATGGTGCCAGCTGTGAAGTAGTCATTAAAGTAAAGCACATCATACTGAGCAGAATATTCTGCAACTAAGTGATCCAGCTGCACCTTAGCCACAGATTGGCGGTGGCCATTCGTGCAGACAGACAACTTGGTAGTTTCATGCCCATGCAGATAGCTGCTGAATTGTTGCAGCATAGTTGGTAGATGACATGCTTTTACAAGTAGTTCTGACTTTTATAATGCAGAAGATGCCTGTGACAGAACTGGAGTAGGTGGTAGTGGGAGGATGTATGGGATAGGTCTTGCATTTAGGTCTAGTGAAGGGATATGATCCTTGATGCAAGGGTTTGGGACAAGGGACGGAGTAGGGATGGGAAGAGGTATTGTGTAGGGTTGGTGGGCAGCAGGATACCACTGTGGAATGGGTGGTGAGTATAGTAGGTAGGATATTCCTCCTTTCCAGTCATGACTAGCGGGTATTCAGAACACTGGCGGAGAATGTGATTGACTTGCTCCAGCCTTTAGTGGTATTGAGCCTCGAGGATAGCTCTCTTTTATGGCCAGACAGTGGATATTTTTTCTTCATAATTACAGTCTATTACCTAAAAAACTAAAATAGAGCATACAAATCACATTTCCTTCAGCGGCAATACATTTATTACCTATGTATTTCTAGTTCTTAATTCTTTTAGTGCCACAACTATGGCTGCTAATAAATAACTACAAAAAAATCTCTTAATGAGTTACTCAACAACTAATACTACTTTAAACCCCGCAGAATCTGTTGTCTGTTGGTTAATTTATTTTGATGTTTTTAAGTTGTAGATAGTTATTTCCACTATGGGATCCATCCTCGTATACAGTGGATATGTGAGAGATATTAGGTAAGTGGAGAGACGACGTATGGGAGATCTGTTTCTGGATGAGGTTGAGAGATTAATTTCGGTGTGTGAAGGCCTCAGTGACATTCTCGGCTTATTTGGATAGGGACTGTGTATGACATTGGTACTGAAGCTTTATGGAAGGGCCTTCTTGGTATGAAATGGATGTAAGCTGTCAGAATGGAGGTATTGTTTGTGGTTGACACATCTGATGGAGACAGAGGTACTGATGTATCCTTGAGGTGAAGGTCGAAATCAAGGAAAATGGCATGTTGCATTGAGGAGGACCAGGTGAACTGAATGGAGAGGTGGTGTTGAGATTCTGGAAGCATGTGAACAGGGTTTTTTTCACCCTTGGTCCAGATCACAAAAATGTCATCAGTTAATCTGAACCAAGTGACTGTTTTTAGATTCTGAGTGGTTAGGATGCACTCCCCTTGATAGCCTGTGAATAGGTTGGCATAGAACGCTTACTTGTGGTTGTTCATTGCTGTACAACAGGTTCATTTGTAGTTGATCCCTTCAAAGGAGTAATAATTGTGGGTGAGAATAAAATTGATGACGATGACTGGAAAGGAGATTGTAGGTTTGGAGTTGGTTTGGCATTGGTAAAGTCAATGTTCAATGGTAGCAGGGCCATTGTCATTTGGGATGTTAGTGTAGAGGGAGGTGATATTGATGGAGGTGAGCAGGGCTCTGAGTGGTAAAGGAAAAGGAACTGTGCAGAGTTGGCAGTGGATGCTGTTAGTGTCTTTTATATTACAGGGTAGGTTACAGGCTATAGGCTACATGTACTGCTGCACAAGAGGAGAGGTGCCCTCTGTGTGGCAGTAGGGCACCCTGAGTGGTTGGGTTTATGGACTTCAGAAAGAATGTAGAAGGTAGTGTGGGGAGCGGTGGTGTTGAGGAGAGAGACAGACTCATGGGAGAGCCTCTGGGATGGACTTAAGGATATGAGGAGGGACTAGTGAACATGCTGGATTTCTGGAATAGACTCTTTGTGACAGGGTTTTTAGGTGGGTATATCAGACAGCTGGTGGAACCCCTCTGCTAGGTAATACCTGCAGTTCATAACCAGAGTGGTGGAGCTTTTGTTGGCTGGTAGGATCATAAGCTTGGGAGCAGATTTTAAGTGATGGAGTGAGGTTCTTGCTGTGGATATAATGTTGGTTTTCTTGATGAGGAATATGGTGAATGTTACCTCACCATGCTCATACTGACAAAGACTTTATGTACTACACTACTGGCCATTAACATTGCTACACCATGAAGATGACGTGCTACATACACGAAATTTAACTGACAGGAAGAAGATGCTATGATATGCAAATGATTAGCTTTTCAGAGCATTCACACAAGGTTGGCTCCGGTGGCAACACCTACAATGTGTTGACATGAGGAACGTTTCCAGCCAATTTCTCATACACAAACAGCAGTTGACCGGCGTTACCTGGTGAAACATTGTTGTGATGCCTCGTGTAAGGAGGAAGCCTATCGTGATTGCAGTTTATCATATTGTGACATTGCTGCTCGTGTTGGTCAAGATACAATAACTGTTAGCAGAACATGGGATCGGTGGGTTCAGGAGGGTAATACAGAATGCCGCGCTGGATCTTAACGGCCTTGTATCACTAGTAGTTGAGATGACAGGCATCTTATCCACATGGCTGTAATGGATTGTGCAGCCACATTGAGATCCCAGTGTCAATATATGGGGATGTTTGCAAGACAACAACCATCTGCACGAACAGTTTGACGATGTTTGCAGCAGCATGGACTATCAGCTTGGAGACTGTGGCTGCGGTAACCCTTGACGCTGCATCACAGACAGGAGTGCCTGCGATGGTGTACTCAACGACGAACCTGGGTGCACAAATGGCAAGACGTCATTTTTTTGGATGAATCCAGGTTCTGTTTACAGTATCATGATTTTCGCATAAATGTTTGGCGACATCGCAGTGAACGCACATTGGAAGTATGTATTCATCATAGCCCTACTGGCGTATCACCCGGCGTGATGGTATGGGGTGCCATTGGTTACACATCTCAGTCACCTCTTGTTTGCATTGACGGCACTTTGAACAGTGGACGTTACATTTCAGATGTGTTATGACCCGTGGCTCTAGCCTTCATTTGATCCCTGCGAAACCCTACATTTCAGCAGGATAATGCACGACCGCATGTTGCAGGTCCTGTACGGGCCTTTCTGGGTACAGAAAATGTTCGACTGTGGCCCTGGCCAGCACATTCTCCAGATCTCTCACCAATTGAAAACGTCTGGTCAATGGTGGCCGAACAACTGGCTTGTCACAATAAGCCATCCAGTACTCTTGATGAACTGTTGCATCGTGTTGAAACTGCATGGGCAGCTGTACCTGTACAAGCCATCCAACCTCTTTTTGACTGAATGCCCAGGCTTATCATGGCCGTTATTACGGCCAGAGGTGGTTGTTCTGGGTACTGATTTCTCAGGATCTATGCACCCAAACTGCATGGAAATGTAATCACATGTCAGTTCTAGTATAATATATTTGTCCAATGAATACCCGTTTATCATCTGCATTTCTTCTTGGTGTAGCAATTTTAATAGCCAGTAGTGTAGATATTTCAGTCTCACAGTGAGTGTGCCCTATATGTTCCTTGGATGCTTGTCATGCCAAAGTTAACATTAAAATAATAAGGCACAGCAAGATATGCAGTCAAGTTAGTCATATTTTAGAAGCATTTCAGCATTGTAGTTTGACATTTTCTTCAGTTTTATAATTTAAAAAATGTAATAAGATTATTCTTGGTGTGCAGTCATAAACAATGAACGATTCAGAAAGCACTGCTGCAGCAGAGACTACAGTGTTCAATAGTTCTTCAGTTGCACCTGTTTACTTGGAACCTCAGATATAATTTACACATGATCATTACAAATGATAACTGACTCTTGCGGTAGCATTCTAGCTTCCCGAGCTCGGGGTCCCGGGTCCCGGCGGGTTCAGGGATTTTCCCTGCTTCGAGATGACTGGGTGTTGTTGTGTCATCTTCATCATCATCATTCATCCTCATTATGGTTGGAGGAATGCAATGGCAAACCACCTCCACTAGGACCTTGCCTAGTACGGTGGTCTCCCGCATCGTTCCCCTACACGCAAGACTTCGACTTACCAACTTCATATATCCTGGAGCACCAGACTCTGAGAAATGAGAAACATGTTCTTAACTCTTGTACCTCCTACTTTCTCTTCTACTGCATATTATGATTAATTTTATAGCTATGAAGAAGGAAATTTCATAAAGTGCTCCAAGTGTGCATTTCAGTAAGCTGTACAATCATTTGATCCAATACTCAGCTGAGTTGATAATGTCAGAGATTTCCAGAAAACCGTAGATAATCTTAGGCCAGTTTAAAAATCTGAAACTTATAACAAGGCTTTATTCAGCAATATTTGGTTCATTGAATCTCCACTTCAGTCTTGTCACTTAGTAAAAATTTATATGTCTGTATGGCATGTTTAAGTGAACAACAGCAAGGTATTGCAACACCAAATTCATATTTCTCTTCTCTTCTAAGGTGGTTCTAGTTTGTAAATAGGTATTCATTTCTAGAATAGAAGTAGAGGAAGCAATTTCAGTTTATATTGACACTTGATATACCTGTTGTTCTGGTGTAAGTGGTGAAATAGTTTTATGGCAGCATATTTCAAACATTTCTGAAATGTTGAAAGCTTTAGCTGTCAGTAATAAAGTTGTACTGCTTCTAGTGGTGATGAAGATCTGAGTATTAATATCCTTCCCAACAGTGGTGGATTACTGAAGACAGATGTCATTAGTGAATATATGTTATGAAGAGATACCAACAAAATGACAGTTTGTGATCATCATGTATTATATTCACCATTTGCATTAAAGTAATAAACACTTTTATTCTTAAGATATAACTCCGTGTGACATGAGTGCAAAAAATGAAAGATTGTTTACTAAAACACGTGCCCCATGTGCTTTGTTAATTTGGAAACAGTATACACTACCTGACAGAAGGTGTAAAGCACCCAGAATGGGAGAAAGAAACAAAATAAAACTTCAAAAAACCTGTTACATCCTCTCCTGGGGATGACTGGACAACAGTTGTAACTAGCCTTTGGTATCGTTGATACTGGAACTGGTATGGAACTGATGTCCAAGCTGATCCCACACTTGTTCATTGGGGAGAGATCTGGAATCTTGCTGGCCAAAAGAGTAGCCTACCTCAACATCATGCAGACAGTTCATTGAGACATATTCCATGTGTGAGTGGTGAATGTCCTGTTGAAAATGGGCACCACAATAGTGTTGCCTGAGAAATAACACATGAAGAGGCAGGAAGTTCTTGATGAAATATTGTGACATAAGAATTCCCTCACTTACTACCAGCTGTAACCAGAAGTCATACCTAATGGCCCTCCAGACCGTGATGCAAGGAATAACACTGCTGTGGCTCTATAAAACATCATAAGAAAATGACCTCTCTCCGGGTTGCCACCATACTCAGTAACAGTGATAATCTAGGTTAGTGCAGAACCACAATTCATTGCTGAACACAATGCAATGCCATTCATCAGTACTCCAGTCTTCCTGTGCACAGCATCATTCCAAATGCAGCTGTTTGTGTTGTTATGTTTATTGATAGCCTAAAAATGGGACAGTAATTGCCTAATCCAGCTGCTACTAGTCTCTGATCAATGGTGCAGGATAACACAGGATGTTGTAGGTAGGCACTTGTTTTGTTCTCAAATGGCAGGTGCAAATGTGACAGGGTTATGAAGTGCTTCATGTACAATATGGTGATATTCCCTTGTGGTGGTCACATGCGGTTGACAGGAACCTTGATGATGAGTATGCTTTCCCTTACACTCCCATGCAGTGCAACAATGGCCCATTGCAACATCCAAATGCCCCACAAATCTGGATTCTGCTCAGTTCACTGAGCTGGCTGGATGAGAACCCACATTGAGATCACTTTCTAACTCTGTCAGGTGCTGACAATTCTGTCTCATGTAAGTGGCATCTCCATGTCCTTCACAGGAATAACTAAACATCTGATGCTGTTCACTCCCACGTATATACCCTACCAGTCAAAGTAACAACGCTAAACGTGACAAAAACTAATGCACTCTAATGGCCTTTCTGCCTATTACAGAGAACTTCAACTCTTATCACTTACATACCTGCCAATGGTGTCTGCGCATATGAAATTACATTTACATCTGACCATATCCTCTGGGTGCTTCACTTTTGTTTTGTCAGACTGGGTATTTGGTCCACTGTTGCTTTATTCATTTCAAGGTGAATTGAGATCTGTGTCACTGTGGTCACATCGCTGGATTCATATTTAGTAGAAGTGCCATTCATATGCTAGTCAATCTAACCTAGTTTAGGTTTATCTAATTTACTTTTCAGGATTGTCAAGATATTCCTTTCAGTGAGGCAACTGCTGATTCCTCCTTTCTTTTTGTCCTGTCTAGCATGCGTATCCAGTGACTCTTATGTTGTTAGGCATTAACATAGAGTGATATTTTTTTGTTGTTGCTGTTTTTTTTGTATTATTAGAATCTGCAAAATAAATCATCTTGCTTGGAACTGCAAGGTTACCATTCACAACCCAGTTTATAATTTTAATTTCTGGAAACAATGTTATTGTGGTCTTACAATAAAATATTCATAATGCAATTCAATAGCAATTCTCCGGCAAATTATTTCTACGTAGTTTGTCAGGAAAGAAGTGACAGTTAACTAAACATAATTCAAATAGTTGTCTGACTGGTAATATTCACTATGATTCACAGTAAAATCAAGAAGAAAGATGATTTAATATTAATTGGGCATCAAATATTGTCTATCATAATTATTTCTCTGTTTATCAGCCTCCTGCTTTTTTGAAATAGAGCTCAAAACCTAATGCATATTTCTATAAACTATCCTCCTTTGGCTTTCATTTGCCAAATTGCTTCTTAAGCTATGCTAGTTTGAGTAAACTAGGAAACCTTAATATGCGAAATGTTTTCAAGAGTGGGTTCCAACTATTGTGAACCCCCATTCCTACTTTTGCTCACCAGGCTATAGGACCACCTGTTTGAAAATGGAAGAGCACATATTGGATTATCTTTTGTAAGTGGATTTAAGTTAAAACTAAGATAAAAGTTTAGAATTTATTGGAAAATTGTTACACATTTCCATAAATAGAGGAGCTTAATTATGTCAGAATTATGTAAAACAAATTTAAGAGCTAGTTATTCAGACAGAAAGTACATGTGTAGCATTTCCATTCACTATTCACTGCATCACAAAATTTGTGATTGTAGTTGAAACACAAAGAGCACATAAGTCATTGTTCTCCAGTGAAATTGTCAGAAAACTGCTTATGACAAAATGCACAAATAGCATCCACAGAATCGTTATCAAGAAACAGATTGATATCATCTTCGGTGTCTACTTGTGAAGGTTCATGAGCAAAATCATTGTTAGAACTTGAGCTTTTACACATTCTTTTAACTTTCATCTTAGTGTTGGCAGAATTACTCTTTCATGTTGCTCCACATCTTGAAGCCTCATTTGAATTGTTTGTGCCTTTAGAAGCGTAAAAGTTTTCCAGCTTTTTCTTACAAGAAGAATTATTCAACACCATATTCTCGGGACCCTCCAGTTTTGAGACACTGATTGAAATTTTGACACAGCTATTACATCCTTGGGCAAGTTTATAGGATAGAGCGATGGCATCAGATGTGGAATGCAACGTGGGTTGAGGTTGATACTCACCAATAGACTGAATCTGGCTGTCAGTGCTATGTGATATAATCCTAAGTGCTAGGTCAACTGTGTCTGTATTTGCAAGTATTTAAGGCCCACATTGAGCTTCAGAAATAGGCAAATAGGCTTTGGTTGGTTATCATTCAGTTCATGAACACAGTCAGTTTCAGTAAATACTGAGTCATTATAAGGACAGATACCATTGTCCTGAAAACCATTCAGTGCATTTCTCACAATTGCTGCTCTAATGTATGCTTTGCCCATGAGTTCAGCTACTTCACACTGTGTCACAACTCTACCCTAATTACTGTAAATCCACCTCTCAATTTCTTGAATTTAAAGTTGTAAATGGCTTCATGAAAGCAATATCTAGAGGCTACCTCCTATGCATGCTATGAGTTGTAATACAGATATGGACAAAATTTTGGGATAGCTCCAGGAGGAACTCCCTTCATTAGCTTCAAGTCCTGCTTTTTTCTGGAGAAAGCTATATTGGAGTGACATACTAGCTGGCACCTGACATGACAGTGTTCAGATATCCCCTTTCTGCCAATGAAAGATTGTAAATAGCCCATTTTCCTTTCACACAAATAAGTTTCACATTTTTGCTTTGGACAGTTGTGATTCCAGTTTTGTGTATGTTAAATGTTCTAGTAAGGTTGAACTTGATTTTAGCAGCTCTGCTTTTAGAATACAGAAAAATGACTTCACATTATCTTGAATAAAGCCTACTTTACCAGCTCTTGTCAATGATTGTGATGTTCCTATTGTTAACTGGGAACAATTTCTTTTCAAAAATAAGTTAATCCACTTTTAATGTGCCATATTTTCTGGTTCAGAAGAGGGGTGAGGCAGATTGTTCCTTAAGGCAATCTCAAACACCATCTGCTTTAACTACTTATGTGCCAAGCCAAAAATAATCTTTTCCCCTTCTGTATAGTACTAGATCAGTCCTTTCTCTACCTCACATGTTGGCATATGTTTCCTTCCAAGTGTCCACCCCCATTAGCTGAGTGGTCAATGCGGTGGAATGCCATGCCAGGGAGCCCGGGTTTCATTCCTGGCTGCGGCTGGAGATTTTTCTCCACTCAGGGACTGTGTGTTGTGTTATCTTCATCATCATTTCATCCCCATCTCTGTCACACGAGTTGCCCAGTGTGGCATCAAATGCAATGAGTACTTGCCCTCTGCAGCTGAACTTCCCCGAATGGGGGACTCCCGGACCACAATGCTGTGTGCTCATTTCCATTTTTCCTTCCAAGTTTCTGTCTTACAACTGTAGTATCCTTTTCAGTTTGTCCTTTTGAACATCTTTCAATGTACTCTCAACTTGTTGATCTGTGTACTTCATACATCTTCAATTCTCTCATCATTCCCATTTCTTTTTTTCTGGACAGCCAGACAGAAGTAACTATGTCATTTATTGGTTAACAAAGTAAAACAATTGATCCTAATATCGCCTGGAGGTAATATCAGTATCCATTTGATGGGTGATATTGGGAACACAATTCATTAACACCAATATACACATGACAGCTCTTCAAAACACTTTTCCTGATTTTTAATAATATGACTGGAATCCTTATTTAATATACTTTCCAATGGTTTAAATGAAATGTAAATATTTACCTAGTAGTTTCCTTTTTTTATTGCAGTCAATAAAAGTGTTGGACACAGCTTCAAACACTAAAGATGCCATACTGTTTCCTCAATCACTCTGTGGAAGCTTGCAACTAGCACTGGCCATTGCAAAATTGCAGAAATTCAAGGTTATCACAGAAACTCACAGATGACATGTGTAGGAGCTTCAAAATACAAGTAGGTGATAGTGGCGTAGGGGCTATATCATTTAACTTTAGACTGTTACAGGTATCTTATTCATAACATTAATTGAACACTACTGTCAGTATTTCATGAAATGATACCATAAATTATATAAGATAATTATTTATCCATGATATGTGTGTGTTGCAGACTAACTAAGTACTTCTAAACAGTGACAGGCTACACATTGTACAGTACTTCATCCAATACTTGAAACTCCATACTCACCCTTAATACATATGTGGTTCTAGGCGCTTCAGTCCGGAATCGCGTGACTGCTATGGTCACCGGTTCAAATCCTGCTTCGGGCATGGATGTGTGTGTCATCCTTAGGTTAGTTAGGTTTAAGTAGTTCCAAGTTCTAGGGGACTGATGACCTCAGATGTTAAGTCCCATAGTGCTCAGAGCCATTTTGAACCCTTGACACACAACATACCTTCTCATTTGACAAACATAGAAATAAAACTGCAAGAAATGCCCTACGCCGATGTAAATTTAAATTTTCAAAATGGCTACAGAATATTTACATATCATTGTTACTTATAGCGCTATGTATCATTGACTCTTACATAAAAATTTCTGAAAATTGCATCATCATAAAGGATGGAGACGCTGAAATGGACGTTATGCTATAGATTATCAAAACACCATAAATCAACAGTTATGGGTACATGATTATACATTCTGTTTCACTTATAGAATTCATATACTGAGAAGCCTTCACTTATTGCAGTCAAGACCTTTAAATATTGTAGTACAAATGAAAGAGGACTTTGATATGGTCCTAGCGTAGAGAATCTCCCTCCAGAGTTTGGTACATAATTGTATTCAAAACAATATTCATTCAAAGATAACAGCAGATGTTTCACTTTCTTTACGTAGCTTCATAATTCTATGAGTAATATAGCTTATTGATATTATGGAAAACATTCCCCACAACTCAGGTGGTGCGCAAATTTTTATTTTCTTTTAAAATATATGTGAAACTGTTGATGCAAAGAATTGTTGATCTTTAAACAGTGGAATATCCAGGATGGAGTGTAACAATATTATGAAAAGGATAGTCGGTACTCACCTTATAGTGGAGATGCTGAGTCGCAGATAGGCACAGCAAAGAGACTGCCTGAAAGTGAGCTTTCAGCAGATTAGGCCTTCAATGGAAACAGACAACATGAACACACAGACCCTAACCTCTGCCAGAGTCTGGCTTCAGTAGTCAGAGACTGCAGTAATGTATGTGTGAGTTGCAAATGCCTATCTGCGACTCAGCATCTCAGCTGAATGGGGTGTAGCAACTAACCTTTTCAGTTACTAATCTTTCTTACACAGTCAGTAAAAATGAAGAGTTTACAGAAATGCATTGCCTTGATTAGGAGCAGTTGTTATGTGTAGTAAGAGAAGTAATAGTTTTGATCTAATGAAACTATGTGGTTCCAGAGACCATTTCAATTCTCAGTCATCTATCAAATAATGAAACTCCAGGTTGGAACATCAACAATTTTAGGAAAAGTACAGATTGCTACTTGCTGTTAAGATGACCCATTCAGTTCCAGACAGACACAACAACACACCACTGCTTTTGGCCAAAGCCTTCTTCATCAAAGTAAACACACACAACCACACTCCCACAAGCAAGCACACCATATACACACATGACCACTACCACCACCAGCACCTCACACCAGAATCACATCTATGAAATTCATATACATACCGAAGTGACAAATGAAAATTTGTACTGAGGCCAGGATTCAAACCTGGGTCTCCTCCTCACTATGCAGATGTACTTACCGCTACACCACACTGGTACAGTGCCTTTGCACAGCTGCTCACCCAACCCTTGTGTGCCTCCCTCCTCAATCGCAAATCTCTTTCATGCCTCAGACCACTTAGTGTTCCCCCGAAACTAGGAAAACCAAGTTAGCTGAGGAGTGAACGGGAATTTGGATTGAGGAGGGAGGCTTGCAGGGTTGTCCACACAGTTGGGTGAGCTCACTGTGCCAGGGTGGTGAAGTGGTAGCATGTCTGCCTAGTGAGCAGGTGATCTGGGTTCAAATCTGCGCCTTGGTACAAATGAATTAATATATTTTTAGAGTAAGAAAGAAAATTATAATTAGGTGACTTATCTTTCAAATGAACCAGTATGTGCAGTGTGGCACTTAATAGTCATATTCTTCTGTGCAGTATGCTTACCCTAAGACAGCAGATTTCTAGAGGGAGGGGGGGAAGGGGGCGGGGGGGGGGGGGGGGAGGAAAGACAAAGAGAGATAAGAAATGCAAAAGCATAGTATTCTATAACAACAAATTCAATGAGTAACAACTGAAACCACTCACATATATGAGGGAATACAGACTGTATACAGAGAAGGACAGCATGAACTGGGACAGGTATTTTTGACTTACATGAGAGAATCATAAAAAGTTCTTAAAATTAAACTTAAACAGTTTTGATCCCAATAGAACATTTATTAAAAGACTGCAACTCATTTCAGCCAAAAAATGAGCATCTTCAGACCACATACACTGATACGTAAGTACAATTCAGACATAGAAGGAAATATACATTGTGCTTATCTTATTGTATCTGTAGGTGATTGCTATTTGACCGGAACTGTCTGAAATTTGTTAGTAAATGTTCAGTTATGATCTAAACTGTTTTAATTTTAATTTTAAAGTGCTCCATGAAGATCACTGTTCTATTCTCCATTAAGATGCTTTCTAAAGTTACATAATAGAAATGCTGTAAAACCTGACCTGACAGATGCCTGAAGATAGACATCAACTATCCTATAAAAGCCTACTTATCATGTTTCAGGCAACAGTATTAAATGAAAAATGTAGAGATATAGTTCAGGGCCTTTGTATTGTTCCTGTGGGGCTCTATAGCCCAAATGAGACTTATTACAGAGCAGACAGAGACATAAGTGAATGGAATCCTAGGAGAATCTAGTACGGGGAATATAGGAGTACCTTCTGGTATGCTCTTTGCAAACACACACACACACACACACACACACACACACACACACACACACACACACACACACATCTGCACATATACAGACACAAGCATACATATGTAAAGGCAAAGGCAAACTCTTTGCCTTTGCCTTTACATATGTCAGCTTGTGCCTGTATATGTGCCTTTGCCTTTACATATGTATGCTTGTGTCTGTATATGTGCAGATGGATATGTGTGTGTGTGTGTGAGTGTATACCTGACCCTTTTTCCCCCTAATGTAAGTTATTCCACTCCCGGGATTGGAATGACTCCTTACCCTCTCCCTTAAAACCCACATCCTTTCATCTTTCCCTCTCCTTCCCTCTTTCCTGATAAAGCAACCGTGGGTTGTGAAGGCTTGAAATTTGTGTGTGTGTTTGTGTGTTTTTTATTGTGTGTATCAGCCAGCGCTTTCTTGTTTAGAAGGAAACATTCCACGTGGGAAAAATTATATATAAAAACAAAGATGAGGTGACTTACCGAACGAAAGCGCTGGCAGGTCGATAGACACACAAACAAACACAAACATACACACAAAATTCAAGCTTTCGCAACAAACTGTTGCCTCATCAGGAAAGAGGGAAGGAGAGGGGAAGACGAAAGGAAGTGGGTTTTAAGGGAGAGGGTAAGGAGTCATTCCAATCCCGGGAGCGGAAAGACTTACCTTTGGGGGAAAAAAGGACAGGTATACACTCGCACACACGCACATATCCATCCACACATACAGACACAAGCAGACATATTTAAAGACAAACAGTTTGGGCAGAGATGTCAGTCGAAGCAGAAGTGTAGAGGCAAAGAAGTTGTTGAAAGACAGGTGACGTATGACTGGCGGCAACTTGAAATTAGCGGAGATTGAGGCCTGGCGGATGACGAGAAGAGAGGATATACTGAAGGGCAAGTTCCCATCTCCGGAGTTCGGATAGGTTGGTGTTGGTGGGAGGTATCCAGATAACCCGGGCGGTGTAACACTGTGCCAAGATGTGCTGGCTGTGCACCAAGGCATGTTTAGCCACAGGGTGATCCTCATTACCAACAAACACTGTCTGCCTGTGTCCATTCATGCGAATGGACAGTTTGTTGCTGGTCATTCCCACATAGAATGCATCACAGTGTAGGCAGGTCAGTTGGTAAAGCACGTGGGTGCTTTCACACGTGGCTCTGCCTTTGATCGTGTACACCTTCCGGGTTACAGGACTGGAGTAGGTGGTGGTGGGAGGGTGCATGGGACAGGTTTTGCATCGGGGGCAGTTACAAGGATAGGAGCCAGAGGGTAGGAAAGGTGGTTTGGGGATTTCATAGGGATGAACTAACAGGTTACGAAGGTTAAGTGGACGGCGGAAAGACACTCTTGGCGGAGTGGGGAGGATTTCATGAAGGATGGATCTCGTTTCAGGGCAGGATTTGAGGAAGTCGTATCCCTGCTGGAGAGCCACATTCAGAGTCTGGTCCAGTCCCGGAAAGTATCCTGTCACAAGTGGGGCACTTTTGTGGTTCTTCTGTGGGGGATTCTGGGTTCGAGGGGACGAGGAAGTGGCTCTGGTTATTTGCTTCTGTACCAGGTCGGGAGGGTAGTTGCGGGATGCGAAAGCTGTTTTCAGGTTGTTGGTGTAATGATTCAGGGATTCCGGACTGGAGCAGATTCGTTTGCCACGAAGACCTAGGCTGTAGGGAAGGGACCGTTTTATGTGGAATGGGTGGCAGCTGTCATAATGGAGGTACTGTTGCTTGTTGGTGGGTTTGATGTCGACGGACGTGTGAAGTTGGCCATTGGACAGGTGGAGGTCAACGTCAAGGAAAGTGGCATGGGATTTGGAGTAGGACCAGGTGAATCTGATGGAACCAAAGGAGTTGAGATTGGAGAGGAAATTCTGGAGTTCTTCTTCACTGTGAGTCCAGATCATGAAGATGTCATCAATAAATCTGTACCAAACTTTGGGTTGGCAGACTTGGGTAACCAAGAAGGCTTCCTCTAAGCGACCCTTGAATAGGTTGGCGTACGAGGGGGCCATCGTGGTACCCATGGCTGTTCCCTTTAATTGTTGGTATGTCTGGCCTTCTAAAGTGAAGAAGTTGTGGGTCAGGATGAAGCTGGCTAAGGTAATTAGGAAAGAGGTTTTAGGTAGGGTGGCAGGTGATCAGCGTGAAAGGAAATGCTCCAGCGCAGCGAGGCCCTGGACGTGCAGAATATTGGTGTATAAGGACGTGGCATCAATGGTTACAAGGATGGTTTCCGGGGCTGACAGATTGGGTAAGGATTCCAGGCGTTCAAGGAAGTGGTTGGTGTCTTTGATGAAGGATGGGAGACTGCATGTAATGGGTTGAAGGTGTTGATCTACGTAGGCAGAGATACGTTCTGTGGGGGCTTGGTAACCAGCTACAATGGGGCGGCCGGGATGATTGGATTTGTGGATTTTTGGAAGAAGGTAGAAGGTAGGGGTGCTGGGTGTCAGTGGGGTCAGGAGGTTGGTGGAGTCAGGTGAAAGGTTTTGCAGGGGGCCTAAGGTTCTGAGGATTCCTTGAAGCTCTGCCTGGACATCGGGAATGGGGTTACCTTGGCAAACTTTGTATGTGGTGTTGTCTGAAAGCTGACGCAGTCCCTCAGCCACATACTCCCGACAATCAAGTACCACGGTCGTGGAACCCTTGTCCGCCGGAAGAATGACGATGGATTGGTCAGCCTTCAGATCACGGATAGCCTGGGCTTCAGCAGTGGTGATGTTGGGTGTAGGATTAAGGTTTTTTAAGAAGGATTGAGATGCAAGGCTGGAAGTCAGAAATTCCTGGAAGGTTTGGAGAGGGTGATTTTGGGGAAGAGGAGGTGGGTCCCGCTGTGACGGAGGACGGAACTGTTACAGGCAGGGTTCAATTTGGATGGTGTCTTGAGGAGTTGGATCATTAGGAGTAGGATTAGGATCATTTTTCTTCGTGGCAAAGTGATACTTCCAGCAGAGAGTACGAGTGTAGGACAGTAAATCTTTGATGAGGGCTGTTTGGTTGAATCTGGGAGTGGGGCTGAAAGTGAGGCCTTTGGATAGGACAGAGGTTTTGGATTGGGAGAGAGGTTTGGAGGAAAGGTTAACTACTGAATTAGGGTGTTGTGGTTCCAGATTGTGTTGCTTGGAATTTTGAGGTTTTGGAGGGAGTGGAGCTGGAAGTGGGAGATTGAGTAGATGGGAGAGACTGGGTTTGTGTGCAATGAGAGGAGGTTGAGGTTTGCTGGAAAGGTTGTGAAGGGTGAGTGAGTTGCCTTTCCGGAGGTGGGAAACCAGGAGATTGGATAGTTTTTTGAGGTGGAGGGTGGCATGCTGTTCTAATTTACGGTTGGCCTGTAGGAGGATGCTCTGAACAGCCGGTGTGGATGTGGGAGAGGAAAGATTAAGGACTTTTATTAAGGATAGGAGTTGACGGGTGTGTTCATTGGCTGAGTTGATGTGTAGGTGAAGGATTAGGTGGGTGAGGGCAATGGATTGTTCAGTTTGGAACTGGTATAGGGACTGGTGGAAGGAAGGGTTGCAGCCAGAGATGGGAACTTTAAGTGTGAGGCCTTTGGGGGTGATGCCAAATGTCAGACAAGCTTGAGAAAATAGAATATGGGAGCGTAATCTGGCTAGGGCGAAGGCATGTTTGCGGAGGGAATGTAAATAAAACTTAATGGGGTCGTTGTGGGGGTGTTGTGAGGGTGACATGGTATTAGAAGGTGGAAAGTGTAACATGAGGTGAAATGAAAATGAAAATAAAAATATATGGGGAGAGATAAAAGTGAACCGGAAAGTAACTGGAGATCTGGAACGAAAAAAGGCGGAAAGGTGTTGGTTACAGCTGGGCTATGTTGGACTTGGGTTGGTAGACAACGATGTGCATAAAGGTTAGGTGGTTGTGTTGCCGCCAAAACACGTTAAAGGACGGAGAAATTCGGGAAAATTTCGAAAAAACTGCGTGTAGTATATTAAAAGGAGTGGTATTGTGGTGGCAGATTATGAAAATGAGGCTAACAATTGTCTGACGAAGAAATAATGGCGTTAAAACCCGTGGGAAGCGGCTAAAAATGATCAGTGATGTGGGAAAAACGGAAATGGAAATAAAGCGAAAGTTATTAGAACTGGCCGAAATGGTTGTTTAAAAGGTGAAAGGAGCTGTTTGTGAACTAGAAACGGTGGATATTATAGCGGCGGTAGTGCTGAAAGCGGCAAAAAAAAAATTTTTTTTGGTTATGGTTTGGAAGTGGGTTACGTATTATTGAGTATATATATATATATATATATATATATATATATATATATATATATATATAGGCGGGATAAAATAGTATAGCAGATTACGGTAAAAAGGAGAAGATGAATACAAAGTGAAACTACTGGCAAAAACAGAAAGAGGAAAATAAGACGACAGAAAAGATTTCGAAATGCAACAGTGACAATAACAAACGTAATTGTTGGATTCAAATTAATGATATCAATATAATAGAAGGAAACATTCCACGTGGGAAAAATTATATATAAAAACAAAGATGAGGTGACTTACCGAACGAAAGCGCTGGCAGGTCGATAGACACACAAACAAACACAAACATACACACAAAATTCAAGCTTTCGCAACAAACTGTTGCCTCATCAGGAAAGAGGGAAGGAGAGGGGAAGACGAAAGGAAGTGGGTTTTAAGGGAGAGGGTAAGGAGTCATTCCAATCCCGGGAGCGGAAAGACTTACCTTTGGGGGAAAAAAGGACAGGTATACGCTCGCACACACGCACATATCCATCCACACATACGGACACAAGCAGACATATTTAAAGACAAACAGTTTGGGCAGAGATGTCAGTCGAGGCAGAAGTGTAGAGGCAAAGAAGTTGTTGAAAGACAGGTGACGTATGAGTGGCGGCAACTTGAAATTAGCGGAGATTGAGGCCTGGCGGATGACGAGAAGAGAGGATATACTGAAGGGCAAGTTCCCATCTCTGGAGTTCGGATAGGTTGGTGTTGGTGGGAGGTATCCAGATAACCCGGACGGTGTAACACTGTGCCAAGATGTGCTGGCTGTGCACCAAGGCATGTTTAGCCACAGGGTGATCCTCATTACCAACAAACACTGTCTGCCTGTGTCCATTCATGCGAATGGACAGTTTGTTGCTGGTCATTCCCACATAGAATGCATCACAGTGTAGGCAGGTCAGTTGGTAAATCACGTGGGTGCTTTCACACGTGGCTCTGCCTTTGATCGTGTACACCTTCCGGGTTACAGGACTGGAGTAGGTGGTGGTGGGAGGGTGCATGGGACAGGTTTTGCATCGGGGGCAGTTACAAGGATAGGAGCCAGAGGGTAGGAAAGGTGGTTTGGGGATTTCATAGGGATGAACTAACAGGTTACGAAAATTAGGTAGACGGCGGAAAGACACTCTTGGCGGAGTGGGGAGGATTTCATGAAGGATGGATCTCGTTTCAGGGCAGGATTTGAGGAAGTCGTATCCCTGCTGGAGAGCCACATTCAGAGTCTGGTCCAGTCCCGGAAAGTATCCTGTCACAAGTGGGGCACTTTTGTGGTTCTTCTGTGGGGGATTCTGGGTTCGAGGGGACGAGGAAGTGGCTCTGGTTATTTGCTTCTGTACCAGGTCGGGAGGGTAGTTGCGGGATGCGAAAGCTGTTTTCAGATTGTTGGTGTAATGATTCAGGGATTCCGGACTGGAGCAGATTCGTTTGCCACGAAGACCTAGGCTGTAGGGAAGGGACTGTTTGATGTGGAATGGGTGGCAGCTGTCATAATGGAGGTACTGTTGCTTGTTGGTGGGTTTGATGTGGACGGACGTGTGAAGTTGGCCATTGGACAGGTGGAGGTCAACGTCAACGTCCAAACCTCTCTCCCAATCCGAAACCTCTGTCCTATCCAAAGGCCTCACTTTCAGCCCCACTCCCAGATTCAACCAAACAGCCCTCATCAAAGATTTACTGTCCTGCACTCGTACTCTCTGCTGGAAGTATCACTTTGCCACGAAGAAAAATGATCCTAATCCTACTCCTAATGATCCAACTCCTCAAGACACCATCCAAATTGAACCCTGCCTGTAACAGTTCCGTCCTCCGTCACAGCGGGACCCACCTCCTCTTCCCCAAAATCACCCTCTCCAAACCTTCCAGGAATTTCTGACTTCCAGCCTTGCATCTCAATCCTTCTTAAAAAACCTTAATCCTACACCCAACATCACCACTGCTGAAGCCCAGGCTATCCGTGATCTGAAGGCTGACCAATCCATCGTCATTCTTCCGGCGGACAAGGGTTCCACGACCGTGGTACTTGATTGTTGGGAGTATGTGGCTGAGGGACTGCATCAGCTTTCAGACAACACCACATACAAAGTTTGCCAAGGTAACCCCATTCCCGATGTCCAGGCAGAGCTTCAAGGAATCCTCAGAACCTTAGGCCCCCTGCAAAACCTTTCACCTGACTCCACCAACCTCCTGACCCCACCGACACCCCGCACCCCTACCTTCTACCTTCTTCCGAAAATCCACAAACCCAATCATCCCGGCCGCCCCATTGTAGCTGGTTACCAAGCCCCCACAGAACGTATCTCTGCCTACGTAGATGAACACCTTCAACCCATTACATGCAGTCTCCCATCCTTCATCAAAGACACCAACCACTTCCTTGAACGCCTGGAATCCTTACCCAATCTGTCACCCCCGGAAACCATCCTTGTAACCATTGATGCCACGTCCTTATGCACAAATATTCCGCACGTCCAGGGCCTCGCTGCGATGGAGCATTTCCTTTCACGCCGATCACCTGCCACCCTACCTAAAACCTCTTTCCTTCGTAACCTGTTAGTTCATCCCTATGAAATCCCCAAACCACCTTCCCTACCCTCTGGCTCCTATCCTTGTAACCGCCCCCGATGCAAAACCTGTCCCATGCACCCTCCCACCACCACCTACTCCAGTCGTGTAACCCGGAAGGTGTACACGATCAAAGGCAGAGCCACGTGTGAAAGCACCCACGTGATTTACCAACTGACCTGCCTACACTGTGATGCATTCTATGTGGGAATGACCAGCAACAAACTGTCCATTCGCATGAATGGACACAGGCAGACAGTGTTTGTTGGTAATGAGGATCACCCTGTGGCTAAACATGCCTTGGTGCACAGCCAGCACATCTTGGCACAGTGTTACACCGTCCGGGTTATCTGGATACCTCCCACAAACACCAACCTATCCGAACTCCGGAGATGGGAACTTGCCCTTCAGTATATCCTCTCTTCTCGTCATCCGCCAGGCCTCAATCTCCGCTAATTTCAAGTTGCTGCCACTCATACCTCACCTGTCTTTCAACAACTTCTTTGCCTCTACACTTCTGCCTCGACTGACATCTGTGCCCAAACTCTCTGCTTTAAATATGTCTGCTTGTGTCTGTATGTGTGGATGGATATGTGCGTGTGTGCGAGTGTATACCTGTCCTTTTTTCCCCCAAAGGTAAGTCTTTCCGCTCCCGGGATTGGAATGACTCCTTACCCTCTCCCTTAAAACCCACTTCCTTTCGTCTTCCCCTCTCCTTCCCTCTTTCCTGATGAGGCAACAGTTTGTTGCGAAAGCTTGAATTTTGTGTGTATGTTTGTGTTTGTTTGTGTGTCTATCGACCTGCCAGCGCTTTCGTTCGGTAAGTCTCCTCATCTTTGTTTTTATATATATATATATATATATATATATATATATATATATATATATATATATATATATATATATATATATATATCACTCAGAGGGCACCTTTCTCTTTCTGTCTTACCTTCCTAAATTTCCTGCAGTTTGCTGGCTCTGCAGTCAGTTTGTGAGCTGGCCTGTTTATCCAGCTGGAATGTTCTCTGCTTCTGGTCAAACCCCCATCCCATCTCTATAGGCTAGCAACAAAAGAGCAGTCTGTGTTAAATGCAGCTTGTCATTCCCTAGGCATATTTGTCATTTTAAAGGTGCTTGGTTGTCATTCTAATTTATTCTCTGAAAGTTTCCTGAGAAATTTAGAAAATGGTATATCTAAAAATATAAACGTTTTTACCAAACTATTTTTTGTTGGGGGGTGGTTCATGACTTTATGATATTGTCTCACTTGGATCTGCAGCAACTAGACAATAGGAGACCTTTTGGCAAAGGTTTGCTACACAAACTGAAAATCCATTGTTTGTATACTCTGACTTGATTACAGAAAAGGAAAATTGCTAAATGCAGTACTTAACACATTCTAATTAATGGTCTTAAATATTTAAGCTGAACATGTGGCAATGGTTTGGTGAGAATATCTGCAGCTTGCTGATTGCCGGTCATGCTCAATGCCTAGCTGGCCTAGAATTTTCTCACAGATGTAGTGCATGTGAACATCAGTATGCTTTGACCTCTTGAGAAATTCAGAATTTTTGGCCAGTTTAAGAGCTCTTGGAACAGGAACACTCTCCAGTGGTGAAATTTCTTCATAGAGATTAAATAGCCATATTCTTTCTCTTGCCCCTTCATTGGCAGCCACATACTCTGACTATGTTGTTTACAGTGATATGCAATGATGCCACCTACTAGCCCAGGTAACTGCTCCTTCACAAAATCTTGCAACCACTCCACTAACTAAGTGTCAGGTTGCTTTGATCACTGGCATAATCAGCATCAGTATATATCTCGAGCCTTCTGTTTGCATGGCTAGCATCATATTTTATTTCCAATGACACTGAACCTATTATATACTTTAGGATTCTTTTTACCACAGACCAGTGATTTTCTCAAGGATTCTCTAAAAATTTTGACACATAGCTCACTGCAAATACTATATCAGGCCTTGTACCAACAGATAATTATATAAGACAGCCAACTGCTTCTCGATATGGAGCATTAGATGGTTTATCACTGGTTAACTCATTTGGCTGCAGATACTGCTCAATTAAAGTTGTCGCAGGATTTCCCTATGTCATGTTAAACCGTCAATGAATATCTTTAGCATAACTTTCTTGATTAATCTCTATTGATCTATTATCATGACATACAACATTAATATTTAACAAATAACCTACTGGCTCAACAACAATTTTAAACTCATATTGAATTTCCATGGGAAAACTTCAATATCCTTCTTCTTCCTTGCGGATATTAATCCATCATCAACATACAGAACTGCCATCAACTTGTCATTTCAGTTTTCTCAATAGAACAAACACAGGTCTGCCTTACTTTCCACAAGCCCAAGATTTATTAGGAAGTCCTCGAACTGTTGGTTCCAGCACCTTGGAGATTGTTTTAGTCCATATAAACTTTTATGAAGTTTGCATACCCAATTTGGTCCATCACTAAATCCCTCTGGATGCTCCATAAATATCTCTTCTTTTAAGAAGTCATTCAAAAAAGCAGGTTTTAAATCATATTGTGCCAAATGAAGTTGCTCACTAGCAGAAACACTCAAAATTGCTCTAATTGTATTGTATCTAGCAACAGGACTGAACGTTTCATTATAGTCAATTTGACCATCAGCCTTATGATTACTTCTACAAACTGAACGGTTTGTAATGGGCTTATGGTCTTGTGCCAGAGGTTCTAAAGTCTACGTACCATTTTCTTTCAGTGAAGTCATTTTTTCCTCCATAGCTTTTCTCCATTGTTCATGGTCTACAGCATTAATAGCCTCTGCATGATTCCTTGGCTCTATCTGTGCCGATGTTGCATCTGCTGGCAAAGCCACTAACACTTTATATGCACCATCTGACACACGTAACAAATTTCGTACTGCGAACATCCAAATAGTCCAATTTTCAGCCCCACACAGCTTCTCTATACCATGAAAATCCATTGCAGTCCAGTAAAACAGTTCAGATTTACAACCACAAAAATTCCACAAGAGAAAAGTGCAGCAATTGTTTTCGTATATACAATACGAACCATGCATAGCACACAACACACACTAACACATTTCTCATGTCACGAAATGTAAAATTGAATCATGTACTGGGCCCATAACCTATTACAGAAACTTGAGGAAAGAACTAAAGTACACTACATAAAGCATACACATGACGTAGTTGCTATGAAAAGACACATGTATTTTATTTTATGACACCAACCAAAGACATAGATATAGTACACAGCTGAGAGATTAATATTAGTGTTTCACTTCAACAAAAGAAAGTTCTACTGAAAGAGAATTGAGAAATAGGCAACAACTGAAGAAACCAGAGCGCCTTACTGAAATTATGCTGGCTGAAGTAAATTAGCCAAAGAATTATACAGTCACTATTAATTCTGTAGACCATGAGCACTGGAGAAGAGCAATGTGCTCATTTCTTCCTCCATTACTCTTCCCCAGCGTTCATGGTCTGCAGAATTAATAGCCTCTGTATCATACTTTGACTCATTTATTTTAGGCAGTATAATTTCAATAAGGTGCTCTGGTTTCTTCAGTTGTTGCCTTTTCTCAATTCTTGTGTTTCTAAAAATGAAATATAGAACAAGTGCTTTGTGTATGAGAAAGTTCCAATATTGTTTCATGTTTCAGGTACACAGCAAGCTATCTACTTACTGGTGGATTAGTACAGGTCAACAGTTCAATGGCAAAGAGATTCCCCTTGATGTCATTTCTTTGTAATTTGTGTTGAAAGGTGGTTTAATGTTATGTAAAGAAAATGTATTAATTAAATAAATGAGTTTGTCATAAGGACAATGTCAATTCATTGAATGATGATTTCACTATGTGGAGTATCAGTGGTTTGTTATAATCAGAACATTCAGCATTTCAAATTGTAACACTTAAATATAATTATGTGACATATAGTTGTTCATCCTATGCTTATGAAATTTCTCTATGGCTTCTTTGTCAGGAAGCTGATTAAGGTTTACATTGCAAACAAAATAATTTCCTTCAGCTATTCATATCTACATCACTTGTTGTTACCCATCATTCCTTTATAAAATTTAAAAGAGAACTGTGTATAATATACATTTTCTTCACAGGGTCTACACACACACACACACACACACACACACACACACACACACACACACAAATTCTCTGTATAATTAACACACATGAATTCCAGATGAGAATTGTAATGATACTGTGTACCATATCCCACATTTGATACTGTACCTCGCAGAGTGCTGAGTAGAAAACCATGTTACCATAAACTGTGAAGACTCGTCTTAGATTTTGAACCCGCTACTGAATACGAGTTCGGTATTGTGTTATGAGTAATATGACAGCTGGTTTCGAATGACCATTTTTAGAGGTAGTGATGAATGCAGCTTTTATTACTAGAAATTCTGATGCTGTGAGACTTTCCTCATCATCCATTGCTGTGCATAGCTGAGTGCCCCACAAAGTCCACTTTATAGTTTTTCAGACATTAGTAATCATGCAAAGTGATTAAAAAAATAATACAGAGTGATTTTGAGCATATTTCTTAGTAATTGTAAATTTATACATTATACGAGTAATTAGTTACATTATATCAATGTGTTTGTGTCACTATGTGCTTTCCCAGTATAAGAGAAGCAACAGTTTGTATGTGAACTATAATGTTTTGTATATATCTGTTGAGTAAAAGGAACTGTTTACAGTTCCATACTACTCAATTAGTCACAGCATTATCATCAGTAATATAACCAGCTCTGTTGTACATCTCACTGCTGAATTGGTACAATTCACTGTCTGCATGGCACTGTGATTCACTGTTACGTGTGCACTGGATGAGATGAAAAGAAGTCATTCTGCATTTAGTGAAGATGCTCGTTGTTATGGCATAAATTTAGTGCCAGCGCATCAGTCTGAAATGACAGAGAAGAGAAGGCTCTGAGAAGAGGTCAGCCGATCGCATGCTGACTGACCTCACTCTAGGAAGACAACGCAACAGCTGCGGCTCCTAGGTGAAGAAAACATAAGCGCCGCACCTGACTGGTGTCAACTACTTTGATAGCAGCTTCAACATTAGCCACTTCGGAGGCCATCACAATGTAGCCTCTTTATTAGCAGACTCTGTGTAGCACAGTTAGAGATCAGCAGTCACTACAAGCATTCTCAGATCAAAGTTAAGTATTTGTACTTGTCTTGTTGTAAATAAAATTCATTAATACGAGTTGTCTGATTGTTTGTCTAGTGAACCGAATATGCAGGATCACTAGACACAACACTCGTAACATGTAACTCTGTCACTGTGCATGCCAGAGTTAGATTTAATTGAAGTACTCTTGCTGCTCGTCTTACAGAAGGAACATCTGGATGAACTATACTTCTGCCCAAACTCTACTTAATCAAATTTTATTCCCTCGATATTCTCTCTGAACAAGTGGATGCAGTATGAGAAGAAGAGCAGGTTCCTTCTGGTTTCCAACTGCATTTTGTGATTGAAAACTTACAGTATGTTCTGTTATATGCCCTTGTTGTTACTGTCAAAACATTTTAAGAGGACAGTAATGTGATAACTGATACTTTTTTCCAACTGTTCAGATTTCAGATTAGTCATTTGGGATAAGTATTATTTCATGTAACTGTGCAGCATTTTCTTTAACAGTTTTATTGGCATTCTTTGCGTTTAGAGAAAGTGGTTAATGAACTGTTTCAGTTGCCATAAGAATTCTGCTGTTGTTACACATTGCTAATATTTTCTGCGGTAAGAGTAGAGATGTACATGATCTGCCACTGTACTCATGTCTTTCAATTGTTACATTTATGTTAGGTAGTTCAGGATACATGTAATTAACACTCCCAAGATGTATAAATTGATCACTATTAAGATTTTATATTAATGAACAAAATCATACACTTTATAATATTATCAGCCCTTGTCATTACTCTGACTGTCTTATTCCGAATTATAAGAATATCAATTACTTTTTTGCTGTATGCCAAGAGCATGATAAAAAAAATCAGCTCCTCAGCCAGGCTCTGGGGTCCAAAGGATATTAACCAGCTTCTGTAACTGTCTCTGTAATGCAGTGTCATGTGGATGCTGTGCAGACAGGCATGCAATTAGCATTACTGCCCTCTCTGCCAGTTTGCTGACTTTCCAGACTGTTGTAACTGACAATTACAAAGTTTTTCGTGAGTCTACATGGAAATGACTGAATAACAATGAAAAGTCACAATCACAAAGGCAGCAAGTATTTCCTATTAGACGCAACAAAAGATATCTTCTAAGTATTCTACAAGAGTCCGCGGTTACAAACATACAGTTAGTTCCAAGTCCTGTTCCAATGGAGAAGACGTAGTCTTCCATGGAGACATTCTTGAGGTCAGTATTCAGTGCGAACTGATGCCTGGTGCTCGTTCTAGCCTTTAAATAGTATTGACCAGCCAATCAGATGTTAGTGTAGTAATACTTGCTGCAGGCCATCTTGAACTCCCTCTGCAGGATGTAGTATGCGGAATGTCTGTTTCCAAAACAGCCAATGTTTACCACTGCTTACCCCTTGGGCATAGACAACCTCAGTCCTGTGTGGTGTTAGATGTGTTGCCAGCCTGCACAGGCTACCTTGGCGACGGCGTAACACCCCTCCCCCCTTGGAAGGTCTGGAGTGGCACGGGCGACTATTGGGGAGAGAGCAACAATGTAGCCTGGTGCCGTAGGCTGATTGGCAGCTAAGTTGTCCTGAAGGAGGTAGTGAAAACCGGCCACTGGTCAGTAGGGCGCCGCCTTCCACATGATGCGGAGGGAACGTCAAAGCAGTGGTGGTCGCGAGGCGTCAGTGGGTTGGGCAAGTGGCATGGGAACGTCTGTGTTATCCAACCAGGACGGTGCCGAAGAGGGGCTGGGAAGTGGATCCCGAGTTGGGGTGACGCAAAACCACCCTGTCATCCAGACAGACATCAAACAGTTGTCGACTACAATGCCAGAGAATGACCTCCGGCAGCCAGCGGGGCTGGGACCCGAAACCGCCCTCCCACGCCTTGGAGCTGGATGAATATCTGGAAGCGCCAGGTCTGGTGCGAGGCAGGAGGAGATGGAGTAGGGTCCGTGGCTGGTGACAATGGAACAGTTCAGCTGGACTGTCATCACCCACCGGCGTTGTCCTGATGTTAGTGTAGTAATACTTGCTGCAGGCCATCTTGAACTCCCTCTGCAGGATGTAGTATGCGGAATGTCTGTTTCCAAAACAGCCAATGTTTACCACTGCTTACGCCTTGGGCATAGACAACCTCAGTCCTGTGTGGTGTTAGATGTGTTGCCAGCCTGCACAGGCTACCTTGGCGACGGCGTAACGCCCCTCCCCCCTTGGAAGGTCTGGAGTGGCACGGGCGACTATTGGGGAGAGAGCAACAATGTAGCCTGGTGCCGTAGGCTGATTGGCAGCTAAGTTGTCCTGAAGGAGGTAGTGAAAACCGGCCACTGGTCAGTAGGGCGCCGCCTTCCACATGATGCGGAGGGAACGTCAAAGCAGTGGCGGTCGCGAGGCGTCAGTGGGTTGGGCAAGTGGCATGGGAACGTCTGTGTTATCCAACCAGGACGGTGCCGAAGAGGGGCTGGGAAGTGGATCCCGGGGATGGTGAGAGCATGGGGCTAACATTCGGTGGCTGTTGGCCATTTCCTCAAAGATCGTCCACTAACTGAGGAGAGGGCAGCAACATAGGCCTCACAGAAGGGGCCGGCAATGGGAGAGAGAGAGAAGCGGACAATTGGGGCTGTGGCTGGTCGAGGAAACGAGGACGGAATTGGTTGGGGTGACGCAAAACCACCCTGTCATCCAGACAGACATCAAACAGTTGTCGACTACAATGCCAGAGAATGACCTCCGGCAGCCAGCGGGGCTGGGACCCGAAACCGCCCTCCCACGCTTTGGAGCTGGATGAATATCTGGAAGCGCCAGGTCTGGTGCGAGGCAGGAGGAGATGGAGTAGGGTCCGTGGCTGGTGACAATGGAACAGTTCAGCTGGACTGTCATCACCCACCGGCGTTGTCCTGTAGGAACTGAGAAATAACATATGAGCGTCTTCCGGAGAACGGTCCTCCATGTTCTTCTGCATCTGAGTTTAAAGGTGCGAAAAAGGTGCTCTGCCCGCCTTTGGTTTGTGGATTAAAAGCGAGGTAAAGACGTGGTGGGTACCATTATCGTGGCACAATCTGTCGAATTCTTGACTGCGAAATTGCGGGCCGTTATCAGTAACCAAGGTGACTGGTAGGCCTTCAATGGGAAATATTTTGGACAGGGCCATGATAGTAGTCTCTGTGGTGATAGAGGAGCATTGGACAGTGAAAGGTAAGTGGGAGTAGACATCCGTGACGAGCACCCAGTAAACACCGAGGAAGGGTCACGCAAAATCGACATGGATGCATTCCCATGGGAGGGAAGCTGCAGGTCAGGATTGGAAGGACTAGTGCAGAGCGGGAAGGACCTTGGTACACTGCTGACAACCCCAAACGATGCGCTCCACGTCCGCTGTCATGCCGACCCAGAAGACACGGTGGGGTGTTAGGGTTTTCGTTTGGGCAATACCCCATTGACCTTGATGTAAGACACTGAGAATCTGGGACTGCAGGGATGTTGATACGATGACTCATGGATTGGTGTCATGTTCCACATGGAGGAGCACCCCATCGATGGCTACCAATTGATGGCGGTTGGATTAAAAGAATTGGAGGTCAGCCTGGGCACAAGTCGCAGGAAGCATAGGCCGGCCGCAGAAAATATAGCGGTGCACCAGTTGCAGGAGCGAATTTGCGGCCGTCGCTGTGGCCACCTGCGCAGCTGTGACGGGGAATGCCGCCAACGCTGCCTGTATGTCTTCATCAACCTGAAAAATTAGAATGTCCAATGAATAGAATGCCGAATCCTGGCCAGAGGGGCGCCGAGACAAGGCATTGACGGTGGCATGCTGGGCAGGGGGCTGGAAATGCATGGTGTACTTAAAATGTCTTCCCCATGAACCATGGACCTTGCCGTTGGTGGGGAGGCTTGCGTGCCTCAGCGATACACCATAGGTGCAACCACAACGGAGGGGTATCTGTTGAGAGGCCAGACAAACATGTGGTTCCTGAAGAGGGGCAGCAGCCTTTTCAGTAGTTGCAGGGGCAACAGTCTGGATGATTGACTGATCTGGCCTTGCAACATTAACCAAAACGGCCTTGCTGTGCTGGTACTGCGAACGGCTGAAAGCAAGGGGATACTACAGCCGTATTTTTCCCCGAGGACATGCAGCTTTACTGTATGATTAAATGATGATGGCGTCCTCTTGGGTAAAATATTCCAGAGGTAAAATAGTCCCCCATTTGGATCTCCGGGCGGGGACTACTCAGGAGGACGTCGTTATCAGGAGAAAGAAAACTGGCGTTCTACGGATCGGAGCGTGGAATGTCAGATCCCTTAATCGGGCAGGTAGGTTAGAAAATTTAAAATGGGAAATGGATAGGTTAAAGTTAGATATAGTGGGAATTAGTGAAGTTCGGTGGCAGGAGGGATAAGACTTTTGGTCTGGTGATTACAGGGTTATAAATACAAAATCAAATAGGGGTAATGCAGGAGTAAGTTTAATAATGAATAAAAAAAATAGGAGTCCGGGTTAGCTACTACAAACAGCATAGTGAACGCATTATTGTGGCCAAGTTGGACACGAAGCCCACGCCCACTACAGTAGTACAAGTTTATATGCCAACTAGCTCTGCAGATGATGAAGAAATAGATGAAATGTATGACAAGGTAAAAGAAATTATTCAGGTAGTGAAGGGAGACCAAAATTTAATAGTCATGGGTGACTGGAATTCGTCAGTAGGAAAAGGGAGAGAAGGAAACATAGTAGGTGAATATGGATTGGGGGGAAGAAATGAAAGAGGAAGCCACCTTGTAGAATTTTGCACAGAGCATAACTTAATCATAACTAACACTTGGTTCAAGAATCATAAAAGAAGGTTGTATACCTGGAAGAATCCTGGAGATACTAAAAGGTATCAGATAGATTATATAGTGGCAAGACAGAGATTTAGGAACCAGGTTTTAAATTGTAAGACATTTCCAGGGGCAGATGTGGATTCTGACCACAATCTATTGGTTATGAACTGCAGATTGAAACTGAAGAAACTGCAAAAAGGTGGGAATTTAAGGAGATGCGACCTGGATAAACTGAAAGAACCAGAGGTTGTAGAGAGTTTCAGGGAGAGCATAAGGGAACAATTGACAGGAATGGGGGAAAGAAATACGGTAGAAGAAGAATGGGTAGCTTTGAGGGATGAAGTAGTGAAGGCAGCAGACGATCAAGTCGGTAAAAAGACGAGGGCTAATAGAAATCTTTGGGTAACAGAAGAAATATTGAATTTAATTGATGAAAGGAGAAAATATAAAAATGCAGTAAATGAAGCAGGCAAAAAGGAATACAAACGTCTCAAAAATGAGATCGACAGGAAGTGCAAAATGGCTAAGCAGGGATGGCTAGAGGACAAATGTAAGGATGTAGAGTCTTGTCTCACTGGGGGTAAGATAGATACTGCCTACAGGAAAATTAAAGAGACCTTTGGAGAGAAGAGAACCACTTGTATGAATATCAAGAGCTCAGATGGCAACCCAGTTCTGAGCAAAGAAGGGAAGGCAGAAAGGTGGAAGGAGTATATAGAGGGTTTATACAAGGGCAATGTACTTGAGGACAATATTATGGAAATGGAAGAGGATGTAGATGAAGATGAAATGGGAGATATGATACTGCGTGAAGAGTTTGACAGAACGCTGAAAGATCTGAGTCGAAACAAGGCCCCAGGAGTAGACAACATTCCATTAGAAATACAAATGGCCTTGGGAGAGCCAGTCATGGCAAAACTCTACCATCTGGTGAGCAAGATGTATGAGACAGGCGAAATACCCTCAGACTTCAAGAAGAATATAATAATTCCAATCTTAAAGAAAGCAGGTGTTGACAGATGTGAAAATTACCGAACTATCAGTTTAATAAGTCACAGCTGCAAAATACTAACACGAATTCTTTACAGACGAATGGAAAAACTGGTAGAAGCGGACCTCGGGGAAGATCAGTTTGGATTCCGTAGAAATGTTGGAACACGTGAGGCAATACTAACCTTACGACTTATCTTAGAAGAAAGATTAAGAAAAGGCAAACCTACGTTTCTAGCATTTGTAGACTTAGAGAAAGCTTTTTACATTGTTAACTGGAATACTCTCTTTCAAATTCTGAAGGTGGCAGGGGTAAAATACAGGGAGTGAAAGGTTATTTACAATTTGTACAGGAACCAGAGGGCAGTTATAAGAGTCGAGGGGCATGAAAGGGAAGCAGTGGTTGGAAAGGGAGTGAGACAGGGTTGTAGCCTCTCCCGATGTTATTCAATCTGTATATTGAGCAAGCAGTAAAGGAAACAAAAGAAAAATTCGGAGTAGGCATTAAAATTCACGGAGAAGAAGTAAAAACTTTGAGGTTCGCCGATGACATTGTAATTCTGTCAGAGACAGCAAAGGACTTCGAAGAGCAGTTGAACAGAATGGACAGTGTCTTGAAAGGAGGATATAAGATGAACATCAACAAAAGCAAAACGAGGATAATGGAATGTAGTCAAATTAAATCGGGTGATGCTGAGGGAATTAGATTAGGAAATGAGACACTTAAAGTAGTAAAGGAGTTTAGCTATTTAGGGAGTAAAATAACTGATGATGGTCAAAGTAGAGAGGATATAAAATGTACACTGGCAATGGCAAGGAAATCGTTTCGGAAGAAGAAAAATTTGTTAACATCGAGTATAGATTTAAGTGCCAGGAAGTCGTTTCTGAAAGTACTTGTATGGAGTGTAGCCATGTATGGAAGTGAAAAATGGACGATAAATAGTTCAGACAGGAGGAGAATAGAAGCTTTCGAAATGTGGTGCTACAGAAGAATGCTGAAGATTAGATGGGTAGATCACATAACTAATGAGGAGGTATTGAATAGAATTGGGGAGAACAGGAGTTTGTGGCACAACTTGACGAGAAGAAGGGACAGGTTGGTAGGACATGTTCTGAGGCATCAAGGGATCACAAATTTAGCATTGGAGGGCAGCGTGGAGGGTAAAAATCGTAGAGGGAGACCAAGAGATGAATACACTAAGCAGATTCAGAAGGATGTAGGTTGCAGTAGGTACTGGGAGATGAAGAAGCTTGCACAGGATAGAGTAGCATGGAGAGCTGCATCAAACCAGCCTCAGGACTGAAGACCACAACAACAACAACAACCTAAAATGTGAAAGGAATAGGGCCCATCGCTGCAGGTGGTGGGAACTCTTCGTGGGTAACGGGGCTGCTGGTGAAAATAAGGCCAGGGGGGGTTTATGGTCAGTGATTAAACGACAAGACGTACCATAAAGGTACAGGAGGAATTTGGTACAGGCAAACAGGATAACGAGGGCCTCCTCCTCAATTTGGGAATATTTGCTTTGGGCCTTGGTGAGGGATTTAGATATGTACGCAACCGGGTGTTCCAATCCAGCAGTGGAGGGAATGAACTCTCGATAGTACACAATTTTACCTAGGAAAGACCACAATTGGTGGATGTTGCTTGGACAAGGAAGGGCCTCTATAGTGGCGACATGGGAGGAGGTAGGCGATATTCCATTTCGGAAAATGGTGTGAGCCAGGCAGGAGATACCAGGTTGAAAAAAGGAGCATTTAACAATGTTGCATTTTATGCCCGCAGTCCACAGGTGCAGGAACAATTGTCACAAATGACTGTGATGCTCATCCGCAGTACAGCCGGTGACGATGATGTCGAGGTTTTTGATACATCTGGGCACATCTCGCAAGAGCTGTTCCAAGTAAAGCTGAAAGATGGCCGTTGCACTAGTGATGCCATACATGAGGCGGTTCAACCGGAACAGTCCAAATGGTGTGTTGACGACGGCCAAGTGAGTAGAAGGCTCATAAAAAGCTATTTGGAAGTAGGCCTTGGCAAGATTGATCTTCGAAAAACGTTGTCCCCCAGCGAGCTTGGAGAACAGGTCCTTGGGATGGGTAAGGGGATAATCATCAACCTGTAGCTGAGGGTTTAGCGTAGCCTTGAAGTCGCAACAAACCCGAACATGCCCATCTAGTTTCTTGAGGACGACCAAGGGCGTCGCCCAGGAACTGCAACGGACCGGAGTGACGACTCCCTCCGTGGTGAGACGGTCCAGTTCCTGTTTAAGAGGATGCTGGAGAGCGAGGGAAAATTGCCGAGCCTGGAAGTACTTTTGGTGGGCAGACGGTTTCAGCTGGAGTGACACCTGAAAATCTTGAGCACAGCTGACTCCCAGTGAGAAGAGGTCCAGGAATTCTGTGCGCAAGGTATCGAGTGCCGGAAACGGAACCTGGGAAGGCACCAGATGATCACTGTCGTCGATTGCGAAGCCAAAGGCACTGAAGGCTTCCAACCCAAAGAGGTCTGCAGTGGCTGCATTGTTGACCACAAGGAAGGTAACTTCCTGGCGAACCAATTTAAATAGGACGGAAGCTGTGAACTGACCCAAGAGAGCAATCAGTTGCTTATTATAAGTAAGGAGGCGTCGAGGTATGGGCGCCAGGGGGGATGCCCAGTCTTTGCATAAGAGGAATAGTTGATCAGTGAGACCACTGCTCCGGTATCCACCTGCGTGTGCAACAGCCGACCGTTGATCTGAACGTTGATCATCAGCTTGGAAGAACCAAAGAATACACCTGGTTATGTCCATGGGTAGCGGCCCCCACAGTCATTGGCCGGAGGAGGAGGAGGATGCTGGCGAGAGTGCAGACCGTACCCACATGTCTGTTACGGGTACACAACTGTACAATATGCCCACCTAGCAGGGCAGTCTTCCCGTGCATGGTCCTGAAAGCATGCTGGGCATGACGGAATCCAGAGGGGCTGGTGGTACTGGGGAGGGCACAGGGGCCTCTGTGTACCAACAGTCTGCACTGGACCCGCGGAGCCAGCCGAGGGTGCGAAGTCCTGGATGGGCGGCTGCCCTGCCGACGCTGTGCTGAACCTGGAGGCCGGCGCCAGTCATCGGAACGGACGTCAGCAACGTCTTCGACCTCCGCCAGCTGTGCGACGAGCTCCGATGCTTCGTGGTCTCAGAGGGACGCCACTTCCGCCCAGGATTCCAAACGCTTGTCGGCTACCGTAGGGACTTCGCACTTGAATACCAAATCAATGATATGGTCCAGAGTAGGATCGTCGAGTCTGAGGGCGTCGCATCGGTAAGTAGCGTCAGGGGCGGCCTGGATGAGGTGGTAGGACTCTTTGGAGACCCGTGTGGTGAATTGACACTTCCGGCTGAGACCTTGCAGTTCCGCTGTCCACTGGCGATAAGATTGTCCTGCCTTCTTGCGACACTGGTAAAATTCGACCTGGGCAGCCAACAAGTGGAACCCTCGTCGGTAGCAGGCCACAAGAAACTCACAAACGTGTGAGGAAGTCAAAGAATCCGGAGGTCGAGGTTGTAGTTTCGTCAAGAGAACATACACTTTTGACTGGTTCCAGGACAAAAAGTAGGAACGACGAGCAGCCTCTTGGACAACCTGATGGATGTGAAAATGCTGCAGGAGCTGCTTCTTGTATGTTTCCCAGTCTTCAGTATCATCGTTGAAAGCGGGAAACGGAGGGGGAGGCGGAACCGGTTGGTTTTTCAAGAGATTCTTAAAGCAACGTTCCTGTGTATCCTGAGATTTCTGGCAAAACTATTGAAAACCTTGTAGTAAGTCGTGCACACTTTGAATTAGCTGCTGAAGCACTATTTACGCCATGATGAAGACACACACTGGTACAAACTCGTCGCCACTTGTGTTGTAACTGACAATTCGAAAGTTCTTACAAAACAACTTTTATTAACGTGAGTCTGCATGGAAATGACTGAATAACAACGAAAAGTCACAATCACAAAGCCAGTAAGAATTTCCTACTAAAGGCAATAAAAGGTAACTTCTAAGTTTCCCACAAGAGTCCGCGGTTACAAACATACAGTTAATTCCAAGTCCTATTCCGATTGCGAAGACGCAGTCTTCCGTGGAGACGTTCTTGAGGTCGGTATTTGGCGTGAACTGATGTTCGGTGCTGTTTCTATCCTTTAAATAATATTGACCAGCCAGTCAGATGTTGGTGTAGTAATACTTGCTGCAGGCCATCTCGAACTCCCTCTGCAGGACGTAGCCCGCGGAATGTCTGTTTTCAAAACAGCTTTGGTTTACCATTGCTCACGTCTTGGGCATAGACAACCTCGGTCCTGTGTGGTGTTAGATGTGTTGCCGGTCCGCAGGTGCTACCTTGGCGACGGCATAACACAGACCTTATAGTCGTAACTATCCATTGAAGTAGCTCCTGAATTGGCATCACATACAGTGTGTACCCCATACCAGTTCCCGTACTAAGGAATTGAACCTGGGTCCACAACAAGGCAGACATATAATGCACATTGATGTGGCTACTTTCCTTCATACTTGTCGAGCAGAGCCAGAAAATGAGTTCCTGAAATCATCAGTGCCAAGGGGTATCCTGCGATCAGGTGCACAGCTGTTCTGTGCTGTGAGATGACATCCCTCCACCCCCATCCCCCCCCCCCCCCCCCCATGACCCCCAAAAAAGTAATACAGAGAAAAGGATTAACGAAAACTGGGGGAAAGATACTGTAGTAGAAAGCTATGCGTCGAAGAAAATTGACATCCAAAACATTTAATAAATATTTGTGAACGTGTCTCAGTATATACCTTTAGGAATTTATGGTCAATTTTGACTCTTTCACCACAGATTCTGAAAACCCACCCAGTGTCAGGTACACTTGACGAAAAATATCCAAAAATTCATCAGAAAACATGATGTTGTCAAATGTCAGATTTTAGTAACAAAAAATAGAAATCAACATGAACGAAAAATAATCGTCGTTGTTTTAAAGCATTTTAACCGTTTTTTGAACATTTTCACTGTTTTCTAATGCATTTTCATTTCTTTTTCGAATATTTATTGTATGTGTCTGTGAAAAAAATATTTCTGCATATCATTATAAGAATAATTTAAAACAAAATTAAAGTAATGAACATTCGAAGATATATTGGAAAATATTGTTGTTGATGAACTATAATGACAATGTAGAGAAAACACACTGGTTGTAAAATGTATTAATTGCAAAGAAATTAAAAACTGAAATTATTTTCATCAAAATGTTGTGCAAAGAGAAACATTGAGGAAAATGTAAAAAGTTTACAGAATAATACATCGGAAATAAAAATTTTGGTGATAAAAATAGCTGCTTTAGCCTAACAAAAAATCTATCTTTTTCTTGAACTCAGCTCATTTTCTTAACTTCAAATAAACTGTATTTATCTTGAACACATTTAAATTTATCTTCAATTTCAACTCTCTAAATTTATCATATATTCATTTCAGTTTCAATAATTTTTTAATTCTTTGTTTTTTATTTTTTTATTTTCTAACTTTGCACTTATTTATACATTATTACCTTAATTTTCTATCATAATTACTTTTCATTTACTTTATTAAAGTTGTTTTTCTTATAAATGGAGACAAATTGTGATGCCTGACTACCATTAATGCTCATGATTATTGTGAATTAAATCTATTTACTGGGTAGAGTAATTCTGTAAAACAATTATTAATTGCTTTATTAAACATCTTAATATGAAGTTCATTATTTCGAAACAGTAACCTTATTTTGAACTTGAAAATGACGATAATTTGTTAAAAATGATGAAAAGAAGCATATTGAAGAAATGTTTCTATTTTCTACTAATTTATAACAGAAACAGAAAATACGGAAACAGTTAATTAATATCTAGTTAACAAAGCATTTGAAAACAGATTATATATTACAAATTTAGAGAACAATCCAAACTTGCTTGGTCCAAATTTTTGTTAATGTTTCGAAACAAGAAATTATGGAAGCAGTGAAGAAAAATTTAAAATTACATAAGGGGTTGTTAGTAAATTTTCTAATTTTTGTGGTTATATGAGGAAATAATCTGATTCTGAAGAGACAATGGGTACTAAATTTCAACACATAATTATAGAACAATGAATGATAGTGATTTGATTAAACGTTATGAAGCTGGAAAAAAAGAATTTACATAATGAATGTCTGAATTTCAAACTCAAAGATCTGGTTGGAGTCTGGATCACATTTTTGGATTACAGTTAGCAATTAACAAGGTTTATCTTACATCGAATTACCAAAAAAATAAAAAATAAGTGTTTGTGTTAATGTTCAAAATGATTATCAAAACTATATTTTGTTGCCAATAAAATTAGTATTATATCCTGTAGATAAAAATGTAGAGGTTGTAAAAAATATAAAAATGTAGAAGTCATTATTGATGATAAATTTCACAAATTTACATTTCCAACTGCAGCTGAAGGTATTTATAATACTGGGAGTAAAATTAATGTATCTATTAACGTTTACTCGTCTGATGAAAAGTATTAGATGTCTCCATTAAAAGTTGCTAGTCGTCAGAAAGAAAAACATATTACTCTATCAGATTTTAAAGATAAAAGTAACTGTAACAGGCTGGGAACTATGTTCACATAATAGTTAGATTAAAGATTCATCTTGGCTCAGTTCAGTTGAGATCTCAAAACATAAAGAAATGAAATATTTTGTGATATGTGTTCATTAGATTTTAACTATAAAGAAAAATTAAATATCCACATTCCAAACTGTTTGGCAAATATGCCTCTAAAAGTGGAATTACCAGAGAAAAATTGATATATAAGTTTTAAAAGCTATCAATAGACAATGAAAGTTTCTTCTGTTCTTATGCTGATTTTGGAAGGTTACTTATTAAAAACTGATAACTGTGAGCCTGATCCACAGAAGTCATATAAAGTCAAAAATCAAAAAACATGAATGAAGAAGTTTCTGTTATTACATAATCATATGAATTGATATAATAGAAATGTATAGAGAGGACCAAATTGTCATAAAAATTTATCGAATGTAAGTAAAAAGAAGTTGAAGAAATTGGTAGTTTATATCCTGAAGCAGAAGAAATGATATCATAACATTTGAAGAACAATCAAGACATAAAAAATAAGTTCATTATGTAGAAGCCATTATTCACAATAAAACCAAAAGTTCATCCTCATCATCATTTAACTGGAAAGTATATAAATCTGTTATCTAATAATCGTGATTAACAACTGAAACTTCCATGTGCACCAGCTTATTTACATAACCTCTCGGAATATGATACTCATTTGTTCATAAAAGAACTCAGTTCTGAGGAAAAAGAAATAGATTTGATATGTAACAATGAAGATACATATACTAGTTTTGGTAAAAAGAGAGCAAAATTGAAAATGAGGTTATGATATATTTAAATTAAGGCTTCTTCACATGATAATTTATCATCAAAAGTAAGAAAGAGTCGTACAAAAAAGTTAGAAAACTTTTACAAAAGACCTACTAAATTTTGTAATTAAAATGATGTTTATGCTCATGACTGTATGGATAGTTCAAAAAATTTAAAGAAAGATTTCTTCCAGGAAAACAAACATTTTATTATAAGTTAAATGAATGTGCTATTACTGATGAAGATTACAAATGTACTGAATTAATTTGGAAAAATTTAATGCAAAAAAATCTTGCTGAATATCGTGATATATATATATTAAAACTAGTGTTTCGTTTCTGTGTGACATTTTTGAAAATTTTATGAAAATTTGTATAAAACTTATGATTTGAATCCATCTTGGTGTTTTACAGTGTTAGTTTTAAATTGGAATTCGATTTTAATGTGAAAAAAATTATTTACCGTTCCTAGCTGATTATAACATGATACTAATGTTTTGAAAAAGGTATCAGAGGCGGTATACCTGAATACAGGAGTGAGAAATAAAGCGACAAATGATACTAAAAACGAAACCGATATGTTAAACCTTATGAATAATTCAGTATTAGGAAAATCGATTGAAAATATTAGAAACAGCATACATGTAAAATTAATTACTGATGCAAATAGAGTGTGAAAAACTTTTAACAAAACAGAATTTCACAGAAAGAACAATATTTTGTTGTGTGTTGAGAGGGAGTAAGAGTGATATTCGCTGCATGAGACAGAGGAACTTATCTCAGTCGGCGATTCTGATGAGACATTCGTTGTGAGCCGCGTACTGTAGCCGCAACCTTGGCTGAAAACTAAACTATTCACCAGTGTAGAGTGTGGAACTGGGTAGGAATCTGGTCAGTTAGCGGTTACAAGTCATCTACTCGTAGACAAGTAGTTATTTCCCAGGAAGTACCTCAAAAATGGTTCGAATGGCTCTGAGCACTATGGGACTTACCATGTATGGTCATCAGTCCCCTAGAACTTAGAACTACTTAAACCTGACTAACCTAAGGACATCACACTCATCCATGCCCGAGGTAAGATTCGAACGTGCTACCGTAGTGGTCTCGCGGTTCCAGACTGAAGCACCTAGAACAGCTCGGCCACTCGCCCAGCCATCTATTATACAATGACATGGTCAGCTTGCAACCTTACATGTGCACCATAACCCATACACCTACTTAAGAGATTAAATCTACAAGTCCCTCCCACAATGATGTTGCTGAGTGGTGTATCATTACATAGTCTGGATACTTTCGTTTAATATGATGTATTTAAGATTGCATTCTTGAACTGGTTGTAACGTAAGAGCTTCACATCGCTCGTGATCGTTAAGTGGTCAATAGGGGGAAATATTGTTTACAGATGTGTTTTCTCATCGTGACTCTTTTACAAGGTAACTAATCACTAGACAGTTGCGCATACTGTCGCTTCATTTCATCTATTATGAGGAATTCCTTCTACCGGCATCGGTGGCCGAGCGGTTCTATGAGCTTCAGTCTGGACCGCTCGATTGCTACGGTCACAGGTTCGAATCCTGCCTCGGGCATGGATGTGTGTGATGTCGTTAGGTTAGTTAGGTTTGAATAGTTCTAGATGCTAAGGGACTGATGACCTCAGATGTTAAGTCCCATACTGCTCAGAGCCATTTGAACCATTTGAATTCCTTCTCTGGTACTATATAAGAGAATAATGTCTTCACCAGACCGTACTCAGTTGGTAGTGGCCATACCTTATACAGTGTATATACATAACTATCAACAGAAAGTGCATTTAATAGATAATTTAAGGTGTCACCTGCTAAAAATACGTCTAAATCTATTATTCCTAACAACAGGTATCCTTGACCTTCGTGAGTTCCACAGGACACCTTTTGTGTTTTAGTTCTCCTTTGATTAGTTCCAAATACTTAACTACCTGCACATAATTTATCAACTGCGGTTCTAGGAGACCCTTCTGCCCATTCATTATGGCGGAAATCAAGAAGTCATACTCTCGCTCTAATATATTAAACGTGGCCCTAAGTTGCTCTAACTCTTCCGTGATGGTTATCACAATCAAGGCCTGTTGTACCTTTCTGTTCGTTTCGCTGTTCTATCTGCAATAATTTGAGATTTCTTAATTACCCTGTTTAGTGTCTGATTAATCCCTGTCAATGACGCCCTGACTATCGTCAATTACTCCTTGGACAATCGCAACAGCTCTCTCTGTTAATCCTCTAATGCGTCTATTTTTGCACTGAAAATGTCGCATCATCTTCGTCTAGTGTGCCAAATAGTATCTTTCTAGTCTCCACATTAAAGTATAATATAACCCATTTAGGTCTGGGTGTTTCATGCCAGGCTAACTGCTCAAATAAACCTCTTGTCTCTGTAATTTTTCCAACATGCCATGGCGTCTTTTGAACGTTCTCACACTCCTCAACGTTCACCTTTGCCTGGTGCAACCTATGGAGGCAATGCGCTACTTCGCTATCAGCTAATGCTTGCGTCTGCCCGAAATTTTCGTGTAGTTCCTTCTATCGAAAACTACTTACAATTCTTGCCACTGACTGTCCAGCTTCTGACTGCGTCCTCTTCGCACGCTTCTATCATACAACAACATCCAGTCATGCCTTCTAAATTCTTTTGGGTTCTGCGTCCGGTCATAGTTAACCTTATTCTTCTCCTTGCTTTCGTGGGTCGCCTCGCGGGCAGCTTGATGCAGCAGTTGCATCCGTCGTCGAACCTCAGTCACGTAATCCTCGTACTTATAAACTACGTTTGCTGATTTCCTCAGTAACCACCCCAAAAAAATTCGAAAAGTGTGTACGCAGACGTACAGTGCGGAGTTGTGTATTACACAAATGTCACAAAAGAAATCCATTGGTCCCAATCGTCCTGAACTCGGCTAATGTAGTGCCATAACATTTCGGTTAGCGCACGATGTGAACGCTCCAGTGAACCATTTGTTTGTAGATGGTAAGCTGTCGTCTGTATTTTATATATTCTCAATAGTTTACATAAACGCTTCGTAGTATAGTTTATAAAATTACTTCCCATTTCACTAAGTAAACTGCAGGGATCCGAAACTTCAGAATTATGTTATCTACCAACTTACGCGCGACAGTGTCAGTGGCTTGGCGATCAATTGGCTCGGCTATAACAAACTTTGTGATTACCGAACTGGATTAATGGTGAGGGACCTATGATGTCAATAACGCATCTTTCAAAAATAAACTCTGGGATTGGTGTTAATTCCATTGGCTGCTTCGTCTTTATCTACGGTATTTTGTTTTTATGGCATTTCCTTATGAAATTCTCTATGTCTAACTTCATCCCAGGCCAAGTACAGTATTGTTTTACTAATCATATATCCTCCCCATTCCCTGATTTCCGCCGAAAGTGGATATGTGCATTTGCCTTAGCACTGCCAGCTTTTCTTTGGTACTCGCTTGTTTCCAGTGATTCTTCTCCTACGTCACTGGTTTGTTCTTCAGCGCTCTGTGTCGGAGCCGTTATCTCTGCTCTAGCTAGCTCGGCTTGCGTCTCCACGGACGTGGCCTCGGCCGGCTTATCTTTACTCTTGTCACTGTTCCTGGCTGGCTCCTCACAAGGGAACCTCCCCATAGCACCCCCCTCAGATTTAGTTATAAGTTGGTACAGTGAATAGGCCTTGAAAAACTGAACACAGATCAATCGAGAAAACAGGAAGAAGTTGTGTGGAACTATGAAAAAAATAAGCAAAATGTACAAACTGAGTAGTCCATGCGCAATATAGGCAACATCAAGGAGGGTGCGAGGTCATGAGCGCCTTGGTCACGTGATTAGCGTGAGCAGCTGTGATACGCGAAGTCCTTAGTTCAAGTCTTCCCTCGAGTGAAAAGTTTAATTTTTTATTTTCAGACATTATTATCTGTCCGTCCGTCTGTCCGATGCGAAGTAACTGCGCCGTAGTATGGGGACGCTAGACACGGAAAAATTTGAAAACGTTAAAACCATATGTTTTGACAGAGCACAGGCAAAACTGTGCGACTTTGAAACTGTTGCATTCATTAGTTGCAGTTTATGTGACAAACTCTTATGTTTTCATCACTTTTTTGGGAGTAATTATCAGATCCACAAGAAAACCTAAATGGGGAAAGATAGAAGAATCTTTTTATCCATTCGCCAAGTGTACAAGTTAGGTGGGTCGACAACATATTCCTGTCATGTGACGCACATGCCGTCACCAGTGTCGTATAGAATATATGAGACGTGTTTTCCTGTGGAGGAATCGGTTAACCTATGACCTTGCGATCAAATGTTTTCGGTTCCCATTGGAGAGGCACGTCCTTTCGTCTACTAATCGCACGATTTTGCGGTGCGGTCGCAAAACACAGACGCTAAACTTATTACAGTGAACAGAGACATCAGTGAACGAACGGACTTTGCGAAAATAAGGGAAGTAAACATTTCACTCGAGGGAAGACTTGAACCAAGGACCTCTCGTTCCCCAGCGGCTCACGCTAACCACGGGACCACGGCGCTCATGAACTCAGACTTTCCTTGATGTTGCTTATCTTACCCACGGACTACTCAGTTTGTATATTTTGCTTATTTTTTCATAGTTCCACATAACTTCTTCCTGTTTTCTCGATTGATCTGTGTTCAGTTTTTCAAGGCCTATCCACTGTGCCAACTTATAACTAAATCTGAGGGGGGTGCGATGTGGAGGTTCCCTTGTCAGTACTCTCTGTTGTGCGTCCCCACCTAACACGCTACGGATACAGGAAAGCGCATTGGCTAGTCGATTCTGTTTACCTTCTTTGTACAGTATCTGGTAGTCATACTCCTCTAGCTTTAGGCGGAGTTTTAACAACCTAGACGACGGATCAGATATACTGCCCAACAACACCAGTGGTTTATGCCCCATGATTATCTTAAATTGTCGTCCGAATAAGTATGGCCGAAAATATGTGACAGCCCATACTACTGTCAGAAACTCACGCTCTACTGTACTGAACTGTATTGTAATAATCGAGAGGTCGGTTCGTGCACAAGATCCTGCACAGGTATCACTTCCGCGTTTATGGACGGCTATAAAGGCAATGTGGATCAATATTTCTGCAGGGGGCTTCCAACGACTTGTTGAGTTCACGTTATTTGGAGTGGCTGCTCTACGCTGGGCGAAAGGAGGTCTCACACAATATCTGGAAATATCCCACGGCCTTTGTCACTCAGTGTAGCCAGTGCCGCTAGGAAATAAACTCCAATGTACAGGGGATAGGCAAAATAATGTGAACACCTGTACCTACTTGGGAATGGTTTATTAACAAGGTATTGTACCCCATTTGCCTGTAATACAGCTGTGATCCTTCTTGTATTACTGGGATATAATGATTAATCTCCAGTGGAATGTTATGCCACTCTTTGATCAGAACCTCTTCTAACTATCTGCGCTCCAATGCCGCCCACAAGGGTTCGATAATGTTCAAGTTCGGGAACTGTGCTGGCCCAGGAAGACTCTTCAGTTCAGTTGCAGGCTCCTCATACCACGATTGTACTGTCCTGGCTGTGTGAATGGGTGCATTATAGTCCTGAAAAATGGCGTCACTGTTGGGGAACAACATCTGCATCATGAGGAGCACCTAATCACCTAAAATGTTCATATAATCGTTGGCTGTAACAGGGCCTTTGAGAATAGTGACAGGACCAGTAGAATACCATAATATAGCTGCCCACACTATCACACTTCCACATCCATGCTAAACGGCTGGAATCAAGCAATCAGGACTGTAGGCTTCTTTTGGCGTTCTGCAGACATAAACCCATTCCGATGTTGGAAATAACGAATGCTGACTCGTCAGACCATACGATTTGTTTCTACTGATCAGCCATCCAGGATTTATGCTCCTGACGCCATGCTTTACGCTTCTTTGCGTTGTTTGTCGTCTCTGATGGTTTCGTTATTACAGCTCGTCCGTGAATATTCACTTTATCAAGTTCTCGGCAGAAAGTGTCGATAGTATGGAGTCCCGAGGAAGGCTATTGAGCTCTGCAGTCACCTAGCCGCCGCAGTTTTATGTTGTTTTGACACAATTCGTGTTAGGGTACAATGATCTCTGTCGTTTGGTTTTAATTTGCGCCCACTATTACGTTTACACGATGATGTCTTTCCATGTTTCGTGTAGGCTGTCATGACTGTTGAAACAGTTGCCCTTGAAACACTCAATAATTTCGCTATCTTGGCTGCTGATGCCCCAGCTAATCAGGCCCCCACAATCTACCCTCTTTGGAACTCTATTAGGTCTTTCATTGCACGTCGAACTCGGCCTCTGAATGCAAATACGAAGTGTGCATTATTCGTAAACAACCTGCACTGATGCATAGCCGGTACTGAACAAGCACAGTTCAGTGTGACACGTGCCTTACATGTGTTGTTGACCGTCAAACAAAACCATCTAATTACTACCACTGTTCACATTATTTTGCCTATACCCTGTAGCCCCATTGCACACTTTCACCGGCAAAGACGACTACCAGTATTGTGATTAGCCAGCAGCTACGAGGAAAACTGTCCATAGTCGGGAACTTCTTTCACATCGCCAGCGGTGGCCAGGCTGGTCGAAGAAATCTCTGAGCAAAGATAGGTGAGCGTCATAATTATTGATATGTGCACTCGCATGGATCATTATTCGTCGTCTTATAATGCTGCTAGTATTACATACTGATAGTATCAATATCGCATTATAGTAATTTGGAACCTTTTTATCAATGAGCATGAAAAATTTCGCTTTAAAAATCATTTTTTTTTTTTTTTTGCAATGGGAAATAAACCGACGCTATCCGTCGACGCTTGGCATCACATGGTTGATGTGATGAGCAGAATTTTTTGTGCTGAGTCCAGCTACACATTGCCAAAATGAAATAGCAAATATCCCCCAAAGCGCCGTAGACAATGTGTCTGACAACTATTAGGAGGGACACATAGTACCCATTAGTGCTAACAAAGATATTTAGGTAGCTGTTTGCTATAGACATTGTTATGTCGTATTAACGAACTCAACTATTTCCCAAAACAGGGAAACATAGCACCACAGAGAAATGTAGCTTGGCAACGCCAACACTTTCACATAAATAGCCCTACTCTAAATACGACCTAATCCTTACTATGTAACTAGCTTCTTCAGCAAATTCTATGAACTCTAAAATATTGAGGCACCCAAAAACGTCATAATTTCATTGATATGTCATAGATATTACGTAAATTGAAGGTGGATGGGGAAGAACGGAAAGAAAAGGTGACGAGCCACTGATGTCACCTGCATCAGGACTTCATACGGAATCAGTAGCAACGAATGAAGACATGTGCCAGATCAGGATTTGAACCTGTGCTCTCTTGATTATGAGGTAGTTTCATTAACCACTGCACCAACCAGACACACTGTTTAACACAACTGTACGGACTGTCTCGCCATGCCTCCCATCTGACCAAAACCCCTGCCCATGTCTGAAAGAACAGACACCATGCGGAATATGCCGCTATGATACATATTATGTAAACTTAAGGTAGAGGGAGAGGAAGGGAAAGGAAAGGAAAGGAACTATTGATGTCAGCTGCACCGGGAGTTCATGCAGAATCGGCAGCGACAAGTGAAAATGTGTGTCACACCGAGATTCGATCAGGGATCTACTGTTTGCTAGGAAGTTGCATTAACCACTGCACCACCTGTACACAGTGTTTCTGGCAACTGGGCGAACTATCTTGCCCCCCTCCCCCTCCACCGCGACTGACCCACGCTCGCACCAGAACAATCCTATCAGAAGTCACTGTTTGTGTCCTCCACACTCTCTATCTCTACTTTGAGATTTTTGCAGGACAAATGTAATTGTGCATCCACACTGAAGATGTGGATTCATTCTCCATTGAGGTAAATAAGTTAAACGAATGTATGGTGTCTATTCTTTTGGCATCTGTATAATTGATTCACCCTGATGGGCAACCAATTCACCACATTCAGAGCAGATGCACAATTATGTTCAAGCTTCTGCAGGAATCTCAAGGTAATGAGCATGGAGGATATGATGGGCTGTGGATAGATGTGTGTGTGGGTTAGCTATGAGATATTGTGAGATAGTCATGAAGCTGCAATAAACACTGTGATAAACACTTTGTCCAGGTGTTCAGTGGCAACCAACAGTAGACGTCTCATCCAAATGATCAGGGCTATCCTCGTGGACCACTGGTTTAGATTCCTCGACATTGTACAGCATGGGAAGTATGTAAATGTTTACCATGCCTCACGCATCCCCCATGTGGCACAAGTGTTCCTGGTCCTGATTACCCTCACACGTCATAAGTTGATGGTGATGGGATCCTTTGTCTGTATAAGGATGTTATTTAAAGTTCAGTATCCCTCCTTGACCTCCCACAGGAGCATGGTGGAGTGGGCTTATTCCATGTGCCAGACAGAGTTATGGCACTTTTTGTTAACTCCCGACTGAAAGTCTGGCATCGCTGCCTGACGAGCCTGACGTTACTACTTTTGCATGTATGCACACTGGTCTCCATGTCAGCCCCAGTCATGTTATCAGACATTCCACCCCCTTTTATCACTTTCGGCACTTTATTCTTGAATTAAGTTACACCCTACACTCCTTACCCCTTTTACGTATACTCCGGACAAAGACTGTGGACGACACATTACAAATTTGTCGATCCCCCAATTTCATTGAACACATTTCCCCAGATCACATGGCGTAGTGTGTGGTAAGCACAACATGCTGGTTATCTTGATATCAGCGTCCAGTCCACCTGGTATATCACCATCAATGGCAAACAGGTCAACCAGTTTCATTTGCACCACATCCGCCTCACTGCACACCCACCTGCGTTCACTGTGGTGTGGAGGACACAGACGCTCATCAGTTCTCATGTGGTCCATTGTCTGATGTCTGGAGGCTCGTGCAGCATATATTAGCTTTCCTTACCCAACAGACACCTGCTCAGATCATTTTCCTGATGCTTTTATTCCTGGATGTGATTCACTACCCTGCACCAAACTCCAAAAACTATTGCTGTGAATTGGATACACAGCCATTCAGACCGCTACCTTTTTGGCCCCGACGAGGAAACAGAACTAGGTTACTGGACGTACCTTAACGATCGACACTGTACACATGTTTACAACCCCAGATACAAGCAGTTCTTTTCCGGTTTTCTAGAGAGCGCTTTTCATGACCCGCCTTCCAGCTGAAACGTCCAAGCCATGAGATACTGGTACCTTTTTCCCGACATGATGTTCTGAAACCACTACAAACAGAATCTCCATTAAATTTTCGAGAAGACACATGTGGACGTTCCGCCAGTCAGAAGGCGTTAGTGACTTCTGGAATGCTGGTACATACCAATTTAAGATAAAAAATTTAAAAATTAAAAAAAATAGTAAATAAGTAAAAGAAAATAAAAATATATATACAGGGTTTTCCATTGATCGTGATCGGTCCAAATATCTCACGAAATAAGCGTCAAACGAAACAACTACACAGAACGAAACTTGTCTAGCTTGAAGGGAGAAACCAGATGCACTATGGTTGGCCCACTAGATGACGCTGCCATAGGTGAAACGGATATCAACTGCGTTTGTTTAAATAGGAACCCCCATTATTTTATTACATATTCGTGTAGTATGTAAAGAGATATGAATGTTTTAGTTGGACGACTTTTTTCGCTTTGTGATAGATGGTGCTGTAATAGTCACAAACATATGGCTCACAATTTTAGACGAACAGTTGATAACAGGTAGGTTTTTTAAATTAAAATACATAACGTAGGTACGTTTGAACATTTTATTTCGGTTGTTCCAATGTGATACATGTACCTTTGCAAACTTATCGTTTCTGAGAATGCATGCTGTTACAGCGTAATTACATATAAATATCACATTAATGCAATAAATCTTCAAAATGATGTCTATCAACCTCAATGCATTGGGAATACGTGTAACGACATTCCTCTCAACAGCGAGTAGTTCGCCTTCCGTAATTTTCGCACATGCATTGACAATGCGCTGACGCATGTTGTCAGGCGTTAACGGTGGATAACGATAGCAAATACCCTTCAACTTTCCCCACAGAATGAAATCCGGGGACGTCAGATCTGGTGAACGTGCGGGCCATGGTATGGTGCTTCGACGACCAATTGACCTGTCATGAAATATGTTATTCAATACCACTTCAATCGCACGCGAGCTATGTGCCGGACATCCATCATGTTGGAAGTACATCGTCATTCTGTCATGCAGTGAAACATCTTGTAGTAACATCGGTAGAACATTATATAGGAAATCAGCATAAATTGCACCATTTAGATTGCCATCGATAAAATAGGGGCCAATTATCCTTCCTCCCATAATGCCACACCATACATTAACCCGCCAAGGTCACTAATGTTCCACTTGTCACAGCCATCGTGGATTTTCTGTTGCCCAGTAGTGTATATTATGCCGATTTACGTTACCTCTGTTGGTGAATGACGCTTCGTCGCTAAATAGAACGCGTGCAAAAAATCTGTCATCGTCCCGTAATTTCTCTTGTACCCAGTTGCAGAACTGTACACGACGTTCAAAGTCGTCACCAGGCAATTCCTGGTGCACAGAAATATGGTACGGGTGCAATCGATGTTGATGTAGCATTCTCAACACCGACGTTTTTGAGATTCCCGATTCTCGCGCAATTTGTCTGCTACTCATGTGCAGATTAGCAAAATCACTCTGAGCACTATGGGACTTAACTTCTGAGGTCATCAGTCCCCTAGAACTTAGAACTACTTAAACCTAACTAACCTAAGGACACCACACGCATCCATGCCTGAAGCAGGATTCGAACCTGCGACCGTAGCGGTTGCGCGGCTCCAGACTGTAGCACCTAGAACTACTCTGCCAACTCGGCCGGCGCGGATTAGCCACAACAGCAGCTAAAACACCTACTTGGGCATCATAATTTATTGCAGGTCGTGATTGACGTTTCACATGTGGCTGAACACTTCCTGTTTCAAAAAATGGTTCAAATGGCTCTGAATACTATGAGGCTTAATTTCTGAGGTCATCAGTCGCCTAGAACTTAGAACTACTTAAACCTAACTAACCTAAGGACATCACACACATCCATGCCCGGGGCAGGATTCGAACCTGCGACCGTAGCGGTCGCGCGGTTCCAGACTGAAGCGCCTAGAACCGCTCGGTACTTCCTCTTTCCTTAAATAACGTAACTATCCGGCGAACGGTCCGGACACTTGGATGAAGTCGTCCAGGATACTGAGCAGTATACATAGCACACGCCCGTTGGGCATTTTGTTCACAAAAGCTATACATCAACACGATATCGACCTTTTCTGCAATTGGTAAACGGTCCATTTCAACGCGGGTAATGTATCACGAAGCAAATACCGTACACACTGGCAGAATGTTATGTGATACCATGTACTCATACATTTGTAACTATTACAATGCCATCTATCACAAAGCGAATAAAGTGGTCCAACTAAAACATTCGTAATTCCTTATGTACTACACGAATATGTAATAAAAATGGGGGTACCTATTTAAAAAAAATAAACGCAGTTGATATCCGTTTGACCTAGGGCAGCACCATCTAGCGGGCCAACCATAGCGCCACCTGGTTTCCCCCTTCAAGCTAGACGAGTTTCGTTCTTTGTAGTTTTTTCGTTTGACGCTTATTTCGTGAGATATTTGGCCCAGTCACTATCAATGGACCACCCTGTATATAAACGCAAAGAAAACAAAAAAAAACATAAAAATGCAATAGAAGAAACTAAACAAAAACAAGCCCATACACAACTACTTTCATTTTCATCGCTACTCTCTATGTTCATCCCCCTTACTTTCTTCTTTTCCTACACCCTTCTAAGAATAGGTTAGCTGTTTTGGGATAGGCCTAGATAGGCGCCAACGCCTGAAGAGGTGCATTTTTTTATTTTTTTTATTTTATTTTTTTTATTTTTTATTAGGACACAAGTGGCGATGGCAAGTAGATTTTTTTTGTAGTTTTCCCTTTCTTGTCTAGGGGCGAAAAAGAAAGCAAAAAAGAAGGTGGCCCAGTTGTTACCACAACAGCCTAGTAAGCAGGAGATCCATTGTCGAATCTCAGTCTGGCACACATTTTTGCTCATTGCCTCTGATTCCACATAAAGTCCCAATTCAGCTGACAACAATAGCTCCTTTCCTTTTCTTTCTTTCTACCCCCTCCACCTTCAGTTTACATAATATTTGTCACAGCTGCGGATTCCACTTAGTGTCTGTCATCTTTGTCATTTCTGAATGAACAGACACCATGCGTTCATATAACTGATTCGCATCCATCACCTTCAGTGCACATACACAATTACGCTCAACCTTCTGCAGGAATCTCAAAATAGCGAGCGTGGAGGACATGGACGGGGACTGCATATAGGTGGCACTGGGTGGGAGTGTGGTTTGGCCAGAAGGTGTGCCGAGATAGTCTGTGCAGCTGTGATAAACACAGTGTGTGTGGGGTGCAGTTGTTAATGCACCTGCCTAGTAAGCAGGACATTCCATGTTGAACTTTTCAGCACACATTTTCGCTCATCGCCTCTGATTCCACATAAATTCCCAATGCAGCTGACATCAATAGTTCCTCATTTTCCTTTTTGTTCTCCTCCCTTTACCTTCAATTCCCGCTTGGTGTCTGTCGTTTTCAATGTGACCGACAGAATGGACACTATGCATTCATCATTCATATAACTGACTCACTTGATGCGTAATGAATCTTCTACCTTCAGTGTGGATGCACAATTACGTTCAACCTTCTGCAGAAATCTAAGAGTAGTGAGCATGGATGGCATGGAGGAGGACTGCAGTAAGGTAGCACTCCATGGCAGTGTGGGTCAGCCAGTATATGTGCTGAGACAGCCAGGCAATCGCGATGAACAATGTGTCTGGGTGGCGCAATTTCTAAAGCAAGAGCCTAGTAAGCAATAGATCCTGTGTTTGAGTCTTGGATTGGCACACATTTTCTTTCATCACTGCTAATTCCGCATAAAGCCCTAATGCAGCTGCCACCAATAGTTCCTTTCCTTTCTCTTCTACATAATGTGTATCACAGCGGCGAATCCTATGTGGTGTCAGTTCTTTCAGACATGTCCAAAGGAACAGACACCACTCATTCATATTAACGTCGTACATATCCGTAACGAAAAATGTGACACTAAATGACAGATTGTGTACCGATAATTCTAATTTTCGGTTGCGGGATAAAATTTGCGCCGTATCATTACTGCATGATGATTTGAGTCTTGTTTCATGAATTACGGCTACAGTGCTGTATGTGACATTTGATTCATATTCATGTGGGACAATTGTGCATGAATTAAAGCTGAATGGCCATGGAAGCAAGCTGTATAGACAAAACAGCTGCTTCAGGAAGATGGCTACAATTACTATGTTACCGGTACATCAAAAGAGAGATGGGTCTGCACTAATAAAACAATTAATTGCTCCATGTTCGGAAGATGTGCTGAATCCGCAACCCTCTTCCTTTTTTAATGAAGATCGCTCAAGTTGGCATTGAGAACTTTATTGCGTCCACTACCGGTTTCGTATTTTGCATCAGGCCGTTTTTAAGTTCTTCGGAAAAATTTTGTGCAGTGCGGCAACGTGGACGCAATAGTTTCCAATAGCAACTGGAGTGGTTTTCATTAAATGAATAAGAAAACTGTATTTTCTTTCGAGTCCAACCATCGCGCAAAATGTTTTTACTTCTCTGACCCTTCACTATCGCAGACTGCTGTCAACTGTTTCAAAATTCCAACCGACATTCACCACTCCAGCGGTAGGCCTTAGGTACTCGTGCTGGGACAGGTGCTACTTACGTAACGTAGAATCATGTTTATGGAAATAACTATGTACGCAATGGCTTTGTTTGTCACTGCTTGGGGAGTTTTCTTCTCGCGCAGAAGATTTAAAATCGTTCTCCAATATTTCTTGGGTCAGCCAAGGGACCAAAAGCCTCAAGAAGACACACATCCAAATGAAGAAGAAAAAAGGGAATGAGTTTTTCCTTTACTACTATGCTATGCAAGGTACGTAGGTCTATAAAAAACCGCACAATTCACACAGTCCTGTCAGTAAAGCATTCTCTGCTGTAATTCTCACCCACATTCAAGTTCTCTTCCTATTTGAAATAGGGCCAGGTAAGTTCACCTAGTTGCAGAAGCGTCAAGGATATGTATTTATGGGATTTCTGTTTACTGCAGTTGTTTATGTGTAGTCCCATCATGTATTCGTCATGATCTTGGAAGCAGTTTATGACACTAACATTCTTGAGTAAAAGTTGGAATCCGTGAATTCATACAAATACTTGGGTATAGCTCTTTGTAGGTACATGAAATTAAACGATCACATAAGCTCAGTCATGGGTAAAGCGGGTGGCAGACTTTTGGTTATTGGTAGAATACTAGGGAAATGCAGTCAGTCTACAAAGGAAACACTAATAGCTTGTAAAGTACTCGTGCAACCCATCACAGAATATTACTCATGTGTATGGAACCTGTATACGAAACAGGACTAACAGGCGATAGTGAATGTATACAGATATTGGCAGCAGGAATGGTCACAGATTTGCTTTATCTCTGGACGAATGTCACAGAGATGTTGAAAGGACTGAACTGGCAGATCCTTGAGGATAGACATCAAGTAGCCCACAGAAGTCTGCTTGCAAAGTTTTGAGAAGATGCTTTAAATGATGGCCTGAAGAATATACTAAAATCCCTTGCTTATCACTTGTATAGTGATCATGAGGAGAAACTTATCGATTAAGCACGGCACACACAGTTGCATTTCAAGAGTCATTCTTCCCACATTACATGTGTCAGTGGAACAGTCAAAAGCCCTAGTAACTGGTGTTGGTATGATGGGACATACCCTCTGCCATGCAGTTAGCAGTGGCTTACAGAGTATGAATATAGATTTTACTACCATACAATTCCACTGCCCATACCTAGGTGCAAATTTTAATCTAACTACAGATATTAAATACTGTGCCACACTAGGCTCACAGCCAGTTAGATGCAGTGCATCAAAATCAGAAGAGAACATCATGCAGGTGTTTTTACACATATTTGTTTAATTTTTCAGTAATATAAAAAAATTATTTTCATTACTGTCTCTGACATGGAACTTAATACTATTTGATCGTGCCAACGGCCACTTCTTGTCATAACAGTACTGCTTCCAACACACCAGGATCCTGCTGCCATTATTATTTAAAGTTATGATTTACTTTAACTGCCTTGAAATGTTTTAATTTATTATTGGTATCCAATATCTGTTATGATATTTCATCCCTTATTTACTCTCCAAGCAGTGTGTGAGCTTTACAGAGGTAACCAATATGGATCATCCAGATCAACATACAGGGTATTTTTAGATCATGAGACTCTACCTTCTGTGAGGGGATAAATGTTATATAAAGTTTTCTCTCACCATACACTACCACCACGCATCCTGTCCCAGCTGGCCAATGCGGCTGAGCAGTTCTAAGCACTTCAGTGCGGAACCGCGCTGCTGCTAAGGTCACAGGTCCGAATCCTGCCTCGGGCATGGATGTGTGTGATGTCCTTAGGTTAGTTAGGTTTAAGTAGTTCTGAGATTAGGGGACTGATGGCCTCATATGCTAAGTCCCGTAGTGCTCACAACCATTTGAACTATATTTGAACCATCCAGTCCCACACACTTACAAACAAACACACATATTCATTTCTGTTTAAGAAATACACTTTTACGTGATAACTCCCTGGCAGACACCATCTCTAATATGCACCACCATACCATCCAGAATTGTAACACTCCATTTTAGGAATCTGATATGTGTCATTTACTTCAAAACATTGCTAAAATCGTCTTCAAGAGCGTTTCAGCTAACACTGAGAAGCTAATTTAGCATCCCACTGTCATTGAGTTCATTAGAAAAGGAGTCATGGCTTGGTTGTAGAAGCGTGGAGAAAGGGAACAACTATAGCTTAGATGAAGGATTTCTCAGTGTGAGATACTGACATAGATGTTTCCCCCTAAGTTTAGCAACAGTTATGTGTTCTGTCATGTTTTAACCACTCGTTGTGGGGAAATGAATGCTAGAAATGCGATTTTATGCCACTCAAAGCTGATAGAAAACCAGATGCTCTCTAATTTGTGTCTTCATAATTGATTTTATAGGCCTAATGGTAATGATAAAGGCTACTTTCAACAATAATAGTAGTGGGAATGAGAGAATTCTAACCAATTTTAGCTATAAGTAGCCTCTAATAAAACCCCATTATTATATACTATTGAACAAGTGCACTTCTGACCTAGTGTAGGTGCTGCTCAAGCAAGTAATGCAATGTGTTGATGACGCTGCCCAAGGAAATGTTCAGAATCTCTGTCAGTTTATTTACTGATCAACAGTTTTAACTTATATATTTTTGATGCGACAGATTAATTAAACCCTGTAAATGGAGTTTTCACTGCAGTTGGGTTACATTCATGCTGCTACACGCTCCTTAAGTAGTCCTTCCTAAATAAACTATTGCTGTGACACAGTTATGTGCCTTTTACGTTTGGGTATGACATTATACTTTAATAGGTGTAGACTTCAACATTTCACTGTAGGAATTATGACGTCTGAATATCTTCCTAACGATAAATGCCCTTCTTTATCCAGCGAAGGGCAGATTATGAAAGAAATGAATGAGTATATGCATCAGTTCAAAGATTAATTAAAATAATTTTATGTTCACATCCCCCACTGATGTGTATTGTGAGGAACTTACGGATGTTATTGGCATATTCAGCGGAAATTAGATTTAGAATTTACTGAAACAGATTTATTATAGACAGATAATTGGTCACCTTTTCATGCATCTAGTACTTGATATGTTTTTTTTTCTGCAGGGAAACAAAAGTATCACAACTAAAACAACCTTTCTTCCCATTTCATCTATCCATTGTCAGCCTCATCTGGATACATTGGACACTCTGCATTAACCTGGTAGAGGCTTCATTATAATTTTCTGAGCAGCTTTTCTAATGAAGGATGTTAAAGTAAATAAAAACTGCTTTACAACTTTTAATATGAACATGACGAATTTGAGAGTGTATAAAATGCTGCAGATTCTTCAAAACTTTCACAAGTACATAGGTTTTCATCATTTCTTTTAACTGTGACTGACCGTAGAAAACCAACTTTATGTGTCAACTTAAAGTAAGTTATTTCGTTTTTATTGGTACTCCAAATTGAGAGTCATTTTTATGAAGTGTTCAGTTGAAGTGCGTCCTATGATGGAAGTTACTTTTACAGTAGTGGATTTTGTTAGGCACCCATTTTGTAAGTAAATTGACATTACTGACATATACTGATCAGTCAGAACATTATGACCACCTACATAAAAGCCGGTATGTCCACTTTTGGCACTGATAACAACAATGATGCATTGTGGTACGGAATCAACGAGGCCTTGCTAGATCGTTGGAGGGAGCTGACACCATGTCTGCACACACAAGTCACCTAATTCCCATAAATTACTGGGAGGGGGTGGGGTGATGTCCTCCGATGCCACATTCAATAATATCCTGGATGTCTTTGTTCCGGCTCAGATCTGGCAAGTTGGGGGCCGGCATGCTAACTGGAAATCGCTATGTGTTCCTCAGACAACTCTGTCACACTCCTAGCTTTGTGACATGGCACATTATCGTGCTGCAAGATGCCACTGCTGTCAGGAAACATGATCCTTATCAATCAGTGTGCATGGTCTGCAACCAGTGTACGTTAATCTTTGGCCATCATGGACCCATGGATGGCCACGTGAATGTTCCCCGGAGCATAATGGAGCTGTCACCGCCCTGTCTTGATCCTGCAATACAGCTGTCAAGAAGCTGTTCCCCTGGAAGATGACTGATTTGCACCCTCCTTTGACATGATGAAGAAGGTATCAGGATTCATCAGCATCAGACCTTGTGGCACCCTGCCACTGCCCCTCCATCCAGTACCAATGATCCCTTATCTATTTCAGTTTCAATTGTCGACATCATGATGTTAACATTGGCACATGTATGTGTCGTTGCCTGCAGACTCCCATCATTAGGAGTGTCCAGTCCACTGTGTGTTCACACACACTTGTATTCTGCCCAGTATTAAAGTCTGATGTTAGTTCCACCACAGTCCACCATGTGTCCTATTTTCCCAGTATGCCACTGCTGTCAGGAAACATGATCCTTATCAATCAGTGCGCATGGTCTGCAACCAGTGTACTTTAATCTTTGGCCATCATGGACCCATGGATGCCCACGTGAATGTTCCCCTGCAGACTCCCATCATTAGGAGTGTCCAGTCCACTGTGTGTTCAGACACACTTGTATTCTGCCCAGTATTAAAGTCTGATGTTAGTTCCGCCACAGTCCACCATGTGTCCTATTTTCCCAGTATGCCACTGCTGTCAGGAAACATGATCCTTATCAATCAGTGTGCATGGTCTGCAACCAGTGTACGTTAATCTTTGGCCATCATGGACCCATGGATGCCCATGAAGTCTGACACCTGTAATGAGGGGTGGTCGCACAACCACACAGTGTCTGGACGTGAATTTACCTTGGTTTTGCCACATTTTGAAGCACTCCTCAAACACCTGGCAAGTTATGCAGTTTCTGAAAGGCTCATGCTGAGCTTCCAGGCTATCACAATCTGCCCTTGGTCAAACTCAGACAGGTGGTGTGCCTTACTCAGTCTGAACATATTCAGCACACTCACTGATACTACATGCACTGTGTGTATGTCTGACTAGTAGTCTTTCCTTGCACATCACTCTGCTGTCACCTGGAAGGGTTTATATAGATAGTGGGTTATTGGTCATAATGTTCTGGCTAATCAGTGTTAAGGAATTATGTAAACGTTATTCTGGTGCACCATTTGCACTCAATACTTGATAAAAAAATAGATTTTTAACTGCAGAAGAATAATGAAAGTATTTTATGACTAGCGTTTCCCCTGTGGCCTTGACCATATACGCATTTTACACATACAGGGTGTTACAAAAAGGTACAGCCAAACTTTCAGGAAACATTCCTCACACACAAATAAAGGAAAGATGTTATGTGGACATATGTCCGGAATCGCTTAATTTCCATGTTAGAGCTCATTTTAGTTTCGTCCACCTACGCTCAATGGAGCACGTTATCATGATTTCATACGGGGTTACTCTACCTATGCTGCTAGAACATGTGCCTTTACAAGTACGACACAACATGTGGTTCATGCACGATGGAGCTCTTGCACATTTCAGTCGAAGTGTTCGTACGCTTCTCAACAACAGATTCGGTGACTGATGGATTGGTAGAGGTGGACCAATCCCATGGACTCCATGCTCTTCTGACCTCAACCCTCTTCACTTTCATTTATGGGGGAAATTTAAAAGCTCTTGTCTACGCAACCCCGGTACCAAATGTAGAGACTCTTCGTGCTCGTATTGTGGACGGCTGTGATACAATCCGCCATTCTCCAGGGCTGCATCAGCGCATCAGGGATTCCATGCGATGGAGGGTGGATGCTTGTATCCTCGCTAACGGAGGACATTTTGAACATTTCCTGTAACAGAGTGTTTGAAGTCACACTGGTACGTTTTGTTGCTGCGTGTTTCCATTCCATGATTAATGTGATTTGAAGAGAAGTAATAAATTGAGCTCTAACATGGAAAGTAAGCGTTTCCGGACACATGTCAACATAACATATTTTCTTTCTTTGTGTGTGAGGAATGTTTCCTGAAAGTTTGGCTGTACCTTTTTGTAACACCCTGTATATTGTATATATTTCTTCCACCTCCCTTCCCATCTCTAACTCTTCATCCTGCTGTCCTTGTGTCCACCTCATTCTCCCTTCCTGCTCACTCTGTCCTTACCTATTCTCTCCTGCTATCTGTCTCTGTCCATCTCCTGCTCTATTCATTTTAACATTCCCTCATGTGTGCCCATACGCCTGTATGGCTCCTGTATAACAGGTCAAAAAAGCAGGTCAATACTACTCCCACAAAACACCTCTCACGTGTGAGTGAGACAGCCTACATATCTGGGGCTTGGGAAACCTTTTCTTGCCTCTGACTTATAGGCTGTCATGAAAATGATGTTGATAACACAGGCCAAAATTACCCCTACACAACATGCCTGTCTTGCAGGGTAGCCTGTAAGGCATAGTCTAAAAAATAGTAGATTAGACTGAAAAACATTCCTGGAGAATCGCTGTTATTCATCTTCTGGTCTGGTTGGACCAGATCTGTAGCATTATTAGTCTCTTGAGCAAGCTGACAAGAATAGTCGAAGGTGTTACATAAGGAGCAAGCATGAGGGAGAACCACAGCAGAAGTATCACTTATCTCCTAGCTCATATGGAATTCTTCAAATTTACCCTTATTTTCATGGAATTGGAAATCAAATTATTTGATGGTAATAATAGTAGCTTATGCACCACTCCCTCTTCTCCACTATATATATAAAATGATAATTAAATAGACACCCTAGCTGCAAGCAGGCGTTGATACACTTCATTGCAGCTAGGGTGTCTATTTAATTATCATTTCATTTCTAGCAAAGCTGCATGGTCATCCACGGTAACTGTTCTTTCGGGAACAGATACTACCGTCATATATATAGTTATATATATAAAAAAAGATGTAAACATTTTCTTTTCTTACAGCATTGTATTACATTCTCGAGTAACACTTAATTTAACAACATCTGAGAACTCTATGTTCCGTTAGATTATAAATCTTGTCAGGCCAAATTTCCAAAACATACCCACCGTACATTATGGCATAGACCTACACACAAAACCTGTGATTTCCAGTGCCTACCAGGCTACTCTGGACACTGCAATATTTCTCATGATGGCACACCTGGAGCTCTAATGTGGTTCTGGGATGAACCTTGGATACCCCTCAAACAAGTAGATCAAGAACTGAGAGAAAAACTTAGGAATTCCATTAATGTACAAAAGTTTTTTGTGAAATTTTCATGTTGTATGAATATTGTAAATCGAAATCAAAACTGGAAAGGGAAGTAGTATATTCATTAGCAAGAAAATGGAACGGATATTTGTAAGAGTTATTACTTTTTGCTGCTTGTATTTAACAAAAAGAAAAAGTGAGACTAACCTTTAATTAATGCTCCAGGGTGGAAATCTTTCTACTACTCACGCTGAAAAATTCTGCAGCTGCAAATTCACAGAATCATACTTATTTCATCTTATTAACTGACAGTGAGTTTCTTTTCAACATTGCTGTAATAACAATAAAATTAATGAAATATGAGCAGTAAGCACATCATGTAAAAAATATGACGTAACTGTACATTCATATCACAACATCTGAGCATATCGTGGGTAGTAGATAACAGTATGTGTTAGATCAGTGTATATTGTGTTGTACATAGAGGTGACTAAAGTCATGGGATAGTGATATGGAAATGTAAAGATGGCAGTAGAATCGTGTACACAAGGTATAAAAGGGCAGTATATTGGTGGAGTTGTCATATGTACTCAGGTAATTCGAATGAAAAGGTTTCCGACATGATTATGGCTGAATGATTGGATTTAAGAGACTGAACATAGAACAGTAGTTAGAGCTAGACTCATAGGATATTCCATTTCAGAAATCATTATGGACTTCAATATTCCAAGATCCGCAGTGTCAAGCGTTTGCTGGCAATACCAAATTTCAGGCATCACCTTTCACAACAGACAATTCAATTTCCAATGGCCTTCACTTAATGACGGAGAGCAGTGGCATTTGGGTAGAGTGTCAGTGCTAACCTGACAAGCAACACTGCATTAAAAAAAAAAAAAAAACAACGCAGAAATCAATGTGGAGTATATGACGAACATATCTGTTAGGACAGTGTGATGAAATTTGCTATTATTGGGCTGTGGGAGAGATGACAAATGCGAATACCTTTGCTGACAGCACTAAATCACCTGCAGTGCCTCTTCTGAGCTCTTAATCACATCGTTTGGACACTATATGACTGGAAAACCAAGGCTTGGTCAGATAAGTCCCAATTTTACTTTTTAAGAGCTGATGGTAGGGATCGAGTGTGTCACAGACTCCACAAAGCCATGGACCAAAGTTGTCAACATGGCACTGTGCAAGCTGTTGGCAGCTCCATAAAGGTGTGGGCTGGGTGTACATGGAACGGACTGGGTCCTCTGATACAACTGAACCAGTTATTGAATGTAAATGGTTTTGTTTGGCTATTTGGAGACCATTTGCAGCCATTTATGGACTTCATGTTCCCAAACAATGATAAAATTTTTATGGATGAAAATGCACCATGTCACTGGGCCCCAGTTGTTTGTGATTCATTTGAAGATCATTCTGGATGATTTGACCAAATCATTTAGCCACCCAGACTGCCTGACATGAAACCTGTCAAACATTTATGGGACATAATTGAGAGGTCAGTTCATGTACAAAAATCCTGCATCAGCAACTCTTTCACAATTAAGAATGGATATAGAGGCAGGATGGCTCAGTATTTCTGCATGCGACTTCCAATGACTTGCTGAATACCTATCCTCAGTGCTGGCAATTTTCTGGAGGGAAAACTATGTTCTTGTCATGAAACAATTATTGAAAAAAAATTAGAGAATAAGCCCCTGTGACAGACCACAGAACAATTTTACTGCCACAATAAAGATCATAAAGAGAAGAAAAAAGAAATTAGTGCTCAGATTTAAGCAAACAGACAGTCATTTCTCCCTTCTTTGTTTTGTGAGTGGGATAGGAAAGGGAATTATTAGTTGTGGTACAAGGTACCTTCCACCATAGTGGATTGTGAAATAAAAGTAGATGTAGAAGGTTAGAAAGTAAACACAGGTCACTATGACCTGATGATGAGGATCTCCTACAGGTGAATTAATCTGATGTTGGGGCCTGGGTGAACTGCCTTCCTTTTTTACCTTCAGTGCCCAAATCTGTCTCTCTTCCTGGAGTTTGCTATAACACATGGTTTTATTTTGGTTTTGAATGCCAGAAGACAAAATAATGTATTTCTGACAACTTATACACTAGAGTAAAATGTTAGAGAAGAATCAGACAAAGTATATTTGGAAATTGTGTTTGTGTTTAATTTCATGATTCATAAAACTGTGTTATTTCAGAAACTAATTTCTTTATTAACTCTATATTTTGTTGAAGATAAATGCACAAGCACCTAAATGTTGAATGTTAATGTCTCTTTTAGCTCACTTAAATGTATCAAAGGCAACAACCTCATCAACCTTAGGATCCAACAAATATGATCAAAGTGCAAGTAAATACTTATTCTGTCTAATATTATGGGATAAACAAAAAGAAAAACTGGAATTACTTTTTAGAAACTATATATTTTCAAATTGGGTACAAAATAACCTGATCCCCTATAAAATACTTTCCATTATAACTAATACTTTTCTCCCACTGTCGCTTCCAATGTTCGAAACATTTTTTGTAGTCATCTTTAGAAATGGCTGACAGCTCCTACCCCCTTCTTTGACTTCTTTAATGTTGTCAGATTGGTGTCTTTCATGCGCCTTTTCATGCGTGGAAATAAGAAAAAGTTGAAGAGAACCAAGTCAGGTGAGTAAGGTGCAAGCTGTTTTTACCCAAAAACTGTCTAACAGAGATGGCTGTGTGTGCAGGTGCATTGTCGTGTTGGAAGAACCATTTCCTGTCTTCCACAAATCAAGTCTTTTTTGACAAACACTTTTGTGTTTAAAACTTAGAAGTAAAGGTTTAATTGATGGTCTGACCTGATGGCATAAACTATCATTGATTTGGGCAGTTGACTGATGTCCAGAAAAAGGTTTAACATGAATTGACATGTAACCAGTTTTAAATTGAGCAAACTACTTGTACGCATGACTTTTTCCCATAGCTTCATCTTGGTAAACTGTTTTCAACATTAAAACACTTTCAGCAACATATTTACCAAGTAGAAAATAAAATTTCATATTTATTTATTTAGTCCTTCAAATCCTATATGTATAGAATATATACAAGGATATTGGACATGGTTAGGTATTTACAAGATAAAATACCGTTTGTATTGTAATCCTATGGACTAGATACTGAAGTTATGTAGCACAGATTCATAAGTACAACAAACATTACAGGCAACATACAAAGTAGAATATTAATAATGCATCTTTATTTTTGTTGTTTGGCTTTTATATATTCTGTCAGACTGTAAAAGCAATGATCAATTAAATATGCCTTTACTTCAGCCTTAAAACTACAGAGTTTACCTATTGATTTAATATGTTTAGGTAGGTTATTGAAATTCTTTATCTCAGTATGTAGTGTGCCTTTTTGGCACAATGATGTTCTCACCTGTTTCACATGAAGGTCAGATTTTTGCCTTGTATTGTGTGCATGTATATCTTAATTTTTTAATAAGATATCTGGGTGTATATCAATATATTGTTTGATGAAAACTGATGTTTCGTAGATAAAAATGCGAGGAAGAGGAAGAACTGACAGTTTTTATAATATGGGACTGCACAATTTCGTGTTGTTTACCCCTTCAATAATTCTTAGTATTCTCTTTTTCATCCTGAAAAGTTTAATATTTGTTGTAGTATTGCCCCAGAAGATTATGCAATATTTAATTACAGAATGCACATAGGAGTAGTATACATTTAACAGGCTGGCTTTGCTGCAACAAGTTTCTAAGATCTGTATCATGTAACAGGTTTTGCTTAGTTTTCTTTGCAAATATTCAATATGTACCTCCCATTTTGTGTTGTTCTGGAGCCAGAGTCCCAGAAATTTAGTGCTGTCAACAGTTTCAAGAACTCTGTCCCTAAGTTCTATTTCTATGTTTGGGTGGTGTCAGCATTTTACATTATAGAAGTTCAGTGCTACTGTCTTTTCTTTGTTTATAATTAGCTTGTTGTAGCTGAACCACTGTTCTACACTGTTCATTGTTTGCATAGCGGAGTCTTTTAGTTTTTCTTCTGTTTTACCACTAATAAGGAATCTTGTATCGTCTGCAAACTGGAGGGTAGTTTGGCAATACTTGTTGTACATAAGATCATTGACATAGAGGAGAAACAGAATGGGTCCTAATATTGAACCTTGAGGGATACCATATTTCACATTTTCATATCCCGTATAGTAGTAGCTGATTTTGTTATGGTCAGTATATTGCACTTCAACCACCTGTTTGCGACCACATAGGTATGTCTTGAGCCACTCATTGGATATACCTCTAATTCCTAACTGGTCAAGCTTCTGCAGTAGGGCAGTATGGTCAATGATGTCAAAAGCTTTAGATAAATCAAGACATATGCCTGTCACATACTCACTTGCATCCATTTTAGTATAGATTTCATTAAGAAGTTCAAATATTGCACTTTCAGTTGAATAGCCTTTCCTGAAGCCATGCTGTGAAGGAGAGAGAATTTTATTTTTATTTAGGAAATCAGACAATCTCTTATAAAAAACTTTTTCTAAAATTTTAGAAAATACAGGCAGTAGGGCTATTGGTCTATAATTTGAAAGACATTCTGGATTTCCTTTTTTGAACAGTGGTTTCAGCTTTGCTGTTTTTAAGCACGAAGGGAAGGTTCCTGATGCCAGTGAGCTGTTGCACAAATGTGTCAAGGGTTCAGCTAAGGCAAGACAGCATTTTTTAATAATTGCATCTGGTATTCCATCAATTCCACATGAGTACCCTGTTTTCAAGGTTTTTATATCTGATAAAACTTCTTCAGAATTTGTGGGTGAAAGGAACAAAGATGTAGACACATTTCTCACACTATTGCATGGTGGAGGTGATATTTTGTTGTGTTCTTCCAGTCCACTTACCAACTGTTCACTTACGTTTGCAAAATATTTGTTGAAGTTCCCTGCAATTTCTGTTGGGCAAGAAATCATTTGTCCTTCATAACATAAGTTCATATTTTTATATTCTTTAGTTTCACTTGTTGTTTGATTTTTTATAACTTCACATATAGCTTTAGATTTGTTTTTTGAATTTTCAATGTATTTGTCATTTGCCATTGTTTTAGCTTTCCTTACAACATTTTTGAGGATCCTCTTGTAATTCTTCAGGTACAAATGAAACTCATGAGGCATGTTCTGTGTCTTTGCTATATCGTGTAATCTTCTTTTCTCTGCACAAGATATTCTATTACCTGTTGTAATCCATTTGTTCTTTTTGAAGTTAGGTTGACATTTTTGCTTTTTTAATGGAAATGCAGCTTCAAAGTATGAAATGAAGATTTCCATGAATTTTTCAAACTTTTTGATAGTATTTTCACAAGTATACACTTCATACCAAGTTTCTTCACTTAGTCTCTGTACAAAAAGGTTTATTTGTTTGTTAGTGAATTTCCTTGCTTCTTTTACAAGTTCCTCTTTCTCAGTTGTTTCACTTGGGGTGTGCAAAGCAATAAACTGTGCATAGTGATCACTGAAGCCAGTATTAAGATTTCTAGCACAGAAATTGTGATTTACATTTGTGTTTATTAATATCTGATCAATTGTTGAGCTAGTTGTTGGTGTAACTCTTGTAGGAGAGTCTATGGTGGCTTTTATGTTATATGTTTCCAGTAGGGTCATCAAGCTTTGCTGGTCTTTTGAGATGTATTTAAAATCAATATTAAAATCTCCACATATGATCACTGGTTTGTTGATGTTTTTTATAGTATTTAAAGCTGCTTCTAGTTGGTGACAGAAATCATTTAAGTTCCCATCAGGGCTCCAATATACACAGATGATTATTAATTTTAATGCAGAGAGTTCATCTGCGGATACTTCAAAAATTTTCTCTTCAGCTAACAGTTCAATGGGTTTTATGTTACAATAATCAATGCCACTTTTAACAAACATACATGACCCTCCATGACTGAATGTAATTCTAGAAAATGATGAAGAAAGATTGAAGTCTGGAAGTTTTGTGACTGACATTGCATCTTTAGGCAGCCAGTCTTCAGTTATACACACTACAGAAACGTTTTTAGCTCATCAGCACATAAAATTTCAACTTCACTTAATTTGTTTAGCAATGATTGGACATTTTGATGAATCAGCATGAAATTAAAGGGTTTGTTAGGCTTTGGCACATTGTTAGACTCTGGCATATTTAATTGATCACTTACCTTTACCTTGTCAATAAAAAATCATTCAGGTGTGCTGGAAGTACTGCTTTTCTTTTCCCGACTGCACCTATTCTTCTATTATCATCTGCAGCAGAATTTTCTTCTGTGTCTGGCTCCCCTGGTAGTTGTTCAGCTGCTGCTCCTACTGTTGATAATATTGCTGCTGGTGTTAGAGCTGGGTCTGCAATTGGTAGAGCTGTTACTGCATTCATTGTGCCTGAATATTGGAGGCACCTAGTTCCTTCTTTTGTTGTTGATGTTGGTGAGTGAGGTCTTTCTGGCATTGTTTCCTTCGAATATTTGGGGGGCCAATCCAGGATGATTTTGCTTTTTAGTGTTTGCTGCCTCTTGGTGATAATTTCTTCAATTTTTCCGACGAGCAGTTTTTTCCCCATGTTGTTAACGTGCAATCCATGTAATGTGTGGAATCTACGCCCAATATTATTAACATTTACGAGTTCTACATTTCTGAAATGATTGCAAAGTGTTGTTCACTTAAACTTGTCATCATAAAAGTAAAACAAGAACAAAACAGTACCAGCAAAAACAATCACTGCAGATGAACAGAACAAGCCAAATGACAACACAGGTAGTACTGAACTGGCAATAAGCTCCACTATACATGCCTATTGGCAGAAATACATACTACACAAGGTCCACCCACAGCAACATTATTCTGATATTTAAGGGATCCCCTCGTATACCCATGAGTGTGAGCACTCATTTGCATGACATGATGTAAAACTCCAACTGTGCAAGAATGATAGCTGTAGTACTGTAACACAGAATTTTCTCTAGTCAAATGTTCACTATCCCAATTCTTGCTAAAATTTATAAAGGAAAGCTACTTGATCACTTTTTCTCCTTGAACTCTCTTAAAATTTCACAAATTAATAGAAATATAGGTTTTTTGTTGTGTAGCCCGTAATGTCTGATACCAGAAATGCCCATATCCTAACTCTCTTAATTGTTGTCATCCACCCGAATAGAATGGGATACTTACAAAATCACAGTTGGGATCTCAAAAGAATCACTCTACTGATAAAGTTGATAATATCTTCACTTAAAATTTTTAAACGGTAAAGGATCATCAGTTGAAAATGTCTCTGAGTTATTAAAGACATTTTATTGTTCAACCACAATGTACCGTAAGAGAAATTAAGTTTTTATGGGATAGCTTGTTCAGCACATGCCAGATTTAGTTCCTATTTATTAATCAGGATGAAAAATTTTACACTAGGCTTGTGGGTAATACAAAGAGGGACATAAGTTTCCAGCATGCTGGGTTGTTGAAGGGCCAGCAACTTGTGATACCATTTCCATATGACAAACAGCTAAAGTTGTAAAATGCTCTTTTTATTACTTGATGATTACCAGTTTTAGGTTTTTATTCATAACTCATTCTCAGATCATCCATCCAAGCAGAACGAATACCACTCCACAGAGCAACGAATCATGACAATTATTAGCAAAATGGAGTACAGTGCAAATGATCATGAAACATGTATCCAGTTTTCATTGTACTCCTGTGCAAACTGACTGTAATGAGTTTTTGGTGTCTTGAGTAACATTTATTCTGATTGGATGCATGATTTGAGGATGGGTTATGCATAAAAACCCAAAACTAGCCATGATCAAGTAACAGAGATATTTTGCAATTTTGGTTATTTGTTGTATTGAAATTGCAAAGAGGGACAGCATATCACCTTCATGGGGAGAAATTACACTGATTAATCCAAAGACTTCTATTATGGGCCCATTGCTCTTCATGTTCAATGTTAGTGATTAATCAGTTTATCCCAGGATAACTCTCCACTTAGGCAAAAAGTATTCTCTACACAAAAGGAAGTAATTAGAATTAAATGTGAGGACAACACATTCAAATTTTTGAGGAATCTGTTAAGTAATAGGGAATTTTAAACACATCCTTCCAGCACATTTATTCACTCATTATATTTGTTCTCAACTCACTGTAGTTTGGAAGTAACAGAGATATTCGCCAATACAATCCTAGAATAAAAAGTGAGCTGCACTTCCCTTTGGTGAATCTAACTGTGTCACAGGAAGGAATGCAATTCTCAGCCATAAAACTCTTTGATATTCTATCCAAACATATAAAATGTCTGGCAGATAGCATAAGTGTTCTTAGATATATATTACAGTTGTTTATCCATAAAAACCCATTGTATACCACATTGATTTTCTTTTAAATGTGTAGGACTTTTTTTGTACATCATATGACATCCTGGCACCAGACATGTTCTGATTAGGAATGGCTCCAGTGACATAACATGAGGACTCTTTCAGAGTATCTTTTAGATGGGAATTGAAGAAGTATTTTGTAGTTATTTGCATGTTCTGGGAGTATATTGGTGACCATTTCCAATTATGTAGAAAGAGAAGTAGGTTTGTATAGTCGAAATATTGCTATATGCTCATCATTTACATAAGTCAATATTTACTTCAGGCTCAGTTATATGTGGTATAGCAGAAGATTCCAAGTGAAAAATGAGTTTAATGTCTATTTCAGTCATTCATTAGCTGCCAGCACATTTCATTCAAAAAGGACTCTCTGATATATTTTTAGGGCTGTGCATTTCCCTCCTTCTGTCCTAGAGTAGGCAAATTTGCTTATAATAAGTGCTACTGGTACTTTTGATCCTACATTTATATTTAAGAATGCTGCCAATTTTTTTCCCAAAAGTGTTACTGGTTCCTCATACCAAACTTCATATGAGAGAGCAAATGTGTTGAGAGGGTGCCGTTAGTCTGCCCTATCTTCTTAAATGGTTTTATATACAAGCTAAAGTATGGAAACTGGCTAAAAATCATAGCCAGAATAGCCCATAAACCCCATTATTAATCTATGAGGTGGATTTGACATTTAGGTGATGTGCCTTCTTGTGTCCTGGAAGTGAGTGCTTTAACATGCTCATTTATCTCGACAGGTTACAGTGCTCTGAAATGTATTTTAAATGAGCTGTTTGAAGTTATGAAAACACTTTCTTATGTCTCACAACATAGTTTACCACTATCACTATCTGAAATCAAATTACTAACAATATTTTAAGATTTCATTTAATTTATAGAATACTGACAATGCTTTAGACATTGTCTATTAATTCAGGATCCTTAACTATTTACAATAATGCAGTAGTTGTGCCAAATTTGTTGTAAGTAATAATTGCCACTTTAAGATTAATATCATAATAATATGTTAAAATAAAAGAAAACTGTTTTTTCTTGTTTTCTGATACAGAATAATAAACTGCATGTGGCAAGTATATTTTATCGTCTTCATGATAAAATTCTACAGCATTGTGACACTACTGTTTGCATTTTTTTCAGATGCAGTTTTCTTCTATTTTGTGTAAAGTTTCTTCTGTTTACTGATTAATGGACAGTCTAAGTATGAACCACTATGCAACAGAGGCCAGGCAAAACAAATTATTAAATGTAATGAGAAGAAAATTTTTAATTGAGTTCAGCTGCGTAGTGTATAAATTGTCACAACTTGCTATGTGAACATTGTATATTTTTCCAACTGTAAGGGCTTCACATTGCTCACATGTTCCCACTGAACAAATCACTACTCTACTCTTTAAGTGCTGAGACTGAGGATCCATTAGTGCTTTACATGGAGTAATACGTAAAATGTCAGAGTCTCTTATTGTTAGCACTACAGCACCACAAACTATACAGCTGCTAGATCTGTTTAGCAACGAAGCCATTGGGAAAGAAACATTGATAAAGAAAAGTATGTACATAGAGGAGTCACTAAGTGACACACAAGCACAATGGGAAAGACTGCTAAAATATTAAGCTTTCAGACTGAGTCCATCTTCTGAAATAAAAACCAGGCACACTACCACAAGATTAGCGGAAGGCACAGACTGGGGAGGAGGAGAGATTGCAAGGAAAGGTTGGGGAAAGACACTTTGCTACCTGTAGGAGAGTGCAGGGATGTGGTGGGGACAGGATAGGGCTGCTAGCGTTTTGTGGCTGTGCTTTGTCAGGGGTGGGGGAGAGTGAGAGGGAAGAGTATGGCGAGAAATAGGGAAGGGGAAAAGACTGGAAGCTGCATTGGTGGATTAGGAAGCATGTGCAGTATTGGATTGGAAGCGGAGAAGTTAATTGCTGGGTTTAGGACAGGGACTACTGGAGACAGAGGCCAAGGAGTTTCGTGGAAAAGGGATATGTTTTAGGGGGAGGTTATGCTGCACAGTTCCAAAAAGCTGGAGTACGTGGAAATAATTCAAATGGTGCCAGCTGTGAAGTAGTCATTAAAGAAAAGAACATCATACTGAGTAGAACACTCAGCAGCTAAGTGATCCAGCTGCACCTTAGCCACAGATTGGCAGGGCCATTCATGCAGACAGCTTGGTAGTTTCACGCCCATGCAGATAGCCGCAGAGTGGTTGCAGCATAGTTTGTAGATGACATGGGTGCTTTTACAAGTAGTCCTTACTTTTATGATGCAGAAGATGCCTGTGACCTGATTGGAGTAGGTTGTAGTGGGTGGATTTATGGGATAGGTTTTGCATTTAGGTCTATTGCAGGGATATGATCCTTGATGCAAGTGTTTGTGACAAGGGACGGAGTAGGGATGGGCAGAAGTACTGCGTGGGGTTGGCGGGCAGCAGGGTACCACTGTGCAAGGGGTGGTGAGTACAGTAGGTAGGCCATTTCTACTTTCCAGTCATGGCTAGAGGTATTCAGAACACTGGCAGAGAATGTGATTGACTTGCTCCAGCCCTTACTGGTATTGAGCCTCGAGGATAGCTCTCCATTATGGCCAGACAGTGGATATTTTTGTCTTCATAATTATAGTATATTACCTGAAAAACTCAAACAAGGCACACAAATCACATTTACTTCAATAGCAATATATTTATTAACTATGTATTTCTAGTACTTAATTCTTTTAGTACCACAACTAAATCTGCTAATAAAAAAACTGCAAAAAAATCTCTTAATGAGTTACCCAAAAAATTATACTACTTTAAACCCTACTGAATTTGTTGTCTGTTAATTAATTTATTTTGATGTGCTTAAGTTCTAGATGGTTATTTCCCACTATGGGATCCATCCTCTTATACAGTAGATATGTGTGAGATGTTATGTAAGTGGACAGACAACATATGGGAGATCTGTTTCTGGGCGAGGTTGAGAGATTAATTTCAGTCTGTGAAGACCTCAGTGAGATTCTTGGCATATTTGGAGAGGGACTGTATGACACAAAAATTGTGATGACCATTGGTACTGAAGCTGTATGGAAGGGACTTCTTGGTATGAAATGGATGTCAGCTGTCAGAATGGAGGTATTGTTTATCTGATGGAGACAGAAGTACTGATGTATCCTTGAGGTGAAGGTCAACATCAAGGAAGTTGGCATGTTGCATTGAGGAGGACCAGGTGAATGGACTGTACACTATACATTGTTGAATTTCTTTATACAATCCTTGGAATAATCAGACTTATCAGTCATGAAAGCTCAACTAAAATGTTCCATTCTTTAATGGAGATTTACCTGTCTTATCAAAAGACCCTCGTACTTAGTAGTTATCCGTCATATATATGACCAGAATGAAAAGGAACAGTTTACAGTGTTACTGAATCTGGTTTACGTAACACCTACTGTGATGGTGTTAGGGATGGTGACTTTCATGTAGTAAGCTTTTTTCTGAAATTAGTTATTTTATTCAAATTGCTAGTTACTTTTCAAATCTATGTTTGATGTCTCCTCAGGCAATGACAGGCTGTTAATTTTGTTATTTATTTCAATCACAAATGCTCCTTCAGTTTTTAGTCTCTTGTATAAGGCAAGACTCTGAGAAATGAGAAACATGTTCTTAACTCTTGTACCTCCTACTTTCTCTTCTACTGCATGTTACGATTAGTTTTAATGCTATTAAGAAGGAAATTTCATAAAGTGCTTCAAGTGTGCATTTCAGTAAGCTGTACAATCATTTGATCCAATACTCAGCTGAGTTGATAATGTCAGAAATTTCCAGAAAATCTAAGATAATCTTAGGCCAGTTTCAAAATCTGAAACTTATAACAAGGCCTTATTCAGCAATATTTGGTTCATTGTATCTCCATTTCAGCCTCGTCACTTAGTAAAAATTTATATGTCTGTATGGCATGTTTAAGTGAACAACAGCAAGGTATTGCAACACCAAATTCATGTTTCTCTTGTCTTCTATGGTGGTTCTAGTTTGTAAATAGGTATTCATTTCTAGAATAGAAGGAGAAGAAACAATTTAAGTTTATATTGACACTTGATATACCTGTTGTTATGGAGTAATTGGTGAAATAGTTTTATGGCAGCATATTTCAAACGTTTCTGAGCTGTTGAAAGCTTTAACTGTCAGTAATAAAGTTATACAGTTTCTTGCAGTGATAAAGATGTCAGTTTTAATATTCATTTCAAACAGTGATGGATTACTTAAGACAGATGACATTAGTGAATATATGTTAGAAGAGATACCAACAAAATGACAGTTTGTGATCATGTCATATTATATTCACCATTTGCATTAGAGTAATAAACACTTTTATTCTTAAGATATCACTCTGTGTGACATGAGTGCAAAAAATTAAAGATTGTTTATTAAAACACATGGCCCATGCGCTTTGTTAATTTGGAAACATTATACAATACCTGACAAAAAGTGTAAAGCACCCAGAATGGGAGAAAGAAACAAAATGAAACTTCATGGATTGATACAGTATGTGACGTTATTTCAGATATTACAATATGAGTTCAAATTGATTTTGAACTTGGCAGCATCAGCTCACTAATCAATATGATCTTATATCTCTTCTGGCCTGCATGTATGACTATGTTGAGAATAGTGCATAAAACCTGTTATATCCTCTCCTGGGGAGGGCTGGAAAACAGTTGTAACTAGCCTTTGGTATCATTGATACTGGAATTGGTGTGGGGCTGATGTCCAAGCTGATCCCACACTTGTTCGTTGGGGGAGATCTGGAATCTTGCTGGCCAAAAGAGTAGACTACCTCAACATCATGCAGACAGTTCATTGAGACATGTTCCATGTGTGGGTGGTGAGTGTCCTGTGGAAAATTGGCACCACAATAGTGTTGCCTGAGAAGTAACATATGAAGAGGCACTAAGTTCTTGATGAAATATTGTGACATCAGAAGTCCCTCACTGACTACCAGCTGTAACCAGAAGTCATACCTGGTGGCTCTCCAGACTGTGATGGCAGGAATAACACTGAAGTGGCTCTATAAAACATCGAAAGAATGTGACCTCTCTCCAGGTTGCCACCATACACAGTAACAGTGATCGTTTAGGTTAGTGCAGAACCACAATTCATTGTTGAACACAATGCAATGCCATTCATCAGTACTCCAGTCTTCCTGTGCACAGCATCATTCAAAATGTAGCTGTTTGTGTTGTGATGTTTAGTGATAGCCTAAAAAGGGACAGCAATTGCCTAATCCAACTGCTACTAGTCTCTGATCAATGGTGCAGGATAACACAGGATGTTGTAGGTAGGCCCTTGTTTGTTCTTAAATGGCAGGTGCAAATGTGACAGGGTTATGAAGTGCTTCATGTACAATATGGTGATACTCCCTTGTGGTGGTTACATGTGGTTGACAGGAACCCTGATGCTGAGTATGCTTTCCCTTACACTCCCATGCAGTGCAACAATGGCCTATTGCCACATCCAAATGCCCCACAAATCTGGATACTGCTCAGCTCACTGAGCTGGCTGGATGAGAACCCACAATGAGATTACTTTCTAGCTCTATCAGGTACTGACAATTCTGTCTCGTGTAAGTGGCATCTCCAAGTCCTTCACAGGAATAACTAAACATCTGATACAGTTCACTCCCCTTATATACCCTACCAGTCCTGGTAACAACACTAAACGTGACAAAAAGTAATGCACTCTAATGGCCTTTCTGCCTGTTACAGAAAACTGCAACTCTAATCACTTATGTACCTGCCAATGGTGTCTGCGCATATGAAATTACATTTACATTTGACCATACCCTCTGAGTGCTTCACTTTTGTTTTGTCAGATTGAGTATTTGGTCCACTGCCAATTTATTCATTTCAAGCTGAATTGAGATATGTGTCACTGTGGTCACATCACTGGATTCATATTTAGTAGAAGTGCAGTTCATATGCCAGTCGTTCCAAACCTTTCAGGAATTGTCAAGACGTTCCTTTCAGTGAGGCAATTGCTGATTCCTCCTTTCTTTTTGTCCTGCCTAGCATGGATATCCAGTGACTTTTATGTTGTTAGACATTAACCTATAGTGATCTTTTTTTAGTTGTTGCTGTTTATTGTTGTATTATTAGAACCCGCAAAATAAATCATCTTGCTTCGAACTGCAATGTTAGCATTCAAAACCCAGTTTATAAATTTAATTTCTGGAAACAATGTTATTGTTGTCTTACAATAAAATATTCATAATGCAATTCAAAAGCAATTCTCCGGCAAATTATTTCTACATAGCTTGTCAGGGAAGAAGTGACAGTAAACTAAACATCATTCAAATAGTTGTCTGACTGGTAATATTCACTATGATTCACAGTAAAATCAAGAAGAAAGAATATTTAAAAATGTAATGGGCCTCAAATATTGTCTATCATAAATATTTCTCTGTTTATCAGCCTCCTGGTTTGTGAAATAGACCTCGAAACCTAATGCATATTTCTATAAACTATGCTCCTTTGGCTTGAATTTGCCAAATTGATTCTTAAGCTATGCTAGTTTGAGTAAACTAGGAAACCTTAATAAGCGAAAATTTTTCAAGAGTGGGTTCAAAATATTGTGAATCCCCATTCCTACTTTTGCTCACCAGGCAATACAACCTCCTGTTTGAAAATGGAAGAGCACATATTGGATTAGCTTTTGTAACTGGATTTAAATTAAAAGGAAGTTAAAAGTTTAGAATTTGTTGGAAAATTGTTACACGTTTCCATATTTAGATGAGCTTATTTGTCAGAATTATGTAAAACAAATTTAAGAGCTAGTTATTCAGACAGAAAGAACTTCTTATGGCAAAATGTACAGATAGCAACCACCGAATAGTAATCAAGATCCAGATTGATATCACCTTTGGTGTCTACTTGTCAAGGTTCGTGAGCAAAATCATTGTTAGAACTTGAGCTTTTATACTTTCTTTTAACTTTCCTCTTAGTGTTGGCTGAATTACTCTTTCATGTTGCTCCACGTCTTGAAGCCTCATTTGAAGTGTTTGTGCCTTTAGAAGCATAAAAGGTTTTCAGGTTTTTCTTACAAGAAGTACTAGTCAACACCATTTTCTCAGGACTCCTCAGTTTTGAGACACTGGCTGAAATTTTGGCACATCTTTTACATCCATGGGCAAGTTTATAGGATATAGTGATGGCATCAGATGTAGAATGTGACATGATTTGAGGTTGATCTTCATCAATAGACTGAACCTGGCTGTCAGTGCAATGTGATACAGGCCTAAGTGCTAGATCAGCTGTGACTATATTTGCAAGTAGTTAAGGCCCACAATGATCTTCAGAAATAGGCTTTGGTTGGTTATCATTCAGTTCATGAATACAGTCAACTTCAGTAAATTCTGAGTCATTATAAGGACAGTTACCAGTGCCATGAGAACCATTCTGTGCATTTCTCACGATTGCTGCTCCATCGTATGCTTTGTCCATGAGTTCAGCTACTTCACACCGTGTCCCAACTCTACCCTAGTTACTGTAAATCCACGTCTCAATTTCTTGAATATAAAGTTTTAAATGGCTTCATGAAAGCAATATCTAGAGGGTGCATCCTATGCATGCTATGAGTTGTAATACAGACATGGACAAAATCTTGGAATAGCTCCTGGAGGAACTCCCGTCATTAGCTTCAAGTCCTGCTTTTTTCTGGGGTAAGCTATATTGGAGTGACATACTAGCTGGCACCTGACATGGTGTTCAGATATCCCCTCTCGGCCAATGACACTGTAAATTGCCAATTTTCCTTACACACAAATAAGTTTCACATTTTTGCTTTGGACAGTTGTGATTCCAGTTTTGTGTATGTTAAATGTTCTGGTAGGGTTGAACTTGATTTTAGCTGATCTGCTTTTAGAATACAGAAAAATGACTTCACATTGTCTTGAATAAAGCCTAAGTTTCCAGCTCTTGTCAATGATTGTGGTGTTCCTGTTGTTAACTGGGAACAATTTCTTTTCAAAAATAAGTTAATCCAATTTTAATGTGCCATATTTACTGGTATATAAGAGGGGTGAGGCAGATTGTTCTTTAAGGCAAGCTCAAACCCTATCTGCTTTAACTCCTTACACGTCAAACCAAAAATAATCTTTTCCCCTTCTGTATAGTACTAGATCAGTTCTTTCTCTACTTCACATGTCATCATGTGTTTCCTTCCAAGTGTCCACCCCCGTTAGCTGAGTGGTCAGTGTGGTGGAATGCCATACCAAGGGGCCCGGATTTGATTCCCGGCTGGGGTAGGAGATTTTTCTCTACTCAGGGTCTGGGTGTTGTGTTGTCTTCATCATCATTTCATTCCCATCTCTGACGCACAAGTTGCCCAGTGTGGCATCAAATGCAATAAGTACTTACCCTCTTTGCCGAACTTCCCCAAGTGAGGGACTCCTGGCCCACAATGCTGTATGCTCATTTCCATACTTCCTACCAAGTTTCTATCATACAACTGAGTTTCCTTTTCAGTTTGTCCTTTTGCATGTCTTACAATGTACTCTCAAATTGTTGATCTGGGTACTTCATACATCTTCAATGCTCTCATCATTCCCATTTCTTTTTTTCTGGACAGCCAGACAGAAGTAACTATGTCATTTATTGGTTACAAATTAAAACAATTGATCCTAATATCGCCTGGTGGTAATATCAGTATCCATTTGATGGATGATATTGGGAATGCAATTCATTCAACTCCAATATACACATGACAGATTTTCAAACACCTTTCCTGATTTTTAATAATATGACTGGAATCCTTATTTACTATAATTTCCAATGGTTTAAATGAAATGTAAACATGTACCTAGCAGTTTCCTTGATTTATTGCACTCAGTAAAAGTGCTGGACACAGCCTCAAACACTATAGATGCCATACTGTTTCCTCCATCACTCTTATAAAGCTTGCAACTAACATTGGCTATTGCAAAATTGCAGAAATTCAAGGTTATCACAAAACTCACAGATGACATGAGTAGCAGCTTCAAAATACAAGTAGGTGATAGTGGTGTAGGGGCAATACCATTTATCACCAGACTGTTACTGGTATCTTATTCATAACATTAATTAAACACTATTGTCAGTATTTCATGAAATGATAATATAAATTGTATGAGATAATTATTTATCCATGATATGTATGTGTTGCAGTCTGATTAAGTACTTCTAAACAGTTACAGGCTACACATTGTACAGTACTTCATCCTATACTTGAAACTTCATACTCACCCATAACACATAACATAACTTCTAATTCGACAAACATAGAAATAAAACTGCAAGAAATTTACAAAATGGCTGCAGTATATTCACATATCACTGTTCCTTATAGCACTATGTATCATTGACTGTTACATAAAAATTTGTGGAAATTACATCATCGTAAAGGATGGAAGGGCTGAAATGGACATTATGCTATAGATTATGTAAACCACCATAAATCAGCAGTTCTGGTTACATGATTATACATTCTGTTTCACTTATAGAATTCATACACTGTGAAGCCTTCACTTATTGCAGTCAAGACCTTTAAATATTGTAGTACAAATGAAAGAGGACTTTGAAATAGTCCTACTGTAGAGAATCTCCCTCCAGAGTTTGGCACATAATTGTATTCAAAACAATATCCATTCAAAGATAATAGCAAATGTTTCACTTTCTTTACATAGCTTAATAATTCTATGAGTAACATAGCTTCTTGATATTATGAAAAACATTCCCCACAACACAGCTGATGTGCAAATTTTTATTTTCTTTTAAAATATATGTGGAACTGTTGATACAAATAATTGTTGATCTTTAAACAGTGGAATGTCCAGGATGGAATGTAACAATATTAGGAAAAGGATAGTCGGTACTCACCTTATAGTTGAGATGCTGAATCGCAGATAGGCACAGCAAAGAGACTGTCTGAAAGTGAGCTTTCAGCTGATTAGGCCTTCAATGGAAACAAACATGCACACACAGACCCTAACGTCTGCCAGCGTCTGGCTTCAGTAGCCAGAGACTGTGGTCATGTGTGTGTGTGAGTTGCAATTTCATAAGTGTGTGTGTGTGTATGTTTTCTATTTCCAACAAAGGGCTAGTTGTCCGAAAGCTCACTTCCTGACAGTCTTCTTCTTGTGCCTATCTGCGACTCGGCATCTCAGCTGAATGGGGTGCAAAAAATAACCTTTTCAGTTATTAATCTTTCTTACACAGTCAGTAAAAATGAAGAGTTTACAGAAATGCATTGCCTTGATTAGGGGCAGTTATTATGTGTAGTAAGAGAAGTAACAGTTTTGATCTAATGAAACTATGTGGTTCCAGAGACCATTTCAATTCTCAAACATCTATCAAACAATGAAACTCCAGGTTGGAATATCAACAATTGTAGGAAAAGTACTGATTGCTACTTGCTGTTAAGATGACCCATTGAGTAGCAGACAGGCACAACAACACATTACAGCTTTTGGCCACAGCCTTCTTCATCAAAGTAAACACACACAACCACACTCCCACAAGCAAGCACACCATATACACACATGACCACTACCACCACCAGCACCTCACACCAGAATAACATCTATGATATTCATATACATACCGAAGTGACAAATGAAAACTTCTCCTGAGGAAAGGGTTCGAACCTGGATCTCCTCCTCACTATGCAGATGTACTAAACACTATGCCACACTAGTACAGTGGCTTTGCACAACTACTCACCCAACCCTGGCATGCCTCCCTCCTCAATCCCAATTCTCTTTCATGCCTCAGCCCACTTAGTATTCCCCCTAAACTAGGAATGCCAAGTTAGCTGAGGAGTGAACAGGAATTTGGATCGAGGAGGGAGGCTTGCAGGTTTGTCCACGCAGTTGGGTAATCTCACTGTGCCAAGATGGTGAAGTGGTAGCATGTCTGCCTAGTGAGCAGTTGATCTGGGTTCGAATCTGCACCTTGGTACAAATGAATTAATATATTTTCAAATGAACCAGTATGTGCAGTGTGGCCCTTAATTGTCATTTTCTTCTGTGCAGTCTGCTTACCTTGAGACAGCAGCTTTCTAGGAGGAGAGGGGGTGGGGGAAGGAAAGAGAAAGAGAGATAAGAAATGCAAAAGCATAGTATCCTATAACAACAAATTCAATGAATAACAACTGAGATCACTCACATATATGAGGGAATGCAGACTGTATACAGAGAAGGACAGCATGTATTTGGACAGGTATTTTTGACTTACAAGAGGAAATCATAAAAAGTTCTTAAAATTAAAGTTAAAACAGTTTTGATCCCAATAGAACATTGATTAAAAGACTGCAACTGATTTCAGCCAAAAAATGACCATCTTCAGACCATATACACTGATAGGTAAGTACAATTCCAATATGGAAGGAAATATACCTTGTACTTATCTTATTGTATCTGAAGGTGATTGCTATTTGTCTGAAACTGGTTGAAATTTGTTAGAAAATGTTCAGTTATGACCAAACTGTTTTAATTTTAATTTTAAAGTGCTCCATGAAGATTACTGTTCTATTCTCCTTATAATGCTTTCTAAAATTACATAATGAAATGCTGTAAAACCTGACCTGACAGATGCCTGAAGGTAGACATCAACTATCCTATAAAAGCCCACTTCTCATGGTTCAGGCAACAGTATTAAATGAAAAATGTAGAGATATAGTTCAGGGCCTGTGTATTGTTCCTGTGGGGCTCTATAGCCCAAATGAGACTTATTACAGAGCAGACAGACACATATGTGAAAGGAATGGTAGGAGAACCTAATATGGGGCATAATGGGAGTACCCTCTAGTATGTACTTCACAGTATTTTGGGGAGTGAGATTATAGATGTAGAAATAGATCTCTTTATTTTAAAAACAATTGTTTGCCTTTAGTCTCATGCTTTCAGCTGCATAGTGTTTCAAAAAGATATTCCTGAGCCCATACCGTGAGAAGCTAACTACACTAAGGTGACAAAAGTCATGGGATACCTCCTAATATTGTGTTGGACCTCCATTTTCCCTGTTTAGTGCAGCAACTCAACACAACATTGAACTCAACAACTCGTAGGAAGTCCCCTGCAGAAATATTGAGCCTTGCTGCCTCTATAGCCATCCATATTACGATAATGTTGCCAGTGGAGGGCCTTATGCATGGTCTGCCCTCTTGATGATGTCACATAAATATTTGATGGGATTAATGTTGAGGCATTGGGGTGGCAAAACCATTTGCTCAAATTGTCCAGAATGTTCTTCCAACCAGTTGTGAGCAACTGTGGCCCAATTACATTGTGCATTATTACCCATAAAAATTCGGCCACAAATGGCAGAAAATGGCCTCCAAATAGCCAAACATAACCATTTACAGTGAATGATCAGTTCAGCTGTCCCAGAGGACACTGTCCATTCCATGTAAACACAGCACACATAATTGTGGAGTCGCCTCCAGCTTGCACAGTGCTTCATTGAGAACTTGGATCCATGGCTTCCATGGGATCTGTGCCACACTCAAACCCTACCATCAGCTCTTACCAACTTAAACCAGGACTCATCTGACCAGGCCATAGTTTTTATATTATCAGATGTGGTCACGAGCCAAGGAGAGGCACTGCAAGGGATGTCATGCTGTTAGCAAAGGCCCTCGCTTTGGTCGTCTGTTGCCATAATCCATTAGTGCCAAAATTCACTGCACTGTTCTAACAGATAAGTTTGTTGTACATGCCACAAACATTTCTGCAGTTATTTCACAGAGTGTTGCCTGTCTGTTAGCACTGACAACTGTAAGCAAACACTGCTGTTCTTGATTATTAAGTGAAGGCCGTGTTACCTTCAAGAAGAGCTTTCAGTTGCTGAATTTTGTATAGTTTCATGTGTAAACATCAACACAACACACGCTAGATGGACATTGGGGGCTGAAACTATGGGGGATGTGTTCGACATCTGTCTCAAACAATTGTGGATGGCCCAGCGATTTACCTTTACACAAACAACCTGTTCCTTGGAATTGTTCATGCCATCATCTAATGCTGTGTACTGTAGGAGGATTCACACCATCCCAGTACAAAAGTCATGCTGAACCATTATTATTGAACTGCACTGCATAAAACATAGAACAGGAAACCCTTTCTGTTGTTCTGACACCATTTCTGCAAGAACTAGACAGGGTGCACCCAGCTGGTACCTAGCAGGAATCATGTAAAACTCGAGAATTTGCTCCTTTCAACAGTACGTTGTTCATGCATACATCTCAAATAACATAAATCGGATGATTCTTTTTGACACATCCTGTATAATTTAAAACATCGGTAGACCATAGAATGTCTGCTTGTAGATCTGAAAAGGAAAGTTGCATTACATTGCTTCCTGGAGAAGATATATGTCTTTCAAATGACAGCAGCAAAGCACTGTGAATTATGGTACGATATGCTTATGATAATACATTTCACATCAACAGAGTCATGATAGTCAAGTATTTTATGTTAGAGGATGGTGCTTTAATTATTGAAACTAGTCATTTGCACCTTTTTAATTAATGTCAATATTGCAGTCACTACATGCCAGTGATGATACTATTTCAAAATCTCACACCTTTGACAGTGTGACAGCTTATGTTATACGGAACTATAGCCTGCACCCATCATTAACATTATTTCACTTTTTACCTTGACTTTGAACAAAACTCTGGAGACAATAGCTATACAGGCATGTAAATAATTGGAATGCTGCTTCTTTCATTTGTTACCGGTGTGTTCTCTCTCTCTCTCTCTCTCTTTCTCCCCCCCCCCCCCCCCCCACGCCCTCCCTCTCATCTATCACTCAGAGGAGCACCTTTCCCTTTCTGTCTTGCCTTCCTTACTTTCCTCCACAGTTTGCTCACTCTGCTTCTGTGCTAACAAACCATGTCAGGTTTGATGTTGGCACCATTTACAGTCACTTAGTGAATGGGCCTCTTTATCCAGCTGGACCTCCCCCCATGAACCATAGACCTTGCCATTGGTGGGGAGCCTTGCGTGCCCCAGCGATACAGATAGCCGTACCGTAGGTGCAACCACAACGGAGGGGTATCTGTTGAGAGGCTAGACAAACATATGGTTCCTGAAGAGGGGCAGCAGCTTTTTCAGTAGTTGCAGGGGCAACAGTCTGGATGACTGACTGATCTGGCCTTGTGACACTAACCAAAACGGTCTTGCTGTGCTGGTACTGCGAACGGCTGAAAGCAAGGGGAAAGTACGGTCATAATTTTTTCTCGAGGACATGCAGCTTTACTGTATGGATAAATGATGATGGCATCCTCTTGGGTAAAATATTCTGGAGGTAAAATAGTCCCCCATTCGGATCTCCAGGCGGGGACTACTCAGGAGGACATCGTTATCAGGAGAAAGAAAACTGGCATTCTACGGATCGGAACGTGGAATGTCAGATCCCTTAATCGGCAGGTAGGTTAGAAAATTTAAAAAGGGAAATGGATAGATTAAAGTTGGATATAGTGGAAATTAATGAAGTTCGGTGGCAGGAGGAACAAGACTTTTGGTCAGGTGAATACAGGGTTATAAATACAAAATCAAATAGGGGTAATGCAGGAGTAGGTTTAATATTGAATAAAGCAATAGGAATGCGGGTAAGCTACTACAAACAGCACAGCGAACGCATTGTTGTGGCCAAGATAGACACGAAGCCCACACCTACGACAGTAGCACAAATCTATATGCCTCCTAGCCCTGCAGATGCCGAAGAAATTGAAGAAATGTATGATGAGACAAAAGAAATTATTCAGATAGTGAAGGGAGACGAAAATTTAATAGTCATGGGTGACTGGAATTCGAGAGTAGGAAAAGGATGAGAAGGAAACGGAGTAGGTGAATATGGATTGGGGTTAAGAAATGAAAGAGGAAGCCGCCTGGTGGAATTTCGCACAGAGCACAACTTAATCATAGCTAACACTTGGTTCAAGAATCATAAAAGAAGGTTGTATACATGGAAGAAGCCTGGAGATACTGACAGGTTTCAGATAGATTATGTAATGGTAAGACAGAGATTTAGGAACCAGGTTTTAAATTGTGAGGTATTTCCAGGGGCAGATGTGGACTCTGACCACAATCTATTGGTTATAAACTGTAGATTAAAACTGAAGAAACTGCAAAAAGGTGGGAATCTAAGGAGATGGGACCTGGATAAACTGACTAAATCAGGGGTTGTACAGAGTTTCAGGGAGAGCATAAGGGAACAATTGACAAGAATGGGGGAAAGAAATACAGTAGAAGAAGAATGGGTAGCTTTGAAGGATGAAGTAGTGAAGGCAGCAGAGGATCAAGTAGGTAAAAAGACGAGGGCTAGTAGAAATCCTTGGGTGACAGAAGAAATATTGAATTTAATTGATCAAAGGAGAAAATAAAAAATGCAGTAAATCAAACAGACAAAAAGGAATACAAACGTCTCAAAAATGAGATCGACAGGAGGTGCAAAATGGCTTAGCAGGGATGGCTAGAGGACAAATGTAAGGATGTAGAAGCTTATCTCACTAGGGGTAAGATAGATACTGCCTACAGGAAAATTAAAGAGACCTTTGGAGAAAAGAGAATCACTTGTATGAATATCAAGAGCTCAGATGGAAACCCAGTTCTAAGCAAAGAAGGGAAAGCAGAAAGGTGGAAGGAGTATATAGAGGGTCTATACAAGGGCGATGTACTTGAGGGCAATGTTATAGAAATGGAAGAGGATGTAGATGAGGATGAAATGGGAGATATCACACTGCGTGAAGAATTTGATAGAGCACTGAAAGACCTAAGTCGAAACAAGGCCCCGGGAGTAGACAACATTCCATTAGAATTACTGACAGCCTTAGGAGAGCCAGTCCTGACAAAACTCTACCATCTGGTGAGCAAAATGTATGAGGCAGGCGAAATACCCTCGGACTTCAAGAAGAATATAATAATTCCAATCCCAAAGAAAGCAGGCGTTGACAGATGTGAAAATTACCGAACTATCAGTTTAATAAGTCACGGCTGCAAAATACTAATGCAAATTCTTTACAGGCGAATGGAAAAACTGGTAGGAGCTCACCTCAGGGAAGATCAGTTTGGATTCCGTAGAAATATGGGAACACATGAGGCAATACTGACCCTACGATTTATCTTAGAAGCTAGATTAAGGAAGGGCAAACCTACGTTCCTAGCATTTGTAGACTTAGAGAAAGCTTTTGACAATGTTGACTGGAATACTCTCTTTCAAATCCTGAAGGTGGCAGGTGTAAAATACAGGGAGCGAAAGGCCATTTACAATTTGTACAGAAACCAGATGGCAGTTATAAGAGTCGAGGGACATGAAAGGGAAGCAGTGGTTGGAAAGGGAGTGAGACAGGGTTGTAGCCTCTCCCCGATGTTGTTCAATCTGTATATTGAGCAAGCAGTAAAAGAAACATAAGAAAAATTCGGAGTAGGTATTAAAATCGATGGAGAAGAAATAAAAACTTTGAGGTTCACTGATGACATTGTAATTCTGTCAGAGACAACAAAGGAGTTGGAAGAGCAGTTGAACGGAATGGACAGTGTCTTGAAAGGAGGATATAAGATGAACATCAACAAAAGCAAAACAAGGATAATGGAATGTAGTCAAATTAAGTTGGGTGATGCTGAGGGAATTAGATTGGGAAATGAGACACTTAAAGTAGTAAAGGAGCTTTGCTATTTGGAAAGCAAAATAACTGATAATGGTCAAAGTAGAGGGGATATAAAATGTAGACTGGCAATGGCAAGGAAAGCGTTTTGAAGAAGAGAAATTTGATAACATCAAGTGTAGATTTAAGTGTCAGGAAGTCGTTTCTGAAAGTATTTGTATGGAGTGTAGCCATGTATGGAAGTGAAACATGGACGATAAATAGTTTAGACAAGAAGAGAATAGAAGCTTTCGAAATATAGTGCTACAGAAGAATGCTGAAGATTAGATGGATAGATCACATAACTAATGAGGAAGTATTGAATAGAATTGGGGAGAAGAGGAATTTGTGGCACAACTTGACTAGAAAAAGGGATCGGTTGGTAGGACATGTTCTGAGGCATCAAAGGATCACCAATTTAATATTGGAGGGCAGCGTGGAGGGTAAAAATCGTAGAGGGAGACCAAGATTCAGATTCAGAAGGATGTAGGTTGCAGTATGTACTGGGAGATGAAAAAGCTTGCACAGGATAGAGTAGCATGGAGAGCTGCTTCAAACCAGTCTCAGGACTGAAGACCACACAACAACATCCAGCTGGAATGTTTTCTGCATCTGGTCAGACACCCATCCCATCTCTATAGGCTAGCAACAAAAGAGCAGCCTGTGTTAAATGTAGCTTGTTATTCGGTAGGCTTATTTGTCATTTTCATGGTGCTTGGTTGTCATTCTACTGTCTTCCCTGAAATTCACTGAGAAATTAAGAAATTAGTGTGTGTAAAAATATAAATGCTTTTACCAAACTATTTGTTGTTTGGGGGGGGGGGGGATTTCATGATCTTATGATATTGTCTCACTTGGATCTGCAGCTACTAGACATTAGGAGAATGTTTGCCAAAGGTGTGCTACACAGACTACAAATCCATTGTTTATATACTCTTGATTACAGAGAAGAAAAATTTCTAAAGGTACAAAGCAGCAAATTTTCAAAACTCATTCTTGTGGATAGATAAAATCCGCATGGTACAGTAACACTAGATACCGATAGTAGTTTAAATTTAATGTGTGGATTGGAATTTTAAGTGCCTCTTTGATACATCCAAATTTCTAACTGGCACGTATTACAGATACTGTGTATACAATGTGTTTTTAAAAATAAAATATAGAACCACTGCTTTGTGTATGAGAAAGCTCCAATATTGCTTCAGGTACACAGGAATCTATCTGCAATTACTGGTGGACTAGTACAGACAAATCAGTTCCGTGGAAAACAGATTCCCCTTGACATCATTTCTTTTCAATATGTGTTGAAAGCCAGTTTAAACCTATGTAACAAAAATGTATTAATTAAATAAATGAGTTTTTCATAAGGACAATGTCAATTCATTGAATAATGATTATTGTATCACTGGGTGGAGTAGTAGTGTTTGCTATAATCAGAACACTCAACATTTCAAATTGTAACTCCTAAATATAATTATGTGATATATAGTTGTTCAACATGTGCTTCTGAAATTTCTCTATGGCTTCTTTGTCAGGAAGCTGATTAAGGTTTACATTGCAATCAAAATAACATTCCTTCAGCTACTCATATCTTCTTCACTTGTTGTTACCCGTCCTTCCCTTGTAAAATTTAAAAGAGAACTGTGTATAATATACATTTTCTTCACAGGCTCTGATAAGGAATGGTAAAAGCAAGGTGAGTTCATCATACTCTTAAGATTGCTAATTCTTTTCTATGAGAGGACATCATAATATACAATGAACAGCCCACCCTCCCCTGACACACACACACCAGGGTGCGATTTATGCTTTAACAGTGGGGGAGGGGGGGGGGGGGGGTTAGTAGAATTATATTTGTTACTAGCTTGGACTATGGCATTACGCATGGTTCAACAGCTATTTATAAACAGATGTTAATGCCGAAACTCACTATTCACGCGTATGCACTATCAGAAAAGCCATCCCTTGTTATTTCTTTAAAAGTACATTATAGATAAAGCTTATTTACAAAATCATCTACATACAGGTATACAAGGGGAATTCAGAAAGTAGAGGCAAATTTGTGAAATGCTGTACTTATTCTGATGATAGAAAACTGAAACATATTAATAGTATTAATAGTAAGACTTATTAAAAACTTTCAGTGTTCGGCTCCACAAATTTAAATTATATGTAAAGTTTTACTACAGTGTGTGGGAAACAAACATCCCAGGTTGGGATGCATAAACTAAAACCAGAGGAGGGGATGGTCTGATGCAGAGGGGGGGAAATCCCCCCCAACCCCTCCCCCCTGCAAATCGCAGACTGACACACACACACACACACACACACACACACACACACACACACACACATACATACAATCAGTAATGTGTAAGAAATGCTACACCGAATTTACCAACATTAGTGAATCCTTGTAAAGCTACAAGGAACAACTGGTAACTCTGTGTATAATTAACACACATAAGTGCAGAAGAGAATTGTAATGATACTGTGTACCATATCCCACATTCCATACTGTACCCTGCAGAGTGCTGAGTGGAAAACCATGTTACCATGAACTGTGAAGGCTGGTCTTAGAATTTGTCCCCTCTGCTGAATATGAGTTCAGTATTGTGTTATACTCAATGAATAATATATTAGCTCTTTTCAAATGACCATTTTTTTCAGAGATAGTGATGAATGCAGCTTTGATTACTAGAAATTCTGATGCTGTGAGACTTTCCTCATCATGCTTTGCTGTGGGTAGCTGAGGGCTCCGCAAAGTTACTTTAGTTTATAGTCTTTCAGACATTAGTAATCCTGCAAAGTGATTAATAAGATAATACAGAGCAATTTTGAGCATCTCTCTTAGTGATTGTTAATTTGATCATTATGCAAGTAATTAGTTATATTATGTCAATGTGTCTGTGTCACTATACGCTTTCCCAGTCAAAGAGAAGCAACAGTTTGTATGTGTGCTATAATGTCTTGTATATTTCTGTGGAGTAGGAGGAACTGTTTACAATTCCATACTACTCAATTAGTCACAGCATTGTCACCAGTAACGTATCCAGCTCTGTTGTGCATCTCACTGCATAATTGGTACAATTCATTATCTGCATGGCACTGTGATTTACTGTTATAATTGTGATTCACTGTTATATGTGCACTAGATGAGATGAAAATAAGCCATTCTACATTTAGAGAAGATGATCATTGTTATGGCATAAAGACAGTGATAGCATGCCAGTCGGAAACGACAGAGAAGAGAAGGCTGTGAGAAGAGGTCAGCCAATCGCATGCTGACTGACCTCCATCCAGGACGACAATGTGACAGCAGCGGCCCCTAGGTGAAGACAACATAAGTGCTGCACCCGACTGATGGCAACTACATTGATAGCAGCTTCAACATTAGCCACTTTGTTAGCCATCGCATTGTAGCCTCTTCATCAGCAAACCCTGTGTAGCTCAGTTAGAGATCAGCAGTCACTACAAGAATTCTCAGACCAAAGTTAAGTATTTGTACTTGTCTTGTTGTAAATAACACTCATTGATATGAGTTGTTTGATTGTTTGTCTACCGAACCGAGTATGCAGGATTTCTAGACACAACACTCGTAACATGTAACCCTGTCACTGTGCATGCCAGAGTAAGATTTAAATGAAGTACTCTTGCTGCTTGTCTTACAAAAGGAACACCTGGGTGAACTATACTTCTGCCCAAACTCTACTTAATCAAATTTTGTTCCCTCTGTATAATTATCTCTGAACATACGGGCGCAGTACGAGAAGAACAGTAGGTTCCTTCGGGTTTCCAACTCAATTTAGTGAATGGAAACTTACAGTATGTTCTGTTATATGCCTTTGTTGTTACTCTCAGAACATTTAAGAAGACAGTAATGTGATAACTGATACTTTTTTCCAACTATTCAGATTACAGATTAGTCATTTGGAATAAGTATGATTTCATCTAAATGCTTGAAATATTAATTCTTTTTAATGCAGAATTTTATGTAAATAGTTTGATGTGGTTATGTTCTATTGGGCATTTCTTGGAATTCTTCTAATGAATAGAGTGGAGTTCCTAACGAGAAACTGCGCAGCATTTTCTTTAACACTTGTTTTGTCATACTTTGTATTAAGAAAATGTGTTTTATGCACTATTTCAGTTGTCACATGAACCGTGCTGTTGTTAGGTCTTGCTAATATTTTCTATGGTGAGAGTAGAGATGTACATGATCTGCCACTGTACTCTTGTATTTGAATTACTAAAATTATGTTAGGTAATTCAGGACATATGTAGTTAACACTGCCCCAGGACATATGTAGTTAACACTGCCAAAATGTATAGATTGATTTCATATTAATGAACAAAATCATTCACTTTATAATATTATCAGCCCTTGTTGTTACTCTGACTCTCTTATTCTGAATTAGTAAACTATCAAATACTTTTTTGCTGGATGTCAAGAGCATGATAAAAAACAGCTCATCATCCAAGCCCTGGGAGCCAATGGAAATTGACCAGCTTCTGTAACAGTCTCTGTAATGCAGTGTCATGTGGATGCAGTACAGACAATCATGCATTCAGCAGAACTGCTCTCCCTGCTGGTTTTCTGACTTTCCAGACCTTATAGTCCTAAATTCCCATTGAGGAATTGGCATCACAAGGCAGAGTATACCCCATACCAGTTCCCCTACTGAGGAGAAATTCTTGCTAGTACAAGGAATTGAACCCGTGTCCACAACATGGCAGATATTTATGCACATTGATGTGGCTACTTTCCTTCATACTTGTCGAGCAGTGCTGGAAAAGGAGCTTCCTGAAATCATAACTGCCAAGGTGTATCCTGCCACCAGGTGCACAGCAGTTCTGTGCTGTGAGATGACACCCCCCCCCCCCCCCCCATCCCCTCCATGCCACAAAGAAGACAGTATTAGTACAGAGAAAAGGATTAATGAAATCTGGGGGAAAGATGCTGTAGTAGAAAGCTATGTTTATAAGAAAAATGACTTCCAATACATTTAGTAAACACTTGTGAACGTTTATCAGTAGATACGTTTGGGGTTCCTGGTCTATTTTGGCTCTTTCATCACAAATTTTGAAAAGATCTAAAAATTCATAAAAAAAAACGAATTTGACTAATGTCAGATTTTGGTAACAAAAAACGTGAAATCGGCATGAACGAATAACAATCGCCATTGTTTTAGTGCATTTTAACCATTTTTCTGTATATATTTACTCTTTTATAGTGCATTTTGATCTCTTTTTCAAGTATTTATTGTTTGTGTATGAGAAAAAAACATTTCTACATATTTTTATAAGAATAATTTAAATCGAAATTAAAGTGATGAACATTCGAAGATATATTTGAAAATATTACTGTTGTTGAAATACAATGACAATGATGAAAACAAACTGGATGTAAAATGTATTAATTGTAAAATAATTAAAGATTGAAGTTGTTTTTATCAAAATGTCATCCAAAGATAAAAATTGAGGCAAATGTAAAAAATGTACAGAATAATTTGTCGGAAACAAAAATTCTGTCGATAAAAAAATCTTCTTAAACCTGACTAAAAATCTGTCTTTATCTTGTACTCAGTTCATTTTCTTAACTTTAAATAAACTGCAACTATCTTGAACACAGTTAAATTTATCTTCAATTTGAACTCTCTAAATTTATCATATATTCATTTAAGTTTTAATAATTTCTTGATTCTTTTTTTGTATTTTTAAAATTTTTCTAACTTTGCCCTAATTTATACATTTTAACTTAATTTTCTGTCATAATTAATTTTCATGTACTTTATTAAACTTATTTTTCTTATAAATGGAGACAAAATTGTGACGGATGAATATAATTAATGTTCATGATTATTGTAAAATTGTTAATTTACTAGGTACAGTAATTTCAGCAAAATAATTTCAATTGCATTTATTATTAAACATGTTAATATGAAGTTAATTATGTCAAAACATTTGCCTGAGTTTGAACTTGAAATGATGATAATTTGTTAAGAATGATGAAAATAAACATTTGAAAGAAATATTTCCATTTTCTGCTAATTTATTAGAGAAACAAAAAAATAAAGAAACAGTTAATTAACATCTAGTTAATAAAGCATTTGGAAACAGGTTATATATTATAAATTTAGAGAACAATCCAAACATGCTTGGTCCAAATTTTTTTAATGTATCAAAATGAGAAATTGTGGAAACAGTGATGGAAAATTTAAAATTACATAATGGTTCGAAAGTCAATTTTGTAATTTTTGTGATTATATGATGAAATAATCAGATTCTGAAGAGACAATGGATATTAAATTGCTACACATAATTATAGAACAATGAATGAAAGAGATTTGATTAAATGTTATGAAATTGGAAAAAAGAATTTACATGATGAATGTCTGAATTTCAAATTCAAGGATCTGGTTGGAGTCTGGATCATGTTATTGAATTACAGTTAGCGATTAATAAATGTATTGAATTAAGAGGTTCAACTTACATCGAATTACCAGAAAAATATAAAAAGGCTTCTGTTTATGTTCAAAATTATGATCAAAAATATTTTTTGTTGCCAATAAAACCAGTATTATATCCTGTAGATAAAAATGTAGAGGCAGTTACAAAATATAAAAATGTTCAACTCATTATTGATCATATCTCAAAACATAAATAAATGAAATTTATTTGTGATATGTGTTCTTTACATTTTAACAATAAACAAATTTTAGATAGTCATATTTCAAACTGTTTAGTAAATATACCTCTAAAAGTGGAATTACCAGAGAAAAAGTCATATATAAGTTTTAAAAATTATCAATATACAATGAAAGTTTCTGATTTTGGAAGTTTACTTTTTAAAAATGGATAACTGTGAGCCTGATCTAGAAAAGTCATATACGGTCAAATATCAAAAAAGTGAACCAATAGGTTTCTGTTATTACATTAAACATATGAATTGATATAATATGAGTACATAGAGAGGGCCAAATTGTCATAAAAATTTATCGAATGTAAGTAAAAAGAAGTTGAAGAAATTGGAAGTTCATATTCTGAAATTGAAGAAATGAAATCGTTAGCATTTCAAGAACAATCAAGACATAAAAAATTTAAAAAAATATGTTCATTATGTAGAAGCCACTATTCACAATAAAGCAAAAAGTACATCCTCATCATCATTTAATTGGAAAGTACATAAAGCTGGTATCTAATAACTGTAATTGACAACAGAAACATCCATGTTTTGCACCAGCTTATTTACATAACCTCTTGGGATATGATACTGATTTGTCCATAAAGGAACTCAGTTGTGAGGAAAAAGAAGTAGATTTGATACATAACAATGAAGATAGATACATTAGTTTTGATAAAAAAAGAGCAAATTTGAAAATGAGGTTGTTCATATATTCAAATTTAAGGCTACTTCAACTGATATATTATCATCAAATTTAAGAAAGGATCAGGTGAAAGAAGTTACAAAACCTTTACAAAAGATCTACTAAATTTTGTAATTAAAATGGTGTTTATACTCATGACTGTATGGATAGTTCAAAAACTTTAAAGAAAGACTTCTTCCATGAAAACAAACATTCCATTATAAGTTAAATGAATGTGTTATTACTGATGAAGATTACGAATTTGCAGAATTAATTTGGGAAAAATTTAATACAAAAAGTCTTGCTGAATATCATGATATATATACTAAAACTATTGTATTGTTTTTGTCTATAGAGTTTTGAAAATTTTATGGAACTTTTTATAAAACTTATGATTTAAACCCATCTTGATGTTTTACAGCATTAGGTTTAGGTTGGAATTCGAGTTTAAAATGACAAAAGTTATATACAATTGTTAGCTGATTATGACATGATACTAATGGTTTGAAAAAGGTATCAGAGGCGGTATACCTCAATACAGAAATGAGAAATAAAGCAACAAATGATACTAAAAAGGTAACAATTTTTTCGTCTTCATGAATAAGTTAGTATCTGGAAAATCATTGAAAATATTAGAAACAGGATGGATATAAAATTAATTACTGATGCAAAAGTGTGAAGAACTTTTAAGAAAACTGAATTTCACAGGGAGAACAATATTTTGTCATGTAACGAGAGGGAGTAAGACCGACACTCACTGTGCAAGACAGAGTAACTTACCTCATTTGGCGATTCCGGCTACTTTCAATCAGGTACTGGAAGGTTTCTTGGGGAATGGCAGCCCATTCTTCATAGAGTGCTGCACTAAGGAGAGGTACTGATGTCGGTCAGTGAGACCTGGAAAGAAGTTGGTGCCAAAACATCCAAAAGGTGTTCTATTGGATTCAGGTCAGGCCTCTGTTTAGGCCAGGCCTCTACAGGGTTATTATTGTCATGTAACCACTCCACAGGCTGTGCATTATAAACAAATGCTCGATCATGCTGAAAGATGCAATCACCATCCTCGAATTGCTCCTCAACAGTGGGAAGCAAGAAGGTGCTTAAAACATCATTGAAGGCCTGTGCTGCGATAGTGCCATGCAAAACAAAGGCTGCAATCCCCCTCTATGAAGAACACGACCACACCATAACAGCACCACCTCCGAACTTTACTGTTGGAACTAGACACTCTGGCAGATGATGTTTGCTGGGCATTCGCCATACCCATACCCTGCCATTGGATCGCCACATTGTGTACCATGATTCGTCATTCCACACAATGTTTTCCCACCGTTAAATTGTCCAATGTTTTCACTCCGTACACCAAGCTAGGTGTCGTTTGACATCTACCAGCGTGATGTGTGGCTTATGAGCAGCCACTCAACCATGAAATCCAAGTTTTCTCACCTCCGGCCTAACTGTCATAGTACTTGCAGTGGATCCGGATGCAGTTTGGAATTCCTATGTGATGGTCTGGATAGATATCTGCCTATTATACATTACAATCCTCTTCAACTATCAGCAGTCTCTGTTAGTCAACAGACAAGGTTGGGCTGTACACTTTTGTGTTGTACATGTCCCTTCATGTTTCCACTTCGCTATCACATCATAAACAGTAGATCTAGGAATGTTTAGGAGTGTGGAAATCTCGCGTACAGATGTATGACGTAAGTGACAACTAATCACCTGACCACGTTCGAAGTCCATGAGTTCTGCGGAGCACCCCATTTTGCTGTCTCACAACGTCTAATGACTACTGAGGTTGCTGATATGGAGTACCTGCCAGTAGGTGGCAGCATAATGCACCTAATATGAAAAATGGTTGTTTCTGGGGTGTCCGGATACTTTTGATCACATAGTGTACCTTGTTTCCTTGTACATCTATCACCACTGTGTTCATCAGTCACTGAAACATAGATGGAGCCGTCTTCAAGCCCATCACCATCATGTTCATAATGGCCTGATGGTGTACTGAACACAGTCTTCTCCCGGTCTTTATTGTCTATCAGTACTTGATAGTATCCTTTGGCAAGGTCTGACATGGAGAAGTACTTCACCTTTCCTATGCTGCTGAGTATCTAATCTGTTCTGGGTAATGGATATACCATAAATCTTGATATATCATTTAGTGTCCTGTGACCTGCCACTACCCACAATTCTGTTCGCTGCCCACATGTGGTTTTTTTGGTAAAACGATGAGAGCAAAATTCCAAGCAATGATGCTCACCGATATTATGGCCTTGGCTAATATCCCCTCTATTATGGTTCCTTCCGCTTCTGGGATTAGTGGGATCTTGTGTGTTACCAGTGTGATGTGCATGAGCATGTCTCCTAGTAAGTGGAATACATCGTTGTAAGCGACACGTAACTCTTCTGTTGCCCCTGATTCTTCGCCATTCAAATGCATGGTGCACACATTTTCTTTTAGCAAATTCTGCTATGATTTTACTTCCTCTTTCCGTGTGGGCATGGTGTGTCAGACTTTATAACCGCTCAGAGATGGAACCTTCTCTGCAAACACTTCAGGTGTGGGAAACCATACATCCTGTTCTCTGGTGTTCACTATACTTGTGATACACATCCTGTCCTTGACTGTTGCTGGTGCTACCAGTATGTAGACCACTGGTCTAATTTCTTGTCATGGAATTTTTACCAATGAGCCTAGACGGTGTGTCACCCGGACTATAGAATATTTTCTTCCCATGCTTTGTTGACTACTAATATTTCGGGTTGATTCCGGTTATTCCAGGACCATTAGTGCTCGGCTCCTGTTTGGATAATTTATCGTTGCTTCTGGAGCACATAGTTCATTGGCAGCTCCCTGTTCTCAGCTCACACAAGACGGCAAGTGATAGTAACTTCTGTGTTTGTTCAGTTACGGGACTCACTTGCTTGCTCTTAACTAAGACTCATGGCGCGGTGTTACCTGTTGCCAGCTGCATTGCTACTGCTTCGGGTTCTGTGTGTCTCCTGTGACTTGCCTTTCCTTTGAAAGACATTGCCATACTTTCATTACAACTCGTTTTCGTTACCGCTGAACCCTTTGGTTGTTTGGCCCCCTGGTTCCTGTTAGTTTGCACTGTAATTTGACCTATATTCACATCTTCCCTGGCTTCCCTTAATGCGATTCGTTCTCCATGTATCCACATTTTGCAGTGTGCATAGTTTAGTATGATCTTGTTCTTTTTCCAGAAATTCTCGCCCCAACAGTCCGTCAAACAGTAAATCGATCTGAGTGCCTACTGCTTGGAATTGAGAGATCCATTTGGCCCCTGTCTTTGTCTGGAGCCGTATAGATACTTGCCCTTCTGTTCGGATTTGTTCGTTCGGAATACTTTTTATAACTGCCATTCTGGTGTCCCATTGTACATGCTCTTCCAAGACCTTCGCCTTTATGAGATTCACATGAGCATGGCTATCAATTAATACCGTTGTTTCTGTTCCATTTACATCCCTACTTTGCAAACACACATAATCACTCTTTCCGGTGCAGTCAGTGGTTCGTACTATCCCTGACGCAGCATAATGAGACTGCTGCATTATGCCTGTTTTGCGTTTCTGTCTTGTTCCTTCTATGTATATTTGCCCACTTACTCTCTTCTCATTCCCAGGCAAAATGTCTGAACTGGTGACACATGAAGGATTCCACAGGCTTTGCCTTGAGGTACAGTGCAGAGTGTCCCATTACATTACACTGTGAACATTGTGCCAGTGCAGGACAATGGGATCATGACTCATTTCACTTGAATTCTTAAACATCTATCTCTTTAACTGGCAGCCTACCGTGGTCAGGTCTATGTGGAGCTTCTTTTACTGTATCTGCCTTATGAACAGTATGCTTCTGTCTACAGTCTCACGCTATATGGTCCAGTCCTGCTGCAGTTGAGACATTTAGCAGCTACTTTTCATTCTAGCCAGGGCATGCCTACCACCTGGTGCTTCTTCTTGTCAGACAGAATAGTGCATTCTTCCAATGCCACCAAATCAGTGGCCTCCGATACAGTCAACTTTTTCCCTTGAGCCTTATTACTGTCTTTTTCTTGTCATCATAAAATCCTGGAACAAAGACTGCCTTGCTTAGTTTCCCAATTACATTGTTACTGCCTACCATTCCTCGTCCTTCAATACTCATTGTGCTGCCTTCCTGAAATGGAATTACGTTGTGTCCACGTGAGAACCCCACTGAACAACACCTTCCTCTTTCCGTTGCCGACTGTTAAACATTTGACATGCAAAGAAATCGATAGTATGTTTATTCTCATAATTCTCTAATAACACAGCCCTCACTTTGGACCAAGTTTCTGTGTGATCTCTTACTAAGAGTTTACTGCAGGCAGACCCAGTTATCTGTCCAATGATATGTTTTGAGAATACTGTCCTACCATTAGGTTCTTTTAAAATATAGGCATTATCGCAGTTGTCTATAAATTCAGATAATTGGTCCCTATCTCCATCAAATTTTCTCAGAACTAATTTAGCTGCTTCACTGTACCTTAGGTACTCCTGACCCCTCTCAGTTGCTGAAGCACTATCAAGATAATTTTCATCTGTCACTTCCCTGCCAGTTGTGCTACTGGGATAAGCAATGTCTTCCACTGTCACTAACCTTGTCGATTGCGGTTGGTGGGATGGAATCAGTGATCACGTTGCTGGCGCGATGTGTGTCCTCTGCTGTGGCTAGCCGCCTGCTCAGTCATGTGATCGTGCCGGCGTGAAGCGATACCCCGGCAGCAGCGCAGTTCAGTGCCCTCTCACAGCTGCGCTGGCATGCTGCGACACCCCTGTGGTTCAGGGATGCTCGGCGACATCGCTATCGATTCTGTGATGGAGTGTTGCGGCACTCCTGTTATACCTATTCCTCCATTCTGAATTGCCTCTATTATTGATCAATTAACTAGTCACCACACATCTGACACCAAAATTTTTGCATCTCATCTTGGCCTGAGAGGGAGTAAGAGCAACACTCGCTGCGAAAGACAGGGGATCTTACGTCAGTTGGTGATTCTGATGAGGCACTGCTTGTGGGCCGCCATTTTTAGCCCCTACCTCAGCTGAAAAGTAGACTATTGACTAGTGCAGAGTGTGGGACTCCGTAGTAATCTGATCATTTAGCAGATGCAAGTCATTTACTCATAGACAAGTAGCTACTTTTCCTGGAAGTACCCCCTTGGCACATTCCATAACTATATAACATTACTATGTTCCAGTATCATAAGTATGTGACGTTAACATCCTGACTGCTGCGGAGAGGTGAGTGGAGTTTTACTAAGTACTTTCTTCTATGGATTATGACAACTGCTACTCCTGATACTGACCAACACAGAGGTAGTGTCCCTGATGTCTACCCAAATGCACTCCTCCTCCAGTTGGTGGGTCACCTGTTTATAAGGGGTGGTTGCACTTGACACCACTCTTCTGGAATTTTCCATGAGAGCTGTTTCATTCGTGAGCGTAATGAAGCTAACACATCATGTCTTGCTGCTACCATGTGATATTGCCCAATGTCTTCTGTAAGTGTTCCCCTTGTGCAAGTGCCTGTGCCGTCCAAGGATCAGGCGGTGGTGCTTTCTACAAATCTCATGGTGCTCCAGGGTAAACTCCTTGTTAGCAGAACAAGCTTTGCATAGCAGCTTCAAGCATATCAGACAAATATTTCACAGGCCTCTCGCTCAGCAGCAGTTTCTAAACTGTCTCTCTGATAAGATCTGAATACTTTCCACTTATCCATTTTGCTATTCTTAGGAGTGAATATTTTACTATATACAACAATTTAATGATAATCATTTTGCAATTAACACGAATAAAACTAAAATCAAGATATTGACTATTACATTTATAATATACAAATGCAAGATTTTTATGAAGATATGAATAAAATGTTTGATAAATTTGAAACAAGTGCTTATCCAAAAGATAATATTTACATTACTCAACTAAATAAAATGCATTAGGTAAATTGAAAGATGAATGTAATGGAAAAATAATGGAGGAATTTTGTGGCTTAAGAAAAAAATGCATGCTTATAATATTGGTGCTACTGGGGAGAAAAAAATCTAGAGGAATTAAGCCTTTAGTCTAGAGATTAGAAATTAAGGTGCTATTTTGTGCTTAAGAGATTCCCATTTTGATCAATCAAAAGAAAAAGTAACAAGATTCAGGCAACCTCTTTATTATTTTTTATCTTTCTCTTTGCAAGTGAACATTTTACCCCTACTATAATAACTAAAATGTCCCCAAGCAGCCCCCTCTGAAAGAGACTGTCAGAGTTTTGCCCGCCCACCCTGTTCTGCAATGCTGGCCTCGCTTAATTAATTCTTAGGTCTAACCAGTGTTTTATTGATTTTACTTTGATTATGTTATTTATGTGTTATGACATGGCTAGTGGTTGGACAGCAGGTCTACTCTCAGTACTAGTACAGTTAATTCGAAATAAGGGCATTATTTTATTGAGTAACTCTCTCATTTGAACATTGCTACTACAAAATTGTGAACTAGTGCACTCTGCCTGTCAAAATCAGCTGGTGCTGTCAACCAGGGAGCTGCACACGTGGCGGACATTGTGTAGAAGGGCGGAGACACATATCTGACACTGCAGTACCTCCACGCCCCTCCACCGACGCACGGCGACTCACTAGCCACGCACAGCTGTCGCCGCCCGAGGCCCCCCTTCCCCCTCCTGACCGTCTATCTGTTCACCATCTGCTGATCTTTCTTCCGCCGTTAGATTACGATACACAAACTAGAACCATCTTCGCTATCAATGCATAGCACAGAAAGGCACCACCTTTTTTTAAGCAATACCTATTTTAAACGTAACTTCTTCCATCCTTCCACCTCACTGCCTGAGTAACTTCAACCCATAAATTTATTTGCATTCCTAAGCCTCTAACATATCTCCTAATCAGGCTATACCTCCAAGGGAAGTTTAGAAACAAACGACCTCCAGCTGATGGATCGTGAAGCGGAAACACACCACAATAATGAATCACGCCGTTAAAGGGGTGCCTTCCAGTACATCAACATTTGGTTTGGTGGCGCTTTGTGGTTACATACCTCCCCTGAAGAATAGTATCACCCTCCCACCCTCCATTTAGTCTCACATACCTTCATAACCGACTACCTACTCTTTTTCCAAATTCATAGATGGCTTCACTATTATGTGCTCCTCACAGACTATTCGACCCTTCTTTATCATTTCATTGGTCAATACTATTCCCAACAATCACTAAATATGCTATAATCTTACTAATTTTTATGGACTACATTTTGCAACTGGTTAGTTACAATGCAACACTCCTGGCTAGGCCAGTGTTACGCGTGCTTCGCAGCTGTTCCTCTATCTAAGCACTACACGTACGCAATGCTGCAGTCTCAGCACTAACTTGAAACCTGCTTCTGTGTCCTCTGTCTGTTTCTGCCTCCAGCCAGTTTCATAATGCTACCTGTTTTCCCCAGTACAGAGTCTGATAAATTGCATCACCACTCTGTATTCTATGCCTTTTGTATGCTTAACAGTGTTGAGTGAAGTCCGACCCACTACACATTGTCAGTTGATAGCTAGTTAATAATTGGTACCAATAACTTATATTTTTCTTTTATTTTTATTCCCTTATCGTTTTATGTTGGGATTAAACATTACATCATCATTTTACTGCGCAGGAATGGCCTTGATGTCCCATATGTTTTTACTTGCATGTATTTTTATAATTTATGTGTTGTATAATATGTACTTGTACCTTACACCGCCAACCCCAGTATGTAAAGACCCACCACAGCCTGGATTTTATATATATTGCACTACAACAATACTCCCATAATGTAAGACTGCCCCTAAAGTCGTGATACATGACTTTTTTGAGTTATGGGTTCTGAAATCCTATTATGTGCCATGTTTGTGACCAGAGCCGGACTGGTATGTTTAGAAGTGAGTAAATCACCTGAGTTATATAAAATACCCAATAGAGATGAGTTGAATGCGCCCTTGAAGTTGAAAAGAAGTACACAACCCTCTCACTGTAGAGCGGTAAGCAAGATAGAAATTGTGGTAGGAGAGATGTGAATAAGTTTCACTCAAGTAAATGAAGAATATCAGTTAGCATCCCACATGTGTGTTGCACATTTAAGAGTTCAGCCAGATGAATTAAGGTTTCGTTATTATTCACCCTACTTCTTACGAAGTAATTGATTGAGGAAGTGAAGTTGTTACAAGTGAGCATGAAAATCGACACTACTACCTTTTGGGTACAGTGCCCCACCATGCACTTAGGAAGTGAGAGACACCCGTTTGTTTATTCAAACACGCCCATGATGTTCCAAGGTGGAAGCTCCCGTTGAAATAAGTACTTGTTTGTTAATGATTAGTGCCAATGACATGATGTCGTCACCCAAGAGCGGTAACATGCTATCTAGTTGAAAATATATTGTACACTATAGTAGATTATTGACCACTATTGCAGTACTTCACACCCCTCTTTTCATAACTCACCCTGTTACTTCAGCGAACTTATGTATTTTGTAGTAAATAACCCTCCCCCCCCCCCCTCCCCCCCCCCCCCCCTCCGAGATGTAATCACCCCATGTCTTCCTTGCCCATGTTTTGCACCGGGTTCCTACCTTTGCTTTGAGTTGCTCTTTCCCACCTCGACCATTACTTTCTACCTCCCTCCTCCAGGCCCGTGTGGCTTACACATTGCAGTTAGTGCCCACAGAGTGCCCAACTGATCAGTTTATTCTTTCAGTTTTCGGTTTTGCAAACCAATCGTCTACCTATCTCTTTCACCTGTTAGTCATTGTCTCCCCCCAGAGGAAGGAGAAAGGAAGCCTTTTACATTCCAATACAAGTACTACAGTTAGAATTTTGCTGTTGTTTCCGCGTTCAGCCTCCTGCTCCTCTAGCAGCATTCGTCCTGCACCCTACCTACTTTTAGGCTATTCACCACTGAATCAATTTTATTCTGAAACCCATTACCTGAGCCTGTTCCCTATTAAACTCAATTCCTTACTCTTTAATGTGAACACCTTCCCGGTTTGCCATGGGTTGGCCTCTCGGCCTAACTGGCAGTATGTCTTGTGACCTGGCATTGCAATTGCGGACGGCTGTACACAAATATATCCAGAACAAACTCCGCATTAATGCAACACACTTTTTCCCATTGGTCAAATCTCTTTTTTTCCCCAACATCCAATACTAAAGCTTCTGATTCAGCGAATCATTTATGAAACCACTACATACAGTGAATTCCACCTACAGATTGATTGCAGGCATTTATTAATGCAACCCCTCATTGTTGCACCCTTTCCGAGCTAGATGACAAGTAAGCACGACCATACTCCCCTCAGCACCTTATTACCCCATTGCTACTAATGTAGTTCTTTGGAATCTTCCCCAACGATTTATTCTTTTTCTGACCATGCCTTCTGTTTTTTGTAAGTGGTAGTTCCTTGATTGGTTAACTCAATGCACGACACTATCAGATGACTTCTGGTTGTTGACCCCCAGAGGGCAGTGAAGTTTTGTTGGTGATGGAAAAGAATTGATTTGTTTTACTCCTGTAAGTTGATTTGTGTACAGGCAATAGTTCCTGTGTGTGTTGTTGTAGGTGATAAATGGTCTGTTTTATGCTGCCACCCTGAGGTCAGAGCAAAACCATTAGCCATGATTCACTTTACCATGCAGCAAGTTTCCAGTTGATACAAAGCTTTGGAGGCATTTAAATTGCATGTTATGCTACCAGTGAACGTTTACTCTAAGCAGAGCATGATGCAAACATGCGGACTGGCAGAGCTATCAACTTGCGTTAAGCCAGTCACGTCCCCGAACTCTACCACCTCCTCCTTATTCTTCGTCTTGTCTGCTGTAATTAATTCTAACTTTCATATGATTTATTCCTCATTCATTACATAAGTTTTGAGTGACAATCTACGGAGAGTGTTATATAGAGTACAACTCTGTTACGAATACTTTTGAGCAACCCAGCCCTACCGTGTGGTACTTAATGGTAGCAGTTCACTATTTAATAGCTCTCTCTGTAATATCACTTCCCTTCCTGAGGAGGTGATGGCACACTTGTCCTAGTTCTGTATATACCCCTTTATAAATTATCTTTATTGGTTTATCACTATGAGTATCATTTAGAAAAGGACTTTTTGCGTGACTTCGATCACCCCCTTCTGTTGTCCCTGAAGAGCAATCTCCTGGGGAATACCATGTTAAGTTGTGTAATGGGAGCAAGAGTTTTCCTTGCTGCCCCCATACCGTAGTAGTCAGTAAAAGGTAGTGGTGAGTAGAAAGGAATAGCAAATAAGTAAAATCTACCCAAAAGAAAAGGCATGGGCCGCCTTTACATGTGAGTAATGAAATATGTGTGTGAAGTGCTCCACCAGTGTTAACCACTTCCAGCCTCCCACTCTTGATCTGTGCATGGACCCTTCTGCAACCCACCGCTTATACACTCCGGTGGAAGTTGCGTGCTGCTGCCTGCCGCAGTCAGTGGCCTCTGCCACTGCCACTGCAAACAGCACACTACTCGCAGCTTCCCACACCACTGCTGCACAGTCCGCCGTCGTCCAAATTTTGTGGGGCAAGTATTCATCACCTAATTATTGTCATTTTTTAATACAAATTAACACAAAAACACAAATAATCAAGATGTATTGTTAAAAGTATGTAAGGCCTTCCTTTGCAGGAGCCCCTTAGTAACCGTCAATTTACCATCCCCCCATGCTTCACTCCTGTGGAGGGGAAAAGGGTGTACAGTGGGGGTCGTTACTGAATGTGTTTACTAGTATAAAAATTTGATTTTTATTTTTCACTTGATGTTTGTCTGTGCCTTCTCCCTGGCGGTAAGTTGCAGCGTCTCATTTACGTTGCCCAAAACTGGATAGTACCACCCTGAAACTCACGTGTTGAGCCATCAGCAGCTAAACTCACATGTTGCAGGTGAGGTAACACTACAGAACAAGTGGGGGTGGAACCACGGCTAGCTGCCGGGAGTAGACACACCATTCACTCTCTTCTGCTGGCAGCTTCCAAACCAACCAGATGCCCTCCTCTCCTGCCCTGCAGTCTCAGTTGTTTCTCGAGGCCTGCCTGTTTACAGCATTAAACTTTCATGCATGTAAAAATATTTTTTCTTTATGGGTGCCTACAGCTTTCCCCTCCTGGCCAATCCTGACGCTTTAACAGTTCTTATTTTATGAAGGAAGTTATTTTTTTGTTGATGATAAATTCATTGTGATGCACTGATGACTTTACATAAAATTTTACTGCACAAGTTTAATGTTATTAAACCCTGTCAACATTTGTGACACCACTGGTTAATTTCTTAGAAAAGAAGTTTTTAAAGTAGCCTATGATTATGTTACAGAACACATCATATTTTTCATGAATGGCAAGCAGCACATATTTCCAGTCTACATTACACAAGTTTTCCTTAAATTCCTCAATTCCTTTTTCATGTATCATGGCTGACAGATAAGTGAATCACCCAGAAGGGGATGAGAAAAAGGAACAAAACTTCATGGGCTGAGAGAGTTCATCATTTTATTGCAGTGATTCCAAGAAAAATTTTTTTTGCAGAACAAATCTGCCAGAAAGTTTCATACCAGTACACACTCTACTGCAGGGTGAAAATCTCATTCTGCAAACATCCCCCAGGCTGTGGCTAAGCCATGTCTCCACAATATCCTTTCTTTCAGGAGTGCTAGTTCTGCAAGGTTCGCAGGAGACCTTCTGTAAAGTTTGGAAGGTAGGAGATAAGGTACTGGCAGAAGTAAAGCTGTGAGGGCAGGGCGTGAGTTGTGCTTGGGTAGCTCAGTCAGTAGAGCACTCGCCCGCGAAAGGCAATGGTCCCAATTTCGAGTCTCGGTCTGGCACACAGTTTTAATCTGCCATGAAGTTTTATTCCATGATGTCTTAACAGATGTTCCATCATCTTGTCCATTCTTCTTGTCAGTGTTTTCCATATATTCCTCTCCTCACTAATTTTTTGGATAACCTCCTCATTCCTTATCTTACCAGTCCACCTAATTTATAATGTTCTTCTATAACAAAACATTTGAACTGCTTTGATGCTTTTCTGTTCCAGTTTTCCCACAGTCCATGTTTCACTACCATACAACACTGTGCTCCAAAAATACAGTCTCAGAAATTTATCCTTCAAATTAAGACCTATGTTTGATACTAGTAGATTTCTCTTAGCCAGGAATGTCCTTCATATAAGTGCCAGTCTGCTTTTTATGTCCTCATTGCTCAACCCATCATGGGTTATTAAATATGTTTCTGTTCTTATATAACTTACACTGTTCTTCTGCAGATAACATTGGTTCTTGTCACACTCTGAGTGTAAAACCATCTGAATCTGACACTTTGTCTACTACGATGGTCACTCCAAAAGAAAAGTGCCTGTACAACAAATGCACAGAGGAATAAGATTCAAAGAGCTAATAGCAGCATAAATAATTGTGGCCATATTTCACTAACAATATGTAGGGAGAAAATCTGCAGTGAGTGTAGTTTCTGATATCTAATGTGAGTTGTCACAAAGAAATTAAACCTACAGTGGCACAAGGGATATTAAAACAAACTATTGTAACTGACCAGGAATTATAATTATTATTAACTGCTGTGTGATTCTTCACTTTTCATGAAAAGCAACTTGTATTTATACATTATGGTTTGCATTGGGCTTAGTCGTTGTATTAAAGACTTTAAAAGGTTGATTATGAAATAGGTTCTGCTGGCTGGCACTTAATCAAACTCCATCAATTACACAATTACTCTTAGAGTCTAAATAATGAACAAGAATTATGCGAACATTTCAAGTAAGAAAGTCGATCCTACAATATATGGTTCTTGTCTAACAAATTTGTCTTTCACCCAGATAACATTATCTTAATGTGCTGCTCCAACTCTGTTTATAAGCAGACATTATGAAGTAGCTATGCTCAGCTTTGAAGGACAGACAGAGTACTGATTATTTACTCAATCAATGGTGGTGGAGTTAAATGTTCCGCTGCATGAGATGTATAGATCCATTCTAACAAAAGTCATTACTGTACAACATAGCAAAAGTGGTATTGACACACTCGTATATGATCACTATTAATCAATAAGCACATTAATACCTGAGGGATAAAAAATAAGTGTTTGCTAGAGTAAAATTTTTATCTTATCATGGTACTGAGAGAAATCCTTAGCATAGGTCCAAGCTGTTTAGAAATTTGTAGAAGTTCATTGACTGAACACTAATTTATGACATTCTGTCCTCCAGAATTAACTTCCCAACTTATTTATGTAAATAGCATTTAACTATTTAAGTATAGTATTGCAGTTTTAAGTGATGAATCTTAGAAAAGGGTGCAAATTCTGTGTAGGTACTATTTCTTCATTTTGCACTGCCATTCTGTATGTCATGTTTTCTCAAGAAGTAATGGTTTCAATTAGCTACAAGTGACCATATTAGTGAAAGATATTCTGATATGAATAATCACAATCTCCCAGATGTCTCACCAGCTGTGCATGAATATTTGCAAGTGACTTCACACAACTACTACTTACCATAGATTAAATTTAATTAATTAATACTGCATTATAAGGTTAAGTTATCCTGTTTATCTTGGAAACCTATCAGAAACTGTAATTCATTAGCAACAATTCAATTATAAGTCAATCTTTACTACAGCTACAGTTATCTAATAAGGACAGTGCATATATGTCTTATTCATTCCAGCCACCTTCCTTGTCTACAGAATTGTGTAATTCTAGAGAGGCTTCAACCTTGTTTTGCAGTACTTTTTTATGCTGCATTTAAATTTCAGATCAAAGCTGTATTATACATCTATGTTGACATAGCTGGTCCATTGGAAAGATTTTCTTTAAATGTAGAAGGAAAAGCTGGAGTGTTGAATGGTTACAATAGAGCACCAGTTATCCAACTAAAACCCCCTAAAGTATTTTAGAAAAAATTCCACTTTGGTATCTTAGAACAACCTGCTGTTCTTCACATACTACTTCCATGGCATTAAAGAGAATAAATTAGAGAGGGTAAAATTTGTTTAAGTAAAATTTCAAAATTTGAGTTAGGACCTTATGGGATCAAAATGCTGAGGTCATCAGTCTCTATGTTTAAGTAAAGTTTAGGCAGGAGCGTACATGCATCTTCCACCCATAAATGAAGTGCAAAGAACATATCATGTCAACCTAATTCAGGCATGTATATTTAAGTGATTCACAGATGTGATGTAGGCAGGGTCGCCCCTTGCATAGTTTGACCACCACACTTCTGTCTATGTTTAGGGGGTCAGGTGTGGCCCCTGCTCACCTACGAGGTTGTTAGTAAATGGAAGAGGAAAGGCACTGTATACAGTCCAGCTGCCACCAACTGCCACAGCATCCAGGGTCACCAGTTTCACCACTATATGACATGTCAGTTGTAACAGACAGTGCTGCAATCAGTGGTCACTATCTTACATCTGCATGTTCATATTCTCATGTGATACCATGCTGTATCCTTCCACAGGTAGCTACATAGGTCTGTGCTCCACCCAGAGGAAGCCAGACGTGTCCCTGACTTTGACAGATTAAGGACTGCCTCATGTCGCCACAACAGATCCTGTCTGCCATGAATGCTCCCTCTCTACCTGCGCATTTTGATCCACATCCACTGCTGCATTTCCATCATCCACTTACGAGACATTGCTTCACCTTGAAGGACCATGCAGAATTCCCTACACTGCTCCTTGGGATATTGTCCAGGATAGACAGTTTTCCGTCATCAAGATGAGAAGATATTCTCTCTCAGATTTTTTAGTTAGTGTGGCAAACAGTTGTATCGTAAAAGTTTGTTTCATAACTCCTCAGCAGAGTATAGGATTGCTAAGTTCCAAGAATCCTCACTAAATATAGAATGACTACTTTTCTTTCATGCAGTGTCCACACAACAAAGAATCAGTCCCATGAGGAAAACTGATTGAGAATGCAGTAATATCTTCCTGCAGATGAGATACACAACAGTCAGATGCATGAATAATGAGAGTTATGTAGCTAATTGAGTAGTATAGGATTAACTCCACAAAAATATATGGAATTTTGCAGCATACAAACATACCTTTAAAGCTTACAATCCCAATGACACAACCACATTGATAATAAAACCAATTAATAGTATGAAGACAGCCAAATTCACAACCACTAACAGAGATATTGAAAAGCGTCCAGTATTATGTGTTTTACCAATTTGCAGAATTACTAATGCCTGAAAGGAAGTAAGTAAGAATGGATCACAGTGAGACTTTCAGCTAACTGCAGCTGCAGCATCAAAACTGCTAGTAATAATCTCAGAAAACTGTCATTTGAAAACAAACTCAAAGTTACCTGTTGGATCACAGTGAATGTAAAAGTAATGTGAAAGCTATGAAACTGCCTTCTGACATAATGTCCCACACACCTCCCTTGTAAATGCTGTTTGAATGTATTAAGTTACAAAATCATGTTCTACATCTATCTCCTTGGCACACTTCTAATGCACATTCAGCCACTGCCAGTGGGAGAGGTGGTGCAATAACCAGGTTACGGGACTCATGTTTAGGAACTGGATCATAGTGCTTTATGTTTATATGGCTTTCAGTTCTATACCCTGCAAGATATTGTTTAGAGTATGGGATGTTGTGCATGATACCATCATAATTCTCTTTTATCTCTCCTGTGTATTAATTATATACACAGAATTAGTGACTATTCGTAGTAACTTTACATAGATTCACTATTGTTTATGATTTCAGTGTAGCTTGCCTAATGCATAATGGACTTTTGTGTGTGAATGTGTATTTTGGGAGGAAGGAGGGGTGTTCTTACAGTCTCAAGAATATCTCTTACCATATTCAATGGAGAATATGTACACTAAATGCAGTCCACCTTGGAAACATAAGGGGGCGGGGGGGGGGGGGGGGGGGGGGGAGGCAACAACAGGTGAAGCTGCTACGAATAATCCAAGGAATTATGTATATCATACCAGCTTACAATGTACCCTTCAGCCAGCTTCCTGTGGAGAAAGTCATAGTGAAGTTCCATAATTACCATACATGATGAATAACAACATGCTGCTTACAGCTCTCACTGAGTAACAAGTAAATTATGAGTGACTTTTATCTCTCTTTAATGTCTCTCATAACACTCATTGCTATGCTATATCTGGTAAAAAATTTCAATTTATATTTACTAAGCTGGTCATGTCAGTCATTTCACACACAGTAATTTTAAAGTAGCATAACATTAAACGCTGAAAGTATCAGATGAAATCATAACCATCAATCATTCCTGCATCCAGTGATATAAGAATCACAATTTGAGGAAATGGGGTTGTTCATATGATAAACTGATTTACATTCTCACCACATAACATTAAAGACTCATTCATACATTGAAAATAAAAAGTTAATAATACCAAAGATATTTATACGGCAGTTTCTTAACAGAAGTTTATTTGTATTTTATTTACTAGTGAAATTTAACTTCATACAAATATATCCCTTGTATATGAACACCTGCATATACAATGAAGCAAATACAGTGGATGGATTCTAAGAAATATGTACTATATGTATTGATTTAATATATTTTCTATATTATGTAGGCTAATTCTGTAATTTATATGAATATTTCCTGTATATATAAGCATGCAAACATGCATTGAATGCAAACACAACAACCATTTTGAAGGATATACGTGCTAGACTGAGGAATGAAAATTAATTGTAGAGTGTTCAAGAGTTAGTAGTGCAAAATATACCTTACGTTTTACTTTATATGAACACTAAATTTGTATAAGGACACATACACAAGTACTGAATGCAAATACAGTATAACAATGTAGAAGAAAAATGCATTAAATACATAATTTATTTGTTCTACATAGAATAGTTAAATGAATATCATAGTATTTCATATGAACATTTCATTTATACATAAACATGTAAATATGCACTGAATGCAAATGCAATGACCATTGTAAAGGAAATATATGCTACATTCAGCAGTGAATCTTTTGTTAACTACATCTCAAGTTTGTTTTATACGAACATTTCTTTTATATATGAATATATATATATAGCCACTATATTTTGCATTTTATATGAAAGTGGTGTTAGAAGTGCTAATTTGATCTATTTATAGCATAAGCATTAGTAAAAACTGCAATGCTGTACTTCATAATAACATTTTGTATATATGTAAACACATAAATAGAAACTAAATGGAATCACAGTCAACATCTCATAAGAAACATGTGCTTGATTCAGCAGCAAAATTTATTTATAGTGCATCCAGCAGTTAAATGTTTAACCCATATGGTATTTAAAGAAACAACTTCCTTTGCTCGCAGTAAACTGTTGTATTCTCTGCATTAGCCTGAAGTCCCTTCTGGCTACATTAATCACCCATACAGACATTTTGTAGGACAGGTTTTCTGAAATAAGGAAGGATGTCACCACATTTTATTTTTAAAGGATATTGCAAAGAACAAAATAATAATTTTTTTTTAGAAAATAACACTTACCAGGAAATAAAATTATTGATTAACATATTCAGCTCAAAACAGAAAATGGATCAGAGCATTTATCTTCTCAGTGTAGAAAATTATTTATGATGGCAGTTTGAAGAATCATTTAGTTCATTACATACTGGAATTAATACAGTCCAAACACGTAATCTGAAGAATGAGTATTGCCTGAGAAAAAATGGGAGGAGGATAAAAAATGAAACTTTATGAGTTACGAGAGCATGTGAAATTATTTTAGTGACTATGAAAATGAGTCAAATTTACAAAGAACTTTGCGGTATGAGCCCCCTTATCAGTATGATAGTTCAGCTCCTCTGACCTGGCTGCATGCACTGATTCAGTTGGGAAGGTGTCATAAAACCATTCTACCTCTTCAATGGCAAGCTGGCTCACAACTGTTCTATGTGGTCATTGATATCCTGAATACTGGCATGGGGAAAGATTAATGGCCAAGCTGGTCCCATACAGGGGTTCCTGCTGTCCATGCGAGTACCTCAGCATCACACAGACAGTACCTTGAGGCCTGTGTAATTTGTGGATAAGCATTATTCTGCCAAAGAACTGGTATTGTGATACCGTCACATGAGACGTAACACATGATCTCACAGGATATCCACGACATACCGTACTGACAGAGTTCCCTCGATCACTAACAGCTATGACCTGAAGTCATAACAATGGCTTCCCACATAATGACACCAGAAGTAACACTGTTGTGCCTCTCCAAGGCATGGAAGAATGATATCCCTCCCCACATCATTACAATATTCACCGACAATGGGAATCCAGGATAATGCAGAACCGCAATTCATCACTGAACACAATGTGACACCATTTGTTAGTAGTCTGTGCTCCCTGAACACAGTGACACTCTACACATCAGATTTTTGTGGTATTAACAGCGGCTTATGGCAAAATAATTCCGTAGTGTGGCTAGTAAAAACCTCCACACAATGGTGTGGGATGACAAAGAAAGTCACACACAGTTCATTTCCTGCTGTCAGATGGTAGGTACAGATGTGAAAGGATTATGATGCGCTTGGTGCACTATGCAGCTATCCTCTTCTGTGGTTGTTAGATATGGTCACATGAAACCTCGCTGATGAGTGTGGCTGCCCCCACATTTTCATACAGTCTAACATTGGGCCATTGTCACATTCAAATGCCCCACAAACCTTTGATGATTGCACAATTCAACTAGCTGGCCAAATGGACTTCTACAGTAAGGTCCTTTTCAAACTGTGTGAAGTACTGATAATGCTGTCTCAGATGAGTATGCAGCATCTCTGTACCCTTCACAGTGATCAATCAACTATTTAAAGTGTTCATACCCTAACAGTCATACTAACAACATTAAACATGAGAACATTAATGCACTCCAGAGGACATGAGAGTATTGCTGTGCTAATAATTTACATACCTGGTGATGGCATGAACATGTACAAAGTTACACTGACATCTGACCATGTCTTTTGAGTGCTTTACTTGTTTTGTCACCCATTTTATGGTTATGCAGACAGAGATCAAATTCAGTCATTTGTAATGTGCAGTGCAGGCAACAAGTAAAGTGATTCTGTACCTAAAATGTTATCAGATACTATATATTACTCTCAAATACGATTTTTTTCATCATGGTCTTCACTTTGAAGACTGTTTTGATGCAGCTTCTATCGAGCACAAGTATTTTCATCTTTGCATAGCTATTGCAACCTACTTCCACTTGAATCAGTTAATTGTAGTCAAGCCTTGGTCTTCTTCTATAATTTTTACCTCCTTTACTTCCCTCCATAACGAAATTGACTATTCCTTGATGCCTGAGGAAGAGTTTTGTTAGCTGATGCTTTCTTTTAGTCATTACATATTTTCCCTCCTGATTTAATGACGTACACCTTCGATATTTATCTGATGTTTTTATCATCTAGTGAAAGAAGCCTTGGATTGAACGCAAAACATACAGCAGATAGGAGTGATAAACTGAGACATCAGCCTCACAGTTTGCTGACCTTTCACAGTACTGTCATCACCCCTCATCCAATACGCATATTGCACGAAGAAAAATAAAACATAATAAAGTGAATAGAACCAAATTCTATTGTATTATTCACAGAAAATGTGTAAAGTGCTCAAGAATGTAACTGTATCAATAAATGTTCCTTTATTATATGCGATGCAGTATAAAATATAGATCCATACAACATTGTCTCATTTCAGGAATGTGTGTCAATTTTTACCTCTCTGCCTACATTATTCAGTGAATTACTGCATTTTCGAGAGGTAACGGACTTTTGGGTCACCCTGTGTATCTATGAACCCAACTGTTCACTGGGAGCTGGCGGCTCATACAAGCGGCTCAGACACTTAAGAACAATACTTCTGTTCATCCATGATGACACAGCAAACGGTAAGATTTAAAAGGCCGAGTAATAATGAAATGGATACACAAAAAACTTAAGAGCAATAATTTTGCGTAATTATTATACAAATCACATCGCGGATGAGGCCTAAGTCACGAGGAAAGCCGAAAACGTAGCCAACTGAAACGTCGCTCATGTAGCTTTTCTCTTGTAATCACACAAAATGCTTGCAGCTTTCGATCTTGAGTATGAGATGCTATTCCACATAGTACGCTTCATAGCCAGATGCACTCCAGTTTATATAGTAGCTTCTTATACGTACCTCGGAAATAAACAAGCAACGTATTAATTCCTCTTTGCCTCACACAAATACTTAATTCGGAGCACTTTGTATTGAATTTTCCTCGCTATCTTGTAGTTCCTGAATAATACAAAATAGCAGTATATGGTCCCAAAAATAAGCAGCGTAGTGAACAAAGTAGCACAAAATTCTTTCAGATTTCTACGAGTTTTTGGACCTCTGTGAGGCCTCCGAACTTTAGTGGTAAACGCGCGGGCGTTTTAGTTTGAATACCGAAACAACTGATAGCGGCAACCAACAGTATCAATCATTGCAATCAGAGATACGAAAATGAAAGATGTATGATCGGCGTTTTTTAATTGAACGATAGTTTGATTACAGTATTGGAACTAAGGTATATTGTATCTATCGATGTAATATGGAGCTAGTTGTTGAATGTGAAATGACGAAAAATTTACGCAGTCGTCTGTAAATGAAGACTATTTTTTGCAATTATATTGTTGTTTGAAACAATATTGGAGCTCAGATAGCTTATAACATTCTAGTAGATTTGAAATTACTTTCGTTGTCTCCTAATCCTATGTTGCTACTATGGCTTTTTGGTACCCTGTTTTTGTGTAAGCGCTGTTTGCGCGATTAACGTCACAATATAATCAATTACGAAAATGTTACTTCTAAGTAACTTAATAACTTCGTTTTTGAGAACTTTGAAATATTTATTTTTGTTTAGAACTTAATACTGGAGTATTATTAAATCAATTAATTACAGTATAACACTACACGCTAGGCAAAAAAAATCTGCCCTGCGTTCTTTGAATTACAATACCGTTGTTTCTGGAATAGAAGGCGACGGCGAAAAAATTAACGATATAAGTTCGGTTGTACTACAACTACCGATACGTCACTCATGAAACAACGGATATTTCACGGCACTACCCAATGCTAAAGAAAGCCCTAATGTTAAAGCGTCGAATCCTATAGGTATCTTACGTGTCTTCGGATCCTGTTTGCCTCAATATTTGGATGTTCCTTGAATATGATTTCAGGATACACATACAGTACGTACATTCGTAAAGAGACATGATCTCCCACGTTTCTAGTCAATGACATGTCAGTCCAACGGACAAATTAGGGGAGAAATGGAGTCTGCTGTACATCGAGAAAGGATTCATTCTTCTTTGGATGTTATCATTTCTAGCTAAGAGCGATCGTCCTGCAACTTCAGACGTAGCAACTGCTGACAAGAAAATCAGCAGTCCGTAGTAGCCGAAACCGCCTATGATATCCGAAGACACACTGCACCTTTGCGCTTGCCATATTTGTGGTACGACGATATAGAAGGACTCATAGAGACTGGTAATGCTATGAACCGCAATACGCATTGGTACCAACATCAGCTCTGTAGGATGCCGTGTTCAACAATGGTGCGCAGTTTAGAAGAGGTCAGTGTTTCTGCTGCACCCTGTAAAATTGCTCACATACATAGCTGAATAACGAAGTCACGTCGGGCTAGTTTTACTTGCTAACAGTATTTTATTCTGAGGGTATTAATTCGACGTGACTTAAAACGAGCTGAGTAACGCTGCAGTAAAGAAAGTTACATTCGTGCTATAAAACATGGGAACTGAGAGATGTCTGAAAGACACGTCGCAGACTCCAAATTGTGACAGGTTCCCCACTATGTGAGATACACAAAAGAAACTGAGCCAGTTACAGAATGTAATAAAGTACTTGGTGTCTATGTTGTCATACATTGAACACTGTCATAAGGGAATTCTTTTAAGATTTAATGTAAAAAACACTGGGTTATCGATTCTGCGAATGAAACCAAGCTCAGAAGTTCAATAACTATATAACGATTCATGTTGGCGATACACGGACAGGTACGTTTAAATTGTGTTGCTTCATAGATTCAGTTGTCACAGATTCGGTCTTTCACTATTTGGAATCAAACAACTATGGACGAAATATATTTTATGGTTACGACAGTAGCGACTCGTGTGTGGTACACACTATGGTGTCAACGCATTAGAAAGATTAGAGTAGTAGTGAATTCAATACACAAAGAACCCTATGTGACATCGCCAATGTAGTCGAGCATACGAAATCGGAATTAAAGCAAACAGCAAACGTTTTAGTTCAATTAGGAGGGCAACTATACCCCATAACATCAAGTTTTGATACCGATACGACAAAATTGGCAGTCCATAGCACCGACGCACCTATTGAAGTTCGACATTGGTTTGAACTGTTTAGTGTGTATCGGTGGACCATTCTCTGTCATACCAGCCTGAAGCGCGAAAAAAGAAATCTGTCTTTACTTTTCTAAATAAGATCTTAGTGGAGGTGGTTTGCAATTACTTCGTTCCGAACTGTAACAAATCGTGAAATGTGTATGCGTCGTTTGGATAACGATGAAGACTCCTTGGCGCATCTATTCGCTCCTGAAATGTAAAGGAAGCAATCCGCGCCGTGGCTCCAATCGATTGAATGGCTCCTGCTACCCGCTACGCGGCAGACGGCGCTAGAGTGCCGGTTTGGGTCGATCTGGGCCGAAGGTAACCGAAGTTTGTTGGCGCGCGCTAACTCGGGAACTACGAACGATGCGCAGTAATTGACGCAAAGTGAATCGACACCAAACCGTTTATTTACGGTTCAGAAGAGAACATGTGATATGATTTCTCAGAAAACAACTCACGGCAGTCACTAGCACTCTTCGTGGGGGCGGTGCGAGTGCGTATAAGAATATTATCAACAGATCGACATACAGATTAGGAGATTTTAGTGTCGTCAAATAGCTCTTTGACCTTTAAAGATAACAGCCGAAGTCCGGTGCAACAGAAATGAAGCTTTATAATAAGATCCTGACTAATAGTTTTCTCGTTTGCTCCTTACGCTTCTACAGTATCACAATTTAAGTCAGTGACTTTATTACTGCCAGCCAGTGAATTACTGGCAAAATAGATTTTTGGATCTGGACGTTCCATACAGCAATTACTGAAACAGGAATGGACAACAGATGATGAACAACAGAGATAATAGTAGGAGAAAATGGTGGATTTTCGTGTTTATTAGCCCTTTCAACGCTGAGTGCGTCATGACAGTGAGCGCATCCGTGTGCGGTAGGGAAGCTCCCAACGGCAACGCCCGCTTGGGCACTATACGGCGCTGAGCACTGCTGCGCTTAGTCGTTATCATCGCAGGTTCTTCCGTATTTATTCTCACCAATAAGTTCTTAAAACAAATTGTGATCTGAATATTCCTTATCGTCGATGTTCCTAATACTGGACAACAGTACAACGAAACACATACCAGAAAGATTTTTCGTGTAATATAGGCATATTTCGAAATAGACGCAAAATAGAGTCCCACGGCAAATTGTTTACAGCAGTAACGCAATTCCTTTCCTTTTTAGTTCTTGCTGCATATAAGGCATCTCCTTACAAGTCAGTGTTGTTTACTGACGGTGCTTGGAAAGTGTCTTTCTCGAAGAAAAAGGTTCAAATGGCTCTAAGCACTATGGGACTTAACATCTGAGGTCATCAGTCCCCTAGACTTACAACCACTTAAACCTAACTAACCTAAGGAAAGGCCAGGCCTTTCTCGAAGCCTCAGTAGACTTTCTTCGTCTGATCTACGACCTCCTGATGCTTTCTTTTCTTGGTGGTATGCCTCCAAAATCTCAAGAAAGCGGCCGAGTTGAAATTCGGTGACTGAAGTATGTTTCCGGCATGAATGTTGTAAATAACGCCAAATTTAGCACTCGCAGAAGTGAAAAAAGAGTTTTTCTACTATTTCAGTGTTTTGCGAGCAAATTCCGTTGAGTTAAGTAGTATGTCATATTTGTCCACTACACCCATAGACTAGTTGCAATTCAGCAACAGCACTGCTTAGGCGAGCGTTCTGATATCCTCTCGGAGACATTCAGGACAACCACAGTAAACACGCTTGGGGGAAGCCACGCTTGCTGATTACAAGGTCTGCAGTTTTTCTGGATCCGAACTGCTAAGCCTGGACAGTCCTCTAGGACAACTCAGCTGAGTTAAACAAATAACAGGTAAAATGTATTAGTATACTCGGCGCAGAACTGTTCTCGAGTCCAGCTAGCGGTTTAGACGTACTGCACAAGAGGCACGAGTTCTGCCTGTTAGAGACGAATGGAGAAGACTAGCTGGATGGAACACGGAACTCATAGTTTAGGAATCTCCGACTGGGTGATGAAGGAAATTAATTTGTTGAAATGACATATACCTTACACATACAACATCTTATTGTAATCTCTGTAGGACAGTTCTTATGATAATTTTTTAATAATGTATATTGTAGTATCAACGAAACAGTTCCTTGTTTATTCCACGTACTCGCCACAGTAAAGCGAAGTGTTGTTTGAAAGACGACAACAAACATTTTCCTTCCACCAGGCAAAACTGACAAAAGAAAAATTAATGCTTTCAGACACGTCACAGTAATTATTAGTTTTATTTAGAAAGAACCGAGGCAGAGTAAGCAACAGTCCTGGCGGGTCCGCAGCTCGTGGTCGTGCGGTAGCGTTCTCGCTTCCCACGCCCGAGTTCCCGGGTTCGATTCCCGGCGGGGGCAGGCATTTTCTCTGCCTCGTGATGACTGGGTGTTGTGTGATGTCCTTAGGTTAGTTAGGTTTAAGTAGTTCTAAGTTCTAGGGGACTGATGACCATAGATGTTAAGTCCCATAGTGCTCAGAGCAATTTTTTTAGTCCTGGCAGTTGTTCTGCTTATTGTATTGTATACCGAGCATAGTTTTTACTACCGCATACTAATATGCCTTGAGGTCCCTGAAGACAGATATAAACTTGCGGAAAAGTTAATACACTCATACTTATCAGTGTCATTGTCGTATATAAATCTGTCGTAGCATTAATCGATTGGACAACAGACACTGTCTTTTTTCACCTCGAAATGATTAAGTGCAATTTGTTCACATTTCTTTCACGGAACGTGACTGTCAGCGTCAGACACAGCAGATATGGCGGTAACGCCAAGCTTCGTCTTCACGTCAGCTACGAATTAATGGCACCTCCTCTATACATTTACATGTAGTAAGGTTCAAATGGTTCTGAGCACTATGGGACTTAACATCTGTGGTCATCAGTCCCCTAGAACTTAGAACTACTTAAACCTAGCTAACCTAAGGACATCACACACATCCATGCCCGAGGCAGGATTCGAACCTGCGACCGTAGCAGGAGCGCGGTTCCGGACTGAGCGCCTGAACCGCTAGACCACCGCGGCCGGCACATGTAGTAAGGTTCATGGTCTTGTGACTTCCTATACTATGATTTTTTGATTCTGCTTAAACAGGTCGGAGAAGACCTGAAATCAGCAATGTTCATCTCAGCAGCGATTCGGAGGGCCCTGTCTCATAGATCTCCTCGGGTGACGAGCAGCTCTACATCGTTAGTATTTCTAGAAAACTCTTCTAAGCAAATGCTGTTCATGTTATTTATTCAACTTTAGGGGTTTATATTGTTATGAATGTGTGTGTGTGTGTGTGGTGGGGGGGGGGGGGGGGGGATAACGCGGCTTTGTGGCCGCACTTAACAGTAAATCTTTCGGATAGGTTTCTTTTCACAGTTTTTCGAATTTCATTTTGGCGCGTATTTATTACTTCGTGTAAGTCTTTCTTCGATCTGCACAGTTCACAGTTAAATTTTACGAACCATCAAGGGATTTGCACACTGATTAACATTAAGAGTTAAACACAAAGAATATTTATTCAGTTTCATCTCCATTGTTAACACTTGTGCTAGCAAAAAAGCAACTGAGAATTATTATGGCCGGCCGGGGTGGCCGCGCGCTTCTAGGCGCTACAGTGTGGAACCGCGCGACCGCTACGGTTGCAGGTTCGAATCCTGCCTCGGGCATGGATGTGTGTGATGTCCTTAGGTTAGTTAGGTTTAAGTAGGTCTAAGTTCTAGGGGACTGATGACCTCCGAACTTAAGTCCCATAGTGCTTAGAGCCATTTGAACCAATTATTATGGATATTAAGTGAGTTGTAAATATGAGCGAACAATGACCGAAGACAATTATTTCAGAGAAACTATCAACAAAAACTAAAATTCGCTTTACAAATAACCATCGCGCCGAGTCGTGTTATCTGTTTACGGATACGCTGTCAACCAGCGCCTGCCGTGACGCGGATCGCAGTCCGCTACAGCCCCAGTAGTCGCCTGACGAACTACGAATTTGGCAGTTCCTCAGTATGTGTCCAGATTTCAAACTTTCCGGTTAAGACATGGTACGCAGATGTAATTGGAAGGCTAGGCGAGAGTGGCACAGCTCGGTTCGCGAGACGTGCCGACAAGCGATTGCTCGTAGCCATGGCATTGAAGCAACGTGTAAAGAACGCCGTGCGTGTTCTGACTCTTCCTGCTATGGGACTTACCATATCTGGCACCCAGAACATGACAACATATTGTGTGCAGCACCTTGGCTGTGCAGCTCTTCTAAAATAGATGGAGTATCACAATCCCCAAGCGTTTGGTCTCTCATACCAGTTCTACAGGATAACACCCCAGTTGCCTACCCGTAATTTTTTTTTGTGCCCAAAACTGCGGCTAGCGTCACTCTTATTACTGGATATTAGTTTCATTCTAATCAGTATTAATCGTAGTTTAATTAACTGGATGGTGACTATTAAAGATTACGACTCAAATGTCCAAGAAAGTTGAAGCTTAGACATGTCGATTTAATAAATGACGAAGTTCAATGAAAATCATCTTTTAACAAAACAACATGAAAGACAATACTATATATCGCACTAGAAGTACTTCCCTGACTAATACACTATATCAGATTTTAAAGTCAGCATCACTTTTAGAAACGCCAGTGATTTTGATTTTCTACCGCCTCGGTAGCAACTACAGTCGTAAGGTTATCGGCGGGTACGGATTTCGCAGGCGTGCTATTATTCTGCAGTGTTATGCCTGCCTAGGCGTACATTATCAGAGAATGAAATAAGCAATAAATAAAAGCTTCTGTAAGCATGTCTTGCACACAACAGCCTCAAATGCCCTAGAATGTGCAAATCCAGCATTCAAAGTCGACCGGAACCTGTTGCAAACCTGATTACCATTTTGCAGTGCCTTCACGTAAATCAAACGCAACTTGTGCTTCTTTTCAATATAAACAGCCACCGTTTAGTCTTGCCCTTTTGTCTGGAATATTGACCAGTCTTCTGTTCCAGACATTCTCATTACACTTCACACAATGTGTTGCAACACGTCCCTCAATTACGTAAGTAGAGATTTGAGTTGATCTGTGGAATACTTTTGTTTTCTAGCCTTTTTTTAAGCAGTCGTATTGAGTGAGTTTCGTTCAAATGGACGAACTGGAATGCAGAGCATTCAGAATGTCTATCTCTCTTTTTTTCTAGAGACTGCTCCTACTGAACATGATTTACTAATACTCTCCGAAAATGGTAACCATAAAAGAAAACAATGAGGAAGTGAACGATATATTATTCGATGGCCGGCAATTAAAGATGAATGAAATTGCTGACACTATAGACCTATCAAAAGAAAGAGTGACATATATTTTACATGAAGAAATACCAACAAGAAAAATGTGTGGAAAGAAATTAGTAGCACATTTGTTCAAATGGTTCATATGGCTCTAAGCACTATGGGACCTAACATCTGAGGTCATCAGTCCCCTAGACTTAGAATTACTTAAACCTAACTAACCTACGGACATCACACATGTCCATGTCCGAGGCAGGATTCGAACCTGCGACCGCTGCAGCCGCGTGGTTCCGGACTGAAGAGCCTAGAACCGCTCGGCCACAGCGGCCGGCAGCACATTTGTTGAATTATGGCTAAAAGTGTTCCGGCGTAACGACAGACGCCTGCACGAAGATGAAGAACGCAAGAGCAGAGAAGGCTGTGAGACGATGTCAGCCAATAGCCCGCTGACAAAGACCGCACCACGACAGGAGCGGCCTCTACAAGAAGAGAATATAAGCGCCGCCACTGCCATCCTCGGCCGGGCAATAGCAGACCCGGAGTAGGAACCGCGAGGTAGAAGACGCACGCTAGTAGAGCTGTCATCCTAACTGTTATACTGAGACCTGTGCCTTATATTAATAGCTTGTATGGACATTGTATTTAGAGGACACTGACTGTTTGCATGTCGCAAATCGCTTGCGACATGTTCTTGTAAACCAAAGTTAAGTATTCTAAATCTACACTACTAGACATTAAAATCGCTGCACCAAGAAGAAATGCAGGTGATAAACTGGTATTCATTGGAGAAATATATCATACTGGAACTGACATGTGATTACATTTTCACGCAATTTGGGTGCATAGGTCCTGAGAAATCAGCACGCAGAACAACCACCTCTGACCGTAATAACGGCATTGGTACGCCTGGGCATTGAGTCAAACAGAGCTTGGATGGCGTGGACAGGTACAGCTGCCCATGCGGCTTTAACACGGTACCACAGTTCATCAAGAGTAGTGACTGACGTATTGTGACGAGCCAGCTCCTCGGCCACCATTGACCAGACGTTTTCAGTTGGTGAGAAATCTGGAGAACGTGCTGGCCAGGGCAGCAGTCGAACATTTTCTGTATCCAGAAAGGACCGTACAGGACCTGCAACATGCGATCGTGCATTATCCCGCTGAAATGTAGGGTTTCGCAGGGATCGAATGAAGAGTAGAGCCAAGGGTCGTAACACACCTGAAAAGTAACGTCCACTGTTCAAAGTGCCGTCAATGCGAACAAGAGGTGACCGAGACGTGTAACCAATGGCAGCCCATACCATCACGCCGGGTGATACGCCAGTATGGCGATGACGAATACACGCTTCCAATGTGCGTTCACCGCGGTGTCACCAAACACGGATGCGACCATCATGATGCTGTAAACAGAACCTGGATTCATCCGAAAAAATGACGTTCTGCCATTCGTGCACCCAGGATCGTCGTTGGGAACACCATCGCAGGCGCTCCTGTCTGTGATGCAGCGTCAAGGGTAGCCGCAGCCATGGTCCCTGAGCTGATAGTCCATTCTGTTGCAAACGTCGTCAAACTGTTCGTGCAGATGGATGTTGTCTTGCAAACGTCCCCATCTGTTGACTCAAGGATCGAGACGTGGCTGCACGATCCGTTACAGCCATGCGGATAAGAGGCCTGTCATCTCGACTGCTAGTGATACGAGGCTGTTGAGTTCGAGCATGGCGTTCCGTATTACCTCCTGAACCCACCGATTCAATATTCTGCTGACAGTCACTGGATCTCGACCAACGGGAGCAGCAATGTCGCGATACGATAAACCACAATCGTGATAGGCTACAATCCGACCTTTATCAAAGTCGGAAACGTGATGGTACGCATTTCTCCTCCTTAAACGAGGCGTGACAACAACATTTCACCAAGCAACGCCGGTCATCTGCTGTTTGTGTATGAGAAATCGGTTGCAAACTTTCCTCATGTCATCACGTTGTAGGTGTCGCCACCGGCGCCAGCCTTGTGTGAATGCTCTGAAAAGTTAATCATTTGCATATCACAGCATCTTCTTCCTGTTGGTAAAATTTCGCGTCTGTAGCACGTCATCTTCGTGGTGTATCAATTTTAATGGCCAGTGGTGTACTTTATTGTAATAAAAAACATTAATGTAATTTTTTTGAATCGTTGTGTAGCTATCCGAGTAAGTAGTATCCTTTAGGCACCCTATAGGAGACTAGTGGGCAGGATCCCACAAAAAGCGAATATGAAAACTAATTTTCCAGCAATGCCTGAAGCGTTTCAAACAGAGTCCAACTGATTTTGTATACCAGTTTATTGCTATGAGTGAGTTGCAGTTCCACCAGTTCAGAATCGAAACAATAATCACAGCTATGTGTCGAAGCCTGTGATCGGGCATAAAAACGGAATTAGATTTCATATGCCAGAAAAATTATGCAGAGTGGCATCTGGGATGTTTCTTGTTGATTACCTTTCAAAAGTGTTGAATAGGAGAATAGTATACTTGGTGCAGCTAGAAAAATTCAAAAGTTGTTTCCCTGAAATACTGGAGGCAGAGCAGCAAGGGTCAATAGCCAGGCGGAATACTAGCAAGAAGGGATCACCGATGGGGCAGCTGCAAAAACGGGAGCTATTTTGACAACCGGGCTCTGACCACAATTTATTGGTTATGAATTAAAACTGAAGAAACTGCAAACAGGTGGGAATTTAAGGATATGGGACCTGGATAAACTGAAAGAACCAGAGGTTGTACAGAGTTTCAGGGAGAGCATAAGGGAACAATTGACAGGAATGGGGGAAAGAAATACAGTAGAAGAAGAATGGGAAGCTTTGAGGGATGAAGTAGTGAAGGCAACAGAGGATCAAGTAGGTAAAAAGACGAGGGCTAGTAGAAATCCTTGGGTAACAGAAGAAATATTGAATTTAATTGATGAAAGGAGAAAATATAAAAATGCAGTAAATGAAGCAGGCAAAAAGGAATACAAACGTCTCAAAAAAGAGATCGTCAGGAAGTGCAAAATGGCTAAGCAGGGATGGCTAGAGGACAAATGTAAGGATGTAGAGGCTTATCTCACTACGGGTAAGATAGATACTGCCTACAGGAAAATTAAAGAGACCTTTGGAGATAAGAGAACCACTTGTATGAACATCAAGAGCTCAGATGGAAACCCAGTTCTAAGCAAAGAAGGGAAAGCAGAAAGGTGGAAGGAGTATATAGAGGGTCTATACAAGGGCGATGAACTTGAGGACAATATTATGGAAATGGAAGAGGATGTAGATGAAGATGAAATGCGAGATATGATACTGCGTGAAGAGTTTGACAGAGCACTGAAAGACCTGAATCGAAACAAGGCCCCCGGAGTAGACAACATTCCATTAGAACTACTGACAGCCTTGGGAGCGCCAGTTCTGACAAAACTCTACCATCTGGTGAGCAAGATGTATGAAACAGGCGAAATACCCTCAGACTTCAAGAAGAATATAATAATTCCAATCCCAAAGAAAGTAGGTGTTGACAAATGTGAAAATTACCAAACTATCAGTTTAATAAGTCAGAGCTGCAAAATACTAACGCGAGTTCTTTGCAGACGAATGGAAAAACTAGTAGAAGCCGACCTTGGGGAAGATCAGTTTGGATTCCGTAGAAATGTTGGAACACGTGAAGCAATACTGACCCTACGACTTATCTTAGAAGCTAGATTAAGGAAGGGCAAACCTATGTTTCTAGCATTTGTAGACTTAGAGAAAGCTTTTGACAATGTTGACTGGAATACTCTCTTTCAAATTCTGAAGGTGGCACGGGTAAAATACAGGGAGCGAAAGGCTATTTACAATTTGTATAGAAACCAGATGGCAGTTATAAGAGTCGAGGGACATGAAAGGGAAGCAGTGGTTGGGAAGGGAGTGAGACAGGGTTGTAGTCTCTCCCCGATGTTATTCAATCTGTATATTGAGCAAGCAGTGAAGGAAACAAAAGAAAAATCGGTGTAGGTATTAAAATCCATGGAGAAGAAATAAAAACTTTGAGGTTCGCCGATGACATTGTAATTCTGTCATAGACAGCAAAGGACTTGGAAGAGCAGTTGAACTCAATGGATAGTGTCTTGAAAGGAGGATATAAGATGAACATCAACAAAAGCAAAACGAGGATAGTGGAATGCAGTCGAATTAAGTCGGGTGATGTTGAGGGAATTAGATTAGGAAATGAGACACTTAAAGTAGTAAAGGAGTTTTGCTATTTGGGGAGCAAAATAACTGATGATGGTCGAAGTAGAGAGGATATAAAATGTAGACTGGCAATGGCAAGGAAAGCGTTTCTGAAGAAGAGAAATTTGTTAACATCGGGTACAGATTTAAGTGTCAGGAAATCATTCCTGAAAGTATTTGTATGGAGTGTAGCGATGTATGGAAGTGAAACATGGACGATAAATAGCTTGGACAAGAAGAGAATAGAAGCTTTCGAAATGTGATGCTACAGAAGAATGCTGAAGATTGGATGGGTAAATCACATAACTAATGAGGAAGTATTGAATAGGATTGGGGAGAAGAGAAGTTTGTGGCGCAACTTGACCAGAAGAAGGGATCGGTTGGTAGGACATGTTCTGAGGCATCAAGGGATCACCAATCTAGTATTAAAGGGCAGTGTGGAGGGTAAAAATCGTAGAGGGAGACCAAGAGATGAATACACTAAACAGATTCAGAAGGATGTAGGTTGCAGTAGGTACTGGGATATGAAGAAGCTTGTACAGGATAGAGTAGCATGGAGAGCTGCATCAAACCAGTCTCAGGACTGAAGACCATAACAGCAATGAGCAGAGCACCTGATCTAGCAACTTAGCAAAATGACGTCATGTCGACATTTGATATCGTGACTGCATAAAGTGTCGCATGAAAGCTTACGTTGGGTACATGAGTAATTATTCACATTCCTGACACAGCAGAAAGAACATCTAAAAGCTGAAGTTGGGATATCCTGAAGTGACCAAGAGAGCTGACCAAACAGGAAAACTAGGATGTCATTGTTGCCCCATCATAGCAGCTCATATAAGCCTTTATACAAAGGCAATGCCACTCACGTGTGGTACTTGTAGAATGGTGGGCCATGAAAGAGAGCGACGTATTGAACCTCGGTGGACCATGATAAAACGTAAATATTTTTTTTTCTAGTCTCTCTGGATGTATGCTTATATTAGTAGTACCTCATCATATGTGTCAGATGGAGGCTACACAAATGACAGAAATATGTGCGCCAGACAATGCACGAAGCATTCGAGTATTTGAAGGGACAAGTAGTTGCATTGTCAGAAAGTAATGCCACGCTAGAGAACTACAGGTAGAAACCTTAGGAGCCATTGGTAGTCAAATACAATCCATCCGTGTCATTAGAGGCATAAACTTTGTTGAATGTATCCATCCCTTCTGTAGATGCTGCAGCAGGCAGTCTAGCGATTCTCTTTTCTGGAAAAACAACGGAAGATGTGTCTGTATTTATTAATTATTTGAAGGCAATCGCTAAATTAGGTCATAGGGCAGATGAAACTTGCTCGAATATGGCTCACTTACGGTTGAGTGGTGAGGTAAAAGCATATATCATTTACTACTAAGGATTAAATAAAGCACAGACTTTTGAACAGCTTGCTAACTACTCCGAGACGTTAACTGAAGTGATATATACAGCACTCATGGCATGAATGCAAAATACAACACTTTTATTGATAAAGTACTTACTGTATTTGAATACTGTTGTCTCCCAAAACTAACCCAGATTAGACCAAAGTCTACAAAGAAGCCACGGATTATTCAAGGAATAAAGGTATCTTGTAAAACAAACAGGAAACTGTATCTGTCAGTCAGTAACAGCTCTGATGTTGATGCTATAGCACATTACAAGACATACTGCAATACATTAAAGAGAGTAACATGGACATCAAAGCAAATACATTACAAGAAAAGGTTATCAAATGAGATAACAAAATAAAGACAAAATGGGATATAATGAAGGAGGAGCCTGCTAGAACCAGATACGAAGAGGGGCAGACAGCACTAAGAGTAAATGATGCATTGGTAATAGATGTGTGCAGTGTTGTAAAACTTTTTAACAAGTGTTTCGTAACTGTTACTGAAAAGATGGGATTTTCAGGTTCAGTAGATGCTGACGAAACTGACTCTCACTACCCCAGTAGAAGTAATGTCTGTCATAAAACCCTTAAAATAAAATAAAAATTTCTAGGGATTATGACAAAATATCAACGAAGTCGATTGAAGGGTGCGCTCCTGAGTTTAGTAATATATCAAACTATCTGTGTACCTAATCGTTCACCAGTGAAACATTTCCTGAATGGTTGAAATATGCTGAACTTAAGCTTGTGTTTAATGAAAGAAGGTAATGAAATACCATGAAATTTCTGTCCACTTTCACTTTTGCCAGCATTTTCAAAAATTTTAGAAAAGGATCTATACAATCGACTTCTTAACCATCTGACGACAAATAATGTATTGTCAGATTTACAGTCTGGATTTCTAAAGGATTCTGATACAGAGAAAGCTATCTGTTAAGATTATTTATTTAGAACAGACTACGAAGTGCATATGATTGACAAAAAGGTGGTTCCTCATAGATAACCGTTACACACACATACAAAGTTTCAGTTTTGTGACAAAGACGAGCACCCTCCATTCTACTGTCCAAAGATTCAATTGTACACATATAAGAAAGATAGCCGGCCGTTGTGGGCGAGCGGTTCTAGGCGCTTCAGTCTGGAACCGCGCGACCGCTACGGTCGCAGGTTCGAACCCTACATCGGGCATGGATGAGTGTGATGTCCTAAGATTTGTTAGGTTTAAGTAGTTCTAAGTTCTAGGGGACTGATGACCTCAGAAGTTAAGTCCCATAGTGCTCAGAGCCATTTGAACCATTTTTGATGCTGAAATGATAAGCAGGAATATTATGCCGTACAAGAAACAATAATACATTAACCATTTGAATAAATATCAAGGATATAAAAGGTGTTTTATACATAAGAATATTTTCTTATTCATTCACAAAAACTCAAATTTATCGAGCAGATTGGCTGAAGAACAGGAACCTGAAGTTTGCTCTTGAATTTATTCAACTTTCCATTTTAAGGTTCGCTCTACTTCCATGATTTCTCTTTGTCTTTCTATTAATAACATTTTTGTATTGTATTCTTCTGGTATTAAACACTTTTTTAAGGAGTGAAGAATGAACTTCGTCTGCTTTATTCACCAACTCTCGGTTCTTCACTGTAACCGCATGTTCTCTCCCTCTTTTGCTGGGCGCGTCTTCTGATAAGCTCCGACAGGAGAATGCAGGCCGAGGTTCATGACTATGGGATAAAATTCCACCATCAGCCATTTCATTGCTACTTCCAAAGCAGTTAGCATCATCGAAGTTGCTTGAAAGTATCACATTATCTTCAGATGTGTCATTGTTAACTCCAGCTATCCCCTCGAAAACTTGTGGGATCATATCAACAACCATTTGGCTTATATCGTCGATCTTCGTCTCACCTACTCTACTGCCGGTTTGAAATTATTCTCGATTACATTTAGCTTTCATTTTCTTTGCTTTCGCTTTCATGACCTACCAAATTACTTTAAGCTGCTCTTGTGATCTTTGTGTAAGAGCTTCTGCGTTGTATGCAACGTGTATTTTTTCCCAAGCATTCTTTTTCTTCCTTGCTCCAACTCTGTCCCTTATGCAAGCAGTTAATGCGTTTGGCATCCATTGACGGAGTTTGTTGCATGTCCTCCTGAGGGACATCGTGCCACGTAAATCAATGTAATTACTTTTCTACTACGGATGTAAAAGTGGTTATCATCAGTTGGAAGTACGAGGATGTACTGAAAAATAATGCCTCTGAATTTTTTGTGTGAAAGGTCTTAAAGCCTGTTAACTAAAACGAACGTTATTAACGTTCTACTACATTATTCTTCATGTTTACTTGTTTACTTCTCAACATAGTCACCCAACGGCGAACACATTTCTCCCAATCAGAGGCAGTTTTGTAGATACCGTCACTATAGAACGTTTGACTTTGTTGACGGAGCCACAGCCTCACCTCTGCTTGCACCAATTCATCACTCTCTTCATATACATCTACGTTTATACTCCGCAAGCCACCCAACGGTGAGTGGCGGAGGGCACTTTACGGGCCAATGTCATTACCTCCCTTTCCTGTTCCAGTCGCGTATGGTTCGCGGGAGGAACGACTGCCGGAAAGCCTTCGTGAGCGCTCGAATCTCTCTAATTTTACATGCGTGATCTCCTCGGGAGGTATAAGTAGGGGGAAGCAATATATTCGATACCTCATCCAGAAACGCACCCTCTCGAAACCTGGACAGCAAGCTACATCGCGATGCAGAGCGGCTCTCTTGCAGAGTCTGCCACTTGAGTTTGCTAAACATCTCTGTAACGGTATCACGCTTACCAAATAACCCTGTAACGAAACGTGCCGCTCTTCTTTGGATCTTGTCTATCTCCTTTGGCAACCCGACCTGGTACGGATCCCATACTGATGAGCAATACCCAAGTATAGGTCGAGCGAGTGTTTTGTAAGCCACCTCCTTTGTTGATGGACTACGTTTTCTAAGGGCTCTCCCAATGAACCTCAACCAGGCACCCGCCTTACCAAAAATTAATTTTATGTGATCATTCCACTTCAAATCGTTCGGTACGCATACTACCAGATATTTTACAGAAGTAACTGCTACCAGTGTTTGTTCCGCTATCATATAATCATACAACACTGATCCTTCTCTCTACGTATTCGCAATACATTACATTTGTCTATGTTAAGAGTCAGTTGCCACTCCATGCACCAAGTGCCTATCCGCTGCAGATCTTCCTGCTTTTCGCTGCAATTTTCTAATGCTGCAACTTCTCTGTATACCACAGCTTCATCTGCGAAAAGCCGCATGGAACTTCCGACACTATCTACTAGGTCATTTGTGTATATTGTGAAAAGCAATGGTCCCATAACACTCCCCTGTGGCACGCCAGAGGTTGCTTTAAAGTCTGTAGACGTCTCTCCATTGAGAACAACATGCTGTGCTCTGTTTGCTGAAAACTCTTCAATCCAGCCACACAGCTGGTCTGATATTACGTAGGCTCTTGCTTTTTTAATCAGGTGACAGTGCGGAACTGAATCCCACGAATTCTGGACGTCAAGGAAAATGGCATCTACCTGGGAGCCTGTATCTAATATTTTCTGGGTCTCATGAACAAATAAAGCGGGTTGGGTCTCACACGATCGCTGTTTCCGGAATCCATGTTGATTCCTACAGAGTAGATTATTGGATTCCAGAAATAGCACGAATCGCGAGCAAAAAACATGTTCTAAAATTCTACAACAGATCGATGTCAGAGATATAGGCCTATAGTTTTGTGCATCTGCTAGACGACCTTTCTCGAAAACTGGAACTACCTGTACTCTTTTCCAATCAAAGTGAGGTCCTCGAAGGTGTTCTTTAAGTTTTGGGAACAGATTAAAATCGGATGTGGCCAAGTCGGGACTGTGTGGAGGACGATCGAAGACAGTAAACGCAAGGCGTCGTATTGCTGGATATTTCGCAGCGCTCGTTTGTGTTCTAGCATTGCCATGCTGACGGAGAGGGTGCTCTATATATCAGGACGAATTCTTCGAAATCGAAACTCGATTACAGCGTGCTGTTTCTCGCACACCGACATTGTTACGCTGCACACCGCCTGTTACGCGCTTTCACTCCTCTAGGAGCAAAGGGCTACAAGATGCAGTCATGAAGTATAGAGATGTAAAACGTTAGTAACGTTTGTTGTATTTAAAAAAACTCTAAGAGTTTTCACATAAAAAATTCGGAGGCATTACTTTTCAGCACGCTCTCGTAGTATACTGTGTTAATTGTAGTGTTAGGCAAGGGCAGATTGTTGTGAAAATCCATATATATGGCTTCTTTAACCATGCTGTATCGGCTTTCCTTCGTAGGTTTATTCTTCCTCTTATAAAACGTGGTGGCTTGTAATGTGTGAAAATTGTTTCAAGTCTTCAAATTCTTCCATTCAGACTAAGCACCTTTTTATTTTTTCTAGTTCACTGCACTTTTTAGATATGTCTCTGCGTGGTTTATAAGACGCCTTAATTTTGGGTAAACCTCTTTAAATAAAACGAGCGTTTTGCTTATATCAAGTTCCTGAGGGAGGTGTACTTCAGTTGCATCATTTAACTTATAATGACTACTTCTATTCAGAAAGGAAGCGATATACTGTTTAACCACTTGATTTCCAGTGCTTGTTCCCGTTTTTTCCTCTGTTATAAATAGGGGCATTCCCGGTTGTTCGGAGAACAAAAGTGATGTGACTAAATATTGGATCTTATTTTTTAACACGCCGTGCACTGCCATAAAGGTCTTACGACAAACTCTGGCTTCTTTCACTCCCTCCCCTATTTATCCTCAAACTCTGTACTTGGAGGCTGTACTCTTAAATCTTTACTTCACAGTCACCTTTCATAGACAATCTGCGCTGTGTTGGAAGTACAGAAATAAAGCCACATAGATAAGGATGCTGCAAATTTACGGATTCCTGTAAGTTGAATTCTTTTAAAATACTTCGTCTTGTCTCTTCAGATACGTTTTCAAAACATTGTAACGTACAAAGCAGTTTTCTCGCATCTCATGAGACATCAGTTAATCCTTCTGTTTACCTGACATAAGTGACCATTTTTTTTTCTATTCCTCGTAATGTGATGACCTCCTTCCATACTTTCACTACAGGCGCCAGTCAGTGGCTCACCTTCCATACCAGTTTTCTCACAAAATTCCCGAAACGTTAGTGCGTTAATAAGGACCTGCACACAAAGCTTAGTGTGGCAACTGTGCACAGAATATATACAATGTTTGACCACAACTCTTTGTCAGGGCTGCAACCTATATCAATACTTACTTTAAAGACCGGCACTTAATGTATGAAACATTTTTTTCCTGTGTTTGATATGGACTGAGCTCTGTCTTTCCTTGTACAGTTTTTTTTTCAAAGCTCATTGGCAGTGTGATTGACCTTGTTTTTCCCACTTACTATCGTAGAAAATAGTAGAATACTGCGTCTATTCAGTTAAAATGGCCTTAGCTCTTTCATTTTATGGACCCTTCAATAATTGTAAGATGGTTTAGACAAGATACACTATGTGATCAAAAGTATCCGGACACCTGGCTGAAAATGACTTACAAGTTCGTGGCGCCCTCCGTCGGTAATGCTGGAATTCAATATGGTGTTGGTCCACCCTTAACCTTGATGACAGCATACGTTCAGTCAGGTGCTGGAAGGTTGCTTGAGGAATGACAGCCCATTCTTCACGAAGTGCTGCACTGAGGAGGGGTATCGATGTCGGTCGGTGAGGCCTGGCACGTTGTCGACGTTCCAAAACATCCTTCTATAGGATTCATATCAGGACTCTGTGCAGGCCAGTCCATTACAGGGATGTTATTGTCGTGTAAGCGCTCCGCCACGGGCCGTGCATTATGAACAGGGGCTCGATCCGTGTTGAAAGATGCAATCGCCATCCCCGAATCGCTCTTCAACAGTGGGAAGCAAGAAGGTGCTTAAAGGCCCGTGCTGTGATAGTGCCAAGCAAAACAAGGAGGGGTGCAAGCCCCCTCCATGAAAAACACGATCACACCGTAACACCACCGCCTCTGTATTTTACTGTTGGCTCTACACACGCTGGCAGTTGACGTTCACCAGGCATTCGCGATACCCACACCCTGCCATCGGATCGTCACATTGTGTACCGTGATTCGTCACTCAACACAACGTTTTTCCACTGTCCAGTCATCCAATGTTTACGCTCCTTAAACCAAGCGGGGCGTCGTTTGGCATTTACTGGCGTGATGTGTGGCTTATGAGCAGCCGCTCGACCATGAAATCCAAGTTGTCTCATCTCCCGCCTAACTGTTATAGTAGTTGCAGTGGATTCTGATGCAGTTTGGAATTCCTGTGTGATGGTCTGGACAGATGTCTGCCTATTACACATTACGACCCTCTTCAACTGTCAGCGGTCTCTGTCAGACAACAGACGAGGTCAGCGTGTAGGCTTTTGTACTGTACGTGTCCCTTCACATTGCCACTTCACTATCACATCGGAAACAGTGGACCTAGGGATGTTTAGGAGTGTGGAAATCTTGCGTACAGACGTATGACACAAGTGACACCCAATCACCTGACCACGTTCGAAGTCCATGAGTTTCGCAGAGCGCCCTATTCTGCTCTCTCACGATGTCTAATGACTACTGAGGTCGCTGAAATGGAGTACCTGGAAGCACGATGCATCTAATGTGAAAAACGTATGTTTTTGAGGGTGTCCGGATGCTTTTGATCTCATAGTGTATCTGTATAGTTTGAAAAGTGGCAATTGACTCTACCTATCGGAAGTGTGAAGCCATCCACGTAAGTACTAAAAGCAATCCGCTAAAATTCTGTTACACGATAAATCACAATACTCTAAAGGCTGTATATTCAACTAAATATAGTAGTTGAGGGTTACAATTACGAATGACTTACACTGGGACGATCATATATTTCATGTTGCGGAAAAAGCTAAGCAAACACTGCCACTTACTGGCAGAACACACTACGCCTGTCCAATCTCCTCTGGAGTATTGCTGTGCAGTATGGCATCCGCACCAGATAGAATTGACGAAGCATCACATGGACAATGTTCAATGAAGGTCAATTCGTTTTGTATTATCGTGAAATAAGGGAGAAAGTTTAGTGAATATGATACGTCATCTGGGGTGAAAATCACTAAAACAAACGCGTTTTTCGTTGCGGGAGATATTTTCACAAAATTAGTTAGGTGTTGGTTTTTCCCGCACACTGTTCGATAGTGGACAGGTAGAGGAATAGCTGGAAGGTGGTTCGGTGAATCCCATGCCAGGAGCTTAACTGTGAATTGCAGAGTAGTCACGTAGACGTAGATGAAAAACTTTATTTATGTAAAAATTAAACGGTAAAGGAGATAAAATTCCATAAATGTGGAAATTAAATGTCGCAGTACATATTGTGTATGTTATGTTGCAGTAAGTGCAAAAATGTGCAAAGTTTTAATTTCAGATTCTGAGGTTTGCATAGTTAGGTATTAACAATACACAACACTAAGGAAAATAATACATAGTTGTACCACGAGGAAACCTTAGGGAGAAAATCAAACTAACACCATCAAAAACTAGAACTGTTTTTTTTAAGAAAAAAAGAGAAACTAAATGACATTAAAAATAATATACAGCAGACCAGCAGTATCCCATGTGGAAATTATGGGGAGAAATATAGGGCAAATATAAATACCGTTTCTTCCATGTGAAGAAAGTCTAGGAGAGAAAGGAACTACTTTCCCTACATTATATTACTAGAAGGCCACGAAATATTAGTGACTGCAGTATGCCCGCACATATAATAAGATGTGACGTAGCGGATTATTCGCCTAAGTTCGAGTCCTCATCTACGACCAGAAGCATAATACAAACAAGTGTGTGTGTGTGTTTGTGTGAGAGAGAGATTATCATTTCTCTCCTTGCTCTACGAACATCTACTTCGCAATTTATGATGACTGGTTTTGAAACATGCGGTGCTAATATAGTTCAAATACTGTGCAGATTAAGATATTGACATAGTGTGAAGATGTCGCTAACATAAAGACGAGACCGCCGTAGCAGTGAGGCTGTGTGACCAATCTAGCACATCCACTTCAAATATATTATGGATACTCTAACTTCTAAAGCTGACAGAATTACCTCCATTATTACTGTTTTTGTTTTATTTTTCAGTAACGATACCATCGCCAAAGATATCTTTCGTTTACAACTAGCTGACTGCGCTAAGTTTTCAGCGTTTCACGATCAAACCGACAATTAAAGATCTCGTATCGAAAGGAACGGTGCAGCGCCAGTAAGCGAGCTGACGTTCCACTGCGGACCCTCCAATCACACAGCAGAGTTAACATCTCTGAGATGCGATGTCCAACACTATCACAGGCGGCTACCAATTGTTTCAACACGTCGGCATATCTCACTGAGTTACCAGACGAATAAGGAAGAGGGCCTGTCATGGAAGATTATACTGCAATAGAAGCAGCTCTAGCTCTTCTTCGTTTCATTGTGAAAATGTGGCTCCTATTAAAAATTCTACAGAATGTATACCACTTTCTTATGGACCCTGGGCCGAGAAGAAACAGAAGGTGACAGGTACGTAAAGAAAATTGTATGTGCTGACGCACTGCTGCCATCGAAGCACAGTTGCATAATTAGAAAATACTGAAGGCTGTAGGAAATTTGGCTCATTAAAAATGATGATCGATATGAGAGTTCGTTCCATTATGCTACAGCTTGGGTTTACCTCGTCACTTACAGATCTGACAATGAAAAATTTGCTGATAATTCAGTCGAAATAATTAACTGAAATGTCTATTGCATCTTTATATTCACTCGACTTTTACGGTCAGCCACTTCAACGCCACTCCCAGTACTGATGAAAATTTGTATCTAGCGCCATGTCCCAAATGTACAGTTCAAGTTCCTGGTAATTATTACGAAATTGCGTAAATGTGATGAAAACTGAATGTAAGGGAGGTTTTAGCCCATTGCTTTCGCCCACTGCTGTCTCCTATTTAGCGATGTGTAGACATGTTATAAGTGGAATGACCGGGTGTTATATATACCAACTTAATTTTTCGGGTTTTATGTATAGGAATACTCCCTCCATAACGCTCTAGTGTTTAGGTTACAGTGTGAAATCATTATTACAGCGTATTTATCGCATTTAATATACTTATTATTCATATGGAAATTAGAAATTTTGAAAAAAAAACACATCTCTTTGGAGGTTTTCCAGTCTCCCTTTTAAATCTGTATTTGTCGTGTGTTGGTTGTTTTTGACACAGAAATAAGGATGAATTTCACGAAATTATTGTTTACTCTTGTAATTTCAGTGTGGTAGTGTTTTTATTTTGTTGCGACTTGTCACTCTCCATCCGTCAAGGCGAAATGATTTTGGGATTTTACAACAAATGATTGTGGTTACACTTGCTGTTAGTAAGCAACCATTATATACTTTTCTTCCAACTGGCACTGTATTGATACGTCCGCCTGTGTGTCCAGGTAGGGTTTGATCCCGTTTTGTGAAGATACCGAAATTCTTTTCCTTGGTGGTGAAGAGTGTTCAGCTGCCATTCCTGCCCTCACCCCACTCTGCTCGATACGCCAATGCTCTCCTCCCCAGCGAAAACAGTTGCATCATAGGACAGCAAATTTCCACAGCTTATTTTACTTCCTCCTTTTGTCTGTCCATGTGTACAACAAGTGGCCATCTTTGGCACACAAAATTATTTTGGTAAGCTTGCTCGCTGCTGTACTGTATTACCTTGACAGATGTCACCTCTTAAGATAAAGGTTATGTTTTAGACAGACACTGCAGCCTTACTAATATACAGCAGATGTAGTTATGTGCTGGCTTGTGTCAGTGATTCTCCATTAGTGGAACTTTTAACAACAATAATTTGCAATCATTCACTTGTGAAGAAGATGCAACAATCCCACATCTTGCTAGAAAGCAGAGTTTAGCACTGCTGATATCTACTAGAAGAATGGCAGTACCGTACTGAAGATGAATCAATGTTAATACTTCAAGAAATCACAGAGACAATAAACCAGTTTTTGGTACCCATTTGACCAGAGGGAGCAGGAAAATTTAGGTAGACCTTAACATCCCAGATTGTAGATGATGTTCAAGAGCCTCTGATTGGGCAAGATTTGGAAGGGAAATTGTCACTGTACAACACAAAGGTATCATCTTAGTATATGTCTTAGGTGATGTAGGGAATCCTCTGAAAATTTAAATCACTATGGCTGGAGAGAGATTTTAACTTAACTCTTCTCAAATGCCGGTTGTATATGTTACTAACTCTGTAACTGTGCTTGTGTATGCCTTATGAGATCATAGCTATAAGTATTGTTTGGATACCAGTATTTGTTCAGAAGAATTTTTGATAGTCCTTTGTATTATCTTTCTCCTAGTTTATTTCTAAAGTCTTCCCTTTTCCTCACGTAACTTGAAAAGTAGAGAAATGTTTATCATAGTATTACCCACAGAACACTGCCATCTTAATGTTTTAACTCTAGTTCCAACGTTCTGCAATATTTACACATCATTTACCACTTTATTCAGAAGTTTGCTCAGCTGTATATGACTGTCCAGCCACGTCACACACCATGAGTCAGGAAATGGTCTGTTTCTAGCAAAACAAGTATCCATGCAGGCAGTCTGATGTCATCCTCTCATCACAGACAGTCAAAATGGCAAGCATTGTTGCAGCTTTCCTCAGTGTCATAACAAAGAGAAGTGCATGAAATGACAACACTGTACATAATAGTGTAACCACATGGCTCTGCATACAACATTATGATAGATGTTTCTGTGTGTGAAGACTCTGAGGAGACATTCCCAGACTGCATTCATCATCATCACATGGACTCAGAAACTTGTGTGATGGTAGTGGTTGCCATTGGGCACAAACATGATCACCTCTAGTTCCTGTAGCTGGTAATTTTGACAGCAGTCATTAAATTTTTGACTTGTTAAGACTTGTCAGTGTGCTCTATTTTTGATGCTTCGATGGCATTATTTTTCAACTGAGTAAAACAAAACTGCATATTGCCCATTCTGCCTCAATATGTAAGGTGGTTGACTGTTGCCATGGCCAGGATATGCTCTTAGATTTCTCACCCATTAAAAACATCTGGTTACCAGTTGCCAAGAGCTTGGCATGACACCACTTACCAGCCACTACAGTTAATGAATTGTGGTACAGACCTGAAGCTGCATGGATCAGCATACCCTTACCTGTCATCCAGGATCAGTTCAACCTGATGCCCTGCTACATTAGAAACACTGTAGCTGTGAGATGTAGCAGCTCTGTATAATAAATTGTGACCCTGTATTCCTCCAAAATACCAATAAATTTAATCAAGTGTTCTTTGTACTATCTTTACTGCAAACACACAGTAAGCATCCTCACCAGCAGCATAATTTAAGCTCTTAACAGCTCTATATTAGCAATTGCTACAGTATTTACACAGAGTTGAAGCTGCATGGAACAAGATACTCACATCTGTCATCCAGCATTATTTCAAATTGATACCCAGCCACATTAGAGAAGGTGTAGCTGTGAGGTAAATATTCGACATTCCCTTTTGTGTGTAAAATTTTATTTGGTGATGTTTTCATTTGGGGTACCTCCTGAGGCAAAAATAATTTTATCCTACTGATACATGTGTCATTACAGCTATAAGGAGAGGAATAAACTATTTCAATATTTTGTTCATTTTTTCAATTTAGTTTGTTGTATTACATTTACAATACAAGCATGAATACCTGTACGACTATTAGTGTCCGACAACTGTGGGAACTGTTTCACTAGGGAGTCTAAAAGATTAGAAGAATTTTTAACTCTACCAGGTATTAATGTCATTGGGAGCAAATCTCACTGAAATATGTAAATTACTTGATGAATTTGTGATAAAATAAAGTAGAATGATAACAGAGACTCAACTGTAGTTAAAGCAGGTGGGAAATTTTAGATTTTTGGTGGGTACTGGTAAAATACTATCAATATGTAATGTAGATTACGTACACTTGTGCATCATAGCCTAGAATATTGTTGAAGTGTGTGTGACATAACAAATAGGACTAAGAAGGAATTATGCATACAAAGAAATACAACACCAATTGTCACTAGTTTGTTTGGCTCAAGGGAGAGTATCACAGAAATTTTGAAAAACCTGGAAGACTCTTGATGTCAACTATCTCAATAAAACCTAGTTTCAAATTGTACAAAAACTGTGATAAACATAGGAAAATACCTCATCCCACTACATATCTCTCTGATAGGGACTGAAAACATAAGATAACATTAATGACAATGCACACAGGGTATTTAGGCAGTCATTTATTGTGGCTCTAATATTTTTACATGTGTTTCATAATAGTTTGTACAGTGCGAAAGTGGACATTAACATAGATGCAGAACTCACTTTTTTGAAAACCTAAGAACTATATATTAGTTCATCAGATGCAGTTATCCTTGCGGCACCATGTATTAATTGTCTGTCAGATAAGGAATTCCGTTGTGCGATACTGGATCTGCTTCTTGCTTAGGCCAGCTTCTGCCATCGAATAATGTTGGGACTTTGAACCAGTTGTTGCTCATGCTTTAATCATGGTACTATTCAATATGAAGAATGCAGATATGCTAATGTCTGTACTGTCATAAGAAAATATTACTCTCACTTTTCCTAAGTGAGATGGATGAAATGACTGTAGCACATTTTCAGATCTTTCACATAAGACTTACATGTGCAAAATTTGAAACCTAATAAAATCCATTTGTCTGTGACCTGCTTTGAGTAATGATATATGTTCTTAAGCTATGTTTTGTTACACAGAATTGTACTGTGATGATATGTCATGTAGCATTTAACTGTATCTGTATTCTTTACATACATTTCACATGGCAATGAAAATTTTACAGCGCTTTTTAAGGCACAGCAGTGGCTTTCATCATGCTCACACATCACTGCACAAGTTACTGAAGTTTCTTCTTTATTAATTGTCACAACTGGTCTATTAATTGTTAGACAATTTGTATGCATTACTCTCACATTTTATGACAATTATATGGCAATTAATAACTAGTTTTTGTTTATGATATTAAACCACTTGACGCCATTTTTCACTAAATGTATATGGAATGAAGTACAGTTTTATAAAGAAAAGTAGGAAAGCATATATAAAAATAATGAATTTCACAATAAAAACAAATATCAGAGGTGTGCAGCATCAACAATAGAATACCTTTTGACAAGCAAAATAAAAATTAAGTGGCTTTTTAATGTATTGTTGTATGATTTAGATATCTACTTTCTTCCAATAAGTGCTTTATATTTTAATATTTAAATATACCAATTTATATTTCTAGGCCACCATAGTTCTAGTCTTTATTTTATGATACGCCGAATGTTGTCTTCTTTCAGTAACTCTGTAAAACTGTATACTGAGTTTGTCAGTAGTATTTTAAAAGAAAAGGATAACTCATTACAGTTGACATTTATAATTTATATATCAAGTAACTAAGAAATGAACAACATTAATCATACATCAGTTTTGTTGTTGTTGTGGTCTTCAGTCCTGAGACTGGTTTGATGCAGCTCTCCATGCTAATCTATCCAGTGCAAGCTTTTTCATCTCCCAGTACGTACTGCAGCCTACATCCTTCTGAATCTGCTTAGTGTATTCATCTCTAGGTACTCTCCCTCTACAATTTTTACCCTCCACGCTGCCCTCCAGTACCGAATTGGTGACCCCTTGATGCCTCAGAACATGTCCTACCAATCGATCCTTTCTTCTAGTCAAGTTGTGCCACAAACTCCTCTTCTCCCCAATTCTATTCAATACCTCCTCATTAGTTATATGATCTACCCATCTAATCTTCAGCATTCTTCTGTAGCACCACATTTCAAAAGCTTCTATTCTCTTCTTGTCCAAACTATTTACCGTCCATGTTTCACTTCCATACATCGCTACACTCCATACAAATACTTACAGAAACGACTTCCTGACATTTAAATCTACACTCAGTGTTAACAAATTTCTCTTCTTCAGAAACACTTTCCTTGCCATTGCCAGTCTATATTTTATATCCTCTCTACTTCAACCATCATCAGTTATTTTGCTCCCCAAATAGCAAAACTCCTTTACTACTTTAAGTGTCTCATTTCCTAATCTAATTCCCTCAGCATCACCCAATTTAATTCGACTGCATTCCATTATCCTCGTTTAGCTTTTGTTGATGTTAATCTTATACCCTCCTTTCAAGACACTGTCCATTCCGTTCAACTGCTCTTCCAAGCCCTTTACTGTCTCTGAAAGAATTACAATGTTATCGGCAAACCTCAAAGTTTTTATTTCTTCTCCATGGATTTTGATACCTACTCCTAATTTTTCTTTTGTTTCCTTTGCTACTTGCTCAATATACAGATTGAGTAACATTGGGGAGAGGCTACAAGCCTGTCTCACTCCCTTCCCTACCACTGCTTCCCTTTCATGTCCCTCGACTCTTAATACTGCCATCTGGTTTCTGTACAAATTGTAAATGGCCTTTCGCTCCCTGTATTTTACACCTGCCACCTTCAGAATTTGAAAGAGAGTATTCCAGTCAACATTGTCAAAAGCTTTCTCTAAGTCTACAAATACTAGAAATTTAGGTTTGCCTTTTCTTAATCTAGCTTCTAAGATGAGTCGTAGGGTCAGTATTGCCTCACGTGTTCCAACATTTCTACGGAATCCAAACTGATCTTCCCTGAGGTCGGCTTCTACCAGTTTCTCCATTAAACTATAAAGAATTCGCGTTAGTATTTTGCAGCTGTGACTTATTAAACTGATAGTTCGGTAATTTTCACATCTGTCAACACCTGCTTTCTTTGGGATTGGAATTATTATATTCTTCTTGAAGTCTGAGGGTATTTCGCCTGTCTCATACATTTTTCTCACCAGATGGTAGAGTTTTGTCTGGACTGGCTCTCCCAAGGCTGTCAGTAGCTGTAATGGAATGTTGTCTACTCCCGGGGCCTTGTTTCGACTAGGGTCCTTCAGTGCTCTGTCAAACTCTTCACGCAGTATCGTATATCCCATTTCGTCTTCATCTACATTCTCTTCCATTTTAATAATATTGTCCTCAAGTACATCATCCTTGTATAGACCCTCTATATACTCCTTCCACCTTTCTGCTTTCCCTTCTTTGCTTAGAACTGGGTTTCCATCTGTGCTCTTGATATTCATGCAAGTGATTCTCTTTTCTCCAAAGGTCTCTTTAATTTTCCTGTAGACAGTATCTGTCCTACCCCTAGTGAGATAAGCCTCTACATCCTTACATTTGTCCTCTAGCCGTGCCTGCTTAGCCATTTTGCACTTCCTGTCGATCTTATTTTTGAGATGTTTTTATTCCTTTTTGCCTGCTTCATTTACTGCATTTTTATATTTTCTTCTTTCATCAATTAAATTCAATATTTCTATCAGCCTTCGTTTTTTTTACCTACTTGATCCTCTGTTGCCTTCACTACTTCGTCCCTCAAATCTACCCATTCCTCTTCTACTGTATTTCTTTCCACCATTCTTGTCAATTGTTCCCTTACGTTCTCCCTGAAACTCTCTACAACCTCTGCTTTACTCAGTTTATCCAGGTCCCATCTCCTTAAATTCCCACCTTTTTGCAGTTTCTTCAGTTTTAATCTACAGTAACCAATAGATGGTGGTCAGAGTCCACATCTGCCCCTGGAAATGTCTTACAGCTTAAAACCTGGTTAGTAAATCTCTGTCTTACCATTATATAGTATATCTGAAACCTGTCAGTGTCTCCAGGCTTCCTCCATTTATACAATCTTCTTTTATGATTCTTGAACCAAGTGTTAGTTATGATTAAGTTATGCTCTGTGCAAAATTCTACCAGGCGGCTTCCTCTTTCATTTCTTCCCCCCAATCCGTTTTTACCTACTACGTTTCCTTCTCTTCCTTTTCCTGCTATCGAATTCCAGTCACCCATGACTATTAAATTTTCGTCTCCCTTCACTATCTGAATAATCTCTTTTATCCCATCAACATTTCTTCAATTTCTTCATCATCTGCAGAGCTAGTTGGCATATAAACTTGTACTACTGTAGTAGGCGTGGGCTTTGTGTCTATCTTGGCCATAATAATGCGTTCACTATGCTGTTTGTAGTAGCTTACCCGCACTCCTATTTTTTTATTCATTATTAAACCTACTCCTGCATTACCCCTGTTTGTTTTAGTAATTATTCACCTGACCAAAAGTCTTGTTTCTCCTGCCACCAAACTTTGCTAATTCCCATTATAGCTAACTTTAACCTATCCATTTCCCTTTTTAAATTTTCTAACCTACGTGCTCGATTAAGGGATCTGACATTTCATGCTCCAATCTGTAGAACACCAGTTTTCTTTCTCCTGAAAACGATGTCCTCTTGAGCAGTCCCCACCCAGAGATCCGAATAGGGGACTATTTTACCTCCGGAATATTGTACCCAAGAGGATGCCATCATCATTTAACCATACAGTAAAGCTGCAAGCCCTCATGAAAAATTATGACTGTAGTTTCCCCTTGGTTTCAGCCGTTCGCAGTACCAGCACAGCAAGGCCGTTTTGCTTAGTGTTACAAGGCCAGATCATTCAATGATCCAGACTGTTTTCCCTGCAACTACTGGAAAGGCTGCTGCCCCTCTTCAGGAACCATATGTTTTTCTGGTCGGTCCTGATGAGAACAAGCCTGTCACTGAACTGTTCACAGTAGTTCGCTGTCCTACCTTCCACTTCATAATTTATCCTCTTCACATTATATATCCAATTGACACAGCTGGAAGCCTGAGAAACCTTTACTAGCTACTGCCCATGCATTTAATTTCACCGATGGCTGTTTTGACTTTTCCGTACGCTGAATTAATCCTCCTGATGATCATTTCTTTTTCGATTTTTTTCACATGTTTCCTACAGCCATTCTCCTTGTCTTCCATGCACTTCCTATTTATTTAATTCCTTCTGTCTTTCACCGAACATTTTTTACTTCTTCCTTTTGTCAATCAACTGAAGTGTTTCTTTTTTTACTCTATGTTTCTACCCACTTACCTCCATTGTACAAATGTTTGCTCTTTTTAGACATACCCACTCATCTTTAACTGAATTACCTACTCTGGTATTTCTTATTGCAGAATCTACTTCTACATCGAACTTCAAACGCGTCTCATCATGTCTCACCACTTCAGTATCCCATTTCCATCCAGAATGAGTCCTGATTAATCTCTTAACTTCTACCTACTCTGCATCAGTGTTATAGTTCATGAAAGCTATTTCTTACAATCATAAGTGTATAATATTAAGACAGTATAAAAATTATTGCGTGCCATGACACAACAGAGTTATTTATTTATTTTCTAGGATTTGTTCACTGCTTGATAGTGTGCTTGCACGCACAAATATGAAATAGATAGTTTACAAAGACATGGCTAATTACAAAGCTTGAGTGTCATACAGCACTATAAACACAGATTTGGAGTCAGTTTGAAATTATGTTGCACTAAGTTTCATTTGGAAATAAATACAGAATTTGAATGTAAACACACTATATGATCACAAAAAAATTATGTTCCTCTGGATACCAATATTAAAAAAACATGACCAGACACATCTGTTGACTGTGTTCCTTATGCCAATCAGTATGTGATCTTAAATGGTAAGTTTTGGATGTTCTTTGAGTCAAAGCTTTATATGAGACTGTGTAAATATGTTTACAGCTTTGTGAAATGATCCTGCCCCCTCCACTTAGAAGTTAGTTTTGATTTTCTCATGTTCATTGATTCACTTGGCTTGTGGAGTTAGGCTAATATGCATTTTCTTATCATTTATAAATGAGAATGAGTTGCTCTCAGATTTCTGTTCACTATTGTAGTCATAGGTCTATAGTGACTTTAACAATTATCAGTACTGTTTATTTATGAATGTGGGCATTAGATAATTCTGCAAGTGTCATATGATTCATTTACAGTTTTGCTTTGCAGATACAGTTGGGAGTGAGTAGTATACACAACATAGTATATTCTACCTAGTTTACTGCCACTGCAGTAGAGAATGAGCCACTAATGTGCAGTGTAAAATTGTTTGTGTATGCAGTAATATTTCATCCTTATTGATGACATTAATCATGACTCCTGGTTTGGACATGTAGGATATAAATGGTTTCAATATACCATTTATGTATTCAATGTGAACAGTAACCAAAAAGTCAGTTTGAAACCACACAACTTCATGTATCATGATATGGTTTTTTTAAGTTCTAGGTCATTGCCTTGTTCTGACTTGATAAGCAGCTCAAATGTGAGAACTAAAAGTTTATTGTGAAAACAAGAGAAAATTATTACTGTATCATTTCACTTACACAGATCATTCAAAAGGGTGAAAATGACCTTATTAAGCAGAAAATATTATGAGTGCTTTGTATACCTCATATGATACATTAAAATTATTCTCATACAGGTTTCATATCTTTTACACATGTTTTCATTGTCTCCAGACTGTACAAACTCAATAAATTTCAGACATCAGAAAACTTGTAGTGTATTTCATATCCTGAGCTGCATGAATACCTTATATGTTTCTTGTGGTATTATGAAATAAGGGGTGATCAAGAAGTTTCTGTTCTAATGACATGTAGTCTGGAATTGATATGCCATTCAGGCAAAACCACCCTGAGGACTGAGGCAATCATCCTACCAGTGCACCATGCTGAAGATACCTGTTTGGTAAAACACCATGTCATGCTGTGTGGAGAAGTCTGTAACTGCCTGCTACGCGTCCTCATTTGGCAGGAACCACTGAACCCTTCTAGGCCTTTATTAAGGGACCACGGGTATTATAATCACATGAGGAGAGGACAGGACTATAGGGCAAGTGCATGTGCTCCACACTTAAGTAGGAGTAAATTCTGCATTATCACATTTGAAATATAGGGATGTGTGTTTAAATGAAGCAGCATCATGTAATATGGTGCAGCATTCCACAATAGTGGTTTTCCACAGACATGCTGCCCCATACACATTCGTTATCCTCTGATGGATGTCCTCTGGTGTTTGTACTTTGGCAGCTAAGAAAAGAATAACAACTAATTGGAAATACTTGGACACATTTGGTAATAATGTAACCGCAGTTCATGTTTCTGCATTTACTGCATGCACATCAGAAAGAAACACTAATCCCTTGCCTACATTTTGTACTCATATATCTGCATCATAGTCTTGCTATGTTGCATATACCCTAGAGCAATGCCCTCAAATGGAAACTTTTTGATTACCCCTTATACCTTTCAAAAATTACTTTAGTTTCAAGAAACCAACAAATAACCACTAGTCAAAAGTGAAATACCTGCAAGGATTTTTACAGTATACCACACAAGTATGACAAATAGAGCTACAATGGTTTTGTTAATAGATAAAACAGTCCACATAGTAAGAAATGTGTATTTCTTTTTGCCCAATTCTAGTGAGCATGTCTCACCATCTTGTAAACATAGCCATGTGCTCAAATGGACTGCATGTTGGTTTGTCAGTTAAGAATGAAATGGGTAAACAAAATACTTTTATTTGATTATCACAGATTAATACTAGTTCTATAGTCTCACAAATGGCTGTAGTAGCAGAGATATTTCAGAGAACATCTTATTTATATAGATACTGAAAATATAAAGAAACAGCATATGAATGACAACCATGGAGACCAATATAATTGTGATAATCAAGATACACTCTGGGTTCAGTAACAAGAATATATTATCAGGTGAAACATTGTGGAAATACAGACTATCCAATACATCAATAATAGTCCCACCAATTTAACTCTAACACCTATCTACTGCACTCTGAGAGATGTGGGCTACTCAACCAGACACCAATTCTGTCATACAGCAGTGCTGCACTTTTACAGAAAAGGCAATGGGAACTTTAGGTATGGAGTGCCCTGGGGTCAGAACACTGCTCTCTCCACTGTTGTCAGCTTTCCACACCTTGAATTGTTCCACAGCAATACCCAGAATTGAACCTGAGTCCTTCACATCACACACACACACACACACACACACACACACACACACACACACACACTCACACTCATGCTCACACTGCCCAATCAGTTGCAGATGCAGACTTATAACGCCACTATCACAATGGATTATTGCTACATGAAATGTGAAAGGAGAATTGGGTAAGGTTCTTTTGTTTTTTAATAACTTAGTGGTCTGATCCAGGTCTTTTTCATATGCTTAATACAACCATTATCTCTGACAGTATTCTTTGTCATACTCAAAGTGGCATGATGTACAGCGGTGTAGATTCCATTACAAAAGTTGTATCGGAGCAAACTGGACAAACTGATTCACAGGTCAGAAATGTCAGAGACATTTCGCATCCAGTAGACCCCACATCTAAAGAATTACTGTTTATTTCAAACCAAACTTCTGATTAAAAGTTGCATACCAATGCCGTATGTTGCACTGGCCGACGCTAGTGGGAGGGGTTAGCGACTGACCCCACAACCATCACACATTCTCTACCTAGTATAAATCACATTACTTATGTATTTCCACAATTTTGGCAGATTAGAAGATTAAAATGTTGATTATTATTACTGGGAAAGAGTTTCTGGTACATTTTTAGTAAAAATTAAATAGCTTTTTTACATTTATTTGTACTAATTTCACAATTTCAAGGATTACTCAGATTCACATTAAGAACACTTTACAATATGAAGTACTTCTTCTTTCTTGGTGTATGCAGGGCAGATATACTTCCTGCAAGAAGTGCAAGCCTTCATGTACTTACTGTCTTTGCTTCTGGAGCATAAGTAACAGCGTCCTTTTTTTCACAGATTCTGCACAGCTGCACGTGTTACTTTCTGTCGCGGCTCTGTAACGTTGTTTCCTCTGCTCACAGCACCTTGATTTTGATTACACTCAGACCCAAAAGTTGATAACACTGTAGTGTATTTTGAGTGTATGCCTACAGCATTTTGAGCGTGTCTTTTCATGTTGATGTCACAAAGTTCACGAGCAAGATGTTTCAAGTACTTCTTTCGTCCAGAACTCTTTGTTGGGTAATTCTTTGTCCATTCCTTGTGTGTATCTTGAAATACACACATGAATTGTATGCTGTAATGTCAATCAAGTTGAAAAACACCACCATTGGCCATCGATGCAGCTGTACATTCTTACACGCTTATCGAATGTATCCAATCCTGACTTTGTACAATTGTAGAGTAGGATGATGTCTGGCTTCTCTTCCGTCACAGTCATATCATGATGTTGGGTTGACAAGACTGTAACAACCTTTCCTTTCTTAGGCACATATCTGGCTAAAGTGTCATCATCACTAAAGGCAAATCAGATTGTTCCTGGTGTAGCTTTTTTAGAGAAACAGGACGTAGTTTGTCACTTTGAATTGTACCAACTGTAGTTATTTTCTCTTTCAAAAGATCAGATGCGAGTGGAACAAAAGTGAACTTTCTGTCCATGGTAACATTTCTTCCAGATTGATTCAAGTCAGACATTTCAATTAATCTGCTAACTATTTCAGGGCCACTGTTGTGGTTCATTAACGTGCTTCCCAGCAAAGCAGTATTTCATATTTGAATCACATAACAGTCTCACCTCTATTCCACATTTTCCTGGTTTTGTTGGAATATATATCCTTGTGGTTATTCCTGATATGCGGAGCGGCAGCGATCATTAAATAACAAACCAACATACATTAATACAACTTTATTATGCGAGAATATTTACATCTTATACAGTCGGCAGCACACAACAGAATGGAAAGCAATATGGCGGCGCACAATAAGTCCGCATGGGTCAGAGAGCCTGCCATGGCAGAAATTTATCACTCGTAGAGTCGATAGTCGCCACAGAGCCCCCCCCCCCCCCCTTGCAGTGCGGAGGACAGTGGTGCGTCAGGTCCTGTGCCAGCCCGGTGGGGGTGGGACACTTGATGATCACAAAAGCACTTGTCCATGGTGAAATCACATGCACAACACTTGGGAGTAGGTGTAGAAAGCTCGATTGAAGCTAGGACATAATCACTCTGCCAACGGGGTGGAACAACGGGTCGTCCGGCCCGTGATGTAGGCTGCAAGGGGGGAGAAAGGGGGGAGGGGTGGTGGGCCCGTCCAAATCATGATGGGATTCCTGGGAAGGAGGGCAGGTGTCGTGTACGTCGGGGTCACTTGCAGTGTGCTCCTGCTAGGTCCACGCAGGTGTCACCCGGTGGAGTGAAACAGTTACTGGTTTGCCGTTGTTAAGTATCGACAATGTGGATGGGCCTCGGGACAAGACTTTAAATGGACCAGTGTAGGGAGGCTGCAGGGTTGTCCGTACTGTGTCGTCACGTAACATGATAAATTCACATGTGGCCAGTTCCTTATGCATGAACACACAAGGCCTACAGTGGGCCCATAAGTGCGGCTTTAAGCGTGCGATGCCAATGCTCTACAAGTCCATTGGCCTGGGGGTGATAAGCGATTGTATGAAACTTTGCGACGCCACAGTACGAACAGAGGGAGGCGAACAGCTGTGATTCAAACTGCCTACCTTGGTCGGTGATCAGTGAGGTAGGGCTTCTGAATCGGGAAATCCAAGTGGCAACAAAGAACCGAGCCACAGACTCAGCCGAAATATCTTCCAAAGGAACTGCCTCAACCCATCTAGTGACCCTATCAATAACGGACAGCATATATCGAAAGCCCTTGGAGGAAGGAAGGGGACCTACAATATCAATATGGGCATGTCGTAGACGTCCTTTAGGTACGTCGAAAGTGCCTAGCGGAGGAAGTGCATGGCGGCCCACTTTAGCTCTCTGACACGGTATGCAGGCGCAAGCCCACATCCTACAATCATGTTTAACACCGGACCAGACGTACCTTTCTGTGACCAATCTGGTGGAGGCTTTGATGCCTGGGTGAGCTAGGTTGTGGAGTGCATCAAAAACAGAGCGGCGGAGAGCTGCGGGTACAAGAGGGCGGGGGCTACCAGTGGAAACATCGCACCAGACCGGTTCTGTGGTGCTGGGGAATGCACGTTGATCCAGTTTTAGGGAAGAGGTTGTGTCTTGTTGCAAGGCACGAATATCGGGGTCTTCGGTTTGCCGGCGGGGCAGGTCAGTAAGGTCAAGTGGGGTAGTGACGATGTTGACGCGAGACAGGTAGTAAGCAACTATGTTGTCAGCGCCTCGTATATATGTTGTGCATCAGTGGAATATTGGGATATGAAATCCATAAGGTGGAAGCGTCGTGGGGGGAGATCGCATGAGGGGTTACGGATTGCATCTGCCAAGGGTCTGTGATCTGTATAAATCGTGAACAGGCGACCCTCGACATCGGCTCTGAAATATTTGACCGCCTCGTACAAGGTGAGGAGTGCATGGTCGAAAGCGGGATTTGGTTAATTTCTTGGAGAAGAAATGGAGGGGATGGGAGGTATCCAATACATGTTGCCGAAGGAGCACACCAATTGCAGTGTCACTCGCATCAGCTGTAATAGAAATGGGTGCATCAGGAGTGGGGTGAGCAAGTGTGACAGCTTTAGAGAGGGCGATTTTGAGATTTTTGAATGAGTCGGCCATCTCCAGTGTCCAAACGAGTTTGCGTTTACCTTTAGTATCCTTACCCGCCAGAGCGTCGATCAGAGGGATCTGGATAGACGTAGCATGGGGCAGGTGGCGCCTGTGGAAGTTCACCATGCCTAGAAAACGGCGAAGTTCAGCAAAGTCCTCTGGGGAAGGGAGGCTAAGTATGAGTTCAACCCGAGAGGAGGTAGGGCGGACGCCCTCGGCTGTGACTGTGTGACCTAAGAAGGCGACCTCACGACTGCTAAGCTGAGACTTCTCGTGGTTGATCTCCACTGCATTAGCAGCGAGCAGTGCAAGGACTCTGGAAAGATGAAGAGCGTGTTCCTCAGGTGAGGGAGAGAAAATCAGTATATTGTCTAAGTAGGCATAGGCGAAAGGGAGGTCAAACAACAGTGCGTCGATGAAGTGTTGCCATGTCTGTGCGGCGTTTTTGAGACCATATGGCATGGAACAGTACTCGAAGAGGTCAAATGGAGTGATTATGGATGTCTTGGGGATGTCATCGGGGAACACGGGAATCTGATGACATGCTTTGCTACAATCAAGAATGGAGAAGATTTAGGAACCATTCAACATCTGGGTGAAATCTTGAATGTGAGGGATAGGTTAGTTATCGATGGTAGTGCGTGCGTTAAGAGCATGGTAGTCACCACAGAGGCGGAAAGCACCGACCTTCTTTGGCTCGAGATGGACTGGTGACGACCAATTACTATCAGATTGACGGAGAATGTTGGAATCCAAAAGATCTTTAACAATGTCTTTAGCACGGCGAAGTTTCTGCGTGTTTAGGTGGCGCGCCTTATGCCGCACAGGGAGTCCTTCAGTTGTGTTTATTTTGTGGCATGTGCCATTGGCAATTGCACGCAGGATCGTGGGAGAAGCAGAGAGGGTAGGGGCAGGGGGGATAATGGCAGGAGGGGATAGGGGCAGGGGGGTTGGGGAAGGGGGCGTAGTGGCAGGTTGGGTAGGGGCAAGAGGGGTAGGGGCAGAGACTGGCCAAACCGTTAATGGGATCACAGCTGCAGAACAATGACCAGGCTGAGGAGGCGTGTCCACGATTGCAAGAGTGGGTGTGCAGAGTTCTAGAAGCTGCTGTTGTGTCTGCAACAGTTGTGCATAGACTTCGTCAATGCAAACACGCAGGTCGACATTCTGAGTGCGCAACGCATCGATGTCTGAACGCTCGCGCAAGAAAGCTGAGAGAGCAGAAGAAAGGTTTCCAGCAAGTGACATACACTCTGAAAGGGCAGAGTGTGAACAGTCAGTAGAAACTTCTAGCTGAGGGGCGGAATGTTGTGACGCACCAGGAACACTCGAACCGGAGACGTGAGTCAGACAGCCGACTTGCAGATTAGGGGAGAGGGCATAGTGATGAAGAAAATCGAGGACCAGTACAGGTGCATCAACTTCCGCGACGTAAAATGTCCAGGGGAAAACCTGATCTGGGGCAAATTTAAGCAGGAGATGTGAGGAACCTAGCACTGGATTCGGGGAATTGTTAGCAGCTATCAGTGGCGCTGCAGATAAGGGATCTATGTTAGGGGCAAGGAAGGGCGGGATAACACTAATGTCGACTCCAGTGTCCACTAGGAAACGAAGTTCGGTGTTGGTGTCATTGACGAAGAGGTGCGAAGCAGATGACAGTGCAGCAGGTGTCGGACGAGATGCCAGTAGGCGCCGTGAGGCAGTGCGGTAGGACGTGGTGCCTAGACGTGCCCGCCATAAGTGTTTGGGAAAGCGCACGGGGTTTGCAGTTGTGAGCCACTTCGCCAAAGTTAGCGTGGAACCAGCAATAAGGAGAGCCAGCTTGTGGTGCAGAAGCGGTGGGGTGGGCAACTGCGCGGCTGGAGTGTACTCAGGTGGCTTGGCCGTCTCCGGTGACCTTTGGGGCGGCAACGTAAAAGTAGGTAGTGCAGTCGGGCGACCACGGGGTGGCTGGGCCGTTGCTTGCGCTGACAGCGAGGTGCGTGTCTTGACGCGGCCGAATGTAGGCTTGGCTTCTGTTACTGCATAATGCGTGGGGACGGCGGATGCCGGACTCAAATGCTGGAGGTACCGGTGTTGAATGATGCTATAGGCACGGTCGGCGATGCGCAGGCGTGCTTCAAGGGGCTCAGAGACATGGGACAATAGCTGCAGGTGTAGCTCAGAAGGAAGTTTAAGCAACCAAATTGTCCAACGTGCAACGTCTGGTAGAAATTCTGTGTCCACAAGGGCACGTAAGTGGCGCCGCAGCTGTGATGGCGTACAGTCATCGACGTTTTCCTCATGGATAATGCGTTGGATCGACTCAACAGGAGGACGGGATAAGCGTTCAACGATACAAGCTTTAGCAAATTCGTACTTATTCTACACGGGAGGCGAAAGCAGCAGGTCACTAATAAGATCTGTGTGATCGTGCAGGTGCCTAAGAAGGCACACAAATCAGGCTCCATCGTCTAGGACGCCGTGAATGTCCAACATTTTATCCACTAATGCAAATCATGTCTTAGGGTTCTCCGTTTGTAGGTCTGGCAGTTTTGGGAATCTGCTAGGCGCGAGGTACTGAGGAACGGTCGGTGCAGCGAACACACTACTTGGAGGTGCAGACGGTGCAGCAGTGTAGAGTGGTGCCACATTGGGACTGTAGGCACCAGGAGACTGGCACACAGTAACTGTACTAATCTGGTTATTAGCAACAAAACCACACGATTTACAAGCAGCAGGAGTGCAAGAAGAGAATTCAGTCTTGACATGTGAGTTCAGTTGCATAGTGTAGGCAGGTACAGTTGCTGGGGCTCCGGCTGGTGGGGGCACGGTTGGGTGCGGAAGACTCTCCAGTACCGTGGAAACAGGTGCAGTTCGGACTGGTGAGCACGCGACCGGTGTTTGCCAGCGAAAGAACCCAGCGCGTAAGTCGATGGAACGTTGTGGACCGGCGCGGGTGGGGCGGCTGGTGCCGCCGGGAGTGCGGGCAGTAGGCATGCGGGAGCTGTTAACTACGGGTTCGGGAGTGTAGCGGGCGCTATTGAAACCGACACGGCAGAGACGTACGAAACCGTTGGGAAAACGTGCGGAAGACAAACATGAGCTGGGATGGCGCGCGGGAGACGCGGCTGCATCATGCATCTACATCTACATCTACATTTATACTCCGCAAGCCACCCAACGGTGTGTGGCGGAGGGCACTTTACGTGCCACTGTCATTACCTCCATTTTCTGTTCCAGTCGCGTATGGTTCGTGGGAAGAACAACTGTCTGAAACCCTCCGTGCGTGCTCGAATCTCTCTAATTTTACATTCGTGATCTCCTCGGGAGGTATAAGTAGGGGGATGCAATATATTCGATACCTCATCCAGAAACGCACCCTGTCGAAACTTAGCGAGCAAGCTACACCGCAATGCAGAGCGCCTCTCTTGCAGAGTCTGCCACTTGAGTTTGCTAAACATCTCCATAACGCTGTCACAGTTACCAAATAACCCTGTGACGAAACGCGCCGCTCTTCTTTGGATCTTCTCTATCTCCTCCCACACTGATGAGCAATACTGAAGTATAGGTCGAACAAGTGTTTTGTAAGCCACCTCCTTTGTTGATGGACTACATTTTCTAAGGATTCTCCCAATGAATCTCAACCTGGTACCGGCCTCACCAACAATTAATTTTATGTGATCATTCCACTTCAAATCGTTCTGCACACATACTCCCAGATATTTTACAGAAGTAACTGCTACCATAGTTTGTTCCCCTATCATACAATAAAGGATCCTTCTTTCTATGTATTCGAAATACATTACATTTATCTATGTTAAGGGTCAGTTGCCACTTCCTGCACCAAGTGGCTAACCTCTGCAGATCTTCCTGCATGTCACTACAATTTTCTAATGCTGCAACTTCTCTCTATACTACAGCATCATCCGCGAAAAGCCGCATGGAACTTCCGACACTATCTGCTAGGTCATTTATATATATTGTGAAAAGCAATGGTCCCATAACACTCCCCTGTGGCACGCCAGAGGTTACCTTAACGTCTGTAGACGTCTCTCCATTGATAACAACATGCTGCGTTCTGTTTGCTAAAAACTCTACAATCCAGCCACACAGCTGGTCTGATATTCCGTAGGCTCTTACTTTGTTTATCAGGCGACAGTGCGGAACTGTATCGAATGCCTTCCGGAAGTCAAGGAAAATAGCATCTACCTGGGAGCCTGTATCTAATATTTTCTGGGTCTCATGAACAAATAAAGCGAGTTGGGTCTCACACGATCGCTGTTTCCAGAATCCATGTTGATTCCTACATAGTAGAATCTGGGTTTCCAAAAACGAAATAATACGTGAGCAAAAAATATGTTCTAAAATTCTACAACAGAGATATAGGTCTTTATAGGTTTGCGCACGTGCTCGATGACCCTTCTTGAAGACTGGGACTACCTGTGCTCTTTTCCAATCATTTGGAACCTTCCGTTCCTCTAGAGACTTGCAGTACACGGCTGTTAGAAGGGGGGGCAAGTTCTTTCGCATACTCTGTGTAGAATCGAATTGGTATCCCGTCAGGTCCAGTGGACTTTCCTCTGTTGAGTGATTCCAGTTGCTTTTCTATTCCTTGGACACTTATTTTGATGTCAGCCATTTTTTCGTTTGTGAGAGTATTTAGAGAAGGAACTGAGCGGTTGTGAGATGTCCGTGGAGAGTTACGTAGTCTGTGGCTGTAGAGCAGGCATCATCTATTGGTGCAGCAGATGAGCGGGAACGGCAGGCGCTGGCAGTGCTGGGGTGTCAATAAGCAGAATGCAGTCCGACGGTCGCGAGGCAGCCGTAGGCGCGGGAACATGCTGCGGCAGCCAACCGGGAACCGTTGAGTTTATCTTGGGGCCACGTCGGTTAAAATCCGGTTGACAGTGGAGTTTGCTTTGGCACTGAAACTGCGGCGTGATTTCTGGAATGGATTCGTTTTCCACTTTGAAAAACTGCGTCTGAGAAGTCGCATCACAGGGACTGAACGATTGTTGAAACATTGATCATAGCACAATACAAATCACTCGTGAATTGAACTAAAACAGATCGGGGTCACCAATGTGGTTATTCCTGATATGCGGAGCGGTGGCGATCATTAAATAACACACCAACTTACATTAATACAACTTTATTATGTAACTTCTTTGCTTTTATGTAACCGAAGCAATCACGTTTGATGTAAGTACAGTTTACATGTATAAACATAAAGGAATGATATAATTATTGTGGTTACATTGTACTCAATAGAATGTTCTTCACCATGATCAAAGGCAAGAGTTTTCTGTTATTACTGAGATGTGTGAATGTCGTTGATGAATATCAACTTGATCAAGTGTTGGAAAAATGTTTAATATGGTTCTCTTTTGTGTTTCTTTTTCTAAGTTTATATTTTTTCAGAAATTGCATTTCCTATCATTATATGATAAATCTGTATTTTTTTAAATTTTTACAATGACATCTCTCTGTTTCTCACTACATATCAACAATTTTTGGATAAAACCAGAATTAAACATTGACAGTTTCAGATTTGCTATAAATACTGTTTGTTTGTAAGTAGACAGGAGGATAACTATGGAGAACAAAAATGTTGCATAGGTTATGTGGCCCTTTATGTGTCCTCACTCAGTTTCTAGAGGTTCACTGCTTTCAGTTCCTAGGGGAAACTAGCAATGGATTGATAACATATGCAAACAAAGTGATCAAAATCAAATGATGCCCAATGCATATACAACATATCTAACATGCAGTGTAAATGTTTATTGCATTAAGTGACCAAAGCTACTAGGAAAACTACCATAGTCTATATTTACTTATGATAGTCCAAGGTAGCTTATGACAGTTTTATAACTCTATTTACCATGTGTTTCCTTCATTCCCTTTACAAGAGGCCATTATAGTTTTAAATAATTTTGCAGTTTAATCATCACTGACAAAACAAAAAAGATGGATCAAGTCAATATCAGTTTGAAGAAGCTCGGAATGTGTACTGTGTGCTGACTAGTAACAAGTTTAACCCAAGCCATTTTTAATAATATCTGAAAACTGTTATGCCATTAATTATATGTACAATGTACGTTTCTCTATCCCAGGACTCAGGTCCTGGGTATGCCCTTTGGCAAAACCTACCTGCCATTAACCTGGAATTGATTGTGTCCATCCCACACATCAAATAAACAAGTTTATCGTAACAAATTTTTATGCCCATTCCATCTGCTTGTACTGTGAAATGTTCACCCCTTTGAATGCACACATTTTCCAACTAATTATACTCTATTCCCGTAAAAAATTTCATATTAATACTCCCACTTTGTATTACAAAAGCAAGTTAAATTTCCTTTCTTCACTTGAAGGTGCTCTTGTCTAATCTCATTACCAATCAACTCTGCACTGCAGACCTATTCCTCTGCAAAAGATTGGTGACTAACCTAGGGGGGTAAAGGTTCCTTAACTAAAGAATCCAAATGAGATAATACACCAGAAATATTGTCTGCCAATTACCTGTATGTTTATTATTATTTAATCTGCAACTCTTGTCTCTGATGTTAGGAATATGTGCTGTGTATATGATTTTTTGTTAAGAGAATTCTCAAATCTAGTACAATTTTTTAGAGGAATACTGAACGTGATTTGACAAAAGAAGAAAATATGTAGACAGTTCATTGAAGAATCAAGACTCTTGATTAAATAATAAATAGAGCCTATACTCAAGATGGTGAACAGAAGAACCTGCGTTGATGTTAAAGAAAATATAATGTGAATTTCCTTAAATCTATAAAATATTAGAAACAAAATGTTCATTGTGAAATAGTTTAAACAGATATTTCCTTTCACATCAGAATACTTAATGTTTTGTGCTATGTAAAAATCTTAAAAATATTATCCACAATTTTTGAATAACATGTGAGGAAATGGGTTGACAAACCATTCAAACAAGCACTTTCATATTCTAGCATACTCCCATGCATGTTTTTTTTTTTGGGGGGGGGGTGGGGAGACATATTGAAGTATATATGGGATGAGGGATATGATCTTACACATGTATGACTCAATACATGCGATCACACAAAAAGAATCTTTTCATTCAATACATTTTACAACAAATAAAAGTACTTCTTTACAGTTTATTTCTAGTGTAGTGAATATACTTAAAGTGTAGGCTACCAGTAAAAGGTTTGTCATCTCATCATTATTTTATTTTTGAAAAAAGATGGTACTTTGAAGTAAAAGAAAGAACTACTTATTTATTGCACACTGCAGCTTTCTGTTACACAATCTATGTAATATGTAAGGAAAGATACAAAAATTTCCAAAATGGTGAAGATTTTATGTAAATTCTTTTATTTAAATTTAGTTCTTAATATCCTGAATGCAGCAGTGTACTTAGTTTCATTGAAAATATGTTATTTAAAGAGAGATCATGAAATTGTGATCTAGACAAAGTAGACATTATGTCAGATTTCTGGATGGACAAAAGTTACTTTGATTAATTTTTACATACCTCAGTTTATCATTCTGTTATCAACTTGCAAAAGAAAAAAATATATTGACTAAAAAGCTATAAAGGAAAGAAAGTTTCCAATTCTAGTGCCTTTGATAATAAATTTGAAAATAATTTAAATAACAATTTCTTCTTTGATTTTTTAAAAATCACTAATACTGGATGGCTCTGTTTGGTGAAAGAGGACCATTATTTCTGCTTCCAGTCACAACCCAACCCCTACCACACATGCAGTGAGAAACTGAAGCACAATGAAGACTGAGATAAAATTTGAGTACAGTATTTATTGCAGACTCACATGCTAACACACAGTATGCTGTACTTTATTTATGAATAATATTTTATAAAATTAGTTTATCTGTAGCATACAGTTCAATTTCCTTGTGCAGAATACTGTAATAAATGATGTTTTGAATTACATGACTGTATTACAAGAACATATAATGGCATAAGGGAATAAGTGCTTCACTGTAAATCGAAAGTCTGGTGATCTATATCCAGTCAGTCCTTTAATTTTTTGTCACTTATAATTTGTTTCACCTAGGCAATGATTTGGTAAAAGCAACTTGCATAATGGTTTCAAGGCTATTTTAAATTGTAGGGCCCCTTATAGATGAGTAGTAAACTTATTTCAACAATCATGACTAGTGAAACAGTGCAATCTTCTAGCTGAGCTAGCTTTAAAATCTTAATGGCATTGTATCTCCACTCACTCTCACATAATACAGTTTATCCAATAACAACAAAGAATTGGCAAATCAAGAACGTGATGACATATACATAAAAATCAAGAATACTATTACACATCATACATAATTTTAACAACATAGCTTCATATGGCTTTCCTTTAAGCCATACCAAAACACACTATTGATAACGGCTCTTAAACCTTAAGATATCTATAACTGTATAACTGTGAACTGTAAAATAATACAGCCCAGACAGTGACGTATATCACATTCAGTTTCTGATTATATTACTTCATTCTAACATAATTACTCAGAGGAATAACAAAATTAACTGCCAGTGGGCATTGATGTAAAGCAATGTGCAAAGTTGAAAATTTGTGCCAGACTGGAATTCAAACCTGAATTTTTCAGTTTCTTGCAAACAGTCTCCTTGAAACCCTCTGCCATCCAGACAATGTCACTGACAGATCCAAATTTCCAATGTAGCCACTGATGTAGTGTCCCTGCCTATTTGCCTCACTGCTCACAGTGATCCCTGATTTCCATAGCAATTCAGGCTTGTTTGTGGAACTGCTCTGAAAAGATCATTGGGCCATCTCATGCTAGATGTGTATCTGGTGTCCGTTCTTTCAGACATGTGTAAAAGAACAGATACCACATATCTTTATCCAGGGCAATACAGCCCAATGATCCTTTCAGTGTGGGTACACAAACAAGATTGGATTTTTGATGTGTCCAAAAGAGAAGACACCTCATATTCAAGGTGTTTAAAAAGTGATAGTCAATATTCAGAGATATGACAGGAATGATCATTCGAAACAAAAAAGTCAAGTAAACATGGGCCCAAACGCATACCTTAAGAGCTATCTATGAGCAATTCTTGATCTTCGACACTGTGAAACAAATCTCTTCTACTGCAAGCTCTTTGCCTTCTGTGGTAGTATGGATTAAAAAAAGAAAAAAAGTCCAGTAAATATGTGCCCTAAAATACTTACCTTAAGAGCTATGAGCATTTGTTCATTTTCGCTCTTTGCAACACAACTCTTCTAATGAACAGAAACTCATGACTTTTAAGGTACGCATTTTAGAACACATATGCATTTTTTTTCTTGTTTTGGTCCATACTACCACTTCCCAATACAGGGAAAGCAGAGAGCTAGCAGTAATAGATTTGTTTCACAGTGTCGAAGGTGAAGAATTGCTTGTAGTTCTTAAGGTATGCATTTTAGACACTATGTTTTGTTGACTTTTTTGTTTCGAATAATCATTCTTGTCATATTCCTGAATATTGACCAGCAGTTTTGAAACACCCTGTATACAACTAGCATAAGACAGACCGATGATACTTTCAGTGCAAATGCACAGGCAACTCTGAACAACTATGGCAATCAGTGATCACTGTGAGTAGTGAAGGTAATGGGCAGGGGCACTACATCAGCAGTGTGTGGCTAAGTTAGAAAACTGGGTCGGTTAAGGATTGTGTCCGGATGGCTGAGATGATCAGAGCAATTGTTTGCACGAACCAGAGAAATCCGGACTCAAGTCCCAGTCCCGCTCAAATTTTCAATTTTCTCCATTGATTTATATCAATGCCTACTAACAGTTAATGTTGTTACTCCTTTTATTGATTGTCATATAAGGCTTCTGCATGAAATACGGCATCTGTTTTTCCACACATGTCCAAAAGAGCAGACACGACATATATAAATTCTAACAAAGTTGCATCTAAAATTATGCTTGTCATTTACTGGTACAGCTGTATAACTTAAAGAAATTTATCAGGTGTTTCTTGAATTTTGACATGTGATATTGCTTTACAATATGTTTCCTTCATTCCCTTTACAAGAAATCATTGTGGTTTTGAATAATTTTACAGTCTAATCAGTGCCAGATGCACAAATGTATTAACACAATATTAGTTTGAAGAAGTCCAGAATGTAACAAATGTAACCCAAGCCATTTTAATGATATATGAAAACTAGTGGGTCGTTCATCATATGTACAACATGTGTTTCCCCACCCGAGAGTTCAGAAGATCTTGGGTATGCTCTGTAACTCCCACTACTCTGGAATTGACCATGTCAGTCCCACCCATCAATAAACCAATTTAAAAATGGCTTGAGTTACAATTGTTACTAGTCAGTACACATTACACCTTCTGGCATTATTCAAACTGATACTTAGTTGATACATTTGTATGTTTGGCATGGCAGGATGTGAATTCATTTTGTGAAGGCCTTTTTTCTGGGAGAGGGCAAAGGCAGCTGCCCTTGTATGTTCCTCACTGAATAAACCCTTAGTTTTCCCTAAAACTTGTAGAAGTAATTGGGTGCGGATCATTTGTGTGTGTTAATGAAGTGTTGATGACTGCAATTTGGGACATTTTTAAAGCGCTTTTTTTCCTTACTTGCTGTAAGGAAAGGGGGAATGGTTCCTTGAATTTTTGGCTTAAATTTTCATTACATACAAGGCTCTATAAGGTACAGTACATTTGTACTCGGATTTGGAAAGGCTGAACTTTGTACCGGTATCTGGAATGAGAAATCATGATGTCATTGGTGATATGATGATAACTGGGTGATGAAGATTCTAAGAAAATGTGGACAACAAATGTGGTACATGGTTCTTAGGGCTGCATACAGCTTTTGCTGTATATGTGTCAGGGGTGGATTCTAGGTCCTCTTTAGGTTCATCTGCTGTGATATCTGCATCAACCTGCTTAATGTGTGTGGTGAGGATTAGTAGGATTTGATGTTTGTGCTTGTTAGGGATGTGGAGAATTAAGAGACAGGACAAAATGTTTTTGCACATAATTTATGATAGGAGAAAGTGGAAATAAGGACTTAAGGAAGTTCTGGATTATAGAATCTTTTAGGAGCATAGGGTTGGATGTGTTTAGGTTGGGGGCATATTTTCTTATTTCAGAATATGGGAGTTTGGGGTTTTGGAATATAGTATCAGGTCAGAATCATATAAAAGTGTGGTTTGTGATGCACTACAATGAAATTTCATGTATTCATATGCATGCATTTTACACAGCAGCTTAGAGCAATGTCATTCTTGGGGTTATATTTGGGATTAGGTTGTGTGTGGTTGTTGACTGGGCTGTTGTGTGGGTTTTGCTGCAGTGGGATGTCTCATGTGAAGTGTGGTCAGTGCCATAAGATGATGATGATGTTAGTTCAGTTAAGTTTGATACTGATAAGACTGGTAAGTATGCTGAGGTTCAAATCATGGGCATACAGAAGGGGGCAGGATGGGTTTAGTGTTCAGACTACCTCTGAAATATTCTAAGCATATGGCACAGGCATCTACACATACATCTATATTTATACTCCGCAAGCCACCCAACAATGTGTGGCGGAGGGCTCCTTACATGCCAGTCATTACTTCCCTTTCCTGTTCCAGTTGCGTATGGGAAGAACGACTGCCAGAAAGCCACAGTGTGTGCTCAAATCTCTCTAATTTTACATTCATGATCTCCTCTGGATGTATAAGTAGGGGGAAGAAATATATTCGATACCTCATCCAGAAACGCACCCTCACGAAACCTGGACAGGAAGCTACACCGCGATGCAGAGCGCTCCTCTTGCAGAGTCTGCCACTTGAGTTTGCTAAACATATCCATAACGCTATCACTCTTTCCAAATAACCCTGTGATGAAACGTGCCGCTATTCTTTGAATATTCTCTATCTCCTCTGTCAACACGACCTGGTATGGATCCCACAATGATGAGCAATACTCAAGTATAGGTCGAACAAGTGTTTTGTAAGCCACCTCCTTTGTTGGTGGACTACATTTTCTAAGGACTATCCCAATGAATATCAACCTGCCACCCGCCTTACAAACAATTAATTTTATATGATCATTCCACTTCAAATCGTTTCATACGCATACTCCCAGATATTTTACAGAAGTGACTGCTACCAGTGTTTGTTCCGCTATCATATAATCATACAATAAAGGATCCTTCTTTCTATGTATTCGCAATACATTACATTTGTCTATGTTAAGGGTCAGTTGCCACTCCCTGCACCAAGTGCCTATCTACTGCAGATTCTATGCATTTTGCTGCAATTTTCTAACTTCTCTGTATACTACAGCATCATCCACAAAAAGCCACATGGAACTTCTGATACTATCTACTAGGTCATTTATATATATTGAGAAAAGCAATAGTCCCATAGCACTCCCCTGCAGCACACCAAAGGGTACTTTGACATCTGCAGATGTCTCTCCATTGAGAACAACATGCTGTGTTCTATTTGCTAAAAACTCTTCAATCCAGCCACACAGCTGGTCTGATATTCCGTACTTTGTTTATCAGGTGATAGTGCGGAACTATATCGAACACCTTCTAGAAGTCAAGGAAAATGACATCTGCCTGGGAGCCTGTATCTAATATTTTCTGCGTCTCATGAACAAATTAATCCAGTTGGGTCTCACACGATCGCTGTTTTCGGAATCCATGTTCATTCCTACAGAGTAGATTCTGGGTTTCCAGAAATGACATGATACGTGAGCAGAAAACATATTCTAAAATTCTACAACAGATCTATATCAGAGATGTAGGCCTATAATTTTGCGCGTCTGCTTGACGACCCTTCTTGAAAACTGGAACTACCTGTGCTCTTTTCCAATCATCTACATTGGCCTATGTGCAGATTGGCACGTTGAATCCCTGGATCCCTTGTGTTCCCATACTTACTGTATTTTGCACAGCTTCTAATACATTCCTTACACAGTTAGTTCCTTATAGCCATGATATTCCCTGAACTGATGCATAGGGTGGCTCATTCTGGAGAAGCTGTTTAAAGGAAAAGTACCATAAATTTTTCTGTAACATTGGTTAAAAAAGGGTTCATTCTGTCAGGTCTGAGTGAAGCTATTAAATAAAAGAAGTTCTTGGTTAAAATGCTTCTGATGTGGTGTTACTTTAGTAATATGCATTCTACTACGAAGTCTGCACTAACACATAGTTCCTGATGTGAAAGTGTATACTTGCTCATATTTTTTACTATTCTGTTGATTCTCTCTCTAGTGTAGAACTGGTGACCTGCTGTCCAAAGTATCATAAATATTATGAGTCAGTAAACAGTAAGAAACTTGACACTATGCCCATCAGTTTACTATTCTCACACAATAATGAACGGTTACCCAATACTCAGTAATCTGAAGTTTCTGAAATGTGACTACATATCACGGATGCCATGTGGAATTCTGAGGCCTATCGGAAGAAAGTCACAGTTTTTGCAAAAATCCAGAAACTTCAGAAACATAATTTACAACAGACTTTATCAGTTTCCAAACCACTAATTATATGAGCAAGAGCAAATTACAACATTTTTACGAAATTAATTGTGCACAGAACAACAGGTCATCACAATACTAAACCTCAGTCATGACTCTTTGAGATGCGCGAACGCAAATTTCTCCTGCTTCCAAAGAAGACTGGTTTCCTCTCTGAAAGGTTGTAATAAATTAGTGGCAGTCAAATGAAAGAAAGACAATTGGTAAACAGTAAGTAAACTGTTTATTGTCATATTTCAAATGTAATTGCAATAACCGTTAATACATTTACCCCAGTGGGAGGTGAGATGGTCAACGCCTTCCTGGTAAAATATTTTTCGAAGTCTATAGAACTGTGATTGTACCCAGGTGTGCACCTCTTCAAACAATTGGCTCTGAGCACTATGGGACTTAACTTCTGAGGTCATCAGTCCCCCAGAACTTAGAACTACATAAACCTAACTAACCTAAGGACATCACACACATCCATGCCCAAGGCAGGATTCGAACCTGCGACCATAGCGGTTCCAGACTGAAGCGCCTAGAACCGCTCGGCCACTCCGGTCAGCGCACTTATTCATCTGAAGCAAATTGACAGCCATGAATGTCTTTCTTCAGTGTTACAAAAATACAGAAATCGCATGGGGAGAGATTGGGACTGAATGGAGGACGGGCAGTCCACAAGTTACCAAAGTTGTTTTGACTACACTACAGGAGTTTCACTGGGATGCTCTTACACATCCTCCATTCAGTCACTATCTCTCCCCGTGTGGTTTGCATATTTTTGGAGGCCTGAAGAAACACATTTCTGCCCTTCAATTTTCTTTGGATGAAGACGTGCGCGTACGGATACTGTCATGGTTCTGTCGGCAACCAAAAACATTTCTCCATAAGAGCACTTACCATCTTGTCTCATGGTAAGATAAATGTATTAACAGCTACTTCTGAAATAACAAACAGTTTCCTTATTTTTATTCCCTCTGTTCCGTTTTCATTTGATTGCTTTTCTAGATAGCACAATTATTTTTTTGCTTAACGAATTTGCAACTCTGAATTTCATCTACTGGTACGTATTTCCCCAACTTTATGTTTTCCAAAAAGGAAATAAACTGGAAACAACCCCAGCTTTACCTGTCTTGTGGATAGAAGTAAAGATGTAGTTCCCAGACTTCTTAAAATGGTTATTTTCCAATAAGTATTTCATCTATGTAGTCTATATGACACATTGTAAGATTACGCTCCCGGTATGTTTTTCACACGCTCATCCATCTATTTTTAACAAGAGTCATACTGTCACGTAAGAGATGTGTGAGAAAAGTAATGAGACTGATAATGCGGTGAGCGATCTGGCAATGCTGTGTTGTTCTGCTTCTGTAGATCGGTGTATACGTCCCTTCCAGATGCTCAGTCCCGGGTTCAGCCCCATACAGCCTTCATGTGATTTTTGAGAGCGCTATCAGTGAAACTGCGTTTTTATTTTGTGTTACAAAAATGGAACAGCGGACTTTGGAGCAACGTTATATGATGAAGTTTTGTGTTAAACTTGGGGAATCCTTGAGTGTGAGCTTTGGAAAGTTGAAACAGCCCTATGGAGAACATTCCTTATAAAGACCACATGTTTTTCGCTGGCACAAATCATTCTGGAAGGCTGAGAATGCATTGAGAATGAACTTCGCTCAGGGAGATCTTCAACTCCAAAAACCGACAAAAACTCGAACTTGTGCATGCTCTTATGACATCAGACCGACTTTTAACAATAAGGATGATAGGTGACCTGTTAAATTCAAATAATTTCACCTTACATAAATTTTTGACCAAAGTTTGGCACGTGAGACAGGTTTGTGCCAAAATGGTCCCGAAAAACCTCACAACTGAGCAGAAGGACTGTCGAAGAAATGTGTTCGTTGATCTTCTTGAAAGGACTGCCAATTACAACGAATGCTACAGTCTTGTGATACACAATTACACTCCGATGCACCACTGCAGGCTTACTGTAACCCTTGAACCTTCACATTGACGATGAAATACAGAAATTGAAATGGGATTGAATATACAAAAATTACAATGCCAGCTTATGTCTACGGGGTGTAATGCTTCAAACAGTCTCTGCTTGAACCTTACCTGGGAGTCCAGAAGTAGTTTCTGATGCACCACTGCAGGTTTACTGTAACCCTTGGACCTTCACATTGACAATGAAACACAGAAATATTACCAGGATGGAGTACAAAAAGGCACAATGCCGACTTCTGTCCAGGGGGAGTAACGTTTCAAACAGAGTGTCCTTTTAAACTTTCCTGGGAATCCAGTATTAGATTCTGATGCATCACTGCTGCTTTACTGTAAACCTTCTACCTTCATACTGACGATGAAACACAGAAATTCCATCGGAACTGAATACAAAATATCACACTGCAGACTTCTGTCCAGGGGGAGTAATGCTTCGAAGAGAATGTGCTTTTTCCTGGGAGTACATTAGTAGATTTCAATGCACCACTGCATGATTACTGTTACCCTAGGAACTTAACATTGATGATGAAACACAGAAATTGCATCGGCATTGAATACAAAAAGCACAATGTTGGCTTCTGGCAAGGGGGAGTAACGCTTCAAACAGCTGTGCGTTGAACATTTATTGAGAGTCCAGTAGTACATTCTGATGCACCACAGCAGGCTTACTGTCACCCTTCAGCGTTCACATTGACGATGAAACACAGAAATTGCATCGGGATTGAATACAAAAAGAACAATCCCGAATTCCATCCAGAATGAGCAACGCTTCAAACAGTATGTGCTTTGGACCTTTCCTGGGAGTCCAGTATTAGATTACAATGCACCATTGCTCCACTAATGTAACCCTTGTCCCTTCACATTGACGATGAATCATAGATATTGCATCAGGATTGAATACATAATGCACAATGATGACTTCCGTCCAGAGTGAGTAATGCTTTAAATAGTCTGTGTTTGAATCTTTCCTGGGAGTCCAGTAGTACAAAATGGTTCAAATGGCTCTGAGCACTATGCGACTTAACTTCTGAGGTCATCAGTCGCCTAGAACTTAGAACTAATTAAACCTAACTAACCTAAGGACATCACACACATCCATACCCGAGGCAGGATTCGAACCTGCGACTGTAGCGGTCGCTCGGCTCCAGACTGTAGCACCTACAACCACATTGCGACTCCGGCCGGCTCCAGTAGTACATTCTGATGCACCACTGCAGTCTTACTGTAAACCTTGGACCTTCACATTGACGATGAAACACAGAAATTGCATCGGGAATGAATGCAAAAGACACAATGAAAACTTTATTCCAGGCGGAGTCACATTTAAAACAGTCCGTGGTTTGAACCATTCCTGGGAGCCCAATAGTAGATTCCGATGCACCACTGTAGGCTTACTGTAACCCTTGGACCTTAACATTGACGATGAAACACAGAAATTGTATCGAGATTGAATACAAAAGGCACAGTGCTGACTTCCGCCCAGAGTGAGTAACGCTACAAACAATTGTGCTTGAAACTTTCCTGGTAGTCCAGTAATAGATTCCAATGCACCATTGCAACATTACTGTAACTCTTGGACCTTCACATTGATGATGAAACACAGAAATTGTATCGTGATTGAATACAAAATGCACAAAACACACTTGTGTCCAGGGGGGGGGGGGGGGGGGTGACACTTCAAACAGTCTGTGTTAAAAACAATCCTGGAAGACCAGTATTAGATTGTGATTCACCACGACATGTTTATTGTAATCCTTGGGACTTCACATGGACAATGAAACACAGGAATTGCATTGGAATTGAATACAAAATGCACAATGACGACTTTTGTCCAGGTGGAGTAATGCTTCATACGGTCTGTGATATGGAATTCTCCTGGGAGACCAGTATTAGATTCCGATGCACCAGAGCAGTCTTACTGTGTCCCTTGGACGCTCACACTGACGATGTTACACAGAAGTCACATCGGGATTCAATGCTAAAGGCACAATGCCGACTTGTGTCCAGGGGGAGTGACGCATCAAACTGTTTGTGCTTTGAACCTTTCTTGGGAGTCTCGTAGTAGAATCCGATTCACCACTGCAGGTTTACTGAAACCCATGGACTTTCTTATTGACGATAAATCACAGAGATTACATCGTGATTGTATACAAAAGGGACATTGCCGACTTCTGTGCAGGGGGATTGACGCTTCCAACAGTCTGTGTTAAAAACATTCCTGGGCGACCAGTATTAGATTATGATCAACCAAGTAATGTCTGCTGTAACCCTTGGGATTTCGCGTTGACTTTGAAGCACCAAAATTGCAACGGGACTGAATACAAAATGCACCATGACGACTTCTGTCCAGTTGGGGTAACGCTTCATACAGTCAGTGACATGAAACTTTCCTGGGAGACCAGTGTTAGATTCCGTGCATCATAGCAGTCTTATTGTGTCCCTTGGACATTCACTCTGACGATGTAACACAGAAATTACATCAGGATTGAATGCAAAAGGCACAATGCCGACTTCTGTCCAGAGGGAGTGACAATTCAAACAGTCTGTGCATTGAACCTTTCCTGGGAGTCGAGTATTAGATTCTGATGCACCTCTGCAGCTTTACTGTAACCCTTGGACCTGCACATTGACGATGAAACACAGAAATAACATTAGGATTGAATACAAAAGTCACAAAACACACTTGTGTCCAGGGGGGGAAAACGCATCAAACAGTCAGTGTTAAAAACTATCCTGGGAGACCAGTATTAGATTATGATTCACCACATGTTTATTGCAACCCTTAAGCCTTCACATTGATAATGAAACACAGAATTGGCATCGGGATTGAATATAAAATGGACAATGACTACTTCTGTCCAGGGGAAATAACGATTCATACAGTCTGTGATATGAAACTTTCCTGGGGGTCAGCACTACATTCCGATGCACCACTGCAGGCTTACTGCATCCCTTGGACGCTCACACTGACGATGGAACACAAAAAATTGCATCCGGATTGAATGCAAAAGGCTCAATTCCGACTTCTGTCCAGGGGGAGTAACGTTTCAAACAGTCTGTGCTTTTTCCTGGGAGTACAACACTAGATTTCTATGCGCCACTGCATGTTAACTCTTGCCCTTTGACCTTCACATTGACGATGAAACACACAAATTGCATCGTGATTGAATACAAAAGGCAGAATGCCGGCTTCTGTAAACGGGGAGTGACGCTTCAAGCAGTCTGTGTTTGAACCTTTCCTGGTAGTCCAGTAGTAGATTCCGATGCACCACTGCAGGTTTACTGTAACCCACGGACCTTCTTACTGACGATAAATCACAGAGATTGCATCGTGAATGTATAGAAAAAGCACAATGCCGACTTCTGTCCAGGGGGATAGATGCTTCAAATAGTCGGTGCTTTCAACCTTTCCTGTGAGTCCTGTGAGTGTAATAGATTCTGATGCATCTCTGCAGCTTTACTGTAACCCTTGGAATTTCACATTGACAATGAAACACAAAAATTGCATTAGGGTTGAATACAAAAGGCACAATACACACTTGTGTCCAGGGGGAGTAACGCTTCAAACAGCCTGTGTTAAAAACTTCCCTGGTAGACCAGTATTAGATTATGATTAACCACGACATGCTTACTGTAACCCTTGGGCCTTCATATTGACTTTGAATAACGGAAATTGCATCGGGATTGAATACAAAATGCACAATGACGACTTCTGTCCAGGTGGAGTAACGCTTCAAAAAGTCTGTGCTTTTTCCTGGGAGTACAATAGTGGATTCCTGGGCACCACCGCAGGTTTACTGTAACCCTTGGACGTTCACACTGACGATGAAACACATAAATTTCATCGAAATTGAATGCAAAAGGCACAATCCCGACTTCTGTCCAGGAGGAGTAATTTTCAGTGTGTAATTTGAAACTTTCCTGGGAATCCAATATTAGATTCCGATGCACCACTGCAGGTTTACTGTAAACCTTCGACATTCATACTGACGATGATACACAGAAACTGCATCGTGATTGAGTACAAAAGGTGCAATGCAAACCTTTGTCCAGGAGGAGTAGGCCTAACGCTTCAAACAGCCTGTGCTTTGAAACTTTACTGGGAGTCCAGAAGTAGATTCCATTGCACCACCGCAAGTTTACTGTAACCCTTGGACGTTCACATTGATGATGAAATACAGATATTGCACCGGGATTGAATACAAAAGGCACTATACACACTTGTGTGCTGGGGGAGTAACGCTTCAAACAGTCTGTGTTAAAAACTTACCTGGGATACCAGTATTAGATTATAATTAACCACGACATGTTTACTGTAACCCTTGGGCCTTTACATTGAGTTTGAAACACCAAAAATGCATCGGGATTGAATACAAAATGCACAATGCCGACTTCTGTCCAGGGGGAGAAACGCTTCAAAAAGTCTGTGCTTTTTCCTGGGAGTACAATAGTGGATTCCTGGGCACCACCGCAGGTTTACTGTAACCCTTGGACGTTCACACTGACGATGAAACACAGATATTGGATCTGGATTGATTACAAAAGGCGCAACGCACATATGTGTCCAGGGGGAGTATCGTTTCAAACAGACTTTGCCTTTTCCTCGGAGTACAATAGTAGATTTCGATGCACCACTGCAGCTTTACTGTTACCCTTGGACACTCACATTGATGATGAAAGACACAAACTGCATCCGGATTGAATACAAAAGGCACAATGGCAACTTTTGTCCAGGGGGAGTAACGCTTCAAACAGTCTGTGCTTTGAGCCTTACCTGGGAGTCCAGTAGTAGATTCCGATGCACCACTGCTGGGTTACTGTAACCATTAAATGCTCACATTGACGATGAAACACAGAAACTGCATCGTGATTGAATACAAAATTAACAATGTCAACTTATGTCCAGGAGGAGTAACGCTTCAAACAGTCTGTGCTTTGAACTTTACCTGGGAGTCCAGTAGTAGATTCCAATGCACCACTGCAGGCTTACCGTAACCGTTGGACCTTCACATTGACGATGAAACACAGAAATTGCATCGGGATTGCATACTAAAGGCACAATGGTGCCTTCTGTCCAGGGGGAGTAACGCCTCAAACAGTCTGTGTTTTGAACCTTACCAGGGAGTCCAGTAGTAGATTCCGATGCACCACTTCAGGTTTACCGTAACTCTTGGACCTTCGTATTGATGATTAAAGACGTTTTATTGTTCAATCATAATGAACTGTAAGAGAAATTAAGTTTTCATGGGATAGCTTTTTCAGCACATGCCAGGTTTAGTTCCTACTTATGAATCAGGATGAAGAATGTTACACTAGGCTGTGTGAGTGATACAAAGAGGGACACAGGTTTCCAGCATGCTGGGTTGTTGAAGGGCCAGCAACTTGTGATACCATTTCAATATGACAAACAGCTAAAGTTGCAAAATGCTCTTTTTGTTACTCGATGGTGACCAGTTTCAGGTTTTTATTGATAACCCATTCTTAGATCATCCATCCAAGCACAACAAATATTATTCCTCACAGCAAGATATCATGACAGTTATTAGCAAAGTTGAGTATAGTGCAAATGATCATGAAACATATCCAGTTTTGTGATCACTTTCATTGTACTCCTGTGCATACTGATTGTAATGGATTTTTGGTGTGTGGAGTAACATTTATTCTGATAGGATGGATGATGTGAGGATGGGATGTAAATAAAAACTCAAAACTAGACACCATCAAGTAATAGAAAGAGATATTTTCCAACTTTTGTTACTTGTCATTTTGAAATTGCAAAGAGGGACACCATATCACCTTCATGGGGAGAAATTACACTGATTAATCCAAAGAGTTCTATTATGGGCATATTGCTGTTCATGTCTAATGTTAGTGATCGATCAGTTTCTCCTAGGATAACTCTCCACTTAGGCAAAAACTATTCACTACACAAAACGAAGTAATTAGAATTAATTATGGTGTCAACACATATAAATCTTCCAGAAATCTGTTAAGCAATATGGAATATTAAACACATCCTTGCAGCACATTTATTCACTCATTAAATTCATTTTCAACACATTGTAGTTTGAAAGTAACAGAGATATTCGCCAATACAACACTAGAATAAAAAGTGATTTGCACTTAAATTTGGTGAATCTAACTGTGCCACAGAAAGGAATGCAATTCTCAGCTATAAAACTCTTTGATATTCTATCCAAAGATATAAAATATCTGACAGATAGCATAAATGTTCTCAGATATACAGGGTGGTCCATTGATAGTGACCGGGCCAAATATCGCACGAAATAAGCATCAAATGAAAAAACTACAAAGAACTAAACTCATCTAGCTTGAAGGGGGAAACCAGATGGAGCTATGGTTGGCCCGCTAGATGGCGCCACCATAGGTCAAATGGATATCAACTGCATTTTTAAAAATGGGAACCCCCACTTTCCATTACATATGCATGTAGTATGTAAAGAAGTATGAATGTTTTAGTGGTATTCATTTCTAGATTAGAAGTAGAGGAAACAACTTCAGTTTATATTGACACTTGATATACCTGTTGTTCTGAAGTAAGTGGTGAAATAGTTTTATGGCAGCATATTTCAAATGTTTCTGAGCTGTTGTAAGCTTTAGCTGTCAGTAATAAAGTTGTACTGTTCCTTTTGGTGATGCAGATCTGAGTATTAATATTCATTTCAAACAGTGATGGATTACTTAAGACAGATGCCATTAGTGAATATATGTTAGAAGAGATACCAAGAAAATGACAATTTGTTATGATGGCATATTATATTCACCATTTGCATTTGCATAATAAACACTTCTATTCTTAAAATATAGCTCTGTGTGTCATGAGTGCAAAAAATCAAAGGTTGTTTATTAAAATACATGGCCAATGCACTTTGTTAATTTGGAAACAGTATACACTACCTGACAAAATGTGTAAAGCACCCAGAATGCTAGAAAAAAACAAAATGAAACTTCATGGATTGATACAGTATGTATTTTAGCTATTACAATATCAATTAAAATTGGTATAGAACTTGGCAGTATGAGCCCACTAATCAGTATGACGTCATATCTCTTCTGGCCTGCATGCATGCACTGACTATGTTTGGAATAATGCCATAAAAACTGTCATATCCTCTCCAGATGCAAGCTGGACAACAGTTGTAACTAGCCTTTGGTATCTTTGATACTGGAACTGGGATGGAACTGATGTCCACACTGTTCCCACACTTGTTCTGTTGGGGGAGATCTGGAATCTTGCTGGCCAAAAGAGTAGCCTACCTCAGCATCATGCAGGCAGTTCATAGAGACATCTACCATGTCTGAGTGATGAGTGTCCTGTTGAAAATTGGCACCACAAAACTGTTGCCTGAGAAGTAAGTTCTTGATGAAATATTGTGACATCAGAATTCCTTCACTGACTACCAGCTGTAATCAAAAGTCATACCTAATGGCTCCCCAGACAGTGATGCCAGGAATTACACTGCTGTGGCTCTATAAAACATTGAGAGAATGTGACCTCTCTCCAGGTTGCCACCATATTCACTAACAGTGATCATCTAGGTTAGTGGAGAACCACAATTCATTGTTGAACACAATGCAATGCCATTCATCAGTGCTCCAGTCTTCCTGCACGCAGCATCATTCCAAATGCATATGTTTGTGTTGCGATGTTTACTGACAGCCTAAAAATGGGACAGTAATTGCCTAATCCAGCTGCTACTAGTCTCTGATCAATGGTGCGGGATAACACACGATGGTGCAGGTAGGCCCTTGCTTGTTCTCAAATGGCAGGTGCAAATGTGACAGGGTTATAAAGTTCTTCACGTACAATATGGTGATACACCCTTGTGGTGGTTAAATGTGGTTGACAGGAACCTTGATGATGAGTATGCACTCCCTTACAATCCTAGGCAGTCCAACAATGGCCCATTGCCACATCCAAATGCCCCACAAATCTGGATAATGTTCAGCTTATTGTGCTGGCTGAAAGAGATCCCACAATGAGATCACATTCTAACTCTGTCAGGTGCTAATAATTCTGTCTTATGTAAGTGGCATCTCCATGTCCTTCACAGTAATAACTAAACATCTGATGCTGTTCACTCCCCATATATATCCTAGCAGCCTAGGTAACAACACTGAATCTGACAAAACTACTGCACTCTGTTGGCCTTTTTGCCTATTACAGAGAACTACAACTCTAATCACTTGCATAACTGCCAATGGTGTTTGCGCATATGAAATTACATTTATATTTGGCCATATCCTCTGGGTGCTGCAGTTTTGTTCGATCAGACTGGGCATTTGGTCGACTGCCACTTTATTTATTTAAAGCTGAATTGAGATCTGTGTTACTGTGGTCACATCACTGGATTCATATTTAGTAGAGCTGCAGTTCATATGCCAGCCATTCTAAGCTAGTTTAGGTTTATCTAACTTACTTTCATGGTTTGTCAAGATATTCCTTTCAGTGAGGCAAATGCTCATTCCTCCATTCTTTTTGTCCTGCCTAGCATGCATGTCCAGTGACTTTTATGTTGTTAGACATTAACCTATAGTGATCTTTTTTATTTGTTGCTGTTTTTGTTGTATTATTAGAACCTGCAAAATAAATCATCTTGCTTGGAACTTCAATGTTACCATTCACAGCCCAGTTTATAAATTTAATTTGTGGAAACAATGTTACTGTCGTCTTATAATAAAATATTCATAATGCAATTCAGTAGCAATTCTCTGGCAAATTATTTCTACATAGTTTGTCAGGGAAGAAGTGACTGTAAATTAAACATCACTCAGGTAGTTGTCTGACTGGAAATAGTCACTATGATTCACAGTAAAATCAAGAAGAAAGATGATTTAGAAGTGTATTGAGCCTCAAATGTTGTCTACCATAATTATTACACTGCTTATCAGCCTCCTGTTTTGTGAAATAGAGCTTAAAAACTTAATGCATATTTCTATAAATTATCCTCATTTGGCTTGCATTAGCCAAATTCCTTCTTAAGCTATGCTAGTTTGAATAAACTAGGAAACCTTAATAACCAAAAATTTTTGAAGATTTGGTTCTAAATATTGTGAACACCCATTCCTACTTTTGCTCACCAGGCAATAGGACCACTTGTTTGAAAATGGAAGAGCACATATTCAATTAGCTTTTGTAAGTGGATTTAAATAAAAAATAAGACAAAACCTTAGAATTTATTGGAAAATTAATACATGGTTCCATAACCACATGAGCTTATTTATGTCAGAATTATGTAAAACAGATTTAAGAGCTAGTTATTCAGACAGAAATAACATGTGTACCATCTCCATTCACTATTCACTGCATCACAAAATTTTTGATTCCAGTTGAAACACAAATAACACATAAGCCATTGTTCTCCACTGAAATTGACAGAAAACTTGTTATGGCACAGCATCCACAGAATCGTCATCAAGGTCCAGATTGATATCATCTTTAATGTCTACTTGTGAAGGTTCGCTAGCCACATTATTGTCAGAACTAGAGATTTTATATTTTCTTTTAAATTTTCTCTTAGTCTTGGTGGTCTGGTACCGAGTGCCATGGGTTTATTATCCACACCAGATGGCATTTAACTTGATGACCACTAGAGGTCTCTGCAGCAGTCGCACCGTAAGCAATATCTTTGCGTGTTCCTGGCCCGAATCTAACGTGAGTGCACCACCATGGAGCCCGTGGTCCCAGCGGCCAATATCAACATAACGTGCTGTGTATTTAGGTGGCTTCCTTTCACTTAGTGAGGCAGCCTGGTATATGCCTTGAGTCAGTTGATATCTCGCTTACAGACATCGTGATAATGTTACGTGTGCTTACTTCCCATTTACGAGTGGGCATTGCTTTGATTTTGTGAGTTTATCTCTTGTGACCCCATTGATTACTAGTTTGTTCTTGATCTTGGTGTCTTGCTTGGTTGTCTGTCATCGTGTTTGTCCTTCCATTCCCGTTCGTACATCTTCTTTGTTCCTGGGCCACTCCCGTTCTGTCCTGCTGCGTTTTCGTTAGCTGCAACCCTGCAACCATTCCTGTCACAGTACAAAAGGTGGCATTACTCTTTGATGTTGCTCCATATCTTGAAGCATCATTTGAACTGTTTGTGCCTTTAGAAGCATAAAAGAATTCCCACTTTTTCTTATAAGAAAAACTAGTCAACACCATACTCTCAGGACCTTTTATTTTTGAGACACTGGTTGAAGTTTTGATACAGCTTTTACATCTTTGGGAAAGTTTATAGGATATAGTGATGGCATCAGATGTGGAATGTGACATGATTTGAGGCTGATCTTCACAAATAGACTGAAACTGTCTCTCAGTGCAATGTGATACAGGCCTAAGTCCTAGATCAACTGTGACGATATTTGCAAGTAGTTAAGGCCCACATTGATCTTCAGAAATAGGCTTTGGTTGGTTATCATTCAGTTCATGAATACAGTCAGCTTCAGTAAATACTGAGTCATTATAAGGACAGATACTAGTGACATGAAAACCACTCAGTGCATTAATCACGATTGCTGCTCTAACACATGCTTTGCCCATGAGTTCAGCTACTTCACACTTTGTCACAACTCTACCCTAATTACAGTAAATCCAACTCTCAATTTGTTGAATATAAAGTTTTAAATGGCTTCATGAAAGCAATATCTAGAGGCTGCATCCTATCCATACCATGAGGTGTATTGCAGACGTGGGCAAAATGTTGGAATGAAAACCATATTGGAGTGACATACTAGCGGGCACCTGACATACCAGTGTTCAGATATCCCCTCTCTGCCAATGACTGTTTGTAAATTGCCAATATTCCTTTCACACAAATAAATTTCACATTTTAGCTTTGGACGGTTGTGATTACAGTTTTGTGTACGTTAAATGTTCTGGTAGGGTTGAACTTGATTTTAGCAGCTCTGCTTTTAGACTACAGAAAAATGGCTTCAAATTGTCTTGAGTAAAGCCCAAGTTTCTAGCTCTTGTCAATGATTGTGGTGTTCCTGCTTTTAATTGGGAACAACTTCTCCTAAAAAACAAGTTCATCCACTTTTAATCTGCCATATTTGCTGGTTTAGAAGAGAGGTGAGGCAGATTGTTCTTTAAGGCAAGCTCAAACACAATCTGCTTTAAGTCCTTACGTGTCAAACCAAAAACATCCTTTTCTGCTTCTGTATAGTACTGGATCAGATCTTTCTCTGCCTCACATGTAAGCACAGGTTTCCTTCAAAGTGTCCGCCCCCATTAGCTGAGTGGTCAACACAGCAAAATGCCATTAAAAAGAGGCCTTGGTTTGATTCCCAGCTGTGGCTGGAGATTTTTCTCCACTCAGGGACTGGGTGTTATGTTGTCCTCATCATCATTTCATCCCCATCCCCAATGCACAAGTCGCCCAATGTGGTGTTGAATGAAATAAATACTTGCCCTCGGCGGCTGAACTTCCCCAAATGGTGGACTCCTCTCCCACAATGCTATATACTCATTTCCCTTTTTCCTTCCATGTTTCCATGTTAAAACTGTAGTTTCCTTTTCAGTTTGTCCTTTTGCACATCTTTCAACGTACTCTCATATTGTTGATTTGGGTATTTCATACATCTTTGATGCTCTCAACATTCCCATTTCTTTTTTTCTGGACAGCCAGACAGAAGTAACTATGAGATTGATTGGTCAAAAAATTAAAACAATTCCTTCTCATATCGCCTAGTGGTAGTATCAGTAGCCATTTGATGGGTGATTTTGGGAACACAGTTCATTCAACACAAATATACTCATGACATCTCTTCAAAACACCTTTCCTGATTTTTAATAATATGACTGAAATCCTTATGTAATATACTTTCCAGTGGTTTAAACAAAATATAAACACTTACCTAGTAGTTTCCTTGATTTATTGTGGTCAGTAAAAGTGTTGGACACAGCCTCAAACATTATAGATGCCATACTGTTTCCTCCATCACTCTTAGGAAGGTTGCAACTAGCACTGGCTATTGCAAGATTGCAGAAACTCAAAGTTATCACAGAAACCCACAGTTGACATGAGTAGGAGCTTCAAAATAAAAGTAGGTGATAGTGGTGTAGGGGCAATATCATTTAACACCAGACTGTTACAGGTATCTTATTCATACTGTAAATAAAACACAACTGTCAGTATTTCATGAAATGATATAAATTGTATGAGATAATTATTTATCCATTATATGTGTGCGTCGCAAACTAACTAAGTACTCCTAAACAGTGAAAGGCTACACATTGTACAGTAATTCATCCTATACTTGAAACTCAATACTCATCCTTAACACATAACATAACTTCTCTTTTGACAGACATAGAAGTAAAACTGCAAGAAATGGCCTCCATAGACGTAAATGTAAATTTTCAAAATGGCTACAGTATATTCACATATCACTGTTACTTGTAGAGCTATGTATCATTGACTGTTAAATAAAAATTTGTGAAAATTGCATTATCATAATGGATGGAAGGGACTGAAATGAACATTATGCTATAGATTATGTAAACCACCATAAATCAGCAGTTATGGCTACATGATTATACATCCTGTTTCACTTATAGCATTCATACACTGTGAAGCCTTCACATATTGCAATCAAGACCTTTAAATATTGAAGTACAAATGAAAGACAACTTTGATATAGTCCTACTGACGAAAATCTCCCTCCACAGTTTGGCACATAACTGTATTCAAAACAATGTTTAATCAAAATAATAACAGATGTTTCACTTTTTTTACATAGCTTCATAATTCTATGCCTAATATAGTTTATTAGTATTACCAAAAAAATTTCCCACAACACAGGTGGTGTGCTAATTTTTATTTTCTTATAAAATATATGTGGAACTGTTGATGCAAATAATTGTTGTTCTTTAAACAGTGGAGTATCCATGATGGAATGTAATAATATTCTGAAAAAGATAGTCAGTACTCACCTTACAGTGGAGATGCTTAGCCGCAGATAGGCACAGCAAAAAGACTGTCAGAATGTGAGCGTTCAGCCGATTAGGCCTTCAATGGAATCAGACAACATGCACACACAAACTCATGCACCACATTAAGATGACCCATGAAGCTTCAAACAGGCACAACAGAAAGTCTGTTACACGTTACAATTGTTGGCCAAAGCATTCTTCAGCAAGGTAATCACATACAACCACACTCACACAAGCAAGCACACCACATACACACATGGCCACTACCACCAGGAGCTCAGACCAGATTCACATCTATGGTGTACATATACATACTGAAGTGACAAATGAATATTTGTACTGAGGTCGGGATTCGAACCTGGGTCTCCCCCTCACTATGCAGATGTACTTACCGCTATGCCACACTGGTACAGTGCCTTTGCACAGCTGCTCACCCAACCCCGGCGTGCCTTCCTCCTCAGTCTCAGTTCCGTATCATGCCTCAGCCCATTTAGTATTCCCCTAAAATAGGAACACCAAGGTGATTGAGGAGTGAATTGGGACTGAGGAGGGAGGCTTGCAGGTTTGCCCAAGCAATTGGGTAAACTCACTGTGCCAAGGTGGTGAAGTGGTGGTATGTCTGCCTAGTGAGCAGGTGACCTGGGTTTGAATCCCAGCCTTGGTACAAGTGAATTACGATATTTGTAAAGTAGGAAAGAAAATTATAGTTAGGTGACTGATTTTTCATATGAACCAGTATGTGTAGTGTGGCTCTTAATTGTCATTTTATTCTGTCCAGCCTGCTTAGCCTGAAACAGCAAATTTCTGGTGGGATGTGTTGAGGGGGGAGGGGGGGGGGGGGGGGGGGGGGAAGGAAAGAGAAGGAGAGATAAGAAATGCAAAAGCATAGTATCCTATAAAAACAAATTCAATGAGTCACAACTGAAATCACTCACATATATAAGGGAATGCTGATTGTTTACAGAGAAGGACGGCATTAATTGTGCCAGGTATTTTTGACTTACAAGAGAGAATCACAAAAAAGTTCTTAAAATTAAACTTAAAACTGTTTTGGTCAGAATAGAACATTTATTAAAAGACTGCAACTGATTTCTGTTGAAAGTGACTGAAAGAAAGACAGTCTGACGACCATATACACTGATATGTAAGTACAAGTCAGATATAGAAGGAAATATACTGTCTACCTATTTTATTGTATCTGAAGGTGATTGCTATATGACTGAAACTGGTTGAAATTTGTTAGAAAATGTTTGGTTATGATCAAAACTGTTTTAATGTGCTCCATGAAGATCACTGTTCTATTCTACATTAAAATGTTTTCTAAAATTACATAATGGAAATGTTGTAAAACCTGACCTGACAGATGCCTGAAGATAGACATCAACTATCCTATAAAAGCCTACTTAATATGTTTCAGGCAAAAGTATTAAGTGAAAAATGTAGAGAGATAGTTCAGGGCCTGTTTATTGTTCCTGTGGGGCTCTATAGCCAAAATGAGACTTATTACAGAGCAGACAGACACATATGTGAAAGGAATGGTAGGAGATCCTAATACAGGGCATACTGGGAGTACCCTCTGGTATGTACTTCACAGTATTTTGGGGAGAGAGGTTATAGATTTAGCAATAGATCTCTTTATTAAAAAAAAAAAGTTGTGCGCATTTAGTCTCATGCTTTCAGCTGCATTGTGTTTCAAAAAGATATTCCTGAACCCATACTGTGAGAAGCTAACTACGCTGAGGTGACAAAAGTCATAGGATACCTCCTAATATTGTGTTGGACCTCCTTCTGCCCTGCATAGTGCAGCAACTCAACATGACATAGAACTCAACAACTCATAGGAAGTCCCCTGCAGAAATATTGAGCCCTACTGCATCTATAGCCATCCATAATTGTGACAATGTAGCCTGTGTAGGACTTTATGTGTAGTCTGACCTCTCAATGATCCCCATAAATCTTTCATGGGATTAATGTTGAGGCATTGGAGTGGCCAAACCATTTGCTCAAATTGTCCAGAATGTTCTTCAAACGATTTGTGAACAAATGTTGCATTGTTACCCACAAAAATTCGACCACAAATGGCAAAATAGACCTCCAAGTAGCCAAACATAACCATTTCCAGTGAATGATCAGTTCAGTTGTACCAGAGGACCCAATCCATTCCATGTAAACACAGCCCACAGAATTATCGAGTCACCTCCAGCTTGCACAGTGCCTTATTGAGAACTTGGATCCATGGTTTCTGTGGGATCTATGCCACACTCAAACACTACCCTCAGCTCTTACCAACTGAAACTGGGACTCATCTGATCAGATCGTAGTTCTCCAATAATCTGATGTGGTCACGAGCCAAAGAGAGGCACTGCAGGCGATGTCTTGCAGTTAGCAAAGGCACTCGCATGGGTCGTCTGTCACCTTAACCCATGAATGCCAAATTTTGCTGCACTGTCCTAACAGATAAGTTTGTTGTACAACCCACAAACATATCTGCAGTTATTTCACACATTGTTGCCTGTCTGCTACCACTGACAACTATAAACAAACAATGCTGTTCTCGATCGTTAGGTAAAGGCCTTGTCACCTTAAAGATGGGCTTGTAGTTGCTGCATTTTGTATAGTTTCATGTGTTAACATCAACGTAACACATGCCAGATGGACATTGGGGGCATGTTGAGCTGTTGAGGTACAAGGCGAACTGATTTCTATGAACTCCTTGTGAAACTATCGCGGATGTGTTCATATCTGTCTCACACACTTGGTGATGTCCAGCGATTTACCGTTACACAAACAGTTTCTTCCTTGGAATTGTTCATGCCATCATCTAATGCTCTGTACTGTAGGAGGATCCCCACCATACCTAATATGAAAGTCCCGCTGAACCGTTATTATTGACCAGCACCGCACAAATCATAGAACAGAAAACCCTTTCTGTTGTCCTGACACCATTTTTACAAGAAATGGTGGGGGAGGGGGGGGGGGGGGGTTCACCCTGTTGCTATCTATCAAGAACTATGAAAGACTCGAGAATTTTCCCCTTTCACTGGTATGTTGTTCATGTTTACATCTCAAATAACATAACAGTCATGTTTTTTTTAATCGGATTATTCTTTTTGTCTCACCCTGTATAATTTAAAACATAGGAAGGCCCAAGTTTGCATGCAGATTTGAAAAGGAAGCTGCCGTTACTTTGGTTCCTGAAGAAGATATATGTCTTTCACACGACGGAAACAAAGCAATGTGAATCATAGTATGATATGCATATCATACTACATTTAACATCGACAGGGTACTGATAGTCAAGTGTTTTATGTCAGAGGATGGTGCTTTAATTATTGAAACTAGTAATATGTTAATAAAAATGCTTTGTATTTGAGGTAGTACCTTTTTAATTAATATCAATATTGCTGTCACTACATGCCAGTGATGATACAATTTCAAAATCTTACAACTTTGACAGTGTGGTATTTTATTTAATATGGAACTATAGCCTGCACCCACCATTAACATTATTTCACTTAGCACCTTGACTTTGAACAAAACTCTGGAGACTATAGCTATACAGGCATGTAAATAATTCAAATGCTGCTTCTTTCATTTGTTCCAATATGTTCTCTCTCTCTCTCTCTCTCTCTCTCTCTCTCTCTCTCTCTCTCTCTCTCTCTCTCTCTGTCTGTCTCTCTCACACACACACTCAGAGGAGCACCTTTCCATTTCCGTCTTGCCTTCCTTACTTTCCTGCAGTTCGCTGGCTCTACTTGTGTGCTAATGAACCATGTCGGGTTTGGTGTTAGCACCAGGTAAAGTCAGTTTGTGAATGGGCCTGTTCATCCTGCTGGAATGTCCTCTGCTTCTGGTCAAATTCCCATCCCATCTCTATAGGCTAGCAACAAAAGAGAAGTCTGTGTTAAATGCAGCTTGTCATTCCCTAGGCATATTTGTCATTTTCAAGGTGCTTGGTTGTCATTCTAATTTATTCTCTGAAAGTTTCCTGAGAAATTTAGAAATTAGTATATGTAAAAATATAAATGTTTTTACCAAACCATTTTTTGTTTGGGTGTTATGATATTGTCTCACTTGGATCTGCAGCAACTAGACAATAGGAGAACGTTTGCCAAAGGTTTGCTACACAAACTGAAAATCCATTGTTTGTATAGTCCAACTTGATTACAGAGAAGGAAAATTTCTAAAGATATAAAGCAGCAAATTTTCAAAACTCATTATTGTGGATAGATTAAAACCTGCATGGTACAGTGACACTAGATACCAACAGTAGTTTAAATTTAATGTGTGGATTGGAAATTTTCCAAATTTCTAACTGGCACGTATTACAGGTACTGTGTACAGTATTGCAGAAACTTCAAGAAAGAACTAAAGGCCACAACATAAGGCATACACATGACATAGTTGCTATAACAAGACACATGTATTTTATTTTATGACACCAACCAAAGGCATAGATATAGTACATAGCAGAGAGAGTAATATAAACCTTTCACTTGAACATGTAGTGCATGTGAACATCAATATGCTTTGACCTCTTGTGAAATTCAGAATTTTTGGTCAGTTTAATAGCTCTTGCATTATCAGCAAGAAGAACTGGAACACCCTCCAGTCGTGAAATTTCTTCATAGAGCTTAGATACCCATATTCGTCCTCTTCCCCTTTCATTGGTAGCCACATACTCCGGCTATGTTGTTGATAGTGATATGCAACCACTCCACTAACTGAGCGTCGGGTTGCTGTATCACTGGCATAATCAGCATCAGTATATATCTCTAGCCTTCTGTTTGCATGTCTAGCATCATATTTTAGACCCAACAACACTGAACTTTTTATATACTTTAGGATTCTTTCTACCACAGACCAGTGATTTTCTCAAGGAGTCTCTAAAAATTTTGACACATAGCTCACTGCAAATGCTATATCAGGCCTTGTACCAACAGATAAATACATAACACAGCCAACTGTTTCTTGATATGGAGCATTAGTTGGTTTATCACTGGTTAACTCATTTGGCTGCAGATACTGCTAAATTGGAGTTGTCACAGGATTTCCCTCTGTCATGTTAAACTGTCGAAGAATATCTTTAGCATAACTTTCTTGATTAATCTCTATTGATCCATTATCATGACATACAACATTAATATTTTTTAAATACCCTACTGGCTCAACAGTAATTTTAAACTCATGTTGAATTTCTCTTAGGAAAACTTGCATATCCTTCTTCTTACTTGCAGATATTAATCCATCATCAACATACAGAACTACCATCAACTTGTCATTGCAGTTTTCTCAATAGAACAAACACAGGTCTGCCTTACTTTCTTTTGTGGCGATGTTCGTAGCGACAAACACTTGGCTGTAGAAATGGTTTACGAAGTCACCGCCACACTTTTAATAGCGGGCCGACCGGTCCGCTGGAACAGTAAACAGGAAGATGAAACCCCAAACACTCTGATTAAATAAAAGTCGGTACTTATCTTTATTGATGAAGATACAGAAACACAATAGTGAACTCGGTGTCTACAGAAATCTGTCTAGTTCGAGTCGGAGCGGCTAGGTCAGCGTCGGCTGACGACAAACAACAACTCTGCTGCGATGAACACACAACTGACTAGCAAGTACACAATTCGGTGGCGAGTATACAACTGAGCGGCGAATACAGAACTGTCCTAGCGCTCGCGACTCCAGCGCTTAAGAAGCCAGAAGCCAGCGGTGGCGCGCGCAGACTTGCGGCGATTTGCTGTCTCGCTGGCGCTGCTTATGCGCACGGCGTCCGGACTTTGATGCTGCCGACCTTTTGGCAGCGGGCTCGGGTGGCATTACTGGCTAGGACATAACACTTTCCACAAGCCCAAGATTTATTAGGACATCCTTGAACTGTTGGTTCCTGCACCTTGTAGATTGTTTTAGTCCATATAAAATTTTATGAAGTTTGGATACCCGATTTGGTCCATCACTAAATCCCTCAGGCTGCTCCATATATATTTCTTCTTTCAAGAAGTCATTCAAAAAAGCAGATTTTACATTGAATTGTGCCAACTGAAGATGCTCACTACCAGAAACACTCAAAATTGCTCTAATTGTATTGTATCTAGCAACAGAACTGAATGTTTCATTATAGTCAATTTTACCATCAGCCTTATGCTTAATGCTATAAACTGAATGGTTTGTAATGGGATTATGATCTGGTGGCAGAGGTTCCGAAGTCCACGTAGCATTTTCTTTCAATGAAGTCATTTCTTCCTCCATAGCTTTTCTCCAGTGCTCATGGTCATCAGAATTAATAGCCTCTGTATAATTCCTTCTCTCATTTATTTCGGCCAGCATAATATGAATAAGGCGCTGCGGTTTCTTCAGTTGTTGCTTATTTCTCAATTCTCTTTCACTAGAAATTTCTTTTGTAGGTTTCTTAAACATGCTTGTGTCTTTATGATTCTTCAATCCTTCATTGCCTGCTTGACTTGGGAGTAACACCATTGTCCTACCAGTTTTCCCAGGTTCAGAAACAACATCCTTACTCCAAAAATGGTTCAAATGGCTCTGGCCACTGTGGGACTTAACATCTGAGGTCATCAGTCCCCTAGAACTTAGAACTACCTAAACCTAACTAACCTAAGGACATCACACACATCCATGCCCAAGGCAGGATTCGAACCTAGGGCTGTAGCGGTTGTGTGGTTCCAGACTGAAACGCCTAGGACCACACGGCCACACCGGCCGGCATCCTTACACCAAATAATCCATTTTTCTGATTGAATCCGCACTCAAAAGCCATCAATGCCATCAGAATAAACAACAAAGTTTCCTGGTTTTCCCTTTGGATCCCATTTCTTTAGCTTTTCCTTCGGAATATGAACAAAACACTTCATTCCACAAATATGAAGTTTATTTAGCTGTATCATCTTTCCATTGAATACATCATAAGGTGTTTTGCCATCCACATGACTTGTACGAGTTTTGTTTAACACATAAACAGTTGTTTTTACTGCTTCTGTCCACAAAAACTAAGGCAGGCCCTTAAGTTGAAACACGGTTCGAGGAAGTTCCACAACTGTTCTGTTACTGTGCTCAGCACCTCCATTCTGCTCTGGAGTATAAGTATTTGTGATGATGGGTTGTATGCCATTTAATTTCATCAAATCTTTAACCTCAGTATTATCAAATTCTCGTCCACCATCACATTGAAATGCTTTTTGGAGTTGACCACAAAAATTCTTCACAATACTCACCATTTCTGCAATCTTCTCTGCAGTCTCAGACTTCTGCTTGTGGAAATATATCACGTGTAATCTTGAAAAGTCACAAGTGAAGCAAAGAAAATATTCTGCTTCTACCAGCAATTTACACTCCATAGGTCCATGCAGATCAGCATGAACCACTTCTCCAGGTTGTGTGGCACGCTGCTGTCCTAACTGAAAATTGCTGCAAATGTTTTAGTGTTTGTTGATCTTCAGATCTTGCCCTCCACGACTGACACAGACTTCCATAACTGTCAGGCAGTGTGTCTAGTAGTCGAACCATTAACGATGATTCATCAAGTTTCACATTAAAAGTTTTCAAAACAAGTGACATGTGTCACCACATCACCGCCTGAACTCATGTAAAAATTGAGGAATTCTGACTGAACAGAATATGCAGCTTGCTTTGTCTTCTGTTCAAACATGGCATGTAGCTTGTCCCGTGCACTCTCACATGCAGTCAACAACGCCATGAGATTTGCTTCCACAGTTCTAACAATAATCTGATTCACTGCACGAGCAGCTTTGTCCCATGTTTTTAGCACAGCATTAAACGCATCTATTTGTGCCAATGTTGCATCCACTGGCAAAGCCAATACACACATCATATGCACCGTCTGATGCATGTAACAAATTTCGTACTGAGAACTTCCAAATAGTCCAATTTTGAGCCGCACATAGCTTCTCTATACCATGAAAATCCATTGCAGTCCTGTAAGACAGTCTACATCTACATCTACATCTACATCCATACTCCGCAAGCCACCTGACGGTGTGTGGCGGAGGGTACCTTGAGTACCTCTATCGGTTCTCCCTTCTATTCCAGTCTCGTATTGTTCATGGAAAGAAGGATTGTCGGTATGCATCTGTGTGGGCTCTAATCTCTCTGATTTTATCCTCATGGTCTCTTCGCGAGATATACGTAGGAGGGAGCAATATACTGCTTGACTCTTCAGTGAAGGTATGTTCTCGAAACTTTGAAAAAAGCCCGTACCGAGCTACTGAGTGTCTCTCCTGCAGAGTCTTCCACTGGAGTTTATCTATCATCTCCGTAACGCTTTCGCGATTACTAAATGATCCTGTAACGAAGCGCGCTGCTCTCCGTTGGATCTTCTCTATATCTTCTATCAACCCTATCTGGTACGGATCCCACACTGCTGAGCAGTATTCAAGCAGTGGGCGAACAAGCGTACTGTAACCTACTTCCTTTGTTTTCGGATTGCATTTCCTTAGGATTCTTCCAATGAATCTCAGTCTGGCATCTGCTTTACCGACGATCAACATTATATGATCATTCCATTTTAAATCACTCCTAATGCATACTCCCAGATAATTTATGGTATTAACTGCTTCCAGTTGCTGACCTGCTATTTTGTAGCTAAATGATAAAGGATCTATCTTTCTGTGTATTCGCAGCACATTACACTTGTCTACATGGAGATTCAATTTCCATTCCCTGCACCATGCGTCAATTCGCTGCAGATCCTCCTGCATTTCAGTACAATTTTCCATTGTTACAACCTCTCGATACACCACAGCATCATCTGCAAAAAGCCTCAGTGAACTTCCAATGTCATCCACAAGGTCATTTATGTATATTGTGAATAGCAACGGTCCTATGACACTCCCCTGCGGCACACCTGAAATCACTCTTACTTCGGAAGACTTCTCTCCATTGAGAATGACATGCTGCATCCTGTTATCTAGGAACTCCTCAATCCAATCACACAATTGGTCTGATAGTCCATATGCTCTTACTTTGTTCATTAAACGACTGTGGGGAACTGTATTGAATGCCTTGCGGAAGTCAAGAAACACGGCATCTACCTGTGAACCCGTGTCTATGGCCCTCTGAGTCTCGTGGACGAATAGCGCGAGCTGGGTTTCACATGACCATCTTTTTCAGAACCCATGCTGATTCCTACAGAGTAGATTTCTAGTCTCCATAAAAGTAGTTATACTCGAACACAATACGTGTTCCAAAATTCTACAACTGATCGACGTTAGAGATATAGGTCTATAGTTCTGCACATCTGCTCGACATCCCTTCTTGAAAACGGGGATGACCTGTGCCCTTTTCCACAGATTTACAACCACAAAAATTCCACAAGAGAACCATGCAGCAATTATTCACGTATATACAATACGAGCCATGCGTAGCACACAACACACGCTAACACGTTTCTCACATCATGAAATGTAAAATCATAATACCTTATTCCTTTCTCGAATTGTGTACTGGGCTCATAACGTATTGCAGAAATTTCAGGAAAGAACTAAAGGACACTACATAAAGCATACACACGACATAGTTGCTATAAAAAGACATATGTACTGTATTTTATGACACCTACCAAAGACATATATATAGTACACAGCTGAGAGATTAATATAAGCAATTCACTTCAACAAAAGAAAGTTCTAGTGAAAGAGAATTGAGAAATAGGCAACAACTAAAGAAGCCAAAGCACCTAACTGAAATTATGCTGGCTGAAGTAAATGAGCCAAAAAATTGTACAGAGTCTATTAATTCTGTAGACCATGAACACTGGAGAAGAGCAATGAAGTCATTTCTTCCTCCACTGCTCTTCTCCAGCGTTCATGGTCTACAGAATTAATAGCCTGTGTATAATTCTTTGACTCATTTATTTCAGCCAGCATAACTTCAATAAGGTGCTCTGGTTTATCAGTTGTTGCCTATTTCTCAATTCTTGTGTTTTTGAAAATAAAATATAGAACAAGTGCTTTGTGTATGAGAAAGCTGCAATATTGTTTCATGTTTCAGGTACACAGGAAGCTATCTTCACTTACTGGTGGATTAGTAGGGGTCAATCAGTTCACCGGCAAACTGATTCCCCTCGATGTCATTTCTTTGTAATGTGTGTTGAAAGGTGGTTTAATGTTATGTAAAGAAAATGTATTAATTAAATAAATGAGGTTGTCATAAGGACAATGTCATTTCATTGAATGATGATTATTATATCACTGTGTGGAGTATCAGTAGTTTGCTATAGTCAGAACATTCAACATTTCAAATTGTAACTCTTAAATATAATTATGTGATATATAGTTGTTCATCCAATGCTTATGAAATTTTTCTATGGCTTCTTTGTCAGGAAGCTGATTGAGGTTTACATTGCAATCAGATTAACATTCCTTCAGCTATTCATATCTTCATCATTTGTTGTTACCCCTCATTGCCTTGTAAAATTTAAAAGAGAACTGTGTATAATATACATTTTCTTCACAGGGTGTGATAAGAAATGGTAAAAGAAAGTTGAGTTCCTGATACTGTTAAGATAGCTAATTCTTTTCTATGGGAGGATATCACAATATATTACAAACAGACCCCCACCCATCCTCTTACACACACACACACACACACACACACACACACACACACACACACACACACACACGTACACACACACACACACACACACACACACACAGATCCATACATACATACGTACATACATACATACATACATAATCTGTAATGTATAAGAAATGCTACACAGAATTTACCAACATTAGTGAACCCTTGTAAAGATACAAGGAACAACTGCTGATTCTGTGTCTGTGTATAATTATACATATGAGTGCCAGAAGAGAATTATAATGATACTGTGTACCATATCCCACATTCGTACTGTACCTTGCAGAGTGCTGAGTAGAAAACCATGTTACCATGAACTGTGAAGGCTGGTCTTAGATTTGTACTGAATATGAGTTAGGTATTGTGTTATACTCAATGAATAATATGTCAGTTGTTTTCAAATGATCATTTTTCAGAGATGATTGCAGCTTTGATTACTAGAAATTCTGATGCTGTGAGACTTTCGTCATCATCCTTTGCTGTGCATAGCTGAGGGCACCACAAGGTCCACTTTAGTTTATAGTCTTTCAGACATTAGTAATCCTGCAAAAAAATAATACAGAGTGATATTGATCATTTTTCTTAGTAATTGTAAATCTGATCATTATGCAAGTAATTAGTTATATTATATCAATTTGTTTGTGTCACTATGCACTTTCCCAGTCTAAGAGAAGCAACAGTTTGTATGTGAACTATAACGTTTTGTATATATCTGTGGAGTAAAAGGAACTGTTTACAGTTCCATACTACTCAATTAGTCACAGCATTATCATCAGTAATGTAACCAGCTCTGTTGTACATCTTACTTCAGAATTGGTACAATTCACTATCTGCATGGCACTGTGATTCACTGTTATGTGTGCACTGAATGAGATGAAAAGAACTCATTCTGCATTTAGTGAAGATGCTTGTTGTTATGGCATAAATCCAGTGCCAGCATGCCTGTCTGAAACGACAGAGAAGAGAAGGCTCTGAGAAGAGGTCAGCCAATCGCATGCTGACTGACCTCCCTCCAGGACGACAATGCGACAGCAGACAGGCATGCAATCAGCCCTGCTCTCCCTGCCAGTTTGCTGACTTTCCAGACTGTTGTAACTGACAACTCTAAAGTTTTTACAACACAACTTTTGTTTACGTGAGTCTACAAGGAAATGACTGAATAACAATGAAAAGTGACATTCACAAAGCCAGTAAGAATTTCTTACTAGAGGCAACAAAAGATAACTTCGAAGTTTCCCACAAAAGTCTGTGGTAACAAACATACAGTTAATTCCAAGTTCTATTCCGATGGCAAAGACATAGTCTTCCGTGGAGACATGCTTGATGCTGGTGTTCAGCACGAACTGTTGTCCGGTGCTGGTTCTAGCCTTTAAATGGTATTGACCAGCCAATCAGATGTTGGTGTAGTAATACTTGCTGCAGGTCATCTCGAACTCCCTCTGCAGGATGTTGTTTGTGGAATGTCTGTTTCCAAAACAGCAAATGTTTACCATTGCTTACGCCTTGGGCATACACAACTTCAGTCCTGTGTGGTGTTAGGTATGCTGCCGAGCTGCATGGGCTACCATGGCGACAGCGTACGTCCCTCCCCCATTCGAAGATCTGGAGCGGCACGGGCGACTGTGGGGGAGAGAGCACCAATATAGCCTGGTGCCATAGGCTGATTGGCAGCTAAGTCATCCTGAAGAAGGCGGTGAAAACCAGCCGCTGCTGAGTAGGGCGCCGCCTTCCACATGATGCGAAGGGAACGTCGAAGTGGTGGTGGTTGCAAGGCGCCAGTGGGCTGGCCAAGTGGCGTGGGAACGTTCGTGTTGTCCAACCAGGGTGGCGGCAAAGAGGGGCCGAGAAGTGGATCCCGGGGATGGTCCCGAGGTTGCCCCAGGTCCAGAGGTGGCAGAGGCAGTGTGGGGCTAGCAGCTGGCTGTTGGCCATTTCCTCAAAGATCCCCCACTAACTGAGGAGAGGGCAGCAACATAGGCCTCAGGGAAGGGGCCGGCAATTGGAGAGAGAGAGAAGCCGACAACTGGGGCTGCGGCTGGTCAAGGAAACGAGGACAGAATTGGTAGCGGTGACACAAAACCACCCTGTCGTCCCGACAGACATCAAATAGTTGTCGATTACGAGGCCAGAGAATGACCCCTGGCAGCCAGCGGGGGCCGGGACCCAAAACCACACGCCCACACCTTGGATCCGGATGAATATCTGGAAGTGTCGGGTCAGGTGCGACGCAGGAGGAGGGTCCATATTTGGTGGCTATGAAGCAGTTTGGCTGGACTCTTGTCACTCACCGGCGTGGTCATGTAGGAACTGAGAAATAATGTAAGAGCATCTTCTGGAGAACGGTCCTCCGTGTACTTCTGCATCTGAGTTTTAAAGGTGCGAAAAATGGGCTCTGCCCTGCCATTGAAAATCTGGGACCGCAGGGGTGTTGGTATGAGGACTCGTGGATTGGTGTCATGTTCCACATGGAGGAGCACCCCGTCAATGGCTACCAGTTGATGGCAGATGGAGAAAAAGAATCAGAGGTCAGTCTGCCCGAGAGGTGGAGAAAGCATTGGGCAGCCGCAAAGAATATAGTGGTGCACCATTTGCAGGAGCGAATCTGCGTCCGACGTGGCAGCCACCTGCGCAGCTGTGACAAGGAATGCCGCCAACACCACCTGTATGTCTTCATCGACCTGAAAAATTTGGATGTATAATTAATTGAATGCCGAATCCTGGGTGGAGGGGAGCCGAGACAAGGCATAGATGATGGCATGCTGGGCAGTGGGTGGATATGGATGATGTACCTAAAAAGTGAAAGGAGTAGGGCCCATCGCTGCAGGCAGTGGGAACTCTTCGTGGGTAACTGGGCTGCTGGTGAAAATAAGGCCACGAGGGGCTTATGGTCAGTGATTAAATGAAAAGACGTACCATAAAGTTACAGGAGGAATTTGGTACAGGCAAACAGGATGGCGAAGGCCCCCTCCTCAATCTGGGAATATTTGCTTTGGAACTCGGTAAGGGATTTAGGTATGTATGCCACCGGGTGTTGCGATACATCCGGTAGATGGTGCGAAAAGACAGACCCAATACCTTAGTGTGCGGTGTCCATAGCTAAGAGAAGAGGAAGAGAGGGTGTATACAGCATGAGACACTCCGCCAAGTGCAATCCCTGCTTTAAGGTTCGGAAAACCGATACAAGCCGGGGACCAATGAAAAGGCATGGTCTTTTGGCATAGGCGATAGAGGGGCGCCCCAATGTGAGCAGTGGAGGGAATGAACTTTCGATAGTACACAGTTTTACCCAGGATAGACCGCAATTGGTGGACATCGCTAGCACAAGGAAGGGCCTCTATAGTGGCAATGTGGGAGGAGGTAGGAGATATACCATTTCAGGAAATGATGTGAGTCAGGTAGGAGATAGCAGGTTGAAAAAAGGAGCATTTAACAAAGTTGCATTTTAGGCCTGCAGTCCACAGGCGCAGGAACAATTGTCGCAGATGACTGTGATATTCATCCGCAGTACAGCTGGTGAAGATGATGTCACTGAGGTAGTTGATACATCTCGGCGCATCCTGCAAGAGCTGTTCCAAGTAAAGCTGAAAGATGGCTGGAGCACTAGTGATGCCATACATGAGGCAGTTCAACCAGAACAGCCCAAAGGGTGTGTTGACGATGGCCAAGTGAGTAGAAGACTCATCAAAAGGTATTTGGAAGTAGGCCTTGGCAAGACTGATCTTAAAAAAAAATTGCAACCTAGCGAGCTTGGAGAACAGGTCCCTGGGACAGGGAAGCGGATAATCTTCAACATGTAGCTGAGGGTTTAGCATAGCCTTGAAGTCACCACAAAACCAAAGACAGCCATCTGGTCTCTTGAGGATGACCAAGGGTGTGGCCCAGGAACTGTAACGGACGGGAGTGACGACTCCCTCCTTGGTGAGACAGTACAGTACCTGTTTAAGAGGATACTGGAGGGCAAGGGAAACATGCTGAGTCCGTCAGTACTTCGTGTGGGTCGACGGTTTCAGCTGGAGTGACACCTGAAAATCTTGAGCACAGCCGACTCCTGGCAAGAAGAGGTCCTAGGATTCCATGCACTAGGTATCGACTGCCAGGAACGGAACCTTGGAAGACACCAGATGAACACTGTCGTCGATGATGAAGCCAAAGGCACGAGAGGCATTCAACCCAAAGAGGTCCACTGTGGCTGCATTGTTGACCACAAGGAAGGTAACTTCCCGGTGAACCAATTTATACAGGACGGAAACCGTGAACTGACCCAGGAGAGCGATCACTTGCTTAATATAAGTAAGGAGGCACCGAGGTGTGGGCACCAGAGTGGGGTGCCCAGTCTTCGCATAAGAGGAATAGTTGATCAGTGAGACCACTACTCCGGTACCCACCTGCATCTGCAGCGGCCGACCGTTGACCTGAACATTGATCATCAGCATGGAAGATCCCGAAGACTGCACCTGGTTGACGTCCATGGGTAGTGGTCCCCAATAGTCATTGGCCGAAGGAGGAGGAGGATGCTGCCGAAAGTGGCAGACCGTACCAACATGTCTGTTATGGGTACACATTGTACAATATGCTCACCTGTCAGGGCATTCTTCCCGTGCATGGTCCTGAAAGTATCCTGGGCAGGACGGAAGCTGGAGGGGCCTTTGGTGCTCGGGCCTCTGTGCGTGGGGGCCTCTGTGTACCAACGGTCTGCACCGGACCCGGGGAGCCAGCCGAGTGTGCGAAGTCCTGGATGGGTGGCTGCCCTGCCAATGCTGTGCTGAACCTGGAGGCCGGCGCCAGTCATCAGAACGGACAGCAGCAACGTCTTCGACCTCCTCCAGTGGTGCAACGGACTCCGAGACATCGTGGTCTCAGAGGGACGCCACTTCCGCTCAGGATTCCAAACACTTTTCGGCTGCCGTAGAGACTTCGTACTTGAATGCCAAGTCAATGATCTGGTCCAGAGTTGGATCGACGAGTCTGAGGGCGTCGTGTTGGAAAGTCTCGTCAGAGGCGGCCTGTATGTGGTGGTCACGGACCATCTCGTCTGCATAGGACTCTTTGGAGACCCGTGTGGTGAATTGACAATTCCGGCTGAGACCTTGTAGTTCCACTGCCCACCGGCGATAAGATTGACCTGCCTTCTTGCGACACTGGTAGAATTCGACCTGGGCAGCCAACATGTCGAATCCTCACCGGTAGTAAGCCGCAAGAACCTCACAAATCTGTGAGAAAGTCAAAGAATCCCGGGGTCGAGGTTGTAGTTTCGTCAAGAGGACATACACTTTTGACTCGTCCCAGGACAAAAAGTAGGAACGATGAGCAGCCTCTTGGAGAAACTGGTGGATGTGGAAATGCTGCAGGAGCCGCTTCTCGTATGTTTCCCAGTCTTCAGTATCCTCGTTCAAAGTGGGAAACGGAGGGGGATGCGGAACCGGTTGGTTTTTCCAGAGATCCTTAAAGCAACGTTCCTGTGTATCCTGCGATTTCTGGCAAAACTGTTGAAAACCTTGTAGTAAATCGTGCACACCTTGGATCAGCTGCTGAAGCACTATTTTCGCCATTATGAACACACACAGGCACAAACTCGTCGCCACTTGTGTTGTAACTGACAATTCGAAAGTTCTTACAACACAACTTTTATTTACGTGAGTCTACTTGGAAATGACTGAATAACAACGAAAAGTCACAATCACAAAGCCAGTAAGAATTTCCACTAGAGGCAACAAAAGATAACCTCGAAGTTTCCCACAAGAGTCCGCGGTAACAAACTTACAGTTAATTCCAAGTCCTATTTCGATGTGCGAAGATGTAGTCTTTCGTGGAGACGTCCTTGAGGTCGGTATTCGGCTTGAACTGACGTCCGGTGCTGGTTCTAGCCTTTAAATAATGTTGGCCAACCACTCAGATGTTGATGTAGTAATACTTCCTGCAGGCCATCTAGAATTCCCTCTGCAGTATGTAGGACGCGGAATGTCTGTTTCCAAAACAGCTGAGGTTTACCATTGCTCACGCCTTGGGCATAAACAACCTCGGTCCTGTGTGGTGTTAGATGTGTTGCCGGCCTGCAGAGGATGGATATAAAATTTATTAGAAAGAAGATGGATATAAAATTAATTACTGATGTAAACAAAGTGTGAAAAACTTTTAACAAAACCTAATTTCACAGGAAGAAAAATATTTTGTTGTGTCCTGAGAGGGCGTAAGACCGACATTCACTGTGTGACACCGAGGAACTTACCCCAGTCGGCGATTCCGATTAGACATTCGTTGTGAGCCGCCTACTGTAGCCGCAACCTTCACTGAAAAGTAGATTCACTAGTGTAGGGTGTGGAACTGGGTAGGAATCTGGTCAGTTAGCGGTTACAAGTCAGCTACTCGTAGACAAGTAGTTCCCTGGTACATTCCGTAACTATACAGAAGTTAGTATGTACAGGTATCATAAGTATGAGTCGTTAACATCTCGACTGCTGCACAGAGGCGAAAGGAGTTTTACTAAGTACGAGGGTTGAATGAAAAGTAATGCCTCCACCTTCATTATTAGGGTTTGGATGCGAATAGTTAAGTTATTCAAATGCAGAAATATTCTTAGAATGTGATCTTTAATTACCAATGGTCCACTTTTCCACATCATCACCAGCCAATTGGATACATTTCTGCCAACATTGAACAAGTTTTCTGAAGTCGTCATGGAAGAAGTTGACACTCTGTTTCTGGAACCATAGTCGCACAGTTCTCTCGGTGTCTTCATCAGAAGCATCTCCATTTCACAATTGAATGGAGAAAGGAGTCTCCTTCATTCTCGTAATGTAGGAGGAGTTCCTGGCAAATTTCAAGTCTGTGTGCTTTCATTTCAGCCAAGAAAAGCAATAATGTGACCCACACGTTCTTGCAGTTTCACTCTGAGTGATACGACGATCATCCTGAATCAGTCTGTCAACATTTTGCTTGAGAAACTCGGTGGTTTCTGTGACACTACGTCCAACTCTTTGTTTGTCATGCAAGTCAGATGTTCCAACCTCACCATCTTTAAACATACTCCCCGAACGACTCACATCACAAAATCACCGTAAGTTGTTGTTGTTGTGGTCTTCAGTCCTGAGGTGGTTTGATGCAGCTCTCCATGCTACTCTATCCTGTTCAAGCTTCTTCATCTCCCAGTACGTACTGCAACCTACAATCTTCTGAATCTGCTTAGTATATTCATCTCTTAGTCTCCCTCCACGATTTTTAACCTCCACGCTGCCCACCAATGCTAAATTTGCGATCCTTTGATGCGTCAGAACACGTCCTACCAACCGGTCCCTTCTTCTTGTTAAGTTGTGCCACAAACTCCTCTTCTCCCCAATTCTCTTCAATACCTCCTCATTAGTTATGTTATCTACCCATCTAATATTCAGCATTCTTCTGTAGCCCCACATTTCGAAAGCTTCTATTCTCTTCTTGTCCAAACTATGTATCGTCCATGTTTCACTTCCATACATGGCCACACTCCATACAAATACTTTCAGTGAGAAACGACTTCCTGACACTTAAATCTATACTCGATGTTAACAAATTACACTTCTTCAGAAACGCTTTCCTTGCCATTGCCAGTCTACATTTTATATCCTCTCTACTTCGACCATCAACAGTTATTTTGCTCCGCAAATAGCAAAACTCCTTTACTACTTTAAGTGTCTCATTTCTAATCTAATTCCCTCAGCATCACCCGATTTAATTCGACTACATTCCAGTACCCTCGTTTTGCTTTTGTTGATGTTCATCTTATATCCTCCTTTCAAGACACTGTCCATTCCGTTCAGCTGCTCTTGCAAGTCCTTTGCTGTCTCTGACAGAATTACAATGTCATCGGCGAACCTCAGATGTTTTTATTTCTTCTCCATTGATATCAATACCTACTCCGAATTTTTCTTTTGTTTCCTTTACTGCTTGCTCAATATACAGATTGAATAACATCGGGGAGAGGCTACAACCCTGTCTCACCCCCTTTCCAACCACTGCTTCCCTTTCATGTCCCTCCACTCTTATTACTGCCATCTGGTTTCTGTACAAATTGTAAATAGCCTTTCACTCCCTGTATTTTAACCCTGCCACCCTTAGAATTTGAAAGAGAGTATTCCAGTCAACATCGTCAAAAGCTTTCTCTAAGTCTACTAATGCTAGGAACGTAGGTTTGCCATTCCTTAGTCTTTCTTCTAAGATAAGTCGTAAGGTCAGTATTGCCTCACGTGCTCCAATATTTCTACGGAATCAAATCTGATCTTCCCCAAGGTCGTCTTCTACCAGTTTTTCCATTCGTCTGCAAAGAATTCGTGTTAGTACTTTGCAGCTGTGACTTATTAAACTGATAGTTCGATAATTTTCACATCTGTCAACACCTGTTTTCTTTGGGTTGGAATTATTGTATTCTTCTTGAAGATTGAGGGTATTTCACCTGTCTCATACATCTTGATATTCATACAAGTGGTTCTCTTTATTCCAAAGGTCTCTTTAATTTTCCTGTAGGCAGTATCTATCTTATCCCTAGTGAGATAAGCCTCTACATCCTTACATTTATCCTCTAGCCATCCCTGCTTAGCCATTTTGCACTTCCTGTCGATCTCATTTTTGAGACGTTTGTATTCCGTTTTGCCTGCTTCATTTACTGCATTTTTATATTTTCTCCTTTCATCAGTTAAATTCAATATTTCTTCTGTTACCCACGGATTTCTACTAGCCCTCGTCTTTTTACCTACTTGATGCTCTGCTGCCTTCACTACTTCATCCCTCAAAGCTACCCATTCTTCTTCTATTGTATTTCTTTCCTCCATTCCTGTCAATTGTTCCCTTATGCTCTCCCTGAAACTCAGTACAACCTCTGGTTTTGTCAGTTTATCCAAGTCCCATCTCCTTAAATTCCCACCTTTTTGCAGTTTCTTCTGTTTTATTTTACAGTTCATAACCAATAGATTGTGGTCATAAACCACATCTGCCCCCGGAAATGTCTTACAATTTAAAACCTGGTTCCTACGTCTCTGTCTTACCATTATATAATCTATCTGATACCTTCTAGTATCTCCAGGATTCTTCCATGTATACAACCTTCTTTTATGATTCTTGAACCAAACTACTTTCATTCTCTGATGAATCTCCTTTGGGGTGATTGCACTTTGTTTAAATAGCATTGACCGACCGTCTGCGCAGGGTTCTGTACGTTACACTGTAACAGTACGACCGTTCAATGCTAAGGCTTCTAGCCATCTGGAGCGGTAGAGAAGAGGCTACGGAACAAGCCGGTACCTGCCGCATAACAATGCCGCCAACTATTGAACAGTTGAGAAGGTGGAGGCATTACTTTTCAGTCAACTCTCTTCTTCTGCTATGGATTATGACAAGTCCTGCTCCTGATCCCGACTGACACAGAGATAGCGTCCCTGACGTCTACCCGTCTGTGCTCCCCATCCAGTCGACGGGTCGCCTTGCAATCAATACCACCCTTCTGGAGCGTTCCATGAAGGCTCATTCATTCGTGACCATCATTAGGCTAACGCATCACTTCTTGCTGCTAGCACGTAATATTGCTCAATGTCTCTTGTAAGTTTTCCCCTTGTGCTGGTGCCTGTGCCGTCGAAGTGTCAGGCGGCTGTGCTTGCTACAAACCTCGTGATGCTCCAGGGTCCGGTCCTTGGCAGAGAACAAGCTTTGCATAGCGGCTTCCTGCGTGTCAGACAAATATTTCACAGGCCTCTCGCTCAGCAACGGTTTCTAAACTTTCATTCTGGCTAACCCTATATACTTCCCTCTTAGTTATTTTACTATTCTTACGACTGTTGCTACTCTAATACAGTTATTTTTGCCTTGAAAGTGCCGCATCATCTTCGTCTATGTGCCAAATAGTATCTTTCTAGTCTCCCCAATAATGTATAATATAACCCATTTAGTTCTGGCTGTCTCATGCCGGGCTAACTGCTCAAATAAACCCCCTGTCTCTGTAATTTTTCCAACATGCCATGGTGTTGTCTTTTGAACGTTCTCACACTCCTCAACATTCACCTTGGCCTGGTGCAACCTATGGAGGCAATGCGCTACTTCTCTATCAGCCAATGCTTGCGTCTGCCCGAAATTTTCGTGTAGTTCCTTCAATTCTTGCCACTGACTGTCCAGCTTCTTATTGCGTCCTCTTTGCGCGCTTTCAGCATACAACAACATCCAGTCATGCCTTCTAAATTCTTTTGGGTACTGCGTCCGGTCATAATTAACCTTATTCTTCCCCTTGCTTTCCTGGGTCGCCTCGTGGGCGGTTTGATGCAGCAGGTGCATCCGTTGTCGCACCTCAGTGACGTAATCCTCGTAGGTATGAACTACGTTTGCTGCTTTTCTCAGTAACCACCCCAAAAGATTCGAAAAATGTGTACCCAGTTGTACGGAGCGGAGTTGTGTGGTACACAAATGTCACAAAAGAAATTCAGTGGTCCCAATCGTCCTGATCTCGGCTAATGCAGTGCCGTAACATTTCAGTTAGCGTATGATGTGAACCCTCCAGTGAACCATTTGTTTGTAGATGGTAAGCTGTCGTCTGTATTTTATCTATTCTCAATAGTTTACATAAACGCTTCATAGTATAGCTTATAAAATCACTCCCCAAGTCACTAAGTAAAGTTGCAAACCTCAGAATTATGTTATCTACCAACTTATGCGCGATCGTGTCAGCGGCTTGGCGGTCAATTGGCCTGGCTATAACAAATTTTGTGATTACCGAACTGGGTTAGTCGTGAAGGAACTGCGATGTTAATATTGCATCTTTCAAAAATAAACTCTGGGGTTGGTGTTAATTCCATTGGCAACTTCGTCTTTATCTGCGTTATTTTGTTTTTCTGGCTACTCTTGCACTTCTTTATGAAATTCTCTATGTCTGCCTTCATCCCAGGCCAAGCACAGTATTGTTTTACTGCTCATATGTCCTCCCCATCCCCTGATTTCCGCAGATAGTGAATATGTGCATTTGCCTTAGCACTGCCAGCTTTTCTTCGGTACTCGCTTGTTTCCAGTGTTTCTTCTCGTACATCACTGGCTTGTTCTTCAGTGCTCTGTGTCGGAGCCGTTATCTCTGCTCCAGCTGACTCGGCTTGCGTCTCCACGGACGTGGCCTCGGCCGGCTTATCTTTACACTTGTCATTGTTCCTGGCTGGCTCCACAGTACTCTGTTTCTGTTGTGCGTCCCCACCTAACACGCTACGGATACAGGAAAGCGCATTGGCTACTCGATTCTGTTTACCTTCTTTGTACAGTACCTGGTAGTCATACTACTCTAGCGTTAGTCGGAGTTTTAACAATCTAAACGACGGATCAGATATACTACCCAACCACCCCAGTGGTTTATGCTCCATGATTATCTTAAATCAACGTCCGAATAAGTATGACCGAAAATATTTGACAGCCCATACTATTGTCAGAAACTCACACTCTACTGTACTGTACTGAACTGTATTGTAATAATCGAGAGGTCGGTTCGTGCACAAGATCCTGCACTGGTATCACTTCCGTGTTTATGTACGGCTAAAAAGGCAATGTGGATCAATATTTCTGCAGGGGGCTTCCAACGACTTGCTGAGTCTACGCCATGATGAGTGGCTCCACTACACTTTGCGAAAGGAGGTCTCACACAATATTCGGAAATATCCCACGACCTTCGTCACTCAGTGTAGCCAGTGAGGCTAGAAAATAAACACCAATCTGCAGGGGATAGGCAAAATAACATGAACACCTGTACCTACTTGGGAATGGTTTATTAACAAGGGATTGTGCCCCATGTGCCCGTAATACAGCTGTGATCTTCTTGTAACACTGAGATATAATGATTATTCTCCAGTGGAATGTTATCCCACTCTTTGATCAGAACCTCTTCTAACTCTCTGCGCTCTAATGCCGCCAACAAGTGTTCGATAATGTTCAAGTTCGGGAACTGTGCTGGCTTGGGAAGACTCTGCAGTTCAGTTGCGTGCTCCTCATACCACGATTGTACTGTACTGGCTATGTGAATGGGTGCATTATAGTCCTGAAAAATGGCGTCATTGTTGGGGAACAACATCTGAATCATGGGATGCACCTAATCACATAAAATGTTCATATAATCGTTGGCTGTAACAGGGCCTTTGAGAATAATGATAGGACCAGTAGAACACCATGATATGGCTGCTCACACCATTACACTTCCACCACCATGCTTAAACGTTGGAATCGAGCAACCAGGATTGTAGACTTCTTTAGGCGTTCTGTAGACATAAACCCATTCCGATGTTGGAAACAACGAAAATGCTGACTCGTCAGACCACACGATGTGTTTCTACTGATCAGCCATTCAGGATTTATGCTCCTGACGCCATACTTTACGCTTCTTTGCGTTGGTTGTCGTCACTAATGGTTTCGGCATAGCAGCTCATCCATGAATATTCACTTTATGAAGTTCTCGGCAGAAAGTGCCCATAGTATGGGGTCTCTAGGAAGGCTATTGAGCTCTACAGTCACTTTAGTCGCTGTAGTTTTGTGTTGTTTCGACACAATTCGTGTTAGAGTACAATGATCTCTGTCGTTTAGTTTGATTTGCGACCACTATTACTTTTACAAGATGATGTCTTTCCATGTTTTGTGTAGGCTGTCATGCCTGTTGACACAGTTGCCCTTGAAACATTCAATAATTTCGCTGTCTTGGGTGCTGCTGCCCCAGCTACTCAGACCCCCACAATCTACCCTCTTTGGAACTCTGTTAGGTCTTTCACTGCACGTCGACCTCGGCCTCTGAATGCAAATACGAAGTGCGCACTATTCGTAAACAACCTGCACTGATGCCTAGGCCGTACTGAACGCGCACAGTCCAGTGTGACACGTGCCCTACCTGTGTTGTTGACCGTCAAACAAAACCATCTAATTACTACCACTGTTCACAATATTTTGCCCATACCCTGTAGACCCAAGTCTATTGTGCCCCCTCGCACACTTTCACCTGCAAAGACGACTACCAGTATTGTGATTAGCTAGCAGCTACGAGGAAAACTGTCCATAGTCGGGAACTTCTTTCTCATCGCCAGCGGAGCCCCTTAAAGTGCGTCACCTGATTATGGCTCTCCAGGGGCTGGCCAGGCTAGTCGAAGAAATCTCTGAGCAAAGATAGGTGAGCGTCATAATTATTTATATGCGCACTCGCATGGATAATTATTCGTCGTCTTATAATGTTGCTAATATTAAATACTGATAGTATCAATATCGCATTAGAGTAATTTGGAACCTTTCTATCAATGAGCATGAAAAATTTCGCTTTAAAAATCATTTTATCTGCAATGGGAAATAAACCGACGCTATCCGTCGTCGCTTGGCATCACATGGAAAATGTGATGAGCAGAATTTTTTTGTGCTGATTCCAGCTACACATTGCCAAAATGAAATAGCAGATTTCTCCCAAAGCACCGAAGAAAATGTGTCTGACAACTATTAGGAGGGACACATAGTACCCATTAGTGCAAATAAAGATGTTTAGGCAGCTGTCTGCTATAGACATTATTATGTCGTATTAACGAACTCAACTATTTCCCAAAACAGGGAAACATAGCACCACAGAGAAATGTAACATGACAACACCAAGACTTTCACATAAATAGCCCTACTCTAAATACGACCTAAACCTTACTATGTAATTTACTTCTTCAGCAAATTCTATAAGCTCTAAAATATTGAGGTACCCAAAAACTTCATAATTTCATTGATATGTCATAGATATTATGTAAATTGAAGGTGGATGGGGAAGAACGGAAAGAAAAGGTGACGAGCCACTGATGTCACCTGTATGAGGACTTCATGCGGAATCAGTAGCAACGAATGAAGACATGTGCCAGATCAGGATTTGAACCTGTGCTCTCTTGGTTATGAGGTAGTTGCATTAACCACTGCACCAACCAGACACACTGTTTACCACAATTGTATGGACTGTCTCGCCATGCCTCCCATCTGACCAAAACTCCCGCCCATGTCTGAAAGAACAGACACCATGCGGAATATGCCGCTATGATACATACTATGTAAACTGAAGGTAGAGGGAGAGGAAAGGAAAGGGAAGGAATTATTGATGTCAGCTGCATCGGGAGTTCATGTAGAATCAGCAGTGACAAGTGAAAATGTGTGTCCCACCGAGATTCGATCAGGGATCTACTGCTTACTAGGAAGTTGCATTAACCACTGCACCACCTGTACACAGTTTTATGGCAACTGGGCGAACCATCTTGCGCCTCTCCCCCTCCACCACAGCTGACCCACACTCCCACCAGAACAAGCCTGTCAGGAGTCACTGTTCGTGTCCTCCACACTCTCTATCTCTACTTTGAGATTTCTGCAGGACAAATGTAATTGTGCGTCCACACTGAAGATGTGGATTCATTCTCCATTGAGGTAAATAAGTTAAACGAATGTATGGTGTCTATTCTTTTGGCATCTGTATAATTGATTCACCTTGATGGGCAACCAATTCACCACATTCAGAGCAGATGCACAATTACGTTCAAGCTTCTGCAGGAATCTCAAGGTAATGAGCATGGAGGATATGATGGGGACTGTGGATAGGTGGCACTAGATGTGTGTGTGGGTGAGCTATGAGATATTGTGAGATAGTCATGCAGCTGCAATAAACACTGCGATAAACACTTTGTCCAGGTGTTCAGCGGCAACCAACAGTAGACGTCTCCTCCAAATGATGAGGGCTAGCCTTGTGGACCACTGGTTAGATCCCTCGTCATTGTACAGCATAGGCAGAATGTAAATGTTTACCACGCCTCACGCATCCCCCATGTGGCACAAGTGTTCCTGGTCCCGATTACCCTCACACGTCATAAGTTGATGGCGATGGGATCCTTTGTCTGTATCAGGATGTTATTTAAAGTTCAGTATCCCTCCTTGACCTCCCACAGGAGCATGGTGGAGTGGGCTTATTCCATGTGCCAGACAGAGTTATGGCACTTTTTGTTAACTCCTGACTGAAAGTCTGGCATCGCTGCCTGACGAGCCTGACGTTACTACTTTTGCATGTATGCACACTGGTCTCCATGTCAGCCCCAGTCATGTTATCAAACATTCCACCCCTTATTCTCACTTTCGGCACTTCATTCTTGAATTAAGTTACACTCTACACTTACCCCTTTCACATATACTCCAGACAAAGACTGTAGACGACACATTACAAATCTGTCAATCCCCCAACATCATTGAACACGTTTCCCCAGATCACATGGCGTCGTGTGTGGTAAGCGCAACATATGGTTATCTTGATATCAGCGCCCAGTCCACCTGGTATATCACCATCAATGGCAAACAGGTCAACCAGTTTCATTTGCACCACATCCGCCTCACTGCACACCTACCTGCGTTCACTGTGGTGTGGAGCACACAGACGCTCATCAGTTCTCATGTGGTCCATTGTCTGATGTCTGGAGGCTCGTGCAGCATATCTTAGCTTTCCTTACCCAACAGACACCTGCTCAGATCATTTTCCTGATGCTTTTATTCCTGGATGTGATTCACTACCCTGCACCAAACTCCAAAAACTATTGCTGTGAATTGGATACACAGCCATTCGGTCCGCTACCTTTTTGGCCCCGACGAGGAAACAGAACTAGGTTACTGGACGTACCTTAACGATCGACACTGTACACTTGTTTACAACCTCAGAAACAAGCAGTTCTTTTCCAGTTTTCTAGAGAGTGCTTTTCATGACCCGCCTTCCAGCTGAAACGTCCAAGCCATGAGATGCTGATACCTTTTCCCGACATGATGTTCTGAAGCCACTACAAACAGAATCTCCATTAAATTTTCGAGAAGACACATGTGGACGTTCCGCCAATCAGAAGGCGATAGTGACTCCTGGAATGCTGGTACATAGACTAATTCAAGATAAAAAATTTAAAAATTAAAAAAAATAGTAAATAAGTAAAAGAAAATAAAAATATATATATACAGGGTTTTCCATTGATCGTGATCGGTCCAAATATCTCACGAAATAAGCGTCAAACGAAACAACTACACAGAACGAAACTTGTCTACCTTGAAGGAGGAAACCAGATGCACTATGGTTGGCCCACTAGATGCCGCTGCCATAGGTCAAACGGATATCAACTGCGTTTGTTTAAATAGGAACCCCCATTATTTTATTACATATTCGTGTAGTGTGTAAAGAGATATGAATGTTTTAGTTGGACGACTTTTTTCGCTTTATGATGGATGGTGTTGTAATAGTCACAAAAATATGGCTCACAATTTTAGACGAACAGTTGATAACAGGTAGATTTTTTAAATTAAAATACATAACATAGGTACGTTTGAACATTTTATTTCGGTTGTTCCAATGTGATACATGTACCTTTGTAAACTTATCATTTCTGAGAATGCATGCTGTTACAGCGTAATTACATTTAAATACCACATTAATGCAATAAATCTTCAAAATGATGTCCATCAACCTCAATGCATTAGGAATACGTGTAACGACATTCCTCTCAACAGCGAGTAGTTCGCCTTCCGTAATTTTCGCACATGCATTGACAATGCGCTGACGCATGTTGTCAGGCGTTAACGGTGGATCACTATAGCAAATATCCTTCAACTTTTCCCACAGAAAGAAATCCGAGGACGTCAGATCTGGTGAACGTGCGGGCCATGGTATGGTGCTTCGACGACCAATTGACCTGTCATGAAATATGTTGTTCAATACCACTTCAACCGCACGCGAGCTATGTGCCGGACATCCATCATGTTGGAAGTACATCGCCATTCTGTCATGCAGTGAAACATCTTGTAGTAACATCGGTAGAACATTATATAGGAAATCCATATACATTGCACGATTTAAATTGCCATCGATAAAATAGGGGCCAATTATACTTCCTCCAATAATGCCACACCATACATTAACCCGCCAAGGTCACTAATGTTCCACTTGTCACAGCCATCGTGGATTTTCCGTTTCCCAGTAGTGCATAGTATGCCGATTTACGTTACCTCTGTTGGTGAATGACGCTTCGTCGCTAAATAGAACGCGTGCAAAAATCTGTCATCGTCCCGAAATTTCTCTTGTGCCCAGTTGCAAAACTGTACACGACGTTCAGAGTCATCACCATGCAATTCCTGGTGCATAGATATATGGTACGAGTACAATCGATGTTGATGTAGGATTCTCAACACCGACGTTTTTGAGAGTCCCGATTCTCGCGCAATTTGTCTGCTACTCCTGTGCGGATTAGCAAAATGGCTCTGAGCACTATGGGACTTAACTTCTGAGGTCATCAGTCCCCTAGAACTCAGAACTACTTAAACCTAACTAACCTAAGGACACCACACACATCCATGCCCGAGCAGGATTCGAACCTGCGACGGTAGCGGTTGCGCGGCTCCAGACTGTAGTGCCCAGAACCGCTCGGCCACGCCGTCCGGCGCGGATTAGCCACAACAGTAGCTAAAACACCTACTTGGGCATCATAATTTATTGCAGGTCGTGATTGACGTTTCACATGTGGCTGAACACTTCCTGTTTCAAAAAATGGTTCAAATGGCTCTGAGCACTATGGGGCTTAATTTATGAGGTCATCAGTCCCCTAGAACTTAGAACTACTTAAACCTAACTAACCTAAGGACATCACACACATCCATGTCCGGGGCAGGATTCGAACCTGCGACCGTAGCGGTCGCGCGGTTCCAGACTGAAGCGCCTAGAACCGCTCGGCACTTCCTGTTTCCTTAAATAACGTAACTATCCAGCGAACGGTCCAGACACTTGGATGAAGTCGTCCAGGATACTGAGCAGTATACATAGCACACGCCCATTGGGCATTTTGTTCACAAAAGCCATACATCAACACGATATCGACCTTTTCTGCAATTGGTAAACGGTCCATTTCAACGCGGGTAATGTATCACGAAGCAAATACTGTCCACGATGGAAGAATGTTATGTGATACCACCTACTTATACGTTTGTGACTACTACAATGCCATCTATCACAAAGTGAAACAAGTGGTCCAACTAAAACATTCATAATTCTTTATGTACTACACGAATTTAAAAAAAAAAACGCAGTTGATATCCGTTTGACCTAGGGCAGCGCCATCTAGCGGGCCAACCATAGCGCCATCTGGTTTCCCCCTTCAAGCTAGACGAGTTTCGTTCTTTGTAGTTTTTTCGTTTGACGCTTATTTCGTGAGGTATTTGGCCCAGTCACTATCAATTGACCACCCTGTATATAAACGCAAAGAAAACAAAAAAATAACATAAAAATGCAATAAAATAAAATAAGCAAAAACAAGCCAATACACAACTACTTTCATTTTCATTGCTACTCTCTATGTTCATCCCCCTTACTTTCTTCTTTTCCTACACCCTTCTAGTAATAGGTTAGTTGTTTTGGGATAGGCCTAGATAGGCGTCAACGCCTGAAGAGGTGCATTTTTTTTTTTTTTTTTTTTTTGTTCGGACACAAATGGCGATGGCAAGTAGATTTTTTTTTGTAGTTTTCCCTTTCTTGTCTAGGGGCGAAAAAGAAAGCAAAAAAGGAGGTGGCCCAGTTGTTACCACAACAGCCCAGTAAGCAGGAGATCCCTTGTCGAATCCCAGCCTGGCACACATTTTCGCTCATTGCCGCTGATTCCACATAAAGTCCCAATTCAGCTAACATCAATAGTTCCTTTCCTTTTCTTTCTTTCTACCCCCTCCACTTTCAGTTTACATAATATTTGTCACAGCTGCGGATTCCACTTAGTGCCTGTCATATTTGTCATTTCTGAATGAACAGACACTATGCATTCATATAACTGATTCGTATCCATCAACTTCAGTGCAGATGCACAATCATGCTCAACCTTCTGCAGGTATCTCAAAATAGCGAGCATGGAGGACATGGACGGGGACTGCACATAGGTGGCACTGGGTGGGAGTGTGGTTTGGCCAGAAAGTGTGCCGAGATAGTCTGTACAGCTGTGATAAACACTGTGTGTGTGGGGTACAGTTGTTAATGCACCTGCCTAGTAAGCAGGACATTCCATGTTGAATTTTTCAGTACACATTTTCGCTCATCGCCTCTGATTCCACATAAATTCCCAATGCAGCTGACATCAATAGTTCCTCATTTTCGTTTTTGTTCTCCTCCCTTTACCTTCAATTTCCATATCGTGTTTTACAGATTGGCACACATTTTCTTTCATCACTGCTGATTCCGCGTAAAGCCCTAATGGCCCGCATCTCTTGGTCGTGCGGTAGCGTTCTCGCTTCCCACGCCCGGGTTCCCGGATTCGATTCCCGGCGGGGTCAGGGATTTTCTCTGCCTCGTGATGGCTGGGTGTTGTGTGCTGTCCTTAGGTTAGTTAAGTTTAAGTAGTTCTAAGTTCTAGGGGACTGATGACCATAGATGTTAAGTCCCATAGTGCTCAGAGCCAACCAAAGCCCTAATGCAGCTGACACCAATAGTTCCTTTCCTTTCTCTTCTACATAATGTGTATCACAGCTGCGAATCCTATGTGGTGTCAGTTCTTTCAGACTTGTCCAAAGGAACAGACACCACTCATTCATATTAACGTCGTACATATCCGTAACGAAAAATGTGACACTAAATGACAGATTGTGTACCGATAATTCTAATTTTCGGTTGCGGGCTAAAATTTGCGCCGTATCATTACTGGATGATGATTTGAGTCTTGTTTCATGAATTACGGCTACAGTGCTGTATGTGACATTTGATTCATATTCATGTGGGACAATTGTGCATGAATTCAAGCTGAATGGCCATGGAAGCAAGCTGTATAGACAAAACAGCTGTTTCAGGAAGATGGCTACAATTACTATGTTACCGGTACATCAAAAGATAGATGGGTCTGCACTAATAAAACAATTAATTGCTCCATGTTCGGAAGATGTGCTGAATCCGCAACCCTCTTCCCTTTTTAATGACGATCGCTCAAATTGGCATTGAGAACTTTATTGCGTCCACTACCGGTTTCGTATTTTGCAACAGACAATTATTAAGTTCTTTGAAAAATTTTTGTGCAGAGGGACAACGTGGACGTAGTAGTTTCCAACAGCATCTGGAGTGGTTTTCATTAAATGAATAAGAAAACTGTATTTTCTTTCGAGTCCAACGATCGCACAAAATGTTTTTACTTCTCTGACCCTTCACTATCGCAGACTGCTGTCAACTGTTTCAAAATTCCAACCGACATGCACCACTCCAGCGGTAGGCCTTAGGTACTCGTGCTGGGACAGGTGCTACTTACGTAACGTAGAATCATGTTTATGGAAATAACTATGTACGCAATGGCTTTGTTTGTCACTGCTTGGGGAGTTTTCTTTTCGTGCAGAAGATTTAAAATCATTCTCCAATATTTCTTGGGTCAGCCAAGGGACCAAAAGCCTCAAGAAGACACACATCCAATTGAAGAAGAAAAAAGGGAATGAGTTTTTCTTTTACTACTACATTATACAAGGTACGTAGGTCTATAAAAACCGTACAATTCACACAGTCCTGTCAGTAAAGCATTCTCTGGTGTACTTCTCACCCACATTCAAGTACTCTTCCTATTTGAAATAGGGCCAGGTAAGTTCACCTAGTTGCAGAAGCGTCAAGGATATGTGTTTATGGGATCTCTGTTTACTGCAGATGTTTATGTGTAGTTTCATCATGTATTCATCATGATCTTGGAAGCAGTTTATGACACTAACATCTATGAGTCACAGTTGGAATCAATCAATTCATACAAATACTTGGGTGTAACTCTTTTTAGGGACATGAAATTAAACGATCACATAAACTCAGTCATGGGTAAAGCAGGTGGCAGACTTTTGTTTATTGGTAGAATACTAGGGAAATGCAGTCAGTTTACAAAGGAAACACTAATAGCTTATGAAGCACTCGTGCAACCCATCATAGAATATTACTCATGTGTAGGGAACCTGTATACCAAACAGGACTAACAGGCAGTAATGAACATATACAGATCATGGCAGCAGGAAATGTCACAGATTTGCTTTATCTCTGGACGAATGTCACAGAGATGTTGAAAGAACTGAACTGGCAGATCCTTGAGTATAGACATCAAGTAGCCCACAGAAGTCTGCTTACAAAGTTTTGAGAAGAGGCTTTAAATGATGGCCTGAAGAATATACTACAATCCCTTGCTTATTACTCGTATAGTGATCGTGAGGAGAAACTTATCAATTAAGTACGGCACACACAGTGGCATTTCAAGAGTCATTCTTCCCACATTACATGTGTGAGTGGAACAGTCAAAAGCCCTAGTGACCGGTGTTGGTATGATAGGACATACCCTCTGCCATGCAGTTAGCAGTGGTTTACAGAGTAGGAATATAGATTTTAGTACCATACAATTCCGCTGCCCATTATATAGGTGCAAATATTAATGTAACTACAGATATTAAATACTACGCCACACCAGGCTCACAGCCAGTAAGCTGCAGTGCATCAAAAGCAGGAGAGAACTTCATGCAGATGTTTTTACACTTATTTGTTTAATTGTTCAGTAATATAAAAAATTATTTTCATTACTGTCTCTGATATGGAACTTAATACTATTTGATTGTGTCAATAGCCACTTCTTGTCATAACAGTACTGGTTCCAACACCCCAGGATCCTGCTGCCATTATTTTTTAAAGTTATGATTTTCTTAAACTGCCTTGAAAAGTATTAATTTATTATTGGTATCCAATATCTGTTATGATATTTCGTCTCTTATTTACTCTGCAAGCAGTGTGTGATCTTTACAGAGGTAGCCAATGGAGTTAGAGCAAATATGAATCATCCAGGTATTTTAAGATCATGAGAATCTACCTTCAGTGAGGGGATAAATGGCATATAAAGTTTTCTCTCACCACATACTACCACCACTCATCCTGTCTCGGCTGGCCACTGTGGCCGAGCAGTTCTAAGCACTTCAGTCCAGAACCGCGCTGCTGCTAAGGTCAGAGGTTCGAATCCTGCCTCGGGCATGGATATGTGTGATGTCCTTAGGTTAGTTAGGTTTAAGTAGTTCTAAGTTTAGTGGACTGATGGCCTCATATGTTAAGTCCCATAGTGCTCAGAACCATTTGAACTATTTTTGAACCATCCAGTCCCACACACTTACAAACAAACACACATATTCATTTCTGTTTAAGAAATACACTTTTACGTGATAACTCCCTGGCAGACACCATCTCTAATATGCACCACCATACCATCCAGAATTGTAACTCTCCATTTTAGGAATTTGATATGTGTCATTTACTTCAAAACGTTGCTAAAATCGTCTTCAAGAGCGTTTCAGCTACAACTGGGAAGCTAATTTAGCATCCCACTGTCATTGAGTTCATTAGAAAAGGAGTCAGCTTAGTTGTAGAATCGTGGAGAAAGGGAACAACTATAGCTTAGATGAAGGATTTCTCAATGTGAGATACTGACATAGATGTTTCCTCCTAAGTTTTGCCACAGTTACATGTTCTGTCATATTTTAACCACTGGTTGTGGGGAAATGAATGCTAGAAATGCAATTTTATGCCACTCAAAGCTGATGGAAAATCAGATGCTGTCTAATTTGTGTCTTCACAACTGATTTTATAGGCCTAATGGTAATGATAAAGGCTACTTTCAACACTAATAGTAGTGGGAGTGAGAGAATTCTAACCAATTTCAGCTATAAGTAGCCTGTAATCAAACCCCATTCTTATCTACTATTGAACAAGTGCGCTTCTGACTTAGTGTAGGTGCTGCTAAAGCAATTAATGCAATGTGTTCATGACACTGCCCAAGGAAATGTTCAGAATCTTTGTCAGTTTATTTAATGATCAACAGTTTTAACTTATTTATTTTTGATGAGACAGATTGATTAAACCCTGTAAATGGAGATTTCACTGCAGTTCTGTTACATTCATGATGCTACATGTTCCTTAAGTAGTCCTTCCTAAATAAACTATTGGTGTGACACAGTTATGTGCCTTTTACATATGTGTGTGACATTGTTCTTTTATTGGTGTAGACTTCAACACTTCACTGTATGAATTATGATGTCTGAATATCTTCCTAATAATATGTGTCCTTCTTTATCCATTCAAGGGCAGATTATGAAAGAAATGAATGATAATACACATCAGTTCAAAGTTTAACTGAAATAATTTTATGTTCACATCCCCCTCTAATGTGTAATGTGCGAAACTTTAGGATATTCTTGGCATATTCAGTGAAAATTAGTTTTAGAATTTACCAAAACAGATTTAATATAGACAAATAATTGGTCACATTTTCATGCATCTACTACTAGACATGATTTTTTTTGCAGGGAAACAAAAGCATCACCACTAAAACAACCTATTTTCCCATTTCATCTATCCATTATCAGCCTCATCTGGATAATTGTACACTGTGCATTAATCTGGTAGTGGTTTCATTATCATTTTCTTAGCAATTTTTCTAATGAAGGATGTTAAAGTATATAAAATCTGATTTACATCTTTTAATATTAACATGACTAATTTGAGAGTGTAGAAATTGCTGCAGATTCTCCAAAACTTTCACAAGTACATAGGTTTTCATCATTTCTTTTAACTGTGACTGACATTAGAAAACCAACTTTATGTGTCAACCTACAGTGAGTTATTTTGTTTTTATTGGTACTCCAAATTGAGAGTCATTTTTATGAAGAGTTCAGCTGAAGTGCATCCTATGATGGAAGTTACTTTTACAGTAGTGGATTTTGTTAGGCACCCATTTTGGAAGTAAATTGACATTACTGACATATACTGATCAGTCAGAACATTATGACCACCTGCCTTAAAGCCGGTATGTCCACCTTTGGCATTGATAACAACAATGATGCATTGTGGTGTGGAATCAATCAGGCCTTGCTAGATGGCTGGAGGGAGCAGGCACCACGTCTGCACACGCAAGTCACCTAATTCCCGTAAATTACTGGGATGGGGTGGGGCGATGTCCTTCGACGCCACGTTCAATCACATCCCGGATGTGTTTGATCGGGCTCAGATCTGGCAAGCTGGCAAGTTGGTGAGGAGGGCGGGGAGGGGGGGGGGGGGGCAGCATGCTAAATGGAAATCGCTACTGTGTTCCTCAGACAACAGACAACTCTGTTACACTCCTGGCATTGTGACATGGCACATTATCTTGCTGGAAAATGCCACTGCTATCAGGAAATATGATCCTCATCAAGCAGTGTGCATGGTCTGCAAACAGTGTACATTAATCATTGGTCATCATGCACCAGTTCAACTGGACCCATGGATGCCTACATGAATGTACGCCAGAGCATAATGGAGCTGTCACTGCCCTGTCCTTATCCTACGGTACAGCTGTCAAGAAGCTGTTCCCCTGGAAGATGACTGATTTGCACCCTCCAATTGGCATGATGAAAAAGGCATCAGGATTCATCAGCATCAGACCTTGTGGCACTCTGCTACTGCCCCACCATCCAGTACCAATGGTCACGTATCTATATCAGTTTCAGTCGTAGGCATCATGATTTTAACATTGGCACATGTATGTGTCGTCGGCTGCAGACTCCCATCGTTAGGAGTGTCCAGTGCACTGTGTGTTCAGGCACACTTGTATTCTGCCCAGTATTAAAGTCCGCTGTTAGTTACACCACAGTCCACCATGTGTCCTATTTTACCAGTATGCCCAGCCTATGACATCTGACACCTGTAAACTATTCATTTCGACATTCTCCCATGTGTGCCCATCCGCATGTATGGCTCCTGTATAATAGGTCAAAAAAGCAGGTCGATACCACTGCACAGTGTCTGGACGTGGTTTTACCTTGGTTTTGCCACGTGTTGAAGACACTCACCACAGAACTCCTCAAACACCCGGCAAGTTATGAAGTTCCTGAAATGCTCATGCTGAACTTCCAGGCTGTCACAATCTGCCCTTGGTCAAACTCGGACAGGTGGTTTGTCTTACTCATTCTGAACATGGTCAGGACACTCACTGATACTACATGCACTGTGTGTGTGTCTGACTAGTAGCCATTCCTTGCACATCACTCTGCTGTCACCTGGAAGGGTTTATATTGATAGTGGGTTATTGCTCATAATGTTCTGGCTGATTAGTGTTAAGGAATTATGTAATTGTTACTCTGGTGCACCATTTGCACCCAATACTTGATGAAACTCCTGCTATCTCTCTCTGTCCATCTCCTGCTCTATTCATTTTGACATTCTCCCATGTGACCGAGCGAGGTGGCGCAGTGGTTAGCACACTGGACTCGCATTTGGGAGGACGACGGTTCAATCCCATCTCCGGCCATCCTGATTTAGGTTTTCCGTGATTTCCCTAAATCGCTTCAGGCAAATGCCGGGATAGTTCCTTTGAAAGGGCATGGCCGATTTCCTTCCCCATCCTTCCCTCACCCGAGCTTGCGCTCCGTCTCTAATGACCTCGTTGTCGACGGGACGTTAAACAATAATCTCCTCCTCCTCCTCTCCCATGTGTGCCCATCCGCATGTATGGCTCCTGTATAACAGGTCAAAAAAGCAGGTCGATACTACTCCCACAACACACCTATCATATGTGAGTGAGACAGCCTACAAATCTGGGGCTTGGGAAACCTTTTCTTGTCTCTGACTAATAGGCTGCCATGAAAATTGTGTTGATAACACAGGCCAAAATTACCCCTACACAACATGCTTGTCTTGCAGGGCAGCCTGTAAGGCACAGTCTAAAAAATAGTAGTTTGGACTGAAAAACGTTCCTGGAGAATCGCTGTTATTCGTCTTCTGGTCTGGTTGGACCAGATCTGTAGCATTATCAGTCTCTTGAGCGAGCTGACAAGAATAGTCGAAGGTGTTACATAAGGAGCAAGCATGAGGGAGAACCACAGTAGAAGTATCACTTATCTTCCAGCTCATATGGAATTCTTCAAATTTACCCTTAGTTTCATGGAATTGGAAATCAAATTATTTGAGGGTAATAATAGTAGCTTATGCACCACTCCCTCTTCTCCATTATATAAAAAAAGATGTAAACATTTTCTTTTCTTACAGCATTGTATTACATTCTTGAGTAACACTTAATTTAACAACATCTGAGAACTCTATGTTCTGGTAGATTATAAGTCTCATCAGGCCAAATTTTTGAAACATACCCACCATACATTATGGCATAGACCTACACACAAAACCTGTGATTTCCAGTGCCTATCAGGCTACTCTGGACACTGCAATATTTCTCATGATGGCACACCTGGAGCTCTGTTGTGGTTCTGGGATGAGCCTTGGATACCCCTCAAACAAGTAGATCAAGAACTGAGAGAAAAATTTAGAAATACCATTAATGTACAAAAGTTTTTATGTGAAATTTTCATGTTGTATGAATACTGTAAATCGAATACAAAACTGGAAAGGGAAGTAGCATATTCACGAGCAAGCGAATTGAACAGATATTTGTAAGAGATATTACTTTTTGCTAGTTGAATTTAACACAAAGAAAAAGTGCTACTAACTTTTAATTAATGCTCCAGGGTGGAAATCTTTCTACTACTCACGCTGAAAAATTCTGCAGCTGCAAATTCGCAGAATCATATTTATTTCATCTTATTAACTGACAGTGAGTCTATCTTCGACATTGCTGTAATAACAATAAAATTAATGAAATATGAGCAGTAAGCACATCATGTAAAAAATATGATGTAGCTGTACATTCATATCACAACATCTGAGCATATCGTGGGTAGTAGATAACAGTATGTGTTAGATCAGTGAATATTGTGTTGTACATTGAGGTGACTAAAGTCAAGGGATAGTGATATGGAAATGTAAAGATGGCAGTAGAAATGTGGACACGAGGTAATTCAAATCAAAACTTTCCGACATGATTATGGCTGAATGACTGGATTTAAGAGACTGAACATAGAACAATAGTTGGAGCTGGACTCGTAGGATATTCCATTTCAGAAATCATTATGGACTTTAATATTCCAAAATCCACAGTGTTAAGCATTTGCTGACAATACCAAATTTCTGGCATCACCTTTCAGAAAATGCAATTTCCAAGGGCCTTCACTTAATGACGGAGAGCAGTGGCATTTGGGCAGAGTGTCAGTGCTAATCAGACAAGCAACACTGCATTAAAAAAAAAAATGCAGAAATCAATGTGGAATATATGACAAACGTATCTGTGAGGACAGTGTGGTGAAATTTGCTATTATTGGGCTGTGGCAGAGATGACCAATGTGAATACCTTTGCTCACAGCACTAAATCACCTGCAGTGCCTCGTCTGAGCTCGTAATCATATCGTTTCAACACTAGATGGCTGGAAAACCAAGGCTTGGTCAGATGAGTCCTAATTTCACTTTGTAAGAGCTGATGGTTGGGATCGAGTGTGTCACAGACCCCTCGAAGCCATGGACCATGTTGTCAACAAGGCACTGTGCAAGCTGTTGGCGGCTCCATAATTGTGTGGGGTGGGTGTACATGGAACGGACTGGGTCCTCTGGTACAACTGAATGAATTATTGAATGTAAATGGTTTTGTTTGGCTATTTTGAGAGCATTTGCAGCCATTCATGGAGTTCATGTTCCCAAACAATGATAAAATTTTTATGGATGAAAGTGCACCATGTCACTGGGCCACAGTTGTTTGTATTTGAAGAACATTCTGGATGATTTGACCAAATGATCTGGCCACCCAGACTGCCTGATATGAATCCTGTCAAACATTTATGGGATATAATTGAGAGGTCAATTCATGTACAAAAATCCTGCATCAGCAACTCTTTCACAATTAAAAATGGGAATAGAGGCAGGATGGCTCAGTATTTCTGCATGTGACTTCCAATGACTTGTTGAATTCATATCCTCAATGCTGGCAATTTTCTGGAGGGAAGTTTATGTTCTTGTCATGAAACACCTATTGAAAAAAATTAGAGAATAAGCCCCTGTGACAGACCACAGAACAACTTTATTGCCGCAGTAAAGGTCATGAAAAGAAGAAAAAAGAAATTAGTGTTCATATTTAAGCAAACAGACATTTATATCTTCATTGTTCAATTTGTGAGTGAGATAGGAAAGGGAATTATTAGTTGTGGTACAAGGTACCTTCCACCATAGTGGATTGTGAAATAAAAGTAGATGTAGAAGGTTAGAAAGTAGAGGCAGGTCACTATGACCTCTTGATGAGGATCTCCTACAGGTGAATTAATCTGATGTTGGGGCCTGGGTGGACTGCCTTCCTTTTTTAACCTTCAGCACTCAAAATCTCTCTCTCTTCCTGGAGTTTGCTATAACATATGGTTTTATTTTGGTTCTGAATGCCAGAAGACAAAATAATGTATTTCTGACAACTTATACACTAGTGACTAGAGTAAAATGTTAGAGAAGAATGAGACAAAATATATTTGGAAATTGTGTTTGTGTTTAATTTCATGATTCATAAAACTGTGTTATTTCAGAAACTTAATTTCCTTATTAGCTCTATATTTTGTTGAAGATAAATGCACAAATACTTGAATGTTGGATGTTAATGTCTCTTTCAACTCACTTAAATGTATCAAAGACAACAACCTCATCAATCTTAGGATCCAACAAATATGATCAAAGTGCAAGTTAATACTTATTCCGTCTAATATTATGGGATACCCAACAAGAAAAACTGGAATTATTTTTTAGAAGCTATATATTTTCAAACTATGTACAAAATAACCTGATCCCCTTGAAAATACTTTCCATTATTACTAATACTTTTCTTGCACTGGCACTTCCAATGTTCAAAACATTTTTTGTAGTCATCTTCAGAAATAACCGAAGCTTCTACCTCCTTTTTTGACTTCTTTAATGTTGTCAGATTGGTGTCCTTTCATGCACCTTTTTATGCATGGAAATAAGAAAAAGTCGAAGAGAGCCAAGTCAAGTGAGTAAGGTGCATGCCATTTTTACCCAAAAACTGTCTAATAGAGATGGCTGTGTGTGCAGGTGCATTGTCGTGTTGGACGAACCATTTCCTGTCTTCCACAAATAAAGTCCTTTTTGATAATCACTGTTGTGTTTAAAACTTCCAAGTAAAGGTTTAATTGATGGTCTGACCCAATGGTACAAACTATAATTGATTTGGGCAGTTGATTGATGTCCAGAAAAAGGTTTAACATCAATTGACATGTTGCCAGTTTTAAATTAAGCAAACTACTTGTATGCTTGAGTTTTTCCCATAGCTTTGTCTTGGTAAGCTGTTTTCAACATTAAAACAGTTTCAGCAACATATTTACCAAGTAGAAAATAAAATTTCACAGCTAGGTGTTGTTCACTTAAACTTGTCATCATAAAAGTGAAACGAGAACAAAACAGTACCAGCAAGAACAATCACTGCAGATGAACAGAACAAGCCAAATGACAACACAGGTGCACTGTACTAGCAATAAGTTGCTCTATACGTGCCTAGTGGCAGAAATACATATGACACAAGATCTGCCCACAGTATTGTTATTCTGGTATTTAAGGGACACCCTCGTATACCCATCAGTGTGAGCACTCATTTGCATGACATGTTGTGAAACTCCAACTGTGCAAGAATGATAGCTGTAGTACTGTAACCCAGAATTTTCTCTAGTCAAATGTTCACTACCAAATCCTAATTCTTGCCAAAATTCATAAAGGAAAGCTACTTGATTACTTTTTCTCCTTGACTCTCCTAAAATTTCACAAATTATTATAAATATAGGTTTTCTGTTGCATAGCCCTTACTGTCTGATACCAGAAATGCCCATACCCTTTCCTAGAATGTGGTTAATCTGTTATTGAACACATGAACAAATCTCATTTACAGTTGCCATCCATACCATCAGTGTGATTGTTTCATTTGGTGAGTGTTTTCTCTTTGTATTAATCATATGTTTCTGATCCATTGTGTATTGTGTACATAATTCAGTTTTGTGGCTGCAGTTATTTGATTAGCTCAGAGTGAACTTTCTCATACATGTTAATGTACACCATTGTTGGGCATATTTTATAAGAAAGCTGACTTCACAGATGTTACTAAATATTGACATCTCTTACCTCTTACGTAACTTTCTTCATTATTGTCATCCCTCTGAATAGTAATGGGATACTTACAAAATCATCGTTGGGATCTCAAAAGAATCACTCTACTGATAAAGCTGATAATGCCTTCACTTAACAGATAGTAAAATTTTTAAATGGTAAAAGATCATCAGCTGGAATTGTCTCTGACTTATTAAAGAGTTTTTATTGTTCAATCACAATGTACCATAAGAGAAAATAAGTTTTTTTTGGGATAGCTAGTACAGCGCATGCCAGATTTAGTTCCTATTTATGAATCAGGATGAAAAATGTTACACTAGGTTTGTGGGTAATACAAAGAGGGAGACAGGTTTCCAGCATGCTAGGTTGTTGAAGGGCCAGCAACCTGTGATACCATTTCCATATGACAAACAGCTAAAGTTGCAAAATGCTCTTTTTATTACTTGATGATGACCAGTTTTAGGTTTTTATTCATAACTCATTCTCAGATCATCCATCCAAGCAGAAAGAATATTATTCCACACAGCAAAAAATCATGACAATTATTAGCAAAATGGAGTACAGTGCAAATGATCATGAAATGTGTATCCAGTTTTGTGATCACTTTCTTTGTACTTCTGTGCAAACTGACTGTAATGAATTTTTGGTGTCTGGAGTAACATTTATTCTGATTGGATAGATGATTTGAGGATGGGTTATGAATAAAAACCCGAAACTAGACATGATCAAGTAATAGAGATATTTTGCAATTTTGGTTATTTGTTGTATTGAAATTGCAACGAGGGACACCATATCACCTTCATGGGGAGAAATTATACTGATTAATCCAAAGAGTTCTATTATGGGTCCATTGCTGCTCATGTCGAATGTTAGTGGTTAATCAGTTTATCCCAGGATAACTCACCACTTAGGCAAAAAGTATTCTCTGCACAAAAGGAAGTAATTAGAATTAAATGTGATGAGAACACATACAAATTTTTGAGGAATCTGTTAAGCAATAGGGAATTTTAAACACATCCTTGCAGCACATTTATTCACTCATTACATTCATTCTCGACACTCTGTAGTTTGAAAGTAACAGAGATATTCTCCAATACAATGGCAGTATAAAAAGAGATCTGCACTTCCCCTTGGTGAATCTGTGGCACAGAAAGGAATGCAATTCTCAGCCATAAAACTCTTTGATGTTCTATCCAGAGATATAAAATGTCTGACAGATAGCATAAGTGTTCTTAGATATATATTAGAGTTGTTTATCCATAAAAATCCATTGTATACCACAGAGGAATTCCCACTACATTGATTTTCTTCTAAATGTGTAGGAATTTTTTTGTACATCATATGACGTCCTGGCACCAGACATGTTCTGATTAGGAATGGCTCCAGTGACATAACATAAGTGTTCACTCAGAGCATCATTTAGATGGTTATTGAAGAAGTATTTTGTAGTTATTTGCAGGTTCTGGGAGTATATTGGTGACCATTTCCAATTATGTAGAAAGAGAAATAGGTTTGTATAGTCAAAATATTGCTATATGCTCATCATTTACATAAGTCAATCTTTACCTCAATCTCAGTTATATGTGGTATAGGAGAAGATTCCAAGTGAAAAATGAGTTTAATGTCTATTTCAGTCTTTCATTCGATGCCAGTGCATTTAACTCACAAAGGACTCTCTCAGATATTTTTAGGGCTGTGCATTCCCTCCCTCTGTCCTTGAGTAGACAAATTTGCTTATAATAAGTGCTTCCGGTACTTTTGATCCTGCACTTATATTTAAGAATGCTGCCAATTTTTTTCCCAAAAGTGTTACTGGTTCCTCATACCAAACTTCATATGAGAGAGTAAATGTGTTGAGAGGATGCTGTTAGTCTGCCCTATCTTCTTAAATGGTTTTATATACAAGGTAAAGTATGGAAACTGGCTAAAAATCATAGCCAGAATAGCCCATAAACCGCATTATTAATATATGAGGTGGATTTGACATTTAGCTGATGTGCCTTTATGTGTCCTGGAAGTGAGTGCTTTAACATGCTCTTTTATCTGGACAGGTTACAGTGCTCTGAAATGTATTTTAAATGAGCTGTTTGAAGTTATGAAAACACTTTATTATGTCTCACAACATAGTTTACTACTATCACTATCTGAAATCAAATTACATCCAAAATTTTAAGATTTCATTTAATTTATAGAATACTGACAATACTTAAGACATTGCCTATTAATTCAGGATATTTAACTGTCTACAATAATGCAGTAGTTGTGCCAAATTTGTTGTCAGTAATAACTGCCACTTTAAGAATAATATTATAATATTATGTTAAAATAGAAGAAAACTGGTTTTTTCTTGTTCTTCTGATACAGAATAATAAAGTGCATGTGGCAAGTGTATTGTATTGTCTTCATGATAAAATTCTACAGCATTTTGACACTACTGTTTGCAATGTTTTCAAATGCAGTTTCTTTCTATCTTGTGTAAAGTTTCTTCTGTTTACTGATTAATGGACAGTCTAAGTATGAACCACTATGCAACAGAGCCCAGGCAAAACAAATTATTAAATGTAATGAGAAGAAAATTTTTAGTTGGCTTCAGCTGCATAGTGTATAAATTGTCACAACTGGTTATGTGAACATTATTTATTTTTCCAACTGTAAGGACTTCACATAGCCCACATGTTCCCACTGAACAAATCACTACTCTACTCTTAAGTTCCTGAGACTGAGGATCCATTAGTGCTTTACGTGGAGTGATACCTAAAATATCAGAGTCTCTTCTTGTTAGCACTACAGCACCACAAACAAATGGAAGCTGCATTGGTGGATTAGTAAGCATGTGCAGTATCGGAGGGGAAGCGGAGAAGTTAATTGCTAGGTTTAGGACAGGGACTACTGGAGACAGGCCAAGGACTTTACGTGGAAAAGGTATATGTTTTAGGGGGAGGTTATGCTGCACAGTTCCAAAAATCTGTAGTAGGTGGAAATAATTCAGAGGGTGCCAGCTGTGAAGTAGTCATTAGAGTAAAGCACATCATACTGAGCAGAATACTCAGCAACAAAGTGATCCAGCTGCACATTAGCCACTGATTGGCGGTGGCCATTCATGCAGACTACTTGGTAGTTTCATGCCCATGCAGATAGCCGCAGAGTGGTTGCAGCATAGTTTGTAATGACATGGCTCCTTTTACAAGTAGTCCTTACTTTTACGATGCAGAAGATGCCTGTGACAGGACTGAAGTAGGTGGAGGGTTTATGGGATAGGTTTTGCATTTAGGTCTATTGTAGGGATATGATCCTTGATGCAAGTGTTTGTGACAAGGGACGGAGTAGGGATGGGCAGAAATACTGCGTGGGGTTGGCGGGCAGCAGGGTACCACTGTGGAAGGGGTGGCGAGTACAGTAGGTAGGATATTTCTACTTTCCAGTCATAGCTAGAGGTATTCAGAACACTGGCAGAGAATGTGATTGACTTGCTCCAGCCCTTAGTGGTACTGAGCCTCGAGGATAGCTCTCCATTATGGCCAGACAGTGGATATTTTTTTCTTCATAATTACAGTATATTACCTGAAAAACTTAAACAAGGCACACAAATCACATTTACTTCAATAGCAATATATTTATTAACTATGTATTTCTAGTACTTAATTCTTTTAGTACCACAACTAAATCTGCTAATAAAAAAACTGCAAAAAAATCTCTTAATGAGTTACCCAACAACTAATACTACTTTAAACCCTACAGAATCTGTTGTCTGTTAGTTAATTTATTTTGATGTGCTTAAGTTGTAGATGGTTATTTCCACTATGGGATCCATCCTCATACACAATGGATGTGTGAGAGACGTTAGGTAAGGTGAGAGACGACATATGGGAGATCTGTTTCTGGGTGAGGTTGAGAGATTAATTTCGATCTGTGAAGGCCTCAGTGAGATTCTTGGCATATTTGGAGAGGGACTGTATGACACTAAAGATGTGAGGACCAGTGGTACTGAAGCTGTATGGAAGGGACTTCTTGGTATGAAATGGATGTCAGCTGTCAGAATGGACGCATTATTTGTGGTTGACACATCTAATGGAGACAGAGGTACTGATTTATCCTTGAGGTGACGGTCATCATCAAGGAAGTTGGCATGTTGCATTGAGGAGGAGCAAGTGAAATGATTGGAGAGGTGGCGTTGAGATTCTGGAAGCATGTGAACAGGGTTTTTTTCACCCTTGGTCCAGATCACAAAAATATCATCGGTTAATCTGAACCAGGTGACTGTTTTTAGATTCTCAGGGGTTAGGATGCACTCGCCTTGATAGTCTGTGAATAGGTTGGCATAGAATGCTTACTTGTGGTTGCTCATTGCTGTACAATAGGTTCATTTGTAGTTGATCCCTTCAAAGGAGTAATAATTGAGGGTGGGAATAAAATTGATCACGGTGACCAGAAAGGACATTGCTGGTTTGGAGTTGGTTTGGCATTCTTAAAATCAATGTTCAATGGTAGCAGGGCCATTGTTATTTGGGATGTTAGTGTAGAGGGAGGTGGCATTGATGGAGATGAGCAGGGCTCTGAGTGGTAAAGGAAAAGAAACTGTGCAGAGTCGGCAGTGGATGTGGTTAGTGTCTTTTGTATTAGAGGGTAGATTATAGGTTATAGCCTGCATGTAGTGCTGCACAAGAGGAGAGGTGCCCTCAGTGTGGCAGTAGGGCATCCTGAGTGGTTGGGTTTATGGACTTCAGAAAGCATGTAGAAGGTAGCACTGTGGGGAGTGGTGGTGTTGAGGAGAGAGACAGACTCAACGGAGAGCCTCTGAAATGGACTTAAGGATATGAGGAGAGACTAGTGATCATGCTGGATTTCTGGAATAGACTCTTTGTAACAGGGTTTTTAGGTGGGTATATCAGAAAGCTGGTGGAACCCCTCTGCTAGGTAATCCCTGCAGTTCGTAACCAGAGTGGTGGAGCTTTTGTTGGCTGGTAGAATCATAAGCTTGGGATCAGATATTAAGTGATGGAGTGAGGTTGTTGCTGTGGATATAATGTTGGTTTCCTTGATGAGGGATATGGCGAATGTTGCCTCACCATGCTCGTACTGATAAATACTTGATGTACTACACTACTGGCCATTAAAATTGCTACACCATGAAGATGATGTGCTACAGACACGAAATTTATTTGACAGGATGAAGATGCTGTGATATGCAAATGATTAGATTTTCAGAGCATTCACACAAGGTTGGCGCCGGTGGTGAAACCTACAATGTGCTGACATCAGGAAAGTTTGCAACCGATTTCTCATACACAAACAGCAGTTAACCGGAGTTAACTGGTGAAATGTTGTTGTGATGCCTCATGTAAGGAGGAGAAATGCATACCATCTGGTTTTCGACTTTGATAAAGGTCGGATTGTAGCCTATCGTGATTGTGGTTTATCGTATCGTGACATTGCTGCTCGTGTTGGTCGAGATCCAACAACTGTTAGCAGAATATGGAATCCGTGGGTTCAGGAGGGTAATACAAAATGCCGTGCTGGATCCCAATGGCCTTGTATCACTAGCAGTCGAGATGACAGGCATCTTATCTGCAAGGCTGTAACGGATCATGCAGCCACATCTCGATCCCAAAGTCTATAGATGGGGACGTTTGCAAGACAACAACCATCTGCACGAAGAGTTCGACGATGTTTGCAGCAGCATGAACTATCAGCTCGGAGACTGTGGCTGCGGTTACCCTTGACGCTGCATCACAGACAAGAGTGCCTGCGATGGTGTACTCAACGACGAACCTGGGTGCACAAATGGCAAGATATTTTTTCGGATGAATCCAGGTTCTGTTTACAGCATCATGATTTTCGCATAAATGTTTGGCGACATCACAGTGAACGCACATTGGAAGTATGTATTCGTCATAGCCCTACTGGCATATCACCCGGTGTGATGGTATGGGGTGCCATTGGTTACATGTCTCAGTCACCTCTTGTTCGCATTGACAGAACTTTGAACAGTGGACATTATATTTCAGATGTGTTACGACCCGTGGCACTACCCTTCATTCGATCCCTGCGAAACCGTACATTTCAGCAGGATAACGCACGAATGCATGTTGCATGTCCTGTATGGGCCTTTCTGGATACAGAAAATGTTCGACTGCTGCCCTGGCAAGCACATACTCCAGATCTCTCACCAATTGAAAACGTCTGGACAATGGTGGCCGAGCAACTGGCTCATCACAATACGCCAGTCACTATTCCTGATGAACTGTGGTATCGTGTTGAAGCAGCATGGGCAGCTGTACCTGTACACGCCATCCAAGCTCTGTTTGACTGAATTGCCAGATGTATCAAGACCGTTATTACAGCCAGAGGTGGTTGTTCTGGGTACTGATTTCTCAGTATCTTTGCACCCAAACTGTGTGAAAATGTAATCACATGTCAGTTCTAGTATAATATATTTGTCCAATGAATACCCATCTATCATCTGCATTTCTTCTTGGTGTTGCAATTTTAATGGCCAGTAGTGTAGATATTTCAGTCTCATAGTGAGTGTGGGCCCTATATGTTCCTTGGATGCTTGTCGTGCCACAGTTAACATTAAAATAATAAGGTACAGCAAGATATGCAGTCAAGTTACTCATATTTTAGAAGCATTTCAGCAGTGTAGTTTGTCATTTTCTTCAGTTTTATAATTTAAAAAATGTAATAAGACTATTCTTGGTGTGCAGTCATAAACAATGAATGATTGAGAAAGCACTGGAGCAGCAGAGACTACAATGTTCAATAGTTCTTCAATTGCACCTGTTTACTTGGAGCCTCAGATATAATTTACACATCATCATGGCAAATGATAACTGGAGACTATTATTCTTATAAAATGCTAAGTGTTAATGAGGTAAACTGCTGTGTACAAGTAGAAAAGGTAATTGTGGAAAATAAAATAACTACCAAATATTAAAACCAGCCTGCTGAAAAAACAATGTTGTTTATTATACTTAACACATTCCTACGGGATAGTGTATCATGAGGAACGCTGAGATTAAGGGCACTGTGAGATATACTCCACAAGGAACTCCTGTTAGCAATGGTTAAGGTACATCTACTTCTGTTTATGTTTTAACAACCCAACAGGACCATTATACAAGTGTAGGATCCACATTTGAGGATATGTCAAAGGGCTGTCATCTGAACTATAGAACTGTTCCAAAATAATCTGATAAGAAGGATGTAGCACTACACCCTAATAGACTTCATCATGTTACAAAATATGAAAAGAATCTGAGATGGTGTTTTGGTACGTCTGGTAAAAAATTGAGAAAAAATGTTTGTTTCATGAGCAACTCACTTTACTTCTGGACTTAGTCTCCTTTGATGGATATACACTAGGTCCAGTGATCCTCCAACTTTTTCATTCCATAATAAAAATATGTAGACTTCAGTAGTAGACTATGTACTAATGGATAGGCAGATGATGAGCAGCCTCACAGATGTTAAGGTCATACCATCTGAGGCCTTAGACAGTGACCATCAGCTGTTGGTAGCCACCCTGAGAGAGAAAAAAGATAGGAGGGCAACAGATATACAGGAGAAAAGGTTGAAGACATGGATGCTGAAAGAGGATGAACGGAGGACCCAGTACCAGACACTGATCAGGAAGAAGCTGCCAAAGGAAGATCAGAGAACAGTGGAAGAAGAATGGGGCGATTTTAAGAGGGCTCTAGTTGAGGCAGCTGAGACTGTGTGCAGAAGAACTAGCACAAAGAGGAGAAGTAGGGAAACCCCATGGTGGAACAACATATGTAAAGAGGCAGTACTTCGAAAGAACAAAGCCTTCAGAGAATGGTTCCAGACCCGAACAGAGGAAGCTAGGGTAAAATATAAGGAAAGCAAGAAAGCGGCACAGACCATAGTAAGGGCGGAGAAGAAGAAGTGGATGGAAAAATGGACAAGAATGTTAGAAGAGGACAGGGAAGGGAACAAAAAAGTACTTTACACCATGGTAAGAAATAAGAGGAACGACAGAAGCGAGTGCCTGAGGATCATGGATAATAATGGAAGAGTTGTGGAGGAAATGCATGAGCTCAAAAAGATTTGGAAGGAGTACTTTGAAGATCTGTTGAATGCCGCCAAGCGGGTAACTAACAGCGATGGAGAGCCTAAGGCAGCAGACGATTATAATAGTGGGGAAATTGATGATCTAACTTGGAATGAAGTGGAAGAAGCCATAAAGAGGATGAAAGGGGGCAAGGCACCAGGTTGGGATGAAGTAACAGTGGATATGATACGAGCAGCAGGAGAAGTAGGAACCCAGTGGCTATACAGAGTGCTGAGGGTGGTGTGGAAGGAGAACAGAATTCCTGAGGATTGGAAGAAAGGAATTATAGTCCCGATCTTCAAGAAAGGGGATAAAAGGAGATGTGAGAACTACAGAGGAATCACCCTGCTATGCCACTGTGGAAAAATCTATGAAAAGATGCTGGAGAAGAGAATAAGAAGCAGTATTGAAAGTAGACTGCAAGAGGAGCAGTACGGTTTCAGACCGGGAAGATCAACAACGGACCTCATATTTGCGGTAAGGCAACTGAAGGCAAGGCACTATGAGTACGGGAAGGACTTAATCACGGCCTTTTTGGATATTGAGAAGGCGTATGACAGTATCTGTAGGGACAAGCTCTGGGATGTGCTGAACGCAAAAGGGATAGATGAAGAGATAACACGAAAAGTCAGAAAAATGTATGAGGGAAGTGAGAGTTGTGTGAAAGTGGGGAGGGAACGTACTGCATGGTTCAAGCTGGAAAATGGGCTGCGACAGGGAAGTGCACTTTCGCCTTTATTGTTTATTATTGTTATGGATGAAATCCTACAGCAAGTATCAGATGCAATTGGAGATCATAAAATGAAAGCAGTGCTTTTTGCTGATGACCTGATGTTATGGGGAAATTGCGTGAAGGAGGTGCAAGAGCAGTTAGATGCATGGGAGGCAACGGCAGCACAATATGGAATGCATTTCTCTGCAAAGAAAAGTGAAATAATCGTCACAACAAGGAAGAAGAATAGGCCAAATGTGGATATAACTTGTGGAGGGGAAAAACTACAAGTGGTAGAGAATTTCAAGTACCTGGGAAGCGTGATTGAAAGTAAGGGGGGAAACGCAATGGAAATAAATGAAAGGTGCAGAAAAGCAGGGCAGTTCTACAAATGCATTAGGGGGCTTATTTGGAGCAAGGAGGTGCCACAGAAATCCAAGGGAATTATATACCGAACCTACTTTGTCCCCATATTGACATACGGAAGTGAGACATGGGTAATGCACAAAAGCGACAAAAGTAGAATACAGGCTAGTGAAATGAAGTTCCAGAGGAGCAGGTTGGGTGTAACAAGACGAGACAGATTGCGAAATTTGTATGTGAGGGAAAGACTAAAGGAGGAACCAGTACAGGACAGGATAGAAAAATCAAGACTGCAGTGGTATGGACACATGAAGAGAATGGATGAGGGAAGAATTCCAAAGAGGATGTTTGATCTGCAACTGGAGGGGAAGAGGCCCAGAGGAAGACCAAGAGATAGATGGGTGAAGGGAGTGAAGGAATGTGTGATGAGAAGAGGAGAGAAATGGACGAAGGTGGAAGAGGGGGAATGGTGGAAAGACAGAACACGATGGAGAGGCTTGTGTTCCCGACAGACCCAGCCAGTGGCTGGAAACTGTCCAAGATGATGTAATAAAAATATGTTTTGTCAAAATCTGCAAATTACTCATTGACGACAACTATCACTTCTTCAGTTGAAGACAATTTGTCCCTAGCAACCCAAAGTTGCAAGTTAGGGAATAGGAAGAAGTCACTTGTAGCTAAGTCTGGTGAACAGGGTGGATGAGGAATTATGTCAAAGCCCAATTCACGCACTTGCGCTATTGTTACCATTGATGTGTTGGATGGTGCATTATCCTGGTGAAACACCACTATTGTGCATGCCAACCTCGTTTTTTTTTTTTTTTTTTCAGCCTCTACAAGACTCAAATGGTCCAGCAATGAATCATAATAGGGTCTAGTTATGGTAATGCCTTTTTCCATTTAATCTATAAGGATTATTCCTTGGTAATCCCATAAAACAGTGGCGATCATCATACAAGCTGTCAAAATTGTTTTTGCTTTTATTGACGCACTTTCACCAGCCTTCATTCATTGTTTTGATGGTGTGTAAAGTGGGATCCAGGTTACATAAACAGTCACAAATCAACACAAAAGGTCTTGCAGACATCACCAGACATTGTGTTGAGATGTTGTGGCAAATGCAATTTTGCTCAACTGTGAACAATTGCGGAGTCCACTTCACACACAGCTTCTTCATAGGTAATTCTCTGTACAGAACATTATGCACTTGCTCAGTTGAGATGCCTAAAAGCTCAGAAAGCTTACAAATTTTTAGTTGTTGGTCTTGCATTACCTTGCATTACCATACCATGGCTTTTATCAATGTCTTCCTTTGTTGAGACCTCCATTAGACAGCAGGAATGTACTTCATATTCAGTGCTTATTCGAACACATTTAAGATCATTAATCCAAAAATAAATTGTCTCCTATGATGGTGCAGAGACTACATGACTTAATCCAATCCCGTTTTGATTTGTGTGGGAGTCCATCTCATCAAATGGAAGTGTTTAATAGCAGCACAAAACTCAGTGTTCTCCATTTTTAATTATAGTCGACGCACTGACCAATTTAGACAGATGTCAACAATGTACTGTACACTGTACATTGTTGAATTTCTTTATACAATCCTTGGAATAATCAGGCTTATCAGTCATGAAAGCTCAACAAAAATGTTCCATTCTTTCATGGAGATTTGCCTGTCTTGTCAGAAGACCCTCACACTTAGTAGTTATCCGTCATATATATGACCAGAATGAAAAGGAACAATTTACAGTGTTACTGAATCTGGTTTACATAATACCTACTGTGATGGTGTTAGGGATGGTGACTTTCATGTAGTAAACTTTTTTCTGAAATTAGTTATTTTCAACATTAAGTGTATAATTTAATTTAAATTGCTAGTTACTTTTCAGATCTATGTTTGATGCCTCCTCAGGCAATGACAGGCTGTTAATTTTTTTATTTATTTCGATCACAAATACTCCTTCAGTTTTTAGTCTCTTGTATAAGGCAAGACTCTGACTTACCAACTTCATATATCCTGGAGTACCAGAGTCTGAGAAATGAGAAACATGTTCTTAACTCTTGTACCTCCTACTTTCTCTTCTAGTGCATGTTATGATTAATTTTAATGCTGTGAAGAAGGAAATTGTGAAAAGTGCATCAAGTGTGCATTTCAGTAAGCTGTACAGTCATTTGATCCTTTACTCAGCTGAGTTGATAATGTCAGAAATTTCCAGAAAACCTAAGATACTATCAGGCCAGTTTAAAAATCTGAAACTTATAACAAGGCCTTATTCAGCAATATTTGGTTCATTGTATCTCCATTTCAGCCTTGTCACTTAGTAAGTTAGTTTAAGTGAACAACAGCAATGTATTGCAACACCTAATTCATATTTCTCTTCTCTTCTAATGTGGTTCTAGTTTGTAAATAGGTATTCATTTCTAGAATAGAAGGAGAAGAAACAATTTAAGTTTATATTGACACTTGATATACCTGTTGTTCTGGTGTAAGTGGTAAAATAGTTTTATGGCATCATATTTCAAATGTTTCTGAGCTGTTGAAAGCTTTAGCTGTCAGTAAGAAAGTTGTACTGTTTCTTGTGCTGATGAAGATCTGAGTATTAATATCCATTTCAAACAGTGATGGATTACTTAAGACAGATGTCATTAGTGAATATATGTTATGAAGAGATACCAACAAAATGACAAAAAAGTGGTTCATATTTCTCTTCTCTTCTAATGTGGTTCTAGTTTGTAAATAGGTATTCATTTCTAGAATAGAAGGAGAAGAAACAATTTAAGTTTATATTGACACTTGATATACCTGTTGTTCTGGTGTAAGTGGTAAAATAGTTTTATGGCATCATATTTCAAATGTTTCTGAGCTGTTGAAAGCTTTAGCTGTCAGTAAAAAAGTTGTACTGTTTCTTGTGGTGATGAAGATCTGAGTATTAATATCCATTTCAAACAGTGATGGATTACTTAAGACAGATGTCATTAGTGAATATATGTTATGAAGAGATACCAACAAAATGACAAAAAAATGGTTCAAATGGCTCTGAGCACTATTGGACTTAGCATCTGAGGTCATCAGTCCCCTAGAAGTTAGAACTACTTAATCCTAACTAACCTAAGGACAGCACACACATCCATGCCCGAGGCAGGATTCGAACCTGCGAACGTAGCGGTCGTGCGGTTCCAGACTGAAGTGCCTAGAACCGTACGGCCACATCAGCTGGCTAACAAAAGGACAGTTTGTGATCATGATGTATTATATTCACCATTTGCATTAAAGTAATAAACACTTTTATTCTTAACATATAACTCTGACATGAGTGCAAAAAATGAAAGATTGTTTATTAAAACACTTGGCCCATGTGCTTTTTTAATTTGCAAACAGTATACACTACCTGAGAAAAAGTGTAAAGCACCCAGAATGAGAGAAAGAAACAAAATGAAACTTCATGGATTAATACAGTAAGTGATGTTATTTCAGATATTACAATAGGAGTTCAAATTGGTATAGAGCTCACTAATCAGTATGATGTTATATCTCTTCTGGCTTGCATGTATGCATTGACTATGTTTAGAATAGTGCATACAACCTGTTATATCCTCTCCTGGGAAGGGCTGGACAACAGTTGTAACTAGCCTTTGGTATCGTTGATACTGGAACTGGTATGGAACTGATGTCCGACCTGATCCCACACTTGTTCGTCGGGCAGAGATCTGGAATCTTGCAGGCCAAAAGAGTAGCCTACCTCAACATTATGCAGACAGTTCATTGAGAAATGTTTCATGTGTGAGTGATGAGTGTCCTGTTGAAAATTGGCACCACAGTAGTATCGCCTGAGAAGTAACACATGAAGAGGCGGGAAGTTCTTGCTGAAATATTGTGAAATCAGAATTCCCTCACTGACTACCAGCTGTAACCAGAGGTCATACCTAATGGCTCTCCAGACTGTGATGCCAGGAATAACAGTGCTGTGGCTCTATACGAGTAAAACACTTAAAGAAAGTGACCTCTCTCCAGGTTGCCATTATACTCAGTAACAGTGATCATCTAGATTAGTGCAGAACCACAATTCATTGTTGAACACAATTCAATGTCATTCATCAGCACTCCAATCTTCCTGTGCACAGCATCATTCGAACTCTGTCAGGTGCTAATAATTCTGTCTTATATAAGTGGCATCTCCATGTCCTTTACAGGAATAACTAAATCTCTGATGCTGTTCACTCCCCATATATATCCTAGCAGTGTAGGTAACAACACTGAATGTGACAAAACTAATGCACTCTATTGGCCTTTCTGCCTGTTACAGAGAACTACAACTCTAATCACTTACATACCAGCCAATGGTGTTTGCGCGTATGAAATTACATTTATATTTGACCATATCCTGTGGGTGCTTCACATTTGTTTTATCAAAAAATGGTTCAAATGGCTCTGAGCACTATGGGACTCAACTGCTGAGGTCATCAGTCCCCTAGAACTTAGAACTTCTTAAACCTAACTAACCTAAGGACATCACACACATCCATGCCCGAGGCAGGATTCGAACCTGCGACTGTAGCACCTAGAACCACTCGGACACCCATGCCAGCTTTGTTTTATCAGACTGGATATTTGGTCGACTGCCACTTTATTTATTTCAATCTGAATTGAGATCTGTGTTACTGTGGTCACATCACTGGATTCATATTTAGTAGCGGTGCAGTTCATATGCCAGCCGTTCTAACCTAGTTTAGGTTTATCTAACTTACTTTCAGGGTTTGTCAAGACATTCCTTTCAGTGAGGCAAATGCTCATTCCTCCTTTCTTTTTGTCCTGCCTAACATGCATATCCAGTGACTCTTATGTTGTTAGACATTAACCTATAGTGATCTTTTTTAGTTGTTGCTGTTTTTTGTTGTATTATTAGAACCTGCAAAATAAATCATCTTGCCTGGAACTGCAAGGTTACGATTTAGTTTCTGGAAACAATGTTACTGTGGTCTTACAACAAAATATTTATAATGCAATTCAGTAGCAATTCTCTGGCAAATTTGTGGTGTCACCGCCAGACACCACACTTGCTAGGTGGTAGTTTAAATCGGCCGCGGTCCATGTAGTACATGTCGGACCCGCGTGTCGCCACTGTGATCGCAGACCTAGCGCCACCACCAAGGCAGGTCTCGTGATACGACAGTGGACTCGGCCCCAGTTGTACGAGAACCAAGCTACCGCCCAGTTGTACGAGAACCAAGCTATCGCCCAGTTGTACGAAGCCTTTCTCTCTCATTAGCCGAGAGACAGAATAGCCATCAGAAGTTAATGGCTACGAACTAGCAAGGAGCCATTTGTATCAGTGCCTATAGCTTACGAGTATTCAAGAGAGATGTATTCCAAGGAATAAATAAAAGTTAAGTAAAAAGCATCTACATACTTTTCTTCGTATTCATTTATAAGTTCTCATGTTCCAGACTTCACGCCCGTCTGCTGTATGCCGTGCACTATCGGCTACCGCGTAGTCAAGCTTTCTTTTTCAGCAATCCACATCACGGTGTCGGTCCAGCTACCGACACTACAATTATTGGCGACGAGGGATAAGGACCTTTTTCTGATTGCTTACATTTATTTCTGATTGCTTACATTTAATTGTGTCATGGCTTCGCCACATTCTCCAGATGTACTGTCCGAATTTTATCGCTTGCAGACTCAGCAGACGCAGGCGTTACTGGATGCCCTTGGACAGCTCGTCCAGGGTCAACGTACCATTCAAACCGATGCGGCCGCCGCCGCTTCTTCGCTACCGCTGCCACTGAACGCTATTGCACCTCCCTTTCGACCATACGTGGCAGCCGATGAGACGTGGCAAGAGTGGTCCCGCCAGTTCGCATTCCACCTTGCGGCCTACAGAATTCAAGGTAATGAGCGGCAGCCGTTTTTGCTTTCTTGTGTCGGTGTGTCCACATACCGTGTGATAGTGAAATTGTTTCCCCGCCGCGACGTAGCAACTTTGTCATACGAGGAAATTTTGTCTGCATTAGATGCCTATTTCAAAGAAACAGTTAATGTGGTTGCAAAACGGTATACGTTTTTTCGTACAAAACGTACGGCCGGTCAAACTAATAGGGAGTGGGTAGCAACATTGCAAGGACTTACTAGGGACTGTGCCTTTGAATGTGACTGTGGTCTTTCTTATTCAGATACAATGGTGCGTGATGCAATTGCACAGAACGTTTCTGATGTTCGCATACGGGAGCAAATTTTGAAACTAGTTAATCCCTCCCTTCAACAAGTGATAGACATATTGGATAGACAGGACACACTGGACTGTGCTCAGGAATCTTTTGAAACTTCGCCAGCCGTGTGTAACATTACCCGGCCCGCTGGACGCGCTGTGCGGCCCGGTCACCGGGCCTCGCGCACGGCGACCCAGCGACCGCCGCGTGCTAAGCCAGGTGTGCCGCGCCAGCCCGCAAATGCAGTGAAATCATGCCCGCGGTGTGCTACTAGACATTCGCGTGAACATTGCCCGTCCCGCCAAGCTATTTGCTTTTTCTGCAATAAGAAAGGACATGTTCAAAGTGTTTGCCAGAAAAAGCTCAGATCAGACACTCCCAATCATTCCAGGCCCTTTGCTTCGCGCCGGAATCGAACCAAGGACACTCAGGCTCGTGGACCTTCGCCTATGGACATTCATGTCGTTAATTCCACTTCGTCCAGTGACACTTTCTCTAACAGTGACTGTGATCGTCCCACAAAAACTGTGCGTCGACGTCGCCGGAAATCACGTCAATTAGCAAGTGATTCTGTACCAGTGTCTGTTCCATTTGCACAAAACAGTCGCTCTTGTCGTCAGCAGGACAATAAACTTTTTGTGGACTTAGACTTTGAAGGCCAAGTGATACCATTCCAGCTCGATACCGGAGCTGCAGTTTCATTGCTCAATCACGACACATACAAACAACTGGGCGCACCTCCGTTGCGTGCCGCAAATGTTAAGCTAACTACATATTCCGGACAGAAAATTCCTGTGTTAGGACAGTGCAGCCTTCTTGCAACATTCAAGGGACAAACAAAACTTGTGTCATTTTACGTTCTTCGTTCTTCTTCTGCAGTGAACTTGTTTGGTCTAGATTTATTTAAGTTGTTTAACATGTCTATTGTAAATCAGGTCCTATCGGTGAATCAGACTGTGCCTACAGACAGTGTTTCTCGGCTGTGTGACGAATTTGCAGACATTTTTGCACCGGGCTTAGGTTGCGCTAAAAACTATGAAGCACATTTAGAACTGAAGGTAAACGCGCAACCGAAATTTTTCAGGGCGCGCAATGTTCCCCACGCATTGCGTGATGAGGTCGCCAGAACGTTACACGATCTCGAATCACAGGGTGTAATTGAACGTGTGCAAGCTTCTCTCTGGGCCTCACCCTTAGTAATTTTGCCAAAACCTTCCGGAAAATTGAGACTTTGCGTGGACTTCAAGGCCACAGTGAATCCACAGCTAGTGACTGCTACTTTTCCTTTGCCCCGCCCGGAAGATCTTTTTGCTAAACTGTGCCCGGGAAAATATTTTTCAAAGTTGGACCTAGCCGATGCGTACTTGCAAATACCGGTGGACGACGAATCCCAGCGCGTATTGGTGGTTAACACGCATCTTGGATTGTACCGCTTCAAAAGACTGCCATTCGGGTGTGCATCCGCCCCTGCCTTGTTTCAGCAATATTTACAAACTATTTGTGCGTCGGTCCCTACTGCAGCAAACTATCTGGACGATATAGTGATCTCCGGACAGACAGAAGAAGATCATCTTGCGAATTTACGAACTTTATTTCAGGTCTTGCGGCAAAATGGTCTTCGCTTGAGGAAGGACAAATGTGTGTTTTTTGCTCGTGACTTACCATACCTGGGACATGTCATTAATGCCCAAGGCATACATCCAAGTCCAGAGCACCTCCGTGCCATACACGATTTGCCTTCCCCTCAAAATCTGAAACAGCTACAGAGTGTGTTGGGTAAAATTAACTATTATCATAAATATGTGCGCAATGCCTCTTCCATTTCAGCTCCACTTCATCGCTTACGCCGTAAAGGTGTTCCGTTCGTCTGGACGACGGAATGTGAACGCGCCTTTCGCCAGTTGAAATCGGCGTTGCTTTCTAATACTTGCCTTACGCCATTCGATCCCCAGAAACCCCTTTTGTTGATGGTAGATGCATCGGATTTCGGGATCGGTGCTGTGCTTGCGCACAAAGTTGGCTCCCATGATCGCCCTATTGCCTATGCGTCCAAATTGCTCTCGTCTGCGCAAAGAAATTATTCACAGATAGAGAAAGAAGCTTTGGCTCTCGTGTTTGGTGTTACTAAGTTCCATGATTTCTTGTATGGTCGTCACTTTACCATCATCACAGACCACAAACCTTTGACATCGCTTTTTCATCCGACCAAGCCTGTACCTCCACGTACAGCGCAGAAATTCATTCGCTGGTCTATTTTCCTCTCGCAGTACCGCTACGATATCTTGTATCGGTCCACTGCTAAGCACGGAAACGCCGATGCGTTGTCCCGTTTGCCTGTTGCTGAGGATAAAGCATTCGATTCTTCCGAACTTGCTTGCATGTTCATTGATTCGGAAACCGATGAAGTGGTCGAATCGTTTCCGATTGATTTTCGTCGTGTCGCTACAGCCACAGCTGCTGACCCTGTCCTTGCTACTGTTTTACGTTTTGTTGCTACGCAATGGCCTTTGTCAAAGTCTCGGATCGAGGATCCGTTGGTTCGCCGATTTTTTGCTCACAAGGAGAGACTTTTTGTTCGACGTGGTGTTTTGTTGTTGCGTTCTGATAATGATCAGTCCAGAGTCGTGGTCCCACGTTCGTTACAGTCCTCTGTTTTACGGCTTCTTCACCAAGGACATTGGGGTATAGTGCGAACGAAACAACTTGCTCGTCAGCACTGTACTTGGTTCGGAATCGATGCTGCGATTACGAATATGTGTTCTTCGTGCCCGGAGTGTGCCGAACACCAGTCCATACCGCCGCGGAAAGTCTTTGTGTGGCCACAAGCCACTTCCCCTTGGCAACGCTTGCACATTGATTTTGCTGGTCCATTCTGGAATGCTCGATGGTTGGTTCTGGTCGACGCCTTCAGTAATTTTCCTTTTGTTGTCCGGATGTCTTCCACGACGTCCTCCGCCACCATCCAAGCGTTGTCTGCTATCTTTTGCATTGAAGGTCTTCCGCAGACTATTGTTTCCGACAATGGCCCACAATTCATGTCCGCAGAATTCCAGTCTTTCTGCCAGGCCAATGGTATTCAACATCTGACATCCGCGCCGTTTTCGCCTCAGTCCAACGGTGCCGCTGAACGATTGGTCCGGACTTTCAAGTCACAGATGTTGAAATTGAAAGAGTCACATTCTCGGGAGGACGCATTGTTGCTCTTTTTGTCTTCATATCGCTCTCAGCCCCGAGATGGTCGCTCGCCGGCTGAGTTGCTCCACGGTCGTCCTCATCGCACCTTGATGTCTTTGCTGCATCCGCCGCATCAGGTTCCTGCGCAGCGGCAGACTCCTGCTTTTGCTCCAGGCGACGTTGTATTTTATCGCAACTATCGAGGTTCACGGCGTTGGCTCGCAGGGCGCATTCTTCGCTGCCTCGGCCGCGCGATGTATTTGGTTTTGGGGGCCTCTGGTGAGGTGCGTCGGCATCTCAATCAGCTGCGCCTCTGTCGTCGCTCGGGTTCTGCCGCTCCCCGTCTGCTTTCAGCGACGGTGCCGTCCGGTCAGCGCCCTGGGGACCCATCTACTGGCTCGCCTCATCCCCAGGTGTTACCGACGATGCCTTCCATTTTGCCCCATGGCGACGCGCCGCCGCCGCCGCAGCGGCAGCAGCAGCAGCAGCCGCCGCCGGCGCCGACCGCATTCGACGCTTCGTTGCCGCCGCCAGGCGCCTCCCAGGGTCACGCGCCGCCGATCGCTTCCCGTGACCAGCTGTCCGCCGCCATGGAACTCCCGCCCGCTCCGGACCACATGACGTCATCGCGCGTCGGCTACCCCGACGCCATGGACGTCGACCCTTCAGTACCTTCTGTCTCTTTACGGGCGCATACACCGCATGTTGACGTGCACCCTGGACTAGTTTTGCAGGCGTTTCCTAGCTCCCCTCGGACCGGATGGCCGGGTGCGGGTGGCACAGCCTCGCCTGTTGTTAGGCTCCCCACCTCATCGCATACGTCAACATGTGGTCCTCCCCACGGCGGGCGGAAGCCTTATTACACGACCGTTCGCCGATTTGCGGGGGAGGAATGTGGTGTCACCGCCAGACACCACACTTGCTAGGTGGTAGTTTAAATCGGCCGCGGTCCATGTAGTACATGTCGGACCCGCGTGTCGCCACTGTGATCGCAGACCTAGCGCCACCACCAAGGCAGGTCTCGTGATACGACAGTGGACTCGGCCCCAGTTGTACGAGAACCAAGCTACCGCCCAGTTGTACGAGAACCAAGCTATCGCCCAGTTGTACGAAGCCTTTCTCTCTCATTAGCCGAGAGACAGAATAGCCATCAGAAGTTAATGGCTACGAACTAGCAAGGAGCCATTTGTATCAGTGCCTATAGCTTACGAGTATTCAAGAGAGATGTATTCCAAGGAATAAATAAAAGTTAAGTAAAAAGCATCTACATACTTTTCTTCGTATTCATTTATAAGTTCTCATGTTCCAGACTTCACGCCCGTCTGCTGTATGCCGTGCACTATCGGCTACCGCGTAGTCAAGCTTTCTTTTTCAGCAATCCACATCACGGTGTCGGTCCAGCTACCGACACTACAAAATTATTTCTACATAGTTTGTCAGGGAGGAAGTGACAGTAAACTAAACATCATTCAGATAGTTGTCTGACTGGAAATAGTCACTATGATTCACAGTAAAATCAAGAAGAAAGTTGATTTAAAAGTGTATTGAGCCTCAAATATTGTCTACCATAATTATTACTCTGTTTATCAGCCTCCTGTTTTGTGAAATAGAGCTTAAAAACTTAATGCATATTTCTATAAATTTTCCTCCTTTGGATTGCATTAGCCATATTCCTTCTTAAGCTATGCTAGTTTGAATAAACTAGGAAACCTTAATAACCAAAAATTTTTCAAGATTGGCTTCTAAATATTGTGAATGCACATTCCTACTTTTGCTCCAGGCAATAGGAGCACCTGTTTGAAAATGGAAGAGCACATTTTCAATTAGCTTTTGTAAGTGGATTTAAATAAAAAATAAGACAAAATCTTAGAATTTATTGGAAAATTGATACACGGTTCCTTAATCAGATGAGCTTATTTATGCCAGAATTATGTAAAACAAATTTAAGAGCTAGTTATTCAGACAGAAATAACATGTGTACCATCTCCATTCACTATTCACTGCATCACAAAGTGTGTGATTCCAGTTGAAACACAAATAGCATATAATCCATTGTTCTCCACTGAAAGTGTCAGAAAACTTCTTGTGGCAAAGTGCACAGATAACATCCACAGAATCGTCATCAAGATCCAGATTGATATCATCTTTGGTGTCTACTTGTGAAGGTTCACTAGCCACGTCATTGTCAGAACTAGAGATTTTATACTTTCTTTTAAATTTCCTCTTAGTGTTGGTGATCTGGTACCGAAAGCCATGGGTTTCGAATCCACTCCAGATGGCATTTAACTCAATGCCCACTAGAGGTCTCTGCAGAAGTCTTACCGTAAGCCATGGCTGTGCGTGTTCCTGGCCGACTGTAACGTGAGGGTGCCACTGTGGAGCCCGTGGTCCCAGCGGCCAATAGCAACATAACCCGTTGTGTATTTCACTTAGTGAGGCAGCGTGGTATACACCTTGAGTTGGTTGATATCTCACTTACAGACATCGTGTTAATGTTGCGTGTGCTTACTTCCCATTTAGGAGTGGGCATTGCTTTGATTTTGTGAGTTTATCTCTTGTGACCCCATTGCTTACTACTGTGTTCTTGATCTTGGTGTCTTGCTTGGTTGTCTGTCACCGTGTTTGTCCTTCCATTCCCGTTCGTACATCTTCTTTGTTCGTGGGCCACTCCCGTTCTGTCCTGCCGCGTTTTTGTTAGCTGCACCCCCGCAACGGTTCCTGTCACAATACAACAGGTAGCATTACTCTTCCATGTTGCTCCATATTTTGAAGCCTCATTTGAACTGTTTGTGCCTTTAGAAGCATAAAAGATTTCCAACTTTTTCTTATAAGAAAAACTAGTCAACACCATACTCTCAGGACCTTTCATTTTTGAGACACTGGTTGAAATTTTTGTACAGCTTTTACATCCTTAGGAAAGTTTATAGGATATAGTGATGCTATCAGACGTGGAATGTGACATGATTTGAGGTTGAAAATCTGTACTGAGGCCGGGAATCGAACCTGGGTCTCCTCTTCACTATGCAGATGTACTTACCGCTATGCCACACTGCTACAGTGCCTTTGCACAGCTGCTCACCCAATCCTGGCGTGCCTCCCTCCTCAATCCCAGTTCCCTATCATGCCTCAGCACATGTAATATTCCCCCTAAACTAGGAACACCAAGGTGGTTGAGGAGTGAACGGGAATTAGGATTGAGGATGGAGCTTGCAGGGTTGCCCACGCAGTTGTGTAAACTCACTGTGCCAAGGTGGTGAAGCGGTAGCATGTCTGAATAGTGAGCAGGTGACCTGGGTTCTAATCCCAGCCTTGGTACAAGTGAATTACAGTATTTTGAAGTAGGAAAGAAAATTATAATTAGGTGACTTATTTTTCAAATGAACCAGTATGTGCAGTGTGGCTCTTAATTGTCATATTATTCTGTGCAGCCTGCTTAGCCTCTGAAATAGCAAATTTCTGGCGGGATATGTTGAGGAGGTGGGGGGGGGGGGGGGGGGGGAAGGAAAGAGAAGGAGAGATAAGAAATGCAAAAGCATAGTATCCTATAAAAACAAATTCAATGAGTCACAACTGAAATCACTCACATATATAAGGGAATGCTGATTGTTTACAGAGAAGGATGGCATTAATTGTGCCAGGTATTTTTGACTTACAAGAGAGAATCACAAAAAAGTTCTTAAAATTAAACTTAAAACTGTTTTGGTCAGAATAGAACATTTATTAAAAGACCAGTTGATGTCATGCTGTTAGCAAAGGCACTCGTGTTGTTTGTCTGTCGCCATAACCCATTAACACCAAATTTTCCTGCACTGTCCTAACAGATAAGTTTGTTGTACATCCCACAAGCATTACTGCAGTTATTTTGCGCAGTGTTGCTTGTCTGCTAGCACTGACAACTATAAGCAAACAATGCTGTTCTTGATCGTTAAGTAAATGCCTTGTCACCATCAAGAAGGGCTTGTACTTTGCTGAATTTTGTGTGGTTTCATGCGTAAACATCAACGCAACACATGCCAAATGGACACTGGGGGCATGTCGAGCTGTTAAGGTACAAGGTGAACTGATTTCTATGAACTCCTTGTGAAACTATGACAGATGTGTTCGAGATCTGTCTCAAACACTTGGGGATGTCCAGTGATTTACCTTTACACAAACAGTTTGTTCCTTGGAATTGTTCGTGCTATCATCAAATGCTCTGTACTGTAGGAGGATCCACACCATACATAATACAAAAGTCATGGTGAACCGTTATTATTGACCGGCACTGCACAAATCATAGGACAGAAAACACTTGCTGTTGTCGTGACAACATTTTTACAAGAACTGTGGGTGGGGGGGGGGGGGGGGGGGGCACCCTGTTGCTACCTAGCAGAAATTGTGTGAAACTCAAGAATTTGCTCCTTTAAATGGTAAGTTGTTCATGCATGCATCTCAAATAACATAACAGTCATGGTTTTTTTAATTGGATTATTTTTTATTACTCACCCTGTATAATTTAAAACATAGGTAGGCCAAAGTTTGCTTGTAGACCTGAAAAGGAAGCTTGCTGGAGAAAATATATGTCTTTCACATGACAGAAGCAAAGCAATGTGAATTATAGTATGATATGCATATTATACTCTCAGATGTTAAGTCCCATAGTGCTCAGAGCCATTTGAACTATTTTTTTGAACTTTCTGTAGATGCCTTGTACTGCCCCCGTCTCGTTCGAACCAGTCTGTAGAGGCTCCTGTGCCGTCCCACAAAGGATGTCTTGCGAACCTTTGACGTCAGTGATGATGTTATTTCAAAATCTCACAACTTTAACAGTGTGATATTTTATGTAATATGAAACTATAGCCTGTACCCACCATTAACAGTATTTCACTTAGCACCTTGACTTTGAACAAAACTCTCGAGACTATAGCTATACAGGCATGTAAATAATTGGAATGCTGCTTCTTTCATTTGTTTCAATATGTTCTCTCTCTCGCTCTCTCTCTCTCTCTCTCTCTCTCTCTCTCTCTCTCTCTCTCTGTCTGTCTGTCTCTCTCACACACACACTCAGAGGAGCACCTTTCCATTTCTGTCTTGCCTTCCTTACTTTCCTGCAGTTCGCTGGCTCTACTTGTGTGCTAACAAACCATGTAAGGTTTGATCTTGGCACCAGGTAAAGTCTTTTTGTGAACGGGCCTGTTTATCCAACTGGAATGTTCTCTGCTTCTGGTCAAACCCACATCCCTTTTCTATAGGCTAGCAACAAAAGAACAGTCTGTGTTAAATGAAGCTTGTCATTCCCTAGCCTTATTTGTCATTTTCAAGGTGCTTGATTGTCATTCTAATTTATTCCCTGAAAGTTTCCCTAGAAATTTAGAAATTAGTATAGGTAAAAATATAAATGTCTCTACTGGACTATTTTTTGTGTGTGTGTGTGTGGGGGGGGGGGGGGGGGGGGGGGGAGGGGGGGGTTTATGACCTTATGATATTGTCTCACTTGGACCTGCAGCAACTAGACTATAGGAGAACATTTGCCTAAGGTTTGCTACAAAAGTGAAAATCCATTGTTTGTATACTCCAACTTGATAGCAGACAAGGAAAATTTCTAAAGATATAAAGCAGCAAATTTTCAAAACTCATTATTGTGGATAGATTAAAACCTCCATGGTACAGTGACACTAGATACCAACAGTAGTTTAAATTTAATGTGCGGGTTGGAAATTTTCCAAATTTCTAACTGGTGTATATTACAGATACTGTGTACAGTATTGTAGAAACTTCAAGAAAGAACTAAAGGGCACAACATAAAGCATACGCATGACATAGTTGCTATAACAAGACACATGTATTTTATTATATGACACCAACCAAAGACATAGTACACAGAAGAGAGATTAATATAAACCTTTCACTTCAACACTTCCCTTAAATGTTTTTCTTGCTAAATGCCATACTTAACGCATTACAAATAATGATCTTAAATATTTAAGCTGAACATGTGGCAATGGTTTGGTGGAAATATCTGCAGCTTGCTGATTGCCTGGTTCATACTCAATGGCTAGCTGGCCTTCTAGAATTTTCTGATGGATGTAGTGCACGTGAATGTCAATATGCTTTGACCTCTTGTGAAATTCAGAATTTTTGGCCAGTTTAGTAGTTCTTGCATTATCAACAGGAAGAACAGGAACACTCTCCAGTGGTGAAATTTCTTCATAGAGCTTAGATAGCCATATTCCTTCTCTTGCCCCTTCATTGGCAGCCACATACTCTGCCTATGTTGTTGACATTGATATGCAATGTTGCCCAGGCAACTCCTCCTTTGCAAAATCTTGCAACCACTCCACTAACTGAACGTCAGGTTGTTGGATCACTGGCATAATCAGCATCAGTATATATCTCCAGCTTCTGTTTGCATGGCAAGCATCACATGTTATACCCAGTGTCACCGAAATTTTATATACTTTAGGATTATTTTTACCACAGACCAGTGATTTTCTCAAGGAGTCTCTAAAAATTTTGACACATAGCTCACTGCAAATGCTATATCGGGCCTTGTACCAACAGATAAATACAATAGACAGCCAACTGCTTCTCGATATGGAGTGTTAGTTGGTTTATCAGTGGTTAACTCATTTGGCTGCAGATACTGCTCAATTGGAGTTGTCACAGGATTTCCCTCTGTCATGTTAAACTGTCTAAGAATATATTTAGCATAACTTTCTTGATTAATCTCTATTGATCCATTATCATGACATACAACATTAATATTTTTGAAATACCCTACTGGCTCAACAGTAATTTTAAACTCATGTTGAATTTCTGTTAGGAAAACTTCAGTATCCTTCTTCTTACTTGCAGATATTAATCCATCATCAAGATACAGAACTACCATCAACTTGTCATTGCAGTTTTCTCAATATAACAATCACAGGTCTGCCTTACTTTCCACAAGCCTACGATTTATTAGGAAGTCCTTGAACTGTTGGTTCCAGCACCTTGGAGATTGTTTGAGTTCATAAAAACTTTTATGAAATTTGCATACCTGATTTGGTCCATCACTAAATCCGTCAGGCTGCTCCATATATATTTCTTCTTTTAAGAAGTCATTCAAAAAAGCAGATTTTACATTGAATTGCGCCAACTGAAGCTGCTCACTAGCAGAAACACTCAAAATTGTCTAATTGTATTGTATCTAGCAACAGGAATGTACATTTCATTATAGTCAATTTTACCAACCGCCTTATGCTTAATTCTATAAACCGAATGGTTTGTAATTGGCTTATGGTGTGGTGGCAGAGGTTCCAAAGTCCACGTAGCATTTTCCTTCAATGAAGGTATTTCTTCCTCCATAGCTTTTCTCCAGTGTTCATGGTCTACGGAATTAATTGTCTCTGTATAATTCTTTGGCTCATTTATTTCAGCCAGCATAATTTCAATAAGACACTCTGGTTTCTACAGTTGTTGCTTATTTCTCAATTTTCTTTCACTAGAACTTTCTTTTGTAGGTTCCTTAAACACACTTGTGTCTTCATGATTCTTCAGTCCTTCATTGCTTGCTTCACTTTGGAGTAACACCATTGTCTTACCAGTTTTCTCAGGTTCAGAAACAACATCCTTACTCCAAAAATGGATCAAATGGCTATGAGCACTATGGGACTCAACAACTGAGGTTATCAGTCCCCAGAACTTAGATCTACTTAAACCTAACTAACCTAAGGACATCACACACATCCATGCCCAAGGCAGGATTTCAACCTGTGACTGTAGCGGTCGCGCAGTTCCAGACTGAAGTGCCTAGAACTGTTCGGCCACACCGGCCAGCATTCTTACTCCAAATAATCCGTTTTTCTGATTCAATTCACACTCAGAAACCATCAATGCCATCAGAATAACCAACAAAGATTCCTGGTTTTCCCTTTGGATTCCATTTCTTTAGCTTTTCTATCAGAATATGAACAAAACGCTTCATTCTACAAATATGAAGTTTATTTAGCTGTATTGTCTTTCCAGTGAATACCTCATAAGGTGCTATGCCATGCACATGACTTGTGCCAGTTTTGCTTAACACAGAAACAACAGTTTTTACTGCTTCTGCCCACAAAAACTAAGGTAGGCCCTGAGCTTGCAACACGGTTCGAGCCAGTTCGACAACTGTTCTGTTAGTGTGCTCAGCACATCCATTCTGCTCTGGAGTATAAGGATTTGTGATGATGATTTGTATGCCATATAATTTCATCAAATCTTAAATTCAGTTTTATCAAATTCTCGTCCACCATCACATTGAAATGCTTTAGGTAGTCGACCACAAAAATTTTTCACAATGCTCACCATTTCTGCAATCTTCTCTGCAGTCTCAGACTTCTGCTTGAGAAAATATATCATGCATAATCTTGAAAAGTCACAAGTGAAGCAAAGAAAATATTGTGCTCCTCCCAGCGATTTACACTCCATAGGTCCACACAGATCAGCATGAATCACTTCACCAGGTTGTGTGGCATTCTGCTGTCCTAACTGAGAATTTCTGTGATGCTGCTTCCCCTTAACACATGCCTCAGAAAATTCTTCACCAACATCTTCAGCTTCAACACCACACTGCTTCAAGAATTGTTGACATTTGTTTCGATGACCCAAGTGTTCATGCCAAATTTGCAGAGAGTCCTTTGATGCAAGACTTACCCCAGGATCACAAGGCTGAATTTGTTTTGTCACTTGAATCAACTTCTTCAATAGGTTGCCACTACGTATGCCACATGCATTTACAATGCCATTGTTTTGGAACTCACACTTGTCTTTCGATGAATAAAAGTCCAATTCCTTGTCCACAGCAGATGATACAGAAAAGAGATTTCTTCACCCATCTGGGGTATACAAAACATTATCCATATGGCATAACTTCCATTTTCCATTGACAAAGTCTTCAAAATAAATAGTCCCTTTTCCTAGTGTGTTCATAGTTGAATATTTGCCCATGCATATCTGCTGTGGTGTTGCAAACTTAGTGAACGATGTATACCACTCAATTTTCTTAGCATGTGATTCGTCACTCCACAATCAGCGATCCATGAGCCCTCACCCTATTCTGCACTTATTACTTCACCAATCAAAGCCTAGTTAGACAAATCACTTTTATTTTGGTTGTGGATGAATTTTTCTTTTTTTTTTTTTTTTTTTTGCCCGCCCCCCCCCCCCCCCTCCCCCCCATTTGGACATATTTTTTTAATATTGCGAAATCCACAACTGAAACATTGAGCTTCTTTTTGTTTGTAGACTTTTCGTATTTGTTTGACAAAGTAACATTCCTCATAATGGTGCAGTCTGCATTTTTAATGTTTGCTTTTGTAACAGAAAGTGCAACTACCTTGTCTCATTTCTCCCTCCAACAAGCACGACGACTGTCATCAGAAGTTAACATGTCCATCAAATGTTTTAGTGTTTGTTGATCTTCAGATCTTGTTCAACATGACTGTCATAGACTTTCATAACTGTCAGGCAGTGTGTCAAGTAGTCAAACCATTAACAATGATTCATCAGGTTTCACATTGTGTTGTTGCATTCAAAGAACCAAGTTTTCATAACAAGTGAGATGTGTCACCATGTCATCACCTGAACTCATGTAAAAATTTATTAATTCTGACTGAACAGAATACGCAGCTTGCTTTGTTTTCCGTTCAAACATGGGATGTAGCTTGTCCCATGCAGTCTCACGTGCAACCAACAATGCCATGACTTTTTCTTCCACAGTTCTAACAATAATCTGTTTCGCTGCATGTTTTTAGTGCAGCATTAAACACATCTATCTGTGCTGATGTTGCATCCATTGGCAAAGTCAATACACACTTTGTATGTGCTGTCTGATGCACAAAACAAATTTTGAACTGTGAACCTCCAAATAGTCGAATTTTCAGCTCCACACAGCTTCTCTATACCATGAAAATCCTTTGCAGTCCCTTAAAACAGTTCAGATTTACAAGCACAAAAATTCCACAAGAGGAAAATGCAGCAGTTGTTCTTGTATATACAATACAAACTATTTATAGCACACAACACACGCTAACACATTTCTCACGTCACGAAATGTAAAATTGTAATACCCAATTCCTTTCTTGAATCATGTACTGGGCCCATAACCTGCTGCAGAAACTTCAGGAAAGAACTAAAGTATGACTGATGACCATAGATCTTAAGTCCCATAGTGCTCAGAGCCAAGAACTAAAGTACACTACATAAAGCATACACATGACGTAGTTGCTATAATAAGACTCATGTATTTTATTTTATGACACCATTCAAAGACACAGATATAGTACACAGCCGAGAGATTAGTATAAACAATTCACTTCAACAAAAGAAAGTTGTAGTGAAGGAGAATTGAGAAATAGGCAACAACTGAAAAAACCAGAGCGCCTTACTGAAATGATACTGGCTGAAATAAATGAGCCAAAGAATTATACAGGGGCTCTTAATTCTGTAGACCATGAACACTGGAGAAGAGCAATGAACTCATTTCTTCCAACATTGCTCTTCTCCAGTGTTCATGCTCTAAGGAATTAATAGCCTCTATATAATACTTTGACTCATTTATCTTATCCAGTATCATTTCAGTAAGGCGCTCTGGTTTCTTCAGTTGTTGCCTATTTCCCAACTCTTGTGTTTTTAAAAATGAAATATAGAACAAGTGCTTTGTGTATGAGAAAGCTCCAATATTGCTTCGTGTTTCAGGTACACAGGAAGCTATCTACTTACTGATGGATTAGTATGGGTCAATCAGTTCGACGGCAAAGAGATTTCCCTTGATGTCAATTCTGTGTAATGTGTGTTGAAAGGTGGTTTAATGTTATGTAAAGAAAATGTAATAATTAAATAAGTGAGTTTGCCATAAGGACAATGTCAATTCATTGAATAATGATTATTATATCACTGTGTGGAGTATCAGTGGTTTGTTATAATCAGAACATTCAAAATTTTAAATTGAAACTCTTAAATATAATTATGTGATGTATAGTTGTTCATCCTATGCTTATGGATTCTCTCTATGGCTTCTTTGTCAGGAAGCTGATTGAGGTTTAAATTGCAATCAGAATAACATTCCTTCAGCTATTCATATCTTCATCACTTGTTGTTACCTGTCATTCCCCCACAAAATTTAAAAGAGAACTGTGTATAATATACACTTTCTTCACAAGGTCTGATAAGAAATGGTAAAAGAAAGGTGAGTTCATGATACTGTTATGATTGCTTACTCTTTTCTACTATGAACAACCCCCCACCCCTTTACACACACCCACATACACACAACACACACACACACACACACACACACACACACACACACACACACACACATGCACTCACGCACGCACGCACACCCACCCACACACACAAACACACACACACACATACATAATCCGTAATGTATAAGAAATGCTACACAGAATTTACCAACATTAGTGAACCCTTGTGAAGATACAAGGAACAACTGCTAATTCTGTGTCTGTGTATAATTATACATATGAGTGCCAGAAGAGAATTATAATGATACTGTGTACCATATCCCACATTCGTACTGTACCTTGCAGAGTGCTGAGTAGAAAATCATGTTACCATAAACTGTAAAGACTGGTCTTAGATTTTGATCCCTCTACTGAATATGAGTTTGGTATTGTGTTATACTCAATGAATAATATGTCAGCTGTTTTCAAATGACCATTTTTCAGAGATAGTGAGGAATGCAGCTTTGATTAGTAGAAATTCTGATGCTGTGAGACTTTCCTCATCATCCTTTGCTGTGCATAGCTGAGGGCCCCGCAAAGTCCACCTTAGCTTATAGTCTTTCAGACATTAGTAATCAGCAAAGTGATTAAAAAAATAATACAGAGTGATATTGAGCATCTTTCTTAGTAATTTAAAAACCTGATCATTATGCACGTATATAGTTACATTATATCAATGTATTAGTGTCACTATGTGCTTTCCCAGTCTGAGAGAAGCAACAGTTTGTATGTGAACTATAATGTTTTGTATATATCTGTGGAGTAAAAGGAACTGTTTACAGTTCCATACTACTCAATTAGTCACAGCATTATCATCAGTAACGTATCCACCTCGGTTGAACATCTTACTGCAGAATTGGTACAATTCACTCTCTGCATGGCATTGTGATTCACTGCTATGTGTGCACTGGATGAGATGAAAAGAAGTCATTCTGCATTTAGTGAATATGCTCATTGTTATGGTGTAAATTCAGTGCCAGTCTGAAACGACAATGAAGGGAAGGCTCTGAGAAGAGGTCAGCCAATCTCGCCAATCTCATGCTGACTGACCTCCCTCCAGGACGACAATACAACAACAGCGGCTGCTAGGTGAAGACAACATAAGTGCCGCACCCTACTGGTGGCAACTACTATAATAGTAGCTTCAACATTAGCCACTTTGTTAGCCATCACATTGTAGCCTCTTTATTAGCAAACTCTGTGTCGCACAGATAGAGATCAGCAGTCACTACAAGAATTCTCAGATCAAAGTTAAGTATTTGTACTTGTCTTGTTGTAGATAAAACTCATTAATACAAGTTGTTTGACTGTTTGTCTAGTGAACCGAATATGCAGGATTACTAGACACAACACTCATAACATGTAACTCTGTCACTGTGCATGCCAGAGTAAGATTTACCTGAAGTACTCTTGCTGCCCGTCTTACAAAAGGAACATCTGGACAAATTATACTTCTGCCCAAACTCTACTCACTCAAATTTTATTCCCTCGATATTCTTCTCTCTGAACATATGGGTGCAGTATGAGAAGAGGAGGTGGTTCCTTCGGGTTTCCAACTGAATTTAGTGAATGAAAACTTACAGTATGTTCTGTTATATGCCCTTGCTGTTACTCTCAAAACATTTAAGAGGACAGTAATGTGATAACTGATACTTTTTTCCAACTATTCAGATTTCAGGTTAGTCATTTGGAATAAGTACGGTTTCATGTAAATGCTTGAAATATTAAATCTTTTTAATGCAAAATTTTATGTACATAGTTTGATGTGGTTATGTTCTATTGGGCATTTCTTAGAATTCTTCTGGTGAATAGAATGAGGTTTCTAATGAGAGACAGTGTAGCATTTTCTTTAACAGTTTTATTGCCATTCTTTGTATTTAGAAAAAGTGTTTTATGGACTATTTCAGTTGCCATATACACTCTGCTGTTGTTAGGTCTTGCTAATATTTTCTGCGGTAAGAGTAGAGATGTACATGATCTGCCACTGTACTCATGTCTTTGAATTATGTTCGGTAGTTCAAGACATATGTAATTAAAACTCCCAAAATGTATGAATTGATCACTTCTAAGATTTTATATTAACGAACAAAATCATACACTTTATAGTTTTATCAGCCCTTGTCATTACTCTGACTGTCTTATTCCAAATTACAAGAATACCAATTACTTTTTTGTTGTATGCCAAGAGCATGATAAAAAAAATCAGCTCCTCAGCCAGGCCCTGGTTTCCAAAGGACATTGACCAGCTTCTGTAACTGTCTCTGTAATGCAGTTTCATGTGGATGCAGTGCAGACAGGCATGCAATCAGCAATACTGCTCTCCCTGCCAGTTTGCTGACTTTTCTACATCTACATCTACATTTATACTCTGCAAGCCACCAAACGGCATGTAGCGGAGGGCTTTTTACGTGCCACTGTCATTACCTCCCTTTCCAGTTCGAGTTGCATATGGTTCAAAGGAAAAACGACTGCCAGAAAGCCTCTGTGCGTGCTCGAATCTCTCTGATTTTACATTTATGATCTCCTCGGGATGTATAAGTTGGGGGAAGCAATATATTCGATACCTTATCCAGAAACGCACCCTCTCGAAACCTGCACAGCAAGCTCCACCTCGATGCAGAGCGCCTCTCTTACAGAGTATGCCACTTGATTTTGCTAAGCATCTCCGTAATGCTATCACACTTACCAGATAACCCTGTGACAAAACGCACCACTCTTCTTTGGATCTTCTCCATCTCCTCTGTCAACCCGACCTGGTACGGATCCCATACTGATGAGCAATACTCAAGTATAGCTCGAACGAGTGTTTCGTAAGCCACCTCCTTTATTGATGGACTACCTTTTCTAAGGACTCTCCCTATCAATGAATCTTAACCTGGCACCTGCCTTACCAATAATTAATTTTATATGATCATTCCACATTAAATCGTACCGTACGCATACTCCCAGATATTTTACAGAAGTAACTGCTACCATTGTTTGTTCCGCTATCATATAATCATACAATAAAGGATCCTTCTTTCTATGTATTCTTAATACACTACATTTGTCTATGTTAAGGGTCAGTTGCCACTCCCTGCACCAAGTGCCAATCCGCTGCAGATCTTCCTGCATTTTGCTGCAATTTTCTAATGCTCCAACTTCTCTGTATACTACATCATCATCCGCTTTTCAGACTGTTGTAACTGACAATTCAAAAGTTCTTACAACACATCTTTTATTTATGTGAGTCTACATGGAAATGACTGAGTAACAGCTAAAAGACACAATCACAGCCAATGTTTACCATTGCTTACGCCTTGGGCATAGACAACCTCAGTCCTGTGTGGTGTTAGAAGTGTTGCCGGCCCTCACGGGCTACCGTGACAATGGCGTAACACCCGTCCCCCCTTGAAAGATCTGGTGCAGCAGGGGTGATTGTGCGGGAGAGAGCACCAATGTGGCCTGGTGCCATAGGCTGATCGGCAGTAAAGTCGTCCTGACAGAGGCAGTGAAAACCGAGTGCTGGTGAGTAGGACGCTGCCTTCCATATGATGTGGAGGGAATGTCGAAGAGGTGGCAGTTGTGAGGCAACAGTGGCCTGGGCAGGCAGCATGGGAACGTCTGTGTTGTCCAACCAGGGCGGCGCTGAAGAGGGGCCAGGAAGTGGATCCCGGGGATGGTCTCGGGGTTGTCCCAGGTCCAGAGGAGGCGGTGGCAATGTGGGGCTAGCAGCCGGCGGCTGTTGGCCATTTCTTCAAAGATCTCCCACTAACTGAGGAGAGGGCAGCAATATATGCCTCACGGAAGAGGACGGCAATGGGAGAGAGAGAGAATCCGGTGATTGGGGCTGCGGCTGGTCGAGGAAATGAGGACGGAATTGGTTGCAGTGATGCAAAACCACCCTGTGGTCCAGACAGACATCGAACAGTTGTCGACTACAGGTCCAGAGAATGACCACTGGCAGCCAGCAGGGCCAGGACCCGAAACCATGCGCCCATACCTTGGAGGCGGATGAATATCTGGAAGCGTTTGGTCGGGTGCGAGGCAGGAGGAGATGGAGTAGGGTTCATGGCTGGTGACCATGGAGCAGTAGGCTAGACTCTTCTCACTCACCAGCGTGGTCCTGTAGAAACTGAGAAATATCGTAAGAGCGTCTTCCGGAGATTGGTCCTCCGTGTACTTCTGCATCTGAGTTTTAAAGGTGTGAAAAAGGCTATCTACCCTGCTTATGGATTGTGGATGAAAAGGCGGGGTAAAGATGTGGTGGATACCATTATCGTGACAGAATTTGGCGAACTCTTGACTGCGAAATTGCGGGCCATTATCAGTGATCAAGGTGACTGGTAGGCCTTCAGTGTAAAATATTTAGGACAGGGCCATGATAGTAGTCTCCGTGATGATAGAGGAGCATCGGACAATGAAAGGGAAGTGGGCGTAGGCATCCATGATGAGCAACCAGTAAGCGCCGAGGAAGTGTCTCGCAAGATCCACATGGATGCGTTATCATGTGAGGGAAGCTGCAGGCCAGTATTGGAATAACTAGCATGGACCAGGAAGGGCCTTGGTACATTGCTGACAACCCCAGACCATGCGCTCCATGACTACTGTCATGCCGACCCAGAAGACATTGCAAGGTGCGAGGGTTTTCGTCCGGACAATACCCCATTCACCTTGACGTAAGATGTTGAGAATCTGGGACCACACGGATGTTGGTACGATGACTCGTGGATAGGTGTCATGTTCCACATGGAGGAGCATGGCTACCGGTTGATGGCAGATGAAGAAAAAGAATCAGAGGTCAGCCTGGGCGTGAGGCAGAGGAAGCGTCAGCCAGCCGCAGAGAATATAACTCTGCACCAGTTGCAGGAGCGAATCTGTGGCCGCCATGGGGGCCACCTGTGCAACTGCGACGGGGAATTCCGCCAACACTGCCTGTATGTCTTCATCGACTTGAAAAATTAGGATGTCCAATGAATCGAACATCGAATCCTGGCCGGAGGGGAGCCAAGACAAGGCTTCGACGTTGGCATGCTGGGCAGTGGGCTTGAAGTGGATGGTGTACCTACAACATGAAAGGAATAGGACCCATCGCTGCAGACGGTGGGAACTCTTCGTGGGTAACTGGGCTGCTGGTGAAAATAAGGCCACAAGGGGCTTATGGTCAATGATGAAACGAAAATAGGTACCATAAAAGGACAGGCAGAATTTGGTACAGGCAAACAGGATGGCGAGGGCCTCCTCCTCAATTTGGGAATATTTGCTTTGGGCCTCAGTAAGGGATTTAGATATGTATGCCACCGAGCATTCTGATCCATCCGGTAGATGGTGCGAAAGGACAGCCCCAATACCAAAGTCTGAGGTGTCCATAGCCAAGAGAAGAGGAAGAGAGGGGGTATACGGCATGGGACACTCTGCCGAGTGCAATCCTCACTTTAAGGTTCAGAAAGCCGACACAAGCCAAAGACCAATGAAAAGGTATGGTATTTCAGCATAGGCGATAGAGGGTCGCCGCAATGTGAACAGTGGAGGGAATGAACTTTCGATAGTACACAATTTTACGCAGGAAAGACCACAATTGGTGGACATCACTCGGACAAGGAAGGGCCTCTATAGTGGCGACGTAGCAGGAGGTAGGAGATATGCCATTCTGGGAAATGATGTGAGCCAGGTAGGACATAGCAGGTTGAAAAAAGGAGCATTTAACAAGGTTGCATTTTAGGCCTGCAGTCCACAGGCGCAGGAATAATTGTCGCAGATGACTGTGATGTTCATATGCTGTACAGCCGGTGACGATGATGTTGTTGAGGTAGTTCATACATCTGGGAACATCCCGCAAGTGCTGTTCCAAGTAAAGCTGAAAGATGAGCAGTGCACTAGTGATGCCATACATGAGGCGGTTCAACCGCAACAGACCCAACTTTGTGTTGAAATAAGTGTTCACACTGTCTGAATTGCCTGCTTTCCCAGTTCCACAACATCCTACTGCATGTAATTACATATGGATAAGGGGGATGGGAGTAGGGTAATATGCCCTCTAGTACAGTCATTTTTTTAATTCGGAAGAGAACTGTAAGAGCAAGGTAACATGCTAGCCAAACAGATCCTTGCGAGCCCCTGTTTCAAAAGTTGTCAATCCTCCCACTCCTATCTATGTATATACTAGAAACTTGTAAATATATCAGAAGGAATTTGTAACAAATAAGTAAATATTTTAATATCTATGAACATAATACAAGGCAGTAAAAAAGGTTTTGTGTTGAGTCAGTAAGGAGATCAGCTTTTAAAACTTCCATTAGATAATAATTCTTTGTAAAACCATAAGAACAATGTTATTAGATCACTCCCATTCAGCAGCAGAATTTTTGGCATACTTGAAATACAGGAAACTTGAAACAAGACTATGAAAGGTGTGCCACTGAAAGCTCTCGTAATCCTCACTTTTAAGCCAGCAACATTTATTGAGCACAAGCGCCTTGTGTTACAAGAGAAATTATTATAAGCCATAGTTCCAAATAGAAATTAATATGTGATTTATCATAACTGAAATTAAAATAAATCCAAGTACTATTAATTTTACTGCATATACATTCTGTAAGTATGATATTCAACAAAATTCCATGAAGCCTGGTGGTGGTGTAAAACCACATGTTCATAAGAAAAGCACTATGCAACATAAATCTAAATCAGTCCAAGTAAACATCTGTAGTGGTCATAGTTCACCTGCGTGAGCAAAGTCTGGTAACAGCAACTGAGAAAAAATCTGTGGTCAGGAGGCCTTACATGTGTCTTGTCAGGAAATCCGTGTAACTAGCTTGTGATATCATCAGTTTTCACATCACAGGCACCACTGCTGGACATGGGCAATGTTACACATATCAGTATGTCTGTCTGTTCCATTCACACATCTTGTGGGGTTACTGAACAAGTATTTAAATAGTTTATCCAACAATCTGAAAAGACATTTTGAATGAATAAATAAAAAATAAATGTAAAAGGTGTGGCTTGATGAGGAACTGGGTAAGTGTCAGAGGTGAAGCTCCAAGGTTCAAACTTCTGCTGGTACTCAGGTTTTTTCTGTTGCTTGCCTCATTTTTAATCTCTGGCAATGAAATGTACATACAAAAATTGCCAAGTTGCAATGTGTTTTGAAGTCAGTATTGTACTGCAGGTCCCCCTATAACATACTAAGTCAGTTTAAAGGTCAGAGGAAGGTAGCAGTTCTAATAGTACCATATTTACCCAGCAAAACACTGTGCTGTTCAAATCAGTTTTCAAATTGATGACATATTGAATTTTTTTCTAATAAAACATAGGAAAATTTTCCAATTCATGCTAATTCTAAGAAGAAATATATCAGTTGAATTACCTATTATTTATTAATTTATATAATAGAGCTTCAAACAGGTGGTCAATTGCAAATTCATCTTCAGACTCAAGATTTTCAGTCCTCAGATTCAGCTCGCTCTGTTCATTCTTGAAATCCAGAAGATAGTAGTTAATAGTGCTGAGGTTCATGCCATGTTTCTTAACCTAATAGTTAAACATGAGGCTGTTTGCAGATAACATACTTGTACACACAGAAATGATATTGTTACGAATTTATTAGACCTATAGATGGTAAGAGATTGATGCCAAGATTATCAGTTGAGTCTCAACGTGAATGAAGCATACTACATGTAAATATGTGAAATATATTGGATACTGTTCCAGTATGAGACTGACATTTAGTCTCTAGAATCAGTCAGAGCCATCAGGTGTTTAGGAGTACCTCCCTAGAACAGTTTTACTAAACTGTTTAGTCATTGTATTCACATTCATATTTAGACTGAAATTCTTTGCAAACTCCCTGAATCAATTAAGATGAATGCTCAGATGATGACAAGCTAGTACATCTATCCTTCAAATCAATGAGGCAGGTAAACCACCACTTTATCGTTAGGTTGCAACTTCATATAGTATGACAAACATACAGGATGTATTCTATACTCCAGGAACCTACACACTGCACAACTACGAATGAAGCCTGTTTCATGTACTGTTTATATACAACATCAGTTGTAAACAGTCCTTTCACTGCTATAGCCTGAGTGAAACACTGAAAGTCTGCTAATAATGACATTCCTAACTTATAGTATGCCTACAGGTTAACAACTGAAATTGTCAACCCTGCTCAGTTAAAAAATTTATTGGCACTTCATTAACTTGAAGAGTTACAGTTAGCAACTTTTTATTGACAGAAAAAATTGAATTCAAGTGACATTCTGTACGTGAAAGTTTTAGAATTTGCACATTTGGTTGTGAACAGTACTTGATTGCTATTAGCTACTGCAGCATGCTTGATTTGACGTGATGGACCATCAAAAGCTAGACTATTGCATAAAGTGTATTATCTTTTCTGTTTTGTGTTCTTTGAGACTGGATTATGGACACACTATTACATGGGTGCCTCATGTGTGATGTTTTCTGTATCAGTGTATTTAGTGAGTAATTAAATTGTTTCAGTCTCAGTATAGTTGTGTGCATACTTCGAATGAATAGTATACCCCTAGAATGCACAAGTGGTACCATACCTAACACGGTGTCACAGTGGCTAGCACACTGAACTGAGGAGGACAACGGTTCATCCGGCCATTGTGGCCGAGCAGTTCTGGGCACTTCAGTCTGGAACCATACGACTGCTACGGTCGTAGTTTCGGATCCTGCCTCGGGAACGGATGTGTGTGTTGCTCTTAGGTTAGGTTTAAGTAGTTCTAAGTCTAGGGGACTGATGATCTCAGATGTCAATTCCCATAATGCTTAGAGCCATTTGAACCATTTGAATAACGGTTCAAACCTCCATTGGGCCATCCAGATTTGGGTTTCCCACAATTTCACTAAATCATTCCAGGCAAAATCCAGGATGGTTCCTTTAAAAGGGCATGGCTGATTTCCTTCGCCATCTTTGACACAATCTGAGCTTGTGCACCATCTCTAATGAGGACAAAGACTACAGAACCTTAATCCTAATTTTCCTTCCTCCCACAAGTGGTGACCCCAAGTTCAACAGTTTACTCTCTACATGTATTCCGATACATACTGTGCACCACTGTGGAGCCCACCATCTCTATTAAAGAAGAGCCTGCCAGCCGGAGTGGCCGTGCGGTTCTAGGCGCTACAGTCTGGAACTGCGTGACTGCTACGATCGCAAGTTTGAATCCTGCCTCGGACATGGATGTGTGTGATGTCCTTAGGTTATTAGGTTTAAGTAGTTTTAAGTTCTAGGGGACTGATGACCACAGCAGTTAAGTCCCATAGTGCTCAGAGCCATTTGAACCATATTTTTGAAAGAAGAGCCTCAGACCTCACAATAGGGATTAACTCAGCCACCAGTTATAGTTGTTGATAACAGTATTCCCATGAGAATCAGGAATATAAACATTCCACTTTCCTGGCTAAACATCGCACAGTTGTGCTTAATGCAAGTCACCGCCATATTTTGCTTCTGTGGTGTCGATTCCGACATGCAGAAATTTATAATTGTTATTTGGCAAGTAGATCTTATGATTATATAGTGAACAACTGGCGGATGTATTTGACAAACGATCTTTTGCCTTTTTTCAGGATGCTAATTTGGAACATTTTACGCCATCTGCAGAATTGCGTTTCACAAAAAAACACGGAGAGTGAGGTAGTAGCTGGTACTTACCCCTTCAAAGTGCTCTGTTCCCTACACACATTGGCAGGACAAGGCCTGAAATCTCAACAATCACTGAAGCCTCTTGGGTTCCAGTATTTGCCTCCACATGTTCGGATAATATTATCAGCATTTCCCTGACCTTCCCATTGGTGAATTAGCGTGAAAAGCAGACTCTGTGGCGATTGCTTATGCAGAACCAGCTTGTGTGAATGAACTCTGAAGTTATGGTGGGCAGCCCTGTACCAAGTATTGTGGCCTCATTTGTTTCAAGGGGCACTGTTTCTCCGCTGCTATCCACTCTGATGCTGTCTATGGCCCATCTCATCACTGAACTCGCCGGTCTTAACGCCTAGTTGCAGCGACATGAAGATACCACTCGCCCACCTTCTAATAATAGCTGTGTATGCAGGCGGTGCTGGTTTCACAAATGGTTCAGAAAAGCAACTCGACATTGTACCAAACCATATGATTACCCAAACTTCCCAGACGAATGCCAGTAGGTGCACATACTTCTCGAGGCCAGTTAAAGCACCTGCAAGTCAAACACGACGGAACAGTATCCTAGGTGACAGGATCACAAAGACTTTTCGTAACGGTCAGGTGCACTGGAGACACTTTCTTGATGGATTCAGGCTCTGAAATTAGCGTTTAGCACAAGTCACATACTGTGTGCCATTCTAGTGAACATGTACCTATTCTCACAGCAGCTAATGGCTGACACATTGCTACATTTGAAAAAGTGCAGTTGACTTTGGATTTCGGCGGTAAGCTACAGTCTGCAGCTCGTGGTCGTGCGGCAGCGTTCTCGCTTCCCGCGTCCGGGTTCCCGGGTTCGATTCCCGGCGGGGTCAGGGATTTTCTCTGCCTCGTGATGACTGGGTGTTGTGTGCTGTCCTTAGGTTAGTTAGGTTTAGGTAGTTCTAAGTTCTAGGGGACTGATGACCATAGATGTTAAGTCCCATAGTGCTCAGAGCCATTTGGACATTTTGGTAAGCTACAATCCACCTGGACCTTTGTGGTTGCTGATGTCATAGACGCAATCTTAGGCCCGGGTTTTTAGCGTCATTTTTCTGTCATTCTAGATGTAGTGCATCAATGTCCCTACAAAGTGTCGTACTCTCCTCCTACCTCTGCCAAGTCAGATTGCATTGTTGAGTGATACCACCAAACCCCATCACTCGAAGACAACCACAACAACTGCACCAGACTTAGTGCATCAACAGGATTCATTACCGTTTCCGTATCCACTCAGACCACACATGCGCATGGCATGCAGGAAGGTGTCGATTCGTTCTTCCACTGAGACAACAAAGCTACAGAAGGGCTGTCATATGTGAGTAGCTCAAATATCTGAAATATAATCCCACAGCAATGCCATAGTGAGTGCCAGGGCTAGCTTGCGCGACAGTAATGCAGAATTACACTGCGAATTGCCTGCAATGGCTGAAGACTTATCGACCACACACGCCTCAATTCATGACCTTCAGCGAGCAACCGATATGAGGATCCCTTGCTCCGCTGTCCCTCCCTCACTTGCCCGTGCTCTGGAGGCCAACGATCTTGGTGTACAGCTGCTAAGCAAGTATCCTGTGCTTAATGATCCAGCGCTGGCCTGAAAAAACTGCTGCCACTCTACACGATATTTCAATCCTTCGACTACCGGGCATCGAGTGGCCGCAAATCCATGATGCCTACCTCCTGATAAAGATTTTGGAATCATGGTAAATCTGGATAAACGTTTTTTTGCCAAGCAAGAGCTACCAATCCTGGGATACAATGTCTCAAAAGCTGTATTATGTATGAGTGGGAGGTGCGGCTACCTCATGCTTGCAGAAGCCAAGCAGGGGCTGTGCGTGGTTTGACATCTGAGGTATACGTCACTTATCACTACCTCCTGTGTACTCAATGGACTGGGGGCTGTGGACTGTCCTTGCATGTGTTGATTGCATTATTTCAGGAATGGGTCTGTAGGCCTTCATATGCGCTATTTGAATAGTTTACGAGTACTTAGCGTGTCTACACATCATTGTGCTGTATTATTTCAGAGCAGTTTGCAGGTCTGCACTGAAATTATTTCTGAAAATTAAGAGTTGTTTGGCTATTTGGACGTAAATGTTTTACATTATTTACGAGCAGTTCGCATGTCTGTAGGCTGTGCGATGCGTTTATTTTTAAGTGTTTACAATTAGCAAGCGTATGTATAGAGAATTTTACATGAGTTATGTAGGAGTGGTTTGCAGGTCTGTATGGTGTAGGACACGTCAGTGCACGTGTTCTGTGATACATCTACTCCATCCATAAATAAAGTACATTTGTTCGACCATCCATGGGCCTAGTGCAGGCTGAGTCCTTTTACCAGAAACCCTTGGGAGAGGTTGCGTCCTGGAGGCTTAGTTTAGTGGTGATGAGCTTTGTTTGCAACAATTTTCTTAGGTTGGTGGCAGAAGAGAAAGTGACCTTTCTTTACTGGCAGAATTCAAACTTGGCGCTGGTTCCTAGGCGGAAGTGGCGGTGGGTGGCTGAGGTTAGTACAAGTGTCCCTTCTTTCCAACAATTTTCTTAGGTTGGTAGAGAAAGTGCGAGTGACCTTTCTTTCCTGCAAGAATTCAAACTCAGCGCTGGTTCCTAGGAAGAGGAGACGGTCTGGACCTTGAAAAGTAGTTGAACGCCTTTTCATACTTATATGAATCTGTAAATTGAATTATTTAATATGATTAAAACTGAAATGCAATTAAGTACTTAGGCAATTGATAGCTTAGATGCATGATGTGAGTGTTAGCATATTTACAGAAGACTATGTCTGGCGCGTGTATGGAGGCGGCAACCGATGGTGTGTGACGTAAGCGGTTGGACGCCTGTGGAGTGCCGGCGCGGCAGGTGTATGGTTATAATGCGCACGCGAGAGAGAGGGAGAAGATGATCTCGAGTCAGTTAACTTAGCGAGAGCCTTCTTTGTTGAGCACTCCACGTGGTGGACCAGTGGTTGTGTGACGTCTGGGTAGATTCCACTCTCCAGCAAACAACTTTGGAGCCAAGAGTGTTCTTTGTCAGCCATGCAACCACATGGTGGATCGCTAACCGACCACTGTGATGTCGTCATTGGCTGGTTCAAACCTGTCCAGGAAAACAATTTTTGCGCCATAATTGTGGCAGGGCGTTCTTTTGTCCACCAAGTGCTGGACCAACAGACTGACCGTTATGTGACATTGGGGGAGATTCCACTCTTGGGTGACCAATTTTGGCGCGAAACATGTGAGAGGGACGAATACACTTGATGAACGGACAACCTACCATTGTGACGTCAGAATCGGCAGGTTCGAACGAGCAGAACATTTTTACGCCGCTGGACCCACGCTGTCCTAGTGGCCACTTGACCAGTGACATGCTCGTGGGCTTCCGCCGACTGGTGGCGCCAGGGGTAGCCTCCTCTCCTGGCGACGATTTGAACTAAGTCAGTTGGAGTTTGGACCTAGTGGCAAGCGTACTGGATGTAGGCATCTCAAAGAAGTGTACTAAGTCTGTTGGAGGACAAGTGATGACAGTACTGCTTGAAATAAAGACATCAGTCCTTTTTCCCTGTAAAATCAGAGGATGTGAATTACGTTAGTACAAGTACAGTTTATTATTTGACGCGATTTTGATAGGTTAGCATTGAAAAAACATAATTGACGGTCAAAGTTCGTAGGATGTGGACTATTTCGTAAGCGTGATCGATGATGGTGTTGGAGATTTTTGTTATAGATGTAAGGCAAATGGCTTTCTTCACGCCGAAATTGGACATCTTAAGTAAATAATAAATGATAATAATAGTAAATAGAAGCACAGTTTTCCAGACATTATTATGTTGGAATTTGAATTTGGCCCAATTTTCTAGTGGAGGTAGACCAATAATAATAATAATAAATAATAAATGATAATAAACGATAATGAATAATAACGAATAATAATAAAGATAAGTATGGTTTTGCAGCCATTATCCAGTTGGAATTTGAATCTGCCACAAATTTTTTCTGGAGGATTTGGTTAGTGGACAGAGGACAATTGACCTACTTTCCCGCCAAAATTCAAATTACGCACCAGTTTTGTGGGGGTTAGGTTAGTGGATGTAGCCCAATTGGCCTATTTTCCCTGCCAATATCCGCCATCTTGAATAACATCACGGCAGCGCTCTCTGGTGGCAGGGGTATGAACTAACACAGTTGGACTTTGATCCTCGTAGTGAACACACGTGCATGGTGTAAATAATAATAATAAATGATAATAAATGATAATGAATAATAATGAACGATAACAAATGATGATAAATGATAATGGATAATAGTAAAGACAACTATGGTTTTGCCGCCATTATCATGTTGGAATTTTGAGCCAATTTTTGCTACCTTAGTGGACATAACCCAATTGACCTATTTTACCACCCAAGCGAGGTGGCACAGTGGTCAGCACACTGGACTCGCATTCGGGAGAACGACAGTTCATCCTGATTTAGGTTTTCCATGATTTCCCTAAATCGTTTCAGGCAAATGCCGGAATGGTTCCTTTGAAAGGGCACGGCCGATTACCTTCCCCATTCCTCCCTAACCCGAGCTTGTGCTCCGTCTCTAATGACCTCGTTGTCGACGGGACGTTAAACAACACTAACCTAACCTAACTCAACCTATTTTACCACCAAAATTCATATTTCTCGCAATTTTTCTGGGGTTTAGGTTACTGGAAATACCACAATTGACCTATTTTCCCGCCAAAATCCGCCATCTTGAATGACGTCATGCACTATTACCAAGTCTACACGCCACCATATTGGATGACGTCATCGTCGCCATCTTGAATAAATTTGGCAACAGTGCAGAGTGGAACAGAACGAAGGTAGTCCCACTACTGGCACAGTCCTTCCAACGTTCGTGGCAGGGGAAGCTGTTGGCTGCAATTCACTTTTCTGGACAGAGTTATGATTACAACTTTTGAGACATTGTATCCCAGGATTGGTAGCTCTTGCTTGGCAAAAAAACGTTTATCCAGATTTACCATGATTCCAAAATCTTTATCAGGAGGTAGGCATCATGGGTTTGCGGCCACTCGATGCCCAGTAGTCGAAGGATTGAAATGTCGTGTAGAGTGGCAGCAGTTTTTTCAGGCCAGCGCTGGATCATTAAGCACAGGATACTTGCTTAGCAGCTGTACACCAAGATCGTTGGCCTCCAGAGCACGGGCAAGTGAGGGAGGGACAGCGGAGCAAGGGATCCTCATATCGGTTGCTCGCTGAAGGTCATGAATTGAGGCGTGTGTGGTCGATAAGTCTTCAGCCATTGCAGGCAATTCGCAGTGTAATTCTGCATTACTGTCGCGCAAGCTAGCCCTGGCACTCACTATGGCATTGCTGTGGGATTATATTTCAGATATTTGAGCTACTCACATATGACAGCCCTTCTGTAGCTTTGTTGTCTCAGTGGAAGAACGAATCGACACCTTCCTGCATGCCATGCGCATGTGTGGTCTGAGTGGATATGGAAACGGTAATGAATCCTGTTGATGCACTAAGTCTGGTGCGGTTGTTGTGGTTGTCTTCGAGTGATGGGGTTTGGTGGTATCACTCAACAATGCAATCTGACTTGGCAGAGGTAGGAGGAGAGTATGACACTTTGTAGAGACATTGATGCACTACATCTAGAATGACAGAAAAATGACGCTAAAAACCCGGGCCTAAGATTGCGTCTATGACATCAGCAACCACAAAAGTCCAGGTGGATTGTAGCTTACCAAAATGTCCAAATGGCTCTGAGCACTATGGGACTTAACATCTATGGTCATCAGTCCCCTAGAACTTAGAACTACCTAAACCTAACTAACCTAAGGACAGCACACAACACCCAGTCATCACGAGGCAGAGAAAATCCCTGACCCCGCCGGGAATCGAACCCGGGAACCCGGACGCGGGAAGCGAGAACGCTGCCGCACGACCACGAGCTGCAGACTGTAGCTTACCGCCGAAATCCAAGGTCAACTGCACTTTTTCAAATGTAGCAATGTGTCAGCCATTAGCTGCTGTGAGAATAGGTACATGTTCACTAGAATGGCACACAGTATGTGACTTGTGCTAAACGCTAATTTCAGAGCCTGAATCCATCAAGAAAGTGTCTCCAGTGCACCTGACCGTTACGAAAAGTCTTTGTGATCCTGTCACCTAGGATACTGTTCCGTCGTGTTTGACTTGCAGGTGCTTTAACTGGCCTCGAGAAGTATGTGCACCTACTGGCATTCGTCTGGGAAGTTTGGGTAATCATATGGTTTGGTACAATGTCGAGTTGCTTTTCTGAACCATTTGTGAAACCAGCACCGCCTGCATACACAGCTATTATTAGAAGGTGGGCGAGTGGTATCTTCATGTCGCTGCAACTAGGCGTTAAGACCGGCGAGTTCAGTGATGAGATGGGCCATAGACAGCATCAGAGTGGATAGCAGCGGAGAAACAGTGCCCCTTGAAACAAATGAGGCCACAATGCTTGGTTCAGGGCTGCCCACCATAACTTCAGAGTTCATTCACACAAGCTGGTTCTGCATAAGCAATCGCCACAGAGTCTGCTTTTCACGCTAATTCACCAATGGGAAGGTCAAGGAAATGCTGATAATATTATCCGAACATGTGGAGGAAAATACTGGAACCCAAGAGGCTTCAGTGATTGTTGAGATTTCAGGCCTTGTCCTGCCAATGTGTGTAGGGAACAGAGCACTTTGAAGGGGTAAGTACCAGCTACTACCTCACTCTCCATGTTTTTTTGTGAAACGCAATTCTGCAGATGGCGTAAAATGTTCCAAATTAGCATCCTGAAAAAAGGCAAAAGATCGTTTGTCAAATACATCCGCCAGTTGTTCACTATATAATCATAAGATCTACTTGCCAAATAACAATTATAAATTTCTGCATGTCGGAATCGACACCACAGAGGCAAAATATGGCGGTGACTTGCATTAAGCACAACTGTGCGATGTTTAGCCAGGAAAGTGGAATGTTTATATTCCTGATTCTCATGGGAATACTGTTATCAACAACTATAACTGGTGGCTGAGTTAATCCCTATTGTGAGGTCTGAGGCTCTTCTTTCAAAAATATGGTTCAAATGGCTCTGAGCACTATGGGACTTAACTGCTGTGGTCATCAGTCCCCTAGAACTTAAAACTACTTAAACCTAATAACCTAAGGACATCACACACATCCATGTCCGAGGCAGGATTCAAACTTGCGATCGTAGCAGTCACGCAGTTCCAGACTGTAGCGCCTAGAACCGCACGGCCACTCCGGCTGGCAGGCTCTTCTTTAATAGAGATGGTGGGCTCCACAGTGGTGCACAGTATGTATCGGAATACATGTAGAGAGTAAACTGTTGAACTTGGGGTCACCACTTGTGGGAGGAAGGAAAATTAGGATTAAGGTTCTGTAGTCTTTGTCCTCATTAGAGATGGTGCACAAGCTCAGATTGTGTCAAAGATGGCGAAGGAAATCAGCCATGCCCTTTTAAAGGAACCATCCTGGATTTTGCCTGGAATGATTTAGTGAAATTGTGGGAAACCCAAATCTGGATGGCCCAATGGAGGTTTGAACCGTTATTCAAATGGTTCAAATGGCTCTAAGCATTATGGGAATTAACATCTGAGATCATCAGTCCCCTAGACTTAGAACTACTTAAACCTACCCTAAGAGCAACATGCACATCAGTTCCCGAGACAGGATCCGAACCTACGACTGTAGCAGTCGTGTGGTTCCGGACTGAAGTGCCTAGAACCGCTCAGCCGCAAAGGCTGGCTGAACCGTTGTTCTCCTGAGTTCAGTGTGCTAGCCACTGTGACACCTCGTTAGGTACGGTACCACTTGTGCGTTCCAGTGGTATACTATTCATTCGAAGTATGCACACAAACAATTTAATTACTCACTAAATACACTGATACAGAATACACCACACATGAGACACCCATGTAATAGTGTGTCCATAATCCAGTCTCAAAGAACACAAAACAGAAAAGATAATACACTTTATGCAATAGTCTAGCTTTTGATGGTCCATCACGTCAAATCAAGCATGCTGCAGTAGCTAATAGCAATCATCAAGTACTGTTCACAACAAAATGTGCAAATTTTAAAACTTTCACGTACAGAATGTCACTTGAATTCAATTTTTTCTGTCAATAACAAGTTGCTAACTGTAACTCTTCAAGTTAATGAAGTGCCAATAAATTTTTAAACTGAGGGGGGTTGGCAATTTTAATTGTTAGCCTGTAGGCATACTATAAGTTAGGAATGTCATTATTAGCAGACTTTCAGTGTTTCACTCAGGCTATAGCAGTGAAAGGACTGTTTACAACTGATGTTGTATATAAACAGTACATGAAACAGGCTTCATTCGTAGTTGTACAATGTGTAGTTTCCTGGAGTATAGAATACATCTTGTATGTTTGTCATACTATATGAAGTTGCAACCTAACGATAAAGTGGTGGTTTACCTGCCTCATTGATTTGAAGGATAGATATACTACTAGCTTGTCATCATCTGAGCATTCATCTTAATTGATTCAGGGAGTTTGCAAAGAATTTCAGTCTAAATATGAATGTGATACAATGACTAAACAGTTTAGTAAAACTGTTCTAGGGAGGTACTCCTAAACACCTGATGGCTCTGACTGATTCTAGAGACTAAATGTCAGTCTCATACTGGAACAGTATCCAATATATTTCACATATTTACATGTAGTATGCTTCATTCACGTTGAGACTCAACTGATAATCTTGGCATCAATCTCTTACCATCTATAGGTCTAATAAATTCGTAACAATATCATTTCTGTGTGTACAAGTATGTTATCTGCAAACAGCCTCATGTTTAACTATGAGGTTAAGAAACATGGCACGAACCTCAGCACTATTAACTACTATCTTCTGGATTTCAAGAATGAACAGAGCGAGCTGAATCTGAGGACTGAAAATCTTGAGTCTGAAGATGAATTTGCAATTGACCACCTGTTTGAAGCTCTATTATATAAATTAATAAATAATAGGTAATTCAACTGATATATTTCTTCTTAGAATTAGCATGAATTGGAAAATTTTCCTATGTTTTATTAGAAAAAAATTCAATATGTCATCAATCTGAAAACTGATTTGAACAGCACAGTGTTTTGCTGGGTAAATATGGTACTATTAGAACTGCTACCTTCCTCTGACCTTTAAACTGACTTAGTATGTTATAGGGGGACCTGCAGTACAATACTGACTTCAAAACACATTGCAACTTGGCAATTTTTGTATGTACATTTCATTGCCAGAGATTAAAAATGAGGCAAGCAACAGAAAAAACCTGAGTACCAGCAGAAGTTTGAACCTTGGAGCTTCACCTCTGACACTTACCCAGTTCCTCATCAAGCCGCACCTTTTACATTTATTTTTTATTTATTCATTCAAAATGTCTTTTCAGATTGTTGGATAAACTATTTAAATACTTGTTCAGTAACCCCACAAGATGTGTGAATGGAACAGACAGACATACTGATATGTGTAACATTGCCCATGTCCAGCAGTGGTGCCTGTGATGTGAAAACTGATGATATCACAAGCTAGTTACACGGATTTCCTGACAAGACACATGTAAGGCCTCCTGACCACAGATTTTTTTCTCAGTTGCTGTTACCAGACTTTGCTCACACAGGTGAACTATGACCACTACTGATGTTTACTTGGACTGATTTAGATTTATGTTACATAGTGCTTTTCTTATGAACATGTGGTTTTACACCACCACCAGGCTTCATGGAATTTTGTTGAATATCGTACTTACAGAATGTATATGCAGTAAAATTAATAGTACTTGGATTTATTTTAATTTCAGTTATGATAAATCACATATTAATTTCTATTTGGAACTATGGCTTATAATAATTTCTCTTGTAACACAAGGCGCTTGTGCTCAATAAATGTTGCTGGCTTAAAAGTGAGGATTACGAGAGCTTTCAGTGGCACACCTTTCATAGTCTTGTTTCAAGTTTCCTGTATTTCAAGTATGCCAAAAATTCTGCTGCTGAATGGGAGTGATCTAATAACATTGTTCTTATGGTTTTACAAAGAATTATTATCTAATGGAAGTTTTAAAAGCTGATCTCCTTACTGACTCAACACAAAACCTTTTTTACTGCCTTGTATTATGTTCATAGATATTAAAATATTTACTTATTTGTTACAAATTCCTTCTGATATATTTACAAGTTTCTAGTATATACATAGATAGGAGTGGGAGGATTGACAACTTTTGAAACAGGGGCTCGCAAGGATCTGTTTGGCTAGCATGTTACCTTGCTCTTACATTTCTCTTCCGAATTAAAAAAATGACTGTACTAGAGGGCATATTACCCTACTCCCATCCCCCTTATCCATACGTAATTACATGCAGTAGGATGTTGTGGAACTGGGAAAGCAGGCAATTCAGACAGTGTGAACACTTATTTCAACACAAAGTTGGGGCTGTTGCGGTTGAACCGCCTCATGTATGGCATCACTAGTGCACTGCTCATCTTTCAGCTTTACTTGGAACAGCACTTGCGGGATGTTCCCAGATGTATGAACTACCTCAACAACATCATCGTCACCGGCTGTACTGCAGATGAACATCACAGTCATCTGCGACAATTATTCCTGCGCCTGTGGACTGCAGGCCTAAAATGCAACCTTGTTAAATGCTCCTTTTTTCAACCTGCTATGTCCTACCTGGCTCACATCATTTCCCAGAATGGCATATCTCCTACCTCCTGCTACGTCGCCACTATAGAGGCCCTTCCTTGTCCGAGTGATGTCCACCAATTGTGGTCTTTCCTGCGTAAAATTGTGTACTACCGAGGCCCAAAGCAAATATTCCCAAATTGAGGAGGAGGCCCTCGCCATCCTGTTTGCCTGTACCAAATTCTGCCTGTCCTTTTATGGTACCTATTTTCGTTTCATCATTGACCATAAGCCCCTTGTGGCCTTATTTTCACCAGCAGCCCAGTTACCCACAAAGAGTTCCCACCGTCTGCAGCGATGGGTCCTATTCCTTTCATGTTGTAGGTACACCATCCACTTCAAGCCCACTGCCCAGCATGCCAACGTCGAAGCCTTGTCTCGGCTCCCCTCCAGCCAGGATTCGACGTTCGATTCATTGGACATCCTAATTTTTCAAGTCGATGAAGACATACAGGCAGTGTTGGCGGCATTCCCCATCACAGCTGCACAGGTGGCCCCCACGGCGGCCACAGATTCGCTCCTGCAACTGGTGCAGAGTTATATTCTCTGCGGCTGGCTGACGCTTCCTCTGCCTCACGCCCAGGCTGACCTCTGATTCTTTTTCTTCATCTGCCATCAACCGGTAGCCATGCTCCTCCATGTGGAACATGACACCTATCCACGAGTCATCGTACCAACATCCGTGTGGTCCCAGATTCTCAACATCTTACGTCAAGGTGAATGGGGTATTGTCCGGACGAAAACCCTAGCACCTTGCAATGTCTTCTGGGTCGGCATGACAGTAGTCATGGAGCGCATGGTCTGGGGTTGTCAGCAATGTACCAAGGCCCTTCCTGGTCCGTGCTAGTTATTCCAATACTGGCCTGCAGCTTCCCTCACATGATAACGCATCCATGTGGATCTTGCGAGACACTTCCTCGGCGCTTACTGGTTGCTCATCACGGATGCCTACGCCCACTTCCCTTTCATTGTCCGATGCTCCTCTATCATCACGGAGACTACTATCATGGCCCTGTCCTAAATATTTTACACTGAAGGCCTACCACTCACCTTGATCACTGATAATGGCCCGCAATTTCGCAGTCAAGAGTTCGCCAAATTCTGTCACGATAATGGTATCCACCACGTCTTTACCCCGCCTTTTCATCCACAATCCATAAGCAGGGTAGATAGCCTTTTTCACACCTTTAAAACTCAGATGCAGAAGTACACGGAGGACCAATCTCCGGAAGACGCTCTTACGATATTTCTCAGTTTCTACAGGACCACGCTGGTGAGTGAGAAGAGTCTAGCCTACTGCTCCATGGTCACCAGCCATGAACCCTACTCCATCTCCTCCTGCCTCGCGCCCGACCAAACGCTTCCAGATATTCATCCGCCTCCAAGGTATGGGCGCATGGTTTCGGGTCCCGGCCCTGCTGGCTGCCAGTGGTCATTCTCTGGACCTGTAGTCAACAACTGTTCGATGTCTGTCTGGACCACAGGGTGGTTTTGCATCACCACAACCAATTCCGTCCTCATTTCCTCGACCAGCCGCAGCCCCAATCACCGGATTCTCTCTCTCTCCCATTGCCGTCCTCTTCCGTGAGGCATATGTTGCTGCCCTCTCCTCAGTTAGTGGGAGATCTTTGAAGAAATGGCCAACAGCCGCCGTCTGCTAGCCCCACATTGCCACCGCCTCCTCTGGACCTGGGACAACCCCGAGACCATCCCCGGGATCCACTTCCTGGCCCCTCTTCAGCGCCGCCCTGGTTGGACAACACAGACGTTCCCATGCTGCCTGCCCAGGCCACTGTTGCCTCACAACTGCCACCTCTTCAACGTTCCCTCCGCATCATATGGAAGGCGGCGTCCTACTCACCAGCACTCGGTTTTCACTGCCTCCGTCAGGACGACTTTACTGCCGATTAGCCTATGGCACCAGGCCACATTGGTGCTCTCTCCCGCACAATCACCCCTGCTGCACCAGATCTTTCAAGGGGGGAGGGGTGTTACGCCATTGTCACTGTAGCCCGTGTGGGCCGGCAACACTTTTAACACCACACAGGACTGAGGTTGTCTATGCCCAAGGCGTAAGCAATGGTAAACATTGGCTGTGATTGTGTCTTTTAGCTGTTACTCAGTGATTTCCATGTAGACTCACATAAATAAAAGATGTGTTGTAAGAACTTTTGAATTGTCAGTTACAACAGTCTGAAAAGCGGATGATGATGTAGTATACAGAGAAGTTGGAGCATTAGAAAATTACAGCAAAATGCAGGAAGATCTGCAGCGGATTGGCACTTGGCGCAGGGAGTGGCAACTGGCCCTTAACATAGACAAATGTAGTGTATTAAGAATACATAGAAAGAAGGATCCTTTATTGTATGATTATATGATAGCGGAACAAACAATGGTAGCAGTTACTTCTGTAAAATATCTGGGAGTATGCGTACGGTAAGATTTAATGTGGAATGATCATATAAAATTAATTGTTGGTAAGGCAGGTGCCAGGTTGAGATTCATTGATAGGGAGAGTCCTTAGAAAAGGTAGTCCATCAATAAAGGAGGTGGCTTACGAAACACTCGTTCGAACTATACTTGAGTATTGCTCATCAGTATGGGATCCGTACCAGGTCGGGTTGACAAAGGAGATGGAGAAGATCCAAAGAAGAGTGGTGCGTTTTGTCACAGGGTTATTTGGTAAGTGTGATAGCATTACGGAAATGCTTAGCAAAATCAAGTGGCATACTCTGTAAGAGAGGCGCTCTGCATCGAGTTGTAGCTTGCTGTGCAGGTTTCGAGAGGGTGCGTTTCTGGATAAGGTATCGAATATATTGCTTCCCCCAACTTATACATCCCGAGGAGATCACGAATGTAAAATTAGAGAGATTCGAGCACGCACAGAGGCTTTCTGGCAGTCGTTTTTCCTTTGAACCATATGCAACTCGAACTGGAAAGGGAGGTAATGACAGTGGCGCGTAAAAAGCCCTCCGCTACATGCCGTTTGGTGGCTTGCAGAGTATAAATGTAGATGTAGATGTAGAAAAGTCAGCAAACTGGCAGGGAGAGCAGTATTGCTGATTGCATGCCTGTCTGCACTGCATCCACATGAAACTGCATTACAGAGACAGTTACAGAAGCTGGTCAATGTCCTTTGGAAACCAGGGCCTGGCTGAGGAGCTGATTTTTTTTATCATGCTCTTGGCATACAACAAAAAAGTAATTGATATTCTTGTAATTTGGAATAAGACAGTCAGAGTAATGACAAGGGCTGATAAAACTATAAAGTGTATGATTTTGTTCGTTAATATAAAATCTTAGAAGTGATCAATTCATACATTTTGGGAGTTTTAATTACATATGTCTTGAACTACCGAACATAATTCAAAGACATGAGTACAGTGGCAGATCATGTACATCTCTACTCTTACCGCAGAAAATATTAGCAAGACCTAACAACAGCAGAGTGTATATGGCAACTGAAATAGTCCATAAAACACTTTTTCTAAATACAAAGAATGGCAATAAAACTGTTAAAGAAAATGCTACACTGTCTCTCATTAGAAACCTCATTCTATTCACCAGAAGAATTCTAAGAAATGCCCAATAGAACATAACCACATCAAACTATGTACATAAAATTTTGCATTAAAAAGATTTAATATTTCAAGCATTTACATGAAACCGTACTTATTCCAAATGACTAACCTGAAATCTGAATAGTTGGAAAAAAGTATCAGTTATCACATTACTGTCCTCTTAAATGTTTTGAGAGTAACAGCAAGGGCATATAACAGAACATACTGTAAGTTTTCATTCACTAAATTCAGTTGGAAACCCGAAGGAACCACCTCCTCTTCTCATACTGCACCCATATGTTCAGAGAGAAGAATATCGAGGGAATAAAATTTGAGTGAGTAGAGTTTGGGCAGAAGTATAATTCGTCCAGATGTTCCTTTTGTAAGACGAGCAGCAAGAGTACTTCAGGTAAATCTTACTCTGGCATGCACAGTGACAGAGTTACATGTTATGAGTGTTGTGTCTAGTAATCCTGCATATTCGGTTCACTAGACAAACAGTCAAACAACTTGTATTAATGAGTTTTATCTACAACAAGACAAGTACAAATACTTAACTTTGATCTGAGAATTCTTGTAGTGACTGCTGATCTCTATCTGTGCGACACAGAGTTTGCTAATAAAGAGGCTACAATGTGATGGCTAACAAAGTGGCTAATGTTGAAGCTACTATTAAAGTAGTTGCCACCAGTAGGGTGCGGCACTTATGTTGTCTTCACCTAGCAGCCGCTGTTGTTGTATTGTCGTCCTGGAGGGAGGTCAGTCAGCATGAGATTGGCGAGATTGGCTGACCTCTTCTCAGAGCCTTCCCTTCATTGTCGTTTCAGACTGGCACTGAATTTACACCATAACAATGAGCATATTCACTAAATGCAGAATGACTTCTTTTCATCTCATCCAGTGCACACATAGCAGTGAATCACAGTGCCATGCAGAGAGTGAATTGTACCAATTCTGCAGTAAGATGTTCAACCAAGGTGGATACGTTACTGATGATAATGCTGTGACTAATTGAGTAGTATGGAACTGTAAACAGTTCCTTTTACTCCACAGATATATACAAAACATTATAGTTCACATACAAACTGTTGCTTCCCTCAGACTGGGAAAGCACATAGTGACACTAATACATTGATATAATGTAACTATATACTTGCATAATGATCAGGTTTTTAAATTACTAAGAAAGATGCTCAATATCACTCTGTATTATTTTTTTAATCACTTTGCTGATTACTAATGTCTGAAAGACTATAAGCTAAGGTGGACTTTGCGGGGCCCTCAGCTATGCACAGCAAAGGATGATGAGGAAAGTCTCACAGCATCAGAATTTCTACTAATCAAAGCTGCATTCCTCACTATCTCTGAAAAATGGTCATTTGAAAACAGCTGACATATTATTCATTGAGTATAACACAATACCAAACTCATATTCAGTAGAGGGATCAAAATCTAAGACCAGTCTTTACAGTTTATGGTAACATGATTTTCTACTCAGCACTCTGCAAGGTACAGTACGAATGTGGGATATGGTACACAGTATCATTATAACTCTCTTCTGGCACTCATATGTATAATTATACACAGACACAGAATTAGCAGTTGTTCCTTGTATCTTCACAAGGGTTCACTAATGTTGGTAAATTCTGTGTAGCATTTCTTATACATTACGGATTATGTATGTGTGTGTGTGTGTGTGTTTGTGTGTGTGGGTGGGTGTGCGTGCGTGCGTGAGTGCATGTGTGTGTTTGTGTGTGTGTGTGTGTGTGTGTGTGTGTGTGTGTGTGTGTGTGTGTGTGTGTGTGTGTGTAAAGGGGTGGGGGGTTGTTCATAGTAGAAAAGAGTAAGCAATCATAACAGTATCATGAACTCACCTTTCTTTTACCATTTCTTATCAGACCTTGTGAAGAAAGTGTATATTATACACAGTTCTCTTTTAAATTTTATGGGGGAATGACAGATAACAACAAGTGATGAAGATATGAATAGCTGAAGGAATGTTATTCTGATTGCAATTTAAATCTCAATCAGCTTCCTGACAAAGAAGCCATAGAGAGAATCCATAAGCATAGGATGAACAACTATACATCACATAATTATATTTAAGAGTTTCAATTTGAAATTTTGAATGTTCTGATTATAACAAACCACTGATACTCCACACAGTGATATAATAATCATTATTCAATGAATTGACATTGTCCTTATGGCAAACTCACTTATTTAATTATTACATTTTCTTTACATAACATTAAACCACCTTTCAACACACATTACAAAGAATTGACATCAAGGGAATTCTTTCTACAGATGCTACACTCAGTGGTAATAAACTATTTTACACTGATCACCATTTTGCACCGACAACTAAACGTGGGAAATTTGTCTACAAGTCATCAAATAGGTACTATACTAGCAAGAATACTGGAGCGTCAAAACGAGCTCCAACCAGGGAATATATCACCGAGTACCATCTTGATCTAGTAAACATGCAATTCATATCCCCAACCATATCAAACAACCCCCTTTACACCAGCGAACTTAAGGCACTCTCAGAACTGACGTTCAAAGACATGCTCATTTCCCCTTGGCATAAACGCTCTACTCATTCTGCTTTCTTGCTCGCATTTCTACAGTCATCTCCAGACTAGTCGATTACAATAACACCAGTATTTTAGCCATAATGTTATACAATTTCCACCATTCTTCTCGATATCAAGCACACAGCACTAGCCACCCGATCGCTAACGCAACATAATGCGCCAGATGTAGACTGTAAATTATTTCTCCATAAACACCAAACATTAGCGAGGCGCAGTGTGCTGTAAACCATTGACTAACTAGAAACAAGTAGAGTAAACTGATATTCGCACTCTCATATACCAAAGTCAGTGATTTAACAGATCCCACATGATCAATTTTGTTTACAAACTAATTATGGTCTTTCCCACATCTAGAGAACAGGCAAACGTGTGTCCAACATACCACAATCCATATTCCCTCAACTAAATAAAGGCAACAAATGTGCAGAAGCAGTCGACTGAACAATTTACTTTAGAGGGAATAACGCTCCACCCCAAACGCGCCATCTTCTCAAAGTTACACTTGATCATGAAAGCATCCTCGCACATACTTAGTTCGCTATTCAGTCGTCTAGAACATCGTAAAGTTAACTATCATACATTCCTACACTCCAACAGGCCTCTGCATCGGAAGACCCCTATCATTAACGTGGGAACACGAATCAGTACCACCACAGACTTGGCATACATGAACAGATTCTATAAAATGCCTCACATATTTCTTCTATCATTATACTTACAATTAAATCTTATGATCTAGGTCTCAAATGTACGGTATTCAGCAATGAACAAAGTATTGGAAATACTCTCTGTTGAATGCTGTGGCTCTGGAAATACCTGTACCTTCCTTAGCACTAGACATACTCTTGCCATCGTTATCACAGTACCCCAAGTCAAATCCACACCCTCCCTACAACAGCACATAGACATTTCCTTTATGCAAACAGATATACTTTATAAACCTGATCCTCAAATGTGGACATATCACACTCCCGCCCGATGAATTTTGAAAGTCTTTCGGCTAAGGAACGCAGTATGTGACCAGTATTTGCAACTCCCTCACGCCGCTAGATATTTATCCAGTATGTGTAACGTATTCTGCCTCGATACCATGTCAGATGTTCCGTTATATATATCCACTGAGTTATACGTGATGACTCATTGAGAAGGATCACAGCCACAATTGAATCATATCTCGAAATGAGCCACCTTTCTCGAACCTATCTGCTGCAGTAAAAATCCAACATGGTCTTAGTTAGTCCCTACACATCTTGCAACTGCTCCCATTTATACAGCTTTGTGCATGTGATCATGCCATTTTAAGTCGGAACTGAGCATAAGTCGGACAAAGCCATATCCGCCACCTTCTGCAGCCTGTCTAGAAACAGAGTGAACTGAGTTACTGTGACAGGACTGTGTTTTGACCATGCGGCGGATATGCTTGCATTGTTGTGCTTTCCCAAACTACATACAAGTACTACCGATCCACGTCCATCATTCAAATCTATAAACCCAACATCCCATCATCGTTATTCTCTATCACTTTCAGTTTTGAGAAACTCCTCTCTCCACTCACTACTGTCATTGGGAGTGTTAGGAGAATTCTCAGAGCAATGTTAACATTAGGGCAAAAATTACGTCTTCCTATAAACTTTAGAGTCTCTTTTGGACCTATTCCAGGTTTCAACAATGCTGAAAGCACTTTTAGTTCTTCCCTCAACTCCAGTGCATCAATGTTGCTTGACTCATGATCTTGCAAATTCGCCGTTAGGTTTCTACACCTTGTGTCCAGGCTGTCAGTAGGTGCATTCTTCAGCTCGCCGATGTCGTAGAGAAAATCAAAATAATCACGATGAGATTTCAGTTGATTGAACCTTTCATCCAAAGATGTGGTTACTATATCTAAAAGATAATAGTGGAATTCAATCTTGTAACGTTTTGTTGGGTCATCTATTGTCTCATGCCTTCCTTCATAGGTAAAGTGTATTGACTTCTTACTTCATCGCCAGGAAACACTTATCCGTCGTAATGTTAGATCATCTAGCTCTAACTCTGTAGCCAATTCTTTGGAGTCCGTCAAGAAAGACACGAACTTTACTTCTGTTCTGCAGGTTTCAAAATATGCTTTCGTTTTTTCAAGTTCAGGTTAACTAGTGTGTAAGCTTAGGGACTGATGACCCTAGCAGTTAAGTCCCATAAGATTTCACACACATTTGAACATTTTTGTAAATGCACAAGGCTTATTAAAATAACCTAGATTTCTTGAATCAGGTTTGACTCCATTTTTGAACTAATGCCCAGCGACTGTTTTGTACAAATCTGTAGAGAATGTCACCAATCAGTCGCAATTTTTGTTTTTATTTTCCAGATCTACATAGATTTCGGGCACAGTGTGGCTATTCACAATGCTTTAAGTTATGTTTACATCTATACTGTCATGCTGAACGTAACTGTCAACATGACAGTTTGTATGTAAGCACATATTAAAAGGTTTGAGACTGGCCACTGCCGGCCGGTGTGGCTGTGCAGTTAAAGGCGCTTCAGTCTGGAACCGCGTGACCGCTACGGTCGCAGGTTCGAATCATGCCTCGGGCATGGATGTGTGTGATGTCCTTAGGTTAGTTAGGTTTAATTAGTTCTAAGTTCTAGGCGACTGATGACCTCAGAAGTTAAATCGCATGGTGCTCAGAGCCATTTGAACCATTTTTAGACTGGCCACTCAGTGGCCGAAACCTAGGTAGATCTGAAAAGTACAAACAAAAATTGCTATTGATTGCTGACATCTCCTACAGATATGTTTAAATAAAATTCCACACACGTTTTGTAAAAAAGAAAAAAAAACGGGGGGGTGGGGGGGGGGGGGGCGGCAATTTAGCAGCTCGCACGGAGCGGCACTTGGGCTTGCGTCGGCCCTGCTGAGATCTAACCATGCCTTCTGGGTGCTTCACTATTTTTGTCAGGAATTTTATTTTATGTAACAGTTGTCATCTATCTTGTTATTTGGCAGATCTATAAAGAAACTTATCTTTAGGTGAAGAGTGCCATTTATTATGTCCTAAAAAGTGGTCACTTCGAGGACAGTATCGTGTAACAGTTAGAACAGCAACAAAAACAATGGAACAAGTAAAGCAACAGTTGCAACACCGGGAACAACTGTACGGCAACAGCAGCTGCTACTGTAGGTGCAGCACATGAAGGAGATGGGCACGACACCAGGAACAACTATGAACTTATCTGCAAAAGTTGTTCTAGGGAAGTGCGTGCCCAGGCATCCTGCCTGTTGATCGCTCACCAACTGTCAACATCAGTTCTACCAGAGCCACAGTCGTCACCCTGCCTCCACCTGCCTCTGTGGAGATCCGAAAAAATTGAAGGAATTTGATTTGTCCTAGAAAGTCACCATGAACAATATGGAAGATGAGTCTATAATGCCAGGGTTCGTTAAATCTGAAAGTCTGACATGCTGGGACAATATAGAACTGCTACCAACAGAGCTAGTAAGCTGCATAATAACATCTGTCTACAAAACACATAATGCAGACTTCAGTTTCGATGAACCCATTAAATGCAACTCGAAGAGTATCAAGATTGTGTTGGGAGATTTCAATTGCAGACGCTCAAGCTGGGCTTACAGACAACAATGGAGATGAGCTGGAGAGCTGGGTGGAAAGGGAAAGCCTGAGACTCATACATGACCCGAAATTGAGACCTTCTTTTTGAAGTGGAAGATGGCACAAGGGCTATAATCCGGATAATGTTTTATCAGTGCGCAAGCAGCTCAACTTTTGGTAACAACAGTCGAGGAATGGAAACCAAAAAAAAAATGCCATAATCTGTACAGTGGCTGGAGTTATCAGCCCAGAAGAAGTCCCTTTAAATGACAATTCAAATACAGGCCTTAAACCAGACATACTTAGCCTACTTGAGACCTATCAAGATAAATGTGAAAGATATCCACTAGCTGAAAACACCATTCAACAGGTGAAACTGTTGACATATCACAGAAGGTAAAATGGGTCAGATCCTTTAGCTGATCTAGATATGCACCAAAACGGTAGGAGGGCATGGAAACTAATTAAAAATCTAAGCAATGTTCCTAAAAAGTCACTAGAGGAATTCACGAGAGTAATGACGAATGAAATAGCTCATCAACTACTTAAGAATGGTGGAACAGAGATGACATGACAAACGCTAAAAGGTAAGAAGAGCTGCTGCAGAAACCAGAAGAGTGGATTACCTAAGGCAGTGTGTGGTCATAGATGCTGCCACCAATTCCTCTCCTGTGCTAACCTCTTCATCTCAGAGTAGCACTTGCAACCTGCATCCTCAGTTATTTGCTGGATGTATCACAATCTCTGTCTTTCTCTACAGTTTTTGACCTCTACAGCTCCCTCTAGTACCATGGAAGTCATTCCCTCATGTCTTAACGGATGTCCTATCATCCTGTCCCTTCTCCTTATCAGTGTTTTCCACATGTTCCTTTCTTCTCCGATTCTGCGCAGAACCTTATCAGTCCACCTAATTTTCAACATTCGTCTGTAGCACCACATCCCAAATGCTTCGATTCAATTCTGTTCCGGTTTTCCCACCGTACATGTTTCACTACCATACAAGTCTGTACTCCAGACGTACATTCTCAGAAATTTCTTCATCCATTTAAGGCCGATATTTCATACTAGTAGACTTCTCTTGGCCAGGAATACCCTTTTTGCCATTGCTAGTCTGCTTTTGATGTCCTCCTTGCTCCGTCCGTCATTGGTTATTTTACTGCCTAGGTACCAGAATTCCGTAGCTGCATCTACTTCGTGACCATCAATCCTAATGTTAAGTTTCTCGCTGTTCTCATTTCTACTACTTCTCATTACCTTCGTCTTTCTTCGATTTACTCTCAAGCCATACTCTGTACTCATTAGACTGTTGAATCTGTTGAGCAGATCAAGTAATTCTTCTTCACTTTCACTCAAGATAACAATGTCATCGGCGAATAGTGTCATTAATATCCTTTCACCTTGAATTTTGATTCCACTCCTGAACCTTTCTTTTATTTCCATCATTGTTTCCTTGATGTACAGATTGAACAGTACAGGCTTTAGGCTACATTCTTGTCTTACACCGTTTTTAACACGAGCACTTCGTTCTTGGTCGTCCACTCTTATTATTCCCTCTTGGCTGTTGTACATATTGTATATGACCCTTCTCTCGCTATAGTTTACCCCTATTTTTTTGAGAATTTCGAACATCTTGTACCATTTTACATTGTCGAACGCTTTTTCCAAGTCGACAAATCCCATGAACATGTCTCGGTTTTTCTTTGGTCTTGCTTCCATTATTAACCACAATGTAAGAATTGCCTCTCTCGTGCCTTTTACCTGTCCTAAATCCAAACTGATCGTCATCTAGCGCATCCTCAATTTTCTTTTCCATTCTAATGTATATTATTCTTGTAAGCAACTTGGATGCATGAGCTGTTAAGCTGAATGTGCGATAATTCTCGCTCTTGTCAGCTCTTACCGTCTTCGTAATTGTGTGAATGATGCTTTTTCGAAAGTCAGACGATATGTCGCCAGACTCATACATTCTACACACCAATGTCAATAGTCGTTTTGTTGTCACTTCCCCCAACGATTTTAAAAATTTTGATGGAATGTTATCTATCCCTTGTGCCTTATTTTATATTAAGTCCTCCAAATCTCTTTTAAATTCTGTTTCTAATACTGAATCCCCTATCTCTTGTAAATCGACTCCTGTTTCTTCTTCTATTACATCAGACAAATCTTCCCCTTCATAGAGGCTTTCAATGTATTCTTCCCACCTATCCGCTCTCTCCTCTGCATTTAACAGTGGAATTTCCATTGCACTCTAAATGTTATGACCCTTGATTTTAATGTCACCGAAGGCTGTTTTGACTTTCCTGTATGCTGAGTCTGTCCTTCCGACAATCATTTCTTTTTCAATGTCTTCACATTTTCCCTGCAGCCATTTCGTCTTAGCATCCCTGCACTTCCTATTTATTTCATTCCTCGGCGACTTGTATTTCTCTATTCCCGAGTTTCCTGGGACATTTTTGTACTTCCTCCTTTCATCGATCAATTGAAGTATTTCTTCTGTTACCCACGGTTTCTTCGCAGTTACCTTCTTTGTACCTCTTCTATTACCCACGGTTTCTTCGCAGTTACCTTCTTTGTACCTATGTTTTCCTTCCCAACTTCTGTGATGGCCCAAGCAGGTGTTGACAGGTGTGAAAATTACCGAACTATCAGTTTAATAAGTCACAGTTGCAAAATACTAGAATAGAATTCTTTGCATACGAATGTAAAAACTGGAAGAAGCTGACCCCGGGGAAGATCAGTTTGGATTCCGTAGAAATGTTGGAACACGTGAGGCAATACTGACCCTATGACTTATATTAGAAGATAAATTAAGGAAAGGCAAACCTACGCTTCTAGCTTTTGTAGATTCAGAGAAAGCTTTTGACAATGTTGGCTGGAATACTCTCTTTCAAATTCTGAAGGTATCAGGGGTAAAATACAGGGAGCGAAAGGCTATTTACAATTTGCACAGAAACCAGATGGCAGTTATAAGAGTCAGGGGCCATGAAAATGGAAACAGTGGTTGGGAAGGGAGTGAGAAGGGTTGTAGCCTATCCCCGATGTTATTCAATCAGTATATTGAGCAAACAGTAAAGGAAACAAAAGAAAAATTCGAAGTAGGTATTAAAATCAATGGAGAAGAAATAAAAGAGACAGCAAAGGACCTGGAAGAGCAGTTGAACCGAATGGACAGTGTCTTGAAAAGAGGATATAAGAAGAAACATCAACATAAGCAAAACGAGAATAATGTAATGTAGTCGAATTAAAGCAGGTGATGCTGAGCGAATTAGATTAGGAAATGAGACACTTAAAGTAGTAAATGTGTTTTGCTATTTGGGGAGCAAAATAACTGATGATGGCCGAAGTAGAGAGGATATAAAATGTAGACTGGCAGTGGCAAGGAAAGCGTTTCTGAAGAAGAGAAAGTTGTTAACATCGAGTGTAGATTTAAGTGTAAGGAAGTCATTTATGAAAGTATTTGCATGGAGTGTAGCCATGTATGGACGTGAAACATGAACGATAAATAGTTTGTACAAGAAGAGAATGGAAGCTTTCGAAATGTGGTGCTACAGAAAGTGCTGAAGATTATATGGGTAGATCACATAACTAAATAGGAGATATTGAATAGAATTGGGCAGAAGAGGAGTTTGTGGCACAACTTGACTAGAAGAAGGGATCGGTTGGTAAGACATGTTCTGAGGCATCAAGGTATCACCAATTTAGTATTGGAGGGCAGCGTGGAGGGTAAAAATCGTAGACAGAGACCAAGAGATGGATACACTAAGCAGATTCAGAAGGATGTAGGTTGCAGTACGTACTGGCAGATGAAGAAGCTTGCACAGGCTAGAGTAGCATGGAGAGCTGCATTAAACCAGCCTCAGGACTGAAGACCACAACAACAACATGCACCTAGTCATTGGGTTAAAGGTTTTTCAGTCACATATATTCATTTTGCAGTTGCAATTTCAACAAACGATGGTGTAGGCCTACATTGTGAACCTTAACAATGCTATGATGTGTTCTTCTATCATCCAGTCGCTGGCATCATATACCGTTATGATCTAAAATGAGATAATCTGCACATCACTGTGTCGAATCAGAGGCAACTGAAATGGTTCTTGGATATACTTCTACTTACTCCCTACCACCTACTTCTATCCACGTCCACAGTTCTTTACTTTTAATGTTATGGCTGGCTGACGAGAAAACTGCATAAGATTTAGCTGTCCGACGGACATGCCCGGTAACCCTGTGAGAAGGTACAATTCCGTTTCTGATGTAAAGAAAGAGTGGGAAGTGTAAGAACCATTTTTTAACTCGTCCTTTACAGCTACTTATAGACAACATTACACGATGGGCCGGCCACTGGTGGCCGAGCGGTTCTAGGCGCTTCAGTCTGGAACCGCGTGACTGCTACGGTCGCAGGTTCGAATTCTGCCTCGGGCATGGATGTGTGTGATGTCCTTAGGTTAGTTAGGTTTAAGTAGTTCTAAGTCCTAGGGGACTGATGACCTGAGATGTTAAGTCCCATAGTGCTCAGAGCCATTTGAACCATTTTGAACCATTACACGATGTGAATGCACAAAATGCACATTATTCGTGATAGCATAAATGCAGTCAGTAGCGAAAAGTTGGGAACATGGCAATTTGTCAGACTCATATGGCTTATCTTGTTCTATAATGAGGACCAAATGCACATTAATGGCTGCCATGTTTCTGCATCTACTTTGGAACATCAGACTTGGCGGAGATATGGAGGTGCCATGTCCGTAGGCTCCATAGACACTCTCGGTACTGCTATAAGCTCAGTACTTGGAAGTGTAGAGTGCATACAACCTTCTGATCCACATTTCAACACAACACAGTCCCACCACTTCTTTACCAGAATTGAGACTTCTTTTCTGTACAGCAGGTGACACTGTCGCCTTGCCTGGCTCTTGGACAAACATATCACAGGGTTGGAACATCTGAGATAATGTCACATGTAAATAGTCCTACTCATCTAACCAGGAGTAGCTATCATTGAACTGCGGACTCAAACCAAAATGTCATGATGAATACTTGGTCTACCCCAAAACACTTATCAAACTTTTTTATGGTTTGACGAAAGGAAAGCTCAAAATATTTGGCAAAGGACCCATTAGTTGGATTACTGTTGCTGTATTTGATAAATACCGACTGTTTTTGTATCCCCGTTAGTTACGACTGTCACGAGTATTCTGAGCTTCCCATATGAATTGCGCATCCAACTGATTTTTCCCTCATCAGTGTAATGCACCACCATGTTAGATTAATATAAACAGTCTAATATCCATTCCATCAGGGAAATATGGCATTAAGTCAGAACGAACGTTTCTAGTTTAATAGTACCTGAATATTACGACATGGCTAATACATGTAGTCTGATTCTAGTTTCTCAGTTAAAATAAGACACAGATAGACAGTTCTTGTCACTGATGAATCTTTCAATGACTACCATCAGAGCAATAGAGAAGAACGACAGGCAATGTGTAACGTGTACAGTTTTATTTTCTTGTAATAAATAGATACCATTGTTGTCTCATTTTTATATATGCAGTGAAGTTCAAAATAAATCATTAACGTTACTGAGTTGTGGGCTGAAAGAACATTGTCATGTCGTTTGGACTGATAAAGATCAGCTGCTTAACAAGTTTATCTGCATAGCTTATGCAACTCTTAGAATAACTATAGCCTTCCACTTTAAACAGTGCTTAGGACATCTCATTTGAAGATTACGGCGTAAAATTTAGGTATTCCATTGTTGCATTAAGAACTAAACCAGTAACTAATAACCTGTATAAGACACATGGTTTTTCTTCTTTCTTCATTGCTAACGATTACTGACATTTTTTACCATTGATACGGTGCGACTATGGATGGGGACTTTAGCACCAGAAGAAACTTCATGAAACTGCTTTGCACAGCTTCCGTACCATACGGAACTGCGTTCATGCTCAGCGTCTTATTATATCACTACAGGAACCAGCTGCGAGTTTTATCTGACATCAGTAGTGACAATGGAGCGGCCATAGGCAAATGGTGTTACATTCAAGTCCACTATTCACGTATCATCAGTTTTAACATCTCTGAGTTGCAGTGACGGTGACCAACATTGCTGTCAATTGTTTCCGTACTCAAATTCAACTGCCAACGGAGCACCTCGCAATATTGTTAGGCGGTTATTGTGTTGAGTTGCTAACTAAACGAAAGACGATCTTAGAAATTATCGCATTTCTTATGGTGTTGGGCTCCATTTCTGGCCTCCTATACCTGTACTATCAAGTGTTAAAACTTTATTGGTATCTTCATGAGATGAATGACTTACTGGTTGAGATGAAAGATTCTGTCAATGACCAAAAGGAGAAAAGAGAGTGATGCAGTCTTCCTCATTTCCGAGGTAAGTGTTTAAAACTATATAAATGGATGCACTCCAGCCAGAGGAGCACATTTTGCAGATGTAGATGTCATATAAAATATTAAAGATCATAAGGATTCAGACAGACTTCAAACGAAGAGCAAAAGGAGCATTCCCGGTACCGTATTTCCTCATGTTACCGTTCCCTAATTTGCCTTCATCCGTTGCACTTAAAAATTCGCTAACTGACATCTAAAAAAAAAAGTTATTAATATTGTTGGTTTATAGCTTAAGTTTTACTACTCCTGTCACCCAGGTCTGGTTAATGCAAGCAGCTCCTCATTATGAAATGCCATTTTCCAACGAGCAGGACTAATGAGGTCTCTTGTACTAGCTTCCTAAATCAGATTTGAACTGTAATGAGTAACGACAACATATTCCGTGAAAAAATTAGTTCTGCTTAATTTCTACATTTTTTTTCTGTATACAGTTATGACTGGTCCTTTGTTCAAGACAATACGGTGAACATGCTGTGTTTTCTTGACGCAGTTCTACAAGGTAAAAAATGTTCTTAGTGCCATATGTGTACCATTTTATGTTTGACAGTGTTATTTTTCTACAAACTGAATAAAATGAAAATGATAAAAACTAGGCTCCAGTAAAAACTGGGGTTACAAATATAGGGGAGAAACTATTCATGATATTTATCCTTTTATAAGTTCAGCAGTATAATAAATTAATATAGTGCAAAAAATACTAGTGGCTGTAGATCTACCTGCTATACCGTATGACCATAGAGTGGCTGTTTATTACAATAACTGTGCCTCTTAGACAGATTTCTCAACTGTCACCACATCCTTTTACTGTTACCACAACAGAGGCATTACTGTGATGATTTCTGAAGAAATAAATGACTCTCACTTGTATGCTGTTCTTGGAGCTTTCAACATTACTTTGATGAGTTCTGGTGTCTCTGTAAGTTGCAACAGCTCCAACAATTAGGATCGAAACACCACTTATGATCATTTTAAGGAAAATTCAAGATGGGGTATAAGTTTATTATATGAAAAAGGTTTACAGATCACATAAAATATCGTATCTATTGATTCAAATCTTTACGAGTATGTAGGAAAAGATGCTCCAAGTTTTATTACAAAAGCAAAACAATATTGAATATGAAATGGCATATTTTCTCAATTTTGTCTGCATTAACTCTAGCTATGGCATGTTATTTACCCACTTTTGGCCACTGTGTATTATTATAAAAATGGGACTTTAAATAATTGTAGATTCAGCTTGCTAGAAAGTAATTTGTTCTTTATGCAAAAAATGTGTGTGAAATCTTATGGGACTTAACTGCTAAGATCATCAGTCCCTAAGATTACACACTACTTAACCTAAATTATCCTAAGGACAAACACACACACCCATGCCTGAGGGAAGACTTGAACCTCCGCCAGGACCAGCCGCACAGTCCTTGACTGCAGCGCCTTAGACCGCTCGGCTAATCCCGCATGGCTTTATACAAGTACATAAGAAAATAAACATGCATAAAGTATATAAAAGTTACAGCAATTGAGTGGAACAGAAAAGCGATTAACAAGAAGTGTTGTAAAGATTGGCAAAGAAAAGAACCTACAGCCAGTTCCCCTTTAAGAGCCAGAAAAAGGGGGTTTCACTCATATTAAAAACTCTGTTAAGGTCATTCAACATATCCTTATTAATCAGAGTTTCAGATACTTCCTGGAACAAATTTTTTATTTTTCTTCTCTGTTACGCTGTTATGAAACTTCTAACTACACATCCAGCATCTTTTCGTAAGAAAACTTTGTGTCTCTGAAGAACAGCCAAACTCCTTGTTGGAACAGTCCAGAACAAAGTTTTTTCTTTTCTTTTTTTTTCTTTTTTTTTCCCATAAGTTAGAAGGTGGACACAGTGCTCACAAGGTTCTTGTGGAGATAAGATATTAATGTTCTTTGAGCATTGTAAAACTTACTTGCAGTAGCAGCCTTTATTACCTGAGCAATTGCCTCCAGCACATTTTTAACTTTGCAGTAAAACCTATTAGTCTTTTGATGATCCACAAACCTTGCATTTAAAAAGGTTATATTTTCGTAATTCATGTTGCATGTTTTACTATGCTACAGGTACAGATAAATATGAGATGCTCAGACAAGATTGTCAATTAGGTTCATCTTGATATAGGAAGTACCAGAAAAATTTAAAATAAACCTACATAAATAAAATTAGCCTAATTAGAATGCAGGAAAATCTTTATTATGGATGTTTGTATAAATTTTTAAGCCACAAGCACGGCTGTAACAGGGAACCAAGACCAGATTTGGATCTTTTAATGGCCATACAAGTTTGATGGTATGTTTTTGGGTTTCTACCATATTTAACTTGTAAGAATGAAACCATAATACATAACCTTACCTCCCCATAGATTAAGTTTCTTCTGATGTTTTATTTAAATGTGCAGAACATGAAAAACTGATTATATGTTACTTAAAGGAAAGATCTACGAAACTCAGCTTCTTCGACACAGACCTTTTGCCAAACTTATGACTCCAAACAAGAAATGCTTCTATATATAATTGAATAGCACATTTCAAGTTGTTTATAGTAATATATTGCAAATTTGTTGGTATTCAAAAGAAGCTTAAAAATTCACTAATTACCTCAAACTTCCGATAAGTGGGTTACTTGCCAAAAACATAGCCTTTACACTACCAGTTATCATTCATAATCAGTGGCAAACTCCAGCAGAAGAGTGGAGCTTCCAAACAGAAATCAACATTAACATTTAACATATTTACAGGAAGAATGTACTGTATTAATTTGTAGCATTTCTTCTCAGAATCACTGTGAGTGGAGTGAGTAGGCTAAAGCATTGAATACTGTTTGGATCTACCAGCACTCCCATCTACTGCTTAACAATTTTGGCATCCACCCAATACATCTCAAATGTAAGTACACTCATGCTCATAAATTAAGGATAATTCTGATACATGGTGAAACAATGCTCTAGTGGCCGGTTTGTGGGTTTAAATCACCTTGCGGTATGACTGTGTGGTGCATTTGACCTGCAGTCATCGCACGTGGCCTGTGCACATGTGCCCATTGTGATCATATCCCATATTGATGTCGGGGTACATGCACAGGAAACAGTGGCATTTTGTAGCACATGTTCAAATGGTTCAAAGGGCTCTGAGCACAATGGGACTTAACATCTGAGGTCGTCAATCCACTAGAAGTTAAAACTACTTAAACCTGAGTAACCTAAGGACATCACACACATTCATGCACGAGGCAGGATTTGAACCTGTGGCCATAGCGGTCGCGCGGTTCCAGACTGAAGCGACTAGAACCGCTCAGCCACACCAGCCAGCGTAGCACGTTTGTTTCAGGATGGTTTCCTCAACTTATCACCAATACTGTGGACTTACAGATCTGTGTCATGTGTGTTCCCTATGTGCCTATGCTATTAGCTCCAGTTTAATGCACTACCACGTTGTGTGGCAACACATTCTGCAATCATCCTTAAATTATGAACATGAGTGTAGTAATGTAAGGTGCTGGTGAGTCTAAACAGATAAGTGGTCACCATCTCCATCAGCTATGTAGTAATCAGTGATCTCCCTGTGATTTTTAATCATCAGACTGGTTAATTTTTCCCCATAAAGTGATATAACCATGTGACTCCAAACCTGTTCAACATGTGATGTGCCTAGGGTAGCATTCATGTTGCATTATCTTGCAAATTGTTGTGGGAGGTTTCCAAATAAGATCAAAATTTTCAAATGGTGACACTGCTTATACAAGATGTATAAAAAAGAATCGTCTGATTTGGCACATCTATATTTCAGAAATTAATAAACATACACGATGAGTTTTGTTTTTTGATGAATGGGAAACTCAAAAATTTTTTTTCATACCTTTTCATAGGTGTTCAATATGCCTCCCTTGAGGTGCGTGGCATATGTCAGTGCAGTATTCAGATTGTTCCCACACTGCAGCGATCATGTCTTGAGTTACAGCTTTCACCGCTGCTGTTATGTGATGTCTCAATTCATTCATTGTTGTTGATAATGTAGGTACATGAACAGAGTCTTTTGTGAACCCCTGCAAGAAATAATCACATACAGTCAGGTCCAGTGACCTTGGAGGCCAGTAATGTAAGGCTGAAACATTTGGTCCAATGTGACTGGTCCGTCATTCAGCAATCCTTTGAGTTCAGAAACGCCCACACGTCCAGATGCCAGTGTGGCGGTGTTCCATCCCGTTGGTAAATGAAGTTGTTTGAATCAGTCTTCAACTGTGAGAAAAGAAAATTGTCAAGCATGTCGAGATATGTGCTTCCTGTAACAGTGTTCTCAGCAAAGAAAAATGGACTATACACCTTTTCCTGTGAAAATGAACAACACACGTTAAATTTTAAAGAGTCCCTCTCATGTTGAACAATATCATGTTGTTGTTCTGTACCCCATATACTCACATTGTGACAGTTCACCTTTCCATTTAAATGGAATGTTGACTCATCACTAAACACTAAGCATGAAAGAACACTGTCATCCTCCTCTTGCCAAGAACAAAATTACGGAACTCCATACATTGTTGTTTGTCACCTTCACAAAGAGCTTTCTCCCAGTCATTTCCATTTGAGTTCCCAAAGTATCTCTGTAACACTTGCATGTTGTTTGAACCTACTCTGTAACACTTGCATGTTGTTTGAACCTACTGGATTTCTTTATCTCTTCCTTCAAACCAATGTGGTGGGGATTCCAAACACTCAAGTAGTACTCAAAAATGGGTCCCACTAGTGGTCTGTACATGGTCTCCTTTTCAGGTGAACCACACTGTCCTAAAATTCTCCAAATAAACCAAAGTCAATCATTTGCCTTCCCCACTACAGCCCTTAGATGCTCATTCCATCTCATATTGCTGTGTAATGTTATGCCTAGACATTTAATCAATCTGACTGTCTCAAGCAGCACACTACTAATACTGTAGTCAAACATTGTGGGTTTGTTTTTCTTACTCATCTGCATATTTAACAGTTTTCTACAGGGTTGTGTAATAAAAAGTAGCACCCCTCCCATTTGAATGTGAATGCAATATTTCAACTTCTGAAACAGAATAAACAGCTGCAGCAATGGCCAGTTTTACACAGTAACCAGTTTTTAGCATTCTTCTGTCAGCATTTCAGTTTATTTCAACAGTGAAGTTAGACGTTCCTCTTTTTGCTCTATGAAATGAGATTCTCCATAGAAGAAAGAATTGAAATTGTGGAAGTATATGTGAAAACAGGTTCAGTTAAGGAAACTCATGAAATTTTCAAACTCAAGTATCCAGATAGATGACCACAAGCAAAGAGAGCAATACAGAGGCTGTACAAAAATGAGCACACTATGGATCTGTGCAAAATATATAATGACAAAGAATTACTTCAGTTCATACTATAGAAGTTATTGCAGACATTTGCCAAAGAATTAATCAGAGTCCAAAGAGGTCTACACATAAATTGGCCAATGGGTGCATGGAAGTGGGAGGAGTTGCTAGTGGATATTGGAAAGTTTAATATGAAGTCATATTGTGTGACAGTTATGCAGAAATTACAGGAAGATGACAGAAATTTGCAAATTACTGGAAGTGGCTTTTGAATAACATCAACAACATGAAGTACTGCCCAATGAAGAGTCCTAATGTTGTGTGTAGCATGGTTTCTGACGCACAACATTAGGACTCTTCATTGGGCAGTACTTTGTGTTCTATGAATCCACATGATTAAAAATATCAGTGTTTGATCTGATGCCGAAACGTTCTGGCATCATCAGACTGATAGTTTTTGGCTCTAACCTCAACGTGGTTCCATATACGGATATTTTTGATTCATCTTGGGTTCAACTCACTTAATGTGGAAGATCATACTGCTTCTTCCAACAAGATGAGGCAACATGCCACACACCCAAGGTATCCCTGGAACAAGTTCAAGATAGTGCAGTGGGTCACTTTCAACATCTTCTATAAATGTATTTTTTGCTGTACTTTTCAGTGTAAATAAATGGTAAGTCCATTTCAGTTCTTCGTTTATGTAATTTCACTACATATCCTATACACTTACACAGGCTGCTTTTATCTGTGCCACCCTGTACATTTAGAGCTAACTGTCATTCACCATACCAACTAGAAATTTTGTCTGAGTCATCTTGTATCCTTCTGCAGTCACTCAATGATAACAGCTTCCTACACACCACAGCATCATCAGCAAACAGCCGCAGACAGCTGCTTACCATGTCCACCACATCATTTATGTATTCACACTGAACTTATCATTACTGTCAAGGCACATTTATATTATTATATTTGTGGTGTCTGTACTGTCATACATGTGTATCAATGGCGGAAAATGAAAAATTTGTGCCTGATGAGGACTCAAACTGGATTTTCCACTTCACACAAGCACCTTGACCATGTGGAAGCACTTCCCCCAACCCAAAATCTCAACTTGTAGCACATTTAACATTTAGCTCCCACTGCCCATTATTCCGGTCGCTCACAGATTTATCTGATTCCCACAAGAGTTTAGAGATGATGTGCACTCAGGTCAGCTTGAACAGTCCCCTGTTGACATGCATGGTACATGGATTCATGAGGTTGTCTCCATACCTGTACACGTCCATCCACTTGGTACAATATGAAACGATAATTGTCTGACTAGGGAAGATGTTTGCTGTCATCAACAGTCTAATGTCAGTGTGGACAGGCCAGGCAAGGTATAAAGCTTTGTGTTGTGCAGTCATCAAGGGTACAAAAGTTGACCTTTGGCTCTGAAAGCCCATGTAGATGATGTTTTGCTGAATGGTTCACATGCTGACAATTACTGATAGTCCAGCATTGAAATCTGCAGCAATTTATGAAAGGGTTGCACTTCATAGCACACTTATGAAATAATCATACAGGAAATTTTCCATTTCATTGCTATCTCAAAGATGCTGTGACCCATCGTGTGTCAACTATAACACCATGTTCAAACTCACTTAAATCTTGATAACCTGCCGTTGTAGCAGCAGTAATTGTCCTGACAACTGTGCCAGACACTCGTTGTCTTATATAGGCATTGCCAACCACAATGCCCTATTTTGCCTCTTTACATATCTCTACATTTGAGTAGGGATGCTTATACACTTGCCTAAAGCAGGAAATCCAAATTTGAGTCTTGGTTCAGCACAAATTTTCACTTGTTGTGATTAAATTTCTTTCAGTGTCCAATTGTGGCTGATATCTATATTTGTTGTAAAGGCCATCTATGGATTATTTATGACAAATTTAACAATCTCTGTCTCTCTTTCTCTCTCCTCTCTCTTCATCTTCCTAAGTGGTGAACAATCTCAGAATATTACCCTGTGAGACGTTAATCTGTGGAGAACTTGTAAGAGGTTGCCTAATTTTTTTAATGTCTTGGATTTGTGTCACTCAAATAAGTTTGATTTATTTCATAATTTGTCAGTGAATTCCACAGTGTTTAATTGGATAAGACCATTGCTCATTTCTTGTCCAATCTAGAGTTCATCTCCATTGACTTTAAACTTGATGAGTGATTGAAATATAACCTTTTTGTTGCAGGTTGTTACTGTACTTGTTGACATCAGAAATATAAGTTACTCACCTTGGAACGGCAATATTACTGCTCAGAGCCTTATTTATGATTAAAGTTTTTCATCCTAATATTATTTTTGCCTACTATTGAAATATTTGTAACACAAATAAGTACAAAAAGTGAAACAATGAAGTTCCTGGTGTTTTTCATTATCATTACTGTCAGTGTACTGCTATCTGCTGTCCAAGTGCTATTTATCTAATTGAAAATAGTGATATTATGCTACAGAGCTTTTAGTATCTCCAGTCCTCAACATGACAAACTGAAGATATTATTGCTCTCAAGGAAATCACACAATTATATCAATTCAGCATTTGGCTGGCAGATGCATTATACAATATCAAAATTATGCATTCATATGTGTCAAATTCTATGTGTTCTGTGTGTAGATTAATGTCTCTGCAATTTTTCTGCTGCTAAAATTTAAACATTACTGGCACTGCCATAAGTAAATGCAGCACATATGTACTTAGACATATAGCTTATGAGTGAAAATATTGATTAGGATTGTTTCTTGAGTTCACTTGAAGTTTTAATTCATTTAATGTAATTTGATTTGATGTTAGTCACTGTAGTAATGCATTAAATTAGTTGTTTGTAATAAGTATTGCTAAAAGTAATGGTGTTCAAGTTTGGTTTCATTCTCATTTTTCCTTCTCTTTGTGATCACACATTTGTATCCTGTAGATCCAGGTATGAAGGGAAATCTTTGTATAGAACCCCTCAATACAACAAATGAGTAAAAATGGTACAATTGAAATAAACTGTTCCTATGTGATGCAATAACTGTAAATTACAAGTCTTAATGGTAGTTTTATTAGTCCACCACTAAAGAATCTTCTGTCCTGAAAGGAGCAGTGAATGTATATCCTGCTAATGCACATAAAAGCTCTTCTTTTAAAGAAAAGGTTCTGATTTTTAGATAAAATAAGTGAAAGGCTGTGCACCTACTAATGTACAATACAAGTGATTTGTTTAAGTGTGTAATTGAAGATACACAGTAGTGTGTGAAATTCAGTTTAACATTTGACTGTGAGCTACATTACACAATAGGGAAATTATGCATTTGAATCTGTCAAATTCTAATTTTGTGTGTTGAGTTGTTTGCTACTGCTAAAATGTAACACAACTAATACTGTTATAAGGAAATATAGCTACATATGTTCTTAAATATGTTACTTATGGGAGTAAAAATATTAATTAAGATTTCTTTATTGTGTTCACTTAAAATTATAAATCATTTAATGTGATTTGATTACATGTTAGTCACTGTAGTGATGCATTAAATTAGTTGCTTGTATTAAGTATTGCTAAAAGTAATGGTGTTCTCGTTTGGTTCCATCTCCTTTCTCCTTCCCTTTGTGATCACACATTTGTGTTGGGTAGAGCCAAATATGAAGGGAAATCGTTTTATAGAACATCTCAAAATAATGAATTAGTAGAAACAGAACAATTGGCACAAACTGTTCTTATGTGATGAAATAACTGCAAGTTACTAGTCATAATAATAGTCCTATTAGTTCACCACTAAATGGTCTTCTGTCCTGAAAGTAGCACTCAATGTATATCTTGCCCATGCACAGAAAACCTTTCCTTTTAAAGAAAAGGTTCTGCTTTTTAGATAAAATGGGCGAAAGACTGTGCATCTACTAATGTATGCTACAAGTGATTTATGTAATTGGCTACATGAAGCTACATGTTGGGGTGAAAAATTGCTAATTAGCATGGGAATGAAGGCACTTAATTCTATAAAATATAAACCAGGGTACCAACAGGTGTCAGAAGTTCCAGACAGTCATTCAGTGTACATTCCCATTTGATTTGTGTACAAAATAGGATGAAATGAAGTGACGAAATGAAATGCAATACTGAAACATTTCCCTTTCTGTATTTTCTCTTAAGATCTCATGTCAATACATTACATACTAGCTTCATATTCCAGTTGTGTTTTTAGTTTTCTTATAGCCAAAAACTTCATATCTACAGTTAGTAAAAAACAAAGATTTTTAACAAGCCTTAAATGATGTCTGTCTTCCAACTATTAATAATAAAACACAGTTCATCAAAATGACAGTCCTTGGAAAGATCATGTCAGATGTAGAACTTACATGGCAAGCAGCTGATAGTGAAGCCTCAATGTGAGGCAGCGACTATCATTATCCATGCAGCTGTGCTGACTGAGCTTCCATCGCAAAGTATTTCTTGGAATTATGAGGAAACTTTGCACTGTTTCAAGGTGAGCTGTCTGTTTACATGAGTGCATCTTGAAGTATGCATAATTTTACAAGAAGACAGCAGGTTTGTAAATTGAATGGTACTAATAGACATAATGAGATCAACATGACAATCTTAGCAGACTGGAATCTTTAAATAGTGAACCACAGTATAGCTGTGCAGCTGTAGAATTACTGGACAACTGTGAAACAGTAATTTGTTATAGATATCACAATCATATGATTGAGAGGTGCAATAAGTAATGTTATTTTATTGACATCATCGTTTTCCAGATGGATATTAAATGAGTTACAGATTTGAACAAATAGTAGTTGTGAATAATTGCATTAGAGAAACTATCAATGGAAACTGAAATTTCCTTTCCAAATTACAATCATATTGTTAAGTGTTACCTGTTTCCTGATGTGCCATCAACCAAGGATATGTGTCCACCATGTACATGCACTGTGTGTTCCAGCTATGGCCAGGGGTGTACATTTGTCCAGCCACCCACTGAGTTATGAATTTGGCAGTTTTCAACATTCCTTAAAATATACTTTCAGCCATGCCTTAGCAGTAAAATTTTTGACAATGTGTTTCTTTTGGTTGGTTTTCCTGTACAAAAGATCTAAGGGCAGGCTTTGACATGTTGGATCGTATTGTTTCCTTGTCTGCAATGGTTTACTGAAGCAGGTCACCTCTCAGAGTCAACAGTTCAAAATTTACAACTATTGAAGGAACTGGCAACATGCTTGCATCATGGTAGATCTGTTGTCTGAAAACCACAAGTGCCACAGTCTGCAGTCAAATCACATAGAGAAAAATTTCCCAGGAACATGGTGAAGTCCTCTTCGCTTCCATGCCACTATGTTTAGTGGGACTAACTGCAAATTCTGTATTCCTGAAAACATACTGAACTGCCACAATAGATAATGTATAGATCCATAATGATAATTATTGTGTACTGTCATTTACATTATCTGTAGTATAAAGCTAATTGCATACAAAAGTCACAAATAGTAGGGTATCAGTCTGTTAGATGTAGCTAGTGTGTGACTTCAGCTGTGAGCATGTGGTAATTATTTTTGAAATTTATGTTGTCATCTAGAGAAAGGTTCAGGTGGAGGCTGCTTGTTACAGCTTTGTTCTTATTTTCTATGTTTGTCAAATGAGTGCCAGCATACAGTAGTGAAAATCAGTAGGCCTATACAGGCATGGATATGTGTGGGAAAATTAACATTGGCATTTGAATAGTTGCACACAGTGTACATATAATAGTATGAGATCCAATATACTGACAAATGCAGTCAAAAGGTATCGCATTCAATGTCAGTAGTACAGTATGTAACAAGATATTAAGAATCCAGGTGACAGACGGTGGAACTCGGTATAGTATAAAGGCAGTCAGCTCTGTGCAGTGTTAGGCGTGTGCGCGTGTGTGTGTGTGTGTGTGTGTGTGTGTGTGTGTGTGTGTGTGTGTGTGTGTGTGTGCGTGCCTTTCCTACAGATAGGAAACCAGCACTGTTAGTGCCAGTGTGTATTGTGTACATTGTGACAGCCATGCAGAACATTTTTATCATGTGATGAAAAAGCAGAAACCAGTGTGTGAAAGGAAATGGGAATCTATAACTGTCAAACTGCCAAGAAGGTGATCCTGTCCAGTAGAATGATGTATAATTCTGTTAGATTCAGTCCACAATATGGACGGATGGAAAATACAGGCACAGTACAAAATTATCTGTGGCTTCAAAATGGTTACTACTACACAAAGCAAGAGCCACAGTCCATTATTCTTCTCAATTATTGATTTACAGTTACCAGTAACTGCCAGATGTGTATGACAAATTTTCTCAAATTAAAACATCTTGCATTCAAGTAATGACTGCAGAAACCTGCACTGTCACACCAAACATAAACAGGGTAGATTGAAGTATGCTGAAAAACATATGACATGGGATAAAGTGATCTTCAATGATGAGAAGAAGTTTAATTTAGATGATCCAGATGGATTTCAATATGACTGACGTGATGTGAGAACAGGAAGCATCTGGTAAGAATGAGCAGAAATGTTGGTAGTGGAAGCATTGTGGTATGGGCAGCATTCTGTACTAAAGTTAAATCACAAATTGCTTGGATGAACACCAGAATGAACTCTAATATATACACTGAAATGCTAGAGAAAGAATGGATTAGAATGTATGAGGATTTAGGGGATGAAAGTTTAATGTTTCAAGATAATGCATCTGTGCAGATTTCTACACAACAAAAAAGTGCTCTGGAGATAAAGATATCAATGTCTTGCCCTGGCCTGTACCTAGCCTGGGTTGGAACACCATGAAAACCTTTGGGGAACACATGCAATGCGTGTTTATCGCAATGGATGGCAATTTGAGGCTGTGAGCTGAAAAGAGCAATACAAGAAGTGTGGCTGACAATTTCACTGCAAGGACTAAAAACCCTAACAAAATCAATGGAGGTAGGATCTATGAGACTGAGCACTCAGAATTACAAGTCAGATGAATATTAAGAATTTCTAGGCTGTTTTAGCCATGTTAAACAGATTCAGAAAATTATATGGGAAAGGAAGTTGCAAAATTATTAAGTCTACCTCAAGTAAACGTGTAGAGGAGACATGATTAATTAGTAATGCTATAGAGAAATTCATATCTGGCGTGAATAAGAAGGTTTGTATAAAGCCAGTAAGACCGGCTTTGTGCAAATCACACTTTATCACTTTGGGTGAAGAAAAGACAGAGTCACTTGCGCAGTCCATGAATGCTGTGACACATTCACGTATAATAATGCCAGTGTTAAGTATCAGTGGATAACTGTTCTTGCAACTTTATATTTGTAATTAGATGTACCAAGGCGAATTAAGAGTACAAATATAAAAAAAGAACTGTTCACTTGTAATAATCTTGTAATCTTTGTAGAAAAATATATGGAAAAATGGGAGAGAATCATTTTCAATGTTACGTCCGAAATGTTTTCATATCATTTGCAAAAAATAGTTCATTGCTTTTGTTGGACTCATGGCCTGGACATAATGGCACCTTTTTCTTTAGGAGAATGATGAAAAGACTGTTAATATAATTAGAATTCCACCTGGAACTAGCAGTGTCATTCAGGCTCTCGATAAAAAATTTTTGAACAGTGTAAACCATTTTTTGGAAACTGTCACACAGTGTAACTCCCAACAGATCATTTCAGGTTTATCAGCGGAACAGTATTGTTAAACTTCAGTCATTTGTGCAGTGTCAATTTGCATTACCACACTTTTTACAAATTTGATCAAGTATGCCTACTATACAACATAGTATGCAGAACAATGGCCACAACCATTTCTTACTCCATTCCAGTTCTGTATAAATAAAACTAGTAATTACTGGGAAGTGCTTGAATGCATTAATTTTTCTTTATTAGATGTGCCTGGTATAAGGAAAATGTTTGTTTTTGTCATCCAATAGGCACTTCAAATTTTTGTGACAATTACACAGAACAGAAAAGGAACTGTTTCATTGATAGTAATATATATATTATTCAAAATTTGTCATAATAACTGTGCTACAGGAATTGTCATGAAACAACAAATTAAATTTTTAGTCAACGGAAGATGCTGGTAGTGTAGCATAATACACTGTTTTTATTTTCTTTCCTCTGCTAGTCACTTGTGTATCAGTTACATCTGCATCAGTGTAGCTGTCAATATGAACTCATCTTATTCAAAAAATTAATGATTTGAGATATTTTTTTGACTTCCCCCCTGTGACACATCGGTCCGGGCTCATCTCATCCGTACAAGCTCGTCTCTGTCGACGACGTTACAAAAAACTACGCGCAAGTGCCTGCTCGAGCTTGAACACATCGCTCGCATACACAAGGAAAACTTTGAGCTCTCCCTCCAGCTATACGAAACACAGCTCCAGCTCTTCGATGCAGCAAAGGAATTACAGACACTACAGCAGGGACATAGCAAGGTCAGTAGGTGTGCCAAATCTGCTTGCAATCCCAGCAATCGAGCCTCCGTGTGTTTACCTCCCACTACCCTTGCAACTGCGCTAATAAGACTGCCATAACGTGTACTGACAGTTCCGCAAGGCCACACCCACCTAACACGGCAGCATTTGACACTTGGCCAGACACAAGTGCGCATGCGCGACAAGCGTCACATGTTCCCGAACTGATGGCTCCTACCCCGCTCCTCGCGGACAGCACCTCAAACTCTCAAACTATGCAACTTCGGCTCCTGCACACTGCCGTGTGACCGCAATTGATGACACAAACAGTGCACTCATGCCAAGCGTTTCACCCGCGACCGTGCTGCCACAGGCCATGCCCTCGGACAATGGACTCACTAACGGCTCACGAGCTCTAACGAGCTAACCCGAACACGGTGCCACTGCTTCGAGCCGGCGGCCATCTTGTCACGTTGAGTCCTGGGACACTTCACCACCTCAGCTCCCGTCGGATCCGTCGAGTGGCTCCGAACACCATGACCATGCCTCACCTACCCCATACCCAACATTGCCGACTTTACCAGTTCCCTCGCATGTGCGACCACGTTCTCTGTCATTGATTGCAAACAGACCTACCATGAGATTCCCATGACACCTGAAGACATCGAGAAGACAGTAATCACCACCCTGATCAGGTTACTTCGGTTTCGATTCATGACCTTTGGTCTGAAAAATGCAACCCAGACCTGGCAACACTTCATCAACGAAGTGCTATTCGACCTAAAATTCTGCTTTGCCTACCTTGATGACATTCTTGTGTTCAGTTCCTCCTTCAAGGACAACAATCGACATGTGCAAACTGTTATGAACACTCTCAAGGCAGCAGGCATCGAGACCAACCAGTAAAATTTCAGCTACATCAACCCACTTTCACTTTTCTTGGTTTTCGGGTCTCTGCCGACGGCATTTCACCACCCCATGAGAAAGTACAAACAATACTATACCTACTCAGACCTTCGTCATTCAAAGAGCTCTGGCGCTTTCTGGGGATGGTTAATTATTATCGCCGACATCTACCTCGTGCTGCAGAGATTCAGGCTCCACTGACAGACGCCTTGGCAGGCACCAACACTTCTGGATCTCGGCCCGTTCCATGGACCCCTGCTATGACTGACTCTTTCACTGCACTCAAAAATCTTCTTACCGAGGCCTGCACCATTGCGCATCCTCATCCCAATGTGCAGCTTTCCATCACCACAGATGTGAGCTATACTGCCATAGGCACTGCCATAGCCAGACAATCGACGGCCAAACTTCGCCTCTGCAGTTCTTCTCGCGCAAGCTCACCAATTCACAATGGAGACATTCCACATTTAACAGGGAGTTGCTTGCGGTCTATGAAGCGATTAAGCATTTTAAGATTGACTGTGTGGGACACCCTTTCTATGTTTTAACGGAGCACAAACCACTGGCTGCAACCATTACAAACCCACCAGCTGACCCGCTTCTTCACCGCTTCAGATACATGGACTCCATATCTCAGCTCACCACCAATGTCAAACAAATAAAGGGTATTGACAATATAGTTGCTGATTTCCTTTCACAAGTCGACGCCATCCATTCGCTGTTAGACCTCTCTGAACTGCCTAACCTCCAACCCACCGATGAGGAAACACGAAATCTGATTTCAGACTCTACTTCTTCACTACACTTCATCTGCACCAGCTTCCCTGGCATTTCTGGTGAGATCTGGTGTGACAACAGTACGGGCACGTTACGCCCCTCATCCCGACCATGCTCCCTCGAGCTGTCTTCAATGCATTGCATAATTTAGCCCACTTCGGTGCTCACGCATCCGCCCACCTCATAGTGGAGTGCTTTGTGTGGAGAAATGTCAACAAGCACTGCCAGCAATAGGCACGCTACTGCGTCACGTGCCAACACTGCGAAGTACACAAGTACACTTAACCCGCCCCCTCCCCCCCCCCCCCATGCTTGGCGCCTTTTCGATCCTTCCTGGCCGTTTCCAGCATATTCATGTTGACAGTGTTGGCCCTCTCTCCCCCTCTAACGGCTTTTGTTATGTTCTCTCGTCTATCGACTGAACAACTTGCTGGGTCGAGGCTGTCCCCCTCCCCAATACTTTGGCAGAAACTATTGCTCGAGCTTTTGTCAAGTCATGGGTATCGCATTTTGCACGACTGACCAGGGCAGACAATTTGAGTCGGCCCTGGCCAACGAGATTTGTAACATTTGTTGCATCTGGCCCATCCGTACCACAGCATATCACCCGCAAAGTAACAGGCTAGTTGAGTGCTGGCATCACACTTTCAACGTAGCTCTTCGATGCCACGACTCTCTATGGATGGAGGCTCTTCCCCTTGTGCTACTCGGCATTCGTGTGATCTATAAGGAAGTCATCAAAGGCACAATAGCCGAGTTCGTATATGGCCAGAACATTGTTCTCCCTGGCAAACTTGTGAGCCCTTCCGCTTCTCTCCCTCAGTCTGACTTACCTTCCTTCATGGACCATGTCAGATGCCACTTCATCAACCTCCATATCCCTCTGCCCGCCAGCCATTCATGCCCTAAGGTTCATATCCCAAAATCTCTGGACAACTGTGAGTACGTCATGTTCTGAGATGACTGTCCGTGCTCCCCTCCAACCTCCATATACTGGTCCGTACCGAGTACTCCTGTGCTCAGCCAACGCCTATGACATCCATATGAAAAACTCAGCAGTTGCAGTCTCTCTCAACAGACTTAAACCTGCTTATGTCGAGCCGTCTTCTACACCCCTTCAGGCCATGACCATGCCACTCACTGTCGTGGCTCATGGCGCTCCGACCACTCCCTCCACATCGGACTTACACACAATCGAGTGACTTCCAGCTCCAATCGTTGAGCTCTCCTCCGACCACGCCCTCTACTCTGGTCTCACACACAATGTCGAGTGACCACATGCTCCCCATGATGAGCTTACCTATGATCACACCCATGCCACCAGGCCCTTCGCTGGTCCCTTAGACCCTTCCATCTTCATCTGCCTTGCCCTGTCGAGGATTCTCATGCCCCCCCCCCTCCCCATCTTGAACATGCCCTCTCTTGAGGTGTTTGTGCCTGTCCCCCCGGACATAATCCACGACATCTCAATAACACTGCGCGATTATACACTGTATGTTGTGTGTTTCTCTTCATCCATCTCATGACACAACCTCTGCCATTCCCTGCCACCTGGTGAAATGTGTTCCCCTCCTGCCCGACACTGACCTAGACATGCTTCATGTGTTTGCCAAGCCCACTGGAGCCATCGTCATCATTGCTCCATTCCACCAGCAAACTGCAGGCCTACCTGTCGCCGCACGACCAGCACGCCCAGTACAATGCCCGGCTCACTTCAACGACTTCTAGGTTCGATGGCCGAAGCTTCAATTCACAACATCTACCCACACAGCTCCCTGAGATGCTGTCAAGCTGACCATGGTGCCAATGAAATCAACACCAACACTGATATGCATTCATCTTTGGGCTCTAAGCATTATCTTTACTGTTCCGCCATGTCAAGTTCAGTTCTTTGTGATCCTTGTATGTGTCATGGTTAATAAACGAACTATTACTAAATGGGTGTGATTATTGGTGTATCCAACCTGGTAATCCTCGTCAATGGCTTGCTGCTGTGACACTCCTCAGTGCCTGCTATCCTGCTAAACCCAGCCACATCACAGCAAATTGCCAACTACATAATGCTGAACCAAACCTACAATCTTAGAACAACATGTACAGCAGACACACTACTAATAATATTGCAACCTATAACTCCCACTTTGGGAAACTAATAGAATTCCTCACAACTCACAATACTAGCTCTAATAAAGGAGGTACATGGTCAGTTTTTAAACAGTGTATCTCCTGCTCCAAAATTGAAATTACTCCAGCAGACTGTTGAGCCTCTCTCCAACAACCAGAATGAATGACAAATATTGTTCAATGATTTGAGTGTTATTTCTATTTTATGTTTTCCTGAGCATTGGTTACATGAAGGCATGTCAGAACTAACATGCCTCCCTAAGCTCAAATTAGGGAGCATGTTTTTCAGAGAATTATTGAAGCCTGGGGCTAGGTGCATATATGTCTGAGAAAATATAAAATTCAGCAGTGTAACCAACTTTGATAGCTTGTCCAGAGAAAGAGAAATAGAACTCTCAGTAGCTGACCTGTAAGTAAAAAATACAGTGATCATCTGTGTACACTGATCAGCCAGAACATTATGACCATCTATCTATCAGCTGATATGTTAATCTTGGACATGGGTAACAGCAGCAACACATTGGGACATGGAAGCAAAGAGGCCTTGGTAGGTTGCTGGATGGACTTCGCAACACATCTGCACACGCAAATCACCTAAATTCTGAGGAGGGGGGAAGGGACAATGAACTCTTGACACCACGTTCAATCACAACCCTGTTGTGTTCATCGGGATCAGATCTGGTGACCTGGAGGGCCAGCACATCAATTGAAACTCCCCACTGTGTTCCTCTAACCATTTCATCACACTTCTGCCCTTGTGACATGACACATTATCTTGTTGAAAAATGTCACTGCCTTCCGGAAATATGATCGTCATGAAGGGATGCACATGGTCTGCAAGCAGAGGACGACAGCCCATGGTCATCACAGTGCCATGCACCAGCATGATGAAGAAGGTATCAGAATTCAGCACACCATGCAATGCTCTGTTACTGCACCAGTGGCCAGTGCTGATGGTCATGGGCCCACTTCAGTTGTATTTGCCAGTGTTGTGGTGTTAACATTGACACATGGATGGGTCGTTGGATGTGGAGGTCTATCCTTAGGAGTGTTCAGTGCACTGTGTGTTCAGAAAGACTTGTACTCTATCCAGCATTAAAGTCTGATGTTAGTTCCGTCATAGTTCCCTTCCTGTTCTGGTTTGTCAGTCTGCCCATACTATGACATCCAACATGTGTAATGAGGGTTGGCCGCCCAACCCCCCCAACATTTGGACATGGTTTCACCTTTGTTTTACCACATGTTGAAGATACTCACCACAGCACTCCTCAAATGCCCGACAAGTCAAGCAGTTTCCAAAATGCTCACTCTGAGCTTCCTGGCCATCACAATCTGCCCTTGGTCAAACTCAGATAGATCACGCACCTTGCCTATTGTACACACGGACAGCACGCTTATTGATGCTACATGCACTGTGCATTTATCTGACCAGCAGTTATTCTTTGGCAGGTGACACTGCTATCATCTGAATGGATTTGTATCTATAGTAGGTTGGTTGTCAGTATGTTCTGGCTGATCAGTGTATGTAGTTCACTAGATGCAAAAAAAAAAAAATGTTTATATAATTGGATGGGAGAATTGTCACCACCCTCAACAACAATACGTTCATGTGTTGGGACTTCAGCATTAATATCTGAAAATACTGTAAATCTGAAGATGAAATAAGAGATTTACTTAAGTACTTTAACATAAAACCTACTGTAACTAATCTGGCTCACATGTCTAATACATCTGCAACAAACACTGACCAAGTTTTTATAAAATAGAGACAAATATCCTAAAAACACACAAGTTGTAAACAGTGGTTTTAGTGATCACCAGGCCCAAATTCTAACAATAGCTATTGCAGGAGACTAAACATTACAAAAAATAGAGCTATTGTAAGAAGTTCACTAAAGAAAATGTAGATTACTTTTATTTTCTCTTGAGATGAGTGAATTGGACTAATGTTTACAGCCCACATATAAAATGGCAACTCTGACAAATTTATAGCCATAGACAAACATATTTTTGGAAAATGAAACTGAAGCAAGTGTATTACAGCAGGCATAAAAATATCATTCCAGAATAAGAGGAAATGATAAGAACACTCAAAAGTAAACTGCAAAACTCATTTTAATAACCATTTTAGACAATGTAAAATGAATACTTACAAAATACATATCAAAAGCAAAAATAATGGAAAACACACAGTTCTAGGAACAAGACCAGAGCAGCCCATCAAATCATCAAAAAAGAGCTAATGTAAGGATGTGCAATATTAGACCACAGTAACACAGAAAATAATGAAAAGAAGTTTCCCCATCACAGTGACTAGTAGCTTTAAAAATATTTACAGGTAATCATCTGTGAGTGTTACATTCATAAAAACTACAAACGTGGCACTACTGCACTAGAAATGAAACAAACGTGAACTTGTGAATTACAGATATGTTTTAATTTCGTCAATGTCTGCCATAGGTCTTGAGAATCTGTTTGTTAGGAGACTAATACCCTTTGTTAGTAAGGAAATGGATTAACAATTGGCAGGGCAATACAGTATTCCTTGACAGTAGCAAGGTCTTAACACAAGTGAACGTGACATTCTGTTGCAGAAAACTAAGATAATTATGGAATTTGATGACCAGAAAATAGATGGATCTGTTCTCACATCCATGATCGTCAACAAGTCAGTCAAATAAAATACAAAGTTGAGGAAAGACACAAAATTTCTAATTTTTATAGTAATGTGCAAAAAATTCAAATATTGAGTATCCCAAGGAACAGTTTTTGGACCCATACCCCGTTCTTTATGGTCAATCACTAGTAGAAAAGTCTACTCAAGGGACCACAGGAACCTCGGTAAAACTTAACTAAAAATGGAGAATGTTGTATATGAGAAAAAGTACCCCCACAGCTGTATCTTGAAAATGTCTGCCGTCTCATACAACTAGTTTTGGTGGTACATTACCACCATCCTCAGGACCCACCACTGCCAAAAGAGTATTAGATTTCCTCAAAACATATATTGAGAAATCCTTGCTATTAGTACATGTGGGCTAACTTTCCTCATGAGTTTCTACTCCGTAACATGTTATCCATCAAGACAGTGTCGAGTAGAGACTCCTGAGGAATGCTAGCCCATGTGTACTAAGAACAAGGCCTCCACAACAAATGTGCCAAGGAAATCTTATACCCATTTGGCAGTTGTTCAACTGCTCTTCCAGGTCCTTTACTGTCTCTTTTATTTCTTCTCCATGGATTTTAATACCTACTTCGAATTTTTCTTTTGTTTCCTTTACTGCTTGCTCAATATGCTGATTGAATAACATCGGGGATAGGCTACAACCCTTCTCACTCCCTTCCCAACCACTGCTTCCATTTTCATGGCCCTCGACTCTTATAACTGCCATCTGGTTTCTGTGCAAATTGTAAATAGCCTTTCGCTCCCTGTATTTTACCCCTGATACCTTCAGAATTTGAAAGAGAGTATTCCAGCCAACATTGTCAAAAGCTTTCTCTGAATCTACAAAAGCTAGAAGCATAGGTTTGACTTTCCTTAATTTATCTTCTAATACAAGTCATAGGGTCAGTATTGCCTCACGTGTTCCAACAATTCTACGGAATCCAAACTGATCTTCCCCAGGGTCGACTTCTTTCAGTTATTACATTCGTCCGCAAAGAATTCTTTTTATTATTTTGCAACTGTGACTTATTAAACTGATAGTTCGGTAATTTTCACATCTGTCAACACCTGCTTTCTTTGGAATTGAATTATTATGTTCTTCTTGAAGTCTGAGGGTATTTCGTCTGTCTCATACATCTTGCTCACCAGATGGTAGAGTTTTGTCAGGGCTGGCTCTCCCTAGGCTATCAGTAATTCTAATGGATTGTTGCCTACTCCCGGGGCCTAGTTTCGACTTAGGTCTTTCAGTGCTCTGTCAAACTGTTCACACAGTATCATATCTTCCATTTCATCTTCAGCTACATGCTCCTCCATTTCCATAATATCGTCCTCAAGTACATCGCTCGTGCATAGCCCCTCTATAAACTTCTTACACTTTTCTGCTTTCCCTTCTTTGCTTAGAACTGGGTTTCCATCTGAGCTCTTGATATTCATACAAGTGGTTCTCTTTTCTCCAAAGGTCTCTTTAATTTCCCTGTAGGCAGTATCTATCTTACCGCTAGTGATTTATGCCTCTACATCCTTACATTTGTCCTCTAGCCATCCCTGCTTAGCCGTTTTGCACTTCCTGTCGATCTCATTTTTGAGACGTTTGTATTCCTTTTGGCCTGCTTCATTTACTTCATTTTTATATCTTCTCCTTTCATCAATTAAATTCAATATTTCTTATGTTACTCAAGGATTTTTATTAGCCCTCATCTTTTTACCTACTTGATCCTCTGCTGCCTTCACTATTTCATCTCTCAAAGCTACCCATTCTTCTTCTACCGTATTTCTTTCCCCCATCCTTGTCAATCGTTCCCTAATGATCTCCCTGAAATTCTGTACACCCTCTGGTTCTGTCAGTTTATCCAGGCCCCATCTCCTTAAATTCCCACCTTTTTGCAGTCTCTTCAGTTTTAATCTACAGTTCATAACCAATAGTTTATGGTCAGAGTCCGCGTCTGCCCCCGGAAATGTCTTACAATTTAAAACCTGGTTCCTATATCTCTGTCTTACCATTATATAATCTATCTGAAACCTTCCAGTATCTCCAGGCCTCTTCCATTCAAATAACTTTCTTTCATGATTCTTAAACCAAGTGTTTGCTATGATTAAGTTATGCTCTGCGCAAAATTCTAGCAGGCGGCTTCCTCTTTCACTCCTTACCCGCATTCCATATTCACCTACTACGTTTCCTTTTCTTCCTTTTCCTACTATAGATTCCAGTCACCCACGACTATTAAATTTTCGTCTCCCTTCACGATCTGAATAATTTATTTTATCTCATCATACATTTCATCAATCTCTTCATAATCTGCGGAGCTGGTTACCATATAAACTTGTACTACTGTGTTAGGCGTGGCCTTCATGCCTGTCTTGGCCACAATAATGCGTTCACTATGCTGTTTGTAGTAGCTTACCTGTGCTCTTATTTTTTTATTCATTATTAAACCTACTCCTGCATTACCCCTATTTGATTTTGTATTTATAACCCTGTAGTGACCTGACCAGAAGTCTTGTTCCTCCTGCCACCGAACTTCACTAATTCCCACTAAATCTAACTTTAACTTATCCATTTCACTTTTTAAATTTTCTACCCTACCTGCCCGATTAAGGGATCTGACATTCCACGCTCCGATCCGTAGAACGCCAGTTTTGTTTCTCCTGATAACGACGTCCTCCTGAGTAGTCCCTGCCCGTAGATCCGAATGGGGCTTTCAGCCATTCGCAGTATCAGCACAGCAAGGCCGGTTGGTTAGTGTTATAAGATCAGATCAGTCAATCATCCAGACTTTTGCCCCTACAACTACTGAAAAGGCTGCTGCCCCTCTTCAGGAACAACACGTTTGTCTGGCCTCTCAACAGAAACCCCTCCGTAGTGGTTGCACCTACGGTACGGCTATCTGTACCGCTGAGGCAGGCAAGCCTCCCCACCAATGGCAAGGTCCATGGTTCATAGGGGAGGGGTGCGGGGACTAGGTGCATAATAACATGTAAATGATTACGACTGAATTTCTGTGTGAACCTCTAAATTCTGGAGAACGTCGTTTCAGATCCCTGTTCGGCCATTCAGATTTAGGTTTTTCCGTGATTTCCGTAAATCTCTTGAGACCAAATTTGATTGTCTTCCTTGTGCTGTGCGATTGTGCCCAGTGAGTTAATGTATATACAGTAGCTTGTGATTTTGATAATGATAATATTTAACAGCATCACCTTCAGCACCTTCTAAAGGACACTAGAGAAAGTTTTTTTCTTGTTTTATCTTTCGTACATTGTAATTTCAGCAGAGTAGATTTGCGCCTCCCTTACCGCGGCGATCGGAAGTTAGAGCTCTTTCTGCGGCGTGCTTGCTGTTTATTACTTAGTCTCTGAGACTGATTGGGTTAGTACAGTTTTTACTGATTTGAAGTAGTTGTACGTAAATACGTAATTGGAAATGGATAGCGACTGTGCTTGTTGTATTCAGAAAGTTAATTTGCCAGTAGGTCCTTAATAGAAGGTACAGTTCACCTAAAGATAAGACTCCTTATTGTTCTGGGCAATAACGAGATAAATGACTACCATCACATAATACACTATAATGGTACCACTGGTTGTTTTACTTAAGGAGCGTCTGATAACCACACACATTCCGATTCTCACGCAGGAAGCGGTATATTGCCTACTGGAGAGCACAGTTTTTCCGGCTTTGCTAACGAACAGGTGTGGAGTGACCTACGAGCTGAGGTCGTTGCTCCACACTCCAACAATGCACGGAAGAAAATACAGTTAACTGACTCGAAATAAGAACTGTGTGCTGGACTGAAATGGAATCGAACTTTTTGTCTGTAACTTGTTTCCGTTGTGGCTGGATGCTGGTGGGTTGGCTGGTGTTGCGAGATGGCAGCTGTATGTAGGGGCGCAGCTACCTATCTACTTCCAGGTAGGCTGCACTGCTCCCCATAACGTTGCGGTAATGGCGGCTGTGATGTGCCAGGTGTTTGACAACCTGTGGCGGCTTGCGTTACTGCGGCGTCTTCTGAACTTAAGTAGGCTGGGTTGCACCGGTCGACGAATACTACTGTGTCTACCAGCCTGCCCGTCTAGCTGCGTGGTGTAACGCGCTCCTTCCCGAGCGGGAAGGCGTGCTGGTCCGCAGCACGAATCCGCCTAGCGGATTAGTGTCAAGGTCCGGTGTGCCAGTCAGCCTGTGGATGGTTTTTAAGGCGGTTTTCCATCTACCTCGGCGAATGTGGGCTGGTACCCCTTATTCTAGATCCCCAGTTTAATACACAATACACTGTGTCCACCCCTTTAATGCGGAGAGTGAGCGTCTTATCATTTCATCCTGCAACTGTGTAAAGGCATTGATAGGACGGCTCCAGTGTGCTGCACCGTGGGCCGCGTTGGGTTTTCTGTGCCATATAGCTCCACTCGGTTGCACGGCCTCCATTTGCCTTCAGATTTTGGAGAGGAAATCTTGAGTAGAGTACAAAGGGGACGGTTGTTTTTTGAAAAACTCTCCTGGTACAGGCAAAAGTTCTCAATACACCAGTTTACCTTGGAGGGTGGAGGGGGCAGATGTGGCTGATTGTCTTCTTTTAATGCATTGCACAATCCCAACAGCACTACTGGAAGGGTGTCAATCCACGAATCCGTCATATGGTATGTTATAAAGGCTTTCAAGGAACGGTATATGAACTCCACAATGCAGTTTTGCAGCTGTGTGATACAGTGAAGTTCTTGTCCCGTACAGCTGGGTCACTGCACAGTATATTTCTGTATCCCACTGCCAATCCTGGTCGACAGTCTCTTGCTGGGGACAGCAATAATGTGAAATCCGTCTGCAGCCAATAATGTGAAATCCATCTGCAGCTGAACATGTGTATCGCAGTTGGTACTTCCAGTGGAATACATTCACCCAACTGGTGTATCTTCAATCATCGTGAGGCAGTATCGGCAGTTACGTGCGACTGGGACTGGGACTGGTCCTACAAAGCCCAAGTATACATGTAAGAATCATGTCTCTCGGATGTTAGTTCTTTGAGAATGAGACTCGGAGGTTGTAATGTCCATTTGCATTCTGCTGTAGCGCATCACTGATAGTGCTGAATAAGGTGCCCTTCAAAATCACTGGCGAGGCATTGGCAATTGGATGTGCAAGGAGCGTGACTTGCATGAGGCTTGTTTGGTAGGCTTCAGATGGTGCTTGTATTCATCAGTTCAAGTAACAGGTGAGGTACAATGTACTTTGGAGCCAGTGAGAATGGCATAATGGCATGGAGTGGCGTTTGGGCCTCAGCAGCGTGGAGCAAGAATTGTCAGGGCAAGTTTATCTTGCAGGTACCGACGCACTTTGTGAACAGTTTTGTGACCAGGGAGGATTTAAGTGTGGCTTACGTACCAGTTGCGGAAACTCAGAATCCCAGAAATTTCACTGCATTACCACCGATGGTGCAAGCACCCAGATTGATGTGGATTCTGTAGTCATCAAAACTTGGGAAAAGTGTGAGTAGATGTCTTTCATATTTTCCTGACGATGACGATGTCTGTGTATGCAAACCAGAAGCCTAGTCCCCACAAAATCTCATCGATAAAGTGTTAGAAAGTCTGTGCTGTATTCCATAGGCCATATAACATTTATGGGAATGGATGTAGTAACTGAAGTTTTATGGGCAGTCTTCGTTGCCACAGATGGGTTTTAATAAGTTGGTACTCAAAATCTTTGATGTGGTGCACAGGTTAGAGGTCGGCAGTTGTCCAAGCGTTAAGTCCTGTGTAGGCGGCACAGGGGCGTCAGCTGTTCGGTTTCTTTGGTACCAGATGAAAGGGAGAAGCCCATTTGCAGTCTGATGGTCATGCCGTGCCTGCCTGGATCATTGTGTCGAATTCTGCTTTTGTGATGAGGAGTTTGTTGCGAGCCAGTCGTTTGGACCGCGAGAAAACAGGAGGCCCCTCGCGTTGTCCTGATGTGATGCACTGTTGAGTGGTGTGGCGGTGGGCGGCGCGTCGGGGGGGGGGGGGGGGGTGTTTGGGGGGGGAGGGCAATGACTCGTCTTTGGCGGGTCGCGTAACTGCTGCAACTTTCAGTTACGTGACCAGATCCAAAACAGGCATGTTCTCACATCATGGTTGAAGTCACAGGAAGACAGGAAAAACACCCTGATGGTAGTGTGGGTCTCATCTACAGCTACAAATCGCCACTCGAAATACTTCTATAGATCGATATTCAAATTTAAAGTCACGAACCCATATGTAGGTATGAGTGAACCATTTGTGCGTGACCACGTTAGCTACAGCAGGCACCTGAGAAACACACATATATCTGTGACTGTAACCACCAGAAACTGCATCTTAGTGGTTCTATCTGTTATCAATCACGTTGCGATAGTTGCCTGGGCCGATGTTGCTGGCAGAATTGCCCGCCAGGCGAGTGAGGCTACAGTTCGCTTTTCCTAGCCAGGAAAGCGGCGATTGCACCTCTGTGTTCTGTCGCCAAAACGACAGAGGAAAAAGCACTCATTCCAGTCTGGCGAGTGTGAGGTGCGCACGCTGTGTTGTTCATGTGATGGCGTGCTGTCTTGTAACTGCCGCCTGCCGAGTCAGCCTGTCTCTGGCGGGCGTTGCAGTAAACACCTGAGGAATAGCGGCCCCGGATACCTTGTCCGTGATCTCTGTCAACTTGCAGAACTTCACCTCTTGAGTTACAGAGAGAGAGTTTGATACTTTACTTTCCGTGCCCAGGAGAAGGACATCACACTTTTCCTCTCCTGAATTCCACAACCTTTGTGTGATCTACTGTGGCATTTAAAACATATTTCTGAGTACAAGCTGCGTCTGTGTCTTAGCATACTAGTATATGCTCCGCAGCTCTATATAACGTCTTCCTCATTCCACATGAGATCAAATTTTTTCCTTTCTGTGAGACTCCTGTTCTTAATCTATTATGGGTTCTCCAAGTAATTTAGAGTAGGTGGTGAGCACAACTCATTTATTCATTTTGAGTGTAGCCCTCTTGCTTAGGAGCACTTTACTGTCAGATGTATAAAGTCCGGCTTGACGTCTATTGGGACATCTAATGGTTGAATTCGCTGCAAAAGCTTTTTCTTGACTTCAGTGGACGTAGTGTAGGTGTGTAACTGTACATCAAGTGTTTCGGGTTTTCAGTCTGCTTCTTCTGTTCTATTTCTCCCGCCATTCTGTGTCTTATGGGTGGGGATGCAATGCCGACTGAGTGGTTGATCTTTGGGACTAAGACTGGTCTAACACACAAAATGGACTGACTTTTTTGATGCAACGACCACATGCCTGGTATGGATTGATGGTCCACAAAACTGTGCTCTATATTCTCCCACAAAGAAACAGAGACCAGCGCTATTGACTGGAGAATGTGCGAAATTTTTACCTGTGTAAATCTTGTCGACTGTCTCAAGATGTTTCTGCTGCAGATTTTTGCTTTAAAACCTGTACAGTACGTTATAAAAAAAAAGGATGCGATTCAGAGTAAGTCTCAGGCATATTAGGATCTCACAGGGCTGAATAACCCATAGTCTCCACTTAATATTCAGTTTTCTTTCAGCGTCTCTGTTTCTTAAGTGGAAAGCACATCCTTGAGTCTTCTCTAGATTGAGCTTGAGATGATTCTCCCCATTCTCAGCCATTCAAGTGCGTTGCTTATTTTAACTTCAACTTTCCATAGGTCCTCCCTTGGGTCGTCACAGCTGTTATCTTAATAGATAATTGCCTTGGATCTGGAAGGTCTTGTTGATCTACATTTGCATCATACTCTGCAAGCCACCTAACGGAGTGTGGCGGAGGGTACTTCTCGTACCAATAACTGATTCGCCTCCTCTGCTCCACTCGCGAATGGCGTGTGGGAAGAATGATTATCGGTAAGTCCTTGTAGTTGCTCTAATTTCCCGAATTTTCTTGTTGTGACCATTTCGTGAGATGTATGTGGGACGAAGTAATATGTTTTCCGACTTTTCCCGGAAAGTGTCTCTCCTAATTTCAATGGTAAACTTCTCCGTGATGCACAACGTTTCTCTTTTAGCGTCTGCCACCAGAGTTTTTTGAGCATCTCTGTATTGTTCTTGCACCGACCAAACGATCCCGTGACGAAACGTGCCGCTCTTCGTTGGATCTTCTCTCTCTCTTCTACCAGTCCTAACCCAGCAAAGGATCCCAGACTGTTGAACAATACCCAAGAATAGGTCGATAAAGCGCCTTGTAAGCCACTTCCTTTGTCGATGTGTTACATTTCCTTAAGATTTTTCCTGTGAATCTCAGTGTGGCATCTGCTTTTCCTCCGATCTGTTTTTTGTGTTCATTCCACTTAAGGTCGCTCTGGATAGTTACTTCCACATATTTTACAGTAGATATTGTTTCCAGCAATTTGATCACTCATATAGATGTTGTGGTCTAGGCGTAGCGTCTTTGATTCATAATCAAATACGTCTTCTATCCCAGGTTCGAATCCTGCCGCTACATTAATTCTGATTAACAATCAGCAGTGACAGCCGAAGAATTCCGGCGTAAGAAGTCACCCTAATTCTGCCAACGGCCTTACCAAAGAGGGCGGAAGAGCGGACAGAGGTTCAGAGCACTCTCTGTCCTAGGGATGGGAAACTGCTGCTAAGGTCGGAACAATCAGCAATGATCAACGGCATGAGGATGCAGAAGGCATTGGAAACCACTGCATTCAAGACGCGTAACATGTATCCACAGGACATGTGGCCTGTAATTGAAGAAGTGTCACGATGATCTCTCCAGTGGCAAAAGATTCCGGAATAGTCCCCCATTCGACTCTCCGGGAGGGGACTGCCAAGGAGGAGGTTACCATGACAAAAAGGCTGAATAATCAACGAAAGGATAACGTTCTACGAGTTGGGGCGTCGATTGTCAGAAGCTTGAACGTGGTAGGGAAACTAGAAAATCTGAAAATGGAAATGCAAAGGCTCACTCTAGATATGGTAGGGGTCAGTGAAGTGAAGTGGAAAGAAGACAAGGATTTCTGGTCAGATGAGTATAGGGTAATATCAACAGCACCGGAAAAGGGTATAATGGGAGTAAGATTCCTTATGAATAAGAAGATAGGGCAGAGAGTGTGTTACTGTGAATAGTTCAGTGGCAGGGTTTTTCTTATCAGAATCGACAGCAAACCAACACCGACAACGATAGTTTAGGTTTACATGCCGACGTCGCAAGCAGAAGATGAAGAGATAAAGAGTATGAGGATATTGAAATGGTAATACAGTATGTAAAGGAGGATGAAAATCTAATAGTCATGGGGGACTGGAATGCAGTTGTAGAGGAAGGAGTAGAAGAAAAGGTTACAGGAGAGTATGTGCTTGGGACAAGGAACGAGAGAGGAGAAAGACTAATTGAGTTCTGTAACAAGTTTCAGCTAGTAACAGCGAATACTCTGTTCAAGAATCACAAGAGGAAGAGGTATACTTGGAAAAGGCCGGGTAATGTGGGAATATTTCAGTTAGATTACGTCATGGTCAGACAGAGATTCCGAAATCAGATACTGCATTGTAAGCTGTACCCAGGAGCAGATATAGACTCAGATCACAACATAGTAGTGATGAAGAGTAGGCTGAAGTTTAAGACATCAGTCAGGAAGAATCTATAGGCAAAGAAGTGGGATACGTAAATACTAAGGAATGACGAGATATGGTTGAAGTTCTCTAAGGCTATAGATACAGCAATAAGGAATAGCTCAGTAGGCAGTACAGTTGAAGAGGAATGTTAGTTCAAATGGCTCTGAGCACTATGACACTTAACATCTGAGGTCATCAGTCCCCTAGAACTTAGAACAACTTAAACCTAACTAACCTAAGGACATCCATGCCCGAGGCAGAATTCGAACCTGCGACCGTAGCGGTCGCGCGGTTCCAGACTGAAGCGCCTAGAACCGCTCGGCCACACGGCCGGCGAGGAGGAATGTGTATCTCTAAAATGGGCCATCACAGAAGTTGGGAAGGAAAACATAGGCACAAAGAAGGTAACTGCGAAGAAACCTTGAGTAATAGAAGAGGTACAAAGAAGGTAACTGCGAGGAAACCGTGGGTAATAGAAGAAATACTTCAATTGATCGATGAAAGGAGGAAGTACAAAAATGTTCCGGGAAACTCGGGAATAGAGAAATACAAGTCGCCGAGGAATAAAATAAATAGGAAGTGCAGGGATGCTAAGACGAAATGGCTGCAGGAAAAATGTGAAGACATCGAAAAAGAAATGATTGTCGGAAGGACAGACTCAGCATACAGGAAAGTCAAAACAACCTTCGATGACATTAAAATCAAGTGTCATAACATTAAGAGTGCAACGGAAATTCCACTGTTAAATGCAGAGGAGAGAGCGGATAGGTGGGAAGAATAAATTGAAAGCCTCTATGAAGGGGAAGATTTGTCTGATGTAATAGAAGAAGAAACAGGAGTCGATTTACAAGAGATAGGGGATTCAGCATTAGAAACAGAATTTAAAAGAGATTTGGAGGACTTAATATAAAATAAGGCACAAGGGATAGATAACATTGCATCAAAATTTTTAAAATCGTTGGGGGAAGTGACAACAAAACGACTATTAACATTGGTGTGTAGAATGTATGAGTCTGGCGACATATCATCTGACTTTCGAAAAAGCATCATTCACACAATTACGAAGACGGTAAGAGCTGACAAGAGCGAGAATTATCGCACATTCAGCTTAACAGCTCATGCATCCAAGTTGCTTACAAGAATAATATACATTAGAATGGAAAAGAAAATTGAGGATGCGCTAGATGACGATCAGTTTGGATTTAGGACAGGTAAAAGGCACGAGAGAGGCAATTCTTACGTTGTGGTTAATAATGGAAGCAAGACCAAAGAAAAACCAAGACACGTTCGTGGGATTTGTCGACTTGGAAAAAGCGTTCGACAATGTAAAATGGTACAAGATGTTCGAAATTCTCAAAAAAATAGGGGTAAGCTATAGCGAGAGAAGGGTCATATACAATATGTACAACAGCCAAGAGGGAATAATAAGAGTGGACGACAAAGAACGAAGTGCTCGTATTGAAAACGGTGTAAGACAAGAATGTAGCCTAAATCCTGTACTGTTCAATCTGTACATCGAGGAAGCAATGATGGAAATAAAAGAAAGGTTTAGGAGTGGAATCAAAATTCAAGGTGAAAGGATATCAATGACACTATTCGCTGATGACATTGCTATCTTGAGTGAAAGTGAAGAAGAATTACTTGATCTGCTCAACGGATTGAACAGTCTAATGAGTACAGAGTATGGCTTGAGAGTAAATCGAAGAAAGACGAAGGTAATGAGAAGTAGTAGAAATGAGAACAGCGAGAAACTTAACATTAGGATTGATGGTCACGAAGTAGATGCAGCTAAGGAATTCTGGTACCTAGGCAGTAAAATAACCACTGACGGACGGAGCAAGGAGGACATCAAAAGCAGACTAGCAATGGCAAAAAGGGTATTCCTGACCAAGAGAAGTCTACTAGTATGAAATATCGGCCTTAAATGGATGAAGAAATTTCTGAGAATGTACGTCTGGAGTACAGACTTGTATGGTAGTGAAACATGTACGGTGGGAAAACCGGAACAGAATTGAATCGAAGCATTTGGGATGTGGTGCTACAGACGAATGTTGAAAATTAGGTGGACTGATAAGGTAAGGAATGAGGAGGTTCTGTGCAGAATCGGAGAAGAAAGGAACATGTGGAAAACACTGATAAGGAGAAGGGACAGGATGATAGGACATCCGTTAAGACATGAGGGAATGACTTCCATGGTACTAGAGGGAGCTGTAGAGGTCAAAAACTGTAGAGGAAGACAGAGATTGTGATACATCCAGCAAATAATTGAGGATGCAGGTTGCAAGTGCTACTCTGAGATGAAGAGGTTAGCACAGGAGAGGAATTGGTGGCAGCATCTATGACCACACACTGCCTTAGGTAATCCACTCTTCTGGTTTCTGCAGCAGCTCTTCTTACCTTTTAGCGTTTGTCATGTCATCTCTGTTTCACCATTCTTAAGTAGTTGATGAGCTATTTCATTCGGCGTTACTCTCGTGAATTCCTCTAGTGACTTTTTAGGATCATTGCTTAGATTTTTAATTAGTTTCCATGCCCTCCTACCGTTTTGATCCATATCTAGATCAGCTAAAGGATCTGACCCTTTTTACCTTCTGTGATATGTCAACAATTTCACCTGTTGAATGGTGTTTTCAGCTAGTGGATATCTTTCACATTTATCTTGATAGGTCTCAAGTAGGCTAAGTATGTCTGGTTTAAGGCCTGTATGTTATTTAGTTCGGCACCCACGAGGTATGTGTTTCTGAGCGATCTTTTTTATTAGTGCTGCGAAACCCTCATTCGATTTAGCAGTGGCTTCAAGTTTTGGAGCTGCACTATCGAGTCCTTTTCAAAAAGTTTCCCAGCGCGCCTTTTTCAATTTGAATTGTCATTTAAAGGAACTTCTTCTGGGCTGATAACTCCAGCCACTGTACAGATTATGGGATTTTTTTTTTGTTTTCCATTCCTCGACTGTTGTTACCAAAAGTTGAGCTGCTTGCGCACTGATAAAACATTATCCGGATTATAGCCCTTGCGCCATCTTCCACTTCGAAAAGATGGTCTCAGTTTCGGGTCATCTTGAGTCTCAGGCTTTCCCTTTCCACCCAGCTCTCCAGCTCATCTCCATTGTTGTCTGTAAGCCCAGCTTGAGCTTCTGCAATTGAAATCTCCCAACACAATCTTGATACTCTTTGAGTTGCATTTAATGGGTTCATCGAAACTGAAGTCTGCATTATGTGTTTTGTAGACAGATGTTATTATGCAGCTTACTAGCTCTGTTGGTAGCAGTTCTATATTGTCCCAGCATGTCAGACTTTCAGATTTAACGAACCCTGGCATTATAGACTCATCTTCCATATTGTTCATGGTGACTTTCTAGGACAAATCAAGTTCCTTCAATTTTTGCGGATCTCCACAGAGCCAGGTGGAGCCAGGGTGACGACTGTGGCTCTGGTAGAACTGATGTTGACAGTTGGTGAGCGATCAACAGGCAGGATGCCTGGGCACGCACTTCCCTAGAACAACTCTTGCAGATAAGTTCATAGTTGTTCCTAGTGCCGCTGCTGCAGCGTGCCCATCTCTTTCATGTGCTGCACCTACAGTAGCAGCTGCTGTTGCCGTACAGTTGTTCCTGGTGTTGCAACTGTTGCTTTACTTGTTCCATTGTTTTTGTTGCTGTTCTAACTGTTACACGATACTGTCCTCGAAGTGACCACTTTTTAGGACATAATAAATGGCACTCTTCACCTAAAGATAAGTTTCATTATAGATCTGCCAAATAACAAGATAGATGACAACTGTTACATAAAATAAAATTCCTGACAAAAATAGTGAAGCACCCAGAAGGCATGGTTAGATCTCAGCAGGGCCGACGCAAGACCAAGTGCCGCTCCGTGCGAGCTGCTAAATTGCCGCCCCCCCCCCCCCCGTTTTTTTTTTCTTTTTTACAAAACGTGTGTGGAATTTTATTTAAACAAATCTGTAGGAAATGTCAGCAATCAATAGCAATTTTTGTTTGTACTTTTCAGATCTACCTAGATTTCGGCCACTGAGTGGCCAGTCTAAAAATGGTACAAATGGCTCTGAACACTATGCGACTTAACTTCTGAGGTCATCAGTCGCCTAGAACTTAGAACTAATTAAACCTAACTAACCTAAGGACATCACACACATCGATGCCCGAGGCAGGATTCGAACCTGCGACCGTAGCGGTCACGCGGTTCCAGACTAAAGCGCCTTTAACCGCACGGCCCCACCCGCCGGCAGTGGCCAGTCTCAAACCTTTTAATATGTGCTTACATCCAAACCGTCTAACATTACCACGGATAAGTGTTTCCCGGCGATGAAGTAAGAAGTCAATACACTTTACCTATGAAGGAAGGCATGAGACAATAGATGACCCAACAAAACGTTACAAGATTGAATTCTACTATTATCTTTTAGATATAGTAACCACATCTTTGGATGAAAGGTTCAATCAACTGAAATCTCATCGAGATTATTTTGATTTTCTCTACGACATCGGCGAGCTGAAGAATGCACCTCCTGACAGCCTGGACACATAGTGTAGAAACCTCGCAGCGATTTTGCAAGATGATGAGTCAAGCGACATTGATGCACTGGAGTTGAGGGAAGAACTAAAAGTGCTTTCAACATTGTTGAAACCTGGAATAGGTCCAAAAGAGACTCTAAAGTTTATAGGAAGATATAATTTTTGCCCTAATGTTAACATTGCTCTGAGAATTCTCCTAACACTCCCAATGACAGTAGCGAGTGGAGAGAAGAGTTTCTCAAAACTGAAATTGATAGAGAATAACGATGATGGGATGTTGGGCTTATAGATATGAATGATGGACGTGGATCGATAGTACTTGTATGTAGTTTGGGAACGCACAACAATGCGAGCATATCCGCCGCATGGTCAAAACACAGTCCTGTCACAGTAACTCAGTTCACTCTGTTTCTAGACAGGCTGCAGAAGGTGGCGGATATGGCTTTGTCCGACTTATGCTCAGTTCCGACTTAAAATGGCATGATCACATGCGCAAAGCTGTATAAATGGGAGCAGTTGCAAGATGTGTAGGGACTAACTAAGACCATGTTGGATTTTTACTGCAGCAGATAGGTTCGAGAAAGGTGGTTCATTTCGAGATATGATTCAATTGTGGCTGTGATCCTTCTCAATGAGTCATCGCGTTTAACTCAGTGGATATATATAACGGAACATCTGACATGGTATCGAGGCAGAATACGTTACACATACTGGATAAATATCTAGCGGCGTGAGGGATTTGCAAATACTGGTCACATGCTGCGTTCCTTAGCCGAATGACTTTCAAAATTCATCGGGCGGGTGTGTGATATGTCCACATTTGAGGATCAGGTTTATAAAGTATATCTGTTTGCGTAAAGGAAATGTCTATGTGCTGTTGTAGGGAGGGTCTGGATTCAAATAGCGCATATGAAGACCTACAGACCCATTCCTGAAATAATGCAATCAAGACATGCAAGGACAGTCCACAGCCCCCAGTCCATTGAGTACAGAGGAGGTAGTGATAAGTGACGTATACCTCAGATGTCAAACCACGCACAGCCCCTGCTTGGCTTCTGCAAGCATGAGGTAGCCGCACCTCCCACTCATACATAATACAGCTTTTGAGACATTGTATCCCAGGATTGGTAGCTCTTGCTTGGCAAAAAAACGTTTATCCAGATTTACCATGATTCCAAAATCTTTATCAGGAGGTAGGCATCGTGGGTTTGCGGCCACTCGATGCCCAGTAGTCGAGGGATTGAAATGTCGTGTAGAGTGGCAGCGGTTTTTTCAGGCCAGCGCTGGATCAGTAAGCACAGGATACTTGCTTAGCAGCTGTACACCAAGATCGTTGGCCTCCAGCGCGCGGGCAAGCGAGGGAGGGACAGCGGAGCAAGGGTTCCTTATAGCGGTTGCACGCTGAAGGTCATGAATTGAGGCGTGTGTGGTCGATAAGTCTTCAGCCACGGCAGGCAATTCGCAGCGTAATTCTGCATTACTGTCGCGCAAGCTAGCCCTGGCACTCATTATTGCATTGCTGTGGGATTATATTTCAGATATTTGAGCTACTCACATATGACAGCCCTTCTGTAGCTTTGTTGTCTCAGTGGAAGAACGAATCGACACCTTCCTGCATGCCACGCGGATGTGTGGTCTGAGTGGATATGGAAACGGTAACGAATCCTGTTGATGCACTAAGTCTGGCGCGGTTGTTGTGGTCGTCTTCGAGTGATGGGGCTTGGTGGTATCACTCAACAATGCAATCTGATTTGGCAGAGGTAGGAGGAGAGTATGACACTTTGTAGAGACATTGATGCACTACATGTAGAATGACAGAAAAATGACTCTAAAAACCCGGGCCTAAGATTGCGTCTATGACATCAGCAACCACAAAAGTCCAGGTGGATTGTAGCTTACGGCGGAAATCCAGAGTCAACTGCACTTTTTCAAATGTTCCAATATGTGAGCCATCAGCTGCTGTGAGAATAGGTACTTGTTCACTAGAATGGCACACAGTATGTGACTTGTGCTAAACGCTAATTTCAGAGCCTGAATCCATCAAGAAAGTGTCTCCAGTGCACTTGACCATTAGGAAAAGTCTTTGTGATCCTGTCACCTAGGATACTGTTCCGTCGTGTTTGACTTGCAGGTGCTTTAACTGACCTCGAGAAGTATGTGCACCTACTGGCATTCGTCTGGGAAGTTTGGGTAATCATATGGTTTGGTACAATGTCGAGTTGCTTTTCTGAACCATTTGTGAAACCAGCACCGACTGCATACACAGCTATTATTAGAAGGTGGGCGAGTGGTATCTTCATGTCGCTGCAACTAGGCGTTAAGACCGGCGAGTTCAGTGATGAGATGGGCCATAGACAGCATCAGAGTGGATAGCAGCGGAGAAACAGTGCCCCTTGAAACAAATGAGGCCACAATGCTTGGTTCAGGGCTGCCCACCATAACTTCAGAGTTCATTCACACAAACTGGATCTGCATAAGCAATCGCCACAGAGTCTGCTTTTCACACTAGTTCACCAATGGGAAGGTCAGGGAAAAGCTGATAATATTATCCGAACATGTGGAGGCAAATGCTGGAACCCAAGAGGCTTCAGTGATTGTTCAGATTTCAGGCCTTGTCCTGCCAACGTGTGTAGGGAACAGAGCACTTTGAAGGGGTAAGTACCAGCTACTACCTCACTCTCCGTGTTTTTTTGCAAAACGCAATTCTGCAGATGGCATAAAATGTTCCAAATTAGCATCCTGAAAAAAGGCAAAAGATTGTTTGTCAAATACATCCGCCAGTTGTTCACTATATAATCATAAGATCTACTTGCCAAATAACAATAATAAATTTCTGCATGTCAGAATCGACACCGCGGAAGCAAAATATGGCGGTGACTTGCATTGAGCACAACTGTTCGATGGTTAGCCAGGAAAGTGGAATTTTTATATTCCCAATTCTCATGCGAATACTGTTATCAACAACTGTAACTGGTGGCTGAGTTAATCCCTATTGTGAGGTTTGAGACTCTTCTTTCAAAAATATGGTTCAAATGGCTCTGAGCACTATGGGACTTAACTGCTGTGGTCATCAGTCCCCTAGAACTTAGAACTACTTAAACCTAACTAACCTAAGGACATCACAAACATCCATGTCTGAGGCAGGATTCGAACTTGCGACCATAGCGGTCACGCGGTTCCAGACTGTAGCGCCTAGAACCGCACGGCCACTCCAGCTGGCAGGCTCTTCTTTAATAGAGATGGTGGGCTCCACAGTGGTGCATAGTATGTATCGGAATGCATGTAGAAAGTAAACTGTTGAGCTTGGGGTCACCACTTGTGGGAGGAAGGAAAATTGGGTTTAAGGTTCTGTCGTCTTTGTCCTCATTAGAGATGGCGCACAAGCTCAGATTGTGTCAAAGATGGCGAAGGAAATCAGCCATGCCCTTTTAAAGGAACCATCCTGGATTTTGCCTGGAATGATTTAGTGAAATTGTGGGAAACCCAAATCTGGATGGCCCAATGGAGGTTTGAACCGTTATTCAAATGGTTCAAATGGCTCTAAGCATTATGGGAATTAACATCTGAGATCATCAGTCCCCTAGACTTAGAACTACTTAAACCTACCCTAAGAGCAACATGCACATCAGTTCCCGAGACAGGATCCGAACCTACGACTGTAGCAGTCGTGTGGTTCCGGACTGAAGTGCCTAGAACCGCTCAGCCGCAAAGGCTGGCTGAACCGTTGTTCTCCTGAGTTCAGTGTGCTAGCCACTGTGACACCTCGTTAGGTACGGTACCACTTGTGCGTTCCAGTGGTATACTATTCATTCGAAGTATGCACACAAACAATTTAATTACTCACTAAATACACTGATACAGAATACACCACACATGAGACACCCATGTAATAGTGTGTCCATAATCCAGTCTCAAAGAACACAAAACAGAAAAGATAATACACTTTATGCAATAGTCTAGCTTTTGATGGTCCATCATGTCAAATCAAGCATGCTGCAGTAGCTAATAGCAATCATCTAGTACTGTTCACAACAAAATGTGCAAATTTTAAAACTTTCATGTACAGAATGTCACTTGAATTCAATTTTTTCTGTCAATAACAAGTTGCTAACTGTAACTCTTCAAGTTAATGAAGTGCCAATAAATTTTTAAACTGAGGGGGGTTGGCAATTTTAATTGTTAGCCTGTAGGCATACTATAAGTTAGGAATGTCATTATTAGCAGACTTTCAGTGTTTCACTCAGGCTATAGCAGTGAAAGGACTGTTTACAACTGATGTTGTATATAAACAGTACATGAAACAGGCTTCATTCGTAGTTGTACAATGTGTAGTTTCCTGGAGTATAGAATACATCATGTATGTTTGTCATACTATATGAAGTTGCAACCTAACGATAAAGTGGTGGTTTACCTGCCTCATTGATTTGAAGGATAGATATACTACTAGCTTGTCATCATCTGAGCATTCATCTTAATTGATTCAGGGAGTTTGCAAAGAATTTCAGTCTAAATATGAATGTGAATACAATGACTAAACAGTTTAGTAAAACTGTTCTAGGGAGGTACTCCTAAACACCTGATGGCTCTGACTGATTCTAGAGACTAAATGTCAGTCTCATACTGAAACAGTATCCAATATATTTCACATATTTACATGTAGTATGCTTCATTCACGTTGAGACTCAACTGATAATCTTCGCATCAAACTCTTACCATCTATGGGTCTAATAAATTCGTAACAATATCATTTCTGTGTGTACAAGTATGTTATCTGCAAACAGCCTCACGTTTAACTATTAGGTCAAGAAACATGGCACGAACCTCAGCACTATTAACTACTATCTTCTGGATTTCAAGAATGAACAGAGGGAGCTGAATTTGAGGAAACACATAAAATCCCACCAGATGACTGAAAATCTTGAGTCTGAAGATGAATTTGCAATTGACCACCTGTTTGAAGCTCTATTATATTAATTAATAAATAATAGGTATTTCATCTGATATATTTCTTCTTAGAATTAGCATGAATTGGAAAATTTTCCAATGTTTTATTAGAAAAAATTCAGTATGTCATCAATCTGAAAACTTATTTGAACAGCACAGTGTTTTGCTGGGTATATATGGTACTATTAGAACTGCTACCTTCCTCTGACCTTTAAACTGACTTAGTATGTTATAGGGGGCCTGCAGTACAATACTGACTTCAAAACACATTGCAACTTGGCAATTTTTGTATGTACATTTCATTGCCAGAGATTAAAGATGAGGCAAGCAACAGAAAAAACCTGAGTACCAGCAGAAGTTTGAACCTTGGAGCTTCACCTCTGACACTTACCCAGTTCCTCATCAAGCCGCACCTTTTACATTTATTTTTTATTTATTCATCCAAAATGTCTTTTCAGATTCTTGGATAAACTATTTAAATACTTGTTCAGTAACCCCACAAGATGTGTGAATGGAACAGACAGACATACTGATATGTGTAACATTGCCCATGTCCAGCAGTGGTGCCTGTGATGTGAAAACTGATGATATCACAAGCTAGTTACACGGATTTCCTGACAAGACACATGTAAGGCCTCCTGACCACAGATTTTTTCTCAGTTGCTGTTACCAGACTTTGCTCACACAGGTGAACTATGACCACTACTGATGTTTACTTGGACTGATTTATATTTATGTTACATAGTGCTTTTCTTATGAACATGTGGTTTTACACCACCACCAGGCTTCATGGAATTTTGTTGAATATCATACTTACAGAATGTATATGCAGTAAAATTAATAGTACTTGGATTTATTTTAATTTCAGTCATGATAAATCACATATTAATTTTTATTTGGAACTATGGCTTATAATAATTTCTCTTGTAACACAAGGTGCTTGTGCTCAATAAATGTTGCTGGCTTAGAAGTGAGGATTACAAGAGCTTTCAGTGGCACACCTTTCATAGTCTTGTTTCAAGTTTCCTGTATTTCAAGTATGCCAAAAATTCTGCTGCTGAATGGGAGTGATCTAATAACATTGTTCTTATGGTTTTACAGAGAATTATTATCTGCTGTAGAAAACTATTGTAAACTTGTATCACACTATTTCTAATGGAAGTTTTAAAAGCTGATCTCCTTACGGACTCAACACAAAACCTTTTTCACTGCCTTGTATTATGTTCATAGATATTAAAATATTTACTTATTTGTTTCAAATTCCATCTGATATATTTACAAGTTTCTAGTATATACATAGATAGGAGTGGGAGGATTGACAACTTTTGAAACAGGGGCTTGCAAGGATCTGTTTGGCTAGTATGTTACCTTGCTCTTAAAATTCTCTTCCGAATTAAAAAAATGACTGTACTAGAGGGCATATTACCCTACTCCCATCCCCCTTATCCATACGTAATTACGTGCAGTAGGATGTTGTGGAACTAGGAAAGCAGGCAATTCAGACAGTGTGAACACTTATTTCAACAGAAATTTGTGGCTGTTCCGGTTGAACCGCCTCATGTATGGCATCACTAGTGCACCGGTAATCAAATGGCTCTGAGCACTATGGGACTCAACTGCTGAGGTCATTAGTCCCCTAGAACTTAGAACTAGTTAAACCTAACTAACCTAAGGACAGCACAAACATCCATGCCCGAGGCAGGATTCGAACCTGCGACCGTAGCGGTCTTGCGGTTCCAGACTGCAGCGCCTTTAACCGCACGGCCACTTCGGTCGGCTGCACCGGTAATCTTTCAACTTTACTTGGAACAGCTCTTGCGGGATGTTCCCAGATGTATCAACTACCTCAACAACATCATCGTCACCGGCTGTACTGTGGATGAACATCACAGTCATCTGCGACAATTATTCCTGCGCCTGTGGACTGCAGGCCTAAAATGCAACCTTGTTAAATGCTCCTTTTTTCAACCTGCTATGTCCTACCTGGGTCACATCATTTCCCAGAATGCCATATCTCCTACCTCCTGCCACGTCGCCACTATAGAGGCCCTTCCTTGTCCGAGTGATGTCCACCAATTGCGGTCTTTCCTGGGTAAAATTGTGTACTATCAAAAGTTCATTCCCTACACTGTTCACATTGCGGCGACCTTCTATCGCCTATGCTGAAATACGGTGCCTTTTCATGGGTCCTCGGCTTGTGTCGGCTTTCTGAACCTTAAAGCGAGGATTGCACTTGGCAGAGAGTCTCATGCTGTATACCCCCTCTCTTCCTCTTCTCTTGGCTATGGACACCTCAGACTTTGGTATTGGGGCTGTCCTTTCGCACCATCTACTGGATGGATCAGAATGCTCGGTGGCGTACATATCTAAATCCCTTACCGAGGCCCAAAGCAAATATTCCCAAATTGAGGAGGAGGCCCTCGCCATCCTGTTTGCCTGTACCAAATTCCGCCTGTACCTTTATGATACCTAATTTCGTTTCATCATTGACCATAAGACCCTTGTGGCCTTATTTTCACCAGCAGCTCAGTTATCCACAAAGAGTTCCCACCGTCTCCAGCGATGGGTCCTATTCCTTTAACGTTTTAGGTACACCATCCACTTCAAGCCCACTGCCCAGCATGCCAACGTCGAAGCCTTGTCTCGGCTCCCCTCCAGCCAGGATTCGACGTTCGATTCATTGGACATCCTAATTTTTCAAGTCGATGAAGACATACAGTCAGTGTTGGCGGCATTCCCCGTCACAGCTGCACAGATGGCCCCCACAACGGCCACAGATTCGCTCCTGCAACTGGTGCAGAGCTATATTCTCTGCAGCTGGCTGACGCTTTCTCTGCCTCACACCCAGGCTGACCTCCGATTCTTTTTCTCCATCTGCCATCAACCGCTAGCCATGCTCCTCCATGTGGAACATGACACCTATCCACAAGTCATCGTACCAACATACCTGTGGTCCCAGATTCTCAACATCTTACATCAAGGTCAATGGGGTATTGTCTGGACGAAAACCCTCACACCTTGCCATATCTTCTGGGTTGGCATGACAGTAGACGTGGAGAGCATGGTCCGGGGTTGTCAGCAATGTAGCAAGGCCCTTCTCGCTCTGTGCTAGTCATTCCAATACTGGCCTGCGGCTTCCCTCCCATGATAACGCATCCAGGTGGATCTCGCGTGACACTTCATTGGCGCTTACTGGTTGCTCATCATGGATGCCTACACCCAATTCCCTTTCATTGTCCAATGCTCCTCTATCATCACAGAGACTACTATCATGGCCCTGTCCAAAATATTTTCCATTGAAGGCCTACCAGTCACCTTGGCCACTGATAACGACCCGCAATTTTGCAGTCTAGAGTTCGCCAAATTCTGTCACGATAATGGTATCCACCACGTCTTTACCCCGCCTTTTCATCCACAATCCAATAGCAGGGTAGAGAGCCTTTTTTGCACCTTTAAAACTCAGATGCAGAAGTACACGGAGGACCATTCTCCGGAAGATGCTCTTACGATATTTCTCAGTTTCTACAGGACCACGCTGGTGAGTGACAAGAGTCCAGCCTGCTGCTCCATGGTCACCAAATGGTTCAAATGGCTCTGAGCACTATGGGACTTAACATCTGTGGTCATCAGTCCCCTAGAACTTAGAACTACTTAAACCTAACTAACCTAAGGACATCACACACATCCATGCCCGAGGCAGGATTCGAACCTGCGACCGTAGGAGTCGCGCGGTTCCGGACTGAGCGCCTGAACCGCTAGACCACCGCGGCCGGCTCCATGGTCACCAGCCATGAACCCTACTCCATCTCCTCCTGCCTTGCGCCCGACCTGACGCTTCCAGATATTCATCCGGCTCCAAGGTGTGGGCACACGGTTTTGGGTCCCAGCCCTGCTGGCTGCCAGTGGTCATTCTCTGGACCTGTAGTCGACAACTGTTCGATGTCTGTCCGGACGACAGGGTGGTTTTGCATCACCGCAACCAATTCCGTCCTCATTTCCTCGACCAGCCGCAGCCCCAATCACCGGATTCTCTCTCTCTCCCATTGCCGTCCTCTTCCGTGAGGCCTATGTTGCTGCCCTCTCCTCAGTTAGTGGGGGATCTTTGAGGAAATGGCCAACAGTCGCGGGCTGCTAGCCCCACATTGCCACCGCCTCCTCTGGACCTGGGACAACCCCGAGACCATCCCCAGGATCCACTTCCTGGCCCCTCTTCGGCGCCGCCCTGGTTGGACAACACAGACGTTCCCATGCTGCTTGCCCAGCCCAATGTTGCCTCGCAACTGCCACCTCTTCGACATTCCCTCAGCATCATGTGGAAGGTGGTGTCCTACTCACCAGCACTCGGTTTTCAGTGCCTCCATCAGGACGACTTTACTACCGATCAGCCTATGGCACCAGGCCACATTGGTGCTCTCTCCCGCACAGTCACCCCTGCTGCACCAGATCTTCCAAGGGGGGACAGGTGTTACGCCGTTGTCACGGTAGCCCGTGCAGGCTGGCAACACATCTAACACCACACAGGACTGAGGTTGTCTACGCCCAAGGTGTAAGCAATGGCAAACATTAGCTGTGATTGTGTCTCTTAGCTGTTATTCAGTCATTTCCATTTAGATTCCCATAAATAAAAGTTGTTTTGTAACAACTTTCGAACTGTCAGTTACAACAGTCTGAAAAGCGGATGATGATGTAGTATACAGAGAAGTTGGAGCATTAGAAAATTGCAGCAAAATGCAGGAAGATCTACAGCGGATAGGCACTTGGTGCAGGGAGTGGCAACTGACCCTTAACATGGGCAAATGTAGTGTATTGCGAATACATAGAAAGAAGGATCCTTTATTGTATGATTATATGATAGCGGAACAAACAATGGTAGCAGTTACTTCTGTAAAATATCTGGGAGTATGCGTACAGAACGATTTGATGTGGAATGATCATATAAAATTAATTGTTGGTAAGGCAGGTGCCAGGTTGAGATTCATTGATAGGGAGAGTCCTTAGAAAATGTAGTCCATGAATAAAGGAGGTGGCTTACGAAACACTCATTCGAACTATACTTGAGTATTGCTCATCAGTATGGGATCCGTACCAGGTTGGGTTGACAGAGGAGATAGAGAAGATCCAAAGAAGAGTGGTGCGTTTTGTCACAGGGTTATTTGGTAAGTGTGATAGCATTACGGAGATGCTTAGCAAACTCAAGTGGCAGACTCTGCAAGAGAGGCACTCTGCATCGAGGTGTAGCTTGCTGTGCAGGTTTCGAGAAGGTGCATTTCTGGATAAGGTATCGAATACACTGCTTCCCCCAACTTATACATCCCAAGGAGATCATGAATGTAAAATTAGAGATATTCGAGCACGCACAGAGGCATTCTGGCAGTCATTTTTCCTTTGAACCATACGCAAGTGGAACAGGAAAGGGAGGTAATGACAGTGGCACGTAAAAAACCCTCCGCCACACACCGTTGGGTGGCTTGCAGAGTATAAATGTAGATGTAGATGTAGAAAAGTCAGCAAACTGGCAGGGAGAGCAGTATTGCTGATTGCATCCCTGTCTGCACTGCATCCACATGACACTGCATTACAGAGACAGTTACAGATACTGGTCAATGTCCTTTGGAATCCAGGGCCTGGCTCAGGAGCTGATTTTTTTTATCATGCTCTTGGCATACAACAAAAAAGTAATTGATATTCTTGTAATTTGGAATAAGACAGTCAGAGTAATGACAAGGGCTGATAAAACTATAAAGTGTATGATTTTGTTCGTTAATATAAAATCTTAATAGTGATCAATTTATACATTTTGGGAGTTTTAATTACATATGTCTTGAACTACCTAACATGATTGTAACAATTCAAAGACATGAGTACAGTACCAGATCATGTACATCTCTACTCTTACCTCAGAAAATATCAGCAAGACCTAAAAACAGCAGAGTTTATACGGCAACTGAAATAGTCCATAAAACACTTTTTCTAAATACAAAGAATGGCAATAAAACTGTTAAAGAAAATGCTGCACTGTCTCTCATTAGAAACCTCATTCTATTCACCAGAAGAATTCTAAGAAATGTCCAATAGAACATAACCACATCAAACTATGTACATAAAATTTTGCATTAAAAAGAATCAATATTTCAAGCATTTACATGAAATTGTACTTATTCCAAATGACTAACCTGAAATCTGAATAGTTGGAAAAAAGTATCAGTTATCACATTACTGTCCTCTTAAATGTTTTGAGAGTAACAGTAAGGGCATATAACAGAACATACTGTAAGTTTTCATTCACTAAATTCAGTTGGAAACCCAAAGGAACCACCTCCTCTTCTCATACTGCACCCATACGTTCAGAGAGAAGAATATCAAGGGAATAAAATTTGATTAAGTAGAGTTTGGCAGAAGCATAGTTCATCCAGATGTTCCTTTTGTAAGACAAGCAGCAAGAGTACTTCAGGTAAATCTTACTCTGGCATGCACAGTGACAGAGTTACATGTTACGAGTGTTGTGTCTAGTAATCCTGCATATTCGGTTCACTAGACAAACAGTCAAACAACTTGCATTAATGAGTTTTATTTACAACAAGACAAGTACAAATACTTAACTTTGATCTGAGAATTCTTGTAATGACTGCTGATCTCTATCTGTGTGAAACAGAGTTTGCTAATAAAGAGGCTACAATGTGATGGCTAACAAAGTGGCTAATGTTGAAGCTACTATCAAAGTAGTTGCCACCAGTCAGGCGTGGCGCTTATGTTGTCTTCACCTAGTAGCCACTGTTGTCATATTGTCCTCCTGGAGGGAGGTCAGTCAGCATGAGATTGGCTGACCTCTTCTCAGAGCCTTCCCTTCATTGTCGTTTCAGACTGGCACTGAATTTACACCATAACAATGAGCATCTTCACTAAATGCAGAATGACTTCTTTTCATCTCATCCAGTGCACACATAGCAGTGAATCACAGTGCCATGCAGAGAGTGAATTGTACCAATTCTGCAGTAAGATGTTCAACCGAGGTGGATACGTTACTGATGATAATGCTGTGACTAATTGAGTAGTATGGAACTGTAAACAGTTCCTTTTACTCCACAGATATATACAAAACATTATAGTTCACATACAAACTGTTGCTTCTCTCAGACTGGGAAAGCACGTAGTGACACTAATACATTGATAAAATGTAACTATATACATGCATAATGATCAGGTTTTTAAATTACTAAGAAAGATGCTCAATATCACTCTGAATTATTTTTTTAATCACTTTGCTGATAACTAATGTCTGAAAGACTATAAGCTAAGGTGGACTTTGTGGGGCCCTCAGCTATGCACAGCAAAGGATGATGAGGAAAGTCTCACAGCATCAGAATTTCTACTAATCAAAGCTGCATTCATCACTATCTCTGAAAAATGGTCATTTGAAAACAGCTGACATATTATTCATTGAGTATAACACAATACCATGTTACCATAAACTGTGAAGACTGGTCTTAGATTTTGATTCCTCTATTGAATATGAATTCAGTAGAGGGATCAAAGTCTAAGACCAGTCTTCACAGTTTATGGTAACATGGTTTTCTACTCAGCACTCTGCAAGGTACAGTATCGAATGTGGGATATGGTACACAGTATCATTATAACTCTCTTCTGGCACTCATATGTATAATTATACACAGACACAGAATTAGCAGTTGTTCCTTGTATCTTTACAAGGGTTCACTAATGTTGGTAAATTCTGTGTAGCATTTCTTATACATTACGGATTATGTATGTGTGTGTGTGTGTGTGTGTGTGTGTGTGTGTGTGTGTGTGTGTGTGCGTGTGTGAGTGTGTGTGTGTGTGTGTGTGTGTGTGTGTGTGTGTGTGTGTGTGTGCATGTGTGTGTGTGTGTGTCTGTAAAGGGGTGGGGGGCTGTTCATAGTAGAAAAGAGTAAGCAATCATAACAGTATCATGAACTCACCTTTCTTTTACCATTTCTTATCAGACCTTGTGAGGAAAGTGTGTATTATACACAGTTCTCTTTTAAATTTTATGGGGGAATGACGGGTAACAACAAGTGATGAAGATATGAATAGCTGAAGGAATGTTATTTTGATTGCAATGTAAACTTTAATAAGCTTCCTGACAAAAAAGCCATAGAGAAATTTCATAAGCACAGGATGAACAACTATATATCACTTAATTATATTTAAGAGCTTTATGTGACTGCAATGGATTCTCATGGTATAGAGAAGCCGTGTGGGGCTGAAAATTGGACTATTTGGAAGTTTGCAGTACAAAATTTATTACATGCAACTGCCAGTGCATATGAAGTACACTCCTGGAAATTGAAATAAGAACATGCGGACATGCATTGTCCTGTTGGAACAGCAAGTTCCCTTGCCGGTCTAGGAATGGTAGAACGATGGGTTCGATGACGGTTTGGATGTACCGTGCACTATTCAGTGTCCCCTCGACGATCACCAGTGGTGTACAGCCAGTGTAGGAGATCGCTCCCCACACCATGATGCCGGGTGTTGGCCCTGTATGCCTCGGTCATATGCAGTCCTGATTGTGGCACTCACCTGCACGGCACCAAACACGCATACGACCATCATTGGCACCAAGCCAGAAGCGACTCTCATCGCTGAAGACGACACGCCTCCATTCGTCCCTCCATTCACACCTGTCGCGACACCACTGGAGGCGGGCTGCACGATGTTGGGGCGTGAGCGGAAGACGGCCTAACGGTGTGCGGGACCGTAGCCCAGCTTCATGGAGACGGTTGCGAATGGTCCTCGCCGATACCCCAGGAGCAACAGTGTCCCTAATTTGCTGGGAAGTGGCGGTGCGGTCCCCTACGGCACTGCGTAGGATCCTACGGTCTTGGCGTGCATCTGTGCGTCGCTGCGGTCCGGTCCCAGGTCGACGGGCACGTGCACCTTCCGCTGACCACTGGCGACAACATCGATGTACTGTGGAGACCTCACGCCCCACGTGTTGAGCAATTCGGCGGTACTTCCACCCGGCCTCCCGCATGCCCACTATACGCCCTCGCTCAAAGTCCGTCAACTGCACATACGGTTCACGTCCACGCTGTCGCGGCATGCTACCAGTGTTAAAGACTGCGATGGAGCTCCGTATGCCACGGCAAACTGGCTGACACTGACGGCAGCGGTGCACAAATGCTGCGCAGCTAGCGCCATTCGACGGCCAACACCGCGGTTCCTGGTGTGTCCACTGTGCCGTGCGTGTGATCATTGCTTGTACAGCCCTCTCGCAGTGTCCGGAGCAAGTATGGTGGGTCTGACACACCGATGTCAATGTGTTCTTTTTTCCATTTCCAGAAGTGTATTTATTGGCAATGTAGAAAAACCGGCGCCTTTGCCAGCAGATGCCACATCGGCACAAATACATGTGTTTACCACTTCTTATCAGACCCTGCAAAGAAAATGTATATTATACACAGTTCTCTTTTAAATTTTACAATGGAATAAGGGGTAACAACAAGTGATGAAGATATGAATAGGTGAAGGAATGTTATTCTGATTGCAATGTAAACCTCAATCAGCTTCCTGACAAAGAAGCCATAGAGAGAATCCATAAGCATAGGATGAACAACTATACATCACATAATTATATTTAAGAGTTTCAATTTGAAATTTTGAATGTTCTGATTATAACAAACCACTGATACTCCACACAGTGATATAATAATCATTATTCAATGAATTGACATTGTCCTTATGGCAAACTCATTTATTTAATTATTACATTTTCTTTACATAACATTAAACCACCTTTCAACACACATTACATAGAATTGACATCAAGGGAAATCTCTTCGCCATCGAACTGATTGACCCGTACTAATCCACCAGTAAGTAGATAGCTTCCTGTGTACCTGAAACACGAAACAGTATTGGAGCTTTCTCACACACAAAGCACTTGTTCTATATTTCATTTTTAAAAACACAAGAATTGGGAAATAGGCAACAACTGAAGAAACCAGAGCGCCTTACTGAAATGATACTGGCTAAAATAAATGAGTCAAAGTATTATACAGAGGCTATTAATTCTGTAGACCATGAACACTGGAGAAGAGCAATGGAGGACGAAATGAGTTCATTGCTCTTCTACAGCGTTCATGGTCTACAGAATTAAGGAACTCTGTATAATTCTTTGGCTCATTTATTTCAGCCAGTATCATTTCAGTAAGGTGCTCTGGTTTTTTCAGTTGTTGCCTATTTCTCAATTCTCCTTCATTACAACTTTCTTTTGTTGAAGTTAATTGTTTATACTAATCTCTCGGCTGTGTACTATACCTATGTCTTTGATTGGTGTCATAAAATAAAATACATGAGTCTTATTATAGCAACTACATCATGTGTATGCTTTATGTAGTGTACTTTAGTTCTTGGCTCTGAGCACTATGGGACTTAACATCTATGGTCATCAGTCGTACTTTAGTTCTTTCCTGAAGTTTTTGCAGCAGGTTATGGGCCCAGTACATGATTCAAGAAAGGAATTGGGTATTACAATTTTACATTTCGTGGCATGAGAAATGTGTTAGCGTGTGTTGTGTGCTATAAATAGTTTGTATTGTATATATAAGAACAACTGCTGCATTTTCCTTTTGTGGAATTTTTGGGCTTGTAATTCTGAACTGTTTTAAGGGACTGCAAAGGATTGTCATGGTATAGAGAAGCTGTGTGGAGCTGAAAATAGGACTATTTGGAGGTTCACAGTTCAAAATTTGTTATGTGCATCAGACAGTGCATACAAAGTGTGTATTGGCTTTGCCAGTGGATTCAACATCAGCACAGATAGATGTGTTTAATGCTGCACTAAAAACATGGGACAAAGCTGATAGTGCAGCGAATCAGGTTTTTGTTAGAACTGTGGAAGAAAAAGTCATGGCATTGTTGGTTGCATGTGAGACTGCACGGGACAAGCTACATCCCATGTTCGAATGGAAAACAAAGCAAGCTGCATATTCTGTTCACCAGAATTCCTAAATTTTTACATGAGTTCAGGCGATGACATGGTGACACATCTCACTTGCTATGAAAACTTGGCTCTTTGAATGCAACAACACAATGTGAAACCTGATGAATCATTGTTAATGGTTTGACTACTTGACACACTGCCTGACAGTTATGAAAGTCTGTGACAGTCATGGTGAACAAGATCTGAAGATCAACAAACACTAAAACATTTGATGGACATGTTAACTTCTGATGACAGTCCTCGTGCTTGTTGGAGGGAGAAATGAGACAAGGTAGCTGCACTTTCTGTTACCAAAGCAAACATTAAAAATGCAGACTGCACCATTATGAGGAATGTTACTTTGTCAAACAAATATGAAAAGTCTACAAACAAAAAGAAGCTCAATGTTTCAGTTGTGGATTTCGCCATATTAAAAAAAATATGTCCAAATGGGAAAAACATGCAAAAAAAAAAAATCCACAACCAAAATAAAAGTGATTTGCCTAACCAGGCTTTGATTGGTGAAGTAATAAATGCAGAATAGGGTGAGGGCTCATGGATCGCTGATTGTGGAGTGACGAATACATGCTAAGAAAATTGAGTGGTATACATCATTTACTAAGTTTGCAACACCACTGCAGATATGCATGGGCAAATATTCAACTATGAACACACTAGGAAAAGGGACTATTTATTTTGAAGACTTTGTCAATGGAAAATGGAAGTTATGCCATATGGATAATGTTTTGTATACCCCAGAAGGGTGAAGAAATCTCTTTTCTGTATCATCTGCTGTGGACAAGGAATTGGACTTTTATTCATCGAAAGACAAGTGTGAGTTCCAAAACAATGGCATTGTAAATGCATGTGGCATACGTAGTGGCAACCTATTGAAGAAGTTGATTCAAGTGACAAAACAAATTCAGCCTTGTGATCCTGGGGTAAGTCTTGCATCAAAGGACTCTCTGCAAATTTGGCATGAACACTTGGGTCATCGAAACAAATGTCATGTCCAACAATTCTTGAAGCAGTGTGGTGTTGAAGCTGAAGATGTTGGTGAAGAATTTTGTGAGGCATTTGTTAAGGGGAAGCAGCATCACAGCAATTCTCAGTTAGGACAGCAGTGTGCCACACAACCTGGAGAAGTGACTCATGCTGATCTGTGTGGACCTATGGAGTGTAAATCGCTGGGAGGAGCACAATATTTTCTTTGCTTCACTTGTGACTTTTCAAGATTATGCATGATATATTTTCTCAAGCAGAAGTCTGAGACTGCAGAGAAGATTGCATAAATCGTGAGCATTGTGAAAAATTTTTGTGGTCAACTACCTAAAGCATTTCAATGTGATGGTGGACGAGAATTTGATAATACTGAAATTAAGATTTGATGAAATTAAATGGCATACAAATCATCATCACAAATCCTTATACTCCAGAGCAGAATGGATGTGCCGAGCGCACTAACAGAACAGTTGTCGAACTGGCTCGAACCGTGTTGCAAGCTCAGGGCTTGCCTTAGTTTTTGTGGGCAGAAGCAGTAAAAACAGTTGTTTATGTGTTAAACAAAACTGGCACAAGTCATGTGCATGGCAAAACACCTTATGAGGTATTCACTGGAAAGACAATACAGCTAAATAAACTTCATATTTGTAGAAAGAAGCGTTTTGTCCATATTCTGATAGAAAAGCTAAAGAAATGGGATCCAAAGAGAAAAACAGGAATCTTTGTTGGTTATTCTGATGGCATTGATGGAGTAAGGATGCTGGCCAATGTGGCCGAATGGTTCTAGGCGCTTCAATCTGGAACCACGCGACCGCTACAGTCGCAGGTTCGAATCCTGCCTTGGGCATGGATGTGTGTGATGTCCTTAGGTTAGTTAGGTTTAAGTAGATCTAAGTTCTAGGGGACTGATTACCTCAGATGTTGAGTCCCATAGTGCTCATAGCCATTTCAACCATTTTTGGAGTAAGGATGTTATTTCTTAACCTGAGAAAACTGGTAAGACAATGGAATTACTCCAAAGTGAAGCTAGCAATGAAGGACTGAAGAATCATGGAGACACAAGTGTGTTAAAGGAACCTACAAAAGTAAGTTCTAGGGAAAGAAAATTGAGAAACAAGCAACTACTGTAGAAACCAGAGTGTCTTATTGAAATTATGCTGGCTGAAATAAATGAGCCAAAGAATTATACAGAGACAATTAATTCTGTAGACCATAAACACTGGAGAAAAGCTATGGAGGAAGAAATGCCTTCATTGAAGGAAAATGCTACGTGGACTTTGGAACCTCTGCCACCAGACCATAAGCCTATTACAAACCATTCGGTTTATAGAATTAAACATAAGACTTTTGGTAAAATTGACTTTAATGAAATGTTCATTCCTGTTGCTAGATACAATACAATTAGAGGAATTTTGAGTGTTTCTGCTAGTGAGCAACTTCAGTTGGCACAATTCAATGTAAAATCTGCTTTTTTGAATGACTTCTTAAAAGAAGAAATATATATGGAGCAGCCTGAGGGATTTAGTGATGGACCAAATCAGGTATGCAAATTTCATAAAAGTTTATATGAACTCAAACAATCTCCAAGGTGCTGTAACCAAGAGTTCAAGGACTTCCTAATAAATCTTAGGCTTGTGGGAAGTAAGGCAGACCTGTGATTGTTATATTGAGAAAACTGCAATGACAAGTTGATGGTAGTTCTGTATCTTGATGATGGATTAATATCTGCAAGTAATAAATAGGATACTGAAGTTTTCCTAACAGAAATTCAACATGAGTTTAAAATTACTGTTGAGCCAGTAGGGTATTTAAAAAATATTAATTTTGTATGTCATGACAATGGATCAATAGAGATTAATCAAGAAAGTTATGCTAAATATATTCTTAGACGGTTTAACATGACAGAGGGAAATCCTGTGACAACTCCACTTGAGGAGTATCTGCAGCCAAATGAGTTAACCAGTGATAAACCAACTAACACTCCATATTGAGAAGCAGTTGGCTGTCTCTTTTATTTATCTGTTGGTACAAGGCCCGATATAGCATTTGCAGTGAGCTATGTGTCAAAATTTTTAGAGACTCCCTGAGAAAATCACTGGTCTGTGGTAAAAAGAATCCTAAAGTATACAAAATTTCAGTGTCACTGGGTATAACATGTGATGCTAGCCATGCAAACAGAAGCTGGAGATATATACTGATGTTGATTATGCCAGTGATCCAACAACCTGACGCTCAGTTAGTCGAGTGGTTGCAAGATTTTGCAAAGGAGGAGTTGCCTGGGCTAGTAGGCGGCAACATTGCATATCAATGTCAACAACATAGTCAGAGTATGTGGCTGCCAAAGAAGGGGCAAGAGAAGGAATATGGCTATCTAAGCTCTATGAAGAAATTTCACCACTGGAGAGTGTTCCTGTTCTTCTTGTTGATAATGCAAGAACTATTAAACTGGCCAAAAATTTTGAATTTCACAAGAGGTCAAAGCATATTGACGTTCACGTGCATTACATCCTTTAGAAAATTCTAGAAGGCCAGCTAGCCATTGAGTATGAACCAGGCAATCAGCAAGCTGCAGATATTTCCACCAAACCATTGCCACATGTTCAGCTTAAATATTTAAGATCATTAATTGGAATGTGTTAAGTACTGCATTTAGCAAGAAAAACATTTAAGGGAAGTGTTGAAGTGAAAGGTTTATATTAATCTCTCTTCTGTGTACTATGTCTTTGGTTGGTGTCATATAATAAAATACATGTGTCTTGTTATAGCAACTATGTCATGCGTATGCTTGAAGTTTCTACAATACTGTACACAGTACCTGTAATATATACCAGTTAGAAATTTGGAAAATTTCCAACCCACACATTAAATTTAAACTACTGTTGGTATCTAGTATCACTGTACCATCCAGGTTTTAATCTATCCACAATAATGAGTTTTGAAAATTTGCTGCTTTATATCTTTAGAAATTTTCCTTGTCTGCAATCAAGTTGGAGTATACAAACAATGGATTTTCACTTTTGTAGCAAACCTTAGGCAAATGTTCTCCTATAGTCTAGTTGCTGCAAATCCAAGTGAGACAATATCATAAGGTCATAAACACCCCCACACGCCCCGCCCCCGCCCCCCCACACGCACCCCCACACAAAAAATAGTTCAGTAAAGACATTTATATTTTTACCTATACTAATTTCTAAATTTCTCAGGAAACTTTCAGGGAATAAATTAGAATGACAACCAAGCACCTTGAAAATGACAAATAAGGCTAGGGAATGACAAGCTTCATTTAACACAGACTGTTCTTTTGTTGTTAGCCTATAGAAATGGGATGTGGGTTCGACCAGAAGCAGAGAACATTCCAGTTGGATAAACAGGCCCGTTCACAAAATGACTTTACCTGGTGCCAACATGAAACCTGACATGGTTTGTTAGCACACAAGTAGAGCCAGCGAACTGGAGGAAAGTAAGGAAGGCAAGACAGAAATGGAAAGGTGCTCCTCTGAGTGTGTGTGTGTGAGAGACAGAGAGAGAGAGAGAGAGAGAGAGAGAGAGAGAGAGAGAGAGAGAACATATTGAAACAAATGAAAGAAGCAGCATTCCAATTATTTACATGCCTGTATAGCTATAGTCTCGAGAGTTTTGTTCAAAGTAAAGGTGCTAAGTGAAATACTGTTAATGGTGGGTACAGGCTATAGTTTCATGTTACATAAAATATCACACTGTTAAAGTTGTGAGATTTTGAAATAATATCATCACTGGCATGTAGTGACAGCAATACTGATTTTAATTAAAAAGCTACCACCTGATGTACAAAGCATTTTTATTAACATATGACTAGTTTCAATAATTAAAGCACCATACTCTGACATAAAATACTTGACTATCAGTACCCCGTCAATGTGAACTGTAGTATAATACGCATATCATACTATAATTCACATTGCTTTGCTTCTGTCATGTGAAAGACATATATCTTCTCCAGCAAGCTTCCTTTTCAGGTCTACAAGCAAATTTTGGCCTACTTATGTTTTAAATTATACAGGGTGAGTCAAAAAATAAAAATCCAATTAAAAAAAACCATGACTGTTTTCTGTTCTATGATTTGCGCAGTGCCGGTCAATAATAACGGTTCACCATGACTTTTGTATTATGTATGGTGTGGATCCTCCTACAGTACAGAGCATTTGATGATGGCATGAACAATTCCAAGGAACAAACTGTTTGTGTAAAGGTAAATCACTGGACATCCCCAAGTGTTTGAGACAGATCTCGAACACATCTGTCATAGTTTCACAAGGAGTTCATAGAAATCAGTTCACCTTGTACCTTAACAGCTCGACATGCCCCCAGTGTCCATCTGGCATGTGTTGCGTTGATGTTTACGCATGAAACCACACAAAATTCAGCAAAGTACAAGCCCTTCTTGATGGTGACAAGGCATTTACTTAACGTTCAAGAACAGCATTGTTTGCTTATAGTTGTCAGTGCTAGCAGACAAGCAACACTGCGCAAAATAACTGCAGTAATGCTTGTGGGATGTACAACAAACTTTCTGTTAGGACAGTGCAGGAAAATTTTGTGTTAATGGGTTATGGCGACAGACAAACAACACGAGTGCCTTTGCTAACAGCATGACATCAACTGGAGTGCCTCTCCTTGGCTTGTGACCACATCAGATTATTGGAAAACTATGATCTGATCAGATGAGTCCCAGTTTCAGTTGGTAAGCGCTGATGGTAGTGTTTGAGTGTGACATAGATCCCACAGAAACCATGGATCCAAGTTCTCAATAAGGCACTGTGCAAGCTGGAGGTGACTCGATAATTCTGTGGGCTGTGTTTACATGGAATGGATTGAGTCCTCTGGTACAACTGAACCAATCATTCACTGTAAATGGTTATGTTGGGCTAGTTGGAGGTCATTTGCTGCCATTTGTTGTCGAATTTTTATGGGTAACAATGCACCATGTCATTGGGCCACAATTGTTCACAAGTGGTTCGAAGAACATTCTGGACAATTTGAGCAAATGATTTGGCCACTCCAATTCCTCAACATTAATCCCATCAAAGATTTATGGGACATCATTGAGAGGTCAGACCATGAATAAAGTCCTGCACATGCAACATTCTGACAATTATGGCTATCTATAGAGGCAGCATGGCTCAATATTTCTGCAAGGGACTTTCTATGAGTTCTTGAGGTCTATGTCATGTTGAGTTGCTGCACTACGCAGGGCAAAAGGAGGTCCAACATAGTATTAGGAGGTATCCTATGACTTTTGTCACCTTAGAATAATTAGCTTATCACAGTATGGGCTCAGGAATATCTGTTTGAAGCACAATGCAGCTGAAAGCATGAGACTGAATGTGCACAACTTTTTTTAAAATAAAGAGATCTATGTATACATCTGTAATGTCACTCCGCAAAATACTGTGAAGTACATACCAGAGGGTACTCCCATTATGCCCCATATCTGGTTCTCCTAACATTCCTTTCACTTACGTGTCTGTGTGCTCTGTAATAAGTCTGATTTGGGCTATAGGCCCCCACAGGAACAATGCACAGTCCCTGAACTAGTTCTCTACATTTCTCGCTTAATACTGTTGCCTGGAACATGATAAGTAGGCTTTTATAAGATAGTTGATGTCTATCTTCAGGCATCTGTCAGGTCAGATTTTACAGCATTTCCATTATGTAACTATAGAAAACATTTTAATGGAGAATAGAACCGTGATTTTCATGGAGCATGTTAAAACAGTTTTGATCATAACCGAACATTTTCTAACAAACTTCAACCAGTTTCAGTCAAATAGCAATCACCTTCAGATACAATAAAATAGGTACAAGGTATATTTACTTCTATATCTGAATTGTACTTATGTATCAGTGTATATGGTCATCAGACTGTCTTTCTTTCAGTCACTTTAAGACTGAATTCAGAGTCTTTTAATAAATATTCTATTTTGATCTAAACAGTTTTAAGTTTAATTTTAAGAAATTTTTGTGATTCTCTCTTGTAAGTCAAAAATACCTGGCACAATTAATGCCATCCTTCTCTGTAAACAATCAGTATTCCCATATATATGTGAGTGATTTCAGTTGTGACTCATTGAATTTGTAGTTATAGGATATTATGCATTTGCATTTCTTATCTCTCCTCCTCTTTCCTTCCCCCCTGATCCCCCTCCCCATTATATCCCGCCAGAATTTTGGTTTTTCAGGCTAAGCAGGCTGCACAGAATAATATGACAATTAAGAGCCACACTGCACATACTGGTTCATTTGAAAAATCAGTCACCTAATTATAATTTTCTTTCCTACTTTACAAATACTGTAATTCACTTGTACCAAGGCTGGGATTAGAACCCAGGTCACCTGCTCACTAGGCAGACATGCTACCTATTCACCACCTCGGCACAGTGAGTTTACCCAACTGTGTGGCCAACCCTGCAAGCCTCCATCCTCAATCCTAATTCCGTTCACTCCTCAACCACCTTGGTGTTCCTAGTTTAGGGGGAACATTACGTGGGCTGAGGCATGATAGGGAACTGGGATTGAGGAGGGAGGCACGCCAGGATTGGGTGAGCAGCTGTGCACAGGCACTGTACCAGTATGGCATAGCGGTAAGTATATCTGCATAGTGAAGAGGAGACCCAGGTTCGAATCCCGGCCTCAGTACAAATTTTCAACCTCAAATCATGTCACATTCCACATCTGATGCCATCACTATATCCTATAAACTTTCCTAAGGATGTAAAAGCTGTACAAAAATTTCAACCAGTGCCTCAAAAATGAAAGATCCTGAGAGTATGGTGTTGACTAGTATTTCTTATAAGAAAAAGTTGGAAATCTTTTATGCTTCTAATGGCACAAACCGTTCAAATGAGGCTTCAAAATATGAAGCAACATGAAAGAGTAATGCTACCTGTTGTATTGTGACAGGAATGGTTGCGGGGGTGCAGCTAACAAAAACGCAGCGGGACGGAACGGGAGTGGCCCGCGAACAAAGAAGATGTACGAACGGGAATGGAAGGACAAACACGATGACAGACAACCAAGCAAGACACCAAGATCAAGAACATAGTAGTAAGCAATGGGGTCACAAGAGATAAACTCACAAAATTAAAGCAATGCCCACTCGTAAATGGGAAGTAAGCACACGCAACATTAACACGATGTCTGTAAGCGAGATATCGACCAACTCAAGGCGAATACCAGGCTGCCTCACTAAGTGAAAGGAAGCCACCTAAATACACAACAGGTTATGTTGATATTGGCCGCTGGGACCACGGGCTCTACAGTGGCACCCTCACGTTAGAGTCGGGCCAGAAACACGCACAGCTACGGCTTACGGTGTGACTGCTGCAGAGACCTCTAGTGGGCATCGAGTTAAATGCTATCTGATGTGGATTTGAAACCCATGGTGCTCGGTACCAGATCACCAACACTAAGAGGAAATTTAAAAGAAAGTATAAAATCTCTAGTTCTGACAATGACGTGGCTAGTGAACCTTCACAAGTAGACATCAAAGATGATATCAATCTGGATCTTGATGATGATTCTGTGGATGTTATCTGTGCACTTTGCCATAAGAAGTTTTCTGACAATTTCAGTGGAGAACAATGGCTTATGTGCTATTTGTGTTTCAACTGGAATCACAAATTTTGTGATGCAGTGAATAATGAATGGAGATGGTACACATGTTATTTCTGTCTGAATAACTAGCTCTTAAATTTGTTTTACATAATTCTGGCATAAATAAGCTCATCTGATTAAGGAACCGTGTATTAATTTTCCAATAAATTCTAAGTTTTTGTCTTATTTTTTATTTAAATCCACTTACAAAAGCCAATTGAAAATGTGCTCTTCCATTTTCAAACAGGTGCTCCTATTGCCTGGAGCAAAAGTAGGAATGTGCATTCATAATATTTAGAACCCAATCTTGAAAAATATTTGGTTATTACGGTTTCCTAGTTTATTCAAACTAGCATAGCTTAAGAAGGAATATGGCTAATGCAATCCAAAGGAGGATAATTTATAGAAATATGCATTAAGTTTTTGACCTCTATTTCACAAAACAGGAGGCTGATAAACAGAGTAATAATTATGGTAGACAATATTTGAGGCTCAATACACTTTTAAATCATCTTTCTTCTTGATTTTACTGTGAATCATAGTGACTATTTCCAGTCAGACAACTATCTGAATGATGTTTAGTTTACTGTCACTTCTTCCCTGACAAACTATGTGGAAATAATTTGCCAGAGAATTGCTACTGAATTGCATTAAAAATATTTTGTTGTAAGACCACAGTAACATTGTTTCCAGAAATTAAATTTATAAACTGGGCTGTGAATCGTAACATTGCAGTTCCATGCATGACGATTTATTTTGCAGGTTCTAATAATACAACAAAAAACAGCAACAACTAAAAAAGATCACTATAGGTTAATGTCTAACAACATAAAAGTCACTGGATATGCACGTCAGGCAGGACAAAAAGAAAGGAGGAATGAGCATTTGCCTCGCTGAAAGGAATGTCTTGACAAACCCTGAAAGTAAGTTAGATAAACCTAAACTAGGTTAGAACGGCTGGCGTATGAACTGCACCGCTACTAAATATGAATCCAGTGATGTGACCACAGTAACACAGATCTAAATACAGCTTGAAATAAATAAAGTGGCAGTCGACCAAATATCCAGTCTGATAAAACAAAGCTGGCATGTGTGTCCGAGTGGTTCTAGGCGCTACAGTCGCAGGTTCGAATCCTGCCTCGGGCATGGATGTGTGTGATGTCCTTAGGTTAGTTAGGTTTAAGTAGTTTTAAGTTATAGGGGACTGATGACCTCAGCAGTTAAGTCCCATAGTGCTCAGAGCCATTTGAACCATTTTTTGATAAAACAAAAGTGAAGCACCCATAGGATATGGTCAAATATAAATGTAATTTCATATGCACAAACACCATTGGCTGGTATGTAAGTGATTAGAGTTGTAGTTCTCTGTAACAGGCAGAAAGGCCAATAGAGTGCATTAGTTTTGTCACATTCAGTGTTGTTACCTACGCTGCTAGGATATATATGGGGAGTGAACAGCATCAGAGATTTAGTTATTCCTGTGAAGGACATGGAGATGCCACTCACATTAGACAGAATTATTAGCACCTGACAGAGTTAGAATGTGGTCTCATTGTGGGTTCTCATCCAGCCAGCTCAGAAAGCTGAAGATTATCCAGATTTGTGGGGCATTTGGATGTGGCAATGGGCCATTGTTGGACTGCATGGGAGTGTAAGGGAATGCATACTCATCATCAAGGTTCCTGTCAACCACATGTAACCACCACAAGGGAGTATCACCATATTGTATGTGAAGCACTTCATAACACTGTCACATATGCACCTGCCATTTGAGAACAAGCAAGAGGCTACCTGCACCATCCTGTGTTATCCTGCACCATTGATCAGAGACTAGTAGCAGCTGGATTAAGCAATTACTGTCCCATTTTTAGGCTGTCAGTAAACATCACAACACAAACAGCTGCATTTGGAATGATGCTGTGCACAGGAAGACTGGCGTACTGATGAACAGCATTGAATTGTCTTCAACAATGAATTGTGGTTTTGCACTAATCTAGATGATCACTGTTACTGAGTATAATGGCAACCTGGAGAAAGGTCATTTTCTTTTAAGTGTTTTACTCATATAGAGCCACAGCACTGTTATTCCTGGCATCACGGTCTGGAGAGCCATTAGGTGTGACTTCTGGTTACAGCTGGTAGTCAGTGAGGGAATTCTGATTTCACAACATTTCAGCAAGAACTTCCTGCCTCTTCATGTGTTACTTCTCAGGCAACACTACTGTGGTGCCAATTTTCATCAGGATACTCATCACTCACACATGGAACATGTCTCTATGAACTGGCTGCATGATATTGCGGTAGGCTACTCTTTTGGCCAGCAAGATTCCAGATCTCTGCCCGACGAACAAGTGTGGGATCAGGTCGGACATCAGTTCCATACCAGTTCCAGTATCAACGATACCAAAGGCTAGTTACAACTGTTGTCCAGCCCTTCCCAGGAGAGGATATAACAGGTTGTATGCACTATTCTAAACATAGTCAATGCATACATGCAGGCCAGAAGAGATATAACGTCATACCGATTAGTGAGCTCTATATCAATTTGAACTCCTATTGTAATATCTGAAATAACATCACTTACTGTATTAATCCATGAAGTTTCATTTTGTTTCTTTCTCTCATTCTGGGTGCTTTACACTTTTTGTCAGGTAGCGTATACTGTTTCCAAATTAACAAAGAACATGGGCCACGTGTTTTAATCAACAATCTTTAATTTTTTGCACACATGTCAGATTTACATGTTAAGAATAAAAGTGTTTTTTACTTTAATGCAAATGGTGAATATAATACATCATGATCACAAACTGTCATTTTGTTAGCCAGCTGATGTGGCCGAGCGGTTCTGGCGCTTCAGTCTGGAACCGCACGACTGCTACGGTCGCAGGTTCGAATCCTGCCTCAGTCACGGATGTGTGTGCTGTCCTTAGGTTAGTTAGGTTTAAGTAGTTCTACGTTCTATGGGACTGATGACCTCAGATGCTAAGTCCCATAGTGCTCAGAGCCATTTGAACCATTTTTTTTGTCAATTTGTTGGTATCTCTTCATAACATATATTCACTAATGACATCTGTCTTAAGTAATCCATCACTGTTTGAAATGGATATTAATACTCAGATCTTCATCACCACAAGAAACAGTACAACTTTTTTACTGACAGCTAAAGCTTTCAACAGCTCAGAAACATTTGAAATATGCTGCCATAAAACTAATTTACCACTTACACCAGAACAACAGGTATATCATGTGTCAATATAAACTTAAATTGTTTCTTCTCCATCTATTCTAGAAATGAATACCTATTTACAAACTAGAACCACCTTGGAAGAGAAGAGAAATATGAATTTGTTGTTGCAGTACCATGCTGTTGTTCACTTAAACTAACTTACTAAGTGACAAGGCTGAAATGAAGATACAATGAACCAAATATTGCTGAATAAGGCCTTGTTATAAGTTTCAGATTTTTAAACTGGCCTGATAGTATCTGAGGTTTTCTGGAAATTTCTGACATTATCAACTCAGCTGAGTATTAGATCAAATGACTGTACAGCTTACTGAAATGCACACTTGATGCACTTTACACAATCTCCTTCTTCATAGCATTAAAATTAATCATAACATGCACTAGAAGAGAAAGTAGGAGGTACAATAGTTAAGAACATGTTTCTCATTTCTCAGAGTCTGGTACTCAAGGATATATGAAGTTGGTAAGTCAAAGTCTTGCCTTATACAAGAAACTAAAAACTTAAGGAGCATTTGTGATTGAAATAAATAAAAAAATTGACAGCCTGTCATTGCCTGAGGAGACATCAAACATAGATCTGAAAAGTAACTAGCAATTTAAATTAAATTATACACTTAATGTTGAAAATAACTAATTTCAGAAAAAAGCTTACTACATGAAAGTCACCATCCCTAACACCATCACAGTAGGTATTATGTAAACCAGATTCAGTAACACTGTAAATTGTTCCTTTTCATACTGGTCATATATATGACAGATAACTACTAAGTACAAGGGTCTTCTGACAAGACAGGTAAATCTCCATGAAAGAATGAAACATTTTTGTTGAGCTTTCATGACTGATAAGCCTGATTATTCCAAGGATTGTATAAAGAAATTAAACAATCTATAGTGTACAGTACGTTGTTGACATCTGTCTAAATTGGTCAGTGCGTCGACTATAATTAAAAATGGAGAACACTGAGTTTTGTGCTGCTATTAAACACTTCCATTTGATGAGATGGACTGCTGTACAAATCAAAACGGGATTGGATGAAGTCATGTAGTCTCTGCACCATCATAGGAGACAATTTATTTTTGGATTAATGATCTTAAATGCAGTCGAATAAGCACTGAATATGAAGTACGCTCCTGCTGTCTAATGGAGGTCTCAACAAAGGAAGACATTGATAAAAGCTGTGATATGGTAAGGCAAGACCAACTACTAAAAATTTGTACGCTTTCTGAGCTTTTAGGCATCTCAACTGAGCAAGTGCATAATGTTCTGTACAGAGAATTACCTATGAAGAAGCTGTGTGTGAAGTGGACTCTGCAATTGTTCACAGTTGAGCAAAATTGCATTTGCCACAACATCTCAACACAATGTCTGGTGATGTCTGCAAGATCTTTTGTGTTGATTTGTGACTGTTTATGTAACCTGGATCCCACATGACACACCATCAAAACAATGAATGAAGGCTGGTGAAAGCGCGTCAGAAAAGGCAAAAACAATTTTGACAGCTTGTATGATGATTGCCTCTGTTTTATGGGATTACCAAGGAATAATCCTTATAGATTAACTGTAAAAAGGCATTACCATAACTAGACCCTATTATGATTCATTGTTGGACCATTTGAGTCTTGTAGAGGCTGAAAAAAAAACAAGGTCGGCATGCACATTAGTGGTGTTTCACCAGGATAATGCATCATCCAACACAGCAGTGGTAACAATAGCGCAAGTGCTTGAATTGGGCTTTGACATAATTCCTCATCCACCAGACTTAGCTACAAGTGACTTCTTCCTATTCCCTAACTTGCAACTTTGGTTTGCTAGGGAGAAATTGTCTTCAACTGAAGAAGTGATAGTTGTTGTCAGTGAGTAATTTGCAGATTTTGACAAAACATATTTTTATTATGGAATGAAAAAGTTGGAGGATCACTGGACCAAGTGTATATCCATCATAGGAGACTAAGTCCAGAAGTAAAGTGAGTTGCTCATGAAACAAACATTTTTTCTCAATTTTTTACCAGACATACCAAAACACCATCTCAGATTCTTTTCATATTTTGTAAAATGATGAAGTCATTTAGGGTGTAGTGCTACATCCTTCTTATCAGATTATTTCGGAACAGTTCTATAGTTCAGATGACAGCCCTTTGACATATCCTCAAATGTGGATCCTACACTTGTATAATGGTCCTGTTGGGTTGTTAAAACATAAACAGAAGTAGATGTACCTAACCATTGCTAACAGGAGTTCCTTGTGAAGCATATCTCACAGTGCCCTTACTCTCAACAATCCTCATGATACACTATCCTGTTGGAATGTGTTAAATATGGTACACAACATTGTTTTTTCAGCAGGCTGGTTTTAATATTTGGTAGTTATTTTGATTTCCACAATTACCTTTTCCACTTGTACACAGCAGTTTACCTCATTAACACTTACCATTTTTATAAGAATAATAGTCTCCAGTTATCATTTGCCATGATGATGTGTAAATTATATCTGAGGCTCCAAGTAAACAGGTGCAACTGAAGAACTATTGAACATTGTAGTCTCTGCTGCTCCAGTGCTTTCTCAATCATTCATTGTTTATGACTGCACACCAAGAATAGCCTTATTACATTTTTTAAATTATAAAACTGAAGAAAATGACAAACTACACTGCTGAAGTGCTTCTAAAATATGACTAACTTGACTGCATATCTTGCTGTACCTTATTATTTTAATGTTAACTTTGCCATGGCAAGCATCCAAGGAACATATAGGGCCCACACTCACTATGAGACTGAAATATCTACACTACTGGCCATTAAAATTGCAACACCAAGAAGAAATGCAGATGATAAATGGATATTCATTGGACAAATATACACTCCTGGAAATTGAAAAAAGAACACATTGACACCGGTGTGTCAGACCCACCATACTTGCTCCGGACACTGCGAGAGGGCTGTACAAGCAATGATCACACGCACGGCACAGCGGACACACCAGGAACCGCGGTGTTGGCCGTCGAATGGCGCTAGCTGCGCAGCATTTGTGCACCGCCGCCGTCAGTGTCAGCCAGTTTGCTGTGGCATACGGAGCTCCATCGCGGTCTTTAACACTGGTAGCATGCCGCGACAGCGTGGACGTGAACTGTATGTGCAGTTGACGGACTTTGAGCGAGGGCGTATAGTGGGCATGCGGGAGGCCTGGTGGACGTACCGCCAAATTGCTCAACACGTGGGGCGTGAGGTCTCCACAGTACATCGAAGTTGTCGCCAGTGGTCGGCAGAAGGTGCACGTGCCCGTCGACCTGGGACCGGACCGCAGCGACGCATGGATGCACGCCAAGACCGTAGGATCCTACGCAGTGCCGTAGGGGACCGCACCGCCACTTCCCAGCAAATTAGGGACACTGTTGCTCCTGGGGTATCGGCGAGGACCATTCGCAACCGTCTCCATGGAGCTGGGCTACGGTCCCGTGCACCGTTAGGCCGTCTTCCGCTCACGCCCCAACATCGTGCAGCCCGCCTCCAGTGGTGTCGCGACAGGCGTGAATGGAGGGACGAACGGAGACGTGTCGTCTTCAGCGATGAGAGTCGCTTCTGCCTTGGTGCCAATGATGGTCGTATGCGTGTTTGGCGCCGTGCAGGTGAGCGCCACAATCAGGACTGCATACGACCGAGGCACACAGGGCCAACACCCGGCATCATGGTGTGGGGAGCGATCTCCTACACTGGCCGTACACCACTGGTGATCGTCGAGGGGACACTGAATAGTGCACGGTACATCCAAACCGTCATCGAACCCATCGTTCTACCATTCCTAGACCGGCAAGGGAACTTGCTGTTCCAACAGGACAATGCACGTCCGCATGTAACCCGTGCCACCCAACGTGCTCTAGAAGGTGTAAGTCAACTACCCTGGCCAGCAAGATCTCCGGATCTGTCCCCCATTGAGTATGTTTGGGACTGGATGAAGCGTCGTCTCATGCGGTCTGCACGTCCAGCACGAACGCTGGTCCAACTGAGGTGCCAGGTGGAAATGGCATGGCAAGCCGTTCCACAGGACTACATCCAGCATCTCTACGATCGTCTCCATGGGAGAATAACAGCCTGCATTGCTGCGAAAGGTGGATATACACTGTACTAGTGCCGACATTGTGCATGCTCTGTTGCCTGTGTCTATGTGCATGTGGTTATGTCAGTGTGATCATGTGATGTATCTGACCCCAGGAATGTGTCAATAAAGTTTCCCCTTCCTGGGACAATGAATTCACGGTGTTCTTTTTTCAATTTCCAGGAGTGTATTTTACTAGACCTGATATGTGATTACATTTTCACACACTTTGGGTGCATAGACACGGAGAAATCAGTACCCAGAACAACCACCTCTGGCTGTAATAACGGTCTTGATACATCTGGGCATTCAGTCAAACAGAACTTGGATGACGTGTACAGGCACAGCTGCCCATGCTGCTTCAGCACGATACCACAGTTCATCAAGAATAGTGACTGGCGTATTGTGATGAGCCAGATGCTCGGCCACCATTGACCAGTCATTTTCAATTGGTGAGAGATCTCGAGAATGTGCTCGCCAGGGCAGCAGTCGAACATTTTCTGTATCCAGAGAGGCCCATGCAGGACCTGCAACATGCATTCGTGCATTATCCTGCTGAAATGTACAGTTTTGCAGGGATCGAATGAAGGGTAGTGCCACAGGTTGTAACACATCTGAAATGTAACATCCACTGTTCAAAGTGCCGTCAATGCGAACAAGAGGTGAATGAGATGTGTAACCAATGGCACCCCATACCATCACACCGGGTGATACGCCAGTAGGGCTGTGACGAATACATGCTGCCAATGTGCGTTCACCGTGATGTCGCCGAACACGGATGCGACCATCGTGATGCTGTAAACAGAACATGGATTCATCTGAAAAAATGACGTTTTGCCATTTTGCATCCAGGTTTGTCGTTGAGTACACCATCACAGGAACTCCTGTCTGTGATGCAGCATCAAGGGTAACCGCAGCCACAGTCTCCGAGCTGATAGTCCATGCTGCTGCAAACATCGTTGAACTCTTCGTGCAGATGGTTGTTGTCTTGCGAACGTCCCCATCTGTTGACTTTGGGATCGAGACGTGGCTGCATGATCCGTTACAGCCTTGCATATAAGATGCCTGTCATTTCGACTGCTAGTGATACAAGGCCATTGGGATCCAGCACGGCATTTTGTATTACCCTCCTGAACCCACGGATTCCATATTCTGCTAACAGTTGTTGAATCTCGACCAACGCGAGCAGCAATGTCACGATACGATAAACCACAATCGCGATAGGCTACAATCCGACCTTTATCAAAGTCGAAAACCAGATGGTATGCATTTCTCCTCCTTACATGAGGCATCACAACAACATTTCACCAGTCAACTCCGGTCAACTGATGTTTGTGTACGAGAAATCTGTTGTAAACTTTCCTGATGTCAGCACATTGTAGGTGTCGCCACCGGCGCCAACCTTGTGTGAATGCTCTGAAAATCTAATCATTTGCATATCACAGCATCTTCTTCCTGTCAAATAAATTTCGTGTCTGTGGCACATCATCTTTGTGGTGTAGCAATTTTAATGGCCAGTAGTGTAGTACATCAAGTCTATCAGTACGAGCATGGTGAGGCAACATTCACCATATCCCTCATCAAGGAAACCAACATTATATCCACAGCAACAACCTCACTCCATCACTTAATATCTGATCCCAAGCTTATGATCCTACCAGCCAACAAAAGCTCCACCCCTCTGGTTACGAACTGCAGGGATTACCTAGCAGAGGGGTTCCACCAGCTGTCTGATATACCCACCTAAAAACACTGTCACAAAGAGTCTATTCCAGAAATCCAGCATGATCACTAGTCCCTCCTCATATCCTTAAGTCCATCTCAGAGGCTCTCCGTTGAGTCTGTCTCTCTCCTCAACACCACCACTCCCCACAGTGCTACCTTCTACATGCTTTCTGAAGTCCATAAACCCAACCACTCAGGATTCCCTACTGCCACACTGAGGGCACCTCTCCTCTTGTGCAGCACTACATGCAGCCTATAACCTGTAACCTACCCTCTAATATAAAAGACACTAACCACATCCACTGCCGACTCTGCACAGTTCCTTTTCCTTTACCACTCAGAGCCCTGCTCAACCCCATCAATGCCACCTCCCTCTACACTAACATCCCAAATGACAATGGCCCTGTTACCATTTAACATTGACTTTACCAATGCCAAACCAACTCCAAACCTGCAATCTCCTTTCCGGTCACCGTGATCAATTTTATTCTCACCCTCAATTATTACTCCTTTGACGGGATCAACTACAAATGAACCTGTTGTACAGCAATGAACAACCACAAGTAAGCGTTCTATGCCAACCTATTCACAGGCTATCAAGGGGAGTGCATCCTAACCACTCAGAATCTAAAAACAGTCACCTGGTTCAGATTAACTGATGACATTTTTGTGATCTGGACCAAGGGTGAAAAAAACCCTGTTCACATGCTTCCAGAATCTCAACACCACCTCTCCAATCATTTCACCTAGTCCTCCTCAATGCAACATGCCAACTTCCTTGATGTTGAGCTTCACCTCAAGGATAAATCAGTGCCTCTGTCTCCATCAGATGTGTCAACCACAACCAATACCTCCATTCTGACACCTGACATCCATTTCATACCAAGAAGTCCCTTCCATACAGCTTCAGTACCACTGGTCCTCACATCTTTAGTGTCATACAGTCACTCTCCAAATATGCCAAGAATCTCACTGAGGCCTTCACAGACCGAAATTAATCTCTCAACCTCACCCAGAAACAGATCTCCCATACGTCGTCTCTCAACTTACCTAACATCTCTCACACATCCATTGTGTATGAGGATGGATCCCATAGTGGAAATAACCATCTACAACTTAAGCACATCAAAATAAATTAACGAACAGACAACAGATTCTGTAGGGTTTAAAGTAGTATTAGTTGTTGGGTAACTCATTAAGAGATTTTTTTGTAGTTTTTTTATTAGCAGATTTAGTTGTGGTATAAAAGAATTAAGTACTAGAAATACATAGTTAATAAATATATTGCTATTGAAGTAAATGTGATTTGTGTGCCCTGTTTTAGTTTTTCAGGTAATTTACTGTAATTATGAAGAAAAAAATATCCACTGTCTGGCCATAATGGAGAGCTATCCTCGCGGCTCAATACCACTAAGGGCTGGAGCAAGTCAATCACATTCTCTGCCAGTGTTCTGAATACCTCTAGCCATGACTGGAAAGGAGAAATATCCTACCTACTTTACTCACCACCCCTTCCACAGTGGTATCCTGCTGCGTGCCAACCCTACGCAATATCTCTGCCCATCCGTACTCCGTCCCTTGTCCCAAACCCTTGCATCAAGGATCATATCCCTGTAATAGACCTAAATGCAAAACCTATCCCATAAATCCTCCCTCTACCACCTACTTCAGTCCTGTCACAGACATCTTCTGCATCGTAAAAGTAAGGACTGCTTGTAAAAGAAGCCATTTCATTACAAACTATGATGCAACCACTCTCCGGCTATCTGCATGGGCATGAAACTACCAAGTTGTCTGCATGAATGGCCACCGCCAGTCAGTGGCTAATGTGCAGCTGGATCACTTTGTTGCTGAGTATTCTGCTTAGTATGATGTGCTTTACTTTAATGACTACTTCACAGCTGGCACCCTCTGAATTATTTCCACCTACTACAGATTTTTGGAACTGTGCAGCATAACCTCCCCCTAAAACATATACTTTTTCCACGTAAAGTCCTTGGCCTCAGTCTCCAGTAGTCCCTGTCCTAAACCTAGCAATTAACTTCTCCGCTTCCCCTCCGATACTGCACATGCTTCCTAATCCACCAATGCAGCTTCCAGTCTTTTTCCCTTCCCTATTTGTTTGTGGTGCTGTAGTGCTAACAAGAAGAGACTCTGACATATTACGTACCACTCCACATAAAGCACTAATGGATCCTCAGTTTCAGCAACTTAAGAGTAGAGTAGTGATTTGTTCAGGAAAAATAAATAATGTTCACACAACCAGTTGTGACAATTTATACACTATGCAGCTGAAGTCAACTAAAAATTTTCTTCTCATTACATTTAATAATTTGTTTTGCCTGGGCTCTGTTGCATACTGGTTCATACTTAGACTGTCCATTTATCAATGAACAGAATAAACCTTACACAAGATAGAAGAAAACTGCATTTGAAAACATTGCAAACAGTAGTGTCAAAATGCTGTAGAATTTTATCATGAAGACGATACAATACACTTGCCACATGCACTTTATTATTCTGTATCAGAAGAACAAGAAAAAACCAGTTTTCTTCTATTTTAACATGTTATTATAATATTATTCTTAAAGTGGCAGTTATTACTGACAACAAATTTGGCACAACTACTGCATTATTGTAAATAGTTAAATATCCTGAATTAATAGGCAATGTCTTAAGTATTGTCAGTATTCTATAAATTAAATGAAATCTTAAAATTTTGTTAGTAATTTGATTTCAGATAGTGATAGTAGTAAACTATGTTGTGAGACATAATAAAGTGTTTTCATAACTTCAAACAGCTCATTTAAAATACATTTCAGAGCACTGTAACCTGTCCAGATAAAAGAGCATGTTAAAGCACTCACTTCCAGGACACATAAAGGCACATCAGCTAAATGTCAAATCCACCTCATATATTAATAATGCGGTTTATGGGCTATTCTGGCTATGATTTTTAGCCAGTTTCCATACTTTACCCTGTATATAAAACCATTTAAGAAGATAGGGCAGACTAACAGCAGCCTCTCAGCACATTTACTCTCTCATTTGAAGTTTTAAATATAAGTGTAGGATCAAAAGTACCGGTAGCACTTATTATAAGCAAATTCCCCTACTCAAGGACAGAAGGAGGGAATGCACAGCCCTAAAAATATCTGAGAGAGTCCTTTGTGAATTAAATGTGCTGGCAGCTAACGAAAGACTGAAATAGACATTAAACTCATTTTTCACTTGAAATCTTCTCCTATACCACATACTGAGATTGAAGTAAAGATTGACTTATGTAAATGATGAGCATATAGCAATATTTCGACTGTACAAACCTATTTCTCCTTCTATATAATTGGAAATGGTCACCAATATACTCCTAGAACATGCAAATAACTACAAAATACTTCTTCAATAACAATCTGAAAGATGCTCTGAGTGAACACTCATGTTATGTCACTGGAGCCATTCCTAATCAGAACATATCTGGTGCCAGGACGTCATATTATGTACAAAAAAAAGTCCAACACATTTAGAAGAAAATCAATGTATTGGGAATTCCTTTGCGGTATACAATGGGTTTTTATGGATAAACAGCTCTAATATATATCTAAGAACACTTATGCTATCTGTCAGACATTTTATATCTTTGTATAGAATATTAAAGAGTTTTATGGCTGAGAATTGCATTCCTTTCTGTGCCACAGTTAGATTCACCAATGGGAAGTGCAGATCACTTTTTATTCTGGCACTGTATTGGCGAATATCTCTGTTACTTTCAAACTACAGTGAGTTGAGAATGAATGTTCAAATAGATCAAATGGCTCTGAGCACTATGGGACTTAACATCTGTGGTCATCAGTCCCCTAGAACTTAGAACTACTTAAACCTAACTAACCTAAGGACATCACACACATCCATGCCCGAGACAGGATTCAAACCTGCGACCGTATCAATCACGAGAATGAATGTAATGAGGTAATAAATGTGCTGCAACAATGTGTTTAAAATTCCCTATTGCTTAACAGATTCCTCAAAAATTTATATGTGTTCTCATCACATTTAATTCTAATTACTTCCTTTTGTGTAGAGAATACTTTTTGCCTAAGTGGTGAGTTATCCTGGGATAAACTGATTAATCACTAACATTTGACGTGAACAGCAATGGACCCATAATAGAACTCTTTGGATTAATCAGTGTATTTTCTCCCCATGAAGGTGAAATGGTATCTCTCTTTGCAATTTCAATACAACAAATAACCAAAATTGCAAAATATCTCTATTACTCGATCATGTCTAGTTTTGGGTTTTTATTCATAACCCATCCTCAAATCATCCATCCAATCAGAATAAATGTTACTCCAGACACCAAAAATTCATTACAGTCAGTTTGCACAGAAGTACAAAGAAAGTGATCACAAAACTGGATACACATTTCATGATCATTTGCACTGCACTCCATTTTGCTAATAATTGTCATGATTTTTTGCTGTGTGGAATAATATTCGTTCTGCTTCGATGGATGATCTGAGAATGAGTTATGAATAAAAACCTAAAACTGGTGATCATCAAGTAATAAAAAGAGCATTTTGCAACTTTAGCTGTTTGTCATATTGAAATGGTATCACAAGTTGCTGGCCCTTCAACAACCTAGCATGCTGGAAGCCTGTGTCCCTCTTTGTATTACCCACAAGCCTAGTGTAACATTTTTCATCCTGATTCATAAATAGGAACTAAATCTGGCATGTGCTGAACAAGCTATCGCATAAAAACTTAATTTCTCTTATGGTACATTGTGATTGAACAATAAAAACTCTTTAATAAGTCAGAGACAATTCGAGCTGATGATCCTTTACCATTTAAAAATTTTACTATCTGTTAAGTGAAGGCATTATCAGCTTTATCAATAGAGTGATTCTTTTGAGATCCCAACGGTGATTTTGTAAGTATCTCATTACTAGTCAGAGAGATGACAACAATTAAGAAAGTTACATAAGCGGTAAGAGTTGTCAATATTTAGTAACATCTGTGAAGTCAGCTTTCTTATAAAATATGCCCAACAATGGTGTACATTAACATGTATGAGAAAGTTCACTCTGAGCTAATCAAATAACTGCAGCCACAAAACTGAATTATGTACACAATACACAATGGATCAGAAACATATGATTAATACAAAGAGAAAACACTCACCAAATGAAACAACCACACTGATGGTATGGATGGCAACTGTAAATGAGATTTGTTCATGTGTTCAATAACAGATTAACCACATTCTAGGAAAGGGTATGGGCATTTCTGGTATCAGACAGTAAGGGCTACACAACAGAAAACCTATATTTCTAATAGTTTGTGAAATTTTAAGAGAGTCAAGGAGAAAAAGTAAACAAGTAGCTTTCCTTTATGAATTTTGGCAAGAATTAGGATTTGGTAGTGAACATTTGACTAGAGAAAATTCTGTGTTACAGTACTACAGCTATCATTCTTGCACAGTTGGAGTTTCACATCAAGTCATGCAAATGAGTGCTCACACTGATGGGTATATGAGGGTGTCCCTTAAATACCAGAATAACAATACTGTGGGCAGATCTTGTGTCATATGTATTTCTGCCACTAGGCACGTATAGTGCAACTTATTGCTAGTACAGTGCACCTGTGTTGTCATTTGGCTTGTTCTGTTCATCTGCAGTGATTGTTTTTGCTGGTACTGTTTTATTCTTGTTTCACTTTTATGATGACAAGTTTAAGTGAACAACACCTAGCTGTGAAATTTTATTTTCTACTTGGTAAATATGTTACTGAAACTGTTTTAATGTTGAAAACAGCTTACCAAGATGAAGCTATGGGAAAAACTCAAGCATACGAGTAGTTTGCTCAATTTAAAACTGGCGACATGTCAATTGATGTTAAACCTTTTTCTGGACATCAGTCAACTGCCCAAATCAATGATAGTTTGTGCCATTGGGTCAGACCATCAATTAAACCTTTACTTGGAAGTTTTAAACACAACAGTGATTATCAAAAAGAACTTGATTTGTGGAAGACAGGAAATGGTTCGTCCAACACGACAATGCACCTGCACACACAGCCATCTCTGTTAGACAGTTTTTGGGTAAAAATGGCATGCACCTTACTCACTTGACTTGGCTCTCTTCGACTTTTTCTTATTTCCATGCATGAAAAGGTGCATGAAAGGACACCAATCTGACAACATTAAAGAAGTCAAAAAAGGAGGTAGAAGCTTCGGCTATTTCTAAAGATGAGTACAAAAAATGTTTTGAACATTGGAAGTGCCAGTGGGAGAAAACTATTAGTAATAATGGAAAGTATTTTCAAGGGGATCAGGTTATTTTGTACATAGTTTGAAAATATATAGCTTCTAAAAAATAATTCCAGTTTTTCTTGTTGGGTATCCCATAATATTAGATGGAATAAGTATTAACTTGCACTTTGATCATATTTGTTGGATCCTAAGATTGATGAGGTTGTTGTCTTTGATACATTTAAGTGAGTTGAAAGAGACATTAACATCCAACATTTAAGTATTTGTGCATTTATCTTCAACAAAATATAGAGCTAATAAGGAAATTAAGTTTATGAAATTACACAGTTTTATGAATCATGAAATTAAACACAAACACAATTTCCAAATATATTTTGTCTCATTCTTCTCTAAAATTTTACTCTAGTCACTAGTGTATAGGTTGTCAGAAATACATTATTTTGTCTTCTGGCATTCAGAACCAAAATAAAACCATATGTTATAGCAAACTCCAGGAAGAGAGAGAGATTTGAGTGCTGAAGGTTAAAAAAGGAGGGCAGTTCACCCAGGCCCCAACATCAGATTAATTCACCTGTAGGAGATCCTCATCATGAGGTCATAGTGACCTGCCTTTACTTTCTAACCTTCTACATCTACTTTTATTTCACAATCCACTATGGTGGAAGGTATCTTGTACCACAACTAATAATTCCCTTTCCTATCTCACTCACAAATCGAACAATGGAGAAATAAATGTCTGTTTGCTTAAATATGAACACTAATTTCTTTTTTCTTCTTTTCATGATCTTTACTGTGGCAGTAAAGTTGTTCTGTGGTCTTTCACAGGGGCTTATTCTCTAATTTTTTTCAATAGGTGTTTCATGACAAGAACATAAACTTCCCTCCAGAAAATTGCCAGCATTGAGGATATGAATTCAACAAGTCATTGGAAGTCACATGCAGAAATACTGAGCCATCCTGCCTCTATTCCCATTCTTAATTGTGAAAGAGTTGCTGATGCAGGATTTTTGTACATGAACTGACCTCTCAATTATGTCCCATAAATGTTTGACAGGATTCATATCAAGCAGTCTGGGTGGCCAAATCATTTGGTCAAATCATCCAGAATGTTCTTCAAATACAATTATCATTGTTTGGGAACATGAAGTCCATGAATGGCTGCAAATGCTCTCAAAATAGCCAAACAAAACCATTTACATTCAATAATTCGTTCAGTTGTACCAGAGGACCCAGTCTGTTCCATGTACACCCACCCCACACAATTATGGAGCCACCAACAGCTTGCACAGTGCCTTGTTGACAACATGGTCCATGGCTTCAAGGGGTCTGTGACACACTCGATCCCTACCATCAGCTCTTACAAAGTGAAATTAGGACTCATCTGACCAAGCCTTGGTTTTCCAGCCATCTAGTGTCGAAAGGATATGATTATGAGCTCAGAAGAGGCAATGCAGGTGATTTAGTGCTGTCAGCAAAGGTATTCACATTGGTCATCTCTGCCACAGCCCAATAATAGGAAATTTCACCACACTGTCCTAACAGATACGTTTGTCGTATATTCCACATTGAATTCTGCGTTTTTTTTTTTTTTTTTTTTTTTTTTTTATGCAGTGTTGCTTGTCTGATTAGCGCTGACACTCTACCCAAAAGCCACTGCTCTCCATCATTAAGTGAAGGCCATTGGAAATTGCATTTTCTGAAAGGTGATGCCTGAAATTTGGTATTGCCAGCAAACACTTGACACTGTGGATCTTGGAATATTGAAGTCCATAATGATTTCCGAAAAGGTTTCCCAAGCCCCAGATTTGTAGGCTGTCTCACTCACATATGATAGGTGTGTTATGGGAGTAGTATCGACCTGCTTTTTTGACCTGTTATAGAGGAGCCATACATGCGGATGGGCATACATGGGAGAATGTCGAAATGAATAGAGCAGGAGATGGACAGAGAGAGATAGCAGGAGAGAATAGGTAATTACGGAGGGAGCAGGAAGGGAGAATGAGGTGGACACAAAGACAGGAGGATGAAGAGTTAGAGGTGGGAAGGGGGATGGAGGAAATATATGCAATATATGTATAAAATGCGTATATGGTCAAGGCCACAGGGGAAAGGCTAGTCATAAAATACTTTCATTACATTGCATTTTTCATCAAGTATTGAGTAGTCCGCCCCTGGTAGCTGAGTGGTCAGCACGACGGAATGTCATACCAAACGGCCCGGGTTCGATTCCCGGCTCGGTCGGAGATTTTCTCCGCACAGGGACTGGGTGATGTGTTGTCCTTATCATTATCATTTCATCCCCATAGACACGCAATTTGCCGAAGTGGCGTCAACTAGAAAGCCTTGCACCAGGCGAACGGTCTACCCGACGGGAGGCCCTAGCCACACGACATTTCCATTTCCATCAAGTATTGAGTGCAAATGGTGCACCTGAGTAACATTTACATAATTCCTTAACACTGATTAGCCAGAACATTATGACCAATAACCCACTATCGATATAAACCCTTCCAGGTGACAGCAAAGTGATGCGCAAGGAATGACTACTAGTCAGACACACACACAGTGCATGTAGTATCAGTGAGTGTGCTGACCATGTTCAGAATGAGCAATACACACCACCTGTCTGAGTTTGACCAAGGGCAGATTGTGATAGCCTGGAAGTTCAGCATGAGCATTTCAGAAACTTCATAACTTGCCGGGTGTTTGAGGAGTTCTGTGGTGAGTGTCTTCAACATGTGGCAAAACCAAGGTAAAACCACGTCCTGACACTGTGCAGTTGGGCGACCACCCCTCATTACAGGTGTCAGATGTCATAGGCTGGGCATACTCGTAAAACAGGACTCATGGTGGACTGTGGTGGAACTAACATCAGACTTTAATACTGGGCAGAATACAAGTGTGTCTGAACACACAGTGCACTGGACACTCCTAATGATGGGAGTCTGCAGCCGATGACACATACATGTGCCAATGTTAACATCATGATGCCTACAACTGAAACTGACATAGATACGTGACGATTGGTACTGGATGGTGGGGCAGTAGCAGAGTGCCACAAGGTCTGATGCTGATGAATCCTGATACCTTCTTCATCATGCCAATTGGAGGGCGCAAATCAGTCATCTTCCAGGGGAACAGCTTCTTGACAGCTGTACCATAGGATCAAGACAGGGCGGTGAGATCTCCATTATGCTCTGGGGTACATTCATGTGGGCATCCATGGGTCCAGTTGAGCTGGTGCATGATGGCCAAGGATTAACGTACACTGGTTGCAGACCATGCACACTGCTTGATGAGGATGATGTTTCCTGACAGCAGTGGCATCTTCCAGCAAGATAATGTGACATGTCACAATGCCAGGAGTGTGACAGAGTTGTCTGAGGAACACAGTAGCGATTTCCAGTTAGCATGCTGCCCCGCTCCCGGATTGGCGGATTCCAACTGTGACTGATGGATGTTAGTGTCATAAACTGCTTCCAAGATCATGATGAATACATGATGGGACTACACATAAACATCTGCAGTAAACAGAAATCCCATAAATACATATCCTTGAAGCTTCTGCAACTAGGTGAACTTACCTGGTCCTATTTCTAACAGGAAGAGTACTTGAATGTGAGTGAGAAGTACAGCAGAGAATGTTTTACTGATAGGACTGTGTCAATTGTGCGGTTGTTTATAGACCTACATACCTTGCATAACGTAGTACTAAAAGAAAAACTCATTCCCTTTTTTCTTCTTCATTTGGATGTGTGTCTTCTTGAGGCTTTTGGTCCCTTGGCTGACCCAAGAAATATTGGAGAACGATTTTAAATCTTCTGCACGAAAAGAGAACTCCCCAAGCAGTGACAAACAAAGCCATTGCGTACATAGTTATTTCCATAAACATGGTTCTACGTTACGTAAGTAGCACCTGTCCCAGCACGAGTACCAAAGGCCTACCGCTGGAGTGGTGAATGTCGGTTGCAATTTTGAAACAGTTGACAGCAGCCTGCGATAGTAAAGGGTCAGAAAAGTAAAAACATTTTGTGCGATCGTTGGACTCGAAAGAAAATACAGTTTTCACATTCATTTAATGAAAACCACTCCAGATGCTATTGGAAACTACTGCGTCCACGTTGTCCCTCTGCACAAAATTTTTCCGAAGAACTTAAAAATGGCCTGCTGCAAAATACGAAACCAATAGTGGACGCAATAAAGTTCTCAATGCCAACTTGAGCGATCTTCAATAAAAAAGGAAGAGGGTTGCGGATTCAGCACATCTTCCGAACATGGAGTAACTAATTGTTTTATTAGTGCAGACCCATCTCTCTTTTGATGTACCGGTAACATATTAATTGTAGCCATCTTCCTGAAGCAGCTGTTTTGTCTATACAGCTTGCTTCCCTGGCCATTCAGCTTGAGTTCATGCACAATTGTCCCACATGAATATGAATCAAATATCACATATAGCACTGTAGCCGTAATTCATGAAACAAGACACAATTCACCATCCACTAATGATACGGCGCAAATTTCATCCCGCAACCGAAAATTAGAATTATTGGTACACATTCTGTCATTTAGTGTCACGTTTTTCGTTACGGATATGTACGACGTTAATACGAATGAGTGGTGTCTGTTCCTTTGGACCAGTGGCGTAGCGTGGTTGTAAAGGTTGGGGAGAGACTATATTTATTATAGGTAGACAAAATAGTACAATAAACTATAATTTAAACAAATGAAACAAAATGCATCAAATAAAACAACAACTGCTACTATTACCACTACCGCTGCCACTAATAACAATAATAATAATAATAATAATAATAATAACTAACTTGTTCAAGAAACGATGACAAATCTGTAGAACTCCAGCAGCAAGAGAAGAAGCACTTACATTTTCTTGTATACAAGCGCAATGCGCCTGTCTTTTCTTCCCACAAAAGAGTCTATAACTCGGTCTACAAAGATCTGATCACTGGATAGCTCACCAATTAGCGTCTTTTCTATTGCTAACGTGCTCAAACACGACAGCCGGGTGTTGGACATTGAATTCCTTGAATAATTCTTCACTCGTTTAAGAGTACTCATGCTTCGTTCACTGCTTGCTGTAGTTGCAGGTAGGATCAAAACCAAACGCAGGAACTTCGTTGTTTCTTCATAAACACAGTCTAAATCATTGTTGACAGTGTACTTTAAGAGGATTCTTGGAGATAGTTGTTTTTTCACATCAGCGTATATGTTACAGAGTGCATTTTCAAGTTGTTCTTGTTTGAAAAAAGGGTACTGTTCTAATAACTGAAGCAGTTTCAACTTTGGGAATTCTTTTTGATAGTTCGAGAAACACTTTTCGTTCTAAAGTTCACAAATTGAATTTGGGGAAACGCTTGAAATCTTCTTTCCATCTGAACAATTTGCAAATGCAGTATCTCGTAAGTTAGTGCCCTGAGAGATGTCTTTTGACTGTCACGGAATGACAAGTTGCCATTCAAACACAAACTGCATTTAATGCATTCATCAACGAATGTTTCCGTTCTTAATTGCCGTAAGTTTCTCAGAACAGTTCTTATTTCGTCGTGCCAAGCAGTTATACTGACACATTTTGGCTGAAGAACATTAAAGAATTGAACAACATAAACAAAGCAGTCTCGGTAGAAACAAAGCAAGTAGACAAACGTAGGATCATCCACCCGTCGTTTCATTCTCACAGCACAGCTCAAAGATTCAGGGTCCCACTGAGACTCTGTATCATCAATTGTATAATTTAAAACACTATATAGCTCTGAGAACTGACTAGATATTGTTCAAACTGCCCTGGAATGAAAGTTCCAGCGAGTATTGCTTGCATGTGGCAGTTTAAATCCTTTCTCTTAGCAATACAGTTCGTTTTGATGATTTGCTGAAAAAAGCAGTTATATCTCCATAAACATCGTAAAATCCAACGAATCTTTCCTCAATTTTGTCTGCAATACAGTATCTGAATATTATACTCATTTGACTCTTGCATGACATGTCTAATATTTCATCAGCTTCAATCGAAATGAAATTGCAGTTCTGAATTTCAGACCTTATTTTCTCATTAACTGCCAGAGTTATCATTTCTATTACATCATTCTGTATATCTGGAGAAGTTCCTTTAAAGGTTGAAGAGATGACAAATGGTCTTGGATTAACTGCTCTCCTTGAGCTAGTAAATCCAACAATTCCAGATAGTTATCTTTGTAGCTGGAGGATTCATCCTCTCGATGGCCGCGAAAGGTTAGTCCAATACTCTCCTATTGGATACAACTTGTTCGTTGTATTTTATTGCTGTCAGCCGAGCGGCTTCAGAAAGGGCGTGCTCAATTCTACTTTTGCCCAATAACAGAAATGATTCTTTGTTCTGCAGGTGATGTTTTGATATCTGGTGCTTTGGTGCATTCCGGTCAAAGTTTTTTATTGTACAAATGCCCTCATTGCACTATTCCTTTTCACCACCAAACAGAAGACATATATAACAATATAATCTGTTATTAACTGCAATCGCAGTCAGCCAAGTATACTTTTCGTACCAGGCTGTCTGAAAAGTGAGTTTTTGTTTGGCTTCACTTAAAAACTACACTGAGTATAGGAGTAGGTCGTTTGTCCTTCAATTCGAACTTTTATTCGTACGGTATGTTCATGTAGAAAAAGGCGTTTTTAATAAAAATTCTGTAAGGTGTTCAGTTGCTCGCTCACTCATGTTGGTGACACAACGAAATTATGCACTAAAATCTCACAAGAATGACTATGAACACAAACCGCGCGACTGTTCACTACTGTGTTAAAATCCTGCATAGAAGCGGCAGAGACTAGTCTCGATGCCTGCTAGCAAGTGCAGCGCACCGGTCTTCGTGGAAGAGAGGAAGTGGAGGGGGCGCAGGCGCACACAGCCAGGTAAGGGAAGGTAAGGGAAGGGAGGCAGAGCAGCCGAGTCTCAAGCAGGCAAATACGCCAATACCCAGGGTGCGGCGCGGGCTACAACACTGATGTCACATTTAGAGCTCTTAGCAGAAAGTTATTTATATTTTTGTTATGAATTACTATTGAATCTTTTTTAAGCACAAATACAGGGGAGACTAAGTCTCAAAGTCTCCCCTCACGCTACGACACTGCTTTGGACATGTCTGAAAGAACAGACACCACATAGAATTCGCAGCTGTGAAACACATTATGTAGAAGAGAAAGGAAAGAAACTATTGATGTCAGCTGCATTAGGGCTTTATGCGGAATCAGCAGTGATGAAAGAAAATGTGTGCCAAACCAAGACTCAGCTGCTTACTAGGCACTTGCTTTAGAAATTGCGCCACCCAGACGCATTGTTCATCGCGAATGCGTGGCTGTCTCAGCACACATACCGGCTGACCCACACTGGCATGGAGTGCCACCTAACTGCAGTCCCCCTCCATGTCATCCTTGCTCGCTACTCTTAGATTTCCGCAGAAGGTTGTACGTAATTGTGCATCCACACTGAAGGTAGAAGACTCATTACCTATCAAGTGAATCAGTTATATGAATGCATAGTCTCCATTCTTTCGGACACATTGAAAACGACAGACACCACGCGGGATCTGCAGCTGTAAAACACATTATGTAAATTGAAGGTAAAGGGACTTTTGGTGTCAGCTGCATTGGGAATTTATGTAGAATCAGAGGCGATGAGCGAAAATATGTGCTGAAAAAGTCAACATGGAATGTTCTGCTGACTAGGCAGTTGGATTAACAACTGCACCACGCGAACACAGTGTTTATCATGACGACACAGACTATCTTGGCACACCTTCTGGCCAAACCACACTCCCACCCAGTGTCACCTATATGCAGTCCCTGTCCATGTCCTCCATGCTCGCTATTTTGAGATTCCTGCAGAAGGTTGTGCGTAACTGTGCATCTGCACTGAAGGTGATGGATACGAATCAGTTTTATGAACGCATGGTGACTGTTCTTTCAGAAATGACCAAAATGACAGACACTAAGTGGAATCCGCAGCTGTAACAAATATTATGTAAACTGAAGGTGGAGGGGGTAGAAGGAAAGAAAAGAAAAGGAACTATTGATGTCAGCTGAATTGGGACTTAATGTTGATTCAGTGATAATGAGCGAAAGTGTGTGCCAGACTCGGATTCAACAAGGGATCTCCTGCTTATTAGGCAGTTGTGGTAACAACTTTTTTTTGTTTTCTTTTTTGCCCCTGGACAAGAAAGGGAAAACTACAAAAATATCTACTTGCCATCGCCACTTGTCCCTAACAAAAAAAAAATGCACCTCTTCAGGCGTTGGCGCCTATCTAGGCCTATCCCAAAACAACTAACCTATTACTACAATGGTGTAGGGAAAGAAAAAAGTAAGGGGGAAGAACATAGAGAGTAGCGATGAAAATGAAAGTAGTTGTGTATGGGCTTGTTTTTGTTTGTTTATTTTATTGCATTTTTATGTTATTTTTTGTTGTCTTTATGCTTAGATGCAGGGTGGTCCATTGATAATGTCCGGGCCAAATATCTCACGAAATAAGCGTCAAACGAAAAAACTTCAATGAACGAAACTCGTCTAGCTTGAAGGGGAAAACCAGATGGCGCTATGGTTGGCCCGCTGCCCTAGGTCAAACGGATATCAAGTGGTTTTTTTAAAAATAGGAACCCCCATTAAAATTACTTATTCGTGTAGTACATAAAGAATTATGAATGTTTTAGTTGGACCATTTTTTTCGCTTTGTGATAGATGGCACTGTAGTAGTCACAAACGTATAAGTACGTGGTATCATGTAACATTCTGCCAGTGTGGACAGTATTTGCTTCGTGATACATTACTCGCGTTGAAAAGGACCGTTTACCAATTGCAGAAAAGGTCTATATCGTGTTAATGTATGGCTATTGTGATCAAAATGCCCAACGGGCGTGTGCTATGTATACTGCTCGGTATCATAGACGACTTCATCCAAGTGTCCGGACCGTTCGCCAGATAGTTACGTTATTTAAGGATACAGGAAGTGTTCAGCCACATGTGAAACGTCAATCACGACCTGCAATAAATGATGATGCCCAAGTAGGTGTTTTAGCTGCTGTTGTGGCTAATCCGCGCCGGCCGGAGTGGCCGAGCGGTTCTGGGCGCTACAGTCTGGAGCCGCGCAACCGCTACGGTCGCAGGTTCGAATCCTGCTTCAGGCATGGATGTGTGTGGTGTCCTTAGGTTAGTTAGGTTTAAGTAGTTCTACGTTCTAGGAGACTGATGACTTCAGAAGTTAAGTCCCATAGTGCTCAGAGCCATTTTGCTAATCCGCACATCAGTAGCAGACAAATTGCGCGAGAATCGGGAATCTCAAAAACGTCGGTGTTGAGAATGCTGCATCAACATCGATTGCACACGTACCATATTTCTATGTGACAGGAATTGCATGGTGACGACTTTGAACGTCGTGTACAGTTCTGCCACTGGGCAGAAGAGAAATTACGGGACAATGACAGATATTTGCACGCGTTCTATTTGGCGACGAAGCGTCATTCACCAACAGCGGTAACGTAAATCGGCATAATATACACTATTGGGCAACGGAAAATCCACAATGGCGGCGACAAGTGGAACATCAGTGACCCTGGCGGGTTAATGTATGGTGCGGCATTATGGGAGGAAGGATAATTGGCCCCTATTTTATCGATGACAATCTAAATGGTGCAATGTATGCTGATTTCCTACATAATGTTCTACCGATGTTACTACAAGATGTTTCACTGCATGACAGAATGATGATGTACTTCCAACATAATGGATGTCCGGCACATAGCTCGCGTGCGGTTGAAGCGGTATTGAATACCATGTTTCATGACAGGTGGATTGGTTGTCGAAGCATCATACCATGGCCCGTACGTTCACAGGATCTGACGTCCCCGGATTTCTTTCTGTGGGGAAAGCTGAAGGATATTTGCTACCATGATCCACCGACAACGCCTGACATCATGCGTCAGCGCATTGTCAATGCGTGTGTGAAATTACGGAAGGCGAACTACTCGCTGTTGAGAGGAATGTCGTTACACGTATTGCCAAATGCATTGAGGTTCATCGACATCATTTTGAGCATTTATTGCATTAATGTGGTATTTACAGGTAATCACGCTGTAACAGCATGCATTCTCAGAAATGATAAGTTCACAAAGGTACATGTATCACATTGGAACAACCGAAATAAAATGTTCAAACGTACCTACGTTCTGTATTTTAATTTAAAAAACCTACCTGTTCTCAACTGTTCGTCTAAAATTGTGAGCCATATGTTTGTGACTATTACAGCACCATCTATCACAAAGCGAAAAAAGTGGTTCAACTAAAACATTCATATTTCTTTACATATTACACGAATATGTAATAAAAAAATGGGGGTTCCTATTTAAACAAACGCAGTTGATATCCGTTTGACCTATGGCAGCGCCATCTAGCGGGCCAACCATAGTGCCATCTGGTTTCCCCCTTCAAGCAAGACAAGCTTCGTTCTTTGCAGTTTTTTCGTTTGACGCTTATTTCGTGAGATATTTGGACCGGTCACAATCAATGGAATACCCTGTATATATATTTTTATTTTCTTTTACTTATTTACTTTTTTTAATTTTTAAATGTTTTAAATTAAATTAGTCTATGTACCAGAATTCCAGGAGTCACTAACGCCTTCTGATTGGCGGAACGTCCAAATGTGTTTTCTCGAAAATTTAATGGAGATTCTGTTTGTAGTGGCTTCAGAACATAATGTCGGGAAAAAGGTATCAGCATCTCATGGCTTGGGCGTTTCGGCTGGAGGGCGGGTCATGAAAGGCGCTCCGTAGAAAACTGGAAAAGAACATGTTGTATCTGGGGTTGTGAACAAGTGTACAGTGTCGATCGTTAAGGTACGTCCAGTAACCTAGTTCTGAATTCTTGTCAGGGCCAAAAATGTAGCGGACCGTATGGCAGCGTATCCAATTCACAGCAATAGCTTTTGGTGCAGGGTAGTGAATCACATCCAGGAATAAAAGCATCAGGAAAATGATCTGAGCAGGTGTCTGTTGGGTAAGGAAAGCTAAGATATGCTGCACGAGCCTCCAGACGTCAGACAATGGACCACATGAGAACTGAGGAGCGTCTGTGTCCTCCACACCACAGTAAACGCAGGTGGGTGTGCAGTGAGGCGGATGTGGTGCAAATGAAACTGGTTGACCTGTTTGCCATTGATGGTGATATGCCAGGTGGACTGGACGCTGATATCAATATAACCAGCGTATTGCGCTTATCACACACGACGCCATGTGATCTGGGGAAACGTGTTCAATGAAGTTGGGGGATCGACAAAGTTGTAATGTGTCATCTACAGTCTTTGTCCAGAGTATACATAAAGGGGTAAGGAGTGCAGGATGTAACTTAATTCAAGAAAGAAGTGTCGAAAGTGATAAAAGGGGGTTGTAATGTCTTACAACATGACTGGGACTGACATGGAGACTGGCGTGCATTCATGCAAAAACAGTCCGATCAGGTTCGTCAGGCAGCGACGCCAGACTTTCAGTCGGGAGTTAACAAAAAGTGCCATAACTCTGTCTGGCACATGGAATAAGCCCACTCCACCATCCTCCTGTGGGAGGGCAAGGATGAATACTGAACTTTAAATAACATCCCGGTACAGACAAATGATTCCATCGTCATCAACTTATGACGTGTGAGGGTAATCGGGACCAGAAACTTGTGCCACATAGGGGATGTGTGAGGCGTGGTAAACATTTACTTACTGCCCATGCTGTACAATGTCGAGGGATGTAAACCAGTGGTCCACACGGTTAACCCTGATCATTTGGAGGAGACGTCTACTACTGGTTGCCGCTGAACACCTGGACAAAGTGTTTATCACAGTGTTTATTGCAGTTGCATTACTATCTCACAGTATCTCATAGCCAAGCTACTCACCCATCTAGTACCACCTATCCACAGTCCCCATCATATCCTCCATGCTCATTATCTCGAGATTGCTGCAGAAGCTTGAACATAATTGTGCATCTGCTCTGACTGTGGTGAATTGGTTGCCCATCAAGGTGAATAAATTATACAGATGTCAAAAGAACAGACACCATACATTCATTTAACTTATTTACCTCAATAGAGAATGAATCCACATCTTCAGTGTGGATGCACAATTACATTTGTCCTGCAGAAATCTCAAAGTAGAGATGGAGAGTTTGGAGGACACGAACAGTGACTGCTGATAGGCTGGTTCTGGTGGGAGTGTGGGTCAGCCATGGTGGAGGGGGAGGGGGGCAAGATAGTTCGCCCAGTTGCCAGAAACACTGTGTACAGGTGGTGCAGTGGTTAATGCAATTTCCTAGTAAACAGTAGATCCCTGATCGAATCTCTGTGTGACACACGTTTTCACTTGTTGCTGCTGATTCTGCATGAACTCCCGATACAGCTGCCATCAATGGTTCCTTCCCTTTTCTTTCCTTTCCTCTCCATCTACCTTCAGTTTACATAATATGTATCATAGCGGCATATTCCGCATGGTCTGTTCTTTCAGACATGGGCGGGGGTTTTGGTCAGATGGGAGGCATGGCGAGACAGTCCATGCAATTGTGGTAAACAGTGTGGCTGGTTGGTGCAGTGGTTAATGCAACTACCTCTCCTCTCGTCATCGATAGTTGCTAGTAAAGCTAAAGCAACCAGTTTAGGCGTCTTCGTTTCGTAAACACTTGTCTATATGTTATTTAGCTCGCGCGCGTCAACTGCAGTCAACAACTGCCGCTGGAGCGCGCTGCCGTCGCATGTGAGCACGCTGGGTCGCGCGTACCGTATGCACGAGTCGCATCGTTTCTGAGCGTTCAGCAGCACGGTGGACTCGGCACACTCAACGCTCAACGTTGGAATGCACGGCCCGTGTGCCGACGGCTTTAGGCGTGTTATGGTGTCCTTCAGGGACATGGCTGCCAAGAAGGGAAAGAACCAATGTGCACTCCGTGTGCATACCGGGTAGAGTGACTCCAGATGTGGAAAGGATATTTCCGGATGACATGAAGAGCACAGGATGCAGCAAACTACAGATGGTTGCTCACGTCAGTACCAAAGATGCTTGTCATTTTGGATCAGAAGAGATTCTCTCTGGTTTCGAGCGGCTGATAGAAGTGGTAAAGGCTGCCAGTCTTGCTTGAAAGATGAAAGGAGAGCTCACATTTGCAGCATAGTCGACAGGACCGATTGCGGACCTCTGGTACAGAGCCGAGTGGAGGGTCTGAATCAGAGACTCAGGCGGTTCTGCGACCATGTAGGCTGCAGATTCCTCGACTTGCGCCAAAGGGTGGTTGGGTTTTGTGTTCCACTGAATAGGTCAGGTGTCCACTATACGCAGGAGGTGGTTACAGAGTAGCAGGGGTTGTGTGGAGTGGAGGGTTGTCGTAGCGAGATTGAATATTGTAACCCCCAAATCCTCCAAAAATAAACGAAAAATATATCTGTTCAAAAAAGCAGATAAAAATTCACTTCACGCCTTCCTGAGAGACAATGTCCACTCCTTCCAAATTAATAATGTAAGTGTAGACCAGATGTGGCTTGAATTCAAAGAAATAGTATCTGCAGCAGTTGAGAGATTTATACCAAATAAATTAACAAACGACGGAGTTGATCCTAATTAGTACACAAAACCGGTCAGAATACTGTTGAAGAAACAACGAAACAAACATGTCAAATTTAAACAGACGCAAAGTCCTCAATATTGGCGATCTTTTACAGAAGCTCGAAATTTAGCGCGGACTTCAATGCGAGATGCTTATAACATTTTCCACAACGAAACTTTGTCTCGAAACTTGGCAGAAAATCCAAAGGGATTCTGCTCGTATGTGAAGTATGTTAGGGGCAAGAAACAATCAAAGCCTTCTCTGCGCAATAGCCATGGAGATACTATCGAAGACAGTGCTGCCAAAGCAGGGTTACTAAACACAGCCTTCCTAAATGCCTTCACAAAACCTTCCAAAATGCCTTCACAAAAGAAGGCGAAGTAAATATTCCAGAATTCGAATCAAGAACAGCTGCCAACATGAGCAACGTAGAAGTAAATATCCTCGGAATAGTGAAGCAACTTTAATCACTTAATAAAGGCAAGTCTTCTGGTCCAGACTGCATACCAGTTAGGTTCCTTTCAGAGTATGCATTAGCTCCATACTCAACAAGCATTCACAACCGGTCGCTTGACGAAAGATCAGTACCCAAGACTGGAAAGTTGCACAGGTCACACTAATATGCAAGAAAGGTAATAGGAGTAATCCACATAATTACTGGCCCATATCATCACCGTCGATATGCAGCAGGATTTGGAACATATATTGTGTTCGAACATTATGAATACTTGGAAGAAAACGGTCTATTGACACACAGTCAACATGGGTTTAGAAAACAGCGTTCTTGTGAAGTACAACTAGCTCTTTATTCGCATGAATTGTTGTGTGCTATTGACAAGAGATTTCAGATCGATTCCGTATTTCTGAATTTCCGGAAGGCTTTTGACACTGTACCACACAAGCAGGTTGTAGTGAAATTGCGTTCTTATGGAATATCGTCTCAGTTATGAGATTGGATTTGTGACTTCCTGTCAGAAAGGTCACAGTTCGTAGTAACTGACGAAAAGTCATCGAGTAAAACAGAAGTGATTTCTGGCGTTGAACAAGGTTGTGTTATAGGCCCTTTGCTGTTACTTATCTATATAAACGGTTTGGGAGACAATCTGAGCAGCCGTCTTCGGTTGTTTGTAGATGACGCTGTCGTTTATCGACTAATAAAGTCATCAGAAGATCAAAACAAATTGCGAAACGGTTTAGAAAAGATATCTGAATGGTGCGAAAATTGGCAGTTGACCCTAAAATGAAAAGTGTGAGGTCATCCACATTAGTGCTAAAAGGAATTCGTTAAACTTCGGTTACACGATAAATCAGCCAAATCTAAAGGCCGTACATTCAACTAAATACCAAGGCATTACAATTACGAACAACTTCAATTGGAAGGAACACATAGAAAATGTGTGGGGTAGGCTAACCAAAGACTGAGTTTTATTGGCAGGACACTTAGAAAATGTAACAGATCTACTAAGGAGACTGCCTACACTACGCTTGTCGCTCCTCTTTTAGAATACTGCTGCACGGTGTGGGATCCTTACCAGATAGGACTGACGGAGTACATCGAAAAAGTTCAAAGAGGGCAGCACGTTTTGTATTATCAAGAAATATGGGAGAGAGCGTGACTGAAATGATACAGGATTTGGGCTGGACACCATTAAAAGAAAGGCGTTTTTCGTTGCGACGGAATCTTCTCACGAAATTCCAATCACCAACTTTCTCCTCCGAACGCGAAAATATTTTGTTGACACCGACCTACATAGAGAGAAACGATCACCACGATAAAATAAGGGAAATCAGAGCCCGTACGGAAAGATATAGGTGTTCGTTCTTTCCACGCACTATACGACGTTGGAATACTAGAGAATTGTATAGGTGGTTCGATGAACCCCCTGCCAGGCACTTAAATGTGATTTGCAAAGTCTCCATGTAGATGTAGATGTAGATGACGAGGTGTGCGTCCAGCGACGGAAGGGCGAGGGTGACAATTTGTGTGAGGTCAGATTTAAACTTTTCGAAGGCCGTTTTCATTTCAGGCGTCCACGTCATGCTCGTTTGCCGGGATGCCTGTAAAAATTAATGACTCCGAGGAAACTTCGTAGGTGTTGATGGTCCAAGGGATGAGGGAGGAGGCGAATTTGTTTCTTTTCTCCAGCGTGGGGCATATCCCCAAAGTGTCAACCAAATGTCCAACGAAGTTGACACAGTTACTGTAGTTGTCATATGTTGTTATTAATTGTGCCACTAACTTGCCCAACATGGTGCGTAAATGAATCTCATGTTCATCAGGAAACTGCGAGAAAATTATCACGTCAACTAGGTAAGCATAACAGATATTAAATAGCAGGCTGTCAGTAAACCTCTGCCAGGTCCGAGCCGCTTTTGTTAACCTGTAAGTCATAAATAAAAAATAAAAACGACCGAATGACGTGATTATTGTAATTTTTGGTATATCCTCATCAGCCATAGGTATCCGAAAATAGATCCTTTTACATTCAGTAACACTGACTGTGGTAGTACCAGCAAGTTCGGCCGGCTGGAGTGGCCGTGCGGTTCTAGGCGCTAAACTCAGGAACCGCGCGACCGATACGGTCGCAGGTTTGAATCCTGCCTCGGTCATGGATGTGTGTGATGTACTTAGGTTAGTTAGGTTTAATTAGTTCTAAGTTCTAGGCGACGTGTGACATCAGAGGTTAAGTCGCATAGTGCTCAGAGCCATTTGAACCATTTTTTGAACCAGCAAGTTCATGTGCGAAGTCTTGTAAGTTCAGTACAGGGCAGCTGTCTATTACAATCAGGGCGTTGAAGTACAGATAATCGCCAAACAGTCGCCAAGTACGAGGGTCGGCACTTTAATAATGGCAATTATTTATTTACAGCTCGTGCAAAATAGATACGTGTTTCAAAGTTTTACTGACCTTCAGAGTAGTCACCAGAATTGTGTATAACCCATTGCCAGCGATGTGGAAGTCGTAGGAGATTCTTAGCCGTGCCAGTTGTGTTAACTGCTCGAGCGACACAGTCTATTGCCCGACGAATTTGTCGCAGTTCTGAAGTGAATGCTATGAAGTGTTTCCTCCAGTTTAGAAATCGAGTTGAACTTACGAGGGCTTAAGTCAGGGGCATGCAGTAGGTGGCACAGCACTTAGCAGCCCCATCAATCAAACAAATCAGAAACAGCTTGCACTGTACGTGCTTGAGCATTGTCCTGCAAAATGATGGTCATGTCCTGCAGAAAGTGTCATCACTTCTGTCTCTAAGCTGGTCGTAGGTTGTATTCCAAAAACGAACAGCGAGCTTGACAGGAGAAGCCCAGGCATTTTGGATGGCTCTGTACAATACCAGCATGCAAGAGTTTGTCCATGGTGGCTTTTGCCGCTTTCAGTTTGTTGGGAGGTAGGAAACGAAGATGATGGCAGACTAGCAGGCTGGGGTTGTTGTTGATGCAGTGAACTATCCTGTCAGAGATGGTACAAATAGTCTGTGGCCAGATGGTCCGGCGTGATGTGGGATCTGAGGACATAGTGATAGGTGTTATTGTAACACCATCATCAACAGACAACCTGGTCGCAGAGGCACTGTCAGTAACACTGGGTGTGGTTGGGGGAGAACATTTAGGTAATGGAACTTGAATGAACTGTTTCGAGGCCGACGCAATGTCTTCATCATCAGGCAATGGGTGTAGATGTGGCAGAACAGTGAGTTGTTGTTGTGCTGTATGATGCTCACTAAATGTCTTGACGATGCATAAATGGAGAATGTCATTGGCTGCTCGCATATCTCAGTCGGAACACCACAATTCAGAGTGCATGACAGATGTCATGTGGAGCTCACCAGTAAGCATTTGGCATTTCAAGATAACATTGAGGGGCGTCTCTGACTGCGAAGTAGGACATGATGGCATATAATTCGCAGGAAGCGAGTCACTGGACTTGCTGCTGATCAGCTGTCGGCCACTGTGGTGCAGGAGCAGAGCACAGTTCAGGTCTGGGAGTAAACAGTAAGGCCTGAGGAAGTCAACTACTAAGATGGGTTCCACCATTTCAGCCACCAAGAACTTCCAGGGCATAGGTGATGGAGGTGGTGCCAACCACCAGTATCCCAGTCATTAGCTGTGCAAAGTTGCATGGGTGAAGGTGAAAATGTAGCAAGAGTGAGGGATTGTGTAATCAGCTGACAATAGCTCTGTTGATTAGAAGGAAAGAATTTAGTTGTGCATCTTAAACAAAGAGGCGAGAGCCATCTGGTAGTAGATGAGACCAGCAGATGGTGTTAAAAGTGATTATTTGTGGAGACCTGAAGTGGACGAGTGACCTGATGCACTGGTACCAGGCCGTGAGAGCAGTTTGGGTATGAACAAGGCTGTATGCAACGTAGTGTGTCAGAGCTAAAGTGAGGGTGGAACCAGCAGAGGCAGAGCATGCTAGCGGGTGTAGTGCCCAGCCGACCCGCACCGTTTTTACTGGCAGGTAAGGATCAGCGACTGGGCGGAGGTGCACCAGTGATAGTCTGCACTGTAGGCATTTTTTTATGTTTGGTACCCAGAAAACCTCATGGAGCAGTAGTGAATGTAAGGTTCAGCGAGTCCAGTAGACGTTGGGTGGCTGGCTTCTGCGTGGTAGGAAGTGCACAGTGGTGACCAAGCTCACAGGCAGTGTGTTGGCTAGGCTCAGCTGGGTTCTTTTGTTGCCACAATTTAGGTGGGGATGCTGTCAGCTGTAGCGCATTTACAATGAGAATTAATGAAGAGGCAATTCTGTGCAAGCGCTAACATTCTGTCAGCCATGCATAGTTTGAAATATGGTGAAGCATCCTTGTACATGAGCATCGCTGATTGAATGCTCCCCAGCAGTTTTAATAGTCACAAATTCCACAGGGCATAATCCAGGGTAGGCTCATATCAGTTTGCAGGTGAAGCTTGTGCCACAGTGTGAAAGGCCTTCTGCGATAGAGTGAGGTTCAGTTATCACTAGATGAAGTTGTTCCTCTGCTGAGTGGGATAGGCGTTGAAACAGTAGGGCCTTGACAGGCTTGTATTTGTTTGTTTGTGTGTGGACATCAAGCAGAAAGTCACTAATGGGATCGACGTTATCACTGAGGTGCTTAAGAAGTACTGCAAATTTGTCAATGTCCTCAGTGATGCCTGTGGACTGCATTATGCACTCACTAAGAGTGAACCACAGCATAGGCGAGTCCATGTTCAACAGATGGAGTCTTGCTGAGGATATGCAGAATGATAAGGGTCATGGTTATATGAGGCTGGCAGCAACATGAGGTAAGCACTGCCTGACACGGTAGATGCAGCATGAGCAGAGGTGTCATGGAGTAGCGCATCATAAAGTGGCAAAGAGATACACAGCACTGCAGGCACAGTAGGCATGGAAGCATTGGGAAGCAGCGCATCATAACATGGGAAAGAGAAATGTGACACAATATGCGTGGCAGGTATGGAAGCGTTCGGACGGATTGTGTCATGAGGAGATAAATGAATATGCGTTGCAATAGACATGAGCCAAGTGTGGAGGTGGGCGTGACCGGCAGGTGCACGGGAGCTGCTGGATGCTGTGAGTACATGGTATGCTCATGAGGTAATGAATCTATTGAGGCAGTTTGTTGAATCTGGACGTTACACATGCATAGAGTAGTTGCAGTGTGTGAGCATCATGTGCAGCGCTAGTGGATACATGTGAACGTGGGTGAGGGGTGTAGATGTGATGTTACTCAGGTGACGTGACAGCAATTGCGATGCAGATGATATGGGCGAATGCTGCATGAAAACATAGTATGTGTCGGGTAGTTTGCTTTTATGTCCAGGAAGATCACTTGAACCCATATTATTTTGTCCATGAGGCAGTAAATTGTTGTAAATTGGTTTGGACTTAAAGAGTGTATATGGGGATAAGTGTCATTATTTCCCACATGGGAGCTCAAGTACTATTTGTACTAAGAAATGGTACAGCAGGAAGCCATTGTTCAGCTGGAATCACATTCATTGTCATAGCCGAATTTCTAGGCAAATAGTAACCTGGCATCATTACAGTGCTGTACCTGATAAGGCACACAGGCAAATCAAAATATTTAATTGGCCAGTTTGGTGTGAAGTGACGTGAGTTTGGCGTGGTAGATGTGGAAACAATGGAAGCATTGTCATCGGTTCACTACACACTGCTGAATTGGATACTTTGCCCAGGTTTTGCGAAATTGTACCATACTGAAGCACGGAAAGTTCATGGAATTCACAGGCTTGACAATGAGGCGAGATTGATGTCCCTCAGAGTAGGAAATGGTTGAGCTGAAGGGAGCTGCTGCATTGTAGGACAACAGACTGGTGTGGGGAATTTTACATTTTAAATGCAGCGTGGTTGAAATTTCTGGGGCACTACGTAGGAAGTACAGCAATGATGATAGTAGTTACATATAATAACAATTAACAGGTCGTATGATTCCATGTAAATATATTTTATTGTTCTACAAGGTACAAAGCATGTTGTCACAAACACTCATCAGAGTGAACTAATTGAAGGTCCGTTGACGTTAGATGAGCTAACTCAGGGCAGTGATACTGTTCCGGACAACTCCACGGAGTTTCTACCCCCCACACTTTTATGGCTGCTCTCTTATAGATTAGACGTTTATGAATTCTGAAAAAGAGATCTACCCTAACAAAGACATGACTGTACCCTCATTTTGCATTTGGTATTTGCCCATATAAATCAATGTCTATTAGTTCCATCTCTTTCTTTGGGATGATATTCTGTTGAGTCCTCTGCTAGTTTTGTTGTTGACTTTTACATGTTGACATCTGTCACAAGTGGTTAAAATATTTCTGACTCTTCTCGCTAAGTTATAAAAATATATACTTTCCTGGCTCTTCTGGATGCACTTCCAACTTCCACAGTGTCCATGAACTTACACGTACATATTTGAAAGACTGTCAATATACTGTTCAGGTCAGCTCATCTTCCGCCTATTACTGTCTGGATTATTTCTGTTCTGCGTTAATTTCCGCACCGTGTAGCCACGTCATATACTACAACACTGGGTCCATATGCTTTGCCTTATTTGTTGCACAAAATTTGCATTAAAAGACGAACATTTAGCCTTAGGCTGCGATCACAGTGGCGCCGATATCGGTGGATTCCGCTGGCTACCGACATCGGACGAATATGTCTGATCTTTTAAAATCAGCCGGCCGGGGTGGCCGTGCGGTTCTAGGCGCTACAGTTTGGACCTGCGTTACCGCTACGGTCGCAGGTTCGAGTCCTGCCTCGGGCATGGATGTGTGTGATGTCCCTAGGTTAGTTAGGTTTAAGTAATTCTAAGTTCTAGAAGACTGATGAAAAAAAATGGTTCAAATGGCTCTGAGCACTATGGGACTCAACTGCTGTGGTCATAAGTCCCCTAGAACTTAGAACTACTTAAACCTAACTAACCTAAGGACATCACACACATCCATGCCCGAGGCAGGATGCGAACCTGCGACCGTAGCGTCGCGCGGTTTCAGACTGTAGCGCCTAGAACCGCTCGGCCACTCCGGCCGGCCTAAATTCAAATCAGTTCGTTTTCTTAAGTAATACTGGCTGACGTAACACGAAATATAGACTGTGAAAACTGACAATTTCATTCAAAGAAGGAGATTGTGTTATCCTGAGGATGACATATATAATCTGGACATAATTCAGAATATATGGACTGAAATCGCAGGTTTATTGCGAATCACAAGCAGGCAAAATTTGTGTTGGAAATTTAACCTCAAAAATAATTTGTTCACTTGAAAGGGATGGTGTCTTAAAGTCGCTGCAGTGGGTTGTAATAGGTGTACATTAATTGCCTAGAAATTATTACTTCAGCTTAGTGGTGTTTTTGTGCCAGTAGGATGGTGATTCTCTTACATGAAGTGGTTTGCAAATGTGGCATATCCTTTTCCACTTTTCAGTGTTTTAGGTGTTCAGAGTATCTTATTCGAAGTTTTATGTTTGTCTTTCACGAGTATTCTGAATGACAGCCGCTGAAGGTTAATTAACGTATGTCTGCACAACTTAAAATAAATTCAGCAAAACAGGGTGTTTTAATTATGCTTTTCAAGGCTACTACGAATCATCTGGAGTATGTAACAGAAGATTTCTCATTCATGTAATATGTTTGTAAAGCGTGTCTGTTAATTCCAGAAACTAAGGACAGAGGATACAGTACTCGCCACGTTCTTTTCAAGACAGATATATAGCTCATGCACATGCATTCGGCATCTTTCTAATAGCAAAAGCCGCATTGTAGCACTCGTCTCCAAGCACACAGAGACGTTGTGTTATTCATCTCATCCTTGAAGGTTAAAATCAAACCTCTCCTTGGCCCCATCAAACACTGAAGAGGGAGATCGGACGCGCTGTGGCCAAGCTGTCGGCCGATGTTATCGGGCGACCTCTGGCCGTGGCATCTGACGACCGTTGTCGCTGCCACTGTGAACGTAACCTTAGGCTCAGGTACATCGGCGATTGTTAACGCAACTTTCGTGCGATAAATAATGCAAGAAATACGGACCCAGCGCTGTGGTATATGACGTGATTACATGGTACGGATATTAATGCACATTGTAGATTAGATGAGTACTTGTTCCATAGATCATGAATGCAACACTTCATAATGATGTGGAACGTGTCAGGTTAATAAAAGGTATCTATACAAGATATTACATTACACAAAATATTACATGACACTTAATATTTTTAATTATTTTTTTTTGGGGGGGGGGGGGGGGGGGGGAATTACCCACTTACTATACCCATAAATTCATCTAATGAGTATAAGGAGTTGCCATTAAGAAATTCTTTTAATTTCCTTTTAATTGCTATATGGCTATCTGTCAGAAATTATGATGCAATGGTAAGTGACCAAAGACTTTTGTGGCAGCATAATTTACCTCTTTCTGAGCCAAAGTTAGATTTAACCTTGAGTAGTGAAGATCATCCTTTGTCCTAGTGTTGTAGCCATGTACACTGCTATTACTTTTGAATTCATTTGGACTGTTAATAACAAATTTCGTAAATGAATATATACATATATACACACACACACACACGCACATATATATATATATATATATATATATATATATATATATATATATATATATATATATATATATATTGTGAGGCTACAGTGAGGATCTCTAGCTCTTTAAATAAGTGTCTGCAGGATGATTTTGGATGCGCTCCAGCAATTATTCTGATTACACGCTTTTGTGCAATGAACACTCTTTTACCCCAGAATATGATGCCATACGAAAGCAGAGAATGAAAATAGGCGTGGTAAGCTAATTTACCCCCCATGAACCATAGACCTTGCCGTTGGTGGAGAGGCTTGTGTGCCTCAGCGATACAGATGGCCGTACCGTAGGTGCAACCACAACGGAGGGGTATTTGTTGAGAGGCCAGACAAACGTGTGGTTCCTGAAGAGGGGTAGCAGCCTTTTCAGTAGTTGCAGGGCAACAGTCTGGATGATTGACTAATCTGGCCTTGTAACACTAACCAAAACGGTCTTGCTGTGATGGTACTGAGAACGGCTGAAAGCAAGGGGAAACTACGGCCATAATTTTTCCCGAGGGCATCCAGCTTTGCTGTATAGTTAAATGATGATGGCGTCCTCTTGGGTAAAATATTCCGGAGGTAAAATAGTCCCCCATTCAGATCTCTGGGCGGGGACTACCCAAGAGGACGTCATTATCAGGAAAAAGAAAACTGGCGTTCTACGGATCGGAGCGTGGAATGTCAGATCCCTTAATCGGGCAGGTAGGTTAGAAAATTTAAAAAGGGAAATGGATAGGTTAAAGTTAGATATGGTGGGAATTAGTGAAGTTCGGTGACAGGAGGAACAAGACTTTTGGTCAGGTGAATACAGGGTGATAAATACAAAATCAAATAGGGGTAAATCAGGAGTAGGTTTAATAATGAATAAAAAAAATTGGAGTGCGGGTAAGCTACTATATACAGCATAGTGAACGCATTATTGTGGCCAAGATAGACAAGAAGCCCACACCTACTACAGTAGTACAAGTTTACATGCCAACTAGCTCTGCAGATCATGAAGAAATTGATGAAATGTATGATGAGATAAAAGAAATAGTTCAGGTAGTGAAGGGAGACGAAAATTTAATAGTCATGAGTGACTGGAATTCGAGAGTAGGAAAAGGAAGAGAAGGAAACGTAGTAGGTGAATATGGATTGGGGCTAAGAAATGAAAGAGGAAGCCGCCTCGTAGAGTTTTGCACAGAGCATAACTTAATCACAGCTAACACTTGGTTCAAGAATAATGAAAGGAGGTTGTATACATGGAAGAATCCTGGAGATACTAGAAGGTATCAGATAGATTATATAATGATAAGACAGAGATTTAGGAACCAGGTTTTAAATTGTGAAACATCTCAGGGGCAGATGTGGACTCTGACCACAATCTATTGCTTATGAACTGTAGATTAAAACTGAAGAAACTGCAAAAAGGTGGGAATTTAAGGAGATGGGACCTGGATAAACTGAAAGAACCAGAGGTTGTAGAAAGTTTCAGGGAGAGCATAGGGGAACAATTGACAGAAATGGGGGAAAGAAGTACAGTAGAAGAAGAATGGGTAGCTCTGAGGGATGAAGTAGTGAAGGCAGCAAAGGATCAAGTAGGTAAAAAGACGAGGGCTAGTAGAAATCCTTGGGTAAGAGAAGAAATATTGAGTTTAATTGATGAAAGGAGAAAATATAAAAATGCAGTAAATGAAGCAGGGAAAAAGGAATACAAACGTCTCAAAAATGAGATCGACAGGAAGTGCAAAATGGCTAAGCAGAGGTGGCTAGAGGACAAATGTAAGGATATAGAGGCTTATCTCACGAGGGGTAAGATAGATACTGCCTACAGGAAAATTAAAGAGACCTTAGGAGAAAAGAGAACCACTTGTATGAATATCAACAGCTCAGATCGAAACACAGTTATAAGCAAAGAAGGGAAAGCAGAAAGGTGGAAGGAGTATATAGAGGGTCTATACAAGGGCGATGTACTTGAGGACAATATTATGGAAATGGAAGAGGATGAAGATGAAATGGGAGATACGATACTGCGTGAAGAGTTTCACACAGCACTGAAAGACCTGAGTCGAAACAAGGCCCCGGGAGTAGACAACATTCCATTAGAACTACTGACGGCCTTGGGAGAGCCAGTCCTGACAAAACTCTACCATCTGGTGAGCAAGATGCATGAGACAGGCGAAATACCCTCAGACTTCAAGAAGAATATAATAATTGCAATCCCAAAGAAAGCAGGTGTTGACAGATGTGAAAATAACCGAGCAATAAGTTTAATAAGTCACAGCTGCAAAATACTAACACGAATTCTTTACAGACGAATGGAAAAACTGGTAGAAGCCGACCTCGGGGAAGATCAGTTTGGATTCCGTAGAAATATTGGAACACGTGAGGCAATACTGACCTTACGACTTATCTTAGAAGAAAGATTAAGGAAAGGCAAACCGACATTTCTAGCATTTGTAGACTTAGAGAAAGCTTTTGACAATGTTGATTCGAATACTCTCTTTCAAATTCTAAAGGTGGCAGGGGTAAAATACAGGGAGCGAAAGGCTGTTTACAATTTGTACAGAAACCAGATGGCAGTTGTAAGAGTCGAGGGGCATGAAAGGGAAGCAGTGGTTGGGAAGGGAGTGAGACAGTGTTGTAGCCTCTCCCCAATGTTATTCAATCTGTGTATTGAGCAAGCAGTAAAGGAAACAAAAGAAAAATTCGTGGTAGGTATTAAAATCCGTGGAGAAGAAATAAAAACTTTGAGGTTTGCCGATGACATTGTAATTCTATCAGAGACAGCAAAGGACTTGCAAGAGCAGTTGAACGGAATGGACAGTCTCTTGAAAGGAGGATATAAGATGAACATAAACAAAAGCAAAACGAGGATAATGGAATGTAGTCGAATTAAGTCGCGTGATGCTGAGGGAATTAGATTAGGAAATGAGACACTTAAAGTAATAAAGGAGTTTTGCTATTTGGGGAGCAAAATAACTGATGATGGTCGAAGTAGAGAGGATATAAAATGTAGACTGGCAATGGCAAGGAAAGCGTTTCTGAAGAAGAGGAATTTGTTAACATCGAGTATAGATTTAAGTGTCAGGAAGTCGTTTCTGAAAGTACTTGTATGGAGTGTAGCCATGTGTGGAAGTGAAACATGGACGATAAATAGTTTGGACAAGAAGAGAATAGAAGCTTTCGAAATGTGGTGCTACAGAAGAATGCTGAAGATTAGATGGGTAGATCACATAACTAATGATGAAGTATTGAACAGAGTTGGGGAGAAGAGGAGTTTGTGGCACATTTTGACAAAAAGAAGGGAACAGTTAGTAGGACATGTTCTGAGGCATCAAGGGATCACACATTTAGCATTGGAGGTCAGCGTGGAGGGTAAAAATCGTAGAGGGAGACCAAGAGATGAATACACTAAGCAGATACAGAAGGATGTAGGGGAGATGAAGAAGCTTGCACAGGATAGGGTAGCATGGAGAGCTGCATCAAACCAGTCTCAGGACTGAAGACCACAACAACAACAACAACAAGCTAATTTACTGAGATGTATATCGCAAAAATTTGCAATGACCCTAATAGCATAAGTAGCTGAACTCAAACGTTTCAGCAGACCTTTTTCCAGTTGAACCCCTCATCAATGCATACAGCTAGAAATTTTGAATATTCTACCTTAGCTACCGATTTCTGATCGAAGTCTATATTTATTACTGGTGTCATTCCATTTACTGTATGGAACTGTATATACTGTGTTTTGTCAAAGTTTAATGGAGCCAATTTGCAGAGAACCACTTAATGATTTTCTGAAAAACATCGTTTACAATTTCACCAGTTAATTCTTGTCTGTTGGGTGTGATAGCTATATTGTATCATCGGCAAAAAGTACCAGCTTTGCATCTTCGTGAATATAGAATGGCAAGTCATTAATATATATTAAGAACAGCAGAGGAACCAAGACCGAACCTTGAGGCACCCCATTCTTGACTGTTCCCCAGTTTGAGAAATCACCTATTTTTTGCATATTATGTGAACTGCTTATTTGAACTTTCTTCACTCTTCCAGTTAGGTATGATTTAAACGATTTGAGCGCTGCCCCATTAATACTTGAGCTTATCTAGAAGTATTCCATGATTTACACAATCAAAAGTCTTTGAGAGATCACAAAAAATCCCAGTGGGTGATATCCGGTTACTCAGAGCGTTTAATATAAGGATAGGCGTGTTCCCAAGGTCGTACCGCAGACGGATGGGTCCGGGCCCATTTTCTTACGTCTGAAGATGCAACTTGTAGCGGCTACATGTGTGTTAAATAACACAGTGTTGTGGCCATCGACTACCAGTGGCCACAGTTGTTGAGGGTTGCTTTACCTTCCCATTAGGGTAGTCCGATACTCACAATGGAGTTTATTCACAGTCAAGTGCTTATAATGGAGGTTGAAAAGCTGAACTGTTTTATGATGTTCGCCACACTGATTATAAAAATCGTTATAAGAAACAAGATGCATCGACAAGTGTATGTTAAACGCTTGTCGGAGACCGACAAAGAAATGTGGAAGCAGAAGAAACAAATGAAATAGGTAAGCATTTGTAGTATTATTTATTTATAGTTCTTAAAAGAGTATAGCAATAACACTGAACACATCCTCTTTTTCCCTTAGAGATATTAATGATGGACCTAATGAACTCAGACATTCAGTAAAACTGCTAGGCATTCATCTTGATACCAAACTGTGCTGGAATACGCACACAGAAAAGCTTTGCAGTAAGTTGGCAAGAGTTCTACAGGGTGTTGCAAAAAGGTACGGCCAAACTTTCAGGAAACATTCCTCACACACAAATAAAGAAAAGACGTTATGTGGACATGTGTCCGGAAACGCTTAATTTCCATGTTAGAGCTCATTTTAGTTTCTTCCACCTACGCTCAATGGAGCACGTTATCATGATTTCATACGGGATACTCTACCTGTGCTGCTAGAACATGTGCCTTTACAAGTACGACACAACATGTGGTTCATGCACGATGGAGCTCCTGCACATTTCAGTCGAAGTGTTTGTTCGCTTCTCAACAACAGATTCGGTGACCGATGGATTGGTAGAGGTGGACCAATTCCATGGCCTCCACGCTCTCCTGACTTCAACCCTCTTGACTTTCATTTATGGGGGCATTTGAAAGCTCTTGTCTACGCACACCCGGTACCAAATGTAGAGAGTCTTCGTGCTCGTATTGTGGACGGCTGTGATACAATACGCCATTCTCCAGGGCTGCATTAGCGCATCAGGAATTCCATGCGACGGAGGGTGGATGCATGTATCCTCGCTAATGGAGGACATTTTGAACATTTCCTGTAACAAAGTGTTTGAAGTCACGCTGGTACGTTCTGTTGCTCTGTGTTTCCACTCCATGATTAATGTGATTTGAAGAGAAGTAATAAAATGAGCTCTAACATGGAAAATAAGTGTTTCCGGACACATGTCCACATAACATATTTTCTTTCTTTGTGTGTGAGGAATGTTTCCTGAAAGTTTGGCCGTACCTTTTTGTATCACCCTGTATATCTCCTTAGAGAACTGAAGGATTGTGTCGGTAAGGAGTGCATACTTATGGCATACCATGCCTTTTTCTGTACTCATCTGTATTATGGAATACCTCTTTGGGGAAACTCTGCTGGGGCAAAAGATGTTTCCCTCTGGAAGAAGAAAGCCATTAGATGTATTTTTGGTGTGAGCAATTTAACTTCTTGCAGACAGTACTTCATGGAGCACAAAATCCTTACAGTTCCCAGTCTACACATACTTAAAGCTATTATGCATGCCAAAGAGAATGCCCACATGTATGAAAGCAGGTCAGATGTGCACTCATATGAAACCAGAAATCGGAACTTATTAGACATTCCTTGGACACGTTTGAGTAAAATCCAGAATAATTTTTTACATGGTGGCAAAACATTTTACAACAATACATCACATGGAACGAGGGAATTGCATGAGAATAGATTTAAAATGGTGGTACAGACATGGTTGAAAGAGAAAACATTCTATAGCATAAGTGAATTCCTACATAATGAAAAAATGTGATTCTCTATTATTATAAATGTGAATGTGATCAAAGAAACTGTAATTTGTGTCATACAACCATACTGGCCTTTTATATAATCATATACCATATGTTAACTTTTGTGTAATCATTTGTACCAGAATCTGTATAACTATGTAACTACTGACCTTATGTATAACCATTTGTATAACCATCTAACGATGCCTATACAACACAACAGTTGTCTACAGGCAACCAAATAAATATGAAATAAATATGAAAATATCACGAACATCGATTGGTCTCATTGTTATTGTGCGATGTTTGGTTCAATTATACTGTGCAATTATTTGCGGGTGGATATCGATCCATCTGAGTGAAACACAAAGATGAATTGCATCCACATCTGGGTTTTCACTGTTACGTTCAGACGTTCCACGATACTCGCCTTCAGGTGGATGAACGTCGAGTAGTGATGTATTCCATACCATTCCATCACAGCCTTGACATATTTATTGAAAAACTCAGCGCCGTTATCTGTTGGAAGGTTGTCTGGGTTTCGATTTGTCCCCGTCTGCAGCACTCCATCAAACACATGCGCGACTTCCTTTCCTGTTTTTGCTGTCACAGGTAATGCCCGGGCATATTTATATTAAGTATCAATGACCATTAAAATATATTTGAATCCGTTATTCACACTTGAATATCCCCTAATGTCGACAAGATCCGCCTGCCACAGGTCGTTTGCTGGTTTGTGCAGTTGTCTAACTACTTATTCGATGATGCCTGTCTCTCTAAGCTCAGAAATTATTGAAAGAACTTCATTCGAATGAGCTATATTACCAGCGGCAGTGGATGCCATGAGCAGTCGTAGGCTGTCTATTAGCTCAATGGCGTCGTCGTAATATACACACCTGGAAATGGAAAAAAAGAACACATTGACACCGGTGTGTCAGACCCACCATACTTGCTCCGGACACTGCGAGAGGGCTGTACAAGCAATGATCACACGCACGGCACAGCGGACACACCAGGAACCGCGGTGTTGGCCGTCGAATGGCGCTAGCTGCGCAGCATTTGTGCACCGCCGCCGTCAGTGTCAGCCAGTTTGCCGTGGCATACGGAGCTCCATCGCAGTCTTTAACACTGGTAGCATGCCGTGACAGCGTGGACGTGAACCGTATGTGCAGTTGACGGACTTTGAGCGAGGGCGTATAGTGGGCATGCGGGAGGCCGGGTGGACGTACCGCCGAATTGCTCAACACGTGGGGCGTGAGGTCTCCACAGTACATCGATGTTGTCGCCAGTGGTCTGCGGAAGGTGCACGTGCTCGTCGACCTGGGACCGGACCGCAGCGACGCAGGGATGCACGTCAAGACCGTAGGATCCTACGCAGTGCCGTAGGGGACCGCACCACCACTTCCCAGCAAATTAGGGACACTGTTGCTCCTGGGGTATCGGCGAGGACCATTCGCAACCGTCTCCATGAAGCTGGGCTACGGTCCCGCACACCGTTAGGCCATCTTCCGCTCACGCCCCAACATCGTGCAGCCCGCCTCCAGTGGTGTCGCGACAGGCGTGAATGGAGGGACGAATGGAGACGTGTCGTCTTCAGCGATGAGAGTCGCTTCTGCCTTGGTGCCAATGATGGTCGTATGCGTGTTTGGCGCCGTGCAAGTGAGCGCCACAATCAGGACTGCATACGACCGAGGCACACAGGGCCAACACCCGGCATCATGGTGTGGGAAGCGATCTCCTACACTGGCCGTACACCACGGGTTATCGTTGAGGGGACACTGAATAGTGCACGGTACATCCAAACCGTCATCGAACCCATCGTTCTACCATTCCTAGACCGGCAAGGGAACTTGCTGTTCCAACAGGACAATGCACGTCCGCATGTATCCCGTGCCACCCAACGTGCTCTAGAAGGTGTAAGTCAACTACCCTGGCCAGCAAGATCTCCGGATCTGTCCCCCATTGAGCATGTTTGGGACTGGATGAAGCGTCGTCTCACGCGGTCTGCACGTCCAGCACGAACGCTGGTCCAACTGAGGCGCCAGGTGGAAATGGCATGGCAAGCCGTTCCACAGGACTACATCCAGCATCTCTACGATCGTCTCCATGGGAGAATAGCAGCCTGCATTGCTGCGAAAGGTGGATATACACTGTACTAGTGCCGACATTGTGCATGCTCTGTTGCCTGTGTCTATGTGCCTGTGGTTCTGTCAGTGTGATCATGTGATGTATCTGACCCCAGGAATGTGTCAATAAAGTTTCCCCTTCCTGGGACAATGAATTCACGGTGTTCTTATTTCAATTTCCAGGAGTGTACATACACTGCGGGCGTCGATTGCTCACTCTTTTATGCTGCATGTCAGTATCATCACCACTGCTATTTTTTCACCATCCAAAATAGTTCTTAAAGGGATCTGTATATCACATTGCTTCGGGTTTTTGTATTCTGATGTAAATCAGTTAAAAGCATTATTTCGCGAAACATTTCCAGATCTAAGGCGAATAATTTACAGTTTTTGTGGGTCTTAGGAAAATAAGGTTCAGTAGACTGGGTGTTCTTTGAAATTGTTTATCCCTGATTTGTATCGTTTTTTCATTTAAAGTTATAGGCTGTGTGCCGAACATGTATGGTTTCTCACGACTAATACCGAATGTTTTGTCTATCCTGTGACGGTTAATGGAATCGGCAATAGCGTCATCGTCGTCGTAGCGGAATTTCGCTGAGGGTTCATCGACGGATTCAGTAACTGGTTTAAAGGTTTATCGCAGTGTCAGCTCTTGCTTCAAATGGCCTAACCTCAGCAACCGTAACTTGTCGCGAACGGCCTTCCGTGCATCGATGACTTTATGCTTAGTGAACTCCTCGGTGTATACTAATCGGACTTCTGTGCAGCGTGAGGTTGTATATATCCGCTCTTCTTCTTCTTATGCTAGTCACTGTTCTCGGCAACAGCTATTTTCCCTTCAGTTAAGTTGCCTATCTTCTTTTCAATTGCGTTAACCCGTTCGTACACTGTCCCGTTCTCAATGACAGCTATTCCCCCTCCAGTTAAACTGTTTACTTTCTTCTCTCTTCTCGGTTACATTAACCCGATCATTCAGTGTATTGTTCAGCCTCAGAAGAGTTTGACAATACGTCTCTAGTACCTTGCGTACAGCTCCAACCTTATGTTCGAGAGTTTGAATTTTCGCGTCCACGTAAAAGCGAATGTTTTGTCTATGTACACCCTTCCTACCAAACTGAGTTCCCGGCATGCGTGCGAATTTATCCATGGTGATGCGTGTACTGATGTACTAAAGTCTTTGCATGGCTGTATATATATATAGCAACTCATGGAAGTTCCGTCTGTACCTACCATCATTCAGTTTTCTTGCTTTATCAGTAAGGAGAAACCCATACTGTGGTTCCAGCAATCTGCGCATATCTTTACAAAATCATTGAATGACATGTCGGTTCCTACATGAGCCTGGTAAATGTGTTTGAAATTCAGATTGTCGTCTTTTAATAATATAATTATGTTTGCATTATCCCTCACCAGCTGTTTTGGGATTCTGGAATATGTCTTACTAAGATAAGATACATCAACAGCCATATGGCGACAGAAACAGAAATATCGCCTACCTTGATCTTGGTTTCCCACAACAACATCGTCAAATATGAACTCTGTATTTGGCTTTACTTTTTCCGGTGGAGGGATATCTCTGCTCTCATTGAATGTCGCGTATGTCACACCCTGCAGAATCTCCTGTAATATATGGTATTTGGGCTGAAACAGTGTTTTTGAAAATACCCATACATGCTCAAAGCGGACTCCATCTGGATGTGTTAGCAGCGACATGAGAACATGTGTCTTGCCACAGTTGGATGGACCTACAATTACAGCAGAGTCCCGCTAATCTGAACCCTGGTAATCCGAACGTTCGTTTAATCCGAACATTAAGAATGTTAGTCTAAGTATAGCAAACTGCTGTACATACACACTATTGTAATTTACACAGTATAGTAAATATGTATTAGCAAAATTGGCAAGAAAACATTAGGTTTAAACAATGCATAACAATGAACGGAAAGCTATCAAACTTACTAAAATACAGCGGACACTTTATCCCTACTTTTTAGATGACAAAAACTCATTGTTTTTTGGCGTAATGAAGACAGTTTGTTATATGACACATAGTTGCGCCATCGTCTGTTAAACATCAAATCAGCAGGTGTAGCAGTGGGCTGGTGCTCCAAATAACGTAACGCGAGGTCGAGAACTTCTGCTGCGTCACTGTGTGGCACCGGCTCTCCTTTATCACTTTCCGGCTCGTTGACACTTCCGTCACAGTAGTCCACTACTTCCTGGTCATGAGTCACAACAGCAGCTAAATCAGCGTCAGTAAGGTTGTGCCCCATCCGCTGCCATCCACTCATCTACGTCTCCTTCACTAGCTTCTTCACATCCAGGCATTGTCTGTATCATTTGTAGTACATCTTCCTCTTCATTTTCAACTAGGTTGTCCTGAAATTCGAGAGATGTCCACAGTTTTCTCCACGATTTTCTCAGAGTATTTTCTGAAATATTCTGCCATGCCTCAGCGGCCCAATAAACAACATCCTTCATATTGGTCTTTTTAATTTTGTCCAGTAAAGGACTGCTATCATCTTGGATCAGCACTCTTAAAAATTGTTTTCTGTAAATCAGTTTTAATGCTAGCAGTACGCCCTGGTCCATCGGCTGTAGAAGTGGTGTAACATTTGGCGGCAAAAACTTCGCCACAATTTCTCCATCACATAGTTCCTCAGTGCTGGGGTGAGATGGCACTCGATCAATCAAAATAACTGCACAGGGAGACAAACGATTTTCCTTAGAAAACCGTCGAACAGAGGGAACAAACTGACCGCGAAACCATCCTTTGAACAGCTTACCATCCATCCGTGCTTTTTTCTGGTTGTATACGGCAAGAACTTCATGTGGCAGTTTTTAAAAGCTCGGGGCCTAGCAGATTTGCCGATCAGTATTAACGGCAGTTTGTGATTACCAGCAGCGTTGCTGCACGCTAATAAAGTCACACGATCTTTGTACATTTTAAAACCAGGAGCATGGTCTTCTGCTTTTGATGCGAGGCTTTTTATTGGAAATGCCCTAAAATTAAGGCCAGTCTCGTCAGCGTTATAAATTTGTTGGGGAGAATACTTTCCTTCTCTTATCATTTTTCCAAACTCACCCAAGTATTTTTTCACTGCATCATGGTCAGATGAAAGCTTCTCTCCACTAACTGTTAGCTGGCGGATTCAATGACGTTTTTTGAATCCGTCCAGCCAACCCGTACTCGCACTAAAAGACTCATCACCTTTCATTAACTTGTTCAGGTAAACAGCCTTCTCCTCTCAACGGAATTGTCGTTTCTCTTTCCTGCGTAAACCAAAGGAAAAGAGCTTCATCCACTTTATCGTACTGGGACTGTTTCAAAGTCTGCCGAATGTGGAGTGTTTTTCTCGAAGACGTTGCACAGGACTGTTCAAGCTTCACTCGGTTCTTCTTCCAATCACAAATGGTTGCTTTACCAACACCCAGTTCCGTTGCCAAAATGGTTCAAATGGCTCTGAGCACTATGGGACTCAACATCTGAGGTCATAAGTCCCGTAGAACTTAGAACTACTTAAACCTAACTAACCTAAGGACAACACACACATCCATGCCCGAGGCAGGATTCGAACCTGCGACCGTAGCGGTCGCGCGGTTCCAGACTGAAGCGCCTAGAACCGCTCGGCCACTCCTCCGTTGCCAGTTTAGATACATTATCCACCTTTGTCTATCCGCTTCAAAGCATTCAGTTCTTCTTTGAGAGCTAACGTTGTATGTTTCCGTTTACTCATGACGAAAATACGTACACCACTACACCTGAATGAATACAATACAACTGTTACGCGTGCCAGCGATCGATAACTAACATAACCAAGCACTTTGCGAGCCAGCTGCCAGTGCACTGACCTCAGACACTACAAAGGTCTCAACAATGCACAACAACAAGGGCAGGGAGTGAGAGTGAGCCATTGTTCCCACACTTGTTCCCATTTGTTACCATGGTGTACCTATTACCTGCTTGGTATACTTCATTCTAGAAACTCGTCACCATAATTCCGGCTAATCCGAACAAATCGATAATCCGAACAAGGTCCAGTCCCAATTAGTTCGGATTAGTATTGCACTATGTTGTGGGGAAGGAGTGCGCCATTCTTCTCCATCCGGTCTTCTTGCGCACCGTCACAGCTCCAGTCGCTTACAACTAAGTCTTGATGCTTCACCCACTCTGCCATGATACCTACTACGTCAGGTACTGTCGTGCAATGCATTTTTACAGAAGATAATGAACACTATGCCCTTTCTATGATGCCGACCATTTCAAGTACTGGCGTGCAATGGGGTTTTAATGAGAATTTAGTTAAATGACATAACTTTCTGCTGTTGCATGTTTCCAGTGAAAATAGTGGGGCAATAGCTTTAGTACTTGCAATGTAATAAGAGGTAAGAAATGAAAAACACATACATGGTCATATACATTTACTTATTCAGTAATCGTACACAGGATGCACTACATCAACTGGTTCTTTCTTTATCTTAACGCCATTACAGGGTATAAAAGATAAAGCCTTCTTGTAAGCATAGAATTCAGCACGGTTTTCTCTCAAACTTATTGCCGGTACATTAGCTTTCGCCGGCACCATACTGACCCACTGTTCGAAGTCGTCTACATGCACACTGTTCATACTTAGATACTCTGCAATATCTCTGTACACAGCTTTAACACAAGGCAGCCATCTGTTCAGTCTTTCCAACACACTGGATAGTACCATCTGTATATCGTTGCCTGATTTCACACGGAGTGCAGACTCATTGTATCTGTTGTGATGGATAGGGTTAGAGCAGTATTGTAAGTGTCCGGAGGAGGACGGCTAGGGTGATAGCCGGCTGTCAACTACTGCATGATATACGCTTTTGCACGACAGAGTTCATCCCATTCCACCTCCATAAACCGAACTCTTAATACTTTTAGCTGCATTCTCAATCTCTATCAGAATACGCCACTCTCTGTCTGTGGTTGCTTCTGTACCAATATGTAAGCGTTTCGAACCGCTAGCGATTAAATTATACACTGAAAAGAAGAGTAGTGGTGCACAGGACTTAATTGGTATCTTCTCATCCACTACATCCTCTGTCCATCCAGTACCACTGGAATATTCTGCGATGGCGCGTATGATAGAGGCCAGTACCGACCTGCCTCATGCTGATTAGGACCCCCGGTGCACTTCATCGAGTCAGGGGCTGGCTGGGTGTCTTCAACAGACAATAACAGCTGATTGTCCTGCTCCATCAAGCTGACCAGGTGCGTGACAGGATCCCAGTATGCTGCCACTGCTGCGAGTCCCGATGGCCTGGGTCACTCTGAGGTCCTGTGGCTTTTTGTTGTTCCCCTCTCAAATTCTGCTACAGAATGCCCAAAAGAAGTAATGCCCGAAAAAAACAGTATGTTTCCAAAGAGTGGGTCTACACTGGTTGTACTACATAGCAAACCAAGCAGCTGGTGTCTGTGCTCATTACAAGCAGGGTCGACAGAGTGGCACACAGCAGACAGAACTACAAGGTCAACAACTGTTTATCAATGGTACCCAATGGGACATAATGGACCAATGTTCTGATTATCCACCATTGTGACAGGAACCATCACCCTGAATACAACCCACACATTGATTTATGTACCTGATCTTGCCTTTGATGTTTTATCCACGGAAATCCAACCTTCCTTAATAACATGTTAGACCTCACCCTGCTTGCCTCCTTAATTGAATGTTAACCAAGTAGCACGGCCGCATGTTGATGGAACATCTTTTAGAGCATATAACAGAAATACAACACCAAAAATCAGCTGTAATGACTGAAACTTCCTGGCAGATTAAAACTGTGTGCCGAACCGAGACTTGAACTCAGGACCTGCAAGGTTTGCAGGAGAGCTTCTGTAAAGTTTGGAAAGTAGAAGACGAGGTATTGGCAAAAGTAAAGCTGTGAGGATGGGGCGTGAGTCGTGCTTGGGTGGCTCAGTCGGTAGAGCACTTGCCTGCGAAAGGCAAAGGTCCCGAGTTCGAGTCTCAGTACGGCACACAGTTTTAATCTACCAGGAAGTTTCATAACGGCGCACACTCCGTTGCAGAGTGAAAGTCTCATTCTGGGAGCTGTAATTACTGGTTATGGGATCGTCAGCCCCAGAAGTCTGATTTTCACAGAAACAGGAATCATATACCACAAATTCAAACAAAAAGCAAATCCTATCTCTGTCCACCTTCAACTTATGGGTTCAAACCAGTCGCAACCAGAAGCAACTTGACATGGGACAAAGTTAACCATAAGTGAAGACCTCAATGTAGAGCCAAATGCTAGTGAAGTCAGACAGATAATGTAAATAGTGCAAAGGACAAAGGGATACTGTGAGTGGAGGTGGAATTGTGAATAGTTGTAAATAAACCAGTACCTGTGTTTCTGCAAAATCTGAGGACAAATTTTCTCTGTAGGTGGGAGAAAATGTAATGGGTACAACTATAAACGAGACTTTGAAGTGCAGAATGAAAATATGTACACCTCCAAGGTCAGTCAGTGATTGCCAGTGGACAGCGTGGTTGGCAGCTTTGCAATGCCTCCATGATGATAGGTCACGTGTGCTGACAGTGCACCAGCCTGCAGGGAGTATTGCAGCCTGACAGCAACAACTGGGCCATTTCCTGTTCTAGACTATTCTTTATAACACACTAATTCCACTACTAGTGTGAAATCAGCATGGGGCTGCGGTATTTAAGGGTGCACGAACCAGCTTGTCATCACTGAACAGCTAGGCAGTTATGTGATGCCACCACTCCACTGCTCCATGCTGTGCTGATGACGCAGACACCTTTGCCTCCACTGCCACACGAACCACTGCATCCCACCTAAGTGCCGGGCACCAAGGGCAGGCTCACACTTTGCTGTTATCCTGAATTACAATGTGAGGGTCCAGGCTGCTATGTCCTTGCCAGGGTGCCCACCCCCACGTGTACGTGCACAGATACATATATATGATGTAACAACAAATCATCCAACAGGCACATCCACATGCAGTCCAGATTTCTGTCATCAGGGAATGACTATCCATAGACAGACCTCCTTATGCATGAAGAATGGTAATGATGGTGGAATAAAATTAGACATGTATTGAAATATAGACATTAGTGATAACCTATGTAATTTAAAACTACATGGGATGGAATCCAAAATTTTTGGGACTGGTGCTACCATCTGGAAAGTAATAGTAGTAGATCTTTGCACTGCTAAGTGGCAACAGCTGGATATCTGATGAGTCGGTGCGGAGTGGCATTAAGCTGGGAGGATGTGTTGTGTGCCCACAGTGATTTCCATAATACTATGCGTTTGGTGTGTGGTGATTTTATGATGGATCCGTGAACAGAACAGCACATGTGTATCAAATTCTGTGTGAATCTCAGGAATGATTCAACAAGTGTTTGGGGGAAGAGCCCAGGCTCTCCAAGACACAAAAAAGTGAGACAGGTGAGGAGCGTGATCATTGTTTACTTCGATACCGAGGGAATTGTGCACAAAGTATTCGTCACATCCAACAAATCAGTGAATTCCGTGTACTACTGGTACGTTTTGCGATGGCTCTGTGGAAACGTACGGTGACGATGGCCCAAAATCTGATGTCGAGGGAACAGGCTGCTGCATCATGACAACGCACCCTGTCACACGTCCTTGCTCACCAGGAACTTTTTTGGCAAAAAACAACACGGGGGTTTTACGGCACCCACCGTACTCACCAGATTTTGCACCTTGCGACTTCGCGCTATTGCCAAAACTGAAACTCAAGTTGAAAGACCGTCGGTTCGACACTCAAGAGAGGATTTGAGAAGCATCGCTGGCAGTGATAAACACTCTCAAAGAACAGGACTTCCAGGATACATTTGACCAGTGGCAGAAGCACTGGGACTGGTGTGTACGTGCGGACGGGAACTACTTCGAGGGTGATGGTGACCATTAGTCCAAAGGTAAGGTTTTCAACAAATGGCAGCACTAATCCCAGATATTTTGGGTAGCACCTCGTACTTTTACAACACACAGCTGTTTCTTTTCATCAACCATAATCCATTAACAGTTGCCTTCAGCTCCAAAACTTGATTACAAGAAATGCCTTCACAATGTTTACAGCAATGGTTCTTTTTTTTTATTTTTAGTAGACACAACAATCAAATGCAAATACTCCTGTACTGATACCCGTGTTCGTTACACATCTATGTAGCACAAGTCACAGGGCTTTGTGTACCACTGTCACTTCCCCCTTTTCCTGTCTCCAGTTAGGAATGGTTCACAGGAACAATGACTGCCAGTAAGCCTCCACATGGCCCGAATCCATCTAATTTTTTCTTCACAGTATTTTCACGAGATATATGTATGAGGAAGCAATCTATTTCTCGACTCTTCTAGGAATGTACACTCTCGGAACTTCAACAGTACACCATACCTCTCCAGCAGCATCTGCTACTGGAGCCAGTTGACCATCTCCAGGATGCTTTCATGCTCAGTAAATGAACCTGTAACAAAGCGTGCTGTCCTCCAATGGATCTTCTGTATTTCCTTTATCAATCCTATCTGGTACAGATCCCACACTGACGAGTAATATTCAAGTATTCTTCGAACAAAGGATTTGAAATACTACTTCATTTGTTGACGGACAAAATTTCCCAAGATTCTTCCAATGAATCGGTCTCACATCTGCATTTCCTGTGATTACTTTTATGTGGTTGTTTCACTTTAAATTGCTCCATTCACATACTCCTAAATATTTTATGAAATGATTGCTTCCAATGATTGTTCTGCATTTGCGTACTCATGCATTAACCATTTAACTGCTCTGGATGTGTTAATGCACGTGCCTTTGTACCTGTGCGTGTGTGCTAGGAATGTCTTTATGTGTGCCACCACTCGTCCTATCTGGTACTCTGAATGTGTCTACGCGTACTATTTAAATCAAAGCTGCAAAATTGAAGAAAATGTGGCTTCGTATTGGAAAATGAACAGTTAAAATTTTCTCACTCTTCAGAAGATCGCCAGCACAATATTGTGCGTACCAGCATCTACCTCTGACTCTGAAAGAAATTTTACTGCTGCTGGTTTCATTTTCAACACCACAGTCGCTTTTACACCCGCACAGTGCTTATGCTCTTCTTTTTATTCATAATAATTCTGTCAGAGACAAATGAGTGATATATATGCTGGAACTCTTTTCAGACATTAATCTTCAGTTTCTGCTGTATGTAGTGGTGAAAGGTTTTTGTTTACTGCACATTTTGCTGCATATTTCTGAGTTACATATGCAGTTTTTCATATTACCTTTGTTATTTGGTATGAAATAAAACTTAGCTTGTTTCCAAAATATTGTTGAGCAACAGGGCCAATGTTGGGAGCTTTACATCAGCCTTAGCTTATCATGTTTTGGTTGATTGGTTGGTTTGTTTGTTTGTTTGTTTGGGATATAAAAACACCCAACCCCTCACCTAAAAAGAAAACGAATGGAACGAACAAAAAACAGGGGAAACATACACCACAAGGAAAAGAAGAAGAAAGTCTTAAAACCTTAGAGCATATAGTCTGGGCTGGCTGATCACAATAATGAAAGAGGAGGCGCCAGCCACTCTGCAACACATTAAAATGTCCATCCCAAAAAGACAAGGCAAGATAAACATATATAGGGAAAACATGACCACCAAGACAAACAAATGCAAAGAAAGTGCGACAGAGTTAAAATGGAGGGAGGGTGGCGACCTTAGAGAAAAGGCTAAATGCCCACCCTTAGATGGTACGATAAAAACCCCCCCTCACGAATGAAACACAAAACTAAATCTGCTGCTGAGACATTGTCACCCAACACTGAAGGTAGGGCACTGGGAAGGTTACAAATCTGCCACAGAGTGGATAAAAGTGGGCAATCAAGTAAAATGTGGACGACAGTCATATGTGAGCCACTGTGACACCAAAGTGAGGTCCACGCGAGGGAGGAGGTAGCCATGTGTTACTCACGTATGGCCAATGCGGAGTCAGCAGAGAACCACAGAGTCCCTGCAAGAGGCCCGCATGGAGGTCTTCCACACATTCGTAGTCTCCTTAATCGCACGCAGTTTGTTGTGCGTACCTAGACAATGCCATTCCCCCTCCCATAGGTGAAACACCTTGCGGTGTAATAATGATCACAGGTCAGTTACAGGGATGCCGATTTCCAGAAGCCGTTTCCATGTAGCATGTTGGCAAGTTCATTTCCTGGGATTCCGACGTGGCCTGGGGTCCACAACACCACAGGACGACTGGACCATTCCAGGTCATAGATGGATTCCTGGATGGTCACTACCAAAAGATCGCGAGCGTCAATAGCTTGTAGGCTTTTCAAAGAGTCAGTACAGAGAAGAAACAACTCATCAGGGCACAAGCAGATGCACTCAAGAGCAAGAAAAATGGCCACCAGCTCCGCAGTGAAACCACTGCAGCCATCTTGCAAGGAGTGCTGTTCAGTATGTCCTCCATGGACAAATGCGAAGCCAACGTGACCATCAGGCATTGAGCTGTCAGTATAAACCACTTCATGGTCCCGGTACATGTCAAGAATTGAGAGGAAGTGACAGCAGAGAGCTCTGGGGTTAACCGAGTCCTTAGGACCATGTGAAAGAGCCAGGCATAGCTTTGGCCTAGGTGTACATGGAGGTGTACGTGAATTGACCCTGAGAACAGGTGGTAAAGGCAAGGACTCCACTTCAGACAGTAGAGATTGGACGCAAACCAATATCTTAAGCCCAGATCTGGGCCTCCGATGCAGGAGATGAACTGCCGTGGATGGGAAAATGAGATGGTAATTCGGATGCTCAGGAGAACTATGAATGTGCGGAACATAGCTGGCGAGCAGTTGTGCACCCCTAACCTTTAATGGAGGGACTTGGGCCTCCACCAGGACGCTGGTCACTGGACTAGTCCTAAATGGTCCTGTTGCCAGTCGATTGCCACAGTGGTGTACTGGGTCGAGTAAACGCAACACTGAGGGCACCGCCGAACCACAAACCAGACTCCCATAGCCAAGGTGGGATTGAACAAGGGCTCTGTAGAACTGCAGCAGCATAGAGTAATATGCACCCCAGTTGGTGTTGTTCAGGCAGCAGAGGGCATTGAGGTGCTACCAGCACTTCCACTTGAGATGACGAAGGTGAGGAAGCCATGTCAATCGGGCGTCGAAAACCAGTCGTAAGAATCAATATGTCCCACTACAGTAAGTGGATCATCATTAAGATAAAGTTTTTGTTCTGGATGAACAGTAAGATGCCGACAGAAGTGCATGACACATGACTTCACAGCTGAAAACTGGAAGCCGTGGGCTGGGGCCCATGATTGCGCCTTGTGGATGGCTCCCTGTAGACGCCGCTTACCAACAACAGTACTGGAGGAGCAGTACGAAATACAGAAGTCGTCTGCATACAGAGAAGGTGAGACTGATGGCTCGACAGCTGCTGCTAGACCGTTAATGGCCACTAAAAATAGAGACACACTCAATACAGAACCCTGCGAGACCCCATTCTCCTGGATATGGTGAGAACTGTGGGAGGCGCCAACTTTGACACAGAAAGTACGGAGCGATAGGAAATTTTGGATAAAAATCAGGCGGAGGCACCTGGAGATACCATTCATATAATGTGGCAAGAATATGGTGTTGCCAGGTTGTGTCTTAAGCTTTTCGTAAATAAAAAGAGACAGGTACCAGCTGTTGGCACTGGAAAAGGCTGTTCAGATGACAGACTAGAGGGAAACTAGATTATTAATGGTAAAGCGATACTGGCGGAAACCGCCCTGGCATGGAGCCAGGAGGCCCCTTGACTCCAGGACCCTACACAACCACCGACTTATCATACATTCTAGCAGCTTACAAAGAACGTTGGTGAGACTGATGGGCCAATAGCTATCCACACCAAGTAGGTTTTTACCAGGTTTGAGCACAGGAATGATGGTTATCTCCCGCCACTGCAATGGAAAGACACCATCGCACCAGGTCCGGTTGAAGATTACGAGGTGATTCCACTTGTAGTCCAATGAGAGATGTTTGATCATCTGACTGTGGATCTGATCTGGCCCAGGAGCTGTGTCGGGGCAATGTGCGAGTACGTTGAGGAGCTCCCACTCTGTAAATGGAGCATTATAGGGTTCACTGTGACGTTCAGTGAACGAGATGGCTTTCTTTTTCATCCGCCGTTTGAGGGTGTAAAATGCTGGGGGATAATTCTCTGATGAAGAGGCTGGAGCATAGTGCTCAACAAAGCACTCGGCAACAGCGGTTGCATCAGCAGATAAGACGCCATTGATGTTAATGCCACTAACACCTGTCGGGGTCTAGTACCCTGGTCTTCGTACAGACTTGGGAAGGTGACATATGGCACCCAATGGTCGAGACATACCTCTCCTGACATGCCCGTTTCCATCTTTTTATGAACTGGCAAATGCAGGCACGGAGCCTTTTAAAAGTTATTAGGTGCTCTAGGTACTGACTTTCACTGGGGAGGGGGGGGGGGGGGGGGGCACCCTAAGGAACAAGGGATCGCGTTTTCTGCCGCAGACACAATTGTTCTAGTGACCTGCTCAACTATCACATCGATGGTATCATGTGGAGGAGATTCAACAGTGACAGCAGAGGTGAAAGCTTCCCAGTCTTCCTTGTTTAAAGCCCATCTTGGTAGATGTCCGGGGCAATGACACTGGGGGAGTGACGGGAAGATGTGAAAGTGGTCACTACCACACGTCATCGTGGGCTCTCCGGTGGACAGATGGGGGAAGTCCTGCGCTGCAGAGGGGTAAATCAATGGCCGAGTTAAGGGCACACTGAAATGTGTAGGGACCCCAGTATATAAGAGGCAGATGTCAAGTTGAGATAGGAAAGTTCTGACATCTCTACGTCGGTCAGCAAGCACAGTGCCACCCCACAAGGGATTATGGGCATTCAAATCTCCAAAAAGTAGGAAAGTTTTAGGGAGTTGATGAATCAGTGCAGCCAACACATTCAGGGGTACCGCACCATCTGGAGGAAGATATACGTTGCAGACAGTTATTTCCCACATCATCCTTATCCTGACAGCCACAGCTTCAAGAGGGGTTTGAAGGGACACAGGTTCACTGCATACTGAGTTTAGGACATAGACATACACTCCACCTGACACACTATTAAAGTCGCTACAGTTATTGTAATATCCCCTATAGCTGCAAAGGGCAGGGGTCTACATTGCCAGGAACCGGGTTTCCTTGAGGGCAATGCAGAAAGCAGGTGTGAAGCTTAACAGTTGCCGTAGCTCAGCCAGGTGGTGAAGAAAACCGTAGCAATTCCACTGGAGGATGACATTATCGTGAGGCTCGGAAGGCATGAAGCATGCAATGAGGCAGGTTGCGCCTCAGGGTCACCTGCTGCCACCGATTAAGTATTTGTATCCATTCCTATTGTGGATGAGCCATCAGTGAGATCCAGGTCCACAGGGGATAGTGAGATCTCCACCTCATCTGCAGGTGCAGAATTGATAGGAAGTTGTGGTGTTGGGGCCACCAGAGGGTCCTTTTTCTTAGCAGACTTCTTTGTTTGCTTAGCCTCTCACTTCTCGTTAGGGGCTTGCTGGGAGGACTTCTCTGAAGTAGCTTCAGGCATGGAGGAAGACCGAGAAGCTCTTCGTCCAGCAGCTTTTGGCTCCTTTAGTCACTGGCGAGTGTCCACTGTGGCATTAGTGGACAACTTGGGAGAGAGGATACCAAGGGACCCCTTCTACATGACAGGAGCCGGAGAAGGCTGTTGCTCCTCCAGCTGAGTGGAGGGGACCGATGTCCCCTGCATTTGGAAGGGCCTTGCTCCCAAAGAAGGTACTTTGGGAGCAACGGAAGAAGATTTTTCCCCCTACCATCAAGGGGGGCAGATGTAGTCTGGAGGCCCAGAGGGCCAACTGTTCATGGCACAGAGTGTGGCACGACTGTTATTTGTGATGGTGATGTTTACGTAGCTGCAGCGTACGTGGATGTCAACCAAACAGGGTGTAATCGTTCAAATTTATGTTCAGCCTCTTGGTAAGTCAACCAGTCCAAAGTATTGTACTTCACGACTTTCTGCTCCTTTCGGAGTACTGTGCAGTCTGGTGGGCAGGGGGAGTGCTGCTCTCCGCAGTTGATACAAGTGGGAGGAGGTGCACAGGGAATATTTGGATGCAGTGGACGTCCACAGTCTCAACATGTGGCGTTGGAAGTGCCGCGGGAAGACGTGCCCAGATTTCCAGCACTTAAAGCACCACATTGGGGGAGGGACGTATGGTTAAACGTCACAGCGGTAAACCATCACCTTGACCTTTTCTGGCAATCAATCACCCTCGAGGGCCAAGATGAAGGAATCGGTAGCAATCCTGTTGTCTTTGGGTCCCCTGTAAATGCGCCAGATGAAATGAACACCCTGACGTTCTAAATTGGCACGGAGCTTGTTGTCAGACTGCAAGAGGTAATCACGATGGAAAATAATCCCCTGGACCATGTTGAGGCTTTTATGGGGAGTGACAGAAACAGGAATATCACCCAGCCGGTCACAAATCCGAATCAAGACTGCACCACTTCTGATCTTGGACAGTGCTGTCACTTCCCCAAACTTATCCTCAAGATGTTCAACAAAAAATTGAGGCTTCAGTGGTAGGAAGGAGTCCCCGACCATTCTGCTACAGACTAAATACTGAGGTGAATATGGCTCTCTTCTTACTGTAGCCCTACGTTCCTCCCACAGCATAGCGAGGGACGGGAACAATTTAGGGTCATATCTGTCAGCATTGTACTCAATCTTGTCCTTCTTGGAGACTGCCAGCACAATACAGTCACCAGGAAGAGATGACTTAGTACGGTTCATTGCGGGTCATCCACCCTGATGCCATCCACTCCGACCAAGGGCTTTCCCCACGGGCGCCATCCAGCCACAGCAAAGGCCACCTAGCATGATGGCCATTGCTGGGAGTCCTTATGCCCCAGGAAGACAGGCATCTACTCCTTGGCATACGTGGGGCGTTTCCAGCTCAGGCATCAGTAGTGCAATCCCTGTGTTGTCAGGGGGGCACCACCAAATGGATACATGACGACCCCACCACAACGGACTGGTTACCGTGCTGGATATTGGGTACAGAGAATTCCAATCCTGTCATGGGGGTGAAAGAGGACAGGAAACAATGGAAGAAGATGACATATCCCAGAAAGTGTCCTCACCCAAATAGTTGAATGGCAGGTGAATCTAAGGGCACTCATGCACCACTTCAGGTGTCCTTCCCCACATGGCCCACACTTCTGTAGAATTTGGAAAGTGGCAGGTCAACCCGTAACATGGGACCTGGACTTATAGGGCTGAACAATGACACACTCCTTTTAGTCGTATCTTACGATGGGCAGGGATACCTCGGGCCTATTCTAACCCATGGACCTGCAGGGGGAGTTGTGTTTTGAAGTTAGTATTTTGAACAATATATGTCTTTAATCACAAGTGTCTTGATTGTAATTTTTGTAAGGGTGTCTCACCCGAGAGTCAGCAGGCACATTTTCTCTATTGTTTCCGCATATATTTTGGTACCCGTCACGTCTTTCAAGCAATGTCCAGCTTCGATGGAAAGCATCGCTTTGTTTCCCATTACAAACAAAATGAATTTTACATGCCCATTTGACAGACTGATGACAAATTAGTATAGTGGGATATTCGTTTTAGCAATATGTGTTAACAAGGACAGCAAAACAAGATAGCCAGTACTCCAGCAGTGACAGCACCATCTTGATTCCCACTTACTGCTAACACCATGCAGCATAAATAATACATATCTATACAGTGAATATTGCATTAGGCTAATTTGGGACCACTCTGTTGAATGGACATGTACAATTCTGATTTAGAAATAATTTTCTTTGTAACAGAAAAGAAGCCGACACTTTCTGACAGGACCTCGTTGCACGAGAGACTTAATGAGAAGTATTTGTTCAGGTCGACCCCATCTACACATTGCAAGAACGAAACTGTAAATACCTGCTGAAAATAAAAGAAAAAATGTGCCTGATGACCCACTGCAATGAGTAATAATCAGAACAAAAAATCAAGAATGTTGTTTCAAAAGTAACACATGAAGCCATCATGAAACACTCACTGTAGTCATTTAAAATATATCTCATAAATATGAGCATAGTGCCTGAGAACAAAAAAGTAAGGGTAGCTGATGGCAGGACACACGTGCTGCTCCCACACGTCACTCAGCGCTCGTGCCCCTTCGTAGCACTGAATGGCCGTGTCGTATGTGGTGGACTGGGTCGCAAAAGCACGCCACTGCGCACCACTCTGGATCTGGAGAACATTTCTTTGATCCCTACAGTTCCGATTTTTTTCTGAAGATAAGATCGGGATGTTCACCTGCTTTTTGGTAAATTCTAGAATGCAGCAGCCTAGGATTCTGGAGTGACTCTCAGAAAAGGACCATGGCAAAGCTTTGAATCCATGATGGTGCAATCTGTCTTGTCACATGTGATAATATACACAGTTGTTAAGCTATATAGGACCAATTTAAACAGTCACTTGTGCAACAGAACAAGAAGAAAAGCACGGGAGCTACTCCAAAATATGCATATTTTGGACAGAGATGCCACTGAGCATCAATAGGAAAATTAATGTTAACACACAGAACCATAGAGAGAACAATTCACGCAATGAGGCAGAACTGTTTGAAGCTGAACAAAGGGCATAACACACATTTTTGAATGGTCTACACAGTAAAGCTGGTCGCACGGTTAGACTGGAACACTGCAAGACATTTGAAGAAACAATACAAATGGCAGCTCAATTCATAGAAGAGCTATGGAGGCCTCAACTTAATGAGAAACTGGATCATCCTGTTTTCAAACCATAACCAGAAACAAACTATTGTTGGAGCAGCCAACAAAGTACAACTTCATGTAAGACAAAATTCAATGTTTTGCCTGTAGAGTGGAGGACACATTTCACAAAACTACAAGAAGGGGAACACAGAAGACATGGCCACGAATGGGGGGGGGACTTTGGTAGGAGTATGTTAAATGATAGAGGGAAAGGAAGGACCAACATTACTTCAGCCTACCAAAAAGCAAAAGTTACTGTGAGCTCAACTAATGACCGCACAAAGGTCTGCTGATTAATGCAATTTATCATGGTGAAAACACAGGGGATCAGATTTCTGTGATATGTTCTGTGTAATCAAGGAAGAAAGTTGGTGGCAGCAAAGTTGTACAGCTAAAGGGTTAAATGGCACCTGGGTGCACAACTGAAGGGAAGTTGTGATTTGACTTCCTGACAGACCAAGATGAATATGCTTCAGAAAAGTGATAAACAGAGAAAAACATGGGAAAAGTACATGTTGATGTTAGATTTCCCAGTAGCTAACCATGCTCAGATCAATGTAGCACAATGAGAAATCCAATTTGGTCTTCCCAATTATGGCTGCAACGGAAATTCTAAAAATCATACTCAAACGAATGCTAGTGTCTGTGAGGTAATACCAAAACTGTGAAACAACACAGTTATGCTATACCGAATTGACACACGTTTGACTGAATGTGAGCGCATTTGCTTCTCACCTTCTGAACAGAGCGGAATGACAATGGAAAAAGGAACTATGTGAGCTTCTCTATGCAATAAATTACAATTGACATTTTCTAGTGAGGAAAAAAAAAAAATGATGATGGCATCCTCTTGGGTAAAATATTCCGGACGTAAAATAGTCCCCCATTCGGATCTCTAGGTGGGGACTACTCAAGTGGACGTCGTCATCAGGAGAAAGAAAACTGGCGTTCTACGGATCGGAGCATGGAATGTCAGATCCCTTAATCGAGCAGGTAGGTTAGAAAATTTAAAAAGGGAAATGGATAGGTTAAAGTTAGATATACTGGGAATTAGTGAAGTTCGGTGGCAGGATGAACAAGACTTTTGGTCAGGTGAATACAGGGTTATAAATACAAAATCAAATAGGGGTAATGCAGGAGTAGGTTTAATAATGAATAAAAAAAAAAAAATAGGAATGCGGCTAAGCTACTACAAACAGCATAGTGAACACATTATTGTGGCCAAGATAGACACGAAGCCCACGCCTACTACAGTAGTACAAGTTTATATGCCAACTAGCTTTGCAGATGAAGAAATTGATAAAATGTATGATGAGATAAAATAAATTATTCAGGTAGTGAACGGAAACGAAAATTTAATAGTCATGGGTGACTGGAATTTGACAGTAGGAAAAGGAAGAGAAGGAAACGTAGTAGGTGAATATGGATTGGGGGTAAGAAACGCAAGAGGAAGTCACCTGGTAAAATTTTGCACAGAGCGTAATTTAATCGTAGCTAACACTTGGTTCAAGAATAATGAAAGAAGGTTGTATACATGGAAGAACCCTGGAGATACTAGAAGGTTTCAGATAGATTATATAATGGTAAGACAGAGATTTAGGAACCAGATTTTAAATTGTAAGACATTTCCAGGGGCAGATGTGGACTCTGACCACAATCTATTGGTTATGAACCGTAGATTAAAACTGAAGAAACTGCAAAAAGGTGGGAATTTAAGGAGATGGGACCTGGATAAACTGAAAGAACCAGAGGTTGTACAGAGTTTCAGGGAGAGCAGAAGGGAACAATTGACAGGAATGGGGGAAAGAAATACAGTAAAAGAAGAATGGGTAGCTTTGAGGGATGAAGTAGTGAAGGCAGCAAAGAATCAAGTAGGTAAAAAGACGAGGGCTAGTAGAAATCCTTGGATAACAGAAGAAATATTGAATTTAATTGATGAAAGGCGAAAATACAAAACTGCAGTATGTGAAGCAGGCAAAAAGGAATACAAACGTCTCAAAAATGAGATCGACAGGAAGCATAAAATGGCTAAGCAGGGATGGCTAGAGGACAAATGTAAGGATGTAGAGGCTTATCTCACGAGGGGTAAGATAGATACTGCCTACAGGAAAATTAAAGAGACCTTCGGAGAAAAGAGAACCACTTGCATGAATATCAAGAGCTCAGATGGAAACCCAGTTCTAAGCAAAGAAGGGAAAGCAGAAACGTGGAAGGAGTATATAGAGGGTCTATACAGGGGCGATGTTCTTGAGGACAATATTATGGAAATGGAAGAGGAGGTAGATGAAGATGAAATGGGAAATGTGATACTGCGTGAAGAGTTTGACAGAGCACTGAAAGACCTAAGTAGAAACAAGGCCCCAGGAGTAGATAACATTCCATTAGAACTACTGACAGCCTTGGGAGAGCCAGTCCTGACAAAACTCTACCATCTGGTGAGCAAGATGTATGAGACAGGCGAAACTTCCTCAGACTTCAAGAAGAATATAATAATTCCAATCCCAAAGAAAGCAGGTGTTGACAGATGTGAAAATTGCCGAACTATCAGTTTAATAAGTCACAGCTGCAAAATACTAACGCAAATTCTTTACAGACGAATGGAAGAACTGGTAGAAGCCGACCTCGGGGAAGATCACTTTTGGATTCCGCAGAAATGTTGGAACACATGAGGCAATACTGACCCTACGACTTATCTTAGAAGAAAGATTAAGGAAAGGCAAATCTATGTCTCTAGCATTTGTAGACTTAGAGAAAGCTTTTGACAATGTTGACTGTAATACTCTCTTTCAAATTCTGAAGGTGCCAGGGGTAAAATACAGGGAGCGAAAGGCTATTTACGATTTGTACAGAAAGCAGATGGCAGTTGTAAGAGTCGAGGGGCATGAAAGAGAAGCAGCGGTTGGGAAGGTAGTGAGACAGGGTTGTAGCCTCTCCCCGATGCTATTCAATCAGTATATTGAGCAAGCAGTAAAGGAAACAAAAGAAAAATTTGGAGTAGGTATTAAAATCCATGGAGAAGAGATAAAAACTTTGAGGTTCGCCAAAGACATTGTAATTCTGTCAGAGACAGCAAAGGACTTGGAAGAGCAGTTGAACGGAATGGACAGTGTCTTGAAAGGAGGATATAAGATGAACATCAACAAAAGCAAAATGAGGATAATGGAATGTGGTCAAATTAAGTCGGGTGATGCTGAGGAAATTAGATTAGGAAATGAGACACTTAAAGTAGTAAAGGAGTTTTGCTATTTGGGGAGCAAAATAACTGATGATCGTCGAAGTGGAGAGGATGTAAAATGTAGACTGGCAATGGCAAGGAAAGCGTTTCTGAAGAAGAGAAATTTGTTAACATCGAGTATAGATTTAAGTGTCAGGAAGACGTTTCTGATAGTATTTGTATGAAGTGTAGCCATGTGTGGAAGTGAAACATGGATGATAAATAGTTTGGACAAGAAGAGAATAGAAGCTTTCAAAATGTGGTGCTACAGAAGAATGCTGAAGATTAGATGGGTAGATCACATAACTAATGAAGAGGTGTTGAATAGGATTGGGGAGAAGAGAAGTTTGTGGCACAACTTGACTAGAAGAAGGGATCGGTTGGTAGGACATGTTCTAAGGCATCAAGGGATCACCAATTTTGTACTGGAGAGCAGCGTGGAGGGTAAAAATCGTAGAGGGAGACCAAGAGATGAATACACTAAGCAGATTCAAAAGGATGTAGGCTGCAGTAGGTGTTAGGAGATGAAGCTTGCACAGGCTAGAGTAGCATGGAGATCTGCATCAAACCAGTCTCAGGACTGAAGACCACCACCACCACCACCACCACCACCACCACCACCACCACAACAACAACAACAACAGTGAGAAAAGAATTCACTGCCATCATGTATCATGCAGAACTGAATTGGCTACTAAAACTGAAGGATCCCAGAAGTAGATTACCTAGGTGGGCATCACATTTAGGTGAGTACCAATTCACAGTAGTTCATCGACATTGAAAACTACACAGTAATGTGAACTAATTAAGTAAGAGCGTCAGAGTGTGTTCCCCAAAAGGCAGAGAACAACAATTGATGAACATGTGATAGGTCAATATGTACTTTCAATCCTGGAAACAAGATCCTAAATTTGAAGTAGTTGGCGTAACACCTTACAAGAGCAGTGATAAATGTAACCTTATTGTTGTACCTGAAAGCCTATGAGAACAAGTGTTAACAGAAAGTCATCGCAGTCCATTCCCAAGACAGACGCGAAAGAGCAAGTAACCTATGAGTAGTGCAACTCTACTGGCAGTCAAACTGGAAAGCAGATGCTTACAGTTATGTTCCATGTTATGATTATGGAATAAGCAGAAAGATATGGGCAAAACAAAATGATCTCTACAAGAACTCCCAGAAACTTTTTGAATGTGTGGATTTGGATATTACTTGTTCCTTAGCAAAATCAAAAAAATGAGAATCATTATATTTTGACCATTCTAGATCACTTTTCAAGATAATTGTACCAATTCTGGACCAAAGTGGTGTGTATTATTAGTTACACTGGATCTTCCAATAGAGCTCACTGTCTTCTACAAGTAGCAACCAAGTTTCCAATTTTACTTCCAACTCGTTACAGCAAGTACACAGATTGCTGATAATTAATGAGCTAATGGTGACGCAAATTCCCTGAGGGGAATGTACAGCTCGAAACAGTTCATCGAACCACCGCGAAAATTGGAAGTTATTATGTTGTCAGTGGGCATCATTTGTGGGACAGACAATACATCCTGTGTTTACAACATGAAGGTTCATACTGCCACTCAGCTCTTGTGAAACTATCTACAGTGTGTGAATGACCTCGCAGTTTGACTTTGCAACATCAGCAAGAGGCAGCAGCAACGAACATGTCAGAGACATAGCAAACAAATGACTAGAAGTGTGGAAGCATGTATAGGCTTGTAATTATCAGTCATTCTTCCAGCACTCTGCTCAATGTGATCACACATACATGTAATAGCGGTAAGGAGTAAAGACTTTTACAACAAACTGAATTACGTATATTGGCATTAATGTTCCCACACCCCATAACTACTCATCCTGATGCATCCTGAAATAAATCCATGATATGTGTAACACTTACTAGTGTTCAAGAAACATGATCAATGGTACATTACATTTCTACCAAAACCCTATGAATCAACGAACACACACCTATGTTTTCTTGATACATAATTTGCAATTTAAAGTATTATTTCTAAAGACCAGATTATATGCATAATAAAAACCTTAAAATATGCATGAAACGTGCTTAAAAATGTATGAAAATTGATGAAATATGCAAGAACAAATAATAAAAAAAAACATGGTTACTGTGTGCATTATATCTCAAAGTCGAACCTGTGCCTATCAATTATGAGGAAGAGCACTGGCCACACGAAAAATCTGTACATTTAGAAAGCTGACATCATTTTCCGAATACTTTCTGGTAGAGGTTAGGAAGGAGACCTTTCTGGAATTATTTTATAAAAATTTGCAAAATGGGGATGCATACCATGTTTCAAGAACTGTTCCTTCTTTGCTATTGTTGTCGGTAACAAGCAGATGTGGTACGAGTGAGTCGCAGCGAAAAAATCGATATGTACAGGACCAACTTCGAGATATATCGCATGCAGAGGGGCATGCTCAAAAACTCCGAAATATTTTATTTAAAAAACAACATACAATCAAAAATTTTTTTGAACAGCATTAACTTTTAGTTAATACTATTGGACCAAATCATTCACAATTTATTTTACATTTTTCTACTACTGTAAACATAAACAACCACGTACTGTTCCAAATGTTCGGTAGTAAGATTGTGTCTTTGATCACTCAGAGCATTTTTATAAGCAGAAAAGGACCTTTCTACATCAACTGAGATAACCGAGCAGTATTTGAATTTGGGTTGTTTTTTTTTTTACATGTTCCATTGATCAATCACACGGTACAGTAGCCATTATCATGTGGAACGTGTCAAGTCCACAAGCAATGCACATATGAAATAAGATTTTTTAACACAATACTAAGTTAAAGAGTAATATTTCTATTATTTACCCCATTCCTTTAAATTGCACAAAATGGATATACTATACTTATGTATTTATTTACTCCTCTTCAAGAATTCATCTATGGTATAGGAGGAGTTGTCAAGGAGATACGATTTCAATTTATTTTTGAAGCTATTACTGCAGTCTGTCAGACATTTTATTTCATCTGGTAATTTGTCGAAAATTTTTATAGCAGCATATTTTACCCCTTTCTGTGGCAAAGATAGGTTGAGTAAAGGATAGTGTAAGTCTTTCTTTTTTATGGTATTATAATCATGAATGTCACTGTAGTTTTTAAAGTGGTCCATGTTGTTGAGAACAAATTTCATTAGTAAGTAAATGTACTGCAAGGCTGTTGTAAGAATTCCCAATCTTTTAAAAAGATGCCTACATTATGTGCGACTATGAAACCCATAAGTTATTCTAACCACTTTCTTTTGAGCAGTGAATACTTTTTGTCTAAATGTTTAGTTACCCCAAAATATTATTCCGTATGACATCAGAAAGTGAAAGTATGCAAAGCATGTTAGCTTACTAATTTCTATATCCTCAAAATAGGCAATTATTCTGATTGCAAAAGTTGCTGAGCCTGGTCGCTTTAGAAGATCCAAAATATGAATTTTCCAATTAAGATTCTCATCTATATGTACACCCAAAAACTTAGTATGCTCTACCCTGTCTACTGACTTCTGTTGATGTGTTATATTTATTGAAGAAACTGTACTTTTTGCAGCAGAAAATTGGATTTACTGTGTTTTTTCAAAGTTTAGAGCAAGCCCATTCGCAGAAAACCAATTAATGACTTTTCCAAAGACGTTATTTGTATAATTTTCAATTGGAGTTTCTTTAACTGGATTAATAATTATGCCTGTATCATCAGCAAACAGTGTAAGTTCAGCTTCCTGTTTCAGATAGGAAGGGAGGTCGTTCACATATATCAAGAACAGAAGGGGATCCATGATTGAACCATGTGGAACACCTAATGTAATTTCATCCCAGTTAGATGAAGTGGCAAACTTATTTAATTCACTGGACCTATGTAAGGAAACTTTTTGCTTCCTGTTCCGTAGGTATGACTTGTATGCTATTCCATTTATACCGTATAGTTGTAATTTCTGTAACATAATGTCATGGTTCATACAATCAAATGCTTTGGAAAAGTCACAGAAAATTCCTATTGGTGACATTTTACTATTTAAAGACTATATTATGTGGACAATGAAATTGTATATTGCTGTCTCAGTGGAACAGCATTTTTGAAATCCAAACTGTGATTTACTAAGTATCCCATTACTGTTGAGATGGCTAACCACTCGAGTACATTACTTTCTCGAAGATTTTTGAAAATGCTCTAAGCAAGGATACCGATAATTATTGTCATCTGTGGTGTCCCCCTTTTGTAGAGAGGCCTGACAATGGCATATTTTAACCTGTCTGGGAAAATACCTTGAGTTAGTGATGCATTACATGTGTGAATCAGAACATCAGCTGTAATTGCTCCAATTGTTTTGATATCTTATTAGAGATTCATCTACTCCAACAGAACATTTATTTTTCGAAGATTTAATAATTTTACTTATTTCACAAGAGGCTGTTAGGTGAAAGTTAATCTGACTACATTTTTTTCAAAACAGACTCTTCCATGTACTGTCTGGCTTTTTCTTTTGAACTGCTCTCACCAATTTTTTCTCCTACACTTAAGAAATGGTTGTTAAATACATTAGCTACTTGTGTACTGTTGGTTAGGATGCTCTCATTCTCTTTAATAGTAATACTACCTACCCCAGCAGTTACTTTTCGTGTCTCCCTCCTAACAACATTCCATATCGATTTGATTTTTTTACGGAGTTGTTAATTTCTTCTCTAACATATATATTTCTTGATTCCCTTACAACTTTTCTTAGTATGTTACAATAATTTTTATAGTGTAAAACTACTGCTGGATCTTTGCTAGTTCTTGCTGTCTCACACAGTTTTCTTTCCCTTTATGAAGACACTTTAATACCTGTAGTAATCCAAGGTTTCTTTGAAAAGTGTGTGGTGTTACATTTAGTAATTTTCTTTGGGAATCAATGTTCAAAAAGGGATATAAATTTATTAAGAAGTGTGTTGCATTTATCATTAGCATTTGGCTCATTATATACATCTCCCCAATTAACATTTCTTAAGCTTTCTCTAAAGTGCTCTATAGATACCGGGTTGAGCGAGCTCACACTTTTACTTAATGGTTTCTGGACTCTACACCCTGTTAGGTTCTGTAAGTTAATCAGTTGTGCATCATGGTCGAACAATCCATATACCACAGGGAAAGCGTGTGTTATACATCCTCTTTCTGTACAAATACATTATCTATTAGCGAGCTACTGTCCTGCGCTATACATGTACGGAAACTGATCACTGATTCTAAGTTATATGTTGTTAATAACACTTATAGTTCACTTTCCCTATCAGAATTACTTAGAAAGTTTACATTGAAATCACCACAGATTAATAACTACTACTTTTTGTCCGACAGACTTTTTCATGAATAGCTCCCAGTCTCCTAATGGGGACCTGTAGACTGTTGCTAATATCAATACTACATTATCTAGCTGAAGTTCACATGCACAAAACTCAAAGTGCAGATCAACACAAAATTTGCTTACTTCTACAGTTTTGCATTTAACCCTTGTTTTATGAAAATTGAAACTCCTTCATCCATCCTATATCTACAAGTGTAAGATGCTAAATTATACCCACTTATACTGACACTATACATGCCCACAGTTACAATATGTTGGCACTTATGGTTTCTGGTAAAAGTTCACCTGTTGCATTAATAAAACTATCAAATTGGCACAAGGGTTCAAAGCCTGGATTATTGTTTAAAATGTTTTCGAACTTTTCTTGGGAATACCTCCGGCAATGAGGAGTTCACTAGAATAATTTTATTCATTAACTGAATAGATTCATTCAATGCCAAACCTTGAGTTTCAAGCTTTTTAATACTTGCAGGTATATGGGAAAAATGAGTACTAATCACAGCAATGTCTTTTTTAATACAGGAATCATTAAAAGCTTCCTTGCACTGGCAAACTGCCAACGTCTCTGCACTATCGAAATTGTTTACTATCCCTCTAATGGCCTCAAAATGTTCATTTAAAAAAACACAGCTTCAACCCACATACCCCAACGAGTTACCACTGGTTCGGGAGGTCAAGGCACGTTTGGTGTTTTTTTCTTTGTACGTCTTGATGCAAGCAGGAGCCTTTAGAAACACTGTCTTTGAGGATGAAATCAGTTTATTGACATTCACAAATGTGGAACGTACTCCTTCAGCAAGGTGATGTACTCAATGAGCAAAGCACGTCCCATTAATCAAATTGGGATAAAACACTCTGAGGGCTTTTCCTGCTTTGATCATATAGGGAGCAGCATCTGAAATAAACACAAACACCCTTTCATCTGCAGAAGATTCTGGAAATATTTTTCTAATACCCTCATTCACAAATCTGGCAATCATAGGATGATCTACTTTTTCAAGTTCTTTGCAGGCCGCTAAATAGGTAGAAGAAGGCTCTTCTTTTAAAGCACCAACAATTAAGTTTGCAATGTAAAGGCCACAAGTGTTTGTAGTTTCATCAACTGAAATCCAGATAATGCTGTCCTCGAGTTCATAGTGTATTTCTTCCAGAACATTTACGTAAATTGTCGGTATGTAATTTTTATGCAGTGTTGATTCATCTGGTATATATTATGATTTAAGCATTATTTGTGCAGGAAGCCTTTGAGGATAGGGTTTGTATGTTTGTGAAGAGGAATGTTGCTTGCAGTGAATGCTTCACACACATCCATGTTCAACCAACTTTTTGTTTTCCTTTGGACAAATCCCTGGTACTGCAACTTGCTGGTCCTTTCTTCTGCATTCCTGTGATACGACGACTTGTCTTGACATGCTGGTCTATTTGAAACTTTTTTTTTTTTTTTTTTTTTTTTTTTTTTGTACGGAACGTTTCTCTCACAAACTTGACAATATAAAGCAATTTCGTCATATGTAAATGTTTCAGGATGGTCAGCTATCCACGAAATGACGTTTCTTTTTTCAGGCAACATGGCACACAACACGTTGTAAACACGTTCAACTGTGTGTAAATGGAAAGCTAAACTGAAACCACGGACATGCGACTGAAAGCTTGATTAGTTTAATTCAACTGTTACCGACGCGTACAGTATGACAGTGGAGGGGATTAACCTGGATTAGCCAGTGCAGGAGCATTGACTGTCTGCCTGTTCCTGTTCCTCTTCTGTAATGATTTCACTATGCAGTGGCCTCTCGGTTAGTGATTGCATGCAGTTCTAGGTTGCGGTCAATCTGTAAGACATCAAAACTAGATCGAGCTAGAGACTGCCCATCTAAATTTTTAAAATATTGTAAACATAGGTGAAAATATGCATCGTCACTAGTTTTTAGTCAAAATATGCAGTAACCAGTGAGAAGGAGCCAAATATGCCAATGCATAAGCAACATCCAAATGCATATAAACCAGTCTCTAATTACTACTGTTAACAGTAAGGAGAGAAAGGGGAGAGGATGGCTGAATGCTCAATAAGTATATGAAAACATTTTATTTTAATATCACAGGCAATATCAACATATAATTTTTCAAATGAATTATTGTCCATCTGATGTCGGAGGACCTCGTCGAAAGGAAGATTTCTTCTGTGTTGCAGTATCAGTTATGCTTGCATGCAAACTTCCAATACTAAAAGGGAGAAAAGTGAATGAATATCAAAGGCAACAGAGTAGCAAAGCAAAGTTGCAACACATACCATAAAATTAAATTTTTAAACTTTGAACATCAGCAAATAATAAAAATTTAAAAAAATAAATAAAAAAGAAAAAAATGCGGGTCAGTCAACTGGTCAAATATGTGGTAGGCATACATTTATTTGCTGACTATTCATACATTAAAATAACAACAACCACCTCCCTCTTCACAATCAAAAATATGAAATTTACATACCTGTTTACATTTATTTCAGCAGTTAAACTGCTGGAAGCCGACACATCATCAAGCGTCAGCTGAAACAATTTATTGCATTTACTGTATATGACATTTAAAGCTACTGCTTGCTTTATTAAAAACACATTCTTCGACTTCAACATAATGTTTAAACAAATTGCAAAAATAACAATATATACACAAACTGAACTGAGTGACGCTGATAACTGATATAATTATTGCAAGAACACACACACACACACACACACACACACACACACACACACACACACACACACACACACAGTGTCAGACCACTGCAGGACATGCAGGAAAAGTGTCAATAAGGTTCTGGAAGGTGCCAACAGGGATGTGGAGCCATGCCAGCTCCAGTGCTGTGGCCAGCTAGGCTAGGTTTCACGGTCGAGGATCCATGGCACAAACAGCCTGATCGAGGTTGTCTCAGAGATTCTTGATCGGGTTTAAATCTGGGGAGTTTGGTGGCCAGGAGAGCACAGTCAACTCATCCTGGCCCTCTTCGAACTACACATGTGTAAAGTGAGCTGTGCGACATGCTCCTTGTCCTGCTGGTACATGTGAACGTGCCTAGGATAAACAAATTGCAAGTAAGGGCGAACATGGTCCCCAAGAATAGATGCATACTTTCATTGCTGCACTCTCTCTTCCACAATGATAAGATCATCAAGGGAATGCCATGAAAACATTCCCCAGACCATAATGTTCCCTCCTCCCACGGACAACAGAATAAGGAGGTAAACCATTCTGGGTCCTGGTGAGCAAGAAGTTCTTCGACGCCTCTGTACGCCTTGATGTCGCTTTGAGAACTGTTGTGGCTGTGCGTGTAAAGAAAATAACTTGTTTTGTGTCAATCGTGAGCAAGGGTCACTGAAATTGGGCTGTGGCACAATGCATTAATATTGCTCAAAAGATAACAAACATTATTTATCACGCATTTCCCAAAGATGAGCAACAGTTCGACACAAACATGCAGCCAAAGTGAATGTGGTAACTGTACATGCACGTTCAATTCAATTTTGGCCTGAAGATTATGAATGAGATTCAAGAAACAAACTTCTAGGGTTACTTTCCAGAAGGAAGCTACTACCCAAAGCAATCCCCAGCACAAACTGACATGGAGAATAAACTACACAAAGCCAGGATGTAAGCAAAGAGGTAAGAAGCAAGAGCATAAATAACACTCCAATTAATTATAGCTAAAAAATTATCTTAAAATAAATTTTTAAACATAAAAAAGTGACCTAATGACAACACACCACATTACTGAAGCACACTTAAATCTAAGACGACGTGCAAAGCAGAATGAATTCGTTATTGGTGTCTTTGATTTCTCGAGCTCTAAGAGTTCCAAAAGATGAATGCTCACCTCTGCAACGGGGATGTGGAATGAATGTCACAATTCAGGAGAATACTCTAAAGAGACTCCTAGACATTTGTTTCCGAGTGCAAGGTGGTGATAGAGACAGTTTGTTGCCTTTCGAAAAAGGTTTCATTACGTCAATAAGATCTCTCTTTGGACTTTTTGAAAGTCTAAAAAGTATGAAAGTCAGCTACATATTAACTTCCAGACTAAATGAAGATCGCTTGGAAAAATTTTCTCCTAGGGTATGAGGATTAGAAATATTTTGTATTTGAAGAGAGAAATGAGGTGTGTCTCCTTAAATTTCCAGGTAATGCAAGTGATACTTCCTTCTCTGGAAACACACCAATTACTGAAGAATTAAATGCAGAGTCTTTTTCAGTGTAATGTCGACCCAGATTCTGTATCCCTAAGTTTTATTACAAATTAACTCTGTATAAATGTTGTCGAGGGATCACCAACGCGAGAAATCCCAGAAGCTGTGAATGCCTAAGAAAATTTATTAACATGCTAGCTGAGTATTTGGAATTGCCATGGTACGTATTTATTCCAATCTTCTATTAGTCCACCTCCTTCCCCCTGTCTCTGTCAAACCACCTCCTCCCATTCCTCTTTCTGTCCATATCCTCCTCCTCCCCCCCCCCCCCCCCCCCTGTCAATATGCTGCTTCCTCCTCCGTCCATCTGCTCATTCCCTCTCCTCCTCCACCTCTCTCTGTTCATCTCATCTTATCCTTTTTCCTTTCTCTGTCCATTTCCTCGTCCCCCTCTATCTATGAGTCTCCTCCCCCCCCCCCCCCCTCTATGTTCATCACCTGCCATTTCCTTTCTGTGTCAATCTCCTCCTCTCCCCTCTCTGTCCCCTAGCTCTGTCCGTCTCCTCCTATCTGTGCCTCTCTCCTCCTCCCCCCTCAGTATCTGCCCTCCTCCTCCTTTCTCTCCCCACATTATCACAGTCATCCAAACAAGAGACTGGCAGTTCTTACCCCACCAGTATTTCTTTCCAAATTGTAACGAGTGTGTGTACCAAATCAGAAATTTTTCCAGGGGTTTACGATGAGTTGTTTACAGACGGCTTTGCTCGTATATCTACATGTCAAATTTATTTCACACATATTTAACATATTTCATGCATATTTGTACATATATTTCGACTATATGTCTAGCGAATTTCAACCTGCAGTTTCATTTTCAGGCATCTTAATGTTTATATCGTATCTGCTGAGCTACATGCTGTATAGTGACATAATTTTGCAGGTACATAAAGTGGCATATGTGATACAGTCTGCAAAATGTGTTGTGAATAGAGTTAGTAGTAATGAAGTAATAAATTAAAAAATCATGCATGGTGTGGCCGTTTCTCAAGCATCTCTCTGTGTGTAATGTCATATCTCCTGTACTGTATGTCATGTAATGATACAGTCTTTTAGGTACATTCAGTGGCACATGCGATTACTGTTTCCGAAATGTGTTGCAAATTGAGTTAGCAGCAAAGAAGTAATAAATTTAACCATCATGCTTGGTGCAGTAGTTTTTCACGCATTCACTGTTTATGACCTCATACCTCCCGAACTAAATGTCGTACAGATCTCTTATGTCCATGATTTTGGTGTTCATGTTTAATTACAAAATAGATTACATGTATGTATGTATGGTCCCAAACTGGTGGTTCGAGAGGTTTGCAAGAAATAAGCTCTTGTCTAATAGAACACCTGACTCTCCATGGCAGTAATGGCAAACATATTTTCACATACTCTTGCTCATGCAGCAATCAAAACTGCAACACAAATGTTTTTCTCCGTCTTATAAAATACCTGCAAAATACGAGAGGTAACACAAACTATTGTCTTAAAAGTTCCTTCCGCCAGGACACAGTTACCTTCCAAATGATACAGATTTTTCTTTTATTAAAAAGAGACTAAAAACTAGTCATCACATCTTTTGTCTAAGAGATCAGTATGATGATGTTCTTAGCTGCAAGGAAAGTAACACTGATTACCTAACAGAAATGAACCACGAAAACTTCCATTCAACAGCAAACTTAGAAAAATGTATCACCCATAGGAAAAGAAATGTTGAGGTGAAACAATTAACTAGCTGACAATGAGATGGATCAATACTGAGAAGGCTGAACCATTTGCTATCCAATATAAAACTACTTTCTCACCAGAAATGCCATTTGGAAAAATTAATATCCCCACAAAAAATGGAAACTGACCTTTAGAAAGTCTAGCTGATGTTCTACATGGTCTTCTTTATAGTACATGAAGACTGATCTCCATGGTGTGCGGGAGGGGGGGGGGGGGGAGACCGCATTTTCTACTTGTACATTAAGTACTATTTAATTACTTACATTAATACTTGTGATTTTTTCATGTAAAATGGTCCTGTTTGTGTTTATTTGTTTCATTAAATTGCCTGTATTCAAACCACACAATATTTTGTCAACACCTTTCAGTCGGCAATGTGACTCACTCCATACAAAGCAGTTTTTCTTATGGGAGAGACAGCCATTGAATTTTTTTATATATTTATAAAGTGCTGAAAACGTAACCTTAACATCAGTTTATTCTAAATATGCTGAAAAATTTTAGAGCTTTTTTTAAAATAACTCAATAACTAATTGTTTGTACTGAACATTTTCATTTGATGGAGTCAGTCAGCTTGGCTTCTGAATGCCCCATACATGCATACATATATACGCACACCCACTTTTATAATTTGTATGGATGAGGTAAAACTGTGTGGTTGTGCAGCAATTCTGGATGTTCTTCCAGATGCAGTGAAATACATTGCAAGTTATACTGCATTTAAGTACCAAAACAATGATAAATTGTCAGGTATTCCAGTAGCAAGAAGTGAATTAGAAGAGTCTATTGCAGACTGGATATCAATTACATCTCACGATGATCATTACTCTCCAATACGAGCACGGAAAAACAACATGTTGCAGTTTGAAGGAGAATTTGTTGATTTTAATGGAAACGGAGTGCGCAAACAAAAAAATGTTGTAAAGTCTCTGTGCTCTATTTTGAAACAGTTTCCATACAGTTATTGCTCTTTATGTAGGAACAAGAACATTCATTTAAGGATTAGGTCTCTGAATCAATAAGCAAAATTGGAAACTATAAAGAGATATGCACAAGGAGGAAGCTGCTATGGATTTCACCTTCATCTGATAAACGGCAACAGAAATGTGGAACAGTCTACACTACCATCTGTTTCTACACCAAACAAGTGAGTTATGTTTCATCTTAATTATCATTTCCTAATGTGTAATACATCTGTCATGCCACTTTATTTAATTTGTTCAACTATGTATTGAACCAAATTGAAAGTAAAATGAATGAATAACACCCCAAAGCAAGTGTGGTGCAGTACTTCTACTGAATAATCAAACTGCTGTGCTATGCTATGCTGTGCTGCCTCACCGTGATGTCAGCGGGCTCCCGCCAATAGATCGCATTTCTGCTGGAATGTCCCACACCCCCATTCCCACCTCCAGCCTGATACCCCTTGCTTTCAGATGTTTCATGCCATACACACCAACGGTCACCTGACCAATTAATCTGGAAAGGCCATTTATCGTCACTCAATGAATGTCCAATTGTGGTATTGGCATGCAAATTCCAACCTTCACCACTGAGCTGACGGTGCCAGAACTGCTGTAGCAGTGGCTTAAGACTATGTCATACACACAGGATGCAGGCATTCAAATTTTCTCTTAGCTTCAGTGTAGGTCAGTCTGTCTAGCGTCTTGTACTCCACGATTTTCCTTTCGTTCTGGAGAATCCTGCAGTCAGGCGAGCAAGGCGAATGGTGCTCTCCACAGCTGACCCAGATGGGAGGCAGGGCACATGGAGTATTGGGAAGTGATGGGCGTCCGCAATCTCGGCATGTGACGCTAGAAGTACAGCGGGAAAACATATGGCCGAACTTCCAGCACAGGGGAGGGATATAGGGCTTTACATCACACCGGTAGACCATCACGTTGACCTTCTCGGGCAATGTATCACCCTCAAAGGCCAAGATGAAGGCACCGGTGGCAACCTGATTATCCTTCGGACTCCAGTCGACACGCCACACGAAATTTACACCTCACCGCTCTAAACTGGTGCGCAGCTCATCATCGGACTGCAAAAGAAGGTCTCTGTGAAATATGATACCCTGGACCATGTAAGTGATGGTTACAGAAATATCCCCCAGCTTGTCACAAGCAAGTAACTCCCGTGACTGGGCAGAAGATGCTGTTTTGATCAAGACTGACCCAGATCTCATTTTGGACAAGCCCTCCACCTTCCCAAACTTGTCCTCTAAATGCTCAACAAAAAACTGAGGCTTCATTGTCATGAAAGATTCCCCATCAGCTCTCGAACATCTAAGGTACTGGCGCGAATAAGATCCGCTGCCATCCTTAGCATGACGTTCTTCCCATGGTGTGGCCAGGGAGGGGAATAATTTGGGGTCATACTTCTGTGCGTTGAATTGAGCTCATGATCGCTTAGAGACTGCTGGTGTTTCACCACCAGTAAGAGATGATGGACTACGCTTCATCATGTGCCATCCGCCCTGATGCCACCCACTCTGACCAGGGGCGCTTCCCACAGGCGCAACCCAGCCGTAGCAAAGGCCACCTGGCAGGATGGCCATTGCCGGGAGTCCCGATACCCCAGAGGATGGGCATCTACCCCTTGGCATACATAGGGAGATAATGGCGCAGGCATCAGCAGAGCAATCCCTGTGTGGTCGGGGGGCTACAACCAACAGGGTATGTGGCAGCCCCACCACAACGGACTGGCTACCGAGCTGGATATCAGGTGCAAAGAAGTCCATGGTCATCGTCGACGTAGAAATTGACACTGCATAATGCATGGTCGAAAATGAACCCAGGAAGGTGTGCTCGCCCAAGAGATGGAGAATGGGCAGGACTGCAATGCAGCAACAAGAAAGTAGGCTAAAGATCTCAATGCACGATGGACACGATCCACCTTATAAGGCACCCTTCCCCAGTTGGCTCGCTCTTCGGGAAAATCCGAAGAATGGAGATCAAACCCTACAGAGGACCATCACATAAAGGCCGAAATGTGTGAAACTCCTTTCAGTCACTTCGTACGACAGGCAGGAATACCTCGGGCCTATTCTAAACCCCGGACCCACAGAGGGATTTCACAACCTTTAACTGAGGAGGAAGCACGTACTGAATTATCTGCTCAAAAACTTGAGAAGCCCTCCCATGCTCAATATTTATTTTGCAATAATACTGACCCTCTATGAGCAGTATTGACAGTCTGTACAATATATTGAAGGAGACTAGAGAGCTTTAAACAATTCTGACACACATTCACTATATGGCAATGTATATTGTACCATGTAAGGGCAGTGATGTGCAATAAACAGCAGTTCCTACTGACATCAAGAGAAATTCAATTCACACTGAATGAATTTCTGCAGAGAAATGAAAAAATTAGATGACAAAAGATCAGGGCGTGTGCTGGAGTATGTATATTAAAGCATCATGCAGTACTTTGTAAACAGGCACAAACTTCATTTCTCAGATGCCATATACCTCATTGTCCAAAATGGCAGAGGGAACTGAAGCCCATGTGTCATGATAGTCAGCAGAAAAGTTTATTTTACTTATAGTAGTTTTCAGAATTGGCAAATAGGATCAGGGCAGCTGTCCTGTCAGCATAAATGTTTTTCTTCCTTGCACTCCACAGACATCAGATCACATAAGTTTTCAATTAGTAATCAGTAAATAATTGTTTTATTTTTTTTTTATTTTTTTTTTTTTGCAACAGTTGTTACAGTAGAGGACACACAGAAAACACAGCATGTGTACACAGTAATTTACAATTTCCTTGTTTAATTTTTAATTAGTTTTTGTTGTTTATGAAGCTACAACACAGTGAATGAGCCAGTGGCCCATTGAAACATGTACTGGAAGATTTTCAGGCTAATTTCATCTATTCTGCATAATTTCTGCTTGTGTTTTGCAAGGCAAGCAACAATACATATGAGTTCCACATTTTTGCGCACCAACATGTTCACTACAAAGGCATGAATATTGCGCAATTTTATTGTGCTGTCCTTGGCCTTGCACTTTCCTGCAATATATTGGCACAATACTACTGCGCATACATATTAAGTGTGTGAGGGCCCCGTCACAAAAGGTGTTCAATAATGTTGAAATATGGTGCCTGTTGAACTTAGCAGAGTAACAAATTATTCACATATTGATTAAACCATTCTTTAAGAATGCCACTCTTTGAATTGGGACACAATCATCTTGGAATCAAGTGTCCTCCTCATAGAACTAAGGTGGTTGAAATTCATGGGTGATCTCTGCTAGTACCCACAGTTTCATATTTTAAAACAGAGGGTTTTTTCATTACTTCGACTATGATTTGTGTGTGTGTGTGTGTGTGTGTGTGTGTGTGTGTGTGTGTGTGTGTGTGTGTGTGTGTGTGTGTGTGTGTGTGTGTTTGACTGGAGGGGAGGGGGGGGGGGGGGGGGTTCGGCACTGCCTATAGGTGCACTAAGGAATATTCTCATCCAAGTTACCACTTTTATAAATTAAAATTAAATTGTCTGCTAAATTTTTACAAAAAAATCTACTAAAATTATTAGACGGAATGTGTACAAACTTTTACTTACATTTCCCAAAACTACAGCTCCCTGTTCTTTGTCTGTATCCTCATCATCATCATCATCATCATCATCAGCTTCAAGAACCTGAACTACTATACTCTCTCCTGAGAGTGTCAATGGAAGACTCTTTGTAACCTTGACCGGAACAGGTGTCTGTGCTGGTATAACCAACACTTTATCATCGTTTGCCTGAAATGCACAGACCACATGAAACTGCCAAATGACATATTAAAGTATTCAACATTTTTAATATTTATTTCAGTAAAGAAATAAGAACCACAGCAAAGTGAATTAGTAGATAAAAATGAAACACACAAAAGAAGTTAGTAAGAAAACTGACAGAAAAATATGACAAAAGTTTAAAAACATTTGATTTCTTGTTGGTTTTATATAGTTTTATGTTATCTCACATGAAAGTGGATGAAGGTTATGTCACAATGAATTGAACTTGAAAATAGCAATACAGGAAATGTGATCCATTCAAGGTATTCTCACACTTTTTGTTCAATTGATTTAAATATTATTATTTTGGTCTACTTAAAAATCAGTTATTAATTAGGATTCTCTCTCTCTATTACTTTTTGAAGCATTTTCTGGCAAAATTGTCTGTTCTTGTGATAGGGCATGTAACTGTTACTCCAACAACCAATAGAAGATCTCACAGCATCCTTATCACATTACACCTAATTATTCCATTTGTTTTGATTACAATCATGCTGTCTCTCCAACACAGCCACTATCACTAAATCTATTAAGCACAAATGTATTAACAAAAGGCATCATACACCTCTCTGTCATATACATGACAAGAAATTAGGACATTATCATTTTTATCCATTATTCCTTGGTCATAAACCTATATAACTGCTCATAGTTTAGAAATTTTATAGATTAATACCTGATGTTTGTACTACTGCACACTTGTCTTTATCTCAGAAAAAAGACAAAAAAAACTGATAAGACATCAGCCCTAGGTGACCACACAATGCCAACCCTTCACTGTTTCACCTACTGCCTAAAGCATCATTGAATGAAACTACTGGAAGAATATGCAAACTCAGTCATTAGTGTCAGCATTCAAAACAGGAACCAACAATTTTCCTGCAAGATGACCGGCAGCTGTTTCCAGAAAAACCAGTTTTTCTGTCAATGACACCCAGTCATAGAACATTAAAAAATACATCCACAACTTTCCCCCGTCTGCATGGATGCTGCATTTCATTTTAAACAATGCTATGGTGCCAACTGTACATCTCATAAGCAAGTAAATGTACTGTGATAACAGAATGCGACTCCTACCTCATTAAATATAAGACAGCATACCATCACCATTAGTTTGGAATTGTAGTGGATCACTGCTGCTGTCTGAGAGAAATATTGTCACATCAAAACAAAAACACGACACTTAGAACTCAAAGCATGTTTATTATCGACACCAAAGCACCCAGACCAGAACTGACCTCCTGCATAGAGACTACAGCTATTTATACAGACATTTAATACTCCAGATTATTCAAACATTACAAACATAAGATATTTCTAGAACCTCCCAGAAATGATAAACACTAAATAACAAATAACTGCTAGTGGTCGGATCTGAACTCGTGACCAACAGCACACCCGCTGACAATGCTAACCACTACACTACACCACTACACTTCACGTGCCACAGCTCGCTTCATCATTAGTTCTCGCTGGAGCAGACTACAGCACCCTAGATCTAGATCTCGTTAACGGTCGTCCGTATGGCAGTGCTGGTGGATTCTCACGTTGTGGTCACGTCATTATATCCTCTTCACTAGTACAAGCATTGAAAGTAGCCCCTCCCTTCAAAGCTCCAGGATCCTCGAGTCGGTCTTCAGTTTTCTCGAACCTCCCACCGTCAGTGTGAGTCTCTGGACTGTAACAGGGCTTCACACAGAGGACTCGTGCTTTCATCTTCGTGACAAAGGGTTACAGTCCTCAATGTCGTACGTTATTATGCGACACACAATTAAGGATACGACGAGACCCAAACTAGGACTACAGTAACATTTTCAATAGTCTCACTATCCGCACAGGTATAAAACTCCGTACCGACTCCCCTCGGCTGTACTTCACCGGTCGGTGTTCGGCGTTAAGAGTGCATTCGGTATTTAATCTGGGCATACAGGGTTCATATTCGAGCCAGCTGCTTTGCTCCTTCGGTCTTTGTAATGCGTTTCATTTAGTCATCCCGAGTATCGTCCAGCCGAACCAGGAATAGGGTATCCACAGTCGTTTTGGCCTCGTAACCACAGAACAGAAAGAAAAGTGAGAAGCTTTCAGTTTCTCGCTTCGCTCAGTCGTGTGCGAATGTCACTACAGTCAGTACCGATCCCACTCTCTCTGTTCCGTGTCGACGTACATCAAGACCGTACCTGCCAACCTGTTACTAAAGTGTACTGTGAGGCCATTCGCGTGTGGAAGGCGTGCAGTATTTTCCCGGTCAGCCTCGATTTTCTAATGTTATGTCAGCACGTCCGTAACTGAGAAATACTTTGCTCCATCGAAGAAGTCCAGGGTGTCATCGACACACAGCAACGGACAGACATCTTCCTTTGTGATATTGTTCAGTACCCGAGATCTGACACAGAAATGCCATGTTCCATCTTTGCTCTTCACAAGGACCGTCGGAGAAGACCATCGAAGAGGACCGAGGACACACTAAACATTCAATGCTGTTACCTCGCAGCATCATCTCCACTTCCTCCGGGATCATCCGTCATTCTACCAGAGAAACTTTATACGAGTGCTGGCCAATTGGTGAATTATCCTTAGTGTCGATACGGTGTTTTACCATAGGCTGCTTCCCTGGCTGCTCTTCGCTCGGGATTTGAAAGCGTCCGAAAACTGATGCAGAAGGACCACAACTGACATTGTCCCTCGGTGACGTCAGGTCCCATCGGCAGTTCGATACTAGCTTCCTTCCCCGTGTCGTCTGTAGTGGTAGTAGAGCACGTTTCTTCACCGGTGTCACTAAGCTGACCCTCCTGGACTGGTTCGGCTATCTCTGAGCATGTACCTTTAGGGACGAGTTGTGGCTGCTCGTGACACTCCTCGCCCATCTAGAATGCTTATTGTCACCACCGGTCTGTAGATTTCTTTCGGGAGATGTCTTGACGTCGAGGAAGGGGTAACGACAACTTCGGTGGCGAACAAATGCCCGGAAGCAATCTTTGTTATCTGTTGTTGTTGAAATAGCTTTATCAGTGTGTAGCTCTGATCTTCCACACTGTGATGCCCGCAGCAAGTTTCCCCTGAAAATAATATTGTGACTTTGTTCTGTTTAAATGGCAAATTTTAAAGGCTGTGTTCTGTTATCGATAGTTATTCCTGCAATACGTGTTCCTGTCAGCTACACATATTTCCTTTTTGTGACTTCCACACAATTATTTTCATATCACAGAAGGCAGTATTCTTTAGCTAGCAATAAGCATTTGACATAACAGAAAAAGAAGCCCCAGAGTTCACTAGCACCTGACACAGTCGGCCGTGAATGATGTCAGTGAGTTTTCCTGACATCTCGATAACTGTTGTCCGCAGACGATTTCCATCTGTGGCAGCCTTTCGGTGGTTAGCCGAGTGGCCAGTACCTCCGCACAGTGACAGGAAATGCCTATGGCGTGTTGGGGAGTGACCCATTGTGGATACAGTGATTAGCTTCGGTCCACAGATCGACTGTAATCGTTTGCAGTTGACTGGTACGAATAGCACTGTTGTGATTGCTGATGTCTTGTGGCATAATAGTCATCTAATAGTCTTCTTCCGCTGCAGTAGCGTACAAAGTATCCACGCCACCAACAGTGAAAACAAACTGTTTGTTGTCCTCCACCCTCAAATGTCTGTTCTTCTGCAGGGCATTTTACATGGTGGATTAGTTGGTTGTACCTGTGTTAGTTGGATGCTAGGTTATGACCTGACAACAGCAACATAAGTCCAAGTCCATTTTTCATGGCACATCCCACAGGTGGTGGAGATTAGTGTCAAAGAACAATACACTTCTCCTTCAACATTTTCTATTACCTCCTGATGTATGGGGTCTACATTACTGGTCACCAATTCTTGAGTGTACTTGGTCTGACAGTTCTGGCTGCCACAAAATGCTGTCTCTCTTCTCTTACAATCTGGTATATGAGAGTAGTGAGATCATGGTGGTCTTCTTTAACTTCCACGGGGACTACTTTCAGGAATCAACCCTCTTCCTTTCTATTGCTTTTCCTTGATGTGCTTGTACCACTTGATGAATTCTTCTGTTGTTGTAACATTCTGTTGATTGTCACCAAAAGTTTCTTTCAGTTCAGCCTGAAATTCATCCCTGGTATTGAGCTCATCATCTTTGTTTTATTTATTTATTTATAATGTATTTTACATGTACTACATAGGACCATATTAAGTAGCAAATCTCCATGGTCATGGAATGAAGTCAGTATATGAAATTGACTTCAGAAAAGTAATAACACAAAAAATAAAATACACACAAATCCCATGCAGATGACAAGCTGCGAATATATACTAGCATAATCAACAATATAATACAGAATTAACTTAATTGTTTTCCAGGAACTCCCTGAAAAATTGAAAAGAGCGAGCCATGAGGAAAGTCTCCAGTTTAGACTTGACAGTGCAAAGATTACTGCTACGGTTTTTTAATTCTTGTGGCAGCTTACTGAAAATGAATGCAGCAGAATACTGCATTCCTTTCTGTACAAGAGTCAAGGCGCAATACAAATGCAGATTCGATTTCTGCCTACTAGTTGCTAATTCTCGGAATACGCTCATATTGTTAACAACAAACGACACTAAAGAAAATATACACCCATTAAAAAAAGTTAAGCACATAATTGGTTCTCGCATCTCAAATTAAGATAGATATCTTATACTGTATTTTTTGATGTCACGGAGTATTATGCAAATGAAAGCTATACATTCTCTTGGAACCAATTATGAAATGAAAAAGGAACATTTGGGAAAAAAAGTTGCAATGACCTCCAACATCAAAAAACATTAAATGGTTTGTATAGCACACAGTTCAGTAATGCGTAGGTCCTCAACGAACCCTCAGGCACTCTTGAATGGGACAGGGTGCGCTCAGTACCAAATCATTGCAGACCTCTTGGGATGTTTGTCCCACTCCTCAATGGCAGCATTCCTGAGAGCTTCAGTCATTAATGGAGGATACTGACGACTAGAAATCGCTCTTTTGAGCACGCTCCATGTATGCTCTATGCAGTTATATCAGGGGAGCATGCCAACCAATCCATTCCTCAGATCTCACATCCTGTCAGATACCAACACACACTGAGAAGTCTCTGCAAAACAACTGACTATGGGTTGTAGAATGTTGTTTTCATACACTGCAGTAGTCATGTTGCCTTCAATTGGAATGAGTGGTGTGCGGTGGCCCTACACGATACCTGGCCATAATAAAATTGAGCCACCGGATTGTTGGTGACATTCCACAGTCATTTAGAGATGTCTATATTCCCCTTTTCGCCTCCATATGCAAATAGAGTTGTTGTCAGGATGCAAGCCTATTTGCAATTCACCTGTTAACAGCATTTTGGTCCATTGGAGTCGTATCCAAGGTTCACGTGCTCTAGCCCCTCTTACGCAAGCACCCCTGTGATGTGGACGAAGTGCTAGAGTCTTGAGAGGTCTTCAGCTGTACGAACCCCTATCATAAAGTCTGTTGTGCACCTATTGGCCTGATAATGATATTTGTGATGTTTCTTTCTCTCATATTCTGTGTGAAGTTGATATCCCCACAGCAACATGCCGTACTTATTCTCCGAGCAAAGAGTCCTCAAAGTTGGTGGAAGAAAAGGGGTTCTAATACAAAAAAATATTATCTAAGCATTGAAAGGTCTCATCACGTGTAGTTCTGAATCAACTTGAATGCAGATTGCAGCACCAGCATTTTGTGCAGTATTGACAGTATTGGTTTTTGACAAAATGTTTAAATATTATAAACAAAATGCTATGTATTTCTACATTGAGTTAATTTGGTTGTGACAGAGGTAAGAAAGTGTTCATATGTCGTGTACTGTACAAGTTGCTCCATATTTTATGAAGTGTAATTTTTTTTGATATATTGCAATTTTCCTTCAATTTGGATACTGTTATGTGTACTTATGTGTGTATGTGTGTACGTAGTATGAAGATTGAAGAAAACTGCAACAAGATGAAGGCACTCAGAAAAGGCCTCCAGGACTGTGGCTTCCAATCGAAGCAGATGAGACCATCTCTCCCAACACTAGCACTGGTGGGGAGATAAAATGTTCCAAGATTCAAGGACCCAATTGAGCTGACGAGCCACCATCCATTCTAGTAACTTGCAGGGGACACTGGTCAGACTGCTGGGCCGGTAACTATCAAGGGATGATATATCCTTGCTAGGCTTAAGGACAGAAACCTCAATCGTCTCTCCACTGAGAGGAGAAAATGCCTCAGAGCTAAATATGATGGATCTGTAGAAAGGCCAACTTTAAGGGCAAGGAAAGAATGGAAGGCTGCCACTGATAACCTTGAAGGGTGCGGTGTGTAGCCCACACCCACGATGAAGAGCCAGAAGAACACAGAGGGTACAGAGAGCATTCCCAAAACACCCGTTTGCTCAGGTTGTGTAAGTAACGGGCTATGGCGCAAAGGTAATACGGAGGACAGGTGCCGCTTCAGATGTTGCAAGGTGCTACAACAATTGCAAACAGTGGTGGCAATAGCCATGCTCTGCCATGGAACTGGCCAATGGTGACTGGTGCCCATCAAGTGGGAACAGCAATGCCCGCAGCACAGACTTTCTCATCTGACACATCACGGACGACAACCTGACAAAGAAGGTGGAAACACGACACGGGAGGTATACAGAGGACAATGACAGAAATCTCAGCAAGGAAACCTGGTCATCAGGAGGTGGGGAGGGAATGAGAGAACCAACGGGAAATGGTCACTACACAGAGGTCATCATGTGGCGGCCAGGAACGAAGGACGAGAGGGGAAGAGAGGAAATCAGTGGCAGAGGTGCCACATGCAGCACTAAAAGAGTAGGGGAACCATCATGAAGATGACACAGGTCATGGTCTGCAAGAAACTGGTCGAGGAGGAACCCCTGACTAGATGAAGAAGCACTGCCCCACAAAGGGTGATAGGCACTAAAATCCCAAGGAGGAGGAAGGGAGGGGTGAGTTGCCGGAGAGCATTTAGGGCAGCAGATATAGGTGGCCTGGCAGGGAGCGAGATAGAGATTGCAAACTGTGATGGCAGAGTCCAAGTGGACCCAAACGGCAACCGCTTCCAATGTGGTATGAATGAGACCCGTGTACTAACAATATCCATACAAACCAACATGCAGACACCCTCAGAAGCCCTCAATGGGCCAACCTGGTTCTGACAGAAAGCACAGAACTCAGTAAGGGACAGTAAGTGAGCATTAGTAAAATGAGATTCCTCAAGAACAACACAAGCTGATGAGTGAAAGGCAATACGGGATTGCAACTCTGGGAGGTGAAGGTAGTATTCGTTACAGTTCCTCACTGAGCGGGTATCGAAATGGGAGTTGAATGGGCTGGAGCCAGTCACGTCACATAAATTAGATGTCAGACTCAGGTTGTGAGCGGGGGAGATGACACCTACAGGAGACATTGTAGGAGGGGGCCTTGTCCTGGTATTTATGTTTTCTCTTCTTCTCTTTCATAGGTTGAGGAGGGCAGAGCACAGAGGGAGAGCACGATTTGAAAGATCCAGAACTGAGAAAGAGGAGGCAACCTTGGGGCACACAGACTGTATGTCCTGTAGCCGAGTTGTGGTAGCTGATGCTGATAGGAGGGGTCACGGGAGGGACACCCGTCACTCTTGGGTGCTGAAGAAGGGAGGCACTTCTATGACCGAGGAGGTGGAGTGGCACCCAGAAGGCAGAGCGTGAGAACCACAGGGGAGGGGCCAAGCAGAGGGGGCAGGACTCTGATAAGAGACACATAAGAGGGCGAAAGGATATAACAGAGGCAAAAATTGAAGACATCAACACATCGTCGATCCAGGAACTTATAGTCTTGTATCTTCCTTTCTTTCTTGTAAGCTGAGCAATCTAGTGAGCACGAAGTGTGATGGTCATGACAATTTACGGACACAGGTAGCAGAACACAGGGGCTCCCCCCCATGAAGTGGGTGGCCACAGCCACCACATAGAGGGTCTGCTGTACATTGGGAAGGCATGTGCCTGAAACCCAAGAACCAAACGCAACTCGTGGGTGGCAGGCTATACAGGCTCACGTCACACCAATCTCACATAACCTTGACCTCTTGAGAGGGTATCTCCCCAAAAAGCCAGAATAAAGGCGGCGATATTGGTGTGGGCATTTTTACGAGCTTTCTGCACATGTTAAACAAAATGAACACACCATTGTTCCAGATAAGCCTGCAGTTCCTCATCAGTTTGAAGGATGAGGCCCCTATGGAAAATGACTCCCTGGACCATATTCAGAGACTGGTGACGTGTAACAGACAGCGGGGCATTGCCAAGATGATCACAAGCAAGAATAGCTGCAGATTGGGTGGAAGAAGAACCTTTGATCGACAGGGAACCCAACTGCATTTTCCACAAAAAATAGCGGATTTGTGGGGGTGAATGTGTCCCTGTCCATCCTAGTGCAGACCCAGTAGCAGGGAAGGTGTTTCAGTCCAAGCCGGCGAGCCTGGACCTCCTCCCAGGGTGTGGCCAGGGAAGGGAAGGTGGCAGAATCATAAGAAGCAGCATTCAATGATACATTACTACTTTAAGACACGGCCATAGGAGAACGGCCAGGTTTTTGGAGCTCGATATGCCTCTTGTGCAAAGTATTCACCTCGATACCACTCACTTCGATCAGGGGCTCTCCCCATGGACCCCACCCAGCCATGACAAGAAGCATCTGGTATGGTGGCCATAGCAGTGAGTTCTGATTCTCCAGAATAACAAGCAACCACTCCTAGGCACATATGAGGAGGCAACAGCTCAGGCATCAGAAGTGTGTCCTGTGTTGTCAAGGGGGTCAGTCAGATGGGTACATAACAGTCCCACCACACGCGCTGGCTAGACGTGCTGGTGATCGAAGTGGAGGGGGGCTATGGCAGGGAGGGAAGAGAGGAGGGAAGTGGGCAGAGGAATCCATGCCATAGACATTGAGGAGGGAGTTCTTCCCCAAATGGCTCACACTACAAACAGAAAATTTAGATGTAAATGGAAGGAGGATAACAGCAGTCAGCTGCAGTGGGACATTCAGTGGAATCATCTTAATGTCCCCGTGTAGCTGACAGCAGTGACCGCCCTTCCATTTACAAATAGTGTTCACAGTTGCAGTAGCTACATGGTGTGTGTTCTTTTGAAGGAACAAACACTACGCATTCACGTAAGTCTGGACGGGCAATGGATCCACTTTCTTCAGTGTGAATGCACGAAATACATCTGACCACCTGTGGGAAACTGAGTAGCGACGGGAGTATAATTGATAGGGACTGCAGATAGGTACCACTTGGCGGGAGTGTGGATTGGCCGTGAGACGTACCAAAGTAGTTCACACAGTTGCGATAATGCTTTGTCCTGTATGTCACAATGGTTATCGCACCTGCCTAGTAAGCAGGAGATCCCGGGCTCAAATACCGATCCAGTACACATTTTCGCTTGATGCCGCCGATTCCGCTTAATGTCCCCTTCCAATTACATATAGTGTTCACAGCTGTGGGATCTGTGTGGTGTCTGTTGCTTCAAAAGAACAGACACTACACATTCATATAAGAAAATTTAGAAGTGGGGTCAAACCACAAAGAGGGACCAATAACGCCAAAAAGGATGAAAGAGAAAAAGCGAGGGAAACAAAACTGCAAGGAATACAGGAAACCAGATGGATAGCCAGGTCGACGTAAATAAGATAATCGAGGAAGGGGGAGGAGGTGGCAGCGGGGAAGGAGAGAAGGCAGTGAAAGGACACGGGGGAAGGAAATGCAGCCCAGGAAGGAAGAATGGTCTGCAATAACTTGGGGCCCTGTGAGCACCATGCAAGAACTCATGGAAGAATTCTGAGCCCCCTGGGGCATGTTAGTTGAAGTGTGCAGGGGCAGTGGGTTACCAAATAATGAGGCTAGGATGATTATGGGACTGGATGATGTTTTTTCAAGATGACTCATCTGCAACTATTGCTTGGTAGTCATACTGACAAAGGATTGTCCTGCATTTGCAGCAGAGTAATGGCTGCTTTCACAGGTTGCCTGGCTTCTGTCCACACTTCTGTCCACATTAAACTGACTAACCACCAACGATACTTGTATTTCAACAGCTGTTATCCCTTTCACAAGAAAAAATCCCTCGCATGCTGCGTAGCCACCCAAGAATGACATATCTGCAGTGGTGAGAACCCCCTTGCTCAACATGCTGAAGCCTTCACAACGGTTTTCACAGACACATGATACAACCCCCATCCCCAAACCTAGTCCACAAACATATTTACTGTGCCATTGCCTCACACATCCCCAATCCTACCACAATCCCTACAAGTCAGTTACAAAGCAGCACTTCCCTTGTGAACCTGCATCACCCTGGCTGGAACAATGGAACCATATCCATCGCCAGGGCTATGATTATATCTCATCCTGCTCTGAAATGAGGGACATCCTACCAGGGATCCTTCCCATCCCTCCTAAAGTGGTGTTCTGTCGCTCACCCAAACTACAGAACAGCCTAGCCCATCCCTATGCCAACCCAAACTCCCAACCCCATGACACAGGGATTATATCCCTGTGGCAGACCAAGGCCCAATCCAAGCACCCAGCACGTTCTACCCCCATCACAACCACTGCATCTGCCGCAAAACAGCATTGGCACCATTAGTCTATTTTTTTTTTTGTGTGTGTGTGTGTGTGTGTGTGTGTGTGTGTGTGTTTTATACTCTAACTCTTCAATGGATAACTACAAAAGTCTGCAAGTGTTCTTTCTTTTGTCTGTGCCTGTCAACATCCCAACACTTCTGCTTTTCACCGAGTGGTCTTTAATCCTAAAGTTTAAGTTCTTTATGTGACGTAAATTTCAACAATTCCATTTCAACTAGTTTTCCACTATAATTATTAGCTTTTTACCTCCTTATATGAAATACCCTTGTTTATGACAATGTGAACTTAAGTTTTCTTCTTGAAATATAAAAATGGATTGTTATCACATCAAGGAATTAGTTATATTTAAAAACAAAGATGATGTGACTTACCAAACGAAAGCGCTGGCACGTCGATAGACACACAAACAAACACAAACATGCACACAAAATTCTAGCTTTCGCAACCAGCGGTTGCTTCGTCAGGAAAGAGGGAAGGAGAGGGAAAGACGAAAGGATGTGGGTTTTAAGGGAGAGGGTAAGGAGTCATTCCAATCCCGGGAGCGGAAAGACTTACTTTAGGGGGAAAAAAGGGGTATACACTCGCGCGCGCGCGCACATACACACATATCCACCCGCACATACACAGTCTCACAGTTTTGTGACTGTGTATGTGCGGATGGATGTGTGTGTGTGTGTGTGTGTGTGTGTGTGTGTGTGTGTGTGTGTGTGTGTGCGCGCGCGCGCAGCGCGAGTGTGTGCCTGTCCTTTTTTTCCCCCCTACGGTAAATCTTTCCGCTCCTGGGATTGGAATGACTCCTTACCCTCTCCCTTAAAACCCACATCCTTTCGTCTTTCCCTCTCCTTCCCTCTTTCCTGACGAAGCAACCGCTGGTTGCGAAAGCTAGAATTTTGTGTGCACGTTTGTGTTTGTTTGTGTGTCTATCGACGTGCCAGCGCTTTCGTTTTCTAAGTCACATCATATTTGTTTTTAAATATATTTTTCCCACGTGGAATGTTTCCCTCTATTATATTCAAGGAATTAGTTATATAGTAATATCTACATCTACATCCATACTCTGCAAGACACCTGATTGTGTGTGGCGGGGGGTACCTTGAGTACCTCTATCGGGTTCTCCCTTCCATTCCAGTCTCTTATTGTTCGTGGAAAGAAAGATTGTCAGTATGCCTCTGTGTGGGCTCTAATCTCTCTGATTTTATCCTCATGGTCTCTTTGCGAGATATACGTAGGAGGGAGCAATATACTTTTTGACTCCTTGGTGAAGGTTTGTTCTCCAAACTTCAACAAAAGCCAGAGCAAACAAACAAAGACCAACATGCATCAATTAAACAATCAGAGGAAAACGAAATCTTAAGACAGCCACCAGAACAAGCACAAATAGAACACGAAGTGACACACATGTTAGATATAGAAGAAAAAATTCAGCTGACATATATAGAATACAAAGACACAAATACAGACATTAGACCATTCTTGCATAGACCACCAAATAACCCACAAGTCGAAACAACAATAAAAACTATCAACAAAATCATACACAACAAAATAAATGAAAATACAACTATGGAAGAGTTACAACTACTGGTTTATATAGGAGCACTCACTACACTAAATATACACACTAGGCAGAGATCAGAACAAACCAGTACACAGAAGAAACCCACAAAACCAGCATGGCAACACAGGCTACAGATCAGAATAGAAAAACTGAGGAAAGACATCGGACAGCTAACACAATTTATAAGAAATGAAATATCAGACAAAAAACGAAAAAGGTTAGGTAAAATCTCACAGCAAGAAGCAATAGAGCAATTAGATGAAAAGAAGCAAAAATTACAAGCATTGGCCAAACGACTTAGAAGATACAAAAAAAGTGAAAATAGAAGGAAACAAAACCAAACATTCAACACAAACCAAAAGAGATTTCACCAAACAATAGATAACACACACATTAAAATAGACAATCCACCAAACATAACAGACATGGAACACTTCTGGAGCAACATACGGTCAAACCCGGTACAACATAACAGGCATGCACGGTGGATACAAGCAGAAACAGACACATACAAGATGATACCACAAATGCCTGAAGTGATAATTTTGCAACATGAAGTCACCCGAGCAATTAATTCTACACACAATTGGAAAGCCCCTGGAAATGATAAAATAGCAAATTACTGGCTAAAGAAGTTCACCTTAACACATTCACATCTAACTAAATTATTTAACAGTTACATTGCAGACCCGTACACATTCCCTGATACACTTGCACATGGAATAACCTATCTGAAACCTAAAGATCAAGCAGACACAGCAAACCCAGCTAAATATCGCCCCATAACATGCCTACCAACAATCTACAAAATATTAACTTCAGTCATTACACAGAAATTAATGACACATACAACACAGAACAAAATTATAAATGAAGAACAAAAAGGCTGCTGCAAAGGAGCACGAGTATGTAAAGAGCAACTGATAATAGATACAGAGGTGACATATCAAGCTAAAACTAAACAAAGGTCGCTACACTACGCATACATTGATTACCAAAAAGCTTTTGATAGTGTACCCCACTCAGGGTTACTACAGATATTGGAAATATACAAAGTAGATCCTAAATTGATACAGTTTCTAAACATAGTAATGAAAAACTGGAAAACCACACTTAATATTCAAACAAATTCAGATAACATCACATCACAGCCAATACAGATTAAGCGTGGAATATACCAAGGAGACTCATTAAGTCCTTTCTGGTTCTGCCTTGCTCTGAACCCACTATCCAACATGCTAAATAATACAAATTATGGATACAATATTACTCGAACATACCCACACAAAATCACACATTTGCTATACAAGGATGATCTAAAACTACTGGCAGCAACAAATCAACAACTCAACCAATTACTAAAGATAACAGAAGTATTCAGCAATGATATAAATATGGCTTTTGGAACAGACAAATGTAAGAAAAATAGCATAGTCAAGGGAAAACACACTAAACAAGAAGATTACATATTGAAAAACCACAGTGACTCCATAGAAGCGATGGAAAAAACAGATGCCTATAAATATCTAGGATACAGACAAAAAATAGGAATAGATAATACAAATATTAAAGAAGAACTAAAAGAAAAATATAGACAAAGGCTAACAAAAATACTGAGAACAGAATTGACAGCAAGAAACAAGACAAAAGCTATAAATACTTATGCTATGCCGATATTGCCCTACTCATTTGGAGTAGTGAAATGGAGTAACACACCCCTAGAAGCACTCAATACACTTACACGATCACAATGCCACAAATATAGAATACATCACATACATTCAGCAACAGAAAGATTCACATTAAGCAGAAAGGAAGGAGGAAGGGGATTCATCGACATAAAAAACCTACATTATGGACAGGTAGACAATTTAAGAAAATTCTTTCTAGAACGAGCAGAAACTAGCAAAATACACAAAGCAATCACTCATATAAATACATCGGCTACACCACTGCAATTTCATAACCACCTTTACAACCCTTTAGATCATGTAACATCAGCAGATACGAAGAAAGTAAATTGGAAAAAGAAAACACTACATGGCAAGCACCCGTATCATCTAACACAGCCACACATCGATCAAGACGCATCCAACACACGGCTAAGAAAAGGCAATATATACAGTGAGACGGAAGGATTCATGATTGCAATACAGGATCAAACAATAAATACCAGATATTCCAGCAAGCATATTATTAAAGATCCCAATACCACAACAGATAAATGCAGACTTTGCAAACAACAAATAGAAACAGTAGATCACATCACAAGTGGATGTACAATACTAGCAAATACAGAATACCCCAGAAGACATGACAATGTAGCAAAAATAATACATCAACAGCTTGCCTTACAACATAAACTTATAAAACAACACGTTCCCACATACAAGTATGCACCACAAAATGTACTGGAGAATGATGAATACAAATTATACTGGAACAGAACCATTACAACAGATAAAACAACACCACATAACAAACCTGACATCATACTCACCAATAAAAAGAAGAAATTAACACAACTAATCGAAATATCCATACCCAATACAACAAATATACAAAAGAAAACAGGAGAAAAAATTGAAAAATACATCCAACTGGCTGAGGAAGTCAAGGACATGTGGCATCAGAATGAAGTTGACATCATACCAATTATACTATCAACTACAGGAGTCATACCACACAATATCCACCATTACATCAATACAATACAGCTACATCCAAACTTATATATACAATTACAGAAATCCGTAATTATTGATACATGTTCAATTACGCGAAAGCTCCTAAATGCAATATAACATATACCGTACAGTTAAAAGGAAGTGACGCTTGATCAAGGTCCGCGTCACGTCCCATTTTTAACCAGACTTAACGTCTGAGAAAGTAAAGAAATAATAATAATAATAAAAGTATTTACGCACACCAACCATTCAAAGCCACTCAAGAAGTTCCTAACTGCTGATCTTCACAAGGAGATCATGTGATGATATAGGACTAAATCAGAACTACACTAACTGAGTTCCTTACCTTCATAAAAATTGATTTTGTTACAACTGGGATATCATATGATAGATGATCACAACCTGGGTCAAATGGTTCTTTCAGATAACTACCATGCTTTGCAGCACCCAAGGCGATCAGTTCATCGGGATTTACACTACATAATAACTCTGAATTGGGAAACATTTCTGAGACAGATTGCTGAATTATCGGGATTTTCGCAGATCCACCGCACAGGAGCACCTAAAAGAAATATTTCAGAATTCTGTAGTACACTCATAACATTAGTAGAAATAAGGAAAGGTCTGAAAAGTTAAATAGACATACAAGAGGGAGCTTATGTAACTAGTAACATAAATCTTACTCTGGTCAATATAGTAATTCTTAAACAATTCAGTAATGTGTAATCAAACAATGGAAACTCCAGAAAAGAATATCAGCAATGTAGGAAAAGACAGATTGCTACTTACTGTGAAGAAGAAACAACAAGTTGCAGACAACACAATTAAAAGACACTCACTTATAGCTTTTGGCCACAGCTTCATAAGTAGAAGGCAAAACACACACACACACACACACACACACACACACACACACACACACACACACACACAGCCACCAGGTGAAATGATATGTAAAGTAGCACACTTTGTTTGACAGAAACAGCTTTGTGTTTCACAAGTGAGTCAATGGAGGAGCAGCAGCAATGCGAGACAATTTGCAGTATGGTATCACTTATAAATCCTCATGCTCTCTAGAGACAGCATCACAATAAGCATGTGCAGTGCAACAAAGAACAACAATTGTATGATGCCTCTTCCCCATATTTTGACTCACTGAACAGTCAATCACAAATTTATTTCAAATTAACTATACCTGTTACCAATAAGGATGAGAACAGCTTCATGTGTAAGACATCTCAAAATATAAACACAAAAGGTATAAATCTGACAGAAAAAACTACTTTACAAGACAAATAAATGTTAGTTTGAGTTGATATCTTCCTTCTAAATGAAGCTCAGCAATCTACGTACATCACAAAAGACACAATATACAGAATATACTGTATGAGCTACAAAAGGTACATGGCCTAGCCAAAAGAGCAGCCAATTTTCCTTTATATCAGTGTCAATGTGTGCTGGATGTACATCAGTGCATATGACCATTTTCATACATGTCATGGCATTCACACAGCAAACTCTCCACAGGGTATCTACTGTAGACAGTGGAATAAGTCTTATAACATTGGAATAGAACAATTATGGAACACACAGATCTCTTACAGGGTGTATACGGGGACAAGGAGAAAAAATTCCTGGATCTCCCAGTGAAAAATACATTTTCTCCCGTGTGGAAATACACTTTTTCCCTGTTAAGTGACATTATACTTTCCGTCAGAACTGTAAAACTTATCAATCCTTTGAACGGATATGGTTTTATACAGCAGGATAGAATTTCTCAGCACTTTAGAAAATGAAACTCAGGGGGAAAAAACACGTTCTGGGAAGATCTTTGATGGGCAGCAACATGTATGCTGCATATTTTTGTATTAAGAAAGTATAAATTCGAATTCCACCAAAGGAAAAGTTGATGGCTTAAGTTAATATCCATAGTGTTGCTACACGAAAAGCAAAGCTTTCACATAGAATATTTGTCTCGAATATTAATAAGCTACAGGAGAAGCTAAGCTTTCACATATAATGTTCATCTGTTTAGTGCATGTTCCACTTTAAGATACATCACACAAATACGCCAGTAAAATTTTTAATACCGACATAAATCTCTGATCTTCTGGGCTCAAAATTCTTCTAAATGGCTCGTCATCAAAGAGTTGCTTTTTAAATGAGAGCAAACACTCTGCGATTTAAGAAATTCATTGTACATTCTTGCACATAGTTCCGTTTGCGTAAAAGGAAATTTACTTTGAAAATATCGCTTTTCGAACCGCAATTCTCAATATTTTCCTGCGACCTGTTAGAAATAGATTCATTTCAGCAGTTGCCAGAGAGCACCAGATAAGAGGCGTCACCACGCTTGCACAGCTACGGTGACGTAGGAAGCCCGTATGTTCGTACATGTAAAACATTAAAAGATCTTTCTTACATTATGTCATAAGAGAAACAAGACATCAGAGGACACACCAAGAGCATCGGAAGTTCGTGAACCATACTAAAAAGCATAGTTTGACTTAAAGCGCACATTCGCATGTCCAGATTCCCAATGATGTAGGCCTCAACCTCATATTAAGCTTTTCAGTGTGGTTTTCAGGATGTAAATTTTCTTGGTGTACCAGTACTGTATTATCTCATGTTTGGATCTTTATTATGGCATAATTCCGTACGTGCTAGAAGATGGAATCGTGCACTTGAAATGCAGTGAACAGCTGAAACTAGCCTATGGAGTGGAATTAAACACTGCGTGTCAAATTTACTGCCTCAGCAGGAAAGCTTAATAAAAGCCAAATTTCTTTAGAAAACCGACAAAAATAACTACACTGTTCTGCAAGGTGATTAATGCTTGACTGTCAGAAAGGTGGAAATAAAATAAATTCTGAAACTAGTAACACATTTTAGCCTACCAAAATTATGTGAATGTATTTTAATTCACTTGATAGCTCCCAACCACAGAAATATGTCTTTTTTTCATTTGACGTGAGAGCAGTAAACGAAGAGGAAACACAAAAATCACTAAACGTAAACACGTGTCACGTGGAGACCCTCCACTATAGCTCAGACTGCTCTGCACACATAAAAAAAAAAAAAAAAAAAATTCAAAAAAGTTCATTTTGTAGCGCACATCTTTCTGAAGAGTCTGATACATAAAACATGTATCTGAGAGGAAATGTAAGAGATGTTATTTGGTCTTAAGTGTGCCGAAGTGCAGTGCCACGCCTCTTCAAACAACGTTCTTATACCACACATCACTGTATTTCGCTCTGTGTAACTCAAAGGTGTATATTTTGTAACGGATCCCATCAAACTATTTCAGGACTGTGGAAATTAAAATTCCTGTAGTGTCTCTCCTTCTCCCAGTCAGCCGGTTTGACATTCTGCCCCTCTTATTTTTAAAAAACATGCAATTAATACTGGATGGGATTATTTGTAACCAGGAGAACAAGAACTCTTCACAAAATCAGGACTCTTTATTACCTATTAGCTAATAACTTGCTCTTCTGTGCGACATAAAATTAAATATAGGATACCTAAAACCAGTAAAGACAAGAGACATGCAAGACAGTACACATTTCTTCAATCCTTAGGTCCTAGTGATTTTTCTCTCTAATCTTGCTACAGCTTTACATGGTGTGCTTTCCTTTCTGCGAAAGAGCTATTACCTCATCAAAGTTTGTCAAACATTTTGCTACATTTTGCTACATGATAAATCGAAATGTCGTCTAATACTGAAAAAGCTGTTAATACAAATAGTACCCAAGAATGGTGTGGTTTCTCAATCTAACTACATCTGTTTTGTCACTGGTTCCTGGATAAAACGAAATAGGCCATTCCAATACTGCAGCAATTGTAACACACACCAAATAAGGAAGACTGTTTTGGCAATAATGATCATTTTTATATTACAGCAATATAATTCACGAAGTAGCAGCACAAAATATCTATTTTCCTGCTACAATCAAAAAGCTTTATGTTAGGAACTAGTTTCAAATTTCATTCATATGCTCCAGTTTCATGCACGAGAATAAAATTTTTGTATGAATTTGGAATCGTCATATTCTTCCATAATTTGTGTGATGTCCCCATTTCTTCTCCTTCCTCGTACTAACAAACAATCTTGTCATCATTAACTCTGTAACTATTCCTACTACTGTCAAAACTCATTCTCCGTTTAACTTTACTAACCCTGTCACAATCACTGGTTTAGTTATCCAGCGATTATTCTCTGGTTAGGTGTTAGTATGTGTTCGTACAATGCATTTTCCGCACTACTCCCAGAATGGAACTTAAGCAGCTGCTAGCTCGTGACTACAACTGGCCCTGTCTAATGTAGCGATGTGGCCAAAAATTTTCCGTCAAAATTCACTTTCCTGGATACACCGAGAAGATAATACATAATCTTTCTTACCTGTTATTCCTGTTAGCCATTTATTTCAACTCTGGTAATCTGAATCTATGGATTTCGCTAGTAATTATAACAACGCTGAACATTTGCAAACCAAATCAACCACATAAACAAGCAGCAGTTGGCATTCACCGGTTTGGCTTTATTCCGCTCAGCTCGTATAGCCCCGTCCCGTTTTGTCTGGAGGAAAGTTCATGTCTAGATGTGATGAGGATTCCCCTGGCAGAGATATCACGTACACTATGCACGCATTCAAAAATCAAATTAGAATGTGTTCAAAAATGTAATGTCCAAAAACCAGCAGATGTGCATTTCAAAATCATATGAACAATCGACAGACCGACGTGCTTTGTAAAAGAAGGTTTTTCCCCCCTCAAGAATATGAATCTGCCCTCTCCCCCCGCAATTGTTGCCCGGTTCAGATACAACTGTTTGCGCCCCCCCCCCCCCCCCCCCACTAGATCCAGGACTGCCGCGCACGCGTGAATGTGGCAGCTTGGGCGCGCCAGTAAAATTTTTCCAGGTACCCCATGTGGCTGGTTGCACAGCCAACAGCCACATTTCTGTAGCCAGAAGCGGGAGAAGGTATTACTCATACGCGTGTGCATGAGCCCGCTTGTAACTACTTAAATGAATCAAATTTAAACAGTTGTGTCGTCACACTCATCACAGGCAATTCGTTGTTATGAAGCATTGCATAGTCTTCCTACAGCCTTTAACACATTTTGCTGTTGACAGACGCTTGTACGTGCACTGTGTTATTTTATATGGCGCATTTCCTTTGCAATTTAAGTTTTATTTTCATTTTTTTCTCTCGTTCATGTTTTAATGCTGCAGTATGATTCTGGAGTAGCGGGATACACTAATATCCTTTGTTAGAGTATTGGTTCTTACCAGTCAAAGTTACACAAATTTAACTGGAAACTAAAACAACGAAAAATTTCCAGAATTCTAAAAAATTCCCTGGTTTTTCCTGGTTTTCTCCCGGATGAACAAATTCCCGGGTTTTTCCCAGATCTCCCGGTTGTCCCGGGTCGTATACACCATGTCTTACAGATTGGGGAAAACAGCAACAGTATAGAAGATGCCAACATAAAATATGTTTAAGATCAGGTCAACTGCTTTAGGAATGGCAAGGGAGTGACAGACTGCCTCTGTCAATGCCAGTGTCACCTTCTGACATGAAGAACCACTTTCAGGATTAAAAATTTGTGAAAAATAGATTCTATAAATGACAACTGATGAATTGTGCATTACCAAATGTGCTCCACATCATTGCCCTGGAAGAAGATGGCAAGCAGATATTTTGCCTGCTTAAAGGCAAAATTCATGGAAATCTCTGGAAATTTAATTACTGTGTAATTCTTCCTTTGAATCACACTGATATGAAATGAAACCTTGTGCTTGCAGTTTAGTATGGAATCAAAGTGACAACTGATGCAATAGCACTCATTGTCCTCCTCAAAAACCACAAAGAAAGGAAAAGGAAGATAATAGATTGCAATGTACCGTTCATTGTAATTAGAGAGAGAGAACACAAGCACAGATATGATCAAAATGAGGAAGGAAATAGGACAAGCTTTTCTGTAACGAACAATCCCAGCAAATGTTATATCTATTTCAGAGGGGGAGAGGGAGGGACTATGACAACCCTAAATGTGAATGGCTTGATGTCGATTTGAATTCTGGTCCTTCTGAATATGAATCCAGTGTGCTAACTACAGTGTTCCCTGGTGCAGGGTGGAGTGGCTATGAGCCAGCACGGTGCAAACAGGCGACGGAGGCGAGGTGGGAGCCCGAGAGGTTCCAGGGAAAGGCAGCTACAAATCTAACAAGTTCTTACATTGAGACATCTCAGCTGCTCGATAGACTATCAGTGGCCAGCTGGCCACTGAATTCCACTGTGCTGGCTGCTCACATTCCAATACTGATGCGGCTTTTGCCCCGAGCGTTTGCAGCATGTTCTTGACGATGCTGTGTGGCCCCGGCTGACACCCAGCTGAGTCACAGTAGGGGATGCCTACCATGTGAAGATGCCTAGTGTGGATACCTGCTGCACTGAGCAGTGGTCAGCCATGCTACTGGAGATGACCTGGTGTAGTCCACTGCAAATTGGGACTAATTGTGGGGAGGGACTTAGTGTATAGAGCTGTTGTCCATCTGTGGCCTCAAACCAGTGACTTTTTATTGGCAGGTCCACGTGGTATCCTCATTTGGCAAAACCCTGTCGCCCCAATTCGGCTGCAAGACTAAGAATAAATCCATTACAAAAATTACTTGTACTTATTGTCAATAGCAGTGCACCATTCATTCATGCATATGCAGCACTATCAGTCACGTATCCAAAAAATCCACTGCCACTGTCAGTTTGGACAACTGCCTTGCCCTTTGCTGCATTAGTATATGCAGCACTGCTGAGTTCACTGTTTCAACAAGCTAACCTACATCAAAACACTGCACTGGCCTTGTTGAATTATTACAGTGACAACATCCCGTGCTCGCCTGCTTTCATAGCTGTGGCAATGCACTGCTCAGATTTACTCTAATATGGCCATACATGAGAGTTGAGATAAACTTGGGTATTTTAAAAAAAAAAAAAAAAAAAAAAAAATCCAACCCAGTGGGTCAAATTTAGTTTTTGTGGGTTTTATTGTTTTTTCTATTTTTCACATTGACGATAGTTCAATTAAAATTCCTATTATTAACTTATTCAAAATGTAACCCATTCGTACAATTACTTTATTAGGCCCCTTTTCTTGCCCTGCTAGCACTGCATCCATTGAGAGGATCTTCTCCACCTACTGGCTTGTTTGGTCAAAATTAAGAAATAATTTAGGAGAGAAAGGACCTGACAAATTAGTGAAGATCTAAAAAATTTCTGCATGCTTCAAAAAGAATGTACTTTACATTCATTATTAAAGTTTTTTTCTGGTAGTGTAAATGTTATTTATCTGTGTGTCTTATATTGCAAGAAAAGTTAAATATAATATTAATTAAAAAATTCTTCCGATATTAAATAGTTGCCTCGATGGCTTCTTTGAATTTGAGTAAGGCTAACTATATTGTGTTATACTACTTTACAAGCCCCCCCCCCCCCCCCCCCCCCTACACACACGCACGCGCACCCGCACCCGCACCCGCACGCGCACCATTTTCATATCACACTACTTGTTTGTACAAATTACAAATAAATTTTATACCCAAAACAACTAGCAAGTTGCTGACGTGTTAGATACGGCATCAAATCTTTCTTACTAAGCTGCTTATTGCTATTTGCTTAGAAGTCTTCTTTTTGCACTTGTTTTCACTTCTGGCAATTTAAACCTTCATGGCTTGTCCCAGTGCTTCCTTTTCTCTTAATCCTAAATTTACACCTACTCTACATTCACACTACAAAGTTATACTCTCACTCTCTCTTATGCTCTATGGATCTAGTCTACTAAAACCTGGATTATTGGTGGTTTATGCTGATGACTGGCTCTCCACCTCAAAAGAATAAAAGCTACACGCACCAGAGTCAGAGCCACTGTAGCACTTGGTACTGCAGCACTCACATTCATTGTCATATGTCGTCATCCTTCTCTGAAATGCTCTACGTGTTGCATTAAGTGCTTGGATGAAATGACCCCTTCCTGCACAGCAATAGATCATTCCAGGGAATGGATTAGGTCAGGTTCTAGAGTTTGATTAATAAATTTTACATTCTGCATTGGTAACAACTCTAAAGGCACATGCGGCAATTACAACTTTGTCTGTGAGATGTTCAATTGCACAATTCTTGTAATTGTGGCTAGTAGATGGAAGGTTCACCCTCTTATGTCACATGTAGTAACATTTACTAATAACCTACTTACCATTTTAATGTTCAATCCGTCTGGCCTCCATGAGCTTCCCCAGACTTCTATGTATTCCAAAGGCTCGATACGTGCTCACAAATTGTTATTCAGTGTGTTTTTCTGTCAATGGGTGACCGACGATATGGTGTGCCTGTGTCTTCTGCACTGAGGAAACTTTATAATCTTCTCACACCATGATGAGCTGCTATGCAATTACAAGAGGTGGTTTGCTAGCCTCAGAGCATACAGTGGAGCTGATCATAAAAGGTTTGGTGGCCAACACTATTTCCGCATGATTGACTGCTTCACAGGTTTTCATCTAGAATGACTGAGCATACTGACATCACACAACCATAATCAACTTGAGACCAGGCAAAATGCACTATATAAAAAAAAAAAAGAGCTCTTAAGTTCTGCCTACTTCCCATATTCTGTGACCAACATATCTAAAAATACTGAGTGCTTCCAGAGTTCACTCATTTTGCTTTCTTACATACAGCAGCACAGCTTGCGACAGACTAATCGGAGTTGAAAATCTTGACAATTGAACTGAAGCAGCTAAGACATATGAACTAATATTCTCATTTATTTGCCTTGCACTTGCTGCTGGTATACACTAGACAGCAATACTCATGGTAAATAAAAGAAGAAGTGAAGATTAGGGTCTTATAGCCCACCAATGACAAGGAAGTGAAGAGTACGAGCTCAGTGTATGCAGGTATCGGGAACGAAATCGCCCACATCCCTTTCAAGGGAACCGTTCTGGCATTTGCCTACATTTATTTGGAGAAATCACAGAAGTTTAAATTTCACACTGTGTCCCGGATGGTTCAGTGGTTACTGCACCTGTCTAGTATGCAGGAGAGCCCAGATTTGAGTCTCGGTCCAGTACACATTTTCGCTCATCGCCACCAATTCCACTTAACGTCCTGCGGCAGCTGACAGCAGTTATCCCCTTCAATTTACATATAATTTTTCATAGCTGCAGATTCTGCACCGTGGTGTCTGTTCTTTTAGGCAAACATTATGCATTCACATATTTTGAGAATTTACACACACACACACACACACACACACACACACACACACACACACACACACACACACACACACACACAGTGTTTCCTAACAGGAAACATAGGTAAGTGAAAAGAACTGGAGAATAATGTAAAATCATCATCACCACCACCACCACCACCACCACCACCACCACCACCTTGCATCTGTGACATACAATGAAGAGCCAAAGAAACTAGTACACTTGCCTAATATCGTGTGGAATGTGTGGTTCATCCATAAAGGAGACCAAGTATAGAATACTAGTACAACCCATTCTTGAGTACTGCTCGAGTGTTTGGGATCCCCACCAGGTCGCATAAAAGGAAGCATCGAAGCAATTCACAGGCAGGCTGCTTGGTTTGTTACCAGTAGGTTCGATCAACAAATGATTATTACTAAGGTGCTTCGTGAACTGAAATGGAAATCCCTGGAGGGAAGACCACATTCTTTTTGTGAAATACTATTGAGAAAAGTCAGAGAATCAGCATTTGCTGCTGACTGAAGAATGATTCTACTGCCATCAATGTAGTACATTTTGCTTAAGGACCATGACAATAAGATAAGAGATATTACAGTTCATATGGAGGCACATAGACAGTTGCTTTTTCCCTTGCTCTATTTGCAAGTGGACAGGAAAGGAAATGATTAGTGTTGGTACAAGGTACCTTCTGTCATGCACCATAAGATGGCTTGCCGAGTACATATGTAGACATAGAGCTTGAAAATTCACCTGAAAGTATGATGCTATGGTCATAGCCTTGAATCACTGACACAGAAGAGCAATACAGTATAATAAAATAAAAAAAAAAATAAGAAATAGAACATGAGCATTATCACAAGAAGAAACACCTGACTCAGAATTGTTACACAGTGCAAAAGGGAATGGTAAATGGGAGGGTTGGGGGCATGGAAGGGTATGAGGGACTGGGGAAGGGATGGAGAAAGAGTAATGTTGTAAAATGGTAGTAACTCTACCAGATGACTCACCTTGTTTATGTCTCTGCAATCGATACCTCTTGGCTCAGTGCTTCTTCTATGGGGGCAGTACACATTTTCACAGCTGCACTAATCAAATTTTCAAATCGTGCTCTTGTAACATTGTAGCTAAAGTCTGTTCCTTCACACAAAGACTCAATAAAACAATGAGCTGTACTCATTGTGGACAAAATGTGTTTGCACTGCTCTGCAGCATTGTACAATTTAGCCATAGCACGCCGACTATCATTTGGATCCAACTTCCATTTCCTGCAATAAGAAGAAAGTATTATGTTTAAATGGCCCACACATATTGAATAATGGTATCACTAGTCAGTCTTCCTTCTTTTATTAAAAATTTGGAAAGCAAACAGTTAAGGTTGTTATAGTAGTTTTTCACCACAACAACTGCTCAGTTTTTGATGTGTTCCAATAAAAAACTCTATAGTAGAATTAAGGGAACTGATAATTACATATCAAAAAGATAGATTACTACTCACCACATATGGGAGGTGCTTGGTGGCAAACAGGCACACTGAAAGAAGACTGTTTGACACTGTAAGCTAAAATACTAAGTCCTTTGTCAGATGTAGACAATCTCTCTCTCTCTCTCTCTCTCTCTCTCTCTCTCTCCTCCCCGCCCCGCCCCCACCCCTCCATCTACACACTATGGCCCAATGTCTCCACTGTTTAAAAATACACACATTTAGACTGTATCTCTTAATACATGGTGTTCTGCATTTATTGTAGCACCACAAAAGGCAGAGATGACAAAAAGGGGGGGAAATGAAATGGCAAAACTTAATTGTGTGCTGGTTCACAGCCACCATAAGAGGCTCATACCAATTGATAAGACCCAATGATTTAACAGGATATTTAAGGTACCTAGATTAAAAGACAGCCAAGTCCATTTCTTTTGAACATGGACTTCCAACCAGCATTAAAACTTCCATAAAATGTGTACACGTTATTAAGTAAAACGCAATAATATCCTTCAAAATCAATGACGAGTCTATTCAAAAATAACGTCAAAATTGCATTTCAATGCAAAACGCCCAGCTTCAGAGACAATCGCTTCAAAAACTAGTCAACTAACTGTAAAGTTCTTACAAGTCCGTTATATAGGAGACCATGTTCATATAAGCAGACACCTGACTGCACATGAGCATGGAAGACAGTGTTGTTCGGAAGTGGATTTTCTTTAGTTTTGAGTCTAAATATCCTGATATCTGTGACCTGATTTTATATAGGTTACAAACAAATATTCTGTTATGGAATATCATTCATATAAGTGATAAAAACATTCTCTTCCCTGGAAACGGGAGGGGGGCAGGCAATAGTGTATAGAACACTTGTGAGACCCATTATTGAGTACTGCTAGAGTGTTTGGGATCCACATCAGGATGGATTAGAGGAAGACATCAAAGCAATTCAAAAGCGTGTCGGTAGATTTGTTACCAGTAGGTTCAATCAACATGAAAGTATTGCAGAGATACTTCGTGAACCCACATGGTAATCCCCGGAGGAAAGCTGGCATTCTTTTCCCGAAACACTACTGAGAGAACTTAGAGAATCAGCATCTGCAGCCAACTGCAGAACAATTCTACTGCCACCAACATAGCATCACATATGGACTGCACAGACAATGAAAAAGAAATTAGGACTCGTATGGTAGCATATGAACAGTCATTTTCCCCTCACTCTGTTTGCAAGTGGAACAGGAAAGAAAATGACTAACATTCATACAAGTTACCCTCTGTCGGGCACCATTAGGTGGCCTGCAGAGTATGTATGTAGATGCAGAACAGAGGAGGTTGCAAGGTATTATGTTATTTCTTTCTCAGTACAGGAAATTTTAATGACCAACATAATTTTTTTAATTTTCGTTTCTTCTAAAAATACCACGCAATGCCTGCTCCTAGCAGCTGACTATCTGAGCAATTTAGACAGAAGTCTGGCACTGAACATAATGTCCTGGCTTTGAAGGTGTCTTTCCTGTGGTGTTACCACACCATTGGCATTTGTAGCACCACATTAGATTGGGTATCTAAAGTTTTACTTTTAGTATAATAAATAAAACCTTGATGAGTTCTAGGATAGCCAACTGAATGTTACGGTGAAGGCAACAGTTCTCTACAGTTCACCATTCACTTACATCATCAAATTCCTCTCTTCTGTTATGCTTCCGATTCCCCACTACTTTTTCAGTTCAGCAGTGTCAATGTCCATGACGTCCCTACAACTTACAAGGCCTTATGGTAGCTGAGGGTATCGTGTTTTTCTACTCCACAACAAAGACATTCTGACAAGATTGTGCCTTTCAACAATGATCAAAGTTCAATTTCCTGGTGCAGTTCCAGAGGGTTTTGGTGACTGCTAGTGACCCACCCGTAACATGGAGATATTTCTTTCGTCTTAGTTGGGATCCACATGCATTCCCACAAACAGCTTGGGTTCTGTACAGTCCACCCAGATAGAGAGCACTGACTGCCTATGTAGGTGTTATAAAACTACGGTGTGGCAGGTTCACCTGAGGTTATCACTAACGACCATTTCGCCTCAATGGTCATCCATCGTATCAGCACACATCTATAAGGTCTTCTTCTTTTTTTTTTTTTTTTTTTTTTTTTTTAGAGAGAGGGAGGACATCATGCTTCAATTGTCATAGCCATGTAGTGTACCAATTAAGTAAACCTGGCACAAATAATGCTGGGCAAGCCAGTAATCAACAGACTGCACAAAGAGTGGCCTAGTTGGTTGGTTTAAAAGAGTGAGGAAGGGACCAAACTATGTGGTCATCGGTCCACTGTTCCAAAGGAAACAATGCCACAAGGGTGAGAGTAAGACAATGGGACAAGACCAAAGAGAATGAAAGGAAAAATGACAACGACTGAAGGTCAACACACTTAAATGGACAAAAGGGGGCAAGAAAACCACAAAGACGCAAAAAAACAGGTAGAAGATCTTAAATCAAAAAAGCACGTTACCATGGCTGGCTGGCAATGAGGATAAAAAGGAAAAGCCAGCCACTATGCAACACATTAAAACCCTCACCCTGAAGGCACGAGGGTGGAGGACACACAGGAATGAAGGACATGTGCTAAAACTTGGAGAAAATGATAAAACACACCCTCAAGAATAAAATGTAAAACTAAAGCTGCTGTTGAGGCATTATTGCCCAACACTGAAGGTAGGGTGCTGGGAAGGTTAAAAGTCCGCTGCAGAGCGGCGGAAAGTGAGCAGTCCGGCAAGAGATGGACGACTGTCATTCGTGAGCCACAGTGACACTGAGGTGGGTCATCACGAAGGAGGAGGTAACCATGAGACAGCCACGTATGGCCAATGCGGAGCCGACAGAGAAACACAGAGTCCCTGTGAGAGGCACGCACAGAGGTCTTCCACACATTCGTAGTTTCCTTAAGGGCACGCAGAGGCACGCACAGAGGTCTTCCACACATTCGTAGTTTCCTCAAGGGCACGCAGCTTGCTGTGCATACTGAGGTTATGCCATTCTGTCTCCCAAAGCCACAAAACCTTGCGGCGTAATACTGAGCTCAGGTCAGTTTCAGAGAAGCCGATCTCCATAAGCGGTTTCTGCATAGCCCGTTTAGCCAACCTGTCGGCAAATTCATTGCCTGGGATTCCTACTTTACCTGGGGTCCGGACAAACACCACTGAATGACTGGACCATTCCAGGGCATAGACGGACTCCTGGATGGTCGCTACCAAAGGATGATGAGGGTAGCACTGGTCAGTAGCTTGTAGGCTGCTCAAGGAATCAGTACACAGGATAAATGACTCACTTGGGCATGAGTGGATGTGCTCAAGAGCACGAGATATGGCCGCCAGCTCTGCAGTGAAAACACTGCAGCCATCACGCAAGGAATGCTGCTCTATACGTCCTCCGTGACCATAGGCAAAGCCAACATGACCATTAGCCATCGAACCATCGGTGTAAACCACTTTGTGGCCCCGGTACGTGACGAGAATCGAAGCTGCAGCCTAGATGTACACGACTGAGGTGTTCGTGAATGAACCTCAAGTGTAGGTGGTGAAGGCAACAACTGAAGTTCAGACAGAAGGGTTTGAACACGAACTGCAAGTGTAAGCCCTGACCTGGGCCGCCGATGCAGGAGATGAACCGCCACGGGCAGGAAAAGGAGACCGAAATTCAGATGCGCAAGAGAACTACAAACGTATGCAATGTAACTGGAGAGCAACTGTGCACGCCTAACCTGCAAAGGAGGGACTCCGGCCTCCACCAGGACACTATTCACCAGACTCATCCTAACAGCGTCTGTCACTAGGCAAACGCCACAGTGGTGCACTGGGTCGAGCAAACGCAATGCTGAGGGTGCAGCCGAACCATAAACCAGACTCCCATACTCAAGGCGGGATTGAACAAGGGCTCTGTAGAGCTGCAGTAGCGTACAGCGATCTGCACCCCAATTGGCGTTGCTCAGGCAGCGAAGGGCATTGAAGTGCTGCCAGCATTTCTGCTTAAGGTGACTGAGGTGAGAAAGCCAAGTCAATCGGGCGTCAAAAAACAGTTCTAAGAATCGATATGTCTCCACTACAGTGAGTGGATCGACATTAAGGTGAAGTTCTGGTTCCAGATGAACAATACAACACCAACAGAAGTGCATTATACACGACTTTGCGGCCGAAAACTGGAAACCGTGGGCTACAGCCCATGACTGCGCCTTGTGGATGGCACCCTGTAGGCACCACTCAGCAACACCAATACTGGTGGAACAGTGTGAAATTCAGAAGTCGTCTGCATACAGAGACAGTGGGACGGATGGCCCTACAGCTGCTGCTACACCATTAATGGCCACTAAAAATAGAGATACACTCAATACGAAGCCCTGCAGGACCCCTCTCTCCTGGAAATGGGGCGAACTATGGGAGGCATCAACCTAGACACGGAAAGTATTAAGTGACAGGAAATTTTAGATAAAAATAACAGGAGTGGGCCTCTGAGGCCACACTTGTATAATGTGGCAAGGATATGATGTTGCCAGGTGGTGTCATATGCTTTTTGTAAATCAAACAAGACGGCACCTAGGTGTTGGCATCTGGAAAAGGCTGTTCAGATGGCAGACTCTTGGGACACAAGATTATCAGTGTTAGAGCAACCCTGGCGGAAGCCGCCCTGGCATGGAGTCAGTGGACCACGTGACTCCAGGAGCCAACACAACCACAGACACACCATACACTCCAGGAGCTTACAAAGAACATTGGTGAGGCTGATGGTCCGATAGCTATCCACTTCAAGCGGGTTTTTACCGAGTTTAAGCATCGGAATGATGGTGCTCTCCCACCACTGGGATGGAAAGACGAGACGCAACTGATCCGATTGAAGATGACAAGGAGATGTCACTTGTAGTCAGATGAGAGATGTTTAATCATCTGACCATGGATCTGATCTGGCCCAGGAGCTGTGTCAGGGCAATGTGCAAGGGCACTGAGGAGCTCCCACTATGTAAATGGGGCGTTATAGGGTTCACTGTGGGGTGTAGCGAACGAGAGGGCTTTCCTTTCCATCCACCGTTTCAGGGTGCAAAAGGGGGAAGGGGGGGGGGGGGGGGGTTAGATCGCCGAAGCAGAGCCTCAAGCATAGTGCTCAGCAATCGCGTTAGCGCCGGTTGACAACACACCATTGATGTTAATGCCAGGGACACCTGTTGGGATCTGGTACAAAAAAGACGTCTGATCTTCGTCCAGACTTGGGAAAGTGACGTACGGCATCCAATGGATGAGACTTATCTCTCCCAACACTCCTCCATCCGTAATTTGATAATCTGGCGAACGCCGACAAGGAGCCGCTTAAAGGCTATGAGGTGATCCAGGGAAGGGTGCCACTTATGCTGCTGTAGAGCTCGCTGATGCTCCTTAATTGCCTCAGTGACTTCTGTCAACCACCAAGGGGGCATCTGAAAGAGCGAGGGATTGCGTTTTCCTCTGCATTAACGACTGTTGTAGTCACCTGCTCAACCATCACACCCATGTTACCCTGTGGGGGAGAGTCAATGGTGCCCGCAGAGGTGAAAGTTTCCCAGTCCACCTTGTTTAAAAACCCATCTCGATAAGTGACCGTTGGCCTGATGCCAGGGCAGTGACAGGAAGATGGGGAAGTGGTCACAACTGCACAGGTCGTCATGTGCTCTCCAGTGGATATATGGGAGACGTCCTGGGCTGCAAATGGGTAAATCAATGGCTGAGTAACTACCATGAGCCACAATAAAATGTGTGGTGGCCCCAGTATTTACGAGGAAGAGGTCGAACTGAGACAGTAAAGCTTCGACATCACTGCCTTGGCCACTAAGTACGGTGCCACCCCACAAGGGGTTATGGGTGTTAAAATATCCAAAAAGTAGGAAAGGTTTAGGGAGTTGATTAATCAGTGCAGCTAATACATTCAGGGGTATTGCACCATCTGGAGGAAGATATACATTGCAGACAGTTATTTCCTGTGTCGCCCTTATGCTGACGGCCACTGCTTCAAGAGGGGTTTGAAGGGGCACTGTTACACTACAGACTGAGTTTAGGACATAAATGCAAACTCCAGCTGACACACTATTATAGTTGCTACGGTTCCTGTAATATCCCTTATAGCCATGGAGGGATGGGGTCCGCACTGCCGGGAACCAGGTTTCCTGAAGTGCAATGTAGATAGCAGGTGTCAAGCTTAACAGTTGCCGTAGCTCAGCCAGCCGGTGGAAAAAGTCATCGTGATTCCACTGAAGGATGACATCATGAGACTGGGAAATCAGTACCCAGAACAATCACCTCTGGCCGTTATAACGGCCTTGATATGCCTGGGCATTAAGTCAAACAGAGCTTGGATGGCATGTACAGGTACAGCTGCCAATGCAGCTTCAACACAATACCACAGTTCATCAAGAGTAGTGACTGGTGTATTGTGACGAGCCAGCTGCTTGGCCACAATTGACCAGACGTTTTCAATTGATGAGAGATCTGGAGAATGTGCTGGCCAGGGCAGCAGTCTAACATTTTCTGTATCCAGAAAGGCCTGTACAGGACCTGCAACATGCGGTTGTGCATTATACTGCTGAAATGTATGGTTTTGCAGGGATCGAATGAAGGGTAGAGCCACGGGTCGTAACGCATCTGAGATGTAACGTCCACTGTTCAAAGTGCCGTCAATGCGAACAAGGTGTGACCGAGACGTGTAACCAATGGCAGCCCATACCATCACGCTGGGTGATACGCCAGTATGGCGATGACGAATACACGCTTCCAATGTGCTTTCAGCGTGATGTCGCCAAACACGGATGCGCCATCATGATGCTGTAAACAGAACCTGAATTCATTCGATAAAATGATGTTTTGCGATTCGCGCACCAAGGTTTGTCGTTGAGTACACATTCGCAGGCGCTCCAGTCTGTGATGCAGCGTCAAGGGTAACCGCAGTCATGGTCTCCGAGCTGATAGTCCATGCTGCTGCAAACGTCGTCGAACTGTTCATGCAGATGGTTGTTGTCTTGCAAACGTCCCCATCCGTTGACTCAGGGATCGAGACATGGCTGCATGATCCGTTACTGCCATGCGGATAAGATGCCTGTCTTCTCGATTGCTAGCGATACGAGGCCACTGGGATCCAGCACGGCGTTCCGTATTACGCTCCTGAACCCACCGATTCCATATTCTGCTAACAGTCATTGGATCTCGACCAACGCGAGCAGCAATGTAGTAATACGATAAACTGCAAGCGCGATAGGCTACAATCCGACCTTTATCAAAGTCGGAAAAGTGATGGTAGGCATTTCTCCTCCTTACACGAGGCTTCACAACAACGTTTCACCAGGCAACGCCGGTCTACTGCTGTTTGTGTATGAGAAATTGGTTGGAAACTTTCCTCATGTCAGCACGTTGTAGGTGTCACCACCGGCGCCAACCTTGTGTGAATGCTCTGAAAAGCTTATCATTTGCATATCACAGCACCTTCTTCCTGTCAGTTGAATTTCGGGTCTGTAGCACGTCATCTTCGTGGTGTAGCAATTTTTATGGCCAGTACTGTAGGTCCTCAGCAGATGCGAGCATCTCCACCTCATCCCCAGATGCAGACCTTGTAGGTAGCGGTGGTGTGGGTGCCACCACAATTTCCTTGGTCATAGAGGTCTTCTTTTTGGACTTTTCTCTCTGCTCCTTGGGTCTCTCTGGCTGAGAGGGTTTCACTAATTCAGTCTCCGGGACTCAGGATGATTGTGAAACCCTACAACCAGCTACTTTTGGGCACTTGGGCCACTGGCAGCATCATCTTTCCCACTAGCAGAAAGCTGGGAAGGGAGTGACCCAAGGGATCCCTTCCTGGCGAGAGGAGCCGAAGAAGACTTACACTTCTCCAGCTGAGAAGTGGGGCTGGTGTCCCCGATGGTTGGTGGGGCAGTGCTCCCGAAATAGGCGATGCGGGAGCAACAGGAGGGAATTGCCCCCCCCCCCCCCCCCCACCAAGGGGGCAGGCGTAGCCTTCTGGCTCCAAGAGTCGAGTGGAATTCATGGAACTGATGGAGCTACAACTGTTCTCATAGCGGCAGCGTGTGAGGTGGTCATAGCCACAGGATGTAGGCGCTCATATTTTCTCTTAGCCTCAGTCCAGGGTTTCGTATTCCATAATTTTCCTCTGTTTCTGTAAAATCCTGCAGTCTGGCGAGCAAGGTGAATGATGCTCACCCCAGTTGACACAGATGGGAGGCTGGGCACATGGAGTATTGGGATGTGATGGACATCGATAATCTCAATGTGACGTTGGAAGTAGAGCGGGAAGACATATGGCCAAACTTCCAGCACTTAAAGCACCGCATCGGGACACGGATATAGGGCTTTACATCACAGCGGTAGACCACCACCTTGACCTTCTCAGGCAATGTATCACCCTCGAAGGCCAAGATGAAGGCACCGGTGGCAACCTGATTATCCCTCAGACCCCGGAGGACATGCCGGACGAAATGTACACCTCGCTGCTCTAAATTGGCGCACAGCTCATCTTCAGACAGTAAAAGAAGGCCTCTGTGGAATATAGTACCCTGCACCATATTTAAGCTCTTATGTGGTGTGATGGTAACAGAAACATCCCCCAACTTTTTACAAGTGAGTAAAGCCCATGACTGGGCAGAGGATGCTATTTTTATCAAGACTGACCTAGAACGCATTTTGGACAAGCCCTCCACCTCCCTAAACTTGTCCTGTAAATGCTCTACAAAAAACTGTGACTTCATCGAAACAAAGGAGTCCCCATCAGCTCTCTTACGTACGAGGTACCAGGGTGAATAAGGTTCGCTGCCATCCTTAGCCTGGTGTTCCCCCATGGGAGGGGAATGATTTAGGGTCAGAATTTCTTGCATTGTACTGAGACGTGGAACTCTTAGAGACTGCTGGTGGCTGATCACCGCCAAGTGATGATGTGGTACACTTCATTGCGCATCATCTGCCCCGATGCCACCCACTCTGACCAGGGGCCCTCCCCACGGGCGCCACCCAGCAACAGCAAAGGCCACCTGGCACGATGGCCATTGCCGGGAGTCCTGATGCCCCAGAGTGACAGGCATATCCTTGGCATATGTTGGGAGTTAACAGCGCAGGCATCAGCAGAGCCATCCCCGTTTTGTCAGGGGGCTACAACCAACAGGGTACATGGTGGCCCCACCACAACGGACTGGCTGCCATGCTGGATATGAGGTGCAAAGAAGTCCCTGGTCATCGTTGGTGCAGAAAGCGACACTGCACAGTGCATGGTGGAAAACACATTCAGGAAGGTTCCTTGCCCAAGATATGGAGGATGAGCTGGACTGCAATGCAACGGCGAGGAAGTGGGCTAAAGATCTCTATAGACAATGGACAGGATAAACCATGTAAGGCGCCCTTCCCCAATTCGCTCACTCTTTGGGAAAATTTTGAAAAATGGAGGTCAAACCCTACAGGGGACCACCCCATAGAGGGCGAAACGTATGAGACTCGTTTTTGTCACCTCTTAGGACAGACAGGAATACCTCGGGCCTATTGTAATCCCTGGACCCGCAGGGGGGAGTGTGTGTAGTGATCGGCCGCACACGGTAGGTCGATTAGATCGCTAACTATCACTAGTAGCTGTTGTAACGTTCATACTGTAAGCAAAGACACGTTTTTATCATAGCAGTTCATCAACACATTTCTTTATTCGTTTGAATTTTGTAAATGATTGAATGACAACGGAATAAGAGAGATAATAATTGGAAGTGTAAAACTATGTGAAATGGTGTGATTTACATTTAATATTTTAAAAATTACATTCAAATCCTCTGCTTGTAACTTCTTGTTATGCATATTAGAGTGCACAGGTAAAGGTGGCTGTCAGCAACAAATAAGACAAAGTAGATGAGTGTAGGCTTTCACAGAACACGAACGGGGGAAATTGGAGGACACTTCAGATTTGCATGTTCAAGATGATACATGTAAATAAAGTACAGCTATTAAGAAATGGAAAATGAGACTAAAATCATAAAATATGGATTTATGTGAGGATTAATGGTGTGAGTGGTCATGAAAACAAATCTGTTATACAATAGAGAGACTTTCATTGACAAAGAAACCATGTGATCACAAGGTGTGTAAAGATACTACTAAAGTGCACTGCTATAAATTAACATTATATGCAGCAAGACTATTTTCTAATACTCTTAATATGCTCCTTGTTATTATTATGTATAAAACATTAACTCCAGCAGCTTACTCATGCAGAAATAATATATGAAAAGGAAGATTTGTTACATATATTAAGACAGAACACAAGTTCAAAAACATTAAGGCAAGTAGTTTTTGAAGTGATCAGCATACAGAGAAGTGTATCTGTGAATTATATAGATACCCACAAGGAAATTTTAAACTATTTATAAGGAATCTGGATTCCTTACTGTGCTACCTGTCAGGCAGCAGCAAGCAGTTAATGGTCTGTGGTGACTTCAATGCACATTTTCTAAAGGATCCTGATAGGAAAAATAGGGAACTTTATTTGGATCACACAATTTGATTCCAGTAATTAACTTTCCAACACAGATGGATAAAGACTGTAGGACCCTAATTGGTTTTAAAGCTCAAAGCCAGAAAAATACCGTTTACCCAGTAACAAATGCTCTCTCTGAACATGATGCACTGTTTGTTAGGATAAATTACCTAGTGCCTTACAGTATGGATACACTTAAGTGGAAATCAGAATAATTAATGCCTCCACAACAGATGTTTTTAAGAACAGCTTACAAGAGATAACCTGAGATGAAATTTATGCTGAACCAAATGCTAAATTAAATTTTATCTATTCCATGATAAATTCATTTAATTATTTGAAAATACCTTTCCATATATGCTAATTAGAAAGAATATTAAATGGCCATATGAAAACCATGGATCACTACAGCGATTAAAATATCATCTTCAAGGAAAAGGAAAATGTACCTATTAGCAAGAACAAGTATTGATCCAGCTGTAGTTGCACACAACAAAACTACTCAAAATTACTAAGAAAAATTATTAAAAATTCAAGAAACCTTCACATCACGTCAGAAATCAGTAATTCTGACAACAGACTTGGGGCTTTATGGAATGCAGTGAAACGAGAGACAGGACAACGAGGCACAGGATATCACCACTACTGAACTGAATGGCAGTGATGTAATGATGAGTCACGGGTAGTAAGTACATTTAATAACTGGTAGAAAGTATAGGGACAAACAGTTAAAGGGGAAAATCACAGCAGTGTGTTGAAACTCTCATAAAATTCAATCATATGAATGTATTACCAACTTCTCCTTCTGAAATTCAGAAAATTATCCATACTCTTGAAAATAAAAGCTCATCTGGTTTAGATAATGTTTCCAATACAATATTATAAAGTTTTGTTCCAATATAAAAAGCATGGTATTATCTGAAATATGTGATGTATCACTAACATAACTCATTTTTCCAAAGAGGCTGAAATATTCTGTTGTCAAACCTCTCTTTAAGAAAGGTGATAAAAAGAGATGTCAGTTCAATAACTACTGACCAGCTTCACTGCTGACACCATTTTCCAAAATGTTTGAGAAAGTGATGTATTCTAGAATATTATCTCACCTTAGCAGCACTGATATCCTCAACGAACCACAGTTTGGGTTTCAGAAGAGTTGCTCTACTGAGAATGCCATTTACATATTCCCTTGCCAAATTTTACGAGCACTAAATAATAAAATAGCGCCATCTGGTATTTTCTGCAACTTATCTAAGGCATCTGATTATGTGAATCGCAGCATTCTCTTAGATAAATTGAAGTTTGTTGGGATTGATGGTATAACCAACCAATCAATGCCATAGCTACACAAAAGACTGCAGAATGTTGTACTTAGTAAGTCTAGATATATTCCAGGGATTTAATTTTGGAACTCTTAAAACAGCTTAGTTCAGCTGCATTTGCACTTAGAATCATTCTAAACCTTGGGGAGACAAATCAGTAAGGTGACACATTTTGCATACTTTAATTCAATAATGTCATATGGAATAATGTCCTAGGGTAACTCATCTTTCTTTTGTAAGTCTTCGTTGCTCAAAAATGTGGGGCCAGAATATTATGTAATGTTCACTCATGATCATCTTGAAGACATTTGTTTAATTCTAGCAATACCAACACATTTTTCCCGACAGTTGCCCTAAAAAAATTTTTTTAAACAGAAATATTCATTATTTGTTCTTTACTTGCATCAACAACATACTTTTTAAATACATACTAATATGTAAGTAGGGTCCAGAACCTAAAAATATCTTTTACCAAACTCTTAGTAATATCAACGCACTTTCAGTAATGTGGGCTATCAATGAGTCCTACTTTAAGCCCGCCATAAAAATAATTTAAGAAATGGAAATTTCATCAAGATTTTTATTTACAACATACTACTTAAATAGTTACTGATGTGCAAGTATGGACCTAAACCTGAAAATATTTAGTATGACATTCACTGGGAAAGTCACATCTAATCCTAAGATTTAAATTTTTGGGGTAAGTTTAACTGAAAATTTTAAAGCATTTGCAGAATCTGGTAGAAGAATTCATTAAAAATCTATAAATATTTCTTTTTTAATCTTAAAATATAAAGTAACTGACTAGATTACGATATTTTTATAAGGCGGACATTCCACCAGGACATGAGCAAATGTTTGCAAGGGAATGATACTGCCTACGGGTAAATTAAGAGGGATTTGGAAAAAAAGAGAAGCAGCTGTATGAATATCATGAGCTTAGATGGAGAACCAGTACCAAGCAAACGGGGGAAAGCAGAAATGTGGAAGAAATATATAGATGAGCTATACAAGGGAAATTAAGTTGAAGGCAGTATTATAGAAAGGGGAAAAGGAAGTAGATGAAGATGAGATGGGAGCTATGATACTGCAAGGGTAATTTGACCTAGGACCAAAAGATCTATGCCAAAACAAGGCCCCTGAGGTACATTTTTATCAGTAACATCTGCTGATGTCCTTTTGAGAACCAGTCATGACAAAACTACGCACCCTGGGGTGCAAAATATATGAGACAACAGGCAAAATACCTTCAAACTTCAAGAAGAATAATTCCAATTCCAAAGGAAGCAGTTGCTGACAGGTGTGACTATCACCAAAATATCAGTATAGTAATTCACGGTTGCAAAATACTGAAATTATTTACAAAAGGGAAAAACTGGTAGAAGCCAACACCAGGAAAGATTAATAGCAATTATAAGGGTTGAAGGGCATGAAAGGGAAGAAGTGATTGAGAAGGGAAAGAGACAGGGCTCTAGCCTATCCTTGGTGTTATTCAACTGGTACAATGAGCAAGCAGTGAAGGAAACCAAAGAAAAACTTAGAAATAGTGTTTACGGGTAATCATGCACAGGGCTCAAATTTATGTCACACACTGTCCGTTTTGCTATCAAGATGTAATTCCACTGTTTATGCCCTGGTTCCTTCTATCTTTAAATTTATATTTATCAACATTTACTTAGCAAATATTTGGTTACATATCCAGTTATTTTCTGAGCTAATATTTCCCATCATTTCAAAATGGTAAGGATCTGTAACAAGAGTTATGCTATCTTGGTTGATTAAATTGCCTTCCCAGTCTCTCATACATGCTTCTCTTATCTGGGCACAAGCAACCCATCCTAATGAATTTTTTGTACCAGTGCTAAATGGCCTTCCTTGTTGGTGGCTTCTTACCATACTTGGTTTTAAGCATCCATTGAACAGCTGTAGTACACTCGTTTTTGTCGAACTCCAACACACAGAAAACCTGCCACGTTTGCGACTAGCCCTTACTATCGGCAAATTACCAAACTACATGGTATACATGGAAAAAAACCTACAGGGTTTCTCTTCAAGACGACATGTATGATATCTGTACAATGTTTGGTTCTTACGCAATAAATAATTGAAAGTGTTCCCGAACTTTATGTACACCCTGTATTAAAGCTACACAGTTTTTCTCCATTACATTATCTCACATTATAATACATTTCACCATATAAATGCAACCTTGCATGGGTTTGCAATACTAGCATTGACAACTGCTATAGCCAATTTTCTGATCACATCCTAGTAATTAACAGTAAACCTCAGTGAAGATTCTTTAAAGAATCTAACACTCATGTATAAAACAGTTTCAGACTGTATGATTACTCTACAAACGAGTTAATGTGTTAAATATATTTGACATTAAACATGTAAGTGAGAAGAGTTTAGAAAAGATTTGAAATTACATGTAAAGTTAGTTGGAAGTTGCTAAGTGCTCTCATTCTCAAATTCTGGGTGAATATAGCCTGGACAACTTGCACGCCCTGAGTTACACTGCCTCAAGATACGTACATCATTTCTAACTATAAGACTTTTATTACTGTGCCCGACTTTTAACATAAGATTTATACCTCTTAATGAGTAAATTATGACAGAATTTTAATGTTTTAAATTTGGTCAATAATTAAATGAAATACTGAAAGTCAAATTTTTGTTGCCCTTGGAAGCCATCAGATAGGCAATCTGTAACTGGAATCATGAACCATATGCCAAATAGTGGGTTAGATGTTTAGTAACACAGTTTACACAACAAACGTAAGACTATGAATACATCTCAATACTGTTTCAAATTGCATCATACATGTATTCTATTTCAAGGCAATTTATACTTTTCATCATCACTGAAAACTCATTAATAAACCCAAGACAATTTACTGTTCTTAATATTACTGTGTGGAGTGTAGCCATGTATGGAAGTGAAACGTGGACAATAAATAGTTCAGACAAGAAGAGAATAGAAGCTTTCGAAATGTGGTGCTACAGAAGAATGCTGAAGATTAGATGGGTAGATCACATATCTAATGAGGAGGTATTGAATAGAATTGGGGAGAAGAGGAGCTTGTGGCACAACTTGACTAGAAGAAGGGATCGATTGGTAGGACATGTTCTGAGACATCGAGGGATCACCAATTTAGTATTGGAGGGCAGTGTGGAGGGTAAAAATCGTAGAGGGAGACCAAGAGATGAATACACTAAACAGATTCAGAAGGATGTAGGCTGCAGTAGGTACTGGGAGATGAAGAAGCTTGCACAGGATAGAGTAGCATGGAGAGCTGCATCAAACCAGTCTCAGGACTGAAGACCACAACAACAATATTACTGTATTTCATACACCACTGGCAGTCTTCTGTAGTGTTTGGAAAAGAATTAACAGTAAAATATTATATTTTCAAAGGAGACAGGTGCATTTTGCACATATTGTCAAAATGACCAACTACTAGGAGCGGGACAACAATCATCACTACACATAATACAAAGTGTGATAAAAAAAGTAATGGGAATTTTTTTATTTCGTGGGCTTCATACATCTGATCTTCAATTTCTTTCCTTTTTTTCTCTTGTTGATACACATGTTCCTGATATATGTTTGGGATTTTCAGCTGTTTTAAATATTTATTTTATTGTTCACAGTCGAAAAGGTTATACGTGTTTTCAGAGTCCCTGGAAAATGTTTTACTTTCGAAAAAGGTGGATCAAAGAATTTACACTAAATTTTAAACAATGGAAACTCCAGGCAGGAATATCCAACATAGGAAAAGATAGACTGCTACTTACTGTTAGTTGCAGACAGGCACAATTAAAAGATGCTTACAAATACGCTTTCAGCAACAGCCTTCATTGCAAAAAGAGACACACACTCCATTCATTCACACAAGCAAGCACACCTCATGAACTACTGACCGCCAACTCCGGCAGCTGGGGTCAGACCTAAGATGCTGGAGTTGGTGGTCATGTGTGCGTGAGGTGTGCTTGCTTGCGTGAATGAATGGTGTGCGTTTCTATTTTTCCAATGAAGGCCATTGCTAAAAGCTTAATTGAGTCTTTTAACTGTGCCTGTCTCCAATTTAGTGTGTTATCTTTACAGTAAGTAGCAATCTATGTTTTCCCCACATTGTTGCACTAAATTTTGCTTGAAAAATTGAATAAAGTGTAGCACAACATTTGAAATACTGACTGTGGCTTTTGGCAACTCTACTATGAGTAAGACAAGAATTTATGAGGGGTATGAACATTCCAAAGAGGGTTGAGAAGACAAAGACAGTAACCGTTCTGGATGCCCTAGCACATCATTACTTATAAAGTGGAAGTAGTAAAGAAAATGGCTCTGGAAAACCACCAAATCACCATCAGAGACGTTGCTGATGATGTCAGTGTATCCTTTGGCTCATGCCAAGTTTTTTTTTTTTTTTTTTTTTTTTTTTTGTGGGTGTTTTGGGAATGAAACGTGAACCAGCAGCAAAGTTTGCTCCAAAATCATGGAATTTTGACCAAAAACGTCACCACCTAGACTCCACTCAGGAAATGCTGAACAAAGTTGACAACAATCCAGAACTTCTAAATAAGATTAAAACAGGTGACAAAACATGGGTATACGGGTATGACACCAACACCAAGACCCAATCATCCCAATGGAAACTGCCTGAAGAGCCAGGACTGAAAAAAATTCAACAAATTCGATCACATGCCAAGGTTCTTCTCACTGTTTTCTTCAATGACAATTGGATAGTGCATCAAGAGTTCTTGTCTTATGGTTGTACAGTCAATAAGGAACACTACCTGGAAGTTAAGTGCTGTTTGCATGAAGCAGTCCTAAAAAGAAACCTGCCAGAACTGTGGCAAAACTACTCGTGGAAATTGCACCACGATAATGCTCCCGTTCACATCTCAATGCTTGATCACAATTTTTTGGCAAAAGCCAAAAACGTTATGTCGCCTCAGCCACCATACTCACCAAACATGGCCAAATGCAACTTCTTCCTATACCTGAGGTCGATGAAAACAATGAGAGAACGTTGTTTTGACACCCCTGATGAGATAAAAACAGAATCACTGAAGGAGCTGAACATCATAACGAAAAGTGAATTTCAGAAGCACTTCCAAGATTGGAAAAAGTGCTGGCGTAAGTGTATCATATCTGAGGGGGATTACTTTGAAGCGGAAAAGGCTGATGATTATGAATAAACTAAGATTCTTTAGTAAAATAAAAATTTCCATTACTTTTTGATCACAAATCATACATAGGGTAATTATCAACAATATTACAATAACACAGTGTCAAAAAGAGAGACATCTTGTAATAACAGAGACCAATTGAACTCACTGGTGAAATACTTCGGCGAGGAAGTTGGCAAGTATTTCTGTGAACTTGTCCCCTCCGAAGTTTGCTTTATACACATGGCCTTTCACTGTGTACATTCCTGCACAGCACAATACAACTGTAACATCCATTGTAGCTCCCCCCAGGCGATAAACGAGGCACATCCTGCAGGAGGTATGTAATCATTACTCATAAATTATTTATAAATACAAATTATATAATTACAAACAATGTTATACTAAACAACGATTACTCAATTTCTGGATAAAAAAAAAAAAAAAAAAAAAAAAAAAAACACAAAAAATTAAACCCAGTAATTATTTACAAGAACTGACTAATTTATATATGGGAGTATACAGGTTTGATTCCACATCCTACCATCCAAATTAAGGATTACACAAAATAACAAGAAGAATACATAAATTCTCTCACATGACATCTGTCCTCTAGGTTCTTGAAAGATGCTGTCACCATTAAAACAACATATTTCATTATATTACAGTCCAAGCAGAAACAACTGAATAACACATGCACATATTTCTGTATGTGGTTTCTTTATTTTATCAGATAAAAAGGAAGAAATATAAAAGTTTAACATTTTGTCAACCCAGAACATTAGGAACAGAACATTAGCTCATGAGGAGATGTGAAGGAAATGGCACTGGAATCAAATTATTATTGCATTTCTCTGAAGTGAGAAGAGGAAATCACAGAAAACTTAAATTAAAATGGCCAGGTGGAGATTTGAACCTCACTCATCTTGAAAGTGAGTTCAGATTTTGGTTTGTTATATCAACTCAATTTGAAAAAATTTAAGAGAATCATTTGATGATTACATTTCAATTATGTCCCTTTTTGCAGCTCTCTCTCTCTCTCTCTCTCTCTCTCTCTCTCTCTCTCTCTCAATAAAAGTCTGAAGCCTCCACATACCTCACCACCATAAACACACTGAACAATGGATGCCCATACAAGACATGGGGATTTGCACCTAAATTATATTTATATAATTTATATTATATTTATATAATTTATAGGTTTAAGATCATTATCAAGATCTATAACATCTACCACACTGTCTGCAAACACACTTTGGTTCACATAGATAACATAACCAAATATCTGCATTTTACAGTTCTGAAAAATTACACCCTGTTACTGAATTTTCCTTAGCATAAAATGCAAAAGAGACAGAGCCTCAGAATGTAGAACAGCTGTACAGCCGGTACTAGACTGTCTGCGATTCTAAACTGTTACTTCCGGAGCCAACTAAACCAAACAACCAGAAATGAATGAAGTCATCACCAGCCAATGGCACTGCCCGATAACTATGACCTGTTGCCTTTTCAGGGATTGGGATTCTGTTGTATAGGGGTAATTATAAGGAATGTTACTTACAACCAGTGAGGTGCCAGTATTGTAATTTGGCTGGGAATGACTTCCTATGCATGCGAGTGGTGCCAGCCGTGTGCAGCACAAGACGAAGCAATGGCCACAAAGTGCATCAGTGTTCTGAATAACAGTGGGCTATTATCCTTCATAAGGAATAGTGTAGTTTGTTCTTGTAACCGTGCCTGTGTGTATTGTGGTTGATGCTTTCATTAGAGTGGTGTGTTAAGAGTTTGCACAAATGCCAAAAACAGAAACAATGACAATCCAGGAAATGGATGAACTCTTGGCAAGGCAGTTTGCCGAGCTAAAGGAGATAAATGAAGCTTTGCAAAGAGAGGGAGACTTTTAATAGCGAGAATGAGCATAAACAAGTGGATGTAGCGGAAGCAAAAGCTTTGGTTAGTTCACCTATCCCTTCTCTGGATCCTGTCACAGCTAATCTAGCAACTCCTTTTTCGGATAGGGCAACCGAGGATGTCTCAATGTTCAGTGATGACCTGGAAGCTGCCGCTAGGTTGGGCAGTTGGTCAGACAAGACATCCTTGGATGTGTCTAAATTACAGTTGGTTGTGATGCAAGCAGCATACATCAGTACCATCAAGTGCTGGATAAAGCACAGACATTTAAGCAGCTTAAGAAGGCCCACTAACCACGTTATTGCAAGCAGAATATTGCAAGGCTTTTTTAGAGAACAGCTTAATGGGTTGTCTCAAAAGTGAAGTGAGTTGGTAGAGGCATTCATAGGCAGAATTAGGAAAATCAATGCTAACTTGTACGAGCTTACACAGAAAGTAGAAGCAGACAGAATTACTCCACAAGAAGAGGAGAACAGGAATCAGATGTGTTTTTAAGAGGACTTCCAGCAGACATGTCAAGGAGAGCGACAATGGAAAACCCGAAGGATTTTGCTGCCACCATTATGGCTGCTAAGCAAGTGGAAGAGATCAATATTGTGGCCTGAGGACAAGATAAGGGTTGTGTGTTTCTTTTTCCACACAAAGGTGAAATGCTACAGCTGTGGACATATGGACCATGTTAAAAAGCAATGCAGAAAACTTCAGTGTTACAAATGTGGGTGGGTACTGACCTTCAGATGATGCGTGTTGCAGAGGTACTGGAATGCAATAACAAGATGGACATGTTGCACTATATTGTGCACTGAAGCCTGGTACATGTGAAGGAAATAGATGGGGATTGTATGGTTTTGGAAAGTGTGGATGATTTTAGCTCTGATAAGTTGAGCTTATAGATTGCAAACTTGGAGATCATGGACGAGTATAATCTGGGTAGGTCGTGTGAGGACCTTTGCCACAACCAGACCATCAACACAATTGCATCATGCGAGAAGGTAAAACAATTTGGAGGGAAGAGATAAGTCAACAATGAAAGTCTTGTTAATATGATTTGTCAACCTGTTCAATCCCGGTCAATCACTACCTGCAATACTGGTAACTCGCCATACCATACCAACGGTTAACAATGCTCTAGTGTATAAGAAGCCGTACAGGATACCTAGGCAGCTATAACCTATACTGGAAGAATTTATTGATCAACTGCTGGCTGAGGGCAATACTGAAACAAAGTTACAGTCCATGGGCAGCTACCATTGTAATAGTCCTGAAAAAATCATAGAATGGAACAAAAAAGCATAGATTTTGCTGCATGAGCGGTGATGGACAGACATCCTGTACTAAATATAATGGAGATTAGAGAGAACTTAAGTCAATGTAAATACTTCACAATGTGTATGAGGAGTGGTTATCACTGTTGGAAGTGGTTCTGGAAAGGCGGCCAAAGACCACATTTACTGTCCCTTGGAGTCACTATCAATATTTTAGGCTGCCATTTGGTCTGAAGAATGTGCCAGCTATCTCGGAGGCTATTAGTATCCGATGGAGTGCTCAGAGGATTAAAATCAAGACTGTTTTTTATCTCAACAACATAATTGCATTTTCTAAGGATATGGAAGAGCACATGCAATGGTCAGAAGAATTCTTTAAGAGGCTAAATCCAGCACAGTTAACACTCTGTAATGAGAGAAAGATGTGAATATTGACGCACGCCTAACTTCTGCAGAATGTGTTTTCTTACCACCACAAACTACATAGCAGTTTCAATCATTTTTATGGTTCTGTAATTAATAATGGGAATTCATTGAAGAGTTTGCCGAAATTGCTAAGCTATTGAATCATTTGTTGAAAAAAGGTGTGGAATTTCCATAGTCAACTTTTAGACAGCATTTGAAAAATTGAAGGGAGCATTGACAACAAACCTGGTACTGATATTCCCAAACTATGAGGGACAATTTATTCTGTCATGTTTCACTAGGCATGGCCTCCACCTCAGAAGGTATGGGAAGGGGAAGCTGGCAAAGCTTAAAGACGACAGTGTAGTGGGTGTTGGTAGGATCACTCATGGAAAAATTCCTGTAGTAGTTGACGTTGAAGCTGCACCTATTTTAGAGTGAAGACAGCTGATATGTATACCTGCTAAAAGGAAGTCCCTCTGACTAAAGGCTTATATTCAGAGGAAGTCATGTTTCCAAGAAGAGAAGGAATTAGCATATTTCATCAAAATATAAAAGGTATTAGAGATAAAGTTAGTGAACTGCTTACAGATGTGATTCTGGAATTATTGGTATATTGGAGTACCACAAAATAATTTGACAATTCAGGGGCTTCCTTTACCAGGATACAGATTAGCTGGCTGTTTTTCAAGGAGTTCTTTGTGGGGTGGGGAAGTTGCTTCTTGTTGTTGTGGTCTTCAGTCCTGAGACTGGTTTGATGCAGCTCTCCGTGCTACTCTATCCTGTGCAAGCTTCTTCATCTCCCAGTACCTACTGCAACCTACATCCTTGTCAATCTGCTTAGTGTATTCATCTCTTGGTCTCCCTCTACGATTTTTACCCTCCACGCTGCCCTCCAATACTAAATTGGTGATCCCCTGATGCCCAAGAACATGTCCTACCAACCGATCCCTTCTTCTAGTCAAGTTGTGCCACAAACTTCTCTTCTCCCCAATCCTATTCAACACCTCCTCATTAGTTATGTGATCTACCCATCTAATCATAAGCATTCTTCTGTAGCACCACATTTTGAAAGCTTCTGTTCTCTTCTAGTCCAAACTATTTATCGTCCATGTTTCACTTCCTTACATGGCTACACTCCACACAAATACTTTCAGAAACGACTTCCTGACACTTAAATCTATACTCGATGTTAACGAATTTCTCTTCTTCAGAAATGCTTTCCTTGCCATTGCCAGTCTACATTTCATATCCTCTCTACTTCGACCATCATCAGTTATTTTGCTCCCCAAATAGCAAAACTCCTTTACTACTTTAAGTGTCTCATTTCCTAACCTAATACCCTCAGCATCACCCGACTTAATTCGACTACATTCCATTATCCTCATTTTGCTTTTGTTGATATTCATCGTATATCCTCCTTTCAAGACACTATCCATTCCCTTCAACTGCTCTTCCAAGTCCTTTGCTGTCTGTGACAGAATTACAATGTCATCGGCGAACCTCAAAGTTTTTATTACTTCTCCATGGATTTTAATACCTACTCCAAATTTTTCTTTTGTTTCCTTCATTGCTTCCTCAATATACAGATTGAATAACATCGGGGAGAGGCTACAACCCTGTCTCACTCCTTTCCCAACCACTGCTTCCCTTTCATGCCCCTCAACTCTTATAACTGCCATCTGGTTTCTGTACAGATTGTAAATAACCTTTGGCTCCCTATATTTTACCCCCGCCACCTTTAGAATTTGAAAGAGAGTATTCCAGTCAACATTGTCAAAAGCGTTCTCTAAGTCTACAAATGATAGAAACGTACGTTTGCCTTTCCTTAATCTTTCTTTTAAGATAAGTCGTAGGGTCAGTATTGCCTCACGTGTTCCAATATTTCTACGGAATCCAAACTGATCTTCCCCTAGGTTGGCTTCTACTAGTTTTTTCATTCGTCTGTAAAGAATTCGCATTAGTATTTTGCAACCGTGACTTATTAAACTGATAGTTCGGTAATTTTCACATCTGTCAACACCTGCTTTCTTTGGGATTGGAATTATTATATTCTTCTTGAAGTCTGAGGGTATTTCGCCTGTCCCATGCATCTTGCTCACCAGATGGTAGAGTTTTGTCAGGACTGGCTCTCCCAAGGCCGTCAGTAGTTCTAATGGAATGTTGTCTACTCCCGGGGCCTTGTTCCGACCCAGGTCTTTCAGTGCTGTGTGAAACTCTTCACGCAGTATCGTATCTCCCATTTCATCTTCATCCTCTTCCATTTCCATAATATTGTCCTCAAGTACATCGCCCTTGTATAGACCCTCCATATACTCCTTCCACCTTTCTGCTTTCCCTTCTTTGCTTATAACTGTGTTTCGATCTGAGCTGCTGATATTCATACAAGTGGTTCTCTTTTCTTCGAAGGTCTCTCTAATTTTCCTGTAGGCCGTATCTATCTTACCCCTAGTGAGATAAGCCTCTATATCCTTACATTTGTCCTCTAGCCACCACTGCTTAGCCATTTTGCACTTCCTGTCGATCTCATTTTTGAGACGTTTGTATTCCTTTTTGCCTGCTTCATTTACTGCATTTTTATATTTTCTCCTTTCATCAATTAAATTCAATATTTCTTCTGTTACCCAAGGATTTCTACTAGCCCTCGTCTTTTTACCTACTTGATCCTTTGCTGCCTTCACTACTTCATCCCTCAAAGCTACCCATTCTTCTTCTACTGTATTTCTTTCCCCCATTCCTACCATTTGTTCTCTTACGCTCTCCCTGAAACTCTGTGCAACCTCTGGTTTAGTCAGTTTATCCAGGTCCCATCTCCTTAAATTCTCCCCTTTTTGCAGTTTCTTCAGTTTTAATCTACTGTTCATAACCAATAGATTGTGGTCAGAGCCCACATCTGCCCCTGGAAATGTCTTACAATTTAAAACCTGGTTCCTAAATCTCTGTCTTACCATTATATAATCTATCTGAAATCTGTCAGTTTCTCCAGGCTTCTTCCATGTATACAACCTTCTTTTATGATTCTTGAACCAAGTGTTAGCTATGATTAAGTTGTGCTCTGTGCAAAATTCTACCAGGCGGCTTCCTCTTTCATTTCTTAGCACCAATCCATGTTTACCTACTACGTTTCCTTCTCTCCCTTTTCCTACTACCGAATTCCAGTCACCCATGACTATTAAACTTTCGTCTCCCTTCACTATCTGAATAATTTCTTTTATTTCGTCATACATTTCTTAAATTTCTTCGTCATCTGCAGAGCTAGCTGGCATATAAACTTGTACTACTGTAGTAGGCATGTATTTTAAATTAACTAAGGCATTTGATTGTGTAGATCACAAAATACTGCTCCAGAAGTTGGACCATTACGGAATACGGGGAGTAGCTCACAATTGGTTCACCTCTTATTTTAGCAACAGACAGAAAGAGGTTATTATTCACAATGTTGAGAATGGCTGTGATGTGGGGGTCTCAGTGGGGTACAGTCAAGTGGGGGCAGACCCAGGGATCGGTGTTGGTGCCACTCCTGTTCCTTATTTATATAAATGATATGCCCTCTAGTATTATGGGTAACTAAAATATTTCTGTTTCCCGATGACACTAGCTTGGTAGTAAAGGATGTTGTGTCCAACATTGGCTTGGTTTCAAATAGTGCAGTTCATGACCTAAGTTCATGGCTAGTAGAAAATAAACTAACACCAAATCACAGTAAGACTCAGTTTCTACAGTTTCTAACACACAATTCAACAAAACCTGACATTTTAATTTCACAGAGTGGGCATATTTAGTGAAACTGAACAGTTAAAATTTCTAGGTGCTCAGATAGATAGTAAACTGTCGTGGGAAGCCCACATTTAGGATCTTGTTCAAAGACTTAATGCTGCCATTTTTACTATTGGAACAATATCTGAAGTGAGCGATCATTCGACACAAAAATTAGTCTACTTTGCTTATTTTCATTCGCTTGTATCATATGGTGGTATATTTTGGGGTAAGTTCTTGTTGTATTGTAGATTGCATTTACTTAAATTTATGGATAGACTTTTTTTGGGTTCATATACATTTTATTTTTATCTATTATTACTTTTATGTTGTAATTTCATGTACTGACATGTTCCATGACCTGGGAGATTTTCTCCTCAGTTTGGTCCTATGGAACTTGACATGTAAATAAAATAAATAAAATTAATTTGAATGTTGATTTTTGTGCATCATTATCTGACAGGCCATTACTAAATTTGATCACAATGTGCTTCTCAATTTGAAGACAAGCTACTGAAAACAACAATACGTATGATCCTGCGACTATTTCCCCACGCTCTAGTTACAAAGTGTGACATCTTTATCAGATTGGAAGTTTATTAATGTTATTTTTGCTGTAAATTAGTCAAAAATATAATATTGAAATCTTTACCAAATTAATTTGATGTGTATCTTATAAACTGAGATTGACAAAGTCCTAAGTCTGGAAAGTAAAGTCATCTCATCGAACTGAGAGGTGAAGTGAAAACTATACTTAAAAATAACCCATCTTTAATCCAATTTCTAAAAATATGGATTGTACCTAGTAAGATGTCCTAGGTCTTTGAGGCATGTGGTTTACAATATATCATGTGAGTTTGGAGTGAATTATTACAACAGTGTAATCACATTATTAATGAACAGTGCAAGAAACACTCCAAAATGTATAACTAAGACGTTGTGAGAAACCATTCATTGCAAAGCATGGTGTTACCAACACACACAAATTATTATTTGACAACACTGAAATCCTGGCACACACCTTGTGTTACTGGGATTCATTTATCAAGAAAGCAGTGGAGATCCACAAGTGTCCTAAATTTTTTAATGGAGTTGATGGCGTCACCTGAATCCCAACATGGTGGAAAGATCTAGAAAACAATATAAACCCCATACTAATGTGAGTGGCTGATCTGTTTCCTTATCATTGTTGTGGTATTATTGGTAAAGCGAGCATAAGCATGAGCATGAGCAGTACTAAAGAAAGCACGAGAGCTTTAAATCTGACAGATATGTGTTGACTAGAGTTTGTTTACATCTTACAGTTTGTCATACCAAGGTATTAAGGAGACATTTTGGGAACTTGCTTACCTGTTTTGGTGAATTTCAGTAGTTGTTTCTGTTTGAGTGAGTGTATGTTCAGTGAATTCTGGAAGTAGTCAAAGATACAGGTTTTTAGTTATTCCAAGATAGATACCAGAGACTATATGCTCATTTCATTAACAATGTATCAAGTTACATCTTCATTTTAATATTTGGTGGCTAAAATCTGCTTCATTTTAAATGATCAAGACTTTTTATTTAAAAAAAAAATTACACGGACATGATCAAATCTGGTAGAAGTAATATTACTGAATATATTGCTGTGTTAGTCTAGAACAAAATTAGGTAAGTAGAACCCAACAACATACAGATACTAACTTTATATAAATTAATCCATTGAGTAGGAGGAGTTGTCAAACAGAAATTATTTCAGTTGTTTTTAAAACTTTTATTATGTGCCTGCACCCTTAATTTGTAGGTGATGTTTTCAAATATTTTTACAGCTGAGTAAGTTAAGTTGTGCATAGTGGAGGCAATTTTTGTTCCAAGTGTTAGACTTACAAACAATACTACTATTTTTAAATTGTGCCTGATGCCTCACAACAAACTTCATAAGAGAGGTTGTTAGGATGCCTAAATTTTTAAACAATTGCCTTCATGAAGTTTGAGGATGACCACCAGCCATCCTTACAGAATATTGCTGTATGATGAATATCTTGGTGGTAAAGGATGTTGTGTGCAACATTGGCTCGGATTCAAATAGTGCAGTTCATGACGTAAGTTTGTGGCTTGTAGAAAATAAACTAACGCTAAATCACAGTAAGACTAAGTTTTTAGTTTCTAGCACACAATTCAACAAAACCTGACGTTTTAATTGCAAAGAATGGGCATATGATTAGTGAAACTGTAAAGTTCAAATTTCTAGGTGTTCAGATAGATAGTAAACTGTTGTGGAAAAGCCAAGTTCAGGATCTTGTTCAAAGACTTTGTGCTGCCACTTTTACTATTCGAATCATATCTGAAGTGAGTGATCATTCGACATGAAAATTAGCCTACTTTGCTTATTTTCATTCGCTTATATCATATGGTATTATATTTTGGGGTAACTCATCCCACTCGAAAACGATATTTTTGGCTCAGAAAGAGGCAGTTCAGGCAATAAGTGGTGTAGGTTCATGAACCTCTTGTCGAACCCTGTTCACGAGTCTGGGTATTTTGACATTGGCCTCTCAATATATATATTCCTTAAAGTCATTTCTTGTTAACAATATTAGCTTATTCCCAAGAATGAGTAGCTTTCACTCAGTTAATACTTGCCAGAAATCAAACCTGCATTTGGATCAGACTTCCTTAACTGTTGTGCAGAAGGGTGTGCAGTATACTGCTGGATCCATTTTCAATAAGCTACCACAAAAATTCAAAACTCTTTCAAATCGAAACCGAAGAGTTTCCTCACAACTCACTCCTATTCTGTCAAGGAGTTCCTTGAAAAGTTAAGTTGATACTTTTTGTATGGTTGATTGCATTTACTTAAACTTATGGACTGACTGACTTTCGGGTTCATAAACATTTATTTTTATCTGTTATAACTTTTATGTTTTAATTTCATGTACTGACACGTTCCATGACCTTGGAGATTTGCTCCCCAATTTGGTCCTACAGAACCTGACATGTAAATAAATAAATAAATAAAATAAATAAACATGAACAGTCAGGTGATTGAATATATTCCCAGTTAGGATGTAGATGGCAGGGATCACCTGACAGAATATACATTGATACAGATGAATAAGTAGAACAGAACTATTCAACCACAGAGATGGAAATGTTGGCTGTTATTTATGCTATTACGTATTTCCACTGTTATTCGTACATGAAAAAGTTTAAAGTTGTGACAGACCATGCTGTGTTGAAGTGATTGCTGGGACCACAAGAGGCTCCAAGTATGTTAACGTATTGTGCTCTGAAATCAAGTGAATTTAACTATGAAGGCATATACCAATCAGGAAAGAAAAACAGAATTTTGAGAGCCCAAGAAGGAAGATTTGATTTCAAGTATTTAGGGCACAGCTGCAGTCCACAAAGCACTATGGCCTGTTGTGTAGGAATATGAAATACAGCCCCAGTGTGGTGCCAACTGCGCTTGAAATGATTAATGACTATCATATGACCTTATACATGGTATTTCATTAAGAATGGTCCATATTCAAGGATATTACAGGAACGATCATTCGAAGCGAAAAAATCTGGTAAAGATGGACTCCAAAATGCATGTCGTAAGAGCTATGAACACCTCATATTCGATACTGTGAACCAAATCTTTTCTACCATGAGCTCTTTGCTTTCCATATTTTGGTAGGTGGGTAGTATGGGCCAAACCAAGAAAAAATTGTGTACTAAACATAGGCTCTAAAATGCATACCTTAAGAGCTATGAACCCTTGTTCAGTAGAAAAGATGTCTTTCACAGTAGCAAAGCTATTAAAGATATGCATTTTTGAGTCCACATTTACCTGACAATTTTTTTCTTGTTGTGGTCCATTCTACCTCATCCCAAAATATGGAAAGCATGTTTCATAGAATCAAAGATGAAGAAAGCTCATAACTATTACAGTATGCATTTTAAAACAAGTACAGTGGCAAAGACAATGGTGAAAAGCTGGTTGCTGAAGTTTAGTGTTCCTGATACAATAATTACAAATCAGGGCACTAATTTTATATCCAGTATGATTAAGCACCTATGTCATTTACTAAGCACTCACAAGCTCAGGACTAGCCCTTGGCTCCCTCAGTCTATCAGGAAAACAGAATACATTCACTGTACAGTTGGTAAGATGTTGAGTAGTTGTTGTGAACTTCCATCACAATGATTGGTACATTTACCTTCTGTATGTCATGTCAGCTTACAATTCTGATGTCCAGTGTAGTGTTGGTCCATCACCATATGAGGTAATATATGGTACAAATCTGACTTCTGTTTTTGTGGTGATTAAGCCTAAAATTGGAAAAACTGGGAATCAGTTCGAAGTTTGCAATGACATTACACAATGTTTGGAAGAAGGTAAAGACAGCAAACACAGATGCACTAGAGAGTCAATAGCAAATAGGATCACATATAGACCAATTACCACAGTTCAGAATTGGTCAATGGGTCTTAGTGATGAATCCCTGCTCACCTACGAACAAAACAATGAAATTTCTGATGACGCCACAGACCATAGCAGGTCATAAAAATGAAGTCACTCATTAATGTAAAGTTATAATTACGAACGAAGACTCCCATTGTTCATGATGGACATGTTAAGCCATTTAAGGGAACTGTGATGCTCTACTTCAAGTGCTGACATCACTGCCAGTAGAGAGCACTAAATCTAAGAAAGCAAGGGAAGAAGGATGAGCAAAGTGTGCATTATGTGCCTTACGCAATTAGATCACAATGAGGAGTAACAATGATTGTTTTGTTTTAAGACATTAAAACAACTAAGGTCATATGCGTCCATGTCAGAACAGTAGAACACAAAGATGAGAAAGGAGTTAAAAGCAACTACAATCAACGGACAGCCTCTCTTGGAGAAACAGCCATAAAGACAATGGAGGTCCTGAACTAAAGATTAAATATCTTTCGCCATACTGCTACAACGGATAAAAAGCAAAACACGGTCAACAGCTCTCTCACTGTTCACTAAAATGGCCGATAAATTGGACAGCAAACATACAGTACAACTTAAGTGGTTAAAAAAGGGCATCCCATAAGGAAATGCCGAACAGTTAAACGCTGATGACAATGAGCATTAAGAAAGTGGTGGGAAACACCACTTAACAAATGATGGCTAAAAAGACAGTGCCCAACACTCAACCTAGCTAAAATGATCTCCTCGTGGCAAGGGGGCCAAGAGAAGGTTGTCCAAGCTACTGGGAGAGGTTTAATTCCCTACAGCTTATTAGTGTGAAGGGAAGACTAGTGGTGATGCCAAAGTGACACCACTTGCTGACAGATGGCGATAAGCAGATCATCGGAAGGAATGGAAGAACTAGCTGGCTGAGGTAGGAGGACTGCAACCTTGGCAGCAGCATCAGCAGCCTCGTTTCGCATCAGACCAATGTGACCAGGAACCCACATAAACATCACTGTGGCCCCGTCAAGAGTGAGGAAGTGAAAGCTTTCCTGGACCCACTGCACTAAGGGATGGATGATGTGCATCACACACAGGCTCTGAGGGTATAGAGTCACAGCAAATGACACAATCGAACAGCCTGTGTCACTGGATGTATGATGTGGCCTGATACAGGGTACCGCTCTGCTGTAAATACTGAGCAGTCTTCCAAAAGCTGACACCAAAAATGCTCTGTGGAAATAACGAAAGCACACCCAATACTATGGTCAGTCGGAGAGCCATCAGCATTCAAAAAGGTACTACGGCGAAGTTCCGTACGAAGATCGAAAAATCTTATGGGGATAGAGCGAGTCTGGAGTAGTCTCCTTATGAATCAAATGAAGTACAAGGTGAACGTGAGCCGCTGCACGAAGCCAAGGTGGTGAAGGGTTCACACCCAAAGGAAAAGTGGTAGGTAGTTTTAAGTTAATCTGCTGGTGCAATAACCGAAAGCAAACTCCAGGAGATAACAGAGAAGAGGGACATGCACCATACTGACGGTCAAAGGAGGAGGCATAGGATGAGTAGCCAGGCACGGCAGACAAACGGCATGCATACCTGCTGAGGAGAGCATGTATGTACAGTATGTAGTGGGTTGTTTGGGTGCACGACAGCAAGGTCTTCAGCGCCCGCTCCCAGTAACAGATTAAGATGGGTGCCAAGAAAATACTCAGAATAGTAAGATAAAACAGAACGTAAAACACAGGTAACAAGCTTGGAAAAATATGTGCCTACCCACACCAAAGTGTGGGACGAAGCATGCTGTCAGCAGTAAAACTTGGACAACACAGGAAGGCAGTGGTAGAGGGACCTAAAACAATATAGCAGATGGGAGTGGCTAGCTGACCACAAGGAAAAAAGGGAGGAGCCAGCCACTTTGCAAGACACAAAAACCTCCAGCCTAGAAGTTTAGACCAGAGTCCAGACACCTCACAAAACTTTAAAATCCTAGACACATACATCTCATCATTAGCTAAAACACAGGGCAGATCCCCATCAACTTGTGCTTCTGCCCTTGCATCACGGTATGAAATGCAGTCTGTTAAAACGTGCCAGACAGAGATGTGCGCACCACAAGCATCACAAAACAGGGTATCCTCTCCCCCCCCCCCCCGTAATAGAAAGCTATGTGTGAGAGGACAGCGCCCAATCCGAAGACGCACGAGGGTCACTTCTTCCCACCTCAGCAACCGGCAGGAGGAACACCACAGCCGAGTTGTTGACTTCACCAACAGCAGTTTATTGGCAGTCACCGCCAGCAATTCTTCCTCTCACAACTCCACGCACTTCTTGTGGAGTGCAGAAATGACTGACTGCTCTCTGCAGGCCTCCTTGGCAGCCCGATTGGCCCATATTCCTACATGACCAGGCACCTAGCAGAAGGACACCTCCTTACCCTGCCGTTGGAGCAAGTACAGTTGGTCATATATCAGCTGAACCATCTCCTCAGTTGGGTACAGATTCTGCAGTGATTGTAAGGCACTAAGAGAATCAGAGCAGAGGAGAAATCGATTGCCCCAAACATGATCCATCCACTCCATTGCCTTCAGGATCGCATGGAGCTCCGCTGCGAAAACAGTATATTCATCAGGGAGGCGAATCCGGGTAACATATCAGGTAACATTACAAAACAGCCAATGAAATTCTCCTGTTTGGAGCCATCAGTGTAAATGACGGTAAAACCGTGACGCACACCTAAAATGTCAAAAAACAGAGATTGGAATGTAAAATCTGGTGTACTATCTTTCTTAAAATTAGTCAAATCTAAAATAAGTCTGGGTCTCCGGAGGAGTCAAGGTGGAAATCTGCTCCAACCGTGACGGAAAACATGAAGACAAGCCATATCCATCGCAGAGAGGCAATCCCGTGCGTGAATCCCCTAGGGCCGCATCGCTCGTTGCCGGTTATGAAATAGCCGTGCCAGAGGAAGCTGAGCAATGGTATGGTATGCAGGTGTGTATGGTGTGGACAAAGTTTTACACGCCTGGCGCACCATAAGTAGCCGCCACCGCATATGAAGTGGCGGTTCACCAGCCTCTGCACAGAGGCTTGGTATGGGGCTAGTTCTGAATGCCCCAGTGGCCAACCGAAGCCCTTCATGGTGCACAACGTTCAACATCTTTAAGTAAGAAGGCCTCTAAGACCCATACACCATGCACCCATAATCGAGCTGAGATAGCACAAACGCCCTGTAAAACTGGAGCAGACAAGTCCTGTCGGCTACCCATGTACTGTGGCTAAGATATTTTAAAATACTTAAAGCCTAAGTGACAGTCGTTTTAGGTCTTTAAGATGAGGTAACCACGTAAACTTCGAGCAAAAAACGGGCCCCACAAATCTCACCGTCTCTTTAAAAGCAAGGACAGTGTCCCTCATCCTCAACTCAGTAAAAGGTTACAAACGAACGAGAACGGTGAAAAAGAATACATGTGGACTTCTCAGTGGAAAACTTAAAACCACTCTTCTGCGCCCAGTCATCCAAATGTCTAAAAGTAAGTTGCAACTGATGCGTTGTTGTTGCAAGGCTTGAAGAAGAGCAAAACAAAGAGAAATCATCCACAAACAAGGAACACTGGACAGGACTTTTCACTATGGAGGTAATGCTATTAGTAGTGATGGCAAAGACAGTCACACTTAAAACACTACCCTGAGGGACACCGTTCTCCTGCTCAAAGCAGTCAAACAGGACGTCACCAATTTGGTATCTAAAATATCGTGGCGAGAGGAAAGACTGAATAAAAAGAGGAAGACAACCACGAAAATCCCATTCATGAAGCTGCTCCAGGATGAGACGGCTCCAAGTGGTATCGTAGGCCTTCTCGATGTCAAAAAATGCACCTAGAAGGTGATGATGGTGGTGGAAAACTTGCTGTATAGCCACCTCCAGGAGGGCAAGGTTATCGAAGGTGGAACAAACCCTCCTGAACCCACACTGAAAGCGACTAAGGACTTGCCGGGATTCTAACATCCAGACAAGGCGCCGGTTGACCATCCGCTCCCACGTCTTTCCTGTGCAACTAGTGAGGGCAACACTATGGTAGCTACTTGGGCTCGTGCGGTCTTTCCAGGTTTTAAAAAGGGAATTAAAACTGCCTCATGCCACGAGTCAGGAAAGTGACATGACGCCCAAATGGCATTAAAAAGTGCGAGGAGAATTTCTTTGTTGCGCCTTGTGAGGTGCCGTAGCATACTGTAATGGATCCTGTCGTGACCAGGTGATGTGTCACGATAATGCAGAATCCAACTCCCACATGGAAAATGGGCAATTGTAAATTTCATTAGAAGTGGACTGGAAGTCCAGAGTATACCTCTCAGCAAACGCTCTATGGCACTGGAAACCCGGATCCTGACTGGCTGTTGCAGTAACCGTGGCAAAATACGCTGCCATAGCGTGGGCAATGTCTCATGGATCCGTGTGGAGAGTGCCATTATTCATTACAGCAGCCATGGGTCACCTCCCTCCTCTCCCAGAAATTCTCCTGATGGTCTCCCACACAATCGAACTTTTGGTGGAACGATTAATGGCGTTCAGGCACTGTTGCCACCACCTCGTCTTGCTCTCTCTAATAATGCCGCGACATTTTGCCCTCGCCACCTGAAAGGTTGCAAGATTCTCAGCAGTCGGCCGACACTGGAACTGGCGCAGAGCCGCACGCCTGGTCCTGATTGCAGAGCAGCATTCGGCACTCCACCAAGGGACAGGTTGCCTCTTCTGGTGGCCTGTGGACTGTGGAATGGATGCTGCAGTGGCATGGTGGACCATTTTTGTAATATGATCCACCCACGCCTCAACATTCGCACAGTGTTCGAACTGGGCCAACTGGCTATGAAGTGTCCAGTTGGCCCCACTGAGCACCCATTGCAGAACGGCGTGCTCAAAATCCACATTGTACAGTGGTTAGTAAATTGCGAGACTCAAGCCACCATACCAGCCTGTCATGACTCATACAATCCATCACATTCCAAACTAAGCTGGTGAGAGAAATAGGGCAATAGAGAGAAGGAAGGCATCTGTCCTAACTGGGCTTAGGTACGTGTATGACAGTGGCTTCACGTAAGCATCTGGGAAACATGCCCACTGTCCAGATACGATTGTACATATGAAGGAGAAAGTCGTTGCCCGAAATAGAAAGGTGAACATCGTCCAGCCCTGGGGTGGAGGAGTGGGATGAAATGTGAACATGATTGAGCTCCCTCATAGTAAAAGCAGTGTTGTAACACTCAATTCTGGGAAGAGAAGGGTATCACCTGAGCCTCATCCCCTCGTTTCCGATGGATGGAGGCAGGGTGACAGTGGGTGGAGCTCAACACCTCCGCAAAATAGTGGTGTTGGAAGATAGCAATAGGATCCACTACATCATCATCTGCTATGGTCAGGACGGAAACTGGGGAATGGACCTTGGTCCCAGAGAGCCGCCCGAGTTTGGCCCACACGATGGACGAGGGAGTGGAACTGTTAAAAGAACTAGTATTCAGCTGTCTTTTTTGCCATCCCAAAGAACACGACAACACTGCACATGCAAGTGTTTATAACAATTACAGTTCTGTATCATAGGATGATGGTCAAAAACGAGGAGCCCACGTCTCCGTGTGCGAATTGGATCACAGTATACCTCAGTCAACCATGGGACAGGGACATCGTGTGGTGAAGACGAGGTGCGAGGAATGGAATATTTTGTGGTGGTTAGGATAACTTTGGCAAGGGATTCTACCTGGTCATCACAACTGTGGAAAAGTTGTTTGCCAAAGGTCGCTACGGAGGAGTAAAGCCGCCAGTCGGCTTTAGAAAGCAGCCATTTTGGTTTGCACATTGGGGGGGGGGGGGGGGGGAGTGTGTAGGAGTCAGCAAATGGATAGTGCACAGTAGTAAATGGTCACTCAAGTATTTATCACAGAGAATAGACCACTCGAGGCTACGGGTAAACTGGGCAGTGCGGAATAAGAGGTCCAAATGGGAATCAGTGGGTGTCGAGTCTGACAGGAACATGGGTGTTCCAGCATTAAGGCAGATGAGGTTGAGTTAATTGAGGTCAGCCAAGATGGCATGTCAAGGACAGGTTTGCAAAGAGCCCCAAAGGCGATGATGTGCATTAAAGTCATCGAGCAGCAAAAAGGGGTGAGGGAGTTGCCCAATCAGCTGGAGGTAGTCTGCCCTGGTGACACCGAAAGATGGAGGAATGTAAACAGTACGAAGGGAAAAGGTGAAGCAAGGAAGGAAAATGCGGACTGCAACAGCTTGCAGCTAGGTGTTCAGGGAGACGATGTGACTATGAAGGTCATCCCAGATGAGCAGCATGACTCTCCTACGAGACGGAATGCCATCCTCATGGGGGAGGTCAAAGTGGACCAGAAAGAAATGCAAAAGGTCAAAGTGATTGTGAGGACACAATTTTGTTTCCTGGAAGCACAGAATAAGAAGACGCTGCTATTCCAAGAGCATCCATAATTCCTACTTGTTGGATCTAAGGCCGTGAATGTTCCACTGGATGAGAGGTCTTAACGGGGAAAGGGGAGGGGAGAAAAAGTGAAGGGGTGTCACCTAGGCAGCTGCCAAGTGCCAGCCTTCGAAGATACTCTGCTACAGGGAATGGCGCAGAGGCTGGAGGATCTTGCTCCACGAGATCTACAGAGGCATCGACATTCTCCCACAGTCACTCTGTGGAGTCCAGGGCAGAAAAACATTTGGTGTTGCGCACTGGTGACACGGAGGTCAGCCAGGTGAGGGTGCCACATGGTGAAACCATTGATGAGGATCTCCATGCAGGCGAAGGAGAAGACCGTTTGCCTCTGTTTTACTTCTTGGAGTCTTTGTGGTTGGCAGATGATGATTCAGGTGTTTGTTGGCTGGAGGGACGTGAAAAGTCTTTGTAGGAGTATTCCTTCTGTTCTTTCCAGCCTGCTGGTTGTGGAACAGGTGATTTCGCCGAGTGAGGTGAAAATTTGGTGGCCGGTTGCACAGTTGGAGCAGAAAGAGATTGGGATGCTACCATGACAGGGCGATTTTACAACATCTTTTGTGGAACGAGATGCAGCAGGAATGGTATCGTTAACCGCCGGATGGTAAAATGCAGGGTTTCTGACTAGCCAATAACTTACGACTGACTGGGTAAGGTACTTTTTCCATCACCCAGATCTCCTGGACAGCCCACTCATCAAGATACGTGGGACAATCAAGGAAGGAGGGTGCGTGGTAGCCATTGGAATGATACAGCGAGGAGGAGGAGGAGGAGGAGGAGGAGGCAGACACTTGTTATTGTGAGCATCCATACCACAGGTTAAACATTTGGCCAGGTGTCGACAGGACAGTCGAGTGTCACCCAATGGACTTCAATGAAGCCTTAATCAAAGAGATAAGTTTGGATTTCTGCCTCAGACAGACCATCGATCAGCCTACTGTAAATAACACCAACGAAGAATTCAGTGTTCCACGGGCCTCGTCACAGTTGTGCTTAACAATCACAAGTAGTCTCCAAAAGTACAGTGCCTCTATGTCAACGAGAGCAGGATTTTACAGGGCCAGTGGTTGCATCAATACCTTTCTGAATAATGACTGAATTAATCGTTGCAAAAGACTGACGTCTTCAGTACACGAAACCACAAGGAACTGCAGTGCACCTGGGAGGGTCATTGAATTGTTAAGATTCTTTCAGTTTATGTTTTGTGTACTGAGATGATGACGTTGGCTAACTGAAGGAAATACCCCACGATTGCCAGCGTCTCTGATGGCACGCTCCTTCCAATTGTGGTGGCCCTCCTCAGAGGGGGGGCACGTCCACCTTAGGTGATTGTTCACACCTCCCAAATGCCTGACAGAGGGACCAATTGGCAATTTGGGATGGTGACAGCTCAGGCTATCAACCCTCCCTGTGCCCGGCCTGTACCAAGGGATAGGTGTGAACCCTACCTGTCGACCCGGGGATGGGAATTACACATTAGCCAGTCATCTGTTATGCATCAGATGCATGGGCCAGCCTTCAGGAGAGCGCAGAGAGGAAGAAGAAAAAGAGGATTCTCAAACACTGAAGTGGAGGAAAGATAGGAGAATGGGGAAAAAAACACAGTGGAATGACTGTTATGATATCAGGCTACTGAAAATGCAGGATACATTCCCAAAATTATCCCGTACATGCTCCGCAAGGGAGGGGAAAAAGAATAGCAAGTGGATAGACGTGCAGCACGAAAGGGAAAAGATGCTGCAAAGGCTGGGGCTTCGTGGTAGCCAAGCATGAAGTCACCAAAGAATGACGACACTCCTGGGGGGTGGGTGGGGGCGCATTGTGTTTTGGGGCTTCCTTCACAAACATTCAAATGGGTGCAATAACCCTCGTGATTCCACATCCCTTCATCCCTTCACGGGAGGTGTAGTGGACACATTACAAAACTGACAATTCAAAACAAGAGTTTTAACCTCTTGCCACTGAAGTTGAGACGTGATGCACAACAGATAAGGAACAAAATACAAAGACTGCATGAAACATTTGTGGAATTGCATTGGGAAGCAGAAAAAGGAGTATTAACAAAAATACAGGGAGAATACCAGCGGTTATGACTTCTGTACGAGAGACAGAGAGAACAGTTATATTAGGTAACGGACTTAGCACGACGAGCATTGGTGAGATTAACAAGGATGGGGTAACAGTTCAAATATCAGTGTAGTTCCCACTGTTGAGTGGGGATACACGGTTCATCTGCGCTCAGTGAAATGGAGAGCCATAGGACAATTTGTATTGGTAAAGCAGAGGAAGTGTCACTAGTCTTAGACCGGAAGGAAACCTACGTACTGATGTTGGCATACAATCGTGCCGAAGAGGGAACGGTACAGTATGTCTGAAGAGGTGGGTTCAGGCTAGTGTGCTGGCATGTGAAATACAACTACTTTCAGAGGAGCCAGAAGTAGCCAGATGTCAGAAGGGAGCACTAACATTGCACCCATATTTTCCAAAATTAGGTTCACTATGTATTTTCCCCCACAGGTGGCAACAGTGAACTGCTAAGAGCAAGAAAGGCCGAAGGGAATCACAAGGTTAGAGTTACAGGACGACGGAATGCTAGTCAATGGTATGTAGCAGGGACAATGTTTCGGCTTCCAGCTACTATCACTGGAATAACGATGAGAAATCTGACCCAGCATTTATTGTATTGGCTGGAGATACAGCCAGACATGTTGACTACTAAGAACCTAACCTTTCTGAATGAAACACCCAGGATCTCCTCAATTCATTAGATGAGTTGACAGCATCACAAGGAGGACAGACAGCCACTGAACACATGGCACAGTATGTATGGGAGCATCGCAATAAGCAACACCACAGTGTTTTAACTACATCAGTTTCTAGTGTTGTATTGATTCTGACAGCATTTTCTGTTCTCTATATCTACCTTAAATAGAAACCCAAACACCAACCTTGAACTGAGAAGTACATCAAACACCAATCAACTGGATAACTGGTAGCAATTAAGGATTACCCAAGTAAGATAGAAGTACAACCTACTTTTTAAATGACAAGGAATAAGTGTGATTGCTAATTGTAAAATGTTTGAGAGAATGTGTTAAGATGCGAGAAAGGGATCAAATGATTGTACTAGTTTGTAAATAACTCAGTGGGAAGACATTTTCGTGGGGGCACAAGATTGTCCAGAGGACTGACCTTAGTTAAGATGTTTCACCATTAAGAATATGGTCAATGAACTTGTGATTTAGACCAGACTAGAATAAGGAAGAAACAAAGTGTCCCACATACAAAGGTCATTTTGTGAATATATATCAAGAGTTACAGAAGCACTTTAAACAAAATCTGGGGCATACTTTTTAAAGGAGGGGGGTGTGTGGCACCACAAAATATTGTACTTGGTGTAGCCAGGTAAAAATTAAGACACCTTCCCTGGTATTGCAAGAAGCCATAGAAAGCACGAGTGTTAAGCAATGCCCTAGTCTGACGCCAATTCTGTAAAACGACAACATATGGAGAGACGTGGCAGCACTCTGTTGATCACAAACTATGAAGAAAAAAAAACTTGTTCAGAGTGTAAGAACATTCATTCAGGGATCTGACAAAGCAGAAGATGTTAGCCAGTGCCTCCAAAGAGTGAAGTTGGTTAATATTACCTCTCTGGTTATGTTCCTTCAGGAGATGACAAAACAAGAATGGCAGAACGAATTTATTTATCACCAGTCGAAAGTGGTGTCAGGCTACTACGGTTTGTTGCCTTTTCCAGGCTTGGGGTGCCGCTGTCTGAAGTGACCAGCAGACTCTCGTAGTCCCTTCACCGCCCCTGTATCGGATCCCTATTCTCAGATGTTCCCAGACATGCTAAGTCTACTGACACCCAGCTACGAAAAGCAATCTATGTTGATCTGCTGTCTACTCATCTAACAGTCTGCAAGCTTCTACAGAATCACAAATCCCATCCTGGGAACTCTACTACTGCTAGTCACAGTGCCACTATTCGTGCCGTGTCTGATGTAACAATATTAGTGCCTCTCTTCCGGCGGGTTTCCTGGTGGCCTACAGTATGAGCGTGGAGACTTGCAGCCAGACTTCCACCATTGCAAGGGTAAGTGGGCTTCCTGTTACCCACTTCTGCTTCTGTTGGCAGACTCCAATGCTGGGGGTTGCATCTCCTGTTTTGGGAGCCGCAACGTGGTCTGGTACGTCTCTGCGAACCCTGTGCCGAGATGTTCTGCTACAACTAGGCAGTGCAGCAGACAAGCAGGAGAATGACCTGCTGCTTCTGACATCAATCACCACGACAATACTGGCCATGAGCTGACAATAGCATCCCTCGACTGGGCGCGTACTGCTCGACCTACAAGCACTATTGGCCTGGAGCAAAGTCCCGACTACTGTTGTTCTCTGAATAACAAATGTTAACGTTGTCAATACTGTTTTCGTAACATCCCAAAAGGAATCTGCCAGGTATCCACTCACCTCACAGCTGCTCACCCTGACCTGGGTGACTAATAATGACCTTCTGACCTTGATCTACCCATCACTGACAGGGACCTCATCAGTCGACCAATGTGGTCATTACAATATGCACTGGTACTGCCCACTTAAAACTCTACAGATATTCCCCTTGGATGCTGTTGAGCCATTACAATCATCGTTACCATTATTTCAACTCTCAATTTGGGGGGGGGGGTGCTAATGCCAGAAAATGCTAGAATTGTATTGGAATCCCAGTAGTGCAGTGACATTTGAATCCTAGTAGTGCAGTGAAGTTCGCTGTGATTAATGTATATTCTACTTGTGTGTGTTCCTTGTGTTAGTTATATTAGTTATTAATTTCTATACTCTATATAGTGTTAAGAATGTAGGTTGCAGTAGGTACTGGGAGATTAAGCTTGCGCAGGATAGAATAGCATGGAGAGCTGCATCAAACCAGTCTCTGGACTGAAGACTACAACAACAAAAAAAACATATAGTGTTAATATAAAATGAACACTCCTTGGGTCCATCTGCATCACCACTAATTCAAAGGGACAATCTGGCAGGAGCAGTATGATTTTGCAAAACAGACTTATGATGTAGCTGTGTACACAGAGTGGGGACTCACTTTGTTACTGTTCAGTTTACAGACACATTATAGCATCAACATTATGCTGAATTTAATTTCACCTTTGCCTGTTATGTGCCACAATCTGCACAAAATCCCAGCTCCTAAAAAACATTTCTGCCACATTACAATTTGGTGACTATTGCACATCGCTCTTTTGAAGAGCTTCCATTCAAAAAATTTGAAGTTCAAGAGCAGTGCAGGAAATATTCACTGAATTTAAGAGATTTAAGAGACTGTGTCAAGAAGTAAAGTCACACAAAAGACCACGCATTGTTTAATACTTGGCTCATCCAGTTTTGCATTGATCCTCCCATATAATATTCTCCACAACTGTGGACTGAGAAAAGTGTGAGCAAATTTAAAGTAACTAACTGTGGCAATATACAACATGACTGTTTGTGCAGTTATCACTTTTACAGCCACACAGTAAATACATGCAGTATTGCAAATTTCAACAATACAGCAAAGCCTACCAATTATTTCTGATAATACCTAGCGTAAACAGCTACAATCGAATATGCATTCCCAGGTTATAAGCCCAGGTAAACAAAACCAAATGATTCATTATGAACTGGCTGAGAATGCAGATAATTTTTAGTTCCTTTCTATAGTTCCACTGGACTGACCATTCACAGTAAGATACCTGCTTTCTGGTGTGTTCCAATTTTTTTCCCCCTAAACAGTATTGGATGAGTAAGCAGTACATTTCACGACAATTTCAACAAAGCAATAGAAAAACATCTGCAAATTTTAGCACTGTATTACAGTATAAGCAAACTGCACAACCACTTCAAATACTGTAACATGGCAGTAATTACTAAATTTGTCAAACATTTATCAGAGCTGGTTAGAATGGGACATGGGCAGCACTGGGATTTCAAATCCAGCCTCACCATTGGCGAATCAACACTTTCAATATTCTCTCAATGAATAGCAATCTGTAATTTGTTTTATACACTAGTAGTTTCATATGCCCTTTTACCTGAAACTGCTTCTTATATGAGTATTTGGAAACTGAACTCAGGAATTTATCAACAATATGTTTCAAGGCAGTCCATTCATCCTCATTTACAGACTATCGTAAGACATTGTGTATAATAATAATCTTCTATAGATACACAATTTCACTTCTGTTTTCTAAGGAAAGTATTTATTGATAAACTACAAAGCAAGGGACTGTCTGTAAGTGCTGCTTAAATTGTTTATTGAGATTCTCATGTGCAGTATAAACAGAAACAGTCTATCACATATACCAAACACACAGAAAAAAATAAATGATGTTCCAATAAACTCATCAAATGTACAATATGCTAAAATGTCCGTAAGGGAGGAAAAGTTAAAAGACAATTGTTGGAAACACATTCCATGATCTCATCTATTCATTACATGCAAAATTGTTAATATATTGTAGTTTCCAAAAATCAAGAAATATGCCATCTATTCAAGTGCCACAACCTACAACCACTGCACAATTTTTGACATGAAAAGAGCAAGTAACATTTTTTAATCTCTGTGAAGATACTTAAAAGGACCAAAAATTATGATTTAATGTCCTCTCAAGGGCAAAGTCATCAGAGTAGGAACAAAAGCTTGGATTGGTTGGGGGGGGGGGGGGGGGGGAGGAAATCAGCAATCAGCAGTGTCCTTTTCAAAGGAACCATCCTGAGATTTGTCTTAAGAGATTTAGGGAAGCCACAGAAAATAAAACTCTGGATGGCCATATGGGGATTTGAAAAACTGACCTCTTGAATGTCAGACCACCATATTAGCCACTTTTTCCCCCTGCTAGCTCAGATATTTAAAGAAAATTTGTTTAACTTCTTTTTTCTATAAAATACTTATAAAGGTTGGCCCACAGGAAATAGTATATCTTCAATTGGCCACCCTGCAAAGGTGTAGATTATTCACACCATCTACTGGATCTAATCAGGTCCACATCATATGCCATTCAGTTCAGTATGGAACGCTGGCCAGTGCATATGCATACTGAGGCAATAGGGGAGTTATGTCACGTGCAGAGCATTGCAGCAGTCTATGCTCCATGGTAGAGTCTGCCTTTTCCATGTTCCAGACAGATGAAACAATGGTGTAAGACAGACTGTGGAGCCAGTGTGAAACATAAGGGACCTGAAATGACAATCTGAATGCCAGTAAATATCCAATGATTTCATGCAGCTCTGCAACAAAGCCCACAGTGATCAGTCTGTCACCATTCCAGACCATCACAGATCCTTCACACGTCTTTGCTGGGGATTGTGAAATAGGATTTGAAGTTTCCTCCTTATAAGATGCAAGTGGCTCAACAGTTACAGCGGGGAGATAAAAGTGAGTTGGTACAATTTCCACGCAATGTTACTGGATAGAATTGACCAGTAAGAGGTATTTCTGATGAATCTCGTGATGTTTGATGAAGCAAACTTTCATTTGAATAGGTTTTATCAATAAATCAATCTTTCAATATTACTCTAGACACAAATCTGTAGCTCATTCATGAAAAGTTGCAGGATAGCTCACATGTCATCATCTGGTGTGCTTTTTGACAGTTCACTGGAATCATTGGGCCATATTTTTTTGAAGACAACAACAATGGGAAGTCAGTACGTGTCAGTTCTGAGCAGTATGCGGCCTTTATCAATAATTTCTTCAGTCCACACAGTGCAGGGAAGTTTTCATCTAAACACAATATGGTTTGAGAAAGATGAGGCTTTTAACTCAATTACTAAACTGAGGTGCCACTTTCCACATCGATTACTATTATGATTCAGTGTTATCCCATGGCTAGTGAGAGCACCTGATCTTTCGGCAGCAAATTTTTTTCTGTGGGATCATCTTAAGAAAAAAGCTTTTTTCATGGCTCCACAATACTGATCAATTGAAAGCCATGATACATAAAGAGACAGAGAAAATTCTTCAAGAAATAGTTGAGAATTCAACAAGGACCTTCCACAAACCTCTTTAGCAATGTATCACCAATGATGTACATTTTATGAAATAAACTTTTGTTTGGCTTTTCAATAATGGTAACGTGTGTAGAACAGTTACCTATAAGTTATACTGGTCTAAATATAAGCTAAACTTCGTAATAACCAAATGAAAAGTACTACTTCCTGAGGGCAACCCTGTATTGGAACAATTTATTAAGCACTTCTGTGATGTTCTTGGTATGGTTAAACAAATCTAAATTGTAAACCTCTTATTTGAATCTCATCCATTAACCCAACTTGGTAAGGACACCAAATTGCCAAAGAATTGGTCAAATGAAGGTTTCATAGGTGAGCTCCTTTGTGAATAAATTGCACTTCCTACAAATCCTTTCAACAAATAAAAGCCTGGCTGGCATCTGATTTCCCCAAAGTCAGATTTTTGTGTCTATTCCACCTTATATCACTAAGCACATGAACTCTACATCCTGATTTCTATGACTGATCACTGATTGGGTACTCAAACATTATTATACTTTTCATTTATCTAGAAGCACAATATTAGATTTATTTATACTGACAGTCAGTAATCAGTCTTTGCACCAAGTACTGATAAATTACAAGTCTTTCTGGAATTTGTAACAATTTTCTAATGTCAGTATTATCTGGCACAACATAACACAATAAAGTGAACAGTAATCCTACTGAAACTTCTTGGTGGATTAAAACTGTGTGCCAAATTAAGATCTGAACTGGTAGGAACCTTTGCCTTTTACCTTTTATGGGTAAATGCTCTACCAAGGGAGTTATCCAGAAACGACTTGCAACACCCCCCCCCCCCCCCCCCCCCCCACAGTTCTAATAATATTCCTACTGCACTTCCGTTCAGTACACAGGATGCTACTTTATTTCTATATGTGGATCCCTTTACTAACAACATAGTGGACTCTCATTTGCAAGCAAGTCTTCAATCCTGCTTCATGCCTGTTCCGATATTTTAAAAGCATATAGCTTATTTACTATGCAACAGTGTAGAACTGCGCAGCACATCTGATCACAAGGTTTTCCTGAAATGAAAATTATTTAATTGTGACAAATCAAAAGTTGAAACTCATGCTTTCAATTTTCTCGCCCATATAGACAGGAAATCGAATTCGAGCTACTAGGTGCCACCCCCAGACACTCCTACATTGCTGTAGGATAGGCACGGGTAACCTGCGGGCCTAATTCACATAATTACTTAAGCTCACAGACCACTTTTCAAGTGATGCAATAGTAGTGCTTCAGGTGCAGGAAGTGACAACTGTAGCACCTGTGACAATGTTTATGGGAGTGACACACCACTATGAATGGCACCCTGCTGCCATTTAAATCAGCACATTTCCTGAGTAGTCAGTAGTTTTCATGTCATTGTCACCTGTTACCAATGTTTACAATCCATCAATGTGTAACACAGATGTAGGCAGTACGCAATAAGTAACATGTGGGGGGAGTCAGCGGTGGTATAATTGCATTATGCATGTGCAGAGTAAGCAAAACTGACAGTGGTCTGTGTCACGAGTTGCAAACCCGAGGCAAGGTGAGCATCAGCAGAAATATCCAAAAATAGGTCTTGGATGGAGTACAATGTGAGTGCCTCACACTCTCCCCAAAAATTTCTTCTGCAGGTCAAACTGAAACCAATGATGGGCCGAATCCGGCCTGCAGGCAACTGGTTGCCCACCTATCCTATACATCATCAGTACTATTGTCAGTTCTCGAACAGCCAATCACATAAAATTCAAGAAAGGAAAAAGCATTGCAGCATATGCAATAACCAGTATCACAAGAATAAATTTCAGATCACTCCAACTTCTTCAATAGATACCAGGATTTTAACTCTCAAGAGTAAGAATTTTTCATAAGGATGATAGTATTTCAAGCAAAATATTAAAAGCATGTACTTCAGTTACAGCTGATGTTTACATCCATATTTTTAATGCATCACTTTCACAAGGTATCTTTCAAGACCAGCCAAAGCCCAACAATATTAGAACACTTTCTAAGAAAGGTAATAGGACAGACGTTAATAACTAATGACTAATTTCACTATGAACTTCATTTTCTAAAGTTGCTGCAAAAGGTAATGTATTGAAGAATGGTCATGCCTATCTACAAATATACTGTCAGTCAAAATTTGAATGCCAGATGAGTCTCTCCACTAAATATGGCATCTACCGTTTCACTGACCACATACTGAAATATCTGACTGGCGAGTCAATACCTACCAGGACGTTCTTGTGATGTATGTATGACATTTGATTTTGTAAATCACAACATTGTTTTGGATAAACCTAAAAAGTTCAGTTTTCAAGGTACAATGCTTTAAGTGGTTGAATTTATACTGCACTGACAGGAAAAAAATGGCCATGTTAGATAGCTCACGAAGTTTTAATGATGAATCTCCCCCTGAGTGTGGACAAATTATTACAGGCATTCCATAGAGTTCAATTCTGGGAAAACTCCTGTTCATGATATGTATAAATGATCTTCCACCTTACAGTAATAAAGCAGAAATGGTGTTCTTTGATGATAATGCAACAATCACAATCAAGACCTTCAGAGGTGTGACAACAGACTGATCAATAAAAGAAATGCTAAAAAATATTGATTCTCGGAATATTACTTAGAAAACATACACTTCACTGAAATCTCTACAAGGCAAGATATATCACCAGCAACAATAATTGAGCACTGGGAGATGGGAAGCATGTAAAATCAATTGTTCAAAATTCCTAGGTGCATATATAGACCAAAACTTGAATAGAAAATCACATATTACAGATTTCTTAAAATGCTTGAATTCAGCAACATTTTCTCTACATGTAATTGCTGATTTTTTTAATGATAGCATTAAAAAACCAGCTTACTTTGCACACTGTCATTCATTGATGTGACTGGAAATAGTTTTTTGAGGCAATTCTACACACAGACACTAAGTATTCATCATACAGAAATATTCTGTAAGGATATCTGGTGGTCATCCTCAAACTTCATGAAGGCAATTGTTTAAAAATTTAGGCATCCTAACAACCTCTCTTATGAAGTTTGTTGTGAGGCATCAGGCACAATTTAAAAATAGTAGTATTGTTTGTAAGTCTAACACTTGGAACAAAAATTGCCTCCACTATTCACAACTTAACTTACTCAGCTGTAAAAATATTTGAAAACATCACCTACAAATTAAGGGTGCAGGCACATAATAAAAGTTTTAAAAACAACTGAAATAATTTCTGTTTGACAACTCCTCCTACTCAATGGATTAATTTATATAAAGTTAGTATCTGTATGTTGTTGGGTTCTACTTACCTAATTTTGTTCTAGACTAACACAGCAATATATTCAGTAATATTACTTCTACCAGATTTGATCATGTCCGTGTAATTTTTTTTTTAAATAAAAAGTCTTGATCATTTAAAATGAAGCAGATTTTAGCCACCAAATATTAAAATGAAGATGTAACTTGATACATTATTAATGAAATGAGCATAAAGTCTCTGGTATCTATCTTGGAATAACTAAAAACCTGTAACTTTGACTACTTCCAGAATTCACTGAACATACACTCACTCAAACAGAAACAACTACTGAAATTCACCAAAACAGGTAAGCAAGTTCCCAAAATGTCTCCTTAATACCTTGGTATGACAAACTGTAAGATGTAAACAAACTCTAGTCAACACATATCTGTCAGATTTAAAGCTCTCGTGCTTTCTTTAGTACTGCTCATGCTCATGCTTATGCTCGCTTTACCAATAATACCACAACAATGATAAGGAAACAGATCAGCCACTCACATTAGTATAGGGTTCATATTGTTTTCTAGATCTTTCCTCCATGTTGGGATTCAGGTGACGCCATCAACTCCATTAAAAAATTTAGGACACTTGTGGATCTCCACTGCTTTCTTGATAAATGAATCCCAGTAACACAAGGTGTGTGCCAGGATTTCAGTGTTGTCAAATAATAATTTGTGTGTGTTGGTAACACCATGCTTTGCAATGAATGGTTTCTCACAACGTCTTAGTTATACATTTTGGAGTGTTTCTTGCACTGTTCATTAATAATGTGATTACACTGTTGTAATAATTCACTCCAAACTCACATGATATATTGTAAACCACATGCCTCAAAGACCTAGGACATCTTACTAGGTACAATCCATACTTTTAGAAACTGGATTAAAGATGGGTTATTTTTAAGTATAGTTTTCACTTCACCTCTCAGTTCGATGAGATGACTTTACTTTCCAGACTTAGGACTTTGTCAACCTCAGTTTATAAGATACACATCAAATTAATTTGGTAAAGATTTCAATATTATATTTTTGACTAATTTACAGCAAAAATAACATTAATAAACTTCCAATCTGATAAAGATGTCACACTTTGCAACTAGAGCGTGGGGAAATAGTCGCAGGATCATACGTATTGTTTTCAATAGCTTGTCTTCAAATTGAGAAGCACACTGTGATCAAATTTAGTAATGGCCTGTCAGATAATGATGCACAAAAATCAACATTCAAATTAATTTTATTTATTTTATTTACATGTCAAGTTCCATAGGACCAAACTGAGGAGAAAATCTCCCAGGTCATGGACCATGCCAGTACATGAAATTACAACATAAAAGTAATAATAGATAAAAATAAAATGTATATGAACCCAAAAAAAGTCTATCCATAAATTTAAGTAAATGCAATCTACAATACAACAAGAACTTACCCCAAAATATACCACCATATGATACAAGCGAATGAAAATAAGCAAAGTAGACTAATTTTTGTGTCGAATGATCGCTCACTTCAGATATTGTTCCAATAGTAAAAATGGCAGCATTAAGTCTTTGAACAAGATCCTAAATGTGGGCTTCCCACGACAGTTTACTATCTATCTGAGCACCTAGAAATTTTAACTGTTCAGTTTCACTAAATATGCCCACTCTGTGAAATTAAAATGTCAGGTTTTGTTGAATTGTGTGTTAGAAACTGTAAAAACTGAGTCTTACTGTGATTTGGAGTTAATTTATTTTCTACAAGCCATGAACTTAGGTCAATGTTGGACACAACATCCTTTACTACCAAGCTAGCGTCATCAGCAAACAGAAATATTTTAGAGTTACCCATAATACTAGACGGCATATCATTTATATAAATAAGGAACAGGAGTGGCCCCAACACTGAAACAGACTCACATTCCACAACAGCAAACAACAGATTTAGAGATACGGGTCCTATTGCAACATAGGCATTTAAATCTAATACTGCAGAGCATATCTGGCAAGAGCTCTACAAAAATACAGGATAAAACAATTCATTGCATCAACACAGTAAGTAGACCTCTAAACATAATTAAAACTATAATGCAAGTAGTGAAAGAAGTTTAACAATAGTAGGTGGCTGCTCATCATATTACATCTCATCATGGTTCGTGTTTTGAGACAGCCTTCTTTTCTGCAGCTACCCAACAAAAGCATGAACATTTAATCAGTTATTAAAATAGTGGAAAGACTCATCTGTAAATAAAAAGTATCAATTAGGCTGGAAATGACCTGTACAAATTATGTTAGAGGTACTCTGTCTCAAAGACATGCTGAACAGGGGACTCAATCACTTTATAACTTATGTAGACAATATCAAGGCAATTTTCTTTCTATCAGTAATTTTTTTTTTTTTTGTTCTCCGGAGAAGAAAATGTTTATGAAAAAAGGAACATATGGCCAAGGACGGCAATCCATCTCATGGTGGAGTCGTGCTGCTTATTCGTGATGACATTCGTAGTCAAACCCTCTCACTCACCATCCGGCTGCAAGCTGTTGCAGTCCGCATTATCCTTCCTCGCTTCACCTTTTCTCTTTGTACCGCCTAAATCCCTGTCATTCGGTTTCAGCAGGGCAGACTTCCTCTAGCTCGTTGGGAAAGTCCCAAATCTTTTTGCTGCTCAGTGACTTTGATGCGCATCACCCCCTTTGCAGCTCTTTGTGAACCTGTTCGTAAAGTGCCCTCTCCGCTGACCTTCTCGATCAACTCAACCTCTTCTGCCTTAACACTGGAGCACCAACGTTCCTTTCAGACTCAACACACTCTTATTCTCATTTGGACCTCTCATTCTGCACTGCCCAGCTTGCCCGTCGTCTCGAGTGGTGTGTTCCCTTTTAGACATACTTGAGCAACCATTTCACCACATCCTATCTGCCGACTCCTCCCTCATCTACTTACTAAATTAATTGGCAGCTTTCAAAGGCAGACTGGAGGCTTTACTCCTCCCTGGTGACCTTTGACAAACGACATTTCCCCAGTTGTGATGACCTTACAAACGTTATCCTTACCGCTGCAGAATGTTCCATTCCTCACACTTCCACTTTACCACATCATGTCACAGTCCTTGGTGGACTGACGCGTACCGTGACAATTCATGTGCAGACACACACTCTCAGCGTTTTTAAAACTGGAGAACTGCATTTGATGTGAACAGTCGCGTGCGCAGTGTCATCACCCTCTTTGGGATGCCAAAGGAGCTAGCTGGATTTCATTTACTAATTCTTTTAACAGTTCCGCTCTGTCTTCCATTGTGTGGGCTAAATTCCAACGACTCTCTGGGCCCAAGGTCAATTCACCAATTTCTGGCCTGATCGGAGCAGATGATGTCATTGTGGAACCCATTGCTATATCCACCACCTAGGGCCACTATTTCGCAAATATTTCAAGCTCCACCCATTACCGCCCTACCTTCCTCCATTGGAAACAAATGGAGGAGGCTTGGGTAATACCCTTCTCCTCTTAGAATTTTAAATGCTACAATGCAGCCTTTCCTATGTGGGAGCTGATCACTCTCACTGTATCCCTATCTTTCACCCCACAGCTGGATGATGTTCGCATTCAGATGTTGCAGCACCTTTCTCTTGCGGGCTAACATTTTCTGCTTAATACATACAACCACATCTGGGTAGATGGCATGCTCCCCAGATGCTGGTATGAAGCCTTCATCATACCCATTCCTCAGCCCAGTAAGGACAAAGACCTTCCTTCTAGCTACCACCCCATTTCCCTCACTAGCTATGTTTGCAAGGTTTAGAACATATGATTAATGCCCGGGTGGTATGGTGACTCAAGTCTCGCAAATTACTAATGACTGCACAGTGTGGATTTCAGGCGTGCCATTCTGAAGTTGACCATCTCACCACTTTGGCAACCCAAGTCATGAACAGTTTTCTGCAACAATAACTGACTGTGGACGTGCTTTTTGATCTGGAGAAATCCTTCGGCACCAGCTAGAGGACCGGTACCCTCTGTACTCTTTACATGTGGGGCTTTCCAGTCTGCCTGCCACGTTTCCTTCAGGAATTTTTAAAAGACAGACTTCTCAAAGCACGTGTGGAATGTGACTTGTAGGACACTTTTATCCATGAAAATTGGATGCCTCAGGGGTCCATCCTGACATTCGTTGTCCTTGCTATTGCCATTGACCCTATTATGGCCTGTCTCCCGCTGGGTATTTCCGGGTCCCTTTTTGTTGACGATTTTGCCACCTATTGCAGTTCCCCATGGACTTGTCTCCTTGAGCGAAGTCTTCAGCATTGTCTCATTGTCTTTACTCATGCAGCGTCAACAATGGCTTTCGCTTTTCCACTGACAAAACCATTTGTATGAATTTCTGGCTGCACAATGGGTTTCTTCCACCTTCTTTATACCGGGTGATCAAAAAGTCAGTATAAATTCGAAAACTTAATAAACCATGAAATAATGTGGATAGAGAGGTAAAAATTGACACACATGCTTGGAATGACATGGGGTTTTATTAGAACCGAAGAAAAAAAAAAACCATTTTGCTAGACGCGTGAAAGATCTCTTGTGCGCGTCGTTTGATGATGATCGTTTGCTCAGCTGCCACTTTCGTCATGCTTGGCCTCCCAGGTCCCCAGACCTCAGTCCATGCGATTATTGGCTTTGGGGTTACCTGAAGTCGCAAGTGTATCGTGATCGACCGACATCTCTAGGGATGCTGAAAGACCACATCCGACGCCAATGCCCCGCCATAACTCCGGACATGCTTTGTAGTGCTGTTCACATTATTCCTCGACTACAGCTATTGTTGAGGAATGATGGTGGACATATTGAGCATTTCCTGTAAAGATCATCATCTATGATTTGTCTTACTTTGTTATGCTAATTATTGCTATTCTGATCAGATGAAGCGCCATCTGTCTGACATTTTTTGAACTTTTGGTTTTTTTTTTTTTTTTCTAATAAAACCCCATGTCATTCCAAGTATGTGTGTCAATTTGTACCTCTCTATCTACATTATTCCGTGATTTATTCAGTTCTCAAATTTATACTGACTTTTTGATCACCCGGTCTTGGGCCTGTTGCTCTACCGTTTGTTGAAACTACGAAATTCCTGCGGCTCATGATTGATAGAAACTTTCTTGGTCCTCCCACATGTCTTACCTGGCTGCCCGCTGTACCCTGTCCGTCAGTGTTCTACGGGTCCTCAGTGGTACTTCCTGGGGAGTGGTCTGGACCACCCTCCTCCGTTTGTACAGATCCCTTGGCCTTTTGAAAGTAGACTATGGATGCTCCGTTTATGCATCTGCACATCCATCCATCTTACACTGTCTAAATACAATCTACCACCATCAAATCCATGTGGCCACTGGCACCTTTTACACCGGCCCAGTTGAAAGTCTCTATGCAGAAGCTGCCTCACTACTGCGGTCACAACGACATGATGTTCTCCTCAGCAGATACACATGCCATTTGTCTGCCATACCTGGCCACTCATCTTATGTCGCCTCCTTCAACGGCTTATTTGACCGCCAGTAGGTGTGTCCCTCTTCTCCGTTACCTCCTGGAGTTCACTTTTGGTTACTGCTCCAGCAGCCTGACTTCACGCTATCTGCCACTTTCCCGAAGGATGTGTACCCTTCACCACCCTGACTTTCTGTGGTGGCCCATGTTCACCTTGAACTTGATTCGCTTCCTTAGGAAACTTCTCCAGATTCGATCTATCGGTGTAAGTTTCTCAACCTTTGCACGGAACTTAGTGATACTACCTTTGTGTACACTGTTGGCTCTCTGAATGACCATGGTGTCTGGTATGCCTGATCATTGCCACCGACCATTTTCGATATCTGCTTCCAGAACACTGCTCAGTATTAACAGCAGAGCTCTTTGCTCTGTATCAGGCCACACGGTACATCCAGAGACACAGGCTTTTCAATTTCGTCATCTGCTCGGATTCTCTCAGTGATTTTCAGAGCCTCTGTATGCTGTACACTGTCTATCCCTTAGTGCAACAGGTCAAAGAAAGCTTCCACTTGCTCTGTCTTGATGGATGGTCTGACAGGAAACAAAGCTGCTGACACTGTTGCCAAGGCTGCTGACACTGTTGCCAAGTCTGCAGTCCTCCTACATCATCCAGCTAGTTCTTCCATTCCTTCCGATGATCTCCATGTTGTCTTTTATCAGAAGGTGGTGTCACTTTGACATTAAAATTGGTCTTCCATTCATGGGAACAAACTCCAGGGAATGAAACATCTCCCAGAAGCTTGGCCGATCTCCTCTCTCAGCCCTTTCGCCGCAAGGAGCTGATTTTAGCTAGGTTACGTACTGGGTACTGTCTTTTTACCCATCGTCATTTGTCAAGTGGTGACCCACCATCACTTTGTGCTAACTGTCATCAACCTTTGACCATTAGCTGTTTCCTGACCAAATGTCTCTCTTTTAACCACTTACGTTCTACTGTATGTTTGCTGTCTGAGTTATCGGTCGTTTTATCAAACGGCACATTGGATGTTGATTGTGTTTTACTTTTCATCCATCATAGCAATATAGCGAACGACATTTAATATTTAATTCATGGTCTTCATAGTCTCTATGACATATTTCGTGTACCTTTCTCCAAGAGTAAGTCCTTGTTTTGCCTGCCTTTCCTTCCGTTGATTGGGCTTAACGTGCAGTCACATTTAACTCCTTTTTCATCTTGGTGTTCAAAGGTTCTGACATGGGCGTGTATGACTTTAGTATGTTGTTGAAGTTACAGTTTGTATGCGGGACAGGAGTGCCAACAGAAATTATTTCTTTTTTCTCTTTTTGCAAGTAGTTTGTAACAACTGTTCACAGCTTGTGACTGGTGGATTACTATTCTAAATAATCTGTTCTTAATTATGACTACAATAAAAACACCACCATTCTTATTTAATTAATGATGACATTATAACATCTAACAATGGAAAATCCAGGATGGAATAATGTCAGTATTATGAAAAAGATAGATTGCCAATCACCATATAGCAGAGATTTTGAGTCGCAATCTGGTCTCGACAACCAGAGACTGTGTGTGACTGACTCTCTCTCTCTCTCTCTCTCTCTCTCTCTCTCTCTCTCTCTCTCTCTCTCTCTATCTCTGTGTGTGTGTGTGTGTGTGTGTGTGTGTGTGTGTGTGTGTGTGTGTGTGTGTGTGTGTGAAAACTTACTTGTTTGACAGTCTTTTAATTATGCCTATCTGCAATTCAACATTTCTGCTACATGGAGAGTAGCACTCTATCCCTTTCATAATACTGACATGGTTTTATGTATTTTAGGTATGCTAGATTCACAATTTCTGACTCATGATGATGACCTATTCAATCGGCAGTTTATATTTCAGAATATAACATTCTTAAGAGGAGTTGGTTGGTTGACTGGATGATTAAAGGGACCAAACTACTAGGTCATCAGTCCCTTTTTCCTCAGACAGACAGGTCTACATGCCTGTAGATCAGATAGCCTACCACACAAAACCCAGGGGAGGAAAACCATAAGGTCTATGAAGGTGAGATAATGGACAAAAAGAAGAAAGAAAGAAAGAAAGAAAGACAGAGAGAGAGCACAAGAAAGGTGTTCCCTCTAGGGAGCAGCCAGAAGCCTCCGAAAGCACAGTGCAATGCAATGAGGGAACATACATCCCAGTCCCCCCCCCCCCCCCCCCCCCCCCCCCACCAGATTTAGCCCACTCAGAAATCACCTAGGAAAGACTAGCAACATGGACACGACGAGAGAAGTACATAGAGACAAAAGACGAACAAGTCTAACAGACCATGGGGGGGAGTAAAAGAGCAGGTAAGGTGAGGACCAGGCTGCACCACAATGCCCAGATAGCCACAGCACGGACTTGGCAGAGGAGGCAAAGAGTGTTCTGCCAACCCATCAATGGGCCAATATGGGGAAGTGGACCTACCTTGAAGAGAGCGGTGAAAGCTCCCTTCAAGAATAAAACGTAAAACTAAGTCAGCCACTGAGGCACTGTCTCCTAACACCAGAGACAGTGCGTGAGGGAGATTAAGAGCCCACTGCATGGTGGCTAAGTTCGGACAGTCCAGCAAAATGTGGACCACCAGCAAATGGGAACCACAATGACAGAGAGATGGGTCTTTGCGACAGAAGAGATGACCAAGAGTTAGCCAAGTATGGCCAATACGCAGCCAGCAAAAGGACGATCAAGTCTTTGAGAGAGGCCCACATGAAGGACCTCCACAGATTTGTAGTCTCCTTCATCACCCTACTTTGTTTGGCAAAGTCAGAGTGAGCCATTCCTGATTCCCTAACCTTCATGGCATAATACCGATCAGAGGTTCATTACTGGAATACCAACATCACAAATCAGTTTACAGGTAGCCAGTTTGGCCAGGCTACCAGCAAGTTCATTTCCCAGGATCCTGATGTGGCCTGGGGTCCAGACATACAGGGAACCCTGGATAGCAATTACCAAGGGACGGTGAAGGTAACATTGGTCAAGAGATGCAAACTGCACAAGGAGTTGCTGAAGATGAGAGAGGATCCACCGGTGCAGAAACTAATATGTTCAAGAGCACGAGAGATGGCTACCAACTCCGCAGTGAAAACATTACAACCATTTGGCAGGGAGCACAGTTCAGTGTCACATGCGAGTATAAGCAAAGCCCACGTGACCAGCACCCATTAAGTCATCAGTACAGACTACTTCTGAACCCCAAGATATGACAAGAATGGCTAAAAATTGGTGGCAGACGGCCTCAGAAGGAACCGAGTCTTTCAGATCTGGTGATAGGTCAAGACAACGCTGTGGCCGAGGGATGCACCACGAATGTGTAGTGAATGGGCCTGGAGGAGAGGTGATAGAGGAAACAACTGGAGTTCAGAGAGGAGAGACAGGATGTGGATTGCGATTGTAATCCTTGATCTGGACTGCTGTTGCGGGGGATGGATTCCGGTGTTTCGACGGGATTGTATCAGGGCTTTGTAAAGCTGTGGAAAGGTAGTACGATCTGCATCCCAGCTGGTGTTACTCAGGCAGTGAAGACTATTAAGGTGCAGCTAACACTTTCGATCAATCTAGCATAGATGGGGAATCCACGTCAACTTAGGATCTAAGACCAGTCCAAAAAACCAAAATGTTCCCACCACATTGAGTAGTTGGCTGTTGAGGTAAAGTTCTGGTTGTGGGTGAACACTACAATGTTGACAGAAGTGCATAACATGAGTTTTGACACTGTAAAGTGAAAGCCATGGGTGAGGTCCCATGACTGCGCCTTTCCTATGGCACCTTGCAGTCGATGTTCAGCGACATCCATACTAACAGAGCCCTGTGGTACCCCATTCTCTCGTCGGATTGGGGGAGGAGGGGAGGGGGGTGGGGGGTGGTACTGTGCGAAGCAGCAAGTTGAACCTGCAAAGTATGGTGGGATAAGAAGATGTGTACAGTAGCTAGGATGTGGGGTCTTAAGCCTTTTTCAGGTCGAAGAAGATGGCTATAAGGTGTTGATATTGGACAAAAGCTGTTTGGATGGCAGACTCCAGGCAATCCAGATTTTCAGTATAGAGTCACCTCGGCAAAAACCGCCCTGGGATGGAGGCAGAAGACCCCGAGACTCAAGGAGCCAACACAGCCGCCAGCTCACCATGCATTCAAACAACTTGTAGAGAACACTGGTGAGATTAAATGGGTAATAACTATTCATCTCTAGAGGGTGCTTGCCCTGTTTCAGTACTGGGATGATGATGATTTGTCGCTGCTGCAATGGGAAGTCGCCCTCACTCCAGGATGCAGTTAAAGATGGCAAGGATATGACACTGACAATCCACAGATAGGTGCTTGATCATCTGGTTGAGGATGTGGTCCGATCCTGGGGCGGTGGGCTAGGACACTGACAAATCCCCATTCACTGAATGGAGCATTATATGGATCCAGGTGGTGTGCAGTAAAAGATAACTGCTTTTGCTCTACCCACTTTTTTAGGACACAAAAAAGGGTTGACAGTTCTCAGACTCAGAGGCTCTAGCATAATACAGAGAAAAATGTGGCATCTGTGTTAGTGTAGATGGCACCATTCAACGGAACACCACCAGGTACACCTGCAGGTGTCTGGTATATGTAGATACATCTGACCTTGGCTCAAACCTATGAAGGGAAAGTTCACGGTCTGATGGTTGAAGCATACTGTTCCTTGCATTCTTGTTTCCATTGTTTTATTGGATGGCAGACCCAGGCATGGAGCCACTGAAAGGCAATAACGTGCTCCATCGATGGGTGCCACTTATGGTGCTGGAGAGCTCGCCTACGATCTCTAATGGCCTCTGCAATTTCTGATGACCATCCAGGTATTGTCTTCTGTCGGGGTGCACAGAAGGAACAGGGAATCGCCAAAATCAGCTGCTCAAATAATGGTTGTAGTTGTATTCTGGACTGCCTCATCAATATCTCCATGCAGTGGGGAGCCAAGGGCAACAAAAGAGGCAAAAGCATCCCAGTCAACACGGCTGAGAGTCCATCTGGGCAGGCGTCCATGGGAGTGACGCTTTCTTTCACATCACTTCGGTATAATGTCACCCTGACCTTTTCAGGTAATGAATCACCATCAAAGGCCAACATGAAGGCACTGGTAGCGACACTGTTGTCCTTTGGTCCCCAATGTACATGACTAACAAACTGTGCACCCTGGCACTCCAAGTTGGTGCATAGCTCAGCATCAGATTGTAAGAGCAGGTCCCTGAACCATATTTAGACTATTATGGGGAGTGACAGTCACCGGTATGTCACCCACCTTGTTAAGAGCTAGTAGCACCCGTGATTGGGCAGAGGATACTGTTTTGATCAAAATTGACCCACTTTTCCTTTTAGAAATGGCTGCCACTTCCCCAAGCTTGACTTCTATGTTCTCCACAAAGAAGAAGGGTTCTGTGGCCAAGAAGGAATCCCCATCAATCCTTGAGCAAACTAATTATTGGGGGGACAGGGGGGGGGGGGGATATTTCTCTGCTTGCCGCTTAGCCCTATGGAAGGAAACATTTTATGGTCATATCTCTCTGCACTTAAATAGTACTTTCCTTCCATAGAGACTGCTGGGATCATACAGCTACCGGCGGAAGATAACTTCATCCGATTCATTTGCGGCTCATCCGCCATGGTGCCACCCACTTCGAATGGGGGCTCTTGCCATGTGCGCCACCCAGCCGCAGAAAATGGCTACGTGACCAGTAATCCGTTGCTCGGAGTCCCCATGTCCCAGTCACAATGGGCACATGCACATAAACCTTGGCATACATGGGAAGTTTTCAGCTCAGACACCGACAATACAATACCCACGTGGCCAGGGGGCTACCACTGTGCAGCTATTTGATGACCACAATGACAGGATGGCCACCATGCTGGAGCTTACACTGCATTGGGTGACCTTCCCTGCATGGTAAACATTTCTGGAGAATCTGAAAACTGATGGCAGGTCAAACCTAACAACGGGGACTATGTCTTTACTTAATGAAAAGTTGTAGAAAACAAAAAAAAGCGTAAACTCTAATCCCAGTCACAAACGAGATCTGAACTGGGTCTGCATCAAGAAAACCATACAATGGAGAGGCAGAGGGAGAAAGGGACAGTGGAAGTATAAGCTTGCAGGACAGAAACGAAGTAATGCTGCAAAGCATGGGGCCCCATGGTAGCCAAGCAGGTAGGTACTGACACGAGAGTTGTGAGCCCTCAGGGGCTAAATGAGTAATATTGTCATTGAACCTTGGTGGGTCCTTCCCCACATCTCACTACATCCCATCACACAAACTCAACCAGCATGTTTCTGACAAGGCTTGTGAATTTCTCCCATTAATCAATATTCTCCTTCCCAGATGTAAATAGTTGCTCAGATAGTTTGTTGTCATTTTATTGACACATCATGCACAACTTTTCATTCAACACCACTGATCAATGATGCTGCTGTAGCTCTGTGTTTGTTGATTCATCCATTTATTTTCACTGAATTGAAAAGTTCACATTTTTTTTATTGACAGCATAAATTGTATACTTACATCATATGTATTCTACTTAGTTGGCTGTCCAAGATAATTTTCAGATAAGATATTTAGTACAATTTCACTTGAACCGCCATCCCTGCCATCTGTGTCATGCATGGCTGGCTAACAGGAACCTCTCCTATGGCTAAAACACGATCAGGTAATTTATCAGAAATATTTTTCCACAAATCTTCCGTAGCATTCCATGCCATCTCAACTGATGTAGTGTGTCACCAATAGATAGTTTTAGTAAGAAATTTTGGCCCACCTTTAAGGCTTAACTTTACCCAAATTATCTATTGTTGACTGCATTTATCTCATTACACAAAAAGAGACTTGTCACATATATATTCCAGTCAGAATTTAAGATTTTGTTTCTGTTTGTTTCTAGTTTTACCCAATTTTCTGTTCCACTTGCTACACAAGCAATGCTGTTTAAGCAAGTCACAGTAATTCAGTGATCTTGCCTTGAATACTTGTCCAGTTACCTAATATTCAGTTTTCATTTTCACAGTTGACTTATATGGCTATTTGATCTCCTCAATATGAAATACATGTGAAGTGATCATGGCTCTTTGGTGTTACACATTTAAAGGTAAACAGGCTTACAAAGTAATTTATCTAAAAAAAAAAAAAAAAAAAAAAAAAGGATGCAAACTATACTGCAAACTAGACATATTGCGCTATTGAAGGAAATCCTTTCTGCGGGTACTGCATGCCTAACCAATTCAGGGAGGCACTTTAAAATTCTACATCCAATACAGATTAAGTCAAGGAATCTGCACCCAAGATCACCAAAAAATCAATGGAGCCTCTAGTTTAAATCCACCTGGCTCCAAACCAAGGATTCCAATCAATACTGGGCATGAAAGAACAAATTGTGAACTGTGATTCCATTAGACGAGTGACACCACCAAAAGGAACTAAGATGATGACAAGCATTACTTACAACCAGCTGTAACAATTGCACTAAACAGATGGCTGCAGAGCTGCTTCTGTATCTCAGATGAGACCTTCCCACAGTAAACATATGGGATATCCAAAGGACTTCCTTTATGATCTGATTGTTATTTTCCCGAGGAGATCCATCATCTGCGTTAAATTGGAAACCTAATAATGAGCAATCTGACCGTAGTCTAGATCATGCAGGATCATTGACCTCAGGGTCAAAAGATAAAGCAACTGATGTGGGCTCATGTAACAACAGTAAACATGTCTTTCTCATATACACTTCACTATAAAATAATATTTTACTGCTATTTATGCAGATTTCCTCAACAAACTGAACCACTGACATCTTAACATAAAAGTTTCATCTGTTAATAAGAAATTAATAATTTATTTGGAGAAATGTAACCCACAAAACACAGCACTGAAACATATCACTGTGGAATGTTTATCAGCTCTATTGATGAAAACATCAGCCTATGTGCACATGCTATGCAGTGTTTTGGGGCCAAAGCCCTCAGAGTAAAGTCTAAGGAGAAAACATGCATTCCTCCAATCTTATGTAGGCTAGTCAATAGTGGAAAACAACAATTTCAATAATGAGCAGCATATTCGCCCTAAAATATATGTTAACAATGTTGAACACCTCATTTAGTAGCTAAAGATCATGCAGATTGTTTCATAACTCATCACGAACACCAAGAATAACATACTGCATTACAGCACTCACCCTCTGTCATCTGGGGACTCAACACCATAGCCTTGAGCAAGCAAGGCTGCTATAGGTTCACTAATTACTTGCAGAACATCGAATCCTGCATCTTCCGCAGCATGTGCCAGTGCCTGGCGACTACACTTTGAAAAATTTAAGGGGACACACAGGACTGTGCGCAGATCTGTATCTGGAGGTACACATGTGGAAGCAAAGCCTGAAACAAATAACAAAAAAATAAAGAAATGCTTTACATTACTACCAAACCACAAGCTTCATATTTGTATACAAACACTATATTTATTGTTGATTGACAGCTAGCTGGCTGGTCGTCAGTAGAGTCAATGCCTACAGCTTATTCTTTTCCATCAAATAATTTGAAACACTTAAAAAACTCACAGTACAAATATGATGCAGCACTGGAAAACTTGTTAAATTGACATGCGACCCCATTAAAAGCAGGATCTTGCATTCGCAACATAAGTATTCCTGTAAATTGCTTTGTTCTACCACCAAATTCCTCGAAAGTTACAGAATCAGAAAAGCTACCCATAGATTAGTTCGGTACCTGCATCAAAAATTTGTAATTCATTTTTTTTAGGGGCAGGAACATTTTGTGAATGGGCCAAAGAGTTTTGTTACTGCAAAGTATTGATTCCACTGTGAGAGTACTTATTAGTTACATGTTCAAAAGGAAAACTCTAATAGTTTAATCATTTTGTGTAATAGGACAGTGTGAAAAAATGAGTGAAAAGTCACCGAGACCAAATCATTCTCTCTATTTCAGCAATCATATTCCCACTTGACAGCTTCTACAAGCAAAACATGTCAAAGCACTACACCAAAGGAAGTCAGCATTTAGAAGATAGAAGTATATCTGTGATAATACAGGATGGATGTATTTAACCATTGCACTACCTGATAAAATCTGTAGCCACTCTTTGGTGGCTATGTCTTTTTATCCTGCACAAAAAATGTGTATAAAATTTTAAAGCCCAAAACTTCTTCAAATTGGCTGCCTTGTCAGGATCCAATTCTGTACAGATTGCTCGCAAAGATAGCAACCAAAGTAAGATTGTAATTTTGACATGTTACATATACACTGTCCAGTCACATTAATGTGACCATCAGTCGAAAGCCTGAATAACCACCTTTTGCTGCATAGACCACTGCGAGACATGCAGGAATAGTGATAGTGAAGTTCTGGAGGGTAACAACACGGATATGGAGCCATGCAGACTCCAGTGCCATGGCCAGAATGTGACAGGTTTCTCTTGAGAATCCACCGCGAGAACAGCTCGATCGAGGTGGTCCCACAGATTATCAACCGGGTTTAAATCCAGAGGGTCTGGAGGCCAGGGGGGTACAGTAAATTCATCCTGGTGCTCTTCATACCACACACACACACACACACACACACACACACACACACACACACACACACACACACACACACACACTCTGTGACACATTACATTGTCCTGCTGGTAAATGCCATTGTGTGAAGGAAAAAACGAACTGCATGTATGAGTGAACATGGTAACCAAGGCTAGATGCATACTTATATCAATCATCTGTGCCTTTCAGAATGACAAAATAACTCGGGTAATGCCTCGAATATATTCCCCAGACCATAAAGCTGCCTCCCCCAGCCTGGACCCCTTTGCTTTCAGATGATTCACACCGTGCACACCAATGGCCAGCTGTCCAATGGAGCATAAAACGTGATTCATCTGAAAAGGCAACCTGTCACCACTCAGTGGACACCCAGCTGCAGTGCTGGCGAGCTAATTCCAGTCTTTGTTGCCGATGAACACCAGTTAGCAAGAGTGCACAAACCAGGCACCTGCTGCAGAGAACCATACACAGCAATGTTTGCTGAACGGTCATTGAGGAGACATTTTTGGTAGCCATGGGTTTATCTGGGCAGTCTGATGCTCACCCATACATATCTACACAGCTGTTGTTCACCCCGTCATCTCTGGCCCGTAGTGCATTATAGCTACCGTTGTGCTGGTTTTGTATAGCACGTATTTTACCATGCACGGTATACTTTAAACACAGTGGCACACAAACAGTTTCATAACTTAGCTGTTTTGGAAATTCTTCCACCCTTGGCCTAAAAGTCAATGATCATGTCCTTCTGGAAGTCAGATAAACCGCTCTGTTTCCACATTATAACGACTGCAATGTTTTCCATGTTCCCCAACACACTTTATATACCCTCCCCCGCTGGCGCTGCCACCTGCTGTTTGTGAGTGGTTATTCATGCTGATTCCAAACATAGGCAGTGGTCACACTGTTGTTACTGGATTGTGCATAACACCTTTGTCAGTCTCTGGATTAATTACAACAGAGAAATGTTGCAATTTTTTCCAGCTAGTGTGTTGAACAACAGAATCATTTTAAGTAATTACTACTCACAATCTAACAATGCGGGTATAGTATTAAGAATGGAGTGTCGAATGATACAATTTATACTCTGAGGAATATCTCCTATGATGCCCAAATGGATCATTAAGTAGTTAAGATCCTACTGTCAGTTTATAAACTAGTTGTATTATAAGAAAAACATGAAACAGACAGTATTAATACATAACTGACAAACAAAGAATCATAATAATATGAGTAAATATACTGCTACAGATTTCTGAAAACAACTATCAGACGACATATATAAGTGCCTGAAGGTCAGTGCTCCTAGTATCTTTTCTTAATAATGTCTGTAGCTTCTGTCTGTAGTTTTTATGCTTACACTAGCAATTAGTGAATAATGGAAATCCAGTCAACCATGTTTTCAGACAAAGATAAAGAAAAGAAGGAAAAATAATGTCTAAGGTAGGGTGGACAGTGATCAGTGATGTCTGAGTAAGCTGTATTGCCTACTCAAGTTGTGTACACACACACACACACACACACACACACACACACACACACACACACACACAAGTTACAACTCTTACAACACTAGACAGTATAAAATGTAATTACAATTTTTTTACTTTGGAGCAAAGCAGTTTGATACATTTCTTAGAGTAGCTTAATACATTTAATCAAGAAACAAATTTGCTAACTGAAAACCAAGTTTGCACTACTTTCTAACAAAAGAACAATCTCTGTGAATTTAGTTTAGTAGCGGCATTGGTGAGCTCTACTGTAAAGAATGGAAAGTTTGAAAAGTCATCACCCCTCTGTGTCATAAAAGGTGAAGTATTAGTTTATTTGGCCAAAGATGGTGTCAACAACCATTCCATAGTACACTTGGATGTATACAACTAAAATGAATTTGGGGGACCACAGGAAACCTAAGTCAGGCTGGCTGGACTGGGATCCAAACAACTTTCCTCCAAAATACAAGAACAGCATTCTTGATCACTAACCACCACATTCCATCAGTGAAGCTCAAAGAAGTCTACACACACTTTTGGTAAAACTCCATCTTATTCTTTACACTCCCTATACAGTTTTTGATGTACAAATCTAAAACCACTCCTGATCATAACTGTTTGTTGAACAGATAAATTATGCTTGAATTCAGTAAGTTCCCAAGGTAATTATTTGATTCATTACTGTAGTCATACTTAAAAAGACAGATTCATCTCAGATATTTAACCAGAGTTATGTCAGTAACAAGCATTTCACGGCAAGTCACATGGGGGATAACAACTGCAAAGCAAAGCAATAATCTGAAGGTCCCATCATGATCATAGTCCATGGTGGGCTTCAGTTTATTAGTAAAATATTGGAAAACTGTGGTATCCTTACAAATTTACTATGGAATATTCCTCAACCATCTGGGGTGAGTGACTGAAGCTCTGATAAAGTCAGAGGCTACACATGTGATCTGGCAGACATTGTGAGAAATATGTCAACAAATTGATGAAAATGAATATTGGAAACTTTAAGTGGTTCATCCCGCAGTTCTCCACATTTCTTCCCATAAATGTGTATTACGTAAATTTAAATAAATTCAACAGAAATAGCACGAGGTACAGAAATTAAACTATTACAGCACGTGAATGAGCGGATAGGTATTCGCAGACAAACTGTGAGAGCCACACTGCACCTGTGGTCATACAGCTCAGGGAGTAGAAGTATTGACTACGAAAGGCATAGGTTCAAGTCTGAGATTCAGTCAAGTGAAAAGTTTTATTCTGAAGGAAAATTTCATTACATGTACACTCCAATGTAAAGTGAAAGATTCATTTTTATTAAACACATGTAATCATATCAGCCATTTCAAATGGAAAAAAAAGTAGCAAAAGCAATTATTACTTCTTGTTCATTCTTACGACACAAACCCAGGCCCGAGGACTGCATGGGTAGCAGAGGCCAGCAGATTGCACAGTTACAACAAGAGTGATGGAAGGTCAGGACAGAGGGACTGGTCCCCCACCTCCACAGGCACACACACTGTGATCCTCTCAACCATCCTCCAGTGAGAAGGGACACGAGGCACAGGTGGCGGTCATCTTAGTTCCAGCCTGAGCATCGGAAGTGACGACAGGGTGCCAAATGCGACTGTGGTCACAGCCAGAGCTGTTTCGTGTTGGTGGGTCAGACAGTCATGTCTGGCCTTAACATCAAGCCACTGATGCTCTCTGTCACCAATGATGACCCCCTTGGGTCCATCCCAGACACCAACTGCATATGCATGCCCAGACAGACATTCCACCCACAGGCAGGCCTATAGGCAGGTTTGGCACACAGCACAGGATGCAGGAGGTCTAATGGTGTACAATACCAACTGAAATGCAGTATTTCAGCCAGATGATGTCTGCAAGGTCTTCAGCAGCTGTGTTTTAAATGTGTGGACCATCTGCTCAATCTCCCCCTTAGGAGCACGGTGAAACAGGGTGGTGATCGCATTACAGCCACAGACAGCCTAAAGCTGCATCTACGTAAATGGGGGCTAATTTTCCAACACCAGGGAATAAGTGGCACTCCCTCAAGGTAGAATACCATCATGAGGTCACAAGTGGTATAAATGGTGGTAATGAACAGCATCCACGCCACGTAAGGGAAGTTTTGAGAGGGTGGCCACCACCAAAAGCCACATAACAACCTGAAATGTCACGGTAAAATCAACGAGGACCTTCTCCGACAAGTTATCAGGATGGGGCCACGACGAGGAACCTTGACCGTGGGACAAGTGATTGAGAGATCAGGCATGACACGAGCCGTGTGCGCATTCAATGTCTGCATTGATGTTGGGCCAGTACACGTGCTGTGGGGCTAGTGCCTCCATACATGTCCTCCACCAATGACAAGCACAAAGGAGCTGGAGGATGCGGGGACAGAGCGAGGATAGAAGATGGTCAGGTTTTCGAGAGTCCTCTGCAGCCATCATTAAAACATCATTTGTAGCATTGAATCAGCAGCATAACATGAAATAATTGTGAAAGGCTAGATTAGTAAGGCTCAAAACATTCTCTGGACACCTCTCCAGTACCTCAGACAAAACTTTCAACAGGACAGGATCGTGAAACAACACAGTGGATACCTCACGTGCAGTCAGAAGGAATTGAACCAGGATTTATTGTGGATGTTGGTCCAGGGGAAACAAACTGTTTCCTTGTGGTTGAACTGCACATTGGCACCAAGAGGAATTGGGGGTAGGGTGTCCACGTTGGTGAGTTGGGTGAAAGTGGATTTTAATTGATACCCAATCAAAAACAATGCCCAATTCTGCATACAATGCATCATCTTTTCCAGGAGTTTAGAACAATGCACAAACAACAAAATCAAGGCTTTGAGCTTTGCAGTCGCTCAACAGGTGTAATTTGCTGCCATACTGTCTACATTCCAGAGGTGAGAGCAACTGGCCATTCACTACTACCCGACACCTTATGGGACAAAACAACCGCTATACCATATCGGGAAGTGTCTGTCTCGAGTGTCAAGGGCAGGTCCAATGCATATAGTGTCAGTCACAATGCCACCTTGAAACTGTACTTAATGTTCTGATATGCCAATTGGCAGGTGGTCAACCACACAAATTTGACACCCTTCTTGCATAGTCGATCTAGGGGATCTGTGATTTGTGCCACCTAGGGAATAAACTTGGCACAGAACATGATTCTACCCAGAAACAACTAGCTGCTTAAGGTCAGTAGTGGCCAACATATTAGTGATTACGTCAATGTGGTCACACGTGTGCACGATACTATAGCGACCTGGGGTCACTGGGGCCTCTAAGGTACAGAGGCTGTGAAGTGGTGGGTTGTGGAAGCAGTGGTGCTGGCCAGGGATGGACAGGTGTAGTGTATTTTATTTTTCTTGAATTACAGTACTGGAGTGTCTGGATAAAGGAGACCATAATTAGGGTGTTTTGGGGTGCAGCAAATGCAGAGCGCATAAGATATCAGCTGTTGTTGGTGCAAAACTTGCAGAAGTGGAATCCCCTGCCTCTGTGAGAAGACTAATCACGGGGCTAGTCCAGAAGGCACCAGTCGCAAGTCGGACACCACAATGGTGAATGGGATCTAGTATCTGCAATGTTGAAGGTGACACAAAACCATAGACAAGACTCCCGTAGTCTAAACGAGACTGGGCCAGTGCTTTGTACAATCGCAGGAGAATAGAGTGGTCTGCACCTCAGGTGGTATCGCACAAACATCTGAGAACATTGAGATGTAACCAGCACATCCTCTTCAGCTGGCGAAGACGAGGGAGCCGTGTCAACCGGACATCGAAGACCAGACCCAAGAAGAGACGGGTGTCCACCACCTCGAGGGATTGGCCATCGAGGAACAGGTCCGGATGAGGATGGACTATATGGCGACGGCAGAAATACGTGACGTACAATTTGGTCACCAAAAACTGAAAGCCATGGGAGAGAGCCCAAGATTGCACCCGGTAGATTGCCCCCCTGTAGACGGCTTTCTGCAGCGCCCACGACAGAGGAAGCGACATACGTACAAAAATCGTCAACATACAAAGACGCGAACACTGTCGGCCCAGCAGCCACTACCAGTCCATTAATGGCGATGAAAAAAAGAAGGACGCTCAGTACAGAACTCTGTGGAACCCCATTTTCTTACCGACGGGAAGTGCTGTAGGAGGAACCAACTTGGACCCGGAAAGAGCGACATGAAAGAAAGTTATGGATAAAAATGGGCAGAGCACCACAAAGACCCCAGTCGTGAAGGGTGGTGAGGATGTGGTGGCACCAGTTGGTGCCGTAGGCTTTATGCAGGTCAAAGAAGACTGCAATGAGGTGTTGCCAATGGGCAAAAGCCGACCGGATAGCAGACTCCAGGTGGAATACGTTATCCAATGTAGAGTGGCCACGGCAGATGACAAAAGGTCGCAGAATTCGAGGATCCAAAACAGCCGCCAACTCACCAGGCGTTCAACGAGCTTGCAGAGGGTGTTGGTAAGGCTAATTGGACAGTAGCTATCCAACTGAAGAGGTGGCTGCCCAGGCTTCAACACCGGAATAACAATGCTTTCCTGCCACTGGGTAGGAAATACCCCCTCACTCCACAGATGGTTGAAAAGGGTCCGTACATGACGGTGGCCAGCCACCGATAAGTGATGGAGCATTTGGTTATGTATCCAATCCGGTCCAGGAGACGTGTCAGGACGAAGGGTGAGGGTGCTGGCGAATTCCCACTCGCTAAATGGGGCATTACAAGGCTCCAAGCAGCGAGAAATGAAAGACAAAGGCAGTCGTTACGAGCGCTGTTTGAGGAGGAGGAGGAGGAGGAACAAGGGCGGATACTGAGTCGACGCAGAGGCTTGGGCAAAGTGTTGAGCGAAACACTCTGCAACAAAGTACAGATGGGAAGGACAACACCATGCACAGAAATTCCTGCAACGGGACAATAGCCAAAAATTTGCATGAGTTTTGCCCAGTCTTGTGAAGAGCAGGTGTGTGGTCCTAAGGCAGATACATACCATTACCAGCAAATCCGTTTCTGAAATTTGATTGCAGCAATTTCCAGAGTCCACTATGGGGCCATCATACCATCATTTGACAGGGGAGGGGGGAACCCCGAGGAAGAAGGGATGGCTGAAACAGCTGTGGCAAGAATGGCGGCAGTTAAAGTCTGTGTAGACTCATCAATACTACGGTGTGGTAGTATGGGGGGGATGGTAGCAGAGGAGAAGGCACCCCAATCAGCTGTAGAGAAGGCCCACCTGGGAGGGTGACGGAGCAAGACATACTGAAGGAAGGTCAAAACAATCGGGTAATGATCGCTGTCACATAAGTCATCGTGGACACCCCACTGAATGGAGGGAAGAAGGCTGGGACTGCAGATGATGAGGCCAATGGAAGAGAAAGTGCCGTGTGCCACACTTAAGTCTGTGGGAGTACCGGTGTTACAGAGGTCAAGCGCTGCCAGAACAGATTCAACTGTCCTGCCCAGGGCAATAGTCGGGTGACTACCCCAAAGAGGGTTGTGGGCATTGAAGTCCCCTACAAGCAGGGAGGGAGAAGGGAGTTGTTGAAGAAGGGTGGTTAGGGCAAGGGATGTGGGTGGCCTGTCAGGCAGGAGGTAGAGATTACAGATTGTGATTGGAGTGGTCAGATCGACCCTGACAGCAATTGCTTCCAGAGCGGTATGGAGGGGAACCCATTTACTAAATTGTCTTTGCGCACCAAGGTGCAAACACCACCAGCCTGCACAGGGCCAATCTGGTTTCAACAGAAAGCATGGAACCCATGAAGGGTGGGTGAGTAAGAATTGACAAAATGGGTCTCTTGGAGAACAATACAAGCAGCAGAGTAGGAGGAAAGAAGGGGCTGCAACTCCAGGAGGTGACGCAAATAGCCATTACAATTCCACTGGAGGATTCTCAAGCTGGAGTCCAAATGGCAAGCGAACGGACCGGAGCCGGTCACGCCACCGAGTCGCCATCCATCACCGATAAGGATGGAGTAATGTCCATATAGGTGGGGTCAGACTGTTGGTTCATTGGCTGGAGGAGGGGAAGGTGGCACATCAGGGGGGTACCTGAGGGGCCTTGCGCTTGTTCCCTTGTTCTTGTGTTTCTGCTGCTTCTCTTGTGATGGAACAGAAGGGCAGACTGCAGTGTGGTAGGACACAGAATTACACCTGACAATAGCGGCCCCCACCGGCCGTAGATCGTGCGGCCTATGTGGAGCTGCAGATCACCTTTCAGGGGGTGCCGGGAAGAGGAGTCCCGGGAGGGAGCTCCAGTACCATCGGCTGCCGAAGAAGGGGAGCGCTTCTCTGGCGGGGGAGGGGGATTAGCACCCAAAGGGGGGAGGGTGAGGGGGAGGGGGAATTTGGGCGCGGCTTGGAAGAGGAGGGGGTACGAAGGGGAGTGGACGTAACTGAAGCAAAAGCAGAAGTTAGAGGCACAGGATGGAGCCGGTCATACTTTCGACAAGCCTCGGTGTAGGTAAGTCGATCTAAAGTCTTGTACTCTTGAATCCGTCATTCTTTCACATACACCAGGCATGCTGGCGAGTGCGGAGGATGCTGCGCATCACAACTGATGCACACAGGCGGAGGACCACAGGCACTCCCCTCATGGAGGGGGCGCCCACAGTCACCACAGAGGTGATAACTGGTGGAGCGGGAAGACCTGTGTCCAAACCGTAAGCATTTAAAGCATCTCATCGGTGGTGGAATGTAAGGTTTTACATCACACCGATACACCACCACTTTTACCTTCTCTGGGAGGATATCCCCCTCGTAGGCCAGAAAAAAGGAGTCTCTATCAGTGTGATTGTTTTTAAGGCCTCGCTGTACAATGTGGATAAATCGGACTCCTTGCCGCTCGAGGTTTGCATGGAGCTCCTCGTCAGTTTGGAGAAGAAGATCCCAGTAGAAAATGATACCCTGTACCGAGTTCAAAGATTGGTGGGGTGCGACGGAGACTGTGCTGTGGTCGTAAGTCCCCTAGAACTTAGAACTACTTAAACCTAACTAACCTAAGGACATCACACACATCTATGCCCGAGGCAGGATTCGAACCTGCGACCGTAGCGGTTGTGCGGTTCCAGACTGTAGCGCCTTTAACTGCTCGGCCACTCCGGCCGGCCTCTGCAGACTGGGCAGGAGAAGATGTCTTTATGAGCAAAGAACCGGACTGCATTTTACTCGTGGATTCCACTTCATGATACTTATCTTCAATCGCCTCAACAAAAAAAACAAAGGCTTGGTCGTGGCAAAACTCTCACCACCTGTCCTGATACAAACCAGGTACCGAGGGAAAGGTTTCAACCCAAGTCGGCAAGCTTGACCTTCTTCCCATGGGGTGGCGAGGGAGGGGAAGGCCAAAGGATCAGAAGGACTATCATGTCTACTATCACTCTTAGAAATGGCCAAAGAATGGCCAGGATATTGAAGCCTTTCCCACTTCATATGCAAGGCGTCTGCCCTAGTACCACCCACCCTGACCAGGGGCTCGCCCAGTGGGCACCACCCCGCCATAGCGAGGGCCGTCTGGCACGGCAGCCATTGCTGGGAGTTCTGATGCCCCAAAGTGATGAGCATCAACTCCTTGGCATACACGAGCCGTTAACAGCTCAGGTACTAGCAGTGTGATCCCTGTGTTGTCAGGGGGCTCAGCCAGTTGGGTACTTAACAGCCCCACCACACGGACTGGCTACCATGCTGGTGCCCTAGCATGAAGGGGGGCCAGGGTGCAAGGGGGAAAATGGAGGGGTGGGGAGGGGAGGCTGAGATGAGCCTCCAACATGGAAACTAGGTAGGGAGTTCATCCCCAAATGCTCACACTGACGGAAAATGTTGGAAATGTAGGTCAAACTCCAAGGGGACCAAAACGCTGAAAAGGAGATGGAAACAGCAAACTAAACAATTGCACATACCAAAACAAAGCCGGGAGGAAAGCCAAGTCGACATGAATTCCACCAAGAGGGAAAGGAGGGGCCACGGGGAAAGGAGCAAGGACAGGAAAGGAAAGGAGAGGAACAGGGACGGTAATGCAGGTCTGGAAAAAGGAAGGAGACTGCAAATAGCTCGGAGTCCTGTGCACGCCACACACGTACCCACAAAGGGACTGTCGGCCCCCTGGATGGACATACGACGGATCTTCCAACATTGAAAACACCACATTGGGGGAGGGATATAGGGCTTCACATCACAGCAGTAGACCATCACCTTGATCTTCTCAGGTAATGTATCTCCCTCGAAGGCCAAGATGAAGGCACCGGTGGCAACCTGCTTATCCCTCGGACCCTGATGGACACGCCGAACGAAATGTACACTTCGCCATTCTAACCTGGTGCACAGCTCATCGTCGGACTGCAAAAGAAGGTCCCTGTGAATTATGATACCCTGGACCATATTTAAGCGCTTATGGGGCACGATGATTACAGAAACATTCCCCAGCTTGTCACAACAACTGAGTAACACCCGTGACTGGGCAGAGGATGCTGTTTTGATCAAGACTGACCCAGATCTCATCTTGGACAATCCCTCAACCCCCCCCCCCCCCCAAAGTTCTCCTCTATATGCTCAACAGAAAACTGAGGCTTCATTATCATGAAAGATTCCCGATCAGCTCTCAAACATATAAAGTAGCGGGGCGAATAAGAGCTGCTGCCATCCTTAACCTGATGTCCCTCCCATGGTGTGGTCAGGGAGGGGAACAATTTGGGGTCTTAATTCTGTGTGTTGAATTGAGCCTGTGAACGCTGAAAGACTACTGGTGTTTGACCACCAGTAAGAGATGATGTACTACGCTTCATCGGGTGTCATCCGCCCTGATGCCACCCACTCCAACCAGGGGGGCTCCCCACGGGTGCCATCCAGCCACAGCATAGGCCACCTGGCAGGATGGCCATTGCCAGGAGTCCCGATACCCCAGGAGGATGGGTATCTACCCCTGGCATATGAGGAGAGTTAATGGCGCAGGGATCAGCAGAGAGATCCCTGTGTGGTCAGGGAGCTACAACCAACAGGGAACATGGTGGCCCCACCGCAATTGACTGGCTATGGTACTGGACATCAGGTGCAACCAAGCAAACAAGTCCATCATCATTGTCAGCATAGAAATGATACTACACAGTTGATGGAAAAATACGTACCCAGGAGGGTGACCTCGCCCAGCAGTTGGAGAATGAGCAGAAGTGCAAATCCACGTCAACTAAGGATGTGATAGGTATCAGCGCACGATGGACACGATGCACCATGTAAGGGGCACTTCAGGAAAATTTTGAAAAATGGGGGTCAAACCCAACAGGGGACCATCACAAAGGCTGAAACATGTGAGACTCCTTTTAGTCACCTCTTACGACAGGCAGGAATACCTCAGGCCTATTCTAACCCCCGGACCCGCAGGGGAGTTTTTAGACAGTGTAAGAAGGGTGGACATGCAGATGCATAAACGGAACACCCATAGCCTAGTTTTGAATGGACAAGGGATCAGTACAAACGTCCGATCCCCTCCCCAGGAAGTACCACTGAGGACACACAGTACACTGAGGGACCAGGTGCAGCATGCAGCAAGGCAAGACACATGGGAGAACCATGAAAGTTTCCCATCAAGTGCGAGCCCGAGGAATTCCATTGTTCCAGTGAACGGATGAGCAACAGGCCCAAGATGTAAAGATGGTGGAAAAAACCCAATGCGCTACTACAAATTCATACAAACGGATTTGTTAGTGGAAAATCAAAAGCCATTGTCAATGTGCCATAAGTAAGACGATTGAAACATCGCTGAAGATGCCTCTGAAGGCAATAAATCACAAAATCATTACTGAAACAGGAGCCAGAGATGCCTGGTGGGAGACAAGCCATTATAGAGTTAATGGCTATAGCAAAAAAGGATGACACTCAGGATGGAGCCCTGAGGCACTTCAATTTCCTGGTTAAAAGCGTCCAACAAGGCAGAAACCACAGTTACATTGAGAACTCTGTCTTGTAAAAATTCCTGAAGGAAATGGGGCAAGCAGCCTCTGAAGCTCTTCGTATGGAGAGTATGAAGGATACCCGTCCTCCAGCAGGTGTTATAAGTTTTCTCCAAATCAAAAAACACATCCCACAGTCTGGTACTTCTGCAGAAAACCATTCACGACATGGATTGACAAAGTCATGAGATGGTCAACTGCCGAACGGCAGGCTAGGAATCCACACTGTGCAGTAGTTAGTAACTGCGAGACTCAAGCCATCATACCAGCCGGGCATTAATCATACATTCCATCAGCTTGCAAACACAGCTGGTGAGAGAAATGGGGCAGTCGCTGGAAATCTGCTCAGATGTCATTGTATGTATGGAGGAGAAAATGCCTTACCCACAAGAGAAAGGTACTGCAACATCTGAATGTGAACATCGTCCAGCCCGGGATGAAGCAAGAGTGTGATCTAGCTCCCTCACAGTGAAGGTGGCAGGATTCACAATTATGAAAGGAGAAGGGTATCACCCGAGCCGTCTCCACTCATTTCAGATGGAAGACGGCAGGGCAATAGTCGGTAAAGCTCAAAATCTCCAGAAAATAGCGACCTAAGGTGTTGGAAACAGCTGTGGGGTCCAAGACGACACCATCTGCTACTGTTAGGCCGGAAATTGGGGAATGGACCTAGGTCCAAGAGAGAAAACAAGTAAATGGAATCTAGCTAGTATTTTTGCTGTCCCGAAGAAGCCGACGACACTGTGCCCCCGACTGTTTACGGCACCATTTTCACTGACGATTTTGCTCAAAATGGCTCTGAGCACTATGGGACTTAACTACTGTGGTCATCAGTCCCCTAGAACTTAGAACTACTTAAACCTAACTAACCTAAGGACATCACACACATCCATGCCCGAGGCAGGATTCGAACCTGCGACCGTAGCAGTCGCGCTGTTTCGGACTGCGTGCCTAGAACCGCTAGACCACCGCGGCCGGCGACGATTTTGCCATCAATTGTTATTCTCCATGGACTTGTCCGCTTGAGCAGTGTCTTCAGCACTGTCTCGATCTTATTTACTCATGGAACATCGACAATGGCTTTCAGTTTTCCACTGACAAAACAGTTTGTATGAATTTCTGGTGGCACAACGAGTTTCTTCCACCATCTTTATATCTTGGGCCTGTTGCTCTTCCGTTCGTTGAAACTATGAAATTACTAGGACTTGTGCTCCATTGGAAACTTTCTTGGTCCTCCCATGTGTCTTACCTGACCGCCTGCTGTACCCTGTCCCTCAGTATACTGTGTGTTCTCTGTGGTACTTCCTGGGGAACGGATTGGACCACCCTCCTCTGCTTGTACCGGTCCCTTGTCCATTTCAAACTAGACTATGGGTCTTTTGTTTGCGCATCTGCACGTCCGTCCATCTTATGCTGTCTGAGTACAATCCATCACTGTGGCATCCATTTGGCCACTGGCGCCTTTTACACTATCCTGGTTGAGAGTCTTTATGCTGAAACTGCCAAACTACCACTGTCATTCCGACATCATGTTCTCCTCAGCTGATATGCATGCTGTTTGTCTGCCATACCTGGCCACTCATCCTATGCCTCCTCCAATAACTCCTTTGACCACCTGCATGGGGCATGCCCCTCTTCTCTAATACCTCCTGGAGTTTGCTTTCGGCTAATGCACAGCAGCTTAACTTCATGCTACCTGCTACTTTTTCTTTGGGTGTGAACCCTTCACCACCTTGGCTTCGTGCAGTGGTCTGTGTTCACCTTTTACTTCATTGGATTCCTAAGGACTTGCTCTGTCCCCATAAGTTTCTTGATATTCGCACGGAACTTCATGGTAGTACCTTGGTGTACACTGATGGCTCTCTGACTGACCACGATATTGGGTATGCCTTCATCACTGGCACTAAACATTTTTGATATCAGCTTTCAGAACACTACTCAGTATTTACAGCAGAGCTGGCCCTATATATATATTAAATATGTCTGCTTGAGTCTGTATATGTGTGGATGTATATGCGTGTGTGTGCGAGTGTATACCTGTCCTTTTTTCCCCCTAAGGTAAGTCTTTCCGCTCCCGGGATTGGAATGACTCCTTGCCCTCTCCCTTAAAACCCACATCCTTTCGTCTTTCCCTCTCCTTCCCTCTTTCCTGATGAGGCAACAGTTTGTTGCGAAAGCTTGAATTTTATGTGTATGTTTGTGTTTGTTTGTGTGTGTATCGACCTGCCAGCGCTTTCGTTTGGTAAGTCACATCATCTTTTAGGGCACAAAACTGCTACAGTCATAAGCACCCATTCTGCGGCTTAGTGAAGGGTAAAAAACCGTATGTCAAATCAGCAGCAATGGGAGCAAAACTCAAGTAGGAGGGAAACTAAAAACGGAAGGAAATCTTAGAAAACTGCTATTGGCGGGAGTTGTTTTCTCCAAAAGAAAGCTTCAAATGACCGATGTCTTCTCACTGACACTGATAAACTTAAGGATGCGATAAGGTGAGCGTGCATCATAAGTGAAAGGTGTCTCACCGTCCACAACTGAGAGCAGTGGGGACAAAATGGGGGATGATCGCCACTTAAAAGATGTCAGTGGCTAAAAGACAGTGCCCAATCCGGAGTCTAGTTAAAATTACCTCCTCCCAACAGCAAGGCTGGGAGGAAGAGGTCCAAGCGCAGGGAATAGGTTTTATGTCCCATAATTTATTATCCTGAAGTGCAGACCAATGTGTGTGCCATAAAAGAGCAACACGATGACACAAAATGCTCTGTAGATCGGCAAAGGGAACCGTGTGAACAGTGGGCCGAGGAAGAGAGACAGCAGCCTTTGCCAATATATTGGCTGCCTCATTTCCGCAGATACCAACATGCACTGGGATCCAGAGAAATGCCACAGTGAGAGGATGGGGGGTGGACAATCACCCTCATGGGCATCCCTGCCACAGGTAACGCATTTGGCCACATTGGAACATGACTGGGTGGTATGATTAAACCTCTGACACCGATAGCAACATGTAGGGTTGGGGATGTACGGGTGAAGTGAAATTACCTCATATCCCATTTTAATGTTCGATGGAAGTTGAACTCTGTCAAACATCAAGAAGAGAGTGTGGGTTGGTACCAATTCCTTTTCAACTCTTTTCATTACTCGATATACTACCATTACTCCCTGATCAGACAGGTAATTTTGAATGTCCTCATTTGATAATCCGTCAAGTGATCGGGTATAAACCACTCCACGCGATGAGTTTAATGTATGGTGTGCTTCCACCCGGACAGGAAAGGTGTGTAGCAGTGTAGTTCGAAGCAATTTGTGTGCTTGGAGGGCACTGTCTGTTTCTAACCACAAGGTCCCAATTGCATAACTGGGAACAAGACTTTACAGGACACCTTTCTGAATAATGAAAGGGTTTACTGTTGAGAAGTCTTGACCTTCACAAGATCAAGAAACAACTAGGAACTTTCTCAGTGAGGGAAGAGTTTTCTGTGGCTGAGACTCACTAGCTTTCTTTTGTAGAGGTGGAAGAAACCATTGCGAAAGTATCACCCATGATTACTGGCGTCTCTGATGGCGCAGTCCTTCCAAGTGGGGGCCCTCTCTGAGGGCACTCCCACCTTAGGTTATTGTCCACACCTCAGATCACACCTTCCGAAGAACTGACAGAGGGTCCAATGGGCACGTTCGGAAGGTACCAGCTCGGCTAATCGCCCCTCCCTGGGCCTGACCTTTACCAGGGGGGTACGTACATGTCCTACTTGTCTACCCGGGATGGGGAATTACGCATTACCCCATCACTGGCTACACGTGAGAACACATTGGTCGGCCTTCAGACACCCACAGGGAGGAAAGAAACAGGAAGGGAGGAACAAAGAAAAAGGATAGAAGAGAAGAATTCTCAAAAGCCCAAGTGGAGAAGAAGATAAAGAGGAGAATCATGGAAAAGAAAAGGACAAAGTAGGGACAGAGACTTTCCATTATAGAGATGAAAGAAGAGAAACCACGTCATAGAATTACAAGCGTCCGTCTCCAGATGTAAATGTGAAACATACTTCCAAAGAGAGGGAGAAGGGGAAGAGGAAGGGAAGGGGCGGGGCGGGGTGGGGGGAGGATGCAGAAAGGGAAAGTATGCAGCCCAGAAAGGAAAAAGAGCTACACTAGCTCAGGGTCCCGTGCTTGCCACACACACATCCACAAAACAGTTGTGGACCCCCTGGGTGGGTCAGAGCCTCTTGCGTGCTGCACACCATCCATCCCTTAGTGCAGTGGGTCCAGGAACGCTTTCACTTCCTCACTTTTGATGGGGCCAATGTGATGTTTATGCAGGTTTCTTGTCACGTCAGTCTGATGGGAAATGAGGCTGCTGTTACTGCTGCCAAGGCTGCAGTCCTCCTATCTTGACTAGCTAGTTCTTCCATTCCTTCTGATGATCTCCTTATTGCCATCTGTCAGCAAGTCGTGTCACTTTGGTAAGACCATTGGTCTTCCCTTCATGCGAACAAGATCCGGGGAATTAAAACTCTCCCAGCAGCTTGGCCGACCTCCTCTTGGTCATCTCACCATGATAAGATCATTTTAGCTAGGTTGCATGTTGGGCATTGTCTTTTTAACCATCACCATTTGTTAAGTGGAATCCCTCACCACTGTATGCTCATTGTCATCAAACTTTTATGGTTCGCCATTTCTGGATGGAATGTCCCTATTTTTTAACCACCTATGTTCTACTGTATGTTTGCTGTCTGAATTATCGGCCATTTTAGTGAGCAGCGAGAGAGCTGTCAACCGTGTTTTACTTTTTATTTGTTGTAGCAGTATGGCGAAGGACATTTAATCTTTAGTTCAGGACCTCCATATTTTATGGCTGTTTCTCCAAGGGAATGGCTGTCCATCAATTGGGCTTGTAGTCGCATTTAACTCCTTTTTCCTCTTCTGAGATGGGCGTGTATGACAGTTGTTTTAGCACCTTAAAACAAAACAAAACAATCATTATTACTCCTCATTGTGATCTAATTGCGTAAGGCACTTAATGCACACTTTGCTGATCCTTCCTTCATTGCTTTCTTAGATTTAGTGCCCTCTACTGGCGGTGATGTCAGCATCTGCAGCGGAGCATCACAGTTCCCTTAAATGGCTTAACATGTCCAACGCGAACAATGAGGGGGTCTTTGTTGGTAATTACAACTTTACATTAATGAGTGAATTCATTTTTATGATCTGCTATGGTCCGTGGTGTTGTCAGGAATTTCTTTGCTTTGTCCTTAGGTGAGCAGGGATTCGTCACTAAGACCCACTGGCCAACTCCAAACTGCAGTAATTGGCCAATATGTCATCCTGCTTGCTCTTGACGGTCGAGTGCTTCTGTGTTTGCTTTCTTTAACTTCTTACAAACATCATGTAACGTCTTTGCAAACTTCGTAACTGATTCCCAGTTTTTCCAATTTTAGGCTTAATCACCTCAAAAAGAGAAGGCAGGTTTGTACCATATATTACCTCACATGGTGATAGACCAACACTACACTGGACATCAGAACTGTAAGCTGACATGACATATGGAAGGTAAATGTACCAATCATTGTGATGGAAGTTCACAACAACTACTCAACATCTTACCAACGGTACAGTGAATGTATTCTGTTTTCCTGATAGTCTGAGGGAGCCAAGGGCTAGTCCTGAGCTTGTGAGTGCTTAATCATACTGGATATAAAATTAGTGCCCTGACATCGAAATAAGTGTCCAAGGAATAGAAAAGCAACTGGAATCACTTGACAGAGGAAACTCCACTGGACCTGACGGGATACCAATTCGATTCTACACAGAGTACGCGAAAGAACTTGCCCCCCTTCTAACAGCCATGTACCGCAAGTCTCTAGAGGAATGGAAGGTTCCAAATGACTGGAAAAGAGCACAGGTAGTCCCAGACTTCAAGAAGGGTCGTCGAGCAGATGCGCAAAACTATAGACCTATATCTCTGACGTCGATCTGCTGTAGAATTTTAGAACATGTTTTTTGCTCGCGTATCATGTCGGTTTTGGAAACCCAGAATCTACTCTGTAGGAATCAACATGGATTCCGGAAACAGCGATCGTGTGAGACCCAACTCGCTTTATTTGTTCATGAGACCCAGAAAATATTAGACACAGGCTCCCAGGTAGATGCTATTTTCCTTCACTTCTGGAAGGCGTTCGATACAGTTCCGCACTGTCGCCTGATAAACAAAGTAAGAGCCTACGGAATATCAGACCAGCTGTGTGGCTGGATTGAAGAGTTTTTAGCAAACAGAACACAGCATGCTGTTATCAATGGAGAGACGTCTACAGACGTTAAAGTAACCTCTGGCGTACCACAGGGGAGTGTTATGGGACCACTGCTTTTCACAATATATATAAATGACCTAGTAGATAGTGTCGGAAGTTCCATGCGGCTTTTCGCAGATGATGCTGTAGTATACAGAGAAGTTGCAGCATTAGAAAATTGTAGCGAAATACAGGAAGATCTGCAGCGGATAGGCACTTGGTGCAGGGAGTGGCAACATAGACAAATGTAATGTATTGCGAATACATAGAAAGAAGGATGCTTTGTTGTATGATTATATGATAGCGGAACAAACACCGGTAGCAGTTACTTCTGTAACATATCTGGGACTACGCATGCTGAACGATTTGAAGTGGAATGATCATATAAAATTAATTGTTGGAAAGGCGGGTACCAGGTTGAGATTCATTGGGAGAGTCCTTAGAAAATGTAGCCCATCAACAAAGGAGGTGGCTTACAAAACACTCGTTCAACCTATACTTGAGTATTGCTCATCAGTGTGGGATCCGTACCAGATCGGGTTGACGGAGGAGATAGAGAAGATCCAAAGAAGAGTGGCGCATTTCGTCACAGGGTTATTTGGTAACCGTGATAGTGTTACGCAGACGTTTTGCAAACTCAAGTGGCAGACTCTGCAAGAGAGGCGCTCTGCATCGCGCTGTAGCTTGCTCGCCAGGTTTCGAGAGGGTGCATTTCTGGATGAGGTATCGAATATATTGCTTCCCCCTACTTATATCTCATGCGGAGATCACGAATGTAAAATTAGAGAGATTCGAGTGCGCACAGAGGCTTTCAGACAGTCGTTCTTCCCGCGAACCATACGCGACTGGAACAGAAAAGGGAGGTAATGACAGTGGCACGTAAAGTGCCCTCCGCCACCCACTGTTGGGTGGTTTGCGGAGTATAAATGTAGATGTAGATCTGTAATTATTGTATCAGGAACACTAAACTTCAGCAACCAGCTTTTCACCATTGTCTTTGCCACTGCACTTGCTTTAAAATGCATACTGCAACAGTTATGAGCTTTCTTCATCTTTGATTCTATGAAACATGCTTTCCATATTTTGGGATGAGGTAGAATGGACCACAACAAGAAAAAATTGTCAGGTAAATGTGGACTCTAAAATGCATATCTTTAATAGCTTTGCTACTGTGAAAGACATCTTTTCTACTGAACAAGGGTTCATAGCTCTTAAGGTATGCATTTTAGAGTCTATGTTTACTACACAATTTTTTCTTGGTTTGGTCTATACTACCCCCTACCAAAATATGGAAAGCAAAGAGCTCACGGTAGAAGAGATTTGGTTCACAGTATCGAATATGAGGTGGTCGTAGCTCTTACGACATGCGTTTTAGAGTCCATCTTTACCAGATTTTTTTGCTTCGAGTGATCGTTCCTTTAATATCACTGGATATAGACCATTCGTAATGAAATACCATGTATAAGGTCATATGATAGTCGTTAATCATGTCAAGCGCAGTTGGCACCACACTGGGGCTGTATTTCATTTTCCTACACAACAGGCCATAGTGCTTTGCGGACTGCAGCTGTGCCCTAAATACTTTAAATCAAATCTTCCTTCTTGGGCTCTCAGAATTCTGTTTTTCTTTCCTGATTGGTGTATGACTTCATAGTTGAATTCACTTGATTTCAGAGCACAATATGTTGACATACTTGCGAGCCTCTTGTGGTCCCAGCAATCACTTCACAAATTTGAACTTTTTCGTGTACAAATAACAATGGAAATACGTAATAGCATAAATAACAGCCAACATTTCCATCTCTGTGGTTGAATAGTTCTGTTCTGCTTATTCATCTGTGTCAATGCATATTCTTCCAAGTGTTTGTTGCCATCTACATCGTAACTGGGAATACATTCAATCACCTGACTGCTCATGTCACACAACAGAATAAATTCTCACTCATAGTTTGGGAACACTGGTACCAGGTTCGTTGTCAATGCTCCCTTCAATTTTTCAAATGCTGTCTGAAAGTTGACTACGGAAATTCCACATCGTTTTTCAACAAATGATTCAACAGCTTAGCAATTTTGGCAAACTTCTCAACAAATTCCCTATAGTAATTACAGAGTCCTAAAAATGATTTAAAATGCTTTGTTGTTTGTGGTGGTAAGAAAACAATTTCTGCAGAAGTTAACCAATTTGTCTTTTTTCTTTCTTTGTTGTGGGGTTTTAGGGCACAAAACATCTAAGGACATGGGCACCCAGTAGAGAACCACAGAATGCTGGGACCGCAAGGGTAAAATATCGTTGCGAGGTGAAAAAAAAAACTAAAACATCAAGACGTTACGGAAGAGTATCTGAAAGACATCGACAAGACACCGGAGTCACCAGGTCGAAATCAAATCTCTTGTCATATTACTGCTTTTTAAAAAACTTAAAAAGCAAGCCACAGCTCGCACGTCATCTACCAAAATGTCTGGCAAAGCGGTGGTAGCGCAACCCTGAGATGTACGTGGCTAAAATATGGGCAGAGGACCAGGAAATGTCTGACCGTTAATGGCTGGCTACAGAAAGGACAGCTGGTTGCAGGGTCACCACTCAACAAAGATGGACTCCAAAACGCATGTCTTAAGAGCTATGAACACCTCATATTCGATACTGTGAACCAAATCTCTTCTAACATGAGCTCTTTGCTTTCCATATTTTGGTAGGGGGTAGCATGGACCAAACCAAAAAAAAATTGTGTAGTAAACATAGGCTCTAAAATTCATACCTTAAGAGCTGTGAACCCTTGTTCAGTAGAAAAGATGTCTTTCACAGTAGCAAAGCTATTAAAGATGTGCAATTTAGAGTCCACGTTTATCTGACAATTTTTTTCTTGTTGTGGCCCGTTCTACCATCATTGTACAAAAATATGCTATCGGCAAGTTGTGAGCGATAGGTCAGCTGGGGAGTCAAATTCTTCGGGAACAAACTGAGGTGAAAATGGAAACAAACCTGTGTCTGAAGCCAAGGTGGTGAAGGGCTCTCCCCCATTCGGAAAGTGGCAGTAAGTGTGAACTGCAGCTGCTGAAGCAGGTGACGAAAGCTGTCACCGGGAGGCCACAGAAAAGAAACATATATCTCGTACTGGCGGTCAAGAAAAGGTCAAAGGTTGGGTGGCCCGGCAGCATGGAAGAAAGCCGATACGCATACCTACCGAGTATGATGTCATGCTGGTATGACAGTGGTAGTTCACCAGCTTCTGTGTAGAGACTTTCAACAGAGCTAGTACAGAAGGCACCGGCGGAAAGACAGATCCCCGAATGGTGTATTCGGACGGCCTAAGATAGAAGGCCGTGCAGGGGAGTAGACAATGCATCCATAATCCAACTTGGAGTGGACAAGAGATTGATAGAGGCGGAGAGGGGCAGTCCGGTCAGCTCCCCAAGAGTTACCACTCAATACATGAAGGACATTGAGGGATCGGGTGGAGCGTGAGGCCAGGTCGGACATGTGGGGAGACCAACTGAGTTTCCTATCGAACATAAGCCCTAAGAACTTTATTGCATCCACGAACGGGAGAGCATTTTGGCCAAGTCACAAGGACGGTGGAAGAAACGCCTTGTTCCACCAGAAGTTGACGCAAATGGATTTGGTAGTAGAAAAGCGGAAACCATTTATGACACTCCACAAATAGAGATGGTCCAGACAACACTGAAGACAGCATTGCAGGAGACACATCCACTGGGAGCTGCAACAGATAGCAAAGTCTTCAACAAAAAGAGCCAAAAATGCCAGCTGGAAGGCAGTCCATAATAGGATTGATGGCTACGGCGAAGAGGACGACACTCAGTAAGGAGCCCTGAGGCACCCTGTTACTTGTGAAAAGGTGTGAGATAAGGAGGAACCTACACATACCCGTTAAAAATTCCAAGATGAAAGTGGGAAGACGACCACAGAGGCTCCATGTGTGCATAGTACGTAGAACGTAGAATGCCTGTCTGGCAACACGTATCATAGGCTTTCTCCAAATCAAAGAAAACGGCCACTGTTTATCGCTTCTGCAGAAAATTATTCATGATGAACATCAACAGGGTGACGAGATGATCAACCACTGAGCACCGCTTTCGGAACCCACACTGAACATTAGTGAGAAGATGGTGTGACTAGAGCCACCACACTAATCGACCATTTATCATGGGTTCCATCACCTTACAAATGCTGCTGCTAAGGGAAATTGGACGATAGCTGGAAGGAAGAGATTTTATCTCTACCGGGCTTAGGTAGGGGAACAATAGTAGCTCCATGCCAAAGCGTGGGAAATACACTGTCAGTCAAAATACAGTTGTAGGTATTCAGGAGAAAGCGTTTTCCCGCAGGAGGAAGATTCTGCAGCATGAGGACGTGGATTGTATCGGGCCCAGGAGCAGAAGACCAGGATGAGGAGAGAACACGCTCAAGCTCCCTCATAGTAAAAGGAGTATTGTAGCATTCTCGATTCAAAGAGAGAAAAGAGGTTGCACGAGCCTCCTCCGCCTGTTTCCGAGGAAGGCAGGCAGGATGGTAGTGGGTGGAGCTAGAAACCTCCGCAAAGTACTGGCCCAAAGCACTGGATATATCGACAGGGTCGACTATGACGTTTCGCGCCACAGTCAGACCAGGAATCAGGGAGGGGGTGGTAGTCCCGAAAAGCCAGTGCAGGACACCCCAAGTAAAGTAAAGTAAATCTGTTGAACGAGCTGGTGAAGGAAACCCAGCATGCCTTCCTGCTTTCCTTAATAGTGCAACGGCACTGTGCACGTAGTTGCTTGTAGCGGATGCAGTTCGTTAACATAGGACGACAGTGAAAGACACGAAGCGCATGTCGTCGGACATGAATCGCATTGCCGCACTCCACAATCCACCAAGGGACCCGGACCCTATGGAGAGAAGTAGTAGTATGAGGGCTAGAGGATTTGGCAGCTGAGAGAATAACATCCATGAGGTGCTCGACCTGATAATCACAGCTGGAATTGGCCGTTTGTCAAAGACTGCCAAGGAGAAATATAACCTCCAGTCAGCAAGAGAGAATTACCAATGAACGGGCAGCTGTGGTGGGGTATGAGTGTACAGGCGAGTCACACAAGGGAAGTGGTCACTCGATTAAGTATCGGAAAGAGCACACCACTTGAGAAGTCGAGCGAGCTGGGCACAGCAGATCGAAAGGTCTAAGTGGGAATAAGTGTGCGTGAAATCAGGGAGAAACGTGACTTTGCAAGCGTTAAGGCACACAAGATTAAGATGATTAAGAAGAACTGCCAAAAAAAGAACCTCTCGGGCAGGCGACAGGCAAGCCACAAAGAGGATGATGGGCACTGGTGTCAACGAGGAGTAGAAAGGGTGGAGGAAGCTGAGCAACAAGCTACATCAGGTCTGCCCTAGTGACAGCAGAAAACGAAGGGATGTAAATAGTGCAGAGGAAAAAGGTAAATTCGGGAAGGAAAACTCGGACAGCAACTGCTTGCAGGTGGGTGTGCAATGGGATAGGATGATGACAAACATCATCTCGTAGAAGCAGCATGACCCCAACTACAAGCGAACATTGCGATCGCAGGAGCAGCTGGAGGTACACCCTGTTAGACTGAAGGCCATGGATATTTCATTGTAAAAGGGCCGTAAAATTTAGGAAAACTGGAGAATGAAGCAGAAACACTCACCTCGACGGCCGCTTAGGGTGAGCCGTCGAGGGAGGATGGCCACTGGAATCCACGGGTGGAGGATCTTTGTCCATCAATTCAGCAGGATCAATGGAGCTTCCCCGGTGTCGATCAGTTGAAAAGGGCTGACGAGTCAAAGAGGGGGAAGACTGTTTGCCTTTAGATGATTGTTTTAGCTTTTGGCAATTGGCAGAATGGCCAGACGGCTGCAAACTCGAAATACGCAAGAAATCTTCCTGGGAATATTCCTTTATGAATTGACGGTTCACTGGCTGCATTGCAACTGTCTTCGTCGGTGAGGGTGAAGAACGGGTAGCAGAATCCGCAGCCAGGGAAGCGGGAGATGGAGTGTCAGCTTGAAGGCCACCATCGAACTGAACTGTAAGTTACAAGTTTGCGTAGCCATGTTTTTCGTGGGATGGGGAGAGGCTAACACGGTGCTGTAGCTTCCAGACAAAGGGACAGTCGATTTACGGCTTGCCGACAGTTTCCGGGCAACAGGAAAAGGTACCTTCTCCTTCACCCTTATCACCTGAACAGCCCGCTTGTCTTGATAGATGGGACAAGACAAGAAGAAGCAGCATGGTCTCCATGACAATTAACGCAGTGGGGGGAAGGAGGTGGACAGGTGCCTTCGTGTGCATCCCTGCTGCAAGTGACACATTTGGCTGCATTTCTACATGACGTTCTGGTATGATTGAACTGGTGGCATTTATAACATCTGAACGGATTGGGAATTTACAGGCGCACGGGGCCTGCATTTATCTTGGTAGGAAGCGTTAACTGAACTAAAGTCAGGAACAATGTGCGAGGCAGCTTCCTTTTTCATAACTCGATGAACAGCATTAACACCCTGATCCGATAGATAATTAGTTATTTCACACTCTGTCAAACTATCCAACAGCCAGTTGTAGATAACACCACGGGACGAGTTAAGTGTCCTTGTGAGCCTCCACTTTTAAACGATATTTGTGGATGATTTGGGCCTTGAATAGTTTCTGGGCCTGGAGAGCACAATCAATTTCCAAAAGCAGAGTACCACTGCGGAGTCGAGAGCATGACTTCACCGGGCCGGTGATGCCATCAACGCCTTTCTGTATAACAAAGGGGTTTTCAGTAGTAAAAGTCTGGTTTTCGTCTAAACGTGAGACCACTAGATATCGAGGCGCAACAGGAAGAGACATTGAGGCAGGAGCCTCATTCCACTTTCGTTTACGGGAAACACTCAGAGAAAGAGAAGGAAAGTCAGTCATTGGGAGAAAGTCGCCCACGATTGCCAGCGTCTCCGATTGTGCGCTCCTTCCAGCCAGGGGCCCTCCAAAGGGGAACTCCCCGCCTCAGGTGATTGTCCTCACCTCAGGTCACACCTCCCGAACGACAGACAGAGGGACCAATCGGCAGAGGAGGAAGGTAACAGCTCAAGCAATCACCCCTCCCTGGGCGTGGCCTGTACTAGGGGGTACATGGGGGGCCTATATTCCAACTCAGGGCTGGGAATTACCAATTACTCAGTCTCTTGCAATGCAACAAACGCATGGGTGGCCATCAGGCACACACAGGGAGGAGAAAAAAAGATATGAAGGAAAGGAGGAAAGAAAGAATGGCCCCCAACACCGCAGCAGAGGAAAAAGAGAGGGGCACGCGAAAGAGGGGCACGCGAAAGAGGGGCACGCGAAAGAGGGGCACGCGAAAGAGGGGCACGCGAAAGAGGGGCACGCGAAAGAGGGGCACGCGAAAGAGGGGCACGCGAAAGAGGGGCACGCGAAAGAGGGGCACGCGAAAGAGGGGCACGCGAAAGAGCGGCACACGGAAAGAGCAGTCATAACATTCAAGATCCCAGCATAACTGGCAGGCAACCAACCTTTCAACCAGTTTGCAGAGACCATCGGTCCATCTAAACAGATAGTAACTATCAATGGAAATTGGATTTTGATCAGCTTAATGATGGAACAATGACACTAACTTGCCACTGTGAAGGGAAGACACCATTGAGCCAAATACAGCTTAATATCCTGAGAAAAGGCAGCAGTTGAGTAACAGTCAGACTTGTATCAGTGAAAGGTTCATTACATAATTCGGCATGCCAAGATGTGAACAATAAGGGGATGTTTTCATTTCGTCGCTTACGCATCTTGAAAGCAGTCGCATAAGAAGAGGTCACCACCATCGTCATGAAGGGGGACGGAAAGTTGTAAATCTTTGGCAGTCCAGTCAACTACAGAGCTTGGCCCACACCTGAGGTACAGAGGCATACGTTCCCAGGAAGGAGACTTAGCACTCCTAGAATTTCTTACTATTGTGTTTAATTAGATAGTAAGCCTTAGCACGAAGTCACTTAAAGGTGATACAGATCGTCTGCGAAAGATGTTGCTAGAAATGTTGCAACATACTTTGGCAATCCTGAACAGCTATTGAAATGTCTTTAGTCCACCATGGCACCAGTCGGTGATGGAGGGTACCCGTAAAATGGGGAACAGCAGCTCTAGCAGCATGGGTGATCGCATCAGAGATCTTGCACATCCTCATCAATGCAGTCTAATAGAGAGGGGGCGAAGTTAACAGTATAGTTATACATCTGCCAGTTGGCTCTTCAAAGCAGCCGCTGTGGTAGTCAATCTATCTGGCAGTATCATGTAGTGACCAACACAGAAAAGTCATGAGATTGGGGGAAGAGATGGTAGATCGACAGGCGAAAAGATGTCATGGGGGCACAGAAGTGGGTTCACTGTCGACGCACAGTTCACGGTCAATAAGAAGTTGGTCAGTCAGAAGACTCCTACCAGAAGAAGTGGTATGCCCGTAAAGGAGGTAGTGTTGATTGAAGTACCCAAGTAGAATAAGAAATTGGGAAAGTTGCTGCAACAAGGTGGTCATACTCACTGAAATATCAGTACACTGGAAATCACCCCTTTTTAATCTGGCTGTTTAACTTACAGAATAGAGCACAAAGCTATAGAGGAGGACAAACTCGCAAATGGGATAGGAAATATCAATTATACTATTAAAGATATATTATTGCATAAATAAATTAATTTATGAGGCATGTCCGGAATGTAAGTATTGTTTTGGGGGAAAAATAAAAAACCTCATAAAACATTTTTTCAAACTAAAATTTATTTTTACAAGAAAGATCATTTCTTAGACTATTTTTCTACATAGTTGCCACCATTGTTCAGACATTTGTCATAGAGGGAAACCAACTTTTCTATGTCCAGTTCATAGAAAGATGTTGCCAGTGAAGACAGCCAATGATGAACAGAGTTTTTTCTGAGTATCAACGCTGTCAAAGCACCTTCCTCCAAACTTGAGCTTTACATTCAAGAACAAATGATAGCCAGAAGGTGCAAAGTCAGGGCTGTACAGTAAGGTGATCGAACCGCTCCCAACCGAATTTCTGAACAAGGTTTTGTGTGAAACCAGCAGAATGGGGACATGCATTTAATGAAGCAACACAATGCCTGGACTGAGCATTCCATGCCTTTTGTTTTGAATTGCACGTCAAAGTTTCCTCCATGTTCCACAGTACTGAACTGCACTGAGGATTTCACATCTGGGAAGGAACTCAACAAGCAGAAAACTATGCAAAAAATGGTTGGTTGGTTGATTGGGGTTGAAGGGACCAAACAGCAAGATTATCAGTCCCTTGTTTCAAATGTGGTCCATTGAGACAGACTGACATCTCAGAAAAGTCAAAAAAATAAAAGCTAAAAGGCTAAAAAACATAGAAGTGCAGTCGTGTTGTCAATGGTGAAAGCAAAATGAGGGAAGTCAAGAAGTGAGCAACTCTAAGGCTATGCTAGAGGCAGGAAATATTCCACCTCTGATGCAGTACAGGCAAGACCACCTGCTATTCAAAAGCGTTCAACTGCTAGAATGTAGAAGTGTGTATTGTAAAAGGAGACTAACCAATTCTAAAAAGTGATAAAAACAGAGTAAAAGGGAAAGAAAAGAGGATCTTGGCCAAGGAGGGGAGTCAGGGATCTCCAAACACAGCTTACAGTGGGAGACACCCCAACCCTCATCACCCTGCCCCTACTCCAGAGCGAGAGGAGGAGGAGGATATTAGTGTTTAACGTCCCGTCGACAACGAGGTCATTAGAGACGGAGCGCAAGCTCGGGTGAGGGAAGGATTGGGAAGGAAATCGGCCGTGCCCTTTCAAAGGAACCATCCCGGCATTTGCCTGAAGCGATTTAGGGAAATCACGGAAAACCTAAATCAGGATGGCCGGAGACGGGTTTGAACCGTCGTCCTCCCGAATGCGAGTCCAGTGTGCTAACCACTGTGCCATCTCGCTCGGTACTCCAGAGCGAGATTAAAAACCTTAAAACTGAGAATAAAAACCACTTTCATGGAGGAAACAGAGAACCAGTTCGACCATCCGCAAATCTTTTGCCAACATTAAAGGTAAAGTGTGGGGAAGTCTGTACTTAGTACACAGAGCGAAAAGAAGGGGGCATTCCACCAAAAGTGGGCTACTGACTGGAAGGCTCCACAATCACAAAGTGGGGGTGGCTCATTACGCAAAAGAAAACCATGGGTCAGCCTGGTATGGCCAATGTGGAGATGACACAGGGTGGTCTAGTCCTTTTGGGAGAGATGGAAGGAAAAACGCCACAGGACAGGTGTCACCTTAATTGCATGAAGTTTAATAGACAGGGAGGTAGCCTCCCAAGAGTTGGCCCATGATTGTGTGAAGTGGGATTTGATGTGAAGCCGTAAATCCGCCCCATGAGGGGTTACAGAGAAGGGGAGCATCAGTGACTGCTCACAGAGCTAAACAATCAGCAAGCTCATTACCTGGTATACCCACATGACCAGGGACCCAAAGGAAGTCACCGGAACAACAGCACAGTGAAGATAAGCGAGACAGTTGTGGATGGTCGAGACCAAGGGATGGCGGGAAAAACCCCGGTCAATAGCGAGAAGGCCACTCGAGTCCGTACATAGCAAAACACGGTGGAGTTGAAACTGTTTAATAAAGGTAAGGGCCTGGGAAATTGCCATCAATTCCACAGTAAACACGGCACATGTAGTTGGCAGGAGATGATTTTCCATGCCAACGGAGGACGTGAAGGCATATCCCACACAATCAGCAGATTTAGAGCCATCAGTGTAAAAAACAACAGCACCCCAAAACTCCCATAAAATTTGGTCGAAAGCACAATGGAACACCATTAAAATCATGGCGAAGAGACGCAAGGCAGAGCCCAACTGGTAACCCGCCTGAGGGCGGGAATCAGGTGGGCAACGTCCTTGGTCTGGGAACAGAACAGGAAAGGAAGGATGAGTGGGGGAGGAACGGACAGCAATTCCATAAGAAACCAGAAGCTGGGACCACCAAACAGAAAGGGGGGAGATCCCAGCTTCAACCAGGAGACTATCAACAGGGCTAGTAGGGAAGGCACCAGTGGCCAAACGGATACCATGATGGTGGACGGGATCCAGAAAGCGCAGTGTGGAAGGAGCAGCTGAACCATAAACTTGAGAACCATAGTCCGAGCAAGACAGCACCAAGGCTCGATAAAGGCGGAGAAGGATGGAGCGGTCCGCACCCCAAGAGATGTGGGCAAGTAAGCGAAGGACATTGAGTTTACAAAAACATCCTGCCTTCAGAAGTCTAATATGAGGCAGTCAAGTGAGCTTGTTGTCGAAAAGAAGACCCAGCAAACGAAACTGTGGGACCACAGGTAATCATTATGCATCGAGGTAGAGCTCCAGATCGGGGTGGATCGTAGTACAGAGACAGAAGTGGACCATCTGCGATTTTAAAGGAGAGAATTGAAACCCGCGTGAGAGGGCCCATGCAGAGGCATGCCGTGTAGCTCCCTAGAGCTGCCACTCTGCAGAGGCCATCGAAGAGGAACTAACCCAAATGCAGAAATCATCCACATACAGAGCAGGGGTGACCAAAGGACCGACAGACACCACAAGTCCATTTATAGCAATGAGGAATAGAAGTACATTCAATACAGAACCCTGTGGGATGTCGTTCTCCTGGGTCTGTGGAGAACTGAAAATGGTACCAACCCGAACCCTGAACAACCGATGGAACAGGAACTGGCAGATAAAAATCTGGAGCGAGCCCTGAAGACCCCACTCGGCAGAAGTGTTACAGTGGTTGATAGGCAAACACAAAAGAAAGAAAACTGACTAGCTTTCAAAGTTATCCTTTGATGATCTAAAGTAACACGCACGCACATGCCTATGCCCCTACACGGTGGCGACAGGACTAACAGTGCAAATGCTATTTTTTGGCAGGTTGACTGGTTGTGGTGGGGCCACTATCAGGAGAGGTAGATGAAAGCGGGGAGAGGCACTGGGAGGTGGGTGGCTAGCAGCTCGCAGGGAGGCAGCCAGTTTGACAGTTAGGAATGCAGTAGGGACAGGCGACAGGTATATAGGTGGCATGATTGTATTGGCCAGTGGAAAGCGGCACATGCTGAAGGTGAACTGGGGATATGAACTGGAAGGGGTGACAGGATGGAGGAAAGGGAAACTGTTGGGAGGAGGGTGTAGGGACAGTGAGATATCGGATTGAGTCCAGGATGATTATGGGTGTGGACAATGTGTTGTAAAGGTAACTCCCACCCGCATAGTTTAGAGGAGTTGGTGGTGGAGGGAAGGCACCTGATGGCTCAATTTGTGAAGCAGCCATTGGATTTAAACATGCAGTGCTCAGCTGCATTTTGGCCACTAGGTGGTCAACTTTGTTCTTGACAACAGTATGGCGGTGGCCGTTCATCCTGGTGGACAGCTGATAGACAATCATACCAACATAAAGAGCTGAGCGGTGTTGAAATATGATATGGCTGCTTTTGCTGGTGGTCCGGTCTCTGATAGGGTAGGATAAGCCTGTGATAAGACTGGAGGAGGAGGTGCTGGGTGGGTGGATTTGGCAGGTCTTGTATCTTTGTCTGTCACAGGGATATTATCCCTGAGGCACATGGTTAGGACTAGAATGTTGTGTAGGTTTGATGGGCGATGAAACACCACTTTGAGAGGATTGTGGAAGGAAGGGGGGGGGGGGGAGGATCTTGGGTAGGATGAGATATAGTTAAAGCCTTGGCAAAGGAAATGGTTCAATTGTTCCAGTCTGGGGTATAATAGGTGACATTGGGGGCACTCCTTTGTAGCTGATTCTTGGGTGTGGTGGGAGGACTGGTTGCATGTGTCAATATGGCACAGAAATCCCTCTGTGGACTAGGTTTGGGGGGTATTGCCTGTCTGTGTAGGCCTTTGTGAGGCCTTCAGCACACTGGACACGGGAATTCTTGTCACTACAGGTATGTCATTCATATATGGCTAGGCTGTACAGCAGGCATTTTTTGCTGTGGAAAGGATGACAGCTGTCAAAATTCAGGCACTGCTGGGGGTCAGTGGGTTTCAAGCAGATAGAGGTGTGGATAGAGCCATCAGAGATGTGGAGGTCAACGTCCAGGAAGGCAGCATGTTGGGTACAGGAGGACCAAGTGAAGGGGATGGGAGAAAAGGTGTTGAGGTTGTGAAGGAATGATTATGAAGATATCAATGAACCTGAACCAGACTAGGGGTTGAGAGTTTTTGGAGGTAGGAAGGTTTCCTCTAGATAGCCCATAAAGAGGTTGGCATAGGAGGGTGTCATAAAGGTGCCCATGGTTGTGCCACTAAGTTGTTCGTTAACTTTCCCCTCAAAGGAAAAGTAGTTGTAGGTGCGACCCCAACCTGTCATCCCCTTCTAATTCATGTACCCATTTCACCTTCAGCATGTGCCGCTTCCCACCAGCTGCTACAATCAGGCCAGCCCATGTACTTGCCACCCCTCCCTCACACACTCCAAGCAGGCAAACTGGCCGCATCCCTCTGAGCCACTAGCCACCCATCACCAATCTCTCTCCTTGCCTCCCTACCCACTCCACCTGATACTACCCTGACAACAGCCAATTCGACTGCCAAAAAAGAGCACTTGCAGTCTTAGTCCAGACAGTACCCTGTAGGAGCATAGATTTGTGTGTGTGTGTGTGTGTGTGTGTGTGTGTGTGTGTGTGTGTGTGTGTGTGTGTGTGTGTGTGTGTGTTTTATGGTTCAACTGGCTCTGAGCACTATGGGACTTAAAATCTATGGTCATCAGTATTTAAATTCTACAAGAACTTTCCAATAACAGCTGATAGAATGTTTTGTTTCCTGGTAGCCTGAAGTAATACTAAATTTAAACTAAAACTTACGTAATTTCTTTTGGGAAAAAAAATTCAAACACTTGACATATTACTTTCGACTTGAGTAATATACAAGCATCCAAAAAGTGTTAATCCAAGATTACAGCAGAGCTTTGTGTTCACCTGCATCAATTCCAAATACCAGGGACTCAATACTCAAGAGAAATTGATAAGGCAGGTAACTGAGAAAGCAGTTCATTGTTCTGTTTTGTTTTGTTTTGTTTTAGGATGCAAAAAACAACTGAGGTCAGATGCACCCAAGTCAAAACTATAGGACGCAAACACAGAGACAAGGGAAACGAGTAGATGTCAGTCCCAATGGAAAGAATAGAAGAAATCTAAACAAGGCACATGGAAAAAGGACTAAAAAAATGCCATACAAAAGTGTAGATCCCAAACTAAAAATTAAATGGATTTCGCCATATTGCTTCTGTGGATAAAAAGTAAAATGTGGGCAACAGCCTGCACATCATTTGCTAAAACAGCTGATAAATTACACGGCAAACCCAAGATGGAACGTAAATTAGTAAAAAAAGGGCATTCCAGCAGGTAGTGGCAGACAGTTAAAATTTGGGCACAATGTGTACACAGTGGTGGGGCAGCGCCACTGAGCAAATGACGATGGCTAAAAAAGGCAGTGCCCAATATGCAGCCAAGTTAAAATAATCTCCTCTCAGTTGGAGGGCCAAGAGGAGGTCGTCCAAGGTGCTGGGAGAGGCTTAATATGCAAGCTTATTCCCATGAAGGGGGGACCATTGGCAATGCCAAAGGGACACCACCTCCTGACAGATGGCAACGCAGAGATCATCGGAGGGAATAGAGGTACTCACGGGCTGACGTAAGAGGACTGCAGCCTCGTTTCCTGGCAGACCAACATGACCAGGGACCCACAGAAACATGACATTGGCTCCACCAAGAGTGAGCAAGTGACAGTTTTCCTGTACCCACTGCACTAAGGGATGAGCAGTGTACAGAGCAGAGAGACTTTGAAGGGCACTGAGTGACTCAGAGCAGAGGACACAGTTGGGAAGGCTGTGTCGCCGGATGTACTCTGTGGCCTGATACAAGGAGAGAAGCTCAGCTGTAAATACTGAGGAGTTAGCCAGAACCCGATATCGAAAGACATAGGTGCCAATGACGAATGCACACCCAACCCCATGGTCTGTCCAAGAGCCATCAGTGTATACAAAGGTACTATCACTAGGTTCCATGCAAAGGTCGTGAAACTGAAGGCGATAGACCAAGGCTGGAGTAGTGTCCTTAGGAAGCAAATGAAGGCTCAGGTTAACATTGGCTGCTTCACGAATCCCAGGTGGTGAAGGGTTCACACCCAAAGGGAAAGTTGCAGGTAGCGTGAAGTTAAGCCACCGGTAGCAAGTGGCAAAAACTGACTCCAGGAGGCAACAGAGAAGAGGGACGAGCCCCATACTGACGATCAAAGGAGGAAGTATAGGAAGGGTGGCCACGCATGGCAGACGAACGGCATGCATACCTGCTGAGGAGAAAGTCACGGCGGTACGACAGTGGTAGTTCAGCAGCTTCAGCATACAGACTCTCAACCGGGCTGGTGTAAAATATGCCTGTCGCCAAACGGATGCCACGATGATGGATAGTGTAGAGACAGCGTAAAAGGGATGGGCATGCTGGGTGCATAAACAAAGCACCCACAGGTGAGTTTCAAATGGACAAGGAACCGGTACAAATGAAGGAGGGTGGTTCGATCGGCACCCCAAGAAGTACAATTGAGGACACTTAGGTCATTGAGGGACTGTGTACAGCGGGCTGACAGGTAAGATCCATGGGAGGATCAAGCGAGTTTTGTATCAAGCATTAGCCCAAGGAATTTCGTAGTGCCAACAAACGGAAGGGCAACAGGCCCAAGATGTAGAGATGTGGGGGTAACCATTTTCACTGCCAGAAATTTAGACGGTTTTGTAAGTGGAAAAGCGAAAGCCATCGGCGATGCTCCAGGAGTGAAGACGATCAAGAAAGCACTGAAGATGTCGCTCAATGAGACAGGTCTGTGGAGAACTGCAATAGATGGCAAAATCATCGACAAAAAGAGAGCTGGCTATGCCTGGCGGGGAAAAGGCCATGATTGGGTTAATGGCGATAGCAAAGAGGATGATGCTCAAGACGGAACCCTGAGGTACACCATTTGCCTGAATAAAAGTGTCCGACAAAGCACAACCTCCACGCACCTTGAAAACTCTTCCTGTAAAAATGCCCGAAAAGAACAGGGTAAGCCCCCACGGAAGCCCCACGTGTAAAGAGTATGGAGGATACCAGTTCTCCAGCAGGTATCGTCGGTCTTCTCGAAATCGAAAAACACGGCCACAGCCTGGGACTTCTGCAGAAAACCATTCATGACATGGGTGGACAAAGTAATGAGTTTGTCAAGTGCAGAACGCCGCGCTCTAAATCCACACTGTACATTCTTGAGTAAATGGCGAGATTCGAGCCACCACACCAGCCGGGCATGAATCATACGTTCTATCACCTTGGAAACTCAACTGCTAAGAGAGATGGTGCGGTAGCTAGAAGGAAGGTTTTTGTCCTTATTGGGTATGACAGTAGCTTCACGCCAGCATCCAGAAAATGTGCCCTCAGCCAAGATGTGGTTGTATGTGTTAAGCAAAAAGTGCTTGCCCGCAAGAGAGGTGCTGCAACATCTGAATGTGGATAGTGGTTGGTTGGTTGTTTTGGGGAAGGAGACCAGACAGCGAGGTCATCGGTCTCATCGGATTAGGGAAGGACGGGGAAGGAAGTCGGCCGTGCCCTTTGAAAGGAACCATCCCGGCATTTGCCTGGAGCGCAAGTAGCAGCATTACTGCATTTACTAGGCAATCTTGTATTTTAATAACCGTTTAAATTTTGTTGATTTGTTTGCGCTCTCTGTAGATTAGTTCAGACGTTCTTTGCAAAACAGTTTTTAGCATGGATAGGGACTGCAACTGCTGTGTTCGGATGCAGGCTGAGTTGGCATCCCTTCGCTCCCAGCTTCAGGCAGTGTTGGCTTCGGTCACACAGCTTGAGGCTGTTGCCAATGGGCATCACTGTGGGGGTCCGGATGGGGGTTTGTCGGGGACGGCCAGCTCGTCCCACGCATCCCCTGATCGGACTAAGACTGTGGTTGCCCGGGATACTGCCCGCATTGAGGCTGATCCCTCACCTGTGGTAGAGTGGGAGGTCGTCTCAAGGTGTGGCAGGGGGCGAAAGACATTCCGGAGGGCTGAACGGAAAGCCTCTCCAGTTTGTCTGACGAACCGGTTTCAGGCTCTGTCTCAGGCTGATACTGATCTTCGGCCTGACATGGCTGCTTGTCCTGTTCCAGAGGTTGCCCCTCAGTCTGCAAGATCCGGGCAGTCGCAGAGGGTGGGCTTACTGGTAGTTGGGAGCTCCAACGTCAGGCGCGTAATGGGGCCCCTTAGGGAAATGGCAGTAAGAGAGGGGAAGAAAACCAATGTGCACTCCGTGTGCATACCGGGGGAAGTCATTCCAGATGTGGAAAGGGTCCTTCCGGATGCCATGAAGGGTACAGGGTGCACCCATCTGCAGGTGGTCGCTCATGTTGGCACCAATGATGTGTGTCGCTATGGATCAGAGGAAATCCTCTCTGGCTTCCGGCGGCTATCTGATTTGGTGAAGACTGCCAGTCTCGCTAGCGGGATGAAAGCAGAGCTCACCATCTGCAGCATCGTCGACAGGACTGACTGCGGACCTTTGGTACAGAACCGAGTGGAGGGTCTGAATCAGAGGCTGAGACGGTTCTGCGACTGTGTGGGCTGCAGATTCCTCGACTTGCGCCATAGGGTGGTGGGGTTTCGGGTTCCGCTGGATAGGTCAGGAGTCCACTACACGCAACAAGCGGCTACACGGGTAGCAGGGGTTGTGTGGCGTGGGCTGGGCGGTTTTTTAGGTTAGATGGCCTTGGGCAAGTACAGAAAGGGCAACAGCCTCAACGGGTGCGGGGCAAAGTCAGGACATGCGGGGACCAAGCAGCAATCAGTATTGTAATTGTCAACTGTCGAAGCTGCATTGGTAAAGTACCAGAACTTCAAGCGCTGATAGAAAGCACCGAAGCTGAAATCGTTATAGGTACAGAAAGCTGGCTTAAGCCAGAGATAAATTCTGCCGAAATTTTTACAAAGGTACAGACGGTGTTTAGAAAGGATAGATTGCATGCAACCGGTGGTGGAGTGTTCGTCGCTGTTAGTAGTAGTTTATCCTGTAGTGAAGTAGAAGTGGATAGTTCCTGTGAATTATTATGGGTGGAGGTTACACTCAACAACCGAACTAGGTTAATAATTGGCTCCTTTTACCGACCTCCCGACTCAGCAGCATTAGTGGCAGAACAACTGAGAGAAAATTTGGAATACATTTCACATAAATTTTCTCAGCATGTTATAGTCTTAGGTGGAGATTTCAATTTACCAGATATAGACTGGGACACTCAGATGTTTAGGACGGGTGGTATGGACAGAGCATCGAGTGACATTATACTGAGTGCACTATCCGAAAATTACCTCGAGCAATTAAACAGAGAACCGACTCGTGGAGACAACATCTTGGACCTACTGATAACAAACAGACCCGAACTTTTCGACTCTGTATGTACAGAACAGGGAATCAGTGATCATAAGGCCGTTGCAGCATCCCCGAATATGGAAGTTAATAGGAATATAAAAAAAGGGAGGAAGGTTTATCTGTTTATTAAGAGTAATAGAAGGCAGATTTCAGACTACCTAACAGATCAAAACGAAAATTTCTGTTCCGACACTGACAATGTTGAGTGTTTATGGAAAAAGTTCAAGGTAATCCTAAAATGCATTTTAGACAGGTACGTGCCGAGTAAAACTGTGAGGGACGGGAAAAACCCACCGTGGTACAACAACAAAGTTAGGAAACTATTGCGAAAGCAAAGAGAGCTTCACTCCAAGTTCAAACGCAGCCAAAACCTCTCAGACAAACAGAAGCTAAACGATGTCAAAGTTAGCGTAAGGAGGGCTATGCGTGAAGCGTTCAGTGAATTCGAAAGTAAAATTCTATGTACCGACTTGACAGAAAATCCTAGGAAGTTCTGGTCTTATGTTAAATCAGTAAGTAGCTCGAAACAGCATATCCAGACACTACGGGATGATGATGGCATTGAAACAGAGGATGACACGCGTAAAGCTGAAATACTAAACACCTTTTTCCAAAGCTGTTTCACAGAGGAAGACCGCACTGCAGTTCCTTCTCTAAATCCTCGCACAAACGAAAAAATGGCTGACATCGAAATAAGTGTCCAAGGAATAGAAAAGCAACTGGAATCACTCAATAGAGGGAAGTCCACTGGACCTGACGGGCTACCAATTCGATTCTACACAGAGTACGCGAAAGAACTTGCCCCCCTTCTAACAGCCGTGTACCGCAAGTCTCTAGAGGAACGGAGGGTTCCAAATGATTGGAAAAGAGCACAGGTAGTCCCAGTCTTCAAGAAGGGTCGTCGAGCAGATGCGCAAAACTATAGACCTATATCTCTGACGTCGATCTGTTGTAGAATTTTAGAACATGTTTTTTGCTCGAGTATCATGTCAGTTTTGGAAACCCAGAATCTACTATGTAGGAATCAACATGGATTCCGGAAACAGCGATCGTGTGAGACCCAACTCGCTTTTTCGTTCATGAGACCCAGAAAATATTAGATACAGGCTCCCAGGTGGATGCTATTTTTCTTGACTTCCGGAAGGCGTTCGATACAGTTCCGCACTGTCGCCTGATAAACAAAGTAAGAGCCTACGGAATATCAGACCAGCTGTGTGGCTGGATTGAAGAGTTTTTAGCAAACAGAACACAGCATGTTGTTATCAATGGAAAGACATCTACAGACGTTAAAGTAACCTTTGGCGTGCCACAGGGGAGTGTTATGGGACCATTGCTTTTCACAATATATATAAATGACCTAGTAGATAGTGTCGGAAGTTCCATGCGGCTTTTCGCGGATGATGCTGTAGTATACAGAGAAGTTGCAGCATTAGAAAATTGTAGCGAAATGCAGGAAGATCTGCAGCGGATAGGCACTTGGTGCAGGGAGTGGCAACTGACCCTTAACATAGACAAATGTAATGTATTGCGAATACATAGAAAGAAGCATCCTTTATTATATGATTATATGATAGCGGAACAAACACTGGTAGCAGTTACTTCTGTAAAATATCTGGGAGTATGCGTGCTGAACGATTTGAAGTGGAATGATCATATAAAATTAATTGTTGGTAAGGCGGGTACCAGGTTGAGATTCATTGGGAGAGTGCTTAGAAAATGTAGTCCATCAACAAAGGAGGTGGCTTACAAAACACTCGTTCGACCTATACCGTGATAGCGTTACGGAGATGTTTAATAAACTCAAGTGGCAGACTCTGCAAGAGAGGCGCTCTGCATCGCGCTGTAGCTTGCTCGCCAGGTTTCAAGAGGGTGCATTTCTGGATGAGGTATCGAATATATTGCTTCTCCCTACTTATACCTCCCGAGGAGATCACAAATGTAAAATTAGAGAGATTAGAGCGCGCACGGAGGCTTTCAGACAGTCGTTCTTCCCGCGAACCATACGCGATTGGAACAGGAAAGGGAGGTAATGACAGTGGCACGTAAAGTGCCCTCCGCCACACACCGTTGGGTGGCTTGCGGAGTATAAATGTAGATGTAGATGTAGATGTAGATGTAGGGAAATCACTGTGGATAGTGTCTGGTCCTGGGGTGGAGGACCGGGATGAACTGAGAGCATGATCTAGCTACCACCTCATAGTGAAGGCGGCATTGTAGCACTCACGATTCTGAGAAGAGGAGGGTATCGCCCGAGCCTCCTATGGATAAGGGCAGGGTGATAGTGGGAAGAGATCAAAACTTCCGCAAAATGGCGGCCCAAGGTGTTGGAGATAGCAACAGGATCCACGATGACAGCGGCGCCTACTGTCAGGACAGAAATGGGGGAATGGATCTTTGTTCCAGAGAGCCATCAGAGGTTGGCCCAAACAACAGAGAAAGGTGTGGAACTGTTAAAAGAACTAGTGAACAAAATCCAACTAGCTCTCTTGCTATCCCGAAGAACTCGACGACACTTTGCACGCTGGAAATAATGAATGCAATTTTCCAGCACAGGGATGCAGTTAAAAATGCAGAAAGCACGTCTCCGTGCATGAATTGCATTGTGACATGCCTCAGTCCACCAAGGGAATGGGACATGACGTGGAACTGAGGAAGCGCAAAGAGTTCTGCAGCAGTAAGGATAACACTTGTGAGATAGTCCACCCGGTCATCACAACTGCCATTGCCTTCCTCTGACCATAATGCGGACGAATGATGATTATGAAGATGACACAACACCCAATCATCTTGAGGCAAGGAAAATCCCTGACCCCACCAGGAATTGAACCCGGGACCCCGTACTCAGGAAGCGAGAATGCTACCGCAAGACATATCAAACGCAAATGTGCTGGTAAAATTTGAAATAGTGGCATCAATGGCTGGTCTTCTGTGCTCAAAATTTTTCCAAGTGACTGGTCAACAAAGTGTTAAGGTTTGAATGAAAGTCAAACACTCTGTGATTTAAAAAATTCATTGCAGAGTCCGACACTTAACATAATTTATCTTGTATAAAAGTATATTTACTTTTAAAGTAAAGTTTCTCAAACTACGTTTCACAAATTTTCCCGCAACCTGTTAGAATTTAAACTGTTGTGATGCCACGCTCATCGAAAGCAGTTTGTTGTTATGGAGTATTGCATAGTCTTTGTCCTAAAGCCTTTGACACATTTTGTTGCTGGCAGACAGTTGTGTGGACCATGTTTTGTTGCAAGTGGTGCATTTTCTTTGTAACTTAAGTTTTATATTGGTGTTTTTCTCTCATTTATGTTTTATTGGTGCAGTAGTTTGCTGTAGTAGTGGGCTAAAGTAAAGTTTTTTGTTAGTGTATCAGTTCTTACCAGTCACAATGACAATAATTTAACTCAAAACCAAAAGCCCAGACTTCTAAAAAATTCCAGGGTTTTTGCCAGATTTCCTGGCTGTCCTAGAGCCTATACATTTTGACGCCATAACAGTGAACTCAGAAATGTATTGCATTACCCTCAGAAAATTGAAGAAATGACTTTAGAGTGTTCAGTGTCACAAAAATGCAAAAAACTTATCTTTCTTCATGACACTGCAAGGCCTCACATACGGCTGTGCATCCAAGAGGAGCTCACAAAACTTCATTGGACTGTTCTTCCTCATCCACCCTATAGCCCGGCCCAGGTGCTGCACCTTCCAACTTCCATCTGTTTGGCCTAATGAAGGATGCACTCCACGGGAAGCAGTACATAGATGATGGGGCGGTTATTCATGCAGCAAGATGTTAGGTTTGACATCGACCAGTAGAGTAGTACCTCCCTGAAAGATGGCATAAGGCTGCCACACTGAACTGAAATTACGTTGTAAAATAGGGTTTTGTAGCCAAAAGAGTGGGGAATAAAATGATGTATTGCATGGATGGCCAAGAATTCAGCTCATGGGCCTGGCCCGGGCACGAGTGCCAAAGTGCTTAGCTTTGCTTCACATTTCCCCCACTACCACACCACGCTGTCTGAGCACAAAGAGGGGTAAGAGGGAAAACTGTGAATGTGCTGCATTTAAAATGTCAGTACAGTCGCACTGCATGCTACTTGGTTTTATATTTTACATTTCTCAACAACATAGAACACACACAAAACAAATTTCCAGTATTTTTTTAATTATTTAAGACATAATATGATTTTTAACTGGTACAAACTGTTGGTGTATAGACAGATCTATACAATTACACTGAGTTTGACACATAATTTGCCACATATCGCAACTTACTTAATTTCATAATTGAAAAGAGGTCCTTCACACAAATATGTCAATCAAAGTATTGTAGCGTTTTTGCAACCTCATTATGGAGACTTGGAAACTCTACCTGAGGAAAGCAATGCTGACATGCTGGGCAGTTTTAGCACAAAAAGATTTCTCATTAAAACTAGAATTACCTTGCAGGTCAATCAGTTACATCTGCACATGCACAGTGGTGCTTTCAACTGAAATGGCAAACGATCTCGAAAACAGATCAGAAACAGATGTAAGATTGACAGTGCCCTCAAGATCTTTATAAAACTATTCTTGTAATTCCTTCAAGGCCACACTGAATTCTTCAAACTTTGCGTTCAACAATTTGATGTTCTTTTTAAATGTATCCCCATCAAATCAGAAATAAGTTACTTTGTAACATCTTGCTGGGGGCAATGTGCAGTGAAATCCATTTAAAACGCGAAGTATACATTCCATTCTAATTTTTGTTCTTGCACACCTTTGTCCTTAATAAATTAAACAATAGCAAGTTTTAAATTGATAAATCATTCCAGACATGTTCCTTGACTTAACCAACATACTTTGCAGTAATATATAAAGTATCCATACTATTCATTCAGTTCCACTGAAAACTGTTGATTCTGAATGGAATAATGCGTGCGACTTCAGAAATTTTTATTATTTGTATCACCAATTTCTTCACATGCTGCAGGCCAGCAAATTTAGCAGAAAGTGCTTTTTGATGTACAGAACAATGAGTTACATCTGCTGATCATTGTAATTCTTTGCTCTTTCATTGTCAACTAAATCTTTAAATTCTTTCTGCATGGTATTGTAATGTCATTTCATAGCAAATATGTAGTATCTGTCGCTTATGCAAATTGCGAATTCTCATCCCTCTCTCCTGTCATTCCCATTCATTTTAACAGATTGTGAAGACAATTCGCTAGATTGCCTCTTTTTGAGCAAACAGCCACTGGACCTTCACGCCACGATCAAACAGCGAAGGTTAAACGGCGCTGACAGTACGATTCTGCCGAACTCCGAGTTTTACCAACTGAAAAATACCGCACTGCAATGCTAAATGAAACATAGCACTGTTCCACGTACTTCTAAGGACTGAGCAAAGCAGAGTGGGAGGCTGAGTCTTGGCCTGCCCACAGCCTGCACATGCTGCACACATGAATCTTGGACACTGTGGCCGGCTCTGATGTATTGGAATCCTGAAAAAAACCAACTGGTTTTCAGAACAAAAGTGTTGCATTACACATTGAACACCCCTAGTAATATTCATTAACTAGACCTTCATTAACATACATACTCCACAAGCCATTTCACGGTGCATGGCGGAGGACATCTTGTCCCTCTACTAAAGTGCACATCATTTACGACGGCGGCCGAGTTTAGGTTCGTTCTGCGCATCTGACGTCACAAAACATAGTCAGCCAATGAACAGAGAACGACGTTGCCAGAGCTCGACTGCAGTGCAGAGCACGGACGAGTGACTTCAGTTTTAGAAACGTTCAGTCATAAATAAAGTAATTGAACAAAAGCAATGTCTTGATAGCAGACTTTCTTTTACAGAAAGTTTGGAAAAAGCATTCTTTATACCAATTGCTTCATATTGTATTAATTAATTAAAACAAACAAGCAATAAGCCTCCAATTCAGGCGATAACAAGGAAAGGTGTCTGTATCATTCTCACTAACCTCTTTTTCGCAATAAAGAAGAGCGGTAATTGTTTATTTCCTATTGTACTTTGACGAAATGTGAGTAATTCATAGTCATACCAGCAGTGTTTGTCGGTATTTTGCGTGCCATTTTAAAGTCCTGCCGGATATTTATTGAAGGATGAGCTGCGTTAGCGTAATGGTTAAATATTTTGGTTGCCAAGCGAAAGGTTGTGAGTTCAAATCTTGTTTGATGCTTAATATTTTCTTTATTTAAAAACAATATCGAAGTGTCTTACTTTATGAATGTTATTCGTTTGAATGTAATTTTTTGAAATTTGTAGTGGCAACTAAAATCGACAATATGGAAAGTATATGCTATGGACTTTTACCTCTGCAAACTCTTCAAAATTTTGTGCAGTGGTTTACTACATGTAATGCTGCACAATAACTGCGTTGAACATCCAAACAAAATTAAGTCAGTTATGTGGGGAGGTATCAGTCAAGAAGATGTGTAAAAATCAAATTTTTGGGCCAAATAGTTTTTGTGAAATCGAATGATAAAGTGTGTCAAAGCAGTCGAAACACCACGTGTCTGCACAGGCGAGCAGTGCAGTTGGGGGGTTGGGTTGTTTGGGGGAAGAGACCAAACAGCGAGGTCATCGGTCTCATCGAATTGGGGAAGGACGGGGAAGGTAGTCGGCCGTGCCCTTTCAAAGGAACCATCCCGGCATTTGCCTGGAGCGATTTAGGGAAATCACGGAAAACCTAAATCTGGATAGCCGGACGCGGGATTGAACCTCCCGAATGCGAGTCCAGTGTGCTAACCACTGCGCCACCTCGCTCGGTGAGCAGTGCATTGATGACAAAATCGCGCACAGCCCGGAATGCGGGGAGCATGTCTCTGCAGCAGCGAAAGGGTTAATGCGGCCGTGGTGGCTTTACTTCATAAACTGCTCGCTCCCCCCTAAACGTAAGTTTGCGAACTATACTATGGCGCTGTTCTCTTGGCGCGTACAACTGGCAACGCAGCAATCTCCCGCATCTGGGCGGGCATGCGCGAACCGCCAAGATAAAAGAATTTAACTATAGTCACTTCCTTTCCAGTTCCATTCGCAAATAGTGTGAGGGAAAAACTACTATCTATATGCTTCCATATATATCTTCATGGTTGGTTGGTTGGCTGGTTGGTTGGTTTAAAGGCACGAGAAGGGACGAAACTACAAAGTCATCGGTCCCTTGTTCCTAACAAAACAATGCCACAAGTGTGAGAATAAAACAGACGAAACATATAACACAAAGCAGAAAGGAAGAAAAAGCCACAAGAATGAAGGGAATGCAATGAACACTAAAAGGAACAAAAGAGGACAAGAAAGCAACAGAGAGACACTAGAAACAGAAGAGAGTAAAACATGTAAGCAAATTACAGTGGCTGGTCAACCACGAGGATAAAAAGGGAAAGTCAGCCACTCTGCAACACATTAAAATCTCCACCCTAAAAGCGCTAGAGTGGAGGACACACAGGGACAAAGTACATGTGCTAAAACCTACGTAGAAGTATAAAACCCACTCTCACAGGTAAAACGTAAAACTAAAGCTGCTGTGGAGGCACTGTCGTCCAACACCGAAGGCAGGGTGCTGGGAAAGTTAAGAGTCTGCCGCGGAGCGGCTTAAAAGTGGGCAGTCCAGCATTAGGTGGATGACTGTCATTTGGGAGCCACAGCGACACTGAGGTGGGTCCTCGTGTCGGAGTAGGTAACCATGCGTTAGCCACGTATGGCCAATGCGGAGCTGGCAGAGGACAACTTATTCCCTGCGAGAGGCCTGCATGGAAGACTTCCACACATTCATAGTCTCCTTAATGACTGTTTGTTGTGCATGCTGTTATGCCATTCCGTCTCCCAAACACGGAAAACCCTGTGGTGTGAGAAAGAAAGCAAGTCAGCTTCGGAGATGCCTATCTCCGGAAGTGGATTCGGCGTCGTCTGTTTGGCCAGCCTGTCGGCAAGTCCGTTGCCGGGAATTCCGACGTGTCCTGGGGTCCACACAAACAAGACGGAACGGCGGGACTGTTCCAGAACATAGATGGACTCCTGAATGGATGCTACCAGAGGGTGGCAAGGGTAGCACTGGTCCATATCTTGCAGGCTGCTCAAAGAGTCAGTACACTCACCAGGGCATGAGCGGATGAACTCAAGAGCACGAGATATGGCTGCCAGCTCCGCAGTGAAAACACTGCAGCCAACTGGCAAGGAGTGCTGCTCAATATGTCCTCCATGAACATATGCAAAGCCTATGTGACCAACACTCATTGAGCCGTCAGTGTAAACCACTTCAGAGCTCCGAAACACGTCAAGAATCGAGAGGAAGTGACAGCGGAGAGCGGCGAGATTAATGGGGTCCTTAGGGCCACGCAAAAGATCCAGACGAAGCTGCGGCCGAGGCGTACATGAACGGACCGCAAGTAGAGGTGGTGAAGAGAAGAACTCCGGTTCGGAGAGAAGCGACCGCACACAAACTGCAACCGTTAGTCCTGATCTTGGACGCCGATGCGGGAAATGGACTGCCACGGGCAAGAAAAGGAGACGGTAATTTGGATGCTCAGGGGAACTATGAATTTGTGCTGCGTAACTAGCGAGCAGTTGCGTACATCTGATCTGCAGTGGAGGGACACCAGCCTCCACCAGTAAGCTGGTCACCGGACTCATCCTAAAAGCTCCTGTCACTAGTCGAACCCCACAGTGGTGCACAGGGTCGAGTAAATGCAATGCTGAAGGTGCTGCTGAACCATAAACCACACTACCATAGTCAATTCACAATTGGTCCACAGCTCGTGGTCGTGCGGTAGCATTCTCACTTCCCACGCCTGGGTTCCCGGGTTCGATTCCCGGCGGGGTCAGGGATTTTCTCTGCCTCGTGATGACTGGGTGTTGTGTGATGTCCTTAGGTTAGTTACGTTTAAGTAGTTCTAAGTTCTCGGGGACTGATGACCATAGATGTTTAGTCCCATAATGCTCAGAGCCATTTGAACCAATTCACAATTGGACAAGGGCTCTGTAGAGCTGCAGCAGCGTACAGCGATCTGAACACCAACTGGTGTTGCTCAGGCAACGGAGGGCATTGAGGTGCTGCCAGAAATTCCGCTTAAACTGACGAAAATGAGGCTTAAGCTGACGAAAATGAGGCTTAAGCTGACGAAAATGAGGGAGCCAAGTCAATCGGGCCTCAAAAACCAGTCCTAGGAATTGATATGTCTCCACTACAGTGAGTGGATCATCATTAAGGTAAAGTGTGGGTTCCGGATGAACGGTACGCTGCTGACAGAAGTGCATGAGAGACAACTTTGCAGCTGAAAACTGGAAGCCATGGGCTAGAGCCCATGACTGCGCCTTGTGGATGGCTCCCTGGAGGCGCCGCTCAGCAACAGCAGTACTGGAGCAGCAGTACGAAATGCAGAAGTTGTCTGCATACAGAGAAGGTGAGACAGAGGGCTCAACAGCTACTGCTAGACCATTAATGGCTACTAAAAATAGAGAGACACTCAATACGGAGCCCTGCGGGACTCCATTCTCCTGGACATGTATGGATCTATGGGAGTCACCAACTTGGGCACGGGAAGTACGGAGCGACAGAAAGTTTTGGATAAAAATCAGGAGTGGTCCCTGGAGACCCCACTCATACAATGTGGCAAGGATACTATGTCGCCAAGTCATGTCGTATGCTTTACGCAAGTCAAAAAAGATGGCAACCAGGTCTTGCCGTCTCGAAAAGGCTGTTCAGATGGCAGACTCGATGGACACAAGATCATCAGTGGTAGAGCAACCCTGGCAGAAGCCGCTCTGACATGGAGCCAGCAAGCCACATGACTCCAGGACCCAACCCAACTGGTGACGTACCATACGTTCCAGCAGCTTACAAAGAACACAGGTGAGGCCGATGGGCCAATAGTTATCCACATCAAGCAGGTTTTTACCGGGTTTGGGCACTGGAATGATGGTGCTCTCCCGCCACTGCGATGGATAGATGCCATCGCACCAGATCCAGTTCAAGATGACGAAAAGATGTCGCTTGTAGTCAGATGAGAGATGTTTAATCATCTGGCTGTGGATGCGATCAGGCCCAGGAGCTGTGTCGGGGCAATGTGCAAGGGCACTGAGGAGCTCCCCACTCCGTAAATGGGGCGTTATAGGATTCACTTTCACTGCAGGGTGCAGTCAATGAGAGGATATTCCCTTCCAGCCGCCGTTTGAGTGTGCAAAAGGCTAGTGGGTAATTCTCTGATGCAGAGGCATGAGCGAAGTGCTCAGCAAAGTGCTAGACAATCGCGTTTGTGTCAGTACATAACTTGCCATTTATGGTAACACCGGAGACAGGTGTTGGTGCCTATACCTGAAACGACGTTTGATCTTTGCCCAGACTTGGAAAGGTGACACGTGGCATCCAATGGTTGAGACATATCTCTCCCAACACTTCTTCCCATGTTTGATAAGGTAGCGAATACGGGCCCAGACCCATTTATAGGCTACGAGGTGCTCCGGAGAAGGGTGCCGCTTATGCCACTGTAGAGCTCGCCGATGCTACTTAATTCCTTCAGCGACTTCCGGAAACCACCAAGTGACTGCCTTACGCCTCAGGCACCCTAAAGAGCAAGGGATCGTGTTTCCTGTGGCAGAAACAATTGTGCTAGTCATATCAATGTTACCGTGTGGAGGAGATTCAGTGGTGACAGCAGAGGTAAAAGTTCCCCAGTCCACCTTGTTCAAAGCCCATCTGGGCAGGTATCCATGTGCCTGACGCTAGGGGAGTGACAGGAAGATGGGGAAGTGGTCACTACCACACAGGTCATCATGTGCTCTCCAGTGGATAGATGGGAGAAGTCATGGACTGCAAATTGATAAATCAATGGCCGAATAACTACCATGAGTCACACTGAAATGTGTGGCGCCCCAGTATTTAAGAGGCAGAGGTCGAACTGAGACAGTAAAGTTTCAACATCTCTGCCTCGACCAGTAAGCATGGTACCACCCCACAAGGGGCATTAAAATCTCCCAGAAGTAGGAAAGGTTTATGGAGTTGATCAATCAGTGCAGCTCATACATTCAGGGGTACTGCACCATCCACAGGAACATATACATTGCAGACAGTTATTTCCTGTGTCGTCGTCATTCTGACAGCCACAGCCTCAAGATGGGTTTGAAGTGGCAAATGTTCACTACAAACCAAGTTTAGGACAAAACGCAGACTCCACCTGACACTCGATTATAGTCACTACGGTTCCTGTAATATCCCTTATAGCCGCAGAGTGCAGGGGTCCACATTGCTGGGAACCAGGTTTCCTGGACGGCAATGCAGATAGCAGGTGTAAAGCTTAATAGTTGCCGTAGCTCAGCCATGCGGTGTAAAAAACAGCCACAATTTCACTGGAGGATGACATCGTGAGACTGGGAAGGCATGGAACATTCAATGAGGCAGTTTACGCCTCACAGTCACCAACTGCCACCGATTTATTGCCTGAGCAGTCTATATCCATTGTGTCTGAGGGTCTGGAGAGACCTAGGTCCTCAGTGGATGCCAAAATCTCCACCCTATCCTCAGCTGCAGAGCTTGTAGGTAGCCGAGGTGTGAGTGCCACCGCAATTTCCTTGGTCTTAGGGGTTTTCTTTTTGGATTTCCCTCGCTGCTCCTTGGGTTTCCCTGGCTCAGAGGAGTTCACTGGCTCAATCTCCAGGACTGAGGATGAGTGTGAAGCCGTATGACCAGCTGCTTTTTGGGCTCTTCAGCCACTGGCAGGTGTCGTCTTTCCCACTAGAAGAAACCTGGGAAGGGAGGGACCCAAGGGACCCCTCCCTAGCGAGAGAAGCCGAAGAAGACTTACGCTTCTCCGGCTTAGAAGTGGGGATGGATGTCCCCGATGATTGGGGGGGGGGGGTGTTTCTCCCAAAGTAGGTGGTGCAGGAGCAACAGGGAGGGAAATGACCTCCACCATCAAGGGGGCAGCTGTAATCTTCCGGCTCTTAGAGGTGACCTGTGTTGGTGGAGCTGATGGTGCCAGAACTGTTGTAGCGGCGGCGTAAGACGATGTCATATGCACAGGATGCTGGCGTTCAAATATTCTCTTAGCCTCAGTGTAGGTCAGTCTGACCAGGGTCTTTTACTCCATGATTTTCCTTTCTTTCTGGAGAATCCTGCAGAAAGGCGAGCAAGGCGAATGGTGCTCTCCACAGCTGACGCAGATGGGAGGCGGGGCATATGGTGTAATGGGATGTGACGGGCGTCCGCAATCTCGGCATGTTATGCTGGCAGTACAGCGGGAAATGTACACCTCGTCGCTCTAAATTGATGCACAGCTCATCATCGGACTGCAAAAGGTCTCTGTGAAATATGATACCCTGGACCATATTTAAGCTCTTATGGGGTGTGATGGTTACAGATGGTTACAGAAACACTTAAAGCACCGCATCGGGGGAGGGATATAGGGCTTTACATCACACAGGTAGTCCATCATCTTGACCTTCTCGGGCAATGTATCACCCTCGAAGGCCAAGATGAAGGCACCGGTGGAAACCTGATTATCCTTTGGAACCCGGTGGACATGCCGAACGAAATGTACACCTCGCCGCTCTAAATTGATGCACAGCTCATCATCGGACTGCAAAAGGTCTCTGTGAAATATGATACCCTGGACCATATTTAAGCTCTTATGGGGTGTGTTGGTTACAGAAACATCCCCCCAGCTTGTCACATGCAAGTAACTCCCGTGACTGGGAATAGGATGCTGTTTTGATCAAGACTGCCCCAGATCTCATTTTGGACAAGCCCTCTACCTCCCCGAACTTGTCCTCTAAATGCTCAACAAAAAACTGGGGTTTCATCGTCTTGAAAGATTCGCCATCAGCTCTCGAACGTACAAGGTACCGGGGCAAATAATATCCGCTGCCATCCTTTGCTTGCTGTTCCTCCCATGGTGTGGCCAGGGAGTGGAACTATTTGGGGTCGTACTCTGTTCGTTGAATTGAGCTCGTCATTGCTTGGAGACTGCTGGTGTTTCACCACCAGCAAGAGATGATGGACTACGCTTCGTCGTGCATCATCCGCCCTGATGCCACTGACTCTGACCAGGGGTCCTCCCCAAATGCGCCACCCAGCCACAGCAAAGGCCACCTGGCAGGATGGTCATTGCCGGGAGTCCCGATGGCCCAGGGGATGCGCATCTACCCCTTGGCATACGTAGGGAGGTAACGGCGCAGGCATCAGCAGAGCAATCCCTGTGTTGTCAGGGGACTACAATCAACAGGGTACATGATGGCCCCACCACAACCGACTGGCTACCATGCTGGATATCAGGTGCAAAGAAGTCCATGGTCATCATCGACACAGAAATCGACACTGCATAGTGCATGGTGGAAAACACACCCAGGAAGATGTCCTCACCCAAGAGATGGAGAATGGGCAGGACTGCAAAGCAACAACGAGAAAGTGGGCTAAAGATCTCAATTCAAGATGGACACGACACACCTTGTAAGGCGCCCTTCCCCAATTGGCTCGCTCTTCGGGAAAATTTTGGAGAATGGAGGCCAAAATGTGTGAAACTCCTTTTAGTCTCCTCATACGACAGGCAGGAAAACCTCAGGCCTATTCTAACCCCCGGAGCTGCAGGGGGTATATCTTCATGGTCATTATGCAAAATGTATGTTGGCAACAGCAGAATCTTTCTGTAGTCAGCTGCAAATGCTGGTTCTTTAAATTTCCTCAACAGTGTTCTGCGAAAACATCTTCTCCCCTCCAGGGATTTCCATTTGAGTTCATGAGGCATCTCCATAATAATTGTGTGCTGATTGAACCTACCAGTAACAAATCTAACAGCCCACCTCTGAATTGCTTTGATGTCCAACCCAACCAGGTGGGGATCCCAAGCCCTCTAGCAGTATTCAAGAATGGTTTGCACGGTCTCCTTTACATATGATGTCCACTTTCCAAAGACCAAAGTCACTCATTTGCCCTCCCTACTACCATCCTTATGTGCTTGTTCCATTTCATATCACTTTGAAACATTATGCCAAGCTATTTAATCGACATGACTGTATCAAGCAGCACACTGGTATTGCTCCATTTGGTCATCATGGACTTGTTTTACCTACACATCTACATTAACTTAAATTTTTTCTAGATTTAGAGCAGGCTATCACTCATCACACCAACTACAAATTTTGTCTAAGTCATCTTGTATCCTCCTACAGACACTCAATGACATCTTCCCGTACAACTCAGCATTATCAGCAAACAGCCACAGACTGCTGCTCACCCTGTCCATCAGATCATTTATGCATATAGGGAGTAAGATCAGTCCTATTACACTGCCCTAGGGCACTCCTGACAAACACTCATCACACAGTATTCCTGTGGCTCTTGGAGCTATTTAGTAATGCCCTTAATGTCTGCAGAATACCACATCAGGGAAAAAACATGAGTTACTGTCACTCTAAAACTTGGAAATAATGTAAGTAGCTTCAGAAATGCCATACCTATTTCTTTCTTGAAGTAAATAATTAAGAAATCAATGAGGCACTTCACTGAATAGTATAAGTGCTGAGTCACAGACATGCACACAAAATGAATGAAAACTTTACTAGCTTAGGGACAAATCATTTAACAAACTAGAGTACACATATATATGCGCACACACCCACATACTCTTGCAGTTACATTGGGCCAGCTGAACACATATCACTGGGCTTGCAGTCTAGGAAGTATACTGGGGTTAAGTGTTTTGTGTGTTGTCAGGGAGGGAGTGGACGGGTGAAGAAGTAAGGAGGCAGGAAGCGACAGGAGGGGTTGGGGAAAGATAGCCGATGGCTAAGAGGGAGGCAGCTGGTATGCAGGATAGGAATGTGACATACAGGCACCAGAGCCAGTGAGTCGTGGTGTATGATGATAATATGGAGAAGTGCACTGGGAGGGGTGACAGAGCAGATGGAGGGGAGACTTGCGTAGAGGGTGTGGGTGCAGTGGGTTAGCAGAAATTTGATGCCAGGAGGAGTGTGGGAATGGAGGACATGTTGCAAGGATAGCTCCCATCCATGTAGTTGAGAAAAGCTGATACCTGGGTGAAGAACTAAAATGGCATGGGTTGTGAGGCAGCTGTTGAACTCTAGCATGTTGTGCTCAGCAGAGTGTTCTGCCACTGGGTGGTCGGTCAACTCTGCTCCTGGTTGCTGTTTGGCAGTGGTCATACACGGGTAATACGCTGTGCAGGAATTGCAGCAAATATGGTATATGGCATGGCTGCTTTCACAGGTGGCCCTGCCACTGGTGGGACAGGATAAGCCTGGGATAGGACTAGAGTAGGGTGTACTGTGTGAGTGAATGGTGCGGGTCTGACACCTGGATCTTGCACAGGGATAGGACCCCCGCGACAGTGGTTGGGAGTGGGAGTGTCACAGGGATGGATCAGGATATTGTGGAGGTTGGGTGAGGAGCAGAATACCACTTTAGGAGGAGTGGGAAGGACGTCTTTAATTTGCAGGCCTGATGATGTATGTAGCGCAGCCACTACTGTTTGTGTGCTACTACGAAAATTGCAGCTTTGCCACAGCATGTGTGAGAAGCCTTAGAAGCTGGCGGGAGCCAAAACACCATCATGGCAGTTGCAGCAACCGGCCTATTCACACATTATGAGCTGAACTGGCCTGAGCATTGCAATACCAATGACACAGCAAGAGGATATGGCTACTGTGGGGGTGGATGGCCAGTTTCCACACTGAGTGCTGGACTTAGTATACTGTACATGGTTAGAAGCAGTACATCGCAGCAACAAAATGAGCACAGAACCAGTAAAAATACCCAGTAATTCTAGCTAAAGGGAATCCACTCTGGCAGTGCCAACCATGAGGAGAGGGCTATGTCAGTTGACAAGGTAATTTGGTGCTGCAAGCAGCCACCACAAGTTTGAGCCTTCACCACCAGACTCACAGTCCACCTTCTTCGACTTGGTGCCCTCGCACTGGCGAGCTGCCCTGCAACTTGCTATGGCCACAGCGGACTTCTGCCCTGGAGGACAACAATTCAAGGCCAGGACAATGCAGTCATTCACCATCCCACATTGGTTTGATGGTTGGTTGGTTGATTTAAAGAGGGGGGCATGGGACCAAACTGCTAGGTCATCGGTCCCTTGTTCCTATTAAAACAATTCCACAAGGGCGATAATAAAACAAATGCGACTTACAACACAAAACTGGGAGAAAGGGAAAAAACCACAAGAAAGACAGAAGAGCAATGAACACTACAATTGACAAAATAGGACAAGAAAACCACAGAGACATGCAAGAAACAGGTAGAAGGGATTAAAACAAGAGAGCAGATGACCATGGCTGGCTGATCATGAGAGGATAAGGCAACCACTCTGCAACACATTAAAATGGTTCAAATGGCTCTGAGCACTATGGGACTTAACATCTATGGTCATCAGTCCACATTAAAACCTCCAGCATAAAACTACTAGTATGGAGGACACAGAGGGACAAATGACATGCGCTAAAACGTACATAGAATGATAAAACCAACCCACACATATAAAACATAAAACTAAATCAGCCGATGAGGCATTGTCAGCTAAAATGAATGGAAACAAGTCTGGAAACCGAATATTACGTCATATGGAAGCCAAAGTAGGGCAGTGCAACAGAATATTGGCCACTGTCAACTGGATGCCGCACCGACACTGAGGTGGGTCTTCATGGCGCAGGAGATAGCCATGGGTCACCCAAGCGTGGCCAATGCGGAGTCGACAGAGAACCACAGAGTCCCTGCACGAGGCCCACATGGAGGACTTCGACACATTCACAGCCCCCTTAATGACATGCACTTTGTTATGCGTGCCGAGGTTATGCCATTCCTTATCCCAAAGCTGAAAAACTTGCGGTGTAACAATGAATGAACGTCAGTTACAGGGATGCCGATCTCCAAAAGCGGGTTCCGTGTACCCTGTTTGGCCAGCCTGTCAGCAAGTTCATTGCCTGGGATTCCGACGTGCCCTGGGATCCAGACAAACAACACAATGATGGGACCATTCCAGGGCATAGATGGAATCCTGGATGGTCGCTACCAAAGGATGGCAAGGGTAGCACTGGTCGATAGCTTTGAGGCTGAGGAGTCACTACAGAGAAGAAACAACTCACCAGGACATGAACAGATGCAGTCAAGAGCAAAAGATATGGCCGCCAGCTCTGCAGTGAAACTGCAGCAATGTGGCAAGAAGTGCTGTTCAATATGTCCTCTGTGAACACAGGCGAAGCCAACGTGACCATCAAGCCATCGGTGTAAACTACTTCAGAGCCCCGGGACATGTCAAGAATCGAGAGGAAGTGACAGCGGAGAGCCACGGGTTTAACTGAGTCCTTAGGGCCATGTGAAAGATTCAGACAAAGCTACGGCCTAGGTTTACACCGTCGAGGTGTATGTGAATGGACCTTGAGTAGAGGTGGTAAAGGGAAGGACTCCAATTCAGACAGAAGGGATCGGATGCAAACAGCAATCTTAAGCCCTGACCTGGGCCGCCGATGCGGGAGATGAACCACGATGGTTGGGAAAAGGAGACAGTAATTTGGATGCTCAGGAGAACTAACTCACGTGCAGTTGTGCACGCCTGATCTGTAATGGAATGACTCCAGCCCCCACCAGTAAACTGGTCACTGGATTTGTCCTAAAAGCTCCCATCACTAGTCGAACTCCACAGTGGTGCACTGGGTCTAGTTACTGCAAGGCTGAGGGTGCTGCCGAACCATACACCAGTCTCCCATAGTCAAGGCAGGACCGAACAAGGGCTCTGTAGAGATGCAGCAGTGTAGAACGATCTGCACCCCAGTTGGTGTTGCTCAGGCACCGGAGGGCACTGTGGGGCTGCCAGCACTTCCACTTAAGCTGACGAAGGTGGGGGAGCAAAGTCAATCAAGTGTTGAAAACCAGTCCTCAGAATCAATATGTCTCCACTACAGTGAGTGGATTGTCATTAAGGTAAAGTTTAGGTTCTGGATGAATGGTACGACACTGACAGAAGTTCATAACACACGACTTTGCAGCCGAAAACTGGAAGCTGTGGGCTAGAGCCCATGATTGCACCTTGTGGATGGCTCCCTGTAGGTACCACCACTCAGCAACACCAGTACTGGTGGAGCAGTATGAAATGTAGAAGTCGTCTGCATACAGAGAAGGTGAGACGGACGACCCTACAACTGCTGCTAGACCATTAATGGCCACTAAAAATAAAGAGACACTCAATACAGAGCCCTGCAGGACCCCATTCTCCTGGATATGGGGGAACTATGGGAGGCACCAACTTGGACATGGAAAGTACGAGGTGACAGGAAATTCTCGGTAAAAATCACGGGTGGACCTCGGAGACCTCACTCATACAATGTGGCAAGGATATGATGTCGTCATGTAGTGTCATACACTTTTCGCAGATCAAGAAAGACTGCAAGCATCTGGAAAAGGCTGTTCGTATGGCAGACTCTAGGGACACAAGATTATCAGTGGTAGAGCGAGCCTGGCAGAAGTGGCCCTGACATGGAGCCAGTAGGCCACGTGACTCCAGGAGCCAACACAACTGCCGACACAACTGCCAACTTATCATACGTTCTAACAGCTTACAAAGAATTATGTTGAGGCTGATTGGCTGGTAGCTATCCACATCAAGCAGGTTTTTACTGGGTTTTAGCACTGGAATGATGGTGTTCTCCCACCATTGTGATGGGAATATGCTGTTGCACCAGATCTGGTTGAAGATCATGAGGAGGTCTCGCTGGTAGTCCGATGAGAGATGTTTAATCATCTGACCATGGATCCGATCTGGCCAAGGAGCTGTGTCAGGACAATGTGCAAGGACGTTGGGGAGCTCCCACTAAGTAAATGGAACATTATAGGGTTCACTGTGATGTTCAGTTAATGAGAAGAATTTCCCTTCCATCCGCCGTTTGAGAGTACGAAAGGCTGCAGAGTAATTCTCCAAAGCAGAGGCTCAAGCATAGAGCTCAGCAATTGTGTTTGCGTCGGTAGATAACACTCCATTGATATTAAGGCCAGGGACACCTGTCGGGATCTGGTACCCAAAGACACGTCTGATCTTCGTCCAGACTTGTGAAGGCAACGTATGGTACCCAATGTTTGAGATGTACCTATCCTAAAACACCTGTTTTCGTCTTTTTATAAAAAAAAATGGCTCTGAGCACTATGGGACTCAACTGCTGAGGTCATCAGTCCCCTACAACTTAGAACTACTTAAACCTAACTAACCTAAGGACATCACACACATCCATGACCGTGGCAGGATTCGAACCTGCGACCATAGTGGTCGCGCAGTTCTAGACTGTAGCGCCTAGAACTGCTCGGCCACTCCGGCCGGCTATTTTTATAAGTTTGCAAATGTGGGCACGGCGACATTTAAAAGCTATTAAGTGCTTCAGGGAAGGGTGCCACTCATGTCACTGTAGAGCTCATCGACACTGTTTAATGGCCTCAGCAATTTCCGGCGACCACCAACGTACTGACTTCCACTGGGGGCACCCTATGGAACAAGGGATTACATTTTCTGCTGCAGAAATGATTGTTCTGGTAACCCGCTCAACCACCACATCAATGGTACCATGTGGGGGAGATTCAATGGTAACAGCAGAGGTGAAAGCTTCCCAGTCTGCCTTGTTTAAAGCTCACCTGGGTAGATATCTGGGGAAAGACGCCGGGGGAGTGATAGGAAGATGGGGAAGTGGTCACTACCACACAAGTCATTGTGGGCTCTCCAGTAGACAGATGGGAGAAGTCCTGGGCTGCAAAGTAATAAATCAATGGCCGAGTAAGTACTATGAGCCACACTGAAATGTGTGGGGGCCCTAGTATTTAAGAGGCAGAGGTCGAGTTTAGACAGTAAATTTTCGACCTCGACCAGTAAGCATGGTGCCACCCCACAAGGGGTTATGGGCATAAAAATATGTTGATGAATCAGTGCAGCCAATATGTTCAGGGATGCGGCACCACCTGGAGGAAGATGTACATTGCGGACTGTTATTTCCAGACAGCCACAGCTTCAAGAAGAGTTTGAAGGGGCACAGTTTCACTACATACCGAGTCCAGGATACAGATGCAAACAACACCTGACACTATTATATTCGGTATGGTTCTTGTAATATCCCCTATAGCTGCGGAGGGCAGGGGTCCGCTTTGCCGGGAACCAGGTTTCCTGGAGGGCAATGCAAGCTTAACATCTGCCATATTTCAGCCAGCTGGTGGGAAAAACCGCAGCAATTCCACTGGAGGATGACATTATCATGAGGCTGGGAAGGCATGAAGCACTCAAGGAGGCAATTTACGCCTCAGGGTCACCTGCTACCACCTACTGAGTACCTGTGCAATCAATATCCATTGTGTCCGAGCGGCCAGCTAGATATAGGTCCTCGGGGGACGACAGAATCTCCACCTCAGACTCAGATGCAGAGCCTGTAGGTAGTGGTAGTGTGGGTGCCACCGCAGTGTCTTGGTTCTTGGGGGTCTTTTTCTTTTTAGGTTTATCTCGCTGCTCCTTAGGTTTCTCTGGCTGGGAGAGCTTCGCTGATTCAGACTAAGGGACACAGGAGGATCATGAAGCCCTATGACCAGCTGCCCGTGGGCGCTTCAGCCACTGGTGGTGTCCACTTTCCAACTGGTAGGAACCTGGGAAGGGAGCGACCCAAGAGACCCTTTCTTAGTGAGAGGAGCTGAAGAAGACTGATGCTTCTCCAGTTGAGAAGTGGGGACTATGCCCTGATGGTTGAGGGGGCATTGCTTCCAAAGTAGGTGCTGGAGGAGCAACAGGGATAGAAGTGCCCCCCACCATCAAGGTGCAGGTGGAGTCTTACAGCTCTGAGAGCCAACTGTAAATGGCAGAACTGATGGGGCTACAACCTTTGTCTTAGTGGTGGCATGAGAGGATGTCATATGCACAGGATGTAGCTGTTCAAATTTTCTCGTAGCCTCAGTGTAGGTCAGTCAGTCCAGTGTCTTGTATTCCATGATTTTCCTTTCGTTCTGTAGAATCCTGCAGTCTGGCGAGGCATATGGTGCTCTCTGCAGTTGACACATATGGGGCAGGGGGAGGGGGGGGGGGGGGGGGGGGGGGGCACATAGAGCATTGGGATGTGAAGAACGTCCACAATCTCGACAGGTGACGCTGGAAGTACAATGGGAAGACATATGGCCGAACTTCCAGCACCACATTGGGGGAGGGATATATGGCTTGACATCACAGCAGTAGACCTTGACCTTCTCAGGTAATGTGTCACCCTCGAAGGCCAAGATGAAGGCACTGGTGGCACAAAATGAACCCCTCGCCGCTCTTAATTGGAATGCAGCTCATCATCAGGCTGCAAAAGAAAGTCCCTGTGAAATAGAATCGCATTTTGGACAATCCCTCCACCTACCCAAACTTGTCCTCTAAATACTCCACAAAAAAGATGAAAGATTCCCCATCAGCTCTCGTACGTACGAGATACTGGGGCAAATTAAGGTCACTGCCATACTTAGCCAGGCGTTCCTCCCTTGGTGTGGTCACGATTTGGAGTCCTACTTCTTCGCATTAAAGTTAGATCTCGACCATATAGAGAACGCTGGTGTTGGACCACCAGCAAGAGATGATGTAGTACACGTCATGGCATGTCATTCGCCCTAATGGCACCCACTCTGACCAGGGGCCCTCACCACGGGCACCACCCAGCTTCAGCAAAGGCACCAGGGAGATGGATATCTACTCCTTGGTATATGTGAGGAGTTAACGGCGCAGGCATCAGCAGAGTGATCCCTGTGTTGTCAGGGGGCTACAACCAATAGGGTACACTGCAGCCCCACCGCAACGGACTGACTACCATGTTGGATATGAGGTGCAAAGAAGTCCACGATCATCGTCAGCGCAGAAAGAGACACCGCACAGTGGATGGAGGAAAAGGCACGCGGGAAGATACCCTCACGCAACATATGGAGAATGAGTGGAACTGCAAAGTCATGGTGATAAAGAACGCTGAAGGTTTCAGTGCACTAGGGACACGATGCACCATGTAAGGCCCCCTTCCCCAATTAGCTCGCTTTTCACAAGAATTTTGGAGAATGGAGATCAAACCCTACGGGGGCCTTCACTGAAGGCCAAAACGTTTGAGGCTCCTTTTAGTTGCCTGTTATGACAGGCAGGAATACCTTGGGCCTATTCTAACCCCTGGAACCGCAGCGGGGTCCTACGCTGCTGCAGGTATCCTGGTGCTGAGCACCTTCGTCCACTACGGCAAGTTCCACTTTTATATAAAAACTATTAACACTTTTTAAATAAAACGAAAATTATGAATATTCTACATCTTTATAATTCATGTCTACATGTTTGCAGCCATCTGCCACTAGAGGTCTCCGAGTTGAGCATAAAACAAGTTTGTGCACGAGAAACAGCGTGCTGTAATCGGGTTCTGAAATTGAAGAGCCTGTCCACACATGAATCACCCACTCCTTCAGCATGACAATGCCAAACCCCACATGGGCACTGCGACATCTGCAACAATTCAATGCCTCGAGTTCATTGTTATTGATCATCCTCCACACAGTCCAACTTGGTCCCATCCAATTTTCATCTGTTTCCATAACTTACAGAATACATTCGAGGCCTTCACTTTGATAGTGATGAAGTGTTGCAAGCAGAGGTGAGGTTGTAGCTCCATCAACAAAGTCAAACATTCTACAGTGGCGGTATCAACAAACTTGTCTCTGGAAAAAAGGACATTTTTGTCTATGGAATGCGTGACTGATTATTTTGTAAAATTTTTTTTGTTTATTTGTAGACGCAATCACATATTTATGACACAGTCATTACCAGTTTCATCCATACAATAACAATTTTCAGATTCTAAAGGCGGCATACACTGAACACAGGTTCATGCGTTGTCGAACCCATGAACCTGTGTTCAGTGTATGCCGCCTTTAGAATCTAAAGATGGTCATTGCATGGCTGAAACCGGTTACGACTGTGTCATAAACATGTGATTGTGTCCATAAATAAAAAAAAATTTTTTTTTTAAATTACAAACTTGTCTCTCATTTGTGGAAATGTGTCCATCACCTGTGTGTATGGTGAGAAACAAATATTTAGACATGAAGACATGGTAATAACATCTGTTTTATATAGCAAGCTCTAAGAGTTTTCACATAAAAAATTCGGGGGCATTACTTTTTGGCATGTCCTCTTAGTACTAAATACCTTGCAACAGCACAAATGTGGTTGGTTGGGTGCTGGGGGAGGGGGATTTTAAAAAAGAGTGATGGGGCTGTAGATGATGGGCATATCCAAGAGCTGACTTGGCAAGACTCAGTATCAGGAGTGGGCATAAAGTGGTGATTGGATCCCTCTATCGACTGCCACATTCCCCTCCTGATTTAACTGAAAATTTTAAACCAAACCCCAGTTAACTTATGCCTAAGTTCCCCAATCACACAGTAATCATCCAACAATAAATTGGGAAACTTGCAGTTTTCTTAGTAGTGAACATGACCAGACATCATGTACTAAATACCTTTGCTGACAATTAGCTAGAACAAATAGTTCAGAACCCCACTCATGGCGGAAATATTTTGGATCAATAAAGCAACTAAGGGACTTTATCTCTTTGAGAATGTCTACATCAAAACTGGTATTAGTGATCATGACACGAATGTTGCAACAATGATTACCAAAGTACAAAGGTAAACTAACACAAAGGTATATATGTTCAGTAAACTAGGCAAAAAATCAGTAGTGCCATATCTCAATGATGAACTTTAAACTATCAGTACACAGCAGGAGCATGTTGAGAAACTCTGGCTCAAGTTTAAAAGAATAGTTGGCCAGGCACTGGAAAGATATGTACCCAGTAGAACAGTTCATAATGGGAGGAAACCTCCACGATTTACAGTCACTGTAAAGAAACTTCTAAAGAAACCGAGACTACTACATAACAGGTGTAAAAGAAAGCATAGGGCTATGGATAGGAGATGCCGAGTGAAACATACTTGGCTGTCAAGAAAGGAATGCATGAAGCCTTCAATGACTACTGCAGCAGAATACTGTCAAATGATCTTACATAAAACTCAAAGAAATTCTGGTTGTATGTAAAGGCTGTTAGTGGCACCAAAGATAATGTATAGTCACTTGCATATGAGATACAAACTGAAATTAAGGGTAGCAAAGGAAAAGCACAAACGATTAACTGTTTTTCAAATGTTCCTTTACACAGGAAAACCCTGGAGAATTGCCCCAGTTTAATCTTTCTACCACTGAAAAGATGAGCGCAGTAAGTGTTAGTGGAGCTGAGAAACAGCTGAAAGCATGAAAACTGAACAAAGCTGATGGCCTGATGGAATCCCTATCAGAGTCCATCCCGAATTTGGGGCCGAGTTAGCCTCCCTTCTAACTATAACCCATCTAATATCACAAAGAAAAAACTGTGTCCAGTAGTTGGAAGAAAGTACATATCACATATGTTTACAAGGAGGATAGTAGAAATGATCCACAAAACTACCGTCCATTATCCTTGAGATTCATTTCTTGTAGAATCTTAGAACGTATTCTGAGCTCAAACATAATGTGGTATTACAAACAGAATGAAAACTTCGAACATATGAAACCTAACTCACACTTCTCTCATGTGACTTACTGAAAGCTATGGATCAGGGCAGTCAGGTAGATGCAGTATTTCTTGAACTCTGAAAGGCATCCGAATCACAACCACATCTATGCATATTGTCAAATGTATGTTCATATGGGGTATCAAGTGAAATTTGTGACTGAATTGAAGATTTTTTGGTAGGGAGGACACAGCATGTTATCATGGATGGAGATCACCATCAGATGTAGTACATGCAACGTCAGGTGTGCCCCAGGAAAGTGTGTTGGGGTCCTTGCTATTCATGTTTTATATTAATGACCTTGAAGACCGTATTAATAGTAACCTCAGACTTTTTGCAGATGATTCAGTTACCTACAATGAAGTACTGTCTGAAAGAAGCTGTATAAATATTCAGTCAGATCTCGGTAAGATTTCAAACCGATGCAAAGATTGGCAACTTGATTTAAATGTTCACAAATGTAAAATTGTGTCTTCACAAAATGATAAAAAAGGGCGTTATCCTATGACTGGTATATCAACAAGTCACAGATGGAATTGGCCAACTAATACAAAAAGCCGAGTTTTAACACTTTGTATGGTTATGAACTGGTATGATCACATAGTCTCAGTCACAGGTAAAGCAGGTGGTAGACTTTGGTTTATTGGTAGAATACTGGAGAAATGCAACCAGTTTATGAAGGAGATTGCTTAGAAATCACTCATACAACCTATTCTAGAATACCACTCATATGTCTGTGACCCGTACCAAATACGACTAACAGGGGATATTGTACGAGGGTAACCCCAAAAGTAATGTCTCCTATTTTTTTATAAGTACATAGACCTGTTTATTTCTACAATAGTTTACATCAGTTTACAGCTTGAACATTTAGCTATTTTTCAACAATCACCAATTCTGTCGATGCATTTTTGTAGACACTGTGGCAGTTTTTGTATGCCCATGTCATACCAGCTCGCCGCCATGCTGTTCAGAAAGTTGTGAACCTCTTCTTTCACCACACTGTTGGAACTGAATCGCTTTCCAGCCAAATGTCCTTTCAACCCAGGGAACAGGTGATAGTCACTGGGTGCCAAGTCAGGGCTACAGGGTGGGTGGGTGATTGTGTTCCACTGAAACTGTTGCAGGAGGGCAACGGTTTGCCGAGCGATGTGTGGGCGAGCATTGTCATGGAGAATGTGTACGCCCTTGCTCAACATTCCTCTTCTCTGGTTCTGAATTGCTTGTTTGAGTTTTTTCAGTCTCACAGTACCTGTAAGCATTAATTGTGGTCCCAACAATTTTAGGGGGGGCTGACTTTTCTGAGCGAATTTGTCTTAATTTTTCTGGCTGAATATGGTTCTTAAAATTCTTTTCATATGGCCACATTTCATTTCTTCCAACAAAATGCTGTCCAAGATATAACAGCTCAAAGTTGCCAGAAATTCACACTCACTCCGACTATATCCCAGCCAGTATTGCTTCGAGGAACGTTAAACTTAACCAGTGTTCATCAGGGACATGAACAAATGTTTACATAAGGTGATGCCCGAGCAGGAAAACATTCTGAAATTTGGCAGTCTGACATGGAATGACCCAGGAACAATTTGACTGGGATTACATGGCTGTGGATTGCTAATTAGCGAGACAATTTACAAAATAACGGGGCCTACATTTCACCTTACAGCTACTGTTATGGGGACCACCAGTATGAACATAACATAAACACAGTTGTACTAGCCGGACAAACCACTAGTGGTGCTCCCAGCATTAAATCTGACCTAACTCAATGGTACATTAGAATCTGACCTCATCCTCTGCCTGAACCAACTCGTAGCAACCCAGGAGGGAGTATATACCTGTGGAATAAATCCTTCAGCATGTGCAGCAGTAGCAGGAAAAAGTGTCTTACAGTTATGACCATTATGATCATTAGTCTCACAGTATCCAGCACCACAACACTTCTGACTCTGTTCTGTGCAGCCTTCATCTGCCTTAAATGGAGGGCTGCCCATCCATGTGAACCCCCACTACACCAGCTACCAGCAGACTGGATTATCAATCATGTATAATCCACAAAAAAGTGGGAAATGAAGGGTTAAAAATTGTTGTTATATGTGAGCATTTAATGTACAAAAGCTATGGAATCTGTTTCCTAGCATTTAAAATGGTCTGCAGATTTTTTACTTGTGACAGAATGCTGATGCACCTAAAAGCATGGTACACTTAAGTGGCTTTTATCTCTTTTTTTATGGCAAACGACATTTTGCATAAGTGCCAACAATGCTAACAGTTGAATTCTGTTGTGCAATTTTACAAGGAGTCCATGAGATGAATTTACTGTCAAGTAACTGTAAGCAAGAGTGGGCATTTGAGCACACTATCCTGTCAGTTGCAGTGGAGATTTCAGGCACGTTACTACATTACTAGATACACGTAAACTGAAAACCAGTTAGCTAGAATTGTAGATTGAGTTCACAGCTGCTGAACACTGCGGTTCAAGCTGACAAGCACATAAGGAGCAAATGAATATATTGTACACTGTTTTTCATGTACGTTGAGTCTTTGCAGATCAACCAGAGGCAGAGACCCGGTATACTGAAGAAGGGAGGTATGTAGAGCAGCCACTATTTTTGGGGCACTACTATGAAAATAGTAGCTCTGCCTCAGTAGGTACAAAAAGCCTTCTAAGCTGGCGGGAGCCCAAACACTGTCATGGCAGTTGTGGCAACTGGCCTGTTCATACACTCTGGGCCGATCCAGCCTCAACATTGCAATACTGATGACACAGCAAGAGGACAGGATTTCTGCAGGACTGGGTGGGCAGTTTCCACAACTTTGAGTGATGGACTTTTTACACCATACGTGGTTAGAAGCAGTGCATTGGCTCAACAAATGAGCACCTAACGAGTACAAACACCCAGTATTTCTAGCCAAAGGGTTCTAATCTGGCAGCACCAACCATGAAGAGAGGTGATATGGTTCTACAAGCAACCACCATGAGTCTGAGCCTTCACCACAATCAGTCTGACTGCAGGCCCCGAGTCCACCTTCTTAGACTTTACACCTTCCCACCAGTGATCTGCCTTCCAGGGCATTCCGGCCACAGCACAGCAGAGCCCAGGAGGGTACCAATTCAAGACCAGGGCAGTGCAGGTTGCTTAACCTTTACAATTCAGTATTGTATGGCCATTTATTGCAACACATAGGGTTAGGTACATAATGCCTAAGTCGGAGGAACCTTGCCATAATGCAGCATCGGAGAAATGAAGGTTGCAGTTGAGGTGGCAGTCTTCTCAATTGCCCCATTGTTCCTTGATGTCCTTGTTCCACATCCATTATCTCCTGTGATGCCATTCTCATTTTAGTTCTGAGATATCTATGTCAATAATATCATTGCATGTGACCACACCCTTGCTCGAGTTACGTCATAGCCACCCAATTTTTGTGAGTTCTTAAGAAGTTCTGCTCAACCAATAAGGAACCGTTTCGTAACCGCTTAGTAGATTTTAAGGCAAGCCCTTCCAAGCCTTTACAAATGCTCAGGCACGCATCGGTAATTCCACAGTTTTCTCCACAAATGAATTTTCTTTCGATACATTTTTTCAGGTAGCAATTTTTCCATGTGTGGAATACTTGTGATTACAGAAATGTAAAACAGTTTTGGCAAAAACCACCTACCGGAAATTGTTGAAATCAGTAACAGTTCATCTTCTAGTAACGTTTATCCTCAAAAACTGAAACCTATTTTCTTTATCACAGATTTCCAGTTTCTGTGCTTATGCACATTTTCGCTGAGCTACTCAAAGTAAAACATCACATGCTTTTGGTGGAAGAATCTGCAGGGTCAACAGGGTTTTACACTTCTGGAATTACCTGTCACAAAGACAGCTCAAGCTAGAGAGTGTTCTTGATTCACTTTGTAGGAAGTACCAGAAATTTGTTATATGTGGGGACTTCAATATAAATTTTGTATATGATGGCGGGGAGAAAGAAAAAAAAAGAGGCTGTTTGTAGAGCTCCGAAATTAATATGATCTGATGCAGATTGTGTTTTTTCCAACTAGGGTGCAGAGGAACAGTAGCACAGCCATAGACAATATTTTTATTCTTTCTTCGTTACTAGGATAGGCATTCTGTTAGGAAAAGGGTGAACAGCCTCTCAGACCACGATGCACAAATCCTAACACTCAAAGGCTTTAGTACTCAAACAAATGTTACACTTAATTACAAACTATGTAGGAAAGTTAATCTAACAGCATTAGAGAGTTTTTTAAACCTTGTCATGGAACGAGTGTGGCAGGATGTTTATAGTGCCAATAACAGATGATAAATGTAATGCTTTCCGTAACACATTTCTCGTGCTCTCTGAGAGTGGCTTCCCATTAGAACATTCTGAACGGGGTACTACCAGTAACAGGCAGCCTGGGTGCTGACTAGTGGGATAAGGATATCATGTAGAACAAAGCAGGAATTATATGAAAATGTTAGAAGTAGTCACAACCAAGTGACAGTAGTGAGGTGCTTAAAAATGTTATTAGGAAGGCTAAGAGTATGTGGTATGCAAACAGAAAAGCTAATTCACAAGATAAAATTAAAACCATATGGTCAGTTGTGACGGAAACGTCCCGTCAGCAGCACAAGCTCGACAATATTAAGTCAGTTCGCAGTAAAAATATTTCTGTTACTGATAAATCAGATATATGTACGGTATTTAACAATCATTTTCTGAGCATTGCTGGTGAATTAAATAAAAATTTAGTTCCTATAGGGAATCATATAACTTTCTTGGCAAATGCCTTTCTGAGATTGATGTCTGAAATACTACTCTGTGAAACAGACAAGAGGGAGATTGAGTCAATAATTAAATCACTGAAAACTAAGGACTCTCATGGTTATGATGGAGTGCCTAGCAGAATATTAAATACTGTGCTGCACATGTTAGCCTTGTATTTAGCCATATTCGTAATTTTTCCTTTAGGAATGGTCAGTTTCCTGAACGATTAAAGTACTCAGTAGTAAAGCCACTTTATAAGAAGGGAGAAAGGGATAATGTAGATAATTTTAGAGCTATTTCTATGCCATCAGTGTTTGCTACAGTTATTGAAAAGGCTGTGTATGTAAGGATAATTGATCATTTTATATCACACGATTTGCTATCAAATGTAGAGTTCGGCTTTAGAAGTTGTCTAACAACTGAAAATGCTGTATTCTCTTTCCTCTATGAGGTACTGGATGGGTTAAACAGAAGGTCTCGAACGCCAGGCATATTTTTTTATTTAACTCCGGCATTTGACTGTGTTGATCACAAAATATTGCTCCAGAAGTTGGCCCATTATGGAATACGGTGATTTACTCACAATTGGTTCACCTCTTACTTTAGCAACAGAGAGTAAAAGGTCATTATTCATAATGTTGAGAATGGCTGTGATGTGGGGTCTCAGTGGGGATGCCCCAGGGATCAGTGTTGGGGCCACTCTAGCTCCTTATTCATATAAATGATATGTCCTCTAATATTGCGAGTAACTCTAAAATAATTCTGTTTGCTGATGACACTAGCTTGGTAGTAAAAGATGTTGTGTGCAACATTGGCTTGGTTTCAAATAGAGCAGTTCATGACGTAAGTTCATGGCTTGTAGAAAATAAACTATCTCCAAATCACAGTAAGACTCATACAATACAACTAAACCTGATGTTTTAATTTCACAGAATGGGCATATGATTAGTGAAACTGAAAAGTTCAAACTTCTATGTGTTCAGATAGATAGTAAGCTCTCGTGGAGAGCCCACACTCAGGATCTTGCTAAAAGACTTAATGCTGCCATTTTCACTATTCGAATTGTATCTGAAGTGAGTGATCATTCGACACGAAAATTGGTCTACTTTACTTATTTTCATTCACTCATGCCGTATGATGGTATATTTTGGGGTAACTCTTCACATTCTAAAAGGATATTTTTGGCTCAGAAATGGGCAGTTCAGGCAATAAGTGGTGCAAGTTCACGAACCTCTTGTCAACCCCTGTTCACGAGCCTGGGTATTTTGACATTGGCCTCTCAATATATATCTTCCTTACTGTCATTTCTTGTTAACAATATTAGCTTATTCCCAAGAATAAGTAGCTTTCACTCAGTTAATACTTGGCAGAAATCAAACCTGCATTTGGATCAGACTTCCTTAACTGTTGTGCAGAAGGGTGTGCAGTATATTGCTGCATCCATTTTCAATAAGCTACCACTCGAATTCAAGAATCTTAGCAGTGATCCACAAGCTTTCAAGTCAAAACTGAAGAGTTTCCTTGTGGGTCACTACCCCTATTCTGTCGAGGAGTTCCTTGAAAACTTAAGCTGCTTCTTGTTGTATTGTTGATTGCGTTTACTCAAATTTACGGGCTAACTTTTTTCGGGTTCATAAGCATTTATTTTTATCTGTTATTACTTTTATGTTTTAATTTCATGTACTGACATGTTCCATGACCTTGGAGATTTCCTCCTCAATTTGGTCATACGGAGCTCGAGGTGAAAATAAAAAATAAATAAATAAATTCATACACTTCCTATGTGATTCCCCCTTTGTGTACATTTATCTTGGGACTGATTCAAGCTGACTCAAAATTAAGAAACAATATAGAATACGTGAACAAGTTTGGAAAGTTAGCTTTCTCTTAAGAAAGTGCAGCAAACTGTAATCAACCGAGAATTTGGGACATTAAGAGAGGGAACACATTTTTCTCTCTGTGCAAATAGTAGGATTTAAAGTCTCACAATAAAATGTCATTAGAGATGAAGCACAAGCTTGGAAGAGATGAAGCACAAGCTTGGAAGTAGAAGGGTGGGGAAGGAAGTTGGCTACATCCTTTTTACAGGGACCAACCCAAGCATCTGTCTTTAACAATTTAGGGAAACCCCAGAAGATCTGTATCTGAATGATTGGATGATTGTGTGAACCACAATCTTTCAGAAAGAAAGTTCAACTTCCACTTGGTCTTTCCCAGTAATAAACACTGGACCTGCATTCAGGAGGATGTTGGTTCAAATCACTTGGTCTATCACAGCAAAAGAACACTTGCAAACAGTCTACACACATATGACTGAATCACCAACAACAGATAATTAAAACTGTACCACTAATAGCTGTATGAATCAGATGAAGTAGTGTCACATAAGTATGCCACTGAAAGGCATGGTCTCCTTATGGCGATATTTGAATAGCAATCACTGTAAAAATGAAGTTGCGGCAACAGTGTGCATACATAGTCAGAGGATGAGCAAACAACTAATTGGCAATTCATGTAGAAGAGGACATTAGGGATACCAATTCGATTCTACACAGAGTACGCGAAAGAACTCGCCCCCCTTCTAACAGCCGTGTACCGCAAGTCTCTAGAGGAACGGACGGTTCCAAATGATTGGAAAAGAGCACAGATAGTCCCAGTCTTCAAGAAGGGTCGTCGAGCAGATGCGCAAAACTATAGACCTATATCTCTGATGTCGGTCTCTTGTAGAATTTTAGAACATGTTTTTTGCTCGCGTATCATGTAATTTCTGGAAACCCAGAATCTACTATGTAGGAATCAACATGGATTCCGGAAACAGCGATCGTGTGAGACCCAACTCGCTTTATTCGTTCATGAGACCCAGAAAATATTAGATACAGGCTCCCAGGTAGATGCTATTTTTCTTGACTTCCGGAAGGCGTTCGATACAGTTCCGCACTGTCGCCTGATAAACAAAGTAAGAGCCTATGGAATATCAGACCAGCTGTGTGGCTGGATTGAAGAGTTTTTAGCAAACAGAACACAGCATGTTGTTATCAATGGAGAGACGTCTACAGACGTTAAAATAACCTCTGGCGTGCCACAGGGGAGTGTTATGGGACCATTGCTTTTCACAATATACACTCCTGGAAATTGAAATAAGAACACCGTGAATTCATTGTCCCAGGAAGGGGAAACTTTATTGACACATTCCTGGGGTCAGATACATCACATGATCACACTGACAGAACCACAGGCACATAGACACAGGCAACAGAGCATGCACAATGTCGGCACTAGTACAGTGTATATCCACCTTTCGCAGCAATGCAGGCTGCTATTCTCCCATGGAGACGATCGTAGAGATGCTGGATGTAGTCCTGTGGAACGGCTTGCCATGCCATTTCCACCTGGCACCTCAGTTGGACCAGCGTTCGTGCTGGACGTGCAGACCGCGTGAGACGACACTTCATCCAGTCCCAAACATGCTCAATGGGGGACAGATCCGGAGATCTTGCTGGCCAGGGTAGTTGACTTACACCTTCTAGAGCACGTTGGGTGGCACGGGATACATGCGGACGTGCATTGTCCTGTTGGAACAGCAAGTTCCCTTGCCGGTCTAGGAATGGTAGAACGATGGGTTCGATGACGGTTTGGATGTACCGTGCACTATTCAGTGTCCCCTCGACGATCACCAGTGGTGTACGGCCAGTGTAGGAGATCGCTCCCCACACCATGATGCCGGGTGTTGGCCCTGTGTGCCTCGGTCGTATGCAGTCCTGATTGTGGCGCTCACCTGCACGGCGCCAAACACGCATACGACCATCATTGGCACCAAGGCAGAAGCGACTCTCATCGCTGAAGACGACACATCTCCATTCGTCCCTCCATTCACGCCTGTCGCGACACCACTGGAGGCGGGCTGCACGATGTTGGGGCGTGAGCGGAAGACGGCCTAACGGTGTGCAGGACCGTAGCCCAGCTTCATGGAGACGGTTGCGAATGGTCCTCGCCGATACCCCAGGAGCAACAGTGTCCCTAATTTGCTGGGAAGTGGCGGTGCGGTCCCCTACGGCACTGCGTAGGATCCTACGGTCTTGGCGTGCATCCGTGCGTCGCTGCTGTCCGGTCCCAGGTCGACGGGCACGTGCACCTTCCGCCGACCACTGGCGACAACATCGATGTACTGTGGAGACCTCACGCCCCACGTGTTGAGCAATTCGGCGGTACGTCCACCCGGCCTCCCGCATGCCCACTATATGCCCTCGCTCAAAGTCCGTCAACTGCACATACGGTTCACGTCCACGCTGTCGCGACATGCTACCAGTGTTAAACACTGCGATGGAGCTCCGTATGCCACGGCAAACTGGCTGACACTGACGGCGGCGGTGCACAAATGCTGCGCAGCTAGCGCCATTCGACGGCCAACACCGCGGTTCCTGGTGTGTCCGCTGTGCCGTGCGTGTGATCATTGCTTGTACAGCCCTCTCGCAGTGTCCGGAGCAAGTATGGTGGATCTGACACACCAGTGTCAATGTGTTCTTTTTTCCATTTCCATCAGTGTATATAAATGACCTAGTAGATAGTGTCGGAAGTTCCATGCGGCTTTTCGCGGATGATGCTGTAGTATACAGAGAAGTTGCAGCATTAGAAAATTGTAGCGAAATGCAGGAAAATCTGCAGCGGATAGGCACTTGGTGCAGGGAGTGGCAACTGACCCTTAACATAGACAAATGTAATGTATTGCAAATACATAGAAAGAAGGATCCTTTATTGTATGATTATATGATAGCGGAACAAACACTGGTAGCAGTTACTTCTGTAAAATATATGGGAGTATGCGTGCGGAACGATTTGAAGTGGAATGATCATATAAAATTAATTGTTGGTAAGGCGGGTACCAGGTTGAGATTCATTGGGAGAGTGCTTAGAAAATGTAGTCCATCAACAAAGGAGGTGGCTTACGAAACACTCGTTCGACCTATACTTGAGTATTGCTCATCAGTGTGGGATCTGTACCAGATCGGTCTGACGGAGGAGATAGAGAAGATCCAAAGAAGAGCGGCGCGTTTCGTCACAGGGTTATTTGGTAACCGTGATAGCGTTACGGAGATGTTTAATAAACTCAAGTGGCAGACTCTGCAAGAGAGGCGCTCTGCATCGCGGTGTAGCTTGCTCGGCAGGTTTCGAGAGGGTGCGTTTCTGGATGAGGTATCGAATATATTGCTTCCCCCTACTTATACCTCCCGAGGAGATCACGAATGTAAAATTAGAGAGATTAGAGCGCGCACGGAGGCTTTCAGACAGTCGTTCTTCCCGCGAACCATACGCGACTGGAACAGGAAAGGGAGGTAATGACAGTGGCACGTAAAGTGCCCTCCGCCACACACCATTGGGTGGCTTGCGGAGTATCAATGTAGATGTAGATGTAGCACAGGGAGAACTGACCTTCTCCTCCTCACCACCAACTTAGCTATGCTACTATAGAAGACTTTTCTGGCAGACACTGGAGTGGTAGTGATACATTATCCAGAACACCACATAGTTTTGAATCAGTTGATTAACCATCAAATGTGGGGAAGCTTCAGTTAGTTTTGAGAGATTTGGTTATGATCAAACTTTCTTCGCCAAATCTCCCTTAACTGGCATCACTAGTATAACAAAATTTGCAGTGTCAGACATTACCCATACCCACCCTCCCTCCCTCCCTCCCTTTCCTGTGCATTAGAATTAAACTGGGTCAAAAATTTTCAGGAAACATAACTTACCCCTTCTCTTGCAATTTTTTTTTAAATTTCATTTACAATCTACAGGGTGAGGCAAACAGAAGTAGCACTGGGAACATAGTTCCAGTGTACAATGAAACACAGCAGAGAAAAGGAAATACAGTACTAACAGAAAACAGCAGATCTTGAAAGTAATCACCATTTATCTCTTGGCACTTTTGGGCCCTTATCAGCAAGGTGCTGAAGATGGATCGAAGCTGATCTGCTGGAATTACTGCAATATCATCTGATATGTTCTGCTGCAGTTCTTGAAGACAACGAGGGTTGTGGCAATACACCTTAGACTTGAGGGCGCCCCACACAAATTAATCACACAATGATAGATCAAGTGACCTGCTTGGCCAGCCAGGGCCACAACAAGACTGACCTCTCCTAACAACTCAGTAAGGCATGTAGACTGTGTAAATGTGCTCTAAAGGTTCAGCCGGCTGTATGGGGAGTTGCTCCATCGTGCTGGAAGTAACTGTATGTCTTTTCCCTCTCTGTCAATGCTGCCACAAATGGTCGTCTAATCATATATTCTTGCCCGAGCTACTTTTATTTGCCCCACACTGTACGTACCAGAATACTAGGAGAAGATATGTCTATTACTCAATAAAGGTATTTAGACTTCAGCCGCCAGTTCTAGTTTGCATGACAAGAAAGATCAAATATGCCAAAATGCATTAGATATGGTGAAAATGTACACATCAGGCTACACCGTATATAAATCTGTTATCAAAATCTTTATGTTTGATACACATTCGTTGACTTCCTGCTCACGATCAAATTGCAGCCTTCCAAATTAATGTAAACCTGTCATGAAAATCACTGTTTCGGGATAGGTGGCACTACCATACTCCAGCCAGCAGCTGGTGATCTAATTTTAAATAGTGTGAAGCAGCCATACCTAGAAGAAAATTTAGCTCAAGCTGATAATTACATTTCTTATAAATCTTAATGTCAAGATGAGAAAACTAATACATCTCTGTGATCCAAGAGCAGTACGGGTCATTCCTTTAAAATTATAGTTTGGTAGCTCCTAAGGCGACCATGACAGGATTTAGTCATATTCAGTACATGGGTACCTACATATCTTAATAGAAAACTGCCAAATAGCACTGTTATAACTCTAACCATTTTTGATAAATTCAGGTTTGAAGACACAATGGTGTGTACTGGTCATTAGTAAAGAACCAATTTCTGTATTTTCACACACTTGCTACTCACTAATGAGGTGACCTACAGACCTCAAGTTTTTTAGGCATCTACTATGCCAGTCAGTAAGTTGATATATTGCATAAAAAGTAGGATACATCTTCAGTTTTTTATTAAAAATGTTGAGAAACACACTTTTCCATGATGTGCTTTACATTTGTGATTTCTTAAAATCATAACATTCCAGAGGGGAACAGTACAGACTTCATCTTATGCACTGTAACTCTTTAGTGCTAGTATCAAGTATAAATGGCAATTGAAACTGGTAGTTCTTACCTTCACTTAAAGATGACTCCATCACAAAAAAGTCAAATTTGACGAATTTCAAAGTCCTGTGGGGTACACAGACAACTGTATCACAACTTTATTTTTTGCTGAAATTTTTACATATCGGGTAACAACGTTAGGTGCAAAGAAGAAAATGAAAATGCCACTTACACATGCCATCCACATTCAACACTACAGGGCACTGATAAATAAAAACGTGTATTCTTTGTTTTTTTTCCCAAATATATGTGTGGTTCACCTGTGGATAAGAACTGTAAACACTTCAGAGCTGAAAACAGTTATCAGTCTTTTTCTCAGTACATATGTTGCACAACATGGCACTGATCGAAATAGTAGGTAGTGATTCAGCTACCGTAAAAAACAGGTTGATCCAAAATGTGTGTAAAATGTAACAGAAATGTAAGAAATGGTATCTTGGGTGATTTGTGGGATCACTGGAATCACTTCACTTGTGCAAACATTACCACAAATGACCAACCTGAAGAAAGCACAGAGTGGATTTGTCCTAGGTAACATTGTAAAACTTATCTGATGAAGATAAAAATTCTTTGTTATGAATTATTGCTGAGCTACAAGAGTACTTAAAAATACTGAGTGATGAAAACCAAAGACTCCAGCATACCTTGGAAGAGAGTAATCATCAAGTATGTCTCAATATATCTAAACCAGAAGGATTGCCAGAAAGCAAGGGTAGGACTTTAATAACTCACAATAACAGGTCCAGCAGAGCATGCGAAACTATGAAATCAAAGAGGAGTCCTTACAAACCCATCAACATGAGAAGGATTTTGTTCTATCAATTAACAACAAACACAATTCATTCCAAAACATGGATGATATTGAAATCGCATCAGCACGCTCATCTGATAGGGCAATGCAAGACACTCAAAACTTAGTAAGTAGCAAACTAGTATATAAGAAGAAATGTAAAATCAAGATTAACACAGACAGTTATGCGCGAGGATTATCAGTTATGTTAATGGAAAGTGGACCTTCTGTGCCGGAAGAGTTTAAAATAGAAGGAATCGTTAAATTAGGGGCTGGTTTGCAAGATGTTTCAACATCTATTAAGAAAGACAGCACAGCCCCCTAGTACAAAGAATTTGTAGTAGTAATGGCTGGAGCGAACATCATCAGCGGAAATGAGAGGAAGACAGCTACATTGACACTGAAGAAGACACTAAGTGTTAACCCACACCAATATGATTATCATCGATGTGCTTCATCAACATGATTTGCCTCAGTAGTCATGTGTGACTAAGGAAGTGGAGCAAACCAAGAAGAAGTACAAAGCTATCTGTAAACACTTTAGGAATGTTTCCTTACCTAACACTAGTAGTTACCGCAGAGTTTGGCATACCAAGCATGGCCAACATCTCAACAAACTAGGTAAATGTGTTTTAAGTGATGCAAGTCTAAGAATATTATTGGATAAACTTAGGTAGGAAGACAGATCAATACTCTGGGTTATGTTTCAACTGAGATGATAAAAAACTTACAGGATTAGACCAGGTTGGATGTTCCAGTGCCACATGAACACAACCTGATCAACTTTTACATAGTAACATTGGCCTACGTCAATTAAGTATATATGAAAAAAGTAATGCCAAAAGTAGAGTTTAGGACAGGCTACCTCAATGTTCAAGGTATGGCAGATACAAATCTAATAGTTAATGATTTTTCAAATGAAAACATGTTGGACATTTTATATTTAAGTGAACATTGGTGTAAAAAGGAAGGGCTTAGGTACAAAGTACTGAATGATTACACATTACCTAGTTGGTATAATAGAGGACTCGTCTTCATCACTTGCATGGGGGAAGGGGGGGGGGGGGGGGGAGGAGGAGGTAGCAATACACATAAAAACATCTCTTGGGCCAAACTGTGGAAGGTCATATCTCAACACCCTTTGTGTTGAAATGCATTAATGCAATTGGAAATATCACATCTAGTAACAGAGTCTTGAGCTAGATGTAGGAGTAGTGTACAGGCCACTGATGACCTCTTAATGTACATCTGTACTATACCAAAATGGGAAACAGACAAATTCTCATCAGTGGGGATGTCAGTTCAAGTTTTGACATACTGCAGCACAAAAAAACTGTGACTGAGCTCAAACATGTGCTTCAACAATTTAACCTTTTGTATGTTAACTGTAAATCTACAAGAGGCTCTACCTGTCTTGGCAATATATTTACAAATATTAAGAAAACTTTTATGTCCTCTAATGTAATTAGTGTCTCTTTCTCAATCATGATGCAGTATTTATTAGATGTAGTATTGTAACTTCCAACACCTCCAAACCAAAATCTAAAACTGTGACTACTAGAGCAATTAGTAAAGAGAAGATTGATAGGTTTAGACATGCCCTCACTTGTTAAAACTGGGACTCCCTTTTCAGTAGGCTTCAACGTTGTTCCTCTGATACTGTTTTCACTGAGTTTTTCTCTGCATTTTTAAATATGTTTGAAAGCAACATTACTCTGGAAAAATTACAGGAATATTAGTAGCAGCTTAAAAAAAAAAAAAGGATTGGTGTACTCCAGAGTTAGGGCAATTGAAAAATACTGTCATAATGTATTCTGGTGCAAATATAAAAATTATCCTCAACTGCATAAAGTATTGTATGCTAAAGGTATATATAGGTATAAAGGTATATGCAAGTATAAATAAAATAGAAAGAAACATTCCACATGGGAAAAATATATTAAAAACAAAGATTCCATGACTTACCAAGCGGGAAAACGCTGGTAAATAGGCACAATAAAAAACACACACACAAAATTTCGAGCTTTTGCAACCCACGGTTGCTTCGTCAGGAAAGAGGGAAGGAGAGGGAATGATGAAAGGATGTGTGTTTTAAGGGAGAGAGTAAGGAGTCAGTCCAATCCCGGGAGCGGAAAGACTTACCTTAGCGGGAAAAAAAGGACAGGTATACACTCGCGCGCGCGCGCGCAAACACACACACATATACATCCGCACATATACAGACACAAGCAGACATATTTAAAGGCTGACTGACATCTCTGCCCATACTCTTCGCCTTTAAATATGTCTGCTCGTGTCTGTAATATGTGTGGATGGATATGTGTGTGTGTGTGTGTGTGTGTGTGTGTGTGTGTGTGTGTGTGTGTGTGTGTGTGTGTGTGTGCGCGCGCGCAGCGCGCGCGCGCGCGCGCGCACGCAAGCGAGTGTATACCTGTCCTTTTTCCCCCTAAGGTAAGTCTTTCCGCTCACGGGATTGGAATGACTCCTTACCCTCTCCCTTAAAATCCATATCCTTTCATCTTTCCCTCTCCTTCCCTCTTTCCTGACGAAGCAACCGTGGGTTGAGAAAGCTCGAAATTTTGTGTGTGTGTTTGTGTGTGTTTTTTTATTGTGCCTATATACAAGTATAGATAGGTAATCGATGAAGCAAATGAACTACATAATATAGCAAACTGAAAAGTCAACATAAAAAGCCAGGAGTGTAATCAACTCTATTGTACACACCAAACAAAATGATATTACCATAACCCAAGAAGAATTTAATAAATTTTGCATCCAATCTACAGAAAATATTAGTAGTACCACAAATAAACCTCCATGAAAATGCACTTAGTATAATGGATAACTGGTTCGAAAAGCATCCCCTGGGCATGTTTACTTACACGGAAGAATGTCCAAAAACCATTCCGAAAATAGTGAAAAATTTCAAAAGCTAAGCTAGTGTTGACACCTATAAACTGTCTTGCAATTTGTTGAAAGACGTTATTGACTGTATAATTTATCCCCTAACTTACTGTGAAAATATATGTCCAGGTGATAGTAAGTTTCTTGATCTACTAGAAATTTCTGGAGTTGTGCCTATATATAAAAAAGGCAAAAAGAACAGTCCCGCTAGTTGTAGGCCTATATCCATAATCCCTGTACTCTATAAAATTTTTTATGATCAAGTTAGTATTTATCAAACAATGGAAACTGCAGGTAGGAAAAAAAAAACCACACACACACACACACACACACACACACACACACACACACACATCACCAACTCCAGCATTCTGGCTCGAGATGTTGGAGTTGGCGGTCACGTGTGCTTGCTTGTGTGTGTGAACGATGTTTGTGTGTCTCTCTTACTGATGAAGGCTGTCTTTTAACTGTGCCTGTCTGCAACTTAATGTATCTTCCTTATGGTAAGCAGCAATCTGTCCTTTCTTCCAAGTTAGTGTTTACTTGGATAAATTGGATACAATTAGTGACAAATAATTTGGATTTAGAAAAAGTAAATCCACAACTGATGCAATGGATTCTCTAGTAAAATTTGTCCTAGATGTGTTCGAGGCTAAGGGGTATTCCCAAGCTACATTCTGTACCTGAGCAGAGCTTTGACTGCACAGAGCATGATACTTTGTTGAATAAGTTATTCTACTATGGTTTTGATGGCAACAGCTTAAATATGTTTCAATCTCTGCTACAGAACTGCACACCAAGTTTTTTTTTTTTTTTTTTTTTTTTGGTGGTTTTAGGGCGCACAACGTCAAAGGTCATTAGCGCCCAGACTACGTTACGAATGCACCGCGAGGCACAAGTTTAAAACAGCAACTAAAAGGGAAAACACGATAAAAGACAGATTGACAGGCATAGGATTAAAAAAAAAAAAAAAAAAAAACCAGCATAATCAAATGCCCTTAGACAGGTTTGTCAAGTTGATAAAACGAAGAACGCGAGCAGCTGCTCCTGGGTCATCCGCTAAAATGGCATCTAGAGTACATGGCAGGCCAAGATCAAGACGCAGTGTATTAAAATCCGGACAGGACGTTAAAATGTGGCGGACCGTCAGCAATTGCCCACATGGGCAGAACGGCTCCGGCGCAGCCGTCAGCAGATGGCGATGGCTGAACCGGCAGTGTCCAATTCGTAACTGGGCCATAACGACCTCCTCCTGCCGAGAAGGGCGTGAGGAGGACGTCCAAGCCGCGGGAAGAGGTTTCAAGGCCCGAAGCTTTTTTTTTTTTTTTTTAGGGCGCAAAACTGCTATGGTCATTAGCGCCCGGTCCGTGACTTAGGAAACAGTAAAAACCGAAAATGGAAACCAGCAGCAGTGGGAACGAAACTCAAAAAATTGGAGAAACTAAAAGCAGAAGGAAGGCTTAAAAATCCACTACAGAAAGGGGTTGGTTGTCCCCCAAAAAAAAGCTTCAAATGACTGACGTCATTTCACTGGCACTAATAAACTCGAGAACGCGATCGGCCGAGCGCGTGTCATCTGCTAAAATTGACGATATATCAGGCGACAGCTGTAGACAGGTGCATAACAGAGTAAAATGGGGGCACTCAATTAAAAGGTGTCTTACCGTCCAAAGCTGAGAGCAGTTGGGACAGAGTGGGGAAGGATCGCCGCTTAAAAGATGTCGATGGCTAAAAAGACAGTGCCCTATCCGGAGTCTAGTTAAAATTACCTCCTCCCGACGACGCGTTCGGGAGGAAGAGGTCCAAGCACAAGGAAGAGCTTTCACGTCCCGCAATTTATTATGGGGAAGTGTCGACCAATCTGGGTGCCATAAAAGAACAACACGATGACATAAAATGCTCCGTAGATCGGCGATGGGAATCGATTGAATAGCTGGCCGAAGAAGAGAGACTGCAGCCTTGGCCGCAACATCAGCCGCCTCATTTCCACAGATACCAACGTGTCCCGGGAGCCAGAGGAACGCCACCGAGACGCCCCCAGGTGGAGCAAGCGCAGACAGTCCTGAATCCGGTGGACCAGAGAGTGCACAGGGTAAAGAGCTAGGAGACTGAGGAGAGAGCTGAGAGAATCTGAGCAGATAACATACTGTATCCGCTGATGGCGGTGGATGTAGTGGACAGCCTGGAGAACAGTGTAAAGTTCTACAGTATAAACCGAACACTGGTCAGGAAGCCGAAACTGATTTAGGGTGTTGCCAACAATATAGGCACTCCCTACACCTAACGATGTTTTCGAGCCATCAGTGTAAATAAATGTGGCTTCCTTCATTTGTGCACATAGAGCAACAAATGCCCGGCGATAAACAAGTGAAGGGGTACCATCCTTGGGAAATTGACAAAGGTCACGGAGCAGGCAGATCCGGGGACGGAGCCAAGGCGGTGCTGTACCCCAAGTTGTCAGGAAGGTTTTAGGAAAGCGGAAGGAAAGAGAATGGAGCAGTTGACGAAACGCGGACTCCCGGTGGTAGTAGGGAGGAGGGGCGGCCTGCATACCCTACATCAAAGGAGGTGTCGAAAAAATGTCATGGGCTGGATTAGCAGGCATGGAAGACAGATGGCTAGCATAACGACTCAGAAGGACTGCTCGCCGATTGGACAGTGGAGGTTCAGCAGTCTCAGCATAAAGGCTTTCCACAGGGCTGGTGTAAAAACCTCCAGACACTAAACGTAATCCTCGGTGGTGGATAGAGTCGAGACAACGAAGAATAGACGGCCGAGCAGAGGAGTAAACTATGCTTCCATAGTCCAATTTCGAGCGCACTAAGGCGCAATAGACGCGGTGAAGGACCACTCGGTCTGCTCCCCAGGACATACCATTCAGGACACGGAGGGTGTTGAGCGATCGCAGACAGCGAGCCGAAAGATAGGAAACGTGGGAGGACCAGCACAGTTTTCTGTCAAACATAAGACCCAAGAATTTAGCGACGTCCGAAAATGGAAGGTTGACATGTCTTAGATGTAAGGAGGGTGGAAGAAACTCCTTACGTCGCCAAAAATTAACACAAATGGTCTTACTGGGAGAAAAACGGAAGCCGGTTTCGGTGCTCTAAGAGTAGAGGCAATCGAGACATCCTTGAAGACGTCGTTCAAGAAGGCTGGTCCGTTCAGAGCTGTAGAAGATCGCAAAATCGTCCACAAAGAGGGAGCCCGAGACATCAGGAAGGAGACAATCAATAATTGGATTTATGGCAATAGCAAACAGTACAACACTTAGCACGGAGCCCTGGGGTACCCCCGTTTTCTTGGGAGAAAGTACGGGAGCGAGTAGTGTTCACCCGCACTCTAAATGTGCGCTCTGTCATAAATTCGCGAAGAAAAAGGGGCAGCCGACCTCGAAAGCCCCAAGAGAACAGTGTGCGGAGGATGCCTGTCCTCCAACAGGTATCGTATGCTCTCTCCAGATCAAAAAATATTGCTACTGTTTGGCGTTCCCGGAGAAAATTGTTCATGATATAAGTGGAGAGAGAAACAAGATGGTCAACTGCAGAACGATGCTTTCGGAAACCGCATTGGGCAGGTGTTAAAAGACTGCGGGACTCCAGTCACCAAGCTAAAGGGCAATTCACCATACGCTCCAAAACCTTACACACACTACTCGCGAGAGAAATGGGGCGATAGCTAGAGGGGAGATGTTTGTCCTTTCCAGGTTTCGGAACAGGAACGACGATAGCTTCCCGCCATCGTCTGGGAAAAGTACTGTCGGTCCAAATTCGATTATAAAGGCGAAGGAGGTAACGCAGACTATAGGTTGATAAATGCAGGAACATTTGGATGTGGATACCATCCGGTCCTGGGGCGGAGGTGCGAGAAGAAGAGAGTGCATGTTGGAGTTCCCGCATGGAGAAAACAGTATTATAGCTCTCGCGACTGAGAGAAGAAAGCAAGAGGTTGCACTTCCGCTGCATGTTTCTTCGGGAGAAACACTGGTGGCTAATTTGAAGAGCTCGAAATCTCAGCAAAATGTTTACCCAAGGAGTTAGAAATTGCGATGGCGTCCACTAACGTATCACACGCGACAGTGAGCCCAGAGACCGGGGAGAAACTAGGCGCGCCTGATAACCGTCGAATCAGACTCCAAACTTCCGGAGGAGGGAGTGAAGGTGTTAAATGAGCTAATAAAGAATTTCCAGCTTGCCTTCTTGCTATCGCGGATGACGCAATGGCATCGCGCACGGAACGGCTTATAGCGGATACAGTTGGCCAAAGTAGGATGGTGGCGGAAAACGCGAAGAGCACGTCGCCGCTCACGTATTACGTCACGGCATGCCTCGTTCCACCAAGGAACTGGGGGGGTGCCGGGGCAATTCGGAGGTGCGTGGTATTGAACGTTCCGCAGCTGTAAGAATAACGTCGGTAATATGTGAGACCCCATCGCCGACGCTAGGAAAGTGACGGTCATCGAATGTCGCTAGAGATGAAAAAAGTGTCCAATCGGCTTGGGCAAACTTCCAGCGTCGCGGGCGCATATAGGGCAGTTGGGGCTGCAGTCTAAGGACACATGGAAAGTGTTCACTCGAGTGTGTATCATCAAGGGCGAACCATTCGAAGCGCCGAGCTAGCGGAACAGTACCGACCGAAAGGTCCAAATGAGAGAAATTTGTCGTAGAGGCAGACAAAAATGTAGGGACCCCAGTGTTGGGGCAAACTAGATCCGCTTGGTGGAAGACGTCTAGCAATAGTGAGCCACGTGGACAAGGATGTGGAGATCCCTAAAGCGGGTGGTGGGCATTGAAGTCCCCAACCAGCAAATAGGGGGGTGGAAGCTGACCAAGAAGATGAAGGAGATCAGCTCGTGCCATTGGTGTGGATGATGGAATGTATACAGTACAAAGAGAAAAGGTATATCCAGAAAGGGAAAGACGGACAGCGACAGCTTGGAAGGAAGTGTTTAAGTGGATCAGGAGTCCTCCATGGGCCGGAGTGCCTTCAACAGAGGGGAGATCAAATCGGACGGACTGAAAAATGGGGGAGAACAAAGCGGTCATGGGGACGCAGCTTTGTTTCCTGAAGACAGAAGATGACCGGCGAGTAGGATCGTAAGAGGATCGACAATTCATCCCGATTGGCTCGAATGCTGCGGATATTCCAGTGGATAATGGACATAGGGTGAACAGAAAATGGAGGAATGTGACCAAGGTTGCCGTCAACTCAACGACTGCTCAGAGCTTGCGACCGACAGCATGGAATGGCATTCAGCCGAAGGCAGAAGATCCTGATCCATAGGTTGTTCAGGAGCAGTTCCTGCCACCAGCGATCGGCTGGTTGATCGGTCGCCAGCAGTGCGCCTCGGCGACACAGAAGACGGCCGAGGGCGATTTCCGCCAGGTGGTGCTGTAGATGAGACACGCCTTGGCGGAGAAGGAGATGAACTGGGTTTCTTATTAGCCTTCTTGGAAATATGATGTTTAGATGAAGGAGGAACCGATGGTTGTGAAGTTAGGGTACGTAAAAAATCTTCACGAGTATGCTCTTTTTTCAAAGTCTTGGTGTCTGACTTTTGGGCTCGAGATTTAGCAGAACCCGATGAAGAGTGAGCCATAGAGTGGGCAGGCGAAAGTGGTGAGGTTGAACGGGCGATCTTTGCGCTGGCCGATCTGACGACCGTGGCACTAAAGGTGAGGTCACAAGTCCGCGTGGCCACCTCCTTTGTTGGCTGCGGATAAGCAAGGACAGTGCTGTATTTTCCTGTCTGAGGCATGGTGGGCTGTCGACTGGCGAATAATTTTCGAGCAGCAAAGGTTGACAGCTTTTCCTTCACTCTGATTTTTCGTCTTTAAAAATGGGGCAATCTCGAGAGGAAGCAGCGTGGTCACCCATACAGTTGATGCAGCGAGGGGATGGACATGGACAAGCACCCTCATGGGCATCCTTGCCACACGTAACACATTTGGCCGGATTGGAACAGGACTGGCTGGTGTGATTGAACCGCTGACATTGATAGCAACGCGTAGGGTTTGGGACGTAAGGGCGAACGGAAATTATCTCATAGCCTGCTTTGATTTTGGATGGGAGTTGAACTTTGTCAAATGTCAAGAGGACAGTGCGGGTTGGAATGATATTTGTGTCAACCCTTTTCATAGCTCTATGAACAGCCGTTACACCCTGGTCAGACAGGTAGTGCTGAATTTCGTCGTCAGACAATCCATCGAGGGAGCGTGTATAAACGACTCCACGCGTGGAATTTAAAGTACGGTGCGGTTCCACGTGGGCAGGGAAGGTGTGGAGAAGTGAAGTACGCAGCAATTTTTGTGCCTGGAGGGCACTGACTGTTTCTAACAACAAGGAGCCATTCCGTAATCTGGAACAAGACTTTACAAGACCTGCAATTGCGTCGACACCTTTCTGAATAATGAAAGGGTTGACCGTGGAGAAGTCGTGACCTTCATCAGACCGAGAAACAACAAGGAACTGTGGCAACGATGGAAGAACTGTCTGTGGCTGAGACTCAGTGAACTTACGCTTGTGAGCAGACATAGTGGAAGGTGAGGAAACCATTGCAGAAGAATCCCCCATGATTACCGGCGTCTCCAATGGCGCGCTCCTCCCTTGTGGGGGCCCTCTCTGAGGGCACTCCCGCCTTAGGTGATTGTTCACACCTTCCGACAAACGGACGGAGAGACCAATCGGCACTTTCGGAAGGTATCAGCTCGGGTAATCACCCCTCCCTGGGCCTGGCTGTTACCAGGGGGTATGTACGTGTCCTACCTGTCTAACCGGGGCGGGGAATTACGCGTTACCCCGTCACCGGCTACGCAGGAAAATGCGTGGGTAGGCCTTCAGACATGCACAGGGAGGAAGAAAGAGAAAGGGAAAAACAAAGAAAGGGAAAGGAAAGAAGAGAGGTCTCAAACGCCGCAGCGGAGAAAAGGGTAAAGAGAAGAGGTAAGGAAAAGAGAAGGACAAAGGAAGGATGAAGACATACAAGCAGAGACGGCGAAGAATGCGTTACATTTACGAACGTCCGTCTCCGGACGTAGGCACAAACCATACTCCCAGAGGGGGAGAAAGGGAAGGAAAGAGCCAGAGGTGAGGGGTGGTTGGGGGAGGGGGGGGGGGGGATAGGGAAGGATGCGGAAAAGGAAGGTATGCAGCCCGGAAAGGAAGGAGGGCCATATTAGCTCGGGGTCCCGTGCTCGCTACGCACATATCCACAAAAGAGTTGTGGACCCCCTGGGGGGCCGAAGCTTGTTGTTCGTAAGTGCAGCCCAATCGGCATGCCACAGCGATAAAATGCGCCGACAAATGACCCTGCTACAATCTGATGAAGGGACACAACAAGAAGCTGTCCGAGGCTGGAGGACCGCAGCCTTGGCTGCGGCATCTGCAGCTTCGTTCCCAGGGATACCGACATGGCCAGGAACCCACATAAAGCTAACCAGAGAACCGTCGTCCACCAGCTGCTGAAGAGAGCGTTGGATCCGGTGCACGAAAGGGTGAACTGGATACGGATCACTTAGGCTCTGGATGGCGCTCAGGGAATCGGAGCAGATGACATAAGCAGAATGTCGGTGGCGGCAGATGTAAAGAACAGCCTGGTAGAGGGCAAAGAGCTCAGCTGTGAAGACCGAACAATGGCCATGGAGCCGGTATTTGAAACTTTGTGCCCCGACAATAGAAGAACACCCGACCCCGTCATTGGTCTTAGAGCCACCTGTATAAATCAAGGTCATATTAATGAACTTCGAACGAAGTTCGACAAAACGGGAGTGGTATACCGAACCGGGGGTAACCTCCTTTGGGAGCGAGATGAGGTCAAGGTGAACGCGAACCTGAGCCTCGAGCCAAGGTGGCGTGTGGCTATCGCCCACTCTAAAGGTTGCAGGGAGTGAAAAATCAAGGTGTTGAAGGAGGCGACGAAAGCGAACTCCAGGGGGTAGCAGGGCAGAGACATACAACCCGTACTGACGGTCGAGAGAGTCGTCAAAAAAGGAATGATAAGACAGGTGGTCGGGCATTGACAGTAGCCGACAGGCATACCGACAAAGCAGTATATCGCGCCGGTATGCGAGTGGCAATTCACCGGCTTTGGCATGAAGACTCTTGACAAGACTAGTACAAAACGCTCCGATTGCAAGACGTAAACCCCGATGTTGTATGGAGTTGAGGCGGCGTAAGATGGACGGCCGTGCAGAGGAGTATACGAAGCTCCCATAATCCAGCTTGGAGTGGACGATCGACCGATATAGGCGAAGTAGGACGGTTCAATCTGCTCCCCATGACATACCACTGAGAACACGGAGGACATGTAGAGAACGGGTACAACGGGCAGCCAAATATGACATGTGGAGACCAGCTAAGTTTCCTGTCAAATGTAAGACCTAAAAATTTTGTTGCCTCCACGAATGGGAGAGCAACAGGACCGAGTCGTAAGGACGGTGGGAGAAATTCTTTGTAGCACCAGAAGTTAATACAGACCGTCTTCTCGGCAGAAAAACAGAAGCCATTGGCGACACTCCAGGAGTAAAGACGGTCAAGAGAATGCTGAAGACAGCGCTCCAGGAAACATGTACGCTGCGCGCTGCAATAGATGGTAAAATCGTCCACGAAAAGGGAGCCTGATACATCAGCTGGGAGGCAATCCATTATTGGATTGATCGCTATGGCGAAGAGAGCGACGCTCAAAACTGAGCCTTGTGGCACCCCATTCTCCTGGCGAAAGGTGTCTGACAGGACAGAACCCACACGTACCCTGAACTGTCGATCCATTAAAAAGGAACGAATAATAAGTGGGAGGCGACCGCGAAGGCCCCATGTATGAATGGTGCGAAGAATGCCCGCCCTCCAACAGGTGTCGTAAGCCCTCTCCAAATCAAAGAACACAGCCGCGGTCGGGTGCTACCGCAAAGAGGTTATTCATAATGAAGGTCGACAAGGTAACCAGATGGTCAACAGCAGAGCGGCGCCTACGAAATACAAATCGTACATTGGTAAGTAGGCATCGAGATTCGAGCATCCAAACCAAACGAGAGTTAACCATTCGCTCCATCACCTTACACACACAGCTGGTAAGCGAGATGGGTCGATAACTGGAAGGCAAGTGCTTGTCCTTCCCCGGCTTAGGAATCGGTACAACAATAGACTCGCGCCAGCATGCGGGAACATGTCCCTCAATCCAGACACGATTATAAGTATGAAGAAGGAAACCTTTACCCGCAGGAGAAAGGTTCTTCAGAATCTGAATATGAAGAAAATCAGGCCCTGGAGTGGAGAACCGTGGCCGGGCAAGTGCATTTACGAGTTCCCGCATGGTGAATGGGGCATTATAACTTACACGATTCGAGGAGCGGAAGTTAGGTGGCCTAGCCTCCTCTGCCTGTTTTCGGGGGAGGAAGGCAGGGTGGTAATGAGCGGAGCTCGAAACCTCTGCGAAAAAGCGGCCAAAGGCATTGGAGACATCCTCAGGGGCCTCAAGGACGTCATTCGCGACCATCAAGCCAAAAACTGGTGAGTGGACCTTAGTGCCAGGTAGCCGGCGCAGGCTACCCCAGACAACAGAAGAAGGGGTAAAACTGTTGAAGGTGCTTGTGAAAGCAGCCCAGCTGGCTTCCTTTAATAATATGACGACACTGCACACGTAATCGTTTATAATTGATACAATTCACCAATGTAGGGTGGCGTTTAAAGGTGCATAAAGCACGTCGACAAGCACGTAAAGCGTCCCTACATGCTGTGGTCCACCAGGGGACCGGTACGCGACGTGGAGAAGAAGTAGTGTGAGGGATGGAATATTCAGCAGCAGTGAGAATGACTTCCATGAGGTGTGCGACCTGACTATCGCAGCTTGTGAAAGTTTGATCCTGAAAGGTCGCCCTGGAAGAGAAGAGCCCCCAGTCTGCTTTGGAGATGTTCCAACTAGTTTAGCACGGAGAGGGGGTATGATGCAGGAGATGGATAACACACGGGAAGTGGTCGCTCGAATATGTATCAGAAAGTGCATACCACTCACACCGGCGTGCAAGTTGGGTAGTACATATAGAGAGGTCTAAATGGGAACAGGTGTGATATGTGTCCTAAAGAAAAGTAGGGGCGCCAGTATTGAGGCAGACAAGATTGAGCTGGTTGAAAAGGTCTGCTAACAGAGAGACCCTCGGGCAGGATGCTGGAGAGCCCCAAAGGGGATGGTGGGCATTGAAGTCTCCAGTTAACAAAAATGGTGCAGATAACTGAGCAATAATTTGCATCATGTCTGCCCTGGTAACGGCAGACGACGATGGAGTGTAAACGGTACAAATGGAAAATGTAAAAGTGAGGAGAGTAATTCGGATGGCAACTGCCTGCAAGCCGGTGTGCAATGTGATGGGATCGTAGTAAATATCATCCCAGACCAGCAACATAACCCCTCCATGAGCCGGAATACCTACCACAGGGTGTCGGTCAAAACGCACAGAGGTGTAGTGTGCCAAGGCAATTTGATCGCATGGATGTAGCTTCGTTTCCTGGAGGGCTACGACGAGCAGACAGTGCAAGCGGAGCAGCAACTTCAAGTCCTCTTGGTTTGAGCGAATGCTGCGAATATTCCAATGAATAAGTGCCATCGTGAGAAGAAAAGGAAGATGAAAGAAGGGGTCACCTCGAAGGCCGCTGAGGGCCTGGCTTCGAGCGAGCTCTGCCGCCGCTATCAGTAGGCGGACAGTCATCGTCCATTGGTTCTATAGGTTCATCGGCCATCTTGTTAAGATGGCCGGGAGGGGGAGCTTTCTCTGCAGGTGAACAGCCAGATGTTCGGCTACCAGCGGTGCGGCCAAGCAAAAGGGATGACGGCCTGGGGCGGCATCGGCTGGGTGGCGCAGGATAAGAAATGTGCCGTGGCGGAGAAGGAGAACTGTGCTTCCTATGAGCCTTCTTGGAAGGTCGTTTAGTTGAAGTACTGGTCGATGGCTTGGAGTTCGAGGTACGTAGGAAGTCTGCACGGGACGGTTCCTTCTTGAAGGCCCATGCATCTGACTTCTGGGTCTTCGTCTTGGCAGAAGCTGATGAAGGTGCTTGTGTCTGAGGGGTGACGGGAGGAAGAGGAGACATCCACCGCGCGATCTTAGCACTGGCCGAACGGACGACCGTGGTGCTGAAGGTCAGATCGCATGCCTGTGTCGCCACCTCCCTGGTAGTCTGAGGACAGGCAAGGACAGTACTGTATCTCCCCGCTGGCAGCAGCGTGGGCTTCCTACTAGCAAATAGCTTGTGAGCAGCCGAGGTGGACACTTTATCTTTGACCCGAATTTCTTGGATACAGCGTTCTTCCTTGTAGATGGGACAGTTGCGGGAGGACACTGCATGGTCACCATGACAGTTCACACAACGAGGAGACGGAGGTGGACAGTCACCCTCATGGACATCCCTGCCACAAGTGACACATTTAGCCGCATTGGAACAAGACTGGCGAGTGTGATTAAAATGCTGACACTGGTAGCAGCGCGTAGGTGTCAGGACATAGGGGCGAACAGAAATAACCTCGTAGCCCGCTTTGATGTGCGACAGCAGCTGAACACTATCAAAGGTCAAGAAAAGTGTCCGGGTCGGTACAAGGTCATTGTTGACCTTTTTCATGACCCTACGGACAGCCGTCACACCCTGCTCAGCGAGGAAAGACTGAATCTCCTCGTCAGTCAATCCGTCGAGTGATCTAGTATATACAACACCATGAGACGAATTCAAAGTGCGGTGAGCCTCCACCCGGACAGGGAACGTGTACGGGAGTGTGGCCCGAAGCAGTTTTTGTGCCTGAAAGGCGCTCTCAGTTTCCAGTAACAAGGTACCATTACGCAACCTGGTACAACACTTGACCGATCCGGCTATGGAATCTACGCCCTTCTGCATAACGAAAGGGTTGACAGAGGAAAAATCCTTTCCATCCTCAAATCGAGAAACTACCACGAATTGTGGGGCAGGCGGTAGTACTTTTGTCACTGGTGGCTGGTCAAGTTTCCGTTTGTGGGCAGAAGTCGAGAGAGAAGAAGAAGAAAAATCCATTGCAGAGGAATCCCCCATGATTGCCAGCGTCTCCGATGGCACGCTCCTTCCTTGTGGGGACCCTCTCAGAGGGCACTCCCGCCTTAAGTGAATATTTACACCTCAGGTCACACCTCCCGAGAAACAGACGGAGGGACCAATCGGCATGGTCAGAAGGTATCAGCTCAGGCAATCACCCCTCCCTGGGCCTGACCTTTACCAGGGGGTACGTGCGTGCCTTACTTGTCTACCCAGGGCGGGGAATTACGCGTTACCCCGTCACCAGCTACGCGTGCGAACGCGTGGGTTGGCCTTCAGGCGCGCACAGGGAGGAAGGAAGAAGAGGAAAAAGAAGAGAGAGAGGGAGAGAGAGGACAGACTGTCTCAAACCCTGAGACGGAGACCGAAGAAGGCACGGAGAAGAAGGCAAGGAGAAGGAGGCAAGGAGAAGGAGGCAAGGAGAAGGAGGCAAGGAGAAGGAGGCAAGGAGAAGGAGGCAAGGAGAAGGAGGCAAGGAGAAGGAGGCAAGGAGAAGGAGGCAAGGAGAAGAAGGCAAGGAGAAGAAGGCAAGGGAAAGAGTAAGGAAGACAGTGAGATGGAGAAGAACAAAGAAAGGAACCAACAATGGAAGGAAGAAACGAGAAGAAGTGAAAAACCAAAATGACCACAAATATAGGTCGTGGAACCATCCGTCTCAGGACACAGGCGCTAACTACCCCCTTGAAGGGGAGGGACTCCTTTTAGTCGCCTCTTACGACAGGCAGGAATACCTCGGGCCTATTCTAACCCCCGGACCCGCAGGGGGGCACACACCAAGTTGTGTGCATTGATAGCGAGAAGTCAAATTTGGTTTATGTTAGGCCTGGAGTGCTACAAGGATCGGTGTTCAGACCTTTATTGTTTTTATTACTAATCCGTGTTTATTTATAAATTCTCACATGACAACATCAGCAACATTGACTGGATATGCCAGTTGCTATTATAGCCGACCAACAGGCTACAACAGGGAAGCTGACAAGCTCGCACACTAACGCACAAAGAAACCGCCAACACCACCCTACACTGTTAATCCAATATACAACCTATCAAGACACTAAATGATGATGAACCTAACTGTTACTGGTATGCTGACACTGACCGAGAAGCTGCAGCCGCCGAGAAACACCACTGCACAACATCAAAGGCATCTGCCTGCAAGATACCCACTAGAATCAAAATCTAGCCTTGCGTGACCTGTTGCAGACAGCAAGAAAACTGCTACTGCTCGTAAAATCTGACCCAACTATCACACAGGTTTCTTTCCCTTGGCTCTTGCCTTGGCACTTTTTTCCCTTTTGCCCTTCAAATCGCTGCCTTTCGATCAACTTTCGACTCAATCTATCTCCAGATGAGCGGATATGATTGGTTAATCATAACCAGACATATGCAAACATCGCAGTACCTACAAGGCCAACACAAAACATCTTTGCATATTGGTTAGTTTTCACTGAGTGAGGACTCGCAGGATGTGGGTACTGCGATGTTTTCTTACTAAATGAAAGTAAAACACACGTACTTAATTTTAGCCTCTAAGAGATTCCTAACCATCATGAATTAAAAACTACTAAACTTTTAGGTGTTCTTACTGACAATAAATTGGCCTGGAAACCACATATTAAAAATATATTTTCTAGACTTTTCAAGAGTTATTTATTTAACTACAAATTTATATCTAAAAACACAGATGATGTGACTTACCGAACGAAAGTGCTGGCAGGTCGATAGACACACAAACAAACACAAACATACACATGAAATTCAAGCTTTCGCAACAAACTGTTGCCTCATCAGGAAAGAGGGAAGGAGAGGGAAAGACGAAAGGATGTGGCTTTTAAGGGAGAGGGTAAGGAGTCATTCCAATCCTGGGAGCGGAAAGACTTACCTTAGGGGGAAAAAAGGGGTATACACTCGCGCGCACACACATACACATATCCATCCGCACATACACAGACATGTCTGCTGTGTCTGTGTATGTGCAGATGTGTGTGTGTGTGTGTGTGTGTGTGTGTGTGTGTGTGTGAGAGAGAGAGTGTGTATACCCCTTTTTTCCCCCTAAGGTAAGTCTTTCCGCTCCCGGGATTTGAATGACTCCTTACCCTCTCCCTTAAAACCTACATCCTTTCGTCTTTCCATCTCCTTCCCTCTTTCCTGATGAGGCAACAGTTTGTTGTGAAAGCTTTAATTTCATGTGTATGTTTGTGTGTCTATCGACCTGCCAGCACTTTCATTTGGAAAGTCACATCATCTGTGTTTTTAGATATATTTTTCCCACGTGGAATGTTTCCCTCTATTATATTCATAACCACAAATTTAAAAAGATACGTTCCAAATAATTATGCAAGATCACAAAATTTTGCTTTCTTCCAATGTATCATATCATACGGAATTTTTTAAGGGGTAGCAGTTGTTAAGCAAATGACATTTTATTGTTGCAGAAGAAAGTAATAAGAATAATGACAGATTCTGATAAAACAGAACATCGTAAACTTCTGTTCATTAAACTGGAATGTCTGACAACAGTAAACTTATTCATCTATAATGTTTTATTCTATGTTAGAAACAACGTTTCTAATTTCACACTGAGAACTGATGTACATAGTTTTGACACTAGAAACAGCACACATGTAGACATACCATACCACACATCATCTAAATCACGTAACTCCTACCTAGCCTTTGGATTAAGGATGTTTAATAGGCCAAGGGTAGATTTTACAGAATTGCCTATAAATATTTTTAAAGCTAAATTGTATAAGCGGGTCGACGGAAGCGTTTGATCCCACCCGTCGGCTTTGACTCGTGACGTAAGGCTGTTGTGGTGTGTGATGTCTCCACGGCACGGAGTTTAGTTTGTGAGAGTGGCGTGTTTGTAGGTGTTGTTTTGATGTGATCGGTGGTGGTCTCCAGTGGTGTATTTGTATGTTAGGTGATGTTTTTGGTTTTGTGTGTGTGTGTGTGTGTGTGTGTGTGTGTGTGTGTGTGTGTGTGTGTGTGTGTGTGTGTGTGGCGTGTTTATAGGTGGCGTATTGTTGCGGTCGGTGGTTCTCTCTGGTGGTGTGTTTATGGGTAGCGTGTTATGTGGCATATGGGGTTCACTTGTGTGGTAGCATTGCATGTGTGTAGTATCAGTGGTGACTGTGCCTTCAGTGGAATATATTTCAATGAATTAATGATTTTGGTCTTGTTATGTTGACGTTACTGTAGTTTCTTTTCTGTTCATGTGTAAATTTTGGTAAATTTCTTTGCTTATGTCTTTGGTAGGTATGGATATGACTGACAAGGTCAACAGTTTTTGGTTGCCTGCGATGACGGGGGACAGTGCGTTGTCTCTAATAGAATTTCTTCAGCAATGCGGGCTGTTGGCTGAAGTCGTGAAGTGTTCAGTGTGTCGTGAAGCAATGAGACTTACTAAAGTTTTGGCGTCTCTGACCAGGGATGGCTATATGTGGATGTGTCGTAAGGATAACAGGTCAAGGGAAGTGTTTGATTGCAATTTTGATTTCCTAGAGTGTGTGTGTGTGTGTGTGTGTGTGTGTGTGTGTGTGTGTGTGTTTTGTGTGGTAGGATTAGGTGTGGTGGTGGTGAAATTTCTGAGATTTATAGTGTGGTAGCAGTTGTTTCTGTCGACCAAGGGAAGTGATCGATTCCAGTGGATTTTGTGTGTAGTGGAAGTTGTGGGGTCTTGTCATTTTAGTGTTTTTTGTCGTTTGGGTTAGTGGCGTGTGTTTATATTTAATTGTCCCCACCCAAAAACCCCCAATTTCCTACAACTGTCCCATTGGTTTGATTAAGTTTTTCGTGGAAGGTAGGTGTGTGTGTGTGTGTGTGTGTGTGTGTGTGTGTGTGTTTTTCGATGTATTTTCATGTTTGTTATGTTTATGTAATGAAGTCATAGGCGCCATATTGGAGTCATAGTGGACGGTCGTTTCCGCCATACTTGTGACGTCATGGGTCAAAGCAGACGGGTGGAATCAGACGCTTCTGTATAAGCTACTAGTAAACAACCTCTTTACCCAGTTGACAAATGTATTGGAAATGAAAATGCTGCTCTCTAACATATAATTTCTAGTATTACCTATTTCATGTAAACTAAATTACATTGATATAGTAGTTCATATAGAAATGTACGCTTATGACTGTCTATTGCTGTAAGAGCTGAATGATAATAAATTATTATTATCATTATTGTTACTATTATTATTGTTACTATTATTATTGTTATTATTTCTTTCTTTCTTTTCTCAGGCGTTATGTCTGGTCAAAAATGGAAAGTGACGCGGACCTTCTTCAAGCGTGGCTTCCTTTTAACTGTGTGGTATATGTTATATTGCATTTAGGAACTTTCGGGTAATTGAACATGTATCAATAATTATGGATTTCTGTAGTTGTATATACAAGTCTGGATGTAGCTGTATTGCATTGATGTACTGGTGGATATTGTGTGGTATGACTCCTGTAGTTGATAGTATAATTGGTATAATGTCAACTTTATCCTGGTGCCACATATCCTTGACTTCCTCAGCCAGTTGGACGTATTTTTCAATTTTTTCTCCAGTTTTCTTTTGTATATTTGTTGTATTGGGTATGGATATTTCAATTAGTTGTGTTAATTTCTTCTTTTAGTGGTGAGTATGATGTCAGGTTTGTTATGTGGTGTTGTTTTGTCTGTTATAATGGTTCTGTTCCAGTATAATTTGTATTCATCATTCTCCAGTACATTTTGTGGTGCATACTTGTATGTGGGAACGTGTTGTTTTATAAGTTTATGTTGTAAGGCAAGCTGTTGATGTATTATTTTTGCTACATTGTCATGTCTTCTGGGGTATTCTGTATTTGCTAGTATTTTACATCCGCTTGTGATGTGATCTACTGTTTCTATTTGTTGTTTGCAAAGTCTGCATTTATCTGTTGTGGTATTGGGATCTTTAATAATATGCTTGCTGTAATATCTGGTGTTTATTGTTTGATCCTGTATTGTAATCATGAATCCTTCCGTCTCACTGTATATATTGCCTTTTCTTAGCCATGTGTTGGATGTGTCTTGATCGATGTGTGGCTGCGTTAGATGATACGGGTGCTTGCCATGTAGTATTTTCTTTTTCCAATTTACTTTCTTCGTATCTGTTGATGTTATGTGATCTAAAGGGTTGTAGAAGTGGTTATGAAATTGCAGTGGTGTAGCCGATGTATTTATACGAGTGATCGCTTTGTGTATTTTGCTAGTTTCTGCTCGTTCTAGAAAGAATTTTCTTAAATTGTCTACCTGTCCATAATGTAGGTTTTTTATATCGATAAATCCCCTTCCTCCTTCCTTTCTGCTTCCTTTCTGCTTAATGTGAATCTTTCAGTTGCTGAATGTATGTGATGTATTCTATATTTGTGGCATTGTGATCGTGTAAGTGTATTGAGTGCTTCTAGGTCTGTGTTACTCCATTTCACTACTCCAAATGAGTAGGTCAATATTGGTATAGCATAAGTATTTATAGCTTATGTCTTGTTTCTTGCTGTCAATTCTGTTTTCAGTATTTTTGTTAGTCTTTGTCTATATTGTTCTTTTAGTTCTTCTTTAATATTTGTATTATCTATTCCCATTTTTTTGTCTGTATCCTAGATATTTATAGGCATCTGTTTTTTCCATCACTTCTATGCAGTCGCTGTGGTTATCCAATATGTAATCTTCTTGTTTAGTGTGTTTTCCCTTGACAGTGCTATTTTTCTTACATTTGTCTGTTCCAAAAGCCATATTTATATCATTGCTGAATACTTCTGTTATCTTTAGTAATTGGTTGAGTTGTTGATTTGTTGCTGCCAGTAGTTTTAGATTATCCATGTATAGCAAATGTGTGATTTTGTGTGGGTATGTTCCAGTAATATTGTACCCATAATTTGTATTATTTAGCATGTTGGATAGTGGGTTCAGAGCAAGGCAGAACCAGAAAGGACTTAATGAGTCTCCTTGGTATATTCCACGCTTAATCTGTATTGGCTGTGATGTGATATTATTTGAATTTGTTTGGATATTAAGTGTGGTTTTCCAATTTTTCATTACTATGTTTAGGAACTGTATCAATTTAGGATCTACTTTGTATATTTCCAATATTTGTAGTAACCATGAATGTGGTACACTATCAAAAGCTTTTTGGTAATCAATGTATGCGGAGTGTAGCGACCTTTGTTTAGTTTTAGCTTGATATGTCACCTCTGCATCTATTATCAGTTGCTCTTTACATCCTCGTGCTCCTTTGCAACAGCCTTTTTGTTCTTCATTTATAATTTTGTTCTGTGTTGTATGTGTCATTAATTTCTGTGTAATGACTGAAATTAATATTTTGTATATTGTTGGTAGGCATGTTATGGGGCGATATTTACCTGGGTTTGCTGTGTCTGCTTGATCTTTAGGTTTCAGATAAGTTATTCCATGTGCAAGTGTATCAGGGAATGTGTATGGGTCTGCAATATAACTGTTAAATAATTTAGTCAGATGTGAATGTGTTGAGGTGAACTTCTTTAGCCAGAAATTTGCTATTTTATCTTTTCCAGGGGCTTTCCAATTGTGAGTAGAATTAATTGCTTGGGTGACTTCATGTTGCAAAATTATCACTTCAGGCATTTGTGGTATCATCTTGTATGTGTCTGTTTCTGCTTGTATCCACCGTGCATGCCTGTTATGTTGTACCAGGTTTGACCATATGTTGCTCCAGAAGTGTTCCATGTCTGTTATGTTTGGTGGATTGTCTATTTTAATGTGTGTGTTATCTATTGTCTGGTAAAATTTCTTTTGGTTTGTGTTGAATGTTTGGTTTTGTTTCCTTCTATTTTCACTTTTTTGGCCAATGCTTGTAATTTCTGCTTCTTTTCATCTAATTGCTCTATCGCTTCTTGTTGTGAGATTTTACCTAACCTTTTTCGCTTTTTTTCTGACATTTCATTTCTTATAAATTGTGTTAGCTGTCCGATGTCTTTCCTCAGTTTTTCTATTCTGATCTGTAGCCTGTGTTGCCATGCTGGTTTTGTGGGTTTCTTCTGTGTGTTGGTTGGTTCTGATCTCTGCCTAGTGTGTATATTTAGTGTAGTGAGTGCTCCTATATAAACCAGTAGTTGTAACTCTTCCATAGTTGTGTTTTCATTTATTTTGTTGTGTATGATTGTGTTGATAGTTTTTATTGTTGTTTCGACTTGTGGGTTATTTGGTGGTCTATGCAAGAATGGTCTAATGTCTGTATTTGTGTCTTTGTATTCTATATATGTCAGCTGAATTTTTTCTTCTATATCTAACATGTGTGTCACTTCGTGTTCTATTTGTGCTTGTTCTGGTGGCTGTCTTAAGATTTAGTTTTCCTCTGATTGTTTAATTGATGCGTGTTGTCCTTTGTTTGTTTGCTCTGGGATGTTTGAGTCCATTACTGTATTTTCTTCTTCTTCTTCTTCTTCTTCTTCTTCTGATTGCACAATATTTTGTTCCAGTATTTGTTGTACTTGTTGTTTGATGTTTTCTAATTCTGACTGGGGTATCCTGTTATTTTTTATTATTACACCGATCTGATCAGCTAGTTGTTCTGTTAAAAATTTTAATTCTGGGCCTCTGATTATAAATGTTGTGTATACTTGTGATCTGTATCCAGTTGTGTTGGTTCCTAGGTTTGTTGCCTGGTAATAACAGAGCATGAGGTGTCGATTAACTTCATCTGACCATCTCATCCTCTGTTTTTGTTTTCCTTCTAGGGTGGTTGCAGGAAGCATATCCTGCAAAACACCTCTATTTGGATTTGAATCATTTTCCAGTTGGCTAGCAGTGTCGTTACCATTGTGGGCGGGCATAGGGTTCAAGCGTCATCCCCGACCATGACGGCGCTTGTCCGAGGCTTCTTTAGTTCTGTCCTGAACCAACTAATCACACTAAAAGGGGGGTTAGCCCTATTAGTGGTTATTCCTTTTTCATCGCCTTTTACGACTGGCAGAACATACCGGAGGCCTATTCTTTTCCCGGGCCTCCACGGGATTTTTTATTATTATTTCACTGTTAGTTGTCTTTTCAGTGCTCCCATTTGCATTCATTGGAAGTCTCTTCATTAGAAAGGTGATAGTAGCAATGACTAGAAATGCTTGTTTCAATTGGGTTTCTGAAACTGTCACTGTGCTGTACCTGTATTTCAAGAAACCTTCATGCAATTTTATGTGAATCTTCTTGTTATGAACCATTGTGGAAGGAGTCTTTAATTCCTTGCACAAAGTCTTGAAATATTATCATTTTCGTAAGATATAACTACTTCTTCTCTGACAATTCCAGGTAACATCTTTTGACCACTCCTGCATTCTGGAGCAGCAATTAAACCATGCATCTCGTTAATTGTTCTTTCTCCAAGTCCGATGTGCTCTAGGACACCAACAGTAGAAGTTACTCTGACAATACTCAATAAAGGTGGAGCAGATAATAAAAACTTTAAACTGTCCATTACGAGCTGAATTCTACATTTCTGAGTTAGGAGCTCCTTATATCGGAAAATTGGTTGCATTGTTCACAGGGCACTCCAGACAATACAGGGTGCTAATATGCTCTGCTTCTTCACAGATCAAGTAACATTAAGGTTTCTCAGAACACAGGTACAGTATAGCAATGACATTTCCAGTAATGTGATTGCACCACACATTACTACTCACTGCAATTAACACCTTTATAATAAAGAGACTTCCAACATATAAGAAAGGAGCAGTGTCGCAATGGGAGCTCATGAAATGGTTTGCAGAAAAGGTTGCAAGTCAGGCAGAACGTGGCTTTCAAATACAACAAAATCTGGCACACAGGACCCATTTCCCAGGCATCACATGAGTTTAAAGATGTTGAGATTAACTGCATGCCTACTGCTGATTTACAATTCCCTTCATGGCTAGCTTGGAATGATGCTGTTTGGGTCCCCTTCTCCAATGCTACTACACGTCAGGCAGATTCCCATCATTACAAAGACACAGTGAGGAGTTGTATAAACATGACAACAAGTGCTTCGGAAAAAGTAATATCTCTCACATTTAAGTGAACTCATTTTGCTTCTGCATCAAGATGTCGAGGAAAACAGTTATATGCAAAGTGGAAGGGTTTTAAAGTTAGTTTCCTTCTTTATATTTGAATTTGTTTATCAAAATGTTCTTCGTAATATTTTTGTATCTGTACATATAAGTACATATTTAAAGTTATTACTGTGTCTCATTACTGCTTACACCATTTCTTATGTTTCATTTAACTTGTCTTTTTAAGTTGCAGTGACAGAATATGAATGTATCACCTCATTTGTGCACCCACATTGTCCCTTAATTCCTTACACAGGAAAGACACTTAACAGAGAAATACAACATACCCACTGAGAAAAATGATTCATAACTGTTTTCAGCTCTAAATTGTTTACAGTTCTGGCCTACAGGTCAATTTTTCAAGGAATACACGTTTTCATTATTAATGCCCTGTATTCTTTGCAGATAAGATTGCTGACAGATACATAAACATTTCAGCAAAAAATCATATTGTGATTCAATTGTCTATGTACCCCACAGGACTTTGAAATTTGTCAAATTTGCCCTTTTTTGTGATGGAGTCATCTTTAAGTGAAGGTAAGAACTACTAATTTCAATGCCAAAAGCTTGTCATTGTTATTTATACTTAATGCTAGCACTAAAGAGTTATAGTGCGTACGATGAAGAGTGCATTTTTTCCCCTCTGTGAAGTTATAATTTGTAAAAAATCACACATGTAAAGCACATCACGGAGAAAGAGCAATTCTCAACGTTATTCATAAAAAACAGAGATGTATCCTACTTTTTATGCAATATATCAACTTAATGACTCACACAGTACATGACTAAAATACTTTATGTCTGTAGGTCACCTCATTACTGAATAGCAAGTGTCTGAGAATACGGAAACCGGTTCCTGACTAATGACTGGGTACCCACCCATGAATCTTCAAACCTGAATTTATCAAAAATGGTAAGAGTTAGAACAGTGCTATTTGGCAGTTTTACTACTGAGACATGTGGGCATCCATGTTCCAAATATGACTAAATTCTGAAATAGCCACATTCTCACCCCCTGTGAGATTACACGCAATGAACCATACTAGCTACTCCTAGGAATATGAGATCGGGGCGATACGCATAAAAACATTTCTACATACCAAACAGCTTTTTGTAAATGCACGTCATGGCTCCTTCTGGGGTATACACAGCAATCTTGTCTTCATCTCTGATTTCATATTTCAGGCCTCCTTCAGTCACTATTTTACATTTCACTGACTTGATATGATGCTCAAGTTCGTCGTCAGGAATACTGTCATTTAAGAGTTTCTTATTGCGAACGATTGTACATGTGGCATTTCTAATAAGAGCTGCCTTCGCTGGGAGTCCAACAGTCTGAAACACATTCGATCTCTTAAATTTTGATCACGAAGCGGAATTACGGAACAGTGGTAAACCAACTAAATTAAGAAGTAACAGGCAATTTCAGCTTAGAGGGCACTATTCAAATAAACTGCTGCTTAGTACAAAATTTCCTTACCTCTTCACCGTCTACAAATGCGACTATTGCAGGCATTATTCTGTTGCCACTGTCGTCGGCTATAATATCAACTTTCCCATCCTGAGAAACAAAACGTAAAATAATGTCAAAGTTACATTGATATGATCTTATTAGAACGTTTCTCACGAATACATTCGAGCTAGAAGAATAATCGTTCATGACTTCACTTCTGGCACATTAGAAGTTCTCAGTGAACAACAAATATGAAAAACATTACCAACCTTACAATACGCCAAGCAGGCCGAAGAATTACCCACGTGAATGCCAAAAACACCAGCCATTTTGCTAGTCTTCGACGACAACAAACCGTACACGATGCGCAAACAACACACTACTGCCGCCAAAACTCAAATATTAACGCGTCTTTGTTTTCCTCTGCATAGCGTTCAAAGAAGTATTCTGCTGTCAAAGACGTAATCAAGGATGTTAGAAGGGGAGATATGTCAGTCATAAAAATAAGAAATACGAAAATATTCAGTAATTAGTACGAATTTCGTTTTTCCAGATGCCACTAGCGAAATAGCGCATTATTAAAGAAATAAAAATATCAATACTGAATTGTTAATTGAAAACATTTTCATAATAAACAAAAATGAAATTGTGATCCATATTATCTTTCGCGTTTCATGGTGTTTTTTCTGTGTAGCTTAAAAATCTGATATTTGTTAATTGCAATGAGCGCAATTTTCCATCAACTCGTTTAGTATAATTAATTGTGTAAAGGAACGTCTGTCGGTAATAACGCGGATAAGTCAAGGCTGTGCATAAATGAGCCAAAATCGTTTTGCCTATTTATTTGTTATCATCCCACCAAAATTAAAGAACAAAAGAGTGGGATCATGTAGAAATGTATAATGAAATAAGTCGGATATTTCCATATATGACAGACTTAATTAGTATTTGCATTTGTAATGGGTGAATTTTTCCCTGTGAACTGTTGTGATACCTGCGTATTACGAACGCGAGATCATTTTACTTTGCGTTCGTCTTTAGTATCCGAAAGATTTCCAGCTCCTGCTGGGTGATAAATTAGTGTTGTAGAAGCTGTTTAAAGTCGTAGCAAACACCGCAGTACCTTGATCTCTGTTGTTAAACACTATTTTTATGTAATTTCGTCAGTGTCATTCCAACCCATCTTATCGTGCTTTAATAATTGAGACATGGATGTAAGAACATACTAGCAGTGCGGGACTGCATGAAACAAATACTGCACTGTATGACCATAACGAATGTTCCTGATGCGTTGCTACATTCTCTTTCCACCTTTAAAACCCTGCAGCAAAAGTTAAAAGTGTGTGAATCACATACACAGAAAGCTTATGTGGCACTGGCAACAATAAAATAATTTGGCTTCTACAGAACTTCAGCCTAAATTTGTATTGTCTCATGCATACGTATCTTTCACCTAGACAATGGTACCATATTCTTTAAGGTCTTCCTTTTTTTTCTAGTTGTGTTACAAAAAATGTCGCAACACTCCGGTCACAATTTTCAGTTTTTACGTTTTCTCGCAAGGAGTCAATTTCTTCCTAGGCTATTCGCCTAAATAATTCACTGAAAATACTTCACAACCCACGTTATCGCACTAACTACAGAAACTCAAAACTACTTTAGCACGATGACAACCCAAACTCAAATGAACACAATGTTACCCGTTAAACTCAGCACGTCTATTTTTACCAGCAGAGGGCACCAGCAAATATAACAACATGGCACCTAGAAACACAACCAACTCAAAAACTCCACATCGTCGTGACGTCACACACCACAATACCATTACGTCACGGGTCAAAGCAGACGGGTGGAATCGGACGCTTCCGTTGATCCAGCCAGAAGGCATAAACAAAACAAAAAAAAAAAAAACTTATTTAGGTTGGCCATTGCCACTGCTTGTTCTGTCATTGCGCATTCAAGAACGTAATTATGAAATTAATTTCACTGACGAAAGTGCCAATGATAATGTGTGAGGTGGTGATGGTTGGTACAATTTTAATTAAAATCTATAATACAAACGTAAATTTCCTATCCAATCCTTATAAAAGTATATTTACATATTCTGTGTGTGGTATATTTTGAGTTATTTAGTTTCAATGTCAAGTAGTAAGGGGTACCCTTTACTACTTGAAATTAGTACAGTTACTAAGCGCACCTCCTTCCGCATGGAAAGAAACCTGATAGTTTCATTATATTGCACTGATAAATGAAAATGGAAGTGGCACATATACACACTTTCATGTTATTCTATGGAAGTCTCTAGGAGACAACACATTTAAGTTAAGAAAGGTTCCTCTACACCCAGGGTCACCTTGACTGCTGGCTGGTGACAGTCTGGGATAGGAAGGGAAAAGATTAATTGGAGGATGTGAAGTCATACTGCATATTAATGCAAGGGCCTACTAAATTAATTTTCTGGTGGTAAATCCATTGCTCTATATAGATTAGAATCACAAGTCTAGTAAATTTTAGTTTCAGTTTGCAGGCCTGTAATTTCCACAGGGTTCTCATATACATCTACATCTACATCCATACTCCGCAAGCCATCTGACAGTGTATGGCAGAGATCGGTAGCTGTTCATCTCTTACCGAGATGATTGAACATAGAAAATGTGGCAGAAATCAGAGATGTTTAACTTGAAAGGATTGCTTTGTGTTGTTTACATAGAATGATCCACTAATGTCCTTTTTCATTACATTCCTCACAGAATCAAGCAAATACTTCCCGCCTTCCTCCCCTCATCTGATCTAATCCTCTGGAAACTGATTTACTTGAATGTCAAACATTGCTCACATTGAAGCTACCACTTTGGAAACAGCTGCTGACATTTCAGGTAATGTAATGTAATGTATTAAGTGCTCTAGGTTGCTGTATGTGTACCCATCCATGCAAAAGTAGATACATCCAAAAATAATTTAGTCTTCCTCTGATAACTAAATTATAACTGGGAATTCACACACAATGTTCTACAGAGAACTTTAAAGCGTGGCTAACAAGCTATATCTTTGTGGTTTTATATATATATATATATATATATATATATATATATATATATATATATATATATATATATATATATGTGTGTGTGTGTGTGTGTGTGTGTGTGTTCCAAGTTCTTATTTTTGTATGTGCTGGCAGTTTATTGTGACAACAGAAATACCACCCTGTAATTTGTATATGGTTAGGAAATCGGTGTATTTACGCATCGTAATGTGCTGTGATTGTATATCTCACATTGTACCTGAATTTTATTGTAAATGACTAATACATTTTTTAAATGCATGACATGGAGCTATCTATCTTTCATTGCACTACAAGTTTCAGCATTATTTATTCACCAGTTAAATGTCATAGGAATAAGAACAATCTACATGAAGATTACCTACCAGCTGTCCACCTGGATGAATGGCCACTACCAAACTATAGCCAAGAGGAAAGTAGACCACCCTGTGGCACAACATGCAGCTGAACACAACATGCCTGATTTCAATGGCTGCTTCACCAACCAAGCCATCCACCACCAACTTTTCTCAACTGCACAGATTGGAGTTACCCTTACAACACATTCTGTGATCCTGTAATTATCCCGGACTCAACCTATGGTAACATACTGTCCCCACACCCTCCACCCAACATTTCCCACCCTCTCTGTCCTATTACCTCCTCCCCATTCTCATCGCCTACACTCTTTCTTTGTCATCCTCTGCTAATGCACCTGCCCATCTTTCTCTGCTCCTCTCCTTTTTCATTCCATTTTCCCCAATTCCCTGCTCCACAACCTCCTGACGCTGTGCCTGATAGCGTTCTAGTACCTGCACACCTCGCAAGATGACACTCCTTTCTTCCCTAACCTATACACTGCTAGCACTTCCCCTTCCCTCACCCCATTCAAATTACTGCTTCTATCTTAGAGTATAGTTGCACTCCAGCCTGTGCTGCCAGAGTTGGCAGTCAGGAAACGATGGAGAGGCTTCGTCCTGCCATAGCCCTAACAGTTCACAACCCCACAACAGACCACAGCAGACCACCCACCCCACTGCCGCCCCACACAAAACGCAGGTTTATTGTGCAGTTCAGCCCCCATTTGACCCCCCCCCCCCCCCCCCCCGGGGAACATCTCATACCAGACAAGTATAAACCCCAGATGTTTGCGTGGTAGAGTAATTATGGTTTACGTGTACATGGAGACAGAATTTGACATAGTGTGACTGAGGTGGAATAAGGGGAACCAGCCCTCAATCGCTGAGGCTTCCCACTCGGGAAACAGCGCATTAGGCTGCACGGATATCTGCGTGAGGTGTGCTTGCTTGTAGTAATGAATGGTGTGTGTTACTCTTTTTCCAATTGACTGTGGCCGAAGGCTTATGTGTAAGTGTCTTTTAATTGGGCCTATCTGCAACTTAGCAGGTTATCTGTATGGCAAGTAGTAATCTATCTTTTCTGCTCTGTTAAAAGTACCAAATACATAATGTAAAAAGGAAAAGATGGAAAAGGTTTCACACAAAGATGAAAGTTCCAGGTATTGAAAATGAGATCTTTTTACCAAAACAATGTTATTTATCAAAATGCAAGTATAGCTACAGGTCTCTGATTGTTAACAAAAATTCAGTCTTTGAAGCAATCAAACTATGTGTGTATCTGAAGTACAAAACATAAAAGGTGCTACTGAAGTAATTTCATTCTTCTATAATATTGTTAAAAAAATTATTGGCACTACTGATATATCTAATAGATTAATGTGCACATCACAACAAGCAAAGTTTGATTACTGCACCATGCTTTAAAGAGAACAAAATGTGTGTGCATTATTTATCAAAATATTTAAAGATCTGTTGTATAAATTACGAAACACATGTAACATTACTGTTGACCTAACTTTCAGCTTATAAGTGCACTTGCCAATGACTGAAAAATGCTGTCACTCTGTTCAAACTACATGACACCTCAATGAAACAACATTGATACACCTTCATACAGGTTGGAAATGAGGGTTGATATGCTTTGAACTATCCATTTTCAGCTATTTTAGAAAGTCACCCAGGCATTATAGTGCATCCATGCTAAGTTATTAACTTTATCTTGTATTACAAAATGTTCTTGATCTTCTGCTGACATTGCTAACTTATGCTATTACATAGTGGAGACTACAAGAATCTTTGATGAAATAACATGCTGAACAGTAGACTGTGACTGCCACAACCTTAATTATGGTGACTGCCATGGTTGATACTACTGAGCGTAATGATGGTCATTTGATATGGTGACTACCATTACCCTGAATGTATGATGGGTACTGTTAGGGTATGAGGCTACTTGACACTTTGCCCCTATACAGGGTGTTACAAAAAGGTACGGTCAAACTTTCAGGAAACATTCCTCACACACAAATAAAGAAAAGATTTTATGTGGACTTGTGTCCGGAAACGCTTAATTTCCATGTTAGATCTCATTTTAGTTTCTTCCACCTACGCTCAATGGAGCACGTTATCATGATTTCATACGGGATACTCTACCTGTGCTGCTAGAACATGCGCCTTTACAAGTACGACACAACATGTGGTTCATGCACGATGGAGCTCCTGCACATTGCAGATGAAGTATAAGACCGCTTCTCAGCAACAGATTCGGTGACCGATGGATTGGTAGAGGCTGACCAATTACATGGCCTCCATGCTGTCCTGACCTCAACCCTCTTGACATTCATTTATGGGGGCATTTGAAAGCTCTTGTCTACACAACCCCGGTACCAAATGTAGAGACTCTTCGTGCTCGTATTGTGGACGGCTGTGATACAATACACCATTCTCCAGGGCTGCATCGGTGCATCAGGGATTCCATGCGACAGAGGGTGGATGCATGTATCCATGCTAACGGAGGACATTTTGAACATTTCCTGTAACAAAGTGTTTGAAGTCACGCTGGTACATTCTGTTGCTGTGTGTTTCCATTCCATGATTAATGTGATTTGAAGAGAAGTAATAAAATGAGCTCTAACATGGAAAGTAAGCGTTTCTGGACACATGTCCACATAACATATTTTCTTTCTTTGTGTGTGAGGAATTCCATGCGACAGAGGGTGGATGCATGTATCCATGCTAACGGAGGACATTTTGAACATTTCCTGTAACAAAGTGTTTGAAGTCACGCTGGTACATTCTGTTGCTGTGTGTTTCCATTCCATGATTAATGTGATTTGAAGAGAAGTAATAAAATGAGCTCTAACATGGAAAGTAAGCGTTTCTGGACACATGTCCACATAACATATTTTCTTTCTTTGTGTGTGAGGAATGTTTCCTGATAGTTTGGCCGTATCTTTTTGTAATACCCTGTATGTCACCATGATACAGCAAAATTGTAACCAATTCTCCCATTTTACATACAGTTATAGATAAAAAACGAGCTCCTGGCCAGGCCGTGAATGCCAAAGGGCTATCCACTGGCCACCGTGTCATCCTCTGCATTGCAGTGTCAAGCAGATGTGTTATTGAGGGACATGTGATCAGCACACTGCTATCTTGGCCTTTTGGCAGATTTTCTGGACAGTGGAGCCACTACTAGTCAGTCAAGTAGCTCCTCAGTTGCAATCACAAGGCTGAGTACATCCCATACCAGTCCTCCACCAAGGAAAAATCCTTGGCAGTATGGAGGACTTGAACCCAGGTCCTCCGTGTGCCAACCATTTATGCTGACCAGTCACTTATGTAGGCAGACAGTTATAGATTAGGCAAAAATGTAATTGTACAAATTGCCCCATACATTGTCAATGGTACACAAAATTATAACAAATTGCCCCAATACACCTCGTGTTTCACAAAACTAACAAATTGTATCGTACGTCATCATTGTGACATGAAATTGTAACAAATTGCACCATATGTTGTTTTAACTAAGAACATGTATAAATGACATCAGCATAAATGACAATGTTTGAAACAATTTCTTAGCAGTTTGTGTAACAATGACAATGAAAAGGGCTGTATACTACAGTTTTGTGCAAGAATGTTGATGTATGTGGCTATTTTTGATAATTTTGTGTAAGAGTTGTGATATCTTGCACTTTCGTGCAACAACGTAGATGTATGGGGCAATTTGTTACAATTTTGTAAAGTAGTGCTGATGAATGGACCCATTTTTTTGAATTTCGTTTCGTGTTTGGGATACTATTTAAGATCCAGATCCAATAGCTGATACTCACTGTTGGGTTATAGCCACATGTGTCAACTTCTGCTGTTAGAATACTATTTGAGACCCAGTAGCTGACACTCACTGTCAGGTTATGCCACATACACTACAAGCTTTTGGTATTAGAATACAGTTTTGAGATCCAGTAGCTGAGACCAACTGACAGGGTATTATTTTTTTAATTGTTGAGTAAAATCGTACATTAAAAGTAATGGTAGTTGTACTGATCAGGATAATAGCAATCATCATGTAAACTTACTATCATGACACCAGTAGTATCCAACATGCGTTTCAGCTCATGGTAGACACCTTAATTGGGATAATGGCAGCCGCCAGTGTTAAGAATACTATTTGGGATTCAGTAGCTGACACCCACTCTCTGGTTATATCACATACACACACTGTCACCACAGATTTGGGGTATGGTGGAATTTGTTACAATTTTATGTAACATGGTGATGTATTGTGGCAATCAGTTACAAATTTGCTGTAACATAACGATGCATAGGGCAATTTGTTACCATTTTGCTGTAACAGGCCTGTGTATGGGGTAGATTTGGAAATTTGTGTCAAGTTCTATGGGACTAAACTGCAAAGGTCATCGGTCCCTTGCCTTGTTGTTGTTGTGGTCTTCAGTCCTGAGACCGGTTTGATGCAGCTCTCCATGCTACTCTATCCTGTGCAAGCTTCTTCACCTCCTGATACGTACTGCAGCCTACACCCTTCTGAATCTGCTTAGTGTATTCATCTCTTGGTCTCCCTCTACGATTTTTACCCTCCACACTACCCTCCTGTACTAAATTGGTGATCCCTTGATGTCTCAGAACATGTCCTGCCAACCGATCCCTTCTTCTTGTCAAGTTGTGCCACAAACTGCTCTTCTCCCCAATCCTATTCAATACTTCCTCATTAGTTACATGATCTACCCATCTAATCTTCAGCATTCTTCTGTAGCACCACATTTCAAAAGCTTCTATTCTCTTCTTGTCCAAACTATTTATCGTTCATGTTTCACGTCCATACATGGCTACACTCCATACAAATACTTTCAGAAACGACTTCCTGACACTTAAATCTATACTGGATGTTAACAAATTTCTCTTCTTCAGAAACGCTTTCCTTGCCATTGCCAGTCTACATATTATATCCTCTCTACTTCGACCATCATCAGTTACTTTGCTCCCCAAATAGCAAAACTCGTTTACTACTTTAAGTGTCTCATTTCCTAATCTAATTCCCTCAGCATCGCCTGACTTAATTCGACTACATTCCATTATCCTCATTTTGCTTTTGTTGATGTTCATCTTATATCCTTTCAAGACACTGTCCATTGCGTTCAGCTGCTCTTCCAAGTCCTTTGCTGTCTCTGACAGAACTACAATGTCATCGGCGAACCTTAAAGTTTTTATTTCTTCTCCATGGATTTTAATACCTACACCGAATTTTTCTTTTGTTTCCTTTACTGCTTGCTCAATATACAGATTGAATAACACTGGGGAGAGGCTACAACCCTGTCTCACTCCCTTCCCAACCACTACTTCCCTTTCATGGCCCTCGACTCATAACTGCCATCTGGTTTCTGTACAAATTGTACATAGCCTTTCGCTCCCTGTATTTTACCCCTGCCACCTTCAGAATTTGAAAGAGATTATTCCAGTCAACATTGTCAAAAGCTTTCTCCAAGTCTACAAATGCTACAAACGTAGGTTTGCCTTTCCTTAATCTTTCTTCTAAGATAAGTCGTAGGGTCAGTATTGCCTCACGTCTTCCCATATTTCTATGAAATCCAAACTGATCTTCCCCGAGGTCAGCTTCTACCAGTTTTTCCATTCGTCTGTACAGAATTCGCGTTGGTATTTTGCATCCGTGACTTATTAAACTGACAGTTCGGTAATTTTCACATCTGTCAATGTGTGCTTTCTTTGGGATTGGAATTATTATATTCTTCTTGAAGTCTGAGGGTATTTCGCCTGTCTCATACATTTTGCTCAGCAGATGGTAGAGTTTTGTCAGGACTGGCTCTCCCAAGGCTGTCAGTAGTTCTAATGGAATGTTGTCTACTCCCGGGGCCTTGTGTCGACTTAGGTCTTTCAGAGCTCTATCAAATTCTTCACGCAGTATCATATCTCCCATTTCATCTTCATCTACATCCTCTTCCATTTCAATATTTTTTTTTTGTTTTTTTTTTTTTTTTTTTGTTTGGGGTTTAAGGGCGCTCAACTACTGAGGTCATTAGCGCCCAGTCACAAGTGTTAGAGCACATAGAATCTAGTAAAACTCAAGGGGGCGGGGGACCCCAGAAAGTTCTTACAAAGATGCAGATAAAATAAGTGAAGGAGTTAGATGAATTTGGACAAGCCAGTCAAAGCAATGAAACGAAGAACACGAGCAGCTGCTAGAGCGTCATCAGCTAAAATATCCTGTAAAGTAGATGGCAGAGACAGGACAACACGAGACTGACTAAAACGGGGACACGACAATAAAACATGGCGCACTGTTAATGCATGACCACAAGGGCACTGCAGGGCTGGGTCACTGGAGAGCAGGTAGGCTAAACCGGCAATGCCCAATCTGCAACCTGGTCAGAAGGACCTCTTCTCGCCGAGATGGTCGGGAGGAGGTTGTCCAAGCAGTTGGGATCGGTTTTACTGCCCGGAGCTTGTTTCCTTGAAGTGATGACCAAGTATCCCACCACAAAGACACAAGCCTCTTACAAACAACCCCACTAATGTCAGATGACGGGACACAATGGGAGGCTGGCCGAGGCAGGAGGACTGCAGCCTCATTCCCAGGCACTCCTACATGGCCGGGAACCCACAGAAAGCTGACAGGAGAGCCATCAGCAGCAGAAGAATGGAGGGACTGCTGGGTCCGTTGCACAAAGGGATGGACCGGATATGGAGCTCCAAGGCTCTGAAGCGCACTGAGTGAATCAGAGCAGAGTACATACGATGAATGGCGGTGGCGGCGGGCATACTGAATGGCCTGATGGAGAGCAAAAAGCTCGGCCGTAAAGCTGGAACACTGGTCGAGGAGCCGGTATTTAAAGGTGCCGGCCCCGACGACAAAGGCACAGCCGACACCATCGTCAGTTTTGGAGCCATCAGTGTAAATAAAGGTGTGACTGGCAAGTCGCACACGAAGTTCGACAAACCGTGAGCAATACACTACAGCCAGAGTACCCTCCTTCGGGAGCGAGCTGAGGTCGAGATAAATATGAACCGGAGCCTGGAGCCATGGTGGTGTCGGGCTCTCACCCTCTCTGAAGATGGTAGGGAGGGCAAAATCCAATTGTCGAAGTAGGCGATGAAAGCGGACTCCAGGGGGCAGCAGGGCAGACACATACAACCCATACTGACGGTCGAGAGAATCGGCGAAGAAGGACTGATAAGAGGGGTGGTCGGGCATTGACAACAGCCGGCAGGCATACCGACAAAGCAGTACGTCGCGCCGGTAGGTCAATGGTAATTCGGCAGCTTCAGCATAAAGACTCTCGATGGGACTAGTGTAGAATGCTCCGGTCGCAAGACGTAACCCCCAATGGTGGATGGAGTTGAGACGGCGTAAGAGGGATGGCCGAGCAGACGAGTAGACGAGGCTCCCATAATCCAGCTTTGATCGGACTATGGACCGATACAAGCAAAGCAGGACAGTGCAATCCACTCCCCAAGATGAACCAATAAGAACTCTAAGGACATTAAGGGAACGTGTACAAAGGGCAGCCAAATAAAAGATGTGCAGAGACCAACAAAGTTTCCTGTCCAGTGTGAGCCCTAGAAACTTAGTTGTGAATGGGAGAACAACGGGACCGAGATGTAAGGATGGCGGAAGGAACGCTTTATATCGCCAAAAGTTGATGCAAACCGTCTTCTCTTCAGAGAACCGGAAGCCATTTGCCACACTCCATGAGTATAGGCTGTCTAGACAACGCTGAAGGCAGCGCTCCAGGAGGCATGTTCTCTGGGCACTGCAGTAGATCGCGAAGTCATCGACAAAAAGAGAGCCTGAGACATTAGGTGGAATGCAATCCATAATTGGATTGATCGCTATGGCAAAAAGGGCTACGCTCAAGATGGAGCCCTGAGGCACTCCGTTCTCCTGGAGGAAGACGTCGGACAATACGGAACCCACACGTACCCTAAAACTTTGATCTGTTAAAAAGGAATCAATAAAAAGAGGCAGGCGACCGCGTAGACCCCACCTGTGCGTAGTGCGGAGGATACCTCCCCTCCAACAGGTATCATAAGCCTTCTCCAAATCGAAGAACACGGCTACCGTTTGGCGCTTTCGCAAAAAGTTGTTCATGATGAATGTCGACAAGGTCACAAGGTGGTCAACAGCGGAGCGGCGGCGATGAAAGCCGCATTCAACATTGGTAAGTAGCCATCGAGATTCAAGAAACCAAACTAACCGAGCGTTAACCATGGGCTCCATCACCTTACAGACACAGCTTGTAAGAGAAATGGGGCGGTAACTAGAAGGAAGGTGTCTATCCTTCCCAGGTTTGGGTATAGGAACAACGACAGCGTCACGCCAATGCATGGGGACTTGACCTTCGGTCCAGACGCGATTGTAGGTACGAAGAAGGAAGCTTTTGCCTGCCGGAGAAAGATGGGCCAGTATCTGAACGTGAATGGCATCTGGCCCCAGAGCAGAGGACCGGGACAGTGCAAGTGCACGTTCGAGTTCCCGCATAGTAAAGGGGGCATTATAATTTTCCAGATTCAGCGAGTGGAAGGAAGGTCGCCGAGCCTCTTCTGCCTCTTTCCTGGGAAGGAAGGCAGGGTGGTAATGGGCGGAGCTTGAAACCTCCGCGAAAAAGCGGCCGAAGGCGTTGGAGACATCCACAGGATCAACAAGGACCTCATTACCTGAAGTCAGGCCAGGTACCGAGGAGTGGGCCTTAATGCCCGACAGCCGGCGCAGGCCACCCCAGACGACAGAAGAGGGAGTAAAACTGTTAAAGGAGCTGGTGAAAGAGGCCCAAAAAGCTTTTTTGCTGTCTTTGATGACTCTACGGCATTGCGCTCGGAGTCGTTTGTATCCAATACAATTCGCCAACGTAGGATGGCGGCGAAAGGTGCGTAAAGCACGTCGTCGAGCACGGATAGCGTCTCTACAAGCCTCATTCCACCAGGGGACGGGAACGCGATGTGAAGAAGAGGTAGTACGAGGAATGGAACGTTCGACAGCATGGATGATAACAGCCATGAGGTATTCGACCTGACTGTCACGACTGAGAAGTTCGTGGTCCGGAAAGGTCGCCAGGGAGGAGTAAAGTCCCCAGTCAGCTTTCGGTGTGTTCCAGCTCGAAGGACGTGGGGATGGGGTGTGGTGCAGGAGACGAACGACACAGGGGAAGTGGTCGCTCGAATAGGTGTCAGAAAGGACATACCACTCGAACCGACGGGCAAGAGTGGTAGAACAAATCGAGAGGTCCAAGTGGGAGTAGGTATGAGTAGAGTCCGAGAGGAAAGTCGGGGTGCCAGTATTGAAGCAGACAAGATTGAGATGGTTGAAGACATCCGCCAAGAGGGAGCCTCTCTGACAGGATGCAGGAGAGCCCCAAAGGGGATGATGGGCATTGAAGTCGCCAAACAATAAAAACGGCGGAGGAAGCTGAACAATCAGGTGCATCATGACAGCCCGACTAACTGCGGATGACGATGGAGTGTAGACAGTACAAACGGAAAAAGTAAAGGCAGAAAGAGTAATACGGACAGCTATTGCTTGGAGTGGGGTGGTCAATGGGATGGGATGGTAATAGACATCGTCCCGAACGAGCAACATGACCCCACCATGAGCTGGAATACCGTCCACAGGGGTGAGGTCAGACCGCTCCCAGGTATAGTGGGGAAAAGCAATACGGTCAGTTGGGCGCAACTTGGTTTCCTGGAGACCAAGGACGAGCGGACAGTGCAGGCAGAGGAGCAGTTGTAATTCCTCCCGATTAGATCGAATACCTCTTATGTTCCAATGTAACAAAGCCATCGCTAGTCAGAAAAAAGGGGGAACAAAACGGGTGAAGAGCTGGTCACCTCGATGGCCACAGAGGGCCAGGTTTCGAGGGAACAACGCTACAACTGGCGGGAGGCGGATCCTGTTCCATCGAGTCATCGCCAGCTGCGGCCACTTTCCCGGGTTGCGTAGGAGGGGCAGCATCATTCGCCGACGAGAGGTCAGCTAAGCGCCTGGCAGCAGAGCGTCCCGGCGAAACTGAGGACGGCCGGGAGCAGGATAGGGGTGAGGATACTGTGAAAGGAGTGGACGCGACTGAGGCAAACGAAGTTGTCAACGTCATGGGATGGAGGCAGTCATACTTCTTCCTGGCCTCAGAATAAGAGAGGCGATCCAAAGTTTTTAATTCTTGAATCTTCTTCTCGATCTGATACGCAGGGCAGTCTAAAGATCTAGGCGAGTGGATGCCAGGACAATTGACGCACCAAGGTGTTGGGGTGCATGTATGTTCCTCACGAAGAGGACGTCCACAATCGCCACAAAGGGGCTCAGCCCCACACCGTGACGACATGTGCCCAAAGCGCAAACACCGAAAGCAGCGCATAGGAGGCGGGACGTAAGGTCGCACGTCGCACCGGTAGCACATCACCTTTACCTTCTCCGGGAGAACGTCCCCCTCGAAGGCGAGGATAAAGGCCCCGGTGTCGATGCGACGGTCTTTGGGGCCGCGCTGGAGTCACTGGAAGAAATGCACGCATTGGCGCTCCAGGTTGGCCCTGAGCTCCTCATCAGATTGCAGCAGGAGGTCCCGATGAAAAATAACCCCCTGCGTCCTATTCAGTGCCAGATGCGGGACAATGGACACTGGGATGTCCCCTAGTCGGTCGCACACCTGGAGCGCCGCCGACTGAGTGGCGGAGGTGGTCTTTATAAGAACGGACCCCGAACGCATTTTACTGAGAGCCTCGATTTCCCCGAAGATGTTCTCGATGTGCTGGACAAAGAACATGGGCTTGGAGGTGGCGAACGTCCCCCCATCGGTCCGAGAACAGACTAAATAGCAGGGGAAGTACTTCCCCCCAAGCTGGCAGGCCTGTCCTTCCTCCCAGGGAGTGGCCTAGGGGGAAAGGGCAGGAGAACCAGAACCAGAGACAGTACCTTTCTTTTTAAAAGACTCGGCCGCAGAGCGACCTGATACATGTTGTCGTTTCATCTGCGAAACGTCCGCCCCGATACCACCCACTCCGACCCGGGGCTCTCCCCACGGGCGCCAGCCAGCCTCAGCAAGGGCCACCTGGCAGGATGACCGTTGCCGGGAGTCCTGATGCCCCAAGGGGACGGGCATCTACTCCTTGGCCGACGTGGGGAGGGTGCAGCTCAGGTATCGGCAGTACGATCCCTGTGTTGTCAGGGGGCTACAACCTAGAGGGTACATGAACACCCCACCACAACGGGCTGGTTACTGTGCTGGATTTTGGGTGCCATGGAAAGTCCATCATGATCGTAGGTGCAGATGGGGACGCACTATGGGCGTAACTTGTGCAACCTATCAGGCGTTTAGGCCCAATTTGAGGAATAGTGGGTGTGGTTACAACGCCGTTACAATGCTGAGTGCCAAGGTCTTAGTGCACTGAAGACCAGTGAGACACCACGTAAGGCGTCCTTCCCCAAAAGGTTCGTACTTCCGTAGAATTTTGAAAAATGGAGGTCAAACCCCAAGGGGGACCATCGCATGAAACGCCGAAATGGTTGAAACTCCTTTTAGTCGCCTCTTACGACAGGCAGGAATACCTCGGGCCTATTCTTACCCCGGACACGCAGGGGGATTTCCATAATATTGTCCTCAAGAACATCGCCCTTGTATAGTCCCTCTATATACTCCTTCCACCTTTCTGCTTTCCCTTCTTTGCTTAGAACTGGGTTTCCATCTGAGCCCTTGATATTCATACAAGTGGTTCTCTTTTCTCCAAAGGTCTCTTTAATTTTCCTGTAGACAGCATCTATCTTACCCCTAGTGAGGTAAGCCTCTACATACTTACATTTGTCATCTAGCCATGCCTGCTTAGCCATTTTGCACTTCCTGTCGATCTCATTTTTGAGACGTTTGTATTCCTTTTTTCCTGCTTTATTTACTGCATTTTTATATTTTCTCCTTTCATCAATTAAATTCAGTATTTCTTCTGTCACCCAAGGATTTCTACTAGCCCTCGTCTTTTTACCGACTTGATCCTCTGCTGCCTTCACCACTTCATCCCTCAAAGCTATCCATTCTTCGTCTACTGTATTTCCTTCCCCCATTCTTGTCAATTGTTCCTTTGTGCTCTTCCTGAAACTCTCTACAACGTCTGGTTCTTTCAGTTTATCCAGATCCCATCTCCTCAAATTCCCACCTTTTTGCAGTTTCTTCAGTTTTAATCTACAGTTCATAACCAATAGATTGTGGTCAGAGTCCACATCTGCCCCTGGAAATGTCTTACAATTTAAAACCTGTTTCCTAAATCTCTGTCTTACCATTATATAATCTATCTGATACCTTCTAGTATCTCCAGGGTTCTTCCATGTATACAACCTTCTTTCATGATTCTTGAACCAAGTGTTAGCTATGATTAAGTTATGCTCTGCGCAAAATTCTACCAGGCGGCTTCTTCTTTCATTTCTTAGCCCCAATCCATATTCACCTACCATGTTTCCTTCTCTCCCTTTTCCTACTCTCGAATTCCAATCACCCATGACTATTAAATTTTCATCTTCCTTCACTACCTGAATAATTTCTTCATCATCTGCAGAGCTAGTTGGCATATAGACTTGTACTACTGTTGTAGGTGTGGGCTTCGTGTCTATCTTGGCCACAATAATGCGTTCACTATGCTGTTTGTAGTAGCTTACCTGAACTCCTATTTCTTTATTCATTATTAAACCTACTCCTGCATTACCCCTATTTGATTTTGTATTTATAACCCTGTATTCACCTGACCAAAAATCTTGTTCCTCCTGCCACCGAACTTCGCTAATTCCCACTATGTCTAACTTTAACCTATCCATTTCCCTTTTTAAATTTTCTAATCTACCTGCCCGATTAAGGGATCTGACATTCGACGCTCCGATCCGTAGAATGCCAGTTTTCTTTCTCCTGATAACGACGTCCTCCTGAGTAGTCCCCGCCCGGAGATCCGAATGGGGGACTACTTTACCGCCGGAATATTTTACCCAAGAGGACGCCATCATCATTTATCCATACAGTAGAGCCGCATGCCCTCGCGAAAAACTACGGCCGTAGTTTCCCCTTGCTTTCAGCCGTTCGCAGTACCAGCACAGCAAGGCCGTTTTGGTTAATGTTACAAGGCCAGATCAGTCAATCATCCAGACTGCTGCCCCTGCAACTACTGAAAAGGCTGTTGCCCCTCTTCAGGAACCATACGTTTGTCTGGCCTCTCAACAGGTACCTTTCCATTGTGGTTGCACCTACGGTACGGCTATCTGTGTCGCTGAGGCACACAAGCTTCCCCACCAACGGCAAGGTCTATGGTTCATGGGGGGAGTCCCTAGCCTTACACACTACTTACTCTAACTTATGCTAAGGACAACACATGCACCCATGCCCGAGGGAGGACTCGAACCTGCAACGGAGGGAGCAGTGCAAACCATGGCAAGACGCCCTTGACTGCGCAGCAGTGTAGGGGGTCAATTTGTTACAATTTTACTGTAAAATGGCGATGTATGGGGCAAATTGTCATGTACTCTCCATTGTGCAGTAACATAAGTTAGCATTATCAGCAGAAGATGCCAAACATTTTGTACTGCAAAATGAAGTCACTATAATATTTGGATGACTCAAAAGTTGTTGAAAGTGGGTAGTCAACAGCTTAACAACCCTCATTTTTTTACCTATATGAATGTCTATTATTACTGTTCAGTGTGCTAGTTTATCAAAGTGTCATGTATTTTCCACTGTGAGACAGCAGTTTTCAACAAGTACACACTTTAAGCCATAAGTTAGATCAGCAACAGTGACAGTGTGTTTTGTAATATTATGGAACAAACCCTAATATTTTTTGATAAATAATATAGACAATTTTTAGTGTTTTTAAAGTGTGGTACAACAATCGATTTAGACTCATTGCCAACCGCAGTTTTGCCTATAACTTATGTCAGTAGTCCAAATAAGTGAACCATGTGATTTTTTAAAATGTTATAGAACAATTAAAGTATGACAGTACTGACATGTATGTTTGGTAAGTGAAACCTTTACATATTTTGATAAATAAAACAGACGATTTTATTTTGGTCCAAAGACTGAATTTTCGACCATGCTCAGTGACCTGCACTTATACTTGCATATTATGATATACAGTCCATGTGTGTTTTGTACAAAAAATCTTTACATATATTCATAAGTCATTTTATTTTGGTGCAATAATCGAATTTTTGGGGTATCGAAATTTCCCTCTCTGTATGGAACCTTATCCAGTTTTCATAGTTATACTTGTGTGTTGCAGTTTAAGCTATACAACGCATTAAAGAGCTCATTGAACTGTGCCATTTTTGATACAGTATGGTATGTTCAAGCGTCAGAAAACGTAATGGTGGCTAAACATGCTACCAAAGATAGATCCCAGATCAAAAGTAATTGAAAAGCTAAAGTAATTGAAAAAGCTATAGTAGCCAGGTAATAACATTAATTATATTTTTCTTGGTGCATCATTTTCTTTTCTCCTAAACTGATGCTTGCTCAGTTTATACTTGCAACACAGCCTCAATTAGGTGTAGGATGAAGCGTCAACGGCTACTGCAGCATTTTATTTTCAGCCACATGTGTTTTGTACTATTCTCGAAAAATTTAGACATAGAAATAGCATTGCAAACTTAATTTTAGAGCCAACAGTCGTGATTTATGCGTCAGGTCCAAGTTACACAGTAACTGCGCTCTTGCAGTAGCTGACACATTATAATAGCTAGCACGTGTTTTGTAGACTAATAATATAGACAATTTAGACTTGGAAATAGCACTGTGACACTTAATTTGAGAGACCATAATCATTTTTTAAGTGTCAAGTGTAAGTTATACAATAACTGCACTCTTTCAGTAACTGACACATCATTTTAACTAGCATGTGTTTATAGATCAATAATACAGATGATATAAACGTGGAAACAATATTGACATTATCATTGTTTGTGCTTAGAAATTATTGATAAATACTACAAGACATGGAAGTACTGCAAGTTACACACTTTATGTATTTTTGACAGACATTTTGGATATGGAAATAACATTATCATAAACATTATGTTGCTAATGAAGCTTATGTATTTTTGAGATATATTTTAGACTTGAAATTAACATTATGACCTTTGATAGGCATATTATTTTATCTAACATGTGCTTTGTACAGCTACAGAATAATAATACTGACAATTTAGATTGGTTGTTTGATTTGGTGAGAAGGGACTAATGAACGAGGTCATCAGTCCCATCAAATTAGGGAAGAATGGGGAAGGAAGTTGGCTGTGCCCTTTCAAAGGAACAATTCCGGCATTTTCATGAAGCGATTTAGGGAAATCATGAAGAACCTATATCAGTATGGCCTTAAACAGGTTTGAACCATCATCCTCCCGAATGTGAATCCAGTGCGCTACCTCATTTGGTGACAATTTAGATCTGTAAATATTTTGGCATAAGTTTTGGTGAGATTGGTCATCTTCCATTGTAACTAAGTACGCATGAACTAGTTTCGAGTTTTCCTGCCCCTGCCAAAATTTTATCCACAGTTGCTAATTTGGTCTATAGGATTATTTTGAACTTCCTACCAAGAGGGAGTGAGATGCCTCTTTACATACTGCAGTTGCCTTGTTCGGAATTCCTGTCCCTGTCAAAATTTGCATTCCCACTATGGGGAGCAGGAATGTGGATGCAGTGACCTACTTCCACTTTTGATGTCCCTAGCACTATTAGCTCAATACAGTGTCAGTGTTCAACAATCGCTGTCTTGTATTAGAGAATCGCACCTGTCAATTTTGTAGGAAGGTAGTGAGACCTGGACAACTTAGTCTGGAAACGAATGTTTTGTTGATAAACTACAAAAATATGTACGGAGTCAGTCACATTGATAAAAGACCAATATTTCGAATAGAAATCATTTACTCCTAAATGCTATGATCTTTATCATATGTTAGTAATTTGACAATTCTTACTTGTAGTGATACTTCGTGATGAGTGTGTCTCACCCATCTCTGGTTTGAGAATATTTTTTCACACAAGTGACTCATGATATGGTGCCCCACCTCACTTCCCCTTTTTCTCATACTCATCTGACCATGTTAGTTTTCGTTACTAACCCGTTCTCTGCTGAGGACGTGTATACACATCCTGCTATGCCGATCTCGAGGTGCTGTGGACGTGTATAAGCTCGCCGTTTGGGCTTTCCTATTGCGCTGTGGACTTCTGCGTCCTGACCTGTTGAGTTCCCGCTGCTGTGGACGAGTTATTTACACGTCTTGCTGAATAAAAATGTTTGGTGTATTTATTATACAACGTATGTGCCTTAGTGCGTGTTATCATTCGCAAAAAACGTCGTTTCGATATCTTGTATCGTTTATGAGGTATGACTATTGTTATGACCACGTGATTCCCGATGTGCAAGGATGTGAATGAGTTCATTGCTCCCGACCGTCCGTCGGATATAAAACCCAATAACTAGTGAACGAAATGAGATATTGTTCTCCTCTCAATTTTAAATAAAATTTCGATATCCTACATACATTTCATTCTCAGCAATTTTAGGGCTAAAATTAACCACATACAACGTTGACGCAATGCACTTTTACCTCTGCAGACTCTTAAAAACTTTGTGCAATGTTTTACTTAATTTGACGTCGCGCAGTAAGTATGATGGATAGCGAAAAGAAATTCAGATCCTTATTGAGTGAAGATATCCGACTATAAGATGCGCAAATATCAATTTTTTTCATCTGATTGTTTTCGAAATATCGAATGGTAACTTTTGTGTTAGCAGAAGAGCCAACACCGTGTTACGAGTGGAGGCCGAAATGCACGCGTTTTAGCTCACGCAGGCTGGCGTGAGGAGGTAAGAACTGTACTGACGTGAGGTCTGGAACATGACAAGGAATGAGAATCCAGAAAGCGGACGTAATTAGTTTGATACTTAACTTTAATCCATTAATGATGAACGTCGCTCTTGACTTACATGATTCACAATATTATCTGTTCAGAATACATACTTGAAGACAGTAATTATAGTGACTGAATATGGCGCCTTGCTAGGTCGTAGCAAATGACGTAACTGAAGGCTGTGCTAAACTATCGTCTCTGCAAATGAGAGCGTATGTAGTCAGTGAACCGTCGCTAGCAAAGTCGGCTGTACAACTGGGGCGAGTGCTAAGGAGTCTCTCTAGACTAGACCTGCCGTGTGGCGGCGCTCAGTCTTCAATCACTGATAGTGGCGACTCGCGAGTCCGACGTATACTAACGGACCGCGGCCGATTTAAAGGCTACCACCTAGCAACTGTGGCGTCTGGCGGTGACACCAGAGTAACTATTTCGTATCGGCCAGAACGCTACCTCTCAGCACGGGCATTCCAACATTTAGTGAGTAGTAGAGCCATAAAAAAAAGCCACCCTCGCCCTATAATGGAGAGAGCATGTCTGCAACAGCAAAAGGACTAATTGTTGAGTCCCATAGTGCTCAGAACCATTTGAACCAACCACTAATTGTGATATTTCGTGTATAGAAATATTTGGTTGTGACGCCTCTGATGCCCCTTCCACATTGGCACCTCTCTCATGATGGTGCCCCAAGTGGTGATTTGTGTGGTTTGGACTTTAAACAGGGTGGGCCCAGGCTCACTTATAATTTTCTTGGCCCACCTTCTGATGTACACAAAAAAGATGGTCAAATTTCAGAATAAAAGACTAAAGCTAAAATTAAAATAAACTGTATATATTTATAGGCATCAGGTAAAGCACTCCATCAATTTGTCAAACAGATTTGTATTGCCCCATATTATAGCTGTAAACCGAAACATATATATTTGAAGTGAATTTTATGAAAAAAGCTAACGTCAACCTATATATTGATGCCTACATGCTGAGCTACAAGCGAACAAACCAGTCGATCGATCTATCGAACCAACAGTTCTTCCCCAGTTTTTTTTTCTATTGGCACGTAATTTTTATAGTTTGCATTAATGGTGAACAATATAATCATATTTAGTATCATCATGGTGTGTGATTTGTTTATTGTAGTGAATTGTATGTGATTATAGTAACATGACAGAACAGCTTAGCATATCAGTTTTCTTGAGTCGCCAACGAAAAGTTACTAAACCAAATTAGGACATTACAATCTCTTTGTCTGTAACTGAAGAGTTTAAATTTCACGATCCAGGAAATGAAGTATATAGAAACCTTTTTATGATCATGAAACAGTAGCAGAAGAATTAAAACAGTTGTAAAATGAAAATCTGAATGAAAATAAAATTAACGATTTATTTTCTATTCCTAGCAATAGCCCCAGCATCTGCTTGAGTTTGTGATACATCCACAAAACCTACGGATGAATCAAAACAACCTCTATTATGGCATTTTCCTTTTCACTTGTACTGAGACGGATGAAAATTCCAGCCAGGTTGGTACGAAATTCGCCCATGGCTGGACTATAGTATCATACGTGATGCTGCATTTTGTTGTATGTATCGATTATTGCATGCCCAAACTGAAGACAGAAAAACAGAATTGGTTAGTTTTATGAGTGAGTGTTTCAGTATTTGCAAAAGAGCAACTGGGTCTAATTCTCCCTATAAGTAGCATGAGAACGCCTGCGCAGCCACTGACCGAGCGCGGCGTCGCATTCCCCAGACTGCGCGCATCAGCATGTCTCCACCATGACACGAGCGGTGGGGTTGAGCTATCGGAAAATGTATTGGGAGAACCAACAATAAAGAGGAAGATAGCTAATAACAGCCACCTTCTTCTACCCAGCCACGCCTTACAACCCCAACCACGACACTTGCTCCGGTCATCCTATTACAAAATGAAATTCTTAGCACCATAATCATGATCGTGCTAGAGCATATCCCAGATGAAGCAAAACAAGCCCAGTATTCTGCCCTAATTGTTGATGAGTCAAAAGACTGTTCAAAAACTGAGTAACTATCAACTGTAGTTGAATAATGTTTGCCAGCCACGGTGGCTGATCGGTTCTAGGTGCTTCAGAGCAGAACCGCGCAACCGCTATGGTCGCAGGTTCGAATCCTGCCTCGGGCATGGAGGTGTGTGATGTCCTTAGGTTAGTTAGGTGTAAGGAGTTCTAAGTTCTAGGGGACTTATGACCTCAGATGTTAAGTCCCATAGCGCTCAGAGCCATTTGAACCATTTTTGAATACTATTTACATGGTAACACGCTCAAAGGTATCTAGGCTTTGAACCATCAGAATAACTACACGCGTCTCCTTTGATAGTCTGCATATAAAAAAAAGTAGCACACTGTGAAGATAATTTAAATTACTGTGTTGCACAAACTACAGTTCTGAGTGGTTCTTGTGTAGTTGTTCAAGCTCTTTTAAGCAGGGAAGTCACACAAGCCATATATACATGCTGTATGAACCATAAGTTGAATTTCATCATAGTAGCAACATGTGGAGGGATCAAGACACAGCAGATTTTTTTTTGTATGACACTGCAGGAACTTTTATGAGTAGGGGAGCAGTGCAGAAAATGTTTATTGATGCACAAGAAACCTGAAGAGGGGAGAAATGAAATTAAAAAGTTTGTGACACTAGATGGACTTGTTACTATGGCTTATGTTTGGCTATGAATAAGACAGTTGAAGGTACCATTGTAACCCTAATACACATTCTGGCAGAAAATTCAGAACGAGATTTAGAAGCATTAGGGTTTTGAGCAAAGTTCAATTTTTATTTTCTTTTTCTTTTATGGTTGGTTGGTTGTTTTGGGGAAGGAGACCAGACATCGAGGTCATCGGTCTCATCGGATGAGGGAAGGATGGGGAAGGAAGTCGGCCGTGCCCTTTGAAAGGAACCATCCTGGCATTTGCCTGAAGCGATTTAGGGAAATCACGGAAAACCTAAATCAGGATGGCCGGACGCGGGATTGAACCGTCGTCCTCCTGAATGCGAGTCCAGTGTCGAACCACTGCGCCACCTCGCTCGGTTTTTCTTTTATGTCTGTTCTCAAGTTTGCTAGAAAAGTGCATCAGTATATGGTTTCCTTCAGGGCAAAGACTGTGATATTGTTTCTGCAATCAACTTAGTAGAAGCTACAGGTGATCATTTCAACCAAATGCATAGATCAGGCTTAGGTTTCACTTGTGTATGGAAAGAGAGTGTAGATACGGCAACAAAACTAGGTGCTGATACTCCCAAAGACTCTGCTTTTCTTGGTAGAATTCGAAAGCTGCCAAAACATCGTGATTAATAGGTTTGTGATTTGCTGAATAAATATAGTCTGGAACCTGTATAACCAACTGGTTTCAAATATTTAGTATATGATAAAGTTTTATATATAATAGACAATGAACTTGAGAGATATTTTATCTCAAATTCCAGAATAATTAAATAAATCACTTGGAAATTAGTTGACAACATACTCAGGCAAGATGGCGTCTAGTGTGGTTGTTCATAGTGGTCAAGCGAAAAAAAGTTACAGTTTTGTCGTAAAAAATGCAAATTGTGGGAAGTGTGACAGTGAAATAGTGAAATATTGAGATCCTTTTGTAGCAGTAATGGTACAGGTACGAATGTTATGCTGCTATGTAAAGATAGCAGCACATTAAAAGTGTTTCAGTTGAAGTGAATCTGTATTATTTCTCTTTCCCATGTACTTGACATTAACGCTGCCAAGATTGATAGTTAGTTCCGTGTTATAACGTTTTAAGTAGGGAAAGTTTAATTATAACCACCCGGTACGTCAACAATACATGGTGTAGCCGGTATGCTCCCTAACCTGTGTCCTTTATTGCACAAAACTCGTTATTTAACGTATGGTATAGCCACGTATCTGCGGTAAGAAAACGTTGCGGCATTTTCCCTAAAACTGCTACAGTGAAAAACGCCCATATAGCCTTACCCTTAGCCTTAAGCAAAACAGCAGTCAGTTTAAAAACAATGAAGAGAAAAGATCCTCAAAGGAAAGAAATCAGCCCTCCACAATCGAGTGCCTTGTTTCGACTCTCTCATTACCGGTATTTTCTCACAGAGAAGATGGTATTCTTCGCTTCTAAACTGAAACGTCTATTAATTGAACTCGTCCCCCGTTACATTCATACTTAGGTAAATTTCTACGGACGCCCATGCATCGATGAAACTCTTCCTTTAAATACCAGTCTTGCATCTTTCTTCCCAAGGCTCGAGTTTATATGGTCGTTAACCCTTAAGTCACTACTAACAGATACTCATATACAGGATGGTCCATTGATCGTAACCGGGCCAAATATCTCACGAAATAAGCGTCAAACGAAGAAAACTACAAAGAACGAAACTTGTCTAGCTTGAAGGGGAAAACCAGATGGCACTATGGTTGGCCCGCTAGATGGCGCTGCCATAGGTCAAACGGAGCTCAACTGCGTTTTTTAAAATAGGAACACTTCAAGCTGTCGGTGCTATGAACCTTCCCTTTGAGTACAATAGTAGATTCTGTTGCACTGAATGGAAAAGGCACAATGCCAAGTTCTGTCCTGAAGAGTAACTCTTCTAACAGTCTTTGCTTTGAACTTTTTCCGGGAGTTCAGAATTAGATTCTGATAAACTTCTCCAGCATTTCTGTATCAATTGGACCTTCACATTGACGATGAAACACACAAACTGCATCCATATTGAATACAAAAGGGGCAATGCCAACTTTTGTCCAGGGGGAGTAACGCTTTAAACAGTGTGTGCTTTGAATCTTATCTGGGAGTTTGGTAGTAGATTCCGATATACCACTGTAAGGTTTACAGTAATCCTTAGATCGTCATATTGACGATGAAACACAGAAATTGCATCGGGATTGAATACAAAAGGCCCAATGCTGGCTTCTGTCAATGGGGAGGAACGCTTCAAAGAGTTCGTGATTAGAACATTTATTGGAAGTCCAGTAGTATATTCCGATACACCACTGCAGGCTTACTGTAACCCTTGGACCTTCACATTGACGATGAAACACAGAAATTATATCAGGATTGAATATCAAAGGCACAATGCCATCTTCCGTCCAGAGTGAGTAACCCTTCAAACGATCTGTGGTTTGAACCTTTCCTGGGAGTCCAGTATCAGATTTTGACACACCTCTGCAGATTTTCTGTAACCCTTGGACCTTCACATTGACGATGAAACACAGAAATTGCATTAGGATTGAATACAAAAGGCACAATACACACCTGTGTCAAGGGGGAGTAACCCTTCAAACACACTGTGTTAAAATCTTTACTGGGATATCAGTATTATATTTTGATTAACCACGACATGTTTACAGCAACGATTGGGCCTTCTCATTGACGATGTAACAAAGAAATTGCACCGTGATTGAATGAAAAAGGCACAATGCCAACTTCTGTCCAGGGGGAGCAACACTTCAAACTGTCGGTGCTTTGAACCTTCCCTTTGAGTACAATAGTAGATTCCGTTGCACCACTGCAGCTTTACTGTTACCCTTAAACCTTCACATTGACAATGAAACACACCAACTGCATGTGGATTGAATACAAAATACACAATGCCAACTTTTGTGCAGGGGGAGTAACGCTTCAAACAGGCTGTGCTTTGAACCTTTTCTGGGAGTCCAGTATTAGATTCCGATGCACCACTGCAGAATTACTGTAACCCTTCGAACTTCATATAGACGATCAAACACAGAAATTGTATCGTGATTGAAAACAAAACCACAATGTCGAGTTCTGTCCAGGGGGAGTAACGCCTCAAACTTTTTGTGATTAGAACCTTTCATTGGAATCCAGTAGTAGATTCCGACGCACCACTGCATGTCTACCGAAACCCTTGGACCTTCACATTGAGGATAAATCAAGGAGATTGCATCGTGATTGTATACGAAAAGCACAATGCCGACTTCTGTCCACGGGGAGAGACGCTTCATACACTCTGAGCTTTGAACCTTTCCTGGGAGCCCAGTATTAGATTCTGATACACTTCTGCAGTATTTCTGTACCAATTGGACCTTCACATTGACGATGAAGCACGGAAATTGCATCTCTAGTGAATACAAAATACAAAATGCCGACTTCTGACCTGGAGGAGTAACGCTTCAAACAGTGTGTAATTTGAAACTTTCCTGGGAGTCCAGTATTAGATTCCGATGCACCACTGCAGGTTAACTGTATACCTTCTACATTCATACTGACAATTAAACACACAAATTCCATCTGGATTGAATACAAAATATCACAAAGCCGACTTATATCTGGTGGGTGTAACGCATCAATCACCCTGTGCTTTTTCCTGGGTGTACAATAGTGGATTCTGAGGCACAACGGCAGCTTTACTGTTACCCCAGGACCTTCACATTGATGATGAAACACACAAATTGCATCCGGATTGAATACAAAAGGGGCAATGCCCACGTCTGTCTAGTGGTAGTAACGCTTTAAACAGTCTGTGCATTGAACTTTTTCTGGGAGTCCAGTAGTAGACTCTGATATACCACTGCAGGTTTACTGTAGTCTTTGGACTTCTGTCCAGGGGGAGTAACGCATTAAACTGTCTGTGTTTGAACCTTTCCTGAGAGTCCAGTAGTAGATTCCGATGCACCACTGTAGGTTTACTGTAACCCTTGGACCTTCGTATTGACGATAAATCACAGAGATTTCATCGGGATTGAATACAAAAGGCACAATGCCGACTTCCGTCCAGAGTGAGTAACGCTTCAAACAATCTGTGGTTTTAACCTTTCCTGGGAGTGCAGTATTAGATTCCGATGCACCATTGCAACATCAATGTAACCCTTGGACCTTCACATAGTCGATCAAACACAGAAATTGCATCGGGATTGAATACAAAAGGCACAATGATGACTTCTGTCCAGGGGGAGTAACACATCAAACTGCTTGTGCTTTGAAGCTTTCCTGGGAGTCCAGAAGTAGATTCCGATACACCATTGCATGTTTACAGTAACCCTTATACCTTCGTATTGACGATAAATCCCAGAGATTGCATCGTGATTGTATACAAAAGGCACAATGCCGACTTCCGTCCAGAGTGAATAACCACTGAAACAATCTGTGGTTTGAACCTTTCCTGGGCGTCCAGTATTAGATTGTGATGCACCATTGCAGCATTAACATAACTGTTGGACCTTCACATTGACGATAAAACAAAGAAATTGCATCGGGATTGAATACAAAATGCACAATGACGACTTTTGTCCAGGGGGAGTAACGATTCATACAGTCTGTGATATGAAAGATTCCTGAGAGACAAGTATTAGCTTCCGATGCACGACGGCAAGCTTACTGTATCCCTTTGACGTTCACAGTGACGATGTAACATTGAAATTGCATCGCGATTGAATACAAAATATCACAATGCCGACCTCTGTCCAGGGGGAGGAATACTTCAAACAGTCTGTGCTTTGAACTTTTCCTTTGAGTACAATAGTATATTCCGATGCACCATTGCAGCTTTACTGTTACCCTTAAACCTTCACATTGACAATGAAACACACCAACTGCATGCGGATTGAATACAAAATGCACAAGGCCAACTTTTGTGCAGGTGGAGTAACGCTTCAAACAGGCTGTGCTTTGAACCTTTCTGGGAGTCCAGTATTAAATTTCCGATGCACCACTGTAGATTTACTGTAACCCATCGAACTTCATATAGACGATGAAACACAGAAAATTTTATCGCGATTGAAAACAAAAGCCACAAAGCCGACTTCTGTCCAGGGGGAGTGGCGTTTTAAACACTCTGTGCTTTGAACATTTCCTGGGAGGCCAGTATTAGATTCCGATGCACCACTGCATGTCTACCGTAAACCTTGGTCCTTCAGATTGACGATAAATCACGGAGATTGCATCGTAATTGTATACAAAAGGCACAATGCAGATTTCTGTCCAGGGGGAGTGACGCTTCAAACAGTCTGAGCTTTGAACCTTATCTGGGAGTCCAGTACTAGATTCTCATACACCTCTGCAGCATTTCTGTAACCCTCGGACCCTTACATTGACGATGAAGCACAGAAATTTGCATTTGGAGTGACTACAAAATACACAATGCCGGCTTCTGTCCAGGAGGAGTAACGCTTCAAACAGTATGTAATTCGAAACTTTCTAGGGAGTCCAGTATTAAATTCCGATGCCCACTGCAAGTTAACTGTATACCTTCTACATTCATGCAGACAATGAAACACAGAAATTCCATCGGGATTGAATACAAAATAACACAATGCCGACTTTTGTCCAAGGGACGTAACGCATCAAACAGTCTGTGTTTTTTCCTGGGAGTACAATAGTAGATTCCGAAGCACAACTGCAGCTTTACTGTTACCTTAGGGCCTTCACATTGACGATCAAACACACAATCTGCATCCGGATCGAATACAAAAGGGTCAATGCGAACTTTTGTCCAGGTGTAGTAACGCTTTAAACAGTCTGTCCTTTAAACCTTTACTGGGAGTCCAGTAGTAGATTCACTCCAGGTTTACTGTAGCCCTTGTACCTTCACATTGACTATGAAACACACAAATAGCATCAGGATTGAATACAAAAGGCGTAATTCCGGCTTCTGTCAAGGGGGAGTAACGCTTCAAACAGTCTGCTCTTTGAACATTTATTGGGAGTCCAGTAGTACATTCCTATGGACCACTGCAGGCTTACTGTAACCCTTCGACCTTCAGATTGACGATGAAAGACTGAAATTGCATTATGATTGAATACGAAAGGCACAATACAAACTTGTGCCCAGGGAGTTACCCTTCAAACAGTCTGAGTTAAAAACTTCCCTGGGAGACCAGTATTAGATTCCGAAGCACCACGGCAGGCTTACTGTCTCGCTTGGACGTCCACACTGATGATGTAACACACAAATTGCATCGGAATTGAATTCAAAAGGCACAATGAGGACTTCTGGTCATGGGAGTAACTCTTCTAACAGTGTGTGCTTTGAAACCTTACTGGGAGTCCAGCATTAGATTCCGATGCACCACTGCGGGTATACTGTAACCCTTCGAACTTCACATAGACGTTGAAACAAAAAAATTGCATCGGCATTGAATACAAAAGCCACAATGCCGACTTCTGTCCAGGTGGAGCAACGCATCAAAATGTCTGTGCTTTGAACCATTTCGGGGAGTCCAGTAGTAGATTCCGATGCACTACTGCATTTTTACTGTAACCCTTGGACTTTATTATAGACAATAAATCACAGAGATTGCATTGTGATTGTATACAGAAGGCACAAAGCCGACTTGTGTTCAGAGGAAGTGACGCTTCAAACAGTCTGCGCTTTGTACCTTTTCTGGGAGTGCAGTATTAGATTCCGATGCACCACTGCAGGTTTAATGTAGCCTTTGGGCCTTCATAGTGACGATGAAACACTGAAAATGATTCGGGATTGAAGACAAAAGGCACAATGCCGACTTCTGTCCAGGGGGAGTAACGATTAAAACAGTCTGTGTTTGAACATTTCCTGCGAGTCTTGTAGTATATTCCGATGCACCACTGCAGGTTTATTGTAACCCCTGGACTTTCACATTGGTGATTAAATACAGAAATTGCATCGGGATTGAATACAAAATTCACAATGCGAACTTATATCCAGGGGGAGCAGCGCTTCAAACAGCATGTACTATGAACCTTACCTGGGAGTCCAGTAGTAGATTCCAATGCACCACTGCAGGCCAACTGTAACCCTTGGACGTTCACATTGCCGATGAAACACAGATGTTGCATCGGGATAGAATACAAAAGTCACAATGCGGACTTACGTCCAGAGTGAATAACGGTTAAAAGCATTCTGTGCTTTGAACCTTTCCAGGGAGTCTAGTATAAGATTCCGATGCAACATTGCAGCATTAATATAACCCTTGGATCTTAACATTGACGATGAAACACACAAAGTGAATCGGGATCGAATACAAAATGCACAATGCCGGTTTCTGTCAAGGGGGAGTGACGCTACAGCAGTCTGTGCTTTGAACCGAACGTGGGAGTCCAGTAGTACATTCTGATGCACCAATGCAGGCTTACCGTAACCCTTGGACCTTCACATTGTCGGTGAAATACAGAAATTGCATCGGAATTGAATACAAAATGCACAATTCAGACTTACGTCCAGAGTGAGTAACGCTTCAAACAATCTGTGGTTTTGCCTTTCCTGGGAGTCCAGATGCAACATTGCAGCATTAATGTAACCCTTGGGCCTTAAACTTGACGATGAAATGCAGTAGTTGCATAGGCACTGAATACAAAAGGCACAATACCGACCTCTGTCCAGGGGATGTAACGCGTCACTCTGTCTTTGGTTTGAATCTTTCCTGGGAGTCCAGTTGTAGATTCCAATGCACGACTGCAGGTTTACTGTAACCCTTGGAAGTTCGTATTGACGATGAATCACAGAAATTGCATCGGGATTGAATACAAAAGCCACAATGCCAACTTCTGTTCAGGGGGAGTAACGCATCAAACAGTCTGTGTTCGAACCTTTCGTGGGAGTCCAGTAGTTAATTGCGATGCGCCACTGCAGGCTCACTGTAACCCTTGGACCTTCACATAGACGATGAAACACAGAAATTGCATTAGGATTGAATACAGATGGCACAATACACACTTGTGACCAGGGGAGTAACCATTCAAAGAGTCTCTGTTAATAACTTTCCTGGGAGACCAGTATTAGATAATGATTAACCACAACATGTTTACTGTAACCCTTGGGCCTTCTCATTGACGATGAAACACAGAAATTGCGTCCGGATTGAATTCAAAAGGCATAATCCACATTTTTGTGCAGGGGGAGTAACACTTCAAACAGTCTGTGTTAAAAACTTTCTTGGGAAACCAGTGTTAGATTATGATGCAATACGGCACATTTACTGGAACCCCGTGTGCCTTCACATTGACGATGAAACAGAGAAATTGCATTCGAATGGAATATAAACGGCACATTGACGACTTCTGTCCACGGTTAGTTACGCCTCATACAGTCCGTGATATGGAAGTTTCCTGGGCGACCCGTGTTAGATTAGGATGCACCACGGCGGGATTACTGTTTGCCTTGGACGTTCACATTGACGATGAAACACAGAAATTGCATCGGGATTGAATACAAAAAGCACAATGCCGACCTTTCAAACAGTATGTAATTTGAAACTTTCCTTTGAGTCCAGTATTAGACTCCGATGCACCACTGCAGATTTACTGTAGCCTTTGGGCCTTCATAGTGACGATGAAACACTGAAACAGAATCGGGATTGAAGACAAAAGGCGCAATGCCGACTTACTGAAATCCCTGGGGCCTCCACATTGACGATGAAACACACCTACAGCATTCAGATTGAATGCAAAAGGGACAATGACAATTTTTCTCCAGTGGGAGTAACGCTTCAAAAAGTCTGTGCTTTGAACCTTTTCTGGGAGTCCAGCAGTAGATTCCGATGCACCACTGCAGGTTTACTATAGCCCTTGGACCTTCACATGGATGAAGAAACACACAAATTGAATCGAGATTGAATACAAAATGCACAATCCCGGTTTCTATCAAGGTGGAGTAAAGCTACAACAGTTTGTGCTTTTAACATTTATTGGGAGTCCAGTAGTAAATTCTGATGCACCAATGCAGGCTTACCGTAACCCTTGGACCTTCACATTCTCCATGAAATACAGAAATTGCATTGGGATTGAATACAAAAGGCAGATTTCCTACTTACGTCCAGAGTGAGTAACGCTTCAAATTGATTGCAAAAGGCACATTCCGACGTCCGTCCAGAGTGAATAACGCTTCAAACAGTCTGTGATTTGAACCTTTCCAGGGAATCCAGTATAAGATTCCTATGCAACATTGCAGCATTAATGTGACCCTTGAATCTTAACAATGACGATGAAACACAATAATTGCATCTGGATTAAATACAAAAGTCAAAATGTCGATTTCTTTCCAGGGGGAGTAACTTTTCAAACTGTCTGTGCGTGGAACACTTATTGGGAATCCAGTAGTATATTCTTATGCACCACTTCAGACTTACTGTAGCCCTTGGACCTTCACACTGACGATGTAATACAGAAATTGTTTCGGATTGGAATGCAAAAAGCACAATGCCGACTTCCGTACAGAGTGAGTAACGCTTCAAACAGTCTGTGCTTAGGACCTTTTCTGGGAGTCCAGTAGTAAATTCCAATGCAGCACTGCAAATTTACTGTAGCCTTTGGACCTTCACAGTGACGATGAAATACAGTAATTGCATCTGGATTGAATGCAAAAGGCACAATGCCGACTTCTGTCCAGAGGGAGTAACGCTTCATACAGAGTGTAATTCGAAACTTTCCTGGGAGTCCAGTATTATATTCCGATTCACCACTGCAACTTTACTGTAATCCTTCGAATTTCATACTGACGATTATACACAGAAATTCCATCGGAATTGAATACAAAATATCACAATGCCGACTTCTGTCCAGGGGGAGTAATGCTTCAGTCTCTGCTTTTTCCTAGCAGTACAATAGTAAATTACGATGCACAACTGCAGCTTTACTGTTACCCTTGGACCCTCACATTGTTGATGAAACACACAAACCGAATCCCCATTGAATACAAAAGGCACAATGCTGACTTCCGTCCATGAGAAACTTTTCAAACACTCTGTACTTTGAACCTTTCCTGAGAATCCAGTAGTAGATTCCGGTGCACCACTTGCAGCCTTGCTGTGACCCTTGGACTATCACATTTATGACGAAACACAGAAACTGGATCGTGATTAAATAAGTAAGGCACAATGCAAACTTTTGTCCAGGAGGAATAACGCTTCAAACAATCTGGGCTTTTGAACTTTTATTTTGAGTCCAGTAGTACATTCCGATGCACCACTGCAGTCATAGTGTAACCCTTGGACCTTCCCATTGAAGATGAAAGACAGAAATTGCAACGGGCATGAATACAAAAGGGAAAATGCAAACTTTTGCTCAGGAGGAGTAACGCATCAAACTGTCTGCGCTTTGAAAGTTTCCTGGGAGCCCCATAGTAGATTCTGATGCACCACTGCAGGCTTACTGAATCTTGGGATGTTCACATAGACCATGAAACATATTAATTGGATCGGGATTAAATACAAAAGGCACAATGCCGACTTCCGTCCAGATTAAGTCACGCTTCAAACAGTCTGTGCTTTGAACCTTACCTGGGAGTCCAGTAGTAGATTCCGGTGCACCACTCCAGCTTTACTGCAAACCTTTGACGTACATACTGACGATGAAACACAAAAATTCCATCGGAATTAAAAACATGATATCACAATGCCGACTTTTGGCCAGGGGGAGTAACGTTTCAAACAGTCTGTGCTTTTTCCTGGCAGTACAATAGACGATTTCTATGCCCCACTGCAGCGTTTCTGTTATCCTTGGACCTTCACATTAACGATGAAACACAGACTTTGCATCGGGATTGAATACAAATGGCCCAATGCCGGCATCTGTCAAGGGGGAGTAATGCTTCAAACAGTCTGTGTTTGAACATTTATTGGGAGTCCAGTAGTACAATCCGATGCACCACTGCGGCCTTACTGTAACCCTTGGCCCTTCAAACTGACGATGAAGCACAGAAAATGCATCGTGATTGAATACAAAAGGCACAATGCCGGCTTCTGTCCAGGAGGAGTAACGCTTCAAACAGTCTGTGTTTTGAACATTTATTGGGAGTCCAGTAATAGCCTACATTGCGCTGCAAAACTGCAAGCTTACTGCAACCCTTGAAATTTCACATTTATGATGAACCACAGAAACTGCATCGAGAATATATACAAAAGGCACAATGAAAACTTTTGTCCAGGAGGAGTAACGCTTCAAATAGTCTGTGATTTGAACATTTCCTGGGAGTCCAGTAGTAGATTACGATGCATCACTGCAAGCTTACTTTAACCCTTGTACCTTCGCATTGACGATCAAACACAGAAATGACATCGGGATTGAATACAAAATTCACAATGCTGTCTACCATTCAGGGGGATTAACGCTTCAAACAGTGTGTACTTTGAAACATTTCTGGGAGTTCAGTATTAGATTCCGATGCACCACTGCAGGTTTACTGTAAACCTTCGACCTTCATACTGACGATGAAACAAAGAAACTGCATTAGGATTGAATACAATACACACTTGTGTCCAGCGGGAGTAACGCCTCAAGCAATCTGTGTTAAAAATTTTCCTGGGAGCCCAGTATTAGATTATGATTCACCACGACATGTTTATTGTAACCCTTGCGCCTTCACATTGACAATGAAACACAGAAATTGTTAGCAACGCTTCATACAGCCTGTGATATGAAACTTTCCTGGCAGACCAGTAGCACATTCCGATGCACCACTGCAGGCTTACTGTAACCCTTGGGCCTTCACATTGACGATCAAACACATAATTACATCGGGATTGGATACAAAATGCTCGATGACGACTTCTGTCCAGGGCGAGTAACGCTTCATACAGTCTGTGATACGAAAATTTCCTGGGAGACCAGTATTAGATTCAGATGCACGACAGTAGGCTTACTGTATCCCTTGGATGTTCACAGTGACGATGAAACACAGAAATTCCATCTGGATTATATACAAAATGTCACAATGCCGACTTCAGTACAAGGGGAGTAACGCTTCAAACAGACTGTGCTTTTTCCTGGGTGCACAACAGTAGATTCCGATGCACCAAAGCAGTTTTACTGTTACCCTTGGACCTTCACATTGACGATGAAACACACAAACTGCGTAAGGATTAAATACAAAAGGCACATGCGGACTTCCACATAGAGTGAGAAAGGCTTCAAACAGTCTGTGCCATGAACCTTACCTGAGAGTCCAGGAGTAGATTCAGATGCACCACTGCAGGCTTACTGACTGTGCTTTGAACCTTTATTGGGAGTCCAGTAGTATATTCCGATGCACCACTGCAGGGTTACTGTAACCCTTGGACTTTCATATTCACCTTGAAACACAGAAATTGCATCGGAATAGAATATAAAATATCACGATGCTGACTTCTGTCCATGGGGAGTAACACATCTAACAGTGTGTAATTTGAACTTTTCCACGGAGTACAGTAGTAGTATCCGATGCACCACTGCAGCTTTAGTCTCACCCTTGGATCTTCACGTTGACGATGAAACACTCAAATTGCATCTGGATTGAATACAAAAAGCACAATGCCTACTTTTGTCCAGGGGGAGTAACTTTTCAAAGAGTCTGTGCTTTGAACCTTTCCTGGGAGTCCAGTAGTAGAGTCTGATGCACTACTGAAGGTTTACTGTAGCCCTTGGACATTCACATTGACGATGAAATACATAAATTGCATCAGGTTTGAATACATAAAGCCCAATGTCGACTTCTGTCAAGGGGAGCAACGCTTCAAAAGTCTGTGCTTTGAACCGAACGTGGGAGTCCAGTAGTAAATTCCCATGCACTACTGCAGGTTTACTGTAACCCTTGGACCTTCACATTGACGATGAAACACAGAAATTGCATCCGGATGGAACACAACCTTCACAATGCAGACTTCTGTCCAGGGGGAGTAACACTTCAAACGGTCTCTGCTTTGAACCTTTTCTGGGAGTCCAGTAGTCGATTCCGATGCACCACTGCAGGCTTACTGTAATCCTTTGACGTTCCCATTGACGGTAAAACACAGGAATTGCTTCGGGATTGAATACAAAAGGCACAATGCCGACTTCTGTCCAGGTAGAGTAACGCTTCAAACAGCCTGTGCCTTGAACCTTTATTGGGAGTCCGTTAGTATATTCCGATGTATCACTGCAGGCTTACTGTAACCTTTGGAGTTTCACATTGACCTTGAAACAGAGAAATTGCATCGGGATGGAATACTAAAGGCACAATGCGCCTTTCATGACCCGCCTTCCAGCGGAAACGTCCAAGCCATGAGATGCCGATACCTTTTTCTCGACATGATATTCTGAAGCCACTACAAACAGAATCTCCATTAAATTTTCAAGAAGACACATTTGGACGTTCCGCCAATCAGAGGCGTTATTGACTCCTGGAATTCTGGTACATAGACTAATTTAATTTTAAAAATTTAAAAATTAAAAAAAAGTAAATAAGTGAAAGAAAATAAAAATATATATACAGGGTGTTCCACTGATCGTGACCGGTCCAAATATCTCACGAAATAAGCGTCAAACGAAGAAAACTTCAAAGTACGAAACTTGTCTAGCTTGAAGGGGAAAACCAGATGGCACTATGGTTGGCCCACTAGATGGCGCTGCCATAGGTCAAAAGGATCTCAACTGCGTTTGTTTTAAAACAGGAACCCCCATTTTTTATTACATATTCGTGTAGTATGTAAAGAAATATGAATGTCTTAGTTGGACCACTTTTTTCGCTTTGTGATAGATGGTGCTGTAATAGTCACAAGTTGATAACAGGAAGTTACGGTATATTGGTAATTTTTACTTATGGGCCGTCTGACAGCAACTGAATAAAACACAATTTTAGTGCCATACGCGTTTCGCCTTTATTTTCTGCAAGGCATGATCAGTGGCCTGGAATATGTACATATGTTAGCTATTTAATTTACATTTTTGACACAGTGCCTATAGGTTATAAACAGTTCTGGTGGTTGGTATTTCCTATTAAGTAGTAATGTTTTGAACTGTACTTACAGGTTGCGTAGACAATTTCTTACATATTACGCTCCTGTTGCATTTTGTGTGTTGTTCTTCTTCTTATGAACGCCAATTTGCGGTTTTTCCCCACATTCTACAGTACTGTGAACTGAACGCTTGTTTTAATGCAATGTTTTAGTTTCTGTTGCCGACTGTCGAATGTTTTTGCCAAAGATCGAATGTTATTGCCAACCCTATGAGTGTAACTACTGAAGTATCTGTGGGCTGTTCGTGTATGCATATGTGTGTGTGTGTGTGTGTGTGTGTGTGTGTGTGTGTTGTGATCTATGTTTTTTGTGCTGTGTGTGTGTGTGTGTGTGTCTGTGTCTGTATAATGGGGTGATATAATTTATTTTATTTATTTTTTATTGGCTGTGTGTGTGTGTGTGTGTGTGTGTGTGTGTGTGTGTGTGTGTGTGTCGAGATGGTGTGGGGAAGAGCTTTTTTGTTTTATGTAATCATTTCCTTTACTAAGTGTAGTAGGGAGCCTGTGCTGATGTGAGTTTGTTCATTTATCACATGTTTGTTTTCTGCTATGGCTTTCTGGATGTGGAAGTTTTCTTGCATTTGTATAAGATGTTTGTCATGGTTGCTTATTCTCATTATTTTCATTTCTTGTTCCATGTTTGTAGGATTATGGTTATAATGTTTTAAATGCTCTGCAAAAGTGGAATGGTTTTTTTCATACTTCCAACATCTGATATGTTCTTTGTATCTTGTTTCAAAATTCCTGCATGTCATGCCTATGTATACTGCATCACAACTTTGACAGTCAAGTTTATATATTCCTGATTGTTGGAATTTGTCCCTCTTGGTAGCTGGCTGGCTTAGGTGTGATTGAAGGGTTTGCCCAGGCTTATATGCTATTTTGAAACCCTGTCTCTTTAGGATGTTTGCACCTCTGTGTGTTAGTTTATGTGTGTAGGTCATGGTGTATCATCTGGTTCTTTTCCGTGTGGTGTTGTCATTGTGTGTGTTTGTTGAGTGTGTTCGTAAGTTTTCAGCTTCTGAGTTCATTTGTATTCTGGAAATGTTGTGTTAGTTTTGTATTTGTGTTTTTATTTTTTGATTGATCGTGTGTACCACATGTGTGTTATACCCGTTGTTCCTAGCTATTTGTATGATTGTACTCACATCTTGTTCATAGTTTCTCTTGCTGAGTGGGATTCTGTGTAATCTATGTAACATGTGTCTTAGTGCTGCAAGTTTTTGGCTGTGGGGGTGGTCGGATGTGGAATGTATTATTGTGTCTGTGGCTGTTGGTTTTCTAAAGATGTTAAATGTATGTTTGCCATTTTATTTTTTAATAGTAATGTCAAGAAAATTTATTTGATTTTCTTTTTCAAGTGTGAATTTTATGTTCTGATGAGCTTTGTTTATTTCTGAATGGAGTTCATCTATTTTTTCACTTGGCTCATCTACCAGACAAATAATGTCATCCACATATCTGTACCAATATGTGATTTTGAAACTTTCATTTGTGGTTATCTTTTCAAATATCTGATTTTCTAGGTGACTGATGAAAATGTTTGCTAGTGTTCCTGATATTGGGGATCCCATGGGCAGTCCATCAGTTTGTAGATAATATTCTTTCTCAAACTGAGAGTAGTTTTGTTCAGTTGTCAGTCTGAGCATATCTGTTATTTTCTTTATTGCGTCTGTGGTGAGGTTGCTGTGGGATGAGAGATTTTGTTCTATGATTTCTATTGTTTCTGTGATAGGGATGGAGGTATACATATTTTCTATATCGAATGAAATCAGTGATGCTGTATGTGGTACCTGTATGTTCTGTATGTTTTCTACTAGGTTTCCTGTGTTTATCACTGTTCTGTTGTTTTCTACTTTATAGTGTTCTGTAACTAACTTTTGGAGGTGTTTGGCTATGCGGTATGTTGGGACTTTCTTGAAGTTGACAACAGCTCTCATTGGCATTCTGCCTTTATGTACTTTCAGTTGACTGCGGAGTGTTGGTGCTTGTGGGTTTTTCTGTGTTAAGTAGTATTTCTGTTTGTCTGTGAGTGTGTGTTCAATGGTTCTCAGTGTTCGTTTCACATTTGCCTGGAATCGTTCAGTTGGATCTGACTTCAGTTTTTGTATGGCATTGGTATTTATGTATTCCTTGGTTTTTGTGATGTATTGCTCTTTATCCATGAGTGCTGTTACATTTCCCTTGTCTGCTCTTGTTATTAATATGTTATCGTTTGTTAACTTTTGTTGTAACCTTTTCATAGTGGCTGCTTCTGTTTGGTTGTTCTTATTGTGTGTCTGCTGTGTTTGTTTTATTACGCATTTTATTTCTTCTTTTACTAGTTCTCTTGTCAGTCCTATGTTTATTTCATAACTATTTTGTTGTTCTTCACGTGTAAGGATGTGTTCAGTTTCTACTATGAGATTTTCTATGTAATGATTGTTCACTTTGCTATTGGTGCAGTGTTTCAAACCTTTTTCCAAGAGCATTTTTTTCATTTTCGTGTAATTCTGTCTCTGTTAGGTTAACTAAGCGTGGATGGAATGTGTGTTGGTGTTCATGTGGTTTCACATTTAAAACGTTAATGTATTTTTGGGTCTTTTTTACTGTTAGTTTCATTATTTTCTGTTTATGTTTGTTTTGTAAATGTTTCATTGCTGTGCTGGTACTGCGAACGGCTGAAAGCAAGGGGAAACTACAGCCGTAATTTTTCCCGAGGGCATGCAGCTTTACTGTATGATTACATGATGATGGCGTCCTCTTGGGTAAAATATTCCGGAGGTAAAATAGTCCACCATTCGGATCTCCGGGCGGGGACTACTCAAGAGGATGTCGTTATCAGGAGAAAGAAAACTGGCGTTCTACGGATCGGAGCGTGGAATGTCAGATCCCTTAATTGGGCAGGTAGGTTAGAAAATTTAAAAAGGGAAATGGATAGGTTGAAGTTAGATATAGTGGGAATTAGTGAAGTTCGGTGGCAGGAGGAACAAGACTTCTGGTCAGGTGACTACAGGGTTATAAACACAAAATCAAATAGGGGTAATGCAGGAGTAGGTTTAATAATGAATAGGAAAATAGGAATGCGGGTAAGCTACTACAAACAGCATAGTGAACGCATTATTGTGGCCAAGATAGATACGAAGCCCACGCCTACTACAGTAGTACAAGTTTATATGCCAACTAGCTCTGCAGATGACGAAGAAATTGAAGAAATGTACGATGAAATAAAAGAAATTATTCAGATTGTGAAGGGAGACGAAAATTTAATAGTCATGGGTGACTGGAATTCGAGTGTAGGAAAAGGGAGAGAAGGAAACATAGTAGGTGAATATGGATTGGGGGACAGAAATGAAAGAGGAAGCCGCCTGGTCGAATTTTGCACAGAGCACAACTTAATCATAACTAACACTTGGTTTAAGAATCATGAAAGAAGGTTGTATACATGGAAGAACCCTGGAGATACTAAAAGGTATCAGATAGATTATATAATGGTAAGACAGAGATTTAGGAACCAGGTTTTAAATTGTAAGACATTTCCAGGGGCAGATGTGGACTCTGACCACAATCTATTGGTTATGACCTGTAGATTAAAACTGAAGAAACTGCAAAAAGGTTGGAATTTAAGGAGATGGGACCTGGATAAACTAAAAGAACCAGAGGTTGTACAGAGATTCAGGGAGAGCATAAGGGAGCAATTGACAGGAATGGGGGAAATAAATACAGTAGAAGAAGAATGGGTAGCTTTGAGGGATGAAGTAGTGAAGGCAGCAGAGGATCAAGTAGGTAGAAAGACGAGGGCTAGTAGAAATCCTTGGGTAACAGAAGAAATATTGAATTTAATTGATGAAAGGAGAAAATATAAAAATGCAGTAAGTGAAACAGGCAAAAAGGAATACAAACGTCTCAAAAATGAGATTGACAGGAAGTGCAAAATGGCTAAGCAGGGATGGCTAGAGGACAAATGTAAGGATGTAGAGGCCTATCTCACTAGGGGTAAGATAGATACCGTCTACAGGAAAATTAAAGAGACCTTTGGAGATAAGAGAACGACTTGTATGAATATCAAGACCTCAGATGGAAATCCAGTTCTAAGCAAAGAAGGGAAAGCAGAAAGGTGGAAGGAGTATATAGAGGGTCTATACAAGGGCGATGTACTTGAGGACAATATTATGGAAATGGAACAGGATGTAGATGAAGATGAAATGGGAGATACGATACTGCGTGAAGAGTTTGACAGAGCACTGAAAGACCTGAGTCGAAACAAGGCCCCCGAAGTAGACAATATTCCATTGGAACTACTGACGGCCGTTGGAGAGCCAGTCCTGACAAAACTCTACCATCTGGTGAGCAAGATGTATGAAACAGGCGAAATACCCTCAGACTTCAAGAAGAATATAATAATTCCAATCCCAAAGAAAGCAGGTGTTGACAGATGTGAAAATTACCGAACTATCAGCTTAATAAGTCACAGCGGCAAAATACTAACACGAATTCTTTACAGACGAATGGAAAAACTAGCAGAAGCCAACCTCGGGGAAGATCAGTTTGGATTCCGTAGAAACACTGGAACACGTGAGGCAATACTGACCTTACGACTTATCTTAGAAGAAAGATTACGGAAAGGCTAACCTACGTTTCTAGCATTTGTAGACTTAGAGAAAGCTTTTGACAATGTTGACTGGAATACTCTCTTTCAAATTCTAAAGGTGGCAGGGGTAAAATACAGGGAGCGAAAGGCTATTTACAATTTGTACAGAAACCAGATGGCAGTTATAAGATTCGAGGGACATGAAAGGGAAGCAGTGGTTGGGAAGGGAGTAAGACAGGGTTGTAGCCTCTCCCCGATGTTGTTCAATCTGTATATTGAGCAAGCAGTAAAGGAAACAAAAGAAAAATTCGGAGTAGGTATTAAAATTCATGGAGAAGAAATAAAAACTTTGAGGTTCGCCGATGACATTGTAATTCTGTCAGAGACAGCAAAGGACTTGGAAGAGCAGTTGAATGGAATGGACAGTGTCTTGAAAGGAGGATATAAGATGAACATCAACAAAAGCAAAACAAGGATAATGGAATGTAGTCTAATTAAGTCGGGTGATGCTGAGGGAATTAGATTAGGAAATGAGGCACTTAAAGTAGTAAAGGAGTTTTGCTATTTGGGGAGCAAAATAACTGATGATGGTCGAAGTAGAGAAGATATAAAATGTAGACTGGCAATCTCAAGGAAAGCGTTTCTGAAGAAGAGAAATTTGTTAACATCGAGTATAGACTTAAGTGTCGGGAAGTCGTTTCTGAAAGTATACGTATGGAGTGTAGCCATGTATGGAAGTGAAACATGGACGATAACTAGTTTGGACAAGAAGAGAATAGAAGCTTTCGAAATGTGGTGCTACAGAAGAATGCTGAAGATTAGATGGGTAGATCACATAACTAATGAGGAAGTATTGAATAGGATTGGGGAGAAGAGAAGTTTGTGGCACAACTTGACCAGAAGAAGGGATCGATGGTAGGACATGTTCTGAGGCATCAAGGGATCACCAATTTAGTATTGGAGGGCAGCGTGGAGGGTAAAAATCGTAGAGGGAGACCAAGAGATGAATACACTAAGCAGATTCAGAAGGATGTAGGTTGCAGTAGGTACTGGGAGATGAAAAAGCTTGCACAGGATAGAGTAGCATGGAGAGCTGCATCAAACCAGTCTCAGGACTGAAGACCACAACAACAAACATGTGTTGTGTTCAGTTTTTTCTACTAGTGTCATGAAAACTGCGGCGTTAGCTACGTTTTTTGCCAATTCTAGATGAGTCTCATAGAGCATCATGTTTAGGTGCTGTTTTTTCGAATACAGCATCTTAATTTCATGTAGTAACCAATATCGTCCTGCAAATGATTTCGACTTTTGTGCCACTGTAGAACTGTTTTTAACCTTTACATTAATGTAACTTGGAATTAAATCGTTCTTTTTGCATGTTTTGTTGAATTTTATGTGCTGTATCGTCTTATGGAGTTTCAGATGAATTTTCTTGAACCTGTTGTACACGTTGACAGGGAATGCTTGACATAGCTGTCAGACGGTCCATAAGTAAAAATTACCGATATACCGTAATATTACATGCAACTGAGGAAGACAGGACTACAAAAGCTGAAGATGATAACAGGAAGGTTTTTTAAATTAAAATACAGAACGTAGGTACGTTTGAACATTTTATTTCGATTGTTCCAATGTGATCCATGTACCTTTGTGAACTTATCGTTTCTGAGAATGCATGCTGTTGCAGCGTGATTACCTGTAAATACCAGATTAATGCAATAAATGCTCAAAATGGTGTCCATCAACCTCAATGCACTTGGCAATACGTGTAACGACATTCCTCTCAACAGCGAGTAGTTCGCCTTCCGTAATTTTCGCACATGCATTTACAATGCGCTGACGCATGTTGTCAGGCGTTGTCGGTAGTTCACGATAGTAAATATCCTTCAACTTTCCCCACAGAAAGAAATCAGGGGCCATCAGAACCGTTGAACGTGCGGGCCATGGTGCTTCGACGACCAATTCACCTGTCATGAAATATGCTACTGAATACCGCTTCAACCGCACGCAAGCTATCTGCCAGACATCCATCGTGTTGGAAGTACATCGTCATTCTGTCATGCAGTGAAACATCTTGTAGTAACATCGGTAGAACATTGTGTAGGAAATCAGCATACATTGCACCATTTAGATTGCCATCGATAAAATAGGGGCCAATTGTCCTTCCTCCCATAATGCTGCACCATACGTAAACCCGCCAAGGTCACTGATGTTCCACTTGTCGCAGCCAATGTGGATTTTCCGTTGCCCAATAGTGTATATTATGGCGATTTACGTTACCGCTGTTGGTGAATGACGCTTCGTCGCTTAACAGAACGCGTGCAAAAAATCTGTCATCGTCCTGTAATTTCTCTTCTGCCCAGTGGCAAAACTGTACACGAAGTTCAAAGTCGTCACCATGCAATTCCTGGTGCGTAGAAATACGGTACGGGTGCAATCGATGTTGATGTAGCATTCTCAACACCGACGTTTTTGAGATTCCCGATTCTGGCGCAATTTGTCTGCTGCTGATGTGCGGATTAGCAAAATGGCTCTGAGCACTATGGGACTTAACTTCTGAGGTTATCAGTCTCCTGGAACTTAGAACTACTTAAACCTAACTAACCTAAGGACACCACACATATCCATGTCTGAAGCAGGATTCGAAGCTGCAACCGTAGCGGTTGCGCGGCTCCAGACTGTAGCGCCTAGAACCTCTCGGCCAGTCCGGCCGGCGCAGATTAGCCACAACAGCAGCTAAAACACCTACTTGGGCATCATCATTTATTGCAGGTCGTGACTGACGTTTCACATGTGGCTGAACACTTCCCATTTCCTTAAATAACGTTACTATCTGGCGAACGCTCCGGACACTTGGATGAAGTCGTCCAGGATACTGAGCAGTATACATAGCACACGCCCGTTGGGCATTTTGTTCATAATAGCCATACACCAACATGATACCGACCTTTTCTGCAATTGGTAAACGGTCCTTTTCAACGCGAGTAATGTATGACGAAGCAAATACCGTTCACACTGGCGGATTGTTATGTTATACCATGTACTTATACGTTTGTGACTACTCTTGTTTCATGAATTATGGCTACAGTGCTATATGTGACATTTGATTCATATTCATGTGGGACAATTGTGCATGAACTCGAGCTGAATAGCCATGGAAGCAAGCTGTATGGACAAAACAGCTGCTTCAGGAAGATGGCTACAATTACTATGTTACCAGTACATCAAAAGTTTGCACTAATAAACGTCTGCACTAATAAAACAATTAGTTGCTCCATGTTCAGAAGATGTGCTGAATCCGCAACCCTCTTCCTTTTTTAATGAATATCGCTCAAGTTGGCGTTGAGAACTTTATTGCGTCCACTACCGGTTTCATATTTTGCATCAGGCCATTTTTAAGTTCTTCAGAAAAATTTTGTGCAGAGGGACAACGTGGACACAGTAGTTTCCAACAGCATCTGGAGTGGTTTTCATTAAATGAATAACATTATTGCGTCCACTACCGGTTTCGTTTTTGACATCAGGCCGGTTTTAAGTTCTTCGGAAAAATTTTGTGCAGTGCGGCAATGTGGACGCAATAGTTTCCGACAGCAACTGGAGTGGTTTTCATTAAATGAATAAGAAAACAGTATTTTCTTTCGAGTCCAACGATCGCGCCAAATGTTTTTACTTCTCTGATCCTTTACTATCGCAGACTGCTGTCAACTGTTTCAAAATTCCAACCGACATTCACCACTTCAGTGGTAGGCCTAAGGTACTCATGCTGGGACAGGTGCTACTTACGTAACGTAGAATGATGTTTATGGAAATAACTATGTACGCAATGGCTTTGTTTGTCACTGCTTGGGGAGTTTTCTTTTCGTGCAGAAGGTTTAAAATCATTCTCCAATATTTCTTGGGTCAGCCAAGGGACCAAAAGCCTCAAGAAGACACACATCCAAATGAAGAAAAAAAAAGGGAATGAGTTTTTCTTTTACTACTATGCAATGCAAGGTACGTAGGTCTATAAAAAAACCGCACAATTCACACAGTCCTGTCAGTAAAGCATTCTCTGCTGTACTTCTCACCCACATTCAAGTACTCTTCCTATTTGAAATAGGGCCAGGTACGTTCACCTAGTTGCGTAAGTGTCAAGGATATATATTTATGGGATTTCTGTTTACTGTAGATGGTTAAGTGTAGTCTCATCATGTATTCGTCATGATCTTGGAAGCAGTTTCATGAGTAAAAGTTGGAATCCGTGAATTCATACAAATACTTGGGTATAACTCTTTATAGGTACATGAAATTAAACGATCACATAAGCTCAGTCATGGGTAAAGCAGGTGGCAGACTTTTGGTTATTGGTAGAATACTAGGGAAATGCAGTCAGTCTACAAAGGAAACACTAATAGCTTGTAAAGTACTCGTGCAACCCATCACAGAATATTACTCATGTGTATGGAACCTGTATTCCAAACAGGACTAACAGGCGGTAATGAACGTATACAGATGATGGCAGCAGGAATAGTCACAGATTTGCTTTATCTCTGGACGAATGTCACAGAGATGTTTTGAAAGAACTGAACTGGCAGATCCTTGAGTATAGACATCAAGTAGCCCACAGAAGTCTGCTCACAAAGTTTTGAGAAGAGGCTTTAAATGATGGCCTGAAGAATATACTAAAATCCCTTGCTTATCACTCATATAGTGATCGTGAGGACAAACTTATCGATTAAGCACGGCACACACAGTTGCATTTCAAGAGTCATTCTTCCCACATTACATGTGTGAGTGGAACAGTCAAAAGCCCTAGTAACTGGTGTTGATATGATGGGACATACCCTCTGCCATGCAGTTAGCAGTGGCTTACAGAGTATGAATATAGATTTTACTACCATACAATTCCACTGCCCATACATAGGTGCAAATTTTAATCTAACTACAGATATTAAATACTATGCCACACTAGGCTCACAGCCAGTTAAATGCAGTGTATCAAAAGCAGAAGAGAACATCATGCAGGTGTTTTTACACTTATTTGTTTAATTGTTCAGTAATATAAAAAAGTTATTTTCATTACTGTCTCTGACATGGAACTTAATACTATTTGATCGTGCCAATGGCCACTTCTTGTCATAACAGTACTGCTTCCAACACACCAGGATCCTGCTGCCATTATTGTTTAAAGTTATGATTTACTTTAACTGCCTTGAAATGTTTTAATTTATTATTGGTATCCAATATCTGTTATGATATTTCGTCCCTTATTTACTATCCAAGCAGTGTGTGAGCTTTACAGAGGTAACCAATATGGATCATCCAGATCAACATACAGGGTATTTTTAGATCATGAGACTCTACCTTCAGTGAGGGGATAAATGTTATATAAAGTTTTCTCTCACCATACACTACCACCACGCATCCTGTCCCAGCTGGCCAATGCGGCCGAGCAGTTCTAAGCACTTCAGTGTGGAACCGCGCTGCTGCTAAGGTCACAGGTCCGAATCCGGTCTCGGGCATGGATGTGTGTTATGTCCTTAGGTTAGTTAGATTTAAGTAGTTCTAAGTTTAGAGGACTGATGGCCTTATATGTTAAGTCCCATAGTGCTCAGAACCATTTGAACTATTTTTGAACAATCCAGTCCCACACACTTGCAAACAAACACACTTATTCATTTCTGTTTAAGAAATACACTTTTACGTGATAACTCCCTGGCAGGCACAATCTCTAATATGCAGCACCATACCTTGCAGACTCGTAACTCTCCATTTTAATAATCTGATATTTGTCATTTACTTCAAAACATTGCTAAAATCATCTTCAACAGCGTTTTAGCTAACAATGAGAAGCTAATTTAGCATCACACTGTCATCGAGTTCATTAGAAAAGGAGTCAGCTTAGTTGTAAAAGCGTGGAGAAAGAGATCAACTATAGCTTGGATGAAGTATTTCTCAGTGTGAAATACTGACATAGAAGTTTCCCACTAAGTTTTGCCACAGTTACATGTTCAGTCCTATTTTAACCTATGTATGTGGGAAAATGAATGCTAGAAATGCCATTTTATGCCACTCAAAGCTGATGGAAAATCAGATGCTGTCTAATTTGTGTCTTCATAATTGATTTTATTGGCCTAATGTTAATGATAAAGGCTACTTTCAACACTAATAGGAGTGGGAGTGAGAGAATTCTAACCAAATTCAACTGTAAGTAGCGTGTAATCAAACCCCATTCTTATCTACTATTGAACAAGTGCACTTCTGACCTAGTGTAGGTGCTGCTCAAGCAAGTAATGCAATGTGTTCATGACACTGCCCAAGAAATGTTCAGAATCTTTGTCACTTTATTTAATTATCAACAGTTTTAACTTATTTATTTTTGATGAGACAGATTAATTAAACTCTGTAAATGGAGATTTCACTGCAGTTATGTTACATTCATGCTGATACATGTTCCTTAAGTGGTCCTTTCTAAATAAACTATTGCTGTGATACAGTTATGTGCCGTTTACATATGGGTGTGGCATTGTTCTTTTATTGGTGTGGATTTCAACACTTCACTGTATGAATTATGACATCTGAATATCTTCCTAACGATACATGTCCTTCTTTATCCAGCCTAGGGCAGATTATGAAAGAAATGAATGATAATACGCATCAGTTCAAAGTTTAATTGAAATAATTTTATGTTCGCATCCCCCACTGATGTGTAATGTGAGGAACTTTAGTATGTTCTTGGCATATTGAGTGAAAATCAATTTTTAAATTTACTAAAACAGATTTATTATAGACAGATAATTTCTCACATTTTCATGCATCTACTACTAGACATGATTTTTTTTGCAGGGAGACAAAAGCATCACCACTAAAACAACCTTGTTTCCCATTTCATCTATCCATTATCAGCCTCATCTGGATACAATGTACACAGTGCATTAATCTGGTAGAGGCTTTATTATCATTTTCTTAGCAATTTTTCTAATGAAAGATGTTAAAGTAAATGAAAACTGCTTTACATCTTTTAATACGAACATGACTAATTTGAGAGTGTAGAAATTGCTGTAGATTCTTGCAAACTTTCACAAGTGCATAGGTTTTAATCATTTCTTTTAACTGTGACTGAACTTAGAAAACCAACTTTATGTGTCAACTTTCAGTAAGTTATTTCGTTTTTATTGGTACTCCAAATTGAGAGTCACTTTTATGAAGTGTTCAGTTGAAGTGCACCCTATGATGGAAGTTACTTTTACAGTGGTGAATTTTGTTAGGCACCCATTTTGGAAGTAAATTGACATTACTGACATATACTGATCAGTCAGAACATTATGACCACCTACCTAAAAGCCTGTATGTCCACCTTTGGCATTGATAACAACAATGATGCGTTATGGCATGGAATCAGCGGGGCCTTGCTAGATCGCTGGAGGGAGCTGGCACCACGTCTGCACACGCAAGTCACCTAATTCCCATAAATTACTGGGATGGGGTGTGGCGATGTCCTCCGACGCCACGTTCAATCACATCCTGGATGTTTTTGTTCGGGCTCACATCTGGCAAGTTGGGGGGGCCAGCGTGCTAACTGGAAATTGCTACTGTGTTCTTCAGACAACTCTGTCACACTTCTGGCATTGTGACATGGTACATTATCTTGCTGGAAAATGCCACTGCTGTCTGGAAACATTATCCTCATCAAGCAGTGCGCACGGTCTGCAACCAGTGTACGATAATCCTTGCCCATCTTGATGGTTTGCACCAGCTCAACTGGACCCATGGATGCCCACGTGAATGTTCCCCAGAGCATAATGGAGCTGTCACCGCCCTGTCTTGATTCTGCGGTACAGCTGTCAAGAAGCTGTTCTCCTGGAAGATGATTGATTTGCGCCCTCCCATTGGCATGATGAGGAAGGTATCAGGATTCATCAGCATCAGACCTTGTGCCACTCTGACACTGCCCCACCTTCCAGTACCAATGATCACGTATCTATTTCAGTTTCAGTTGTCGACATCATGATGTTAACATTAGCACATGTATGTGTCGTTGGGTGCAGACTCCCATCATAAGGAGCATCCAGTGCACTGCGTGTTCAGTCACACTTGCATTCTGCCCAGTATTAAAGTCTGATGTTACTTCTGCCACAGTCCACCATGTGTCCTATTTTACCAGTATGCCCGGCCTATGACATCTGACACCTGTAATGAGGGGTGGTCGCACAACTGCGCAGTGTCTGGATGTGGTTTTACCTTGGTTTTGCAACATGTTGAAGACTCTCACCACAGCACTCCTCAAACACCTGAAAGTTATGCAGTTTCTGAAATGCTCATGCTGAGCTTCCAGGCTATCACAATCTGCCCTTGGTCAAACTCAGACAGGTGGTGTGCCTTACTCATTCTGCACATGGACAGCACACTCACTGACACTACATGCACCATGTATATGACTGACTAGTAGTCATTCCACACACGTCACTCTGCTGTCACCTGGAAGGGTTTATATCGATGGTGGGTTATTGGTCATAGTGTTCTGGCTAATCAGTGTTAAGGTTATGTAAACGTTATTCTGGTGCACCATTTGCACTCAATACTTGCTAAAAATTTAGATTTTTAGCTGCAGCAATATAATGAAAGTATTTTATGAATAGGCTTTCCCCTGTGGCCTTCAACATGTTCGCATTTTACACATATATTGCATACATTTCCTCCATCCCCCTTCCCATCTCTAACTTTTCGTCGTCCTGTCTTTGTGTCCACCTCATTCTCCCTTCCTGCTCCCTCTGTCCTTACCTATTCTCTCCTGCTATCTATCTCTGTCCATCTCCTCCTCTATTCATTTCGACATTCCCGTATGTGGTCCCATCCGCATGTATGGCTGCTGTATAACAGGTCAAAAGAGCAGGTCAATACTACTCTCACAACACACGTATCATGTGTGAGTGAGGGAGCCTACATATCTGAGGCTTGGGAAACCTTTTCTTGCCTCTTACTTATAGCCTGCCATGAAAATTATCTTCATAACACATGCCAAAATTACCCCTACACAACATGCCTGTCTTGCAGGGCAGCATGTAAGGCACAGTCTAAAAAATAGTGGTTTGGACTGAAAAACATTCCTGGAGAATAGCTGTTATTCATCTTCTGGTTTGGTTGGACCAGATCAGTAGCATTATCAGTCTCTTGAGAGAGCTGACAAGAATAGTCAAAGGTGTCACATAAGGAGCAAGCATGAGGGAGAACCGCAGTAGAACTATCACTTATCTCCTAGTTCATATGGAATTCTTCAAATTTATCCTTATTTTCATGGAATTGGAAATCAAATTATTTGATGGTAATAATAGTAGCTTACGCACCACTCCCTCTTCCCTACTATATAAAAAAAAAAAGTAAACATTATCTTTTCTTACGGCATTGTATTACATTCATGAGTAACACTTAATTTAACAACATTTGAGAACTCTATGTTCCGTTAAATTATAAATCTTGTCAGGCCAAATTTTTGAAACATACCCACCGTACATTATGGAATAGACCTACACACAAAACCTGTGATTTCCAGTGCCTATCAGGCTACTCTGGACACTGCAATATTTCTCATGATGGCACACCTGGAGCTCTGTAGTGGTTCTGGAATGAACTTTGGATACCCCTCAAACAAGTAGATCAAGAACTGAGAGAAAAATTTAGGAATACCATTAATGTACAAAAGTTTTTATGTGAAATTTTTGTAAGAGATATTACTTTTTGCTGCTTGAATTTAACACAAAGAAAAAGTGAGACTAACTTTTAATTAATGCCCCAGGGTGGAAATCTTTCTACTGCTCACGCTGAAAAATTCTGCAGCTGCAAATTCACATAATCATACTTATTTCATCTTATTAACTGACAGGGAGTTTCTCTTTGACATTGCTGTAATAACATTAAAATTAATGAAATATGAGCAGTAAGAACATCATGTAAAAAATATGATGTAGGTGTACATTCATATCACAACATCTGAGCATATTGTGGGTAGTAGATAACAGTTTGTGTTAGATCAGTGAATATATTGTGTTGTACATTGAGGTGACTAAAGTCATGGGATAGTAATATATGAAAATGTAAAGATGGCAGTAGAATTGTGTACACAAGGTATAAAAGGGCAGTGTATTGATGGAGCTGTCATATGTAATTCAAATGAAAAGGTTCCGACATGATTATGGCTGAATGACTGGATTTAAGAGACTGAACATAGAACAGTAGTTGGAGCTGGACTCATGGGATATTCCATTTCAGAAATCATTGTGAACTCCAATATTCCAAGATCCACAGTGTCAAGCGTTTTCTGGCAATACCAAATTTCAGGCATCACCTTTCATGACAGACAATACAATTTCCAATGGCCTTCACTTAATGATGGAGAGCAGTGGCATTTGTGTAGTGTGTCAGTGCTAATCAGACAAGCAAAACTTCACTAAAAAAAAAAAAACGCAGAAATGAATGTGAAATATATGACGAACATATCTGTTAGGACAGTGTGATGAAATTCGCTATTATTGGGCTGTGGGAGAGATGACAAATGCGAATACCTTTGCTGACAGCACTAAATCACCTGCAGTGCCTCTTCTTGGACACTAGATGGCTGGAATACCAAGGCCTGGTCAGATGAGTCCCAGTTTCACTTTGTAAGAGCTGATGGTAGGGATCAAGTGTGTCACAGACCCCTCGAAGCCATGGACCATGTTGTCAACAAGCCACTGTGCAAGCTGTTGGCGGCTCCATAATGGTGTGGGCTTGGCATACACGGAACGAACTGGGTCCTCTGGTACAACTGAACGAATTATTGAATGTAAATGGTTTTGTTTGGCTATTTGGAGACCATTTGCAGCCATTCATGGAGTTCATGTTCCCAAACAATGATAAAATTTTTATGGATGAAAATGCACCCTGTCACTGGGCCACAGTTGTTTGTATTTGAAGAACATTCTGGATGATTTGACCAAATGATTTGGCCACCCAGACTGCCTGACATGAATCCTGTCAAACATTTATGGGATGTAATTGAGAGGTCAGTTCACGTACAAAAATCCTGCATCAGCAACTCTTTTACAATTAAGAATGGGTATAGAGGCAGGATGGCTCAGTATTTCTGCATGTGACTTCCAATGACTTTTGGAATTCATATCCTCAGTGCTGGCAATTTTCTGGAGGGAAGATTATGTTCTTCTCATGAAACACCTATTGAAAAAAATTAGAGAATAATCCCCTGTGACAGACCACAGAACAACTTTACTGCACACAGTAAAGATCATGAAGAGAAGAAAAAAGAAATTAGTGCTCATATTTAAGAAAACAGACAGTCGTTACTCCCTTGTTAGATTTGTGAGTGGGATACAAAAGGGAATTATTAGTTGTGGTACAAGGTACCTTCCACCGTAGTGGATTGTGAAATAAAAGTAGATGTAGAAGGTTAGATATTAAAGGCAGGTCACTATGACCTCATGATGAGGATCTCCTACAGGTGAATTAATCTGATGTTGGGGCCTGGGTGAACTCGCTTCATTTTTTAACCTTCAGCACTCAAATCTCTCTCTCTTCCTGGAGTTTGCTATAACATAGGTTTTTTTTTTTTTTCTTTTGAATTCCAGAAGACAAAATAATGTATTTATGACAACTTATACACTAGAGTACAATGTTAGAGAATAATGAGACAAAATACATTTGGGAATTGTGTTTGTGTTTAATTTCGTGATTCATAAAACTGTGTTATTTCAGAAACTAATTTCTTTATTAACTCTATATTTTGTTGGAGATAAATACACAAACATGTAAATGTTGGATGTTAATGTCCCTTTTAACTCACTTAAATGTATCAAAGACAACAACCTCAACAACCTTAGGATCCAACAAATATGATCAAAGTGCAAGTTAATACTTATTCCGTCTAATATTATGAGGTTGGGGTTGTTTTGGCAAAGACCAGCCAATGAAGTCATCAGTCTCATCAGTCTAGGGAAGGACAGGGAAGGAAGTCGGCTGTGCCCTTTGAAAGGAACCATCCTGGCATTTGCCTGGAGTGATTTAGGGAAATCACGGAAAACCTAAATCAGGATGGCCGGACGTGGGATTGAACTGTCATCCTCCCATAATATTATGGGATACCCAAACAGAAAAACTTAAATTATTTTTTAGAAGCTATATATTTTCAAATTGTGTAGAAAATAACCTGATCCCCTTCAAAATACTTTCCATTATAACTCCCACTGGCGCTTCCACTGTTCAAAATATTTTTTTGTAGTCGTCTTTAGAAATGGCTGACAGCTCCTATCTCCGTTTTTAACTTCTTTAATGTTGTCAGATTGGTGTCCTTTCATGCACCTTTTCATGCATCGAAATAAGAAAAAGTCGAAGAGACTCAAGTCAGGTGAGTAAGGTGCATGCCATTTTTACCCAAAAACTGTCTAACAGTGATGGCTGTGTGCAGGTGCATTGTCGTTTTGGAAGAACCATTTCCTGTCTTCCACAAATCATGTTCAAAAATGGTTCAAATGGCTCTGAGCACCATGGGACTTAACTTCTGAGGTCATCAGCCCCTAGAATGTAGAATTACTTAAACCTTAACTAACCTAAGGACATCACACAAATCCACGCCCGAGGCAGGATTTGAACCTGCGACCGTAGTGGTCGCGCGGTTCCAGACTGTAGCACCTAGAACCGCTCGGTCACCCAGGCCGGCACAAATCATGTCTTTTTGACAAACACTGTTCTGTTTAAAACTTCAAAGTAAAGGTTTAGTTGATGGTGTGACCCGATGATACAAACTATCATTGATTTGGGCAGTTGATTGATGTCCAGAAAAAGGTTTAACATCAATTGACATGTCGCCAGTTTTAAATTGAGCAAACTAATCGTACGCTTGAGTTTTTCCCATAGCTTCATCCTGGTAAGCTGCTTTCAACATTAAAACAGTTTCAGCAACATATTTACCAAGTATAAAATAAAATTTCGCAGCTATGTGTTGTTCACTTAAACTTGTCATCATAAAAGTAAAACAAGAACAAAACAATACCAGCAAAAACAATCACTGCAGATGAACAGAACAAGCCAAATGACAACACAGGTGCACTGTACTAGCAATAAGTTGCACTATACGTGCGTAGTGGCAGAAATACATACGACACAAGATCCGTCCTCAGTATTGTTTCTCTGGTATTTAAGGGACACCCTCGTATACCCATCAGTGTGAGCACTAATTTGCATGACTTGATGTGAAACTCCAACTGTGCAAGAATGATAGCTGTGGTACTGCAACACAGAATTTTCTCTAGTCAAATGTTCACTACCAAATCCTAATTCTTGCCAAAATTTATAAAGGAAAGCTACTTGATTACTTTTTCTCCTTGAACTCTCTTAAAATTTCACAAATTATTAGAAATATAGGTTTTTTGTTGTGTAGCCCTTACTGTCTGATACCAGAAATGCCCATACCCTTTCCTAGAATGTGGTTAATCTGTTATTGAACACATGAACAAATCTCATTTCCAGTTGCCATCCATACTGTCAGTGTGGTTGTTTCATTTGGTGAGTGTTTTCTCTTGGTATTAATCATATATTTCTGATCCACTGTGTATTGTATACATAATTCAGGTTTGAATCTGCAGTTATTTGATTAGCTCAGAGTAAACTTTCTCAGACAGGTTAACGTACACCATTGTTGGGCATATTTTATAAGAAAGCTGACTTCACAGATGTTACTAAATATTGACAACTCTCACCTCTTACGTAACATTCTTAATTGTTGTCATCCACCTGAATAGTAATTGGATACTTACAAAATCACAGTTGGGATCTCAAAAGCATCACTCTACTGATAAAGCTGATAATATCTTCACTTAACAGATAGTAAAATTTTTAAATGGTAAAGGATCATCACTTGGAATTGTCTCTGACTTATTAAAGACATTTTATTGTTCAATCAAAATGTACTGTAGGAGAAATTAAGTTTTTATGGGATAGCTTGTTCAGCACATGCCAGATTTAGTTCCTATTTGTGAATCAGGATGAAAAATGTTACACTAGGCTTGTGGGTAATACAAAGAGGGACATAAGTTTCCAGCATGCTGGGTTGTTGAAGGGCCAGCTACTTGTGATACCATTTCCATATGACAAACAGCTAAAGTTGCAAAATGCTCTTTTTATTACTTGATGATTACCAGTTTCAGGCTTGTATTCATAGCTCATTCTCAGATCATCCAACCAAGCAGAACAAATATTATTCCACGCAGCAAAAAATCATGACAATTATTAGCAAAATGGAATACAGTGAAAATGATCATGACACGTGTATCCACTTTTGTGATCACTTTCATTGTACTCCTGTGAAAACTGACTGTTATTTAATTTTTGGTGTCTGGAGTAACATTTGTTCTGATTGGATGGATGATTTGAGGATGGGTTATGAATAAAAACCCAAAACTAGACATGATCAAGTAATAGAGATATTTTGCAATTTTGGTTATTTGTTATATTGAAATTGCAAACAGGGACACCATATTACCTTCATGGGGAGAAATTACACTGATTAATCCAAAGAGTTCTATTATGGGCCCATTGCTGTTCATGTCCAATGTTAGTGATTAATCAGTTTATCCCACGATAACTATCCACTTAGGCAACAAGTATTCTCTACACAAAAGGAAGTAATTAGAATTAAATGTGATGACAACACACATAAATTTTCGAGGAATCTATTGAGCAATAAAGAATTTTAAACACATCCTTGCAGCACATTTATTCACTCATTAAATTCATTCTCAACTCACTGTAGTTTGAAAGTAACAGAGATATTCGCCAATACAATGCTAGAATGAAAAGTGATCTGCACTTCCCTTTGGTGAATCTAACTGTGGCACAGGAAGGAATGCAATTCTCAGCCATAAAACTCTTTGATATTCTATTCAAAGATATAAAATGTCTGACATATAGTGTAAGAGTTCTTAGATATATATTACAGTTGTTTATCCATAAAAACCCATTGTATACCACAGAGGAATTCCCACTACATTGATTTTCTTCTAAATGTGTAGGAATTCTTTTGTCCTGGCACCAGACATGTTCTAAATAGGAATGGCTCTAGTGACATAACATGAGGGTTCACTCAGAGTATCTTTTAGATGGTTCTTGAAGAAGTATTTTGTAGTTATTTGCATGTTCTGGGAGTATATTGGTGACCATTTCCAATTATGTAGAAAGAGAAGTAGGTTTGTATAATCGAAATATTGCTATATGCTCATCATTTACATAAATCAATTTTTACTTCAATCTCAGTTATATGTGGTATAGGAGAAGATTCCAAGTGAAAAATGAGTTTAATGACTATTTCAGTCTTTCATTAAAGTTATGAAAACACTTTCTTATGTCTCACTACGTAGTTTACTCCTATCACTATCTGAAATCAAATTAGTAACAAAATTTTAAGATTTAATTTAATTTATAGAATACTGACAATACTTTAGACATTGTCTATTAATTCAAGATCCTTAACTATTTACAATAATGCAGTAGTTGTGCCAAATTTTTTGTAAGTAATAATTGCCACTTTAAGAATAATACCATAATAATATGTTAAAATAGAAGAAAACTGTTTTTTTTCTGGTTCTTCTGATACAGAATAATAAAGTGCATGTGGCAAGTGTATTGTATCGTCTTCATGATAAAATTCTACAACATTTTGACACTACTGTTTGCAATGTTTTCAAATGCAGTTTTCTTCTATCTTGTGTAAAGTTTCTTCTGATTACTGATTAATGGACAGTCTAAGTATGAACCAGTATGCAACAGAGCCCAGGCAAAACAAATTATTAAATGTAATGAGAAGAAAACTTTTAGTTGAGTTCAGCTGCATAGTGTATAAATTGTCACAACTTGCTATGTGAACATTATATATTTTTCCAACTGTAAGGGCTTCACATTGCGCATATGTTCCCACTGAACAAATCACTACTCTACTCTTAAGTTGCTGAGACTGAGGATCCATTAGTGCTTTACGTGGAGTGATACGTAAAATGTCAGAGTCTCTTCTTGTTAGCACTACAGCACCACAAACTATACAGCTGCTACATCTGTTGAGCAAGGAAGCCATTGGGAAATGAAACATTGATAAAGAAAAGTATGTACATAAAGGAGTCACTTAGTGACACACAAGCACAATGGAAAAGACTGCTAAAATATTAAGCTTTCAGACAGAGTCCATCTTCTGAAATAAAAAACAGGCACACTACCACAACTCACAAACACATGGCCAGTGTCTCCAGGTGCAGGGACATGACAGCAACTGTGTCTGATGTGCGTGGATGGTGAGGATTAGGGGAAGGCACAACCTGGGGAGGAGGAGGGATTGCAAAGAAAGGTTGGGGAAAGACACTTTGCTACCTGTAGGAGAGTGCAGGGATGTGGTGGGGACAGGATAGGGTTGCTAGGTGTAGAGTTTTGTGGCTGTGCTTCATCAGGAGTGGGGGAGAGTGAGGGGAAGGGTATGGAGGGAAATAGGGAAGGGGAAAAGACTGGAAGCTGCGCTGGTGGATTAGGAAGCATGTGCAGTATTGGAGTGGAAACGGAGAAGTTAATGGCAAGGTTTAGGACAGGGTCTACTGGAGACTGAGGCCAGGGAGTTTACATGGAAAAGGGATATGTTTTAGGGGGAGATTATGCTGCACAGTTCGTAAAAGCTGAAGTAGGTGGAAATAATTCAGAAGGTGCCAACTGTGAATTAGTCATTAAAGTAAAGCACATCATACTGAGCAGAATACTCAGAAAATAAGTGATCCAGCTGCACCTTAGCCACAGATTGGCGGTGGCCATTCATTCAGACAACTTGGTAGTTTCACGCCCATGCAGATAGCCGCAGAGTGGTTGCAGCGTAGTTTGTAGATGACATGGCTGGTTTTACAAGTAGTCCTTACTTTTATGATGCAGAAGATGCCTGTGACAGGATGGAGTAGGTTGTAGTGGGAGGATTTATGGGACAGGTTTTGCATTTAGGTCTATTGCAGGGATATGATCCTTGATGCAAGGGTTTGGGACAAGGGACAGAGTAGGGATGGGAAGAGATATTGCGTAGGGTTGGCAGGCAGCAGGATACCACTGAGGAAGGGGTGGTGAGTATAGTAAGTAGGATATTTCTAGTTTCCAGTCATGGCTAGAGGTATTCACTACACTGGCGGAGAATGGTATTGACTTGCTCCAGCCCTTAGTGGTATTGAGCCTCGAGGCTAGCTCTCCATTATGGCCAGACAGTGGATATATTTTTCTTCATAATTACAGACTATTACCTGAAAAACTAAATTAGGGCACACAAATCACATTTCCTTCAATAGCAATATATTTATTAACTATGTATTTCTAGTACTTAATTCTTTTAGTACCACAACTATGTCTGCTAATAAAAAAACTACAAAAAATTCTCTAATGAGTTACCCAACAACTAATACTACTTTAAACCCTACTGAATCTGTTGTCTGTTAGTTAATTTATTTTGATGTGCTTAAGTTGTAGATGGTTATTTCCTCTATGGGATCCATCCTCATACACAATGGATGTGTGAGATATATTAGGTAAGTGGGGTCATACTTGGAGAGGGACTGTATGACACTAAAGATGTAATGACCATTACTTGGAGAGGGACTGTATGACACTAAAGATGTAATGACCATTGGTATTGAAGCTTTATAAAAGGGACTTCTTGGTATGAAATGGATGTCAGCTGTCAGAATGGAGGTATTGTTTGTGGTTGACACATCTGATGGAGACAGAGGTACTGATTTATCCTTGAGGTGAAGGTCAACATCAAGGAAGTTGGCATGTTGCTTTGAGGAGGACTAGGTGAAATGATAGGAGAGGTGGTGTTGAGATTCTGGAAGCATGTGAACAGGGTTTTTTCACCCTTGGTCCAGCTCACAAAAATGTCATCAGTTAATCTGAACCAGGTGACTGTTTTTAGATTCTGGGTGGTTAGGATGCACTCCCCTTGATAGCCTGTGAATAGGTTGGCATAGGATGCTTACTTGTGATTGCTCATTGTTGTACAATAGGTTCATTTGTAGTTGATCCCTTCAAAGGAGTAATAATTGTGGGTGAGAATAAAATTGATCACGGTGACTGGAAAGGAGATTGTAGGTTTGGAGTTGGTTTGGCATTGGTAAAGTTAATGTTCAATGGTAGCAGGGCCATTGTCATTGGGGGCGTTAGTGTAGAGGGAGGTGGCATTGATGTAGATGAGCAGGGCTCTGAGTGGTAAAGGAAAAGCAACTGTGCAGAGTTGGCAGTGGATGTGGTTGGTGTCTTTTATATTAGAGGGTAGGTTACAGGTTATAGGCTGCATGTAGTGCTGCACAAGAAGAGAGGTGTGTCAGTAGGGCATCCTGAGTGGTTGGGTTTATGGACTTCAGAAAGCCTGTAGAAGGTAGCAGTGTGGGGAGTGGTTGTGTTGAGGAGAGAGACAGACTCGAGGGAGAGCCTCTGGGATGGACTTAAGGATATGAGGAGGGACTAGTGAACATGCTGGATTTCTGGAATAGACTCTTTGTGACAAGGTTTTTAGGTGGGTATATCAGACAGCTGGTGGAACGCTTCTGCTAGGTAATTCCTGCAGTTCATAACCAGAGTGGTGGAGATTTTGTTGGCTGGTAGGGTCATAAGCTCGGGATCGGATTTTAAGTGATGGAGTGAGGTTCTTGCTGTGAATCAAATGTTAGTTTCCTTGATGAGGGGTATGGTGAATGTTACCTCACCATGCTCGTACTGATAAAGACTTGATGTACTACACTACTGGCCATTAAAATTGTTACACCACGAAGATCTCGTGTTACAGGCGCGAAATTTATCCGACAGGAAGAAGATGCTGTGATATGCAAATGATTAGCTTTTCAGAGCATTCGCACAAGGTTGGCGCCAGTGGCAACACCTACAACGTGTTGACATGAGGAAAGTTTCCAACCGATTTCTCATACACAAACAGCAGTTGATCGGCGTTGCCTGGTGAAACATTGTTGTGATGCCTCGTGTAAGGAGGAGAAATGCGTACCATCACATTTCCACGTTTCCAACTTTGATAAAGGTCAGAGTGTAGCATATTGCGATTGCAGTTTATCACATCGTGACATTGCTGCTCGCGTTGGTCGAGATCCAACAACTGTTTGCAGAATATGAAATCGGTGGGTTCAGGAGGGTAGTAAGAAACGCCATGCTGGATCTCAATGGCCTAGTATCACTAGCAGTCAAGATGACAGGCATCTTATCCACGTGGCTGTAATGGATCGTGCAGCCACGTCTTGATCCCAGAGTCAATAGATGGTGATGTTTGCAAGACAACAACCATCTGTGCGAACAGTTTGACGACATTTTGCAGCAGCGTGGACTATCAGCTTGGAGACTGTGGCTGCGGTTACCCTTGACGCTGCATCACAGACAGGAATGGCTTCGATGGTGTACTCAATGATGAACCTGGGTGCACGAATGGCAAAACGCCATTTTTTCGGATGAATCCAGGTTCTGTTTACAGCATCATGATTTTCGCATCCATGTTTGGCGACATCTCAGTGAACACACATTGGAAGTGTGTATTCATCATAGCTCTACTGGTGTATCACTCGGCGTGATGCTATGACGTGCCATTGGTTACACGTCTCAGTCACCTCTTGTTCGCATTGACGCCACTTTGAACAGTGGACGTTACATTTCAGATGTGTTACGACCCGTGGCTCTATCCTTCATTTGATCCCTGCGAAACCCTACATTTCAGCAGGATAATGCATGACCGCATGTTGCAGGTCCTGTATGAGCATTTCTGGATACAGAAAATGTTTGACTGCTGCCCTGGTCAGCAAAATCTCCAGATCTCTCAGCAATTGAAAACGTCTGGTCAATGGTGGTCGAGCAACTGGCTCGTCACAATACGCCAGTCACTTCTCTTGATGAATTGTGGTATCGTGTTGAAACTGCAAGGGCAGCTGTACCTGTACACGCCATCCAAGCTCTGTTTGACTCAATGCCCAGGTGTATCAAGGCCATTATTACGGCCAGAGGTGGTTGTTCTGGGTACTGATTTCTCAGGATCTATGCACCCACATTCCATGAAAATGTAATCACATGTCAGTTCTAGTATAACATATTTGTCCAATGAATACCCGTTTATCATCTGCATTTCTTCTTGGTGTAGCAATTTTAATGGCCAGTAGTGTAGATATTTCAGTCTCAGAGTGAGTGTGGGCCCTGTATGTTCCTTGGATGCTTGTCATGCCAAAGTTAACATTAAAATAATAAGGTACAGCAAGATATGCAGTCATGTTAGTCATATTTTAGAAGCATTCCAGCAGCATAGTTTGACATTTTCTTCAGTTTTATAATTTAAAAAATGTAATAAGATTATTCTTGGTGTGCAGTCATAAACAATGAATGAATGAGAAAGCACTGGTGCAGCAGAGACTACAGTGTTCAATAGTTCTTCAGTTGCACCTGTTTACTTGGAGCCTCAGATATAATTTACACATGATCATTGCGAATGATAACTGACCCTTGCGGTAGCATTCTAGCTTCTCGAGCACGGGGTGCCGGGTCAGGGATTTTCCCTGCCTCGAGATGAGTGGATATTGTTGTGTCGTCTTCATCATCATCATTCACCCCCTTTATGGTTGGAGGAAGCCAATGGCAAACCATCTCCACTAGGACCTTGCCTAGTATGGCGGTGCAGGTCTCCTGCATCGTTCCCTTACACTGTGTCACGGAGTATGGGACATCGTGATCATCATCATCAACTGAAGACTATTATTCTCATAAAAATGTTAAGTGTTAATGAGGTAAACTGCTGTGTACAAGTAAAAAAGGTGATTGTGGAAAACAAAATAACTGCCAAATATTAAAACCAGCCTGCTGAAAAAACAATGTTGTTTACCATACTTAACATATTCCTACAGGATAGTGTATCATGAGAAATGCAGAGAGTAAGGGCACTGTGAGATATTCTTCACAAGGAACTCCTGTTAGTAAAGGTTAAAGTACATCTACTTCTGTTTATGTTTCAACAGCCCAACAGGACCATTATACAACTGTAGGATCCACATTTGAGGATATGTCAAAGGGCTGTCATCTGAAATATAGAACTGTTCCAAAATAATGTGATAAGAAGGATGTAGCACTACACCCTAAATGACTTCATCATGTTACAAAATATGAGAAGAATCTGAAATGGTGTTTTGGTATGTCTGGTAAAAAAATGAGAAAAAAATGTTTGTTTCATAAACAACTCACTTTGCTTCTGGACTTAGTCTCCTTTGATGGATATATACTTGGTCCAGTGATGCTCCAGCTTTTTTATTCCATAATAAAAATATGTTTTGTCAAAATCTACAAATTACTCATTGACGACAACTATCACTTCATCAGTTGGTGACAATTTCTTCCTAGCAAGCCAGAGTTGCAAGTTAGGTAATAGGAAGAAGTCACTTGTGGCTAAGTCTGGTGAACAGGGTGGATGAGGAACTATGTCAAAGCCCAATTCATGCACTTGCGCCGTTGTTACCATTGATGTGTTGGATGGTGCATTATCCTGCTGAAACACCACTAACGTGCATGCCAATCTTGTTTTTTTTTTCAGTCTCAACAAGACTCAAATGGTCCAACAATGAATCATAATAGGGTCTAGTTATGGTAATGTCTTTCTCCAATTAATCTATAAGGATTATTCCTTGGGAATCCCATAAAACAGTGGCGATCATCATACAAGCTGTCAAAATTGTCCTTGCCTTTTTTAATGCACTTTCACAAGCCTTCATTCATTGTTTTGACTCTGGTGTGTAAATTGGGATCCAGGTTACATAAACAGTCACACATCAACACAAAAAGTCTTGCAGACATCACCAGACATTGTGTTGAGATGTTGTGCCAAATGCAATTTTGCTCAACTGTGAACAATTGCGGAGTCCACTTTGCACACAGCTTCTTCATAGCCAATTCTCTGTACAGAACAATATTCACTTGCTTGATTGAGATGCCTAAAAGTTCAGAAAGCTTACAAATTTTTAGTTGATGGTCTTGCATTACCATATCATGGATTTTATCAGTGTATTCCTTTGTTGCGACCTCCATTAGACAGCAGGAGTGTACTTCATATTCAGTGCTTATTTGACCACATTTAAGATCATTAATCCAAAATTAAATTGTCTCCTATGATGGTGTAGAGACTACATGACTTCATCCAATCCCGTTTTGATTTGTGTGGCAGCCCATCTCATCAAATGGAAGTGTTTAATAGCAGCACAAAACTCAGTGTTCTCTATTTTTAATTATAATCGACACACTGACCAATTTAGACCCATTTCAACAGTACTGTACACTATACATTGTTGAATTTCTTTATACAATCATTGGAATAATCAGGCTTATCAGTCATGAAAGCTCAACAAAAATGTTCGATTCTTTCATGGAGATTTACCTGTCTTATCAAAAGACCCTCGTACTTAGTAGTTGTCCGTCACATATATGACCAGAATGAAAAGGAACAATTTACAGTGTTACTGAATCTGGTTTACATAACACCTACTGTGATGGTGTTAGGGATGGTGACTTTCATGTAGTAAGCTTTTTTCTGAAATTAGTTATTTTCAACATTAAGTGTATAATTTAATTTAAATTGCTAGTTACTTTTCAGATCTATGTTTGATGTCTCCTCAGGCAATGACAGGATGTTAATTTTTTTATTTATTTCGATCACAAATACTCCTTCACTTTTTAGTCTCTTGTATAAGGCAAGACTTCGACTTACCAACTTCATATATCCTGGAGCACCAGACTCTGAGAAATGAGAAACATGTTCTTAACTCTTGTACCTCCTACTTTCTCTTCTAGTGCATGTTATGATTAATTTTAATGCTATGAAGAAGGAAATTTCATCAAGTGCTTCAAGTGCGCATTTCAGTAAGCTGTACAATCATTTGATCCAATACTCAGCTGAGTTGATAATGTCAGAAATTTCCAGAGAACCTAAGATAATCTTAGGCCAGTTCAAAAATCTGAAACTTATAACAAGGCCTTATTCAGCAATATTTGGTTCATTGTATTTCCATTTCAGACTTGTCACTTAGCAAAATTTTGTGTATGTATGGCATGTTTAAGTGAGCAACATCAAGGTATTGCAATACCAAATTCATATTTCTCTTCTCTTCTAAGGTGGTTCTAGTTTGTAAATAGGTATTCATTTCTAGTATAGAAGGAGAAGAAACAATTTAAGTTTATATTGACACTTGATATACCTGTTGTTACGGAGTAAATGGCGAAATAGTTTTATGGCAGCATATTTCAAATATTTCTGAGCTGTTGAAAGCTTTAAGTGTCGGTAATAAAGTTATACTGTTTCTTGTGGTGATAAAGATGTCAGTTTTAATATTCATTTCAAACAGTGATGGATTACTCAAGACAGATGCCATTAGTGAATATATGTTAGAAGAGATACCAACAAAATGATAGTTTGGGATCATGTCATATTATATTCACCATTTGCATTAGAGTAATAAACACTTTTATTCTTAAGATATAACTCTGTGTGACATGAGTGCAAAAAATGAAAGTTTGTTTATTAAAACACGTGGCCCATGTGCTTTGTTAACTTGGAAATAGTATACACTACCTGGCAAAAAGTGTAAAGCACCAAGAATGGGAGAAAGAAACAAAATGAAACTTCATGGATTGATACAGTATGTGACATTATTTCAGATATTACAATATGAGTTCAAATTGATATAGAACTTGGTAGTACGAGCTCACTAATCAGTATGAAGTTATATCTCTTTTGGCATACATGTACGCATTGGCTATGTTTAGAATAGCGCATAAAACCTATTATATCTTCTCCTGGGGAGGGCTGGACAACAGTTGTAACTAGCCCTTGGTATTGTTGATACTGGAACTGGTATGGAACTGATGTCCGAGCTGATCCCACACTTGTTCATTGGGGAGAGATCTGGAATCTTGCTGGCCAAAAGAGTAGCCTACCTCAACATCATGCAGACAGTTCATAGATACATGCTCCATATGTGAGTGATGAGTGTCCTGTTGAAAATTGGCACCACAAGAGTGTTGCCTGAGAAGTAACACATGAAGAGGCAGGAAGTTCTTGATGAAATATTGTGACATCAGAATTCCCTCACTGACTACCAGCTGTAACCAGAAGTCATACCTAATGGCTCTCCAGACTGTGATGCCAGGAATAACACTGCTGTGACTCTATAAAACATCGAATTCATTGTTGAACACAATGCAATGCCTTTCATCAGTACTCCAGTCTTCCTGTGCACAGCATCTTTCCAAATGCAGTTGTTTGTGTTGTGATGTTTACTGATAGCCTAAAAATGGGACAGCAATTGCCTAATCCAACTGCTACTAGTTTCTCATCAATGGTGCAGGATAACACAGGATGTTGTAAGTAGGCCCTTGTTTGTTCTCAAATGGCAGGTGAAATGTGACAGGGTTATGAAGTGCTTCACGTACAATATGGTGATACTCCCTTGTGGTGGTTACATGTGGCTGACGGGCCGGCCGAAGTGGCCGAGCGGTTAAAGGCGCTACAGTCTGGAACCGCACGACCGCGACGGTCGCAGGTTCGAATCCTGCCTCGGGCATGGATGTGTGTGATGTCCTTAGGTTAGTTAGGTTTAAGTAGTTCTAAGTTCTAGGGGACTTATGACCACAGCAGTTGAGTCCCATAGTACTCAGAGCCATTTGAACCATTTTTTTGTGGTTGACAGGAACCGCAATGACGAGTATGTTTCCCTTACACTGTTTGAAAATGGAAGAGCACATATTGGATTAGCTTTTGTAAGTGGATTTAAATTAAAAGGAAGATAAAAGTTTAGAATTGGAAAATTTAAGAGGTAGTTATTGAGACAGACAGAACATTTGTACCATTTCCATTCAGTATTCACTGCATCACAAAATTTGTGATTCCAGTTGAACCACAAAGAGCACGTAAGTCACTGTTCATCAGTGAAATTGTCAGAAAACTTCTTAAGACATAATGTACAGAAAGCATCCACAGAATCGCAATCAAGTTCCAGATTGATATCACTTTTGAAGGTTTGTGAGCAAAATCATTGTTAGAACTTGAGCTTTTATACTTTCTTTTAACTTTCATCTTAGTGTTGGCAGAATTACTCTTTCATGCTGCTCCACACCTTGAAGCCTCATTTGAAGTGTTTGTGCGTTTAGAAGCATAAAAGATTTCCAGCTTTTTCTTACAAGAAGAAATAGTCAACACCATATTCTCGGGACCCTTCAGTTTTGAGACACTGGTTGAAATTTTGGAACATCTTTTACATCCTTGGGAATGTTTATAGGATAGAGTGATGGCATCAGATGTGGAATGCAACGTGGGTTGAGGTTGATCCTCACCAATAGACTGAATCTGGCTGTCAGTGCTATGTGATATAATCTTAAGTGCTAGATCAAATGTGTTTGTATTTGCAAGTATTTAAGGCCCACATTGAGCTTCAGAAATAGGCTTTAATTGGTTATCATTCAGTTCATGAATACAGTCAGCTTCAGTAAATACTGAGTCATTATAAGGACAGATACCAGTGACATGAAAACCACTCAGTGCATTAATCACGATTGCTGCTCTAACGTATGCTTTGTCCATGAGTTCAGCTACTTCACACTGTGTCACAATTCTACCCTAGTTACTGTAAATCCACCTCTCAGTTTCTTGAATATAAAGTTTTAAATGGCTCCATGAAAGCAATATCTAGAGGCTACATCCTATGCATGGTATGAGGTGTAATACAGACATGGACAAAATCTTGGAATAACTCAAGGAGGAACTCCCTTCATTAGCTTCAAGTCCTGCTTTTTTCTCGGGATAGCTATATTGGAGTGACATACTAGTCGGCACCTGACATGGTGTTCAGAGATCTCCTTTCTGCCTATGACATTGTAAACTGCCAATTTTCCTTTCACACAAATAAGTTTCACATTTCTGCTTTGGACAGTTGTGATTCCAGTTTTATGTATGTTAATGTTCTGGTAGGGTTGACCTTGAATTTAGCAGCTCTGCTTTTAAAATACAGAAAAATGGCTTCACATTGTTTTGAATAATGCGTACGTCTCCAGCTCTTGTCAATGATTGTGGTGTTCCTGTTGTTAACTGGGAAAAATTTCTTTTCAAAAATAAGTCAATCCACTTTTAATCTGCAATATTTTCTGGTTTAGAAGAGAGGTGAGGCAGATTGTTCTTTAAGGCAAGCTCATACACCATCTGCTTTAACTCCTTATGTGTCAAACCAAAAATAATCTTTTGCCCTTCTGTATAGTACTAGATCAATTCGTTCTCTACTTCACATGTCATCATGTTTCCTTCCAAGTGTCCACCCCCGTAAGCTGAGTGGTCAGTGCGGTGGAATGCCATGCCAAGGGGCCCGGGTTTGGTACCCTTCTGGGGCAGGAGATTTTTCTCTTCATCATCATTTCATCCCCATCTCTGACGCACAAGTTGCCCAATGTGGCATCAAATGCAACAAGTACTTGCCCTCTGCTGCCGAACTTTCCCAAATGGGGGACTCCTGGCCCTCACTGCTTTATGCTCATTTCCATTTTTCCTTCCAAGTTTCTGTCTTACAACTGTAGTTTCCTTTTCAGTTTGTCGTTTTGCACATCTTTCAATGCACTCTCAAATTGTTGATCTGGGTACTTCATACATCTTAAACGCTCTCATCATTCCCATTTCTTTTTCTCTGGACAGACGGACAGAAGTAACTATGACATTTATTGGTTAACAAATTGAAACAATTGCTCCTAATATCGCCTGGTGGTAATATCAGTATCCATTTGATGGGTGATATTGGGAACACAGTTCATTCAACACCAATTTACACATGACAGCTCTTCAAAACACCTTTCCTGATTTTTAATATTATGACTGGTATCCTTATTTAATATATTTTCCAATGGTTTAAATTAAATGTAAACATTTACTTAGTAGTTTCCTTGATTTATTGCAGTCAGTAATATTTTTGGACACAGCCTCAAACATTATAGATGCCATACTGTTTCCTCCATCACTCTGAGGAAGCTTGCAACTAACACTGGCCATTGCAAAATTGCAGAAATTCAAGGTTATCACAGAAACCCACAGATGACGTGGGTAGCAGCTTCAAAATACAAGTAGGTGATAGTGGTGTAGGGGCAATATCATTTAACACCAGACTGTTACAGGCATCTTATTCATAACATTAATTAAACACTGTTGTCAGTATATCATGAAATGATAATATAAATTGTATGAGATAATTATTTATCCATGATATGTGTGTGTTGCAGACTAACTAAGTACTTCTAAACAGTGACAGGCTACACATTGTACAGTACTTCATCCTATACTTGAAACTCCATACTCATCCTTAACACAAAACATAACTTCTCATTTGACAAACATAGAAATAAAACTGAAAGAAATGGCCTCCACTGATGTAAATTTAAATTTTCAAAATGGCTGCAGTATTTCCATGTATCATTCTTACTCATAGCACTATGTATCATTGACTGTTACATAAAAATTTGTGAAAATTACATCATCTTAAATGGACATTATGCTATAGATAATGTAAACCACCATAAATCAGCAGTTATGCCTACATGATCATACATTCTGTTTCACCTATGGAATTCATATACTGTGAAGCCTTCACTTATTGCAGTCACAAACTTTAAATATTGTAGTACAAATGAAAGAGGACTTTGATATAGTCCCTCCAGAGTTTGCCACATAATTGTATTCAAAACAATATTCAATCAAAGATAATAACAGATGATTCACTTTTTTACACAGCTTAATAATTCTATGTCTAATATAGCTTATTAATATTACCAAAAAGATTTCCCACAACCCAGGTGGTGTGCTAATTATTATTTTCTTATAAAATAAATGTGGAGCTGTTGATGCAAATAATTGTTGTTCTTTAAACAGTAGAATATCCAGGATGGAATGTAATAATGTTATGAAAAAGATAGTCGGTACTCACCTTATAGTGGAGATGCTTAGCTGCAGATAGGCACAGCAAAAAGACTGTCAGAAAGTGAGCGTTCGGCCAATTAGGTCTTCAATGGAATCAGACAACATGCACACAAACTCATGCAACACATTAAGATGACCCATCGAGTTTCAGACAGGCACAACAGAAAGTCTGTTATACATTACAGCTGTTGGCCAAAGAGTTCTTCAGCAATGTAAACACATACAACCACACTCGCACAACCAAGCACACCACATACACACATGGCCACTACCACCAGCAGCTCAGACTAGATTCACATCTATGGTGTACATATACATACTGAAGTGACAAATGAAAATTTGTACTGAGGTCGGGATTCGAACCTGGGTCTCCTCCTCACTATGCAGATGCACTTACCGCTATGCCACACTGGTACAGTGCCTTTGCACAGCTGCTCACACAACCCTGGCGTGACTCGCTCCTCAGTCCCAGTTCCGTATCATGCCTCAGCCCATTTAGTATTCCCCCTAATCTAGGAACACCAAGGTGGTTGAGGAGTGAACGGGAATTAGGATTTAGGAGGGAGGCTTGCAGGTTTGCCCACGCAGTTGGGTAAACTCACTGTGCCGAGGTGGTGAAGAGGTAGCATGTCTGCCTAACGAACAGGTGACCTGTGTTCGAATCCCAGCCTTGGTACAAGTGAATTACAATATTTGTAAAGTGGGAAAGGAAATTATAGTTAGGTGACTGATTTTTAAATGAACCAGTATGTGCAGTGTGGCTCTTAATTGTCATTTTATTCTGTGCAGCCTGCTTAGCCTGAAACAGCAATATGAAGGGGCGGGGGGGGGGGGGGGGGGGGGGGCAAGGAAAGAGGAGGAGGGATAAGAAATGCAAAAGCATAGTATCCTATAACAACAAATTCAATGAGTCACAACTGAAATCACTCACATATATAAGGGAATGCTGATTGTTTACAGAGAACGATGGCATTAATTGAGCCAGGTATTTTTGACTTACAAGAGAGAATCACAAAAAGTTCTTAAAATTAAACTTAAAACAGTTTTGGTCAGAATAGAACATTTATTAAAAGACTGCAACTGATTTCAGTTAAAAAGTGACTGAAAGAAAGACAGTCTGAAGACCATATACACTGATTCATAAGTACAATTCCAATATAGAAGGAAATATACCTTGTACCTATTTTATTGTATCTGAAGGTGGTTGCTATTTGATTGAAACTGGTTGAAATTTGTTAGAAAATGTTCAGTTATGGTCAAAACTGTTTTAATGTGCTCCATGTAGATCACTGTTCTATTCTCCATTAAAATGTTTTTTAAAGTTACATAATGGAAATGCTGTAAAACCTGACCTGACAGATGCCTGAAGATAGACATCAACTATCCTATAAAAGCCTACTTATCATGTTTCAGGCAACAGCATTAAGTGAAAAATGTAGAGAGATAGTTCAGGGACTGTGCATTGTTCCTGTGGGGCTCTATAGCCTAAATCAGACTATTACAGAGCACACAGAGACGTAAGTGAAAGGAATGGCAGGAGAACCTGATACGGGGCTAATGGGAGTACCCTCTGTTATGTACTTCACATCATTTTGGGGAGTGAGGTTACAGATGTATACATAGATCTCTTTATTTTAAAAACAGTTGTGCACATTTAGTCTCATGCTTTCAGGTGCATTGTGTTTCAAAAAGATATTCCTGAGCCCATACTGTGAGAAGCTAATTATTCTGAGGTGCAAAAGTCATAATATACCTCCTAATACTATGTTGGACCTCCTTTTGCCCTGCGTAGTGGAGCAACTCAACATGACATAGAACTCAATAACTTATAGGAAGTCCCCTGCAGAAATATTGAGCCATGCTGCCTCTATAGCCATCCATAATTATGAGAATGTTGCCTGTGCAGGACTTTATACATGGTCTGACCTCTCAATGATGTCCCATAAATCTTTGATGGGATTAATGTTGAGTCATTGGAGTGGCCAAATCATTTGCTCAAATTGTCCAGAGTGTTCTTCAAACCATTTGTGAACAATTGTATCCCAATGATATGGTGCATTGTTACCCATAAAAATTCGTCCACAAATGGTAGCAAATGACCTCCAAGTAGCCAAACATAACCATTTCCAGTGAATGATCGGTTCAGTTGTACCAGAGGACCCAATTCATTCCATGTAAACACAGCCCACAGAATTATCGAGTCACGTCCAACTTGCACAGTGCCTTATTCACAACTTGGATCCATGGTTTCTGTGGGATCTATGCCACACTCGAACACTACCATCAGCCTTTACCAACTGAAACTGGGACTCATCTGATCAGATCATAGTTTTGCAATAATCTCATGTGGTCATGAGCAAGGAGAGGCACTGCAGGTGATGTCATGCTGTTAGCAAAGGCACTCGCGTTGGTTGGCTGTCGCCATAACCCATTAACACCAAATTTTGCTGCACTTTACATCCCACAAACATTTCTGCAGTTATTTCACACAGTGTTGCCTGTCTGTCAGCACTGACAACTATAAGCAAACAATGCTGCTCTCGATCGTTAAGTAAATGCCTTGTCATCTTCAAGAAGGGCTTGTACTTTGCTGAATTTTGTTTTGTTTCATGTGTAAACATCAACACAACACATGCCAGATGGACATTGGAGGCACGTTGAGCTGTTGAGGTACAAGGTGAACTGATTTCTATGAACTTCTTGTGAAACTATGTCGGATGTGTTCAAGATCTGTCTCAGACACTTGGGGATGTCCAGTGATTTACGTTTACACAAACAGTTTGTTCCTTGGAATTGTTCATGCCATCATCAAATGCTCTGTACTGTAGGAGGATCCACATCATACATAATACGAAAGTCATGTTGAACCGTTATTATTGACCGGCACTGTGCAAATCATAGAACAGAAAACCCTTTCTGTTGTCCTGACACCATTTTTAGAAGAATTTGGGGGGGGGGGGGGAGTAGGAGGGCACCCTGTTGCTACCTAGCAGTAACCATGTAAAACTTGAGAATTTGCTCCTTTAAATGGTAAGTTGCTCATGCATACATATCAAATAACACAACAGTCATCATGTTTTTTTTTTGTTTTTTTTTTTTTGTTTTTTTTTTTATCGGATTATTCTTTTTGACTCACCCTGTATAATTTAAAACATAGGTAGGCCAAAGTTTGCTTGCAGACCTGAAAAAGAAGCTTGCATTACATTGCTTCCTGGAGAAGATATATGTCTTTCACATGACAGAAGCAAAGCAATGTGAATTATGGTATGATATGCATATTATACTACATTTCACATTGACAGGGTACTGATAGTCAAGTATTTTATCTCAGAGGATGGTGCTTTAATTATTGAAACTAGTCATATGTTAATATAAATGCTTTGTATTTCAGGTGGTATCTTTTTAATTAAAATCAATATTGCTGTCACTTAATGCCACTGATGATACAATTTCAAAATCTCACAACTGTAACAGTGTGATATTTTATGTAATATAGAACTATAGCCTGTACCCACCATTAACAGTATTTCACTTAGCACCTTGACTTTGAACAAAACTCTGGAGACTATAGCTATACAGGCATGTAAATAATTGGAATGCTGCTTCTTTCATTTGTTTCAATCTCTCTCTCTCACACACACACTCACACACACACACACACACACACACACACACACACACACACACACACTCAAGAGGAGCACCTTTCCCTTTCTGTCTTGCCTTCCTTACTTTCCTGCAGTTCGCTGGCTCTACTTGTGTGCTAACAAACCATGTCGGGTTTGATGTTGGCATCAGGTAAAGTCAGTTTGTGAACGGGCCTGTTTATCCAGCTGGAATGTTCTCTGCTTCTGGTTAAACCCCCATCCCATCTCTATTGGCTAGCAACAAAAGAGCAGTCTGTGTTAAATGCAGCTTGTCATTCCCTAGCCTTTTATTCCCTGAAAGTTTTCCAAGAAATTTAAAAATAAGTAAATGTAAAAATATAAATGTATTTACTGAACTATTTTTTGTTGGGGGTGGGTTTGTGACCTTATGATATTGTCTCACTTGGATCTGCAGCAACTAGACTATAGGAGAACGTTTGCCTAAGGTTTGCTACAAAAACTGAAAATCCATTGTTTGTATACTGCGACTTGATTACAGACAAGGAAAATTTCTAAAGATATAAAGCAGCTAATTCCCAAAATTCATTATTGTGGATAGATTAAAATCTGCATGGTACAGTGACACTACATACCAACAGTAGTTTAAATTTAATGTGTGGGTTGGAAATTTTCCAAATTTCTAACTGGCACGTATTACAGGTACTGTGTACAGTATTGTAGAAACTTCAAGAAAGAACTAAAGGGCACAACATACACATGACATAGTTGCTATAACAAGACACATGTATTTTATTATATGACACCAACCAAAGACATAGTACACAGAAGAGAAATTAATATAAACCTTTCGCTTCAACACGTCCCTTAAATGTTTTTCTTGCTAAATGCAGTACTTAACACATTCCAAATAATGATCTTAAATTTGGTGGGAATATCTGCAGCTTGCAGATTGCCTGGTTCATGCTCAATGGCTAGCTGGTCTTCTAGAATTTTCTGATGGATGTAGTGCATGTGAACATCAATATGCTTTGACCCCTTGTGAAATTCAGAATTTTTGGCCAGTTTAATAGTTCTTGCATTATCAACAAGAAGAAAACACTCTCCAGTGGTGAAATTTCTTCATAGAGCTTAGATAGCCATATTCCTTCTCTTGCCCCTTCCATATTCCTTCTCTTGTCCCTTCATTGGCAGCCACATACTCTGACTATGTTGTTGACATTGATATGCAATGTTGCCGCCTACTAGCCCAGGTAACTGCTCCTTTACAAAATCTTGCAACCACTCCACTAACTGAGCGTCAGTTTGCTGGATCACTGGCATAATCACCATCAGTATGTATCTCCAGCCTCCTGTTTGCATGGCTAGCATCATACTTTATACCCAATGACACTGAAACTTTTATATACTTTAGGACTCTTTTTACCACAGACCAGTGATTTTCTTGATTCTCTAAAAATTTTGACACATAGCTCATTGCAAATGCTATATTGGGTCTTGTACCAACAGATAAATATGTAAGACAGCCAACTACTTCTCGATATGGAGCATTAGTTACACTATCACTGGTTAACTCATTTGGCTGCAGATACTGCTCAATTGGAGTTGTCATAGGATTTCCCTCTGTCATGTTAAACCATCGAAGAATATCTTTAGCATAACTTTCTTGATTAATCTCTATTAATCCATTATCATGACATACAACATTAATATTTAAGAAATACCCTACTGGCTCAACAGTAATTTTAAACTCATCTTGAATTTCCTTTAGGAAAACTTCAATATACTTCTTCTTACTTGCAGATATTAATCCATCATCAACATATAGAACTACCATCAACTTGTCATTCCAGTTTTCTCAACAGAACAAACACAGGTCTGCCTTACTTTCCACAAGCCCAAGATTTAGTAGGAAGTCCTATAACTGTTGGTTCCAGCACCTTGGAGATTGTTTTAGTCCATATAATATTTTATGAAGTTTGCATACCCGATTTGGTCCATCACTAAATCCCTCAGACTGCTCCATATATATCTCTTCCTCTAAGAAGTCATTCAAAAAAGCAGATTTTACATCAAATTGTGCCAACTGAAGTTGCTCCCTAGCAGAAACACTCAAAATTGCTCTAATTGTATTGTATCTAGCAACAGGACTGAATGTTTCATTATAGTCAATTTGACCATCAGCCTTATGATTACTTCTACAAACTGAACGGTTTGTAATGGGCTTCAATTGTTGCCTATATCTCTTTCACTAGAACTTTCTTTTGTAGGTTCCTTAAACACATTTGCATCTTATAATTTTTCAATTTTTAATTGCCTGCTTCACTTGGGAGTAACACCATTGTCGTACCAGTTTTCTTAGGTTCAGAAACAACATCCTTACCCCAAAAATGGTTCAAATGGCTCTGAGCACTATGGGACTCAACAACTGAGGTCATCAGTCCCATAGCAGTCACTCGGTTCCAGACTGAAGCGCCTAGAACCGCTCGGCCACACCAGCCGGCATCCTTACTCCAAATAATCCATTTTTCTCATTCAATCCACACTCAAAAGCCATCAATGCCATCAGAATAATCAACTAGCATTTCTGGTTTTCCCTTTGGATACCATTTCTTTAGCTTTTCCTTCAGAATATGAACTAAACACTTCATTCTACAAATATGAAGTTTATTTAGCTGTATCGTCTTTCCAGTGAATACCTCGTAAGAGGTTTTGCCATCCACATGACTTTTACCACTTTTGTTTAACACATAAACAGCTGCTTTTACTACTTCTACCCACAAATACTAAGGCAGGCCCCGAGCTTGCAACACGGTCCAAGCCAGTTCCACAGCTGTTCTGTTAGTGCGCTCAGCACATCCATTCTGCTCTGAAGTATAAAGATTTGTAAAGATGAGTTGTATGCCATTTAATTTCATCAAATCTTTAACTTCAGTATTATCAAATTCTCGTCCACCATCACATTGAAATGCTTTTGGTAGTTGACCACAAAAATTCTTCACAATACTCACCATTTCTGCAATCTTCTCTGCAGTCTCAGACATCTGCTTGAGAAAATATATCAAGTGTAGTCTTGAAAAGTCACAAGTGAAGCAAAGAAAATATTCTGTTCCTACCAGCGATTTACACTCCATAGGTCCACACAGATCAGCATGAATCACTTCTCCAGGTTGTGTGGCATGCTGCTGTCATAACTGAAAATTGCTGTGATGCTGCTTCCCCTTAACACATGCCTCACATAATTCTTCACCAGCATCTTCAACTTCAACACCATGCTGCTTCAAGAATTGTTGGACATGACATTTGTTTCGATGACCCAAGTGTTCATGCCAAATTTGCAGAGAGTCCTTTGATGGAAGACTTACCTCAGGATCACAAGGCTGAATTTGTTTTGTCACTTGAATCAACATCTTCAGTAGGTTGCCACTACATATGCCACATGCATTTACAATGCCATTGTTTCAGAACTCACACTTGTCTTTCAACGAATAAAAGTCCAATTCCTTGTCCATAGCAGATGACACAGAAGAGAGATTTCTTCACCCTTCTGGAGTATACAAAACATTATCCATATGGCATAACTTCCATTTTCCATTGACAGAAGCTTCAAAATAAATAGTCCCTTTTCCTAGTGTGTTCATAGTCGAATATTTGCCCAGGCATATCTGCAGTGGTGTTGCAAACTTAGTGAATGATACATACCACTCAATTTTCTTAGCATGTGATTCGTCACTCCACAATCAGCGATCCATGTGCCCTCGCTCTATTCTGCACTTATTACTTCACTAATCAAAGCCTGGTTTGGCAATTACTTTTATTTTGGTTGTGGATGATTTTTTTTGCTTGTGTTTCCCATTTGGACATATTTTTTTAGTATGGCGAAATCCACCACAACTGAAATATTGAGCTTCATTTTGTTTGTAGACTTTTTGTATTTGTTTGACAAAGTAACATTCCTCATAATGGTGCAGTCAGCATTTCTAATGTTTGCTTTGGTAACAAAAAGTGCAACTACCTTGCCTCACTTCTCCCTCCAACAAGCATGACGACTGTCATCAGAAGTTAACATGTCCATCAAATGCTTTAGTGTTTGTTGATCTTCAGATCTTGTTCACCATGAATGTCACAGACTCTCATAACTGTCAGGCAGTGTGTCAAGTAGTTGAACCATTAACAATGATTCATCAGGTTTCACATTGTGTTGTTGCATTCGAAGAACTAAGTTTTCAAAGCAAGTAAGATGTGTCACCATGTCATCGCCTGAACTCTTGTAAAAATTTAGGAACTCTGACTGAACAGAATATGCAGCTTGCTTTGTTTTCCATTCAAACATGGGATGTAGCTTGTCCCGTGCAGTCTCACATGCAACCAACAATGCCATGACTTTTGTTTCCACAGTTCTAACAATAATCTGATTCGCTGCACTATCAGCTTTGTCCCATGTTTTTAGAGGAGCATTAGACACATCTATCTGTGCTGATGTTGCATCCACTGGCAAAGCAAATACACACTTTGTATGCGCTGTCTGATGCACATAAAAAAATTTGAACTGCAAACCTCCAAATAGTCCAATTTTCAGCCCCACACAGCCTCTCTATACCATGAATATCCATTGCAGTCCCTTAAAACGTTCAGACTTACAACCAAAAAAATTCCACAAGAGGAAAATGCAGCAGTTGTTCTCGTATATACAATATGAACTATATTGTATATGCAACAAACAATATGAATATAGCACACAACACACGCTAACACATTTCTCACGTCACGAAATGTAAAATTGTAATACCCAATTCCTTTCTTGAATCGTGTACTGGGCCCATAACCTGTTGCAGAAACTTCAGTAAAGAACTAAAGTACACTACATAAAGCATACACACAATGTAGTTGCTATAATAAGACTCATGTACTTTATTTTATGACACCAACCAAAGACATAGATATAGTACACAGCCGAGAGATTAATATAAACATTTCACTTCAACAAAAGAAAGTTGTAGAGAAGGAGAATTGAGACATAGGCAACAACTGAAAAAACCAGAGCACCTTACTGAAATTATGCTGGCTGAAATAAATGAGCCAAAGAATTATACAGAGGCTCTTATTTCTGTAGACCATGAACACTGGAGAAGAGCAATGAAGTCATTTCTCCTCCATTGCTCTTCTCCAGTGTTCATGGTCTACAGAATTAATAGCCTCTGTATAATACTTTGACTCATTTATTTTAGCCAGTATAATTTCAGTAAGGTGCTCTGGTTTCTTCAGTTGTTGCCTATTTCCCAATTCTTGTGTTTTTAAAAATGAAATATAGAACAAGTGCTTTGTGTATGAGAAAGCTCCAATATTGTTTCATGTTTCAGGTACACAGGAATGTATCTACTTACTGATGGATTAGTACGATCAATCAGTTCAATGGCAAAGAGATTTCCCTTGATGTCAATTCTTTGTAATGTGTGTTGAAAGGTGGTTTAATGTTATGTAAAGAAAATGTAATAATTAAATAAATGAGTTTGTCATAAGGGCAATGTCAATTCATTGAATAATGATTATTATATCACTGTGTGGAGTATCAGTGGTTTGTTACAATCAGAACATTCAACATTTCAAATTGTAACTCTTAAGTATAATTATGTGATGTATAGTTGTTCATCCTATGCTTATGGATTTTCTCCATGGCTTCTTTGTCAGGAAGCTGATTGAGGTTTACATTGCAATCAGAATAACATTCCTTCAGCTATTCATATCTTCATCACTTATTGTTACCTCTTATTCCATTGTAAAATTTAAAAGAGAATTGTGTATAATATACATTTTCTTCACAGGGTCTGATAAGAAGTGGTAAACACATCTATTTGTGCCGATGTTGCATCTGCTGGCAAAAGCGCCGGTTTTTCTACGTTGCCAATAAACACTTCATATGCACCGGCCGATGCATGTAATAAATTTTGTACTGCAAACTTCCATATAGTCCAATTTTCAGCCCCACATGGCTTCTCTATACCGTGAGAATCCATTGCAGTCACGTAAAGCTCTTAAATATAATTAAGTGATATATAGTTGTTCATCCTGTGTTAATGAAATTTCTCTATGGCTTCTTTGTCAGGAAGCTGATTAAGGTTTACATTTCAATCAAAATAACATTTCTTCAGCTATTCATATCTCCATCACTTGTTGTTACCCGTCATTCCCTCATAAAATTTAAAAGAGAACTGTGTATAATATACACTTTCTTCACAGGGTCTGATAAGAAATGGTAAAAGAAAGGTGAGTTCATGATGTTGTTAAGATTGCTTACTCTTTTCTATGAGAGGATATCATAATAAACTGTGAACAGCCCCCCACCCCTTTACACACACTCACACACACACACACACACACACACACACACACACACATACATAATCCGTAATGTATAAAAAATGCTACACAGAATTTACCAACATTAGTGAACCCTCGTAAAGATACAAGGAACAACTGCTAAATCTGTGTCTGTGTATAATTATACATATGAGTGCCAGAAGAGAATTATAATGATACTGTGTACCATATCCCACATTTGTACTGTACCTTGCAGAGTGCTGAGTAGAAAACCATGTTACCATAAACTGTGAAGACTGGTCTTAGATTTTGATCCCTCTACTGAATATGAGTTCGGTATTGTGTTATACTCAATGAATAATATGTCAGCTGTTTTCAAATGACCATTTTTCAGAGATAGTGATGAATGCAGCTTTGATTAGTAGAAATTCTGATGCTGTGAGACTTTCCTCAACATCCTTTGCTGTGCATAGCTGAGGGCTCCACAAAGTCCACCTTAGTTTATAGTCTTTCAGACATCAGGAATCCTGCAAAGTGATTAAAAAAATTAATACAGAGTGATTTTGAGCATCTTTCTTAGTAATTTAAAAACTTGATCATTATGCACGTAATTAGTTACTTTATATCAATGTATTAGTGCCACTATGTGCTTTCCCAGTCTGAGAGAAGCAACAGTTTGAATGTGAACTATAATGTTTTGTATATATCTGTGGAGTAAAAGGAACTGTTTACAGTTCCATACTACTCAATTAGTCACAGCTTTATCATCAGTAACTTATCCACCTCTGTTGTACATCTTACTGAGAATTGGTACAATTCACTCTCTGCATGGCACTGTGATTCACTGTTATGTGTGCACTGGATGAAATGAAAAGAAGTCATTCTGCATTTAGTGAAGATGCTCGTTGTTATGGCATAAATTCAGTGCCAGCATGCCGGCCTGAAACGACAAAGAAGGGAAGGCTCTGAGAAGAGGTCAGCCAATCTCATGCTGAGTGACCTCCCTCCAGGACGACAATGCAACAGGAGCGGCTACTGGGTGAAGACAACATAAGCGCCACACCTGACTGGTGGCAACTACTTTGATAGTAGCTTCAACAATAGCCACTTTGTTAGCCATCACACTGTAGCCTTTTTATTAGCAAACCCGGTGTCGCACAGTTAGAGATCAGCAGTCACTACAAGAATTCTGAGATCAAAGTTAAGTATTTTTACTTGTCTTGTTGTAAATAAAACTCATTAATATGAGTTGTTTGACTGTTTGTCTAGTGAACCAAATATGCAGGATTACTAGACACAACACTCGTAACATGTAACTCTGTCACTGTGCATGCCAGAGTAAGATTTATCTGAAGTACTCTTGCTGCTCGTCTTACAAAAGGAACATCTGGATGAACTATACTTCTGCCCAAACTCTACTTAATCAAATTTTATTCCCTCGATATTCTTCTCTCTAAACATATGGGTGCAGTATGAGAAGAAGAGCAGGTTCGTACGGGTTTCCAACTGAATTTAGTGAATGAAAACTTACAGTATGTTCTGTTATATGCCCTTTTTGTTACTCTCAAAACATTTAAGAGGACAGTAATGTGATAACTGATACTTTTTCTCAACTATTCAGATTTCAGGGTAGTCATTTGGAATAACTACGGTTTCATCTAAATGCTTGAAATATTAATTCTTTTTAATACAAAATTTTATGTAAATAGTTCGATGTGGTTATGTTCTATTGTGCATTTCTTAGAATCCTTCTGACGAATAGAATGGGGTTTCTAATGAGAGACTGTGCAGCATTTTCTTTAACAGTTTTATTGCCATTCTTTGTATTTAGCAAAGTGTTTTATGCACTATTTCAGTTGCCGTATAAACTCTGCTGTTGTTAGATCTTGCGAATATTTTCTGTGGTAAGAGTAGAGATGTACATGATCTGCCACTGTACTCATGTCTTTTAATAGTTACAATTATGTTAGGTAGTTCAAGACATATGTAATTAACACTCCCAAAATGTATAAATTGATCACTATTAAGATTTTATATTAACGAACAAAATCATACACTTTATAATTTTATCAGCCCTTGTCATTACTCTGACTGTCTTATTCCGAATTACAAGAATAACAATTACTTTTTTTCTGTATGCCATGAGCATGATAAAAAAAATCAGCTCCTCAGCCAGGCCCAGGGTTCCAAAAGATATTGGCCAGCTTCTGTAACTGTCTCTGTAATGCAGTGTCATGTGGATGCAGTGCAGACAGGCATGCAATCAGCAATACTGCTCTCCCTGCCAGTTTTCTGACTTTTCTACATCTACATTTATACTCTGTAAGCCACCCAACGGTGTGTGGCTGAGGGCACTTTACGTGCCACTGTCATTACCTCCCTTTCCTATTCCAGTAGCGTATGGTTCACAGGAAGAACGACTGCCAGAAAGCCTCTGTGCGTGCTCGAATCTCTCTAATTTTACATTCGTGATCTCCTCATGAGGTATACGTTGGGGGAAGCAATATATTCGATATCTTATCCAGAAACGCACCCTCTTGAAACCTGGACAGCAAGCTACACCACGATGCAGAGCGCCTCTCTTGCAGAGCCTGCCACTTGAGTTTGCTAAACATCTCCATAATGCTATCACGCTTACCAAATAACCCTGTGACAAAATGCACTACTCTTCTTTGGATCTTCTCTATCTCCTCCTTCAATCCCACCTGGTATGGACCCCACACTGATGAGCAATACTCAAGTATAGGTCGCACGAGTGTTTTGTAAGCCACCTTCTTTGTTGATGGACTACATTTTCTAAGGACTCTCCCAATGAATATCATGCAATCGATACCACCCTTCTGGAATGTTCCATGAAGCCTGTTACATTGGTGACCATCATTAGGTTAACGCATCACTTCTTGCTGCTAGCACGTAATTTTGCTCAATGTCACCTGTAAGTGCTCCCCTTGTGCTGGTGCCTGTGCCATCCAAGTGTCAGGCGGCTGCGTTTGCTACAAACTTTGTGATGCTCCAGGGTCCGGTCCTTGTTAGCAGAACAAGCTTTGCATAGCGGCTTCCTGTGTGTCAGACAAATATTTCACAGGCCTCTCACTCAGCAGCGGTTTATAAACTTTCATTCTGGCTAAATCTGAATACTCCCCAATTAGTTATTTTACAATTCTTAGGACTTAATATTTTACTATATACGACACCTCCCATCTCCCAGGATAAATTTTGTAAGCTTGAACCTCAGAGGTTGCAAAATTTCCGTCAACTGATACCGTGTGCAAGTGAACATTGTCAGCTTTTATTGTCAACTTTGTCTTTGCACATCCTAAATGTTAAAGGTTCTTTATTGTGTGACATATTCTGTGAGAGTACGTGGTTCATTAAGAGAATTTGCATTTTCAGTTGTCACATAAGTTACAATTTCACAAAAATCCGTTATTTGAGCTCACATACCTCCAGTCTTTCTGTCTTTTTGGATGGTTATAACACTCGCATTTTGATGCCATTGTGTCAAAAATTTAATATACTTTCCACCACATGAGTTTCCAAGACTTGGACAAGTTAACATATATTTTCCCTACATTGTTTATATCAAAGGGCTTGAGTTAGCTTATCTTTTGTAAGCACACAGAATTGGCGACTCTCACATAGGCGTGTTTACGTCCGTCTTTCTGCTGTGTTGCAGTGTCTGACCACGTTCTCTCCATAACACTCTGGCAGCATGAGGGGTACGTTGTACAGCCCTCATTCATACTCTACTATCTCTTCCTCCTCTCCGCACTGTACAGTCTAGTGAGAGGGAGTATAACTTGCCATACTTCTAGGATTGCTATCTGTTACAACCGTATTTGTTACTTCAACGTTTTCCTCCTACTTCACAAACCGTCTTCCACACTTTCTACAACATTTAAATAAATACACATACAACAGGTATAAAGCAGCACTGAACTCCCATATCCCCACAAGGAATACATACTGCTTGAACAAACTTTAAATGGCTTTCTCTGCTGGTACTATATTTCATCTTGTAAGTCATCCATTTTGCGACCTGCTATCTTTAAATCGTCAAGTTGTCTAACTATATGCTATAATGGTAGTAGTATGAGGATTTGCGTCATGTTTTGCACTTTCTCATCTATCATAAAAAATGGTTCAAATGGCTCTGAATACAATGGGACTTAACATCTGAGGTCATCAGTCCCCTAGAACTTAGAACTACTTAAAACTAACTAACCTAAGGACATCACAAACATCCATGCCCGAGGCAAGATTCGAACGTGTGACCGTAGCAGTCTCGTGGCTCCAGACTGAAGCGCCTAGAACAGCTCGGCCACTCCCCTGGCCATCTATTATACAACAATCTATATCCGTGTTTAGCTTAGGAACTATGTTTGCTTTATCCATGTTGATGCGAATGACATGGTCAGCTTGCAACCTTATATGTGCACCATAACCCTTACACTTACTTAAGAAATTTAATCTACCAGTCCCTCGCACAATGATGTCGCTGAATGATGAATCATTACATAGTCTGGATACTTTTGTTTAAAATGATGAATTTAAGATTGCATTCTTGAACTGGTTGTAACGTAGGAGCTTCACATCGCTCGTGAACGTTAAGTGGTCATTAGTGGGAATTTTTGTTTACAGATCTGTTTTCTCATCGTGACGGTTTTAGAAAGTAACTTATCACTAGACAGTTGCGCATACTGTCGCTTCATTTAATCTACTATAAGGAATTCCTTCTGCCGGCCGCGGTGGCCGAGCGGTTCTAGAAGCTTCATTCCGGAACCGATCGACGGCTACGGTCGTAGGTTCGAATCCTGCCTCGGGCATGGATGTGTGTGATATCCTTAGGTTAGTTAGGTTTAAGTAGCTCTAGGTTCTAAGGGACTGGTGACCTCAGATTTTAAGTGCCATAGTGCTCAGAGCCATTTGAATTTCTTCTCTGGTGCTATATAAGAGAATAATGTCTTCACCAGATCGTACTCAGTCGGTAATGGCCATACTTGATACAGTGTATATACATAACTATCAACTTAAAGTATATTTAATACATAACTTAAGGTGTCATCTGCTAAAAATACGTCTAAATCTATTGTTCACAATAACAGGTATCCTTCACCTTAGTGAGTTCAACGGGACACATTTTGTCCTAACTTGCACTAACTGTTCCGTGATGGTTATCATAATCAAGGCCGGTTGTACCTTCCTGTTCGTTTCGCTATTCCATCTGCAATAATTTGTGCTTTCTTAATTGTCTGTTTAGCGTCTGATTAATCATTATCAATGACGCCCTGACTATCGTCAGTTACTCCTTTGACAATCGCAAGAGCTCTCTCTGTTGCTCCTCTAATACATCTATTTTTGCCTTGAAAATGCCGCATCGTCTTCGTCTAGTGTGCCAACTAGTACCTTACTAGTCTCCCCAATAAAGTTTAATATAACCCACTTAGTTCTAGGTGTCTCATGCTGGGCTAACTACTCAGTTAACCCCCTTGCCTCTGGAATTTTTGCCACATGCCATCCTGTTGTCTTTTGAACGTTCTCACACTCCTCAACGTTCACTTTTGCCTGGTGCAACCTATGGAGACAATGCGCTACTTCTCTATCAGGCAATTCTTGCGTCCACTCGAAATTTTCGTGTAGTTCCTTCAGTTGAAAATAACGTACAATTCTTGCCACTGACCGTCCAGCTTCTTACTGTGTCCTCTTCGCACGCATTCATCATACAACAATATCCAGTCACGCCTTCTAAATTCTTTTGTGTTCTGCGTCCGGTCATAATTAACCTTATTTCTCTCCTTGTTTTCCTGGGTCATCTCGTGGGCAGCTTGATGCAGCAGTTGCATCCGTTGTCGAACCTGTCACGTAATCCTCGTAATTATAAACTACGTTTGCTGGTTTTCTCAGTAACCAACCCAAAAAAAAAAAAAAAAAAAAAATCGAAAAGTGTGTACCCAGTTGTACAGTGCGGAGATGTGTGTTACACAAATGTCACGAAAGAAATCCAGTGGTCCCAATCGTCCTGATCTCGGCTAATGTAGTGCCATAACATTTCAGTTAGCGCACGATGTGAACGCTCCAGTGAACCATTTGTCTGTAGATGGTAAGCTGTCGTCTGTATTTTATCTATTCTCAATAGTTTACATAAACGCTTCATAGTATAGCTTATAAAATCACTCCCCAAGTCACTAAGTAATGCTGCAGGCATCCGAAACTTCAGAATTATGTTATCTACCTACTTACGCGCGACCGTGTCAGCGGCTTGGCGGGCAATTCGCTCGGCTATAACAAATTTCATGATTACCGGACTAGGTTAGTGGTGAGGGAACTATGATGTCAATATCGCATCTTTCAAAAATAAACACTGGGGTTGGTGTTAATTCTATTGGCTGCTTCGTCTTTATCTGCGTTGTTTAGTTTTTCTGGCAATTCTAACACTTCTTTATGAAATTCTCTATGTCTGCTTTCATCCCAGGCCAAGTACTGTTTTACCCGCTCATATGTCCTCCCCATCCCCTGAAGTCCGCCGATAGGGGATGTGTGCATTTTCCTTAGCACTGCCAGCTTTTCTTCATTACTCGCTTGTTTCCAGTGTTTCTTCCCTTACGTCAGTGGTTTGTTCTTCAGTGTTCTGTGTCGGAGCCGTTATCTCTGCTCCAGCTGACTCAGCTTGCGTCTCCACGGACGTGGCCTCGACCGGCTTATCTTTACTCTTGTCACTGTTCCTGGCTGGCTCCACAGCATCTGTTTCTGTTGTGCGTCCCCACCTAACACGCTACGGTTATAGGAAAGCGCATTCGCTACTCGATTCTGTTTACCTTCTTTGTACAGTATCTGGTAGTCATACTACTCTAGCGCTAGTCGGAGTTTTAACAATCTAGACGACGGATCAAATATACTACCCAACCACCCCAGTGGTTTATGCTCCATGATTATCTTAAATTTTCGTCCGAATAAGTATGGGCGCAAATATTTGACAGCCCATACAATTATCAGAAACTCGCGCTCTACTGTACTGAACTGTATTGTAATAATCAAGAGGTCGGTTCGTGCACAAGATCCTGCACAGGTATCACTTCCGCGTTTATGGACGGCTATAAAGGCAACGTGGATCAATATTTCTGCAGAGGGCTTCCAACGACTTGTTGAGTCCACGTTATGTCGAGTGGCTGCACTATGCTGGGAGAAAGGAGGTCGGACGCAATATTCAGAAATATCCCATGACGTTTGTCACTCAGTGTAGCCAGAGCCGCTAGGAAATAAACACCAGTCTACAGGGGATAGGCAAAATAACGTGAACACCTGTACCTACTTGGGAATGGTTTATTAACAAGGGATTGTGCCCCATGTGTCCATAATACAGCTGTGATCTTCTTGTAACACTGAGATATAACGATTAATCTCCAGTGGAATGTTATCCCACTCTTTGATCAGAACCTCTTCTAACTCTCTGCGCTCCAATACCACCCACAAGTGTTCGATAATGTTCAAGTTTGGGAACTGTGTTGGCCAGAGAAGACTGCAGTTCAGTTGCATGCTCCTCATAACACTATTTTACTGTCCTGGCTGTGTGAATGGGTGCATTATAGTCCTGAAAAATGGCATCATTGTTGGGGAACAACATCTGTGTCGTGGGGTGCACCTAATCACCTAAAATGTTCATATAATCGTTGGCTGTAACAGGGCCTTTGAGAATAATGATAGGACGAATAGAACACCATGATATGGCTGCCCACACCATCACACTTCCACCTCCATGCTTAACCGTTGGAATCAAGCAATCAGGATTGTAGGCTTCTTTAGGCGTTCTGTAGACATAAACCCATTCCGATATTGGAAACAACGGAAATGCTGACTCGTCAGACCATACGATGTGTTTCTACTGATCAGCCATCCAGGATTTATGCTCCTGACGCCATACTTTACACTTCTTTGCGTTGGTTGCCGTCACTAATGGTTTCGGTATAACAGCTCGTCCATGAATATTCGCTTCATGGAGTTCTCGGCGGACAGTGTCCATAGATATGGCGTCTCGAAGATGGCTATTGAGCTCTGCAGTCACTTTAGCCGCCGTAGTTTTGTGTTGTTTTGGCACAACTCGTGTTAGAGTACAATAATCTCTGTCGTTTAGTTGTGATTTGCGCCTACTATTGCGTCTACGCGATGATGTCTTCCCATGTTTTGTGTAGGCTGTCATGACTGTTGAAACAGTTGCCCTTGAAACACTCAATAATTTCGCTATCTTGGCTGCTGATGCCCCAGCTAATCAGGCCCCCACAATCTACCATCTTTGGAACTCTATTAGGTCTTTCATTGCACGTCGAACTCGCCCTTTGAATGCAAATACGAAGTGTGCATTATTCGTAAACAACCTGCACTAATGCCTAGCCCGTACTGAACGCACACAGTCCAATGTGACACGTGACTTACCTGTGTTGTTGACCGTCAAACAAAACCATCTAATTACTACCACTGTTCACATTATTTTGCCTATACCCTGTAGTCCCCTCGCACACTTTCAGCCGCAAAGACGACTACCAGTATTGTGATTAGCCAGCAGCTACGAGGAAAACTGTCCATAGTCGGGAACTTCTTTCTCATCGCCAGCGGAGCCTCTTAAAATGCGTTACCTGACCATGACCCTCCGTGAGCTGGCCAGGCTAGTCGAAGAAATCTCTGAACAACGATAGGTGAGCGTAATAATTATTGATATGCGCACTCGCATGGATCATTATCCGTCGTGTTATATTGTTGCTTATATTACATACTGATAGTATCAATATCGTATTAGAGTAATTTGGAACCTTTCTATCAATGAGCATGAAAAATTTCGCTTTAAAAATCATTTTATCTGCAATGGGAAATAAACCGACGTTATCCGTCGTCGCTCGGTATCACATGGAAGATGTGATGAGCAGAATTTTTTTGTGCTGATGCCAGCTACACATTACCAAAATGAAATAGCAAATATCTCCCAAAGCACCGTAGAAAATGTGTCTGACGACTATTAGAAGGGACATATAGTACCCATTAATGCTAATAAAGATGTTTAGGTAGCTGTCTGCTATAGACATTGTTATGTCGTATTAACGAACTCAGCTATTTCACAAAACAGGGAAACATAGTACCACAGAGAAATGTAGCTTGGCAACACCTACACTTTCACATAAATAGCCCAACTCTAAATACGACCTAATCCTTAGTATGTAATTAGCTTCTTCTGCAAATTGTATGAGCTCTAAAATATTGAGGTACCGAAAAACTTGAGAAGTTCATTGATATGTCATAGATATTATGTAAATTGAAGGTGGATGGGGAAGAAAGGAAAGAAAAGGAGAGGATCCACTGATGTCACCTGCATCAGGACTTCATGCAGAACCAGTAGCAACGAGTAAAGACATGTGCCAGATCAGGATTTGAACCTGTGCTCTCTTGCTTATTAGGTAGTTGTATTAACCACTGCACCAACCAGACACACTGTTTACCACAATTGCACGGTCTCTCTCGCCATGCCTCCCAGCTGACCAAAACCCCCGCCCATGTCTGAAAGAACAGACACCATGCGGAAATGCCACTATGATACATATAATGTAAACTGAAGGTAGAGGGAGAGGAAAGGAAAGGGAAGGAACTATTGATGTCAGCTGCATCGGGAGTTCATGCAGAATCAGCAGCGACAAGTGAAAATGTGTGCCACACCGAGATTCGATCAGGTTCAAAAAATGGTTCAAATGGCTCTGAGCACTATGGGACTTAACATCTATGGTCATCAGTCCCCTAGAACTTAGAACTACTTAAACCTAACTAACCTAAGGACAGCACACAACACCCAGTCATCACGAGGCAGAGAAAATCCCTGACCCCGCCGGGAATCGAACCCGGGAACCCGGGGATTCGATCAGGGATCTACTGTTTACTAGGAAGTTGCATTAACCACTGCACCACCTGTACACAGTGTTTCTGGCAACTGGGCGAACCATCTTGTGCCCCTCCCCCTCCTCTGTGGCTGACCCACACTCCCACCAGAACCAGCCTATCAGCAGTCACTGTTCGTGGCCTCCACACTCTCTATCTCTACTTTGAGATTTCTGCAGGACAAATGTACTTGTGCATCCACACTGAAGACGTGGATTCATTGTCCATTGAGGTAAATAAGTTAAACGAATGTAGGGTGTCTGTTCTTTTGACATCTGTATAATTGATTCACCTTCATGAGCAACCAGTTCACCACATTCAGGGCAGATGCACAATTATGTTCAAGTTTCTGCAGGAATCTCAAGGTAATGAGCATGGAGGAAATGATGGGGACTGTGGATAGGTGGCACTAGATGGGTGTGTTGGTTGGCTATGAGATATTGTGAGATAGTCATGCAACTGCAATAAACACTGTGATAAACACTTTGTCCAGGTGTTCAGCAGCAACCAACAGTAGACGTCTCCTCCAAATGATGAGGACTAGCCTTGTGGAGCACTGGTTTAGATCCCTCGACATTGTACAGCATGGGCAGTACGTAAATGTTTACCACGCCTCATGCATCCCCCATGTGGCACAAGTGTTCCTGGTCCCGATTACCCACACACGTCATAAGTTGATGGCGATGGGATCCTTTGCCTGTATCAGGATGTTATTTAAAGTTCAGTATTCCTCCTTGACCTCCCACAGGAGCATGGTGGAGTGGACTTATTCCATGTGTCAGACAGAGTTATGGCACTTTTTGTTAACTCCCGACTGAAAGTCTGGCATCGCTGCCTGACGAGCCGGACGTTACTAATTTTGCATGTATGCACACAGGTCTCCATGTCAGCCCCAGTCATGTTATCAGACATTCCACCCCCCTTTTATCACTTTCGGCACTTCTTTCTTGAATTAAGTAACATCCTGCACTCCTTACCCCTTTGCATATACCCTGGACAAAGATTGTAGACGACACATTACAAATGTGTCGAACCCCCAGCTCCATTAAACACGTTTCCTCAGGTCATATGGCGTCATGTGTGGAAAGCGTAACATGCCGGTTATCTTGACATCAGCGTCTTGTCCACCTGGTATATCACCGTCAATGGCAAACAGGTCAACCAGTTTCATTTGCACCACATCCGCCTCACTGCACACCCACCTGCGTTCACTGTGGTGTGGAGGACATAGACGCTCATCAGTTCTCATGTGGTTCATTGTCTGATGACTGGAGTCACGTGCAGCATATCTTAGCTTTCCTTACCCAACAGACATCTGCTCAGATCATTTTCCTGATGCTTTTATTCATGGATGTGATGAACTATCCTGCACCAAAAGCTATTGCTGTGAATTGGATACGCTGCCATACGGTCCGCTACTTTTTTGGTCCTGACGAGAATTCAGAACAAGGTTATTGAATGTACCTTAACGATCGACGCTATACACTTGTTCACAACCCCAGATACAAGCAGTTCTTTTCCAGTTTTCTACGGAGCGCCTTTCATGACCCGCCTTCCAGCTGAAACGTCCAAGCCATGAGATTCTGATACCTTTTTCCCGAAATGATGTTCTGAAACCACTACAAACAGAATCTCCATTAGATTTTCTAGAAGACACATTTGGACGTTCTGCCAATCAGAAGGCGTTAGTGACTCCTGGAATTCTGGTACATAGACTAATTTAATTTAAAAATTTACAAATTAAAAAAATAAGTAAAAGAAAATAAAAATATATATACAGGGTGTTCCATTGATCGCGATCGGTCCAAATATCTCACGAAATAAGCGTCAAACGAAAAAACTGCAAAGAACGAAGCTTGTCTAGCTTGAAGGGAGAAACCAGATGGTACTATGGTTGGCCCGCTAGTTGGCGCTGTCATAGGTCAAACGGATATCAACTGCGTTTGTTTAAATAGGAAGCCCCATTTTTTTATCACATATTCGTGTAGTATGTAAAGAAATATGAGTGTTTTAGTTCGACCACATTTTTCACTTTGTGATAGATGGTGCTGTAATAGTCACAAACATATAGCTCACAATTTTAGACGAACAGTTGATAACAGGTAGGTTCTTTAAATTAAAATACAGAACGTAGGTACGTTTGAACATTTTATCTCAGTTGTTCCAATGTGTTACATATACCTTTGTGAACTTATCATTACTGAGAATGCATGCTCTTACAGCGTGATTACCTGTAAATACCACATCAGTGCAATAAATGCTCAAAATGATGTTCATCAACCTCAATGCATTTGGCAATACGTGTAACGACATTCAACTCAACAGCGAGTAGTTCGCCTTCCGTAATTTTCGCACATGCATTGACAATGCGCTGGCGCATGTTGTCAAGCGTTGTCGGTGGATCTTAATAGCAAATATCCTTCAACTTTTCCCACAGAAGGAAATCCTGGGACGTCAGATCCAGTGAAGGCGCGGGCCATGGTATGGTGCTTCGACGACCGATTCACCTGTCATGAAATATGCTATTCAATACCGCTTCAACCACACGTGAGCTATGTGCCGGACATCCATCATGTTGGAAGTACATCGTCATTGTGTCGTGCAGTGAAACATCTTGTAGTAACATCAGTAGAACATTATGTAGGAAATCAGCATACATTGCACCATTTAGATTGCCATCGATAAAATAGGGGCCAATTATCCTTCCTCCCATAATGCCGCACCACACAGTAACCCGCCAAGGTCACTAATGTTCCACTTGTCGCAGCCATCGTGTATTTTCCGTTTCCCAATAGTGTACATTATGCCGATTTACGTTACCGCTGTTGGTGAATGACGCTTCGTCGCTAAATAGAACGCGTGCAAAAAATCTGTCATCGTCCCGTAATTTCTCTTGTGCCCAGTGGCAGAACTGTACACGACGTTCAAAGTCGTCACCATGCAATTCCTGGTGCATAGAAATATGGTACGGGTGCAATCGATGTTGATGTAGCATTCTCAACGCCGACGTTTTTGAGATTCCCGATTCTGGCGCAATTTGTCTGCTGCTGCGGATTAGCAAAATCACTCTGAGCACTATGGGACTTAACTTCTGAGGTCATCAGTTTCCTGAACTTAGAACTACTTAAACCTAACTAACCTAAGGACACCACACACATCCATGACTGAAGCAGGATTCGACTTGCAACCGTATCGGTTGCGCGGTTCCAGACTATAGCGCCTAGAACCACTCGGCCACTCTGTCCGGCGTGGATTAGCCACAACAGCAGCTAAAACGCCTACTTGGGCATCATCATTTATTGCAGGCCGTGATTGACGTTTCACATGTGGCTGAACACTTCCTGTTTCCTTAAATAACGTAACTATCCGGCGAACGATCCGGACACTTGGATGAAGACGTCCAGGATACTGAGCAGTATACATAGCACACGCCCTTTGGGCATTTTGTTCACAATAGCCAGACATCAACACGATATCAACCTTTTCCGCAGTTGGTAAACGGTCCATTTCAACGAGGGTAATGTATAACGAAGCAAATACCGTCCACACTGGCGGAATGTTATGTGATACCACGTACTTATACGTTTGTGAGTATTACAGTGCCATCTATCACAAAGCAAAATAAGTGGTCCAACTAAAATATTCATAATTCCTTATGTACTACACGAATATGTAATAAAAATGGGGGTTCCTATTTTAAAAAAAACGAAGTTCATATCCGTTTGACCTAGGGCAGCGCAATCTAGCGGGCCAACCATAGCGCAATCCGGTTTCCCCCTACAAACTAGACGAGTTTCGTTCTTTGCAGTTTTTCGTTTGATACTTATTTCGTGAGATATTTGGCCCAGTCACTATCAATGGACCACCCTGTATATAAACGCAAAGAAAACCAAAATTAAGGTAAAAAAGCAATAAAATAAACTAAACAAAAACAAGCTCATACACAACTACTTTCATTTTCATCATTACTCTCTATGTTCTTCTCCCTTACTTTCTTCTTTTCCTACACTTTCCTACACCCTTGTAGTAATAGGTTAGTTGTTTTGGGATAGGCCTAGATAGGCGCCAACGCCTGAAGAGTTGCATTTTCTTTTTGTTAGGACACAAGTGGCGATGGGAAGCAAATATTTTTTGTAGTTTTCCCTTTATTGTCCAGGGGCGAAAAAGAAAACAAAAAAAGAAGGTGGCCCAGTTGTTACCACAACTGCCTAGTAAGCAGGAGGTCCCTTGTCGAATCCGAGTCTGGCACACACTTTCGCTCATTGCCACTGATTCCACATAAAGTCCCAATTCAGCTGACATCAATAGTTCCTACATCTACATCTACATGATTACTCTGCAATTCACATTCAAGTGCTTGGCAGAGGGTTCATCGAACCACAATCATACTACCTCTCTACCATTCCACTCCCGAACAGCGCGCTGGAAAAACGAACACCTAAACCTTTCTGTTCGAGCTCTGATTTCTCGTATTTTACTTTGATGAACAATCCTACCTATGTAGGTTGGGCTCAACAAAATATTTTCGCATTCGTAAGAGAAAGTTGGTGACTGAAATTTCGTAAATAGATCTCGCCGCGGCGAAAAACGTCTTTGCTTTAATGACTTCCATCCCAACTCGCGTATCATATCTGCCACACTCTCTCCCCTATTACGTGATAATACAAAACGAGCTGCCCTTTTTTGCACCCTTTCGATGTCCTCCGTCAATCCCACCTGGTAAGGATCCCACACCGCGCAGCAATATTCTAACAGAGGACGAACGAGTGTAGTGTAAGCTGTCTCTTTAGTGGACTTGTTGCATCTTCTAAGTGTCCTGCCAATGAAACGCAACCTTTGGCTCGCCTTCCCCACAATATTATCTATGTGGTCTTTCCAAATGAAGTTGTTCGTAATTTTAACACCCAGGTACTTGGTTGAATTGACAGCCTTGAGAATTTTACTATTTATCGAGTAATCGAATTCAAACGGATTTCTTTTGGAACTCATGTGGATCACCTCACACTTTTCGTTATTTAGCGTCAACTGCCACCTGCCACACCATACAGCAATCTTTTCTAAATCACTTTGCAACTGATACTGGTCATCGGATGACCTTGCTAGACGGTAAATTACAGCATCATCTGCGAACAACCTAAGAGAACAGCTCAGATTGTCACACAGGTCATTTATATAGATCAGGAACAGCAGAGGTCCCAGGCCGCTTCCCTGGGGAACACCTGATATCACCTCAGTTTTACTCGATGATTTGCCGTCTATTACTACGAACTGCGACCTTCCAGACAGGAAATCACGAATCCAGTCGCACAACTGAGACGATACCCCATAGGCCCGCAGCTTGATTAGAAGTCGCTTGTGAGGAACGGTGTCAAAAGCTTTCCGGAAATCTAGAAATACGGAATCAACTTGAGATCCCCTGTCGATAGCAGCCATTACTTCGTGCGAATAAAGAGCCAGCTGCATTGCACAATAACGATGCTTTCTGAAGCCATGCTGATTATGTATCAATAGATCGTTCCCTTTGAGGTGATTCATAATGTTTGAATACAGTATATGCTCCAATACCCTACTGCAAACCGACGTCAATGATATAGGTCTGTAGTTCGATGGATTACTCCTACTACCCTTCTTAAAAACTGGTGTGACCTGCGCAATTTTCCAATCTGTAGGTACAGATCTATCGGTGAGCGAGCAGTTGTATATGATTGATAAGTCGGGAGCTATTGTATCAGCGTAATCTGAAAGGAACCTAATCGGTATACAATCTTGCCCGTATCAAGCGATTTGAGTTTTTCTTTTCTTTATTTCTACCCCCTCCACCTTCAGTTTATGTAATATTTGTCACAGCTGCCGATTCCACTTAGTGTCTGTCATCTTGGTCATTTCTGAAAGAACAGTCACCATGCGTTCATATAACTGACTCATATCCATCGCCTTCAGTGCAGATGCACAATTACGCTAAACCTTCTGCAGATATCTCAAAATAGCGAGCATGGAGGACATGGACAGGGACTGCATATAGGTGGCACTTGGTGGGAGTGTGGTTAGGCCAGAAGGTGTGCCGAGATAGTCTGTGCAGCTGTGATAAACACTGTGTGCGTAGGGTGCAGTTGTTAATGCAACTGCCTAGTAAGCAGGACATTCCATGTTGAATTTTTCAGCACATATTTTCGCTCATAAATTCCCAATGCAGCTGACATCGATAGTTCCTCCTTTTCCTTTTTGTTCTCCTCCCTTTACTTTCAATTTACATAATGTGTTTTACAGCTGCAGATCTCGCGTGGTGTCTGTCGTTTTCAATGTGTCCGAAAGAATGGACACTATGCATTCATATAACTGATTCACTTGATGGGTAATGAGTCTTCTACCTTCAGTGTGGATGCACAATTACGTTCAACCTTCTGCAGAAATCTAAGAGTAGCGAGCATGCATGACATGGAGGGGGACTGCATGGCAGTGTGGGTCAGCCGGTATGTGTGCTGAGACAGCCACGCAATCACGATGAACAATGCGTCTGGGTGGCGCAATTTCTAAAGCAAGTGCCTAGTAAGCAATAGAGTCTTGGTTTGGCACACATTTTCTTTCATCACTGCTGATTCCGCATAAAGCCCTAATGAAGTTGACAATAATAGTTCCCTTTCCTTTCTTTTTACATAATGTGTATCACAGCTATGAATTCTGTGTGGTGTCTGTTCTTTCAGACATGTCCTAAGGAACAGACACCACTAATTCATATTAATGTCGTACATATCCGTAACGATAAATTGTCACACTAAATGACAGATTGTGTACCGATAATTCTAATTTTCGGTTGCGGGATAAAATTTGCGCCGTATCATTACTGGATGGTGAACTGCGTCTTGTTCCATGAGTTACGGCTACAGTGCTATATGTGACATTTGATTCATATTCATGTGGGTCAATTGTGCAAGAACTCAAGTTGACTGGCCATGGAAGCAAGCTGTATAGACAAAACAGCTGCTTCAGGAAGATGGCTACAATTACTATGTTACCGATACATCAAAAGAGAGATGGGTCTGCACTAATAAAACAATTAGTTGCTCCATGTGCGGAAGATGTGCTGAATCCGCAACCCTCTTTCTTTTTTAATGTTGATCGCTCAAGTTGGCATTGAGCACTTTATTGCGTCCACTACCGGTTTCGTATTTTGCATCAGGCCGTTTTTAAGTTCTTCGGAAAAATTTTGTGCAGTGCGGCAACGTGGACGCAATAGTTTCCAACAGCAACTGGAGTGGTTTTCTTTAAATGAATAAGAAAACTGTATTTTTTTTCGAGTCCAACGATCACGCAAAATGTTTTTACTTCTCTGATCCTTTACTACCGCAGACTGCTGTCAACTGTTTCAAAATTCCAACCAACATTCACCACTCCAGTGGTAGGCCTAAGGTACTCGTGCTGGGACAGGTGCTTAATGTAGAATGATGTTTATGGAAATAACTATGTACGCAATGGCTTTGTTTGTCACTGCTTGGGGAGTTTTCTTTTCGTGCAGAAGATTTAAAATCGCTCTCCAATATTTCTTGGGTCAGCCAAGGGACCAAAAGCCTCAAGAAGACACACATCCAAATGAAGAAAAAAAAAGGGAATGAGTTTTTCTTTTACTACTATGCTATGCAAGGTACGTAGGTCTATAAAAAAACCGCACAATTCACACAGTCCTGTCAGTAAAGCATTCTCTGCTGCACTTCTCACCCACATTCAAGTACTCTTCCTATTTGTAATAGGGCCAGGTAAGTTCACCTAGTTGCAGAGGCGTGAAGGATATGTATTTATGGGATTTCTGTTTACTGCAGATGTTTATGTGTAGTCTCATCATGTATTCATCATGATCTTGGAAACTGTTGATGACACTAACATTCATGAGTCAAAGTTGGAATCCGTGAAATCATACAAATAGTTGGGTGTAACTCTTTGTAGGTACATGAAATTAAACGATCACATAAGCTCAGTCAGGGGTAAAGCAGGTGGCAGACTTTTGGTTATTGGTAGAATACTAGGGAAATGCAGTAAGTCTATAAAGGAAACACTAATAGCTTATAAAGTACTCGTGCAACCCATCATAGAATATTACTCATGTGTATGGAACCTGTATACCAAACAGGACTAACAGGCGGTAACGAACGTATACAGATGATGGCAGCAGGAATGGTCACAGATTTGTTTTATCTCTGGATGAATGTCACAGAGATGTTGAAAGAACTGAACTGGCAGATCCTTGAGGATAGACATCAAGTAGCCCACAGAAGTCTGCTTACAAAGTTTTGAGAAGAGACTTTAAATGAGGGCCTGAAGAATATACTACAATCCATTGCTTATCACTCGTATAGTGCTTGTGAGGACAAACTTATCGATTAAGTACGGCACACACAGTGGAATTTCAAGAGTCATTCTTCCCACATTACATGTGTCAGTGGAACAGTTGAAAGCCCTAGTAACTGGCATTGGTATGATGGGACATACCCTCTGCCATGCAGTTAGCAGTGATTTACAGAGCATGAATATAGATTTTAGTACCATGCAATTCCCCTGCCCATATATAGGTGTAAATTTTAATCCAAATACAGATGCCACACTAGGCTCACAGCCAGTTAGATGCAGTGCATCAAAAGCAGAAGAGAACACTGTGCAGATGTTTTTACACTTACTTGTTTAATTGCTTAGTAATATAAACAATTATTTTCATTACTGTCTCTAACATGGAGCTTATTACTCTTTGATCATGTCAATAGCCACTTCTTGTCATAACAGTACTGCTTCCGACACATTAGTATCCTGCTGCCAGTATTATTTAAAGTTATGATTTTCTTTACCTACCTTGAAAAGTATTAATTTATTATTGGTATCCAATATCTGTTATGATATTTCGACCCTTATTTACTCTCTAAGTAGTGTGTGAGCTTTACAGAGGTAGCCAATGGAGTTTGAGCAAATATGGATCATCCAGATCAATATATGAGGTATTGTATGATCATGAGAATCTACCTTCAGTGAGGGGATAAATGGCATATGAAGTTTTCTCTCACCACATACTACCACCACTCATCCTGTCCCAGCTGGTCACTGCGGCCGAGCGGTTCTAAGCACTTCCGTCCGGAACCGTGCTGCTGCTAAGGTCACAGGTTCGAATCCTGCCTCGGTCATGGATATGCGTGATGTCCTTATGTTAGTTAGGTTTAAGTAGTTCTAAGATTAGGGGACTGATGGCCTCATATGTTAAGTCCCATAGTGCTCAGAACCATTTGAACTATTTTTGAACCATCCAGTCCCACACACTTACAAACAAACACACATATTCATTTATGTTTAAGAAATACACTTTTACGTGATAACTCCCTGGCAGACACCATCTCTAATATGCACCACCATACCATCCAGAATTGTAACTCTCCATTTTAGGAATCTGATATGTGTCATTTACTTCAAAACGTTGCTAAAATCATCTTCAAGAGTGTTTCAGCTAACATTGAGAAGCTAATTTAGCATCCCACTGTCATTGAGTTCTTTAGAAAAGGAGTCAGTTTAGTTGTAGAAGCGTGGAGAAAGGGAACAACTATAGCTTACATGAAGGATTTCTCAGTGTGAGATACTGACATAGATGTTTCCCCCTAAGTTTAGCAACAGTTACGTGTTCTGCCACGTTTTAACCACTGGTTGTGGGGAAATGAATGCTAGAAATGCGATTTTATGCCACTCAAAGCTGATGGAAAACCAGATGCTGTCTAATTTGTGTCTTCATAATTGATTTTATAGGGCTAATGGTAATGATAAAGTCTACTTTCAACACTAATAGTAGTGGGAATGAGAGAATTCTAACCAATTTTAGCTATAAGTAGCCTGTAATAAAACCCCATTCTTATCTACTATTGAACAAGTACACTTCTGACCTAGTGTAGCTGCTGCTCAAGCAAGTAATGCTAAGTGTTGATGACACTGCCCAAGGAAATATTCAGAATCTCTGTCAGTTTGTTTAGTGATCAACAGTTTTAACTTATTGATTTTTGATGAGACAGATTGATTAAACCCTGTAAATGGAGTTTTCACTGCAGTTGTGTTACATTCATGCTGCTATACGTTCCTTAAGTAGTCCTTTCTAAATAAACTATTGCTGTGACACAGTTATGTGCCTTTTACATATGGGTGTGACATTGTTCTTTTATTGGTGTAGACTTCAACACTTCACTGTATGATTTATGACATCTGAATATCTTCCTAACAATAAATGTCCTTTATCCAGCCTAGGGCAGATTATGAAAGAAATGAATGAGTATATGCATCAGTTCAAAGTTTAATTGAACTAATTTTATGTTCACGTCCCCCACTGATGTGTAATGCGAGGAAATTTAGGATGTTATTGGCATATTCAGCGAAAATTAGTTTTAGAATTTACTGAAACAGATTTATTATAGACAGATAATTGGTCACATTTTCATGCATCTACTACTTGACATGATTTTTTTTCTGCAGGGAAACAAAAGTATCACCACTAAAACAACCTTTTTTCCCATTTCATCTATCCATTGTCAGCCTCATCTGGATACAGTGTACACTGTGCATTAATCTGGTAGAGGTTTCATTATAATTTTCTTAGTAACTTTTCTAATGAAGGATGTTAAAGTAAATAAAAACTGCTTTACATCTTATAATATGAACATGACTAATTTGAGAGTGTAGAAATTTGCTGCAGATTCTTCAAAACTTTCACAAGTACATAGGTTTTCATCATTTCTTTTAACTGTGACTGACCTTAGAAAACCAACTTTATGTGTCAACTTAAAGTAAGTTATTTCGTTTTTATTGGTACTCCAAATCGAGAGTCATTTTTATGAAGTGTTCAGTTGATGTGTGTCCTATGATGGAAGTTACTTTTACAGTAGTGGATTTCGTTAGGCACCCATTTTGGAAGTGAATTGACATTACTGACATGTACTGATCAGTCAGAACATTATGATCACGTACCTAAAAGCTGGTATGTCCACCTTTGCCGCTCATGACAACAATGATGCATCATGGTATGGAATCAACGAGGCCTTGCTAGATCGTTGGAGGGAGCTGACACCATGTCTGCACACACAAGTCACCTGATTCCCATAAATTACTGGGAGGGGGTGGGGCGATGTCCTCCGACACCACGTTCAATCCTATCCTGGATGTGTTTGTTCGGGCTCAGAGCTGGAAAGTTGGGGGGCCAGCATGCTAACTGGAAATCGCTACTGTGTTCCTCAGACAACTCTGTCACACTCCTAGCATTGTGACATGGCACATTATCTTGCTGGAAGATGCCACTGCCGTCAGGAAACATGATCCTCATCAAGCAGTGTGCATGGTCTGCAACCAGTGTACGTTAATCCTTGGCCATCATTTTGCCTTGCACCAGCTCAACTGGACCCATGGATGCCCATGTGAATGTTCCCCGGAGCATAATGAAGCCATCACTACCCAGTCTTGATCCTGCAATACAGCTGTCAAGAAGCTGTTGCCCTGGAAGATGACTGATTTGCACCCTCTCATTGGCATGGTGAAGAAGGTATCACGATTCATCAGCATCAGACCTTGTGGCACTCTGCCACCGCCCCACCATCCGGTACCAGTGATCACATATCTATTTCAGTTTCAGTTGTCGACATCATGATGTTAACATTGGCACATGTATACGTCGTTGGCTGCAGACTCCTATCATTAGGAATGCCCAGTCCACTGTGTGTTCAGACACGCTTGTATTCTGCCCAGTATTAAAGTCTGATGTTAGTTCCGCCACAGTCCACCATGTGTCCCATTTAACCAGCATGCCCACTCTATGATGTATGACACCTGTAAAGAGGGGTGGTCGCCCAACTGCACAGCGTCTGGACGTGAATTTACCTTGGTTTTGCCACATGTTAAAGACACTCACCACAGCACTTCTCAAACACCTGGCAAGTTATACAGTTTCTGAAATGCTCATGCTGAGCTTCAAGGCTATCACAATCTGCCCTTGGTCAAACTCAGAGAAGTGATGTGCCTTATTGATTCTGCACATAGTCAGCACACTCATTGATACTACAAGCACTGTGTGTGTGTCTGACTACTAGTCATTCCTCGCAGGTCTCTCTGCTGTCGCCTGTGGTTCATTTGGTCATTGGTCATAATGTTCTGGCTAATCAGTGTTTCGGAATTATGTAAACGTTACTCTGGTGCACTATCTGCACTCAATACTTGATTTTAAAAAATTAGGTTTAATAGCTGAAGCAGTTTAATGAAAGTATTTTATGACTAGACTTTCCCCTGTGGCCTTGACCCTGTATGCAATCTACACATATATTGCATACATTTCCTCCACCTCCCTTCCCATCCCTAACTCTTCCTCCTCCTTTCTTTCTGGCCATCTCATTCTCACTTCCTGCTACCTCTGTCCTTACCTATCCTCTCCTGCTATCTCTCCCTGTCCATCTCCTCCTCTATTCATTTCGACATTCCCCTGACTGTGCCCATCCGCATGTATGGCTCCTGTATAACAGGTCAAAAAAGCAGGCCGATACTACTCCCACAACGCATGTATCATGTGTGAGTGAGGCAGCCTACATATCTGAGGCTTGGGAAAACTTTTCTTGCCTCTTACTTATAGCCTGCCATGAAAATTATGTTGATAACACAGGCCAAAATTACCCCTACACAACATGCCTGTCTTGCAGGGCAGCCTGTATGGCACAGTCTAAAAAATATTAGTTTAGACTGAAAAACATTCCTGGAGAATCGCTGTTATTCATCTTCTGGTCTGGTTGGACCAGATCTGTAGCATTATCAGTCTCTTGAGCGAGCTGACAAGTATCGTCAAAGGTGTTACATAAGGAGGAAGCTTGAGGGAGAACCACAGTAGAAGTATCATTTATCTCCTAACTCATGTGGAATTTTTCAAATTTTCCCTTATTTTCATGGTATTGGAAATCAGATTATTTGATGGTAATAATAGCAGCTTATGCACCACTCCCTCTCCTCCCCAATAAAAAAAGATGAAAACATTTTCTTTTCTTACAGCACTGTGATACATTCTTGAGTAACACATAATTTAATAACATCTGAAAACTCTATGTTTTGTTAAATTATAAATCTTGTCAGGCCAAATTTCCAAAACATACCCACCATACATTATGGCATAGACCTACACACAAAACCTGTGATTTTCAGTGCCTATCAGGCTACTCTGGACACTGCAATATTTCTCATGATGGCACGTTTGGAGCTCTGTTGTGGTTCTGGGATGAACCTTGGATACCCCTCAAACAAGTAGATCAAGAACTGAGAGAAAAATTTAGGAATACCATTAATGTACAAAAGTTTTTATGTGAAATTTTCATGTTGTGTGAATACTGTAAATCGAACTCAAAACTGGAAAGGGAAGTAGTATATTCATGAGCAAGCAAATTGAACGGATATTAGTAAGAGATATTACTTTTTCTGCTAGAATTTAACACAAAGATAAAGTGAGACTAACTTTTAATTAATGCTCCAGGGTGGAAATCTTTCTACTACAGCTGCTTTCTACTGCAGCTGCAAATTCACAGAATCATACTTATTTCATCTTATTAACTGACAGGGAGTTTCTCTTTGACATTGCTGTAATAACATTAAAATTAATGAAATATGAGCAGTAAGAACATCATGTAAAAAATATGATGTAGCTGCACATTCATATCACAACATCTGAGCATATTATGGGTAGTACATACCAGTATGTGTTAGCTCAGTGAATATTGTGTTGTACATTGATGTGACTAAAGTGATGGGATAGCGATATGGAAATATAAAGATGGCAGTATAATCATGTACACAGGGTATAAAAGGTGGAGCTGTCATATGTACTCAGGTAAGTCAAATGAAAAGGTTTCTGACATGATTGTGGCTGAATGACTGGACTTAACAGACTGAACATAGAACAGTAGTTGGAGCTGGACTCATAGGATATTCCATTTCAGAAATCATTATGGACTTCAATATTCCGAGATTCACAGTGTCAAGCGTTTGGTGACAATACCTAATATCAGGCATCACCTTTCATGACAGACAATGCAATTTCAAATGGCCTTCACTTAATGACCGAGAGCAGTGGCATTGGGGTAGAGTGCTAGTGGTAATCAGGCAAGCAACACTGCATAAAAAAACCGCAGAAATCAATGTGGAACATATGACGACTGTATCTGTTAGGACAGTGTGGTGAAATTTGCTATTATTGGGCTGTGGGAGAGATGACCCATGGGAATGCCTTTCGTGACAGCACTAAATCACCTGCAGTGCCTATTCTGGGCTTGTAATCACATCGTTTGGACACTAGATGGCTGGAAAACCAAGGCCTGGTCAGATGAGTCCCAATTTCAGTTTGTAAGAGCTGAAGTAGGGATCGAGTGTGTCACAACCCCTTAAAGCCATGGACTAATGTTGTCAACAAGGCATTGTGCAAGCTGTTGGTGGCTCCATAATGGTGTGGGCTTGGCTTACGCAGAACGAACTGGGTCCTCTGGTACAACTGAACGAATTATTGAATGTAAATGGTTTTGTTTGGCTATTTGGAGACCATTTGCAGCCATTCATGGAGTTCATGTTCCCAAACAATGATAAAATTTTTATGGATGAAAATGCACCATGTCACTGGGCCCCAGTTGTTTGTGATTCATTTGAAGAACATTCTGGATGATTTGACCAAATGATTTGGCCACCCAGACTGCCTGACATGAATTCTGTCAAACATTTATGGGACGCAATTGAGAGGTCAGTTGATGTACAAAAATCCTGCACCAGCAACTCTTTCACAATTAAGAATGTGTATAGAGGCAGGATGGCTCAGTATTTCTGCATGTGACTTCCAATGACTTGTTGAATACCTATCCCCAGTGCTGGCAATTTTCTGGAGAGAAGATCATGTTCTTGTCATGAAACACCTATTGAAAAAATTAGAGAATAAGCCCTGTGACAGACCACAGAACAACTTTACTGCCACAGTAAAGATCATGAAGAGAAGAAAAAAGAAATTAGCACTCATATTTAAGTAAACAGACAGTCATTTCTCCCTTGTTCGATTCATGAGTGGGATACGAAAGGGAATTATTAGTTGTGGTACAAGGTACCTTCCACCATAGTGGATTATGAAATAAAACAAGTTGCAGAAGTATAGAAATTAAAGGCAGGTCACTATGACCTGATGATGAGGATCTCCTACAGGTGAATTCCTCTGATGTTGGGGCCTGGGTGAACTGCCTTCCTTTTTTAACATTCAGCACTCAAATCTGTCTCTCTTCCTGGGATTTGCTGTAACATACGGTTTTATTTCGGTTTTGAATGCCAGAAGAATAAATAATTTATACGGACAACTTATACACTAGAGTAAAATGTTAGAGAAGAATGAGACAAAATATATTTGGAAATTGTGTTTGTGTTTAATTTCATGATTCATAAAACTGTGTTATTTCAGAAACTAATTTCTTTATTAACTCTATATTTTGTTGAAGATAAATGCACAAACACCTAAATGTCGGATGTTAATGTCTCTTTTAACTCACTTAAATGTATCAAAGACAACAACTTCAACAACCTTAGGATCCAACAAATATGTTCAAAGTGCAAGTTAATACTTATTCCATCTAATATTAGGTGATACCCAAAAAAAAACTGGAATTATTTTTTAGAAGCTACATATTTTCAAATTGTGTACAAAATAACCTGATCCCCTTCAAAATACTTTCCATTACAACTAATACATTTGTCTCACTCACGATTCCACTGTTGGAAACATTTTCCGTAGTCATCTTTAGAAATGGCTTACAGCTCCTACCTCCTTTTTTGACTTTTTTAATGTTGCCAGATCGGTGCCCTTTCATGCACCTTTTCATGCATGGAAATAAGAAAAAGTCAAACAGAGCCAAATCAGGTGAGGAAGGTGCATGCCATTTTTACCCAAAAACTGTCTAACACAGATGGCTGTGTGTGCAGGTGCATTTTTGTGTTGGAAGAACCATTTCCTGTCTTCCACAAATCAAGCCTTTTTTGACAAATACTGTTGTGTTTAAAACTTCCAAGTAAAGGCGTAATTGATGGTCTGACCCGATGGCGCAAACTATCATTGATTTGGGCAGTTGATTGATGTCCAGAAAAAGGTTTAACATCAATCGACATGTCACCATTTTTAAATTGAGCGAACTTCCCATACGATGAGTTTTTTCCATAACATCAACTTAGTAAGCTGTTTTCAACATTAAAACAGTTTCAGCAACATATTTGACATGTAGAAAATAAAATTTCACCTCTATATGTCGTTCACTTAAACTTGCCATTATAAAAAATGAAACAAGAACAAAACAGTACTAGCAAAAACAATCACTGCAAATGAACAGAACAAGCCAAACGACAACAACGCCTAGTAGCAGAAATACATACTACACAAGGTCCTCCCACAGCAACGTTGTTCTGGTATTTAAGGGACCCCCTCGTATATCCATCAGTGTGAGCACACATTTGCATGACATGATGTGAAACTCCAACTGTGCAAGAATGATAGTTGTAGTACTGTAACACAGAATTTTCTCTAGTCAAATGTCCACTACCAAATCCTAATTCTTGCCAAAATTCATAAAGGAAAGCTACTTGATTACTTTTTCTCCTTGAACTGTCTTAAAATTTCATAAATGATTAGAAATATAGGTTTTCTGTTGTGTAGCCCTTACTGTCTGATGCCAGAAATTCCTATACCCTTTCCTAGAATGTGATTAATCTCTTACCAACACATGAACAAATCTTGAGCAGTTTAACAGAGAACCAACTCATGGTGATAACATATTAGACCTTCTGGTGAAAAACAGACCCGAACTATTCGAAACAGTTAACGCAGAACAGGGAATCAGTGATCATAAAGCAGTTACTGCATCGATGATTTAAGGCATAAATAGAAATATTAAAAAAGGTAGGAAGATTTTTTTTGTTTAGCAAAAGTGACAAAAAGCAGATTTCAGAGTACTTGACGCCTCAACACAAAAGTTTTGTCTCAAGTATAGATAGTGTTGAGGATCAGTGGACAAAGTTCAAAACCATCGTGCAGTATGCATTAGATGAGTATGTGCCAAGGAAGATCATAAGAGATGGAAAAGAGCCACCGTGGTACAACAACCAAGTTAGAAAACTGCTGCGGAAGCAAAGAGAACTTCACAGCAAACTCAAATGTAGCCAAAGCCTTGCAGACAAACAAAAATTACACAAAGCGAAATGTAGTGTGAGGAGGGCTATGCGAGAGGCATTCGATGAATTCGAAAGAAAAGTTCTATGTACTGACTTGGCAGAAAATCCTAAGAAAGTCTGGTCTTATGTCAAATGGTAGGTGGATCAAAACAAAATGTCCAGACACTCCGTGACCAAAATGGTACTGAAACGGAGGATGACAGGCTAATTACCAAAATACTAAATGTCTTTTTCCAAAGCTGTTTCACAGAGGAAGACTGTACTGTAGTTCCTTCTCCAGATTGTCGCACAGATGACAAAATAGTAAATATCAAAATAGATGACAGAGGAATAGAAAAACAATTAAAGTCATTCAAAAGAGGAAAGGCCGCTAGACCTGATGGGAAACCAGTTCGATTTTACACAGAGTACACGAAGGAACTTGCCCCCCTTCTTGTAGCAGTGTACCATAGGTCTCCAGAAGAGCATAGCGTTCCAAAGGATTGGAAAAGCGCACAGGTTATCCCCATTTTCAAGAAGGGACATCAAACAGATGCGCAGAACTATCGACCTATATCTCTAACGTCGATCAGTTGTAGAATTTTGGAACACGTATTATGTTAGAGTATAATGACTTTTTTTGGAGACTAGAAATCTACTCTGTAGGAATCAGCATGGGTTTCGAAAAAGACGATCGTGTGAAACCCAGCTCGCGCTATTCGTCCACAAGACCCAGAGGGCCATATACATGGGTTCCCAGGTAGATGCCATGTTTCTTGACTTCCGCAAGGTGTTCGGTACAGTTCCCCACAGTCGTTTAATGAACAAAGTAACAGCATATGGACTATCAGACCAATTGTGTGATTGGATTGAAGAGTTCCTAGATAACAAACACAGCATGTCATTCTCAGTGGAGAGAAGTCTTCCAAAGTAAGAGTGATTTCAGGTGTGCTGCAGGGGAGTGTCGTAGGACCATTGCTATTCACAATATACATAAATGACCTTGTGGATAACATCAGAAGTTCACTGAGGCTTTTTGCGGATGATGCTGTGGTATATCGTGAGGTTGTAACAATGGAAAATTGTACTGAAATGCAGGAGGATCTGCAACAAATTGATGCATGTTGCAGGGAATGGCAATTGAATCTCAATGTAGGCAAGTGTAATGTGCTGCGAATTCATAGAAAGAAAGATCCTTTATCATTTAGCTACAACATAGCAGGTCAGCAACTGAAAGCAGTTAATTCCATAAATTATCTGGGAGTAGGCATTAGGAGTGATGTAAAATGGAATGATCAAATAAAGTTGATCGTCAGTAAAGCAGATGCCAGACTAAGATTCATTGGAAGAATCCTAAGGAAATGCAATCTGAAAACAAAGGAAGTAGGTTACAGTACACTTGTTCATCCACTGCTTGAATATTGCTCACCAGTGTTGGATCAGTACCAGATAGGGTTGATTGAGGAGATAGAGAAGATCCAACGGAGAGCAGCTCGCTTCATTACAGGATCATTTAGTAATCATGAAAGCGTTACAGAGATGATAGATAAACTCCAGTGGAAGACTCTGCAGGAGAGACGCTCAGTAGCTTGGTATGGGCTTTTGTTGAAGTTTCGAGAACATACCTTCACCGAGGAGTCAAGCAGTATATTGCTCCCTCCTACATATATCTCCGGAAGAGACCATGAGGATAAAATCAGAGAGATTAGAGCCCACACAGAGGCATAGCGACAATCTTTCTTTCCACGAACAATACGATACTGGAATAGAAGGGAGAACAAATAGAGGTACTCAAAGTACCCTCCGCCACACACCGTCAGGTGGCTTGCGGAGTATGGATTTAGATGTAGATTAGATCTCATTTTCCATTGCCATCCATACCGTCAGTGTGGTTGTTTCATTTGGTGAATATTTTCTCTTTGTTTGAATCATATCGTGTTATTGATCGATTGTGTATTGTATACATAACTCAGGTTTGTGGCTGCAATTATTTCATTAGTTCAGAGCAAACTTTCTCAGACAGGTTAATGTACATCATTGTTGGGCATATTTTATAGGAAAGCTGACTTCACAGATGTTACTAAATATTGACAACTCACACCTCTTACATAACTTTTGAGAAGGTAACATTCTTAATTGTTGTCATCCACATGAATAGTAATGGGATACTTACACAATCACAGTTGGGATCTCAAAAGAATCACTCTACTGACAAAGCTGATAATATCTTCACTTAACAGATAGTAAAATTTTTAAATGGTAAAGGATCATCAGTTGGAATTGTCTCTGACTTATTAAAGACATTTTATTGTTCAATCAAAATGTACTGTAAGAGAAATTAATTTTTTATGGGATAGCTTGTTCAGCACATGTCAGATTTAGTTCCTATTTATGAATCAGGATGAAAAATGTTACACTAGGGTGTGTGGGTAATACAAAGAGGGACACAGGTTTCCAGCATGCTGGTTTGTTGAAGGGCTAACAACTTGTGATACTATTTCCATATGACAAACAGCTTAAGTTGCAAAATGCTCTTTTTATTACTTGATGATTACCAGTTTTAGGTTTTTATTCATAACTCATTCTTAGATCATCCATCCAAACAGAACAAATATTATTCCACACAGCAAAAAAGCATGACAAGTATTAGCAAAATGGAATACAGTGCAAATGATCATGAAACATGTTTCCAGTTTTGTGATCACTTTCATTGTACTCCTGTGCAAACTGACTGTAATGAATTTTGGTGTTTGGAGTAACATTTATTCTGATTGGATGGATGATTTGAGGATGGGTTATGAATAAAAACCCAAAACTAGACATGATCAAGTAATAGAAACAGATATTTTGCAACTTTGGTTATTTGTTGTATTGAAATTGCAAAGAGGGACACCATATCACCTTCATGGGGAGAAATTACACTGATTAATCCAAAGAGTTCTATTATGGACCCATTGCTGTTCATGTCCAATGTTAGTGGTTAATCAGTTTATCCTAGGATAACTCTCCACTTAGGCAAAAAGTATTCTCTACACAAAAGGAAGTAATTAGAATTAAATGTGATGACAACACACATAAATTTTCGAGGAATCTATTGAGCAATAAAGAATTTTAAACACATCCTTGCAGCACATTTATTCACTCATTAAATTCATTCTCAACTCATTGTAGTTTGAAAGTAACAGAGATATTCGCCAATACAATGCTAGAATAAAAAGTGATCTGCACTTCCCTTTGGTGAATCTAACTGTGACACAGGAAGGAATGCAGTTCTCAGCTATAAAAGACTTTGATATTCTATCCAAAGGTACAAAATGTCTGACAGATAGCTAAAGTGTTCTCAGATATATATTAAAGTTGTTTATCAGTAAAAAGCCATTGTATACCATAGAGGAATTCCCACTACATTGATTTTCGTCTAAATGTGTAGGATTTTTTTTTTACTTCATATGACGTCCTGCCACCAGACATGTTCTGGTTAGGAATGGCTCCAGTGACATAACATGAGGGTTCACTCAGAGTATCTTTTAGATGGGAATTGAAGAAGTATTTTGTAGTTATTTGCATGATCTGGGAGTATGTTGTTGGCAACTTCCAATTATGTAGAAAGAGAAGTAGGTTTGTATAGTCGAAAAATTGCTATATGCTTGTCATTTACATAAGTCAATCTTTACTTCAATCTCAATTATATGTGGTATAGGAGAAGATTCCAAGTGAAAAATGAGTTTAATGTCTATTTCAGTCTTTCATTACCTGCCATCACATTTAACTCACCAAGGACTTTCTCAGATATTTTTAGGGCTGTGGATTTCCCTTCTTCTGTCCTACAGTAGGCAAATTTGCTTATAGTATGTGCTACTTTTGTTCCTACACTTATATTTAAGAATGCCATCATTTTTTCCCCCAAAGGTGTTACTGATTCCTCATACCAAACTTCACATGAGAGAGTAAATGTGTTGAGAGGCTGCTGTTAGTCTGCCCTATCTTCTTAAATGGTTTTATATACAAGTGAAAGTATGGAAACTGGCTAAAAATCATAGCCAGAATAGCCCATAAACCCCATTATTAATCCATGAGGTGGATTTGACATTTAGGTGATGTGCCTTCCTGTGCCCTGAAGTGAGTGCTTTAACATGCTCATTTATCTCGACAGGTTACAGTGCTCTGAAATGTGTTTTAAATGAGCTGTTTGAAGTTATGAAAACACTTTCTTATGTCTCACAATGTAGTTTACTCCTATCACTATCTGAAATCAAATTAGTAACAAAATTTTAAGCTTACATTTAATTTATAGAATACTGACAACACTTTAGGTATTGTCTATTAATTCGGGGTCCTTAACTATTTGCAATAGTGTAGCAGTTGTGCCAAATTTGTTGTCAGCAATAATGGCCACTTTAAGGTTAATATCATAATAATGTGTTAAAATAGAGGAAAACTGTTTTTTTCTGGTTCTTCTGATACAGAATAATAAAGTTCACGTCGCAAGTTTATTGTATTATCTTCATGATAAATTTCTACAGCATTTTGACATTGCTGGCTGCAATGTTTTCAAATGCAGTTTTCTTCTGTCTTGTGTAAAGTTTCTTATGTTTACTGATTAATGGACAGTCTAAGAATGAACCTGTATGCAACAGAGCCCAGGCAAAATAAATTATTAAATGTAATGAGAAGAAAATTTTTAGTTGACTTCAGCTGCATAGTGTATAAATTGTCACAACTTGCTATGTGACTATCATATATATATATATATATATATATATATATATATATATATATATATATATATATATATATATATATATATATATATATATATATATATATATATATATATATATATATTACCGCTTCCATTTTTCCGTTTGTTTAACAGGGTGTACCAAAGCTCTCACGTCCGCACTGATTTTCGACGATGTTATAAGTTGCGCTAGGGACCGCATCTACCTTCTTTCGAAGTTAGCAGGCAACTACGCTGTTATGCAGTGGCTCGTTTCGGCCCATTCAACATCTGTCCTTCAAGTGTAACGAACGAGTAACGGAGTTTATATTTCATACCTGCCACAGCAAATTTGTGTTCGTGGGGTTTCTATTCTAATTCGAACGTTTGACTTACGCTATACGTATTCGTTTCGGAATATCGTTTCTACGTCTTCTGTTAACTATACGTGGTTAACATTATGAAGACAATTAATAGCATTTGTGAAATACAACTTTGTTTGGGGAAAACATAATGATGTTCGAAGTCGCCAGTTTTTCCATGACAAACGACTTTCAACAACCTATTATATGCATAATTGTTGCAACTGATTGCCGGGGATTATATATATATATGTGTGTGTGTGTGTGTGTGTGTGTGTGTGTGTGTGTGTGTGTGCATATATATATACACACATTTGAATTACAAAAAACAAATACTAAAAAAAAAAAAAAAAAGTTTGCATGGCACGAGATTCAATCCGGCAACCTTCAGATTACGAACCCGAGCGCTTACCGCTGCGCCATGACGCTGTAGAAAATTCTTAGTCGTAGAGAGTATTTCACAGCAATGGTTTATTTTTAACTGTCGATTTTCTCGACAACGGCTGAGAAGTACATCTTCGTGCTTTGCCACATTACACCTCCGGCCATGAGCTTTTATTATGCGCAGTATGAATTGAATCTGAATTTCACAATTGGCAGCCTCCCCTTGTAAGAGAAAGAAGAAGGCTCTGCTGTTTGGTAGTTCTCATGGTAGAGGTGTAGGCCAACAGTTGCAAGAAGTGTTGGGGAGTGAGTACCAGGTCTCCAGCATTGTGAAACATAATGCAGGATTGGTTCAGGTGACTGTTAACATAGGGGGGTTATGTAGGGATTTCACTAAAGAGGATCAGGTAGTGATTGTGTGTGGGGCTGGCAATAGTATTGATAGGGATGGGGAGTATGACATAGATGGTGACCTGGTAAAGATAGCCACTCAGACTGGCAACACGAATGTGCATTTCATGGAACTGTTTCAGCGTCATGATCGGCCTCATCTTAATACAGCCATCAAGCATAATAACATGAGACTTGGGGGTGTGCTGATGACAGAAGGCATAAGTCACATTTCAGTGGTGTTGGTGGAGTCTATCAGCAGGATGGGTTTTACTAGACATGGCGTGCACCTCAACAGGTATGGAAAGGGGAGGCTGGCAAAGCTTATAGGTGACAGCATAGGTGTGGGTGGTGGGATCACTCATGGGAAAATTCCTGTACTAGTGGGTGTTAGAGCTGCACCTTTTTTAGATTGAAGTCAGCTGATAGGTATTCCTGCTTAAGGGAAGTCTCTCTAACAAAGAAACCACTTTCGACAAAGCTTAGGTATCCGAGTAATGAGGGAATTAGTATATTTCATCAAAATATACAAGGTATTAGAGATAAAGTTAGTGAACTGCTTATAGATGTTGACTCTGAAATTATTGGTATATCTGAACACTTCTTAAGTAAGGAGATAATTCAGAGGCTTCCTTTACCAGGATACAGGTTGGCTGGCAGCTTTTCTAGGAGCTCTTTGCGGTGTGGGGGCGTAGCCATGTATGTGAAAAACGGTATGCCATTTGAGTCAGTTGATGTTTCAAAGTACTGCACTGAAAAGGTGTTCACATGTTGTGCTGGTGTGGTTAAATTTAGTGGAGTTAAACATCTAACTGTTGTTATTTATAGATCCCCAGACTCCGATTTCACAACATTTTTGCTAAAGCTAGAGGAGGTTCTTGGTTCACTTTATAGGAAATACAAAAAGTTAGTTATATGTGGTGCCTTCAATATTAATTGTATAAGTGATTGTGCAAGGAAAAGTATGCTGGTAGACCTCCTTAATTCATATAATCTTATGCAAACCGTATCCTTTCCAACAAGAGTGCAAGGGAACAGTAGAACAACCATAGACAACATTTTTGTTCATTCCTCTTTACTAGAAGGGCATTCTGTTAGCAAAAAGATGAATGGCCTTTCAGATCATGATGCACAAGTTTTAACTCTAAAAGATTTTTGTGCTGCAACACATGTTAAACATTGTTATATCCTAGCCAGTAATGCCACCCGAGCCCGCTGCCAAAAGGTTGGTAGCATCGAAGTCCGGATGCCGTCCGCATAAGCAGCGCCAGTGAGACAGGAAATCGCCGCAAGTCTGCGCGCGCCACCGCTGGCTTCTGGTTTCTTAAGCGCTGGAGTCGCGAGCGCTAGGACAGTTCTGTATTCGCCGCTCAGTTGTATACTCGCCACCGAATTGTGTACTTGCTAGTCAGTTGTGTGTTCATCGCAGCAGAGTTGTTGTTTGTCGTCAGCCGATGCTGACCTAGCCGCTCCGACTCGAACTAGACAGATTTCTGTAGACACGGAGTTCACTACTGTGTTTCTGTATCTTCGTTAATAAAGATAAGTACTGACTTTTATTTAATCAGAGTGTTTGGGTTTTCATCTTTCTGTTCACTGTTCGAGCGGACCGGTCGGCCCGCTATTAAAAGTGTGGCGGTGACTTCGTAAGCCGTTTCTACAACGAATTGCTTGTCGCTACGAACGCCGCCACAAAAAATATAGCTATCAACTTTTTAGGAAAGCTGATCCAGTTGCTGTAGAGACCCATTTATAACCTTATCAAGGAACAAGACTGGCAAGATGTTTATAGTGCTAATACAGTAGACGATAAATATAATGCTTTCCTCAAGACTTTTCTTGTGCTCTTTGAAAGTTGCTTTCCATTAGAACATTCAAAACAGGGTACTAGCACAAACAGGCAGCCTGGGTGGCTGACCAGAGGGATAAGAATATCCTGTAGAACAAAGTAGCAATTATATCAAAACATTAGAAACAGTCAAAATCTAAATGCAGCAGCCCATTACAAACAGTATTGTAAGGTGCTTAAAAAAGTTATTAGGAATGCAAAAAGTATGTGGTATGCAGATAGAATAGCTAAGTCTCAGGATAAAATTAAAACCATATGGTCAGTCGTAAAGGAAGTGGCTGGTCTGAAGAGACAGATCGAGGATATAGAATCAGTGCGTAGTGGGTATGTCCATGTTACTGATAAGTCACATATATGTACAGTATTTAATAATCACTTTCTGAATGTAGCAGGTGAACTAAATAGAAACCTAGTCCCAACAGGGAATCATATAGCGCTTGTAGAAAAAAGTGTTCCGAGACTGTTACCTGAAATGCTCCTCCTTGATACTGACAAGAGGGAGATTGAGTTAATAATTGAATCACTAAAGACCAAGAACTCTCATGGATATGACGGGGTATCTAGCAGAATACTGAAGTATTGTTCTATGTATGTTAGCCCAGTACTTAGCCATATCTGTAACTTTTCCTTTAGGAGTGGTTGGTTTCCTGACCGATTAAATTACAGTGAAGCCACTTTATAAAAAGGGAGACAGGGATAATGTTGACAATTAAGGACCTATTTCTATGCCATTGGTGTTTGCTAAAGTTATCGAGAAGGTTGTATATACAAGGTTACTGGAGCATTCAAATTCACATAATTTGCTGTCAAATGTACAGTTTGGTTTTAGAAATGGTTTAACAACTGAAAATGCTATATTCTCTTTTCTCTGTGAGGTTTTGGACAGATTAAATAAAAGGTTACGAATGCTAGGTGTTTTCTTTGATTTAACAAAGGCTTTTGACTGTGTTGACCAGAAAATATTACTGCAGGAATTGGACCATTATGGAGTAAGGAGAGTAGCTTACTTTAAGAACAGAAAGCAGAAGGTAATTCTCCACAATATTGAGAGTGGTAGTGATGTTCAGTCCCAATGGGGCACTATTAAGTGGGGCGTTTCCCAAGGGTCAGTGCTGGGGCCACTGCTGTTTCTTATTTATATAAATGATATGCCTTCTTGTATTATAGGTGATTCAAAAATATTTCTGTTTGCTGATTACACCAGTTTGGTAGAGAAGGATCTTGTGTGTAATATTGAAACATTATCAAATAAGTTCGTGGCTTGTGGAAAATAATTTGATGCTAAACCACAGTAAGACTCAGTTTTTATAGTTTCTAACTCACAATTCAACAAAAACCGATATTTTGATCGGACAGAATGGGCTTATTGTAAGCAAGATGGAACAGTTCAAGTTCCTAGGCGTTCAGATAGATAGTAAGCTGTTGTGGAAAGTTCATTTTCAGGATCTTGTTCAGAAACTAAATGCTGCTTTATTTACCATTAGAACAGTATCTGAAATAAGCGACAGTTCAACACAAAAGTAGTCTACTTTGTGTATTTTCATATGCTTATGTCATATGGTATTATTTTTTGCGGTAATTCTTCTGATTCAAGCAGGGTATTTTTTTCTCAAAAACGGGCTGTTAGAGCTATATGTGGTGTAAGTTCGAGGACCTCTTGTCAACCCCTATTCAATAGTCTGGAAATTCTGACATTGCCCTCACAGTATATATTTTCTTTGATGTCATTTGTTGTTAGCAATATTAGCTTATTCCCAAGAGTTAGCAGCTTTCACTCAGTTAATACTAGGCATAAATCAAATATGCATGTGGAATGCACTTCCTTGACTCTTGTGCAGAAAGGAGTGCACTATTCTGCTGCATCCATTTTCAATAAGCTACCACAAGAACTCAAAAATCTTAGCAGTAGCCCAAACACTTTTAAGTCCAAACTGGAGAGTTTCCTCATGGCTCACTCCTTCTATTCTGTTGAGGAGCTCCTGGAAGAACTGAAAAATTAACCAAATTCCAGTGCTACATTGTTGATTTTCTTTATTTAAACTTACGAATTGTCGCTTGAATACATTTCTTATATTTCATTTTATCTGTTTCTACTATCGTGTTACAATTTCTTGTATTGACTCGTTCCATGACCATGGAGACTTCTCCTTAATTTGGTCGCACAGAACAATAAATAAATAAATAAATAAAAATAAAAATAAATATTGATAACATAAAGTTTGTACATAGAGGAGTCACTTAGTGACACACAAGCACAATGGAAAAGACTGCTAAAATATCAAGCTTTCAGACTGAGTCCTTCTTCGGAAATAAAAAACAGGCACACTACCACAACTCACAAACCCATGGCCACTGCCTCCAGGTGCAGGGACATGACTGCAGCTGTGTCTGATGTGTGTGGATGGTGAGGATTAGGGGAAGGCACAGATGGGGAGGAGGAGGGATTGCAAGGAAAGGTTGGAAAAAGACACTTTTCAGCCTGTAGGAGAGTGCAGGGATATGGTGGGGACAGGATAGGGCTGCTAGGTGTAGTGTTTTGTGGCTGTGCTTTGTCAGGGGTGGGGGGAGTGAGAGATAAGGGTGTAGAGAGAGATAGTGAAGTGGAAAAGACAGAAAGCTGCATTGGTGGATTAGGAAGCATGTGCAGTATTGGAGTGGAAGCGAAGAAGTTAATGGCTAGGTTTAGGACAGGGACTACTGGAGACTGAGGCCAGGGAGGTTACGTGGGAAAGGGATATGTTTTAGGGGGAGGTTATGCTGCACATTTACAAAAAGCTGGAGTAGGTGGAAATAATTCAGATGGTGCCAGCTGTGAATTAGTCATTAAAGTAAAGCACATCATACTGAGCAGAATACTCAGAAAATAAGTGATCCAGCTGCACCTTAGCCACAGATTGGCGGTGGCCATTCATTCAGACAACTTGGTAGTTTCACGCCCATGCAGATAGCCGCAGAGTGGTTGCAGTGTAGTTTGTAGATGACATGGCTGGTTTTACAAGTAGTCCTTACTTTTATGATGCAGAAGGTGCCTGTGACAGAACTGGAGTAGGTGGTAGTGGGAGGATGTATGGGATAGGTCTTGCATTTAGGTCTAGTGAAGGGATATGATCCTTGATGCAAGGGTTTGGGACAAGGGACGGAGTAGGGATGGGAAGAGGTATTGTGTAGGGTTGGTGGGCAGCAGGATACCACTGTGGAATGGGTGGTGAGTATAGTAGGTAGGATATTCCTCCTTTCCAGTCATGACTAGCGGGTATTCAGAACACTGGCGGAGAATGTGATTGACTTGTTCCAGCCTTTAGTGGTATTGAGCCTCGAGGATAGTTCTCTTTTATGGCCAGACAGTGGATATTTTTTCTTCATAATTACAGTCTATTACCTGAAAAACTAAAATAGGACATACAAATCACATTTCCTTCAGCGGCAATACATTTATTAACTATGTATTTCTAGTTCTTAATTCTTTTAGTGCCACAACTATGGCTGCTAATAAATAACTACAAAAAAATCTCTTAATGAGTTACTCAACAACTAATACTACTTTAAACCCCGCAGAATCTGTTGTCTGTTGGTTAATTTATTTTGATGTTTTTAAGTTGTAGATGGTTATTTCCACTATGGGATCCATCCTCGTATACAGTGGATATGTGAGAGATATTAGGTAAGTGGAGAGACGACGTATGGGAGATCTGTTTCTGGATGAGGTTGAGAGATTAATTTCGGTGTGTGAAGGCCTCAGTGACATTCTCGGCTTATTTGGATAGGGACTGTGTATGACATTGGTACTGAAGCTTTATGGAAGGGCCTTCTTGGTATGAAATGGATGTAAGCTGTCAGAATGGAGGTATTGTTTGTGGTTGACACATCTGATGGAGACAGAGGTACTGATTTATCCTTGAGGTGAAGGTCAACATCAAGGAAGTTGGCATGTTGCATTGAGGAGGACTAGGTGAAATGATAGGAGAGGTGGTGTTGAGATTCTGGAAGCATGTGAACAGGGTTTTTTCACCCTTGGTCCAGCTCACAAAAATGTCATCAGTTAATCTGAACCAGGTGACTGTTTTTAGATTCTGGGTGGTTAGGATGTACTCCCCTTGATAGCCTGTGAATAGGTTGGCATAGGACGCTTACTTGTGGTTGTTCATTGCTGTACAACAGGTTCATTTGTAGTTGATCCCTTCAAAGGAGTAATAATTGTGGGTGAGAATAAAATTGATGACGATGACTGGAAAGGAGATTGTAGGTTTGGAGTTGGTTTGGCATTGGTAAAGTCAATGTTCAATGGTAGCAGGGCCATTGTCATTTGGGATGTTAGTGTAGAGGGAGGTGATATTGATGGAGGTGAGCAGGGCTCTGAGTGGTAAAGGAAAAGGAACTGTGCAGAGTTGGCAGTGGATGCTGTTAGTGTCTTTTATATTACAGGGTAGGTTACAGGCTATAGGCTACATGTACTGCTGCACAAGAGGAGAGGTGCCCTCTGTGTGGCAGTAGGGCACCCTGAGTGGTTGGGTTTATGGACTTCAGAAAGAATGTAGAAGGTAGTATGGGGAGCGGTGGTGTTGAGGAGAGAGACAGACTCATGGGAGAGCCTCTGGGATGGACTTAAGGATATGAGGAGGGACTAGTGAACATGCTGGATTTCTGGAATAGACTCTTTGTGACAGGGTTTTTAGGTGGGTATATCAGACAGCTGGTGGAACCCCTCTGCTAGGTAATACCTGCAGTTCATAACCAGAGTGGTGGAGCTTTTGTTGGCTGGTAGGATCATAAGCTTGGGATCAGATTTTAAGTGATGGAGTGAGGTTCTTGCTGTGGATATAATGTTGGTTTTCTTGATGAGGAATATGGTGAATGTTACCTCACCATGCTCATACTGACAAAGACTTTATGTACTACACTACTGGCCATTAACATTGCTACACCATGAAGATGACGTGCTACATACACGAAATTTAACCGACAGGAAGAAGATGCTGTGATATGCAAATGATTAGCTTTTCAGAGCATTCACACAAGGTTGGCTCCGCTGGCAACACCTACAATGTGTTGACATGAGGAACGTTTCCAGCCAATTTCTCATACACAAACAGCAGTTGACCGGCGTTACCTGGTGAAACATTGTTGTGATGCCTCGTGTAAGGAGGAAGCCTATCGTGATTGCAGTTTATCATATTGTGACATTGCTGCTCGTGTTGGTCAAGATACAATAACTGTTAGCAGAACATGGAATCGGTGGGTTCAGGAGGGTAATACAGAATGCCGCGCTGGATCTCAACGGCCTTGTATCACTAGTAGTTGAGATGACAGGCATCTTATCCACATGGCTGTAATGGATTGTGCAGCCACATTGAGATCCCAGTGTCAATATATGGGGATGTTTGCAAGACAACAACCATCTGCACGAACAGTTTGACGATGTTTGCAGCAGCATGGACTATCAGCTTGGAGACTGTGGCTGCGGTTACCCTTGACGCTGCATCACAGACAGGAGTGCCTGCGATGGTGTACTCAACGACGAACCCGGGTGCACAAATGTCAAGACATCATTTTTTCGGATGAATCCAGGTTCTGTTTACAGTATCATGATTTTCGCATGACATCGCAGTGAACGCACATTGGAAGTATGTATTCATCATATCCCTACTGGCGTATCACCCGGCGTGATGGTATGGGGTGCCATTGGTTACACATCTCAGTCACCTCTTGTTTGCATTGACGGCACTTTGAACAGTGGACGTTACATTTCAGATGTGTTATGACCCGTGGCTCTAGCCTTCATTTGATCCCTGCGAAACCCTACATTTCAGCAGGATAATGCACGACCGCATGTTGCAGGTCCTGTACGGGCCTTTCTGGGTACAGAAAATGTTCGACTGCGGCCCTGGCCAGCACATTCTCCAGATCTCTCACCAATTGAAAACGTCTGGTCAATGGTGGCCGAACAACTGGCTTGTCACAATAAGCCATCCAGTACTCTTGATGAACTGTTGCATTGTGTTGAAACTGCATGGGCAGCTGTACCTGTACAAGCCATCCAACCTCTTTTTGACTGAATGCCCAGGCTTATCATGGCCGTTATTACGGCCAGAGGTGGTTGTTCTGGGTACTGATTTCTCAGGATCTATGCACCCAAACTGCATGGAAATGTAATCACATGTCAGTTCTAGTATAATATATTTGTCCAATGAATACCCGTTTATCATCTGCATTTCTTCTTGGTGTAGCAATTTTAATAGCCAGTAGTGTAGATATTTCAGTCTCACAGTGAGTGTGCCCTATATGTTCCTTGGATGCTTGTCATGCCAAAGTTAACATTAAAATAATAAGGCACAGCAAGATATGCAGTCAAGTTAGTCATATTTTAGAAGCATTTCAGCATTGTAGTTTGACATTTTCTTCAGTTTTATAATTTAAAAAATGTAATAAGATTATTCTTGGTGTGCAGTCATAAACAATGAACGATTCAGAAAGCACTGCTGCAGCAGAGACTACAGTGTTCAATAGTTCTTCAGTTGCACCTGTTTACTTGGAACCTCAGATATAATTTACACATGATCATTACAAATGATAACTGACTCTTGCGGTAGCATTCTAGCTTCCCAAGCTCGGGGTCCCGGGTCCCGGCGGGTTCAGGGATTTTCCCTGCTTCGAGATGACTGGGTGTTGTTGTGTCATCTTCATCATCATCATTCATCCTCATTATGGTTGGAGGAATGCAATGGCAAACCACCTCCACTAGGACCTTGCCTAGTACGGTGGTCTCCCGCATCGTTCCCCTACACGCAAGACTTCGACTTACCAACTTCATTTATCCTGGAGCACCAGACTCTGAGAAATGAGAAACATGTTCTTAACTCTTGTACCTCCTACTTTCTCTTCTACTGCATATTATGATTAATTTTATAGCTATGAAGAAGGAAATTTCATAAAGTGCTCCAAGTGTGCATTTCAGTAAGCTGTACAATCATTTGATCCAATACTCAGCTGAGTTGATAATGTCAGAGATTTCCAGAAAACCGTAGATAATCTTAGGCCAGTTTAAAAATCTGAAACTTATAACAAGGCTTTATTCAGCAATATTTGGTTCATTGAATCTCCACTTCAGTCTTGTCACTTAGTAAAAATTTATATGTCTGTATGGCATGTTTAAGTGAACAACAGCAAGGTATTGCAACACCAAATTCATATTTCTCTTCTCTTCTAAGGTGGTTCTAGTTTGTAAATAGGTATTCATTTCTAGAATAGAAGTAGAGGAAGCAATTTCAGTTTATATTGACACTTGATATACCTGTTGTTCTGGTGTAAGTGGTGAAATAGTTTTATGGCAGCATATTTCAAACATTTCTGAAATGTTGAAAGCTTTAGCTGTCAGTAATAAAGTTGTACTGCTTCTAGTGGTGATGAAGATCTGAGTATTAATATCCTTCCCAACAGTGGTGGATTACTGAAGACAGATGTCATTAGTGAATATATGTTATGAAGAGATACCAACAAAATGACAGTTTGTGATCATGATGTATTATATTCACCATTTGCATTAAAGTAATAAACACTTTTATTCTTAAGATATAACTCCGTGTGACATGAGTGCAAAAAATGAAAGATTGTTTATTAAAACACGTGCCCCATGTGCTTTGTTAATTTGGAAACAGTATACACTACCTGACAGAAGGTGTAAAGCACCCAGAATGGGAGAAAGAAACAAAATAAAACTTCAAAAAACCTGTTACATCCTCTCCTGGGGATGACTGGACAACAGTTGTAACTAGCCTTTGGTATCGTTGATACTGGAACTGGTATGGAACTGATGTCCAAGCCGATCCCACACTTGTTCATTGGGGAGAGATCTGGAATCTTGCTGGCCAAAAGAGTAGCCTACCTCAACATCATGCAGACAGTTCATTGAGACATATTCCATGTGTGAGTGGTGAATGTCCTGTTGAAAATGGGCACCACAATAGTGTTGCCTGAGAAATAACACATGAAGAGGCAGGAAGTTCTTGATGAAATATTGTGACATAAGAATTCCCTCACTGACTACCAGCTGTAACCAGAAGTCATACCTAATGGCCCTCCAGACCGTGATGCAAGGAATAACACTGCTGTGGCTCTATAAAACATCATAAGAAAATGACCTCTCTCCGGGTTGCCACCATACTCAGTAACAGTGATAATCTAGGTTAGTGCAGAACCACAATTCATTGCTGAACACAATGCAATGCCATTCATCAGTACTCCAGTCTTCCTGTGCACAGCATCATTCCAAATGCAGCTGTTTGTGTTGTTATGTTTATTGATAGCCTAAAAATGGGACAGTAATTGCCTAATCCAGCTGCTACTAGTCTCTGATCAATGGTGCAGGATAACACAGGATGTTGTAGGTAGGCACTTGTTTTGTTCTCAAATGGCAGGTGCAAATGTGACAGGGTTATGAAGTGCTTCATGTACAATATGGTGATATTCCCTTGTGGTGGTCACATGCGGTTGACAGGAACCTTGATGATGAGTATGCTTTCCCTTACACTCCCATGCAGTGCAACAATGGCCCATTGCAACATCCAAATGCCCCACAAATCTGGATTCTGCTCAGTTCACTGAGCTGGCTGGATGAGAACCCACAATGAGATCACTTTCTAACTCTGTCAGGTGCTGACAATTCTGTCTCATGTAAGTGGCATCTCCATGTCCTTCACAGGAATAACTAAACATCTGATGCTGTTCACTCCCACGTATATACCCTACCAGTCAAAGTAACAACGCTAAACGTGACAAAAACTAATGCACTCTAATGGCCTTTCTGCCTATTACAGAGAACTTCAACTCTTATCACTTACATACCTGCCAATGGTGTCTGCGCATATGAAATTACATTTACATCTGACCATATCCTCTGGGTGCTTCACTTTTGTTTTGTCAGACTGGGTATTTGGTCCACTGTTGCTTTATTCATTTCAAGGTGAATTGAGATCTGTGTCACTGTGGTCACATCGCTGGATTCATATTTAGTAGAAGTGCCATTCATATGCTAGTCAATCTAACCTAGTTTAGGTTTATCTAATTTACTTTTCAGGATTGTCAAGATATTCCTTTCAGTGAGGCAACTGCTGATTCCTCCTTTCTTTTTGTCCTGTCTAGCATGCGTATCCAGTGACTCTTATGTTGTTAGGCATTAACATAGAGTGATATTTTTTTGTTGTTGCTGTTTTTTTTTTTGTATTATTAGAATCTGCAAAATAAATCATCTTGCTTGGAACTGCAAGGTTACCATTCACAACCCAGTTTATAATTTTAATTTCTGGAAACAATGTTATTGTGGTCTTACAATAAAATATTCATAATGCAATTCAATAGCAATTCTCCGGCAAATTATTTCTACGTAGTTTGTCAGGAAAGAAGTGACAGTTAACTAAACATAATTCAAATAGTTGTCTGACTGGTAATATTCACTATGATTCACAGTACAATCAAGAAGAAAGATGATTTAATATTAATTGGGCATCAAATATTGTCTATCATAATTATTTCTCTGTTTATCAGCCTCCTGCTTTTTTGAAATAGAGCTCAAAACCTAATGCATATTTCTATAAACTATCCTCCTTTGGCTTTCATTTGCCAAATTGCTTCTTAAGCTATGCTAGTTTGAGTAAACTAGGAAACCTTAATATGCGAAATGTTTTCAAGAGTGGGTTCCAACTATTGTGAACCCCCATTCCTACTTTTGCTCACCAGGCTATAGGACCACCTGTTTGAAAATGGAAGAGCACATATTGGATTATCTTTTGTAAGTGGATTTAAGATAAAAGTAAGATAAAAGTTTAGAATTTATTGGAAAATTGTTACACATTTCCATAAATAGAGGAGCTTAATTATGTCAGAATTATGTAAAACAAATTTAAGAGCTAGTTATTCAGACAGAAAGTACATGTGTAGCATTTCCATTCACTATTCACTGCATCACAAAATTTGTGATTGTAGTTGAAACACAAAGAGCACATAAGTCATTGTTCTCCAGTGAAATTGTCAGAAAACTGCTTATGACAAAATGCACAAATAGCATCCACAGAATCGTTATCAAGAAACAGATTGATATCATCTTCGGTGTCTACTTGTGAAGGTTCATGAGCAAAATCATTGTTAGAACTTGAGCTTTTACACATTCTTTTAACTTTCATCTTAGTGTTGGCAGAATTACTCTTTCATGTTGCTCCACATCTTGAAGCCTCATTTGAATTGTTTGTGCCTTTAGAAGCGTAAAAGTTTTCCAGCTTTTTCTTACAAGAAGAATTATTCAACACCATATTCTCGGGACCCTCCAGTTTTGAGACACTGATTGAAATTTTGACACAGCTATTACATCCTTGGGCAAGTTTATAGGATAGAGCGATGGCATCAGATGTGGAATGCAACGTGGGTTGAGGTTGATACTCACCAATAGACTGAATCTGGCTGTCAGTGCTATGTGATATAATCCTAAGTGCTAGGTCAACTGTGTCTGTATTTGCAAGTATTTAAGGCCCACATTGAGCTTCAGAAATAGGCAAATAGGCTTTGGTTGGTTATCATTCAGTTCATGAACACAGTCAGTTTCAGTAAATACTGAGTCATTATAAGGACAGATACCAGTGTCCTGAAAACCATTCAGTGCATTTCTCACAATTGCTGCTCTAATGTATGCTTTGCCCATGAGTTCAGCTACTTCACACTGTGTCACAACTCTACCCTAATTACTGTAAATCCACCTCTCAATTTCTTGAATTTAAAGTTGTAAATGGCTTCATGAAAGCAATAGCTAGAGGCTACCTCCTATGCATGCTATGAGTTGTAATACAGATATGGACAAAATTTTGGAATAGCTCCAGGAGGAACTCCCTTCATTAGCTTCAAGTCCTGCTTTTTTCTGGAGAAAGCTATATTGGAGTGACATACTAGCTGGCACCTGACATGACAGTGTTCAGATATCCCCTTTCTGCCAATGAAAGATTGTAAATAGCCCATTTTCCTTTCACACAAATAAGTTTCACATTTTTGCTTTGGACAGTTGTGATTCCAGTTTTGTGTATGTTAAATGTTCTAGTAAGGTTGAACTTGATTTTAGCAGCTCTGCTTTTAGAATACAGAAAAATGACTTCACATTATCTTGAATAAAGCCTACTTTACCAGCTCTTGTCAATGATTGTGATGTTCCTATTGTTAACTGGGAACAATTTCTTTTCAAAAATAAGTTAATCCACTTTTAATGTGCCATATTTTCTGGTTCAGAAGAGGGGTGAGGCAGATTGTTCCTTAAGGCAATCTCAAACACCATCTGCTTTAACTACTTATGTGCCAAACCAAAAATAATCTTTTCCTCTTCTGTATAGTACTAGATCAGTCCTTTCTCTACCTCACATGTTGGCATATGTTTCCTTCCAAGTGTCCACCCCCATTAGCTGAGTGGTCAATGCGGTGGAATGCCATGCCAGGGAGCCCGGGTTTCATTCCTGGCTGCGGCTGGAGATTTTTCTCCACTCAGGGACTGTGTGTTGTGTTATCTTCATCATCATTTCATCCCCATCTCTGTCACACGAGTTGCCCAGTGTGGCATCAAATGCAATGAGTACTTGCCCTCTGCAGCTGAACTTCCCCGAATGGGGGACTCCCGGACCACAATGCTGTGTGCTCATTTCCATTTTTCCTTCCAAGTTTCTGTCTTACAACTGTAGTATCCTTTTCAGTTTGTCCTTTTGAACATCTTTCAATGTACTCTCAACTTGTTGATCTGTGTACTTCATACATCTTCAATTCTCTCATCATTCCCATTTCTTTTTTTCTGGACAGCCAGACAGAAGTAACTATGTCATTTATTGGTTAACAAAGTAAAACAATTGATCCTAATATCGCCTGGAGGTAATATCAGTATCCATTTGATGGGTGATATTGGGAACACAATTCATTAACACCAATATACACATGACAGCTCTTCAAAACACCTTTCCTGATTTTTAATAATATGACTGGAATCCTTATTTAATATACTTTCCAATGGTTTAAATGAAATGTAAATATTTACCTAGTAGTTTCCTTTTTTTATTGCAGTCAATAAAAGTGTTGGACACAGCTTCAAACACTAAAGATGCCATACTGTTTCCTCAATCACTCTGTGGAAGCTTGCAACTAGCACTGGCCATTGCAAAATTGCAGAAATTCAAGGTTATCACAGAAACTCACAGATGACATGTGTAGGAGCTTCAAAATACAAGTAGGTGATAGTGGTGTAGGGGCTATATCATTTAACTTTAGACTGTTACAGGTATCTTATTCATAACATTAATTGAACACTACTGTCAGTATTTCATGAAATGATACCATAAATTATATAAGATAATTATTTATCCATGATATGTGTGTGTTGCAGACTAACTAAGTACTTCTAAACAGTGACAGGCTACACATTGTACAGTACTTCATCCAATACTTGAAACTCCATACTCACCCTTAATACATATGTGGTTCTAGGCGCTTCAGTCCGGAATCGCGTGACTGCTATGGTCACCGGTTCAAATCCTGCTTCGGGCATGGATGTGTGTGTCATCCTTAGGTTAGTTAGGTTTAATTAGTTCCAAGTTCTAGGGGACTGATGACCTCAGATGTTAAGTCCCATAGTGCTCAGAGCCATTTTGAACCCTTGACACACAACATACCTTCTCATTTGACAAACATAGAAATAAAACTGCAAGAAATGCCCTACGCCGATGTAAATTTAAATTTTCAAAATGGCTACAGAATATTCACATATCATTGTTACTTATAGCGCTATGTATCATTGACTCTTACATAAAAATTTCTGAAAATTGCATCATCATAAAGGATGGAGACGCTGAAATGGACGTTATGCTATAGATTATCAAAACACCATAAATCAACAGTTATGGGTACATGATTATACGTTCTGTTTCACTTATAGAATTCATATACTGAGAAGCCTTCACTTATTGCAGTCAAGACCTTTAAATATTGTAGTACAAATGAAAGAGGGCTTTGATATGGTCCTAGCGTAGAGAATCTCCCTCCAGAGTTTGGTACATAATTGTATTCAAAACAATATTCATTCAAAGATAATAGCAGATGTTTCACTTTCTTTACGTAGCTTCATAATTCTATGAGTAATATAGCTTATTGATATTATGGAAAACATTCCCCACAACTCAGGTGGTGCGCAAATTTTTATTTTCTTTTAAAATATATGTGAAACTGTTGATGCAAAGAATTGTTGATCTTTAAACAGTGGAATATCCAGGATGGAGTGTAACAATATTATGAAAAGGATAGTCGGTACTCACCTTATAGTGGAGATGCTGAGTCGCAGATAGGCACAGCAAAGAGACTGCCTGAAAGTGAGCTTTCAGCAGATTAGGCCTTCAATGGAAACAGACAACATGAACACACAGACCCTAACCTCTGCCAGAGTCTGGCTTCAGTAGTCAGAGACTGCAGTAATGTATGTGTGAGTTGCAAATGCCTATCTGCGACTCGGCATCTCAGCTGAATGGGGTGTAGCAACTAACCTTTTCAGTTACTAATCTTTCTTACACAGTCAGTAAAAATGAAGAGTTTACAGAAATGCATTGCCTTGATTAGGAGCAGTTGTTATGTGTAGTAAGAGAAGTAATAGTTTTGATCTAATGAAACTATGTGGTTCCAGAGACCATTTCAATTCTCAGTCATCTATCAAATAATGAAACTCCAGGTTGGAACATCAACAATTTTAGGAAAAGTACACATTGCTACTTGCTGTTAAGATGACCCATTCAGTTCCAGACAGGCACAACAACACATCACTGCTTTTGGCCAAAGCCTTCTTCATCAAAGTAAACACACACAACCACACTCCCACAAGCAAGCACACCATATACACACATGACCACTACCACCACCAGCACCTCACACCAGAATCACATCTATGAAATTCATATACATACCGAAGTGACAAATGAAAATTTGTACTGAGGCCAGGATTCAAACCTGGGTCTCCTCCTCACTATGCAGATGTACTTACCGCTACACCACACTGGTACAGTGCCTTTGCACAGCTGCTCACCCAACCCTTGTGTGCCCCCCTCCTCAATCCCAAATCTCTTTCATGCCTCAGACCACTTAGTGTTCCCCCGAAACTAGGAAAACCAAGTTAGCTGAGGAGTGAACGGGAATTTGGATTGAGGAGGGAGGCTTGCAGGGTTGTCCACACAGTTGGGTGAGCTCACTGTGCCAGGGTGGTGAAGTGGTAGCATGTCTGCCTAGTGAGCAGGTGATCTGGGTTCAAATCTGCGCCTTGGTACAAATGAATTAATATATTTTTAGAGTAAGAAAGAAAATTATAATTAGGTGACTTATCTTTCAAATGAACCAGTATGTGCAGTGTGGCACTTAATAGTCATATTCTTCTGTGCAGTATGCTTACCCTAAGACAGCAGATTTCTAGAGGGAGGGGGGGAAGGGGGGGGGGGGAGGAAAGACAAAGAGAGATAAGAAATGCAAAAGCATAGTATTCTATAACAACAAATTCAATGAGTAACAACTGAAACCACTCACATATATGAGGGAATACAGACTGTATACAGAGAAGGACAGCATGAATTGGAACAGGTATTTTTGACTTACATGAGAGAATCATAAAAAGTTCTTAAAATTAAACTTAAACAGTTTTGATCCCAATAGAACATTTATTAAAAGACTGCAACTCATTTCAGCCAAAAAATGAGCATCTTCAGACCACATACACTGATACGTAAGTACAATTCAGACATAGAAGGAAATATACATTGTGCTTATCTTATTGTATCTGTAGGTGATTGCTATTTGACCGAAACTGTCTGAAATTTGTTAGTAAATGTTCAGTTATGATCTAAACTGTTTTAATTTTAATTTTAAAGTGCTCCATGAAGATCACTGTTCTATTCTCCATTAATATGCTTTCTAAAGTTACATAATAGAAATGCTGTAAAACCTGACCTGACAGATGCCTGAAGATAGACATCAACTATCCTATAAAAGCCTACTTATCATGTTTCAGGCAACAGTATTAAATGAAAAATGTAGAGATATAGTTCAGGGCCTTTGTATTGTTCCTGTGGGGCTCTATAGCCCAAATGAGACTTATTACAGAGCAGACAGAGACATAAGTGAATGGAATCCTAGGAGAATCTAGTACGGGGAATATAGGAGTACCTTCTGGTATGCTCTTTGCAAACACACACACACACACACACACACACACACACACACACACACACACACACACACACATCTGCACATATACAGACACAAGCATACATATGTAAAGGCAAAGGCAAACTCTTTGCCTTTGCCTTTACATATGTCGGCTTGTGCCTGTATATGTGCCTTTGCCTTTACATATGTATGCTTGTGTCTGTATATGTGCAGATGGATATGTGTGTGTGTGTGTGAGTGTATACCTGACCCTTTTTCCCCCTAATGTAAGTTATTCCACTCCCGGGATTGGAATGACTCCTTACCCTCTCCCTTAAAACCCACATCCTTTCATCTTTCCCTCTCCTTTCCTCTTTCCTGATAAAGCAACCGTGGGTTGTGAAGGCTTGAAATTTGTGTGTGTGTTTGTGTGTTTTTTATTGTGTGTATCAGCCAGCGCTTTCTTGTTTAGAAGGAAACATTCCACGTGGGAAAAATTATATATAAAAACAAAGATGAGGTGACTTACCGAACGAAAGCGCTGGCAGGTCGATAGACACACAAACAAACACAAACATACACACAAAATTCAAGCTTTCGCAACAAACTGTTGCCTCATCAGGAAAGAGGGAAGGAGAGGGGAAGACGAAAGGAAGTGGGTTTTAAGGGAGAGGGTAAGGAGTCATTCCAATCCTGGGAGCGGAAAGACTTACCTTTGGGGGAAAAAAGGACAGGTATACACTCGCACACACGCACATATCCATCCACACATACAGACACAAGCAGACATATTTAAAGACAAAGAGTTTGGGCAGAGATGTCAGTCGAGGCCGAAGTGTAGAGGCAAAGAAGTTGTTGAAAGACAGGTGACGTATGAGTGGCGGCAACTTGAAATTAGCGGAGATTGAGGCCTGGCGGATGACGAGAAGAGAGGATATACTGAAGGGCAAGTTCCCATCTCCGGAGTTCGGATAGGTTGGTGTTGGTGGGAGGTATCCAGATAACCCGGGCGGTGTAACACTGTGCCAAGATGTGCTGGCTGTGCACCAAGGCATGTTTAGCCACAGGGTGATCCTCATTACCAACAAACACTGTCTGCCTGGGGCCATTCATGCGAATGGACAGTTTGTTGCTGGTCATTCCCACATAGAATGCATCACAGTGTAGGCAGGTCAGTTGGTAAATCACGTGGGTGCTTTCACACGTGGCTCTGCCTTTGATCGTGTACACCTTCCGGGTTACAGGACTGGAGTAGGTGGTGGTGGGAGGGTGCATGGGACAGGTTTTGCATCGGGGGCGGTTACAAGGATAGGAGCCAGAGGGTAGGGAAGGTGGTTTGGGGATTTCATAGGGATGAACTAACAGGTTACGAAGGTTAGGTGGACGGCGGAAAGACACTCATGGCGGAGTGGGGAGGATGTCATGAAGGATGGATCTCGTTTCAGGGCAGGATTTGAGGAAGTCGTATCCCTGCTGGAGAGCCACATTCAGAGTCTGGTCCAGTCCCGGAAAGTATCCTGTCACAAGTGGGGCACTTTTGTGGTTCTTCTGTGGGGGATTCTGGGTTCGAGGGGACGAGGAAGTGGCTCTGGTTATTTGCTTCTGTACCAGGTCGGGAGGGTAGTTGCGGGATGCGAAAGCTGTTTTCAGGTTGTTGGTGTAATGATTCAGGGATTCCGGACTGGAGCAGATTCGTTTGCCACGAAGACCTAGGCTGTAGGGAAGGGACCGTTTGATGTGGAATGGGTGGCAGCTGTCATAATGGAGGTACTGTTGCTTGTTGGTGGGTTTGATGTCGACGGACGTGTGAAGTTGGCCATTGGACAGGTGGAGATCAACGTCAAGGAAAGTGGCATGGGATTTGGAGTAGGACCAGGTGAATCTGATGGAACCAAAGGAGTTGAGATTGGAGAGGAAATTCTGGAGTTCTTCTTCACTGTGAGTCCAGATCATGAAGATGTCATCAATAAATCTGTACCAAACTTTGGGTTGGCAGACTTGGGTAACCAAGAAGGCTTCCTCTAAGCGACCCTTGAATAGGTTGGCGTGCGAGGGGGCCATCGTGGTACCCATGGCTGTTCCCTTTAATTGTTGGTATGTCTGGCCTTCAAAAGTGAAGAAGTTGTGGGTCAGGATGAAGCTGGCTAAGGTAATTAGGAAAGAGGTTTTAGGTAGGGTGGCAGGTGATCGGCGTGAAAGGAAATGCTCCATCGCAGCGAGGCCCTGGACGTGCAGAATATTGGTGTATAAGGACTTGGCATCAATGGTTACAAGGATGGTTTCCGGGGGTGACAGATTGGGTAAGGATTCCAGGCGTTCAAGGAAGTGGTTGGTGTCTTTGATGAAGGATGGGAGACTTCATGTAATGGGTTGAAGGTGTTGATCTACGTAGGCAGAGATACGTTCTGTGGGGGCTTGGTAACCAGCTACAATGGGGCGGCCGGGATGATTGGATTTGTGGATTTTCGGAAGAAGGTAGAAGGTAGGGGTGCTGGGTGTCGGTGGGGTCAGGAGGTTGGTGGAGTCAGGTGAAAGGTTTTGCAGGGGGCCTAAGGTTCTGAGGATTCCTTGAAGCTCTGCCTGGACATTGGGAATGGGGTTACCTTGGCAAACTTTGTATGTGGTGTTGTCTGAAAGCTGACGCAGTCCCTCAGCCACATACTCCCGACAATCAAGTACCACGGTCGTGGAACCCTTGTCCGCCGGAAGAATGACGATGGATTGGTCAGCCTTCAGATCACGGATAGCCTGGGCTTCAGCAGTGGTGATGTTGGGTGTAGGATTAAGGTTTTTTAAGAAGGATTGAGATGCAAGGCTGGAAGTCAGAAATTCCTGGAAGGTTTGGAGAGGGTGATTTTGGGGAAGAGGAGGTGGGTCCCGCTGTGACGGAGGACGGAACTGTTACAGGCAGGGTTCAATTTGGATGGTGTCTTGAGGAGTTGGATCATTAGGAGTAGGATTAGGATCATTTTTCTTCGTGGCAAAGTGATACTTCCAGCAGAGAGTACGAGTGTAGGACAGTAAATCTTTGACGAGGGCTGTTTGGTTGAATCTGGGAGTGGGGCTGAAGGTGAGGCCTTTGGATAGGACAGAGGTTTCGGATTGGGAGAGAGGTTTGGAGGAAAGGTTAACTACTGAATTAGGGTGTTGTGGTTCCAGATTGTGTTGCTTGGAATTTTGAGGTTTTGGAGGGAGTGGAGCTGGAAGTGGGAGATTGAGTAGATGGGAGAGACTGGGTTTGTGTGCAATGAGAGTCGGTTGAGGTTTGCTGGAAAGGTTGTGAAGGGTGAGTGAGTTGCCTTTCCGGAGGTGGGAAACCAGGAGATTGGATAGTTTTTTGAGGTGGAGGGTGGCATGCTGTTCTAATTTACGGTTGGCCTGTAGGAGAATGCTCTGAACAGCCGGTGTGGATGTGGGAGAGGAAAGATTAAGGACTTTTATTAAGGATAGGAGTTGACGGGTGTGTTCATTGGCTGAGTTGATGTGTAGGTGAAGGATTAGGTGGGTGAGGGCAATGGATTGTTCAGTTTGGAACTGGTATAGGGACTGGTGGAAGGAAGGGTTGCAGCCAGAGATGGGAACTTTAAGTGTGAGGCCTTTGGGGGTGATGCCAAATGTCAGACAAGCCTGAGAAAATAGAATATGGGAGCGTAATCTGGCTAGGGCGAAGGCATGTTTGCGGAGGGAATGTAAATAAAACTTAATGGGGTCGTTGTGGGGGTGTTGTGAGGGTGACATGGTATTAGAAGGTGGAAAGTGTAACATGAGGTGAAATGAAAATGAAAATAAAAATATATGGGGAGAGATAAAAGTGAACCGGAAAGTAACTGGAGATCTGGAATCAAAAAAGGCGGAAAGGTGTTGGTTACAGCTGGGCTATGTTGGACTTGGGTTGTTAGACAACAATGTGCATAAAGGTTAGGTGGTTGTGTTGCCGCCAAAACACGTTAAAGGACGGAGAAATTCGGGAAAATTTCGAAAAAACTGCGTGTAGTATATTAAAAGGAGTGGTATTGTGGTGGCAGATTATGAAAATGAGGCTAACAATTGTCTGACGAAGAAATAATGGCGTTAAAACCCGTGGGAAGCGGCTAAAAATGATCAGTGATGTGGGAAAAACGGAAATGGAAATAAAGCGAAAGTTATTAGAACTGGCCGAAATGGTTGATTAAAAGGTGAAAGGAGCTGTTTGTGAACTAGAAACGGTGGATATTATAGCGGCGGTAGTGCTGAAAGCGGCAAAAAAAAATTTTTTTTTGGTTATGGTTTGGAAGTGGGTTACGTATTATTGAGTATATATATATATATATATATATAGGCGGGATAAAATAGTATAGCAGATTACGGTAAAAAGGAGAAGATGAATACAAAGTGAAACTACTGGCAAAAACAGAAAGAGGAAAATAAGACGACAGAAAAGATTTCGAAATGCAACAGTGACAATAACAAACGTAATTGTTGGATTCTAATTAATGATATCAATATAATAGAAGGAAACATTCCACGTGGGAAAAATTATATATAAAAACAAAGATGAGGTGACTTACCGAACGAAAGCGCTGGCAGGTCGATAGACACACAAACAAACACAAACATACACACAAAATTCAAGCTTTCGCAACACACTGTTGCCTCATCAGGAAAGAGGGAAGGAGAGGGGAAGACGAAAGGAAGTGGGTTTTAAGGGAGAGGGTAAGGAGTCATTCCAATCCCGGGAGCGGAAAGACTTACCTTTGGGGGAAAAAAGGACAGGTATACACTCGCACACACGCACATATCCATCCACACATACAGACACAAGCAGACATATTTAAAGACAAAGAGTTTGGGCAGAGATGTCAGTCGAGGCAGAAGTGTAGAGGCAAAGAAGTTGTTGAAAGACAGGTGACGTATGAGTGGCGGCAACTTGAAATTAGCGGAGATTGAGGCCTGGCGGATGACGAGAAGAGAGGATATACTGAAGGGCAAGTTCCCATCTCCGGAGTTCGGATAGGTTGGTGTTGGTGGGAAGTATCCAGATAACCCGGATGGTGTAACACTGTGCCAAGATGTGCTGGCTGTGCACCAAGGCATGTTTAGCCACAGGGTGATCCTCATTACCAACAAACACTGTCTGCCTGTGTCCATTCATGGGAATGGACAGTTTGTTGCTGGTCATTCCCACATAGAATGCATCACAGTGTAGGCAGGTCAGTTGGTAAATCACGTGGGTGCTTTCACACGTGGCTCTGCCTTTGATCGTGTACACCTTCCGGGTTACAGGACTGGAGTAGGTGGTGGTGGGAGGGTGCATGGGACAGGTTTTGCATCGGGGGCGGTTACAAGGATAGGAGCCAGAGGGTAGGAAAGGTGGTTTGGGGATTTCATAGGGATGAACTAACAGGTTACGAAGATTAGGTGGACGGCGGAAAGACACTCTTGGCGGAGTGGGGAGGATTTCATGAAGGATGGATCTCGTTTCAGGGCAGGATTTGAGGAAGTCGTATCCCTGCTGGAGAGCCACATTCAGAGTCTGGTCCAGTCCCGGAAAGTATCCTGTCACAAGTGGGGCACTTTTGTGGTTCTTCTGTGGGGGATTCTGGGTTCGAGGGGACGAGGAAGTGGCTCTGGTTATTTGCTTCTGTACCAGGTCGGGAGGGTAGTTGCGGGATGCGAAAGCTGTTTTCAGATTGTTGGTGTAATGATTCAGGGATTCCGGACTGGAGCAGATTCATTTGCCACGAAGACCTAGGCTGTAGGGAAGGGACTGTTTGATGTGGAATGGGTGGCAGCTGTCATAATGGAGGTACTGTTGCTTGTTGGTGGGTTTGATGTGGACGGACGTGTGAAGTTGGCCATTGGACAGGTGGAGGTCAACGTCAACGTCCAAACCTCTCTCCCAATCCGAAACCTCTGTCCTATCCAAAGGCCTCACCTTCAGCCCCACTCCCAGATTCAACCAAACAGCCCTCGTCAAAGATTTACTGTCCTACACTCGTACTCTCTGCTGGAAGTATCACTTTGCCACGAAGAAAAATGATCCTAATCCTACTCCTAATGATCCAACTCCTCAAGACACCATCCAAATTGAACCCTGCCTGTAACAGTTCCGTCCTCCGTCACAGCGGGACCCACCTCCTCTTCCCCAAAATCACCCTCTCCAAACCTTCCAGGAATTTCTGACTTCCAGCCTTGCATCTCAATCCTTCTTAAAAAACCTTAATCCTACACCCAACATCACCACTGCTGAAGCCCAGGCTATCCGTGATCTGAAGGCTGACCAATCCATCGTCATTCTTCCGGCGGACAAGGGTTCCACGACCGTGGTACTTGATTGTCGGGAGTATGTGGCTGAGGGACTGCGTCAGCTTTCAGACAACACCACATACAAAGTTTGCCAAGGTAACCCCATTCCCGATGTCCAGGCAGAGCTTCAAGGAATCCTCAGAACCTTAGGCCCCCTGCAAAACCTTTCACCTGACTCCACCAACCTCCTGACCCCACCGACACCCCGCACCCCTACCTTCTACCTTCTTCCGAAAATCCACAAACCCAATCATCCCGGCCGCCCCATTGTCGCTGGTTACCAAGCCCCCACAGAATGTATCTCTGCCTACGTAGATGAACGCCTTCAACCCATTACATGCAGTCTCCCATCCTTCATCAAAGACACCAACCACTTCCTTGAACGCCTGGAATCCTTACCCAATCTGTCACCCCCGGAAACCATCCTTGTAACCATTGATGCCACGTCCTTATGCACAAATATTCCGCACGTCCAGGGCCTCGCTGCGATGGAGCATTTCCTTTCACGCCGATCACCTGCCACCCTACCTAAAACCTCTTTCCTCATTACCTTAGCCAGCTTCATCCTGCCCCACAACTTCTTCACTTTTGAAGGCCAGACATACCAACAATTAAAGGGAACAGCCATGGGTACCAGGATGGCCCCCTCGTACGCCAACCTATTCATGGGTCATTTAGAGGAAGCCTTCTTGGTTACCCAAGTCTGCCAACACAAAATTTGGTACAGATTTATTGATGACATCTTCATGATCTGGACTCACAGTGAAGAAGAACTCCAGAATTTCCTCTCCAACCTCAACTCCTTTGGTTCCATCAGATTCACCTGGTCCTACTCCAAATCCCATGCCACTTTCCTTGACATTGACCTCCACCTGTCCAATGGCCAACTTCACACGTCCGTCGACATCAAACCCACCAACAAGCAACAGTACCTCCATTATGACAGCTGCCACCCATTCCACATCAAACGGTCCCTTCCCTACAGCCTAGGACTTCGTGGCAAACGAATCTGCTCCAGTCCGGAATCCCTGAATCATTACACCAACAACCTGAAAACAGCTTTCGCATCCCGCAACTACCCTCCCGACCTGGTACAGAAGCAAATAACCAGAGCCACTTCCTCGTCCCCTCGAACCCAGAATCCCCCACAGAAGAACCACAAAAGTGCCCCACTTGTGACAGGATACTTTCCTGAACTGGACCAGACTCTGAATGTGGCTCTCCAGCAGGGATACGACTTCCTCAAATCCTGCCCTGAAAGGAGATCCATCTTTCATGAAATCCTCCCCACTCCGCCAAGAGTGTCTTTCCGCCGTCCACCTAACCTTCGTAACCTGTTAGTTCATCCCTATGAAATCCCCAAACCACCTTCCCTACCCTCTGGCTCCTATCCTTGTAACCGCCCCCGATACAAAACCTGTCCCATGCACCCTCCCACCACCACCTACTCCAGTCCTGTAACCCGGAAGGTGTACACAATCAAAGGCAGAGCCACGTGTGAAAGCACCCACGTGATTTACCAACTGACCTGCCTACACTGTGATGCATTCTATGTGGGAATGACCAGCAACAAACTGTCCATTTGCATGAATGGACACAGGCAGACAGTGTTTGTTGGTAATGAGGATCACCCTGTGGCTAAACATGCCTTGGTGCACAGCCAGCACATCTTGGCACAATGTTACACCGTCCGGGTTATCTGGATACCTCCCACAAACACCATCCTATCCGAACTCTGGAGATGGGAACTTGCCCTTCAGTATATCCTCTCTTCTCGTCATCTGCCAGGCCTCAATCTCCGCTAATTTCAAGTTGCTGCCACTCATACCTCACCTGTCTTTCAACAACTTCTTTGCCTCCACACTTCTGCCTCGACTGACATCTGTGCCCAAACTCTCTGCTTTAAATATGTCTGCTTGTGTCTGTATGTGTGGATGGATATGTGCGTGTGTGCGAGTGTATATCTGTCCTTTTTTCCCCCAAAGGTAAGTCTTTCCGCTCCCGAGATTGGAATGACTCCTTACCCTCTCCCTTAAAACCCACTTCCTTTCGTCTTCCCCTCTCCTTCCCTCTTTCCTGATGAGGCAACAGTTTGTTGCGAAAGCTTGAATTTTGTGTGTATGTTTGTGTTTGTTTGTGTGTCTATCGACCTGCCAGCGCTTTCGTTCGGTAAGTCACCTCATCTTTCTTTATATATATACACTCCTGGAAATTGAAATAAGAACACCGTGAATTCATTGTCCCAGGGAGGGGAAACTTTATTGACACATTCCTGGGGTCAGATACATCACATGATCACACTGACAGAACCACAGGCACATAGACACAGGCAACAGAGCATGCACAATGTCGGCACTAGTACAGTGTATATCCACCTTTCGCAGCAATGCAGGCTGCTATTCTCCCATGGAGATGATCGTAGAGATGCTGGATGTAGTCCTGTGGAACGGCTTGCCATGCCATTTCCACCTGGCGCCTCAGTTGGACCAGCGTTCGTGCTGGACGTGCAGACCGCGTGAGACGACGCTTCATCCAGTCCCAAACATGCTCAATGGGGGACAGATCCGGAGATCTTGCTGGCCAGGGTAGTTGACTTACACCTTCTAGAGCATGTTGGGTGGCACGGGATACATGTGGACGTGCATTGTCCTGTTGGAACAGCAAGTTCCCTTGCCGGTCTAGGAATGGTAGAACGATGGGTTCGATGACGGTTTGGATGTACCGTGCACTATTCAGTGTCCCCTCGACGATCACCAGTGGTGTACGGCCAGTGTAGGAGATCGCTCCCCACACCATGATGCCGGGTGTTGGCCCTGTGTGCCTCGGTCGTATGCAGTCCTGATTGTGGCGCTCACCTGCACGGCGCCAAACACGCATACGACCATCATTGGCACCAAGGCAGAAGCGACTCTCATCGCTGAAGACGACACGTCTCCATTCGTCCCTCCATTCACGCCTGTCGCGACACCACTGGAGACGGCTGCACGATGTTGGGACGTGAGCGGAAGACGGCCTAACGGTGTGCGGGACCGTAGCCCAGCTTCATGGAGACGGTTGCGAATGGTCCTCGCCGATACCCCAGGAGCAACAGTGTCCCTAATTTGCTGGGAAGTGGCAGTGCAGTCCCCTACGGCACTGCGTAGGATCCTACGGTCTTGGCGTGCATCCGTGCGTTGCTGCGGTCCGGTCCCAGGTCGACGGGCACGTGCACCTTCCGCCGACCACTGGCGACAACATCGATGTACTGTGGAGACCTCACGCCCCACGTGTTGAGCAATTCGGCGGTATGTCCACCCGGCCTCCCGCATGCCCACTATAGGCCCTTGCTCAAAGTCCATCAACTGCACATACGGTTCACGTCCACGCTGTCGCGGCATACTACCAGTGTTAAAGACTGCGATGGAGCTCTGTATGCCACGGCAAACTGGCTGACACTGACGGCGGCGGTGCACAAATGCTGCGCAGCTGGCGCCATTCGACGGCCAACACCGCGGTTCCTGGTATGTCCGCTGTGCCGTGCGTGTGATCATTGCTTGTACAGCCCTCTCGCAGTGTCCGGAGCAAGTATGGTGGGTCTGACACACCTGTGTCAATGTGTTCTTTTTTCCATTTCCAGGAGTATATATATATATATATATATATATATATATATATATATATATATATATATATATATATATATATATATATATATATATATATATATATATATATATATATATATATATATATCACTCAGAGGGCACCTTTCTCTTTCTGTCTTACCTTCCTAAATTTCCTGCAGTTTGCTGGCTCTGCTTGTGTTCTGACATACCATGTTGGGTTTGACGTTGGCACCAGGTAAAGTCAGTTTGTGAGCTGGCCTGTTTATCCAGCTGGAATGTTCTCTGCTTCTGGTCAAACCCCCATCCCATCTCTATAGGCTAGCAACAAAAGAGCAGTCTGTGTTAAATGCAGCTTGTCATTCCCTAGGCTTATTTGTCATTTTAAAGGTGCTTGGTCGTCATTCTAATTTATTCTCTGAAAGTTTCCTGAGAAATTTAGAAAATGGTATATCTAAAAATATAAACGTTTTTACCAAACTATTTTTTGTTGGGGGGTGGTTCATGACTATGATATTGTCTCACTTGGATCTGCAGCAACTAGACAATAGGAGACCTTTTGGCAAAGGTTTGCTACACAAACTGAAAATCCATTGTTTGTATACTCTGACTTGATTACAGAAAAGGAAAATTTCTAAAGATATTTCTTGCTAAATGCAGTACTTAACACATTCTAATTAATGGTCTTAAATATTTAAGCTGAACATGTGGCAATGGTTTGGTTAGAATATCTGCAGCTTGCTGATTGCCGGTCATGCTCAATGCCTAGCTGGCCTAGAATTTTCTCACAGATGTAGTGCATGTGAACATCAGTATGCTTTGACCTCTTGAGAAATTCAGAATTTTTGGCCAGTTTAAGAGCTCTTGGAACAGGAACACTCTCCAGTGGTGAAATTTCTTCATAGAGATTAAATAGCCATATTCTTTCTCTTGCCCCTTCATTGGCAGCCACATACTCTGACTATGTTCTTGACAGTGATATGCAATGATGCCACCTACTAGCCCAGGTAACTGCTCCTTCACAAAATCTTGCAACCACTCCACTAACTAAGTGTCAGGTTGCTGGATCACTGGCATAATCAGCATCAGTATATATCTCCAGCCTTCTGTTTGCATGGCTAGCATCATATTTTATTTCCAATGACACTGAACCTATTATATACTTTAGGATTCTTTTTACCACAGACCAGTGATTTTCTCAAGGATTCTCTAAAAATTTTGACACATAGCTCACTGCAAATACTATATCAGGCCTTGTACCAACAGATAATTATATAAGACAGCCAACTGCTTCTCGATATGGAGCATTAGATGGTTTATCACTGGTTAACTCATTTGGCTGCAGATACTGCTCAATTAAAGTTGTCGCAGGATTTCCCTATGTCATGTTAAACCGTCAATGAATATCTTTAGCATAACTTTCTTGATTAATCTCTATTGATCTATTATCATGACATACAACATTAATATTTAACAAATAACCTACTGGCTCAACAACAATTTTAAACTCATATTGAATTTCCATGGGAAAACTTCAATATCCTTCTTCTTCCTTGCGGATATTAATCCATCATCAACATACAGAACTGCCATCAACTTGTCATTCCAGTTTTCTCAATAGAACAAACACATGTCTGCCTTACTTTCCACAAGCCCAAGATTAATTAGGAAGTCCTCGAACTGTTGGTTCCAGCACCTTGGAGATTGTTTTAGTCCATATAAACTTTTATGAAGTTTGCATACCCAATTTGGTCCATCACTAAATCCCTCTGGATGCTCCATAAATATCTCTTCTTTTAAGAAGTCATTCAAAAAAGCAGGTTTTAAATCATATTGTGCCAAATGAAGTTGCTCACTAGCAGAAACACTCAAAATTGCTCTAATTGTATTGTATCTAGCAACAGGACTGAACGTTTCATTATAGTCAATTTGACCATCAGCCTTATGATTACTTCTACAAACTGAACGGTTTGTAATGGGCTTATGGTCTTGTGCCAGAGGTTCTAAAGTCTACGTACCATTTTCTTTCAGTGAAGTCATTTTTTCCTCCATAGCTTTTCTCCATTGTTCATGGTCTACAGAATTAATACCCTCTGCATGATTCCTTGGCTCTATCTGTGCCGATGTTGCATCTGCTGGCAAAGCCACTAACACTTTGTATGCACCATCTGACACACGTAACAAATTTCGTACTGCGAACATCCAAATAGTCCAATTTTCAGCCCCACACAGCTTCTCTATACCATGAAAATCCATTGCAGTCCAGTAAAACAGTTCAGATTTACAACCACAAAAATTCCACAAGAGAAAAGTGCAGCAATTGTTTTCGTATATACAATACGAACCATGCATAGCACACAACACACACTAACACATTTCTCATGTCACGAAATGTAAAATTGAATCATGTACTGGGCCCATAACCTATTACAGAAACTTCAGGAAAGAACTAAAGTACACTACATAAAGCATACACATGACGTAGTTGCTATGAAAAGACACATGTATTTTATTTTATGACACCAACCAAAGACATAGATATAGTACACAGCTGAGAGATTAATATTAGTGTTTCACTTCAACAAAAGAAAGTTCTACTGAAAGAGAATTGAGAAATAGGCAACAACTGAAGAAACCAGAGCACCTTACTGAAATTATGCTGGCTGAAGTAAATTAGCCAAAGAATTATACAGTCACTATTAATTCTGTAGACCATGAGCACTGGAGAAGAGCAATGTGCTCAATTCTTCCTCCATTACTCTTCCCCAGCGTTCATGGTCTGCAGAATTAATAGCCTCTGTATCATACTTTGACTCATTTATTTTAGGCAGTATAATTTCAATAAGGTGCTCTGGTTTCTTCAGTTGTTGCCTTTTCTCAATTCTTGTGTTTCTAAAAATGAAATATAGAACAAGTGCTTTGTGTATGAGAAAGTTCCAATATTGTTTCATGTTTCAGGTACACAGCAAGCTATCTACTTACTGGTGGATTAGTACAGGTCAACAGTTCAATGGCAAAGAGATTCCCCTTGATGTCATTTCTTTGTAATTTGTGTTGAAAGGTGGTTTAATGTTATGTAAAGAAAATGTATTAATTAAATAAATGAGTTTGTCATAAGGACAATGTCAATTCATTGAATGATGATTTCACTGTGTGGAGTATCAGTGGTTTGTTATAATCAGAACATTCAGCATTTCAAATTGTAACACTTAAATATAATTATGTGACATATAGTTGTTCATCCTATGCTTATGAAATTTCTCTATGGCTTCTTTGTCAGGAAGCTGATTAAGGTTTACATTGCAAACAAAATAATTTCCTTCAGCTATTCATATCTACATCACTTGTTGTTACCCATCATTCCTTTATAAAATTTAAAAGAGAACTGTGTATAATATACATTTTCTTCACAGGGTCTACACACACATACACACACACACACACACACACACACACACACACACACACACACACACACACACACACACACACAAAATTCTCTGTATAATTAACACACATGAATTCCAGATGAGAATTGTAATGATACTGTGTACCATATCCCACATTTGATACTGTACCTTGCAGAGTGCTGAGTAGAAAACCATGTTACCATAAACTGTGAAGACTCGTCTTAGATTTTGAACCCGCTACTGAATACGAGTTCGGTATTGTGTTATGAGTAATATGACAGCTGGTTTCGAATGACCATTTTTAGAGGTAGTGATGAATGCAGCTTTTATTACTAGAAATTCTGATGCTGTGAGACTTTCCTCATCATCCATTGCTGTGCATAGCTGAGTGACCCACAAAGTCCACTTTATAGTTTTTCAGACATTAATAATCATGCAAAGTGATTAAAAAAATAATACAGAGTGATTTTGAGCATATTTCTTAGTAATTGTAAATTTATACATTATGCAAGTAATTAGTTACATTATATCAATGTGTTTGTGTCACTATGTGCTTTCCCAGTATAAGAGAAGCAACAGTTTGTATGTGAACTATAATGTTTTGTATATATCTGTTGAGTAAAAGGAACTGTTTACAGTTCCATACTACTCAATTAGTCACAGCATTATCATCAGTAATATAACCAGCTCTGTTGTACATCTCACTGCTGAATTGGTACAATTCACTGTCTGCATGGCACTGTGATTCACTGTTACGTGTGCACTGGATGAGATGAAAAGAAGTCATTCTGCATTTAGTGAAGATGCTCGTTGTTATGGCATAAATTTAGTGCCAGCGCATCAGTCTGAAATGACAGAGAAGAGAAGGCTCTGAGAAGAGGTCAGCCAATCGCATGCTGACTGACCTCACTCTAGGAAGACAACGCAACAGCTGCGGCTCCTAGGTGAAGAAAACATAAGCGCCGCACCTGACTGGTGTCAACTACTTTGATAGCAGCTTCAACATTAGCCACTTCGGAGGCCATCACAATGTAGCCTCTTTATTAGCAAACTCTGTGTAGCACAGTTAGAGATCAGCAGTCACTACAAGCATTCTCAGATCAAAGTTAAGTATTTGTACTTGTCTTGTTGTAAATAAAATTCATTAATACGAGTTGTTTGATTGTTTGTCTAGTGAACCGAATATGCAGGATCACTAGACACAACACTCGTAACATGTAACTCTGTCACTGTGCATGCCAGAGTTAGATTTAATTGAAGTACTCTTGCTGCTCGTCTTACAGAAGGGACATCTGGATGAACTATACTTCTGCCCAAACTCTACTTAATCAAATTTTATTCCCTCGATATTCTCTCTGAACAAGTGGATGCAGTATGAGAAGAAGAGCAGGTTCCTTCTGGTTTCCAACTGCATTTAGTGATTGAAAACTTACAGTATGTTCTGTTATATGCCCTTGTTGTTACTGTCAAAACATTTTAAGAGGACAGTAATGTGATAACTGATACTTTTTTCCAACTGTTCAGATTTCAGATTAGTCATTTGGGATAAGTATTATTTCATGTAACTGTGCAGCATTTTCTTTAACAGTTTTATTGGCATTCTTTGTGTTTAGAGAAAGTGGTTAATGAACTGTTTCAGTTGCCATAAGAATTCTGCTGTTGTTACACATTGCTAATATTTTCTGCGGTAAGAGTAGAGATGTACATGATCTGCCACTGTACTCATGTCTTTCAATTGTTACATTTATGTTAGGTAGTTCAGGATACATGTAATTAACACTCCCAAGATGTATAAATTGATCACTATTAAGATTTTATATTAATGAACAAAATCATACACTTTATAATATTATCAGCCCTTGTCATTACTCTGACTGTCTTATTCCGAATTACAAGAATATCAATTACTTTTTTGCTGTATGCCAAGAGCATGATAAAAAAAATCAGCTCCTCAGCCAGGCTCTGCGGTCCAAAGGATATTAACCAGCTTCTGTAACTGTCTCTGTAATGCAGTGTCATGTGGATGCTGTGCAGACAGGCATGCAATTAGCATTACTGCCCTCTCTGCCAGTTTGCTGACTTTCCAGACTGTTGTAACTGACAATTACAAAGTTTTTCGTGAGTCTACATGGAAATGACTGAATAACAATGAAAAGTCACAATCACAAAGACAGCAAGTATTTCCTATTAGACGCAACAAAAGATATCTTCTAAGTATTCTACAAGAGTCCGCGGTTACAAACATACAGTTAGTTCCAAGTCCTGTTCCAATGGAGAAGACGTAGTCTTCCATGGAGACATTCTTGAGGTCAGTATTCAGTGCGAACTGATGCCTGGTGCTCGTTCTAGCCTTTAAATAGTATTGACCAGCCAATCAGATGTTAGTGTAGTAATACTTGCTGCAGGCCATCTTGAACTCCCTCTGCAGGATGTAGTATGCGGAATGTCTGTTTCCAAAACAGCCAATGTTTACCACTGCTTACCCCTTGGGCATAGACAACCTCAGTCCTGTGTGGTGTTAGATGTGTTGCCAGCCTGCACAGGCTACCTTGGCGACGGCGTAACACCCCTCCCCCCTTGGAAGGTCTGGAGTGGCACGGGCGACTATTGGGGAGAGAGCAACAATGTAGCCTGGTGCCGTAGGCTGATTGGCAGCTAAGTTGTCCTGAAGGAGGTAGTGAAAACCGGCCACTGGTCAGTAGGGCGCCGCCTTCCACATGATGCGGAGGGAACGTCAAAGCAGTGGTGGTCGCGAGGCGTCAGTGGGTTGGGCAAGTGGCATGGGAACGTCTGTGTTATCCAACCAGGACGGTGCCGAAGAGGGGCTGGGAAGTGGATCCCGGGTTGGGGTGACGCAAAACCACCCTGTCATCCAGACAGACATCAAACAGTTGTCGACTACAATGCCAGAGAATGACCTCCGGCAGCCAGCGGGGCTGGGACCCGAAACCGCGCTCCCACACCTTGGAGCTGGATGAATATCTGGAAGCGCCAGGTCTGGTGCGAGGCAGGAGGAGATGGAGTAGGGTCCGTGGCTGGTGACAATGGAACAGTTCAGCTGGACTGTCATCACCCACCGGCGTTGTCCTGATGTTAGTGTAGTAATACTTGCTGCAGGCCATCTTGAACTCCCTCTGCAGGATGTAGTATGCGGAATGTCTGTTTCCAAAACAGCCAATGTTTACCACTGCTTACGCCTTGGGCATAGACAACCTCAGTCCTGTGTGGTGTTAGATGTGTTGCCAGCCTGCACAGGCTACCTTGGCGACGGCGTAACGCCCCTCCCCCCTTGGAAGGTCTGGAGTGGCACGGGCGACTATTGGGGAGAGAGCAACAATGTAGCCTGGTGCCGTAGGCTGATTGGCAGCTAAGTTGTCCTGAAGGAGGTAGTGAAAACCGGCCACTGGTCAGTAGGGCGCCTCCTTCCACATGATGCGGAGGGAACGTCAAAGCAGTGGCGGTCGCGAGGCGTCAGTGTGTTGGGCAAGTAGCATGGGAACGTCTGTGTTATCCAACCAGGACGGTGCCGAAGAGGGGCTGGGAAGTGGATCCCGGGGATGGTGAGAGCATGGGGCTAACATTCGGTGGCTGTTGGCCATTTCCTCAAAGATCGTCCACTAACTGAGGAGAGGGCAGCAACATAGGCCTCACAGAAGGGGCCGGCAATGGGAGAGAGAGAGAAGCTGTGGCTGGTCGAGGAAACGAGGACGGAATTGGTTGGGGTGACGCAAAACCACCCTGTCATCCAGACAGACATCAAACAGTTGTCGACTACAATGCCAGAGAATGACCTCCGGCAGCCAGCGGGGCTGGGACCCGAAACCGCGCTCCCACGCCTTGGAGCTGGATGAATATCTGGAAGCGCCAGGTCTGGTGCGAGGCAGGAGGAGATGGAGTAGGGTCCGTGGCTGGTGACAATGGAACAGTTCAGCTGGACTGTCATCACCCACCGGCGTTGTCCTGATGTTAGTGTAGTAATACTTGCTGCAGGCCATCTTGAACTCCCTCTGCAGGATGTAGTATGCGGAATGTCTGTTTCCAAAACAGCCAATGTTTACCACTGCTTACGCCTTGGGCATAGACAACCTCAGTCCTGTGTGGTGTTAGATGTGTTGCCAGCCTGCACAGGCTACCTTGGCGACGGCGTAACGCCCCTCCCCCCTTGGAAGGTCTGGAGTGGCACGGGCGACTATTGGGGAGAGAGCAACAATGTAGCCTGGTGCCGTAGGCTGATTGGCAGCTAAGTTGTCCTGAAGGAGGTAGTGAAAACCGGCCACTGGTCAGTAGGGCGCCTCCTTCCACATGATGCGGAGGGAACGTCAAAGCAGTGGCGGTCGCGAGGCGTCAGTGTGTTGGGCAAGTAGCATGGGAACGTCTGTGTTATCCAACCAGGACGGTGCCGAAGAGGGGCTGGGAAGTGGATCCCGGGGATGGTGAGAGCATGGGGCTAACATTCGGTGGCTGTTGGCCATTTCCTCAAAGATCGTCCACTAACTGAGGAGAGGGCAGCAACATAGGCCTCACAGAAGGGGCCGGCAATGGGAGAGAGAGAGAAGCTGTGGCTGGTCGAGGAAACGAGGACGGAATTGGTTGGGGTGACGCAAAACCACCCTGTCATCCAGACAGACATCAAACAGTTGTCGACTACAATGCCAGAGAATGACCTCCGGCAGCCAGCGGGGCTGGGACCCGAAACTGCCCTCCCACGCCTTGGAGCTGGATGAATATCTGGAAGCGCCAGGTCTGGTGCGAGGCAGGAGGAGATGGAGTAGGGTCCGTGGCTGGTGACAATGGAACAGTTCAGCTGGACTGTCATCACCCACCGGCGTTGTCCTGTAGGAACTGAGAAATAACGTATGAGCGTCTTCCGGAGAACGGTCCTCCATGTTCTTCTGCATCTGAGTTTTAAAGGTGCGAAAAAGGTGCTCTGCCCGCCTTTGGTTTGTGGATTAAAAGCGAGGTAAAGACGTGGTGGGTACCATTATCGTGGCAGAATCTGTCGAATTCTTGACTGCGAAATTGCGGGCCGTTATCAGTGACCAAGGTGACTGGTAGGCCTTCAATGGGAAATATTTTGGACAGGGCCATGATAGTAGTCTCTGTGGTGATAGAGGAGCATTGGACAGTGAAAGGTAAGTGGGAGTAGACATCCGTGACGAGCACCCAGTAAACACCGAGGAAGGGTCACGCAAAATCGACATGGATGCATTCCCATGGGAGGGAAGCTGCAGGTCAGGATTGGAAGGACTAGTGCAGAGCGGGAAGGACCTTGGTACACTGCTGACAACCCCAAATGATGCGCTCCACGTCCGCTGTCATGCCGACCCAGAAGACACGGTGGGGTGTTAGGGTTTTCGTTTGGGCAATACCCCATTGACCTTGATGTAAGACACTGAGAATCTGGGACTGCAGGGATGTTGATACAATGACTCATGGATTGGTGTCATGTTCCACATGGAGGAGCACCCCATCGATGGCTACCAATTGATGGCGGTTGGATTAAAAGAATTGGAGGTCAGCCTGGGCACAAGTCGCAGGAAGCATCGGCCGGCCGCAGAAAATATAGTGGTGCACCAGTTGCAGGAGCGAATTTGCGGCCGTCGCTGTGGCCACCTGCGCAGCTGTGATGGGCAATGCCACCAACGCTGCCTGTATGTCTTCATCAACCTGAAAAATTAGAATGTCCAATGAATAGAATGCCGAATCCTGGCCGGAGGGGCGCCGAGACAAGGCATTGACGGTGGCAAGCTGGGCAGGGGGCTGGAAATGCATGGTGTACTTAAAATGTCTTCCCCATGAACCATGGACCTTGCCGTTGGTGGGGAGGCTTGCGTGCCTCAGCGATACACCATAGGTGCAACCACAACGGAGGGGTATCTGTTGAGAGGCCAGACAAACATGTGGTTCCTGAAGAGGGGCAGCAGCCTTTTCAGTAGTTGCAGGGGCAACAGTCTGGATGATTGACTGATCTGGCCTTGCAACATTAACCAAAACGGCCTTGCTGTGCTGGTACTGCAAACGGCTGAAAGCAAGGGGAAACTACAGCCGTATTTTTCCCCGAGGACATGCAGCTTTACTGTATGATTAAATGATGATGGCGTCCTCTTGGGTAAAATATTCCGGAGGTAAAATAGTCCCCCATTTGGATCTCCGGGCGGGGCCTACTCAGGAGGACGTCGTTATCAGGAGAAAGAAAACTGGCGTTCTACGGATCGGAGCGTGGAATGTCAGATCCCTTAATCGGGCAGGTAGGTTAGAAAATTTAAAATGGGAAATGGATAGGTTAAAGTTAGATATAGTGGGAATTAGTGAAGTTCGGTGGCAGGAGGGACAAGACTTTTGGTCTGGTGATTACAGGGTTATAAATACAAAATCAAATAGGGGTAATGCAGGAGTAGGTTTAATAATGAATAAAAAAAGTAGGAGTCCGGGTTAGCTACTACAAACAGCATAGTGAACGCATTATTGTGGCCAAGTTGGACACGAAGCCCACGCCCACTACAGTAGTACAAGTTTATATGCCAACTAGCTCTGCAGATGATGAAGAAATAGATGAAATGTATGACAAGGTAAAAGAAATTATTCAGGTAGTGAAGGGAGACCAAAATTTAATAGTCATGGGTGACTGGAATTCGTCAGTAGGAAAAGGGAGAGAAGGAAACATAGTAGGTGAATATGGATTGGGGGGAAGAAATGAAAGAGGAAGCCACCTTGTAGAATTTTGCACAGAGCATAACTTAATCATAACTAACACTTGGTTCAAGAATCATAAAAGAAGGTTGTATACCTGGAAGAATCCTGGAGATACTAAAAGGTATCAGATAGATTATATAATGGCAAGACAGAGATTTAGGAACCAGGTTTTAAATTGTAAGACATTTCCAGGGGCAGATGTGGATTCTGACCACAATCTATTGGTTATGAACTGCAGATTGAAACTGAAGAAACTGCAAAAAGGTGGGAATTTAAGGAGATGCGACCTGGATAAACTGAAAGAACCAGAGGTTGTAGAGAGTTTCAGGGAGAGCATAAGGGAACAATTGACAGGAATGGGGGAAAGAAATACAGTAGAAGAAGAATGGGTAGCTTTGAGGGATGAAGTAGTGAAGGCAGCAGACGATCAAGTCGGTAAAAAGACGAGGGCTAATAGAAATCTTTGGGTAACAGAAGAAATATTGAGTTTAATTGATGAAAGGAGAAAATATAAAAATGCAGTAAATGAAGCAGGCAAAAAGGAATACAAACGTCTCAAAAATGAGATCGACAGGAAGTGCAAAATGGCTAAGCAGGGATGGCTAGAGGACAAATGTAAGGATGTAGAGTCTTGTCTCACTGGGGGTAAGATAGATACTGCCTACAGGAAAATTAAAGAGACCTTTGGAGAGAAGAGAACCACTTGTATGAATATCAAGAGCTCAGATGACAACCCAGTTCTGAGCAAAGAAGGGAAGGCAGAAAGGTGGAAGGAGTATATAGAGGGTTTATACAAGGGCAATGTACTTGAGGACAATATTATGGAAATGGAAGAGGATGTAGATGAAGATGAATGGGAGATATGATACTGCGTGAAGAGTTTGACAGAACGCTGAAAGATCTGAGTCGAAACAAGGCCCCAGGAGTAGACAACATTCCATTAGAAATACAGATGGCCTTGGGAGAGCCAGTCATGGCAAAACTCTACCATCTGGTGAGCAAGATGTATGAGACAGGCGAAATACCCTCAGACTTCAAGAAGAATATAATAATTCCAATCCCAAAGAAAGCAGGTGTTGACAGATGTGAAAATTACCGAACTATCAATTTAATAAGTCACAGCTGCAAAATACTAACGCGAATTCTTTACAGACGAATGGAAAAACTGGTAGAAGCGGACCTCGGGAAGATCAGTTTGGATTCCGTAGAAATGTTGGAACACGTGAGGCAATACTAACCTTACGACTTTTCTTAGAAGAAAGATTAAGAAAAGGCAAACCTACGTTTCTAGCATTTGTAGACTTAGAGAAAGCTTTTTACATTGTTAACTGGAATACTCTCTTTCAAATTCTGAAGGTGGCAGGGGTAAAATACAGGGAGTGAAAAGTTATTTACAATTTGTACAGGAACCAGAGGGCAGTTATAGGAGTCGAGGGGCATGAAAGGGAAGCAGTGGTTGGAAAGGGAGTGAGACAGGGTTGTAGCCTCTCCCCGATGTTATTCAATCTGTATATTGAGCAAGCAGTAAAGGAAACAAAAGAAAAATTCGGAGTAGGCATTAAAATTCACGGAGAAGAAGTAAAAACTTTGAGGTTCGCCGATGACATTGTAATTCTGTCAGAGACAGCAAAGGACTTCGAAGAGCAGTTGAACAGAATGGACAGTGTCTTGAAAGGAGGATATAAGATGAACATCAACAAAAGCAAAACGAGGATAATGGAATGTAGTCAAATTAAATCGGGTGATGCTGAGGGAGTTAGATTAGGAAATGAGACACTTAAAGTAGTAAAGGAGTTTTGTTATTTAGGGAGTAAAATAACTGATGATGGTCAAAGTAGAGAGGATATAAAATGTACACTGGCAATGGCAAGGAAATCGTTTCTGAAGAAGAAAAATTTGTTAACATCGAGTATAGATTTAAGTGCCAGGAAGTCGTTTCTGAAAGTACTTGTATGGAGTGTAGCCATGTATGGAAGTGAAACATGGACGATAAATAGTTCAGACAGGAGGAGAATAGAAGCTTTCGAAATGTGGTGCTACAGAAGAATGCTGAAGATTAGATGGGTAGATCACATAACTAATGAGGAGGTATTGAATAGAATTGGGGAGAACAGGAGTTTGTGCCACAACTTGACGAGAAGAAGGGACAGGTTGGGTACGACATGTTCTGAGGCATCAAGGGATCACAAATTTAGCATTGGAGGGCAGCGTGGAGGGTAAAAATCGTAGAGGGAGACCAAGAGATGAATACACTAAGCAGATTCAGAAGGATGTAGGTTGCAGTAGGTACTGGGAGATGAAGAAGCTTGCACAGGATAGAGTAGCATGGAGAGCTGCATCAAACCAGTCTCAGGACTGAAGACCACAACAACAACAACAACCTAAAATGTGAAAGGAATAGGGCCCATCGCTGCAGGTGGTGGGAACTCTTCGTGGGTAACGGGGCTGCTGGTGAAAATAAGGCCAGGGGGGGTTTATGGTCAGTGATTAAACGACAAGACGTACCATAAAGGTACAGGAGGAATTTGGTACAGGCAAACAGGATAACGAGGGCCTCCTCCTCAATTTGGGAATATTTGCTTTGGGCCTTGGTGAGGGATTTAGATATGTACGCAACCGGGTGTTCCAATCCAGCAGTGGAGGGAATGAACTCTCGATAGTACACAATTTTACCTAGGAAAGACCACAATTGGTGGACGTTGCTTGGACAAGGAAGGGCCTCTATAGTGGCGACATGGGAGGAGGTAGGCGATATTCCATTTCGGAAAATGGTGTGAGCCAGGCAGGAGATACCAGGTTGAAAAAAGGAGCATTTAACAATGTTGCATTTTATGCCCGCAGTCCACAGGTGCAGGAACAATTGTCACAAATGACTGTGATGCTCATCCGCAGTACAGCCGGTGACGATGATGTCGAGGTTTTTGATACATCTGGGCACATCTCGCAAGAGCTGTTCCAAGTAAAGCAGAAAGATGGCCGTTGCACTAGTGATGCCATACATGAGGCGGTTCAACCGGAACAGTCCAAATGGTGTGTTGACGACGGCCAAGTGAGTAGAAGGCTCATAAAAAGCTATTTGGAAGTAGGCCTTGGCAAGATTGATCTTCGAAAAACGTTGTCCCCCAGCGAGCTTGGAGAACAGGTCCTTGGGATGGGTAAGGGGATAATCATCAACCTGTAGCTGAGGGTTTAGCGTAGCCTTGAAGTCGCAACAAACCCGAACATGCCCATCTAGTTTCTTGAGGACGACCAAGGGCGTCGCCCAGGAACTGCAACGGACCGGAGTGACGACTCCCTCCATGGTGAGACGGTCCAGTTCCTGTTTAAGAGGATGCTGGAGAGCGAGGGAAAATTGCCGAGCCTGGAAGTACTTTTGGTGGGCAGACGGTTTCAGCTGGAGTGACACCTGAAAATCTTGAGCACAGCCGACTCCCAGTGAGAAGAGGTCCAGGAATTCTGTGCGCAAGGTACCGAGTGCCGGAAACGGAACCTGGGAAGGCACCAGATGATCACTGTCGTCGATTGCGAAGCCAAAGGCACTGAAGGCTTCCAACCCAAAGAGGTCTGCAGTGGCTGCATTGTTGACCACAAGGAAGGTAACTTCCTGGCGAACCAATTTAAATAGGACGGAAGCTGTGAACTGACCCAAGAGAGCAATCAGTTGCTTATTATAAGTAAGGAGGCATCGAGGTATGGGCGCCAGGGGGGATGCCCAGTCTTTGCATAAGAGGAATAGTTGATCAGTGAGACCACTGCTCCGGTATCCACCTGCATGTGCAACAGCCGACCGTTGATCTGAACGTTGATCATCAGCTTGGAAGAACCAAAGAATACACCTGGTTATGTCCATGGGTAGCGGCCCCCACAGTCATTGGCCGGAGGAGGAGGAGGATGCTGGCGAGAGTGCCAGACCGTACCCACATGTCTGTTACGGGTACACAACTGTACAATATGCCCACCTAGCAGGGCAGTCTTCCCGTGCATGGTCCTGAAAGCATGCTGGGCATGACGGAATCCAGAGGGGCTGGTGGTACTGGCGAGGGCACAGGGGCCTCTGTGTACCAACAGTCTGCACTGGACCCGCGGAGCCAGCCGAGGGTGCGAAGTCCTGGATGGGCGGCTGCCCTTCCGACGCTGTGCTGAACCTGGAGGCCGGCGCCAGTCATCGGAACGGACGTCAGCAACGTCTTCGACCTCCGCCAGCTGTGCGACGAGCTCCGATGCTTCGTGGTCTCAGAGGGACGCCACTTCCGCCCAGGATTCCAAACGCTTGTCGGCTACCGTAGGGACTTCGCACTTGAATACCAAATCAATGATATGGTCCAGAGTAGGATCGTCGAGTCTGAGGGCGTCGCATCGGAAAGTAGCGTCAGGGGCGGCCTGGATGAGGTGGTAGGACTCTTTGGAGACCCGTGTGGTGAATTGACACTTCCGGCTGAGACCTTGCAGTTCCGCTGTCCACTGGCGATAAGATTGTCCTGCCTTCTTGCGACACTGGTAAAATTCGACCTGGGCAGCCAACAAGTGGAACCCTCGTCGGTAGCAGGCCACAAGAAACTCACAAACGTGTGAGGAAGTCAAAGAATCCGGAGGTCGAGGTTGTAGTTTCGTCAAGAGAACATACACTTTTGACTGGTTCCAGGACAAAAAGTAGGAACGACGAGCAGCCTCTTGGACAACCTGATGGATGTGAAAATGCTGCAGGACCTGCTTCTTGTATGTTTCCCAGTCTTCAGTATCATCGTTGAAAGCGGGAAACGGAGGGGGAGGCGGAACCGGTTGGTTTTTCAAGAAATTCTTAAAGCAACGTTCCTGTGTATCCTGAGATTTCTGGCAAAACTATTGAAAACCTTGTAGTAAGTCGTGCACACTTTGAATTAGCTGCTAAAGCACTATTTCCGCCATGATGAAGACACACACTGGTACAAACTCGTCGCCACTTGTGTTGTAACTGACAATTCGAAAGTTCTTACAAAACAACTTTTATTAACGTGAGTCTGCATGGAAATGACTGAATAACAACGAAAAGTCACAATCACAACGCCAGTAAGAATTTCCTACTAAAGGCAATAAAAGGTAACTTCTAAGTTTCCCACAAGAGTCCGCGGTTACAAACATACAGTTAATTCCAAGTCCTATTCCGATTGCGAAGACGCAGTCTTCCGTGGAGACGTTCTTGAGGTCGGTATTTGGCGTGAACTGATGTTCGGTGCTGTTTCTATCCTTTAAATAATATTGACCAGCCAGTCAGATGTTGGTGTAGTAATACTTGCTGCAGGCCATCTCGAACTCCCTCTGCAGGACGTAGCCCGCGGAATGTCTGTTTTCAAAACAGCTTTGGTTTACCATTGCTCACGTCTTGGGCATAGACAACCTCGGTCCTGTGTGGTGTTAGATGTGTTGCCGGTCCGCAGGTGCTACCTTGGCGACGGCATAACACAGACCTTATAGTCGTAACTATCCATTGAAGTAGCTCCTGAATTGGCATCACATACAGTGTGTACCCCATACCAGTTCCCGTACCAAGGAATTGAACCTGGGTCCACAACAAGGCAGACATATAATGCACATTGATGTGGCTACTTTCCTTCATACTTGTCGAGCAGAGCCGGAAAATGAGTTCCTGAAATCATCAGTGCCAAGGGGTATCCTGCGATCAGGTGCACAGCTGTTCTGTGCTGTGAGATGACACCCCTCCACCCCCAACCCCCCCCCCCCCCCCCATGACCCCCAAAAAAGTAATACAGAGAAAAGGATTAACGAAAACTGGGGGAAAGATACTGTAGTAGAAAGCTATGCGTCGAAGAAAATTGACATCCAAAACATTTAATAAATATTTGTGAACGTGTCTCAGTATATACCTTTAGGAATTTATGGTCAATTTTGACTCTTTCACCACAGATTCTGAAAACCCACCCAGTGTCAGGTACACTTGACGAAAAAGATCCAAAAATTCATCAGAAAACATGATGTTGTCAAATGTCAGATTTTAGTAACAAAAAAGAGAAATCAACATGAACGAAAAATAATCGTCGTTGTTTTAAAGCATTTTAACCGTTTTTTGAACATTTTCACTGTTTTCTAATGCATTTTCATTTCTCTTTCGAATATTTATTGTATGTGTCTGTGAAAAAAATATTTCTGCATATCATTATAAGAATAATTTAAAACAAAATTAAAGTAATGAACATTCGAAGATATATTGGAAAATATTGTTGTTGATGAACTATAATGACAATGTAGAGAAAACACACTGGTTGTAAAATGTATTAATTGCAAAGAAATTAAAAACTGAAATTATTTTCATCAAAATGTTGTGCAAAGAGAAACATTGAGGAAAATGTAAAAAGTTCGCAGAATAATACATCGGAAATAAAAATTTTGGTGATAAAAATAGCTGCTTTAGCCTAACAAAAAATCTATCTTTTTCTTGAACTCAGCTCATTTTCTTAACTTCAAATAAACTGTATTTATCTTGAACACATTTAAATTTATCTTCAATTTCAACTCTCTAAATTTATCATATATTCATTTCAGTTTCAATAATTTTTTAATTCTTTGTTTTTTATTTTTTTATTTTCTAACTTTGCACTTATTTATACATTATTACCTTAATTTTCTATCATAATTACTTTTCATTTACTTTATTAAAGTTGTTTTTCTTATAAATGGAGACAAATTGTGATGCCTGACTACCATTAATGCTCATGATTATTGTGAATTAAATCTATTTACTGGGTAGAGTAATTCTGGAAAAGAATTTTTAATTGCTTTATTAAACATCTTAATATGAAGTTCATTATTTCGAAACAGTAACCTTATTTTGAACTTGAAAATGACGATAATTTGTTAAAAATGATGAAAATAAGCATATTGAAGAAATGTTTCTATTTTCTACTAATTTATTACAGAAACAGAAAATACGGAAACAGTTAATTAATATCTAGTTAACAAAGCATTTGAAAACAGATTATATATTACAAATTTAGAGAACAATCCAAACTTGCTTGGTCCAAATTTTTGTTAATGTTTCGAAACAAGAAATTATGGAAGCAGTGAAGAAAAATTTAAAATTACATAAGGGGTTGTTAGTAAATTTTCTAATTTTTGTGGTTATATGAGGAAATAATCTGATTCTGAAGAGACAATGGGTACTAAATTTCAACACATAATTATAGAACAATGAATGATAGAGATTTGATTAAACGTTATGAAGCTGGAAAAAAAGAATTTACATAATGAATGTCTGAATTTCAAACTCAATGATCTGGTTGGAGTCTGGATCACATTTTTGGATTACAGTTAGCAATTAACAAGGTTTATCTTACATCGAATTACCAACAAAATAAAAAATAAGTGTTTGTGTTAATGTTCAAAATGATTATCAAAACTATATTTTGTTGCCAATAAAATTAGTATTATATCCTGTAGATAAAAATGTAGAGGTTGTAAAAAATATAAAAATGTAGAAGTCATTATTGATGAGAAATTTCACAAATTTACATTTCCAACTGCAGCTGAAGGTATTTATAATACTGGGAGTAAAATTAATGTATCTATTAACGTTTACTCGTCTGATGAAAAGTATTAGATGTCTCCATTAAAAGTTGCTAGTCGTCAGAAAGAAAAACATATTACTCTATCAGATTTTAAAGATAAAAGTAACTGTAACAGGCTGGGAACTATGTTCACATAATAGTTAGATTAAAGATTCATCTTGGCTCAGTTCAGTTGAGATCTCAAAACATAAAGAAATGAAATATTTTGTGATATATGTTCATTAGATTTTAACTATAAAGAAAAATTAGATATCCACATTCCAAACTGTTTGGCAAATATGCCTCTAAAAGTGGAATTACCAGAGAAAAATTGATATATAAGTTTTAAAAGCTATCAATAGACAATGAAAGTTTCTTCTGTTCTTATGCTGATTTTGGAAGGTTACTTATTAAAAACTGATAACTGTGAGCCTGATCCACAGAAGTCATATAAAGTCAAAAATCAAAAAACATGAATGAAGAAGTTTCTGTTATTACATAATCATATGAATTGATATAATAGAAATGTATAGAGAGGACCAAATTGTCATAAAAATTTATCGAATGTAAGTAAAAAGAAGTTGAAGAAATTGGTAGTTTATATACTGAAGCAGAAGAAATGATATCATAACATTTGAAGAACAATCAAGACATAAAAAATAAGTTCATTATGTAGAAGCCATTATTCACAATAAAACGAAAAGTTCATCCTCATCATCATTTAACTGGAAAGTATATAAATCTGTTATCTAATAATCGTGATTAGCAACTGAAACTTCCATGTGCACCAGCTTATTTACATAACCTCTCGGAATATGATACTCATTTGTTCATAAAAGAACTTAGTTCTGAGGAAAAAGAAATAGATTTGATATGTAACAATGAAGATACATATACTAGTTTTGGTAAAAAGAGAGCAAAATTGAAAATGAGGTTATGATATATTTAAATTAAGGCTTCTTCACATGATAATTTATCATCAAAAGTAAGAAAGAGTCGTACAAAAAAAGTTAGAAAACTTTTACAAAAGACCTACTAAATTTCGTAATTAAAATGATGTTTATGCTCATGACTGTATGGATAGTTCAAAAAATTTAAAGAAAGATTTCTTCCAGGAAAACAAACATTTTATTATAAGTTAAATGAATGTGCTATTACTGATGAAGATTACAAATGTACTGAATTAATTTGGAAAAATTTAATGCAAAAAAATCTTGCTGAATATCGTGATATATATATTAAAACTAGTGTTTCGTTTCTGTGTGACATTTTTGAAAATTTTATGAAAATTTGTATAAAACTTATGATTTGAATCCATCTTGGTGTTTTACAGTGTTAGTTTTAAATTGGAATTCGATTTTAATGTGAAAAAAATTATTTACCGTTCCTAGCTGATTATGACATGATACTAATGTTTTGAAAAAGGTATCAGAGGCGGTATACCTGAATACAGGAGTGAGAAATAAAGCGACAAATGATACTAAAAACGAAACCGATATGTTAAACCTTATGAATAATTCAGTATTTGGAAAATCGATTGAAAATATTAGAAACAGCATACATGTAAAATTAATTACCGATGCAAATAGAGTGTGAAAAACTTTTAACAAAACAGAATTTCACAGAAAGAACAATATTTTGTTGTGTGTTGAGAGGGAGTAAGAGTGATATTCGCTGCATGAGACAGAGGAACTTATCTCAGTCGGCGATTCTGATGAGACATTCGTTGTGAGCCGCGTACTGTAGCCGCAACCTTTGCTGAAAACTAAACTATTCACTAGTGTAGAGTGTGGAACTGGGTAGGAATCTGGTCAGTTAGCGGTTACAAGTCATCTACTCGTAGACAAGTAGTTATTTCCCAGGAAGTACCTCAAAAATGGTTCGAATGGCTCTGAGCACTATGGGACTTACCATGTATGGTCATCAGTCCCCTAGAACTTAGAACTACTTAAACCTGACTAACCTAAGGACATCACATTCATCCATGCCCGAGGTAAGATTCGAACGTGCTACCGTAGCGGTCTCGCGGTTCCAGACTGAAGCACCTAGAACAGCTCGGCCACTCGCCCGGCCATCTATTATACAATGACATGGTCAGCTTGCAACCTTACATGTGCACCATAACCCATACACCTACTTAAGAGATTAAATCTACAAGTCCCTCCCACAATGATGTTGCTGAGTGGTGTATCATTACATAGTCTGGATACTTTCGTTTAATATGATGTATTTAAGATTGCATTCTTGAACTGGTTGTAACGTAAGAGCTTCACATCGCTCGTGATCGTTAAGTGGTCAATAGGGGGAAATATTGTTTACAGATCTGTTTTCTCATCGTGACTCTTTTACAAGGTAACTAATCACTAGACAGTTGCGCATACTGTCGCTTCATTTCATCTATTATGAGGAATTCCTTCTACCGGCATCGGTGGCTGAGCGGTTCTATGAGCTTCAGTCTGGAACCGCTCGATTGCTACGGTCACAGGTTCGAATCCTGCCTCGGGCATGGATGTGTGTGATGTCGTTAGGTTAGTTAGGTTTGAATAGTTCTAGATGCTAAGGGACTGATGACCTCAGATGTTAAGTCCCATACTGCTCAGAGCCATTTGAACCATTTGAATTCCTTCTCTGGTACTATATAAGAGAATAATGTCTTCACCAGACCGTACTCAGTTGGTAGTGGCCATACCTTATACAGTGTATATACATAACTATCAACAGAAAGTGCATTTAATAGATAATTTAAGGTGTCACCTGCTAAAAATACGTCTAAATCTATTATTCCTAACAACAGGTATCCTTGACCTTCGTGAGTTCCACAGGACACCTTTTGTGTTTTAGTTCTCCTTTGATTAGTTCCAAATACTTAACTACCTGCACATAATTTATCAACTGCGGTTCTAGGAGACCCTTCTGCCCATTCATTATGGCGGAAATCAAGAAGTCATACTCTCGCTCTAATATATTAAACGTGGCCCTAAGTTGCTCTAACTCTTCCGTGATGGTTATCACAATCAAGGCCTGTTGTACCTTTCTGTTCGTTTCGCTATTCTATCTGCAATAATTTGAGCTTTCTTAATTACCCTGTTTAGTGTCTGATTAATCCCTGTCAATGACGCCCTGACTATCATCAATTACTCCTTGGACAATCGCAACAGCTCTCTCTGTTAATCCTCTAATGCGTCTATTTTTGCACTGAAAATGTCGCATCATCTTCGTCTAGTGTGCCAAATAGTATCTTTCTAGTCTCCACATTAAAGTATAATATAACCCATTTAGGTCTGGGTGTTTCATGCCAGGCTAACTGCTCAAATAAACCTCTTGTCTCTGTAATTTTTCCAACATGCCATGGTGTTGTCTTTTGAACGTTCTCACACTCCTCAACGTTCACCTTTGCCTGGTGCAACCTATGGAGGCAATGCGCTACTTCGCTATCAGCTAATGCTTGCGTCTGCCCGAAATTTTCGTGTAGTTCCTTCAATCGAAAACAACTTACAATTCTTGCCACTGACTGTCCAGCTTCTGACTGCGTCCTCTTCGCACGCTTCTATCATACAACAACATCCAGTCATGCCTTCTAAATTCTTTTGGGTTCTGCGTCCGGTCATAGTTAACCTTATTCTTCTCCTTGCTTTCGTGGGTCGCCTCGCGGGCAGCTTGATGCAGCAGTTGCATCCGTCGTCGAACCTCAGTCACGTAATCCTCGTACTTATAAACTACGTTTGCTGATTTCCTCAGTAACCACCCCAAAAAAATTCGAAAAGTGTGTACGCAGACGTACAGTGCGGAGTTGTGTATTACACAAATGTCACAAAAGAAATCCATTGGTCCCAATCGTCCTGAACTCGGCTAATGTAGTGCCATAACATTTCGGTTAGCGCACGATGTGAACGCTCCAGTGAACCATTTGTTTGTAGATGGTAAGCTGTCGTCTGTATTTTATATATTCTCAATAGTTTACATAAACGCTTCGTAGTATAGTTTATAAAATTACTTCCCATTTCACTAAGTAAACTGCAGGGATCCGAAACTTCAGAATTATGTTATCTACCAACTTACGCGCGACAGTGTCAGTGGCTTGGCGGTCAATTGGCTCGGCTATAACAAACTTTGTGATTACCGAACTGGATTAATGGTGAGGGACCTATGATGTCAATAACGCATCTTTCAAAAATAAACTCTGGGATTGGTGTTAATTCCATTGGCTGCTTCGTCTTTATCTGCGGTATTTTGTTTTTATGGCATTTCCTTATGAAATTCTCTATGTCTAACTTCATCCCAGGCCAAGTACAGTATTGTTTTACTAATCATATATCCTCCCCATTCCCTGATTTCCGCCGAAAGTGGATATGTGCATTTGCCTTAGCACTGCCAGCTTTTCTTTGGTACTCGCTTGTTTCCAGTGATTCTTCTCCTACGTCACTGGTTTGTTCTTCAGCGCTCTGTGTCGGAGCCGTTATCTCTGCTCTAGCTAGCTCGGCTTGCGTCCCACGGACGTGGCCTCGGCCGGCTTATCTTTACTCTTGTCACTGTTCCTGGCTGGCTCCTCACGAGGGAACCTCCCCATAGCACCCCCCTCAGATTTAGTTATAAGTTGGTACAGTGAATAGGCCTTGAAAAACTGAACACAGATCAATCGAGAAAACAGGAAGAAGTTGTGTGGAACTATGAAAAAAATAAGCAAAATGTACAAACTGAGTAGTCCATGCGCAATATAGGCAACATCAAGGAGGGTGCGAGGTCATGAGCGCCTTGGTCACGTGATTAGCGTGAGCAGCTGTGATACGCGAAGTCCTTAGTTCAAGTCTTCCCTCGAGTGAAAAGTTTAATTTTTTATTTTCAGACAATTATTATCTGTCCGTCCGTCTGTCCGATGCGAAGTAACTGCGCCGTAGTATGGGGACGCTAGACACGGAAAAATTTGAAAACGTTAAAACCATATGTTTTGACAGAGCACAGGCAAAACTGTGCGACTTTGAAACTGTTGCATTCATTAGTTGCAGTTTATGTGACAAACTCTTATGTTTTCATCACTTTTTTGGGAGTGATTATCAGATCCACAAGAAAACCTAAATGGGGAAAGATAGAAGAATCTTTTTATCCATTCGCCAAGTGTACAAGTTAGGTGGGTCGACAACATATTCCTGTCATGTGACGCACATGCCGTCACCAGTGTCGTATAGAATATATGAGACGTGTTTTCCTGTGGAGGAATCGGTTGACCTATGACCTTGCGATCAAATGTTTTCGGTTCCCATTGGAGAGGCACGTCCTTTCGTCTACTAATCGCACGATTTTGCGGTGCGGTCGCAAAACACAGACGCTAAACTTATTACAGTGAACAGAGACATCAGTGAACGAACGGACAGATCATAACTTTGCGAAAATAAGGGAAGTAAACATTTCACTCGAGGGAAGACTTGAACCAAGGACCTCTCGTTCCCCAGCGGCTCACGCTAACCACGGGACCACGGCGCTCATGAACTCAGACTTTCCTTGATGTTGCTTATCTTACCCACGGACTACTCAGTTTGTACATTTTGCTTATTTTTTCATTGTTCCACATAACTTCTTCCTGTTTTCTCGATTGATCTGTGTTCAGTTTTTCAAGGCCTATCCACTGTGCCAACTTATAACTAAATCTGAGGGGGGTGCGATGTGGAGGTTCCCTTGTCAGTACTCTCTGTTGTGCGTCCCCACCTAACATGCTACGGATACAGGAAAGCGCATTGGCTAGTCGATTCTGTTTACCTTCTTTGTACAGTATCTGGTAGTCATACTCCTCTAGCTTTAGGCGGAGTTTTAACAACCTAGACGACGGATCAGATATACTGCCCAACAACACCAGTGGTTTATGCCCCATGATTATCTTAAATTGTTGTCCGAATAAGTATGGCCGAAAATATGTGACAGCCCATACTACTGTCAGAAACTCACGCTCTACTGTACTGAACTGTATTGTAATAATCGAGAGGTCGGATCGTGCACAAGATCCTGCACAGGTATCACTTCCGCGTTTATGGACGGCTATAAAGGCAATGTGGATCAATATTTCTGCAGGGGGCTTCCAACGACTTGTTGAGTTCACGTTATTTGGAGTGGCTGCTCTACGCTGGGCGAAAGGAGGTCTCACACAATATCTGGAAATATCCCACGGCCTTTGTCACTCAGTGTAGCCAGTGCCGCTAGGAAATAAACTCCAGTGTACAGGGGATAGGCAAAATAATGTGAACACCTGTACCTACTTGGGAATGGTTTATTAACAAGGTATTGTACCCCATTTGCCTGTAATACAGCTGTGATCCTTCTTGTATTACTGGGATATAATGATTAATCTCCAGTGGAATGTTATGCCACTCTTTGATCAGAACCTCTTCTAACTATCTGCGCTCCAATGCCGCCCACAAGGGTTCGATAATGTTCAAGTTCGGGAACTGTGCTGGCCCAGGAAGACTCTTCAGTTCAGTTGCAGGCTCCTCATACCACGATTGTACTGTCCTGGCTGTGTGAATGGGTGCATTATAGTCCTGAAAAATGGCGTCACTGTTGGGGAACAACATCTGCATCATGAGGAGCACCTAATCACCTAAAATGTTCATATAATCGTTGGCTGTAACAGGGCCTTTGAGAATAGTGACAGGACCAGTAGAATACCATAATATAGCTGCCCACACTATCACACTTCCACCTCCATGCTAAACCGCTGGAATCAAGCAATCAGGACTGTAGGCTTCTTTTGGCGTTCTGCAGACATAAACCCATTCCGATGTTGGAAATAACGAATGCTGACTCGTCAGACCATACGATTTGTTTCTACTGATCAGCCATCCAGGATTTATGCTCCTGACGCCATGCTTTACGCTTCTTTGCGTTGTTTGTCGTCTCTGATGGTTTCGTTATTACAGCTCGTCCGTGAATATTCACTTTATCAAGTTCTCGGCAGAAAGTGTCGATAGTATGGAGTCCCGAGGAAGGCTATTGAGCTCTGCAGTCACCTAGCCGCCGCAGTTTTATGTTGTTTTGACACAATTCGTGTTAGGGTACAATGATCTCTGTCGTTTGGTTTTAATTTGCGCCCACTATTACGTTTACACGGTGATGTCTTTCCATGTTTCGTGTAGGCTGTCATGACTGTTGAAACAGTTGCCCTTGAAACACTCAATAATTTCGCTATCTTGGCTGCTGATGCCCCAGCTAATCAGGCCCCCACAATCTACCCTCTTTGGAACTCTATTAGGTCTTTCATTGCACGTCGAACTCGGCCTCTGAATGCAAATACGAAGTGTGCATTATTCGTAAACAACCTGCACTGATGCATAGCCGGTACTGAACAAGCACAGTCCAGTGTGACACGTGCCTTACATGTGTTGTTGACCGTCAAACAAAACCATCTAATTACTACCACTGTTCACATTATTTTGCCTATACCCTGTAGCCCCATTGCACACTTTCACCGGCAAAGACGACTACCAGTATTGTGATTAGCCAGCAGCTACGAGGAAAACTGTCCATAGTCGGGAACTTCTTTCACATCGCCAGCGGTGGCCAGGCTGGTCGAAGAAATCTCTGAGCAAAGATAGGTGAGCGTCATAATTATTGATATGTGCACTCGCATGGATCATTATTCGTCGTCTTATAATGCTGCTAGTATTACATACTGATAGTATCAATATCGCATTATAGTAATTTGGAACCTTTTTATCAATGAGCATGAAAAATCTCGCTTTAAAAATCATTTTTTTTTTTGCAATGGGAAATAAACCGACGCTATCCGTCGACGCTTGGCATCACATGGTTGATGTGATGAGCAGAATTTTTTGTGCTGAGTCCAGCTACACATTGCCAAAATGAAATAGCAAATATCCCCCAAAGCGCCGTAGACAATGTGTCTGACAACTATTAGGAGGGACACATAGTACCCATTAGTGCTAACAAAGATATTTAGGTAGCTGATTGCTATAGACATTGTTATGTCGTATTAACGAACTCAACTATTTCCCAAAACAGGGAAACATAGCACCACAGAGAAATGTAGCTTGGCAACGCCAACACTTTCACATAAATAGCCCTACTCTAAATACGACCTAATCCTTACTATGTAACTAGCTTCTTCAGCAAATTCTATGAACTCTAAAATATTGAGGCACCCAAAAACGTCATAATTTCATTGATATGTCATAGATATTATGTAAATTGAAGGTGGATGGGGAAGAACGGAAAGAAAAGGTGACGAGCCACTGATGTCACCTGCATCAGGACTTCATACGGAATCAGTAGCAACGAATGAAGACATGTGCCAGATCAGGATTTGAACCTGTGCTCTCTTGATTATGAGGTAGTTGCATTAACCACTGCACCAACCAGACACACTGTTTAACACAACTGTACGGACTGTCTCGCCATGCCTCCCATCTGACCAAAACCCCTGCCCATGTCTGAAAGAACAGACACCATGCGGAATATGCCGCTATGATACATATTATGTAAACTGAAGGTAGAGGGAGAGGAAGGGAAAGGAAAGGAAAGGAACTATTGATGTCAGCTGCACCGGGAGTTCATGCAGAATCGGCAGCGACAAGTGAAAATGTGTGTCACACCGAGATTCGATCAGGGATCTACTGTTTGCTAGGAAGTTGCATTAACCACTGCACCACCTGTACACAGTGTTTCTGGCAACTGGGCGAACTATCTTGCCCCCCTCCCCCTCCACCGCGACTGACCCACACTCGCACCAGAACAATCCTATCAGAAGTCACTGTTTGTGTCCTCCACACTCTCTATCTCTACTTTGAGATTTCTGCAGGACAAATGTAATTGTGCATCCACACTGAAGATGTGGATTCATTCTCCATTGAGGTAAATAAGTTAATCGAATGTATGGTGTCTATTCTTTTGGCATCTGTATAATTGATTCACCTTGATGGGCAACCAATTCACCACATTCAGAGCAGATGCACAATTATGTTCAAGCTTCTGCAGGAATCTCAAGGTAATGAGCATGGAGGATATGATGGGCTGTGGATAGATGTGTGTGTGGGTTAGCTATGAGATATTGTGAGATAGTCATGAAGCTGCAATAAACACTGTGATAAACACTTTGTCCAGGTGTTCAGTGGCAACCAACAGTAGACGTCTCATCCAAATGATCAGGGCTATCCTCGTGGACCACTGGTTTAGATTCCTCGACATAGTACAGCATGGGAAGTATGTAAATGTTTACCATGCCTCACGCATCCCCCATGTGGCACAAGTGTTCCTGGTCCTGATTACCCTCACACGTCATAAGTTGATGGTGATGGGATCCTTTGTCTGGATAAGGATGTTATTTAAAGTTCAGTATCCCTCCTTGACCTCCCACAGGAGCATGGTGGAGTGGGCTTATTCCATGTGCCAGACAGAGTTATGGCACTTTTTGTTAACTCCCGACTGAAAGTCTGGCATCGCTGCCTGACGAGCCTGACGTTACTAATTTTGCATGTATGCACACTGGTCTCCATGTCAGCCCCAGTCATGTTATCAGACATTCCACCCCCTTTTATCACTTTCGGCACTTCATTCTTGAATTAAGTTACACCCTACACTCCTTACCCCTTTTACGTATACTCCGGACAAAGACTGTGGACGACACATTACAAATTTGTCGATCCCCCAATTTCACTGAACACATTTCCCCAGATCACATGGCGTAGTGTGTGGTAAGCACAACATGCTGGTTATCTTGATATCAGCGTCCAGTCCACCTGGTATATCACCATCAATGGCAAACAGGTCAACCAGTTTCATTTGCACCACATCCGCCTCACTGCACACCCACCTGCGTTCACTGTGGTGTGGAGGACACAGACGCTCATCAGTTCTCATGTGGTCCATTGTCTGATGTCTGGAGGCTCGTGCAGCATATATTAGCTTTCCTTACCCAACAGACACCTGCTCAGATCATTTTCCTGATGCTTTTATTCCTGGATGTGATTCACTACCCTGCACCAAACTCCAAAAACTATTGCTGTGAATTGGATACACAGCCATTCGGACCGCTACCTTTTTGGCCCCGACGAGGAAACAGAACTAGGTTACTGGACGTACCTTAACGATCGACACTGTACACATGTTTACAACCCCAGATACAAGCAGTTCTTTTCCAGTTTTCTAGAGAGCGCTTTTCATGACCCGCCTTCCAGCTGAAACGTCCAAGCCATGAGATACTGATACCTTTTTCCCGACATGATGTTCTGAAACCACTACAAACAGAATCTCCATTAAATTTTCGAGAAGACACATGTGGACGTTCCGCCAATCAGAAGGCGTTAGTGACTTCTGGAATGCTGGTACATACCAATTTAAGATAAAAAATTTAAAAATTAAAAAAAAATAGTAAATAAGTAAAAGAAAATAAAAATATATATACAGGGTTTTCCATTGATCGTGATCGGTCCAAATATCTCACGAAATAAGCGTCAAACGAAACAACTACACAGAACGAAACTTGTCTAGCTTGAAGGGAGAAACCAGATGCACTATGGTTGGCCCACTAGATGACGCTGCCATAGGTGAAACGGATATCAACTGCGTTTGTTTAAATAGGAACCCCCATTATTTTATTACATATTCGTGTAGTATGTAAAGAGATATGAATGTTTTAGTTGGACGACTTTTTTCGCTTTGTGATAGATGGTGCTGTAATAGTCACAAACATATGGCTCACAATTTTAGACGAACAGTTGATAACAAGTAGGTTTTTTAAATTAAAATACATAACGTAGGTACGTTTGAACATTTTATTTCGGTTGTTCCAATGTGATACATGTACCTATGCAAACTTATCGTTTCTGAGAATGCATGCTGTTACAGCGTAATTACATATAAATATCACATTAATGCAATAAATCTTCAAAATGATGTCTATCAACCTCAATGCATTGGGAATACGTGTAACGACATTCCTCTCAACAGCGAGTAGTTCGCCTTCCGTAATTTTCGCACATGCATTGACAATGCGCTGACGCATGTTGTCAGGCGTTAACGGTGGATAACGATAGCAAATACCCTTCAACTTTCCCCACAGAATGAAATCCGGGGACGTCAGATCTGGTGAACGTGCGGGCCATGGTATGGTGCTTCGACGACCAATTGACCTGTCATGAAATATGTTATTCAATACCACTTCAATCGCACGCGAGCTATGTGCCGGACATCCATCATGTTGGAAGTACATCGTCATTCTGTCATGCAGTGAAACATCTTGTAGTAACATCGGTAGAACATTATATAGGAAATCAGCATAAATTGCACCATTTAGATTGCCATCGATAAAATAGGGGCCAATTATCCTTCCTCCCATAATGCCACACCATACATTAACCCGCCAAGGTCACTAATGTTCCACTTGTCACAGCCATCGTGGATTTTCTGTTGCCCAGTAGTGTATATTATGCCGATTTACGTTACCTCTGTTGGTCGCTAAATAGAACGCGTGCAAAAAATCTGTCATCATCCCGTAATTTCTCTTGTACCCAGTTGCAGAACTGTACACGACGTTCAAAGTCGTCACCAGGCAATTCCTGGTGCACAGAAATATGGTACGGGTGCAATCGATGTTGATGTAGCATTCTCAACACCGACGTTTTTGAGATTCCCGATTCTCGCGCAATTTGTCTGCTACTCATGTGCAGATTAGCAAAATCACTCTGAGCACTATGGGACTTAACTTCTGAGGTCATCAGTCCCCTAGAACTTAGAACTACTTAAACCTAACTAACCTAAGGACACCACACGCATCCATGCCTGAAGCAGGATTCGAACCTGCGACCGTAGCGGTTGCGCGGCTCCAGACTGTAGCACCTAGAACTACTCTGCCAACTAGGCCGGCGCGGATTAGCCACAACAGCAGCTAAAACACCTACTTGGGCATCATAATTTATTGCAGGTCGTGATTGACGTTTCACATGTGGCTGAACACTTCCTGTTTCAAAAAATGGTTCAAATGGCTCTGAATACTATGAGGCTTAATTTCTGAGGTCATCAGTCGCCTAGAACTTAGAACTACTTAAACCTAACTAACCTAAGGACATCACACACATCCATGCCCGGGGCAGGATTCGAACCTGCGACCGTAGCGGTCGCGCGGTTCCAGACTGAAGCGCCTAGAACCGCTCGGCACTTCCTCTTTCCTTAAATAACGTAACTATCCGGCGAACGGTCCGGACACTTGGATGAAGTCGTCCAGGATACTGAGCAGTATACATAGCACACGCCCGTTGGGCATTTTGTTCACAAAAGCTATACATCAACACGATATCGACCTTTTCTGCAATTGGTAAACGGTCCATTTCAACGCGGGTAATGTATCACGAAGCAAATACCGTACACACTGGCAGAATGTTATGTGATACCATGTACTCATACATTTGTAACTATTACAATGCCATCTATCACAAAGCGAAAAAAGTGGTCCAACTAAAACATTCGTAATTCCTTATGTACTACACGAATATGTAATAAAAATGGGGGTTCCTATTTAAAAAAAATAAACGCAGTTGATATCCGTTTGACCTAGGGCAGCACCATCTAGCGGGCCAACCATAGCGCCACCTGGTTTCCCCCTTCAAGCTAGACGAGTTTCGTTCTTTGTAGTTTTTTCGTTTGACGCTTATTTCGTGAGATATTTGGCCCAGTCACTATCAATGGACCACCCTGTATATAAACGCAAAGAAAACCAAAAAAAACATAAAAATGCAATAAAAGAAACTAAACAAAAACAAGCCCATACACAACTACTTTCATTTTCATCGCTACTCTCTATGTTCATCCCCCTTACTTTCTTCTTTTCCTACACCCTTCTAAGAATAGGTTAGCTGTTTTGGGATAGGCCTAGATAGGCGCCAACGCCTGAAGAGGTGCATTTTTTTATTTTTTTTATTTTATTTTTTTTATTTTTTATTAGGACACAAGTGGCGATGGCAAGTAGATTTTTTTTGTAGTTTTCCCTTTCTTGTCTAGGGGCGAAAAAGAAAGCAAAAAAGAAGGTGGCCCAGTTGTTACCACAACAGCCTAGTAAGCAGGAGATCTTTTGTCGAATCTCAGTCTGGCACACATTTTTGCTCATTGCCTCTGATTCCACATAAAGTCCCAATTCAGCTGACAACAATAGCTCCTTTCCTTTTCTTTCTTTCTACCCCCTCCACCTTCAGTTTACATAATATTTGTCACAGCTGCGGATTCCACTTAGTGTCTGTCATCTTTGTCATTTCTGAATGAACAGACACCATGCGTTCATATAACTGATTCGCGTCCATCACCTTCAGTGCACATACACAATTACGCTCAACCTTCTGCAGGAATCTCAAAATAGCGAGCGTGGAGGACATGGACGGGGACTGCATATAGGTGGCACTGGGTGGGAGTGTGGTTTGGCCAGAAGGTGTGCCGAGATAGTCTGAGCAGCTGTGATAAACACAGTGTGTGTGGGGTGCAGTTGTTAATGCACCTGCCTAGTAAGCAGGACATTCCATGTTGAACTTTTCAGCACACATTTTCGCTCATCGCCTCTGATTCCACATAAATTCCCAATGCAGCTGACATCAATAGTTCCTCATTTTCCTTTTTGTTCTCCTCCCTTTACCTTCAATTCCCGCTTGGTGTCTGTCGTTTTCAATGTGACCGACAGAATGGACACTATGCATTCATCATTCATATAACTGACTCACTTGATGCGTAATGAATCTTCTACCTTCAGTGTGGATGCACAATTACGTTCAACCTTCTGCAGAAATCTAAGAGTAGTGAGCATGGATGACATGGAGGAGGACTGCAGTAAGGTAGCACTCCATGGCAGTGTGGGTCAGCCAGTATATGTGCTGAGACAGCCAGGCAATCGCGATGAACAATGTGTCTGGGTGGCGCAATTTCTAAAGCAAGAGCCTAGTAAGCAATAGATCCTGTGTTTGAGTCTTGGATTGGCACACATTTTCTTTCATCACTGCTAATTCCGCATAAAGCCCTAATGCAGCTGCCACCAATAGTTCCTTTCCTTTCTCTTCTACATAATGTGTATCACAGCGGCGAATCCTATGTGGTGTCAGTTCTTTCAGACATGTCCAAAGGAACAGACACCACTCATTCATATTAACGTCGTACATATCCGTAACGAAAAATGTGACACTAAATGACAGATTGTGTACCGATAATTCTAATTTTCGGTTGCGGGATAAAATTTGCGCCGTATCATTACTGCATGATGATGTGAGTCTTGTTTCATGAATTACGGCTACAGTGCTGTATGTGACATTTGATTCATATTCATGTGGGACAACTGTGCATGAATTAAAGCTGAATGGCCATGGCAGCAAGCTGTATAGACAAAACAGCTGCTTCAGGAAGATGGCTACAATTACTATGTTACCGATACATCAAAAGAGAGATGGGTCTGCACTAATAAAACAATTAATTGCTCCATGTTCGGAAGATGTGCTGAATCCGCAACCCTCTTCCTTTTTTAATGAAGATCGCTCAAGTTGGCATTGAGAACTTTATTGCGTCCACTACCGGTTTCGTATTTTGCATCAGGCCGTTTTTAAGTTCTTCGGAAAAATTTTGTGCAGTGCGGCAACGTGGACGCAATAGTTTCAAATAGCAACTGGAGTGGTTTTCATTAAATGAATAAGAAAACTGTATTTTCTTTCGAGTCCAACCATCGCGCAAAATGTTTTTACTTCTCTGACCCTTCACTATCGCAGACTGCTGTCAACTGTTTCAAAATTCCAACCGACATTCACCACTCCAGCGGTAGGCCTTAGGTACTCGTGCTGGGACAGGTGCTACTTACGTAACGTAGAATCGTGTTTATGGAAATAACTATGTACGCAATGGCTTTGTTTGTCACTGCTTGGGGAGTTTTCTTCTCGCGCAGAAGATTTAAAATCGTTCTCCAATATTTCTTGGGTCAGCCAAGGGACCAAAAGCCTCAAGAAGACACACATCCAAATGAAGAAGAAAAAAGGGAATGAGTTTTTCCTTTACTACTATGCTATGCAAGGTACGTAGGTCTATAAAAAACCGCACAATTCACACAGTCCTGTCAGTAAAGCATTCTCTGCTGTAATTCTCACCCACATTCAAGTTCTCTTCCTATTTGAAATAGGGCCAGGTAAGTTCACCTAGTTGCAGAAGCGTCAAGGATATGTATTTATGGGATTTCTGTTTACTGCAGTTGTTTATGTGTAGTCCCATCATGTATTCGTCATGATCTTGGAAGCAGTTTATGACACTAACATTCTTGAGTAAAAGTTGGAATCCGTGAATTCATACAAATACTTGGGTATAGCTCTTTGTAGGTACATGAAATTAAACGATCACATAAGCTCAGTCATGGGTAAAGCGGGTGGCAGACTTTTGGTTATTGGTAGAATACTAGGGAAATGCAGTCAGTCTACAAAGGAAACACTAATAGCTTGTAAAGTACTCGTGCAACCCATCACAGAATATTACTCATGTGCATGGAACCTGTATACCAAACAGGACTAACAGGCGATAGTGAATGTATACAGATATTGGCAGCAGGAATGGTCACAGATTTGCTTTATCTCTGGAAGAATGTCACAGAGATGTTGAAAGGACTGAACTGGCAGATCCTTGAGGATAGACATCAAGTAGCCCACAGAAGTCTGCTTGCAAAGTTTTGAGAAGATGCTTTAAATGATGGCCTGAAGAATATACTAAAATCCCTTGCTTATCACTTGTATAGTGATCGTGAGGACAAACTTATCGATTAAGCACGGCACACACAGTTGCATTTCAAGAGTCATTCTTCCCACTTTACATGTGTGAGTGGAACAGTCAAAAGCCCTAGTAACTGGTGTTGGTATGATGGGACATACCCTCTGCCATGCAGTTAGCAGTGGCTTACAGAGTATGAATATAGATTTTACTACCATACAATTCCACTGCCCATACCTAGGTGCAAATTTTAATCTAACTACAGATATTAAATACTATGCCACACTAGGCTCACAGCCAGTTAGATGCAGTGCATCAAAATCAGAAGAGAACATCATGCAGGTGTTTTTACACATATTTGTTTAATTTTTCAGTAATATAAAAAAATTATTTTCATTACTGTCTCTGACATGGAACTTAATACTATTTGATCGTGCCAATGGCCACTTCTTGTCATAACAGTACTGCTTCCAACACACCAGGATCCTGCTGCCATTATTATTTAAAGTTATGATTTACTTTAACTGCCTTGAAATGTTTTAATTTATTATTGGTATCCAATATCTGTTATGATATTTCGTCCCTTATTTACTCTCCAAGCAGTGTGTGAGCTTTACAGAGGTAACCAATATGGATCATCCAGATGAACATACAGGGTATTTTTAGATCATGAGACTCTACCTTCTGTGAGGGGATAAATGTTATATAAAGTTTTCTCTCACCATACACTACCACCACGCATCCTGTCCCAGCTGGCCAATGCGGCTGAGCAGTTCTAAGCACTTCAGTGCGGAACCGCGCTGCTGCTAAGGTCACAGGTCCGAATCCTGCCTCGGGCATGGATGTGTGTGATGTCCTTAGGTTAGTTAGGTTTAAGTAGTTCTGAGATTAGGGGACTGATGGCCTCATATGCTAAGTCCCGTAGTGCTCACAACCATTTGAACTATATTTGAACCATCCAGTCCCACACACTTACAAACAAACTCACATATTCATTTCTGTTTAAGAAATACACTTTTACGTGATAACTCCCTGGCAGACACCATCTCTAATATGCACCACCATACCATCCAGAATTGTAACACTCCATTTTAGGAATCTGATATGTGTCATTTACTTCAAAACATTGCTAAAATCGTCTTCAAGAGCGTTTCAGCTAACACTGAGAAGCTAATTTAGCATCCCACTGTCATTGAGTTCATTAGAAAAGGAGTCATGGCTTGGTTGTAGAAGCGTGGAGAAAGGGAACAACTATAGCTTAGATGAAGGATTTCTCAGTGTGAGATACTGACATAGATGTTTCCCCCTAAGTTTAGCAACAGTTATGTGTTCTGTCATGTTTTAACCACTCGTTGTGGGGAAATGAATGCTAGAAATGCGATTTCATGCCACTCAAAGCTGATAGAAAACCAGATGCTCTCTAATTTGTGTCTTCATAATTGATTTTATAGGCCTAATGGTAATGATAAAGGCTACTTTCAACAATAATAGTAGTGGGAATGAGAGAATTCTAACCAATTTTAGCTATAAGTAGCCTCTAATAAAACCCCATTATTATATACTATTGAACAAGTGCACTTCTGACCTAGTGTAGGTGCTGCTCAAGCAAGTAATGCAATGTGTTGATGACGCTGCCCAAGGAAATGTTCAGAATCTCTGTCAGTTTATTTACTGATCAACAGTTTTAACTTATATATTTTTGATGCGACAGATTAATTAAACCCTGTAAATGGGGTTTTCACTGCAGTTGTGTTACATTCATGCTGCTACACGCTCCTTAAGTAGTCCTTCCTAAATAAACTATTGCTGTGACACAGTTATGTGCCTTTTACGTTTGGGTATGACATTATACTTTAATAGGTGTAGACTTCAACATTTCACTGTAGGAATTATGACGTCTGAATATCTTCCTAACGATAAATGCCCTTCTTTATCCAGCGAAGGGCAGATTATGAAAGAAATGAATGAGTATATGCATCAGTTCAAAGATTAATTAAAATAATTTTATGTTCACATCCCCCACTGATGTGTATTGTGAGGAACTTACAGATGTTATTGGCATATTCAGCGGAAATTAGATTTAGAATTTACTGAAACAGATTTTTTTATAGCCAGATAATTGGTCACCTTTTCATGCATCTAGTACTTGATATGTTTTTTTTTCTGCAGGGAAACAAAAGTATCACAACTAAAACAACCTTTCTTCCCATTTCATCTATCCATTGTCAGCCTCATCTGGATACATTGGACACTCTGCATTAACCTGGTAGAGGCTTCATTATAATTTTCTGAGCAACTTTTCTAATGAAGGATGTTAAAGTAAATAAAAACTGCTTTACAACTTTTAATATGAACATGACGAATTTGAGAGTGTAGAAAATGCTGCAGATTCTTCAAAACTTTCACAAGTACATAGGTTTTCATCATTTCTTTTAACTGTGACTGACCGTAGAAAACCAACTTTATGTGTCAACTTAAAGTAAGTTATTTCGTTTTTATTGGTACTCCAAATTGAGAGTCATTTTTATGAAGTGTTCAGTTGAAGTGCGTCCTATGATGGAAGTTACTTTTACAGTAGTGGATTTTGTTAGGCACCCATTTTGTAAGTAAATTGACATTACTGACATATACTGATCAGTCAGAACATTATGACCACCTACATAAAAGCCGGTATGTCCACTTTTGGCACTGATAACAACTATGATGCATTGTGGTACGGAATCAACGAGGCCTTGCTAGATCGTTGGAGGGAGCTGACACCATGTCTGCACACACAAGTCACCTAATTCCCATAAATTACTGGGAGGGGGTGGGGTGATGTCCTCCGATGCCACATTCAATAATATCCTGGATGTCTTTGTTCCGGCTCAGATCTGGCAAGTTGGGGGCCGGCATGCTAACTGGAAATCGCTATGTGTTCCTCAGACAACTCTGTCACACTCCTAGCTTTGTGACATGGCACATTATCGTGCTGCAAGATGCCACTGCTGTCAGGAAACATGATCTTTATCAATCAGTGTGCATGGTCTGCAACCAGTGTACGTTAATCTTTGGCCATCATGGACCCATGGATGGCCACGTGAATGTTCCCCGGAGCATAATGGAGCTGTCACCGCCCTGTCTTGATCCTGCAATACAGCTGTCAAGAAGCTGTTCCCCTGGAAGATGACTGATTTGCGCCCTCCCATTGGCATGATGAGGAAGGTATCAGGATTCATCAGCATCAGACCTTGTGGCACCCTGCCACTGCCCCTCCATCCAGTACCAATGATCCCTTATCTATTTCAGTTTCAATTGTCGACATCATGATGTTAACATTGGCATATGTATGTGTCGTTGGCTGCAGACTCCCATCATTAGGAGTGTCCAGTCCACTGTGTGTTCAGACACACTTGTATTCTGCCCAGTATTAAAGTCTGATGTTAGTTCCACCACAGTCCACCATGTGTCCTATTTTCCCAGTATGCCACTGCTGTCAGGAAACATGATCCTTATCAATCAGTGTGCATGGTCTGCAACCAGTGTACTTTAATCTTTGGCCATCATGGACCCATGGATGCCCACGTGAATGTTCCCCTGCAGACTCCCATCATTAGGAGTGTCCAGTCCACTGTGTGTTCAGACACACTTGTATTCTGCCCAGTATTAAAGTCTGATGTTAGTTCCGCCACAGTCCACCATGTGTCCTATTTTCCCAGTATGCCACTGCTGTCAGGAAACATGATCCTTATCAATCAGTGTGCATGGTCTGCAACCAGTGTACGTTAATCTTTGGCCATCATGGACCCATGGATGCCCATGAAGTCTGACACCTGTAATGAGGGGTGGTCGCACAACCACACAGTGTCTGGACGTGAATTTACCTTGGTTTTGCCACATTTTGAAGCACTCCTCAAACACCTGGCAAGTTATGCAGTTTCTGAAAGGCTCATGCTGAGCTTCCAGGCTATCACAATCTGCCCTTGGTCAAACTCAGACAGGTGGTGTGCCTTACTCAGTCTGAACATATTCAGCACACTCACTGATACTACATGCACTGTGTGTATGTCTGACTAGTAGTCTTTCCTTGCACATCACTCTGCTGTCACCTGGAAGGGTTTATATAGATAGTGGGTTATTGGTCATAATGTTCTGGCTAATCAGTGTTAAGGAATTATGTAAACGTTATTCTGGTGCACCATTTGCACTCAATACTTGATAAAAAAATAGATTTTTAACTGCAGAAGAATAATGAAAGTATTTTATGAGTAGCGTTTCCCCTGTGGCCTTGACCATATACGCATTTTACACATACAGGGTGTTACAAAAAGGTACAGCCAAACTTTCAGGAAACATTCCTCACACACAAATAAAGGAAAGATGTTATGTGGACATATGTCCGGAATCGCTTAATTTCCATGTTAGAGCTCATTTTAGTTTCGTCCACCTACGCTCAATGGAGCACGTTATCATGATTTCATACAGGATACTCTACCTATGCTGCTAGAACATGTGCCTTTACAAGTACGACACAACATGTGGTTCATGCACGATGGAGCTCTTGCATATTTCAGTCGAAGTGTTCGTACGCTTCTCAACAACAGATTCGGTGACCGATGGATTGGTAGAGGTGGACCAATCCCATGGACTCCATGCTCTTCTGACCTCAACCCTCTTGACTTTCATTTATGGGGGAAATTTAAAAGCTCTTGTCTACGCAACCCCGGTACCAAATGTAGAGACTCTTCGTGCTCGTATTGTGGACGGCTGTGATACAATCCGCCATTCTCCAGGGCTGCATCAGCGCATCAGGGATTCCATGCGATGGAGGGTGGATGCTTGTATCCTCGCTAACGGAGGACATTTTGAACATTTCCTGCAACAGAGTGTTTGAAGTCACACTGGTACGTTTTGTTGCTGTGTGTTTCCATTCCATGATTAATGTGATTTGAAGAGAAGTAATAAATTGAGCTCTAACATGGAAAGTAAGCGTTTCCGGACACATGTCAACATAACATATTTTCTTTCTTTGTGTGTGAGGAATGTTTCCCGAAAGTTTGGCTGTACCTTTTTGTAACACCCTGTATATTGTATATATTTCTTCCACCTCCCTTCCCATCTCTAACTCTTCATCCTGCTGTCCTTGTGTCCACCTCATTCTCCCTTCCTGCTCACTCTGTCCTTACCTATTCTCTCCTGCTATCTGTCTCTGTCCATCTCCTGCTCTATTCATTTCAACATTCCCTCATGTATGCCCATACGCCTGTATGGCTCCTGTATAACAGGTCAAAAAAGCAGGTCAATACTACTCCCACAAAACACTTCTCACGTGTGAGTGAGACAGCCTACATATCTGGGGCTTGGGAAACCTTTTCTTGCCTCTGACTTATAGGCTGTCATGAAAATGATGTTGATAACACAGGCCAAAATTACCCCTACACAACATGCCTGTCTTGCAGGGTAGCCTGTAAGGCATAGTCTAAAAAATAGTAGATTAGACTGAAAAACATTCCTGTAGAATCGCTGTTATTCATCTTCTGGTCTGGTTGGACCAGATCTGTAGCATTATTAGTCTCTTGAGCGAGCTGACAAGAATAGTCGAAGGTGTTACACAAGGAGCAAGCATGAGGGAGAACCACAGCAGAAGTATCACTTATCTCCTAGCTCATATGGAATTCTTCAAATTTACCCTTATTTTCATGGAACTGGAAATCAAATTATTTGATGGTAATAATAGTAGCTTATGCACCACTCCCTCTTCTCCACTATATATATAAAATGATAATTAAATAGACACCCTAGCTGCAAGCAGGCGTTGATACACTTCATTGCAGCTAGGGTGTCTATTTAATTATCATTTCATTTCTAGCAAAGCTGCATGGTCATCCACGGTAACTGTTCTTTCGGGAACAGATACTACCGTCATATATATAGTTATATATATAAAAAAAGATGTAAACATTTTCTTTTCTTACAGCATTGTATTACATTCTCGAGTAACACTTAATTTAACAACATCTGAGAACTCTATGTTCCGTTACATTATAAATCTTGTCAGGCCAAATTTCCAAAACATACCCTCCGTACATTATGGCATAGACCTACACTCAAAACCTGTGATTTCCAGTGCCTACCAGGCTACTCTGGACACTGCAATATTTCTCATGATGGCACACCTGGAGCTCTAATGTGGTTCTGGGATGAACCTTGGATACCCCTTAACCAAGTAGATCAAGAACTGAGAGAAAAACTTAGGAATTCCATTAATGTACAAAAGTTTTTTGTGAAATTTTCATGTTGTATGAATATTGTAAATCGAAATCAAAACTGGAAAGGGAAGTAGTATATTCATTAGCAAGAAAATGGAACGGATATTTGTAAGAGTTATTACTTTTTGCTGCTTGTATTTAACAAAAAGAAAAAGTGAGACTAACCTTTAATTAATGCTCCAGGGTGGAAATCTTTCTACTACTCACGCTGAAAAATTCTGCAGCTGCAAATTCACAGAATCATACTTATTTCATCTTATTAACTGACAGTGAGTTTCTCTTCAACATTGCTGTAATAACAATAAAATTAATGAAATATGAGCAGTAAGCACATCATGTAAAAAATATGACGTAACTGTACATTCATATCACAACATCTGAGCATATCGTGGGTAGTAGATAACAGTATGTGTTAGATCAGTGTATATTGTGTTGTACATAGAGGTGACTAAAGTCATGGGATAGTGATATGGAAATGTAAAGATGGCAGTAGAATCGTGTACACAAGGTATAAAAGGGCAGTATATTGGTGGAGTTGTCATATGTACTCAGGTAATTCGAATGAAAAGGTTTCCGACATGATTATGGCTGAATGATTGGATTTAAGAGACTGAACATAGAACAGTAGTTAGAGCTAGACTCATAGGATATTCCATTTCAGAAATCATTATGGACTTCAATATTCCAAGATCCGCAGTGTCAAGCGTTTGCTGGCAATACCAAATTTCAGGCATCACCTTTCACAACAGACAATGCAATTTCCAATGGCCTTCACTTAATGACGGAGAGCAGTGGCATTTGGGTAGAGTGTCAGTGCTAACCTGACAAGCAACACTGCATTAAAAAAAAAAAAAAAAACAACGCAGAAATCAATGTGGAGTATATGACGAACATATCTGTTAGGACAGTGTGATGAAATTTGCTATTATTGGGCTGTGGGAGAGATGACAAATGCCTTTGCTGACAGCACTAAATCACCTGCAGTGCCTCTTCTGAGCTCTTAATCACATCGTTTGGACACTATATGACTGGAAAACCAAGGCTTGGTCAGATAAGTCCCAATTTTACTTTTTAAGAGCTGATGGTAGGGATCGAGTGTGTCACAGACTCCACAAAGCCATGGACCAAAGTTGTCAATATGGCACTGTGCAAGCTGTTGGCAGCTCCATAAAGGTGTGGGCTGGGTGTACATGGATCGGACTGGGTCCTCTGATACAACTGAACCAGTTATTGAATGTAAATGGTTTTGTTTGGCTATTTGGAGACCATTTGCAGCCATTTATGGACTTCATGTTCCCAAACAATGATAAAATTTTTATGGATGAAAATGCACCATGTCACTGGGCCCCAGTTGTTTGTGATTCATTTGAAGATCATTCTGGATGATTTGACCAAATCATTTAGCCACCCAGACTGCCTGACATGAAACCTGTCAAACATTTATGGGACATAATTGAGAGGTCAGTTCATGTACAAAAATCCTGCATCAGCAACTCTTTCACAATTAAGAATGGATATAGAGGCAGGATGGCTCAGTATTTCTGCATGCGAGTTCCAATGACTTGTTGAATACCTATCCTCAGTGCTGGCAATTTTCTGGAGGGAAAATTATGTTCTTGTCATGAAACAATTATTGAAAAAAAATTAGAGAATAAGCCCCTGTGACAGACCACAGAACAATTTTACTGCCACAATAAAGATCATAAAGAGAAGAAAAAAGAAATTAGTGCTCAGATTTAAGCAAACAGACAGTCATTTCTCCCTTCTTTGTTTTGTGAGTGGGATAGGAAAGGGAATTATTAGTTGTGGTATAAGGTACCTTCCACCATAATGGATTGTGAAATAAAAGTAGATGTAGAAGGTTAGAAAGTAAACACAGGTCACTATGACCTGATGATGAGGATCTCCTACAGGTGAATTAATCTGATGTTGGGGCCTGGGTGAACTGCCTTCCTTTTTTACCTTCAGTGCCCAAATCTGTCTCTCTTCCTGGAGTTTGCTATAACACATGGTTTTATTTTGGTTTTGAATGCCAGAAGACAAAATAATGTATTTCTGACAACTTATACACTAGAGTAAAATGTTAGAGAAGAATCAGACAAAGTATATTTGGAAATTGTGTTTGTGTTTAATTTCATGATTCATAAAACTGTGTTATTTCAGAAACTAATTTCTTTATTAACTCTATATTTTGTTGAAGATAAATGCACAAGCACCTAAATGTTGAATGTTAATGTCTCTTTTAGCTCACTTAAATGTATCAAAGGCAACAACCTCATCAACCTTAGGATCCAACAAATATGATCAAAGTGCAAGTAAATACTTATTCTGTCTAATATTATGGGATAAACAAAAAGAAAAACTGGAATTACTTTTTAGAGACTATATATTTTCAAATTGGGTACAAAATAACCTGATCCCATATAAAATACTTTCCATTATAACTAATACTTTTCTCCCACTGTCGCTTCCAATGTTCGAAACATTTTTTGTAGTCATCTTTAGAAATGGCTGACAGCTCCTACCCCCTTCTTTGACTTCTTTAATGTTGTCAGATTGGTGTCTTTCATGCGCCTTTTCATGCGTGGAAATAAGAAAAAGTTGAAGAGAACCAAGTCAGGTGAGTAAGGTGCAAGCTGTTTTTACCCAAAAACTGTCTAACAGAGATGGCTGTGTGTGCAGGTGCATTGTCGTGTTGGAAGAACCATTTCCTGTCTTCCACAAATCAAGTCTTTTTTGACAAACACTGTTGTGTTTAAAACTTAGAAGTAAAGGTTTAATTGATGGTCTGACATGATGGCATAAACTATCATTGATTTGGGCAGTTGACTGATGTCCAGAAAAAGGTTTAACATCAATTGACATGTAACCAGTTTTAAATTGAGCAAACTACTTGTACGCATGACTTTTTCCCATAGCTTCATCTTGGTAAACTGTTTTCAACATTAAAACACTTTCAGCAACATATTTACCAAGTAGAAAATAAAATTTCATATTTATTTATTTAGTCCTTCAAATCCTATATGTATAGAATATATACAAGGATATTGGACATGGTTAGGTATTTACAAGATAAAATACCGTTTGTATTGTAATCCTATGGACTAGATATTGGAGTTATGTAGCACAGATTCATAAATACAACAAACATTACAGGCAACATACAAAGTAGAATATTAATAATGCATCTTTATTTTTGTTGTTTGGCTTTTATATATTCTGTCAGACTGTAAAAGCAATGATCAATTAAATATGCCTTTACTTCAGCCTTAAAACTACAGAGTTTACCTATTGATTTAATATGTTTAGGTAGGTTATTGAAAATCTTTATCTCAGTATGTAGTGTGCCTTTCTGGCACAATGATGTTCTCACCTGTTTCACATGAAGGTCAGATTTTTGCCTTGTATTGTGTGCATGTATATCTTAATTTTTTAATAAGATATCTGGGTGTATATCGATATATTGTTTGATGAAAACTGATGTTTCGTAGATAAAAATGCGAGGAAGAGGAAGAACTGACAGTTTTTATAATATGGGACTGCACAATTTCGTGTTGTTTACCCCTTCAATAATTCTTAGTATTCTCTTTTTCATCCTGAAAAGTTTAATATTTGTTGTAGTATTGCCCCAGAAGATTATGCCATATTTAATTACAGAATGCACATAGGAGTAGTATACATTTAACAGGCTGGCTTTGCTGCAACAAGTTTCTAAGATCTGTATCATGTAACAGGTTTTGCTTAGTTTTCTTTGCAAATATTCAATATGTACCTCCCATTTTGTGTTGTTCTGGAGCCAGAGTCCCAGAAATTTAGTGCTGTCAACAGTTTCAAGAACTCTGTCCCTGAGTTCTATTTCTATGTTTGGGTGGTGTCTGCATTTTACATTATAGAAGTTCAGTGCTACTGTCTTTTCTTTGTTTATAATTAGCTTGTTGTAGCTGAACCACTGTTCTACACTGTTCATTGTTTGCATAGCGGAGTCTTTTAGTTTTTCTTCTGTTTTACCACTAATAAGGAATCTTGTATCGTCTGCAAACTGGAGGGTAGTTTGGCAATACTTGTTGTACATAAGATCATTGACATAGAGGAGAAACAGAATGGGTCCTAATATTGAACCTTGAGGGATACCATATTTCACATTTTCATATCCCGTATAGTAGTAGCTGATTTTGTTATGGTCAGTATATTGCACTTCAACCACCTGTTTGCGACCACATAGGTATGTCTTGAGCCACTCATTGGATATACCTCTAATTCCTAACTGGTCAAGCTTCTGCAGTAGGGCAGTATGGTCAATGACGTCAAAAGCTTTAGATAAATCAAGACATATGCCTGTCACATACTCACTTGCATCCATTTTAGTATAGATTTCATTAAGAAGTTCAAATATTGCACTTTCAGTTGAATAGCCTTTCCTGAAGCCATGCTGTGAAGGAGAGAGAATTTTATTTTTATTTAGGAAATCAGACAATCTCTTATAAAAAACTTTTTCTAAAATTTTAGAAAATACAGGCAGTAGGGCTATTGGTCTATAATTTGAAAGACATTCTGGATTTCCTTTTTTGAACAGTGGTTTCAGCTTTGCTGTTTTTAAGCACGAAGGGAAGGTTCCTGATGCCAGTGAGCTGTTGCACAAATGTGTCAAGGGTTCAGCTAAGGCAAGACAGCATTTTTTAATAATTGCATCTGGTATTCCATCAATTCCACATGAGTACCCTGTTTTCAAGGTTTTTATATCTGATAAAACTTCTTCAGAATTTGTGGGTGAAAGGAACAAAGATGTAGACACATTTCTCACACTATTGCATGGTGGAGGTGATATTTTGTTGTGTTCTTCCAGTCCACTTACCAACTGTTCACTTACGTTTGCAAAATATTTGTTGAAGGTCCCTGCAATTTCTGTTGGGCAAGAAATCATTTGTCCTTCATAACATAAGTTCATATTTTTATATTCTTTAGTTTCACTTGTTGTTTGATTTTTTATAACTTCACATATAGCTTTAGATTTGTTTTTTGAATTTTCAATGTATTTGTCATTTGCCATTGTTTTAGCTTTCCTTACAACATTTTTGAGGATCCTCTTGTAATTCTTCAGGTACAAATGAAACTCATGAGGCATGTTCTGTGTCTTTGCTATATCGTGTAATCTTCTTTTCTCTGCACAAGATATTCTATTACCTGTTGTAATCCATTTGTTCTTTTTGAAGTTAGGTTGACATTTTTGCTTTTTTAATGGAAATGCAGCTTCAAAGTATGAAATGAAGATTTCCATGAATTTTTCAAACTTTTTGATAGTATTTTCACAAGTATACACTTCATATAAAGTTTCTTCACTTAGTCTCTGTACAAAAAGGTTTATTTGTTTGTTAGTGAATTTCCTTGCTTCTTTTACAAGTTCCTCTTTCTCAGTTGTTTCACTTGGGGTGTGCAAAGCAATAAACTGTGCATAGTGATCACTGAAGCCAGTATTAAGATTTCTAGCACAGAAATTGTGATTTACATTTGTGTTTATTAATATCTGATCAATTGTTGAGCTAGTTGTTGGTGTAACTCTTGTAGGAGAGTCTATGGTGGCTTTTATGTTATATGTTTCCAGTAGGGTCATCAAGCTTTGCTGGTCTTTTGAGATTTCTTGAAAATCAATATTAAAATCTCCACATATGATCACTGGTTTGTTGATGTTTTTTATAGTATTTAAAGCTGCTTCTAGTTGGTGACAGAAATCATTTAAGTTCCCATCAGGGCTCCAATATACACAGATGATTATTAATTTTAATGCAGAGAGTTCATCTGCGGATACTTCAAAAATTTTCTCTTCAGCTAACAGTTCAATGGGTTTTATGTTACAATAATCAATGCCACTTTTAACAAACATACATGACCCTCCATGACTGAATGTAATTCTAGAAAATGATGAAGAAAGATTGAAGTCTGCAAGTTTTGTGACTGACATTGCATCTTTAGGCAGCCAGTGTTCAGTTATACACACTACAGAAACGTTTTTAGCTCATCAGCACATAAAATTTCAACTTCACTTAATTTGTTTAGCAATGATTGGACATTTTGATGAATCAGCATGAAATTAAAGGGTTTGTTAGGCTTTGGCATATTGTTAGACTCTGGCATATTTAATTGATCACTTACCTTTACCTTGTCAATAAAAAATCATTCAGGTGTGCTGGAAGTACTGCTTTTCTTTTCCCGACTGCACCTATTCTTCTATTATCATCTGCAGCAGAATTTTCTTCTGTGTCTGGCTCCCCTGGTAGTTGTTCAGCTGCTGCTCCTACTGTTGATAATATTGCTGCTGGTGTTAGAGCTGGGTCTGCAATTGGTAGAGCTGTTACTGCATTCATTGTGCCTGAATATTGGAGGCACCTAGTTCCTTCTTTTGTTGTTGATGTTGGTGAGTGAGGTCTTTCTGGCATTGTTTCCTTCGAATATTTGGGGGGCCAATCCAGGATGATTTTGCTTTTTAGTGTTTGATGCCTCTTGGTGATAATTTCTTCAATTTTTCCGACGAGCAGTTTTTTCCCCATGTTGTTAACGTGCAATCCATGTAATGTGTGGAATCTACGCCCAATATTATTAACATTTACGAGTTCTACATTTCTGAAATGATTGCAAAGTGTTGTTCACTTAAACTTGTCATCATAAAAGTAAAACAAGAACAAAACAGTACCAGCAAAAACAATCACTGCAGATGAACAGAACAAGCCAAATGACAACACAGGTAGTACTGAACTGGCAATAAGCTCCACTATACATGCCTATTGGCAGAAATACATACTACACAAGGTCCACCCACAGCAACATTATTCTGATATTTAAGGGATCCCCTCGTATACCCATGAGTGTGAGCACTCATTTGCATGACATGATGTAAAACTCCAACTGTGCAAGAATGATAGCTGTAGTACTGTAACACAGAATTTTCTCTAGTCAAATGTTCACTATCCCAATTCTTGCTAAAATTTATAAAGGAAAGCTACTTGATCACTTTTTCTCCTTGAACTCTCTTAAAATTTCACAAATTAATAGAAATATAGGTTTTTTGTTGTGTAGCCCGTAATGTCTGATACCAGAAATGCCCATATCCTAACTCTCTTAATTGTTGTCATCCACCCGAATAGAATGGGATACTTACAAAATCACAGTTGGGATCTCAAAAGAATCACTCTACTGATAAATTTGATAATATCTTCACTTAAAATTTTTAAACGGTAAAGGATCATCAGTTGAAAATGTCTCTGAGTTATTAAAGACATTTTATTGTTCAACCACAATGTACCGTAAGAGAAATTAAGTTTTTATGGGATAGCTTGTTCAGCACATGCCAGATTTAGTTCCTATTTATGAATCAGGATGAAAAATTTTACACTAGGCTTGTGGGTAATACAAAGAGGGACATAAGTTTCCAGCATGCTGGGTTGTTGAAGGGCCAGCAACTTGTGATACCATTTCCATATGACAAACAGCTAAAGTTGTAAAATGCTCTTTTTATTACTTGATGATTACCAGTTTTAGGTTTTTATTCATAACTCATTCTCAGATCATCCATCCAAACAGAACGAATACCACTCCACACAGCAACGAATCATGACAATTATTAGCAAAATGGAGTACAGTGCAAATGATCATGAAACATGTATCCAGTTTTCATTGTACTCCTGTGCAAACTGACTGTAATGAGTTTTTGGTGTCTTGAGTAACATTTATTCTGATTGGATGCATGATTTGAGGATGGGTTATGCATAAAAACCCAAAACTAGCCATGATCAAGTAACAGAGATATTTTGCAATTTTGGTTATTTGTTGTATTGAAATTGCAAAGAGGGACAGCATACCACCTTCATAGGGAGAAATTACACTGATTAATCCAAAGACTTCTATTATGGGCCCATTGCTCTTCATGTTCAATGTTAGTGGTTAATCAGTTTATCCCAGGATAACTCTCCACTTAGGCAAAAAGTATTCTCTACACAAAAGGAAGTAATTAGAATTAAATGTGAGGACAACACATTCAAATTTTTGAGGAATCTGTTAAGTAATAGGGAATTTTAAACACATCCTTCCAGCACATTTATTCACTCATTATATTTGTTCTCAACTCACTGTAGTTTGGAAGTAACAGAGATATTCGCCAATACAATCCTAGAATAAAAAGTTAGCTGCACTTCCCTTTGGTGAATCTAACTGTGTCACAGGAAGGAATGCAATTCTCAGCCATAAAACTCTTTGATATTCTATCCAAACATATAAAATGTCTGGCAGATAGCATAAGTGTTCTTAGATATATATTACAGTTGTTTATCCATAAAAACCCATTGTATACCACATTGATTTTCTTCTAAATGTGTAGGACTTTTTTTGTACATCATATGACATCCTGGCACCAGACTGATTAGGAATGGCTCCAGTGACATAACATGAGGACTCATTCAGAGTATCTTTTAGATGGGAATTGAAGAAGTATTTTGTAGTTATTTGCATGTTCTGGGAGTATATTGGTGACCATTTCCAATTATGTAGAAAGAGAAGTAGGTTTGTATAGTCGATATGTTGCTATATGCTCATCATTTACATAAGTCAATATTTACTTCAGGCTCAGTTATATGTGGTATAGGAGAAGATTCCAAGTGAAAAATGAGTTTAATGTCTATTTCAGTCATTCATTAGCTGCCAGCACATTTCATTCAAAAAGGACTCTCTGATATATTTTTAGGGCTGTGCATTTCCCTCCTTCTGTCCTAGAGTAGGCAAATTTGCGTATAATAAGTGCTACTGGTACTTTTGATCCTACATTTATATTTAAGAATGCTGCCAATTTTTTTCCCAAAAGTGTTACTGGTTCCTCATACCAAACTTCATATGAGAGAGTAAATGTGTTGAGAGGGTGCCGTTAGTCTGCCCTATCTTCTTAAATGGTTTTATATACAAGCTAAAGTATGGAAACTGGCTAAAAATCATAGCCAGAATAGCCCATAAACCCCATTATTAATCTATGAGGTGGATTTGACATTTAGGTGATGTGCCTTCCTGTGTCCTGGAAGTGAGTGCTTTAACATGCTCATTTATTTCGACAGGTTACAGTGCTCTGAAATGTATTTTAAATGAGCTGTTTGAAGTTATGAAAACACTTTCTTATGTCTCACAACATAGTTTACCACTATCACTATCTGAAATCAAATTACTAACAAAATTTTAAGATTTCATTTAATTTATAGAATACTGACAATGCTTTAGACATTGTCTATTAATTCAGGATCCTTAACTATTTACAATAATGCAGTAGTTGTGCCAAATTTGTTGTAAGTAATAATTGCCACTTTAAGATTAATATCATAATAATATGTTAAAATAAAAGAAAACTGTTTTTTTCTGGTTTTCTGATACAGAATAATAAACTGCATGTGGCAAGTATATTTTATCGTCTTCATGATAAAATTCTACAGCATTGTGACACTACTGTTCGCATTTTTTTCAGATGCAGTTTTCTTCTATTTTGTGTAAAGTTTCTTCTATTTACTGATTAATGGACAGTCTAAGTATGAACCACTATGCAACAGAGGCCAGGCAAAACAAATTATTAAATGTAATGAGAAGAAAATTTTTAATTGAGTTCAGCTGCGTAGTGTATAAATTGTCACAACTTGCTATGTGAACATTGTATATTTTTCCAACTGTAAGGGCTTCACATTGCTCACATGTTCCCACTGAACAAATCACTACTCTACTCTTTAAGTGCTGAGACTGAGGATCCATTAGTGCTTTACATGGAGTAATACGTAAAATGTCAGAGTCTCTTATTGTTAGCACTACAGCACCACAAACTATACAGCTGCTAGATCTGTTTAGCAAGGAAGCCATTGGGAAAGGAAACATTGATAAAGAAAAGTATGTACATAGAGGAGTCACTAAGTGACACACAAGCACAAAGGGGAAAGACTGCTAAAATATTAAGCTTTCAGACTGAGTCCATCTTCTGAAATGAAAACCAGGCACACTACCACAAGATTAGCGGAAGGCACAGACTGGGGAGGAGGAGAGATTGCAAGGAAAGGTTGGGGAAAGACACTTTGCTACCTGTAGGAGAGTGCAGGGATGTGGTGGGGACAGGATAGGGCTGCTAGCGTTTTGTGGCTGTGCTTTGTCAGGGGTGGGGGAGAGTGAGAGGGAAGAGTATGGCGAGAAATAGGGAAGGGGAAAAGACTGGAAGCTGCATTGGTGGATTAGGAAGCATGTGCAGTATTGGATTGGAAGCGGAGAAGTTAATTGCTAGGTTTAGGACAGGGACTACTGGAGACAGAGGCCAAGGAGTTTACGTGGAAAAGGGATATGTTTTAGGGGGAGGTTATGCTGCACAGTTCCAAAAAGCTGGAGTACGTGGAAATAATTCAAATGGTGCCAGCTGTGAAGTAGTCATTAAAGAAAAGAACATCATACTGAGTAGAACACTCAGCAGCTAAGTGATCCAGCTGCACCTTAGCCACAGATTGGCAGGGCCATTCATGCAGACAACTTGGTAGTTTCACGCCCATCCAGATAGCCGCAGAGTGGTTGCAGCATAGTTTGTAGATGACATGGGTGCTTTTACAAGTAGTCCTTACTTTTATGATGCAGAAGATGCCTGTGACCTGATTGGAGTAGGTTGTAGTGGGAGGATTTATGGGATAGGTTTTGCATTTAGGTGTATTGCAGGGATATGATCCTTGATGCAAGTGTTTGTGACAAGGGACGGAGTAGGGATGGGCAGAAGTACTGCATGGGGTTGGCGGGCAGCAGGGTACCACTGTGGAAGGGGTGGTGAGTACAGTAGGTAGGCCATTTCTACTTTCCAGTCATGGCTAGAGGTATTCAGAACACTGGCAGAGAATGTGATTGACTTGCTCCAGCCCTTAGTGGTATTGAGCCTCGAGGATAGCTCTCCATTATGGCCAGACAGTGGATATTTTTTTCTTCATAATTACAGTATATTACCTGAAAAACTCAAACAAGGCACACAAATCACATTTACTTCAATAGCAATATATTTATTAACTATGTATTTCTAGTACTTAATTCTTTTAGTACCACAACTAAATCTGCTAATAAAAAAACTGCAAAAAAATCTCTTAATGAGTTACCCAAAAACTAATACTACTTTAAACCCTACTGAATCTGTTGTCTGTTAATTAATTTATTTTGATGTGCTTAAGTTCTAGATGGTTATTTCCCACTATGGGATCCATCCTCTTATACAGTAGATATGTGTGAGATGTTATGTAAGTGGACAGACGACATATGGGAGATCTGTTTCTGGGATGTCAGCTGTCAGAATGGAGGTATTGTTTATCTGATGGAGACAGAAGTACTGATGTATCCTTGAGGTGAAGGTCAACATCAAGGAAGTTGGCATGTTGCATTGAGGAGGACCAGGTGAATGGACTGTACACTATACATTGTTGAATTTCTTTATACAATCCTTGGAATAATCAGACTTATCAGTCATGAAAGCTCAACAAAAATGTTCCATTCTTTAATGGAGATTTACCTGTCTTATCAAAAGACCCTCGTACTTAGTAGTTATCCGTCATATATATGACCAGAATGAAAAGGAACAGTTTACAGTGTTACTGAATCTGGTTTACGTAACACCTACTGTGATGGTGTTAGGGATGGTGACTTTCATGTAGTAAGCTTTTTTCTGAAATTAGTTATTTTATTTAAATTGCTAGTTACTTTTCAAATCTATGTTTGATGTCTCCTCAGGCAATGACAGGCTGTTAATTTTGTTATTTATTTCAATCACAAATGCTCCTTCAGTTTTTAGTCTCTTGTATAAGGCAAGACTCTGAGAAATGAGAAACAAGTTCTCAACTCTTGTACCTCCTACTTTCTCTTCTACTGCATGTTACGATTAATTTTAATGCTATCAAGAAGGAAATTTCATAAAGTGCTTCAAGTGTGCATTTCAGTAAGCTGTACAATCATTTGATCCAATACTCAGTTGAGTTGATAATGTCAGAAATTTCCAGAACACTTAAGATAATCTTAGGCCAGTTTCAAAATCTGAAACTTATAACAAGGCCTTATTCAGCAATATTTGGTTCATTGTATCTCCATTTCAGCCTCGTCACTTAGTAAAAATTTATATGTCTGTATGGCATGTTTAAGTGAATAACAGCAAGGTATTGCAACACCAAATTCATGTTTCTCTTGTCTTCTATGGTGGTTCTAGTTTGTAAATAGGTATTCATTTCTAGAATAGAAGGAGAAGAAACAATTTAAGTTTATATTGACACTTGATATACCTGTTGTTATGGAGTAATTGGTGAAATAGTTTTATGGCAGCATATTTCAAACGTTTCTGAGCTGTTGAAAGCTTTAACTGTCAGTAATAAAGTTATACAGTTTCTTGCAGTGATAAAGATGTCAGTTTTAATATTCATTTCAAACAGTGATGGATTACTTAAGACAGATGACATTAGTGAATATATGTTAGAAGAGATACCAAAAAAATGACAGTTTGTGATCATGTCATATTATATTCACCATTTGCATTAGAGTAATAAACACTTTTATTCTTAAGATATCACTCTGTGTGACATGAGTGCAAAAAATTAAAGATTGTTTATTAAAACACATGGCCCATGCGCTTTGTTAATTTGGAAACATTATACAATACCTGACAAAAAGTGTAAAGCACCCAGAATGGGAGAAAGAAACAAAATGAAACTTCATGGATTGATACAGTATGTGACGTTATTTCAGATATTACAATATGAGTTCAAATTGATTTTGAACTTGGCAGCATCAGCTCACTAATCAATATGATCTTATATCTCTTCTGGCCTGCATGTATGACTATGTTGAGAATAGTGCATAAAACCTGTTATATCCTCTCCTGGGGAGGGCTGGAAAACAGTTGTAACTAGCCTTTGGTATCATTGATACTGGAATTGGTGTGGGGTTGATGTCCAAGCTGATCCCACACTTGTTCGTTGGGGGAGATCTGGAATCTTGCTGGCCAAAAGAGTAGCCTACCTCAACATCATGCAGACAGTTCATTGAGACATGTTCCATGTGTGAGTGATGAGTGTCCTGTGGAAAATTGGCACCACAATAGTGTTGCCTGAGAAGTAACATATGAAGAGGCACTAAGTTCTTGATGAAATATTGTGACATCAGAAGTCCCTCACTGACTACCAGCTGTAACCAGAAGTCATACCTGGTGGCTCTCCAGACTGTGATGGCAGGAATAACACTGAAGTGGCTCTATAAAACATCGAAAGAATGTGACCTCTCTCCAGGTTGCCACCATACTCAGTAACAGTGATCGTTTAGGTTAGTGCAGAACCACAATTCATTGTTGAACACAATGCAATGCCATTCATCAGTACTCCAGTCTTCCTGTGCACAGCATCATTCAAAATGTAGCTGTTTGTGTTGTGATGTTTAGTGATAGCCTAAAAAGGGACAGCAATTGCCTAATCCAACTGCTACTAGTCTCTGATCAATGGTGCAGGATAACACAGGATGTTGTAGGTAGGCCCTTGTTTGTTCTTAAATGGCAGGTGCAAATGTGACAGGGTTATGAAGTGCTTCATGTACAATATGGTGATACTCCCTTGTGGTGGTTACATGTGGTTGACAGGAACCCTGATGCTGAGTATGCTTTCCCTTACACTCCCATGCAGTGCAACAATGGCCTATTGCCACATCCAAATGCCCCACAAATCTGGATACTGCTCAGCTCACTGAGCTGGCTGGATGAGAACCCACAATGAGATTACTTTCTAGCTCTATCAGGTGCTGACAATTCTGTCTCATGTAAGTGGCATCTCCAAGTCCTTCACAGGAATAACTAAACATCTGATACAGTTCACTCCCCTTATATACCCTACCAGTCCTGGTAACAACACTAAACGTGACAAAAAGTAATGCACTCTAATGGCCTTTCTGCCTGTTACAGAAAACTGCAACTCTAATCACTTATGTACCTGCCAATGGTGTCTGCGCATATGAAATTACATTTACATTTGACCATACCCTCTGAGTGCTTCACTTTTGTTTTGTCAAATTGAGTATTTGGTCCACTGCCAATTTATTCATTTCAAGCTGAATTGAGATATGTGTCACTGTGGTCACATCACTGGATTCATATTTAGTAGAAGTGCAGTTCATATGCCAGTCATTCCAAACCTTTCAGGAATTGTCAAGACGTTCCTTTCAGTGAGGCAATTGCTGATTCCTCCTTTCTTTTTGTCCTGCCTAGCATGGATATCCAGTGACTTTTATGTTGTTAGACATTAACCTATAGTGATCTTTTTTTAGTTGTTGCTGTTTATTGTTGTATTATTAGAACCCGCAAAATAAATCATCTTGCTTCGAACTGCAATGTTAGCATTCAAAACCCAGTTTATAAATTTAATTTCTGGAAACAATGTTATTGTTGTCTTACAATAAAATATTCATAATGCAATTCAAAAGCAATTCTCCGGCAAATTATTTCTACATAGTTTGTCAGGGAAGAAGTGACAGTAAACTAAACATCATTCAAATAGTTGTCTGACTGGTAATATTCACTATGATTCACAGTAAAATCAAGAAGAAAGAATATTTAAAAATGTAATGGGCCTCAAATATTGTCTATCATAATTATTTCTCTGTTTATCAGCCTCCTGGTTTGTGAAATAGACCTCGAAACCTAATGCATATTTCTATAAACTATGCTCCTTTGGCTTGAATTTGCCAAATTGATTCTTAAGCTATGCTAGTTTGAGTAAACTAGGAAACCTTAATAAGCGAAAATTGTTCAAGAGTGGGTTCAAAATATTGTGAATCCCCATTCCTACTTTTGCTCACCAGGCAATACAACCTCCTGTTTGAAAATGGAAGAGCACATATTGGATTAGCTTTTGTAACTGGATTTAAATTAAAAGGAAGTTAAAAGTTTAGAATTTGTTGGAAAATTGTTACACGTTTCCATATTTAGATGAGCTTATTTGTCAGAATTATGTAAAACAAATTTAAGAGCTAGTTATTCAGACAGAAAGAACTTCTTATGGCAAAATGTACAGATAGCAACCACCGAATAGTAATCAAGATCCAGATTGATATCACCTTTGGTGTCTACTTGTCAAGGTTCGTGAGCAAAATCATTGTTAGAACTTGAGCTTTTATACTTTCTTTTAACTTTCCTCTTAGTGTTGGCTGAATTACTCTTTCATGTTGCTCCACGTCTTGAAGCCTCATTTGAAGTGTTTGTGCCTTTAGAAGCATAAAAGGTTTTCAGGTTTTTCTTACAAGAAGTACTAGTCAACACCATTTTCTCAGGACTCCTCAGTTTTGAGACACTGGCTGAAATTTTGGCACATCTTTGGGCAAGGATATAGTGATGGCATCAGATGTAGAATGTGACATGATTTGAGGTTGATCTTCATCAATAGACTGAACCTGGCTGTCAGTGCAATGTGATACAGGCCTAAGTGCTAGATCAGCTGTGACTATATTTGCAAGTAGTTAAGGCCCACAATGATCTTCAGAAATAGGCTTTGGTTGGTTATCATTCAGTTCATGAATACAGTCAACTTCAGTAAATTCTGAGTCATTATAAGGACAGTTACCAGTGCCATGAGAACCATTCAGTGCATTTCTCACGATTGCTGCTCCATCGTATGCTTTGTCCATGAGTTCAGCTACTTCACACTGTGTCCCAACTCTACCCTAGTTACTGTAAATCCACGTCTCAATTTCTTGAATATAAAGTTTTAAATGGCTTCATGAAAGCAATATCTAGAGGGTGCATCCTATGCATGCTATGAGTTGTAATACAGACATGGACAAAATCTTGGAATAGCTCCTGGAGGAACTCCCATCATTAGCTTCAAGTCCTGCTTTTTTCTGGGGTAAGCTATATTGGAGTGACATACTAGCTGGCACCTGACATGGAGTTCAGATATCCCCTCTTGGCCAATGACACTGTAAATTGCCAATTTTCCTTACACACAAATAAGTTTCACATTTTTGCTTTGGACAGTTGTGATTCCAGTTTTGTGTATGTTAAATGTTCTGGTAGGGTTGAACTTGATTTTAGCTGATCTGCTTTTAGAATACAGAAAAATGACTTCACATTGTCTTGAATAAAGCCTAAGTTTCCAGCTCTTGTCAATGATTGTGGTGTTCCTGTTGTTAACTGGGAACAATTTCTCTTCAAAAATAAGTTAATCCAATTTTAATGTGCCATATTTACTGGTATATAAGAGGGGTGAGGCAGATTGTTCTTTAAGGCAAGCTCAAACCCTATCTGCTTTAACTCCTTACATGTCAAACCAAAAATAATCTTTTCCCCTTCTGTATAGTACTAGATCAGTTCTTTCTCTACTTCACATGTCATCATGTGTTTCCTTCCAAGTGTCCACCCCCGTTAGCTGAGTGGTCAGTGTGGTGGAATGCCATACCAAGGGGCCCGGATCTGATTCCCGGCTGGGGTAGGAGATTTTTCTCTACTCAGGGTCTGGGTGTTGTGTTGTCTTCATCATCATTTCATTCCCATCTCTGACGCACAAGTTGCCCAGTGTGGCATCAAATGCAATAAGTACTTACCCTCTTTGCCGAACTTCCCCAAGTGAGGGACTCCTGGCCCACAATGCTGTATGCTCATTTCCATACTTCCTACCAAGTTTCTATCATACAACTGAGTTTCCTTTTCAGTTTGTCCTTTTGCATGTCTTACAATGTACTCTCAAATTGTTGATCTGGGTACTTCATACATCTTCAATGCTCTCATCATTCCCATTTCTTTTTTTCTGGACAGCCACACAGAAGTAACTATGTCATTTATTGGTTACAAATTAAAACAATTGATCCTAATATCGCCTGGTGGTAATATCAGTATCCATTTGATGGATGATATTGGGAATGCAATTCATTCAACTCCAATATACACATGACAGATTTTCAAACACCTTTCCTGATTTTTAATGATATGACTGGAATCCTTATTTACTATAATTTCCAATGGTTTAAATGAAATGTATACATGTACCTAGTAGTTTCCTTGATTTATTGCACTCAGTAAAAGTGCTGGACACAGCCTCAAACACTATAGATGCCATACTGTTTCCTCCATCACTCTTATAAAGCTTGCAACTAACATTGGCTATTGCAAAATTGCAGAAATTCAAGGTTATCACAAAACTCACAGATGACATGAGTAGCAGCTTCAAAATACAAGTAGGTGATAGTGGTGTAGGGGCAATACCATTTATCACCAGACTGTTACTGGTATCTTATTCATAACATTAATTAAACACTATTGTCAGTATTTCATGAAATGATAATATAAATTGTATGAGATAATTATTTATCCATGATATGTATGTGTTGCAGTCTGATTAAGTACTTCTAAACAGTTACAGGCTACACATTGTACAGTACTTCATCCTATACTTGAAACTTCATACTCACCCATAACACATAACATAACTTCTAATTCGACAAACATAGAAATAAAACTGCAAGAAATTTACAAAATGGCTGCAGTATATTCACATATCACTGTTCCTTATAGCACTATGTATCATTGACTGTTACATAAAAATTTGTGGAAATTACATCATCGTAAAGGATGGAAGGGCTGAAATGGACATTATGCTATAGATTATGTAAACCACCATAAATCAGCAGTTCTGGTTACATGATTATACATTCTGTTTCACTTATAGAATTCATACACTGTGAAGCCTTCACTTATTGCAGTCAAGACCTTTAAATATTGTAGTACAAATGAAAGAGGACTTTGAAATAGTCCTACTGTAGAGAATCTCCCTCCAGAGTTTGGCACATAATTGTATTCAAAACAATATCCATTCAAAGATAATAGCAAATGTTTCACTTTCTTTACATAGCTTAATAATTCTATGAGTAACATAGCTTCTTGATATTATGAAAAACATTCCCCACAACACAGCTGATGTGCAAATTTTTATTTTCTTTTAAAATATATGTGGAACTGTTGATACAAATAATTGTTGATCTTTAAACAGTGGAATGTCCAGGATGGAATGTAACAATATTAGGAAAAGGATAGTCGGTACTCACCTTATAGTTGAGATGCTGAATCGCAGATAGGCACAGCAAAGAGACTGTCTGAAAGTGAGCTTTCAGCTGATTAGGCCTTCAATGGAAACAAACATGCACACACAGACCCTAACGTCTGCCAGCGTCTGGCTTCAGTAGCCAGACACTGTGGTCTTGTGTGTGTGTGAGTTGCAATTTCATAAGTGTGTGTGTGTGTGTATGTTTTCTATTTCCAACAAAGGGCTAGTTGTCCGAAAGCTCACTTCCTGACAGTCTTCTTCTTGTGCCTATCTGCGACTCGGCATCTCAGCTGAATGGGGTGCAAAAAATAACCTTTTCAGTTATTAATCTTTCTTACACAGTCAGTAAAAATGAAGAGTTTACAGAAATGCATTGCCTTGATTAGGGGCAGTTATTATGTGTAGTAAGAGAAGTAACAGTTTTGATCTAATGAAACTATGTGGTTCCAGAGACCATTTCAATTCTCAAACATCTATCAAACAATGAAACTCCAGGTTGGAATATCAACAATTGTAGGAAAAGTACTGATTGCTACTTGCTGTTAAGATGACCCATTGAGTAGCAGACAGGCACAACAACACATTACAGCTTTTGGCCACAGCCTTCTTCATCAAAGTAAACACACACAACCACACTCCCACAAGCAAGCACACCATATACACACATGACCACTACCACCACCAGCACCTCACACCAGAATCACATCTATGATATTCATATTCATATACATACCGAAGTGACAAATGAAAACTTCTCCTGAGGAAAGGGTTCGAACCTGGATCTCCTCCTCACTATGCAGATGTACTAAACACTATGCCACACTAGTACAGTGGCTTTGCACAACTACTCACCCAACCCTGGCATGCCTCCCTCCTCAATCCCAATTCTCTTTCGTGCCTCAGCCCACTTAGTATTCCCCCTAAACTAGGAATGCCAAGTTAGCTGAGGAGTGAACAGGAATTTGGATCGAGGAGGGAGGCTTGCAGGTTTGTCCACGCAGTTGGGTAATCTCACTGTGCCAAGATGGTGAAGTGGTAGCATGTCTGCCTAGTGAGCAGTTGATCTGGGTTCGAATCTGCACCTTGGTACAAATGAATTAATATATTTTCAAATGAACCAGTATGTGCAGTGTGGCCCTTAATTGTCATTTTCTTCTGTGCAGTCTGCTTACCTTGAGACAGCAGCTTTCTAGGAGGAGAGGGGGTGGGGGAAGGAAAGAGAAAGAGAGATAAGAAATGCAAAAGCATAGTATCCTATAACAACAAATTCAATGAGTAACAACTGAGATCACTCACATATATGAGGGAATGCAGACTGTATACAGAGAAGGACAGCATGTATTTGGACAGGTATTTTTGACTTACAAGAGGAAATCATAAAAAGTTCTTAAAATTAAAGTTAAAACAGTTTTGATCCCAATAGAACATTGATTAAAAGACTGCAACTGATTTCAGCCAAAAAATGACCATCTTCAGACCATATACACTGATAGGTAAGTACAATTCCAATATGGAAGGAAATATACCTTGTACTTATCTTATTGTATCTGAAGGTGATTGCTATTTGTCTGAAACTGGTTGAAATTTGTTAGAAAATGTTCAGTTATGACCAAACTGTTTTAATTTTAATTTTAAAGTGCTCCATGAAGATTACTGTTCTATTCTCCTTATAATGCTTTCTAAAATTACATAATGAAATGCTGTAAAACCTGACCTGACAGATGCCTGAAGGTAGACATCAACTATCCTATAAAAGCCCACTTCTCATGGTTCAGGCAACAGTATTAAATGAAAAATGTAGAGATATAGTTCAGGGCCTGTGTATTGTTCCTGTGGGGCTCTATAGCCCAAATGAGACTTATTACAGAGCAGACAGACACATATGTGAAAGGAATGGTAGGAGAACCTAATATGGGGCATAATGGGAGTACCCTCTAGTATGTACTTCACAGTATTTTGGGGAGTGAGATTATAGATGTAGAAATAGATCTCTTTATTTTAAAAACAATTGTTCGCCTTTAGTCTCATGCTTTCAGCTGCATAGTGTTTCAAAAAGATATTCCTGAGCCCATACCGTGAGAAGCTAACTACACTAAGGTGACAAAAGTCATGGGATACCTCCTAATATTGTGTTGGACCTCCATTTTCCCTGTTTAGTGCAGCAACTCAACACAACATTGAACTCAACAACTCGTAGGAAGTCCCCTGCAGAAATATTGAGCCTTGCTGCCTCTATAGCCATCCATATTATGATAATGTTGCCAGTGGAGGGCCTTATGCATGGTCTGCCCTCTTGATGATGTCCCATAAATATTTGATGGGATTAATGTTGAGGCATTGGAGTGGCAAAACCATTTGCTCAAATTGTCCAGACTGTTCTTCCAACCAGTTGTGAGCAACTGTGGCCCAATTACATCGTGCATTATTACCCATAAAAATTCGGCCACAAATGGCAGAAAATGGCCTCCAAATAGCCAAACATAACCATTTACAGTGAATGATCAGTTCAGCTGTCCCAGAGGACACTGTCCATTCCATGTAAACACAGCACACATAATTGTGGAGTCGCCTCCAGCTTGCACAGTGCTTCATTGAGAACTTGGATCCATGGCTTCCATGGGATCTGTGCCACACTCAAACCCTACCATCAGCTCTTACCAACTTAAACCAGGACTCATCTGACCAGGTCATAGTTTTTATATTATCAGATGTGGTCACGAGCCAAGGAGAGGCACTGCAAGGGATGTCATGCTGTTAGCAAAGGCCCTCGCTTTGGTCGTCTGTTGCCATAATCCATTAGTGCCAAAATTCACTGCACTGTTCTAACAGATAAGTTTGTTGTACATGCCACAAACATTTCTGCAGTTATTTCACAGAGTGTTGCCTGTCTGTTAGCACTGACAACTGTAAGCAAACACTGCTGTTCTTGATTATTAAGTGAAGGCCGTGTTACCTTCAAGAAGAGCTTTCAGTTGCTGAATTTTGTATAGTTTCATGTGTAAACATCAACACAACACACGCTAGATGGACATTGGGGGCTGAAACTATGAGGGATGTGTTCGACATCTGTCTCAAACAATTGTGGATGGCCCAGCGATTTACCTTTACACAAACAACCTGTTCCTTGGAATTGTTCATGCCATCATCTAATGCTGTGTACTGTAGGAGGATTCACACCATCCCAGTACAAAAGTCATGCTGAACCATTATTATTGAACTGCACTGCATAAAACATAGAACCGGAAACCGTTTCTGTTGTTCTGACACCATTTCTGCAAGAACTAGACAGGGTGCACCCTGCTGGTACCTAGCAGGAATCATGTAAAGCTCGAGAATTTGCTCCTTTCAACAGTACGTTGTTCATGCATACATCTCAAATAACATAAATCGGATGATTCTTTTTGACACATTCTGTATAATTTAAAACATCGGTAGACCATAGAATGTCTGCTTGTAGATCTGAAAAGGAAAGTTGCATTACATTGCTTTCTGGAGAAGATATATGTCTTTCAAATGACAGCAGCAAAGCAGTGTGAATTACGGTACGATATGCTTATGATAATACATTTCACATCAACAGAGTCATGATAGTCAAGTATTTTATGTTAGAGGATTGTGCTTTAATTATTGAAACTAGTCATTTGCACCTTTTTAATTAATGTCAATATTGCAGTCACTACATGCCAGTGATGATACTATTTCAAAATCTCACACCTTTGACAGTGTGACAGCTTATGTTATATGGAACTATAGCCTGCACCCATCATTAACATTATTTCACTTTTTACCTTGACTTTGAACAAAACTCTGGAGACAATAGCTATACAGGCATGTAAATAATTGGAATGCTGCTTCTTTCATTTGTTACCGGTGTGTTCTCTCTCTCTCTCTCTCTCTCTCTCTCTCTCTCTCTCTCTCTCTCTCTCTCTCTCTTTCTCCCCCCCCCCCCCCCCTCACGCCCTCCCTCTCATCTATCACTCAGAGGAGCACCTTTCCCTTTCTGTCTTGCCTTCCTTACTTTCCTCCACAGTTTGCTCGCTCTGCTTCTGTGCTAACAAACCATGTCAGGTTTGATGTTGGCACCATTTACAGTCACTTAGTGAATGGGCCTCTTTATCCAGCTGGACCTCCCCCCATGAACCATAGACCTTGCCATTGGTGGGGAGCCTTGCGTGCCCCAGCGATACAGATAGCCGTACCGTAGGTGCAACCACAACGGAGGGGTATCTGTTGAGAGGCTAGACAAACATATGGTTCCTGAAGAGGGGCAGCAGCCTTTTCAGTAGTTGCAGGGTCAACAGTCTGGATGACTGACTGATCTGGCCTTGTGACACTAACCAAAACGGTCTTGCTGTGCTGGTACTGCGAACGGCTGAAAGCAAGGGGAAACTACGGTCATAATTTTTTCTCGAGGACATGCAGCTTTACTGTATGGATAAATGATGATGGCATCCTCTTGGGTAAAATATTCCGGAGGTAAAATAGTCCCCCATTCGGATCTCCAGGCGGGGACTACTCAGGAGGACATCGTTATCAGGAGAAAGAAAACTGGCATTCTACGGATCGGAACGTGGAATGTCAGATCCCTTAATCGGCAGGTAGGTTAGAAAATTTAAAAAGGGAAATGGATAGATTAAAGTTGGATATAGTGGAAATTAATGAAGTTCGGTGGCAGGAGGAACAAGACTTTTGGTCAGGTGAATACAGGGTTATAAATACAAAATCAAATAGGGGTAATGCAGGAGTAGGTTTAATATTGAATAAAGCAATAGGAATGCGGGTAAGCTACTACAAACAGCACAGTGAACGCATTGTTGTGGCCAAGATAGACACGAAGCCCACACCTACGACAGTAGCACAAATCTATATGCCTCCTAGCCCTGCAGATGCCGAAGAAATTGAAGAAATGTATGATGAGACAAAAGAAATTATTCAGATAGTGAAGGGAGACGAAAATTTAATAGTCATGGGTGACTGGAATTCGAGAGTAGGAAAAGGATGAGAAGGAAACGGAGTAGGTGAATATGGATTGGGGTTAAGAAATGAAAGAGGAAGCCGCCTGGTGGAATTTCGCACAGAGCACAACTTAATCATAGCTAACACTTGGTTCAAGAATCATAAAAGAAGGTTGTATACATGGAAGAAGCCTGGAGATACTGACAGGTTTCAGATAGATTATGTAATGGTAAGACAGAGATTTAGGAACCAGGTTTTAAATTGTGAGGTATTTCCAGGGGCAGATGTGGACTCTGACCACAATCTATTGGTTATAAACTGTAGATTAAAACTGAAGAAACTGCAAAAAGGTGGGAATCTAAGGAGATGGGACCTGGATATACTGACTAAATCAGGGGTTGTACAGAGTTTCAGGGAGAGCATAAGGGAACAATTGACAAGAATGGGGGAAAGAAATACAGTAGAAGAAGAATGGGTAGCTTTGAAGGATGAAGTAGTGAAGGCAGCAGAGGATCAAGTAGGTAAAAAGACGAGGGCTAGTAGAAATCCTTGGGTGACAGAAGAAATATTGAATTTAATTGATGAAAGGAGAAAATAAAAAATGCAGTAAATCAAACAGACAAAAAGGAATACAAACGTCTCAAAAATGAGATCGACAGGAAGTGCAAAATGGCTTAGCAGGGATGGCTAGAGGACAAATGTAAGGATGTAGAAGCTTATCTCACTAGGGGTAAGATAGATACTGCCTACAGGAAAAGTAAAGAGACCTTTGGAGAAAAGAGAATCACTTGTATGAATATCAAGAGCTCAGATGGAAACCCAGTTCTAAGCAAAGAAGGGAAAGCAGAAAGGTGGAAGGAGTATATAGAGGGTCTATACAAGGGTGATGTACTTGAGGGCAATGTTATAGAAATGGAAGAGGATGTAGATGAGGATGAAATGGGAGATATCACACTGCGTGAAGAATTTGATAGAGCACTGAAAGACCTAAGTCGAAACAAGGCCCCGGGAGTAGACAACATTCCATTAGAATTACTGACAGCCTTAGGAGAGCCAGTCCTGACAAAACTCTACCATCTGGTGAGCAAAATGTATGAGACAGGCGAAATACCCTCGGACTTCAAGAAGAATATAATAATTCCAATCACAAAGAAAGCAGGCGTTGACAGATGTGAAAATTACCGAACTATCAGTTTAATAAGTCACGGCTGCAAAATACTAATGCAAATTCTTTACAGGCGAATGGAAAAACTGGTAGGAGCTCACCTCAGGGAAGATCAGTTTGGATTCCGTAGAAATATGGGAACACATGAGGCAATACTGACCCTACGATTTATCTTAGAAGCTAGATTAAGGAAGGGCAAACCTACGTTCCTAGCATTTGTAGACTTAGAGAAAGCTTTTGACAATGTTGACTGGAATACTCTCTTTCAAATCCTGAAGGTGGCAGGTGTAAAATACAGGGAGCGAAAGGCCATTTACAATTTGTACAGAAACCAGATGGCAGTTATAAGAGTCGAGGGACATGAAAGGGAAGCAGTGGTTCGAAAGGGAGTGAGACGGGGTTGTAGCCTCTCCCCGATGTTGTTCAATCTGTATATTGAGCAAGCAGTAAAAGAAACATAAGAAAAATTCGGAGTAGGTATTAAAATCGATGGAGAAGAAATAAAAACTTTGAGGTTCACTGATGACATTGTAATTCTGTCAGAGACAGCAAAGGAGTTGGAAGAGCAGTTGAACGGAATGGACAGTGTCTTGAAAGGAGGATATAAGATGAACATCAACAAAAGCAAAACAAGGATAATGGAATGTAGTCAAATTAAGTTGGGTGATGCTGAGGGAATTAGATTGGGAAATGAGACACTTAAAGTAGTAAAGGAGCTTTGCTATTTGGAAAGCAAAATAACTGATAATGGTCAAAGTAGAGGGGATATAAAATGTAGACTGGCAATGGCAAGGAAAGCGTTTTGAAGAAGAGAAATTTGTTAACATCGAGTGTAGATTTAAGTGTCAGGAAGTCGTTTCTGAAAGTATTTGTATGGAGTGTAGCCATGTATGGAAGTGAAACATGGACGATAAATAGTTTAGACAAGAAGAGAATAGAAGCTTTCGAAATATAGTGCTACAGAAGAATGCTGAAGATTAGATGGATAGATCACATAACTAATGAGGAGGTATTGAATAGAATTGGGGAGAAGAGGAGTTTGTGGCACAACTTGACTAGAAAAAGGGATCGGTTGGTAGGACATGTTCTGAGGCATCAAAGGATCACCAATTTAATATTGGAGGGCAGCGTGGAGGGTAAAAATCGTAGAGGGAGACCAAGAGATGAGTACACTAAGCAGATTCAGAAGGATGTAGGTTGCAGTATGTACTGGGAGATGAAAAAGCTTGCACAGGATAGAGTAGCATGGAGAGCTGCTTCAAACCAGTCTCAGGACTGAAGACCACACAACAACATCCAGCTGGAATGTTTTCTGCATCTGGTCAGACACCCATCCCATCTCTATAGGCTAGCAACAAAAGAGCAGCCTGTGTTAAATGTAGCTTGTTATTCGGTAGGCTTATTTGTCATTTTCATGGTGCTTGGTTGTCATTCTACTGTCTTCCCTGAAATTCACTGAGAAATTTAGAAATTAGTGTATGTAAAAATACAAATGCTTTTACCAAACTATTTGTTGTTTGGGGGGGGGGGGGGGGGGGGGATTTCATGATCTTATGATATTGTCTCACTTGGATCTGCAGCTACTAGACATTATGAGAATGTTTGCCAAAGGTGTGCTACACAGACTACAAATCCATTGTTTATATACTCTTGATTACAGAGAACAAAAATTTCTAAAGGTACAAAGCAGCAAATTTTCAAAACTCATTCTTGTGGATAGATAAAATCCGCATGGTACAGTAACACTAGATACCGATAGTAGTTTAAATTTAATGTGTGGATTGGAATTTTAAGTGCCTCTTTGATACATCCAAATTTCTAACTGGCACGTATTACAGATACTGTGTATACAATGTGTTTTTAAAAATAAAATATAGAACCACTGCTTTGTGTATGAGAAAGCTCCAATATTGTTTCAGGTACACAGGAACCTATCTGCAATTACTGGTGGACTAGTACAGACAAATCAGTTCCGTGGAAAACAGATTCCCCTTGACATCATTTCTTTTCAATATGTGTTGAAAGCCAGTTTAAACCTATGTAACAAAAATGTATTAATTAAATAAATGAGTTTTTCATAAGGACAATGTCAATTCATTGAATAATGATTATTGTATCACTGGGTGGAGTAGTAGTGTTTGCTATAATCAGAACACTCAACATTTCAAATTGTAACTCCTAAATATAATTATGTGATATATAGTTGTTCAACATGTGCTTCTGAAATTTCTCTATGGCTTCTTTGTCAGGAAGCTGATTAAGGTTTACATTGCAATCAAAATAACATTCCTTCAGCTACTCATATCTTCTTCACTTGTTGTTACCCGTCATTCCCTTGTAAAATTTAAAAGAGAACTGTGTATAATATACATTTTCTTCACAGGCTCTGATAAGGAATGGTAAAAGCAAGGTGAGTTCATCATACTCTTAAGATTGCTAATTTTTTTCTATGAGAGGACATCATAATATACAATGAACAGCCCACCCTCCCCTGACACACACACACCAGGGTGCAATTTATGCTTTAACAGTGGGGGGGTTAGTAGAATTATATTTGTTACTAGCTTGGACTATGGCATTACGCATGGTTCAACAGCTATTTATAAACAGATGTTAATGCCGAAACTCACTATTCACGCGTATGCACTATCAGAAAAGCCATCCCTTGTTATTTCTTTAAAAGTACATTATAGATAAAGCTTATTTACAAAATCATCTACATACAGGTATACAAGGGGAATTCAGAAAGTAGAGGCAAATTTGTGAAATGCTGTACTTATTCTGATGATAGAAAACTGAAACATATTAATAGTATTAATAGTAAGACTTATTAAAAACTTTCAGTGTTCGGCTCCACAAATTTAAATTATATGTAAAGTTTTACTACAGTGTGTGGGAAACAAACATCCCAGGTTGGGATGCATAAACTAAAACCAGAGGAGGGGATGGTCTGATGCAGAGGGGGGGAAATCCCCCCAACCCCTCCCCCCTGCAAATCGCAGACTGACACACACACACACACACACACACACACACACACACACACACACACACACACACACACACATACAATCAGTAATGTGTAAGAAATGCTACACCGAATTTACCAACATTAGTGAATCCTTGTAAAGCTACAAGGAACAACTGGTAACTCTGTGTATAATTAACACACATAAGTGCAGAAGAGAATTGTAATGATACTGTGTACCATATCCCACATTCCATACTGTACCCTGCAGAGTGCTGAGTGGAAAACCATGTTACCATGAACTGTGAAGGCTGGTCTTAGAATTTGTCCCCTCTGCTGAATATGAGTTCAGTATTGTGTTATACTCAATGAATAATATATTAGCTCTTTTCAAATGACCATTTTTTTCAGAGATAGTGATGAATGCAGCTTTGATTACTAGAAATTCTGATGCTGTGAGACTTTCCTCATCATGCTTTGCTGTGGGTAGCTGAGGGCTCCGCAAAGTTACTTTAGTTTATAGTCTTTCAGACATTAGTAATCCTGCAAAGTGATTAATAAGATAATACAGAGCAATTTTGAGCATCTCTCTTAGTGATTGTTAATTTGATCATTATGCAAGTAATTAGCTATATTATGTCAATGTGTCTGTGTCACTATACGCTTTCCCAGTCAAAGAGAAGCAACAGTTTGTATGTGTGCTATAATGTCTTGTATATTTCTGTGGAGTAGGAGGAACTGTTTACAATTCCATACTACTCAATTAGTCACAGCATTGTCACCAGTAACGTATCCAGCTCTGTTGTGCATCGCACTGCATAAATGGTACAATTCATTATCTGCATGGCACTGTGATTTACTGTTATAATTGTGATTCACTGTTATATGTGCACTAGATGAGATGAAAATAAGCCATTCTACATTTAGAGAAGATGATCATTGTTATGGCATAAAGACAGTGATAGCATGCCAGTCGGAAACGACAGAGAAGAGAAGGCTGTGAGAAGAGGTCAGCCAATCGCATGCTGACTGACCTCCATCCAGGACGACAATGTGGCAGCAGCGGCCCCTAGGTGAAGACAACATAAGTGCTGCACCCGACTGATGGCAACTACATTGATAGCAGCTTCAACATTAGCCACTTTGTTAGCCATCGCATTGTAGCCTCTTCATCAGTAAACCCTGTGTAGCTCAGTTAGAGATCAGCAGTCACTACAAGAATTCTCAGAGCAAAGTTAAGTATTTGTACTTGTCTTGTTGTAAATAACACTCATTGATATGAGTTGTTTGATTGTTTGTCTACCGAACCGAGTATGCAGGGTTTCTAGACACAACACTCGTAACATGTAACCCTGTCACTGTGCATGCCAGAGTAAGATTTAAATGAAGTACTCTTGCTGCTTGTCTTACAAAAGGAACACCTGGGTGAACTATACTTCTGCCCAAACTCTACTTAATCAAATTTTGTTCCCTCTGTATAATTATCTCTGAACATACGGGCGCAGTACGAGAAGAACAGTAGGTTCCTTCGGGTTTCCAACTCAATTTAGTGAATGGAAACTTACAGTATGTTCTGTTATATGCCTTTGTTGTTACTCTCAGAACATTTAAGAAGACAGTAATGTGATAACTGATACTTTTTTCCAACTATTCAGATTACAGATTAGTCATTTGGAATAAGTATGATTTCATCTAAATGCTTGAAATATTAATTCTTTTTAATGCAGAATTTTATGTAAATAGTTTGATGTGGTTATGTTCTATTGGGCATTTCTTGGAATTCTTCTAATGAATAGAGTGGAGTTCCTAACGAGAAACTGCGCAGCATTTTCTTTAACACTTGTTTTGTCATACTTTGTATTAAGAAAATGTGTTTTATGCACTATTTCAGTTGTCACATGAACCGTGCTGTTGTTAGGTCTTGCTAATATTTTCTATGGTGAGAGTAGAGATGTACATGATCTGCCACTGTACTCTTGTATTTGAATTACTAAAATTATGTTAGGTAATTCAGGACATATGTAGTTAACACTGCCCCAGGACATATGTAGTTAACACTGCCAAAATGTATAGATTGATTTCATATTAATGAACAAAATCATTCACTTTATAATATTATCAGCCCTTGTTGTTACTCTGACTCTCTTATTCTGAATTAGTAAACTATCAAATACTTTTTTGCTGGATGCCAAGAGCATGATAAAAAACAGCTCATCATCCAAGCCCTGGGAGCCAATGGAAATTGACCAGCTTCTGTAACAGTCTCTGTAATGCAGTGTCATGTGGATGCAGTACAGACAATCATGCATTCAGCAGAACTGCTCTCCCTGCTGGTTTTCTGACTTTCCAGACCTTATAGTCCTAAATTCCCATTGAGGAATTGGCATCACAAGGCAGAGTATACCCCATACCAGTTCCCCTACTGAGGAGAAATTCTTGCTAGTACAAGGAATTGAACCCGTGTCCACAACATGGCAGATATTTATGCACATTGATGTGGCTACTTTCCTTCATACTTGTCGAGCAGTGCTGGAAAAGGAGCTTCCTGAAATCATAACTGCCAAGGTGTATCCTGCCACCAGGTGCACAGCAGTTCTGTGCTGTGAGATGACACCCCCCCCCCCCCAATCCCCTCCGTGCCACAAAGAAGACAGTATTAGTACAGAGAAAAGGATTAATGAAATCTGGGGGAAAGATGCTGTAGTAGAAAGCTATGTTTATAAGAAAAATGACTTCCAATACATTTAGTAAACACTTGTGAACGTTTATCAGTAGATACGTTTGGGGTTTCTGGTCTATTTTGGATCTTTCATCACAAATTTTGAAAACCTCTCCAAATTTCAGGTAAATTTCACGAAAAAGATCTAAAAATTCATAAAAAAAAACGAATTTGACTAATGTCAGATTTTGGTAACAAAAAACGTGAAATCGGCATGAACAAATAACAATCGCCATTGTTTTAGTGCATTTTAACCATTTTTCTGTATATATTTACTCTTTTATAGTGCATTTTGACCTCTTTTTCAAGTATTTATTGTTTGTGTATGAGAAAAAAACATTTCCACATATTTTTATAAGAATAATTTAAATCGAAATTAAAGTGATGAACATTCGAAGATATATTTGAAAATATTACTGTTGTTGAAATACAATGACAATGATGAAAACAAACTGGATGTAAAATGTATTAATTGTAAAATAATTAAAGATTGAAGTTGTTTTTATCAAAATGTCATCCAAAGATAAAAATTGAGGCAAATGTAAAAAATGTACAGAATAATTTGTCGGAAACAAAAATTCTGTCGATAAAAAAATCTTCTTAAACCTGACTAAAAATCTGTCTTTATCTTGAACTCAGTTCATTTTCTTAACTTTAAATAAACTGCAACTATCTTGAACACAGTTAAATTTATCTTCAATTTGAACTCTCTAAATTTATCATATATTCATTTAAGTTTTAATAATTTCTTGATTCTTTTTTTGTATTTTTAAAATTTTTCTAACTTTGCCCTAATTTATACATTTTAACTTAATTTTCTGTCATAATTAATTTTCATGTACTTTATTAAACTTATTTTTCTTATAAATGGAGACAAAATTGTGATGGATGAATATAATTAATGTTCATGATTATTGTAAAATTGTTAATTTACTAGGTACAGTAATTTCAGCAAAAAAATTTCAATTGCATTTATTATTAAACATGTTAATATGAAGTTAATTATGTCAAAACATTTGCCTGAGTTTGAACTTGAAATGATGATAATTTGTTAAGAATGATGAAAATAAACATTTGAAAGAAATATTTCCATTTTCTGCTAATTTATTAGAGAAACAAAAAAATAAAGAAACAGTTAATTAACATCTAGTTAATAAAGCATTTGGAAACAGGTTATATATTATAAATTTAGAGAACAATCCAAACATGCTTGGTCCAAATTTTTTTAATGTATCAAAATGAGAAATTGTGGAAACAGTGATGGAAAATTTAAAATTACATAATGGTTCGAAAGTCAATTTTGTAATTTTTGTGATTATATGATGAAATAATCAGATTCTGAAGAGACAATGGATATTAAATTGCTACACATAATTATAGAACAATGAATGAAAGAGATTTGATTAAATGTTATGAAACTGGAAAAAAGAATTTACATGATGAATGTCTGAATTTCAAATTCAAGGATCTGGTTGGAGTCTGGATCATGTTATTGAATTACAGTTAGCGATTAATAAATATATTGAATTAAGAGGTTCAACTTACATCGAATTACCAGAAAAATATAAAAAGGCTTCTGTTTATGTTCAAAATTATGATCAAAAATATTTTTTGTTGCCAATAAAACCAGTATTATATCCTGTAGATAAAAATGTAGAGGCAGTTACAAAATATAAAAATGTTCAACTCATTATTGATCATATCTCAAAACATAAATAAATGAAATTTATTTGTGATATGTGTTCTTTACATTTTAACAATAAACAAATTTTAGATAGTCATATTTCAAACTGTTTAGTAAATATACCTCTAAAAGTGGAATTACCAGAGAAAAAGTCATATATAAGTTTTAAAAATTATCAATATACAATGAAAGTTTCTGATTTTGGAAGTTTACTTTTTAAAAATGGATAACTGTGAGCCTGATCTAGAAAAGTCATATACGGTCAAATATCAAAAAAGTGAACCAATAGGTTTCTGTTATTACATTAAACATATGAATTGATATAATATGAGTACATAGAGAGGGCCAAATTGTCATAAAAATTTATCGAATGTAAGTAAAAAGAAGTTGAAGAAATTGGAAGTTCATATTCTGAAATTGAAGAAATGAAATCGTTAGCATTTCAAGAACAATCAAGACATAAAAAATTAAAAAAATATGTTCATTATGTAGAAGCCACTATTCACAATAAAGCAAAAAGTACATCCTCATCATCATTTAATTGGAAAGTACATAAAGCTGGTATCTAATAACTGTAATTAACAACAGAAACATCCATGTTTTGCACCAGCTTATTTACATAACCTCTTGGGATATGATACTGATTTGTCCATAAAGGAACTCAGTTGTGAGGAAAAAGAAGTAGATTTGATACATAACAATGAAGATAGATACATTAGTTTTGATAAAAAAAGAGCAAATTTGAAAATGAGGTTGTTCATATATTCAAATTTAAGGCTACTTCAACTGATATATTATCATCAAATTTAAGAAAGGATCAGGTGAAAGAAGTTACAAAACCTTTACAAAAGATCTACTAAATTTTGTAATTAAAATGGTGTTTATAATCATGACTGTATGGATAGTTCAAAAACTTTAAAGAAAGACTTCTTCCATGAAAACAAACATTCCATTATAAGTTAAATGAATGTGTTATTACTGATGAAGATTACGAATTTGCAGAATTAATTTGGGAAAAATTTAATACAAAAAGTCTTGCTGAATATCATGATATATATACTAAAACTATTGTATTGTTTTTGTCTATAGAGTTTTGAAAATTTTATAGAACTTTTTATAAAACTTATGATTTAAACCCATCTTGATGTTTTAGAGCATTAGGTTTAGATTGGAATTCGAGTTTAAAATGACAAAAGTTATATACAATTGTTAGCTGATTATGACATGATACTAATGGTTTGAAAAAGGTATCAGAGGCGGTATACCTCAATACAGAAATGAGAAATAAAGCAACAAATGATACTAAAAAGGTAACAATTTTTTCGTCTTCATGAATAAGTCAGTATCTGGAAAATCATTGAAAATATTAGAAACAGGATGGATATAAAATTAATTACTGATGCAAAAGTGTGAAGAACTTTTAAGAAAACTGAATTTCACAGGGAGAACAATATTTTGTCATGTAACGAGAGGGAGTAAGACCGACACTCACTGTGCAAGACAGAGTAACTTACCTCATTTGGCGATTCCGGCTACTTTCAATCAGGTACTGGAAGGTTTCTTGGGGAATGGCAGCCCATTCTTCATAGAGTGCTGCACTAAGGAGAGGTACTGATGTCGGTCAGTGAGACCTGGAAAGAAGTTGGTGCCAAAACATCCAAAAGGTGTTCTATTGGATTCAGGTCAGGCCTCTGTTTAGGCCAGGCCTCTACAGGGTTATTATTGTCATGTAACCACTCCACAGGCTGTGCATTATAAACAAATGCTCGATCATGCTGAAAGATGCAATCACCATCCTCGAATTGCTCCTCAACAGTGGGAAGCAAGAAGGTGCTTAAAACATCATTGAAGGCCTGTGCTGCGATAGTGCCATGCAAAACAAAGGCTGCAATCCCCCTCTATGAAGAACACGACCACACCATAACAGCACCACCTCCGAACTTTACTGTTGGAACTAGGCACTCTGGCAGATGATGTTTGCTGGGCATTCGCCATACCCATACCCTGCCATTGGATCGCCACATTGTGTACCATGATTCGTCATTCCACACAATGTTTTCCCACCGTTAAATTGTCCAATGTTTCACTCCGTACACCAAGCTAGGTGTCGTTTGACATCTACCAGCGTGATGTGTGGCTTATGAGCAGCCACTCAACCATGAAATCCAAGTTTTCTCACCTCCGGCCTAACTGTCATAGTACTTGCAGTGGATCCGGATGCAGTTTGGAATTCCTATGTGATGGTCTGGATAGATATCTGCCTATTATACATTACAATCCTCTTCAACTATCAGCAGTCTCTGTTAGTCAACAGACAAGGTTGGGCTGTACACTTTTGTGTTGTACATGTCCCTTCATGTTTCCACTTCGCTATCACATCAGAAACAGTAGATCTAGGAATGTTTAGGAGTGTGGAAATCTCGCGTACAGATGTATGACGTAAGTGACAACTAATCACCTGACCACGTTCGAAGTCCATGAGTTCTGCGGAGCACCCCTTTTTCTGTCTCACAACGTCTAATGACTACTGAGGTTGCTGATATGGAGTACCTGCCAGTAGGTGGCAGCATAATGCACCTAATATGAAAAATGGTTGTTTCTGGGGTGTCCGGATACTTTTGATCACATAGTGTACCTTGTTTCCTTGTACATCTATCACCACTGTGTTCATCAGTCACTGAAACATAGATGGAGCTGTCTTCAAGCCCATCACCATCATGTTCATAATGGCCTGATGGTGTACTGAACACAGTCTTCTCCCGGTCTTTATTGTCTATCAGTACTTGATAGTATCCTTTGGCAAGGTCTGACATGGAGAAGTACTTCACCTTTCCTATGCTGCTGAGTATCTAATCTGTTCTGGGTAATGGATATACCATAAATCTTGATATATCATTTAGTGTCCTGTGACCTGCCACTACCCACAATTCTGTTTGCTGCCCACATGTGGTTTTTTTGGTAAAACGATGAGAGCAAAATTCCAAGCAATGATGCTCACCGATATTATGGCCTTGGCTAATATCCCCTCTATTATGGTTCCTTCCGCTTCTGGGATTAGTGGTATCTTGTGTGTTACCAGTGTGATGTGCATGAGCATGTCTCCTGGTAAGTGGAATACATCGTTATAAGCGACACGTAACTCTTCTGTTGCCCCTGATTCTTCGCCATTCAAATGCATGGTGCACACATTTTCTTTTAGCAAATTCTGCTATGATTTTACTTCCTCTTTCCGTGTGGGCACGGTGTGTCAGACTTTATAACCGCTCAGAGATGGAACCTTCTCTGCAAACACTTCAGGTGTGGGAAACCATACATCCTGTTCTCTGGTGTTCACTATACTTGTGATACACATCCTGTCCTTGACTGTTGCTGGTGCTATCGGTATGTAGACCACTGGTCTAATTTCTTGTCATGGAATTTTTACCAATGAGCCTAGACGGTGTGTCACCCGGACTATAGAATATTTTCTTCCCATGCTTTGTTGACTACTAATATTTCGGGTTGATTCCGGTTATTCCAGGACCATTAGTGCTCGGCTCCTGCTTGGATAATTTCTCGTTGCTTCTGGAGCACATAGTTCATTGGCAGCTCCCTGTTCTCAGCTCACACAAGACGGCAAGTGATAGTAACTTCTGTGTTTGTTCAGTTACGGGACTCACTTGCTTGCTCTTAACTAAGACTCGTGGCGCGGTGTTACCTGTTGCCAGCTGCATTGCTACTGCTTCGGGTTCTGTGTGTCTCCTGTGACTTGCCTTTCCTTTGAAAGACATTGCCATACTTTCATTACAACTCGTTTTCGTTACCGCTGAACACTTTGGTTGTTTGGCCCCCTGGTTCCTGTTAGTTTGCACTGTAATTTGACCTATATTCACATCTTCCCTGGCTTCCCTTAATGCGATTCGTTCTCCATGTATCCACATTTTGCAGTGTGCATAGTTTAGTATGATCTTGTTCTTTTTCCAGAAATTCTCGCCCCAACAGTCCGTCAAACAGTAAATCGATCTGAGTGCCTACTGCTTGGAATTGAGAGATCCATTTGGCCCCTGTCTTTGTCTGGAGCCGTATAGATACTTGCCCTTCTGTTCGGATTTGTTCGTTCGGAATACTTTTTATAACTGCCATTCTGGTGTCCCATTGTACATGCTCTTCCAAGACCTTCGCCTTTATGAGATTCACATGAGCACGGCTATCAATTAATACCGTTGTTTCTGTTCCATTTACATCCCTACTTTGCAAACACACATAATCACTCTTTCCAGTGCAGTCAGTGGTTCGTACTATCCCTGACGCAGCATAATGAGACTGCTGCATTATGCCTGTTTTGCGTTTCTGTCTTGTTCCTTCTATGTATATTTGCCCACTTACTCTCTTCTCATTCCCAGGCAAAATGTCTGAATTGGTGACACATGAAGGATTCCACAGGCTTTGCCTTGAGGTACAGTGCAGAGTGTCCCATTACATTACACTGTGAACGTTGTGCCAGTGCAGGACAATGGGATCATGACTCATTTCACTTGGATTCTTAAACATCTATCTCTTTAACTGGCAGCCTACCGTGGTCAGGTCTATGTGGAGCTTCTTTTACTGTATCTGCCCTATGAACAGTATGCTTCTGTCTACAGTCTCACGCTATATGGTCCAGTCCTGCTACAGTTGAGACATTTAGCAGCTACTTTTCATTCTAGCCAGGGCATGCCTACCACCTGGTGCTTCTTCTTGTCAGACAGAATAGTGCATTCTTCCAATGCCACCAAATCAGTGGCCTCCGATACAGTCAACTTTTTCCCTTGAGCCTTATTACTGTCTTTTTCTTGTCATCATAAAATCCTGGAACAAAGACTGCCTTGCCTAGTTTCCCAATTACATTGTTACTGCCTACCATTCCTCGTCCTTCAATACTCATTGTGCTGTCTTCCTGAAATGGAATTACATTGTGTCCACGTGAGAACCCCACTGAACAACACCTTCCTCTTTCCGTTGCCGACTGTTAAACATTTGACATGCAAAGAAATCGATAGTATGTTTATTCTCATAATTCTCTAATAACACAGCCCTCACTTTGGACCAAGTTTCTGTGTGATCTCTTACTAAGAGTTTACTGCAGGGAGACCCAGTTATCTGTCCAATGATATGTTTTGAGAATACTGTCCTACCATTAGGTTCTTTTAAAATATAGGCATTATCGCAGTTGTCTATAAATTCAGATAATTGGTCCCTATCTCCATCAAATTTTCTCAGAACTAATTTAGCTGCTTCACTGTACCTTAGGTACTCCTGACCCCTCTCAGTTGCTGAAGCACTATCAAGATAATTTTCATCTGTCACTTCCCTGCCAGTTGTGCTACTGGGATAAGCAATGTCTTCCACTGTCACTAACCTTGTCGATTGCGGTTGGTGGGATGGAATCAGTGATCACGTTGCTGGCACGATGTGTGTCCTCTGCTGTGGCTAGCCGCCTGCTCAGTCATGTGATCGTGCCGGCGTGAAGCGATACCCCGGCAGCAGCGCAGTTCAGTGCCCTCTCACAGCTGCGCTGGCATGCTGCGACACCCCTGTGGTTCAGGGATGCTCGGCGACATCGCTATCGATTCTGTGATGGAGTGTTGTGGCACTCCTGTTATACCTATTCCTCCATTCTGAATTGCCTCTATTATTGATCAATTAACTAGTCACCACACATCTGACACCAAAATTTTTGCATCTCATCTTGGCCTGAGAGGGAGTAAGAGCAACACTCGCTGCGAAAGACAGGGGATCTTACGTCAGTTGGTGATTCTGATGAGGCACTGCTTGTGGGCCGCCATTTTTAGCCCCTACCTCAGCTGAAAAGTAGACTATTGACTAGTGCAGAGTGTGGGACTCCGTAGTAATCTGATCATTTAGCAGATGCAAGTCATTTACTCATAGACAAGTAGCTACTTTTCCTGGAAGTACCCCCTTGGCACATTCCATAACTATATAACATTACTATGTTCCAGTATCATAAGTATGTGACGTTAACATCCTGACTGCTGCGGAGAGGTGAGTGGAGTTTTACTAAGTACTTTCTTCTATGGATTATGACAACTGCTACTCCTGATACTGACCAACACAGAGGTAGTGTCCCTGATGTCTACCCAAATGCACTCCTCCTCCAGTTGGTGGGTCACCTGTTTATAAGGGGTGGTTGCACTTGACACCACTCTTCTGGAATTTTCCATGAGAGCTGTTTCATTCGTGAGCGTAATGAAGCTAACACATCATGTCTTGCTGCTAGCATGTGATATTGCCCAATGTCTTCTGTAAGTGTTCCCCTTGTGCAAGTGCCTGTGCCGTCCAAGGATCAGGCGGTTGTGCTTTCTACAAATCTCATGGTGCTCCAGGGTAAACTCCTTGTTAGCAGAACAAGCTTTGCATAGCAGCTTCAAGCATATCAGACAAATATTTCACAGGCCTCTCGCTCAGCAGCAGTTTCTAAACTGTCTCTCTGATAAGATCTGAATACTTTCCACTTATCCATTTTGCTATTCTTAGGAGTGAATATTTTACTATATACAACAATTTAATGATAATCATTTTGCAATTAACACGAATAAAACTAAAATCAAGATATTGACTATTACATTTATAATATACAAATGCAAGATTTTTATGAAGATATGAATAAAATGTTTGATAAATTTGAAACAAGTGCTTATCCAAAAGATAATATTTACATTACTCAACTAAATAAAATGCATTAGGTAAATTGAAAGATGAATGTGATGGAAAAATAATGGAGGAATTTTGTGGCTTAAGAAAAAAATGCATGCTTATAATATTGGTGCTACTGGGGAGAAAAAAATCTAGAGGAATTAAGCCTTTAGTCTAGAGATTAGAAATTAAGGTGCTATTTTGTGCTTAAGAGATTCCCATTTCGATCAATCAAAAGAAAAAGTAACAAGATTCAGGCAACCTCTTTATTATTTTTTATCTTTCTCTTTGCAAGTGAACATTTTACCCCTACTATAATAACTAAAATGTCCCCAAGCAGCCCCCTCTGAAAGAGACTGTCAGAGTTTTGCCCGCCCACCCTGTTCTGCAATGCTGGCCTCGCTTAATTAATTCTTAGGTCTAACCAGTGTTTTATTGATTTTACTTTGATTATGTTATTTATGTGTTATGACATGGCTAGTGGTTGGACAGCAGCTCTACTCTCAGTACTAGTACAGTTAATTCCAAATAAGGGCATTATTTTATTGAGTAACTCTCTCATTTGAACATTGCTACTACAAAATTGTGAACTAGTGCACTCTGCCTGTCAAAATCAGCTGGTGCTGTCAACCAGGGAGCTGCACACGTGGCGGACATTGTGTAGAAGGGCGGAGACACATATCTGACACTGCAGTACCTCCACGCCCCTCCACCGACGCACGGCGACTCACTAGCCACGCACAGCTGTCGCCGCCCGAGGCCCCCCTTCCCCCTCCTGACCGTCTATCTGTTCACCATCTGCTGATCTTTCTTCCGCCGTTAGATTACGATACACAAACTAGAACCATCTTCGCTATCAATGCATAGCACAGAAAGGCACCACCTTTTTTTAAGCAATACCTATTTTAAACGTAACTTCTTCCATCCTTCCACCTCACTGCCTGAGTAACTTCAACCCATAAATTTATTTGCATTCCTAAGCCTCTAACATATCTCCTAATCAGGCTATACCTTCAAGGGAAGTTTAGAAACAAACGACCTCCAGCTGATGGATCGTGAAGCGGAAACACACCACAATAATGAATCACGCCGTTAAAGGGGTGCCTTCCAGTACATCAACATTTGGTTTGGTGGCGCTTTGTGGTTACATACCTCCCCTGAAGAATAGTATCACCCTCCCACCCTCCATTTAGTCTCACATACCTTCATAACCGACTACCTACTCTTTTTCCAAATTCATAGATGGCTTCACTATTATGTGCTCCTCACAGACTATTCGACCCTTCTTTATCATTTCATTGGTCAATACTATTCCCAGCAATCACTAAATCTGCTATAATCTTACTAATTTTTATGGACTACATTTTGCAACTGGTTAGTTACAATGCAATACTCCTGGCTAGGCCAGTGTTATGCGTGCTTCGCAGCTGTTCCTCTATCTAAGCACTACACGTACGCAATGCTGCAGTCTCAGCACTAACTTGAAACCTGCTTCTGTGTCCTCTGTCTGTTTCTGCCTCCAGCCAGTTTCATAATGCTACCTGTTTTCCCCAGTACAGAGTCTGATAAATTGCATCACCACTCTGTATTCTATGCCTTTTGTATGCTTAACAGTGTTGAGTGAAGTCCGACCCACTACACATTGTCAGTTGATAGCTAGTTAATAATTGGTACCAATAACTTATATTTTTCTTTTATTTTTATTCCCTTATCGTTTTATGTTGGGATTAAACATTACATCATCATTTTACTGCGCAGGAATGGCCTTGATGTCCCATATGTTTTTACTTGCATGTATTTTTATAGTTTATGTGTTGTATAATATGTACTTGTACCTTACACCGCCAACCCCAGTATGTAAAGACCCGCCACAGCCTGGATTTTATATATATTGCACTACAACAATACTCCCATAATGTAAGACTGCCCCTAAAGTCGTGATACATGACTTTTTTGAGTTATGGGTTCTGAAATCCTATTATGTGCCATGTTTGTGACCAGAGCCGGACTGGTATGTTTAGAAGTGAGTAAAGCACCTGAGTTATATAAAATACCCAATAGAGATGAGTTGAATGCGCCCTTGAAGTTGAAAAGAAGTACACAACCCTCTCACTGTAGAGCGGTAAGCAAGATAGAAATTGTGGTAGGAGAGATGTGAATAAGTTTCACTCAAGTAAATGAAGAATATCAGTTAGCATCCCACATGTGTGTTGCACATTTAAGAGTTCAGCCAGATGAATTAAGGTTTCGTTATTATTCACCCTACTTCTTACAAAGTAATTGATTGAGGAAGTGAAGTTGTTACAAGTGAGCATGAAAATCGACACTACTACTTTTTGGGTACAGTGCCCCACCATGCACTTAGGAAGTGGGAGACACCCGTTTGTTTATTCAAACACGCCCATGATGTTCCAAGATGGAAGCTCCCATTGAAATAAGTACTTGTTTGTTAATGATTAGTGCCAATGACATGATGTCATCACCCAAGAGCGGTAACATGCTATCTAGTTGAAAATATATTGTACACTATAGTAGATTATTGACCACTATTGCAGTACTTCACACCCCTCTTTTCATAACTCACCCTGTTACTTCAGCGAACTTATGTATTTTGTAGTAATTAACCATCCCCCCCCCACGAGATGTAATCACCCCATGTCTTCCTTGCCCATGTTTTGCACCGGGTTCCTACCTTTGCTTTGAGTTGCTCTTTCCCACCTCGACCATTACTTTCTACCTCCCTCCTCCAGGCCCGTGTGGCTTACACATTGCAGTTAGTGCCCAACTGATCAGTTTATTCTTTCAGTTTTCGGTTTTGCAAACCAATCGTCTACCTATCTCTTTCACCTGTTAGTCATTGTCTCCCCCCAGAGGAAGGAGAAAGGAAGCCTTTTACATTCCAATACAAGTACTACAGTTAGAATTTTGCTGTTGTTTCCGCGTTCAGCCTCCTGCTCCTCTAGCAGCATTCGTCCTGCACCCTACCTACTTTTAGGCTATTCACCACTGAATCAATTTTATTCTGAAACCCATTACCTGAGCCTGTTCCCTATTAAACTCAATTCCTTACTCTTTAATGTGAACACCTTCCCGGTTTGCCATGGGTTGGTCTCCCGGCCTAACTGGCAGTATGTCTTGTGACCTGGCATTGCAATTGCGGATGGCTGTACACAAATATATCCAGAACAAACTCCGCATTAATGCAACACACTTTTTCCCATTGGTCAAATCTCTTTTTTTCCCCAACATCCAATACTAAAGCTTCTGATTCAGCGAATCATTTATGAAACCACTACATACAGTGAATTCCACCTACAGATTGATTGCAGCCATTTATTAATGCAACCCCTCATTGTTGCACCCTTTCCGAGCTAGATGACAAGTAAGCACGACCATACTCCCCTCAGCACCTTATTACCCCATTGCTACTAATGTAGTTCTTTGGAATCTTCCCCAACCATGTATTCTTTTTCTGTCCATGCCTTCTGTTTTTTGTAAGTGGTAGTTCCTTGATTGGTTAACTCAATGCACGACACTATCAGATGACTTCTGGTTGTTGACCCCCAGAGGGTAGTGAAGTTTTGTTGGTGATGGAAAAGAATTGATTTGTTTTACTCCTGTAAGTTGATTTGTGTACAGGCAATACTTCCTGTGTGTGTTGTTGTAGGTGATAAATGGTCTGTTTTATGCTGCCACCCTGAGGTCAGAGCAAAACCATTAGCCATGATTCACTTTACCATGCAGCAAGTTTCCAGTTGATACAAAGCTTTGGAGGCATTTAAATTGCATGTTATGCTACCAGTGAACGTTTACTCTAAGCAGAGCATGATGCAAACATGCGGACTGGCAGAGCTATCAACTTGCGTTAAGCCAGTCACGTCCCCGAACTCTACCACCTCCTCCTTATTCTTCGTCTTGTCTGCTGTAATTAATTCTAACTTTGATATGATTTATTCCTCATTCATTACATAAGTTTTGAGTGACAATCTACGGAGAGTGTTATATAGAGTACAACTCTGTTACGAATACTTTTGAGCAACCCAGCCCTACCGTGTGGTACTTAATGGTAGCAGTTCACTATTTAATAGCTCTCTCTGTAATATCACTTCCCTTCCTGAGGAGGTGTTGGCACACTTGTCCTAGTTCTGTATATACCCCTTTATAAATTATCTTTATTGGTTTATCACTATGAGTATCATTTAGAAAAGGACTTTTTGCGTGACTTCGGTCACCCCCTTCTGTTGTCCCTGAAGAGCAATCTCCTGGGGAATACCATGTTAAGTTGTGTAATGGGAGCAAGAGTTTTCCTTGCTGCCCCCATACCGTAGTAGTCAGTAAAAGGCAGTGGTGAGTAGAAAGGAATAGCAAATAAGTAAAATCTACCCAAAAGAAAAGGCATGGGCCGCCTTTACATGTGAGTAATGAAATATGTGTGTGAAGTGCTCCACCAGTGTTAACCACTTCCAGCCTCCCACTCTTGATCTGTGCATGGACCCTTCTGCAACCCACCGCTTATACACTCCGGTGGAAGTTACGTGCTGCTGCCTGCCGCAGTCAGTGGCCTCTGCCACTGCCACTGCAAACAGCACACTACTCGCAGCTTCCCACACCACTGCTGCACAGTCCGCCGTCGTCCAAATTTTGTGGGGCAAGTATTCATCACCTAATTATTGTCATTTTTTAATACAAATCTAACACAAAAACACAAATAATCAAGATGTATTGTTAAAAGTATGTAAGGCCTTCCTTTGCAGGAGCCCCTTAGTAACCGTCAATTTACCATCCCCCCATGCTTCACTCCTGTGGAGGGGAAAAGAGTGTACAGTGGGGGTCGTTACTGAATGTGTTTACTAGTATAAAAATTTGATTTTTATTTTTCACTTGATGTTTGTCTGTGCCTTCTCCCTGGCGGTAAGTTGCAGCGTCTCATTTACGTTGCCCAAAACTGGATAGTATCACCCTGAAACTCACGTGTTGAGCCATCAGCAGCTAAACTCACATGTTGCAGGTGAGGTAACACTACAGAACAAGTGGGGGTGGAACCACGGCTAGCTGCCGGGAGTAGACACACCATTCACTCTCTTCTGCTGGCAGCTTCCAAACCAACCAGATGCCCTCCTCTCCTGCCCTGCAGTCTCAGTTGTTTCTCGAGGCCTGCCTGTTTACAGCATTAAACTTTCATGCATGTAAAAATATTTTTTCTTTATGGGTGCCTACAGCTTTCCCCTCCTGGCCAATCCTGACGCTTTAACAGTTCTTATTTTATGAAGGAAGTTATTTTTTTGTTGATGATAAATTCATTGTGATGCACTGATGACTTTACATAAAATTTTACTGCACAAGTTTAATGTTATTAAACCCTGTCAACATTTGTGACACCACTGGTTAATTTCTTAGAAAAGAAGTTTTTAAAGTAGCCTATGATTATGTTACAGAACACATCATATTTTTCATGAATGGCAAGCAGCACATATTTCCAGTCTACATTACACAAGTTTTCCTTAAATTCCTCAATTCCTTTTTCATGTATCATGGCTGACAGATAAGTGAATCACCCAGAAGGGGATGAGAAAAAGGAACAAAACTTCATGGGCTGAGAGAGTTCATGATTTTATTGCAGTGATTCCAAGAAAATTTTTTTTTGCAGAACAAATCTGCCAGAAAGTTTCATACCAGCACACACTCCACTGCAGGGTGAAAATCTCATTCTGCAAACATCCCCCAGGCTGTGGCTAAGCCATGTCTCCACAATATCCTTTCTTTCAGGAGTGCTAGTTCTGCAAGGTTCGCAGGAGACCTTCTGTAAAGTTTGGAAGGTAGGAGATAAGGTACTGGCAGAAGTAAAGCTGTGAGGGCAGGGTGTGAGTTGTGCTTGGGTAGCTCAGTCAGTAGAGCACTCGCCCGTGAAAGGCAATGGTCCCAATTTCGAGTCTCAGTCTGGCACACAGTTTTAATCTGCCACGAAGTTTTATTCCATGATGTCTTAACAGATGTTCCATCATCTTGTCCATTCTTCTTGTCAGTGTTTTCCATATATTCCTCTCCTCACTAATTTTTTGGATAACCTCCTCATTCCTTATCTTACCAGTCCACCTAATTTATAATGTTCTTCTATAACAAAACATTTCAACTGCTTTGATGCTTTTCTGTTCCAGTTTTCCCACAGTCCATGTTTCACTACCATACAACACTGTGCTCCAAAAATACAGTCTCAGAAATTTATCCTTCAAATTAAGACCTATGTTTGATACTAGTAGATTTCTCTTAGCCAGGAATGTCCTTCATATAAGTGCCAGTCTGCTTTTTATGTCCTCATTGCTCAACCCATCATGGGTTATTAAATATGTTTCTGTTCTTATATAACTTACACTGTTCTTCTGCAGATAACATTGGTTCTTGTCACACTCTGAGTGTAAAACCATCTGAATCTGACACTTTGTCTACTACGATGGTCACTCCAAAAGAAAAGTGCCTGTACAACAAATGCACAGAGGAATAAGATTCAAAGAGCTAATGGCAGCATAAATAATTGTGGCCATATTTCACTAACAATATGTAGGGAGAAAATCTGCAGTGAGTGTAGTTTCTGATATCTAATGTGAGTTGTCACAAAGAAATTAAACCTACAGTGGCACAAGGGATATTAAAACAAACTATTGTAACTGACCAGGAATTATAATTATTATTAACTGCTGTGTGATTCTTCACTTTTCATGAAAAGCAACTTGTATTTATACATTATGGTTTGCATTGGGCTTAGTCGTTGTATTAAAGACTTTAAAAGGTTGATTATGAAATAGGTTCTGCTGGCTGGCACTTAATCAAACTCCATCAATTACACAATTACTCTTAGAGTCTAAATTATGAACAAGAATTATACGAACATTTCAAGTAAGAAAGTCGATCCTACAATATATGGTTCTTGTCTAACAAATTTGTCTTTCACCCAGATAACATTATCTTAATGTGCTGCTCCAACTCTGTTTATAAGCAGACATTATGAAGTAGCTATGCTCAGCTTTGAAGGACAGACAGAGTACTGATTATTTACTCAATCAATGGTGGTGGAGTTAAATGTTCCGCTGCATGAGATGTATAGATCCATTCTAACAAAAGTCATTACTGTACAACATAGCAAAAGTGGTATTGACACACTTGTATATGATCACTATTAATCAATAAGCACATTAATACCTGAGGGATGAAAAATAAGTGTTTGCTAGAGTAAAATTTTTATCTTATCATGGTACTGAGAGAAATCCTTAGCATAGGTCCAAGCTGTTTAGAAATTTGTAGAAGTTCATTGACTGAACACTAATTTATGACATTCAGTCCTCCAGAATTAACTTCCCAACTTATTTATGTAAATAGCATTTAACTATTTAAGTATAGTATTGCAGTTTTAAGTGATGAATCTTAGAAAAGGGTGCAAATTCTGTGTAGGTACTATTTCTTCATTTTGCACTGCCATTCTGTATGTCATGTTTTCTCAAGAAGTAATGGTTTTAATTAGCTACAAGTGACCATATTAGTGAAAGATATTCTGATATGAATAATCACAATCTCCCAGATGTCTCACCAGCTGTGCATGAATTTTTGCAAGTGACTTCACACAACTACTACTTACCATAGATTAAATTTAATTAATTAATACTGCATTATAAGGTTAAGTTATCCTGTTTATCTTGGAAACCTATCAGAAACTGTAATTCATTAGCAACAATTCAATTATAAGTCAATCTTTACTACAGCTACAGTTATCTAATAAGGACAGTGCATATATGTCTTATTCATTCCAGCCACCTTCCTTGTCTACAGAATTGTGTAATTCTAGAGGGGCTTCAACCTTGTTTTGCAGTACTTTTTTATGCTGCATTTAAATTTCAGATCAAAGCTGTATTATACATCTATGTTGACATAGCTGGTCCATTGGAAAGATTTTCTTTAAATGTAGAAGGAAAAGCTGGAGTGTTGAATGGTTACAATAGAGCACCAGTTATCCAACTAAAACCCCCTAAAGTATTTTAGAAAAAAATTCACTTTGGTATCTTAGAACAACCTGCTGTTCTTCACATACTACTTCCATGGCATTAAAGAGAATAAATTAGAGAGGGTAAAATTTGTTTAAGTAAAATTTCAAAATTTGAGTTAGGACCTTATGGGATCAAAATGCTGAGGTCATCAGTCTCTATGTTTAAGTAAAGTTTAGGCAGGAGCGTACATGCATCTTCCACCCATAAATGAAGTGCAAAGAACATATCATGTCAACCTAATTCAGGCATGCATATTTAAGTGATTCACAGATGTGATGTAGGCAGGGTCGCCCCTTGCATAGTTTGACCACCACACTTCTGTCTATGTTTAGGGGGTCAGGTGTGGCCCCTGCTCACCTACGAGGTTGTTAGTAAATGGAAGAGGAAAGGCACTGTATACAGTCCAGCTGCCACCAACTGCCACAGCATCCAGGGTCACCAGTTTCACCACTATATGACATGTCAGTTGTAACAGACAGTGCTGCAATCAGTGGTCACTATCTTACATCTGCATGTTCATATTCTCATGTGATACCATGCTGTATCCTTCCCCAGGTAGCTACATAGGTCTGTGCTCCACCCAGAGGAAGCCAGACGTGTCCCTGACTTTGACAGATTAAGGACTGCCTCATGTCGCCACAACAGATCCTGTCTGCCATGAATGCTCCCTCTCTACCTGCGCATTTTGATCCACATCCACTGCTGCATTTCCATCATCCACTTACGAGACATTGCTTCACCTTGAAGGACCATGCAGAATTCCCTACACTGCTCCTTGGGATATTGTCCAGGATAGACAGTTTTCCGTCATCAAGATGAGAAGATATTCTCTCTCAGATTTTTTAGTTAGTGTGGCAAACAGTTGTATCGTAAAAGTTTGTTTCATAACTCCTCAGCAGAGTATAGGATTACTAAGTTCCAAGAATCCTCACTAAATATAGAATGACTACTTTTCTCTCATGCAGTGTCCACACAACAAAGAATCAGTCCCATGAGGAAAACTGATTGAGAATGCAGTAATATCTTCCTGCAGATGAGATACACAACAGTCAGATGCATGAATAATGAGAGTTATGTAGCTAATTGAGTAGTATAGGATTAACTCCACAAAAATATATGGAATTTTGCAGCATACAAACATACCTTTAAAGCTTACAGTCCCAATGACACAACCACATTGATAATAAAACCAATTAATAGTATGAAGACAGCCAAATTCACAACCACTAACAGAGATATTGAAAAGCATCCAGTATTATGTGTTTTACCAATTTGCAGAATTACTAATGCCTGAAAGGAAGTAAGTAAGAATGGATCACAGTGAGACTTTCAGCTAACTGCAGCTGCAGCATCAAAACTGCTAGTAATAATCTCAGAAAACTGTCATTTGAAAACAAACTCAAAGTTACCTGTTGGATCACAGTGAATGTAAAAGTAATGTGAAAGCTATGAAACTGCCTTCTCACATAATGTCCCACACACCTCCCTTGTAAATGCTGTTTGAATGTATTAAGTTACAAAATCATGTTCTACATCTATCTCCTTGGCACACTTCTAATGCACATTCAGCCACTGCCAGTGGGAGAGGTGGTGCAATAACCAGGTTACGGGACTCATGTTTAGGAACTGGATCATAGTGCTTTATGTTTATATGGCTTTCAGTTCTATACCCTGCAAGATATTGTTTAGAGTATGGGATGTTGTGCATGATACCATCATAATTCTCTTTTATCTCTCCTGTGTATTAATTATATACACAGAATTAGTGACTATTCGTAGTAACTTTACATAGATTCACTATTGTTTATGATTTCAGTGAAGCTTGCCTAATGCATAATGGACTTTTGTGTGTGCGTGTGTATTTTGGGAGGAAGGAGGGGTGTTCTTACAGTCTCAAGAATATCTCTTACCATATTCAATGGAGAATATGTACACTAAATGCAGTCCACCTTGGAAACATAAGGGGGCGGGGGGGGAGGCAACAACAGGTGAAGCTGCTACGAATAATCCAAGGAATTATGTTTATCATACAACGTACATCTCTGTTCAGCTTACAATGTACCCTTCAGCCAGCTTCCTGTGGAGAAAGTCATAGTGAAGTTCCATAATTACCATACATGATGAATAACAACATGCTGCTTACAGCTCTCACTGAGTAACAAGTAAATTATGAGTGACTTTTATGTCTCTTTAATGTCTCTCATAACACTCATTGCTATGCTATATCTGGTAAAAAATTTCAATTTATATTTACTAAGCTGGTCATGTCAGTCATTTCACACACAGTAATTTTAAAGTAGCATAACATTAAACGCTGAAAGTATCAGATGAAATCATAACCATCAATCATTCCTGCATCCAGTGATATAAGAATCACAATTTGAGGAAATGGGGTTGTTCATATGATAAACTGATTTACATTCTCACCACATAACATTAAAGACTCATTCATACATTGAAAATAAAAAGTTAATAATACCAAAGATATTTATACGGCAGTTTCTTAACAGAAGTTTATTTGTATTTTATTTACTAGTGAAATTTAACTTCATACAAATATATCCCTTGTATATGAACACCTGCATATACAATGAAGCAAATACAGTGGATGGATTCTAAGAAATATGTACTATATGTATTGATTTAATATATTTTCTATATTATGTAGGCTAATTCTGTAATTTATATGAATATTTCCTGTATATATAAGCATGCAAACATGCATTGAAGGCAAACACAACAACCATTTTGAAGGATATACGTGCTAGACTGAGGAATGAAAATTAATTGTAGAGTGTTCAAGAGTTAGAAGTGCAAAATATACCTTACGTTTTACTTTATATGAACACTAAATTTGTATAAGGACACATACACAAGTACTGAATGCAAATACAGTATAACAATGTAGAAGAAAAATGCATTAAATACATAATTTATTTGTTCTACATAGAATAGTTAAATGAATATCATAGTATTTCATATGAACATTTCATTTATACATAAACATGTAAATATGCACTGAATGCAAATGCAATGACCATTGTAAAGGAAATATATGCTACATTCAGCAGTGAATCTTTTGTTAACTACATCTCAAGTTTGTTTTATACGAACATTTCTTTTATATATGAATATATATATAGCCACTATATTTTGCATTTTATATGAAAGTGGTGTTAGAAGTGCTAATTTGATCTATTTGTAGCATATGCATTAGTAAAAACTGCAATGCTGTACTTCATAATAACATTTTGTATATATGTAAACACATAAATAGAAACTAAATGGAATCACAGTCAACATCTCATAAGAAACATGTGCTTGATTCAGCAGCAAAATTTATTTATAGTGCATCCAGCAGTTAAATGTTTATTCCATATGGTATTTAAAGAAACAACTTCCTTTGCTCGCAGTAAACTGTTGTATTCTCTTCATTAGCCTGAAGTCCCTTCTGGCTACATTAATCACCCATACAGACATTTTGTAGGACAGGTTTTCTGAAATAAGGAAGGATGTCACCACATTTTATTTTTAAAGGATATTGCAAAGAACAAAATAATAATTTTTTTTTAGAAAATAACACTTACCAGGAAATAAAATTATTGATTAACATATTCAGCTCAAAACAGAAAATGGATCAGAGCATTTATCTTCTCAGTGTAGAAAATTATTTATGATGGCAGTTTGAAGAATCATTTAGTTCATTACATACTGAAATTAATACAGTCCAAACACGTAATCTGAAGAATGAGTATTGCCTGAGAAAAAATGGGAGGAGGATAAAAAATTAAACTTTATGAGTTACGAGAGCATGTGAAATTATTTTAGTGACTATGAAAATGAGTCAAATTTACAAAGAACTTTGCGGTATGAGCCCCCTTATCAGTATGATAGTTCAGCTCCTCTGACCTGGCTGCACGCACTGATTCAGTTGGGAAGGTGTCATAAAACCATTCTACCTCTTCAATGGCAAGCTGGCTCACAACTGTTCTATGTGGTCATTGATATCCTGAATACTGGCATGGGGAAAGATTAATGGCCGAGCTGGTCCCATACAGGGGTTCCTGCTGTCCATGCGAGTACCTCAGCATCACACAGACAGTACCTTGAGGCCTGTGTAATTTGTGGATAAGCATTATTCTGCCAAAGAACTGGTATTGTGATACCGTCACATGAGACGTAACACATGATCTCACAGGATATCCACGACATACCGTACTGACAGAGTTCCCTCGATCACTAACAGCTATGACCTGAAGTCATAACAATGGCTTCCCACATAATGACACCAGAAGTAACACTGTTGTGCCTCTCCAAGGCATGGAAGAATGATATCCCTCCCCACATCATTACAATATTCACCAACTATGGGAATCCAGGATAATGCAGAACCGCAATTCATCACTGAACACAATGTGACACCATTTGTTAGTAGTCTGTGCTCCCTGAACACAGTGACACTCTACACATCAGATTTTTGTGGTATTAACAGCGGCTTATGGCAAAATAATTCCGTAGTGTGGCTAGTAAAAACCTCCACACAATGGTGTGGGATGACAAAGAAAGTCACACACAGTTCATTTCCTGCTGTCAGATGGTAGGTACAGATGTGAAAGGATTATGATGCGCTTGGTGCACTATGCAGCTATCCTCTTCTATGGTTGTTAGATATGGTCACATGAAACCTCGCTGATGAGTGTGGCTGCCCCCACATTTTCATACAGTCTAACATTGGGCCATTGTCACATTCAAATGCCCCACAAACCTTTGATGATTGCACAATTCAACTAGCTGGCCAAATGGACTTCCACAGTAAGGTCCTTTTCAAACTGTGTGAAGTACTGATAATGCTGTCTCAGATGAGTATGCAGCATCTCTGTACCCTTCACAGTGATCAATCAACTATTTAAAGTGTTCATACCCTAACAGTCATACTAACAACATTAAACATGAGAACATTAATGCACTCCAGAGGACATGAGAGTATTGCTGTGCTAATAATTTACATACCTGGTGATGGCATGAACATGTACAAAGTTACACTGACATCTGACCATGTCTTTTGAGTGCTTTACTTGTTTTGTCACCCATTTTATGGTTATGCAGACAGAGATCAAATTCAGTCATTTGTAATGTGCAGTGCAGGCAACAAGTAAAGTGATTCTGTACCTAAAATGTTATCAGATACTATATATTACTCTCAAATACGATTTTTTTCATCATGGCCTTCACTTTGAAGACTGTTTTGATGCAGCTTCTATCGAGCACAAGTATTTTCATCTTTGCATAGCTATTGCAACCTACTTCCACTTGAATCAGTTAATTGTAGTCAAGCCTTGATCTTCTTCTATAATTTTTACCTCCTTTACTTCCCTCCATAATGAAATTGACTATTCCTTGATGCCTGAGGAAGAGTTTTGTTAGCGGATGCTTTCTTTTAGTCATTACATATTTTCCCTCCTGATTTAATGACGTACACCTTCGATATTTATCTGATGTTTTTATCATCTAGTGAAAGAAGCCTTGGATTGAACGCAAAACATACAGCAGATAGGAGTGATAAACTGAGACATCAGCCTCACAGTTTGCTGACCTTTCACAGTACTGTCATCACCCCTCATCCAATACGCATATTGCACGAAGAAAAATAAAACATAATAAAGTGAATAGAACCAAATTCTATTGTATTATTCACAGAAAATGTGTAAAGTGCTCAAGAATGTAACTGTATCAATAAATGTTCCTTTATTATATGCGATGCAGTATAAAATATAGATCCATACAACATTGTCTCATTTCAGGAATGTGTGTCAATTTTTACCTCTCTGCCTACATTATTCAGTGAATTACTGCATTTTCGAGAGGTAACGGACTTTTGGGTCACCCTGTGTATCTATGAACCCAACTGTTCACTGGGAGCTGGCGGCTCATACAAGCGGCTCAGACACTTAAGAACAATACTTCTGTTCATCCATGATGACACAGCAAACGGTAAGATTTAAAAGGCCGAGTAATAATGAAATGGATACACAAAAAACTTAAGAGCAATAATTTTGCGTAATTATTATACAAATCACATCGCGGATGAGGCCTAAGTCACGAGGAAAGCCGAAAACGTAGCCAACTGAAACGTCGCTCATGTAGCTTTTCTCTTGTAATCACACAAAATGCTTGCAGCTTTCGATCTTGAGTATGAGATGCTATTCCACATAGTACGCTTCATAGCCAGATGCACTCCAGTTTATATAGTAGCTTCTTATACGTACCTCGGAAATAAACAAGCAACGTATTAATTCCTCTTTGCCTCACACAAATACTTAATTCGGAGCACTTTGTATTGAATTTTCCTCGCTATCTTGTAGTTCCTGAATAATACAAAATAGCAGTATATGGTCCCAAAAATAAGCAGCGTAGTGAACAAAGTAGCACAAAATTCTTTCAGATTTCTACGAGTTTTTGGACCTCTGTGAGGCCTCCGAACTTTAGTGGTAAACGCGCGGGCGTTTTAGTTTGAATACCGAAACAACTGATAGCGGCAACCAACAGTATCAATCATTGCAATCAGAGATACGAAAATGAAAGATGTATGATCGGCGTTTTTTAATTGAACGATAGTTTGATTACAGTATTGGAACTAAGGTATATTGTATCTATCGATGTAATATGGAGCTAGTTGTTGAATGTGAAATGACGAAAAATTTACGCAGTCGTCTGTAAATGAAGACTATTTTTTGCAATTATATTGTTGTTTGAAACAATATTGGAGCTCAGATAGCTTATAACATTCTAGTAGATTTGAAATTACTTTCGTTGTCTCCTAATCCTATGTTGCTACTATGGCTTTTTGGTACCCTGTTTTTGTGTAAGCGCTGTTTGCGCGATTAACGTCACAATATAATCAATTACGAAAATGTTACTTCTAAGTAATTTAATAACTTCGTTTTTGAGAACTTTGAAATATTTATTTTTGTTTAGAACTTAATGCTGGAGTATTATTAAATCAATTAATTACAGTATAACACTACACGCTAGGCAAAAAAAATCTGCCCTGCGTTCTTTGAATTACAATACTGTTGTTTCTGGAATAGAAGGCGACGGCGAAAAAATTAACGATATAAGTTCGGTTGTACTACAACTACCGATACGTCACTCATGAAACAACGGATATTTCACGGCACTACCCAATGCTAAAGAAAGCCCTAATGTTAAAGCGTCGAATCCTATAGGTATCTTACGTGTCTTCGGATCCTGTTTGCCTCAATATTTGGATGTTCCTTGAATATGATTTCAGGATACACATACAGTACGTACATTCGTAAAGAGACATGATCTCCCACTTTTCTAGTCAATGACATGTCAGTCCAACGGACAAATTAGGGGAGAAATGGAGTCTGCTGTACATCGAGAAAGGATTCATTCTTCTTTGGATGTTAACATTTCTAGCTAAGAGCGATCGTCCTGCAACTTCAGACGTAGCAACTGCTGACAAGAAAATCAGCAGTCCGTAGTAGCCGAAACCGCCTATGATATCCGAAGACACACTGCACCTTTGCGCTTGCCATATTTGTGGTACGACGATATAGGACTCATAGAGACTGGTAATGCTATGAACCGCAATACGCATTGGTACCAACATCAGCTCTGTAGGATGCCGTGTTCAACAATGGTGCGCAGTTTAGAAGAGGTCAGTGTTTCTGCTGCACCCTGTAAAATTGCTCACATACATAGCTGAATAACGAAGTCACGTCGGGCTAGTTTTACTTGCTAACAGTATTTTATTCTGAGGGTATTAATTCGACGTGACTTAAAACGAGCTGAGTAACGCTGCAGTAAAGAAAGTTACATTCGTGCTATAAAACATGGGAACTGAGAGATGTCTGAAAGACACGTCGCAGACTCCAAATTGTGACAGGTTCCCCACTATGTGAGATACACAAAAGAAACTGAGCCAGTTACAGAATGTAATAAAGTACTTGGTGTCTATGTTGTCATACATTGAACACTGTCATAAGGGAATTCTTTTAACATTTAATGTAAAAAACACTGGGTTATCGATTCTGCGAATGAAACCAAGCTCAGAAGTTCAATAACTATATAACGATTCATGTTGGCGATACACGGACAAGTACGTTTAAATTGTGTTGCTTCATAGATTCAGTTGTCACAGATTCGGTCTTTCACTATTTGGAATCAAACAACTATGGACGAAATATATTTTATGGTTACGACAGTAGCGACTCGTGTGTGGTACACACTATGGTGTCAACGCATTAGAAAGATTAGAGTAGTTGTGAATTCAATACACAAAGAACCCTATGTGACATCGCCAATGTAGTCGAGCATACGAAATCGGAATTAAAGCAAACAGCAAACGTTTTAGTTCTATTAGGAGGGCAACTATACCCCATAACATCAAGTTTTGATACCGATACGACAAAATTGGCAGTCCATAGCACCGACGCACCTATTGAAGTTCGACATTGGTTTGAACTGTTTAGTGTGTATCGGTGGACCATTCTCTGTCATACCAGCCTGAAGCACGAAAAAAGAAATCTGTCTTTACTTTTCTAAATAAGATCTTAGTGGAGGTGGTTTGCAATTACTTCGTTCCGAACTGTAACAAATCGTGAAATGTGTATGCGTCGTTTGGATAACGATGAAGACTCCTTGGCGCATCTATTCGCTCCTGAAATGTAAAGGAAGCAATCCGCGCCGTGGCTCCAATCGATTGAATGGCTCCTGCTACCCGCTACGCGGCAGACGGCGCTAGAGTGCCGGTTTGGGTCGATCTGGGCCGAAGGTAACCGAAGTTTGTTGGCGCGCGCTAACTCGGGAACTACGAACGATGCGCAGTAATTGACGCAAAGTGAATCGACACCAAACCGTTTATTTACGGTTCAGAAGAGAACATGTGATATGATTTCTCAGAAAACAACTCACGGCAGTCACTAGCACTCTTCGTGGAGGCGGTGCGAGTGCGTATAAGAATATTATCAACAGATCGACATACAGATTAGGAGATTTTAGTGTCGTCAAATAGCTCTTTGACCTTTAAAGATAACAGCCGAAGTCCGGTGCAACAGAAATGAAGCTTTATAATAAGATCCTGACTAATAGTTTTCTCGTTTGCTCCTTACGCTTCTACAGTATCACAATTTAAGTCAGTGACTTTATTACTGCCAGCCAGTGAATTACTGGCAAAATAGATTTTTGGATCTGGACGTTCCATACAGCAATTACTGAAACAGGAATGGACAACAGATGATGAACAACAGAGATAATAGTAGGAGAAAATGGTGGATTTTCGTGTTTATTAGCCCTTTCAACGCTGAGTGCGTCATGACAGTGAGCGCATCCGTGTGCGGTAGGGAAGCTCCCAACGGCAACGCCCGCTTGGGCACTATACGGCGCTGAGCACTGCTGCGCTTAGTCGTTATCATCGCAGGTTCTTCCGTATTTATTCTCACCAATAAGTTCTTAAAACAAATTGTGATCTGAATATTCCTTATCGTCGATGTTCCTAATACTGGACAACAGTACAACGAAACACATACCAGAAAGATTTTTCGTGTAATATAGGCATATTTCGAAATAGGCGCAAAATAGAGTCCCACGGCAAATTGTTTACAGCAGTAACGCAATTCCTTTCCTTTTTAGTTCTTGCTGCATATAAGGCATCTCCTTACAAGTCAGTGTTGTTTACTGACGGTGCTTGGAAAATGTCTTTCTCGAAGAAAATGGTTCAAATGGCTCTAAGCACTATGGGACTTAACATCTGAGGTCATCAGTCCCCTAGACTTACAACCACTTAAACCTAACTAACCTAAGGAAAGGCCAGGCCTTTCTCGAAGCCTCAGTAGACTTTCTTCGTCTGATCTACGACCTCCTGATGCTTTCTTTTCTTGGTGGTATGCCTCCAAAATCTCAAGAAAGCGGCCGAGTTGAAATTCGGTGACTGAAGTATGTTTCCGGCATGAATGTTGTAAATAACGCCAAATTTAGCACTCGCAGAAGTGAAAAAAGAGTTTTTCTACTATTTCAGTGTTTTGCGAGCAAATTCCGTTGAGTTAAGTAGTATGTCATATTTGTCCACTACACCCATAGACTAGTTGCAATTCAGCAACAGCACTGCTTAGGCGAGCGTTCTGATATCCTCTCGGAGACATTCAGGACAACCACAGTAAACACGCTTGGGGGAAGCCACGCTTGCTGATTACAAGGTCTGCAGTTTTTCTGGATCCGAACTGCTAAGCCTGGACAGTCCTCTAGGACAACTCAGCTGAGTTAAACAAATAACAGGTAAAATGTATTAGTATACTCGGCGCAGAACTGTTCTCGAGTCCAGCTAGCGGTTTAGACGTACTGCACAAGAGGCACGAGTTCTGCCTGTTAGAGACGAATGGAGAAGACTAGCTGGATGGAACACGGAACTCATAGTTTAGGAATCTCCGACTGGGTGATGAAGGAAATTAATTTGTTGAAATGACATATACCTTACACAGTAATCTCTGTAGGACAGTTCTTATGATAATTTTTTAATAATGTATATTGTAGTATCAACGAAACAGTTCCTTGTTTATTCCCCGTACTCGCCACAGTAAAGCGAAGTGTTGTTTGAAAGACGACAACAAACATTTTCCTTCCACCAGGCAAAACTGACAAAAGAAAAATTAATGCTTTCAGACACGTCACAGTAATTATTAGTTTTATTTAGAAAGAACCGAGGCAGAGTAAGCAACAGTCCTGGCGGGTCCGCAGCTCGTGGTCGTGCGGTAGCGTTCTCGCTTCCCACGCCCGAGTTCCCGGGTTCGATTCCCGGCGGGGTCAGGCATTTTCTCTGCCTCGTGATGACTGGGTGTTGTGTGATGTCCTTAGGTTAGTTAGGTTTAAGTAGTTCTAAGTTCTAGGGGACTGATGACCATAGATGTTAAGTCCCATAGTGCTCAGAGCCATTTTTTTAGTCCTGGCAGTTGTTCTGCTTATTGTATTGTATACCGAGCATAGTTTTTACTACCGCATACTAATATGCCTTGAGGTCCCTGAAGGCAGATATAAACTTGCGGAAAAGTTAATACACTCATACTTATCAGTGTCATTGTCGTATATAAATCTGTCGTAGCATTAATCGATTGGACAACAGACACTGTCTTTTTTCACCTCGAAATGATTAAGTGCAATTTGTTCACATTTCTTTCACGGAACGTGACTGTCAGCGTCAGACACAGCAGATATGGCGGTAACGCCAAGCTTCGTCTTCACGTCAGCTACGAATTAATGGCACCTCCTCTATACATTTACATGTAGTAAGGTTCAAATGGTTCTGAGCACTATGGGACTTAACATCTGTGGTCATCAGTCCCCTAGAACTTAGAACTACTTAAACCTAGCTAACCTAAGGACATCACACACATCCATGCCCGAGGCAGGATTCGAACCTGCGACCGTAGCAGGAGCGCGGTTCCGGACTGAGCGCCTGAACCGCTAGACCACCGCGGCCGGCACATGTAGTAAGGTTCATGGTCTTGTGACTTCCTATACTATGATTTTTTGATTCTGCTTAAACAGGTCGGAGAAGACCTGAAATCAGCAATGTTCATCTCAGCAGCGATTCGGAGGGCCCTGTCTCATAGATCTCCTCGGGTGACGAGCAGCTCTACATCGTTAGTATTTCTAGAAAACTCTTCTAAGCAAATGCTGTTCATGTTATTTATTCAACTTTAGGGGTTTATATTGTTATGAATGTGTGTGTGTGTGTGATGGGGGGGGGGGGGGGGGGATAACGCGGCTTTGTGGCCGCACTTAACAGTAAATCTTTCGGATAGGTTTCTTTTCACAGTTTTTCGAATTTCATTTTGGCGCGTATTTATTACTTCGTGTAAGTCTTTCTTCGATCTGCACAGTTCACAGTTAAATTTTACGAACCATCAAGGGATTTGCACACTGATTAACATTAAGAGTTAAACACAAAGAATATTTATTCAGTTTCATCTCCATTGTTAACACTTGTGCTAGCAAAAAAGCAACTGAGAATTATTATGGCCGGCCGGGGTGGCCGCGCGCTTCTAGGCGCTACAGTGTGGAACCGCGCGACCGCTACGGTTGCAGGTTCGAATCCTGCCTCGGGCATGGATGTGTGTGATGTCCTTAGGTTAGTTAGGTTTAAGTAGGTCTAAGTTCTAGGGGACTGATGACCTCCGAACTTAAGTCCCATAGTGCTTAGAGCCATTTGAACCAATTATTATGGATATTAAGTGAGTTGTAAATATGAGCGAACAATGACTGAAGACAATTATTTCAGAGAAACTATCAACAAAAACTAAAATTCGCTTTACAAATAACCATCGCGCCGAGTCGTGTTATCTGTTTACGGATACGCTGTCAACCAGCGCCTGCCGTGACGCGGATCGCAGTCCGCTACAGCCCCAGTAGTCGCCTGACGAACTACGAATTTGGCAGTTCCTCAGCATGTGTCCAGATTTCAAACTTTCCGGTTAAGACATGGTACGCAGATGTAATTGGAAGGCTAGGCGAGAGTGGCACAGCTCGGTTCGCGAGACGTGCCGACAAGCGATTGCTCGTAGCCACGGCATTGAAGCAACGTGTAAAGAACGCCGTGCGTGTTCTGACTCTTCCTGCTATGGGACTTACCATATCTGGCACCCAGAACATGACAACATATTGTGTGCAGCATCTTGGCTGTGCAGCTCTTCTAAAATAGATGGAGTATCACAATCCCCAAGCGTTTGGTCTCTCATACCAGTTCTACAGGATAACACCCCAGTTGCCTACCCGTAATTTTTTTTGTGCCCAAAACTGCGGCTAGCGTCACTCTTATTACTGGATATTAGTTTCATTCTAATCAGTATTAATCGTAGTTTAATTAACGGGATGGTGACTATTAAAGATTACGACTCAAATGTCCAAGAAAGTTGAAGCTTAGACATGTCGATTTAATAAATGACGAAGTTCAATGAAAATCATCTTTTAACAAAACAACATGAAAGACAATACTATATATCGCACTAGAAGTACTTCCCTGACTAATACACTATATCAGATTTTAAAGTCAGCATCACTTTTAGAAACGCCAGTGATTTTGATTTTCTACCGCCTCGGTAGCAACTGCAGTCTAACGGCTCGTAATGTTATCGGCGGGTACGGATTTCGCAGGCGTGCTATTATTCTGCAGTGTTATGCCTGCCTAGGCGTACATTATCAGAGAATGAAATAAGCAATAAATAAAGGCTTCTGTAAGCATGTCTTGCACACAACAGCCTCAAATGCCCTAGAATCTGCAAATCCAGCATTCAAAGTCGACCGGAACCTGTTGCAAACCTGATTACCATTTTGCAGTGCCTTCACGTAAATCAAACGCAACTTGTGCTTCTTTTCAATATAAACAGCCACCGTTTAGTCTTGCCCTTTTGTCTGGAATATTGACCAGTCTTCTGTTCCAGACATTCTCATTAGACTTCACACAATGTGTTGCAACACGTCCCTCAATTACGTAAGTAGAGATTTGAGTTGATCTGTGGAATACTTTTGTTTTCTAGCCTTTTTTTAAGCAGTCGTATTGAGTGAGTTTCGTTCAAATGGACGAACTGGAATGCAGAGCATTCAGAATGTCTATCTCTCTTTTGTTCTAGAGACTGCTCCTACTGAACATGATTTACTAATACTCTCCGAAAATGGTAACCATAAAAGAAAACAATGAGGAAGTGAACGATATATTATTCGATGGCCGGCAATTAAAGATGAATGAAATTGCTGACACTATAGACCTATCAAAAGAAAGAGTGACATATATTTTACATGAAGAAATACCAACAAGAAAAATGTGTGGAAAGAAATTAGTAGCACATTTGTTCAAATGGTTCATATGGCTCTAAGCACTATGGGACCTAACATCTGAGGTCATCAGTCCCCTAGACTTAGAATTACTTAAACCTAACTAACCTACGGACATCACACATGTCCATGTCCGAGGCAGGATTCGAACCTGCGACCGCTGCAGCCGCGTGGTTCCGGACTGAAGAGCCTAGAACCGCTCGGCCACAGCGGCCGGCAGCACATTTGTTGAATTATGGCTAAAAGTGTTCCGGCGTAACGACAGACGCCTGCACGAAGATGAAGAACGCAAGAGCAGAGAAGGCTGTGAGACGATGTCAGCCAATAGCCCGCTGACAAAGACCGCACCACGACAGGAGCGGCCTCTACAAGAAGAGAATATAAGCGCCGCCACTGCCATCCTCGGCCGGGCAATAGCAGACCCGGAGTAGGAACCGCGAGGTAGAAGACGCACGCTAGTAGAGCTGTCATCCTAACTGTTATACTGAGACCTGTGCCTTATATTAATAGCTTGTATGGACATTGTATTTAGAGGACACTGACTGTTTGCATGTCGCAAATCGCTTGCGACATGTTCTTGTAAACCAAAGTTAAGTATTCTAAACCTACACTACTAGACATTAAAATTGCTGCACCAAGAAGAAATGCAGGTGATAAACTGGTATTCATTGGAGAAATATATCATACTGGAACTGACATGTGATTACATTTTCACGCAATTTAGGTGCATAGGTCCTGAGAAATCAGTACGCAGAACAACCACCTCTGACCGTAATAACGGCATTGGTACGCCTGGGCATTGAGTCAAACAGAGCTTGGATGGCGTGGACAGGTACAGCTGCCCATGCGGCTTTAACACGGTACCACAGTTCATCAAGAGTAGTGACTGACGTATTGTGACGAGCCAGCTCCTCGGCCACCATTGACCAGACGTTTTCAGTTGGTGAGAAATCTGGAGAACGTGCTGGCCAGGGCAGCAGTCGAACATTTTCTGTATCCAGAAAGGACCGTACAGGACCTGCAACATGCGATCGTGCATTATCCCGCTGAAATGTAGGGTTTCGCAGGGATCGAATGAAGAGTAGAGCCAAGGGTCGTAACACACCTGAAAAGTAACGTCCACTGTTCAAAGTGCCGTCAATGCGAACAAGAGGTGACCGAGACGTGTAACCAATGGCAGCCCATACCATCACGCCGGGTGATACGCCAGTATGGCGATGACGAATACACGCTTCCAATGTGCGTTCACCGCGGTGTCACCAAACACGGATGCGACCATCATGATGCTGTAAACAGAACCTGGATTCATCCGAAAAAATGACGTTCTGCCATTCGTGCACCCAGGATCGTCGTTGGGAACACCATCGCGGGCGCTCCTGTCTGTGATGCAGCGTCAAGGGTAGCCGCAGCCATGGTCCCTGAGCTGATAGTCCATTCTGTTGCAAACGTCGTCAAACTGTTCGTGCAGATGGATGTTGTCTTGCAAACGTCCCCATCTGTTGACTCAAGGATCGAGACGTGGCTGCACGATCCGTTACAGCCATGCGGATAAGAGGCCTGTCATCTCGACTGCTAGTGATACGAGGCTGTTGAGTTCGAGCATGGCGTTCCGTATTACCTCCTGAACCCACCGATTCAATATTCTGCTGACAGTCACTGGATCTCGACCAACGGGAGCAGCAATGTCGCGATACGATAAACCACAATCGTGATAGGCTACAATCCGACCTTTATCAAAGTCGGAAACGTGATGGTACGCATTTCTCCTCCTTAAACGAGGCGTGACAACAACATTTCACCAAGCAACGCCGGTCATCTGCTGTTTGTGTATGAGAAATCGGTTGCAAACTTTCCTCATGTCATCACGTTGTAGGTGTCGCCACCGGCGCCAGCCTTGTGTGAATGCTCTGAAAAGTTAATCATTTGCATATCACAGCATCTTCTTCCTGTTGGTAAAATTTCGCGTCTGTAGCACGTCATCTTCGTGGTGTATCAATTTTAATGGCCAGTGGTGTACTTTATTGTAATAAAAAACATAAATGTAATTTTTTTGAATCGTTGTGTAGCTATCCGAGTAAGTAGTATCCTTTAGGCACCCTATAGGAGACTAGTGGGCAGGATCCCACAAAAGGCGAATATGAAAACTAATTTTCCAGCAATGCCTGAAGCGTTTCAAACAGAGTCCAACTGATTTTGTATACCAGTTTATTGCTATGAGTGAGTTGCAGTTCCACCACTTCAGAATCGAAACAATAATCACAGCTATGTGTCGAAGCCTGTGATCGGGCATAAAAACGGAATTAGATTTCATATGCCAGAAAAATTATGCAGAGTGGCATCCGGGATGTTTCTTGTTGATTACCTTTCAAAAGTGTTGAATAGGAGAATAGTATACTTGGTGCAGCTAGAAAAATTCAAAAGTTGTTTCCCTGAAATACTGGAGGCAGAGCAGCAAGGGTCAATAGCCAGGCGGAATACTAGCAAGAACGGATCACCGATGGGGCAGCTGCAAAAACGGGAGCTATTTTGACAACCGGACTCGGACCACAATTTATTGGTTATGAATTAAAACTGAAGAAACTGCAAACAGGTGGGAATTTAAGGATATGGGACCTGGATAAACTGAAAGAACCAGAGGTTGTACAGAGTTTCAGGGAGAGCATAAGGGAACAATTGACAGGAATGGGGGAAAGAAATACAGTAGAAGAAGAATGGGAAGCTTTGAGGGATGAAGTAGTGAAGGCAACAGAGGATCAAGTAGGTAAAAAGACGAGGGCTAGTAGAAATCGTTGGGTAACAGAAGAAATATTGAATTTAATTGATGAAAGGAGAAAATATAAAAATGCAGTAAATGAAGCAGGCAAAAAGGAATACAAACGTCTCAAAAAAGAGATCGTCAGGAAGTGCAAAATGGCTAAGCAGGGATGGCTAGAGGACAAATGTAAGGATGTAGAGGCTTATCTCACTACGGGTAAGATAGATACTGCCTACAGGAAAATTAAAGAGACCTTTGGAGATAAGAGAACCACTTGTATGAACATCAAGAGCACAGATGGAAACCCAGTTCTAAGCAAAGAAGGGAAAGCAGAAAGGTGGAAGGAGTATATAGAGGGTCTATACAAGGGCGATGAACTTGAGGACAATATTATGGAAATGGAAGAGGATGTAGATGAAGATGAAATGCGAGATATGATACTGCGTGAAGAGTTTGACAGAGCACTGAAAGACCTGAATCGAAACAAGGCCCCCGGAGTAGACAACATTCCATTAGAACTACTGACAGCCTTGGGAGCGCCAGTCCTGACAAAACTCTACCATCTGGTGAGCAAGATGTATGAAACAGGCGAAATACCCTCAGACTTCAAGAAGAATATAATAATTCCAATCCCAAAGAAAGTAGGTGTTGACAGATGTGAAAATTACCAAACTATCAGTTTAATAAGTCAGAGCTGCAAAATACTAACGCGAGTTCTTTGCAGACGAATGGAAAAACTAGTAGAAGCCGACCTTGGGGAAGATCAGTTTGGATTCCGTCGAAATGTTGGAACACGTGAAGCAATACTGACCCTACGACTTATCTTAGAAGCTAGATTAAGGAAGGGCAAACCTATGTTTCTAGCATTTGTAGACTTAGAGAAAGCTTTTGACAATGTTGACTGGAATACTCTCTTTCAAATTCTGAAGGTGGCACGGGTAAAATACAGGGAGCGAAAGGCTATTTACAATTTGTATAGAAACCAGATGGCAGTTATAAGAGTCGAGGGACATGAAAGGGAAGCAGTGGTTGGGAAGGGAGTGAGACAGGGTTGTAGTCTCTCCCCGATGTTATTCAATCTGTATATTGAGCAAGCAGTGAAGGAAACAAAAGAAAAATCGGTGTAGGTATTAAAATCCATGGAGAAGAAATAAAAACTTTGAGGTTCGCCGATGACATTGTAATTCTGTCATAGACAGCAAAGGACTTGGAAGAGCAGTTGAACCCAATGGATAGTGTCTTGAAAGGAGGATATAAGATGAACATCAACAAAAGCAAAACGAGGATAGTGGAATGCAGTCGAATTAAGTCGGGTGATGTTGAGGGAATTAGATTAGGAAATGAGACACTTAAAGTAGTAAAGGAGTTTTGCTATTTGGGGAGCAAAATAACTGATGATGGTCGAAGTAGAGAGGATATAAAATGTAGACTGGCAATGGCAAGGAAAGCGTTTCTGAAGAAGAGAAATTTGTTAACATCGGGTACAGATTTAAGTGTCAGGAAATCATTCCTGAAAGTATTTGTATGGAGTGTAGCGATGTATGGAAGTGAAACATGGACGATAAATAGCTTGGACAAGAAGAGAATAGAAGCTTTCGAAATGTGATGCTACAGAAGAATGCTGAAGATTGGATGGGTAAATCACATAACTAATGAGGAAGTATTGAATAGGATTGGGGAGAAGAGAAGTTTGTGGCGCAACTTGACCAGAAGAAGGGATCGGTTGGTAGGACATGTTCTGAGGCATCAAGGGATCACCAATCTAGTATTAAAGGGCAGTGTGGAGGGTAAAAATCGTAGAGGGAGACCAAGAGATGAATACACTAAGCAGATTCAGAAGGATGTAGGTTGCAGTAGGTACTGGGATATGAAGAAGCTTGTACAGGATAGAGTAGCATGGAGAGCTGCATCAAACCAGTCTCAGGACTGAAGACCATAACAGCAATGAGCAGAGCACCTGATCTAGCAACTTAGCAAAATGACGTCATGTCGACATTTGATATCGTGACTGCATAAAGTGTCGCATGAAAGCTTACGTTGGGTACATGAGTAATTATTCACATTCCTGACACAGCAGAAAGAACATCTAAAAGCTGAAGTTGGGAAATCCTGAAGTGACCAAGAGAGCTGACCAAACAGGAAAACTAGGATGTCATTGTTGCCCCATCATAGCAGCTCATATAAGCCTTTATACAAAGGCAATGCCACTCACGTGTGGTACTTGTAGAATGGTGGGCCATGAAAGAGAGCGACGTATTGAACCTCGGCGGACCATGATAAAACGTAAATATTTTTTTTTCTAGTCTCTCTGGATGTATGCTTATATTAGTAGTACCTCATCACATGTGTCAGATGGAGGCTACACAAATGACAGAAATATGTGCGCCAGACAATGCACGAAGCATTCGAGTATTTGAAGGGACAAGTAGTTGCATTGTCAGAAAGTAATGCCACGCTAGAGAACTACAGGTAGAAACCTTAGGAGCCATTGGTAGTCAAATACAATCCATCCGTGTCATTAGAGACATAAACTTTGTTGAATGTATCCATCCCTTCTGTAGACGCTGCAGCAGGCAGTCTAGCGATTCTCTTTTCTGGAAAAACAACGGAAGATGTGTCTGTATTTATTAATTATTTGAAGGCAATCGCTAAATTAGGTCATAGGGCAGATGAAACTTGCTCGAATATGGCTCACTTACGGTTGGGTGGTGAGGTAAAAGCATATGTCATTTACTACTAAGGATTAAATAAAGCACAGACTTTTGAACAGCTTGCTAACTACTCCGAGACGTTAACTGAAGTGATATATACAGCACTCATGGCATGAATGCAAAATACAACACTTTTATTGATAAAGTACTTACTGTATTTGAATACTGTTGTCTCCCAAAACTAACCCAGATTAGACCAAAGTCTACAAAGAAGCCACGGATTATTCAAGGAATAAAGGTATCTTGTAAAAAAAACAGGAAACTGTATCTGTCAGTCAGTAACAGCTCTGATGTTGATGCTATAGCACATTACAAGACATACTGCAATACATTAAAGAGAGTAACATGGACATCAAAGCAAATACATTACAAGAAAAGGTTATCAAATGAGATAACAAAATAAAGACAAAATGGGATATAATGAAGGAGGAGCCTGCTAGAACCAGATACGAAGAGGGGCAGACAGCACTAAGAGTAAATGATGCATTGGTAATAGATGTGTGCAGTGTTGTAAAACTTTTTAACAAGTGTTTCGTAACTGTTACTGAAAAGATGGGATTTTCAGGTTCAGTAGATGCTGACGAAACTGACTCTCACTACCCCAGTAGAAGTAATGTCTGTCATAAAACCCTTAAAATAAAATAAAAATTTCTAGGGATTATGACAAAATATCAACGAAGTCGATTGAAGGGTGCGCTCCTGAGTTTAGTAATATATCAAACTATCTGTGTACCTAATCGTTCACCAGTGAAACATTTCCTGAATGGTTGAAATATGCTGAACTTAAGCTTGTGTTTAATGAAAGAAGGTAATGAAATACCATGAAATTTCTGTCCACTTTCACTTTTGCCAGCATTTTCAAAAATTTTAGAAAAGGATCTATACAATCGACTTCTTAACCATCTGACGACAAATAATGTATTGTCAGATTTACAGTCTGGATTTCTAAAGGATTCTGATACAGAGAAAGCTATCTGTTAAGATTATTTATTTAGAACAGACTACGAAGTGCATATGATTGACAAAAAGGTGGTTCCTCATAGATAACCGTTACACACACATACAAAGTTTCAGTTTTGTGACAAAGACGAGCACCCTCCATTCTACTGTCCAAAGATTCAATTGTACACATATAAGAAAGATAGCCGGCCGTTGTGGGCGAGCGGTTCTAGGCGCTTCAGTCTGGAACCGCGCGACCGCTACGGTCGCAGGTTCGAACCCTACATCGGGCATGGATGAGTGTGATGTCCTAAGATTTGTTAGGTTTAAGTAGTTCTAAGTTCTAGGGGACTGATGACCTCAGAAGTTAAGTCCCATAGCGCTCAGAGCCATTTGAACCATTTTTGATGCTGAAATGATAAGCAGGAATATTATGCCGTACAAGAAACAATAATACATTAACCATTTGAATAAATATCAAGGATATAAAAGGTGTTTTATACATAAGAATATTTTCTTATTCATTCACAAAAACTCAAATTTATCGAGCAGATTGGCTGAAGAACAGGAACCTGAAGTTTGCTCTTGAATTTATTCAACTTTCCATTTTAAGGTTCGCTCTACTTCCATGATTTCTCTTTGTCTTTCTATTAATAACATTTTTGTATTGTATTCTTCTGGTATTAAACACTTTTTTAAGGAGTGAAGAATGAACTTCGTCTGCTTTATTCACCAACTCTCGGTTCTTCACTGTAACCGCATGTTCTCTCCCTCTTTTGCTGGGCGCGTCTTCTGATAAGCTCCGACAGGAGAATGCAGGCCGAGGTTCATGACTATGGGATAAAATTCCACCATCAGCCATTTCATTGCTACCTCCAAAGCAGTTAGCATCATCGAAGTTGCTTGAAAGTATCACATTATCTTCAGATGTGTCATTGTTAACTCCAGCTATCCCCTCGAAAACTTGTGGGATCATATCAACAACCATTTGGCTTATATCGTCGATCTTCGTCTCACCTACTCTACTGCCGGTTTGAAATTATTCTCGATTACATTTAGCTTTCATTTTCTTTGCTTTCGCTTTCATGACCTACCAAATTACTTTAAGCTGCTCTTGTGATCTTTGTGTAAGAGCTTCTGCGTTGTATGCAACGTGTGTTTTTTCCCAAGCATTCTTTTTCTTCCTTGCTCCAACTCTGTCCCTTATGCAAGCAGTTAATGCGTTTGGCATCCATTGACGGAGTTTGTTGCATGTCCTCCTGAGGGACATCGTGCCACGTAAATCAATGTAATTACTTTTCTACTACGGATGTAAAAGTGGTTATCATCAGTTGGAAGTACGAGGATGTACTGAAAAATAATGCCTCTGAATTTTTTGTGTGAAAGGTCTTAAAGCCGGTTAACTAAAACGAACGTTATTAACATTCTACTACATTATTCTTCATGTTTACTTGTTTACTTCTCAACATAGTCACCCAACGGCGAACACATTTCTCCCAATCAGAGGCAGTTTTGTATATACCGTCACTATAGAACGTTTGACTTTGTTGACGGAGCCACAGCCTCACCTCTGCTTGCACCAATTCATCACTCTCTACATATACATCTACGTTTATACTCCGCAAGCCACCCAACGGTGAGTGGCGGAGGGAACTTTACGTGCCAATGTCATTACCTCCCTTTCCTGTTCCAGTCGCGTATGGTTCGCGGGAGGAACGACTGCCGGAAAGCCTTCGTGAGCGCTCGAATCTCTCTAATTTTACATGCGTGATCTCCTCGGGAGGTATAAGTAGGGGGAAGCAATATATTCGATACCTCATCCAGAAACGCACCCTCTCGAAACCTGGACAGCAAGCTACATCGCGATGCAGAGCGGCTCTCTTGCAGAGTCTGCCACTTGAGTTTGCTAAACATCTCTGTAACGGTATCACGCTTACCAAATAACCCTGTAACGAAACGTGCCGCTCTTCTTTGGATCTTGTCTATCTCCTTTGGCAACCCGACCTGGTACGGATCCCATACTGATGAGCAATACCCAAGTATAGGTCGAGCGAGTGTTTTGTAAGCCACCTCCTTTGTTGATGGACTACGTTTTCTAAGGGCTCTCCCAATGAACCTCAACCAGGCACCCGCCTTACCAACAATTAATTTTATGTGATCATTCCACTTCAAATCGTTCGGTACGCATACTACCAGATATTTTACAGAAGTAACTGCTACCAGTGTTTGTTCCGCTATCATATAATCATACAATACTGATCCTTCTCTCTACGTATTCGCAATACATTACATTTGTCTATGTTAAGAGTCAGTTGCCACTCCATGCACCAAGTGCCTATCCGCTGCAGATCTTCCTGCTTTTCGCTGCAATTTTCTAATGCTGCAACTTCTCTGTATACCACAGCTTCATCTGCGAAAAGCCGCATGGAACTTCCGACACTATCTACTAGGTCATTTGTGTATATTGTGAAAAGCAATGGTCCCATAACACTCCCCTGTGGCACGCCAGAGGTTACTTTAAAGTCTGTAGACGTCTCTCCATTGAGAACAACATGCTGTGCTCTGTTTGCTGAAAACTCTTCAATCCAGCCACACAGCTGGTCTGATATTACGTAGGCTCTTGCTTTTTTAATCGGGTGACAGTGCGGAACTGAATCCCACGAATTCTGGACGTCAAGGAAAATGGCATCTACCTGGGAGCCTGTATCTAATATTTTCTGGGTCTCATGAACAAATAAAGCGGGTTGGGTCTCACACGATCGCTGTTTCCGGAATCCATGTTGATTCCTACAGAGTAGATTATTGGATTCCAGAAATAGCACGAATCGCGAGCAAAAAACATGTTCTAAAATTCTACAACAGATCGATGTCAGAGATATAGGCCTATAGTTTTGTGCATCTGCTAGACGACCTTTCTCGAAAACTGGAACTACCTGTACTCTTTTCCAATCAAAGTGAGGTCCTCGAAGGTGTTCTTTAAGTTTTGGGAACAGATTAAAATCGGATGTGGCCAAGTCGGGACTGTGTGGAGGACGATCGAAGACAGTAAACGCAAGGCGTCGTATTGCTGGATATGTCGCAGCGCTCGTTTGTGTTCTAGCATTGCCATGCTGACGGAGAGGGTGCTCTATATATCAGGACGAATTCTTCGAAATCGAAACTCGATTACAGCGTGCTGTTTCTCGCACACCGACATTGTTACGCTGCACACCGCCTGTTACGCGCTTTCACTCCTCTAGGAGCAAAGGGCTACAAGATGCAGTCATGAAGTATAGAGATGTAAAACGTTAGTAACGTTTGTTTTATTTAAAAAAACTCTAAGAGTTTTCACATAAAAAATTCGGTGGCATTACTTTTCAGCACGCTCTCGTAGTATACTGTGTTAATTGTAGTGTTAGGCAAGGGCAGATTCTTGTGAAAATCCATATATATGGCTTCTTTAACCATGCTGTATCGGCTTTCCTTCGTAGGTTTATTCTTCCTCTTATAAAACGTGGTGGCTTGTAATGTGTGAAAATTGTTTCAAGTCTTCAAATTCTTCTATTCAGACTAAGCACCTTTTTATTTTTTCTAGTTCACTGCACTTTTTAGATATGTCTCTGCGTGGTTTATAAGACGCCTTAATTTTGGGTAAACCTCTTTAAATAAAACGAGCGTTTTGCTTATATCAAGTTCCTGAGGGAGGTGTACTTCAGTTGCATCATTTAACTTATAATGACTACTTCTATTCAGAAAGGAAGCGATATACTGTTTAACCACTTGATTTCCAGTGCTTGTTCCCGTTTTTTCCTCTGTTATAAATAGGGGCATTCCCGGTTGTTCGGAGAACAAAAGTGATGTGACTAAATATTGGATCTTATTTTTTAACACGCCGTGCACTGCCATAAAGGTCTTACGACAAACTCTGGCTTCTTTCACTCCCTCCCCTATTTATCCTCAAACTCTGTACTTGGAGGCTGTACTCTTAAATCTGTACTTCACAGTCACCTTTCATAGACAATCTGCGCTGTGTTGGAAGTACAGAAATAAAGCCACATAGATAAGGATGCTGCAAATTTACGGATTCCTGTAAGTTGAATTCTTTTAAAATACTTCGTCTTGTCTCTTCAGATACGTTTTCAAAACATTGTAACGTACAAAGCAGTTTTCTCGCATCTCATGAGACATCAGTTAATCCTTCTGTTTACCTGACATAAGTGACCATTTTTTTTTCTATTCCTCGTAATGTGATGACCTCCTTCCATACTTTCACTACAGGCGCCAGTCAGTGGCTCACCTTCCATACCAGTTTTCTCACAAAATTCCCGAAACGTTAGTGCGTTAATAAGGACCTGCACACAAAGCTTAGTGTGGCAACTGTGCACAGAATATATACAATGTTTGACCACAACTCTTTGTCAGGGCTGCAACCTATATCAATACTTACTTTAAAGACCGGCACTTAATGTATGAACCATTTTTTTCCTGTGTTTGATATGGACTGAGCTCTGTCTTTCCTTGTACAGTTTTTTTTTTTCAAAGCTCATTGGCAGTATGACTGACCTTGTTTTTCCCACTTACTATCGTAGAAAATAGTAGAATACTGCGTCTATTCAGTTAAAATGGCCTTAGCTCTTTCATTTTATGGACCCTTCAATAATTGTAAGATGGTTTAGACAAGATACACTATGTGATCAAAAGTATCCGGACACCTAGCTGAAAATGACTTACAAGTTCGTGGCGCCCTCCGTCGGTAATGCTGGAATTCAATATGGTGTTGGTCCACCCTTAACCTTGATGACAGCATACGTTCAGTCAGGTGCTGGAAGGTTGCTTGAGGAATGACAGCCCATTCTTCACGAAGTGCTGCACTGAGGAAGGGTATCGATGTCGGTCGGTGAGGCCTGGCACGTTGTCGACGTTCCAAAACATCCTTCTATAGGATTCATATCAGGACTCTGTGCAGGCCAGTCCATTACAGGGATGTTATTGTCGTGTAAGCGCTCCGCCACGGGCCGTGCATTATGAACAGGGGCTCGATCCGTGTTGAAAGATGCAATCGCCATCCCCGAATCGCTCTTCAACAGTGGGAAGCAAGAAGGTGCTTAAAGGCCCGTGCTGTGATAGTGCCAAGCAAAACAAGGAGGGGTGCAAGCCCCCTCCATGAAAAACACGATCACACCGTAACACCACCGCCTCTGTATTTTACTGTTGGCTCTACACACGCTGGCAGATGACGTTCACCAGGCATTCGCGATACCCACACCCTGCCATCGGATCGTCACATTGTGTACCGTGATTCGTCACTCAACACAACGTTTTTCCACTGTCCAGTCGTCCAATGTTTACGCTCCTTAAACCAAGCGGGGCGTCGTTTGGCATTTACTGGCGTGATGTGTGGCTTATGAGCAGCCGCTCGACCATGAAATCCAAGTTGTCTCACCTCCCGCCTAACTGTTATAGTAGTTGCAGTGGATTCTGATGCAGTTTGGGATTCCTGTGTGATGGTCTGGACAGATGTCTGCCTATTACACATTACGACCCTCTTCAACTGTCAGCGGTCTCTGTCAGACAACAGACGAGGTCAGCGTGTAGGCTTTTGTACTGTACGTGTCCCTTCACATTGCCACTTCACTATCACATCGGAAACAGTGGACCTAGGGATGTTTAGGAGTGTGGAAATCTTGCGTACAGACGTATGACACAAGTGACACCCAATCACCTGACCACGTTCGAAGTCCATGAGTTTCGCAGAGCGCCCTATTCTGCTCTCTCACGATGTCTAATGACTACTGAGGTCGCTGAAATGGAGTACCTGGAAGCACGATGCATCTAATGTGAAAAACGTATGTTTTTGAGGGTGTCCGGATGCTTTTGATCTCATAGTGTATCTGTATGGTTTGAAAAGTGGCAATTGACTCTACCTATCGGAAGTGTGAAGCCATCCACGTAAGTACTAAAAGCAATCCGCTAAAATTCTGTTACACGATAAATCACAATACTCTAAAGGCTGTATATTCAACTAAATATAGTAGTTGAGGGTTACAATTACGAATGACTTACACTGGGACGATCATATATTTCATGTTGCGGAAAAAGCTAAGCAAACACTGCCACTTACTGGCAGAACACACTACGCCTGTCCAATCTCCTCTGGAGTATTGCTGTGCAGTATGGCATCCGCACCAGATAGAATTGACGAAGCATCACATGGACAATGTTCAATGAAGGTCAATTCGTTTTGTATTATCGTGAAATAAGGGAGAAAGTTTAGTGAATATGATACGTCATCTGGGGTGAAAATCACTAAAACAAACGCGTTTTTCGTTGCGGGAGATATTTTCACAAAATTAGTTAGGTGTTGGTTTTTCCCGCACACTGTTCGATAGTGGACAGGTAGAGGAATAGCTGGAAGGTGGTTCGGTGAATCCCATGCCAGGAGCTTAACTGTGAACTGCAGAGTAGTCACGTAGACGTAGATGAAAAACTTTATTTATGTAAAAATTAAACGGTAAAGGGGATAAAATTCCATAAATGTGGAAATTAAATGTCGCAGTACATATTGTGTATGTTATGTTGCAGTAAGTGCAAAAATGTGCAAAGTTTTAATTTCAGATTCTGAGGTTTGCATAGTTAGGTATTAACAATACACAACACTAAGGAAAATAATACATAGTTGTACCACGAGGAAACCTTAGGGAGAAAATCAAACTAACACCATCAAAAACTAGAACTGTTTTTTTTAAGAAAAAAAGAGAAACTAAATTACATTAAAAATAATATACAGCAGACCAGCAGTATCCCATGTGGAAATTATGGGGAGAAATATAGGGCAAATATAAATACCGTTACTTCCATGTGAAGAAAGTCTAGGAGAGAAAGGAACTACTTTCCCTACATTATATTACTAGAAGGCCACGAAATATTAGTGACTGCAGTATGCCCGCACATATAATAAGATGTGACGTAGCGGATTATTCGTCTAAGTTCGAGTCCTCATCTACGACCAGAAGCATAATACAAACAAGTGTGTGTGTGTGTTTGTGTGAGAGAGAGATTATCATTTCTCTCCTTGCTCTACGAACATCTACTTCGCAATTTATGATGACTGGTTTTGAAACATGCGGTGCTAATATAGTTCAAATACTGTGCAGATTAAGATATTGACATAGTGTGAAGATGTCGCTAACATAAAGACGAGACCGCCGTAGCAGTGAGGCTGTGTGACCAATCTAGCACATCCATTTCAAATATATTATGGATACTCTAGCTTCTAAAGCTGACAGAATTACCTCCATTATTACTGTTTTTGTTTTATTTTTCAGTAACGATACCATCGCCAAAGATATCTTTCGTTTACAACTAGCTGACTGCGCTAATTTTTCAGCGTTTCACGATCAAACCGACAATTAAAGATCTCGTATCGAAAGGAACGGTGCAGCGCCAGTAAGCGAGCTGACGTTCCACTGCGGACCCTCCAATCACACAGCAGAGTTAACATCTCTGAGATGCGATGTCCAACACTATCACAGGCGGCTACCAATTGTTTCAACACGTCGGCATATCTCACTGAGTTACCAGACGAATAAGGAAGAGGGCCTGTCATGGAAGATTATACTGCAATAGAAGCAGCTCTAGCTCTTCTTCGTTTCATTGTGAAAATGTGGCTCCTATTAAAAATTCTACAGAACGTATACCACTTTCTTATGGACCCTGGGCCGAGAAGAAACAGAAGGTGACAGGTACGTAAAGAAAATTGTATGTGCTGACGCACTGCTGCCATCGAAGCACAGTTGCATAATTAGAAAATACTGAAGGCTGTAGGAAATTTGGCTCATTAAAAATGATGATCGATATGAGAGTTCGTTACATTATGCTACAGCTTGGGTTTACCTCGTCACTTACAGATCTGACAATGAAAAATTTGCTGATAATTCAGTCGAAATAATTAACTGAAATGTCTATTGCATCTTTATATTCACTCGACTTTTACGGTCAGCCACTTCAACGCCACTCCCAGTACTGATGAAAATTTGTATCTAGCGCCATGTCCCAAATGTACAGTTCAAGTTCCTGGTAATTATTACGAAATTGCGTAAATGTGATGAAAACTGAATGTAAGGGAGGTTTTAGCCCATTGCTTTCGCCCACTGCTGTCTCCTATTTAGCGATGTGTAGACATGTTATAAGTGGAATGACCGGGTGTTATATATACCAACTTAATTTTTCGGGTTTTATGTATAGGAATACTCCCTGCATAACGCTCTAGTGTTTAGGTTACAGTGTGAAATCATTATTACAGCGTATTTATCGCATTTAATATACTTATTATTCATATGGAAATTAGAAATTTTGAAAAAAAAAAAAACACATCTCTTTGGAGGTTTTCCAGTCTCCCTTTTAAATCTGTATTTGTCGTGTGTTGGTTGTTTTTGACACAGAAATAAGGATGAATTTCACGAAATTATTGTTTACTCTTGTAATTTCAGTGTGGTAGTGTTTTTATTTTGTTGCGACTTGTCACTCTCCATCCGTCAAGGCGAAATGATTTTAGGATTTTACAACAAATGATTGTGGTTACACTTGCTGTTAGTAAGCAACCATTATATACTTTTCTTCCAACTGGCACTGTATTGATACGTCCGCCTGTGTGTCCAGGTAGGGTTTGATCCCGTTTTGTGAAGATACCGAAATTCTTTTCCTTGGTGGTGAAGAGTGTTCAGCTGCCATTCCTGCCCTCACCCCACTCTGCTCGATACGCCAATGCTCTCCTCCCCAGCGAAAACAGTTGCATCATAGGACAGCAAATTTCCACAGCTTATTTTACTTCCTCCTTTTGTCTGTCCATGTGTACAACAAGTGGCCATCTTTGGCACACAAAATTATTTTGGTAAGCTTGCTCGCTGCTGTACTGTATTACCTTGACAGATGTCACCTCTTAAGATAAAGGTTATGTTTTAGACAGACACTGCAGCCTTACTAATATACAGCAGATGTAGTTATGTGCTGGCTTGTGTCAGTAATTCTCCATTAGTGGAACTTTTAACAACAATAATTTGCAATCATTCACTTGTGAAGAAGATGCAACAATCCCACATCTTGCTAGAAAGCAGAGTTTAGCACTGCTGATATCTACTAGAAGAATGGCAGTACCGTACTGAAGATGAATCAATATTAATACTTCAAGAAATCACAGAGACAATAAACCAGTTTTTGGTACCCATTTGACCAGAGGGAGCAGGAAAATTTAGGTAGACCTTAACATCCCAGATTGTAGATGATGTTCAAGAGCCTCTGATTGGGCAAGATTTGGAAGGGAAATTGTCACTGTACAACACAAAGGTATCATCTTAGTATATGTCTTAGGTGATGTAGGGAATCCTCTGAAAATTTAAATCACTATGGCTGGAGAGAGATTTTAACTTAACTCTTCTCAAATGCCGGTTGTATATGTTACTAACTCTGTAACTGTGCTTGTGTATGCCTTATGAGATCATAGCTATAAGTATTGTTTGGATACCAGTATTTGTTCAGAAGAATTTTTGATAGTCCTTTGTATTATCTTTCTCCTAGTTTATTTCTAAAGTCTTCCCTTTTCCTCACGTAACTTGAAAAGTAGAGAAATGTTTATCATAGTATTACCCACAGAACACTGCCATCTTAATGTTTTAACTCTAGTTCCAACGTTCTGCAATATTTACACATCATTTACCACTTTATTCAGAAGTTTGCTCAGCTGTATATGACTGTCCAGCCACGTCACACACCATGAGTCAGGAAATGGTCTGTTTCTAGCAAAACAAGTATCCATGCAGGCAGTCTGATGTCATCCTCTCACCACAGACAGTCAAAATGGCAAGCATTGTTGCAGCTTTCCTCAGTGTCATAACAAAGAGAAGTGCATGAAATGACAACACTGTACATAATAGTGTAACCACATGGCTCTGCATACAACATTATGATAGATGTTTCTGTGTGTGAAGACTCTGAGGAGACATTCCCAGACTGCATTCATCATCATCACATGGACTCAGAAACTTGTGTGATGGTAGTGGTTGCCATTGGGCACAAACATGATCACCTCTAGTTCCTGTAGCTGGTAATTTTGACAGCAGTCATTAAATTTTTGACTTGTTAAGACTTGTCAGTGTGCTCTATTTTTGATGCTTCGATGGCATTATTTTTCAACTGAGTAAAACAAAACTGCATATTGCCCATTCTGCCTCAATATGTAAGGTGGTTGACTGTTGCCATGGCCAGGATATGCTCTTAGATTTCTCACCCATTAAAAACATCTGGTTACCAGTTGCCAAGAGCTTGGCATGACACCACTTACCAGCCACTACAGTTAATGAATTGTGGTACAGACCTGAAGCTGCATGGATCAGCATACCCTTACCTGTCATCCAGGATCAGTTCAACCTGATGCCCTGCTACATTAGAAACACTGTAGCTGTGAGATGTAGCAGCTCTGTATAATAAATTGTGACCCTGTATTCCTCCAAAATACCAATAAATTTAATCAAGTGTTCTTTGTACTATCTTTACTGCAAACACACAGTAAGCATCCTCACCAGCAGCATAATTTAAGCTCTTAACAGCTCTATATTAGCAATTGCTACAGTATTTACACAGAGTTGAAGCTGCATGGAACAAGATACTCACATCTGTCATCCAGCATTATTTCAAATTGATACCCAGCTACATTAGAGAAGGTGTAGCTGTGAGGTAAATATTCGACATTCCCTTTTGTGTGTAAAATTTTATTTGGTGATGTTTTCATTTGGGGTACCTCCTGAGGCAAAAATAATTTTATCCTACTGATACATGTGTCATTACAGCTATAAGGAGAGGAATAAACTATTTCAATATTTTGTTCATTTTTTCAATTTAGTTTGTTGTATTACATTTACAATACAAGCATGAATACCTGTACGACTATTAGTGTCTGACAACTGTGGGAACTGTTTCACTAGGGAGTCTAAAAGATTAGAAGAATTTTTAACTCTACCAGGTATTAATGTCATTGGGAGCAAATCTCACTGAAATATGTAAATTACTTGATGAATTTGTGATAAAATAAAGTAGAATGATAACAGAGACTCAACTGTAGTTAAAGCAGGTGGGAAATTTTAGATTTTTGGTGGGTACTGGTAAAATACTATCAATATGTAATGTAGATTACGTACACTTGTGCATCATAGCCTAGAATATTGTTGAAGTGTGTGTGACATAACAAATAGGACTAAGAAGGAATTATGCATACAAAGAAATACAACACCAATTGTCACTAGTTTGTTTGGCTCAAGGGAGAGTATCACAGAAATTTTGAAAAACCTGGAAGACTCTTGATGTCAACTATCTCAATAAAACCTAGTTTCAAATTGTACAAAAACTGTGATAAACATAGGAAAATACCTCATCCCACTACATATCTCTCTGATAGGGACTGAAAACATAAGATAACATTAATGACAATGCACACAGGGTATTTAGGCAGTCATTTATTGTGGCTCTAATATTTTTACATGTGTTTCATAATAGTTTGTACAGTGCGAAAATGGACATTAACATAGATGCAGAACTCACTTTTTTGAAAACCTAAGAACTATATATTAGTTCATCAGATGCAGTTATCCTTGCGGCACCATGTATTAATTGTCTGTCAGATAAGGAATTCCGTTGTGCGATACTGGATCTGCTTCTTGCTTAGGCCAGCTTCTGCCATCGGATAATGTTGGGACTTTGAACCAGTTGTTGCTCATGCTTTAATCATGGTACTATTCAATATGAAGAATGCAGATTTGCTAATGTCTGTACTGTCATAAGAAAATATTACTCTCACTTTTCCTAAGTGAGATGGACGAAATGACTGTAGCACATTTTCAGATCTTTCACATAAGACTTACATGTGCAAAATTTGAAACCTAGTAAAATCCATTTGTCTGTGACCTGCTTTGAGTAATGATATATGTTCTTAAGCTATGTTTTGTTACACAGAATTATACTGTGATGATATGTCATGTAGCATTTAACTGTATCTGTATTCTTTACATACATTTCACATGGCAATGAAAATTTTACAGCGCTTTTTAAGGCACAGCAGTGGCTTTCATCATGCTCACACATCACTGCACAAGTTACTGAAGTTTCTTCTTTATTAATTGTCACAACTGGTCTATGAATTGTTAGACAATTTGTATGCATTACTCTCACATTTTATGACAATTATATGGCAATTAATAACTAGTTTTTGTTTATGATATTAAACCACTTGACGCCATTTTTCACTAAATGTATATGGAATGAAGTACAGTTTTATAAAGAAAAGTAGGAAAGCATATATAAAAATAATGAATTTCACAATAAAAACAAATATCAGAGGTGTGCAGCATCAACAATAGAATACCTTTTGACAAGCAAAATAAAAATTAAGTGGCTTTTTAATGTATTGTTGTATGATTTAGATATCTACTTTCTTCCCATAAGTGCTTTATATTTTAATATTTAAATATACCAATTTATATTTCTAGGCCACCATAGTTCTAGTCTTTATTTTATGATACGCCGAATGTTGTCTTCTTTCAGTAACTCTGTAAAACTGTATACTGAGTTTGTCAGTAGTATTTTAAAAGGAAAGGATAACTCATTACAGTTGACATTTATAATTTATATTTCAAGTAACTAAGAAATGAACAACATTAATCATACATCAGTTTTGTTGTTGTTGTGGTCTTCAGTCCTGAGACTGGTTTGATGCAGCTCTCCATGCTAATCTATCCAGTGCAAGCTTTTTCATCTCCCAGTACGTACTGCAGCCTACATCCTTCTGAATCTGCTTAGTGTATTCATCTCTAGGTACTCTCCCTCTACAATTTTTACCCTCCACGCTGCCCTCCAGTACCGAATTGGTGACCCCTTGATGCCTCAGAACATGTCCTACCAATCGATCCTTTCTTCTAGTCAAGTTGTGCCACAAACTCCTCTTCTCCCCAATTCTATTCAATACCTCCTCATTACTTATATGATCTACCCATCTAATCTTCAGCATTCTTCTGTAGCACCACATTTCAAAAGCTTCTATTCTCTTCTTGTCCAAACTATTTACCGTCCATGTTTCACTTCCATACATCGCTACACTCCATACAAATACTTACAGAAACGACTTCCTGACATTTAAATCTACACTCAGTGTTAACAAATTTCTCTTCTTCAGAAACACTTTCCTTGCCATTGCCAGTCTATATTTTATATCCTCTCTACTTCAACCATCATCAGTTATTTTGCTCCCCAAATAGCAAAACTCCTTTACTACTTTAAGTGTCTCATTTCCTAATTTAATTCCCTCAGCATCACCCAATTTAATTCGACTGCATTCCATTATCCTCGTTTAGCTTTTGTTGATGTTAATCTTATACCCTCCTTTCAAGACACTGTCCATTCCGTTCAACTGCTCTTCCAAGCCCTTTACTGTCTCTGAAAGAATTACAATGTTATCGGCAAACCTCAAAGTTTTTATTTCTTCTCCATGGATTTTGATACCTACTCCTAATTTTTCTTTTGTTTCCTTTACTACTTGCGCAATATACAGATTGAGTAACATTGGGGAGAGGCTACAAGCCTGTCTCACTCCCTTCCCAACCACTGCTTCCCTTTCATGTCCCTCGACTCTTAATACTGCCATCTGGTTTCTGTACAAATTGTAAATGGCCTTTCGCTCCCTGTATTTTACCCCTGCCACCTTCAGAATTTGAAAGAGAGTATTCCAGTCAACATTGTCAAAAGCTTTCTCTAAGTCTACAAATACTAGAAATTTAGGTTTGCCTTTTCTTAATCTAGCTTCTAAGATGAGTCGTAGGGTCAGTATTGCCTCACGTGTTCCAACATTTCTACGGAATCCAAACTGATCTTCCCTGAGGTCGGCTTCTACCAGTTTCTCCATTAAACTATAAAGAATTCGCGTTAGTATTTTGCAGCTGTGACTTATTAAACTGATAGTTCGGTAATTTTCACATCTGTCAACACCTGCTTTCTTTGGGATTGGAATTATTATATTCTTCTTGAAGTCTGAGGGTATTTCGCCTGTCTCATACATTTTTCTCACCAGATGGTAGAGTTTTGTCAGGACTGGCTCTCCCAAGGCTGTCAGTAGCTGTAATGGAATGTTGTCTACTCCCGGGGCCTTGTTTCGACTAGGGTCCTTCAGTGCTCTGTCAAACTCTTCACGCAGTATCATATATCCCATTTCGTCTTCATCTACATTCTCTTCCATTTTAATAATATTGTCCTCAAGTACATCATCCTTGTATAGACCCTCTATATACTCCTTCCACCTTTCTGCTTTCCCTTCTTTGCTTAGAACTGGGTTTCCATCTGTGCTCTTGATATTCATGCAAGTGATTCTCTTTTCTCCAAAGGTCTCTTTAATTTTCCTGTAGACAGTATCTGTCCTACCCCTAGTGAGATAAGCCTCTACATCCTTACATTTATCCTCTAGCCGTGCCTGCTTAGCCATTTTGCACTCCCTGTCGATCTTATTTTTGAGATGTTTTTATTCCTTTTTGCCTGCTTCATTTACTGCATTTTTATATTTTCTTCTTTCATCAATTAAATTCAATATTTCTATCAGCCTTCGTTTTTTTTACCTACTTGATCCTCTGTTGCCTTCACTACTTCATCCCTCAAATCTACCCATTCTTCTTCTACTGTATTTCTTTCCACCATTCTTGTCAATTGTTCCCTTACGTTCTCCCTGAAACTCTCTACAACCTCTGCTTTACTCAGTTTATCCAGGTCCCATCTCCTTAAATTCCCACCTTTTTGCAGTTTCTTCAGTTTTAATCTACAGTAACCAATAGATGGTGGTCAGAGTCCACATCTGCCCCTGGAAATGTCTTACAGCTTAAAACCTGGTTAGTAAATCTCTGTCTTACCATTAAATAGTATATCTGAAACCTGTCAGTGTCTCCAGGCTTCTTCCATTTATACAATCTTCTTTTATGATTCTTGAACCAAGTGTTAGTTATGATTAAGTTATGCTCTGTGCAAAATTCTACCAGGCGGCTTCCTCTTTCATTTCTTCCCCCCAATTCGTTTTTACCTACTACGTTTCCTTCTCTTCCTTTTCCTGCTATCGAATTCCAGTCACCCATGACTATTAAATTTTCGTCTCCCTTCACTATCTGAATAATCTCTTTTATCTCATCAACATTTCTTCAATTTCTTCATCATCTGCAGAGCTAGTTGGCATATAAACTTGTACTACTGTAGTAGGCGTGGGCTTTGTGTCTATCTTGGCCACAATAATGCGTTCACTATGCTGTTTGTAGTAGCTTACCCGCACTCCTATTTTTTTATTCATTATTAAACCTACTCCTGCATTACCCCTGTTTGTTTTAGTAATTATTCACCTGACCAAAAGTCTTGTTTCTCCTGCCACCAAACTTTGCTAATTCCCATTATAGCTAACTTTAACCTATCCATTTCCCTTTTTAAATTTTCTAACCTACGTGCTCGATTAAGGGATCTGACATTCCATGCTCCAATCTGTAGAACACCAGTTTTCTTTCTCCTGAAAACGATGTCCTCTTGAGCAGTCCCCACCCAGAGATCCGAATAGGGGACTATTTTACCTCCGGAATATTGTACCCAAGAGGATGCCATCATCATTTAACCATACAGTAAAGCTGCAAGCCCTCATGAAAAATTATGACTGTAGTTTCCCCTTGGTTTCAGCCGTTCGCAGTACCAGCACAGCAAGGCCGTTTTGCTTAGTGTTACAAGGCCAGATCATTCAATCATCCAGACTGTTTTCCCTGCAACTACTGGAAAGGCTGCTGCCCCTCTTCAGGAACCATATGTTTTTCTGGTCGGTTCTGATGAGAACAAGCCTGTCACTGAACTGTTCACAGTAGTTCGCTGTCCTACCTTCCACTTCATAATTTATCCTCTTCACATTATATATCCAATTGACACAGCTGGAAGCCTGAGAAACCTTTACTAGCTACTGCCCATGCATTTAATTACACCGATGGCTGTTTTGACTTTTCCGTACGCTGAATTAATCCTCCTGATGATCATTTCTTTTTCGATTTTTTTCACATGTTTCCTACAGCCATTCTCCTTGTCTTCCATGCACTTCCTATTTATTTAATTCCTTCTGTCTTTCACCGAACATTTTTTACTTCTTCCTTTTGTCAATCAACTGAAGTGTTTCTTTTTTTACTCTATGTTTCTACCCACTTACCTCCATTGTACAAATGTTTGCTCTTTTTAGACATACCCACTCATCTTTAACTGAATTACCTACTCTGGTATTTCTTATTGCAGAATCTACTTCTACATCGAACTTCATACGCGTCTCATCATGTCTCACCACTTCAGTATCCCATTTCCGTCCAGAATGAGTCCTGATTAATCTCTTAACTTCTACCTACTCTGCATCAGTGTTATAGTTCATGAAAGCTATTTCTTACAATCATAAGTGTATAATATTAAGACAGTATAAAAATTATTGCGTGCCATGACACAACAGGGTTATTTATTTATTTTCTAGGATTTGTTCACTGCTTGATAGTGTGCTTGCACGCACAAATATGAAATAGATAGTTTACAAAGACATGGCTAATTACAAAGCTTGAGTGTCATACAGCACTATAAACACAGATTTGGAGTCAGTTTGAAATTATGTTGCACTAAGTTTCATTTGGAAATAAATACAGAATTTGAATGTAAACACACTATATGATCACAAAAAAATTATGTTCCTCTGGATACCAATATTTAAAAAACATGACCAGACACATCTGTTGACTGTGTTCCTTATGCCAATCAGTATGTGATCTTAAATGGTAAGTTTTGGATGTTCTTTGAGTCAAAGCTTTATATGAGACTGTGTAAATATGTTTACAGCTTTGTGAAATGATCCTGCCCCCTCCACTTAGAAGTTAGTTTTAATTTTCTCATGTTCATTGATTCACTTGGCTTGTGGAGTTAGGCTAATATGCATTTTCTTATCATTTATAAATGAGAATGAGTTGCTTTCAGATTTCTGTTCACTATTGTAGTCATAGGTCTATAGTGACTTTAACAATTATCAGTACTGTTTATTTATGAATGTGGGCATTAGATAATTCTGCAAGTGTCATATGATTCATTTACAGTTTTGCTTTGCTGATACAGTTGGGAGTGAGTAGTATACACAACATAGTATATTCTACCTAGTTTACTGCCACTGCAGTAGAGAATGAGCCACTAATGTGCAGTGTAAAATTGTTTGTGTATGCAGTAATATTTCATCCTTATTGATGACATTAATCATGACTCCTGGTTTGGACATGTAGGATATAAATGGTTTCAATATACCATTTATGTATTCAATGTGAACAGTAACCAAAATGTCAGTTTGAAACCACACAACTTCATGTATCATGATATGGTTTTTTTAAGTTCTAGGTCATTGCCTTGTTCTGACTTGATAAGCAGCCCAAATGTGAGAACTAAAAGTTTATTGTGAAAACAAGAGAAAATTATTACTGTATGATTTCACTTACACAGATCATTCAAAAGGGTGAAAATGACCTTATTAAGCAGAAAATATTATCAGTGCTTTGTATACCTCATATGATACATTACAATTATTCTCATACAGGTTTCATATCTTTTACACATGTTTTCATTGTCTCCAGACTGTACAAACTCAATAAATTTCAGACATCAGAAAACTTGTAGTGTATTTCATATCCTGAGCTGCATAAATACCTTATATGTTTCTTGTGATATTATGAAATAAGGGGTGATCAAGAAGTTTCTGTTCTAATGACATGCAGTCTGGAATTGATATGCCATTCAGGCAAAACCACCCTGAGGACTGAGGCAATCATCCTACCAGTGCACCATGCTGAAGATACCTGTTTGGTAAAACACCATGTCATGCTGTGTGGAGAAGTCTGTAACTGCCTGCTACGCGTCCTCATCTGGCAGGAACCACTGAACCCTTCTAGGCCTTTATTAAGGGACCACGGGTATTATAATCACATGAGGAGAGGACAGGACTATAGGGCAAGTGCATGTGCTCCACACTTAAGTAGGAGTAAATTCTGCATTATCACATTTGAAATATAGGGATGTGTGTTTAAATGAAGCAGCATCATGTAATTTGGTGCAGCATTCCACAATAGTGGTTTTCCACAGACATGCTGCCCCATACACATTCGTTATCCTCTGATGGATGTCCTCTGGTGTTTGTACTTTGGCAGCTAAGAAAAGAATAACAACTAATTGGAAATACTTGGACACATTTGGTAATAATGTAACCGCAGTTCATGTTTCTGCATTTACTGCATGCACATCAGAAAGAAACACTAATCCCTTGCCTACCTTTTGTACTCATATATCTGCATCATAGTCTTGCTATGTTGCATATACCCTAGAGCAATGCCCTCAAATGGAAACTTTTTGATTACCCCTTATATCTTTCAAAAATTACTTTAGTTTCAAGAAACCAACAAATAACCACTAGTCAAAAGTGAAATACCTGCAAGGATTTTTACAGTATACCACACAAGTATGACAAATAGAGCTACAATGGTTTTGTTAATAGATAAAACAGTCCACATAGTAAGAAAAGTGTATTTCTTTTTGCCCAATTCTAGTGAGCATGTCTCACCATCTTGTAAACATAGCCCTGTGCTCAAATGGACTGCATGTTGGTTTGTCAGTTAAGAATGAAATGGGTAAACAAAATACTTTTATTTGATTATCACAGATTAATACTAGTTCTATAGTCTCACAAATGGCTGTAGTAGCAGAGATATTTCAGAGAACATCTTATTTATATAGTTACTGAAAATATAAAGAAACAGCATATGAATGACAACCATGGAGACCAATATAATTGTGATAATCAAGATACACTCTGGGTTCAGTAACAAGAATATATTATCAGGTGAAACATTGTGGAAATACAGACTATCCAATACATCAATAATAGTCCCACCAATTTAACTCTAACACCTATCTACTGCACTCTGAGAGATGTGGGCTACTCAACCAGACACCAATTCTGTCATACAGCAGTGCTGCACTTTTACAGAAAAGGCAATGGGAACTTTAGGTATGGAGTGCCCTGGGGTCAGAACACTGCTCTCTCCACTGTTGTCAGCTTTCCACACCTTGAATTGTTCCACAGCAATACCCAGAATTGAACCTGAGTCCTTCACATCACACACACACACACACACACACACACACACACACACACACACACACTCATGCTCACACTGCCCAATCAGTTGCAGATGCAGACTTATAACTCCACTATCACAATGGATTATTGCTACATGAAATGTGAAAGGAGAATTGGGTAAGGTTCTTTTGTTTTTTAATAACTTAGTGGTCTGATCCAGGTCTTTTTCATATGCTTAATACAACCATTATCTCTGACAGTATTCTTTGTCATACTCAAAGTGGCATGATGTACAGCGGTGTAGATTCCATTACAAAAGTTGTATCGGAGCAAACTGGACAAACTGATTCACAGGTCAGAAATGTCAGAGACATTTCGCATCCAGTAGACCCCACATCTAAAGAATTACTGTTTATTTCAAACCAAACTTCTGATTAAAAGTTGCATACCAATGCCGTATGTTGCACTGGCCGACGCTAGTGGGAGGGGTTAGCGACTGACCCCACAACCATCACACATTTTCTACCTAGTATAAATCACATTACTTATGTATTTCCACAATTTTGGCAGATTAGAAGATTAAAATGTTGATTATTATTACTGGGAAAGAGTTTCTGGTACATTTTTAGTAAAAATTAAATAGCTTTTTTACATTTATTTGTACTAATTTCACAATTTCAAGGATTACTCAGATTCACATTAAGAACACTTTACAATATGAAGTACTTCTTCTTTCTTGGTGTATGCAGGGCAGATATACTTCCTGCAAGAAGTGCAAGCCTTCATGTACTTACTGTCTTTGCTTCTGGAGCATAAGTAACAGCGTCCTTTCTTTCACAGATTATGCACAGCTGCACGTGTTACTTTCTGTCGCGGCTCTGTAACGTTGTTTCCTCTGCTCACAGCACCTTGATTTTGATTACACTCAGACCCAAAAGTTGATAACACTGTAGTGTATTTTGAGTGTATGCCTACAGCATTTTGAGCGTGTCTTTTCATGTTGATGTCACAAAGTTCACGAGCAAGATGTTTCAAGTACTTCTTTCGTCCAGAACTCTTTGTTGGGTAATTCTTTGTCCATTCCTTGTGTGTATCTTGAAATACACACATGAATTGTATGCTGTAATGTCAATCAAGTTGAAAAACACCACCATTGGCCATCGATGCAGCTGTACATTCTTACACGCTTATCGAATGTATCCAATCCTGACTTTGTACAATTGTAGAGTAGGATGATGTCTGGCTTCTCTTCCGTCACAGTCATATCATGATGTTGGGTTGACAAGACTGTAACAACCTTTCCTTTCTTAGGCACATATCTGGCTAAAGTGTCATCATCACTAAAGGCAAATCAGATCGTTCCTGGGGTAGCTTTTTTAGAGAAACAGGACGGAGTTTGTCACTTTGAATTGTACCAACTGTAGTTATTTTCTCTTTCAAAAGATCAGATGTGAGTGGAACAAAAGTGAACTTTCTGTCCATGGTAACATTTCTTCCAGATTGATTCAAGTCAGACATTTCAATTAATCTTCTAACTATTTCAGGGCCACTGTTGTGGTTCTTTTCATTAACGTGCTTCCCAGCAAAGCAGTATTTCATATTTGAATCACATAACAGTCTCACCTCTATTCCACATTTTCCTGGTTTTGTTGGAATATATATCCTTGTGGTTATTCCTGATATGCGGAGCGGCAGCGATCATTAAATAACAAACCAACATACATTAATACAACTTTATTATGCGAGAATATTTACATCTTATACAGTCGGCAGCACACAACAGAATGGAAAGCAATATGGCGGCGCACAATAAGTCCGCATGGGTCAGAGAGCCTGCCATGGCAGAAATTTATCACTCGTAGAGTCGATAGTCGCCACAGAGCCCCCCCCCCCCCCCCCTTGCAGTGCGGAGGACAGTGGTGCGTCAGGTCCTGTGCCAGCCCGGTGGGGGTGGGACACTTGATGATCACAAAAGCACTTGTCCATGGTGAAATCACATGCACAACACTTGGGAGTAGGTGTAGAAAGCTCGATTGAAGCTAGGACATAATCACTCTGCCAACGGGGTGGAACAACGGGTCGTCCGGCCCGTGATGTAGGCTGCAAGGGGGGAGAAAGGGGGGGAGGGGTGGTGGGCCCGTCCAAATCATGATGGGATTCTTGGGAAGGAGGGCAGGTGTCGTGTACGTCGGGGTCACTTGCAGTGTGCTCCTGCTAGGTCCACGCAGGTGTCACCCGGTGGAGTGAAACAGTTACTGGTTTGCCGTTGTTAAGTATCGACAATGTGGATGGGCCTCGGGACAAGACTTTAAATGGACCAGTGTAGGGAGGCTGCAGGGTTGTCCGTACTGTGTCGTCACGTAACATGATAAATTCACATGTGGCCAGTTCCTTATGCATGAACACACAAGGCCTACAGTGGGCCCATAAGTGCGGCTTTAAGCGTGCGATGCCAATGCTCTACAAGTCCATTGGCCTGGGGGTGATAAGCGATTGTGTGAAACTTTGCAACGCCACAGAACGAACAGAGGGAGGCGAACAGCTGTGATTCAAACTGCCTACCTTGGTCGGTGATCAGTGAGGTAGGGCTTCTGAATCGGGAAATCCAAGTGGCAACAAAGAACCGAGCCACAGACTCAGCCGAAATATCTTCCAAAGGAACTGCCTCGACCCATCTAGTGACCCTACCAATAACGGACAGCATATATCGAAAGCCCTTGGAGGAAGGGAGGGGACCTACAATATCAATATGGGCATGTCGTAGACGTCCTTTAGGTACGTCGAAAGTGCTTAGCGGAGGAAGTGCATGGCGGCCCACTTTAGCTCTCTGACACGGTATGCAGGTGCAAGCCCACATCCTACAATCATGTTTAACACCGGACCAGACGTACCTTTCTGTGACCAATCTGGTGGAGGCTTTGATGCCTGGGTGAGCTAGGTTGTGGAGTGCATCAAAAACAGAGCGGCGGAGAGCTGCGGGTACAAGAGGGCGGGGGCTACCAGTGGAAACATCGCACCAGACCGGTTCTGTGGTGCCGGGGAATGCACGTTGATCCAGTTTTAGGGAAGAGGTTGTGTCTTGTTGCAAGGCACGAATATCGGGGTCTTCGGTTTGCCGGCGGGGCAGGTCAGTAAGGTCAAGTGGGGTAGTGATGATGTTGACGCGAGACAGGTAGTAAGCAACTATGTTGTCAGCGCCTCGTATATATGTTGTGCATCAGTGGAATATTGGGATATGAAATCCATAAGGTGGAAGCGTCGTGGGGGCAGATCGCATGAGGGGTTACGGATTGCATCTGCCAAGGGTCTGTGATCTGTATAAATCGTGAACAGGCGACCCTCGACATCGGCTCTGAAATATTTGACCGCCTCGTATTAGGTGAGGAGCGCATGGTCGAAAGCGGGATTTGGTTAATTTCTTGGAGAAGAAATGGAGGGGATGGGAGGTATCCAATACATGTTGCCGAAGGAGCACACCAATTGCAGTGTCACTCGCATCAGCTGTAATAGAAATGGGTGCATCAGGAGTGGGGTGAGCGAGTGTGACAGCTTTAGAGAGGGCGATTTTGAGATTTTTGAATGAGTCGGCCATCTCCAGTGTCCAAACGAGTTTGTGTTTGCCTTTAGTATCCTTACCCACCAGAGCGTTGATCAGAGGGATCTGGATAGACGTAGCATGGGGCAGGTGGCGCCTGTGGAAGTTCACCATGCCTAGAAAACGGCGAAGTTCAGCAAAGTCCTCTGGGGAAGGGAGGCTAAGTATGAGTTCAACCCGAGAGGAGGTAGGGCGGACGCCCTCGGCTGTGACTGTGTGACCTAAGAAGGCGACCTCACGACTGCTAAGCTGAGACTTCTCATGGTTGATCTCCACTGCATTAGCAGCGAGCAGTGCAAGGACTCTGGAAAGATGGAGAGTGTGTTCCTCAGGTGAGGGAGAGAAAATCAGTATATTGTCTAAGTAGGCATAGGTGAAAGGGAGGTCAAACAACAGTGCGTCGATGAAGTGTTGCCATGTCTGTGCGGCGTTTTTGAGACCATATGGCATGGAACAGTACTCGAAGAGGTCAAATGGAGTGATTATGGCTGTCTTGGGGATGTCATCGGGGAACATGGGAATCTGATGACATGCTTTGCTACAATCAAGAATGGAGAAGATTTAGGAACCATTCAACATCTGGGTGAAATCTTGAATGTGAGGGATAGGTTAGTTATCGATGGTAGTGCGTGCGTTAAGAGCATGGTAGTCACCACAGAGGTGGAAAGCACCGACCTTCTTTGGCTCGAGATGGACTGGTGACGACCAATTACTATCAGATTGACGGAGAATGTTGGAATCCAAAAGATCTTTAACAATGTCTTTAGCACGGCGAAGTTTCTGCGTGTTTAGGTGGCGCGCCTTATGCCGCACAGGGAGTCCTTCAGTTCTGTTTATTCTGTGGCACGTGCCATTGGCAATTGCACGCAGGATCGTGGGAGAAGCAGAGAGGGTAGGGGCAGGGGGGATAATGGCAGGAGGGGATAGGGGCAGGGGGGTTGGGGAAGGGGGCGTAGTGGCAGGTTGGGTAGGGGCAAGAGGGGTAGGGGCAGAGACTGGCCAAACCGTTAATGGGATCACAGCTGCAGAACAATGACCAGGCTGAGGAGGCGTGTCCACGATTGCAAGAGTGGGTGTGCAGAGTTCTAGAAGCTGCTGTTGTGTCTGCAACAGTTGTGCATAGACTTCGTCAATGCAAACACGCAGGTCGACATTCTGAGTGCGCAACGCATCGATGTCTGAACGCTCGCGCAAGAAAGCTGAAAGAGCAGAAGAAAGGTTTCCAGCAAGTGACATACACTCTGAAAGGGCAGAGTGTGAACAGTCAGTAGAAACTTCTAGCTGAGGGGCGGAATGTTGTGACGCACCAGGAACACTCGAACCGGAGACGTGAGTCAGACAGCCGACTTGCAGATTAGGGGAGAGGGCATAGTGATGAAGAAAATCGAGGACCAGTACAGGTGCATCAACTTCCGCGACGTAAAATGTCCAGGGGAAAACCTGATCTGGGGCAAATTTAAGCAGGAGATGTAAGGAACCTAGCACTGGATTCGGGGAATTGTTAGCAGCTATCAGTGGCGCTGCAGATAAGGGATCTATGTTAGGGGCGAGGAAGGGCGGGATAACACTAATGTCGACTCCAGTGTCCACTAGGAAACGAAGTTCGGTGTTGGTGTCATTGACGAAGAGGTGCGAAGCAGATGACAGTGCAGCAGGTGTCGGACGAGATGCCAGTAGGCGCCGTGAGGCAGTGCGGTAGGACGTGGTGCCTAGACGTGCCCGCCATAAGTGTTTGGGAAAGCGCACGGGGTTTGCAGTTGTGAGCCACTTCGCCAAAGTTAGCGTGGAACCAGCAATAAGGAGAGCCAGCTTGTGGTGCAGAAGCGGTGGGGTGGGCAACTGCGCGGCTGGAGTGTACTCAGGTGGCTTGGCCGTCTCCGGTGACCTTTGGGGCGGCAACGTAAAAGTAGGTAGTGCAGTCGGGCGACCACGGGGTGGCTGGGCCATTGCTTGCGCTGACAGCGAGGTGCGTGTCTTGACGCGGCCGAATGTAGGCTTGGCTTCTGTTACTGCATAATGCGTGGGGGCGGCGGATGCCGGACTCAAATGCTGGAGGTACCGGTGTTGAATGATGCTATAGGCACGGTCGGCGATGCGCAGGCGTGCTTCAAGGGGCTCAGAGACATGGGACAATAGCTGCAGGTGTAGCTCAGAAGGAAGTTTAAGCAACCAAATTGTCCAACGTGCGACGTCTGGTAGAAAGTCTGTGTCCACAAGGGCACGTAAGTGGCGCCGCAGCTGTGATGGCGTACAGTCATCGACGTTTTCCTCATGGATAATGCGTTGGATCGACTCAACAGGAGGACGGGATAAGCGTTCAACGATACAAGCTTTAGCAAATTCGTACTTATTCTACACAGGAGGCGAAAGCAGCAGGTCACTAATAAGATCTGTGTGATCGTGCAGGTGCCTAAGAAGGCACACAAATCAGGCTCCATCGTCTAGGACGCCGTGAATGTCCAACATTTTATCCACTAATGCAAATCATGTCTTAGGGTTCTCCGTTTGTAGGTCTGGCAGTTTTGGGAATCTGCTAGGTGCGAGGTACTGAGGAACGGTCGGTGCAGCGAACACACTACTTGGAGGTGCAGACGGTGCAGCAGTGTAGAGTGGTGCCACATTGGGATTGTAGGCACCAGGAGACTGGCACACAGTAACTGTACTAATCTGGTTATTAGCAACAAAACCACACGATTTACAAGCAGCAGGAGTGCAAGAAGAGAATTCAGTCTTGACATGTGAGTTCAGTTGCATAGTGTAGGCAGGTACAGTTGCTGGGGCTCCGGCTGGTGGGGGCACGGTTGGGTGTGGAAGACTCTCCAGTACCGTGGAAACAGGTGCAGTTCGGACTGGTGAGCACGCGACCGGTGTTTGCCAGCGAAAGAACCCGGCGCGTAAGTCGATGGAACGTTGTGGAGCGGCGCGGGTGGAGTGGCTGGTGCCGCCGCGAGCGCGGGCAGTAGGCATGCGGGAGCTGTTAACTACTGGTTCGGGAGTGTAGCGGGCGCTATTGAAACCGACACGGCAGAGACGTACGAAACCGTTGGGAAAACGTGCGGAAGACAAACATGAGCCGGGATGGCGCGCGGGAGACGCGGCTGCATCATGCATCTACATCTACATCTACATCTACATTTATACTCCGCAAGCCACCCAACGGTGTGTGGCGGAGGGCACTTTACGTGCCACTGTCATTACCTCCATTTTCTGTTCCAGTCGCGTATGGTTCGTGGGAAGAACAACTGTCTGAAACCCTCCGTGCGTGCTCGAATCTCTCTAATTTTACATTCGTGATCTCCTCGGGACGTATAAGTAGGGGGAAGCAATATATTCGATACCTCATCCAGAAACGCACCCTGTCGAAACTTAGCGAGCAAGCTACACCGCAATGCAGAGCGCCTCTCTTGCAGAGTCTGCCACTTGAGTTTGCTAAACATCTCCATAACGATGTCACAGTTACCAAATAACCCTGTGACGAAACGCGCCGCTCTTCTTTGGATCTTCTCTATCTCCTCTGGCAACCCGATCTGGTACGGATCCCACACTGATGAGCAGTACTGAAGTATAGGTCGAACAAGTGTTTTGTAAGCCACCTCCTTTGTTGATGGACTACATTTTCTAAGGATTCTCCCAATGAATCTCAACCTGGTACCGGCCTCACCAACAATTAATTTTATGTGATCATTCCACTTCAAATCGTTCCGCACACATACTCCCAGATATTTTACAGAAGTAACTGCTACCATAGTTTGTTCCCCTATCATACAATAAAGGATCCTTCTTTCTATGTATTCGAAATACATTACATTTATCTATGTTAAGGGTCAGTTGCCACTTCCTGCACCAAGTGGCTAACCTCTGCAGATCTTCCTGCATGTCACTACAATTTTCTAATGCTGCAACTTCTCTCTATACTACAGCATCATCCGCGAAAAGCCGCATGGAACTTCCGACACTATCTGCTAGGTCATTTATATATATTGTGAAAAGCAATGGTCCCATAACACTCCCCTGTGGCACGCCAGAGGTTACCTTAACGTCTGTAGACGTCTCTCCATTGATAACAACATGCTGTGTTCTGTTTGCTAAAAACTCTACAATCCAGCCACACAGCTGGTCTGATATTCCGTAGGCTCTTACTTTGTTTATCAGGCGACAGTGCGGAACTGTATCGAATGCCTTCCGGAAGTCAAGGAAAATAGCATCTACCTGGGAGCCTGTATCTAATATTTTCTGGGTCTCATGAACAAATAAAGCGAGTTGGGTCTCACACGATCGCTGTTTCCGGAATCCATGTTGATTCCTACATAGTAGAATCTGGGTTTCCAAAAACGAAATGATACGCGAGCAAAAAATATGTTCTAAAATTCTACAACAGAGATATAGGTCTTTATAGGTTTGCGCACGTGCTCGATGACCCTTCTTGAAGACTGGGACTACCTGTGCTCTTTTCCAATCATTTGGAACCTTCCGTTCCTCTAGAGACTTGCAGTACACGGCTGTTAGAAGGGGGGGCAAGTTCTTTCGCATACTCTGTGTAGAATCGAATTGGTATCCCGTCAGGTCCAGTGGACTTTCCTCTGTTGAGTGATTCCAGTTGCTTTTCTATTCCTTGGACACTTATTTTGATGTCAGCCATTTTTTCGTTTGTGAGAGTATTTAGAGAAGGAACTGAGCGGTTGTAAGATGTCCGTGGAGAGTTACGTAGTCTGTGGCTGTAGAGCAGGCATCATCTATTGGTGCAGCAGATGAGCGGGAACGGCAGGCGCTGGCAGTGCTGGGGTGTCAATAAGCAGAATGCAGTCCGACGGTCGCGAGGCAGCCGTAGGCACGGGAACATGCTGCGGCAGCCAACCGGGAACCGTTGAGTTTATCTTGGGGCCACGTCGGTTAAAATCCGGTTGACAGTGGAGTTTGCTTTGGCACTGAAACTGCGGCGTGATTTCTGGAATGGATTCGTTTTCCACTTTGAAAAACTGCGTCTGAGAAGTCGCATCACAGGGACTGAACGATTGTTGAAACATTGATCATAGCACAATACAAATCACTGTTAGTAGCACTCGTGAATTGAACTAAAACAGATCGGGGTCACCAATGTGGTTATTCCTGATATGCGGAGCGGTGGCGATCATTAAATAACACACCAACTTACATTAATACAACTTTATTATGTAACTTCTTTGCTTTTATGTAACCGAAGCAATCACTTTTGATGTAAGTACAGTTTACATGTATAAACATAAAGGAATGATATAATTATTGTGGTTACATTGTACTCAATAGAATGTTCTTCACCATGATCAAAGGCAAGAGTTTTCTGTTATTACTGAGATGTGTGAATGTCGTTGATGAATATCAACTTGATCAAGTGTTGGAAAAATGTTTAATATGGTTCTCTTTTGTGTTTCTTTTTCTAAGTTTATATTTTTTCAGAAATTGCATTTCCTATCATTATATGATAAATCTGTATTTTTTTAAATTTTTACAATGACATCTCTCTGTTTCTCACTACATATCAACAATTTTTGGATAAAACCAGAATTAAACATTGACAGTTTCAGATTTGCTATAAATACTGTTTGTTTGTAAGTAGACAGGAGGATAACTATGGAGAACAAAAATGTTGCATAGGTTATGTGGCCCTTTATGTGTCCTCACTCAGTTTCTAGAGGTTCACTGCTTTCAGTTCCTAGGGGAAACTAGCAATGGATTGATAACATATGCAAACAAAGTGATCAAAATCAAATGATGCCCAATGCATATACAACATATCTAACATGCAGTGTAAATGTTTATTGCATTAAGTGACCAAAGCTACTAGGAAAACTACCATAGTCTATATTTACTTATGATAGTCCAAGGTAGCTTATGACAGTTTTATAACTTTATTTACCATATGTTTCCTTCATTCCCTTTACAAGAGGCCATTATACTTTTAAATAATTTTACAGTTTAATCGTCACTGACAAAAACAAAAAAGATGGATCAAGTCAATATCAGTTTGAAGAAGCTCGGAATGTGTACTGTGTGCTGACTAGTAACAAGTTTAATCAAGCCATTTTTAATAATATCTGAAAACTGTTATGCCATTAATTATATGTACAATGTACGTTTCTCTATCCCAGGACTCAGGTCCTGGGTATGCCCTTTGGCAAAACCTACCTCCCATTAACCTGGAATTGATTGTGTCCATCCCACACATCAAATAAACAAGTTTATCGTAACAAATTTTTATGCCCATTCCATCTGCTTGTACTGTGAAATGTTCACCCCTTTGAATGCACACGTTTTCCAACTAATTATACTCTATTCCCGTAAAAAATTTCATATTAATACTCCCACTTTGTATTACAAAAGCAAGTTAAATTTCCTTTCTTCACTTGAAGGTGCTCTTGTCTAATCTCATTACCAATCAACTCTGCACTGCAGACCTATTCCTCTGCAAAAGATTGGTGACTAACCTAGGGGGGTAAAGGTTCCTTAACTAAAGAATCCAAATGAGATAATACACCAGAAATATTGTCTGCCAATTACCTGTATGTTTCTTATTATTTAATCTGCAACTCTTGTCTCTGATGTTAGGAATATGTGCTGTGTATATGATTTTTTGTTAAGAGAATTCTCAAATCTAGTACAATTTTTCAGAGGAATACTGAACGTGATTTGACAAAAGAAGAAAATATGTAGACAGTTCATTGAAGAATCAAGACTCTTGATTAAATAATAAATAGAGCCTATACTCAAGATGGTGAACAGAAGAACCTGCGTTGATGTTAAAGAAAATATAATGTGAATTTCCTTAAATCTATAAAATATTAGAAACAAAATGTTCATTGTGAAATAGTTTAAACAGATATTTCCTTTCACGTCAGAATACTTAATGTTTTGTGCTATGTAAAAATCTTAAAAATATTATCCACAATTTTTGAATAACATATGAGGAAATGGGTTGACAAACCATTCAAACAAGCACTTTCATATTCTAGCATACTCCCATGCATGTTTTTTTTTTTTTGGGGGGGGGGGGGGGGAGGGGGGAGACATATTGAAGTATATTTGGGATGAGGGATATGATCTTACACATGTATGACTCAATACATGCGATCACACAAAAAGAATCTTTTCATTCAATACATTTTACAACAAATAAAAGTACTTCTTTACAGTTTATTTCTAGTGTAGTGAATATACTTAAAGTGTAGGCTACCAGTAAAAGGTTTGTCATCTCATCATTATTTTATTTTTGAAAAAAGACGGTACTTTGAAGTAAAAGAAAGAACTACTTATTTATTGCACACTGCAGCTTTCTGTTACACAATCTATGTAATATGTAAGGAAAGATACAAAAATTTCCAAAATGGTGAAGATTTTATGTAAATTCTTTTATTTAAATTTAGTTCTTAATATCCTGAATGCAGCAGTGTACTTAGTTTCATTGAAAATATGTTATTTAAAGAGAGATCATGAAATTGTGATCTAGACAAAGTAGACATTATGTCAGATTTCTGGATGGACAAAAGTTACTTTGATTAATTTTTACATACCTCAGTTTATCATTCTGTTATCAACTTGCAAAAGAAAAAAATATATTGAGTAAAAAGCTATGAAGGAAAGAAAGTTTCCAATTCTAGTGCCTTTGATAATAAATTTGAAAATAATTTAAATAACAATTTCTTCTTTGATTTTTTAAAAATCACTAATACTGGATGGCTCTGTTTGGTGAAAGAGGAACATTATTTCTGCTTCCAGTCACAACCCAACCCCTACCACACATGCAGTGAGAAACTGAAGCACAATGAAGACTGAGATAAAATTTGAGTACAGTATTTATTGCAGACTCACATGCTAACACACAGTATGCTGTACTTTATTTATGAATAATATTTTATAAAATTAGTTTATCTGTAGCATACAGTTCAATTTCCTTGTGCAGAATACTGTAATAAATGATGTTTTGAATTACATGACTGTATTACAAGAACATATAATGGCATAAGGGAATAAGTGCTTCACTGTAAATCGAAAGTCTGGTGATCTATATCCAGTCAGTCCTTTAATTTTTTGTCACTTATAATTTGTTTCACCTAGGCAATGATTTGGTAAAAGCAACTTGCATAATGGTTTCAAGGCTATTTTAAATTGTAGGGCCCCTTATAGATGAGTAGTAAACTTATTTCAACAATCATGACTAGTGAAACAGTGCAATCTTCTAGCTGAGCTAGCTTTAAAATCTTAATGGCATTGTATCTCCACTCACTCTCACATAATACAGTTTATCCAATAACAACAAAGAATTGGCAAATCAAGAACGTGATGACATATACATAAAAATCAAGAATACTATTACACATCATACATAATTTTAACAACATAGCTTCATATGGCTTTCCTTTAAGCCATACCAAAACACACTATTGATAACGGCTCTTAAACCTTAAGATATCTATAACTGTATAACTGTGAACTGTAAAATAATACAGCCCAGACAGTGATGTATATCACATTCAGTTTCTGATTATATTACTTCATTCTAACATAATTACTCAGAGGAGTAACAAAATTAACTGCCAGTGGGCATTGATGTAAAGCAATGTGCAAAGTTGAAAATTTGTGCCAGACTGGAATTCAAACCTGAATTTTTCAGTTTCTTGCAAACAGTCTCCTTGAAACCCTCTGCCATCCAGACAATGTCACTGACAGATCCAAATTTCCAATGTAGCCACTGATGTAGTGTCCCTGCCTATTTGCCTCACTGCTCACAGTGATCACTGATTTCCATAGCAATTCAGGCTTGTTTGTGGAACTGCTCTGAAAAGATCATTGGGCCATCTCATCCTAGATGTGTATCTGGTGTCCGTTCTTTCAGACATGTGTAAAAGAACAGATACCACATATCTTTATCCAGGGCAATACAGCCGAATGATCCTTTCAGTGTGGGTACACAAACAAGATTGGATTTTTGATGTGTCCAAAAGAGAAGACACCTCATATTCAAGGTGTTTAAAAAGTGATAGTCAATATTCAGAGATATGACAGGAATGATCATTCGAAACAAAAAAGTCAAGTAAACATGGGCCCAAACGCATACCTTAAGAGCTATCTATGAGCAATTCTTGATCTTCGACACTGTGAAACAAATCTCTTCTACTGCAAGCTCTTTGCCTTCTGTGGTAGTATGGATTAAAAAAAGAAAAAAAGTCCAGTAAATATGTGCCCTAAAATACTTACCTTAAGAGCTATGAGCATTTGTTCATTTTCGCTCTTTGCAACACAACTCTTCTAATGAACAGAAACTCATGACTTTTAAGGTACGCATTTTAGAACACATATGCATTTTTTTTCTTGTTTTGGTCCATACTACCACTTCCCAATACAGGGAAAGCAGAGAGCTAGCAGTAATAGATTTGTTTCACAGTGTCGAAGGTGAAGAATTGCTTGTAGCTCTTAAGGTATGCATTTTAGACACTATGTTTTGTTGACTTTTTTGTTTCGAATAATCATTCTTGTCATATTCCTGAATATTGACCAGCAGTTTTGAAACACCCTGTATACAACTAGCATAAGACAGACCGATGATACTTTCAGTGCAAATGCACAGGCAACTCTGAACAACTATGGCAATCAGTGATCACTGTGAGTAGTGAAGGTAATGGGCAGGGGCACTACATCAGCAGTGTGTGGCTAAGTTAGAAAACTGGGTCAGTTAAGGATTGTGTCCGGATGGCTGAGATGATCAGAGCAATTGTTTGCACGAACCAGAGAAATCTGGACTCAAGTCCCAGTCCCGCTCAAATTTTCAATTTTCTCCATTGATTTATATCAATGCCTACTAACAGTTAATGTTGTTACTCCTTTTATTGATTGTCATATAAGGCTTCTGCATGAAATATGGCATCTGTTTTTTCACACATGTCCAAAAGAGCAGACACGACATATATAAATTCTAACAAAGTTGCATCTAAAATTATGCTTGTCATTTACTGGTACAGCTGTATAACTTAAAGAAATTTATCAGGTGTTTCTTGAATTTTGACATGTGATATTGCTTTACAATATGTTTCCTTCATTCCCTTTACAAGAAATCATTGTGGTTTTGAATAATTTTACAGTCTAATCAGTGCCAGATGCACAAATGTATTAACACAATATTAGTTTGAAGAAGTCCAGAATGTAACAAATGTAACCCAAGCCATTTTAATGATATATGAAAACTAGTTGGTCGTTCATCATATGTACAACATGTGTTTCCCCACCCGAGAGTTCAGAAGATCTTGGGTATGCTCTGTAACTCCCACTACTCTGGAATTGACCATGTCAGTCCCACCCATCAATAAACCAATTTAAAAATGGCTTGAGTTACAATTGTTACTAGTCAGTACACATTACACCTTCTGGCATTATTCAAACTGATACTTAGTTGATACATTTGTATGTTTGGCATGGCAGGATGTGAATTCATTTTGTGAAGGCCTTTTTTCTGGGAGAGGGCAAAGGCAGCTGCCCTTGTATGTTCCTCACTGAATAAACCCTTAGTTTTCCCTAAAACTTGTAGAAGTAATTGGGTGCGGATCATTTGTGTGTGTTAATGAAGTGTTGATGACTGCAATTTGGGACATTTTTAAAGCGCTTTTTTTCCTTACTTGCTGTAAGGAAAGGGGGAATGGTTCCTTGAATTTTTGACTTAAATTTTCATTACATACAAGGCTCTATAAGGTACAGTATATTTGTACTCGGATTTGGAAAGGCTGAACTTTGTACCGGTATCTGGAATGAGAAATCATGATGTCATTGGTGATATGATGATAACTGGGTGATGAAGATACTAAGAAAATGTGGACAACAAATGTGGTACATGGTTCTTAGGGCTGCATACAGCTTTTGCTGTATATGTGTCAGGGGTGGATTCTAGGTCCTCTTTAGGTTCATCTGCTGTGATATCTGCATCAACCTGCTTAATGTGTGTGGTGAGGATTAGTTGGATTTGATGTTTGTGCTTGTTAGGGATGTGGAGAATTAAGAGACAGGACGAAATGTTTTTGCACATAATTTATGATAGGAGAAAGTGGAAATAAGGACTTAAGGAAGTTCTGGATTATAGAATCTTTTAGGAGCATAGGGTTGGATGTGTTTAGGTTGGGGGCATATTTTCTTATTTCAGAATATGGGAGTTTGGGGTTTTGGAATATAGTATCAGGTCAGAATCATATAAAAGTGTGGTTTGTGATGCACTACAACGAAATTTCATGTATTCATATGCATGCATTTTACACAGCAGCTTAGAGCAATGTCATTCTTGGGGTTATATTTGGGATTAGGTTGTGTGTGGTTGTTGACTGGGCTGTTGTGTGGGTTTTGCTGCAGTGGGATGTCTCATGTGAAGTGTGGTCAGTGCCATAAGATGATGATGATGTTAGTTCAGTTAAGTTTGATACTGATAAGACTGGTAAGTATGCTGAGGTTCAAATCATGGGCATACAGAAGGGGGCAGGATGGGTTTAGTGTTCAGACTACCTCTGAAATATTCTAAGCATATGGCACAGGCATCTACACATACATCTATATTTATACTCCGCAAGCCACCCAACAATGTGTGGCGGAGGGCTCCTTACATGCCAGTCATTACTTCCCTTTCCTGTTCCAGTTGCGTGTGGGAAGAACGACTGCCAGAAAGCCACAGTGTGTGCTCAAATCTCTCTAATTTTACATTCATGATCTCCTCTGGATGTATAAGTAGGGGGAAGAAATATATTCGATACCTCATCCAGAAACGCACCCTCACGAAACCTGGACAGGAAGCTACACCGCGATGCAGAGCGCTCCTCTTGCAGAGTCTGCCACTTGAGTTTGCTAAACATATCCATAACGCTATCACTCTTTCCAAATAACCCTGTGATGAAACGCGCCGCTATTCTTTGAATATTCTCTATCTCCTCTGTCAACACGACCTGGTATGGATCCCACAATGATGAGCAATACTCAAGTATAGGTCGAACAAGTGTTTTGTAAGCCACCTCCTTTGTTGGTGGACTACATTTTCTAAGGACTATCCCAATGAATATCAACCTGCCACCCGCCTTACAAACAATTAATTTTATATGATCATTCCACTTCAAATCGTTTCATACGCATACTCCCAGATATTTTACAGAAGTGACTGCTACCAGTGTTTGTTCCGCTATCATATAATCATACAATAAAGGATCCTTCTTTCTATGTATTCGCAATACATTACATTTGTCTATGTTAAGGGTCAGTTGCCACTCCCTGCACCAAGTGCCTATCTACTGCAGATTCTATGCATTTTGCTGCAATTTTCTAACTTCTCTGTATACTACAGCATCATCCACAAAAAGCCACATGGAACTTCTGATACTATCTACTAGGTCATTTATATATATTGCGAAAAGCAATAGTCCCATAGCACTCCCCTGCAGCACACCAAAGGGTACTTTGACATCTGCAGATGTCTCTCCATTGAGAACAACATGCTGTGTTCTATTTGCTAAAAACTCTTCAATCCAGCCACACAGCTGGTCTGATATTCCGTACTTTGTTTATCAGGTGATAGTGCGGAACTATATCGAACACCTTCTAGAAGTCAAGGAAAATGACATCTACCTGGGAGCCTGTATCTAATATTTTCTGCGTCTCATGAACAAATTAATCCAGTTGGGTCTCACACGATCGCTGTTTTCGGAATCCATGTTCATTCCTACAGAGTAGATTCTGGGTTTCCAGAAATGACATGATACGCAAGCAGAAAACATATTCTAAAATTCTACAACAGATCTATATCAGAGATGTAGGCCTATAATTTTGCGCGTCTGCTTGACGACCCTTCTTGAAAACTGGAACTACCTGTGCTCTTTTCCAATCATCTACATTGGCCTATGTGCAGATTGGCACGTTGAATCCCTGGATCCCTTGTGTTCCCATACTTACTGTATTTTGCACAGCTTCTAATACATTCCTTACACAGTTAGTTCCTTATAGCCATGATATTCCCTGAACTGATGCATAGGGTGGCTCATTCTGGAGAAGCTGTTTAAAGGAAAAGTACCATAAATTTTTCTGTAACATTGGTTAAAAAAGGGTTCATTCTGTCAGGTCTGAGTGAAGCTATTAAATAAAAGAAGTTCTTGGTTAAAATGCTTCTGATGTGGTGTTACTTTAGTAATATGCATTCTACTACGAAGTCTGCCCTAACACATAGTTCCTGATGTGAAAGTGTATACTTGCTCATATTTTTTACTATTCTGTTGATTCTCTCTCTAGTGTAGAACTGGTGACCTGCTGTCCAAAGTATCATAAATATTATGAGTCAGTAAACAGTAAGAAACTTGACACTATGCCCATCAGTTTACTATTCTCACACAATAATGAACGGTTACCCAATACTCAGTAATCTGAAGTTTCTGAAATGTGACTACATATCACGGATGCCATGTGGAATTCTGAGGCCTATCGGAAGAAAGTCACAGTTTTTGCAAAAATCCAGAAACTTCAGAAACATAATTTACAACAGACCTTATCAGTTTCCAAACCACTAATTATATGAGCAAGAGCAAATTACAACATTTTTACGAAATTAATTGTGCACAGAACAACAGGTCATCACAATACTAAACCTCAGTCATGACTCTTTGAGATGCGCGAACGCAAATTTCTCCTGCTTCCAAAGAAGACTGGTTTCCTCTCTGAAAGGTTGTAATAAATTAGTGGCAGTCAAATGAAAGAAAGACAATTGGTAAACAGTAAGTAAACTGTTTATTGTCATATTTCAAATGTAATTGCAATAACCGTTAATACATTTACCCCAGTGGGAGGTGAGATGGTCAACGCCTTCCTGGTAAAATATTTTTCGAAGTCTATAGAACTGTGATTGTACCCAGGTGTGCACCTCTTCAAACAATTGGCTCTGAGCACTATGGGACTTAACTTCTGAGGTCATCAGTCCCCCAGAACTTAGAACTACATAAACCTAACTAACCTAAGGACATCACACACATCCATGCCCAAGGCAGGATTCGAACCTGCGACCATAGCGGTTCCAGACTGAAGCGCCTAGAACCGCTCGGCCACTCCGGTCAGCGCACTTATTCATCTGAAGCAAATTGACAGCCATGAATGTCTTTCTTCAGTGCTACAAAAATACAGAAATCGCATGGGGAGAGATTGGGACTGAATGGAGGATGGGCAGTCCACAAGTTACCAAAGTTGTTTTGACTACACTACAGGAGTTTCACTGGGATGCTCTTACACATCCTCCATTCAGTCCCTATCTCTCCCCGTGTGGTTTGCATATTTTTGGAGGCCTGAAGAAACACATTTCTGCCCTTCAATTTTCTTTGGATGAAGACGTGCGCGTACGGATACTGTCATGGTTCTGTCGGCAACCAAAAACATTTCTCCATAAGAGCACTTACCATCTTGTCTCATGGTAAGATAAATGTATTAACAGCTACTTCTGAAATAACAAACAGTTTCCTTATTTTTATTCCCTCTGTTCCGTTTTCATTTGATTGCTTTTCTAGATAGCACAATTATTTTTTTGCTTAACGAATTTGCAACTCTGAATTTCATCTACTGGTACGTATTTCCCCAACTTTATGTTTTCCAAAAAGGAAATAAACTGGAAACAACCCCAGCTTTACCTGTCTTGTGGATAGAAGTAAAGATGTAGTTCCCAGACTTCTTAAAATGGTTATTTTCCAATAAGTATTTCATCTATGTAGTCTATATGACACATTGTAAGATTACGCTACCGGTATGTTTTTCACACGCTCATCCATCTATTTTTAACAAGAGTCATACTGTCACGTAAGAGATGTGTGAGAAAAGTAATGAGACTGATAATGCGGTGAGCGATCTGGCAATGCTGTGTTGTTCTGCTTCTGTAGATCAGTGTATACGTCCCTTCCAGATGCTCAGTCCCGGGTTCAGCCCCATACAGCCTTCATGTGATTTTTGAGAGCGCTATCAGTGAAACTGCGTTTTTATTTTGTGTTACAAAAATGGAACAGCGGACTTTGGAGCAACGTTATACGATGAAGTTTTGTGTTAAACTTGGGGAATCCTTGAGTGTGAGCTTTGGAAAGTTGAAACAGCCCTATGGAGAACATTCCTTATAAAGACCACATGTTTTTCGCTGGCACAAATCATTCTGGAAGGCTGAGAATGCATTGAGAATGAACTTCGCTCAGGGAGATCTTCAACTCCAAAAACCGACAAAAACTCGAACTTGTGCATGCTCTTATGACATCAGACCGACTTTTAACAATAAGGATGATAGGTGACCTGTTAAATTCAAATAATTTCACCTTACATAAATTTTTGACCAAAGTTTGGCACGTGAGACAGGTTTGTGCCAAAATGGTCCCGAAAAACCTCACAACTGAGCAGAAGGACTGTCGAAGAAATGTGTTCGTTGATCTTCTTGAAAGGACTGCCAATTACAACGAATGCTACAGTCTTGTGATACACAATTACACTCCGATGCACCACTGCAGGCTTACTGTAACCCTTGGACCTTCACATTGACGATGAAATACAGAAATTGAAATGGGATTGAATATACAAAAATTACAATGCCAGCTTATGTCTACGGGGTGTAATGCTTCAAACAGTCTCTGCTTGAACCTTACCTGGGAGTCCAGAAGTAGTTTCTGATGCACCACTGCAGGTTTACTGTAACCCTTGGACCTTCACATTGACAATGAAACACAGAAATATTACCAGGATTGAGTACAAAAAGGCACAATGCCGACTTCTGTCCAGGGGGAGTAACGTTTCAAACAGAGTGTCCTTTTAAACTTTCCTGGGAATCCAGTATTAGATTCTGATGCATCACTGCTGCTTTACTGTAAACCTTCTACCTTCATACTGACGATTAAACACAGAAATTCCATCGGAACTGAATACAAAATATCACACTGCAGACTTCTGTCCAGGGGGAGTAATGCTTCGAAGAGAATGTGCTTTTTCCTGGGAGTACATTAGTAGATTTCAATGCACCACTGCATGATTACTGTTACCCTAGGAACTTAACATTGATGATGAAACACAGAAATTGCATCGGCATTGAATACAAAAAGCACAATGTTGGCTTCTGGCAAGGGGGAGTAACGCTTCAAACAGCTGTGCGTTGAACATTTATTGAGAGTCCAGTAGTACATTCTGATGCACCACAGCAGGCTTACTGTCACCCTTCGGCGTTCACATTGACGATGAAACACAGAAATTGCATCGGGATTGAATACAAAAAGAACAATCCCGAATTCCATCCAGAATGAGCAACGCTTCAAACAGTATGTGCTTTGGACCTTTCCTGGGAGTTCAGTATTAGATTACAATGCACCATTGCGCCACTAATGTAACCCTTGTCCCTTCACATTGACGATGAATCATAGATATTGCATCAGGATTGAATACATAATGCACAATGATGACTTCCGTCCAGAGTGAGTAATGCTTTAAATAGTCTGTGTTTGAATCTTTCCTGGGAGTCCAGTAGTACAAAATGGTTCAAATGGCTCTGAGCACTATGCGACTTAACTTCTGAGGTCATCAGTCGCCTAGAACTTAGAACTAATTAAACCTAACTAACCTAAGGACATCACACACATCCATACCCGAGGCAGGATTCGAACCTGCGACTGTAGCGGTCGCTCGGCTCCAGACTGTAGCACCTACAACCACATTGCCACTCCGGCCGGCTCCAGTAGTACATTCTGATGCACCACTGCAGTCTTACTGTAAACCTTGGACCTTCACATTGACGATGAAACACAGAAATTGCATCGGGAATGAATGCAAAAGACACAATGAAAACTTTATTCCAGGCGGAGTCACATTTAAAACAGTCCGTGGTTTGAACCATTCCTGGGAGCCCAATAGTAGATTCCGATGCACCACTGTAGGCTTACTGTAACCCTTGGACCTTAACGTTGACGATGAAACACAGAAATTGTATCGAGATTGAATACAAAAGGCACAGTGCCGACTTCCGCCCAGAGTGAGTAACGCTACAAACAATTGTGCTTGAAACTTTCCTGGTAGTCCAGTAATAGATTCCAATGCACCATTGCAACATTACTGTAACTCTTGGACCTTCACATTGATGATGAAACACAGAAATTGTATCGTGATTGAATACAAAATGCACAAAACACACTTGTGTCCAGGGGGGGGGGGGGGGGGGGACACTTCAAACAGTCTGTGTTAAAAACAATCCTGGAAGACCAGTATTAGATTGTGATTCACCACGACATGTTTATTGTAATCCTTGGGCCTTCACATGGACAATGAAACACAGAAATTGCATTGGAATTGAATACAAAATGCACAATGACGACTTTTGTCCAGGTGGAGTAATGCTTCATACGGTCTGTGATATGGAATTCTCCTGGGAGACCAGTATTAGATTCCGATGCACCAGAGCAGTCTTACTGTGTCCCTTGGACGCTCACACTGACGATGTTACACAGAAGTCACATCGGGATTCAATGCTAAAGGCACAATGCCGACTTGTGTCCAGGGGGAGTGACGCATCAAACTGTTTGTGCTTTGAACCTTTCTTGGGAGTCTCGTAGTAGAATCCGATTCACCACTGCAGGTTTACTGAAACCCATGGACTTTCTTATTGATGATAAATCACAGAGATTACATCGTGATTGTATACAAAAGGGACATTGCCGACTTCTGTCCAGGGGGATTGACGCTTCAAACAGTCTGTGTTAAAAACATTCCTGGGCGACCAGTATTAGATTATGATCAACCAAGTAATGTCTGCTGTAACCCTTGGGATTTCGCGTTGACTTTGAAGCACCAAAATTGCAACGGGACTGAATACAAAATGCACCATGACGACTTCTGTCCAGTTGGGGTAATGCTTCATACAGTCGGTGACATGAAACTTTCCTGGGAGACCAGTGTTAGATTCCGTGCATCATAGCAGTCTTATTGTGTCCCTTGGACATTCACTCTGACGATGTAACACAGAAATTACATCAGGATTGAATGCAAAAGGCACAATGCCGACTTCTGTCCAGAGGGAGTGACAATTCAAACAGTCTGTGCATTGAACCTTTCCTGGGGGTCGAGTATTAGATTCTGATGCACCTCTGCAGCTTTACTGTAACCCTTGGACCTTCACATTGACGATGAAACACAGAAATAACATTAGGATTGAATACAAAAGTCACAAAACACACTTGTGTCCAGGGGGGGAAAACGCATCAAACAGTCAGTGTTAAAAACTATGCTGGGAGACCAGTATTAGATTATGATTCACCACATGTTTATTGCAACCCTTAAGCCTTCACATTGATAATGAAACACAGAAATGGCATCGGGATTGAATATAAAATGGACAATGACTACTTCTGTCCAGGGGAAATAACGATTCATACAGTCTGTGATATGAAACTTTCCTGGGGGTCAGCACTACATTCCGATGCACCACTGCAGGCTTACTGCATCCCTTGGACGCTCACACTGACGATGGAACACAAAAAATGGCATCCGGATTGAATGCAAAAGGCTCAATTCCGACTTCTGTCCAGGGGGAGTAACGTTTCAAACAGTCTGTGCTTTTTCCTGGGAGTACAACACTAGATTTCTATGCGCCACTGCATGTTAACTCTTGCCCTTTGACCTTCACATTGACGATGAAACACAGAAATTGCATCGTGATTGAATACAAAAGGCAGAATGCCGGCTTCTGTAAACGGGGAGTGACGCTTCAAGCAGTCTGTGTTTGAACCTTTCCTGGTAGTCCAGTAGTAGATTCCGATGCACCACTGCAGGTTTACTGTAACCCACGGACCTTCTTACTGACGATAAATCACAGAGATTGCATCGTGAATGTATAGAAAAAGCACAATGCCGACTTCTGTCCAGGGGGATAGATGCTTCAAATAGTCGGTGCTTTCAACCTTTCCTGTGAGTCCTGTGAGTGTAATAGATTCTGATGCATCTCTGCAGCTTTACTGTAACCCTTGGAATTTCACATTGACAATGAAACACAAAAATTGCATTAGGGTTGAATACAAAAGGCACAATACACACTTGTGTCCAGGGGGAGTAACGCTTCAAACAGCCTGTGTTAAAAACTTCCCTGGTAGACCAGTATTAGATTATGATTAACTACGACATGCTTACTGTAACCCTTGGGCCTTCATATTGACTTTGAATAACGGAAATTGCATCGGGATTGAATACAAAATGCACAATGACGACTTCTGTCCAGGTGGAGTAACGCTTCATACAGTCTGTGATATGAAAATTTCCTGGTAGACCAGTATTAGATTCCGATGCATCACAGCAGGTTTACTGTGTCCCTTGGACTTTCACACTGACGATGTAACACATAAATTTCATCGAAATTGAATGCAAAAGGCACAATCCCGACTTCTGTCCAGGAGGAGTAATTTTCAGTGTGTAATTTGAAACTTTCCTGGGAATCCAATATTAGATTCCGATGCACCACTGCAGGTTTACTGTAAACCTTCGACATTCATACTGACGATGATACACAGAAACTGCATCGTGATTGAGTACAAAAGGCGCAATGCAAACCTTTGTCCAGGAGGAGTAGGCCTAACGCTTCAAACAGCCTGTGCTTTGAAACTTTACTGGGAGTCCAGAAGTAGATTCCATTGCACCACCGCAAGTTTACTGTAACCCTTGGACGTTCACATTGATGATGAAATACAGATATTGCACCGGGATTGAATACAAAAGGCACTATACACACTTGTGTGCTGGGGGAGTAACGCTTCAAACAGTCTGTGTTAAAAACTTACCTGGGAAACCAGTATTAGATTATAATTAACCACGACATGTTTACTGTAACCCTTGGGCCTTTACATTGAGTTTGAAACACCAAAAATGCATCGGGATTGAATACAAAATGCACAATGCCGACTTCTGTCCAGGGGGAGAAACGCTTCAAAAAGTCTGTGCTTTTTCCTGGGAGTACAATAGTGGATTCCTGGGCACTACCGCAGGTTTACTGTAACCCTTGGACGTTCACACTGACGATGAAACACAGATATTGGATCTGGATTGATTACAAAAGGCGCAACGCACACATGTGTCCAGGGGGAGTATCGTTTCAAACAGACTTTGCCTTTTCCTCGGAGTACAATAGTAGATTTCGATGCACCACTGCAGCTTTACTGTTACCCTTGGACACTCACATTGATGATGAAAGACACAAACTGCATCCGGATTGAATACAAAAGGCACAATGGCAACTTTTGTCCAGGGGGAGTAACGCTTCAAACAGTCTGTGCTTTGAGCCTTACCTGGGAGTCCAGTAGTAGATTCCGATGCACCACTGCTGGGTTACTGTAACCCTTAAATGCTCACATTGACGATGAAACACAGAAACTGCATCGTGATTGAATACAAAATTAACAATGTCAACTTATGTCCAGGAGGAGTAACGCTTCAAACAGTCTGTGCTTTGAACTTTACCTGGGAGTCCAATAGTAGATTCCAATGCACCACTGCAGGCTTACCGTAACCGTTGGACCTTCACATTGACGATGAAACACAGAAATTGCATCGGGATTGCATACTAAAGGCACAATGGTGCCTTCTGTCCAGGGGGAGTAACGCCTCAAACAGTCTGTGTTTTGAACCTTACCAGGGAGTCCAGTAGTAGATTCCGATGCACCACTTCAGGTTTACCGTAACTCTTGGACCTTCGTATTGATGATTAAAGACGTTTTATTGTTCAATCATAATGAACTGTAAGAGAAATTAAGTTTTCATGGGATAGCTTTTTCAGCACATGCCAGGTTTAGTTCCTACTTATGAATCAGGATGAAGAATGTTACACTAGGCTGTGTGAGTGATACAAAGAGGGACACAGGTTTCCAGCATGCTGGGTTGTTGAAGGGCCAGCAACTTGTGATATCATTTCAATATGACAAACAGCTAAAGTTGCAAAATGCTCTTTTTGTTACTCGATGGTGACCAGTTTCAGGTTTTTATTGATAACCCATTCTTAGATCATCCATCCAAGCACAACAAATATTATTCCTCACAGCAAGATATCATGACAGTTATTAGCAAAGTTGAGTATAGTGCAAATGATCATGAAACATATCCAGTTTTGTGATCACTTTCATTGTACTCCTGTGCATACTGATTGTAATGGATTTTTGGTGTGTGGAGTAACATTTATTCTGATAGGATGGATGATGTGAGGATGGGATGTAAATAAAAACTCAAAACTAGACACCATCAAGTAATAGAAAGAGATATTTTCCAACTTTTGTTACTTGTCATTTTGAAATTGCAAAGAGGGACACCATATCACCTTCATGGGGAGAAATTACACTGATTAATCCAAAGAGTTCTATTATGGGCATATTGCTGTTCATGTCTAATGTTAGTGATCGATCAGTTTCTCCTAGGATAACTCTCCACTTAGGCAAAAACTATTCACTACACAAAACGAAGTAATTAGAATTAATTATGGTGTCAACACATATAAATCTTCCAGAAATCTGTTAAGCAATATGGAATATTAAACACATCCTTGCAGCACATTTATTCACTCATTAAATTCATTTTCAACACATTGTAGTTTGAAAGTAACAGAGATATTCGCCAATACAACACTAGAATAAAAAGTGATTTGCACTTAAATTTGGTGAATCTAACTGTGCCACAGAAAGGAATGCAATTCTCAGCTATAAAACTCTTTGATATTCTATCCAAAGATATAAAATATCTGACAGATAGCATAAATGTTCTCAGATATACAGGGTGGTCCATTGATAGTGACCGGGCCAAATATCGCACGAAATAAGCATCAAATGAAAAAACTACAAAGAACTAAACTCATCTAGCTTGAAGGGGGAAACCAGATGGAGCTATGGTTGGCCCGCTAGATGGCGCCACCATAGGTCAAATGGATATCAACTGCATTTTTAAAAATGGGAACCCCCACTTTCCATTACATATGCATGTAGTATGTAAAGAAGTATGAATGTTTTAGTGGTATTCATTTCTAGATTAGAAGTAGAGGAAACAACTTCAGTTTATATTGACACTTGATATACCTGTTGTTCTGAAGTAAGTGGTGAAATAGTTTTATGGCAGCATATTTCAAATGTTTCTGAGCTGTTGTAAGCTTTAGCTGTCAGTAATAAAGTTGTACTGTTCCTTTTGGTGATGCAGATCTGAGTATTAATATTCATTTCAAACAGTGATGGATTACTTAAGACAGATGCCATTAGTGAATATATGTTAGAAGAGATACCAAGTAAATGACAATTTGTTATGATGGCATATTATATTCACCATTTGCATTTGCATAATAAACACTTCTATTCTTAAAATATAGCTCTGTGTGTCATGAGTGCAAAAAATCAAAGGTTGTTTATTAAAATACATGGCCAATGCACTTTGTTAATTTGGAAACAGTATACACTACCTGACAAAATGTGTAAAGCACCCAGAATGCTAGAAAAAAACAAAATGAAACTTCATGGATTGATACAGTATGTATTTTAGCTATTACAATATCAATTAAAATTGGTATAGAACTTGGCAGTATGAGCCCACTAATCAGTATGACGTCATATCTCTTCTGGCCTGCATGCATGCACTGACTATGTTTGGAATAATGCCATAAAAACTGTCATATCCTCTCCAGATGCAAGCTGGACAACAGTTGTAACTAGCCTTTGGTATCTTTGATACTGGAACTGGGATGGAACTGATGTCCACACTGTTCCCACACTTGTTCTGTTGGGGGAGATCTGGAATCTTGCTGGCCAAAAGAGTAGCCTACCTCAGCATCATGCAGGCAGTTCATAGAGACATGTACCATGTCTGAGTGATGAGTGTCCTGTTGAAAATTGGCACCACAAAACTGTTGCCTGAGAAGTAACATATGAAGAGGCACTAAGTTCTTGATGAAATATTGTGACATCAGAATTCCTTCACTGACTACCAGCTGTAATCAAAAGTCATACCTAATGGCTCCCCAGACAGTGATGCCAGGAATTACACTGCTGTGGCTCTATAAAACATTGAGAGAATGTGACCTCTCTCCAGGTTGCCACCATATTCACTAACAGTGATCATCTAGGTTAGTGGAGAACCACAATTCATTGTTGAACACAATGCAATGCCATTCATCAGTGCTCCAGTCTTCCTGCACGCAGCATCATTCCAAATGCATATGTTTGTGTTGCGATGTTTACTGACAACCTAAAAATGGGACAGTAATTGCCTAATCCAGCTGCTACTAGTCTCTGATCAATGGTGCGGGATAACACACGATGGTGCAGGTAGGCCCTTGCTTGTTCTCAAATGGCAGGTGCAAATGTTACAGGGTTATAAAGTTCTTCACGTACAATATGGTGATACACCCTTGTGGTGGTTAAATGTGGTTGACAGGAACCTTGATGATGAGTATGCACTCCCTTACAATCCTAGGCAGTCCAACAATGGCCCATTGCCACATCCAAATGCCCCACAAATCTGGATAATGTTCAGCTTATTGTGCTGGCTGAAAGAGAACCCACAATGAGATCACATTCTAACTCTGTCAGGTGCTAATAATTCTGTCTTATGTAAGTGGCATCTCCATGTCCTTCACAGTAATAACTAAACATCTCATGCTGTTCACTCCCCATATATATCCTAGCAGCCTAGGTAACAACACTGAATCTGACAAAACTACTGCACTCTGTTGGCCTTTTTGCCTGTTACAGAGAACTACAACTCTAATCACTTGCATAACTGCCAATGGTGTTTGCGCATATGAAATTACATTTATATTTGGCCATATCCTCTGGGTGCTGCAGTTTTGTTCGATCAGACTGGGCATTTGGTCGACTGCCACTTTATTTATTTAAAGCTGAATTGAGATTTGTGTTACTGTGGTCACATCACTGGATTCATATTTAGTAGAGCTGCAGTTCATATGCCAGCCATTCTAAGCTAGTTTAGGTTTATCTAACTTACTTTCATGGTTTGTCAAGATATTCCTTTCAGTGAGGCAAATGCTCATTCCTCCATTCTTTTTGTCCTGCCTAGCATGCATGTCCAGTGACTTTTATGTTGTTAGACATTAACCTATAGTGATCTTTTTTATTTGTTGCTGTTTTTGTTGTATTATTAGAACCTGCAAAATAAATCATCTTGCTTGGAACTTCAATGTTACCATTCACAGCCCAGTTTATAAATTTAATTTGTGGAAACAATGTTACTGTCGTCTTATAATAAAATATTCATAATGCAATTCAGTAGCAATTCTCTGGCAAATTATTTCTACATAGTCCGTCAGGGAAGAAGTGACTGTAAATTAAACATCACTCAGGTAGTTGTCTGACTGGAAATAGTCACTATGATTCACAGTAAAATCAAGAAGAAAGATGATTTAGAAGTGTATTGAGCCTCAAATGTTGTCTACCATAATTATTACACTGCTTATCAGCCTCCTGTTTTGTGAAATAGAGCTTAAAAACTTAATGCATATTTCTATAAATTATCCTCATTTGGCTTGCATTAGCCAAATTCCTTCTTAAGCTATGCTAGTTTGAATAAACTAGGAAACCTTAATAACCAAAAATTTTTGAAGATGTGGTTCTAAATATTGTGAACTCCCATTCCTACTTTTGCTCACCAGGCAATAGGACCACTTGTTTGAAAATGGAAGAGCACATATTCAATTAGCTTTTGTAAGTGGATTTAAATAAAAAATAAGACAAAACCTTAGAATTTATTGGAAAATTAATACATGGTTCCATAATCACATGAGCTTATTTATGTCAGAATTATGTAAAACAGATTTAAGAGCTAGTTATTCAGACAGAAATAACATGTGTACCATCTCCATTCACTATTCACTGCATCACAAAATTTTTGATTCCAGTTGAAACACAAATAACACATAAGCCATTGTTCTCCACTGAAATTGACAGAAAACTTGTTATGGCAAATTGCACAGATAGCATCCACAGAATCGTCATCAAGGTCCAGATTGATATCATCTTTAGTGTCTACTTGTGAAGGTTCGCTAGCCACATTATTGTCAGAACTAGAGATTTTATATTTTCTTTTAAATTTTCTCTTAGTCTTGGTGGTCTGGTACCGAGTGCCATGGGTTTATTATCCACACCAGATGGCATTTAACTTGATGACCACTAGAGGTCTCTGCAGCAGTCGCACCGTAAGCAATATCTGTGCGTGTTCCTGGCCCGAATCTAATGTGAGTGCACCACCATGGAGCCCGTGGTCCCAGCGGCCAATATCAACATAACGTGCTGTGTATTTAGGTGGCTTCCTTTCACTTAGTGAGGCAGCCTGGTATATGCCTTGAGTCAGTTGATATCTCGCTTACAGACATCGTGATAATGTTACGTGTGCTTACTTCCCATTTACGAGTGGGCATTGCTTGGATTTTGTGAGTTTATCTCTTGTGACCCCATTGATTACTAGTTTGTTCTTGATCTTGGTGTCTTGCTTGGTTGTCTGTCATCGTGTTTGTCCTTCCATTCCCGTTCGTACATCTTCTTTGTTCCTGGGCCACTCCCGTTCTGTCCTGCTGCGTTTTCGTTAGCTGCAACCCTGCAACCGTTCCTGTCACAGTACAAAAGGTGGCATTACTCTTTGATGTTGCTCCATATCTTGAAGCATCATTTGAACTGTTTGTGCCTTTAGAAGCATAAAAGAATTCCGACTTTTTCTTATAAGAAAAACTAGTCAACACCATACTCTCAGGACCTTTTATTTTTGAGACACTGGTTGAAGTTTTGATACAGCTTTTACATCTTTGGGGAAGTTTATAGGATATAGTGATGGCATCAGATGTGGAATGTGACATGATTTGAGGCTGATCTTCACAAATAGACCGAAACTGTCTCTCAGTGCAATGTGATACAGGCCTAAGTCCTAGATCAACTGTGACGATATTTGCAAGTAGTTAAGGCCCAGATTGATCTTCAGAAATAGGCTTTGGTTGGTTATCATTCAGTTCATGAATACAGTCAGCTTCAGTAAATACTGAGTCATTATAAGGACAGATACTAGTGACATGAAAACCACTCAGTGCATTAATCACGATTGCTGCTCTAACACATGCTTTGCCCATGAGTTCAGCTACTTCACACTTTGTCACAACTCTACCCTAATTACAGTAAATCCAACTCTCAATTTGTTGAATATAAAGTTTTAAATGGCTTCATGAAAGCAATATCTAGAGGCTGCATCCTATCCATACCATGAGGTGTATTGCAGACGTGGGCAAAATGTTGGAATGAAAACCATATTGGAGTGACATACTAGCGGGCACCTGACATACCAGTGTTCAGATATCCCCTCTCTGCCAATGACTGTTTGTAAATTGCCAATATTCCTTTCACACAAATAAATTTCACATTTTTGCTTTGGACGGTTGTGATTACAGTTTTGTGTACGTTAAATGTTCTGGTAGGGTTGAACTTGATTTTAGCAGCTCTGCTTTTAGACTACAGAAAAATGGCTTCACATTGTCTTGAGTAAAGCCCAAGTTTCTAGCTCTTGTCAATGATTGTAGTGTTCCTGCTTTTAATTGGGAACAACTTCTCCTAAAAAACAAGTTCATCCACTTTTAATCTGCCATATTTGCTGGTTTAGAAGAGAGGTGAGGCAGATTGTTCTTTAAGGCAAGCTCAAACACAATCTGCTTTAAGTCCTTACGTGTCAAACCAAAAACATCCTTTTCTGCTTCTGTATAGTACTGGATCAGATCTTTCTCTGCCTCACGTGTAAGCACAGGTTTCCTTCAAAGTGTCCGCCCCCATTAGCTGAGTGGTCAACACAGCAAAATGCCATTAAAAAGAGGCCTTGGTTTGATTCCCAGCTGTGGCTGGAGATTTTTCTCCACTCAGGGACTGGGTGTTATGTTGTCCTCATCATCATTTCATCCCCATCCCCAATGCACAAGTCGCCCAATGTGGTGTTGAATGAAATAAATACTTGCCCTCGGCGGCTGAACTTCCCCAAATGGTGGACTCCTCTCCCACAATGCTATATACTCATTTCCCTTTTTCCTTCCATGTTTCCATGTTAAAACTGTAGTTTCCTTTTCAGTTTGTCCTTTTGCACATCTTTCAACGTACTCTAATATTGTTGATTTGGGTATTTCATACATCTTTGATGCTCTCAACATTCCCATTTCTTTTTTTCTGGACAGCCAGACAGAAGTGACTATGAGATTGATTGGTCAAAAAATTAAAACAATTCCTTCTCATATTGCCTAGTGGTAGTATCAGTAGCCATTTGATGGGTGATTTTGGGAACACAGTTCATTCAACACAAATATACTCATGACATCTCTTCAAAACACCTTTCCTGATTTTTAATAATATGACTGAAATCCTTATGTAATATACTTTCCAGTGGTTTAAACAAAATATAAACACTTACCTAGTAGTTTCCTTGATTTATTGCGGTCAGTAAAAGTGTTGGACACAGCCTCAAACATTATAGATGCCATACTGTTTCCTCCATCACTCTTAGGAAGGTTGCAACTAGCACTGGCTATTGCAAGATTGCAGAAACTCAAAGTTATCACAGAAACCCACAGTTGACATGAGTAGGAGCTTCAAAATAAAAGTAGGTGATAGTGGTGTAGGGGCAATATCATTTAACACCAGACTGTTACAGGTATCTTATTCATACTGTAAATAAAACACAACTGTCAGTATTTCATGAAATGATATAAAATGCATGAGATAATTATTTATCCATTATATGTGTGCGTTGCAAACTAACTAAGTACTCCTAAACAGTGAAAGGCTACACATTGTACAGTAATTCATCCTATACTTGAAACTCAATACTCATCCTTAACACATAACATAACTTCTCTTTTGACAGACATAGAAATAAAACTGCAAGAAATGGCCTCCATAGACGTAAATGTAAATTTTCAAAATGGCTACAGTATATTCACATATCACTGTTACTTGTAGAGCTATGTATCATTGACTGTTAAATAAAAATTTGTGAAAATTGCATTATCATAATGGATGGAAGGGACTGAAATGAACATTATGCTATAGATTATGTAAACCACCATAAATCAGCAGTTATGGCTACATGATTATACATCCTGCTTCACTTATAGCATTCATACACTGTGAAGCCTTCACATATTGCAATCAAGACCTTTAAATATTGAAGTACAAATGAAAGACAACTTTGATATAGTCCTACTGACGAAAATCTCCCTCCACAGTTTGGCACATAACTGTATTCAAAACAATGTTTAATCAAAATAATAACAGATGTTTCACTTTTTTTACATAGCTTCATAATTCTATGCCTAATATAGTTTATTAGTATTACCAAAAAAAATTCCCACAATACAGGTGGTGTGCTAATTTTTATTTTCTTATAAAATATATGTGGAACTGTTGATGCAAATAATTGTTGTTCTTTAAACAGTGGAGTATCCATGATGGAATGTAATAATATTCTGAAAAAGATAGTCAGTACTCACCTTACAGTGGAGATGCTTAGCCGCAGATAGGCACAGCAAAAAGACTGTCAGAATGTGAGCGTTCAGCCGATTAGGCCTTCAATGGAATCAGACAACATGCACACACAAACTCTTGCACCACATTAAGATGACCCATGAAGCTTCAAACAGGCACAACAGAAAGTCTGTTACACGTTACAATTGTTGGCCAAAGCATTCTTCAGCAAGGTAATCACATACAACCACACTCACACAAGCAAGCACACCACATACACACATGGCCACTACCACCAGGAGCTCAGACCAGATTCACATCTATGGTGTACATATACATACTGAAGTGACAAATGAATATTTGTACTGAGGTCGGGATTCGAACCTGGGTCTCCCCCTCACTATGCAGATGTACTTACCGCTATGCCACACTGGTACAGTGCCTTTGCACAGCTGCTCACCCAACCCCGGCGTGCCTTCCTCCTCAGTCTCAGTTCCGTATCATGCCTCAGCCCATTTAGTATTCCCCTAAAATAGGAACACCAAGGTGATTGAGGAGTGAATTGGGATTGAGGAGGGAGGCTTGCAGGTTTGCCCAAGCAATTGGGTAAACTCACTGTGCCAAGGTGGTGAAGTGGTGGTATGTCTGCCTAGTGAGCAGGTGACCTGGGTTTGAATCCCAGCCTTGGTACAAGTGAATTACGATATTTGTAAAGTAGGAAAGAAAATTATAGTTAGGTGACTGATTTTTCATATGAACCAGTATGTGCAGTGTGGCTCTTAATTGTCATTTTATTCTGTCCAGCCTGCTTAGCCTGAAACAGCAAATTTCTGGTGGGATGTGTTGAGGGGGGGCGGGCGGGGGGGGGGGGGGGGGGGGGGGAAGGAAAGAGAAGGAGAGATAAGAAATGCAAAAGCATAGTATCCTATAAAAACAAATTCAATGAGTCACAACTGAAATCACTCACATATATAAGGGAATGCTGATTGTTTACAGAGAAGGACGGCATTAATTGTGCCAGGTATTTTTGACTTACAAGAGAGAATCACAAAAAAGTTCTTAAAATTAAACTTAAAACTGTTTTGGTCAGAATAGAACATTTATTAAAAGACTGCAACTGATTTCTGTTAAAAGTGACTGAAAGAAAGACAGTCTGACGACCATATACACTGATATGTAAGTACAAGTCAGATATAGAAGGAAATATACTGTCTACCTATTTTATTGTATCTGAAGGTGATTGCTATATGACTGAAACTGGTTGAAATTTGTTAGAAAATGTTTGGTTATGATCAAAACTGTTTTAATGTGCTCCATGAAGATCACTGTTCTATTCTCCATTAAAATGTTTTCTAAAATTACATAATGGAAATGATGTAAAACCTGACCTGACAGATGCCTGAAGATAGACATCAACTATCCTATAAAAGCCTACTTAATATGTTTCAGGCAAAAGTATTAAGTGAAAAATGTAGAGAGATAGTTCAGGGCCTGTTTATTGTTCCTGTGGGGCTCTATAGCCAAAATGAGACTTATTACAGAGCAGACAGACACATATGTGAAAGGAATGGTAGGAGATCCTAATACAGGGCATACTGGGAGTACCCTCTGGTATGTACTTCACAGTATTTTGGGGAGAGAGGTTATAGATTTAGCAATAGATCTCTTTATTAAAAAAAAAAAGTTGTGTGCATTTAGTCTCATGCTTTCAGCTGCATTGTGTTTCAAAAAGATATTCCTGAACCCATACTGTGAGAAGCTAACTACGCTGAGGTGACAAAAGTCATAGGATACCTCCTAATATTGTGTTGGACCTCCTTCTGCCCTGCATAGTGCAGCAACTCAACATGACATAGAACTCAACAACTCATAGGAAGTCCCCTGCAGAAATATTGAGCCCTACTGCATCTATAGCCATCCATAATTGTGACAATGTAGCCTGTGTAGGACTTTATGTGTAGTCTGACCTCTCAATGATCCCCATAAATCTTTGATGGGATTAATGTTGAGGCATTGGAGTGGCCAAACCATTTGCTCAAATTTTCCAGAATGTTCTTCAAACCATTTGTGAACAATTGTTGCATTGTTACCCACAAAAATTCGACCACAAATGGCAAAATAGACCTCCAAGTAGCCAAACATAACCATTTCCAGTGAATGATCAGTTCAGTTGTACCAGAGGACCCAATCCATTCCATGTAAACACAGCCCACAGAATTATCGAGTCACCTCCAGCTTGCACAGTGCCTTATTGAGAACTTGGATCCATGGTTTCTGTGGGATCTATGCCACACTCAAACACTACCCTCAGCTCTTACCAACTGAAACTGGGACTCATCTGATCAGATCGTAGTTCTCCAATAATCTGATGTGGTCACGAGCCAAAGAGAGGCACTGCAGGCGATGTCTTGCAGTTAGCAAAGGCACTCGCATGGGTCGTCTGTCACCTTAACCCATGAATGCCAAATTTTGCTGCACTGTCCTAACAGATAAGTTTGTTGTACAACCCACAAACATATCTGCAGTTATTTCACACATTGTTGCCTGTCTGCTACCACTGACAACTATAAACAAACAATGCTGTTCTCGATCGTTAGGTAAAGGCCTTGTCACCTTAAAGATGGGCTTGTAGTTGCTGCATTTTGTATGGTTTCATGTGTTAACATCAACGTAACACATGCCAGATGGACATTGGGGGCATGTTGAGCTGTTGAGGTACAAGGCGAACTGATTTCTATGAACTCCTTGTGAAACTATCGTGGATGTGTTCATATCTGTCTCACACACTTGGTGATGTCCAGCGATTTACCGTTACACAAACAGTTTCTTCCTTGGAATTGTTCATGCCATCATCTAATGCTCTGTACTGTAGGAGGATCCCCACCATACCTAATATGAAAGTCCCGCTGAACTGTTATTATTGACCAGCACTGCACAAATCATAGAACAGAAAACCCTTTCTGTTGTCCTGACACCATTTTTACAAGAAATGGTGGGGGAGGGGGGGGGGTGCACCCTGTTGCTATCTATCAAGAACTATGAAAGACTCAAGAATTTTCCCCTTTCACTGGTATGTTGTTCATGTTTACATCTCAAATAACATAACAGTCATGTTTTTTTTAATCGGATTATTCTTTTTGTCTCACCCTGCATAATTTAAAACATAGGAAGGCCAAAGTTTGCATGCAGATTTGAAAAGGAAGCTGCCGTTACTTTGGTTCCTGAAGAAGATATATGTCTTTCACACGACGGAAACAAAGCAATGTGAATCATAGTATGATATGCATATCATACTACATTTAACATCGACAGGGTACTGATAGTCAAGTGTTTTATGTCAGAGGATGGTGCTTTAATTATTGAAACTAGTAATATGTTAATAAAAATGCTTTGTATTTGAGGTAGTACCTTTTTAATTAATATCAATATTGCTGTCACTACATGCCAGTGATGATACAATTTCAAAATCTTACAACTTTGACAGTGTGGTATTTTATTTAATATGGAACTATAGCCTGCACCCACCATTAACATTATTTCACTTAGCACCTTGACTTTGAACAAAACTCTGGAGACTATAGCTATACAGGCATGTAAATAATTCAAATGCTGCTTCTTTCATTTGTTCCAATATGTTCTCTCTCTCTCTCTCTCTCTCTCTCTCTCTCTCTCTCTCTCTCTCTCTGTCTCTCTCACACACACACTCAGAGGAGCACCTTTCCATTTCCGTCTTGCCTTCCTTACTTTCCTGCAGTTCGCTGGCTCTACTTGTGTGCTAATGAACCATGTCGGGTTTGGTGTTGGCACCAGGTAACGTCAGTTTGTGAATGGGCCTGTTCATCCTGCTGGAATGTTCTCTGCTTCTGGTCAAATTCCCATCCCATCTCTATAGGCTAGCAACAAAAGAGAAGTCTGTGTTAAATGCAGCTTGTCATTCCCTAGGCATATTTGTCATTTTCAAGGGGCTTGGTTGTCATTCTAATTTATTCTCTGAAAGTTTCCTGAGAAATTTAGAAATTAGTATATGTAAAAATATAAATGTTTTTACCAAACCATTTTTTGTTCGGGTGTTATGATATTGTCTCACTTGGATCTGCAGCAACTAGACAATAGGAGAACGTTTGCCAAAGGTTTGCTACACAAACTGAAAATCCATTGTTTGTATAGTCCAACTTGATTACAGAGAAGGAAAATTTCTAAAGATATAAAGCAGCAAATTTTCAAAACTCATTATTGTGGATAGATTAAAACCTGCATGGTACAGTGACACTAGATACCAACAGTAGTTTAAATTTAATGTGTGGATTGGAAATTTTCCAAATTTCTAACTGGCACGTATTACAGGTACTGTGTACAGTATTGCAGAAACTTCAAGAAAGAACTAAAGGCCACAACATAAGGCATACACATGACATAGTTGCTATAACAAGACACATGTATTTTATTTTATGACACCAACCAAAGGCATAGATATAGTACATAGCAGAGAGAGTAATATAAACCTTTCACTTGAACATGTAGTGCATGTGAACATCAATATGCTTTGACCTCTTGTGAAATTCAGAATTTTTGGTCAGTTTAATAGCTCTTGCATTATCAGCAAGAAGAACTGGAACACCCTCCAGTCGTGAAATTTCTTCATAGTGCTTAGATACCCATATTCGTCCTCTTCCCCTTTCATTGGTAGCCACATACTCCGGCTATGTTGTTGATAGTGATATGCAACCACTCCACTAACTGAGCGTCGGGTTGCTGTATCACTGGCATAATCAGCATCAGTATATATCTCTAGCCTTCTGTTTGCATGTCTAGCATCATATTTTGGACCCAACAACACTGAACTTTTTATATACTTTAGGATTCTTTCTACCACAGACCAGTGATTTTCTCAAGGAGTCTCTAAAAGTTTTGACACATAGCTCACTGCAAATGCTATATCAGGCCTTGTACCAACAGATAAATACATAACACAGCCAACTGTTTCTTGATATGGAGCATTAGTTGGTTTATCACTGGTTAACTCATTTGGCTGCAGATACTGCTAAATTGGAGTTGTCACAGGATTTCCCTCTGTCATGTTAAACTGTCGAAGAATATCTTTAGCATAACTTTCTTGATTAATCTCTATTGATCCATTATCATGACATACAACATTAATATTTTTTAAATACCCTACTGGCTCAACAGCAATTTTAAACTCATGTTGAATTTCTCTTAGGAAAACTTGCATATCCTTCTTCTTACTTGCAGATATTAATCCATCATCAACATACAGAACTACCATCAACTTGTCATTGCAGTTTTCTCAATAGAACAAACACAGGTCTGCCTTACTTTCTTTTGTGGCGGTGTTCGTAGCGACAAACACTTGGCTGTAGAAATGGTTTACGAAGTCACTGCCACACTTTTAATAGTGGGCCGACCGGTCCGCTGGAACAGTAAACAGAAAGATGAAACCCCAAACACTCTGATTAAATAAAAGTCGGTACTTATCTTTATTGATGAAGATACAGAAACACAATAGTGAACTCGGTGTCTACAGAAATCTGTCTAGTTCGAGTCGGAGCGGCTAGGTCAGCGTCGGCTGACGACAAACAACAACTCTGCTGCGATGAACACACAACTGACTAGCAAGTACACAATTCGGTGGCGAGTATACAACTGAGCGGCGAATACAGAACTGTCCTAGCGCTCGCGACTCCAGCGCTTAAGAAGCCAGAAGCCAGCGGTGGCGCGCGCAGACTTGCGGCGATTTGCTGTCTCGCTGGCGCTGCTTATGCGCACGGCGTCCGGACTTTGATGCTGCCGACCTTTTGGCAGCGGGCTCGGGTGGCATTACTGGCTAGGACATAACACTTTCCACAAGCCCAAGATTTATTAGGACATCCTTGAACTGTTGGTTCCTGCACCTTGTAGATTGTTTTAGTCCATATAAAATTTTATGAAGTTTGGATACCCGATTTGGTCCATCACTAAATCCCTCAGGCTGCTCCATATATATTTCTTCTTTCAAGAAGTCATTCAAAAAAGCAGATTTTACATTGAATTGTGCCAACTGAAGATGCTCACTACCAGAAACACTCAAAATTGCTCTAATTGTATTGTATCTAGCAACAGAACTGAATGTTTCATTATAGTCAATTTTACCATCAGCCTTATGCTTAATGCTATAAACTGAATGGTTTGTAATGGGATTATGATCTGGTGGCAGAGGTTCTGAAGTCCACGTAGCATTTTCTTTCAATGAAGTCATTTCTTCCTCCATAGCTTTTCTCCAGTGCTCATGGTCATCAGAATTAATAGCCTCTGTATAATTCCTTCTCTCATTTATTTCGGCCAGCATAATATGAATAAGGCGCTGCGGTTTCTTCAGTTGTTGCTTATTTCTCAATTCTCTTTCACTAGAAATTTCTTTTGTAGGTTTCTTAAACATGCTTGTGTCTTCATGATTCTTCAATCCTTCATTGCCTGCTTGACTTGGGAGTAACACCATTGTCCTACCAGTTTTCCCAGGTTCAGAAACAACATCCTTACTCCAAAAATGGTTCAAATGGCTCTGGCCACTATGGGACTTAACATCTGAGGTCATCAGTCCCCTAGAACTTAGAACTACCTAAACCTAACTAACCTAAGGACATCACACACATCCATGCCCAAGGCAGGATTCGAACCTGGGGCTGTAGCGGTCGTGTGGTTCCAGACTGAAACGCCTAGGACCACACGGCCACACCGGCCGGCATCCTTACACCAAATAATCCATTTTTCTGATTGAATCCGCACTCAAAAGCCATCAATGCCATCAGAATAAACAACAAAGTTTCCTGGTTTTCCCTTTGGATCCCATTTCTTTAGCTTTTCCTTCGGAATATGAACAAAACACTTCATTCCACAAATATGAAGTTTATTTAGCTGTATCATCTTTCCATTGAATACATCATAAGGTGTTTTGCCATCCACATGACTTGTACGAGTTTTGTTTAACACATAAACAGTTGTTTTTACTGCTTCTGTCCACAAAAACTAAGGCAGGCCCTGAAGTTGAAACACGGTTCGAGGAAGTTCCACAACTGTTCTGTTACTGTGCTCAGCACCTCCATTCTGCTCTGGAGTATAAGTATTTGTGATGATGGGTTGTATGCCATTTAATTTCATCAAATCTTTAACCTCAGTATTATCAAATTCTCGTCCACCATCACATTGAAATGCTTTTTGGAGTTGACCACAAAAATTCTTCACAATACTCACCATTTCTGCAATCTTCTCTGCAGTCTCAGACTTCTGCTTTTGGAAATATATCACGTGTAATCTTGAAAAGTCACAAGTGAAACAAAGAAAATATTCTGCTTCTACCAGCAATTTACACTCCATAGGTCCATGCAGATCAGCATGAACCACTTCTCCAGGTTGTGTGGCACGCTGCTGTCCTAACTGAAAATTGCTGCAAATGTTTTAGTGTTTGTTGATCTTCAGATCTTGCCCTCCATGACTGACACAGACTTCCATAACTGTCAGGCAGTGTGTCTCGTAGTCGAACCATTAACGATGATTCATCAAGTTTCACATTAAAAGTTTACAAAACAAGTGACATGTGTCACCACGTCACCACCTGAACTCATGTAAAAATTGAGGAATTCTGACTGAACAGAATATGCAGCTTGCTTTGTCTTCTGTTCAAACATGGCATGTAGCTTGTCCCGTGCACTCTCACATGCAATCAACAACGCCATGACATTTGCTTCCACAGTTCTAACAATAATCTGATTCACTGCACGAGCAGCTTTGTCCCATGTTTTTAGCACAGCATTAAATGCATCTATTTGTGCCAATGTTGCATCCACTGGCAAAGCCAATACACACATCGTATGCACCGTCTGATGCATGTAACAAATTTCGTACTGAGAACTTCCAAATAGTCCAATTTTCAGCCGCACATAGCTTCTCTATACCATGAAAATCCATTGCAGTCCTGTAAGACAGTCTACATCTACATCTACATCTACATCCATACTCCGCAAGCCACCTGACGGTGCGTGGCGGAGGGTACCTTGAGTACCTCTATCGGTTCTTCCTTCTATTCCAGTCTCGTATTGTTCGTGGAAAGAAGGATTGTCGGTATGCATCTGTGTGGGCTCTAATCTCTCTGATTTTATCCTCATGGTGTCTTCGCGAGATATACGTAGGAGGGAGCAATATACTGCTTGACTCTTCGGTGAAGGTATGTTCTCGAAACTTTGAAAAAAGCCCATACCGAGCTACTGAGTGTCTCTCCTGCAGAGTCTTCCACTGGAGTTTATCTTTCATCTCCGTAACGCTTTCGCGATTACTAAATGATCCTGTAACGAAGCGCGCTGCTCTCCGTTGGATCTTCTCTATATCTTCTATCAACCCTATCTGGTACGGATCCCACACTGCTGAGCAGTATTCAAGCAGTGGGCGAACAAGCGTACTGTAACCTACTTCCTTTGTTTTCGGATTGCATTTCCTTAGGATTCTTCCAATGAATCTCAGTCTGGCATCTGCTTTACCGACGATCAACATTATATGATCATTCCATTTTAAATCACTCCTAATGCGTACTCCCAGATAATTTATGGTATTAACTGCTTCCAGTTGCTGACCTGCTATTTTGTAGCTAAATGATAAAGGATCTATCTTTCTGTGTATTCGCAGCACATTACACTTGTCTACATGGAGATTCAATTGCCATTCCCTGCACCATGCGTCAGTTCGCTGCAGATCCTCCTCCATTTCAGTACAATTTTCCATTGTTACAACCTCTCGATACACCACAGCATCATCTGCAAAAAGCCTCAGTGAACTTCCAATGTCATCCACAAGGTCATTTATGTATATTGTGAATAGCAACGGTCCTATGACACTCCCCTGCGGCACACCTGAAATCACTCTTACTTCGGAAGACTTCTCTCCATTGAGAATGACATGCTGCATCCTGTTATCTAGGAACTCCTCAATCCAATCACACAATTGGTCTGATAGTCCATATGCTCTTACTTTGTTCATTAAACGACTGTGGGGAACTGTATTGAATGCCTTGCGGAAGTCAAGAAACACGGCATCTACCTGTGAACCCGTGTCTATGGCACTCTGAGTCTCGTGGACGAATAGCGCGAGCTGGGTTTCACATGACCGTCTTTTTCAGAACCCATGCTGATTCCTACAGAGTAGATTTCTAGTCTCCATAAAAGTCATTATACTCGAACACAATACGTGTTCCAAAATTCTACAACTGATCGACGTTAGAGATATAGGTCTATAGTTCTGCACATCTGCTCGACGTCCCTTCTTGAAAACGGGGATGACCTGTGCCCTTTTCCACAGATTTACAACCACAAAAATTCCACAAGAGAACCATGCAGCAATTATTCACGTATATACAATACGAGCCATGCGTAGCACACAACACACGCTAACACGTTTCTCACATCATGAAATGTAAAATCATAATACCTAATTCCTTTCTCGAATTGTGTACTGGGCTCATAACTTATTGCAGAAATTTCAGGAAAGAACTAAAGGACACTACATAAAGCATACACACGACATAGTTGCTATAAAAAGACATATGTACTGTATTTTATGACACCTACCAAAGACATATATATAGTACACAGCTGAGAGATTAATATAAGCAATTCACTTCAACAAAAGAAAGTTCTAGTGAAAGAGAATTGAGAAATAGGCAACAACTAAAGAAGCCAAAGCACCTAACTGAAATTATGCTGGCTGAAGTAAATGAGCCAAAAAATTATACAGAGTCTATTAATTCTGTAGACCATGAACACTGGAGAAGAGCAATGAAGTCATTTCTTCCTCCACTGCTCTTCTCCAGCGTTCATGGTCTACAGAATTAATAGCCTGTGTATAATTCTTTGACTCATTTATTTCAGCCAGCATAACTTCAATAAGGTGCTCTGGTTTATCAGTTGTTGCCTATTTCTCAATTCTTGTGTTTTTGAAAATAAAATATAGAACAAGTGCTTTGTGTATGAGAAAGCTGCAATATTGTTTCATGTTTCAGGTACACAGGAAGCTATCTTCACTTACTGGTGGATTAGTAGGGGTCAATCAGTTCACCGGCAAACTGATTCCCCTCGATGTCATTTCTTTGTAATGTGTGTTGAAAGGTGGTTTAATGTTATGTAAAGAAAATGTATTAATTAAATAAATGAGGTTGTCATAAGGACAATGTCATTTCATTGATTGATGATTATTATATCACTGTGTGGAGTATCAGTAGTTTGCTATAATCAGAACATTCAACATTTCAAATTGTAACTCTTAAATATAATTATGTGATATATAGTTGTTCATCCAATGCTTATGACATTTTTCTATGGCTTCTTTGTCAGGAAGCTGATTGAGGTTTACATTGCAATCAGATTAACATTCCTTCAGCTATTCATATCTTCATCATTTGTTGTTACCCCTCATTGCCTTGTAAAATTTAAAAGAGAACTGTGTATAATATACATTTTCTTCACAGGGTGTGATAAGAAATGGTAAAAGAAAGTTGAGTTCCTGATACTGTTAAGATAGCTAATTCTTTTCTATGGGAGGATATCACAATATATTACAAACAGACCCCCACCCATCCTCTTACACACACACACACACACACACACACACACACACACACACACGTACACACACACACACACACACACACACACACACACAGATACATACATACATACGTACATACATACATACATAATCTGTAATGTATAAGAAATGCTACACAGAATTTACCAACATTAGTGAACCCTTGTAAAGATACAAGGAACAACTGCTGATTCTGTGTCTGTGTATAATTATACATATGAGTGCCAGAAGAGAATTATAATGATACTGTGTACCATATCCCACATTCGTACTGTACCTTGCAGAGTGCTGAGTAGAAAACCATGTTACCATGAACTGTGAAGGCTGGTCTTAGATTTGTACTGAATATGAGTTAGGTATTGTGTTATACTCAATGAATAATATGTCAGTTGTTTTCAAATGATCATTTTTCAGAGATGATTGCAGCTTTGATTACTAGAAATTGTGATGCTGTGAGACTTTCGTCATCATCCTTTGCTGTGCATAGCTGAGGGCACCACAAGGTCCACTTTAGTTTATAGTCTTTCAGACATTAGTAATCCTGCAAAAAAATAATACAGAGTGATATTGATCATTTTTCTTAGTAATTGTAAATCTGATCATTATGCAAGTAATTAGTTATATTATATCAATTTGTTTGTGTCACTATGCACTTTCCCAGTCTAAGAGAAGCAACAGTTTGTATGTGAACTATAATGTTTTGTATATATCTGTGGAGTAAAAGGAACTGTTTACAGTTCCATACTACTCAATTAGTCACAGCATTATCATCAGTAATGTAACCAGCTCTGTTGTACATCTCACTTCAGAATTGGTACAATTCACTATCTGCATGGCACTGTGATTCACTGTTGTGTGTGCACTGAATGAGATGAAAAGAACTCATTCTGCATTTAGTGAAGATGCTTGTTGTTATGGCATAAATCCAGTGCCAGCATGCCTGTCTGAAACGACAGAGAAGAGAAGGCTCTGAGAAGAGGTCAGCCAATTGCATGCTGACTGACCTCCCTCCAGGACGACAATGCGACAGCAGACAGGCATGCAATCAGCCCTGCTCTCCCTGCCAGTTTGCTGACTTTCCAGACTGTTGTAACTGACAACTCTAAAGTTTTTACAACACAACTTTTGTTTACGTGAGTCTACAAGGAAATGACTGAATAACAATGAAAAGTGACATTCACAAAGCCAGTAAGAATTTCTTACTAGAGGCAACAAAAGATAACTTCGAAGTTTCCCACAAAAGTCTGTGGTAACAAACATACAGTTAATTCCAAGTTCTATTCCGATGGCAAAGACATAGTCTTCCGTGGAGACATGCTTGATGCTGGTGTTCAGCACGAACTGTTGTCCGGTGCTGGTTCTAGCCTTTAAATGGTATTGACCAGCCAATCAGATGTTGGTGTAGTAATACTTGCTGCAGGTCATCTCGAACTCCCTCTGCAGGATGTTGTTTGTGGAATGTCTGTTTCCAAAACAGCAAATGTTTACCATTGCTTACGCCTTGGGCATACACAACTTCAGACCTGTGTGGTGTTAGGTATGTTGCCGAGCTGCATGGGCTACCATGGCGACAGCGTACGTCCCTCCCCCATTCGAAGATCTGGAGCGGCACGGGCGACTGTGGGGGAGAGAGCACCAATATAGCCTGGTGCCATAGGCTGATTGGCAGCTAAGTCATCCTGAAGAAGGCGGTGAAAACCAGCCGCTGCTGAGTAGGGCGCCGCCTTCCACATGATGCGAAGGGAACGTCGAAGTGGTGGCGGTTGCAAGGCGCCAGTGGGCTGGCCAAGTGGCGTGGGAACGTTCGTGTTGTCCAACCAGGGTGGCGGCAAAGAGGGGCCGAGAAGTGGATCCCGGGGATGGTCCCGAGGTTGCCCCAGGTCCAGAGGTGGCAGAGGCAGTGTGGGGCTAGCAGCTGGCTGTTGGCCATTTCCTCAAAGATCCCCCACTAACTGAGGAGAGGGCAGCAACATAGGCCTCAGGGAAGGGGCCGGCAATTGGAGAGAGAGAGAAGCCGACAACTGGGGCTGCGGCTGGTCAAGGAAACGAGGACGGAATTGGTAGCGGTGACACAAAACCACCCTGTCGTCCCAACAGACATCAAATAGTTGTCGATTACGAGGCCAGAGAATGACCCCTGGCAGCCAGCGGGGGCCGGGACCCAAAACCACGCGCCCACACCTTGGATCCGGATGAATATCTGGAAGTGTCGGGTCGGGTGCGACGCAGGAGGAGGGTCCATATTTGGTGGCTATGAAGCAGTTTGGCTGGACTCTTGTCACTCACCGGCGTGGTCATGTAGGAACTGAGAAATAATGTAAGAGCATCTTCTGGAGAACGGTCCTCCGTGTACTTCTGCATCTGAGTTTTAAAGGTGCGAAAAATGGGCTCTGCCCTGCCATTGAAAATCTGGGACCGCAGGGGTGTTGGTATGAGGACTCGTGGATTGGTGTCATGTTCCACATGGAGGAGCACCCCGTCGATGGCTACCAGTTGATGGCGGATGGAGAAAAAGAATCAGAGGTCAGTCTGCCCGAGAGGTGGAGAAAGCATTGGGCAGCCGCAAAGAATATAGTGGTGCACCATTTGCAGGAGCGAATCTGCGTCCGACGTGGCAGCCACCTGCGCAGCTGTGACAAGGAATGCCGCCAACACCACCTGTATGTCTTCATCGACCTGAAAAATTTGGATGTATAATTAATTGAATGCCGAATCCTGGGTGGAGGGGAGCCGAGACAAGGCATAGATGATGGCACGCTGGGCAGTGGGTGGATATGGATGATGTACCTAAAAAGTGAAAGGAGTAGGGCCCTTCGCTGCAGGCAGTGGGAACTCTTCGTGGGTAACTGGGCTGCTGGTGAAAATAAGGCCACGAGGGGCTTATGGTCAGTGATTAAATGAAAAGACGTACCATAAAGTTACAGGAGGAATCTGGTACAGGCAAACATGATGGCGAAGGCCCCCTCCTCAATCTGGGAATATTTGCTTTGGAACTCGGTAAGGGATTTAGGTATGTATGCCACCGGGTGTTGCGATACATCCGGTAGATGGTGCGAAAAGACAGACCCAATACCTTAGTGTGCGGTGTCCATAGCTAAGAGAAGAGGAAGAGAGGGTGTATACAGCATGAGACACTCCGCCAAGTGCAATCCCTGCTTTAAGGTTCGGAAAACCGATACAAGCCGGGGACCAATGAAAAGGCATGGTCTTTTGGCATAGGCGATAGAGGGGCGCCCCAATGTGAGCAGTGGAGGGAATGAACTTTCGATAGTACACAGTTTTACCCAGGATAGACCGCAATTGGTGGACATCGCTAGCACAAGGAAGGGCCTCTATAGTGGCAATGTGGGAGGAGGTAGGAGATATACCATTTCAGGAAATGATGTGAGTCAGGTAGGAGATAGCAGGTTGAAAAAAGGAGCATTTAACAAAGTTGCATTTTAGGCCTGCAGTCCACAGGCGCAGGAACAATTGTCGCAGATGACTGTGATATTCATCCGCAGTACAGCTGGTGAAGATGATGTCACTGAGGTAGTTGATACATCTCGGCGCATCCTGCAAGAGCTGTTCCAAGTAAAGCTGAAAGATGGCTGGAGCACTAGTGATGCCATACATGAGGCAGTTCAACCAGAACAGCCCAAAGGGTGTGTTGACGATGGCCAAGTGAGTAGAAGACTCATCAAAAGGTATTTGGAAGTAGGCCTTGGCAAGACTGATCTTAAAAAAAAATTGCAACCTAGCGAGCTTGGAGAACAGGTCCCTGGGACAGGGAAGCGGATAATCTTCAACATGTAGCTGAGGGTTTAGCATAGCCTTGAAGTCACCACAAAACCAAAGACAGCCATCTGGTCTCTTGAGGATGACCAAGGGTGTGGCCCAGGAACTGTAACGGACGGGAGTGACGACTCCCTCCTTGGTGAGACAGTACAGTACCTGTTTAAGAGGATACTGGAGGGCAAGGGAAACATGCTGAGTCCGGAAGTACTTCGTGTGGGTCGACGGTTTCAGCTGGAGCGACACCTGAAAATCTTGAGCACAGCCGACTCCTGGCAAGAAGAAGTCCTAGGATTCCATGCACTAGGTATCGACTGCCAGGAACGGAACCTTGGAAGACACCAGATGAACACTGTCGTCGATGATGAAGCCAAAGGCACGAGAGGCATTCAACCCAAAGAGGTCCACTGTGGCTGCATTGTTGACCACAAGGAAGGTAACTTCCCGGTGAACCGATTTATACAGGACAGAAACCGTGAACTGACCCAGGAGAGCGATCACTTGCTTAATATAAGTAAGGAGGCACCGAGATGTGGGCACCAGAGTGGGGTGCCCAGTCTTCGCATAAGAGGAATAGTTGATCAGTGAGACCACTACTCCGGTACCCACCTGCATCTGCAGTGGCCGACCGTTGACCTGAACATTGATCATCAGCATGGAAGATCCCGAAGACTGCACCTGGTTGACGTCCATGGGTAGTGGTCCCCAATAGTCATTGGCCGAAGGAGGAGGAGGATGCTGCCGAGAGTGGCAGACCGTACCAACATGTCTGTTATGGGTACACATTGTACAATATGCTCACCTGTCAGGGCATTCTTCCCGTGCATGGTCCTGAAAGTATCCTGGGCAGGACGGAAGCTGGAGGGGCCTTTGGTGCTCGGGCCTCTGTGCGTGGGGGCCTCTGTGTACCAACGGTCTGCACCGGACCCGGGGAGCCAGCCGAGTGTGCGAAGTCCTGGACGGGTGGCTGCCCTGCCAATGCTGTGCTGAACCTGGAGGCCGGCGCCAGTCATCAGAACGGACAGCAGCAACGTCTTCGACCTCCTCCAGTGGTGCAACGGACTCCGAGACATCGTGGTCTCAGAGGGACGCCACTTCCGCTCAGGATTCCAAACACTTTTCGGCTTCCGTAGAGACTTCGTACTTGAATGCCAAGTCAATGATCTGGTCCAGAGTTGGATCGACGAGTCTGAGGGCGTCGTGTTGGAAAGTCTCGTCAGAGGCGGCCTGTATGTGGTGGTCACGGACCATCTCGTCTGCATAGGACTCTTTGGAGACCCGTGTGGTGAATTGACAATTCCGGCTGAGACCTTGTAGTTCCACTGCCCACCGGCGATAAGATTGACCTGCCTTCTTGCGACACTGGTAGAATTCGACCTGGGCAGCCAACATGTCGAATCCTCACCGGTAGTAAGCCGCAAGAACCTCACAAATCTGTGAGAAAGTCAAAGAATCCCGGGGTCGAGGTTGTAGTTTCGTCAAGAGGACATACACTTTTGACTCGTCCCAGGACAAAAAGTAGGAACGATGAGCAGTCTCTTGGAGAAACTGGTGGATGTGGAAATGCTGCAGGAGCCGCTTCTCGTATGTTTCCCAGTCTTCAGTATCCTCGTTGAAAGTGGGAAACGGAGGGGGATGCGGAACCGGTTGGTTTTTCCAGAGATCCTTAAAGCAACGTTCCTGTGTATCCTGCGATTTCTGGCAAAACTGCTGAAAACCTTGTAGTAAATCGTGCACACCTTGGATCAGCTGCTGAAGCACTATTTTCGCCATTATGAACACACACAGGCACAAACTCGTCGCCACTTGTGTTGTAACTGACAATTCGAAAGTTCTTACAACACAACTTTTATTTACGTGAGTCTACTTGGAAATGACTGAATAACAACGAAAAGTCACAATCACGAAGCCAGTAAGAATTTCCACTAGAGGCAACAAAAGATAACCTCGAAGTTTCCCACAAGAGTCCGCGGTAACAAACTTACAGTTAATTCCAAGTCCTATTTCGATGTGCGAAGACGTAGTCTTTCGTGGAGACGTCCTTGAGGTCGGTATTCGGCTTGAACTGACGTCCGGTGCTGGTTCTAGCCTTTAAATAATGTTGGCCAACCACTCAGATGTTGATGTAGTAATACTTCCTGCAGGCCCCCTAGAATTCCCTCTGCAGTATGTAGGACGCGGAATATCTGTTTCCAAAACAGCTGAGGTTTACCATTGCTCACGCCTTGGGCATAAACAACCTCGGTCCTGTGTGGTGTTAGATGTGTTGCCGGCCTGCAGAGGATGGATATAAAATTTATTAGAAAGAGGATGGATATAAAATTAATTACTGATGCAAATAAAGTGTGAAAAACTTTTAACAAAACCTAATTTCACAGGAAGAAAAATATTTTGTTGTGTCCTGAGAGGGCGTAAGACCGACATTCACTGTGTGACACCGAGGAACTTACCCCAGTCGGCGATTCCGATTAGACATTCGTTGTGAGCCGCCTACTGTAGCCGCAACCTTCACTGAAAAGTAGATTCACTAGTGTAGGGTGTGGAACTGGGTAGGAATCTGGTCAGTTAGCGGTTACAAGTCAGCTACTCGTAGACAAGTAGTTCCCTGGTACATTCCGTAACTATACAGAAGTTAGTATGTACAGGTATCATAAGTATGAGTCGTTAACATCTCGACTGCTGCACAGAGGCGAAAGGAGTTTTACTAAGTACGAGGGTTGAATGAAAAGTAATGCCTCCACCTTCATTAATAGGGTTTGGATGCGAATAGTTAAGTAATTCAAATGCAGAAATATTCTTAGAATGTGACCTTTAATTACCAATGGTCCACTTTTCCACATAATCACCAGCCAATTGGATACATTTCTGCCAACATTGAACAAGTTTTCTGAAGTCGTCACGGAAGAAGTTGACACTCTGTTTCTGGAACCACAGTCGCACAGTTCTCTCGGTGTCTTCATCAGAAGCATCTCCATTTCACAATTGAATGGAGAAAGGAGTCTCCTTCATTCTCGTAATGTAAGAGGAGTTCCTGGCAAATTTCAAGTCTGTGTGCTTTCATTTCAGCCAAGAAAAGCAATAATGTGACCCACACGTTCTTGCAGTTTCACTCTGAGTGATACGACGATCATCCTGAATCAATCTGTCAACATTTTGCTTGAGAAACTCGGTGGTTTCTGTGACACTACGTCCAACTCTTTGTTTGTCATGCAAGTAAGATGTTCCAACCTCACCATCTTTAAACATACTCCCCGAACGACTCACATCACAAAATCACCGTAAGTTGTTGTTGTTGTGGTCTTCAGTCCTGAGGTGGTTTGATGCAGCTCTCCATGCTACTCTATCCTGTTCAAGCTTCTTCATCTCCCAGTACGTACTGCAACCTACAATCTTCTGAATCTGCTTAGTATATTCATCTCTTAGTCTCCCTCCACGATTTTTAACCTCCACGCTGCCCACCAATGCTAAATTTGCGATCCTTTGATGCGTCAGAACACGTCCTACCAACCGGTCCCTTCTTCTTGTTAAGTTGTGCCACAAACTCCTCTTCTCCCCAATTCTCTTCAATACCTCCTCATTAGTTATGTTATCTACCCATCTAATATTCAGCATTCTTCTGTAGCCCCACATTTCGAAAGCTTCTATTCTCTTCTTGTGCAAACTATCTATCGTCCATGTTTCACTTCCATACATGGCTACACTCCACACAAATACTTTCAGTGAGAAACGACTTCCTGACGCTTAAATCTATACTCGATGTTAACAAATTACACTTCTTCAGAAACGCTTTCCTTGCCATTGCCAGTCTACATTTTATATCCTCTCTACTTCGACCATCAACAGTTATTTTGCTCCGCAAATAGCAAAACTCCTTTACTACTTTAAGTGTCTCATTCCTAATCTAATTCCCTCAGCATCACCCGATTTAATTCGACTACATTCCATTACCCTCGTTTTGCTTTTGTTGATGTTCATCTTATATCCTCCTTTCAAGACACTGTCCATTCCGTTCAGCTGCTCTTGCAAGTCCTTTGCTGTCTCTGACAGAATTACAATGTCATCGGCGAACCTCAGATGTTTTTATTTCTTCTCCATTGATATCAATACCTACTCCGAATTTTTCTTTTGTTTCCTTTACTGCTTGCTCAATATACAGATTGAATAACATCGGGGAGAGGCTACAACCCTGTCTCACCCCCTTCCCAACCACTGCTTCCCTTTCATGTCCCTCCACTCTTATTACTGCCATCTGGTTTCTGTACAAATTGTAAATAGCCTTTCACTCCCTGTATTTTAACCCTGCCACCCTTAGAATTTGAAAGAGAGTATTCCAGTCAACATTGTCAAAAGCTTTCTCTAAGTCTACTAATGCTAGGAACGTAGGTTTGCCATTCCTTAGTCTTTCTTCTAAGATAAGTCGTAAGGTCAGTATTGCCTCACGTGCTCCAATATTTCTACGGAATCCAATCTGATCTTCCCCAAGGTCGTCTTCTACCAGTTTTTCCATTCGTCTGCAAAGAATTCGTGTCAGTACTTTGCAGCTGTGACTTATTAAACTGATAGTTCGATAATTTTCACATCTGTCAACACCTGTTTTCTTTGGGTTGGAATTATTGTATTCTTCTTGAAGATTGAGGGTTTTCACCTGTCTCATACATCTTGATATTCATACAAGTGGTTCTCTTTATTCCAAAGGTCTCTTTAATTTTCCTGTAGGCAGTATCTATCTTATCCCTAGTGAGATAAGCCTCTACATCCTTACATTTATCCTCTAGCCATCCCTGCTTAGCCATTTTGCACTTCCTGTAGATCTCATTTTTGAGACGTTTGTATTCCGTTTTGCCTGCTTCATTTACTGCATTTTTATATTTTCTCCTTTCATCAATTAAATTCAATATTTCTTCTGTTACCCACGGATTTCTACTAGCCCTCGTCTTTTTACCTACTTGATGCTCTGCTGCCTTCACTACTTCATCCCTCAAAGCTACCCATTCTTCTTCTATTGTATTTCTTTCCCCCATTCCTGTCAATTGTTCCCTTATGCTCTCCCTGAAACTCAGTACAACCTCTGGTTTAGTCAGTTTATCCAGGTCCCATCTCCTTAAATTCCCACCTTTTTGCAGTTTCTTCTGTTTTATTTTACAGTTCATAACCAATAGATTGTGGTCAGAAACCACATCTGCCCCCGGAAATGTCTTACAATTTAAAACCTGGTTCCTACGTCTCTGTCTTACCATTATATAATCTATCTGATACCTTCTAGTATCTCCAGGATTCTTCCATGTATACAACCTTCTTTTATGATTCTTGAACCAAACTACTTTCATTCTCTGATGAATCTCCTTTGGGGTGATTGCACTTTGTTTAAATAGCATTGACCGACCGTCTGCGCAGGGTTCCGTACCTTACACTGTAACAGTACAACCGTTCAATGCTAAGGCTTCTAGCCATCTGGAGCGGTAGAGAAGAGGCTACGGAACAAGCCGGTACCTGCCGCATAACAATGCCGCCAACTATTGAACAGTTAAGAAGGTGGAGGCATTACTTTTCAGTCAACTCTCTTCTTCTGCTATGGATTATGACAAGTCCTGCTCCTGATCCCGACTGACACAGAGATAGCGTCCCTGACGTCTACCCATCTGTGCTCCCCATCCAGTCGACGGGTCGCCTTGCAATCAATACCACCCTTCTGGAGCGTTCCATGAAGGCTCATTCATTCGTGACCATCATTAGGCTAACGCATCACTTCTTGCTGCTAGCACGTAATATTGCTCAATGTCTCTTGTAAGTTTTCCCCTTGTGCTGGTGCCTGTGCCGTCGAAGTGTCAGGCGGCTGTGTTTGCTACAAACCTCGTGATGCTCCAGGGTCCGGTCCTTGGCAGAGAACAAGCTTTGCATAGCGGCTTCCTGCGTGTCAGACAAATATTTCACAGGCCTCTCGCTCAGCAACGGTTTCTAAACTTTCATTCTGGCTAACCCTATATACTTCCCTCTTAGTTATTTTACTATTCTTACGACTGTTGCTACTCTAATACAGTTATTTTTGCCTTGAAAGTGCCGCATCATCTTCGTCTATGTGCCAAATAGTATCTTTCTAGTCTCCCCAATAATGTATAATATAACCCATTTAGTTCTGGCTGTCTCATGCCGGGCTAACTGCTCAAATAAACCCCCTGTCTCTGTAATTTTTCCAACATGCCATGGTGTTGTCTTTTGAACGTTCTCACACTCCTCAACATTCACCTTGGCCTGGTGCAACCTATGGAGGCAATGCGCTACTTCTCTATCAGCCAATGCTTGCGTCTGCCCGAAATTTTCGTGTAGTTCCTTCAATTCTTGCCACTGACTGTCCAGCTTCTTATTGCGTCCTCTTTGCACGCTTTCAGCATACAACAACATCCAGTCATGCCTTCTAAATTCTTTTGGGTACTGCGTCCGGTCATAATTAACCTTATTCTTCCCCTTGCTTTCCTGGGTCGCCTCGTGGGCGGTTTGATGCAGCAGGTGCATCCGTTGTCACACCTCAGTGACGTAATCCTCGTAGGTATGAACTACGTTTGCTGCTTTTCTCAGTAACCACCCCAAAAGATTCGAAAAATGTGTACCCAGTTGTACGGAGCGGAGTTGTGTGGTACACAAATGTCACAAAAGAAATTCAGTGGTCCCAATCGTCCTGATCTCGGCTAATGCAGTGCCGTAACATTTCAGTTAGCGTATGATGTGAACCCTCCAGTGAACCATTTGTTTGTAGATGGTAAGCTGTCGTCTGTATTTTATCTATTCTCAATAGTTTACATAAACGCTTCATAGTATAGCTTATAAAATCACTCCCCAAGTCACTAAGTAAAGTTGCAAACCTCAGAATTATGTTATCTGCCAACTTATGCGCGATCGTGTCAGCGGCTTGGCGGTCAATTGGCCTGGCTATAACAAATTTTGTGATTACCGAACTGGGTTAGTCGTGAAGGAACTGCGATGTTAATATTGCATCTTTCAAAAATAAACTCTGGGGTTGGTGTTAATTCCATTGGCTACTTCGTCTTTATCTGCGTTATTTTGTTTTTCTGGCTACTCTTGCACTTCTTTATGAAATTCTCTATGTCTGCCTTCATCCCAGGCCAAGCACAGTATTGTTTTACTGCTCATATGTCCTCCCCATCCCCTGATTTCCGCAGATAGTGAATATGTGCATTTGCCTTAGCACTGCCAGCTTTTCTTCGGTACTCGCTTGTTTCCAGTGTTTCTTCTCGTACATCACTGGCTTGTTCTTCAGTGCTCTGTGTCGGAGCCGTTATCTCTGCTCCAGCTGACTCGGCTTGCGTCTCCACGGACGTGGCCTCGGCCGGCTTATCTTTACACTTGTCATTGTTCCTGGCTGGCTCCACAGTACTCTGTTTCTGTTGTGCGTCCCCACCTAACACGCTACGGATACAGGAAAGCGCATTGGCTACTCGATTCTGTTTACCTTCTTTGTACAGTACCTGGTAGTCATACTACTCTAGCGTTAGTCGGAGTTTTAACCATCTAAACGACGGATCAGATATACTACCCAACCACCCCAGTGGTTTATGCTCCATGATTATCTTAAATCAACGTCCGAATAAGTATGACCGAAAATATTTGACAGCCCATACTATTGTCAGAAACTCACACTCTACTGTACTGTACTGAACTGTATTGTAATAATCGAGAGGTCGGTTCGTGCACAAGATCCTGCACTGGTATCACTTCCGTGTTTATGTACGGCTAAAAAGGCAATGTGGATCAATATTTCTGCAGGGGGCTTCCAACGACTTGCTGAGTCTACGCCATGATGAGTGGCTCCACTACACTTTGCGAAAGGAGGTCTCACACAATATTCGGAAATATCCCACGACCTTCGTCACTCAGTGTAGCCAGTGAGGCTAGAAAATAAACACCAATCTGCAGGGGATAGGCAAAATAACATGAACACCTGTACCTACTTGGGAATGGTTTATTAACAAGGGATTGTGCCCCATGTGCCCGTAATACAGCTGTGATCTTCTTGTAACACTGAGATATAATGATTAATCTCCAGTGGAATGTTATCCCACTCTTTGATCAGAACCTCTTCTAACTCTCTGCGCTCTAATGCCGCCAACAAGTGTTCGATAATGTGCAAGTTCGGGAACTGTGCTGGCTTGGGAAGACTCTGCAGTTCAGTTGCGTGCTCCTCATACCACGATTGTACTGTACTGGCTGTGTGAATGGGTGCATTATAGTCCTGAAAAATGGCGTCATTGTTGGGGAACAACATCTGAATCATGGGATGTACCTAATCACATAAAATGTTCATATAATCGTTGGCTGTAACAGGGCCTTTGAGAATAATGATAGGACCAGTAGAACACCATGATATGGCTGCTCACACCATTACACTTCCACCACCATGCTTAAACGTTGGAATCGAGCAACCAGGATTGTAGGCTTCTTTAGGCGTTCTGTAGACATAAACCCATTCCGATGTTGGAAACAACGAAAATGCTGACTCGTCAGACCACACGATGTGTTTCTACTGATCAGCCATTCAGGATTTATGCTCCTGACGCCATACTTTACGCTTCTTTGCGTTGGTTGTCGTCACTAATGGTTTCGGCATAGCAGCTCATCCATGAATATTCACTTTATGAAGTTCTCGGCAGAAAGCGCCCATAGTATGGGGTCTCTAGGAAGGCTATTGAGCTCTACAGTCACTTTAGTCGCTGTAGTTTTGTGTTGTTTCGACACAATTCGTGTTAGAGTACAATGATCTCTGTCGTTTAGTTTGATTTGCGACCACTATTACTTTTACAAGATGATGTCTTTCCATGTTTTGTGTAGGCTGTCATGCCTGTTGACACAGTTGCCCTTGAAACATTCAATAATTTCGCTGTCTTGGGTGCTGCTGCCCCAGCTACTCAGACCCCCACAATCTACCCTCTTTGGAACTCTGTTAGGTCTTTCACTGCACGTCGACCTCGGCCTCTGAATGCAAATACGAAGTGCGCACTATTCGTAAACAACCTGCACTGATGCCTAGGCCGTACTGAACGCGCACAGTCCAGTGTGACACGTGCCCTACCTGTGTTGTTGACCGTCAAACAAAACCATCTAATTACTACCACTGTTCACAATATTTTGCCCATACCCTGTAGACCCAAGTCTATTGTGCCCCCTCGCACACTTTCACCTGCAAAGACGACTACCAGTATTGTGATTAGCTAGCAGCTACGAGGAAAACTGTCCATAGTCGGGAACTTCTTTCTCATCGCCAGCGGAGCCCCTTAAAGTGCGTCACCTGATTATGGCTCTCCAGGGGCTGGCCAGGCTAGTCGAAGAAATCTCTGAGCAAAGATAGGTGAGCGTCATAATTATTTATATGCGCACTCGCATGGATAATTATTCGTCGTCTTATAATGTTGCTAATATTAAATACTGATAGTATCAATATCGCATTAGAGTAATTTGGAACCTTTCTATCAATGAGCATGAAAAATTTCGCTTTAAAAATCATTTTATCTGCAATGGGAAATAAACCGACGCTATCCGTCGTCGCTTGGCATCACATGGAAAATGTGATGAGCAGAATTTTTTTGTGCTGATTCCAGCTACACATTGCCAAAATGAAATAGCAGATTTCTCCCAAAGCACCGAAGAAAATGTGTCTGACAACTATTAGGAGGGACACATAGTACCCATTAGTGCTAATAAAGATGTTTAGGCAGCTGTCTGCTATAGACATTATTATGTCGTATTAACGAACTCAACTATTTCCCAAAACAGGGAAACATAGCACCACAGAGAAATGTAACATGACAACACCAAGACTTTCACATAAATAGCCCTACTCTAAATACGACCTAAACCTTACTATGTAATTTACTTCTTCAGCAAATTCTATAAGCTCTAAAATATTGAGGTACCCAAAAACTTCATAATTTCATTGATATGTCATAGATATTATGTAAATTGAAGGTGGATGGGGAAGAACGGAAAGAAAAGGTGACGAGCCACTGATGTCACCTGTATGAGGACTTCATGCGGAATCAGTAGCAACGAATGAAGACATGTGCCAGATCAGGATTTGAACCTGTGCTCTCTTGGTTATGAGGTAGTTGCATTAACCACTGCACCAACCAGACACACTGTTTACCACTATTGTATGGACTGTCTCGCCATGCCTCCCATCTGACCAAAACTCCCGCCCATGTCTGAAAGAACAGACACCATGCGGAATATGCCGCTATGATACATACTATGTAAACTGAAGGTAGAGGGAGAGGAAAGGAAAGGGAAGGAATTATTGATGTCAGCTGCATCGGGAGTTCATGTAGAATCAGCAGTGACAAGTGAAAATGTGTGTCCCACCGAGATTCGATCAGGGATCTACTGTTTACTAGGAAGTTGCATTAATCACTGCACCACCTGTACACAGTTTTTCTGGCAACTGGGCGAACCATCTTGCGCCTCTCCCCCTCCACCACAGCTGACCCACACTCCCACCAGAACAAGCCTGTCAGGAGTCACTGTTCGTGTCCTCCACACTCTCTATCTCTACTTTGAGATTTCTGCAGGACAAATGTAATTGTGCATCCACACTGAAGATGTGGATTCATTCTCCATTGAGGTAAATAAGTTAAACGAATGTATGGTGTCTATTCTTTTGGCATCTGTATAATTGATTCACCTTGATGGGCAACCAATTCACCACATTCAGAGCAGATGCACAATTATGTTCAAGCTTCTGCAGGAATCTCAAGGTAATGAGCATGGAGGATATGATGGGGACTGTGGATAGGTGGCACTAGATGTGTGTGTGGGTTAGCTATGAGGTATTGTGAGATAGTCATGCAGCTGCAATAAACACTGCGATAAACACTTTGTCCAGGTGTTCAGCGGCAACCAACAGTAGATGTCTCCTCCAAATGATGAGGGCTAGCCTTGTGGACCACTGGTTAGATCCCTCGTCATTGTACAGCATGGGCAGAATGTAAATGTTTACCACGCCTCACGCATCCCCCATGTGGCACAAGTGTTCCTGGTCCCGATTACCCTCACACGTCATAAGTTGATGGCGATGGGATCCTTTGTCTGTATCAGGATGTTATTTAAAGTTCAGTATCCCTCCTTGACCTCCCACAGGAGCATGGTGGAGTGGGCTTATTCCATGTGCCAGACAGAGTTATGGCACGTTTTGTTAACTCCCGACTGAAAGTCTGGCATCGCTGCCTGACGAGCCTGACGTTACTACTTTTGCATGTATGCACACTGGTCTCCATGTCAGCCCCAGTCATGTTATCAAACATTCCACCCCTTATTCTCACTTTCGGCACTTCATTCTTGAATTAAGTTACACCCTACACTTACCCCTTTCACATATACTCCAGACAAAGACTGTAGACGACACATTACAAATCTGTCAATCCCCCAACATCATTGAACACGTTTCCCCAGATCACATGGCGTCGTGTGTGGTAAGCGCAACATATGGTTATCTTGATATCAGCGCCCAGTCCACCTGGTATATCACCATCAATGGCAAACAGGTCAACCAGTTTCATTTGCACCACATCCGCCTCACTGCACACCTACCTGCGTTCACTGTGGTGTGGAGCACACAGACGCTCATCAGTTCTCATGTGGTCCATTGTCTGACGTCTGGAGGCTCGTGCAGCATATCTTAGCTTTCCTTACCCAACAGACACCTGCTCAGATCATTTTCCTGATGCTTTTATTCCTGGATGTGATTCACTACCCTGCACCAAACTCCAAAAACTATTGCTGTGAATTGGATACACAGCCATTCGGTCCGCTACCTTTTTGGCCCCGACGAGGAAACAGAACTAGGTTACTGGACGTACCTTACCGATCGACACTGTACACTTGTTTACAACCTCAGAAACAAGCAGTTCTTTTCCAGTTTTCTAGAGAGTGCTTTTCATGACCCGCCTTCCAGCTGAAACGTCCAAGCCATGAGATGCTGATACCTTTTCCCGACATGATGTTCTGAAGCCACTACAAACAGAATCTCCATTAAATTTTCGAGAAGACACATGTGGACGTTCCGCCAATCAGAAGGCGATAGTGACTCCTGGAATGCTGGTACATAGACTAATTCAAGATAAAAAATTTAAAAATTAAAAAAAATAGTAAATAAGTAAAAGAAAATAAAAATATATATATACAGGGTTTTCCATTGATCGTGATCGGTCCAAATATCTCACGAAATAAGCGTCAAACGAAACAACTACACAGAACGAAACTTGGCTACCTTGAAGGAGGAAACCAGATGCACTATGGTTGGCCCACTAGATGCCGCTGCCATAGGTCAAACGGATATCAACTGCGTTTGTTTAAATAGGAACCCCCATTATTTTATTACATATTCGTGTAGTGTGTAAAGAGATATGAATGTTTTAGTTGGACGACTTTTTTCGCTTTATGATGGATGGTGTTGTAATAGTCACAAAAATATGGCTCACAATTTTAGACGAACAGTTGATAACAGGTAGATTTTTTAAATTAAAATACATAACATAGGTACGTTTGAACATTTTATTTCGGTTGTTCCAATGTGATACATGTACCTTTGTAAACTTATCATTTCTGAGAATGCATGCTGTTACAGCGTAATTACATTTAAATACCACATTAATGCAATAAATCTTCAAAATGATGTCCATCAACCTCAATGCATTAGGAATACGTGTAACGACATTCCTCTCAACAGCGAGTAGTTCGCCTTCCGTAATTTTCGCACATGCATTGACAATGCGCTGACGCATGTTGTCAGGCGTTAACGGTGGATCACTATAGCAAATATCCTTCAACTTTTCCCACAGAAAGAAATCCGAGGACGTCAGATCTGGTGAACGTGCGGGCCATGGTATGGTGCTTCGACGACCAATTGACCTGTCATGAAATATGTTGTTCAATACCACTTCAACCGCACGCGAGCTATGTGCCGGACATCCATCATGTTGGAAGTACATCGCCATTCTGTCATGCAGTGAAACATCTTGTAGTAACATCGGTAGAACATTATATAGGAAATCCATATACATTGCACGATTTAAATTGCCATCGATAAAATAGGGGCCAATTATACTTCCTCCAATAATGCCACACCATACATTAACCCGCCAAGGTCACTAATATTCCACTTGTCACAGCCATCGTGGATTTTCCGTTTCCCAGTAGTGTATAGTATGCCGATTTACGTTACCTCTGTTGGTGAATGACGCTTCGTCGCTAAATAGAACGCGTGCAAAAATCTGTCATCGTCCCGAAATTTCTCTTGTGCCCAGTTGCAAAACTGTACACGACGTTCAGAGTCATCACCATGCAATTCCTGGTGCATAGATATATGGTACGAGTACAATCGATGTTGATGTAGGATTCTCAACACCGACGTTTTTGAGAGTCCCGATTCTCGCGCAATTTGTCTGCTACTCCTGTGCGGATTAGCAAAATGGCTCTGAGCACTATGGGACTTAACTTCTGAGGTCATCAGTCCCCTAGAACTTAGAACTACTTAAACCTAACTAACCTAAGGACACCACACACATCCATGCCCGAGCAGGATTCGAACCTGCGACGGTAGCGGTTGCGCGGCTCCAGACTGTAGTGCCCAGAACCGCTCGGCCACGCCGTCCGGCGCGGATTAGCCACAACAGCAGCTAAAACACCTACTTGGGCATCATAATTTATTGCAGGTCGTGATTGACGTTTCACATGTGGCTGAACACTTCCTGTTTCAAAAAATGGTTCAAATGGCTCTGAGCACTATGGGGCTTAATTTATGAGGTCATCAGTCCCCTAGAACTTAGAACTACTTAAACCTAACTAACCTAAGGACATCACACACATCCATGTCCGGGGCAGGATTCGAACCTGCGACCGTAGCGGTCGCGCGGTTCCAGACTGAAGCGCCTAGAACCGCTCGGCACTTCCTGTTTCCTTAAATAACGTAACTATCCAGCGAACGGTCCAGACACTTGGATGAAGTCGTCCAGGATACTGAGCAGTATACATAGCACACGCCCATTGGGCATTTTGTTCACAAAAGCCATACATCAACACGATATCGACCTTTTCTGCAATTGGTAAATGGTCCATTTCAACGCGGGTAATGTATCACGAAGCAAATACTGTCCACGATGGAAGAATGTTATGTGATACCACCTACTTATACGTTTGTGACTACTACAATGCCATCTATCACAAAGCGAAACAAGTGGTCCAACTAAAACATTCATAATTCTTTATGTACTACACGAATTTAAAAAAAAAAACGCAGTTGATATCCGTTTGACCTAGGGCAGCGCCATCTAGCGGGCCAACCATAGCGCCATCTGGTTTCCCCCTTCAAGCTAGACGAGTTTCGTTCTTTGTAGTTTTTTCGTTTGACGCTTATTTCGTGAGGTATTTGGCCCAGTCACTATCAATTGACCACCCTGTATATAAACGCAAAGAAAACAAAAAAATAACATAAAAATGCAATAAAATAAAATAAGCAAAAACAAGCCAATACACAACTACTTTCATTTTCATTGCTACTCTCTATGTTCATCCCCCCTACTTTCTTCTTTTCCTACACCCTTCTAGTAATAGGTTAGTTGTTTTGGGATAGGCCTAAGAGGTGCATTTTTTTTTTTTTTTTTTTTTTTGTTCGGACACAAATGGCGATGGCAAGTAGATTTTTTTTGTAGTTTTCCCTTTCTTGTCTAGGGGCGAAAAAGAAAGCAAAAAAGAAGGTGGCCCAGTTGTTACCACAACAGCCCAGTAAGCAGGAGATCCCTTGTCGAATCCCAGCCTGGCACACATTTTCGCTCATTGCCGCTGATTCCACATAAAGTCCCAATTCAGCTAACATCAATAGTTCCTTTCCTTTTCTTTCTTTCTACCCCCTCCACTTTCAGTTTACATAATATTTGTCACAGCTGCGGATTCCACTTAGTGCCTGTCATATTTGTCATTTCTGAATGAACAGACACTATGCATTCATATAACTGATTCGTATCCATCAACTTCAGTGCAGATGCACAATCATGCTCAACCTTCTGCAGGTATCTCAAAATAGCGAGCATGGAGGACATGGACGGGGACTGCACATAGGTGGCACTGGGTGGGAGTGTGGTTTGGCCAGAAAGTGTGCCGAGATAGTCTGTACAGCTGTGATAAACACTGTGTGTGTGGGGTACAGTTGTTAATGCACCTGCCTAGTAAGCAGGACATTCCATGTTGAATTTTTCAGTACACATTTTCGCTCATCGCCTCTGATTCCACATAAATTCCCAATGCAGCTGACATCAATAGTTCCTCATTTTCGTTTTTGTTCTCCTCCCTTTACCTTCAATTTCCATATCGTGTTTTACAGATTGGCACACATTTTCTTTCATCACTGCTGATTCCGCATAAAGCCCTAATGGCCCGCATCTCTTGGTCGTGCGGTAGCGTTCTCGCTTCCCACGCCCGGGTTCCCGGATTCGATTCCCGGCGGGGTCAGGGATTTTCTCTGCCTCGTGATGGCTGGGTGTTGTGTGCTGTCCTTAGGTTAGTTAAGTTTAAGTAGTTCTAAGTTCTAGGGGACTGATGACCATAGATGTTAAGTCCCATAGTGCTCAGAGCCAACCAAAGCCCTAATGCAGCTGACACCAATAGTTCCTTTCCTTTCTCTTCTACATAATGTGTATCACAGCTGCGAATCCTATGTGGTGTCAGTTCTTTCAGACTTGTCCAAAGGAACAGACACCACTCATTCATATTAACGTCGTACATATCCGTAACGAAAAATGTGACACTAAATGACAGATTGTGTACCGATAATTCTAATTTTCGGTTGCGGGCTAAAATTTGCGCCGTATCATTACTGGATGATGATTTGAGTCTTGTTTCATGAATTACGGCTACAGTGCTGTATGTGACATTTGATTCATATTCATGTGGGACAATTGTGCATGAATTCAAGCTGAATGGCCATGGAAGCAAGCTGTATAGACAAAACAGCTGTTTCAGGAAGATGGCTACAATTACTATGTTACCGGTACATCAAAAGAGAGATGGGTCTGCACTAATAAAACAATTAATTGCTCCATGTACGGAAGATGTGCTGAATCCGCAACCCTCTTCCCTTTTTAATGACGATCGCTCAAATTGGCATTGAGAACTTTATTGCGTCCACTACCGGTTTCGTATTTTGCAACAGACAATTATTAAGTTCTTTGAAAAATTTTTGTGCAGAGGGACAACGTGGACGCAGTAGTTTCCAACAGCATCTGGAGTGGTTTTCATTAAATGAATAAGAAAACAGTATTTTCTTTCGAGTCCAACGATCGCGCAAAATGTTTTTACTTCTCTGACCCTTCACTATCGCAGACTGCTGTCAACTGTTTCAAAATTCCAACCGACATGCACCACTCCAGCGGTAGGCCTTAGGTACTCGTGCTGGGACAGGTGCTACTTACGTAACGTAGAATCATGTTTATGGAAATAACTATGTACGCAATGGCTTTGTTTGTCACTGCTTGGGGAGTTTTCTTTTCGTGCAGAAGATTTAAAATCATTCTCCAATATTTCTTGGGTCAGCCAAGGGACCAAAAACCTCAAGAAGACACACATCCAATTGAAGAAGAAAAAAGGGAATGAGTTTTTCTTTTACTACTACATTATACAAGGTACGTAGGTCTATAAAAACCGTACAATTCACACAGTCCTGTCAGTAAAGCATTCTCTGGTGTACTTCTCACCCACATTCAAGTACTCTTCCTATTTGAAATAGGGCCAGGTAAGTTCACCTAGTTGCAGAAGCGTCAAGGATATGTGTTTATGGGATCTCTGTTTACTGCAGATGTTTATGTGTAGTTTCATCATGTATTCATCATGATCTTGGAAGCAGTTTATGACACTAACATCTATGAGTCACAGTTGGAATCAATCAATTCATACAAATACTTGGGTGTAACTCTTTTTAGGGACATGAAATTAAACGATCACATAAACTCAGTCATGGGTAAAGCAGGTGGCAGACTTTTGTTTATTGGTAGAATACTAGGGAAATGCAGTCAGTCTACAAAGGAAACACTAATAGCTTATGAAGCACTCGTGCAACCCATCATAGAATATTACTCATGTGTATGGAACCTGTATACCAAACAGGACTAACAGGCAGTAATGAACATATACAGATCATGGCAGCAGGAAATGTCACAGATTTGCTTTATCTCTGGACGAATGTCACAGAGATGTTGAAAGAACTGAACTGGCAGATCCTTGAGGATAGACATCAAGTAGCCCACAGAAGTCTGCTTACAAAGTTTTGAGAAGAGGCTTTAAATGATGGCCTGAAGAATATACTACAATCCCTTGCTTATTACTCGTATAGTGATCGTGAGGAGAAACTTATCAATTAAGTACCCTCTGCCATGCAGTTAGCAGTGGTTTACAGAGTAGGAATATAGATTTTAGTACCATACAATTCCGCTGCCCATTATATAGGTGCAAATATTAATGTAACTACAGATATTAAATACTATGCCACACCAGGCTCACAGCCAGTAAGCTGCAGTGCATCAAAAGCAGGAGAGAACTTCATGCAGATGTTTTTACACTTATTTGTTTAATTGTTCAGTAATATAAAAAATTATTTTCATTACTGTCTCTGATATGGAACTTAATACTATTTGATTGTGTCAATAGCCACTTCTTGTCATAACAGTACTGGTTCCAACACCCCAGGATCCTGCTGCCATTATTTTTTAAAGTTATGATTTTCTTAAACTGCCTTGAAAAGTATTAATTTATTATTGGTATCCAATATCTGTTATGATATTTCGTCTCTTATTTACTCTGCAAGCAGTGTGTGATCTTTACAGAGGTAGCCAATGGAGTTAGAGCAAATATGAATCATCCAGGTATTTTAAGATCATGAGAATCTACCTTCAGTGAGGGGATAAATGGCATATAAAGTTTTCTCTCACCACATACTACCACCATTCATCCTGTCTCGGCTGGCCACTGCGGCCAAGCAGTTCTAAGCGCTTCAGTCCAGAACCGCGCTGCTGCTAAGGTCAGAGGTTTGAATCCTGCCTCGGGCATGGATATGTGTGATGTCCTTAGGTTAGTTAGGTTTAAGTAGTTCTAAGTGTAGTGGACTGATGGCCTCATATGTTAAGTCCCATAGTGCTCAGAACCATTTGAACTATTTTTGAACCATCCAGTCCCACACACTTACAAACAAACACACATATTCATTTCTGTTTAAGAAATACACTTTTACGTGATAACTCCCTGGCAGACACCATCTCTAATATGCACCACCATACCATCCAGAATTGTGACTCTCCATTTTAGGAATTTGATATGTGTCATTTACTTCAAAACGTTGCTAAAATCGTCTTCAAGAGCGTTTCAGCTACAACTGGGAAGCTAATTTAGCATCCCACTGTCATTGAGTTCATTAGAAAAGGAGTCAGCTTAGTTGTAGAATCGTGGAGAAAGGGAACAACTATAGCTTAGATGAAGGATTTCTCAATGTGAGATACTGACATAGATGTTTCCTCCTAAGTTTTGCCACAGTTACATGTTCTGTCATATTTTAACCAATGGTTGTGGGGAAATGAATGCTAGAAATGCAATTTTATGCCACTCAAAGCTGATGGAAAATCAGATGCTGTCTAATTTGTGTCTTCACAACTGATTTTATAGGCCTAATGGTAATGATAAAGGCTACTTTCAACACTAATAGTAGTGGGAGTGAGAGAATTCTAACCAATTTCAGCTATAAGTAGCCTGTAATCAAACCCCATTCTTATCTACTATTGAACAAGTGCGCTTCTGACTTAGTGTAGGTGCTGCTAAAGCAATTAATGCAATGTGTTCATGACACTGCCCAAGGAAATGTTCAGAATCTTTGTCAGTTTATTTAATGATCAACAGTTTTAACTTATTTATTTTTGATGAGACAGATTGATTAAACCCTGTAAATGGAGATTTCACTGCAGTTCTGTTACATTCATGATGCTACATGTTCCTTAAGTAGTCCTTCCTAAATAAACTATTGGTGTGACACAGTTATGTGCCTTTTACATATGTGTGTGACATTGTTCTTTTATTGGTGTAGACTTCAACGCTTCACTGTATGAATTATGATGTCTGAATATCTTCCTAATAATATGTGTCCTTCTTTATCCATTCAAGGGCAGATTATGAAAGAAATGAATGATAATACACATCAGTTCAAAGTTTAACTGAAATAATTTTATGTTCACATCCCCCACTAATGTGTAATGTGCGAAACTTTAGGATATTCTTGGCATATTCAGTGAAAATTAGTTTTAGAATTTACCAAAACAGATTTAATATAGACAAATAATTGGTCACATTTTCATGCATCTACTACTAGACATGATTTTTTTTGCAGGGAAACAAAAGCATCACCACTAAAACAACCTATTTTCCCATTTCATCTATCCATTATCAGCCTCATCTGGATAATTGTACACTGTGCATTAATCTGGTAGTGGTTTCATTATCATTTTCTTAGCAATTTTTCTAATGAAGGATGTTAAAGTATATAAAATCTGATTTACATCTTTTAATATTAACATGACTAATTTGAGAGTGTAGAAATTGCTGCAGATTCTCCAAAACTTTCACAAGTACATAGGTTTTCATCATTTCTTTTAACTGTGACTGACATTAGAAAACCAACTTTATGTGTCAACCTACAGTGAGTTATTTTGTTTTTATTGGTACTCCAAATTGAGAGTCATTTTTATGAAGTGTTCAGCTGAAGTGCATCCTATGATGGAAGTTACTTTTACAGTAGTGGATTTTGTTAGGCACCCATTTTGGAAGTAAATTGACATTACTGACATATACTGATCAGTCAGAACATTATGACCACCTGCCTTAAAGCCGGTATGTCCACCTTTGGCATTGATAACAACAATGATGCATTGTGGTGTGGAATCAATCAGGCCTTGCTAGATCGCTGGAGGGAGCAGGCACCACGTCTGCACACGCAAGTCACCTAATTCCCGTAAATTACTGGGATGGGGTGGGGCGATGTCCTTCGACGCCACGTTCAATCACATCCCGGATGTGTTCGATCGGGCTCAGATCTGGCAAGCTGGCAAGTTGGTGAGGAGGGCGGGGGGGGGGGGGGGGGCAGCATGCTAAATGGAAATCGCTACTGTGTTCCTCAGACAACAGACAACTCTGTTACACTCCTGGCATTGTGACATGGCACATTATCTTGCTGGAAAATGCCACTGCTATCAGGAAATATGATCCTCATCAAGCAGTGTGCATGGTCTGCAAACAGTGTACATTAATCCTTGGTCATCATGCACCAGTTCAACTGGACCCATGGATGCCTACATGAATGTACGCCAGAGCATAATGGAGCTGTCACTGCCCTGTCCTTATCCTACGGTACAGCTGTCAAGAAGCTGTTCCCCTGGAAGATGACTGATTTGCACCCTCCAATTGGCATGATGAAAAAGGCATCAGGATTCATCAGCATCAGACCTTGTGGCACTCTGCTACTGCCCCACCATCCAGTACCAATGGTCACGTATCTATATCAGTTTCAGTTGTAGGCATCATGATTTTAACATTGGCACATGTATGTGTCATCGGCTGCAGACTCCCATCGTTAGGAGTGTCCAGTGCACTGTGTGTTCAGACACACTTGTATTCTGCCCAGTATTAAAGTCCGCTGTTAGTTACACCACAGTCCACCATGTGTCCTATTTTACCAGTATGCCCAGCCTATGACATCTGACACCTGTAAACTATTCATTTCGACATTCTCCCATGTGTGCCCATCCGCATGTATGGCTCCTGTATAATAGGTCAAAAAAGCAGGTCGATACCACTGCACAGTGTCTGGACGTGGTTTTACCTTGGTTTTGCCACGTGTTGAAGACACTCACCACAGAACTCCTCAAACACCCGGCAAGTTATGAAGTTTCTGAAATGCTCATGCTGAACTTCCAGGCTATCACAATCTGCCCTTGGTCAAACTCGGACAGGTGGTTTGTCTTACTCATTCTGAACATGGTCAGGACACTCACTGATACTACATGCACTGTGTGTGTGTCTGACTAGTAGTCATTCCTTGCACATCATTCTGCTGTCACCTGGAAGGGTTTATATTGATAGTGGGTTATTGGTCATAATGTTCTGGCTGATTAGTGTTAAGGAATTATGTAATTGTTACTCTGGTGCACCATTTGCACCCAATACTTGATGAAACTCCTGCTATCTCTCTCTGTCCATCTCCTGCTCTATTCATTTTGACATTCTCCCATGTGACCGAGCGAGGTGGCGCAGTGGTTAGCACACTGGACTTGCATTTGGGAGGACGACGGTTCAATCCCATCTCCGGCCATCCTGATTTAGGTTTTCCGTGATTTCCCTAAATCGCTTCAGGCAAATGCCGGGATGGTTCCTTTGAAAGGGCACGGCCGATTTCCTTCCCCATCCTTCCCTCACCCAAGCTTGCGCTCCGTCTCTAATGACCTCGTTGGCGACGGGACGTTAAACAATAATCTCCTCCTCCTCCTCTCCCATGTGTGCCCATCCGCATGTATGGCTCCTGTATAACAGGTCAAAAAAGCAGGTCGATACTACTCCCACAACACACCTATCATATGTGAGTGAGACAGCCTACAAATCTGGGGCTTGGGAAACCTTTTCTTGTCTCTGACTAATAGCCTGCCATGAAAATTGTGTTGATAACACAGGCCAAAATTACCCCTACACAACATGCTTGTCTTGCAGGGCAGCCTGTAAGGCACAGTCTAAAAAATAGTAGTTTGGACTGAAAAACGTTCCTGGAGAATCGCTGTTATTCATCTTCTGGTCTGGTTGGACCAGATCTGTAGCATTATCAGTCTCTTGAGCGAGCTGACAAGAATAGTCGAAGGTGTTACATAAGGAGCAAGCATGAGGGAGAACCACAGTAGAAGTATCACTTATCTTCCAGCTCATATGGAATTCTTCAAATTTACCCTTAGTTTCATGGAATTGGAAATCAAATTATTTGAGGGTAATAATAGTAGCTTATGCACCACTCCCTCTTCTCCATTATATAAAAAAAGATGTAAACATTTTCTTTTCTTACAGCATTGTATTACATTCTTGAGTAACACTTAATTTAACAACATCTGAGAACTCTATGTTCTGGTAGATTATAAGTCTCGTCAGGCCAAATTTTTGAAACATACCCACCATACATTATGGCATAGACCTACACACAAAACCTGTGATTTCCAGTGCCTACCAGGCTACTCTGGACACTGCAATATTTCTCATGATGGCACACCTGGAGCTCTGTTGTGGTTCTGGGATGAGCCTTGGATACCCCTCAAACAAGTAGATCAAGAACTGAGAGAAAAATTTAGAAATACCATTAATGTACAAAAGTTTTTATGTGAAATTTTCATGTTGTATGAATACTGTAAATCGAATACAAAACTGGAAAGGGAAGTAGCATATTCACGAGCAAGCGAATTGAACAGATATTTGTAAGAGATATTACTTTTTGCTAGTTGAATTTAACACAAAGAAAAAGTGCGACTAACTTTTAATTAATGCTCCAGGGTGGAAATCTTTCTACTACTCACGCTGAAAAATTCTGCAGCTGCAAATTCGCAGAATCATATTTATTTCATCTTATTAACTGACAGTGAGTCTATCTTCGACATTGCTGTAATAACAATAAAATTAATGAAATATGAGCAGTAAGCACATCATGTAAAAAATATGATGTAGCTGTACATTCATATCACAACATCTGAGCATATCGTGGGTAGTAGATAACAGTATGTGTTAGATCAGTGAATATTGTGTTGTACATTGAGGTGACTAAAGTCAAGGGATAGTGATATGGAAATGTAAAGATGGCAGTAGAAATGTGGACACGAGGTAATTCAAATCAAAACTTTCTGACATGATTATGGCTGAATGACTGGATTTAAGAGACTGAACATAGAACAGTAGTTGGAGCTGGACTCGTAGGATATTCCATTTCAGAAATCATTATGGACTTTAATATTCCAAAATCCACAGTGTTAAGCATTTGCTGACAATACCAAATTTCTGGCATCACCTTTCAGAAAATGGAATTTCCAAGGGTCTTCACTTAATGACGGAGAGCAGTGGCATTTGGGTAGAGTGTCAGTGCTAATCAGACAAGCAACACTGCATTTTAAAAAAAAAAATGCAGAAATCAATGTGGAATATATGACAAACGTATCTGTGAGGACAGCGTGGTGAAATTTGCTATTATTGGGCTGTGGCAGAGATGACCAATGTGAATACCTTTGCTCACAGCACTAAATCACCTGCAGTGCCTCGTCTGAGCTCGTAATCATATCGTTTCAACACTAGATGGCTGGAAAACCAAGGCTTGGTCAGATGAGTCCTAATTTCACTTTGTAAGAGCTGATGGTTGGGATCGAGTGTGTCACAGACCCCTCGAAGCCATGGACCATGTTGTCAACAAGGCACTGTGCAAGCTGTTGGCGGCTCCATAATTGTGTGGGGTGGGTGTACATGGAACGGACTGGGTCCTCTGGTACAACTGAATGAATTATTGAATGTAAATGGTTTTGTTTGGCTATTTTGAGAGAATTTGCAGCCATTCATGGAGTTCATGTTCCCAAACAATGATAAAATTTTTATGGATGAAAGTGCACCATGTCACTGGGCCACAGTTGTTTGTATTTGAAGAACATTCTGGATGATTTGACCAAATGATCTGGCCACCCAGACTGCCTGATATGAATCCTGTCAAACATTTATGGGATATAATTGAGAGGTCAATTCATGTACAAAAATCCTGCATCAGCAACTCTTTCACAATTAAAAATGGGAATAGAGGCAGGATGGCTCAGTATTTCTGCATGTGACTTCCAATGACTTGTTGACTTCATATCCTCAATGCTGGCAATTTTCTGGAGGGAAGTTTATGTTCTTGTCATGAAACACCTATTGAAAAAAATTAGAGAATAAGCCCCTGTGAAAGACCACAGAACAACTTTATTGCCACAGTAAAGATCATGAAAAGAAGAAAAAAGAAATTAGTGTTCATATTTAAGCAAACAGACATTTATATCTCCATTGTTCGATTTGTGAGTGAGATAGGAAAGGGAATTATTAGTTGTGGTACAAGGTACCTTCCACCATAGTGGATTGTGAAATAAAAGTAGATGTAGAAGGTCAGAAAGTAGAGGCAGGTCACTATGACCTCTTGATGAGGATCTCCTACAGCTGAATTAATCTGATGTTGGGGCCTGGGTGGACTGCCTTCCTTTTTTAACCTTCAGCACTCAAAATCTCTCTCTCTTCCTGGAGTTTGCTATAACATATGGTTTTATTTTGGTTCTGAATGCCAGAAGACAAAATAATGTATTTCTGACAACTTATACACTAGTGACTAGAGTAAAATGTTAGAGAAGAATGAGACAAAATATATTTGGAAATTGTGTTTGTGTTTAATTTCATGATTCATAAAACTGTGTTATTTCAGAAACTTAATTTCCTTATTAGCTCTATATTTTGTTGAAGATAAATGCACAAATACTTAAATGTTGGATGTTAATGTCTCTTTCAACTCACTTAAATGTATCAAAGACAACAACCTCATCAATCTTAGGATCCAACAAATATGATCAAAGTGCAAGTTAATACTTATTCCGTCTAATATTATGGGATACCCAAAAAGAAAAACTGGAATTATTTTTTAGAAGCTATATATTTTCAAACTATGTACAAAATAACCTGATCCCCTTGAAAATACTTTCCATTATTACTAATACTTTTCTCGCACTGGCACTTCCAATGTTCAAAACATTTTTTGTAGTCATCTTTAGAAATAACCGAAGCTTCTACCTCCTTTTTTGACTTCTTTAATGTTGTCAGATTGGTGTCCTTTCATGCACCTTTTTATGCATGGAAATAAGAAAAAGTCGAAGAGAGCCAAGTCAAGTGAGTAAGGTGCATGCCATTTTTACCCAAAAACTGTCTAACAGAGATGGCTGTGTGTGCAGGTGCATTGTCGTGTTGGACGAACCATTTCCTGTCTTCCACAAATCAAGTCCTTTTTGATAATCACTGTTGTGTTTAAAACTTCCAAGTAAAGGTTTAATTGATGGTCTGACCCAATGGTACAAACTATAATTGATTTGGGCAGTTGATTGATGTCCAGAAAAAGGTTTAACATCAATTGACATGTTGCCAGTTTTAAATTAAGCAAACTACTTGTATGCTTGAGTTTTTCCCATAGCTTTGTCTTGGTAAGCTGTTTTCAACATTAAAACAGTTTCAGCAACATATTTACCAAGTAGAAAATAAAATTTCACAGCTAGGTGTTGTTCACTTAAACTTGTCATCATAAAAGTGAAACGAGAACAAAACAGTACCAGCAAGAACAATCACTGCAGATGAACAGAACAAGCCAAATGACAACACAGGTGCACTGTACTAGCAATAAGTTGCACTATACGTGCCTAGTGGCAGAAATACATATGACACAAGATCTGCCCACAGTATTGTTATTCTGGTATTTAAGGGACACCCTCGTATACCCATCAGTGTGAGCACTCATTTGCATGACATGTTGTGAAACTCCAACTGTGCAAGAATGATAGCTGTAGTACTGTAACACAGAATTTTCTCTAGTCAAATGTTCACTACCAAATCCTAATTCTTGCCAAAATTCATAAAGGAAAGCTACTTGATTACTTTTTCTCCTTGACTCTCCTAAAATTTCACAAATTATTATAAATATAGGTTTTCTGTTGCATAGCCCTTACTGTCTGATACCAGAAATGCCCATACCCTTTCCTAGAATGTGGTTAATCTGTTATTGAACACATGAACAAATCTCATTTACAGTTGCCATCCATACCATCAGTGTGATTGTTTCATTTGGTGAGTGTTTTCTCTTTGTATTAATCATATGTTTCTGATCCATTGTGTATTGTGTACATAATTCAGTTTTGTGGCTGCAGTTATTTGATTAGCTCAGAGTGAACTTTCTCATACATGTTAATGTACACCATTGTTGGGCATATTTTATAAGAAAGCTGACTTCACAGATGTTACTAAATATTGACATCTCTTACCTCTTACGTAACTTTCTTCATTATTGTCATCCCTCTGAATAGTAATGGGATACTTACAAAATCATCGTTGGGATCTCAAAAGAATCACTCTACTGATAAAGCTGATAATGCCTTCACTTAACAGATAGTAAAATTTTTAAATGGTAAAGGATCATCAGCTGGAATTGTCTCTGACTTATTAAAGAGTTTTTATTGTTCAATCACAATGTACCATAAGAGAAAATAAGTTTTTTTTGGGATAGCTAGTACAGCGCATGCCAGATTTAGTTCCTATTTATGAATCAGGATGAAAAATGTTACACTAGGCTTGTGGGTAATACAAAGAGGGAGACAGGTTTCCAGCATGCTAGGTTGTTGAAGGGCCAGCAACTTGTGATACCATTTCCATATGACAAACAGCTAAAGTTGCAAAATGCTCTTTTTATTACTTGATGATGACCAGTTTTAGGTTTTTATTCATAACTCATTCTCAGATCATCCATCCAAGCAGAAAGAATATTATTCCACACAGCAAAAAATCATGACAATTATTAGCAAAATGGAGTACAGTGCAAATGATCATGAAATGTGTATCCAGTTTTGTGAGCACTTTCTTTGTACTTCTGTGCAAACTGACTGTAATGAATTTTTGGTGTCTGGAGTAACATTTATTCTGATTGGATAGATGATTTGAGGATGGGTTATGAATAAAAACCCGAAACTAGACATGATCAAGTAATAGAAACAGATATTTTGCAATTTTGGTTATTTGTTGTATTGAAATTGCAACGAGGGACACCATATCACCTTCATGGGGAGAAATTATACTGATTAATCCAAAGAGTTCTATTATGGGTCCATTGCTGCTCATGTCGAATGTTAGTGGTTAATCAGTTTATCCCAGGATAACTCACCACTTAGGCAAAAAGTATTCTCTGCACAAAAGGAAGTAATTAGAATTAAATGTGATGAGAACACATACAAATTTTTGAGGAATCTGTTAAGCAATAGGGAATTTTAAACACATCCTTGCAGCACATTTATTCACTCATTACATTCATTCTCAACACTCTGTAGTTTGAAAGTAACAGAGATATTCTCCAATACAATGGCAGTATAAAAAGAGATCTGCACTTCCCCTTGGTGAATCTGTGGCACAGAAAGGAATGCAATTCTCAGCCATAAAACTCTTTGATGTTCTATCCAAAGATATAAAATGTCTGACAGATAGCATAAGTGTTCTTAGATATATATTAGAGTTGTTTATCCATAAAAATCCATTGTATACCACAGAGGAATTCCCACTACATTGATTTTCTTCTAAATGTGTAGGAATTTTTTTGTACATCATATGACGTCCTGGCACCAGACATGTTCTGATTAGGAATGGCTCCAGTGACATAACATGAGTGTTCACTCAGAGCATCATTTAGATGGTTATTGAAGAAGTATTTTGTAGTTATTTGCAGGTTCTGGGAGTATATTGGTGACCATTTCCAATTATGTAGAAAGAGAAATAGGTTTGTATAGTCAAAATATTGCTATATGCTCATCATTTACATAAGTCAATCTTTACCTCAATCTCAGTTATATGTGGTATAGGAGAAGATTCCAAGTGAAAAATGAGTTTAATGTCTATTTCAGTCTTTCATTCGATGCCAGTGCATTTAACTCACAAAGGACTCTCTCAGATATTTATAGGGCTGTGCATTCCCTCCCTCTGTCCTTGAGTAGACAAATTTGCTTATAATAAGTGCTTCCGGTACTTTTGATCCTGCACTTATATTTAAGAATGCTGCCAATTTTTTTCCCAAAAGTGTTACTGGTTCCTCATACCAAACTTCATATGAGAGAGTAAATGTGTTGAGAGGCTGCTGTTAGTCTGCCCTATCTTCTTAAATGGTTTTATATACAAGGTAAAGTATGGAATCTGGCTAAAAATCATAGCCAGAATAGCCCATAAACCGCATTATTAATATATGTGGTGGATTTGACATTTAGCTGATGTGCCTTTATGTGTCCTGGAAGTGAGTGCTTTAACATGCTCTTTTATCTGGACAGGTTACAGTGCTCTGAAATGTATTTTAAATGAGCTGTTTGAAGTTATGAAAACACTTTATTATGTCTCACAACATAGTTTACTACTATCACTATCTGAAATGAAATTACAACCAAAATTTTAAGATTTCATTTAATTTATAGAATACTGACAATACTTAAGACATTGCCTATTAATTCAGGATATTTAACTAATTACAATAATGCAGTAGTTGTGCCAAATTTGTTGTCAGTAATAACTGCCACTTTAAGAATAATATTATAATATTATGTTAAAATAGAAGAAAACTGGTTTTTTCTTGTTCTTCTGATACAGAATAATAAAGTGCATGTGGCAAGTGTATTGTATCGTCTTCATGATAAAATTCTACAGCATTTTGACACTACTGTTTGCAATGTTTTCAAATGCAGTTTTCTTCTATCTTGTGTAAAGTTTCTTCTGTTTACTGATTAATGGACAGTCTAAGTATGAACCACTATCCAACAGAGCCCAGGCAAAACAAATTATTAAATGTAATGAGAAGAAAATTTTTAGTTGGCTTCAGCTGCATAGTGTATAAATTGTCACAACCGGTTATGTGAACATTATTTATTTTTCCAACTGTAAGGACTTCACATAGCCCACATGTTCCCACTGAACAAATCACTACTCTACTCTTAAGTTCCTGAGACTGAGGATCCATTAGTGCTTTACGTGGAGTGATACCTAAAATGTCAGAGTCTCTTCTTGTTAGCACTACAGCACCACAAACAAATAGGGAAAGGGAAAAGACTGGAAGCTGCATTGGTGGATTAGTAAGCATGTGCAGTATCGGAGGGGAAGCGGAGAAGTTAATTGCTAGGTTTAGGACAGGGACTACTGGAGACAGGCCAAGGACTTTACGTGGAAAAGGTATATGTTTTAGGGGGAGGTTATGCTGCACAGTTCCAAAAATCTGTAGTAGGTGGAAATAATTCAGAGGGTGCCAGCTGTGAAGTAGTCATTAGAGTAAAGCACATCATACTGAGCAGAATACTCAGCAACAAAGTGATCCAGCTGCACATTAGCCACTGATTGGCAGTGGCCATTCATGCAGACTACTTGGTAGTTTCATGCCCATGCAGATAGCCGCAGAGTGGTTGCAGCATAGTTTGTAATGACATGGCTCCTTTTACAAGTAGTCCTTACTTTTACGATGCAGAAGATGCCTGTGACAGGACTGAAGTAGGTGGAGGGTTTATGGGATAGGTTTTGCATTTAGGTCTATTGTAGGGATATGATCCTTGATGCAAGTGTTTGTGACAAGGGACGGAGTAGGGATGGGCAGAAATACTGCGTGGGGTTGGCGGGCAGCAGGGTACCACTGTGGAAGGGGTGGTGAGTACAGTAGGTAGGATATTTCTACTTTCCAGTCATGGCTAGAGGTATTCAGAACACTGGCAGAGAATGTGATTGACTTGCTCCAGCCCTTAGTGGTACTGAGCCTCGAGGATAGCTCTCCATTATGGCCAGACAGTGGATATTTTTTTCTTCATAATTACAGTATATTACCTGAAAAACTTAAACAAGGCACACAAATCACATTTACTTCAATAGCAATATATTTATTAACTATGTATTTCTAGTACTTAATTCTTTTAGTACCACAACTAAATCAGCTAATAAAAAAACTGCAAAAAAATCTCTTAATGAGTTACCCAACAACTAATACTACTTTAAACCCTACAGAATCTGTTGTCTGTTAGTTAATTTATTTTGATGTGCTTAAGTTGTAGATGGTTATTTCCACTATGGGATCCATCCTCATACACAATGGATGTGTGAGAGACGTTAGGTAAGGTGAGAGACGACATATGGGAGATCTGTTTCTGGGTGAGGTTGAGAGATTAATTTCGATCTGTGAAGGCCTCAGTGAGATTCTTGGCATATTTGGAGAGGGACTGTATGACACTAAAGATGTGAGGACCAGTGGTACTGAAGCTGTATGGAAGGGACTTCTTGGTATGAAATGGATGTCAGCTGTCAGAATGGGCGCATTATTTGTGGTTGACACATCTAATGGAGACAGAGGTACTGATTTATCCTTGAGGTGACGGTATGGAAAATGGAAATGTCGTGTGGCGAGGGCCTCCCGTCGGGTAGACCGTTCGCCTGGTGCAGGTCTTTCGATTTGACGCCACTTCGGCGACCTGCGCGTCGAAGACATCATCAAGGAAGTTGGCATGTTGCATTGAGGAGGAGCAGGTGAAATGATTGGAGAGGTGGCGTTGAGATTCTGGAAGCATGTGAACAGGGGTTTTTTCACCCTTGGTCCAGATCACAAAAATATCATCGGTTAATCTGAACCAGGTGACTGTTTTTAGATTCTCAGGGGTTAGGATGCACTCGCCTTGATAGTCTGTGAATAGGTTGGCATAGAATGCTTACTTGTGGTTGCTCATTGCTGTACAATAGGTTCATTTGTAGTTGATCCCTTCAAAGGAGTAATAATTGAGGGTGGGAATAAAATTGATCACAGTGACCAGAAAGGACATTGCTGGTTTGGAGTTGGTTTGGCATTCGTAAAATCAATGTTCAATGGTAGCAGGGCCATTGTTATTTGGGATGTTAGTGTAGAGGGAGGTGGCATTGATGGAGATGAGCAGGGCTCTGAGTGGTAAAGGAAAAGAAACTGTGCAGAGTCGGCAGTGGATGTGGTTAGTGTCTTTTGTATTAGAGGGTAGATTATAGGTTATAGCCTGCATGTAGTGCTGCACAAGAGGAGAGGTGCCCTCAGTGTGGCAGTAGGGCATCCTGAGTGGTTGAGTTTATGGACTTCAGAAAGCATGTAGAAGGTAGCACTGTGGGGAGTGGTGGTGTTGAGGAGAGAGACAGACTCAACGGAGAGCCTCTGAGATGGACTTAAGGATATGAGGAGGGACTAGTGATCATGCTGGATTTCTGGAATAGACTCTTTGTAACAGGGTTTTTAGGTGGGTATATCAGAAAGCTGGTGGAACCCCTCTGCTAGGTAATCCCTGCAGTTCGTAACCAGAGTGGTGGAGCTTTTGTTGGCTGGTAGAATCATAAGCTTGGGATCAGATATTAAGTGATGGAGTGAGGTTGTTGCTGTGGATATAATGTTGGTTTCCTTGATGAGGGATATGGCGAATGTTGCCTCACCATGCTCGTACTGATAAATACTTGATGTACTACACTACTGGCCATTAAAATTGCTACACCATGAAGATGATGTGCTACAGACACGAAATTTATTTGACAGGATGAAGATGCTGTGATATGCAAATGATTAGATTTTCAGAGCATTCACACAAGGTTGGCGCCGGTGGTGAAACCTACAATGTGCTGACATCAGGAAAGTTTGCAACCGATTTCTCATACACAAACAGCAGTTAACCGGAGTTAACTGGTGAAATGTTGTTGTGATGCCTCATGTAAGGAGGAGAAATGCATACCATCTGGTTTTCGACTTTGATAAAGGTCGGATTGTAGCCTATCGTGATTGTGGTTTATCGTATCGTGACATTGCTGCTCGCGTTGGTCGAGATCCAACAACTGTTAGCAGAATATGGAATCCGTGGGTTCAGGAGGGTAATACAAAATGCCGTGCTGGATCCCAATGGCCTTGTATCACTAGCAGTTGAGATGACAGGCATCTTATCTGCAAGGCTGTAACGGATCATGCAGCCACATCTCAATCCCAAAGTCTATAGATTGGGACGTTTGCAAGACAACAACCATCTGCACGAAGAGTTCGACGATGTTTGCAGCAGCATGAACTATCAGCTCGGAGACTGTGGCTGCGGTTACCCCTGACGCTGCATCACAGACAGGAGTGCCTGCGATGGTGTACTCAACGACGAACCTGGGTGCACAAATGGCAAGACATTTTTTCGGATGAATCCAGGTTCTGTTTACAGCATCATGATTTTCGCATAAATGTTTGGCGACATCACCGTGAACGCACATTGGAAGTATGTATTCGTCATAGCCCTACTGGCATATCACCCGGTGTGATGGTATGGGGTGCCATTGGTTACATGTCTCAGTCACCTCTTGTTCGCATTGACAGCACTTTGAACAGTGGACATTACATTTCAGATGTGTTACGACCCGTGGCACTACCCTTCATTCGATCCCTGCGAAACCGTACATTTCAGCAGGATAACGCACGAATGCATGTTGCATGTCCTGTATGGGCCTTTCTGGATACAGAAAATGTTCGACTGCTGCCCTGGCAAGCACATACTCCAGATCTCTCACCAATTGAAAACGTCTGGACAATGGTGGCCGAGCAACTGGCTCGTCACAATTCGCCAGTCACTATTCCTGATGAACTGTGGTATCGTGTTGAAGCAGCATGGGCAGCTGTACCTGTACACGCCATCCAAGCTCTGTTTGACTGAATTGCCAGACGTATCAAGACCGTTATTACAGCCAGAGGTGGTTGTTCTGGGTACTGATTTCTCAGTATCTTTGCACCCAAACTGTGTGAAAATGTAATCACATGTCAGTTCTAGTATAATATATTTGTCCAATGAATACCCATCTATCATCTGCATTTCTTCTTGGTGTTGCAATTTTAATGGCCAGTAGTGTAGATATTTCAGTCTCATAGTGAGTGTGGGCCCTATATGTTCCTTGGATGCTTGTCGTGCCACAGTTAACATTAAAATAATAAGGTACAGCAAGATATGCAGTCAAGTTACTCATATTTTAGAAGCATTTCAGCAGTGTAGTTTGTCATTTTCTTCAGTTTTATAATTTAAAAAATGTAATAAGACTATTCTTGGTGTGCAGTCATAAACAATGAATGATTGAGAAAGCACTGGAGCAGCAGAGACTACAATGTTCAATAGTTCTTCAATTGCACCTGTTTACTTGGAGCCTCAGATATAATTTACACATCATCATGGCAAATGATAACTGGAGACTATTATTCTTATAAAATGCTAAGTGTTAATGAGGTAAACTGCTGTGTACAAGTAGAAAAGGTAATTGTGGAAAATAAAATAACTACCAAATATTAAAACCAGCCTGCTGAAAAAGCAATGTTGTTTATTATACTTAACACATTCCTACGGGATAGTGTATCATGAGGAACTCTGAGATTAAGGGCACTGTGAGATATACTCCACAAGGAACTCCTGTTAGCAATGGTTAATGTACATCTACTTCTGTTTATGTTTTAACAACCCAACAGGACCATTATACAAGTGTAGGATCCACATTTGAGGATATGTCAAAGGGCTGTCATCTGAACTATAGAACTGTTCCAAAATAATCTGATAAGAAGGATGTAGCACTACACCCTAATAGACTTCATCATGTTACAAAATATGAAAAGAATCTGAGATGGTGTTTTGGTACGTCTGGTAAAAAATTGAGAAAAAATGTTTGTTTCATGAGCAACTCACTTTACTTCTGGACTTAGTCTCCTTTGATGGATATACACTAGGTCCAGTGATCCTCCAACTTTTTCATTCCATAATAAAAATATGTAGACTTCAGTAGTAGACTATGTACTAGTGGATAGGCAGATGATGAGCAGCCTCACAGATGTTAAGGTCATACCATCTGAGGCCTTAGACAGTGACCATCAGCTGTTGGTAGCCACCCTGAGAGAGAAAAAAGATAGGAGGGCAACAGATATACAGGAGAAAAGGTTGAAGACATGGATGCTGAAAGAGGAAGAACGGAGGACCCAGTACCAGACACTGATCAGGAAGAAGCTGCCAAAGGAAGATCAGAGAACAGTGGAAGAAGAATGGGGCGATTTTAAGAGGGCTCTAGTTGAGGCAGCTGAGACTGTGTGCGGAAGAACTAGCACAAAGAGGAGAAGTAGGGAAACCCCATGGTGGAACAACATATGTAAAGAGGCAGTACTTCGAAAGAACAAAGCCTTCAGAGAATGGTTCCAGACCCGAACAGAGGAAGCTAGGGTAAAATATAAGGAAAGCAAGAAAGCGGCACAGACCATAGTAAGGGCGGAGAAGAAGAAGTGGATGGAAAAATGGACAAGAATGTTAGAAGAGGACAGGGAAGGGAACAAAAAAGTACTTTACACCATGGTAAGAAATAAGAGGAACGACAGAAGCGAGTGCCTGAGGATCATGGATAATAAAGGAAGAGTTGTGGAGGAAATGCATGAGCTCAAAAAGATTTGGAAGGAGTACTTTGAAGATCTGTTGAATGCCGCCAAGCGGGTAACTAACAGCGATGGAGAGCCTAAGGCAGCAGACGATTATAATAGTGGGGAAATTGATGATCTAACTTGGAATGAAGTGGAAGAAGCCATAAAGAGGATGAAAGGGGGCAAGGCACCAGGTTGGGATGAAGTAACAGTGGATATGATACGAGCAGCAGGAGAAGTAGGAACCCAGTGGCTATACAGAGTGCTGAGGGTGGTGTGGAAGGAGAACAGAATTCCTGAGGATTGGAAGAAAGGAATTACAGTCCCGATCCTCAAGAAAGGGGATAAAAGGAGATGTGAGAACTACAGAGGAATCACCCTGCTATGCCACTGTGGAAAAATCTATGAAAAGATGCTGGAGAAGAGAATAAGAAGCAGTATTGAAAGTAGACTGCAAGAGGAGCAGTACGGTTTCAGACCGGGAAGATCAACAACGGACCTCATATTTGCGGTAAGGCAACTGCAGGCAAGGCACTATGAGTATGGGAAGGACTTAATCACGGCCTTTTTGGATATTGAGAAGGCGTATGACAGTATCTGTAGGGACAAGCTCTGGGATGTGCTGAACGCAAAAGGGATAGATGAAGAGATAACACGAAAAGTCAGAAAAATGTATGAGGGAAGTGAGAGTTGCGTGAAAGTGGGGAGGGAACATACTGCATGGTTCAAGCTGGAAAATGGGCTGCGACAGGGAAGTGCACTTTCGCCTTTATTGTTTATTATTGTTATGGATGAAATCCTCAGCAAGTATCAGATGCAATTGGAGATCATAAAATGAAAGCAGTGCTTTTTGCCGATGACCTGATGTTATGGGGAAATTGCGTGAAGGAGGTGCAAGAGCAGTTAGATGCATGGGAGGCAACGGCAGCACAATATGGAATGCATTTCTCTGCAAAGAAAAGTGAAATAATCGTCACAACAAGGAAGAAGAATAGGCCAAATGTGGATATAACTTGTGGAGGGGAAAAACTACAAGTGGTAGAGAATTTCAAGTACCTGGGAAGCGTGATTGAAAGTAAGGGGGGAAACGCAATGGAAATAAATGAAAGGTGCAGAAAAGCAGGGCAGTTCTACAAATGCATTAGGGGGCTTATTTGGAGCAAGGAGGTGCCACAGAAATCCAAGGGAATTATATACCGAACCTACTTTGTCCCCATATTGACATACGGAAGTGAGACATGGGTAATGCACAAAAGCGACAAAAGTAGAATACAGGCTAGTGAAATGAAGTTCCAGAGGAGCAGGTTGGGTGTAACAAGACGAGACAGATTGCGAAATTTGTATGTGAGGGAAAGACTAAAGGAGGAACCAGTACAGGACAGGATAGAAAAATCAAGACTGCAGTGGTATGGACACATGAAGAGAATGGATGAGGGAAGAATTCCAAAGAGGATGTTTGATCTGCAACTGGAGGGGAAGAGGCCCAGAGGAAGACCAAGAGATAGATGGGTGAAGGGAGTGAAGGAATGTGTGATGAGAAGAGGAGAGAAATGGACGAAGGTGGAAGAGGGGGAATGGTGGAAAGACAGAACATGATGGAGAGGCTTGTGTTCCCGACAGACCCAGCCAGTGGCTGGAAACTGTCCAAGATGATGTAATAAAAATATGTTTTGTCAAAATCTGCAAATTACTCATTGACGACAACTATCACTTCTTCAGTTGAAGACAATTTGTCCCTAGCAACCCAAAGTTGCAAGTTAGGGAATAGGAAGAAGTCACTTGTAGCTAAGTCTGGTGAACAGGGTGGATGAGGAATTATGTCAAAGCCCAATTCACACACTTGCGCTATTGTTACCATTGATGTGTTGGATGGTGCATTATCCTGGTGAAACACCACTATTGTGCATGCCAACCTCGTTTTTTTTTTTTTTTTTCAGCCTCTACAAGACTCAAATGGTCCAACAATGAATCATAATAGGGTCTAGTTATGGTAATGCCTTTTTCCATTTAATCTATAAGGATTATTCCTTGGTAATCCCATAAAACAGTGGCGATCATCATACAAGCTGTCAAAATTGTTTTTGCTTTTTTTGACGCACTTTCACCAGCCTTCATTCATTGTTTTGATGGTGTGTAAAGTGGGATCCAGGTTACATAAACAGTCACAAATCAACACAAAAGGTCTTGCAGACATCACCAGACATTGTGTTGAGATGTTGTGGCAAATGCAATTTTGCTCAACTGTGAACAATTGCGGAGTCCACTTCACACACAGCTTCTTCATAGGTAATTCTCTGTACAGAACATTATGCACTTGCTCAGTTGAGATGCCTAAAAGCTCAGAAAGCTTACAAATTTTTAGTTGTTGGTCTTGCATTACCATACCATGGCTTTTATCAATGTCTTCCTTTGTTGAGACCTCCATTAGACAGCAGGAATGTACTTCATATTCAGTGCTTATTCGAACACATTTAAGATCATTAATCCAAAAATAAATTGTCTCCTATGATGGTGCAGAGACTACATGACTTAATCCAATCCCGTTTTGATTTGTGTGGGAGTCCATCTCATCAAATGGAAGTGTTTAATAGCAGCACAAAACTCAGTGTTCTCCATTTTTAATTATAGTCGACGCACTGACCAATTTAGACAGATGTCAACAATGTACTGTACACTGTACATTGTTGAATTTCTTTATACAATCCTTGGAATAATCAGGCTTATCAGTCATGAAAGCTCAACAAAAATGTTCCATTCTTTCATGGAGATTTGCCTGTCTTGTCAGAAGACCCTCACACTTAGTAGTTATCCGTCATATATATGACCAGAATGAAAAGGAACAATTTACAGTGTTACTGAATCTGGTTTACATAATACCTACTGTGATGGTGTTAGGGATGGTGACTTTCATGTAGTAAGCTTTTTTCTGAAATTAGTTATTTTCAACATTAAGTGTATAATTTAATTTAAATTGCTAGTTACTTTTCAGATCTATGTTTGATGCCTCCTCAGGCAATGACAGGCTGTTAATTTTTTTATTTATTTCGATCACAAATACTCCTTCAGTTTTTAGTCTCTTGTATAAGGCAAGACTCTGACTTACCAACTTCATATATCCTGGAGTACCAGAGTCTGAGAAATGAGAAACATGTTCTTAACTCTTGTACCTCCTACTTTCTCTTCTAGTGCATGTTATGATTAATTTTATTGCTGTGAAGAAGGAAATTGTGAAAAGTGCATCAAGTGTGCATTTCAGTAAGCTGTACAGTCATTTGATCCTTTACTCAGCTGAGTTGATAATGTCAGAAATTTCCAGAAAACCTAAGATACTATCAGGCCAGTTTAAAAATCTGAAACTTATAACAAGGCCTTATTCAGCAATATTTGGTTCATTGCATCTCCATTTCAGCCTTGTCACTTAGTAAGTTAGTTTAAGTGAACAACAGCAATGTATTGCAACACCTAATTCATATTTCTCTTCTCTTCTAATGTGGTTCTAGTTTGTAAATAGGTATTCATTTCTAGAATAGAAGGAGAAGAAACAATTTAAGTTTATATTGACACTTGATATACCTGTTGTTCTGGTGTAAGTGGTAAAATAGTTTTATGGCATCATATTTCAAATGTTTCTGAGCTGTTGAAAGCTTTAGCTGTCAGTAAGAAAGTTGTACTGTTTCTTGTGCTGATGAAGATCTGAGTATTAATATCCATTTCAAACAGTGATGGATTACTTAAGACAGATGTCATTAGTGAATATATGTTATGAAGAGATACCAACAAAATGACAAAAAAGTGGTTCATATTTCTCTTCTCTTCTAATGTGGTTCTAGTTTGTAAATAGGTATTCATTTCTAGAATAGAAGGAGAAGAAACAATTTAAGTTTATATTGACATTTGATATACCTGTTGTTCTGGTGTAAGTGGTAAAATAGTTTTATGGCATCATATTTCAAATGTTTCTGAGCTGTTGAAAGCTTTAGCTGTCAGTAAAAAAGTTGTACTGTTTCTTGTGGTGATGAAGATCTGAGTATTAATATCCATTTCAAACAGTGATGGATTACTTAAGACAGATGTCATTAGTGAATATATGTTATGAAGAGATACCAACAAAATGACAAAAAAATGGTTCAAAAGGCTCTGAGCACTATTGGACTTAGCATCTGAGGTCATCAGTCCCCTAGAAGTTAGAACTACTTAATCCTAACTAACCTAAGGACAGCACACACATCCATGCCCGAGGCAGGATTCGAACCTGCGAACGTAGCGGTCGTGCGGTTCCAGACTGAAGTGCCTAGAACCGTACGGCCACATCAGCTGGCTAACAAAAGGACAGTTTGTGATCATGATGTATTATATTCACCATTTGCATTAAAGTAATAAACACTTTTATTCTTAACATATAACTCTGACATGAGTGCAAAAAATGAAAGATTGTTTATTAAAACACTTGGCCCATGTGCTTTTTTAATTTGCAAACAGTATACACTACCTGAGAAAAAGTGTAAAGCACCCAGAATGAGAGAAAGAAACAAAATGAAACTTCATGGATTAATACAGTAAGTGATGTTATTTCAGATATTACAATAGGAGTTCAAATTGGTATAGAGCTCACTAATCAGTATGATGTTATATCTCTTCTGGCTTGCATGTATGCATTGACTATGTTTAGAATAGTGCATACAACCTGTTATATCCTCTCCTGGGAAGGGCTGGACAACAGTTGTAACTAGCCTTTGGTATCGTTGATACTGGAACTGGTATGGAACTGATGTCCGACCTGATCCCACACTTGTTCGTCGGGCAGAGATCTGGAATCTTGCAGGCCAAAAGAGTAGCCTACCTCAACATTATGCAGACAGTTCATTGAGAAATGTTTCATGTGTGAGTGACGAGTGTCCTGTTGAAAATTGGCACCACAGTAGTATCGCCTGAGAAGTAACACATGAAGAGGCGGGAAGTTCTTGCTGAAATATTGTGAAATCAGAATTCCCTCACTGACTACCAGCTGTAACCAGAGGTCATACCTAATGGCTCTCCAGACTGTGATGCCAGGAATAACAGTGCTGTGGCTCTATACGAGTAAAACACTTAAAGAAAGTGACCTCTCTCCAGGTTGCCATTATACTCAGTAACAGTGATCATCTAGATTAGTGCAGAACCACAATTCATTGTTGAACACAATTCAATGTCATTCATCAGTACTCCAATCTTCCTGTGCACAGCATCATTCGAACTCTGTCAGGTGCTAATAATTCTGTCTTATATAAGTGGCATCTCCATGTCCTTTACAGGAATAACTAAATCTCTGATGCTGTTCACTCCCCATATATATCCTAGCAGCGTAGGTAACAACACTGAATGTGACAAAACTAATGCACTCTATTGGCCTTTCTGCCTGTTACAGAGAACTACAACTCTAATCACTTACATACCAGCCAATGGTGTTTGCGCGTATGAAATTACATTTATATTTGACCATATCCTGTGGGTGCTTCACATTTGTTTTATCAAAAAATGGTTCAAATGGCTCTGAGCACTATGGGACTCAACTGCTGAGGTCATCAGTCCCCTAGAACTTAGAACTTCTTAAACCTAACTAACCTAAGGACATCACACACATCCATGCCCGAGGCAGGATTCGAACCTGCGACTGTAGCACCTAGAACCACTCGGACACCCATGCCAGCTTTGTTTTATCAGACTGGATATTTGGTCGACTGCCACTTTATTTATTTCAATCTGAATTGAGATCTGTGTTACTGTGGTCACATCACTGGATTCATATTTAGTAGCGGTGCAGTTCATATGCCAGCCGTTCTAACCTAGTTTAGGTTTATCTAACTTACTTTCAGGGTTTGTCAAGACATTCCTTTCAGTGAGGCAAATGCTCATTCCTCCTTTCTTTTTGTCCTGCCTAACATGCATATCCAGTGACTCTTATGTTGTTAGACATTAACCTATAGTGATCTTTTTTAGTTGTTGCTGTTTTTTGTTGTATTATTAGAACCTGCAAAATAAATCATCTTGCCTGGAACTGCAATGTTACGATTTAGTTTCTGGAAACAATGTTACTGTGGTCTTACAACAAAATATTTATAATGCAATTCAGTAGCAATTCTCTGGCAAATTATTTCTACATAGTTTGTCAGGGAGGAAGTGACAGTAAACTAAACATCATTCAGATAGTTGTCTGACTGGAAATAGTCACTATGATTCACAGTAAAATCAAGAAGAAAGTTGATTTAAAAGTGTATTGAGCCTCAAATATGGTCTACCATAATTATTACTCTGTTTATCAGCCTCCTGTTTTGTGAAATAGAGCTTAAAAACTTAATGCATATATCTATAAATTTTCCTCCTTTGGATTGCATTAGCCATATTCCTTCTTAAGCTATGCTAGTTTGAATAAACTAGGAAACCTTAATAACCAAAAATTTTTCAAGATTGGCTTCTAAATATTGTGAATGCACATTCCTACTTTTGCTCCAGGCAATAGGAGCACCTGTTTGAAAATGGAAGAGCACATTTTCAATTAGCTTTTGTAAGTGGATTTAAATAAAAAATAAGACAAAATCTTAGAATTTATTGGAAAATTGATACACAGTTCCTTAATCAGATGAGCTTATTTATGCCAGAATTATGTAAAACAAATTTAAGAGCTAGTTATTCAGACAGAAATAACATGTGTACCATCTCCATTCACTATTCACTGCATCACAAAATTGGTGATTCCAGTTGAAACACAAATAGCACATAAGCCATTGTTCTCCACTGAAATTGTCAGAAAACTTCTTATGGCAAAGTGCACAGATAACATCCACAGAATCGTCATCAAGATCCAGATTGATATCATCTTTGGTGTCTACTTGTGAAGGTTCACTAGCCACGTCATTGTCAGAACTAGAGATTTTATACTTTCTTTTAAATTTCCTCTTAGTGTTGGTGATCTGGTACCGAGTGCCATGGGTTTCAAATCCACTCCAGATGGCATTTAACTCAATGCCCACTAGAGGTCTCTGCAGCAGTCTTACCGTAAGCCATGGCTGTGCGTGTTCCTGGTCGACTGTAACGTGAGGGTGCCACTGTGGAGCCCGTGGTCCCAGCGGCCAATAGCAACATAACCTGTTGTGTATTTAGGTGGCTTCCTTTCACTTAGTGAGGCAGCGTGGTATACACCTTGAGTTGGTTGATATCTCACTTACAGACATCGTGTTAATGTTGCGTGTGCTTACTTCCCATTTAGGAGTGGGCATTGCTTTGATTTTGTGAGTTTATCTCTTGTGACCCCATTGCTTACTACTGTGTTCTTGATCTTGGTGTCTTGCTTGGTTGTCTGTCACCGTGTTTGTCCTTCCATTCCCGTTCGTACATCTTCTTTGTTCGTGGGCCACTCCTGTTCTGTCCTGCCGCGTTTTTGTTAGCTGCACCCCCGCAACGGTTCCTGTCACAATACAACAGGTAGCATTACTCTTCCATGTTGCTCCATATTTTGAAGCCTCATTTGAACTGTTTGTGCCTTTAGAAGCATAAAAGATTTCCAACTTTTTCTTATAAGAAAAACTAGTCAACACCACACTCTCAGGACCTTTCATTTTTGAGACACTGGTTGAAATTTTTGTACAGCTTTTACATCCTTAGGAAAGTTTATAGGATATAGCGATGCTATCAGACGTGGAATGTGACATGATTTGAGGTTGAAAATCTGTACTGAGGCCGGGAATCGAACCTGGGTCTCCTCTTCACTATGCAGATGTACTTACCGCTATGCCACACTGCTACAGTGCCTTTGCACAGCTGCTCACCCAATCCTGGCGTGCCTCCCTCCTCAATCCCAGTTCCCTATCATGCCTCAGCACATGTAATATTCCCCCTAAACTAGGAACACCAAGGTGGTTGAGGAGTGAACGGGAATTAGGATTGAGGATGGAGCTTGCAGGGTTGCCCACGCAGTTGTGTAAACTCACTGTGCCAAGGTGGTGAAGTGGTAGCATGTCTGCCTAGTGAGCAGGTGACCTGGGTTCTAATCCCAGCCTTGGTACAAGTGAATTACAGTATTTTGAAGTAGGAAAGAAAATTGTAATTAGGTGACTTATTTTTCAAATGAACCAGTATGTGCAGTGTGGCTCTTAATTGTCATCATATTATTCTGTGCAGCCTGCTTAGCCTCTGAAAAAGCAAATTTCTGGCGGGATATGTTGAGGAGGGGGGGGTGGGGGGGGGGAAGAAAAGAGAAGGAGAGATAAGAAATGCAAAAGCATAGTATCCTATAAAAACAAATTCAATGAGTCACAACTGAAATCACTCACATATATAAGGGAGTGCTGATTGTTTACAGAGAAGGACGGCATTAATTGTGCCAGGTATTTTTGACTTACAAGAGAGAATCACAAAAAAGTTCTTAAAATTAAACTTAAAACTGTTTTGGTCAGAATAGAACATTTATTAAAAGACCAGTTGATGTCATGCTGTTAGCAAGGGCACTCGTGTTGTTTGTCTGTCGCCATAACCCATTAACACCAAATTTTCCTGCACTGTCCTAACAGATAAGTTTGTTGTACATCCCACAAGCATTACTGCAGTTATTTTGCGCAGTGTTGCTTGTCTGCTAGCACTGACAACTATAAGCAAACAATGCTGTTCTTGATCGTTAAGTAAATGCCTTGTCACCATCAAGAAGGGCTTGTACTTTGCTGAATTTTGTGTGGTTTCATGCGTAAACATCAACGCAACACATGCCAAATGGACACTGGGGGCATGTCGAGCTGTTAAGGTACAAGGTGAACTGATTTCTATGAACTCCTTGTGAAACTATGACAGATGTGTTCGAGATCTGTCTCAAACACTTGGGGATGTCCAGTGATTTACCTTTACACAAACAGTTTGTTCCTTGGAATTGTTCATGCTATCATCAAATGCTCTGTACTGTAGGAGGATCCACACCATACATAATACAAAAGTCATGCTGAACCGTTATTATTGACCGGCACTGCACAAATCATAGGACAGAAAACACTTGCTGTTGTCGTGACAACATTTTTACAAGAACTGTTGGTGGGTGGGGGGGGGGGGGGGGGCACCCTGTTGCTACCTAGCAGAAATTGTGTGAAACTCAAGAATTTGCTCCTTTAAATGGTAAGTTGTTCATGCATGCATCTCAAATAACAAAACAGTCTTGGTTTTTTTTAATTGGATTATTTTTTATTACTCACCCTGTATAATTTAAAACATAGGTAGGCCAAAGTTTGCTTGTAGACCTGAAAAGGAAGCTTGCTGGAGAAAATATATGTCTTTCACATGACAGAAGCAAAGCAATGTGAATTATAGTATGATATGCATATTATACTACAGTTCACATTGACGGGATACTGATAGTCAAGTATTTTATGTCAGAGGATGGTGCTTTAATTATTGAAACCAGTCATACGTTAATAAAAATGCTTTGTATTTCAGGTGGTAGCTTTTTAATTAAAATCAATATTGCTGTCACTACATGCCAGTGATGATGTTATTTCAAAATCTCACAACTTTAACAGTGTGATATTTTATGTAATATGAAACTATAGCCTGTACCCACCATTAACAGTATTTCACTTAGCACCTTGACTTTGAACAAAACTCTCGAGACTATAGCTATACAGGCATGTAAATAATTGGAATGCTGCGTCTTTCATTTGTTTCAATATGTTCTCTCTCTCTCTCTCTCTCTCTCTCTCTCTCTCTCTCTCTGTCTGTCTCTCTCACACACACACTCAGAGGAGCACCTTTCCATTTCTGTCTTGCCTTCCTTACTTTCCTGCAGTTCGCTTGCTCTACTTGTGTGCTAACAAACCATGTAAGGTTTGATCTTGGCACCAGGTAAAGTCTTTTTGTGAACGGGCCTGTTTATCCAACTGGAATGTTCTCTGCTTCTGGTCAAACCCACATCCCTTTTCTATAGGCTAGCAACAAAAGAACAGTCTGTGTTAAATGAAGCTTGTCATTCCCTAGCCTTATTTGTCATTTTCAAGGTGCTTGATTGTCATTCTAATTTATTCCCTGAAAGTTTCCCTAGAAATTTAGAAATTAGTATAGGTAAAAATATAAATGTCTCTACTGGACTATTTTTTGTGTGTGTGTGTGTGGGGGGGGGAGGGGGGGGGTTTATGACCTTATGATATTGTCTCACTTGGACCTGCAGCAACTAGACTATAGGAGAACATTTGCCTAAGGTTTGCTACAAAAGTGAAAATCCATTGTTTGTATACTCCAACTTGATAGCAGACAAGGAAAATTTCTAAAGATATAAAGCAGCAAATTTTCAAAACTCATTATTGTGGATAGATTAAAACCTCCATGGTACAGTGACACTAGATACCAACAGTAGTTTAAATTTAATGTGCGGGTTGGAAATTTTCCAAATTTCTAACTGGTGTATATTACAGGTACTGTGTACAGTATTGTAGAAGCTTCAAGAAAGAACTAAAGGGCACAACATAAAGCATACGCATGACATAGTTGCTATAACAAGACACATGTATTTTATTATATGACACCAACCAAAGACATAGTACACAGAAGAGAGATTAATATAAACCTTTCACTTCAACACTTCCCTTAAATGTTTTTCTTGCTAAATGCCATACTTAACGCATTACAAATAATGATCTTAAATATTTAAGCTGAACATGTGGCAATGGTTTGGTGGAAATATCTGCAGCTTGCTGATTGCCTGGTTCATACTCAATGGCTAGCTGGCCTTCTAGAATTTTCTGATGGATGTAGTGCACGTGAATGTCAATATGCTTTGACCTCTTGTGAAATTCAGAATTTTTGGCCAGTTTAGTAGTTCTTGCATTATCAACAGGAAGAACAGGAACACTCTCCAGTGGTGAAATTTCTTCATAGAGCTTAGATAGCCATATTCCTTCTCTTGCCCCTTCATTGGCAGCCACATACTCTGACTATGTTGTTGACATTGATATGCAATGTTGCCCAGGCAACTCCACCTTTGCAAAATCTTGCAACCACTCCACTAACTGAGCGTCAGGTTGTTGGATCACTGGCATAATCAGCATCAGTATATATCTCCAGCTTCTGTTTGCATGGCTAGCATCACATGTTATACCCAGTGTCACTGAAATTTTATATACTTTAGGATTATTTTTACCACAGACCAGTGATTTTCTCAAGGAGTCTCTAAAACTTTTGACACATAGCTCACTGCAAATGCTATATCGGGCCTTGTACCAACAGATAAATACAACAGACAGCCAACTGCTTCTCGATATGGAGTGTTAGTTGGTTTATCAGTGGTTAACTCATTTGGCTGCAGATACTGCTCAATTGGAGTTGTCACAGGATTTCCCTCTGTCATGTTAAACCGTCTAAGAATATATTTAGCATAACTTTCTTGATTAATCTCTATTGATCCATTATCATGACATACAACATTAATATTTTTGAAATACCCTACTGGCTCAACAGTAATTTTAAACTCATGTTGAATTTCTGTTAGTAAAACTTCAGTATCCTTCTTCTTACTTGCAGATATTAATCCATCATCAAGATACAGAACTACCATCAACTTGTCATTGCAGTTTTCTCAATATAACAATCACAGGTCTGCCTTACTTTCCACAAGCCTACGATTTATTAGGAAGTCCTTGAACTGTTGGTTCCAGCACCTTGGAGATTGTTTGAGTTCATAAAAACTTTTATGAAATTTGCATACCTGATTTGGTCCATCACTAAATCCCTCAGGCTGCTCCATATATATTTCTTCTTTTAAGAAGTCATTCAAAAAAGCAGATTTTACATTGAATTGTGCCAACTGAAGTTGCTCACTAGCAGAAACACTCAAAATTGTCTAATTGTATTGTATCTAGCAACAGGAATGTACATTTCATTATAGTCAATTTTACCAACCGCCTTATGCTTAATTCTATAAACCGAATGGTTTGTAATTGGCTTATGGTGTGGTGGCAGAGGTTCCAAAGTCCACGTAGCATTTTCCTTCAATGAAGGTATTTCTTCCTCCATAGCTTTTCTCCAGTGTTCATGGTCTACGGAATTAATTGTCTCTGTATAATTCTTTGGCTCATTTATTTCAGCCAGCATAATTTCAATAAGACACTCTGGTTTCTACAGTTGTTGCTTATTTCTCAATTTTCTTTCACTAGAACTTTCTTTTGTAGGTTCCTTAAACACACTTGTGTCTTCATGATTCTTCAGTCCTTCATTGCTTGCTTCACTTTGGAGTAACACCATTGTCTTACCAGTTTTCTCAGGTTCAGAAACAACATCCTTACTCCAAAAATGGTTCAAATGGCTATGAGCACTATGGGACTCAACATCTGAGGTAATCAGTCCCCTAGAACGTAGATCTACTTAAACCTAACTAACCTAAGGACATCACACACATCCATGCCCAAGGCAGGATTCGAACCTGCGACTGTAGTGGTCGCGTGGTTCCAGATTGAAGCGCCTAGAACCATTCGGCCACATCGGCCAGCATCCTTACTCCAAATAATCCGTTTTTCTGATTCAATTCACACTCAAAAGCCATCAATGCCATCAGAATAACCAACAAAGATTCCTGTTTTTCCCTTTTGATCCCATTTCTTTAGCTTTTCTATCAGAATATGGACAAAACGCTTCATTCTATAAATATGAAGTTTATTTAGCTGTATTGTCTTTCCAGTGAATACCTCATAAGGTGTTATGCCATGCACATGACTTGTGCCAGTTTTGCTTAACACAGAAACAACTGTTTTTACTGCTTCTGCCCACAAAAACTAAGGCAGGCCCTGAGCTTGCAACACGGTTCGAGCCAGTTCGACAACTGTTCTGTTAGTGTGCTCAGCACATCCATTCTGCTCTGGAGTATAAGGATTTGTGATGATGATTTGTATGCCATTTAATTTCATCAAATCTTAAATTCAGTTTTATCAAATTCTCGTCCACCATCACATTGAAATGCTTTAGGTAGTCGACCACAAAAATTTTTCACAATGCTCACCATTTCTGCAATCTTCTCTGCAGTCTCAGACTTCTGCTTGAGAAAATATATCATGCATAATCTTGAAAAGTCACAAGTGAAGCAAAGAAAATATTGTGCTCCTCCCAGCGATTTACACTCCATAGGTCCACACAGATCAGCATGAATCACTTCACCAGGTTGTGTGGCATTCTGCTGTCCTAACTGAGAATTTCTGTGATGCTGCTTCCCCTTAACACATGCCTCAGAAAATTCTTCACCAACATCTTCAGCTTCAACACCACACTGCTTCAAGAATTGTTGACATTTGTTTCGATGACCCAAGTGTTCATGCCAAATTTGCAGAGAGTCCTTTGGTGCAAGACTTACCCCAGGATCACAAGGCTGAATTTGTTTTGTCACTTGAATCAACTTCTTCAATAGGTTGCCACTACATATGCCACATGCATTTACAATGCCATTGTTTTGGAACTCACACTTGTCTTTCGATGAATAAAAGTCCAATTCCTTGTCCACAGCAGATGATACAGAAAAGAGATTTCTTCACCCTTCTGGGGTATACAAAACATTATCCATATGGCATAACTTCCATTTTCCATTGACAAAGACTTCAAAATAAATAGTCCCTTTTCCTAGTGTGTTCGTAGTTGAATATTTGCCCATGCATATCTGCTGTGGTGTTGCAAACTTAGTGAACGATGTATACCACTCAATTTTCTTAGCATGTGATTCGTCACTCCACAATCAGCGATCCATGAGCCCTCACCCTATTCTGCACTTATTACTTCACCAATCAAAGCCTAGTTAGACAAATCACTTTTATTTTGGTTGTGGATGATTCCCCCCCCCCCCCCCCATTTGGACATATTTTTTTAATATTGCGAAATCCACAACTGAAACATTGAGCTTCTTTTTGTTTGTAGACTTTTCGTATTTGTTTGACAAAGTAACATTCCTCATAATGGTGCAGTCTGCATTTTTAATGTTTGCTTTTGTAACAGAAAGTGCAACTACCTTGTCTCATTTCTCCCTCCAACAAGCACGACGACTGTCATCAGAAGTTAACATGTCCATCAAATGTTTTAGTGTTTGTTGATCTTCAGATCTTGTTCAACATGACTGTCATAGACTTTCATAACTGTCAGGCAGTGTGTCAAGTAGTCAAACCATTAACAATGATTCATCAGGTTTCACATTGTGTTGCTGCATTCAAAGAACCAAGTTTTCATAACAAGTGAGATGTGTCACCATGTCATCACCTGAACTCATGTAAAAATTTATTAATTCTGACTGAACAGAATACGCAGCTTGCTTTGTTTTCCGTTCAAACATGGGATGTAGCTTGTCCCATGCAGTCTCACGTGCAACCAACAATGCCATGACTTTTTCTTCCACAGTTCTAACAATAATCTGTTTCGCTGCATGTTTTTAGTGCAGCATTAAACACATCTATCTGTGCTGATGTTGCATCCATTGGCAAAGTCAATACACACTTTGTATGCGCTGTCTGATGCACAAAACAAATTTTGAACCGTGAACCTCCAAATAGTCGAATTTTCAGCTCCACACAGCTTCTCTATACCATGAAAATCCTTTGCAGTCCCTTAAAACAGTTCAGATTTACAAGCACAAAAATTCCACAAGAGGAAAATGCAGCAGTTGTTCTTGTATATACAATACAAACTATTTATAGCACACAACACACGCTAACACATTTCTCACGTCACGAAATGTAAAATTGTAATACCCAATTCCTTTCTTGAATCATGTACTGGGCCCATAACCTGCTGCAGAAACTTCAGGAAAGAACTAAAGTATGACTGATGACCATAGATCTTAAGTCCCATAGTGCTCAGAGCCAAGAACTAAAGTACACTACATAAAGCATACACATGACGTAGTTGCTATAATAAGACTCATGTATTTTATTTTATGACACCAATCAAAGACACAGATATAGTACACAGCCGAGAGATTAGTATAAACAATTCACTTCAACAAAAGAAAGTTGTAGTGAAGGAGAATTGAGAAATAGGCAACAACTGAAAAAACCAGAGCGCCTTACTGAAATGATACTGGCTGAAATAAATGAGCCAAAGAATTATACAGGGGCTCTTAATTCTGTAGACCATGAACACTGGAGAAGAGCAATGAACTCATTTCTTCCAACATTGCTCTTCTCCAGTGTTCATGCTCTAAGGAATTAATAGCCTCTATATATTACTTTGACTCATTTATCTTATCCAGAATCATTTCAGTAAGGCGCTCTGGTTTCTTCAGTTGTTGCCTATTTCCCAACTCTTGTGTTTTTAAAAATGAAATATAGAACAAGTGCTTTGTGTATGAGAAAGCTCCAATATTGCTTCGTGTTTCAGGTACACAGGAAGCTATCTACTTACTGATGGATTAGTATGGGTCAATCAGTTCGACGGCAAAGAGATTTCCCTTGATGTCAATTCTGTGTAATGTGTGTTGAAAGGTGGTTTAATGTTATGTAAAGAAAATGTAATAATTAAATAAGTGAGTTTGCCATAAGGACAATGTCAATTCATTGAATAATGATTATTATATCACTGTGTGGAGTATCAGTGGTTTGTTATAATCAGAACATTCAAAATTTCAAATTGAAACTCTTAGATATAATTATGTGATGTATAGTTGTTCATCCTATGCTTATGGATTCTCTCTATGGCTTCTTTGTCAGGAAGCTGATTGAGGTTTAAATTGCAATCAGAATAACATTCCTTCAGCTATTCATATCTTCATCACTTGTTGTTACCTGTCATTCCCCCATAAAATTTAAAAGAGAACTGTGTATAATATACACTTTCTTCACAAGGTCTGATAAGAAATGGTAAAAGAAAGGTGAGTTCATGATACTGCTATGATTGCTTACTCTTTTCTACTATGAACAACCCCCCACCCCTTTACACACACACACACACACACACACACACACACACAAACACACTCACGCACGCACGCACACCCACCCACACACACAAACACACACACACATACATACATAATCCGTAATGTATAAGAAATGCTACACAGAATTTACCAACATTAGTGAACCCTTGTGAAGATACAAGGAACAACTGCTAATTCTGTGTCTGTGTATAATTATACATATGAGTGCCAGAAGAGAATTATAATGATACTGTGTACCATATCCCACATTCGTACTGTACCTTGCAGAGTGCTGAGTAGAAAATCATGTTACCATAAACTGTAAAGACTGGTCTTAGATTTTGATCCCTCTACTGAATATGAGTTTGGTATTGTGTTATACTCAATGAATAATATGTCAGCTGTTTTCAAATGACCATTTTTCAGAGATAGTGAGAAATGCAGCTTTGATTAGTAGAAATTCTGATGCTGTGAGACTTTCCTCATCATCCTTTGCTGTGCATAGCTGAGGGCCCCGCAAAGTCCACCTTAGCTTATAGTCTTTCAGACATTAGTAATCAGCAAAGTGATTAAAAAATTAATACAGAGTGATATTGAGCATCTTTCTTAGTAATTTAAAAACCTGATCATTATGCACGTATATAGTTACATTATATCAATGTATTAGTGTCATTATGTGCTTTCCCAGTCTGAGAGAAGCAACAGTTTGTATGTGAACTATAATGTTTTGTATATATCTGTGGAGTAAAAGGAACTGTTTACAGTTCCATACTACTCAATTAGTCACAGCATTATCATCAGTAACGTATCCACCTCGGTTGAACATCTTACTGCAGAATTGGTACAATTCACTCTCTGCATGGCACTGTGATTCACTGCTATGTGTGCACTGGATGAGATGAAAAGAAGTCATTCTGCATTTAGTGAATATGCTCATTGTTATGGTGTAAATTCAGTGCCAGTCTGAAACGACAATGAAGGGAAGGCTCTGAGAAGAGGTCAGCCAATCTCGCCAATCTCATGCTGACTGACCTCCCTCCAGGACGACAATACAACAACAGCGGCTGCTAGGTGAAGACAACATAAGTGCCGCACCCTACTGGTGGCAACTACTATAATAGTAGCTTCAACATTAGCCACTTTGTTAGCCATCACATTGTAGCCTCTTTATTAGCAAACTCTGTGTCGCACAGATAGAGATCAGCAGTCACTACAAGAATTCTCAGATCAAAGTTAAGTATTTGTACTTGTCTTGTTATAGATAAAACTCATTAATACAAGTTGTTTGACTGTTTGTCTAGTGAACCGAATATGCAGGATTACTAGACACAACACTCATAACATGTAACTCTGTCACTGTGCATGCCAGAGTAAGATTTACCTGAAGTACTCTTGCTGCTCGTCTTACAAAAGGAACATCTGGACGAATTATACTTCTGCCCAAACTCTACTCACTCAAATTTTATTCCCTCGATATTCTTCTCTCTGAACATATGGGTGCAGTATGAGAAGAGGAGGTGGTTCCTTCGGGTTTCCAACTGAATTTAGTGAATGAAAACTTACAGTATGTTCTGTTATATGCCCTTGCTGTTACTCTCAAAACATTTAAGAGGACAGTAATGTGATAACTGATACTTTTTTCCAACTATTCAGATTTCAGGTTAGTCATTTGGAATAAGTACGGTTTCATGTAAATGCTTGAAATATTAAATCTTTTTAATGCAAAATTTTATGTACATAGTTTGATGTGGTTATGTTCTATTGGGCATTTCTTAGAATTCTTCTGGTGAATAGAATGAGGTTTCTAATGAGAGACAGTGTAGCATTTTCTTTAACAGTTTTATTGCCATTCTTTGTATTTAGAAAAAGTGTTTTATGGACTATTTCAGTTGCCATATACACTCTGCTGTTGTTAGGTCTTGCTAATATTTTCTGCGGTAAGAGTAGAGATGTACATGATCTGCCACTGTTCTCATGTCTTTGAATTATGTTCGGTAGTTCAAGACATATGTAATTAAAACTCCCAAAATGTATGAATTGATCACTTCTAAGATTTTATATTAACGAACAAAATCATACACTTTATAGTTTTATCAGCCCTTGTCATTACTCTGACTGTCTTATTCCAAATTACAAGAATATCAATTACTTTTTTGTTGTATGCCAAGAGCATGATAAAAAAAATCAGCTCCTCAGCCAGGCCCTGGTTTCCAAAGGACATTGACCAACTTCTGTAACTGTCTCTGTAATGCAGTTTCATGTGGATGCAGTGCAGACAGGCATGCAATCAGCAATACTGCTCTCCCTGCCAGTTTGCTGACTTTTCTACATCTACATCTACATTTATACTCTGCAAGCCACCAAACGGTGTGCAGCAGAGGGCTTTTTACGTGCCACTGTCATTACCTCCCTTTCCAGTTCGAGTTGCATATGGTTCAAAGGAAAAACGACTGCCAGAAAGCCTCTGTGTGTGCTCGAATCTCTCTAATTTAACATTCGTGATCTCCTCGGGATGTATAAGTTGGGGGAATCAATATATTCGATACCTTATCCAGAAACGCACCCTCTCGAAACCTGCACAGCAAGCTACACCTCGATGCAGAGTGCCTCTCTTACAGAGTATGCCACTTGATTTTGCTAAGCATTTCCGTAATGCTATCACACTTACCAAATAACCCTGTGACAAAACGCACCACTCTTCTTTGGATCTTCTCCATCTCCTCTGTCAACCCGACCTGGTACGGATCCCATACTGATGAGCAATACTCAAGTATAGTTCGAACGAGTGTTTCGTAAGCCACCTCCTTTATTGATGGACTACCTTTTCTAAGGACTCTCCCTATCAATGAATCTCAACCTGGCACCTGCCTTACCAATAATTAATTTTATATGATCATTCCACATTAAATCGTACCGTACGCATACTCCCAGATATTTTACAGAAGTAACTGCTACCATTGTTTGTTCCGCTATCATATAATCATACAATAAAGGATCCTTCTTTCTATGTATTCTTAATACACTACATTTGTCTATGTCAAGGGTCAGTTGCCACTCCCTGCACCAAGTGCCAATCCGCTGCAGATCTTCCTGCATTTTGCTGCAATTTTCTAATGCTCCAACTTCTCTGTATACTACATCATCATCCGCTTTTCAGACTGTTGTAACTGACAATTCAAAAGTTCTTACAACACTTCTTTTATTTATGTGAGTCTACATGGAAATGACTGAGTAACAGCTAAAAGACACAATCACAGCCAATGTTTACCATTGCTTACGCCTTGGGCATAGACAACCTCAGTCCTGTGTGGTGTTAGAAGTGTTGCCGGCCCTCACGGGCTACCGTGACAATGGCGTAACACACGTCCCCCCTTGAAAGATCTGGTGCAGCAGGGGTGATTGTGCGGGAGAGAGCACAAATGTGGCCTGGTGCCATAGGCTAGTCGGCAGTAAAGTCGTCCTGACAGAGGCAGTGAAAACCGAGTGCTGGTGAGTAGGACGCTGCTTTCCATATGATGTGGAGGGAATGTCGAAGAGGTGGCAGTTGTGAGGCAACAGTGGCCTGGGCAGGCAGCATGGGAACGTCTGTGTTGTCCAACCAGGGCGGCGCTGAAGAGGGGCCAGGAAGTGGATCCCGGGGATGGTCTCGGGGTTGTCCCAGGTCCAGAGGAGGCGGTGGCAATGTGGGGCTAGCAGCCGGCGGCTGTTGGCCATTTCCTCAAAGATCTCCCACTAACTGAGGAGAGGGCAGCAACATATGCCTCACGGAAGAGGACGGCAATGGGAGAGAGAGAGAATCCGGTGATTGGGGCTGCGGCTGGTCGAGGAAATGAGGACGGAATTGGTTGCGGTGATGCAAAACCACCCTGTGGTTCAGACAGACATCGAACAGTTGTCGACTACAGGTCCAGAGAATGACCACTGGCAGCCAGCAGGGCCGGGACCCGAAACCATGCGCCCATACCTTGGAGGCGGATGAATATCTGGAAGCGTTTGGTCGGGCGCGAGGCAGGAGGAGATGGAGTAGGGTTCATGGCTGGTGACCACGGAGCAGTAGGCTAGACTCTTCTCACTCACCAGCGTGGTCCTGTAGAAACTGAGAAATATCGTAAGAGCGTCTTCCGGAGATTGGTCCTCCGTGTACTTCTGCATCTGAGTTTTAAAGGTGTGAAAAAGGCTATCTACCCCGCTTATGGATTGTGGATGAAAAGGCGGGGTAAAGACGTGGTGGATACCATTATCGTGACAGAATTTGGCGAACTCTTGACTGCGAAATTGCGGGCCATTATCAGTGATCAAGGTGACTGGTAGGCCTTCAGTGTAAAATATTTAGGACAGGGCCATGATAGTAGTCTCCGTGATGATAGAGGAGCATCAGACAATGAAAGGGAAGTGGGCGTAGGCATCCGTGATGAGCAACCAGTAAGCGCCGAGGAAGTGTCTCGCAAGATCCACACGGATGCGTTATCATGTGAGGGAAGCCGCAGGCCAGTATTGGAATAACTAGCACGGACCAGGAAGGGCCTTGGTACATTGCTGACAACCCCAGACCATGCGCTCCATGACTACTGTCATGCCGACCCAGAAGACATTGCAAGGTGCGAGGGTTTTCGTCCGGACAATACCCCATTCACCTTGACGTAAGATGTTGAGAATCTGGGACCACACGGATGTTGGTACGATGACTCGTGGATAGGTGTCATGTTCCACATGGAGGAGCATGGCTACCGGTTGATGGCAGATGAAGAAAAAGAATCAGAGGTCAGCCTGGGCGTGAGGCAGAGGAAGCGTCAGCCATCCGCAGAGAATATAACTCTGCACCAGTTGCAGGAGCGAATCTGTGGCCGCCATGGGGGCCACCTGTGCAACTGTGACGGGGAATGCCGCCAACACTGCCTGTATGTCTTCATCGACTTGAAAAATTAGGATGTCCAATGAATCGAACATCGAATCCTGGCCGGAGGGGAGCCGAGACAAGGCTTCGACGTTGGCATGCTGGGCAGTGGGCTTGAAGTGGATGGTGTACCTACAACATGAAAGGAATAGGACCCATCGCTGCAGACGGTGGGAACTCTTCGTGGGTAACTGGGCTGCTGGTGAAAATAAGGCCACAAGGGGCTTATGGTCAATGATGAAACGAAAATAGGTACCATAAAAGGACAGGCAGAATTTGGTACAGGCAAACAGGATGGCGAGGGCCTCCTCCTCAATTTGGGAGTATTTGCTTTGGGCCTCGGTAAGGGATTTAGATATGTATGCCACCGAGCATTCTGATCCATCCGGTAGATGGTGCGAAAGGACAGCCCCAATACCAAAGTCTGAGGTGTCCATAGCCAAGAGAAGAGGAAGAGAGGGGGTATTCGGCATGGGACACTCTGCCGAGTGCAATCCTCACTTTAAGGTTCAGAAAGCCGACACAAGCCAAAGACCAATGAAAAGGTATGGTATTTCAGCATAGGCGATAGAGGGTCGCCGCAATGTGAACAGTGGAGGGAATGAACTTTCGATAGTACACAATTTTACGCAGGAAAGACCACAATTGGTGGACATCACTCGGACAAGGAAGGGCCTCTATAGTGGCGACGTAGCAGGAGGTAGGAGATATGCCATTCTGGGAAATGATGTGAGCCAGGTAGGACATAGCAAGTTGAAAAAAGGAGCATTTAACAAGGTTGCATTTTAGGCCTGCAGTCCACAGGCGCAGGAATAATTGTCGCAGATGACTGTGATGTTCATCTGCAGTACAGCCGGTGACGATGATGTTGTTGAGGTAGTTCATACATCTGGGAACATCCCGCAAGTGCTGTTCCAAGTAAAGCTGAAAGATGAGCAGTGCACTAGTGATGCCATACATGAGGCGGTTCAACCGCAACAGCCCCAACTTTGTGTTGAAATAAGTGTTCACACTGTCTGAATTGCCTGCTTTCCCAGTTCCACAACATCCTACTGCATGTAATTACATATGGATAAGGGGGATGGGAGTAGGGCAATATGCCCTCTAGTACAGTCATTTTTTTTATTCGGAAGAGAACTGTAAGAGCAACGTAACATGCTAGCCAAACAGATCCTTGCGAGCCCCTGTTTCAAAAGTTGTCAATCCTCCCACTCCTATCTATGTATATACTAGAAACTTGTAAATATATCAGAAGGAATTTGTAACAAATAAGTAAATATTTTAATATCTATGAACATAATACAAGGCAGTAAAAAAGGTTTTGTGTTGAGTCAGTAAGGAGATCAGCTTTTAAAACTTCCATTAGGTAATAATTCTTTGTAAAACCATAAGAACAATGTTATTAGATCACTCCCATTCAGCAGCAGAATTTTTGGCATACTTGAAATACAGGAAACTTGAAACAAGACTATGAAAGGTGTGCCACTGAAAGCTCTCGTAATCCTCACTTTTAAGCCAGCAACATTTATTGAGCACAAGCGCCTTGTGTTACAAGAGAAATTATTATAAGCCATAGTTCCAAATAGAAATTAATATGTGATTTATCATAACTGAAATTAAAATAAATCCAAGTACTATTAATTTTACTGCATATACATTCTGTAAGTATGATATTCAACAAAATTCCATGAAGCCTGGTGGTGGTGTAAAACCACATGTTCATAAGAAAAGCACTATGTAACATAAATCTAAATCAGTCCAAGTAAACATCAGTAGTGGTCATAGTTCACCTGTGTGAGCAAAGTCTGGTAACCGCAACTGAGAAAAAATCTGTGGTCAGGAGGCCTTACATGTGTCTTGTCAGGAAATCCGTGTAACTAGCTTGTGATATCATCAGTTTTCACATCACAGGCACCACTGCTGGACATGGGCAATGTTACACATATCAGTATGTCTGTCTGTTCCATTCACACATCTTGTGGGGTTACTGAACAAGTATTTAAATAGTTTATCCAACAATCTGAAAAGACATTTTGAATGAATAAATAAAAAATAAATGTAAAAGGTGCGGCTTGATGAGGAACTGGGTAAGTGTCAGAGGTGAAGCTCCAAGGTTCAAACTTCTGCTGGTACTCAGGTTTTTTCTGTTGCTTGCCTCATTTTTAATCTCTGGCAATGAAATGTACATACAAAAATTGCCAAGTTGCAATGTGTTTTGAAGTCAGTATTGTACTGCAGGTCCCCCTATAACATACTAAGTCAGTTTAAAGGTCAGAGGAAGGTAGCAGTTCTAATAGTACCATATTTACCCAGCAAAACACTGTGCTGTTCAAATCAGTTTTCAGATTGATGACATATTGAATTTTTTTCTAATAAAACATAGGAAAATTTTCCAATTCATGCTAATTCTAAGAATAAATATATCAGTTGAATTACCTATTATTTATTAATTTATATAATAGAGCTTCAAACAGGTGGTCAATTGCAAATTCATCTTCAGGCTCAAGATTTTCAGTCCTCAGATTCAGCTCGCTCTGTTCATTCTTGAAATCCGGAAGATAGTAGTTAATAGTGCTGAGGTTTGTGCCATGTTTCTTAACCTAATAGTTAAACATGAGGCTGTTTGCAGATAACATACTTGTACACACAGAAATGATATTGTTACGAATTTATTAGACCTATAGATGGTAAGAGATTGATGCCAAGATTATCAGTTGAGTCTCAACGTGAATGAAGCATACTACATGTAAATATGTGAAATATATTGGATACTGTTCCAGTATGAGACTGACATTTAGTCTCTAGAATCAGTCAGAGCCATCAGGTGTTTAGGAGTACCTCCCTAGAACAGTTTTACTAAACTGTTTAGTCATTGTATTCACATTCATATTTAGACTGAAATTCTTTGCAAACTCCCTGAATCAATTAAGATGAATGCTCAGATGATGACAAGCTAGTACATCTATCCTTCAAATCAATGAGGCAGGTAAACCACCACTTTATCGTTAGGTTGCAACTTCATATAGTATGACAAACATACAGGATGTATTCTATACTCCAGAAACCTACACACTGCACAACTACGAATGAAGCCTGTTTCATGTACTGTTTATATACAACATCAGTTGTAAACAGTCCCTTCACTGCTATAGCCTGAGTGAAACAGTGAAAGTCTGCTAATAATGACATTCCTAACTTATAGTATGCCTACAGGTTAACAACTGAAATTGCCAACCCTCCTCAGTTTAAAAATTTATTGGCACTTCATTAACTTGAAGAGTTACAGTTAGCAACTTTTTATTGACAGAAAAAATTGAATTCAAGTGACATTCTGTACGTGAAAGTTTTAGAATTTGCACATTTGGTTGTGAACAGTACTTGATTGCTATTAGCTACTGCAGCATGCTTGATTTGACGTGATGGACCATCAAAAGCTATACTATTGCATAAAGTGTATTATCTTTTCTGTTTTGTGTTCTTTGAGACTGGATTATGGACACACTATTACATGGGTGCCTCATGTGTGATGTTTTCTGTATCAGTGTATTTAGTGAGTAATTAAATTGTTTCAGTCTCAGTATAGTTGTGTGCATACTTCGAATGAATAGTATACCCCTAGAACGCACAAGTGGTACCATACCTAACACGGTGTCACAGTGGCTAGCACACTGAACTCAGGAGGACAACGGTTCAGCCGGCCATTGTGGCCGAGCAGTTCTGGGCACTTCAGTCCGGAACCATACGACTGCTACGGTCGTAGTTTCGGATCCTGCCTCGGGAACGGATGTGTGTGTTGCTCTTAGGTTAGGTTTAAGTAGTTCTAAGTCTAGGGGACTGATGATCTCAGATGTCAATTCCCATAATGCTTAGAGCCATTTGAACGATTTGAATAACGGTTCAAACCTCCATTGGGCCATCCAGATTTGGGTTTCCCACAATTTCACTAAATCATTCCAGGCAAAATCCAGGATGGTTCCTTTAAAAGGGCATGGCTGATTTCCGTCGCCATCTTTGACACAATCTGAGCTTGTGCACCATCTCTAATGAGGACAAAGACTACAGAACCTTAAACCCAATTTTCCTTCCTCCCGCAAGTGGTGACCCCAAGCTCAACAGTTTACTTTCTACATGCATTCCGATACATACTATGCACCACTGTGGAGCCCACCATCTCTATTAAAGAAGAGCCTGCCAGCTGGAGTGGCCGTGCGGTTCTAGGCGCTACAGTCTGGAACCGCGTGACTGCTACGATCGCAAGTTTGAATCCTGCCTCGGACATGTATGTGTGTGATGTCCTTAGGTTATTAGGTTTAAGTAGTTTTAAGTTCTAGGGGACTGATGACCACAGCAGTTAAGTCCCATAGTGCTCAGAGCCATTTGAACCATATTTTTGAAAGAAGAGCCTCAGACCTCACAATAGGGATTAACTCAGCCACCAGTTATAGTTGTTGATAACAGTATTCCCATGAGAATCAGGAATATAAAAATTCCACTTTCCTGGCTAAACATCGCACAGTTGTACTTAATGCAAGTCACCGCCATATTTTGCTTCTGTGGTGTCGATTCCGACATGCAGAAATTTATAATTGTTATTTGGCAAGTAGATCTTATGATTATATAGTGAACAACTGGCGGATGTATTTGACAAACGATCTTTTGCCTTTTTTCAGGATGCTAATTTGGAACATTTTATGCCATCTGCAGAATTGCGTTTCACAAAAAAACACGGAGAGTGAGGTAGTAGCTGGTACTTACCCCTTCAAAGTGCTCTGTTCCCTACACACATTGGCAGGACAAGGCCTGAAATCTCAACAATCACTGAAGCCTCTTGGGTTCCAGTATTTGCCTCCACATGTTCGGATAATATTATCAGCATTTCCCTGACCTTCCCATTGGTGAATTAGCGTGAAAAGCAGACTCTGTGGCGATTGCTTACGCAGAACCAGCTTGTGTAAATGAACTCTGAAGTTATGGTGGGCAGCCCTGAACCAAGTATTGTGGCCTCATTTGTTTCAAGGGGCACTGTTTCTCCGCTGCTATCCACTCTGATGCTGTCTATGGCCCATCTCATCACTGAACTCACCGGTCTTAACGCCTAGTTGCAGCGACATGAAGATACCACTCGCCCACCTTCTAATAATAGCTGTGTATGCAGGCGGTGCTGGTTTCACAAATGGTTCAGAAAAGCAACTCGACATTGTACCAAACCATATGATTACCCAAACTTCCCAGACGAATGCCAGTAGGTGCACATACTTCTCGAGGCCAGTTAAAGCACCTGCAAGTCAAACACGACGGAACAGTATCCTAGGTGACAGGATCACAAAGACTTTTCGTAACGGTCAGGTGCACTGGAGACACTTTCTTGATGGATTCAGGCTCTGAAATTAGCGTTTAGCACAAGTCACATACTGTGTGCCATTCTAGTGAACATGTACCTATTCTCACAGCAGCTAATGGCTGACACATTGCTACATTTGAAAAAGTGCAGTTGACTTTGGATTTCGGCGGTAAGCTACAGTCTGCAGCTCGTGGTCGTGCGGCAGCGTTCTCGCTTCCCGCGTCCGGGTTCCCGGGTTCGATTCCCGGCGGGGTCAGGGATTTTCTCTGCCTCGTGATGACTGGGTGTTGTGTGCTGTCCTTAGGTTAGTTAGGTTTAGGTAGTTCTAAGTTCTAGGGGACTGATGACCATAGATGTTAAGTCCCATAGTGCTCAGAGCCATTTGGACATTTTGCTAAGCTACAATCCACCTGGACTTTTGTGGTTGCTGATGTCATAGACGCAATCTTAGGCCCGGGTTTTTAGCGTCATTTTTCTGTCATTCTAGATGTAGTGCATCAATGTCTCTACAAAGTGTCATACTCTCCTCCTACCTCTGCCAAGTCAGATTGCATTGTTGAGTGATACCACCAAACCCCATCACTCGAAGACAACCACAACAACCGCACCAGACTTAGTGCATCAACAGGATTCATTACCGTTTCCATATCCACTCAGACCACACATGCACATGGCATGCAGGAAGGTGTCGATTCGTTCTTCCACTGAGACAACAAAGCTACAGAAGGGCTGTCATATGTGAGTAGCTCAAATATCTGAAATATAATCCCACAGCAATGCCATAGTGAGTGCCAGGGCTAGCTTGCGCGACAGTAATGCAGAATTACACTGCGAATTGCCTGCCATGGCTGAAGACTTATCGACCACACACGCCTCAATTCATGACCTTCAGCGAGCAACCGATATGAGGATCCCTTGCTCCGCTGTCCCTCCCTCACTTGCCCGTGTTCTGGAGGCCAACGATCTTGGTGTACAGCTGCTAAGCAAGTATCCTGTGCTTAATGATCCAGCGCTGGCCTGAAAAAACTGCTGCCACTCTACACGACATTTCAATCCTTCGACTACCGGGCATCGAGTGGCCGCAAACCCATGATGCCTACCTCCTGATAAAGATTTTGGAATCATGGTAAATCTGGATAAACGTTTTTTTGCCAAGCAAGAGCTACCAATCCTGGGATACAATGTCTCAAAAGCTGTATTATGTATGAGTGGGAGGTGCGGCTATCTCATGCTTGCAGAAGCCAAGCAGGGGCTGTGCGTGGTTTGATATCTGAGGTATACGTCACTTATCACTACCTCCTGTGTACTCAATGGACTGGGGGCTGTGGACTGTCCTTGCATGTGTTGATTGCATTATTCAGGAATGGGTCTGTAGGCCTTCATATGCGCTATTTGAATAGTTTACGAGTACTTAGCGTGTCTACACATCATTGTGCTGTATTATTTCAGAGCAGTTTGCAGGTCTGCACTGAAATTATTTCTTAAAATTAAGAGTTGTTTGGCTATTTGGACGTAAATGTTTTACATTATTTACGAGCAGTTCGCATGTCTGTAGGCTGTGCGATGCGTTTATTTTTAAGTGTTTACAATTAGCAAGCGTATGTATAGAGCATTTTACATGAGTTATGTAGGAGTGGTTTGCAGGTCTGTATGGTGTAGGACACGTCAGTGCATGTGTTCTGTGATACATCTACTCCATCCATAAATAAAGTACATTTGTTCGACCATCCATGGGCCTAGTGCAGGCTGAGTCCTTTTACCAGAAACCCTTGGGAGAGGTTGCGTCCTGGAGGCTTAGTTTAGTGGTGATGAGCTTTGTTTGCAACAATTTTCTTAGGTTGGTGGCAGAAGAGAAAGTGACCTTTCTTTACTGGCAGAATTCAAACTTGGCGCTGGTTCCTAGGCGGAAGTGGCGGTGGGTGGCTGAGGTTAGTACAAGTGTCCCTTCTTTCCAACAATTTTCTTAGGTTGGTAGAGAAAGTGCGAGTGACCTTTCTTTACTGCAAGAATTCAAACTCAGCGCTGGTTCCTAGGAAGAGGAGACAGTCTGGACCTTGAAAAGTAGTTGAACGCCTTTTCATACTTATATGAATCTGTAAATTGAATTATTTAATATGATTAAAACTGAAATGCAATTAAGTACTTAGGCAATTGATAGCTTAGATGCATGACGTGGGTGTTAGCATATTTACAGAAGACTATGTCTGGCGCGTGTATGGAGGCGGCAACCGATGGTGTGTGACGTAAGCGGTTGGACGCTTGTGGAGTGCCGGCGCGGCAGGTGTATGGTTATAATGCGCACGCGAGAGAGAGGGAGAAGATGATCTCGAGTCAGTTAACTTAGCGAGAGCCTTCTTTGTTGAGCACTCCACGTGGTGGACCAGTGGTTGTGTGACGTCTGGGTAGATTCCACTCTCCAGCAAACAACTTTAGCGCCAAGAGTGTTCTTTGTCAGCCATGCAACCACATGGTGGATCGCTAACCGACCACTGTGATGTCGTCATTGGCAGGTTCAAACCTGTCCAGGAAAACAATTTTTGCGCCATAATTGTGGCAGGGCGTTCTTTTGTCCACCAAGTGCTGGACCAACAGACTGACCGTTATGTGACATTGGGGGAGATTCCACTCTTGGGTGACCAATTTTGGCGCGAAACATGTGAGAGGGACGAATACACTTGATGAACGGACAACCTACCATTGTGACGTCAGAATCGGCAGGTTCGAACGAGCAGAATATTTTTACGCCGCTGGACCCACGCTGTCCTAGTGGCCACTTGACCAGTGACATGCTCGTGGGCTTCCGCCGACTGGTGGCGCCAGGGGTAGCCTCCTCTCCTGGCGACGATTTGAACTAAGTCAGTTGGAGTTTGGACCTAGTGGCAAGCGTACTGGATGTTGGCATCTCAAAGAAGTGTACTAAGTCTGTTGGAGGACAAGTGATGACAGTACTGCTTGAAATAAAGACATCAGTCCTTTTTCCCTGTAAAATCAGAGGATGTGAATTACGTTAGTACAAGTACAGTTTATTATTTGACGCGATTTTGATAGGTTAGCATTGAAAAAACGTAAGTGACGGTCAAAGTTCGTAGGATGTGGACTATTTCGTAAGCGTGATCGATGATGGTGTTGGAGATTTTTGTTATAGATGTAAGGCAAATGGCTTTCTTCACGCCGAAATTGGACATCTTAAGTAAATAATAAATGATAATAATAGTAAATAGAAGCACAGTTTTCCAGACATTATTGTGTTGGAATTTGAATTTGGCCCAATTTTCTAATGGAGGTAGACCAATAATAATAATAATAACAATAAATAATAATAAACGATAATGAATAATAACGAATAATAATAAAGATAAGTATGGTTTTGCAGCCATTATCCAGTTGGAATTTGAATCTGCCACAAATTTTTTCTGGAGGATTTGGTTAGTGGACAGAGGACAATTGACCTACTTTCCCGCCAAAATTCAAATTACGCACCAGTTTTGTGGGGGTTAGGTTAGTGGATGTAGCCCAATTGGCCTATTTTCCCTGCCAATATCCGCCATCTTGAATAACATCACGGCAGCGCTCTCTGGTGGCAGGGGTATGAACTAACACAGTTGGACTTTGATCCTCGTAGTGAAAACACGTGCATGGTGTAAATAATAATAATAAATGATAATAAATGATAATGAATAATAATGAACGATAACAAAGGATGATAAATGATAATGGATAATAGTAAAGACAACTATGGTTTTGCCGCCATTATCATGTTGGAATTTTGAGCCAATTTTTGCTACCTTAGTGGACATAACCCAATTGACCTATTTTACCACCCAAGCGAGGTGGCACAGTGGTCAGCACACTGGACTCGCATTCGGGAGAACGACAGTTCATCCTGATTTAGGTTTTCCATGATTTCCCTAAATCGTTTCAGGCAAATGCCGGAATGGTTCCTTTGAAAGGGCACGGCCGATTACCTTCCCCATTCCTCCCTAACCCGAGCTTGTGCTCCATCTCTAATGACCTCGTTGTTGACGGGACGTTAAACAACACTAACCTAACCTAACTTAACCTATTTTACCACCAAAATTCATATTTCTCGCAATTTTTCTGGGGTTTAGGTTAGTGGAAATACCACAATTGACCTATTTTCCCGCCAAAATCCGCCAACTTGAATGACGTCATGCACTATTACCAAGTCTACACGCCACCATATTGGTTGACGTCATCGTCGCCATCTTGAATAAATTTGGCAACAGTGCAGAGTGGAACAGAACGAAGGTAGTCCCACTACTGGCACAGTCCTTTCAACGTTCGTGGCAGGGGAAGCTGTTGGCTGTAATTCACTTTTCTGGACAGAGTTATGATTACAGCTTTTGAGACATTGTATCCCAGGATTGGTAGCTCTTGCTTGGCAAAAAAACGTTTATCCAGATTTACCATGATTCCAAAATCTTTATCAGGAGGTAGGCATCATGGGTTTGCGGCCACTCGATGCCCGGTAGTCGAAGGATTGAAATGTCGTGTAGAGTGGCAGCAGATTTTTCAGGCCAGCGCTGGATCATTAAGCACAGGATACTTGCTTAGCAGCTGTACACCAAGATCGTTGGCCTCCAGAGCACGGGCAAGTGAGGGAGGGACAGCGGAGCAAGGGATCCTCATATCGGTTGCTCGCTGAAGGTCATGAATTGAGGCGTGTGTGGTCGATAAGTCTTCAGCCATGGCAGGCAATTCGCAGTGTAATTCTGCATTACTGTCGCGCAAGCTAGCCCTGGCACTCACTATGGCATTGCTGTGGGATTATATTTCAGATATTTGAGCTACTCACATATGACAGCCCTTCTGTAGCTTTGTTGTCTCAGTGGAAGAACGAATCGACACCTTCCTGCATGCCATGCGCATGTGTGGTCTGAGTGGATATGGAAACGGTAATGAATCCTGTTGATGCACTAAGTCTGGTGCGGTTGTTGTGGTTGTCTTCGAGTGATGGGGTTTGGTGGTATCACTCAACAATGCAATCTGACTTGGCAGAGGTAGGAGGAGAGTATGACACTTTGTAGAGACATTGATGCACTACATCTAGAATGGCAGAAAAATGACGCTAAAAACCCGGGCCTAAGATTGCGCCTATGACATCAGCAACCACAAAAGTCCAGGTGGATTGTAGCTTACCAAAATGTCCAAATGGCTCTGAGCACTATGGGACTTAACATCTATGGTCATCAGTCCCCTAGAACTTAGAACTACCTAAACCTAACTAACCTAAGGACAGCACACAACACCCAGTCATCACGAGGCAGAGAAAATCCCTGACCCCGCCGGGAATCGAACCCGGGAACCCGGACGCGGGAAGCGAGAACGCTGCCGCACGACCACGAGCTGCAGACTGTAGCTTACCGCCGAAATCCAAAGTCAACTGCACTTTTTCAAATGTAGCAATGTGTCAGCCATTAGCTGCTGTGAGAATAGGTACATGTTCACTAGAATGGCACACAGTATGTGACTTGTGCTAAACGCTAATTTCAGAGCCTGAATCCATCAAAAAAGTGTCTCCAGTGCACCTGACCATTACGAAAAGTCTTTGTGATCCTGTCACCTAGGATACTGTTCCGTCGTGTTTGACTTGCAGGTGCTTTAACTGGCCTCGAGAAGTATGTGCACCTACTGGCATTCGTCTGGGAAGTTTGGGTAATCATATGGTTTGGTACAATGTCGAGTTGCTTTTCTGAACCATTTCTGAAACCAGCACCGACTGCATACACAGCTATTATTAGAAGGTGGGCGAGTGGTATCTTCATGTCGCTGCAACTAGGCGTTAAGACCGGCGAGTTCAGTGATGAGATGGGCCATAGACAGCATCAGAGTGGATAGCAGCGGAGAAACAGTGCCCCTTGAAACAAATGAGGCCACAATGCTTAGTTCAGGGCTGCCCACCATAACTTCAGAGTTCATTCACACAAGCTGGTTCTGCATAAGCAATCGCCACAGAGTCTGCTTTTCACGCTAATTCACCAATGGGAAGGTCAGGGAAATGCTGATAATATTATCCGAACATGTGGAGGAAAATACTGGAACCCAAGAGGCTTCAGTGATTGTTGAGATTTCAGGCCTTGTCCTGCCAATGTGTGTAGGGAACAGAGTACTTTGAAGGGGTAAGTACCAGCTACTACCTCACTCTCCATGTTTTTTTGTGAAACGCAATTCTGCAGATGGCGTAAAATGTTCCAAATTAGCATCCTGAAAAAAGGCAAAAGATCGTTTGTCAAATACATCCGCCAGTTGTTCACTATATAATCATAAGATCTACTTGCCAAATAACAATTATAAATTTCTGCATGTCGGAATCGACACCACAGAAGCAAAATATGGCGGTGACTTGCATTAAGCACAACTGTGCGATGTTTAGCCAGGAAAGTGGAATTTTTATATTCCTGATTCTCATGGGAATACTGTTATCAACAACTATAACTGGTGGCTGAGTTAATCCCTATTGTGAGGTCTGAGGCTCTTCTTTCAAAAATATGGTTCAAATGGCTCTGAGCACTATGGGACTTAACTGCTGTGGTCATCAGTCCCCTAGAACTTAAAACTACTTAAACCTAATAACCTAAGGACATCACACACATACATGTCCGAGGCAGGATTCAAACTTGCGATCGTAGCAGTCACGCAGTTCCAGACTGTAGCGCCTAGAACCACACGGCCACTCCAGCTGGCAGGCTCTTCTTTAATAGAGATGGTGGGCTCCACAGTGGTGCACAGTATGTATCGGAATACATGTAGAGAGTAAACTGTTGAACTTGGGGTCACCACTTGTGGGAGGAAGGAAAATTAGGATTAAGGTTCTGTAGTCTTTGTCCTCATTAGAGATGGTGCACAAGCTCAGATTGTGTCAAAGATGGCGAAGGAAATCAGCCATGCCCTTTTAAAGGAACCATCCTGGATTTTGCCTGGAATGATTTAGTGAAATTGTGGGAAACCCAAATCTGGATGGCCCAATGGAGGTTTGAACCGTTATTCAAATCGTTCAAATGGCTCTAAGCATTATGGGAATTGACATCTGAGATCATCAGTCCCCTAGACTTAGAACTACTTAAACCTAACCTAAGAGCAACACACACATCCGTTCCCGAGGCAGGATCCGAAACTACGACCGTAGCAGTCGTATGGTTCCGGACTGAAGTGCCCAGAACTGCTCGGCCACAATGGCCGGCTGAACCGTTGTCCTCCTGAGTTCAGTGTGCTAGCCACTGTGACACCGTGTTAGGTATGGTACCACTTGTGCGTTCTAGGGGTATACTATTCATTCGAAGTATGCACACAACTATACTGAGACTGAAACAATTTAATTACTCACTAAATACACTGATACAGAAAACATCACACATGAGGCACCCATGTAATAGTGTGTCCATAATCCAGTCTCAAAGAACACAAAACAGAAAAGATAATACACTTTATGCAATAGTCTAGCTTTTGATGGTCCATCACGTCAAATCAAGCATGCTGCAGTAGCTAATAGCAATCAAGTACTGTTCACAACCAAATGTGCAAATTCTAAAACTTTCACGTACAGAATGTCACTTGAATTCAATTTTTTCTGTCAATAAAAAGTTGCTAACTGTAACTCTTCAAGTTAATGAAGTGCCAATAAATTTTTAAACTGAGGGGGGTTGGCAATTTTAATTGTTAACCTGTAGGCATACTATAAGTTAGGAATGTCATTATTAGCAGACTTTCAGTGTTTCACTCAGGCTATAGCAGTGAAAGGACTGTTTACAACTGATGTTGTATATAAACAGTACATGAAACAGGCTTCATTCGTAGTTGTGCAGTGTGTAGGTTCCTGGAGTATAGAATACATCCTGTATGTTTGTCATACTATATGAAGTTGCAACCTAACGATAAAGTGGTGGTTTACCTGCCTCACTGATTTGAAGGATAGATGTACTAGCTTGTCATCATCTGAGCATTCATCTTAATTGATTCAGGGAGTTTGCAAAGAATTTCAGTCTAAATATGAATGTGAATACAATGACTAAACAGTTTAGTAAAACTGTTCTAGGGAGGTACTCCTAAACACCTGATGGCTCTGACTGATTCTAGAGACTAAATGTCAGTCTCATACTGGAACAGTATCCAATATATTTCACATATTTACATGTAGTATGCTTCATTCACGTTGAGACTCAACTGATAATCTTGGCATCAATCTCTTACCATCTATAGGTCTAATAAATTCGTAACAATATCATTTCTGTGTGTACAAGTATGTTATCTGCAAACAGCCTCATGTTTAACTATTAGGTTAAGAAACATGGCACGAACCTCAGCACTATTAACTACTATCTTCTGGATTTCAAGAATGAACAGAGTGAGCTGAATCTGAGGACTGAAAATCTTGAGTCTGAAGATGAATTTGCAATTGACCACCTGTTTGAAGCTCTATCATATAAATTAATAAATAATAGGTAATTCAACTGATATATTTATTCTTAGAATTAGCATGAATTGGAAAATTTTCCTATGTTTTATTAGAAAAAAATTCAATATGTCATCAATCTGAAAACTGATTTGAACAGCACAGTGTTTTGCTGGGTAAATATGGTACTATTAGAACTGCTACCTTCCTCTGACCTTTAAACTGACTTAGTATGTTATAGGGGGACCTGCAGTACAATACTGACTTCAAAACACATTGCAACTTGGCAATTTTTGTATGTACATTTCATTGCCAGAGATTAAAAATGAGGCAAGCAACAGAAAAAACCTGAGTACCAGCAGAAGTTTGAACCTTGGAGCTTCACCTTTGACACTTACCCAGTTCCTCATCAAGCCGCACCTTTTACATTTATTTTTTATTTATTCATTCAAAATGTCTTTTCAGATTGTTGGATAAACTATTTAAATACTTGTTCAGTAACCCCACAAGATGTGTGAATGGAACAGACAGACATACTGATATGTGTAACATTGCCCATGTCCAGCAGTGGTGCCTGTGATGTGAAAACTGATGATATCACAAGCTAGTTACACGGATTTCCTGACAAGACACATGTAAGGCCTCCTGACCACAGATTTTTTTCTCAGTTGCTGTTACCAGACTTTGCTCACACAGGTGAACTATGACCACTACTGATGTTTACGTGGACTGATTTAGATTTATGCTACATAGTGCTTTTCTTATGAACATGTGGTTTTACACCACCACCAGGCTTCATGGAATTTTGTTGAATATCATACTTACAGAATGTATATGCAGTAAAATTAATAGTACTTGGATTTATTTTAATTTCAGTTATGATAAATCACATATTAATTTCTATTTGGAACTATGGCTTATAATAATTTCTCTTGTAACACAAGGCGCTTGTGCTCAATAAATGTTGCTGGCTTAAAAGTGAGGATTACGAGAGCTTTCAGTGGCACACCTTTCATAGTCTTGTTTCAAGTTTCCTGTATTTCAAGTATGCCAAAAATTCTGCTGCTGAATGGGAGTGATCTAATAACATTGTTCTTATGGTTTTACAAAGAATTATTATCTAATGGAAGTTTTAAAAGCTGATCTCCTTACTGACTCAACACAAAACCTTTTTTACTGCCTTGTATTATGTTCATAGATATTAAAATATTTACTTATTTGTTACAAATTCCTTCTGATATATTTACAAGTTTCTAGTATATACATAGATAGGAGTGGGAGGATTGACAACTTTTGAAACAGGGGCTCGCAAGGATCTGTTTGGCTAGCATGTTACGTTGCTCTTACAGTTCTCTTCAGAATTAAAAATTGACTGTACTGGAGGGCATATTACCCTACTCCCATCCCCCTTATCCATACGTAATTACATGCAGTAGGATGTTGTGGAACTGGGAAAGCAGGCAATTCAGACAGTGTGAACACTTATTTCAACACAAAGTTGGGGCTGTTGCGGTTGAACCGCCTCATGTATGGCATCACTAGTGCACTGCTCATCTTTCAGCTTTACTTGGAACAGCACTTGCGGGATGTTCCCAGATGTATGAACTACCTCAACAACATCATCGTCACCGGCTGTACTGCAGATGAACATCACAGTCATCTGCGACAATTATTCCTGCGCCTGTGGACTGCAGGCCTAAAATGCAACCTTGTTAAATGCTCCTTTTTTCAACCTGCTATGTCCTACCTGGCTCACATCATTTTCCAGAATGGCATATCTCCTACCCCCTGCTATGTCGCCACTATAGAGGCCCTTCCTTGTCCGAGTGATGTCCACCAATTGTGGTCTTTCCTGCGTAAAATTGTGTACTATTGAAAGTTCATTCCCTCCACTGTTCACATTGCGGTGACCCTCTATCGCCTATGCTGAAATACCATACCTTTTCATTGGTCTTTGGCTTGTGTTGGCTTTCTGAACCTTAAAGTGAGGATTGCACTCGGCAGAGTGTCTCATGCCGTATACCCCCTCTCTTCCTCTTCTCTTGGCTATGGACACCTCAGACTTTGGTATTGGGGCTGTCCTTTCGCAGAGTTATATTCCCTGCGGCTGGCTGACGCTTCCTCTGCCTCACGCCCAGGCTGACCTCTGATTCTTTTTCTTCATCTGCCATCAACCGGTAGCCATGCTCCTCCATGTGGAACATGACACCTATCCACGAGTCATCGTACCAACATCCGTGTGGTCCCAGATTCTCAACATCTTACGTCAAGGTGAATGGGGTATTGTCCGGACGAAAACCCTCGCACCTTGCAATGTCTTCTGGGTCGGCATGACAGTAGTCATGGAGCGCATGGTTTGGGGTTGTCAGCAATGTACCAAGGCCCTTCCTGGTCCGTGCTAGTTATTCCAATACTGGCCTGCAGCTTCCCTCACATGATAACGCATCCATGTGGATCTTGCGAGACACTTCCTCGGCGCTTACTGGTTGCTCATCACGGATGCCTACGCCCACTTCCCTTTCATTGTCCGATGCTCCTCTATCATCACGGAGACTACTATCATGGCCCTGCCCTAAATATTTTACACTGAAGGCCTACCAGTCACCTTGATCACTGATAATGGCCTGCAATTTCGCAGTCAAGAGTTCGCCAAATTCTGTCACGATAATGGTATCCACCACGTCTTTACCCCGCCTTTTCATCCACAATCCATAAGCAGGGTAGATAGCCTTTTTCACACATTTAAAACTCAGATGCAGAAGTACACGGAGGACCAATCTCCGGAAGACGCTCTTACGATATTTCTCAGTTTCTACAGGACCACGCTGGTGAGTGAGAAGAGTCTAGCCTACTGTTCCATGGTCACCAGCCATGAACCCTACTCCATCTCCTCCTGCCTCGCGCCCGACCAAACGCTTCCAGATATTCATCCGTCTCCAAGGTATGGGCGCATGGTTTTGGGTCCCGGCCCTGCTGGCTGCCAGTGGTCATACTCTGGACCTGTAGTCGACAACTGTTCGATGTCTGTCTGGACCACAGGGTGGTTTTGCATCACCGCAACCAATTCCGTCCTCATTTCCTCGACCAGCCGCAGCCCCAATCACCGGATTCTCTCTCTCTCCCATTGCCGTCCTCTTCCGTGACGCATATGTTGCTGCCCTCTCCTCAGTTAGTGGGAGATCTTTGAGGAAATGGCCAACAGCCACCGGCTGCTAGCCCCACATTGCCACCGCCTCCTCTGGACCTGGGACAACCCCGAGACCATCCCCGGGATCCACTTCCTGGCCCCTCTTCAGCGCCGCCCTGGTTGGACAACACAGACGTTCCCATGCTGCCTGCCCAGGCCACTGTTGCCTCACAACTGCCACCTCTTCAACGTTCCCTCCGCATCATATGGAAGGCGGCGTGCTACTCACCAGCACTCGGTTTTCACTGCCTCCGTCAGGACGACTTTACTGCCGACTAGCCTATGGCACCAGGCCACATTGGTGCTCTCTCCCGCACAATCACCCCTGCTGCACCAGATCTTTCAAGGGGGGACGTGTGTTACGCCATTGTCACTGTAGCCCGTGTGGGCCGGCAACACTTCTAACACCACACAGGACTGAGGTTGTCTATGCCCAAGGCGTAAGCAATGGTAAACATTGGCTGTGATTGTGTCTTTTAGCTGTTACTCAGTCATTTCCATGTAGACTCACATAAATAAAATATGTGTTGTAAGAACTTTTGAATTGTCAGTTACAACAGTCTGAAAAGCGGATGATGATGTAGTATACAGAGAAGTTGGAGCATTAGAAAATTGCAGCAAAATGCAGGAAGATCTGCAGCGGATTGGCACTTGGTGCAGGGAGTGGCAACTGACCCTTAACATAGACAAATGTAGTGTATTAAGAATACATAGAAAGAAGGATCCTTTATTGTATGATTATATGATAGCGGAACAAACAATGGTAGCAGTTACTTCTGTAAAATATCTGGGAGTATGCGTACGGTACGATTTAATGTGGAATGATCATATAAAATTAATTATTGGTAAGGCAGGTGCCAGGTTGAGATTCATTGATAGGGAGAGTCCTTAGAAAAGGTAGTCCATCAATAAAGGAGGTGGCTTACGAAACACTCGTTCGAACTATACTTGAGTATTGCTCATCAGTATGGGATCCGTACCAGGTCGGGTTGACAGAGGAGATGGAGAAGATCCAAAGAAGAGTGGTGCGTTTTGTCACAGGGTTATTTGGTAAGTGTGATAGCATTACGGAAATGCTTAGCAAAATCAAGTGGCATACTCTGTAAGAGAGGCACTCTGCATCGAGGTGTAGCTTGCTGTGCAGGTTTCGAGAGGGTGCGTTTCTGGATAAGGTATCGAATATATTGATTCCCCCAACTTATACATCCCGAGGAGATCACGAATGTTAAATTAGAGAGATTCGAGCACACACAGAGGCTTTCTGGCAGTCGTTTTTCCTTTGAACCATATGCAACTCGAACTGGAAAGGGAGGTAATGACAGTGGCACGTAAAAAGCCCTCTGCTGCACACCGTTTGGTGGCTTGCAGAGTATAAATGTAGATGTAGATGTAGAAAAGTCAGCAAACTGGCAGGGAGAGCAGTATTGCTGATTGCATGCCTGTCTGCACTGCATCCACATGAAACTGCATTACAGAGACAGTTACAGAAGTTGGTCAATGTCCTTTGGAAACCAGGGCCTGGCTGAGGAGCTGATTTTTTTTATCATGCTCTTGGCATACAACAAAAAAGTAATTGATATTCTTGTAATTTGGAATAAGACAGTCAGAGTAATGACAAGGGCTGATAAAACTATAAAGTGTATGATTTTGTTCGTTAATATAAAATCTTAGAAGTGATCAATTCATACATTTTGGGAGTTTTAATTACATATGTCTTGAACTACCGAACATAATTCAAAGACATGAGAACAGTGGCAGATCATGTACATCTCTACTCTTACCGCAGAAAATATTAGCAAGACCTAACAACAGCAGAGTGTATATGGCAACTGAAATAGTCCATAAAACACTTTTTCTAAATACAAAGAATGGCAATAAAACTGTTAAAGAAAATGCTACACTGTCTCTCATTAGAAACCTCATTCTATTCACCAGAAGAATTCTAAGAAATGCCCAATAGAACATAACCACATCAAACTATGTACATAAAATTTTGCATTAAAAAGATTTAATATTTCAAGCATTTACATGAAACCGTACTTATTCCAAATGACTAACCTGAAATCTGAATAGTTGGAAAAAAGTATCAGTTATCACATTACTGTCCTCTTAAATGTTTTGAGAGTAACAGCAAGGGCATATAACAGAACATACTGTAAGTTTTCATTCACTAAATTCAGTTGGAAACCCGAAGGAACCACCTCCTCTTCTCATACTGCACCCATATGTTCAGAGAGAAGAATATCGAGGGAATAAAATTTGAGTGAGTAGAGTTTGGGCAGAAGTATAATTCGTCCAGATGTTCCTTTTGTAAGACGAGCAGCAAGAGTACTTCAGGTAAATCTTACTCTGGCATGCACAGTGACAGAGTTACATGTTATGAGTGTTGTGTCTAGTAATCCTGCATATTCGGTTCACTAGACAAACAGTCAAACAACTTGTATTAATGAGTTTTATCTACAACAAGACAAGTACAAATACTTAACTTTGATCTGAGAATTCTTGTAGTGACTGCTGATCTCTATCTGTGCGACACAGAGTTTGGTAATAAAGAGGCTACAATGTGATGGCTAACAAAGTGGCTAATGTTGAAGCTACTATTAAAGTAGTTGCCACCAGTAGGGTGCGGCACTTATGTTGTCTTCACCTAGCAGCCGCTGTTGTTGTATTGTCGTCCTGGAGGGAGGTCAGTCAGCATGAGATTGGCGAGATTGGCTGACCTCTTCTCAGAGCCTTCCCTTCATTGTCGTTTCAGACTGGCACTGAATTTACACCATAACAATGAGCATATTCACTAAATGCAGAATGACTTCTTTTCATCTCATCCAGTGCACACATAGCAGTGAATCACAGTGCCATGCAGAGAGTGAATTGTACCAATTCTGCAGTAAGATGTTCAACCAAGGTGGATACGTTACTGATGATAATGCTGTGACTAATTGAGTAGTATGGAACTGTAAACAGTTCCTTTTACTCCACAGATATATACAAAACATTATAGTTCACATACAAACTGTTGCTTCTCTCAGACTGGGAAAGCACATAGTGACACTAATACATTGATATAATGTAACTATATACGTGCATAATGATCAGGTTTTTAAATTACTAAGAAAGATGCTCAATATCACTCTGTATTATTTTTTTAATCACTTTGCTGATTACTAATGTCTGAAGGACTATAAGCTAAGGTGGACTTTGCGGGGCCCTCAGCTATGCACAGCAAAGGATGATGAGGAAAGTCTCACAGCATCAGAATTTCTACTAATCAAAGCTGCATTCCTCACTATCTCTGAAAAATGGTCATTTGAAAACAGCTGACATATTATTCATTGAGTATAACACAATACCAAACTCATATTCAGTAGAGGGATCAAAATCTAAGACCAGTCTTTACAGTTTATGGTAACATGATTTTCTACTCAGCACTCTGCAAGGTACAGTACGAATGTGGGATATGGTACACAGTATCATTATAATTCTCTTCTGGCACTCATATGTATAATTATACACAGACACAGAATTAGCAGTTGTTCCTTGTATCTTCACAAGGGTTCACTAATGTTGGTAAATTCTGTGTAGCATTTCTTATACATTACGGATTATGTATGTGTGTGTGTGTGTTTGTGTGTGTGGGTGGGTGTGCGTGCATGCGTGAGTGCATGTGTGTGTTTGTGTGTGTGTGTGTGTGTGTGTGTGTGTGTGTGTGTGTGTTGTGTGTGTGTGTGTGTGTGTAAAGGGGTGGGGGGTTGTTCATAGTAGAAAAGAGTAAGCAATCATAACAGTATCATGAACTCACCTTTCTTTTACCATTTCTTATCAGACCTTGTGAAGAAAGTGTATATTATACACAGTTCTCTTTTAAATTTTATGGGGGAATGACAGACAACAACAAGTGATGAAGATATGAATAGCTGAAGGAATGTTATTCTGATTGCAATTTAAACCTCAATCAGCTTCCTGACAAAGAAGCCATAGAGAGAATCCATAAGCATAGGATGAACAACTATACATAACATAATTATATTTAAGAGTTTCAATTTGAAATTTTGTATGTTCTGATTATAACAAACCACTGATACTCCACACAGTGATATAATAATCATTATTCAATGAATTGACATTGTCCTTATGGCAAACTCACTTATTTAATTATTACATTTTCTTTACATAACATTAAACCACCTTTCAACACACATTACAAAGAATTGACATCAAGGGAATTCTTTCTACAGATGCTACACTCAGTGGTAATAAACTATTTTACACTGATCACCATTTTGCACCGACAACTAAACATGGGAAATTTGTCTACAAGTTATCAAATAGGTACTATACTAGCAAGAATACTGGAGCGTCAAACCGAGCTCCAACCAGGGAATATATCACCGAGTACCATCTTGATCTAGTAAACATGCAATTCATATCCCCAACCATATCAAATCACCCCCTTTACACCAGCGAACTTAAGGCACTCTCAGAACTGACGTTCAAAGACATGCTCATTTCCCCTTGGCATAAACGCTCTACTCATTCTGCTTTCTTGCTCGCATTTCTACAGTCATCTCCAGACTAGTCGATTACAATAACACCAGTATTTTAGCCATAATGTTATACAATTTCCACCATTCTTCTCGATATCAAGCACACAGCACTAGCCACCCGATCGCTAACGCAACATAATGCGCCAGATGTAGACTGTAAATTATTTCTCCATAAACACCAAACATTAGCGAGGCGCAGTGTGCTGTAAACCATTGACTAACTAGAAACAAGTAGAGTAAACTGATATTCGCACTCTCATATACCAAAGTCAGTGATTTAACAGATCCCACATGATCAATTTTGTTTACAAACTAATTACGGTCTTTCCCACGTCTAGAGAACAGGCAAACGTGTGTCCAACATACCACAATCCATATTCCCTCAACTAAATAAAGGCAACAAATGTGCAGAAGCAGTCGACTGAACAATTTACTTTAGAGGGAAAAACGCTCCACCCCAAACGCGCCATCTTCTCAAAGTTACACTTGATGATGAAAGCATCCTAGCACATACTTAGTTCGCTATTCAGTCGTCTAGAACATCGTAAAGTTAACTATCATACATTCCTATCATTAACGTGGGAACACGAATCAGTACCACCACAGACTTTGCATACACGAACAGATTCTATAAAATGCCTCACATATTTCTTCTATCATTATACTTACAATTAAATCTTATGATCTAGGTCTCAAATGTATGGTATTCAGCAATGAACGAAGTATTGGAAATACTCTCTGTTGAATGCTGTGGCTCTGGAAATACCTGTACCTTCCTTAGCACTAGACATACTCTTGCCATCGTTATCACAGTACCCCAAGTCAAATCCACACCCTCCCTACAACAGCACATAGACATTTCCTTTACGCAAACAGATATACTTTATAAACCTGATCCTCAAATGTGGACATATCACACTCCCGCCCGATGAATTTTGAAAGTCTTTCGGCTAAGGAACGCAGTATGTGACCAGTATTTGCAACTCCCTCACGCCGCTAGATATTTATCCAGTATGTGTAACGTATTCTGCCTCGATACCATGTCAGATGTTCCGTTATATATATCCACTGAGTTAAACGCGATGACTCATTGAGAAGGATCACAGCCACAATTGAATCATATCTCGAAATGAGCCACCTTTCTCGAACCTATCTGCTGCAGTAAAAATCCAACATGGTCTTAGTTAGTCCCTACACATCTTGCAACTGCTCCCATTTATACAGCTTTGCGCATGTGATCATGCCATTTTAAGTCGGAACTGAGTATAAGTCGGACAAAGCCATATCCGCCACCTTCTGCAGCCTGTCTAGAAACAGAGTGAACTGAGTTACTGTGACAGGACTGTGTTTTGACCATGCGGCGGATATGCTTGCATTGTTGTGCTTTCCCAAACTACATACAAGTACTACCGATCCACGTCCATCATTCAAATCTATAAACCCAACATCCCATCATCGTTATTCTCTATCACTTTCAGTTTTGAGAAACTCCTCTCTCCACTCACTACTGTCATTGGGAGTGTTAGGAGATTTCTCAGAGCAATGTTAACATTAGGGCAAAAATTATGTCTTCCTATAAACTTTAGAGTCTCTTTTGGACCTATTCCAGGTTTCAACAATGCTGAAAGCACTTTTAGTTCTTCCCTCAACTCCATTGCATCAATGTCGCTTGACTCATGATCTTGCAAATTCGCCGCGAGGTTTCTACACTTTGTGTCCAGGCTGTCAGTAGGTGCATTCTTCAGCTCGCCGATGTCGTAGAGAAAATCAAAATAATCACGATGAGATTTCAGTTGATTGAACCTTTCATCCAAAGATGTGGTTACTATATCTAAAAGATAATAGTGGAATTCAATCTTGTAACGTTTTGTTGGGTCATCTATTGTCTCATGCCTTCCTTCATAGGTAAAGTGTATTGACTTCTTACTTCATCGCCAGGAAACACTTATCCGTGGTAATGTTAGATCATCTAGCTCTAACTCTGTAGCCAATTCTTTGGAGTCCGTCAAGAAAGACACAAACTTTACTTCTGTTCTGCAGGTTTCAAAATATGCTTTCGTTTTTTCAAGTTCAGGTTAACTAGTGTGTAAGCTTAGGGACTGATGACCCTAGCAGTTAAGTCCCATAAGATTTCACACACATTTGAACATTTTTGTAAATGCACAAGGCTTATTAAAATAACCTAGATTTCTTGAATCAGGTTTGACTCCATTTTTGAACTAGTGCCCAGCGACTGTTTTGTACAAATCTGTAGAGAATGTCACCAATCAGTCGCAATTTTTGTTTTTATTTTCCAGATCTACATAGATTTCGGGCACAGTGTGGCTATTCACAATGCTTTAAGTTATGTTTACATCTATACTGTCATGCTGAACGTAACTGTCAACATGACAGTTTGTATGTAAGCACATATTAAAAGGTTTGAGACTGGCCACTGCCGGCCAGTGTGGCCGTGCAGTTAAAGGCGCTTCAGTCTGGAACCGCGTGACCGCTACGGTCGCAGGTTCGAATCCTGCCTCGGGCATGGATGTGTGTGATGTCCTTAGGTTAGTTAGGTTTAATTAGTTCTAAGTTCTAGGCGACTGATGACCTCAGAAGTTAAATCGCATGGTGCTCAGAGCCATTTGAACCATTTTTAGACTGGCCACTCAGTGGCCGAAACCTAGGTAGATCTGAAAAGTACAAACAAAAATTGCTATTGATTGCTGACATCTCCTACAGATTTGTTTAAATAAAATTCCACACACGTTTTGTAAAAAAGAAAAAAAAAAACGGGGCGGTGGGGGGGGGGGGGGGGGGGGCGGCAATTTAGCAGCTCGCACGGAGCGGCACTTGGGCTTGCGTCGGCCCTGCTGAGATCTAACCATGCCTTCTGGGTGCTTCACTATTTTTGTCAGGAATTTTATTTTATGTAACAGTTGTCATCTATCTTGTTATTTGGCAGATCTATAAAGAAACTTATCTTTAGGTGAAGAGTGCCATTTATTATGTCCTAAAAAGTGGTCACTTCGAGGACAGTATCGTGTAACAGTTAGAACAGCAACAAAAACAATGGAACAAGTAAAGCAACAGTTGCAACACCGGGAACAACTGTACGGCAACAGCAGCTGCTACTGTAGGTGCAGCACATGAAAAAGATGGGCACGACATCAGGAACAACTATGAACTTATCTGCAAGAGTTGTTCTAGGGAAGTGCGTGCCCAGGCATCCTGCCTGTTGATCGCTCACCAACTGTCAACATCAGTTCTACCAGAGCCACAGTCATCACACTGCCTCCACCTGCCTCTGTGGAGATCCGAAAAAATTGAAGGAATTTGATTTGTCCTAGAAAGTCAGCATGAACAATATGGAAGATGAGTCTATAATGCCAGGGTTCGTTAAATCTGAAAGTCTGACATGCTGGGACAATATAGAACTGCTACCAACAGAGCTAGTAAGCTGCATAATAACATCTGTCTACAAAACACATAATGCAGACTTCAGTTTCGATGAACCCATTAAATGCAACTCGAAGAGTATCAAGATTGTGTTGGGAGATTTCAATTGCAGACGCTCAAGCTGGGCTTACAGACAACAATGGAGATGAGCTGGAGAGCTGGGTGGAAAGGGAAAGCCTGAGACTCACACATGACCCGAAATTGAGACCTTCTTTTTGAAGTGGAAGATGGCGCAAGGGCTATAATCCGGATAATGTTTTATCAGTGCGCAAGCAGCTCAACTTTTGGTAACAACAGTCGAGGAATGGAAACCAAAAAAAAAAAATGCCATAATCTGTACAGTGGCTGGAGTTATCAGCCCAGAAGAAGTTCCTTTAAATGACAATTCAAATACAGGCCTTAAACCAGACATACTTAGCCTACTTGAGACCTATCAAGATAAATGTGAAAGATATCCACTAGCTGAAAACACCATTCAACAGGTGAAACTGTTGACATATCACAGAAGGTAAAATGGGTCAGATCCTTTAGCTGATCTAGATATGCACCAAAACGGTAGGAGGGCATGGAAACTAATTAAAAATCTAAGCAATGTTCCTAAAAAGTCACTAGAGGAATTCACGAGAGTAATGACGAATGAAATAGCTCATCAACTACTTAAGAATGGTGGAACAGAGATGACATGACAAACGCTAAAAGGTAAGAAGAGCTGCTGCAGAAACCAGAAGAGTGGATTACCTAAGGCAGTGTGTGGTCATAGATGCTGCCACCAATTCCTCTCCTGTGCTAACCTCTTCATCTCAGAGTAGCACTTGCAACCTGCATCCTCAGTTATTTGCTGGATGTATCACAATCTCTGTCTTTCTCTACAGTTTTTGACCTCTACAGCTCCCTCTAGTACCATGGAAGTCATTCCCTCATGTCTTAACGGATGTCCTATCATCCTGTCCCTTCTCCTTATCAGTGTTTTCCACATGTTTCTTTCTTCTCCGATTCTGCGCAGAACCTTATCAGTCCACCTAATTTTCAACATTCGTCTGTAGCACCACATCCCAAATGCTTCGATTCAATTCTGTTCCGGTTTCCCACCGTACATGTTTCACTACCATACAAGTCTGTACTCCAGACGTACATTCTCAGAAATTTCTTCATCCATTTAAGGCCGATATTTCATACTAGTAGACTTCTCTTGGCCAGGAATACCCTTTTTGCCATTGCTAGTCTGCTTTTGATGTCCTCCTTGCTCTGTCCGTCATTGGTTATTTTACTGCCTAGGTACCAGAATTCCTTAGCTGCATCTACTTCGTGACCATCAATCCTAATGTTAAGTTTCTCGCTGTTCTCATTTCTACTACTTCTCATTACCTTCGTCTTTCTTCGATTTACTCTCAAGCCATACTCTGTACTCATTAGACTGTTGAATCTGTTGAGCAGATCAAGTAATTCTTCTTCACTTTCACTCAAGATAGCAATGTCATCAGCGAATAGTGTCATTGATATCCTTTCACCTTGAATTTTGATTCCACTCCTAAACCTTTCTTTTATTTCCATCATTGCTTCCTCGATGTACAGATTGAACAGTACAGGCTTTAGGCTACATTCTTGTCTTACACCGTTTTTAATACGAGCACTTCGTTCTTGGTCGTCCACTCTTATTATTCCCTCTTGGCTGTTGTACATATTGTATATGACCCTTCTCTCGCTATAGCTTACCCCTATTTTTTTGAGAATTTCGAACATCTTGTACCATTTTACATTGTCGAACGCTTTTTCCAAGTCGACAAATCCCATGAACATGTCTCAGTTTTTCTTTGGTCTTGCTTCCATTATTAACCACAATGTAAGAATTGCCTCTCTCGTGCCTTTTACCTGTCCTAAATCCAAACTGATCGTCATCTAGCGCATCCTCAATTTTCTTTTCCATTCTAATGTATATTATTCTTGTAAGCAACTTGGATGCATGAGCTGTTAAGCTGAATGTGCGATAATTCTCGCTCTTGTCAGCTCTTACCGTCTTCGTAATTGTGTGAATGATGCTTTTTCGAAAGTCAGACGATATGTCGCCAGACTCATACATTCTACACACCAATGTCAATAGTCGTTTTGTTGTCACTTCCCCCAACGATTTTAAAAATTTTGATGGAATGTTATCTATCCCTTGTGCCTTATTTTATATTAAGTCCTCCAAATCTCTTTTAAATTCTGTTTCTAATACTGAATCCCCTATCTCTTGTAAATCGACTCCTGTTTCTTCTTCTATTACATCAGACAAATCTTCCCCTTCATAGAGGCTTTCAATGTATTCTTCCCACCTATCCGCTCTCTCCTCTGCATTTAACAGTGGAATTTCCATTGCACTCTTAATGTTATGACCCTTGATTTTAATGTCACCGAAGGCTGTTTTGACTTTCCTGTATGCTGAGTCTGTCCTTCCGACAATCATTTCTTTTTCGATGTCTTCACATTTTTCCTGCAGCCATTTCGTCTTAGCATCCCTGCACTTCCTATTTATTTCATTCCTTGGCGACTTGTATTTCTCTATTCCCGAGTTTCCTGGGACATTTTTGTACTTCCTCCTTTCATCGATCAATTGAAGTATTTCTTCTGTTACCCACGGTTTCTTCGCAGTTACCTTCTTTGTACCTCTTCTATTACCCACGGTTTCTTCGCAGTTACCTTCTTTGTACCTATGTTTTCCTTCCCAACTTCTGTGATGGCCCAAGCAGGTGTTGACAGGTGTGAAAATTACCGAACTATCAGTTTAATAAGTCACAGTTGCAAAATACTAGAATAGAATTCTTTGCATACGAATGTAAAAACTGGAAGAAGCTGACCCCGGGGAAGATCAGTTTGGATTCCGTAGAAATGTTGGAACACGTGAGGCAATACTGACCCTATGACTTATATTAGAAGATAAATTAAGGAAAGGCAAACCTACGCTTCTAGCTTTTGTAGATTCAGAGAAAGCTTTTGACAATGTTGGCTGGAATACTCTCTTTCAAATTCTGAAGGTATCAGGGGTAAAATACAGGGAGCGAAAGGCTATTTACAATTTGCACAGAAACCAGATGGCAGTTATAAGAGTCAGGGGCCATGAAAATGGAAACAGTGGTTGGGAAGGGAGTGAGAAGGGTTGCAGCCTATCCCCGATGTTATTCAATCAGTATATTGAGCAAGCAGTAAAGGAAACAAAAGAAAAATTCGAAGTAGGTATTAAAATCAATGGAGAAGAAATAAAAAGAGACAGCAAAGGACCTGGAAGAGCAGTTGAACCGAATGGACAGTGTCTTGAAAAGAGGATATAAGAAGAAACATCAACATAAGCAAAACGAGAATAATGTAATGTAGTCGAATTAAAGCAGGTGATGCTGAGCGAATTAGATTAGGAAATGAGACACTTAAAGTAGTAAATGTGTTTTGCTATTTGGGGAGCAAAATAACTGATGATGGCCGAAGTAGAGAGGATATAAAATGTAGACTGGCAGTGGCAAGGAAAGCGTTTCTGAAGAAGAGAAAGTTGTTAACATCGAGTGTAGATTTAAGTGTAAGGAAGTCATTTATGAAAGTATTTGCATGGAGTGTAGCCATGTATGGACGTGAAACATGAACGATAAATAGTTTGTACAAGAAGAGAATGGAAGCTTTCGAAATGTGGTGCTACAGAAAGTGCTGAAGATTAGATGGGTAGATCACATAACTAAATAGGAGATATTGAATAGAATTGGGCAGAAGAGGAGTTTGTGGCACAACTTGACTAGAAGAAGGGATCGGTTGGTAAGACATGTTCTGAGGCATCAAGGTATCACCAATTTAGTATTGGAGGGCAGCGTGGAGGGTAAAAATCGTAGACAGAGAGCAAGAGATGGATACACTAAGCAGATTCAGAAGGATGTAGGTTGCAGTACGTACTGGCAGATGAAGAAGCTTGCACAGGCTAGAGTAGCATGGAGAGCTGCATTAAACCAGCCTCAGGACTGAAGACCACAACAACAACATGCACCTAGTCATTGGGTTAAAGGTTTTTCAGTCACATATATTCATTTTGCAGTTGCAATTTCAACAAACGATGGTGTAGGCCTACATTGTGAACCTTAACAATGCTATGATGTGTTCTTCTATCATCCAGTCGCTGGCATCATATACCGTTATGATCTAAAATGAGATAATCTGCACATCACTGTGTCGAATCAGAGGCAACTGAAATGGTTCTTGGATATACTTCTACTTACTCCCTACCACCTACTTCTATCCACGTCCATAGTTCTTTACTTTTAATGTTATGGCTGGCTGACGAGAAAACTGCATAAGATTTAGCTGTCCGACGGACATGCCCGGTAACCCTGTGAGAAGGTACAATTCCCTTTCTGATGTAAAGAAAGAGTGGGAAGTGTAAGAACCATTCTTTAACTCGTCCTTTACAGCTACTTATAGACAACATTACACGATGGGCCGGCCACTGGTGGCCAAGCGGTTCTAGGCGCTTCAGTCTGGAACCGCGTGACCGCTACGGTCGCAGGTTCGAATTCTGCCTCGGGCATGGATGTGTGTGATGTCCTTAGGTTAGTTAGGTTTAAGTAGTTCTAAGTCCTAGGGGACTGATGACCTGAGATGTTAAGTCCCATAGTGCTCAGAGCCATTTGAACCATTTTGAACCATTACACGATGTGAATGCACAAAATGCACATTATTCGTGATAGCATAAATGCAGTCAGTAGTGAAAAGTTGGGAACATGGCAATTCGTCAGACTCATATGGCTTATCTTGTTCTATAATGAGGACCAAATGCACATTAATGGCTGCCATGTTTCTGCATCTACTTTGGAACATCAGACTTGGCAGAGATATGGAGGTGCCATGTCCGTAGGCTCCATAGACACTCTCGGTACTGCTATAAGCTCAGTACTTGGAAGTGTAGAGTGCATACAACCTTCTGATCCACATTTCAACACAACACAGTCCCACCACTTCTTTACCAGAATTGAGACTTCTTTTCTGTACAGCAGGTGACACTGTCGCCTTGCCTGGCTCTTGGACAAACATATCACAGGGTTGGAACATCTGAGATAATGTCACATGTAAATAGTCCTACTCATCTAACCAGGAGTAGCTATCATTGAACTGCGGACTCAAACCAAAATGTCATGATGAATACTTGGTCTACCCCAAAACACTTATCAAACTTTTTTATGGTTTGACGAAAGGAAAGCTCAAAATATTTGGCAAAGGACCCATTAGTTGGATTACTGTTGCTGTATTTGATAAATACCGACTGTTTTTGTATCCCCGTTAGTTACGACTGTCACGAGTATTCTGAGCTTCCCATATGAATTGCGCATCCAACTGATTTTTCCCTCATCACTGTAATGCACCACCATGTTAGATTAATATAAACAGTCTAATATCCATTCCATCAGGGAAATATGGCATTAAGTCAGAACGAACGTTTGTAGTTTAATAGTACCTGAATATTACGACATGGCTAATACATGTAGTCTGATTCTAGTTTCTCAGTTAAAATAAGACACAGATAGACAGTTCTTGTCACTGATGAATCTTTCAATGACTACCGTCAGAGCAATAGCGAAGAACGACAGGCAATGTGTAACGTGTACAGTTTTATTTTCTTGTAATAAATAGATACCATTGTTGTCTCATTTTTATATATGCAGTGAAGTTCAAAATAAATCATTAACGTTACTGAGTTGTGGGCTGAAAGAACATTGTCATGTCGTTTGGACTGATGAAGATCAGCTGCTTAACAAGTTTATCTGCATAGCTTATGCAACTCTTAGAATAGCTATAGCCTTCCACTTTAAACAGTGCTTAGGACATCTCATTTGAAGATTACGGCGTAAAATTTAGGCATTCCATTGTTGCATTAAGAACTAAACCAGTAACTAATAACCTGTATAAGACACATGGTTTTTCTTCTTTCTTCATTGCTAACGATTACTGACATTTTTTACCATTGATACGGTGCGACTATGGATGGGGACTTTAGCACCAGAAGAAACTTCATGAAACTGATTTGCACAGCTTCCGTACCATACGGAACTGCGTTCACGCTCAGCGTCTTATTATATCACTACAGGAACCAGCTGCGAGTTTTATCTGACATCAGTAGTGACAATGGAGCGGCCATAGGCAAATGGTGTTACATTCAAGTCCACTATTCACGTATCATCAGTTTTAACATCTCTGAGTTGCAGTGACGGTGACCAACATTGCTGTCAATTGTTTCCGTACTCAAATTCAACTGCCGACGGAGCACCTCGCAATATTGTTAGGCGGTTATTGTGTTGAGTTGCTAATTAAAGGAAAGACGATCTTAGAAATTATCGCATTTCTTATGGTGTTGGGCTCCATTTCTGGCCTCCTATACCTGTACTATCAAGTGTTAAAACTTTATTGGTATCTTCATGAGATGAATGACTTACTGGTTGAGATGAAAGATTCTGTCAATGACCAAAAGGAGAAAAGAGAGTGATGCAGTCTTCCTCATTTCCGAGGTAAGTGTTTAAAACTATATAAATGGATGCACTCCAGCCAGAGGAGCACATTTTGCAGATGTAGATGTCATATAAAATATTAAAGATCATAAGGATTCGGACAGACTTCAAACGAAGAGCAAAAGGAGCATTCCCGGTACCGTATTTCCTCATGTTACCGTTCCCTAATTTGCCTTCATCCGTTGCACTTAAAAATTCGCTAACTGACATCTAAAAAAAAAAGTTATTAATATTGTTGGTTTATAGCTTAAGTTTTACTACTCCTGTCACCCAGGTCTGGTTAATGCAAGCAGCTCCTCATTACGAAATGCCATTTTCCAACGAGCAGGACTAATAAGGTCTCTTGTACTAGCTTCCTAAATCAGATTTGAACTGTAATGAGTAACGACAACATATTCCGTGAAAAAATTAGTTCTGCTTAATTTCTACATTTTTTTTCTGTATACAGTTATGACTGGTCCTTTGTTCAAGACAATACAGTGAACATGCTGTGTTTTCTTGATGCAGTTCTTCAAGGTAAAAAATGTTCTTAGTGCCATATGTGTACCATTTTATGTTTGACACTGTTATTTTTCTACAAACTGAATAAAATGAAAATGATAAAAACTAGGCTCCAGTAAAAACTGGGGTTACAAATATAGGGGAGAAACTATTCATGATATTTATCCTTTTATAAGTTCAGCAGTATAATAAATTAATATAGTGCAAAAACTACTAGTGGCTGTAGATCTACCTGCTATACCGTATGACCATAGAGTGGCTGTTTATTACAATAACTGTGCCTCTTAGACAGATTTCTCAACTGTCACCTCATCCTTTTACTGTTACAACAGAGGCATTACTGTGATGATTTCTGAAGAAATAAATGACTCTCACTTGTATGCTGTTCTTGGAGCTTTCAACATTACTTTGATGAGTTCTGGTGTCTCTGTAAGTTGCAACAGCTCCAACAATTAGGATCGAAACACCACTTATGATCATTTTAAGGAAAATTCAAGATGGGGTATATGTTTATTATATGAAAAAGGTTTACAGATCACATAAAATATCGTATCTATTGTTTCAAATCTTTACAAGTATGTAGGAAAAGATGCTCCAAGTTTTATTACAAAAGCAAAACAATATTGAATATGAAATGGCATATTTTCTCAATTTTGTCTGCATTAACTCTAGCTATGGCATGTTATTTACCCACTTTTGGCCACTGTGTATTATTATAAAAATGGGACTTTAAATAATTGTAGATTCAGCTTGCTAGAAAGTAATTTGTTCTTTATGCAAAAAATGTGTGTGAAATCTTATGGGACTTAACTGCTAAGATCATCAGTCCCTAAGATTACACACTACTTAACCTAAATTATCCTAAGGACAAACACACACACCCATGCCTGAGGGAGGACTTGAACCTCCGCCAGGACCAGCCGCACAGTCCTTGACTGCAGCGCCTTAGACCGCTCGGCTAATCCCGCATGGCTTTATACAAGTACATAAGAAAATAAACATGCATAAAGTATATAAAAGTTACAGCAATTGAGTGGAACAGAAAAGCGATTAACAAGAAGTGTTGTAAAGATTGGCAAAGAAAAGAACCTACAGCCAGTTCCCCTTTAAGAGCCAGAAAAAGGGGGTTTCACTCATATTAAAAACTCTGTTAAGGTCATTCAACATATCCTTATTAATCAGAGTTTCAGATACTTCCTGGAACAAATTTTTTATTTTTCTTCTCTGTTACGCTGTTATGAAACTTCTAACTACACATCCAGCATCTTTTTGTAAGAAAACTTTGTGTCTCTGAAGAACAGCCAAACTCCTTGTTGGAACAGTCCAGAACAAAGTTTTTTCTTTTCTTTTTTTTTCTTTTTTTTCCCATAAGTTAGAAGGTGGACACAGTGCTCACAAGGTTCTTGTGGAGATAAGATATTAATGTTCTTTGAGCATTGTAAAACTTACTTGCAGTAGCAGCCTTTATTACCTGAGCAATTGCCTCCAGCACATTTTTAACTTTGCAGTAAAACCTATTAGTCTTTTGATGATCCACAAACCTTGCATTTAAAAAGGTTATATTTTCGTAATTCATGTTGCATGTTTTACTATGCTACAGGTACAGATAAATATGAGATGCTCAGACAAGATTGTCAATTAGGTTCATCTTGATATAGGAAGTACCAGAAAAATTTAAAATAAACCTACATAAATAAAATTAGCCTAATTAGAATGCAGGAAAATCTTTATTATGGATGTTTGTATAAATTTTTAAGCCACAAGCACGGCTGTAACAGGGAACCAAGACCAGATTTGGATCTTTTAATGGCCATACAAGTTTGATGGTATGTTTTTGGGTTTCTACCATATTTAACTTGTAAGAATGAAACCATAATACATAACCTTACCTCCCCATAGATTAAGTTTCTTCTGATGTTTTATTTAAATGTGCAGAACATGAAAAACTGATTATATGTTACTTAAAGGAAAGATCTACGAAACTCAGCTTCTTCGACACAGACCTTTTGCCAAACTTATGACTCCAAACAAGAAATGCTTCTATATATAATTGAATAGCACATTTCAAGTTGTTTATAGTAATATATTGCAAATTTGTTGGTATTCAAAAGAAGCTTAAAAATTCACTAATTACCTCAAACTTCCGATAAGTGGGTTACTTGCCAAAAACATAGCCTTTACACTACCAGTTATCATTCATAATCAGTGGCAAACTCCAGCGGAAGAGTGGAGCTTCCAAACAGAAATCAACATTAACATTTAACATATTTACAGGAAGAATGTACTGTATTAATTTGTAGCATTTCTTCTCAGAATCACTGTGAGTGGAGTGAGTAGGCTAAAGCATTGAATACTGTTTGGATCTACCAGCACTCCCATCTACTGCTTAACAATTTTGGCGTCCACCCAATACATCTCAAATGTAAGTACACTCATGCTCATAAATTAAGGATAATTCTGATACATGGTGAAACAATGCTCTAGTGGCCGGTTTGTGGGTTTAAATCACCTTGCGGTATGACTGTGTGGTGCATTTGACCTGCAGTCATCACACGTGGCCTGTGCACATGTGCCCATTGTGATCATATCCCATATTTATGTCGGGGTACATGCACAGGAAACAGTGGCATTTTGTAGCACATGTTCAAATGGTTCAAAGGGCTCTGAGCACAATGGGATTTAACATCTGAGGTCGTCAATCCACTAGAAGTTAAAACTACTTAAACCTGAATAACCTAAGGACATCACACACATTCATGCACGAGGCAGGATTTGAACCTGTGGCCATAGCGGTCGCGCGGTTCCAGACTGAAGCGACTAGAACCGCTCAGCCACACCAGCCAGCGTAGCACGTTTGTTTCAGGATGGTTTCCTCAACTTATCACCAATACTGTGGACTTACAGATCTGTGTCATGTGTGTTCCCTATGTGCCTATGCTATTAGCTCCAGTTTAATGCACTACCACGTTGTGTGGCAACACATTCTGCAATTATCCTTAAATTATGAACATGAGTGTAGTAATGTAAGGTGCTGGTGAGTCTAAACAGATAAGTGGTCACCATCTCCATCAGCTATGTAGTAATCAGTGATCTCCCTGTGATTTTTAATCATCAGACTGGTTAATTTTTCCCCATAAAGTGATATAACCATGTGACTCCAAACCTGTTCAACATGTGATGTGCCTTGGGTAGCATTCATGTTGCATTATCTTGCAAATTGTTGTGGGAGGTTTCCAAATAAGATCAAAATTTTCAAATGGTGACACTGCTTATACAAGATGTATAAAAAAGAATCGTCTGATTTGGCACATCTATATTTCAGAAATTAATAAACATACACGATGAGTTTTGTTTTTTGATGAATGGGAAACTCAAAAATTTTTTTTCATACCTTTTCATAGGTGTTCAATATGCCTCCCTTGAGGTGCGTGGCATATGTCAGTGCAGTATTCAGATTGTTCCCACACTGCAGCGATCATGTCTTGAGTTACAGCTTTCACCCCTGCTGTTATGTGATGTCTCAATTCATTCATTGTTGTTGATAATGTAGGTACATGAACAGAGTCTTTTGTGAACCCCTGCAAGAAATAATCACATACAGTCAGGTCCAGTGACCTTGGAGGCCAGTAATGGAAGGCTGAAACATTTGGTCCAATGTGACTGGTCCGTCATTCAGCAATCCTTTGTGTTCAGAAACCCCCACACGTCCCGATGCCAGTGTGGCGGTGTTCCATCCCATTGGTAAATGAAGTTGTTTGAATCAGTCTCCAACTGTGAGAAAAGAAAATTGTCAAGCATGTCGAGATATGTGCTTCCTGTAACAGTGTTCTCAGCAAAGAAAAATGGACTATACACCTTTTCCTGTGAAAATGAACAACACACGTTAAATTTTAAAGAGTCCCTCTCATGTTGAACAATATCATGTTGTTGTTCTGTACCCCATATACTCACATTGTGACAGTTCACCTTTCCATTTAAATGGAATGTTGACTCATCACTAAACACTAAGCATGAAAGAACACTGTCATCCTCCTCTTGCCAAGAACAAAATTACGGAACTCCATACATTGTTGTTTGTCACCTTCACAAAGAGCTTTCTCCCAGTCATTTCCATTTGAGTTCCCAAAGTATCTCTGTAACACTTGCATGTTGTTTGAACCTACTCTGTAACACTTGCATGTTGTTTGAACCTACTGGATTTCTTTATCTCTTCCTTCAAACCAATGTGGTGGGGATTCCAAATACTCAAGCAGTACTCAAAAATGGGTCCCACTAGTGGTCTGTACATGGTCTCCTTTTCAGGTGAACCACACTGTCCTAAAATTCTTCAAATAAACCAAAGTCAATCATTTGCCTTCCCCACCACAGCCCTTAGATGCTCATTCCATCTCATATTGCTGTGTAATGTTATGCCTAGACATTTAATCAATTTGACTGTCTCAAGCAGCACACTACTAATACTGTAGTCAAACATTGTGGGTTTGTTTTTCTTACTCATCTGCATATTTAACAGTTTTCTACAGGGTTGTGTAATAAAAAGTAGCACGACTCCCATTTGAATGTGAATGCAATATTTCAACTTCTGAAACAGAGTAAACAGCTGCAGCAATGGCCAGTTTTACACAGTAACCAGTTTTTAGCATTCTTCTGTCAGCATTTCAGTTTATTTCAACAGTGAAGTTAGACGTTCCTCTTTTTGCTCTATGAAATGAGATTCTCCATAGAAGAAAGAATTGAAATTGTGGAAGTATATGTGAAAACAGGTTCAGTTAAGGAAACTCATGAAATTTTCAAACTCAAGCATCCAGATAGATGACCACAAGCAAAGAGAGCAATACAGAGGCTGTACAAAAATGAGCACACTATGGATCTGTGCAAAATATATAATGACAAAGAATTTCTTCAGTTCATACTATAGAAGTTATTGCAGACATTTGCCAAAGAATTAATCAGAGTCCAAAGAGGTCTACACATAAATTGGCCAATGGGTGCATGGAAGTGGGAGGAGTTGCTAGAGGATATTGGAAAGTTTAATATGAAGTCATATTGTGTGACAGTTATGCAGAAATTACAGGAAGATGACAGAAATTTGCAAATTACTGGAAGTGGCTTTTGAATAACATCAACAACATGAAGTACTGCCCAATGAAGAGTCCTAATGTTGTGTGTAGCATGGTTTCTGACGCACAACATTAGGACTCTTCATTGGGCAGTACTTTGTGTTCTATGAATCCACATGATTAAAAATATCAGTGTTTGATCTGATGCCAGAACTTTCTGGCATCATCAGACTGATAGTTTTTGGCTCTAACCTCAACGTGGTTCCATATACGGATATTTTTGATTCATCTTGGGTTCAACTCACTTAATGTGGAAGATCATACTGCTTCTTCCAACAAGATGAGGCAACATGCCACACACCCAAGGTATCCCTGGAACAAGTTCAAGATAGTGCAGTGGGTCACTTTCAACATCTTCTATAAATGTATTTTTTGCTGTACTTTTCATTGTAAATAAATGGTAAGTCCATTTCAGTTCTTCGTTTATGTAATTTCACTACATATCCTATACACTTACACAGGCTGCTTTTATCTGTGCCACCCTGTACATTTAGAGCTAACTGTCATTCACCATACCAACTAGAAATTTTGTCTGAGTCATCTTGTATCCTTCTGCAGTCACTCAATGATAACAGCTTCCTACACACCACAGCATCATCAGCAAACAGCCGCAGACAGCTGCTTACCATGTCCACCACATCATTTATGTATTCACACTGAACTTATCATTACTGTCAAGGCACATTTATATTATTATATTTGTGGTGTCTGTACTGTCATACATGTGTATCAATGGCGAAAAATGAAAAATTTGTGCCTGATGAGGACTCAAACTGGATTTTCCACTTCACACAAGCACCTTGACCATGTGGAAGCACTTCCCCCAACCCAAAATCTCAACTTGTAGCACATTTAACATTTAGCTCCCACTGCCCATTATTCCAGTTGCTCACAGATTTATCTGATTCCCACAAGAGTTTAGAGATGATGTGCACTCAGGTCAGCTTGAACAGTCCCCTGTTGACATGCATGGTACATGGATTCATGAGGTTGTCTCCATACCTGTACACGTCCATCCACTTGGTACAATTTGAAACGATAATTGTCTGACTAGGGAAGATGTTTGCTGTCATCAACAGTCTAATGTCAGTGTGGACAGGCCAGGCAAGGTATAAAGCTTTGTGTTGTGCAGTCATCAAGGGTACAAAAGTTGGCCTTTGGCTCTGAAAGCCCATATAGATGATGTTTTGCTGAATGGTTCACATGCTGACAATTACTGACAGTCCAGCATTGAAATCTGCAGCAATTTATGAAAGGGTTGCACTTCATAGCACACTTATGAAATAATCATACAGGAAATTTTCCATTTCATTGCTATCTCAAAGATGCTGTGACCCATCGTGTGTCAACTATAACACCATGTTCAAACTCACTTAAATCTTGATAACCTGCCGTTGTAGCAGCAGTAATTGTCCTGACAACTGTGCCAGACACTCGTTGTCTTATATAGGCATTGCCAACCACAATGCCCTATTTTGCCTCTTTACATATCTCTACATTTGAGTAGGGATGCTTATACACTTGCCTAAAGCAGGAAATCCAAATTTGAGTTCTGGTTCAGCACAAATTTTCACTTGTTGTGATTAAATTTCTTTCAGTGTCCAATTGTGGCTGATATCTATATTTGTTGTAAAGGCCATCTATGGATTATTTATGACAAATTTAACAATCTCTGTCTCTCTTTCTCTCTCCTCTCTCTTCATCTTCCTAAGTGGTGAACAATCTCAGAATATTACCCTGTGAGACGTTAATCTGTGGAGAACTTGTAAGAGGTTGCCTAATTTTTTTAATGTCTTGGATTTGTGTCACTCAAATAAGTTTGATTTATTTCATAATTTGTCAGTGAATTCCACAGTGTTTAATTGAATAAGACCATTGCTCATTTCTTGTCCAATCTAGAGTTCATCTCCATTGACTTTAAACTTGATGAGTGATTGAAATATAACCTTTTTGTTGCAGGTTGTTACTGTACTTGTTGACATCAGAAATATAAGTTACTCACCTTGGAACGGCAATATTACTGCTCAGAGCCTTATTTATGATTACAGTTTTTCATCCTAATATTATTTTTGCCTACTATTGAAATATTTGTAACACAAATAAGTACAAAAAGTGAAACAATGAAGTTCCTGGTGTTTTTCATTATCATTACTGTCAGTGTACTGCTATCTGCTGTCCAAGTGCTATTTATCTAATTGAAAATAGTGATATTATGCTACAGAGCTTTTAGTATCTCCAGTCCTCAACATGACAAACTGAAGATATTATTGCTCTCAAGGAAATCACACAATTATATTAATTCAGCATTTGGCTGGCAGATGCATTATACAATATCAAAATTATGCATTCATATGTGTCAAATTCTATGTGTTCTGTGTGTAGATTAATGTGTCTGCAATTTTTCTGCTGCTAAAATTTAAACATTACTGGCACTGCCATAAGTAAATGCAGCACATATGTACTTAGACATATAGCTTATGTGTGAAAATATTGATTAGGATTGTTTCTTGAGTTCACTTGAAGTTTTAATTCATTTAATGTAATTTGATTTCATGTTAGTCACTGTAGTAATGCATTAAATTAGTTGTTTGTAATAAGTATTGCTAAAAGTAATGGTGTTCAAGTTTGGTTTCATTCTCATTTTTCCTTCCCTTTGTGATCACACATTTGTATCCTGTAGATCCAGGTATGAAGGGAAATCTTTGTATAGAACCCCTCAATACAACAAATGAGTAAAAATGGTACAATTGAAATAAACTGTTCCTATGTGATGCAATAACTGTAAATTACAAGTCTTAATGGTAGTTTTATTAGTCCACCACTAAAGAATCTTCTGTCCTGAAAGGAGCAGTGAATGTATATCCTGCTAATGCACATAAAAGCTCTTCTTTTAAAGAAAAGGTTCTGATTTTTAGATAAAATAAGTGAAAGGCTGTGCACCTACTAATGTACAATACAAGTGATTTGTTTAAGTGTGTAATTGAAGATACACAGTAGTGTGTGAAATTCAGTTTAACATTTGACTGTGAGCTACATTACACAATAGGGAAATTATGCATTTGAATCTGTCAAATTCTAATTTTGTGTGTTGAGTTGTTTGCTACTGCTAAAATGTAACACAACTAATACTGTTATAAGGAAATATAGCTACATATGTTCTTAAATATGTTACTTATGGGAGTAAAAATATTAATTAAGATTTCTTTATTGTGTTCACTTAAAATTATAAATCATTTAATGAGATTTGATTACATGTTAGTCACTGTAGTGATGCATTAAATTAGTTGCTTGTATTAAGTATTGCTAAAAGTAATGGTGTTCTCGTTTGGTTCCATCTCCTTTCTCCTTCCCTTTGTGATCACACATTTGTGTTGGGTAGAGCCAAATATGAAGGGAAATCGTTTTATAGAACATCTCAAAATAATGAATTAGTAGAAACAGAACAATTGGCACAAACTGTTCTTATGTGATGAAATAACTGCAAGTTACTAGTCGTAATAATAGTCCTATTAGTTCACCACTAAATGGTCTTCTGTCCTGAAAGTAGCACTCAATGTATATCTTGCCCATGCACAGAAAACCTTTCCTTTTAAAGAAAAGGTTCTGCTTTTTAGATAAAATTGGCGAAAGACTGTGCATCTACTAATGTATGCTACAAGTGATTTATGTAATTGGCTACATGAAGCTACATGTTGGGGTGAAAAATTGCTAATTAGCATGGGAATGAAGGCACTTAATTCTATAAAATATAAACCAGGGTACCAACAGGTGTCAGAAGTTCCAGACAGTCATTCAGTGTACATTCCCATTTGATTTGTGTACAAAATAGAATAAAATGAAGTGATGAAATGAAATGCAATACTGAAACATTTCCCTTTCTGTATTTTCTCTTAAGATCTCATGTCAATACATTACATACTAGCTTCATATTCCAGTTGTGTTTTTAGTTTTCTTATAGCCAAAAACTTCATATCTACAGTTAGTAAAAAACAAAGATTTTTAACAAGCCTTAAATGATGTCTGTCTTCCAACTATTAATAATAAAACACAGTTCATCAAAATGACAGTCCTTGGAAAGATCATGTCAGATGTAGAACTTACATGGCAAGCAGCTGATAGTGAAGCCTCAATGTGAGGCAGCGACTATCATTATCCATGCAGCTGTGCTGACTGAGCTTCCATCGCAAAGTATTTCTTGGAATTATGAGGAAACTTTGCACTGTTTCAAGGTGAGCTGTCTGTTTACATGAGTGCATCTTGAAGTATGCATAATTTTACAAGAAGACAGCAGGTTTGTAAATTGAATGGTACTAATAGACATAATGAGATCAACATGACAATCTTAGAAGACTGGAATCTTTAAATAGTGAACCACAGTATAGCTGTGCAGCTGTAGAATTACTGGACAACTGTGAAACAGTAATTTGTTATAGATATCACAATCATATGATTGAGAGGTGCAATAAGTAATGTTATTTTATTGACATCATCGTTTTCCAGATGGATATTAAATGAGTTACAGATTTGAACAAATAGTAATTGTGAATAATTGCATTAGAGAAACTGTCAATGGAAACTGAAATTTCCTTTCCAAATTACAATCATATTGTTAAGTGTTACCTGTTTCCTGATGTGCCATCAACCAAGGATATGTGTCCACCATGTACATGCACTGTGTGTTCCAGCTATGGCCAGGGGTGTACATTTGTCCAGCCACCCACTGAGTTATGAATTTGGCAGTTTTCAACATTCCTTAAAATATACTTTCAGCCACGCCTTAGCAGTAAAATTTTTGACAATGTGTTTCTTTTGGTTGGTTTTTATGTACAAAAGATCTAAGGGCAGGCTTTGACATGTTGGATTGTATTGTTTCCTTGTCTGCAATGGTTTACTGTAGCAGGTCACCTCTCAGAGTCAACAGTTCAAAATTTACAACTATTGAAGGAACTGGCAACATGCTTGCATCATGGTAGATCTGTTGTCTGAAAACCACAAGTGCCACAGTCTGCAGTCAAATCACATAGAGAAAAATTTCCCAGGAACATGGTGAAGTCCTCTTCACTTCCATGCCACTATGTTTAGTGGGACTAACTGCAAATTCTGTATTCCTGAAAACATACTGAACTGCCACAATAGATAATGTATAGATCCATAATGATAATTATTGTGTACTGTCATTTACATTATCTGTAGTATAAAGCTAATTGCATACAAAAGTCACAAATAGTAGGGTATCAGTCTGTTAGATGTAGCTAGTGTGTGACTTCAGCTGTGAGCATGTGGTAATTATTTTTGAAATTTATGTTGTCATCTAGAGAAAGGTTCAGGTGGAGGCTGCTTGTTACAGCTTTGTTCTTATTTTCTATGTTTGTCAAATGAGTGCCAGCATACAGTAGTGAAAATCAGTAGGCCTATACAGGCATGGATATGTGTGGGAAAATTAACATTGGCATTTGAATAGTTGCACACAGTGTACATACAATAGTATGAGATCCAATATACTGACAAATGCAGTCAAAAGGTATCGCATTCAATGTCAGTAGTACAGTATGTAACAAGATATTAAGAATTCAGGTGACAGACGGTGGAACTCGGTTTAGTATAAAGGCAGTCAGCTCTGTGCAGTGTTAGGCGTGTGTGTGTGTGTGTGTGTGTGTGTGTGTGTGTGTGTGTGTGTGTGCGCGCGTGCCTTTCCTACAGATAGGATACCAGCACTGTTAGTGCCAGTGTGTATTGTGTACATTGTGACAGCCATGCAGAACATTTTTATCATGTGATGAAAAAGCAGAAACCAGTGTGTGAAAGGAAATGGGAATCTATAACTGTCAAACTGCCAAGAAGGTGATCCTGTCCAGTAGAATGATGTATAATTCTGTTAGATTCAGTCCACAATATGGACGGATGGAAAATACAGGCACAGTACAAAATTATCTGTGGCTTCAAAATGGTTACTACTATACAAAGCAAGAGCCACAGTCCATTATTCTTCTCAATTATTGATTTACAGTTACCAGTAACTGCCAGATGTGTATGACAAATTTTCTCAAATTAAAACATCTTGCATTCAAGTAATGACTGCAGAAACCTGCACTGTCACACCAAACATAAACAGGGTAGATTGAAGTATGCTGAAAAACATATGACATGGGATTGAGAATGGGATAAAGTGATCTTCAATGATGAGAAGAAGTTTAATTTAGATGATCCAGATGGATTTCAATATGACTGACGTGATGTGAGAACAGGAAGCATCTGGTAAGAATGAGCAGAAATGTTGGTAGTGGAAGCATTGTGGTATGGGCAGCATTCTGTACTAAAGTTAAATCACAAATTGCTTGGATGAACACCAGAATGAACTCTAATATATACACTGAAATGCTAGAGAAAGAATGGATTAGAATGTATGAGGATTTAGGGGATGAAAGTTTAATGTTTCAAGATAATGCATCTGTGCAGATTTCTACACAACAAAAAAGTGCTCTGGAGATAAAGATATCAATGTCTTGCCCTGGCCTGTACCTAGCCTGGGTTGGAACACCATGAAAACCTTTGGGGAACACATGCAATGCGTGTTTATCGCAATGGATGGCAATTTGAGGCTGTGAGCTGAAAAGAGCAATACAAGAAGTGTGGCTGACAATTTCACTGCAAGGACTAAAAACCCTAACAAAATCAATGGAGGTAGGATCTATGAGACTGAGCACTCAGAATTACAAGTCAGATGAATATTAAGAATTTCTAGGCTGTTTTAGCCATGTTAAACAGATTCAGAAAATTATATGGGAAAGGAAGTTGCAAAATTATTAAGTCTACCTCAAGTAAACGTGTAGAGGAGACATGATTAATTAGTAATGCTATAGAGAAATTCATATCTGGCGTGAATAAGAAGGTTTGTATAAAGCCAGTAAGACCGGCTTTGTGCAAATCACACTTTATCACTTTGGGTGAAGAAAAGACAGAGTCACTTGCGCAGTCCATGAATTCTGTGACACATTCACATATAATAATGCCAGTGTTAAGTATCAGTGGATAACTGTTCTTGCAACTTTATATTTGTAATTAGATGTACCAAGGCGAATTAAGAGTACAAATATAAAAAAAGAACTGTTCACTTGTAATAATCTTGTAATCTTTGTAGAAAAATATATGGAAAAATGGGAGAGAATCATTTTCAATGTTACGTCCGAAATGTTTTCATATCATTTGCAAAAAATAGTTCATTGCTTTTGTTGGACTCATGGCCTGGACATAATGGCACCTTTTTCTTTAGGAGAATGATGAAAAGACTGTTAATATAATTAGAATTCCACCTGGAACTAGCAGTGTCATTCAGGCTCTCGATAAAAAATTTTTGAATAGTGTAAACCATTTTTTGGAAACTGTCACACAGTGTAACTCCCAACAGATCATTTCAGGTTTATCAGCGGAACAGTATTGTTAAACTTCAGTCATTTGTGCAGTGTCAATTTGCATTACCACACTTTTTACAAATTTGATCAAGTATGCCTACTATACAACATAGTATGCAGAACAATGGCCACAACCATTTCTTACTCCATTCCAGTTCTGTATAAATAAAACTAGTAATTACTGGGAAGTGCTTGAATGCATTAATTTTTCTTTATTAGATGTGCCTGTTATAAGGAAAATGTTTGTTTTTGTCATCCAATAGGCACTTCAAATTTTTGTGACAATTACACAGAACAGAAAAGGAACTGTTTCATTGATAGTAATATATATATTATTCAAAATTTGTCATAATAACTGTGCTACAGGAATTGTCATGAAACAACAAATTAAATTTTTAGTCAACGGAAGATGCTGGTAGTGTAGCATAATACACTGTTTTTATTTTCTTTCCTCTGCTAGTCACTTGTGTATCAGTTACATCTGCATCAGTGTAGCTGTCAATATGAACTCATCTTATTCAAAAAATTAATGATTTGAGATATTTTTTTGACTTCCCCCCTGTGACACATCGGTCCGGGCTCATCTCATCCGTACAAGCTCGTCTCTGTCGACGACGTTACAAAAAACTACGCGCAAGTGCCTGCTCGAGCTTGAACACATCGCTCGCATACACAAGGAAAACTTTGAGCTCTCCCTCCAGCTATACGAAACACAGCTCCAGCTCTTCGATGCAGCAAAGGAATTACAGACACTACAGCAGGGACATAGCAAGGTCAGTAGGTGTGCCAAATCTGCTTGCAATCCCAGCAATCGAGCCTCCGTGTGTTTACCTCCCACTACCCTTGCAACTGCGCTAATAAGACTGCCATAACGTGTACTGACAGTTCCGCAAGGCCACACCCACCTAACACGGCAGCATTTGACACTTGGCCAGACACAAGTGCGCATGCGCGACAAGCGTCACATGTTCCCGAACTGATGGCTCCTACCCCGCTCCTCGCGGACAGCACCTCAAACTCTCAAACTATGCAACTTCGGCTCCTGCACACTGCCGTGTGACCACAATCGATGACACAAACAGTGCACTCATGCCAAGCGTTTCACCCGCGACCGTGCTGCCACAGGCCGTGCCCTTGGACAATGGACTCACTAACGGCTCACGAGCTCTAACGAGCTAACCCGAACACGGTGCCACTGCTTCGAGCCGGCGGCCATCTTGTCACGTTGAGTCCTGGGACACTTCACCACCTCAGCTCCCGTCGGATCCGTCGAGTGGCTCCGAACACCATGACCACGCCTCACCTACCCCATACCCAACATTGCCGACTTTACCAGTTCCCTCGCATGTGCGACCACGTTCTCTGTCATTGATTGCAAACAGACCTACCACGAGATTCCCATGACACCTGAAGACATCGAGAAGACAGTAATCACCACCCTGATCAGGTTACTTCGGTTTCGATTCATGACCTTTGGTCTAAAAAATGCAACCCAGACCTGGCAACACTTCATCAACGAAGTGCTATTCGACCTAAAATTCTGCTTTGCCTACCTTGATGACATTCTTGTGTTCAGTTCCTCCTTCGAGGACAACAATCGACATGTGCAAACTGTTATGAACACTCTCAAGGCAACAGGCATCGAGACCAACCAGTAAAATTTCAGCTACATCAACCCACTTTCACTTTTCTTGGTTTTCGGGTCTCTGCCGACGGCATTTCACCACCCCCTGAGAAAGTACAAACAATACTATACCTACTCAGACCTTCGTCATTCAAAGAGCTCTGGCACTTTCTGGGGATGGTTAATTATTATCGCCGACATCTACCTCGTGCTGCAGAGATTCAGGCTCCACTGACAGACGCCTTGGCAGGCACCAACACTTCTGGATCTCGGCCCGTTCCATGGACCCCTGCTATGACTGACTCTTTCACTGCTCTCAAAAATCTTCTTACCGAGGCCTGCACCATTGCGCATCCTCATCCCAATGTGCAGCTTTCCATCACCACAGATGTGAGCTATACTGCCATAGGCACTGCCATAGCCAGACAATCGACGGCCAAACTTCGCCTCTGCAGTTCTTCTCGCATAAGCTCACCAATTCACAATGGAGACATTCCACATTTAACAGGGAGTTGCTTGCGGTCTATGAAGCGATTAAGCATTTTAAGATTGACTGTGTGGGACACCCTTTCTATGTTTTAACGGAGCACAAACCACTGGCTGCAGCCATTACAAACCCACCAGCTGACCCGCTTCTTCACCGCTTCAGATACATGGACTCCATATCTCAGCTCACCACCAATGTCAGACAAATAAAGGGTATTGACAATATAGTTGCTGATTTCCTTTCACAAGTCGACGCCATCCATTCGCTGTTAGACCTCTCTGAACTGCCTAACCTCCAACCCACCGATGAGGAAACACGAAATCTGATTTCAGACTCTACATCTTCACTACACTTCATCTGCACCAGCTTCCCTGGCATTTCTGGTGAGATCTGGTGCGACAACAGTACGGGCACGTTACGCCCCTCATCCCGACCATGCTCCCTCGAGCTGTCTTCAATGCATTGCATAATTTAGCCCACTTCGGTGCTCACGCATCCGCCCACCTCATAGTGGAGTGCTTTGTGTGGAGAAATGTCAACAAGCACTGCCAGCAATAGGCACGCTCCTGCGTCACGTGCCAACACTGCGAAGTACACAAGTACACTTAACCCGCCCCCTCCCCCCCCCCCCCCCCCCATGCTTGGCGCCTTTTCGATCCTTCCTGGCCGTTTCCAGCATATTCATGTTGACAGTGTTGGCCCTCTCTCCCCCTCTAACGGCTTTTGTTATGTTCTCACGTCTATCGACTGAACAACTTGCTGGGTCGAGGCTGTCCCCCTCCCCAATACCTTGGCAGAAACTATTGCTCGAGCCTTTTTCAAGTCATGGGTATCGCATTTTGCACGACTGACCAGGGCAGACAATTTGAGTCGGCCCTGGCCAACGGGATTTGTAACATTTGTTGCATCTGGCCCATCCGTACCACAGCATATCACCCGCAAAGTAACAGGCTAGTTGAGTGCTGGCATCACACTTTCAAGGTAGCTCTTCGATGCCACGACTCTCTATGGATGGAGGCTCTTCCCCTTGTGCTACTCGGCATTCGTGTGATCTATAAGGAAGACATCAAAGGCACAATAGCCGAGTTCGTATATGGCCAGAACATTGTTCTCCCTGGCAAACTTGTGAGCCCTTCCGCTTCTCTCCCTCAGTCCGACTTACCTTCCTTCATGGACCATGTCAGACGCCACTTCATCAACCTCCATATCCCTCTGCCTGCCAGCCATTCATACCCTAAGGTTCATATCCCAAAATCTCTGGACAACTATGAGTACGTCATGTTCTGAGATGACTGTCCGTGCTCCCCTCCAACCTCCATATACTGGTCCGTACCGAGTACTCCTGTGCTCAGCCAACGCCTATGACATCCATATGAAAAACTCAGCAGTTACAGTCTCTCTCAACAGACTTAAACCTGCTTATGTCGAGCCGTCTTCTACACCCCTTCAGGCCATGACCATGCCACTCACTGTCGTGGCTCATGGCGCTCCGACCACTCCCTCCACATCGGACTTACACACAATCGAGTGACTTCCAGCTCCAATCGTTGAGCTCTCCTCCGACCACGCCCTCTACTCTGGTCTCACACACTATGTCGAGTGACCACATGCTCCCCATGATGAGCTTACCTATGATCACACCTATGCCGCCAGGCCCTTCGCTGGTCCCTTCGACCCTTCCATCGTCGCCTGCCTTGCCCTGTTGAGGATTCTCATGGCCCCCCCCCCCCCCCCTTATCATCAACATGCCCTCTCCTGAGGTGTTTGTGCCTGTCCCCCCGGACATAATCCACGACATCTCAATAACACTGCGCGATTATACACTGTATGTCGTGTGTTTCTCTTCATCCATCTCATGACACAACCTCTGCCATTCCCTGCCACCTGGTGAAATGTGTTCTCCTCCTGCCCGACACTGACCTGGACATGCTTCATGTGTTTGCCATGCCCACCGGACACATCGTCATCATTGCTCCATTCCACCAGCAAACCGCAGGCCTACCTGTCGCCGCACGACCAGCACGCCCAGTACATCGCCCGGCTCGCTTCAACGACTTCCAGGTTCGATGGCCGAACCTTCGTTCACGACATCTACCCACACAGCTCCCTGAGATGCTGTCAAGCTGACCGTGGTGCCAATGAAATCAACACCAACACTGGTATGCATTCATCTTTGGGCTCTAAGCATTATCTTTACTGTTCCGCCATGTCAAGTTCAGTTCTTTGTGATCCTTGTATGTGTCATGGTTAATAAACGAACTATTACTAAATGGGTGTGATTATTGGTGTATCCAACCTGGTAATCCTCGTCAATGGCTTGCTGCTGTGACACTCCTCAGTGCCTGCTATCCTGCTAAACCCAGCCACATCACAGCAAATTGCCAACTACATAATGCTGAACCAAACCTACAATCTTAGAACAACATGTACAGCAGACACACTACTAATAATATTGCAACCTATAACTCCCACTTTGGGAAACTAATAGAATTCCTCACAACTCACAGTACTAGCTCTAATAAAGGAGGTACATGGTCAGTTTTTAAACAGTGTATCTCCTGCTCCAAAATTGAAATTACTCCAGCAGACTGTTGAGCCTCTCTCCAACAACCAGAATGAATGACAAATATTGTTCAATGATTTGAGTGTTATTTCTATTTTATGTTTTCCTGAGCATTGGTTACATGAAGGCATGTCAGAACTAACATGCCTCCCTAAGCTCAAATTAGGGAGCATGTTTTTCAGAGAATTATTGAAGCCTGGGGCTAGGTGCATATATGTCTGAGAAAATATAAAATTCAACAGTGTAACCAACTTTGATAGCTTGTCCAGAGAAAGAGAAATAGAACTCTCAGTAGCTGACCTGTAAGTCAAAAATACAGTGATCATCTGTGTACACTGATCAGCCAGAACATTATGACCATCTATCTATCAGCTGATATGTTAATCTTGGACATGGGTAACAGCAGCAACACATTGGGACATGGAAGCAAAGAGGCCTTGGTAGGTTGCTGGATGGACTTCGCAACACATCTGCACACGCAAATCACCTAAATTCTGAGGAGGGGGGAAGGGACAATGAACTCTTGACACCACGTTCAATCACAACCCTGTTGTGTTCATCGGGTTCAGATCTGGTGACCTGGAGGGCCAGCACATCAATTGAAACTCCCCACTGTGTTCCTCTAACCATTTCATCACACTTCTGCCCTTGTGACATGACACATTATATTGTTGAAAAATGTCACTGCCTTCCGGAAATATGATCGTCATGAAGGGATGCACATGGTCTGCAAGCAGAGGACGACAGCCCATGGTCATCACAGTGCCTTGCACCAGCATGATGAAGAAGGTATCAGAATTCAGCACACCATGCAATGCTCTGTTACTGCACCAGTGGCCAGTGCTGATGGTCATGGGCCCACTTCAGTTGTATTTGCCAGTGTTGTGGTGTTAACATTGACACATGGATGGGTCGTTGGATGTGGAGGTCTATCCTTAGGAGTGTTCAGTGCACTGTGTGTTCAGAAAGACTTGTACTCTATCCAGCATTAAAGTCTGATGTTAGTTCCGTCATAGTTCCCTTCCTGTTCTGGTTTGTCAGTCTGCCCATACTATGACATCCAACATGTGTAATGAGGGTTGGCCGCCCAACCCCCCCAACATTTGGACATGGTTTCACCTTTGTTTTACCACATGTTGAAGTTACTCACCACAGCACTCCTCAAATGCCCGACAAGTCAAGCAGTTTCCAAAATGCTCACTCTGAGCTTCCTGGCCATCACAATCTGCCCTTGGTCAAACTCAGATAGATCACGCACCTTGCCTATTGTACACACGCACAGCACGCTTATTGATGCTACATGCACTGTGCATTTATCTGACCAGCAGTTATTCTTTGGCAGGTGACACTGCTATCATCTGAATGGATTTGTATCTATAGTAGGTTGGTTGTCAGTATGTTCTGGCTGATCAGTGTATGTAGTTCACTAGATGCAAAAAAAAATGTTTATATAATTGGATGGGAGAATTGTCACCACCCTCAACAACAATACATTCATGTGTTGGGACTTCAGCATTAATATCTGAAAATACTGTAAATCTGAAGATGAAATAAGAGATTTACTTAAGTACTTTAACATAAAACCAACTGTAACTAATCTGGCTCACATGTCTAATACATCTGCAACAAACACTGACCAAGTTTTTATAAAATAGAGACAAATATCCTAAAAACACACAAGTTGTAAACAGTGGTTTTAGTGATCACCAGGCCAAAATTCTAACAATAGCTATTGCAGGAGACTAAACATTACAAAAAATAGAGCTATTGTAAGAAGTTCACTAAAGAAAATGTAGATTACTTTTATTTTCTCTTGAGATGAGTGAATTGGACTAATGTTTACAGCCCACATATAAAATGGCAACTCTGACAAATTTATAGCCATAGACAAACATATTTTTGGAAAATGAAACTGAAGCAAGTGTATTACAGCAGGCATAAAAATATCATTCCAGAATAAGAGGAAATGATAAGAACACTCAAAAGTAAACTGCAAAACTCATTTTAATAACCATTTTAGACAATGTAAAATGAATACTTACAAAATACATATCAAAAGCAAAAATAATGGAAAACACACAGTTCTAGGAACAAGACCAGAGCAGCCCATCAAATCATCAAAAAAGAGCTAATGTAAGGATGTGCAATATTAGACCACAGTAACACAGAAAATAATGAAAAGAAGTTTCCCCATCAGAGTGGCTAGTAGCTTTAATAGTAGCTTTTAAAATATTTACAGGTAATCATCTGTGAGTGTTACATTCATAAAAACTACAAACGTGGCACTACTGCACTAGAAATGAAACAAACGTGAACTTGTGAATTACAGATATGTTTTAATTTCGTCAATGTCTGCCATAGGTCTTGAGAATCTGTTTGTTAGGAGACTAATACCCTTTGTTAGTAAGGAAATGGATTAACAATTGGCAGGGCAATACAGTATTCCTTGACAGTAGCAAGGACTTAACACAAGTGAACGTGACATTCTGTTGCAGAAAACTAAGATAATTATGGAATTTGATGACCAGAAAATAGATGGATCTGTTCTCACATCCATGATCGTCAACAAGTCAGTCAAATAAAATACAAAGTTGAGGAAAGACACAAAATTTCTAATTTTTATAGTAATGTGCAAAAAATTCAAATATTGAGTATCCCAAGGAACAGTTTTTGGACCCATACCCCGTTCTTTATGGTCAATCACTAGCAGAAAAGTCTACTCAAGGGACCACAGGAACCTCGGTAAAACTTAACTAATAATGGAGAATGTTGTATATGAGAAAAAGTACCCCCACAGCTGTATCTTGAAAATGTCTGCCGTCTCATACAACTAGTTTTGGTGGTACATTACCACCATCCTCAGGACCCACCACTGCCAAAAGAGTATTAGATTTCCTCAAAACATATATTGAGAAATCCTTGCTATTAGTACATGTGGGCTAACTTTCCTCATGAGTTTCTACTCCGTAACATGTTATCCATCAAGACAGTGTCGAGTAGAGACTCCTGAGGAATGCTAGCCCATGTGTACTAAGAACAAGGCCTCCACAACAAATGTGCCAAGGAAATCTTATACCCATTTGGCAGTTGTGGGGCCTGAGGATAGCAGCAATGTGCTGCAGAAACTAGCCATGTGAGACATTCTCAAGATACAGCTGTAGTAGTACATTTTCTCGTATATGCTGAAGCACCAAAGAAACTGGTATAGGCATGCTTATTCAAATATAGAGATATGTAAACAGGTAGAATACGGTGCTGCAGTCGGCGATGCCTATATAAGACAACAAGTGCCTGGCACAGTTGTTAGATTGGTTACTGCTGCTACAATGGCAGGTTCTCAAAATTTAAGTGAGTTTTAATGTGATGTTATAGTCGGTGCATGAGTGATAGGGACCCAGCATCTCTGAGGTAGCGATGAAGAGGAGATTTTAGAGATTTTCCTCTATGACCATTTCACGAGTGTACTGGGAATGTCAGGAATCTAGCAAAACATCAAATTTCTGATATTGGTGATGCTGGGAAAAGATGCTGCCAGAATGGGACCAATAATAACTTAAGAGAATTGTTCAATGGAATAGGAGTGCAGCCCTTGTTCAAATTGCTACAGATTTCAATGCTGGTCCATCAATAAGTGTCAGCATGTGAACCATTCAACGAAGCATCATCGATATGGGCTTTCGGAGCCAAAGGCCCACTCATGTACCCTTGATGTCTGCATGACACAAAGCCTTACACATCACTTGGGCCCATCAACACCAACATTAGAGTGCTGATGACTGGAAACATGTTCCCTTGTCGGACGAGTCTTGTTTTATAAACTACACTCCTGGAAATTGAAATAAGAACACCGTGAATTCATTGTCCCAGGGAGGGGAAACTTTATTGACACACTCCTGGGGTCAGATACATCACATGATCACACTGACAGAACCACAGGCACATAGACACAGGCAACAGAGCATGCACAATGTCGGCACTAGTACAGTGTATATCCACCTTTCGCAGCAATGCAGGCTGCTATTCTCCCATGGAGATGATCGTAGAGATGCTGGATGTAGTCCTCTGGAACGGCTTGCCATGCCATTTCCACCTGGCGCCTCAGTTGGACCAGCGTTCGTGCTGGACGTGCAGACCGCGTGAGACGACGCTTCATCCAGTCCCAAACATGCTCAATGGGGGACAGATCCGGAGATCTTGCTGGCCAGGGTAGTTGACTTACACCTTCTAGAGCACGTTGGGTGGCACGGGATACATGCGGACGTGCATTGTCCTGTTGGAACAGCAAGTTCCCTTGCCGGTCTAGGAATGGTAGAACGATGGGTTCGATGACGGTTTGGATGTACCGTGCACTATTCAGTGTCCCCTCGACGATCACCAGTGGTGTACGGTCAGTGTAGGAGATCGCTCCCCACACCATGATGCCGGGTGTTGGCCCTGTGTGCCTCGGTCGTATGCAGTCCTGATTGTGGCGCTCACCTGCATGGCGCCAAACACGCATACGACCATCATTGGCACCAAGGCAGAAGCGACTCTCATCGCTGAAGACGACACGTCTCCATTCGTCCCTCCATTCACGCCTGTCGCGACACCACTGGAGGCGGGCTGCACGATGTTGGGACGTGAGTGGAAGACGGCCTAACGGTGTGCGGGACCGTAGCCCAGCTTCATGGAGACGGTTGCGAATGGTCCTCGCCGATACCCCAGGAGCAACAGTGTCCCTAATTTGCTGGGAAGTGGCGGTGCGGTCCCCTACGGCACTGCGTAGGATCCTACGGTCTTGGCGTGCATCCATGCGTTGCTGCGGTCTGGTCCCAGGTCGACGGGCACGTGCACCTTCCGCCGACCACTGGCGACAACATCGATGTACTGTGGAGACCTCACGCCCCACGTGTTGAGCAATTCGGCGGTATGTCCACCCGGCCTCCCGCATGCCCACTATAGGCCCTTGCTCAAAGTCCATCAACTGCACATACGGTTCACGTCCACGCTGTCGCGGCATACTACCAGTGTTAAAGACTGCGATGGAGCTCCGTATGCCACGGCAAACTGGCTGACACTGACGGCGGCGGTGCACAAATGCTGCGCAGCTAGCGCCATTCGACGGTCAACACCGCGGTTCCTGGTATGTCCGCTGTGCCGTGCGTGTGATCATTGCTTGTACAGCCCTCTCGCAGTGTCTGGAGCAAGTATGGTGGGTCTGACACACCTGTGTCAATGTGTTCTTTTTTCCATTTCCAGGAGTGTATATTGAGCAGATGGACATGTACGGATATGGGGACAATCTCACGAATCCATGGACCCTGCAGGTGAGCAGGGGACTGTTCATGTTGGTGGAGGCTCTGCAATGGTGTGGCGAGTGTGCAGTTGGAGTGTTATGGGACCCCTGATACGCCTAGGTATGACTCTGACAGGTGACACATGCATAAGCACCCTTTCTGATCACCTGCATCCATTTATGTCAATTGTGCATTCTGACAGATTTGGGAAATTCCAGCTGAACAATGTGACACACCACATGTCCAGAATTGCTACACAGTGGCTCTAGGGACACTGTTCTGAGTTTAAACATGTCCACTGGCTGCCAAACTCCCAAGACACCAACACTATTGATCATATCTGGGATGCCTTGCAAGATGCTATTCAGAAGATATCTCCACCCCCTTGGACTCTTATGGCATTATTGACAGTCCTGCAGGATTCATTGTGTCAGTTCCATCCAGCACTACTTCAGACATTAGTTGAGTCCATGCCATGTCGTGTTGCGGTGCTTCTGTGTACTTGGTACTTGTGGGGGCCCTACACGATATTAGGCTGGTGTACCAGTTTCTTTGGCTCTTCAGTGTATATCATCAGCTCAAGTCCCTTGTCCATGCAGTAGGGTGGACATCCATAAAAGGAGAATGTTCTCCTCTTGTGAGAAGCTCATCTAGTTTTATTCATATGAAATTGGAGAATGTTATTTGTTTTGAGCAACTTCCCCCATCCTTCTATTCACAGTGAGAATATTCTCAGGTGAAGTATGTTCTCTGACTTTCTTTCTTCATGGAAACCTAAGAATGTCCTCTGAAATTTCAAGTATAAAAATATTATCAATTTTATTCGTACAGTGCATGGTCTAATACAAAATTCAAATTGAAAACAACCTGCTTGAGCCACTTGGTATTGTTTCAGACACTATGGCATCAAGAAGCAGAAAAAATATGTTCATAAATCTCAACAACCAACATGGGTTGGTATTGTGATGATATTGCCAATGTTAGCCACCCCTCCCCTCCCCTCCCCCCCCCCCCCACCCCCGCCCCCACCACCCAGTAGGGAAAAGTAGTGACTGTAAAAGCCTTCAGAGAAATGCATATAGTTCCTGTATGTTATTTTCTTTTTCACTTAAAAAACATTTGGTGTGATATTTTATAATATGTAGATATAAAATGGGGAAGTGGAAAACTTCTATCAATAAAAATGGTCTGGTGAAAATTCAGTTTTCTTTAGAGTGGCTACTCCATCTTCCCATACTAACTCAGATTTGATTTGATTGTTTACTTGGTCCTGTTGATTACATATTGTGCAAAGGGCGTTCTAGTGGTATAGGATAAATAAAGTGAAATAATACAAAATTTTGTGAGCATTTTGCATATCATACAAATACTTACTTTCTATGAACGATTGATTGTGGACAATATTATAACCTGCATTTTACTGGTATAAGTTTAAGTGAATGGTTAAAACAGCAGAATGAATGGAAGTAGACATTTTTATCCCTGTGCCACAAATAAATAATGAAATTTATATTTTGTCATTATGATTTAAATTAAAATCAAAAATTTTTGTCTTCATCACATGAGTAACTTCAAGAGAATACTTAAAACTATAGAATAAATCATAGAACACATTTTGACTGATCATAGAAATAAATTTACATTTAATTACTATAATGTATATTAGACGTACACAACTTTTTCTTCATGATAAACAAATTCTTTCCTCTATTTTTACGCAACAGGATCAGTGAGTGATATATATATATATATATATATATATATATATATATATATATATAATGTGTTCTATGATTCTTATATATATATATATATATATATATATATATATATATATATATATAAGATGATGTGACTTACCAAATGAAAGTGCTGGCAGGTCGACAGACACACAAACATACACACAGAATTCAGGCTTTCGCAACAAACTGTTGCCTCATCAGGAAAGAAGGAAGGAGAGGGAAAGACAAAAGGATGTGGGTTTTAAGGGAGAGGGTAAGGAGTCATTCCAATCCTGGGAGCGGAAAGACTTACCTTCGCGGGAAAAAGGACGGGTATACACTCGCGCACACACACACATCCATCCCCACATATACAGACACAAGCAGACATATGGATGGATATGTGTGTGTGTGCGAGTGTATACCCGTCCTTTTTTCCCCCGAAGGTAAGTCTTTCCACTCCCGGGATTGGAATGACTCCTTACCCTCTCCCTTAAAACCCACATCCTTTCGTCTTTCCCTCTCCTTCCCTCTTTCCTGATGAGCCAACAGTTTGTTGTGAAAGCTTGAATTTTGAGTGTATGTTTGTGTTTGTTTGTGTGTCTGTCGACCTGCCAGCACTTTCATTTGGTAAGTCACATCATCTTTGTTTTTAGATATATTTTTCCTACGTGGAATGTTTCCCTCTATAACAACTGTGCCAGGCACTTGTTGTCTTATATAGGCATCGCCGACTGCAGCACCGTATTCTACCTGTTTACATATCTCTATATTTGAATAAGCATGCCTATACCAGTTTCTTTGGTGCTTCAGCGTATACGAGAAAATGTACTACTACAGCTGTATCTTGAGAATGTCTCACATGGCTAGTTTCTGCAGCACATTGCTGCTATCCTCAGGCCCCACAACTGCCAAATGGGTATAAGATTTCCTTGGCACATTTGTTGTGGAGGCCTTGTTCTTAGTACACATGGGCTAGCATTCCTCAGGAGTCTCTACTCGACACTGTCTTGATGGATAACATGTTACGGAGTAGAAACTCATGAGGAAAGTTAGCCCACATGTACTAATAGCAAGGATTTCTCAATATATGTTTTGAGGAAATCTAGTATGAGACGGCAGACATTTTCAAGATACAGCTGTGGGGGTACTTTTTCTCATATACAACATTCTCCATTTTTAGTTAAGTTTTACCGAGGTTCCTGTGGTCCCTTGAGTAGACTTTTCTGCTAGTGATTGACCATAAAGAACGGGGTATGGGTCCAAAAACTGTTCCTTGGGATACTCAATATTTGAATTTTTTGCACATTACTATAAAAATTAGAAATTTTGTGTCTTTCCGCAACTTTGTATTTTATTTGACTGACTTGTTGACGATCATGGATGTGAGAACAGATCCATCTATTTTCTGGTCATCAAATTCCATAATTATCTTAGTTTTCTGCAACAGAATGCCATGTTCGCTTGTGTTAAGACCTTGCTACTGTCAAGGAATACTGTATTGCCCTGCCAATTGTTAATCCACTTCCTTACTAACAAAGGGTATTAGTCTCCTAACAAACAGATTCTCGAGACCTATGGCAGACATTGACGAAATTAAAACATATCTGTAATTCACAAGTTCACATTTGTTTCGTTTCTAGTGCAGTAGTGCCACGTTTGTAGTTTTTATGAATGTAACACTCACAGATAATTACCTGTAAATATTTTAAAAGCTACTATTAAAGCTACTAGCCACTCTGATGGGGAAACTTCTTTTCATTATTTTCTGTGTTACTGTGGTCTAATATTGCACATCCTTACATTAGCTCTTTTTTGATGATTTGATGGGCTGCTCTGGTCTTGTTCCTAGAACTGTGTGTTTTCCATTATTTTTGCTTTTGATATGTATTTTGTAAGTATTCATTTTACATTGTCTAAAATGGTTATTAAAATGAGTTTTGCAGTTTACTTTTGAGTGTTCTTATCATTTCCTCTTATTCTGGAATGATATTTTTATGCCTGCTGTAATACACTTGCTTCAGTTTCATTTTCCAAAAATATGTTTGTCTATGGCTATAAATTTGTCAGAGTTGCCATTTTATATGTGGGCTGTAAACATTAGTCCAATTCACTCATCTCAAGAGAAAATAAAAGTAATCTACATTTTCTTTAGTGAACTTCTTACAATAGCTCTATTTCTTGTAATGTTTAGTCTCCTGCAATAGCTATTGTTAGAATTTGGGCCTGGTGATCACTAAAACCACTGTTTACAACTTGTGTGTTTTTAGGATATTTGTCTCTATTTTATAAAAACTTGGTCAGTGTTTGTTGCAGATGTATTAGACATGTGAGCCAGATTAGTTACAGTTGGTTTTATGTTAAAGTACTTAAGTAAATCTCTTATTTCATCTTCAGATTTACAGTATTTTCAGATATTAATGCTGAAGTCCCAACACATGAATGTAATGTTGTTGAGGGTGGTGACAATTCTCCCATCCAATTATATAAACATTTTTTTTTGCATCTAGTGAACTACATACACTGATCAGCCAGAACATACTGACAACCAACCTACTATAGATACAAATCCATTCAGATGATAGCAGTGTCACCTGCCAAAGAATAACTGCTGGTCAGATAAATGCACAGTGCATGTAGTATCAATAAGCGTGCTGTGCGTGTGTACAATAGGCAAAATACGTGATCTATCTGAGTTTGACCAAGGGCAGATTGTGATGACCAGGAAGCTCAGAGTGAGCATTTTGGAAACTGCTTGACTTGTCGGGCATTTGAGGAGTGCTGTGGTGAGTGTCTTCAACATGTGCTAAAACCAAGGTGAAACCATGTCCAAATGTTGGGGGGTTTGTGTGGCCAACCCTCATTACACATGTCGGATGTCATAGTATGGGCAGACTGACAAACCATAACAGGAAGGGAACTATGATGGAACTAACATCAGACTTTAATGCTGGATAGAGTACAAGTCTTTCTGAACACACAGTGCACTGAACATTCCTAAGGATAGACCTCCACATCCAACGAGCCATCCATGTGTCAATGTTAACACCACAACACTGACAAATACAACTGAAGTGGACCCGTGACCATCAGCACTGGCCACTGGTGCAGTAACAGAGGATTGCATGGTGTGATGAATCCTGATACCTTCTTCATCATGCTGCTGCAAGGCACTATGATGACCATGGGCTGTCGTCCTCTGCTTGCAGACCATGTGCATCCCTTCATGACGATCATATTTCCGGAAGGCATTGGCATTTTTCAGCAAGATAATGTGTCATGTCACAAGGGCAGAAGTGTGATGAAATGGTTAGAGGAACACAGTGGGGAGTTTCAATTGATGTGCTGGCCCTCCAGGTCACCAGATCTGAACCCGATGAACACAACAGGGGTGTGCTTGAACGTGGTGTCAAGTGTTCATTGACCCTTCCCCCCTCCTCAGAATTTAGGTGGTTTGTGTGTGCAGATGTGTTACGAAGTCCATCCAGCAACCTACCAAGGCCTCTTTGCTTCCATGTCCCAATGTGTTGCTGCTGTTACACATGTCCAAGATTAACATATCAGCTGATAGATAGATGGTCATAATGTTCTGGCTGATCAGTGTACACAGATGATCACTGTATTTTTGACTTACAGGTCAGCTACTGAGAGTTCTATTTCTCTTTCTCTGGACAAGCTATCAAAGTTGGTTACACTGCTGAATTTTATATTTCCTCAGACATATATACACCTAGCCCAGGCCTCAATATTTCTCTGAAAAACATGCTCCCTAATTTGAGCTTAGGGAGGCATGTTAGTTCTGACATGCCTTCATGTAACCAATGCTCAGGAAAACATAAAATAGAAGTAACACTCAAATTATTGAACAATATTTGTCATTCATTCTGATTGTTGGAGAGAGGCTCAACAGTCTGCTGGAGTAATTTCAATTTTGGAGCAGGAGATACACTGTTTACAAACTGACCATGTACCTCCTTTATTAGAGCTAGTATTGTGAGTTGTAAGGAATTCTATTAGTTTCCCAAAGTGGGAGTTATAGGTTGTAATATTATTAGTAGTGTGTCTGCTGTACATGTTATTCTAAAATTGTAGGTTTGGTTCAGCATTATGTAGTTGGCAATTTGCTGTGACGTGGCTGGGTTTAGCAGCTTAGCAGGCACTGAGGAGTGTCACAGCAGCAAGCCATTGACAAGGATTACCGGGTTGGTTACACCAATAATCACACCCATTTAGTAATAATTCATTTATTAACCATGACACATACAAGGATCACAAAGAACTGAACTTGACATGGCGGAACAGTAAAGATAATGCTTAGAGCCCAAAGATGAATGCATATCAGTGTTGGTGTTGATTTCATTGGCACCACGGTCAGCTTGACAGCATCTCAGGGAGCTGTGTGGGTAGATGTCGTGAACGAAGGTTCGGCCATCGAACCTGGAAGTCGTTGAAGCGAGCCGGGCGATGTACTGGGCGTGCTGGTCGTGCGGCGACAGGTAGGCCTGCGGTTTGCTGGTGGAATGGAGCAATGATGACGATGTGTCCGGTGGGCATGGCAAACACATGAAGCATGTCCAGGTCAGTGTCGGGCAGGAGGAGAACACATTTCACCAGGTGGCAGGGAATGGCAGAGGTTGTGTCATGAGATGGATGAAGAGAAACACACGACATACAGTGCATAATCGCGCAGTGTTATTGAGATGTCGTGGATTATGTCCGGGGGGACAGGCATAAACACCTCAGGAGAGGGCATGTTGACGATAAGGGGGGGGGGGGGCCATGAGAATCCTCAACAGGGCAAGGCAGGCGACGATGGAAGGGTCGAAGGGACCACCGAAGGGCCTGGCGGCAAGGGTGTGATCATAGGTAAGCTCATCATGGAGAGCATGTGGTCACTCGACATAGTGTGTGAGACCAGAGTAGTGAGTGAGGTCAGAGGAGAGCTCAACGATTGGAGCTGGAAGTCACTCGATTGAGTGTGTAAGACCGATGTGGAGGGAGTGGTCGGAGCGTCGTGAGCCACGATAGTGAGTGGCATGGTCATGGCCTGGAGAGGGGTAGAAGAAGGCACGACATAAGCGGGTTTAAGTCTGTTGAGAGAGACTGTAACAGCTGAATCTTTCATCTGGATCTCATAGGTGGTGGCTGAGCACAGGAGATCTCGGTACGGACCAGTATATGGAGGTTGGAGGGGAGCACGGACAGTCATCTCAGAACATGACGTACTCATAGTTGTCCAGAGATTTTGGGATATGAACCTTAGGGCATGAATGGCTGGCAGGCAGAGGGATATGGAGGTTGATGAAGTGGCGTCTGACATGGCCCATGAAGGAAGGTAAGTCGGACTGAGGGAGAGAAGCGGAAGGGCTCACAAGTTTGCCAGGGAGAACAATGTTCTGGCCATATACGAACTCGGCTATTGTGCCTTTGATGTCTTCCTTATAGATCACACGAATGCCGAGTAGCACAAGGGGAAGAATCTTCATCCATAGAGAGTCGTGGCATTGAAGAGCTGCCTTGAAAGTGTGGTGCCAGCACTCAACTAGCCCGTTACTTTGCGGGTGATATGCTGTGGTACGGAAGGGCCGGATGCAACAAATGTTACAAATCCAGTTGACCAGGGCCGGCTCAAATTGTCTGCCTTGGTCAGTCGTGCAAAACGCGATACCCATGACTTGACAAAAGCTCGAGCAATAGTTTCTGCCAAAATATTGGGGAGGGGGACAGCCTCGACCCTGCAAGTTGTTCAGTCGATAGAAGAGAGAACATAACAAAAGCCGTTAGAGGGGGAGAGAGGGCCAACCATGTCAATATGAATATGCTTGAAACGCCCAGGAGGGATCGAAAAGGCGCCGACGTGGGGGGGGAGGGGGGGGGGCGAAGTGTACTTGTGTACTTTGCAGCATTGGCACGCGACGCAGGAGCATGCTCATTGCTGGCAGTCCTTGTTGACATTTCTCCACACAAAGCACTCCACTACTAGGCGGGCAGATGCGTGAGCACCGAGGTGGGCTAAATTATGCAATGCATTAAAGACAGCTCGAGGGATTGTAGTCGGGATGAGGGTGCATAACGTGCCCGTACTGTTGTCGCACCAGATCTCACCAGAAATGCCAGGGAAGATGGTGCAGATAAAGTGTAGTGAAGAAGTAGAGCCTGAAATCAGGTTTTGTGATTCCTCATCGGTGGGTTGGAGGTTAGGCAGTTCAGAGAGGTCTAACAGCGAATGTATGGCGTCGACTTGTGAAAGGAAATCAGCAACTATATTGTCAATACCCTTTATTTGTCTGACATTGGTGGTGAGCTGAGATATGGAGTCCATGTATCTGAAGCGGTGAAGAAGCGGGTCAGCTGGTGGGTTTGTAATGGCTGCAGCCAGTGGTTTGTGCTCCGTTAAAACATAGAAAGGGTGTCCCTCACAGTCAGTCTTAAAATGCTTAATCGCTTCATAGACCGCGAGCAACTCCCTGTCAAATGTGGAATGTCTCCATTGTGCATTGGTGGACTTGCGCGAGAAGAACTGCAGAGGCGAAGTTTGGACGTCGATTGTCTGGCTATGGCAGCGCCTGTGGCAGTATAGCTCACATCTGTGGTGATGGAAAGCTGCACATTGGGATGAGGATGCGCAATGGTGCAGGCCTCGGTAAGAAGATTTTTGAGGGCAGTGAAAGAGTCAGTCATAGCAGGGGTCCATGGAATGGGCCGAGATCCAGAAGTGTTGGTGCCTGCCAAGGCGTCTGTCAGTGGAGCCTGAATCTCCGCAGCCTGAGGTAGATGTCGGTGATAATAATTAACCATACCCAGAAAGCGCCAGAGGTCTTTGAATGAAGAAGGTCTGGGTAGGTTTAGTATTGTTTGTACTTTCTCAGAGGGTGGTGAAATGCCGTCGGCAGAGACCCAAAAACCAAGAAAAGTGAAAGCGGGTTGATGTAGCTGAAATTTTACTGGTTGGTCTCGATTCCTGCTGCCTTGAGAGTGTTCATAACAGTTTGCACATGTTGATTGTTGTACTCGAAGGAGGAACTGAACACAAGAATGTCATCGAGGTAGGCAAAGCAGAATTTTAGGTCGAATAGCACTTCGTAGATGAAGCGTTGCCAGGTCTGGGTTGCATTTTTCAGACCAAAGGTCATGAATCGAAACCGAAGTAACCTGATCAGGGTGGTGATTACTGTCTTCTCGATGTCTTCAGGTGTCATGGGAATCTCGTGGTAGGTCTGTTTGCAGTCAATGACAGAGAATGTGGTCGCACATGCGAGGGAACTGGTAAAGCTGGCAATGTTGGGTATGGGGTAGGTGAGGCGTGGTCATGGTGTTCGGAGCCACTCGACGGATCCGACGGGAGCTGAGGTGGTGAAGTGTCCAAGGACTCAATGTGACAAGATGGCCGCCGGCTCGAAGCAGTGGCACCGTGTTCGGATGAGCTCATTAGAGCTCGTGAGCCGTTAGTGAATCCATAGTGCGTGCGAGCGGCCTGTGGCAACACAGTCGTGGGCAAAACGCTTGGCATGAGTGCACTGTTTGTGTCATCAATTGCGGTCACACAGCAGTGTGCAGGAGCCGAAGCTGCATAGTTTGAGAGTTTGAGGTGCTGTCCACGAGGAGCGGGGTAGGAGCCATCAGTTCGGGAACATGTGACGCTTGTCGCGCATGCGCACTTGTGTCCGGCCAAGTGTCAAATGCTGCGTGTTAGGTGGGTGTGGCCTTGCGGAACTGTCAGTACACTTTATGGCAGTCTTGATAGCACAGTTGCGAGGGGTAGTGGGGGGGGTAAACACAGGGAGGCTCGATTGCTGGGATTGCAAGCAGATTTGGCACACTTACTGACCTTGCTATGTCCTTGATGTAGTGTCTGTAATTCCTTTGTTGCATTGAAGAGCTGGAGCTGTGTTTCATGGAGCTGGAGGGAGAGCTCAAAGTTTTCCTTGTGTATGTGAGTGACGTGTTCAAGCTCGAGCAGGCACTTCCGCGTGGTTTCTTGTAATGTCGTCGACAGAGACGAGCTTGCACGGATGAGATGAGCCCGGACCGATGTGTCACAGGGGGGAAGTCAAAAAAATATCCCAAATCATTAATTTTTTGAATAAGATGAGTTCATATTGACAGCTACACTGTTGCAGATGTAACTGATACACAAGTGACTAGCAGAGGAAAGAAAATAAAAGCAGTGTATTATGCTACACTACCAGCATCTTCCATTGACTACAAATTTAATTTGTTGTTTCATGACAATTCCTGTAGCACAGTTATTATGACAAATTTTGAATAATATATATATTACTATCAATGAAACAGTTCCTTTTCTGTTCTGTGTAATTGTCACAAAAATTTGAAGTGCCTATTGGATGACAAAAACAAACATTTTCCTTATGCCAGGCACATCTAATAAAAGAAAAATTAATGCATTCAAGCACTTCCCAGTAATTACTAGTTTTATTTATACAGAACTGGAATGGAGTAAGAAATGGTTGTGGCCATTGTTCTGCATACTATGTTGTATAGTAGGCATACTTGATCAAATTTGTAAAAAGTGTGGTAATGCAGATTGACACTGCACAAATGACTGAAGTTTAACAATACTGTTCCGCTGATAAACCTTAAATGAGCTATTGGAAGTTACACTGTCTGACAGTTTCCAAAAAATGGTTTACACTGTTCAAAAATTTTTTTATCGAGAGCCTGAATGACACTACTAGTTCCAGGTGGAATTCTAATTATATTAACGGTCTTTTCATCATTCTCCTAAAGACAAAGATGCCATTATGTCCAGGCCACGAGTCCAACAGAAGCAATGAATTATTTTTTGCAAATGATATGAAAACATTTCGGACGTAACATTGAAAAGATTCTCTTCCATTTTTCCATATATTTTTCTACAAAGATTACAAGATTTTTACAAGTGAACAGTTCTTTTTTTTTTGTATTTGTACTCTTAATTCGCCTTGGTACACCTAATTACAAATATAAAGTTGCAAGAACAGTTATCCACTGATACTTAACACTGGCATTATTATATGTGAATGTGTCACAGCATTCATGGACTGCGCAAGTGACTCTGTCTTTTCTTCACCCAAAGTGATAAAGTGTGATTTGCACAAAGCCTGTATTACTGGCTTTATACAAACCTTCTTATTCACGCCAGATATGAATTTCTCTATAGCATTACTAATTAATCATGTCTCCTCTACACGTTTACTTGAGGTAGACTTAATAATTTTGCAACTTCCTTTCCCATATAATTTTCTGAATCTGTTTAACATGGCTAAAACAGCCTAGAAATTCTTAATATTCATCTGACTTGTAATTCTGAGTGCTCAGTCTCATAGATCCTACCTCCATTGATTTTGTTAGGGTTTTTAGTCCTTGCAGTGAAATTGTCAGCCACACTTCTTGTATTGCTCTTTTCAGCTCACAGCCTCAAATTGCCATCCATTGCGATAAACACGCATTGCATGTGTTCCCCAAAGGTTTTCATGGTGTTCCAACCCAGGCTAGGTACAGGCCAGGGCAAGACATTGATATCTTTATCTCCAGAGCACTTTTTTGTTGTGTAGAAATCTGCACAGATGCATTATCTTGTTGAAACATTAAACTTTCATCCCCTAAATCCTCATACATTCTAATCCATTCTTTCTCTAGCATTTCAGTGTATATATTAGAGTTCATTCTGGTGTTCATCCAAGCAATTTGTGATTTAACTTTAGTACAGAATGCTGCCCATACCACAATGCTTCCACTACCAACATTTCTGCTCATTCTTACCAGATGCTTCCTGTTCTCACATCACGTCAGTCATATTGAAATCCATCTGGATCATCTAAATTAAACTTCTTCTCATCATTGAAGATCACTTTATCCCATTCTCAATCCCATGTCATATGTTTTTCAGCATACTTCAATCGACCCTGTTTATGTTTGGTGGGACAGAGCAGGTTTCTGCAGTCATTACTTGAATGCAAGATGTTTTAATTTGAGAAAATTTGTCATACACATCTGGCAGTTACTGGTAACTGTAAATCAATAATTGAGAAGAATAATGGACTGTGACTCTTGCTTTGTGTAGTAGTAACCATTTTGAAGCCACAGATAATTTTGTACTGTGCCTGTATTTTCCATCCGTCCATATTGTGGACTGAATCTAACAGAATTATACATCATTCTACTGGACAGGATCACCTTCTTGGCAGTTTGACAGTTATAGATTCCCATTTCCTTTCACACACTGGTTTCTGCTTTTTCATCACATGATAAAAATGTTCTGCATGGCTGTCACAATGTACACAATACACACTGGCACTAACAGTGCTGGTTTCCAATCTGTAGGAAAGGCACCCACACACACACACACACACACACACACACACACACACACACACACCTAACACTGCACAGAGCTGACTGCCTTTATACTATACCGAGTTCCACCGTCTGTCACCTGAATTCTTAATATCTTGTTACATACTGTACTACTGACATTGAATGCGATACCTTTTGACTGCATTTGTCAGTATATTGGATCTCATACTATTGTATGTACACTGTGTGCAACTATTCAAATGCCAATGTTAATTTTCCCACACATATCCATGCCTGTATAGGCCTACTGATTTTCACTACTGTATGCTGGCACTCATTTGACAAACATAGAAAATAAGAACAAAGCTGTAACAAGCAGCCTCCACCTGAACCTTTCTCTAGATGACAACATAAATTTCAAAAATAATTACCACATGCTCACAGCTGAAGTCACACACTAGCTACATCTAACAGACTGATACCCTACTATTTGTGACTTTTGTATGCAATTGCTGCAATTAGCTTTATACTACAGATAATGTAAATGACAGTACACAATAATTATCATTATGGATCTATACATTATCTATTGTAATTTGTAAAGGAAATTTCGGTTTCTATTGATAGTTTCTCTAATGCAATTATTCACAACTACTATTTGTTCAAATCTGTAACTCATTTAATATCCACAGTAATTAGCAGTAGTTGTTAATAACATCCATCTTTGTGCAGGTTCCAGAGTTTCTCAGTAATGTGATATCCAGTTTGCAAAGATGAAAAATGAAGAACATGGTGAGCAGACAAAAACACCTATTTCTCCTGAAGACCTACATACATATTATTTATTAATTAATTTCTTGGGGATTCATTCGAATGATGTTGACAGTTTGTTAGAAATGATGAAACATTAGAAGAAACAAGAAATAATCCAGATGACTCTATCAATCGTTGTTTGAACAATGATATCTTTGCTAATTAAAGTCCAAAAAAATGAGTACCTTCCAAGCCCAAAGAAAATGTGCGGTAATAACTCTCAGTTACAAAGAAAATGCTTTAATTTTTTGGATAAATGAAAGGGGGGTGACGAGAAAACCAGTGTCAAAAGTTGATTTTGATTAATAAAATCCAAACATAAATTGTATAAATAGAAGAATGATTTACGAAAAGTACAACATGAGCACCAAAATGAAACTCACAAAGGTGTGAACTATTCAAAAAATGTAGAGCTCCTCGCAAAAGTCTGTGCACCATGCAATAACACCAATTTCCTTCCAGGAAATTCATATCCTTATTTTCTTTCTCATCTTATAAAATAAACTATGTAATTCTGTCTTGATTGTTCATGTCTTATATGTATCTACTACTTTTGTAATAAATTTCATACAGTATGCTACAGTCATTGTAATATTACTTTCGTAGGAAACCTGCCTCTGTATTGATTTCTACTGCCATAGTGTTATTAGCTGTAGTCATAAGATGTAGTGTGACATGTCACATTTAATACAATCATGTAACAAAGGAACATGGTGAAATATTGTGCAAGTTGTATCTTGTTCCTAGTCAAAACTATTGAAATATCTTTAAGATTGACAACACATTTAAGTTAGTAGTATTGCAATGGCCAGGCGATAAGAGCTGTCTTATAGCAAAGCTGCTTCATTGACTCTCCACATAGTTATACATTAACGAACAGAAACAGTAAGCTACACATATAGTATGAAAATATTTATAGCCATATCTGTAAGCTGCAGGCAAATATTCAAAATTTAGCATTGTTCAATACAGTGTCTTTGAATGCGTTTGCAAATGGCTTCAAAATGTAGTCCACTTTCCTAAAAAAAAAAGGAAAAAGAAAAAATAATGCTTGTTACATTTTAGAACCACACTGGCTACTGTCTATATTGATCACCCCACACTAAGAAGAGATATCAGTAGCTGAAGGATCATGAGCAAAAAGAATAATAGGTGACACATGAACAGTTCTCTTTGCAGATGAAGATCCTTAGCTCTGCTGGTATGCCATAACTTTACTCCAGTGTCATGGTAATTCAATGGATTGTGCTGGAAAATGATGATGTCAATAAAATAACATTACTTATTGCACCTCTCAATCATATGATTGTGATATCTATAACAAATTACTGTTTCACAGGTGTCCAGTAATTCTACAGCTGCACAACTATACTGTGGTTCACTACTTAAAGATTCCAGTCTGCTAAGATTGTCATGTTGATCTCATTATGTCTATTAGTACCATTCAATTTACAAACCTGCTGTCTTCTTGTAAAATTATGCATACTTCAAGATGCACTCATGTAAACAGACAGCTCACCTTGAAACAGTGCAAAGTTTCCTCATAATTCCAAGAAATACTTTGCGATGGATGCTCAGTCAGCACAGCTGCATGGATAATGATAGTCGCTGCCTCACATTGAGGCCTCACTATCAGCTGCTTGCCATGTAAGTTCTACATCTGACATGATCTTTCCAAGGACTGTCATTTTGATGAACTGTGTTTTATTATTAATAGTTGGAAGACAGACATCATTTAAGGCTTGTTAAAAATCTTTGTTTTTTACTAACTGTAGATATGAAGTTTTTGGCTATAAGAAAACTAAAAACACAACTGGAATATGAAGCTAGTATGTAATGTATTGACATGAGATCTTAAGAGAAAATACAGAAAGGGAAATGTTTCAGTATTGCATTTCATTTCGTCACTTCATTTTATTCTATTTTGTACACAAATCAAATGGGAATGTACACTGAATGACTGTCTGGAACTTCTTACACCTGTTGGTACCCTGGTTTATATTTTATAGAATTAAGTGCCTTCATTCCCATGCTAATTAGCAATTTTTCACCCCAACATGTAGCTTCATGTAGCCAATTACATAAATCACTTGTAGCATACACTAGTAGATGCACAGTCTTTCGCCCATTTTATCTAAAAAGCAGAACCTTTTCTTTAAAACGAGAGGTTTTCTGTGCATGGGCAAGATATACATTGAGTGCTACTTTCAGGACAGAAGACCATTTAGTGGTGAACTAATAGGACTATTATTACGACTAGTAACTTGCAGTTATTTCATCACATAAGAACAGTTTGTGCCAATTGTTCTGTTTCTACTAATTCATTATTTTGAGATGTTCTATAAAACGATTTCCCTTCATATTTGGCTCTACCCAACACAAATGTGTGATCACAAAGGGAAGGAGAAAGGAGATGGAACCAAACGAGAACACCATTACTTTTAGCAATTCTTAATACAAGCAACTAATTTAATGCATCACTACAGTGACTAACATGTAATCAAATCACATTAAATGATTTATAATTTTAAGTGAACACAATAAAGAAATCTTAATTAATATTTTTACTCCCATAAGTAACATATTTAAGAACATATGTAGCTATATTTCCTTATAACAGTATTAGTTGTGTTACATTTTAGCAGTAGCAAACAACTCAACACACAAAATTAGAATTTGACAGATTCAAATGCATAATTTCCCTATTGTGTAATGTAGCTCACAGTCAAATGTTAAACTGAATTTCACACACTACTGTGTTTCTTCAATTACACACTTAAACAAATCACTTGTATTGTACATTAGTAGGTGCACAGTCTTTCACTTATTTTATCTAAAAATCAGAACCTTTTCTTTAAAAGAAGAGCTTTTATGTGCATTAGCAAGATATACATTCACTGCTCCTTTCAGGACAGAAGATTCTTTAGTGGTGGACTAATAAAACTACCATTAAGACTAGTAATTTACAGTTATTGCATCACATAGGAACAGTTTATGTCAATTGTACCATTTTTACTCATTTGTTGTATTAAGGTGTTCTATACAAAGATTTCCCTTCATACCTGGATCTACAGGATACAAATGTGTGATCACAAAGGGAAGGAAAAATGAGAATGAAACCAAACATGAACACCATTACTTTTAGCAATACTTATTACAAACAACTAATTTAATGCATTACTACAGTGACTAACATGAAATCAAATTACATTAAATGAATTAAAACTTCAAGTGAACTCAAGAAACAATCCTAATCAATATTTTCACACATAAGCTATATGTCTAAGTACATATGTACTGCATTTACTTATGGCAGTGCCAGTAATGTTTAAATTTTAGCAGCAATAAAATTGCAGAGACATTAATCTACACACAGAACATATAGAATTTGACAGATATGAATGTATAATTTTGATATTGTATAATGCATCTGCCAGCCAAATGCTGAATTGATATAATTGTGTGATTTCCTTGAGAGCAATAATATCTACAGTTTGTCATGTTGAGGACTGGAGATACTAAAAGCTCTGTAGCATAATATCACTATTTTCAATAAGATAAATAGCACTTGGACAGCAGATAGCAGTACACTGACAGTAATGATAATGAAAAACACCAGGAACTTCATTGTTTCACTTTTTGTACTTATTTGTGTTACAAATATTTCAATAGTAGGCAAAAATAATATTAGGATGAAAAACTTTAATCATAAATAAGGCTCTGAACAGTAATATTGCCATTCCAAGGTGAGTAACTTATATTTCTGATGTCAACAAGTACAGCAACAACCTGCAACAAATAGATTATATTTCAATCACTCATCAAGTTTAAAGTCAATGGAGATGAACTCTAGATTGGACAAGAAATAAGCAATGGTCTTATTCAATTAAACACTGTGGAATTCACTGACAAATTATGAAATAAATCAAACTTATTTGAGTGACACAAATCCAAGACATTAAAAAAATTAGGCAACCTGTTACAAGTTCTCCACAGATTAACATCTCACAGGGTAATATTCTGAGGTTGTTCACCACTTAGGAAGATGAAGAGAGAGGAGAGAGAAAGAGAGACAGAGATTGTTAAATTTGTCATAAATAATCCATAAATGGTCTTTACAACAAATATAGATCTCAGCCACAATTGGGCACTGAAAGAAATTTAATCATAACAAGTGAAAATTTGTGCTGAACCAAGACTCAAATTTGGATTTCCTGCTTTAGGCAAGTGCTTGCCTTAACCGCCTTGGCCATCAGGAGACACTTGTCCTGCAACCCAAATTCTCACCTTGTTGTGCACTATACATGTAGTGATGTCCAACAGAACAGAAACCACAAATATAATAATACATATACATTGAAGCACCAAAGAAAGTGGTATAAGCATCCCTACTCAAATATAGAGATATGTAAAGAGGTAAAATTGGGCATTGTGGTTGGCAATGCCTATATAAGACAACGAGTGTCTGGCACAGTTGTCAGGACAATTACTGCTGCTACAACGGCAGGTTATCAAGATTTAAGTGAGTTTGAACATGGTGTTATAGTTGACACATGAGCGATGGGTCATGGCATCTTTGAGATAGAAATGAAATGGAAATTTTCCTGTATGATTATTTCATAAGTGTGCTATGACACTCAGGAAGCTGGTAGAATATCAAATTTCCCCACTGTTGCGGGCAAAAAAAAAAAAAAAAGAAATCCTGCAAGAATGGGACCAACAACGACTGAAGAGAATTGATCAACATGGCAGAAGTGCAACCCTTTCATAAATTGCTGCAGATTTCAATGCTGGACTATCAGTAATTGTCAGCATGTGAACCATTCAGCAAAACATCATCTATATGGGCTTTCAGAGCCAAAGGCCAACTTTTGTACCCTTGATGACTGCACTACACAAAGCTTTATGCCTTGCCTGGCCTGTCCACACTGACATTAGACTGTTGATGACAGCAAACATCTTCCCTAGTCAGACAATTCTCATTTCAAATTGTACCAAGTGGATGGATGTGTACAGGTATGGAGACAACCTCATGAATCCATGTACCATGCATGTCAACAGGGGACTGTTCAAGCTGATGGAGGCTCTGTAATGGTAGTGGGGAGGGGGCGTGGAGGGGGGAGGGGGGGGGGGGTACAGATAGAGTGATATGGGACCTCTGGTATGTCTAGATATGGCTTTGACAGTTATGTCTGATGGACTTGGGAAATTCCAGCAGGACAATGCGATGCCCTTGGCTCTTCAGTATATATGTACCTTGACAGTAATGATAACCTGAGTGCACATCATCTCTAAACTCTTGTGGGAATCAGATAAATCTGTGAGCAACTGGAATAATGGGCAGTGGGAGCTAAATGTTAAGTGTGCAATAAGTTGAGATTTTGGGTTGGGGGAAGTGCTTCCACATGGTCAAGGTGCTTGTGTGAAGTGGAAAATCCAGTTTGAGTCCTCATCAGGCACAAATTTTTCATTTTTCGCCATTGATACACATGTATGACAGTACAGGCACCACAAATATAATAATATATATGTGCCTTGACAGTAATGATAAGTTCAGTGTGAATACATAAATGATGTGGTGGACATGGTAAGCAGCAGTCTGCGGCTGTTTGCTGATGATGCTGTGGTGTGTAGGAAGCTGTTATCATTGAGTGACTGCAGAAGGATACAAGATTACTCAGACAAATTTGCTAGTTGGTATGGTGAATGACAGTTAGCTCTAAATATACAGGGTGGCACAGATAAAAGCAGCCTGTGTAAGTGTATAGGATATGTAGTGAAATGACATAAATGAAGAACTGAAAAGGACTTACCATTTATTTACAATGAAAAGTACAGCGAAAAATACATTTATAGAAGATGTTGAAAGTGACCCACTGCAACATCTTGAACTTGTTCCAGAGCTACCTTAGGTGTGTGGCATGTTGCCTCATCTTGTTGGAAGAAGCAGTATGATCTTGCACATTAAGTGAGTTGAACCCAAGATGAATCAAAAATATCCATATATGGAACCATGTTGAGGTTAGAGCCAAAAAATATCAGTCTGATGATGCCGGAACTTTCTGGCATCAGATCAAACACTGATATTTTTAATCATGTGGATTCATAGAACACAAAGTACTGCCCAATGACGAGTCCTAATGTTGTGCGTCAGCAACCATGCTACACACAACATTAGGATTCTTCATTGGGCAGTACTTCATGTTCTATGAATTCTCATGACCAGAAGAATAAAACCATGCTTCATCACTTATGATATAATGGAAAAGGTCTAACAAACCATTGTTGATGTTATTCAAAAGCCACTTCCAGTAATTAGCAAATTTCTGTCATCTTCCTGTAATTTCAGCATAACTGTCACACAATATGACTTCATATTAAACTTTCCAATATCCACTAGCAACTCCTCCCACTTCCATGCACCCATTGGCCAATTTATGTGTAAACCTCTTTGGACTCTGATTAATTCTTTGGCAAATGTCTGCAGTAACTTCTATAGTGTGAACTGAAGTAATTCTTTGTCATTATATATTTTGCACAGATCCATAGTGTGCCCATTTTTGTACAGCCTCTGTATTGCTTGTGGTCATCTATCTGGATACTTGAGTTTGAAAATTCCGTGAGTTTCCTTAACTGAACTTGTTTTCACACATACTTCCACAATTTCAATTCTTTCTTCTATGGAGAATCTCATTTCATAGAGCAAACAGAGGAAAATCTAACTTCACTGATGAAATAAACTGAAATGCTGACAGAAGAATGCTAAAAACTGGTTACTGTGTAAAACTGGCCATTGCTGCAGCTGTTTACTCTGTTTCAGAAGTTGAAATATTGCATTCACATTCAAATGGGAGTCGTGCTACTTTTTATTACACAACCCTGTAGAAAACTGTTAAATATGCAGATGAGTAAGAAAAACAAACCCACAATGTTTGACTACAGTATTAGTAGTGTGCTCCTTGAGACAGTCACATTGATTAAATGTCTAGGCATAACATTACACAGCAATATGAGATGGAATGAGCATCTGAGGGCTGTAGTGGGGAAGGCAAATGATTGACTTTGGTTTATTTGGAGAATTTTAGGACAGTGTGGTTCACCTGAAAAGGAGACCATGTACAGACCACTAGTAGGACCAATTTTTGAGTACTGCTTGAGTGTTTGGAATCTCCACCCACATTGGTTTGAAGGAAGAGATAAAGTAATCCAGTAGGTTCAAACAACATGCAAGTGTTACAGAGTAGGTTCAAATAACATGCAAGTGTTCAGAGATACTTTAGGAACTCAAATGGAAATGACTGGGAGAAAGCTCTTTGTGAAGGTGACAAACAACAATGTATGGAGTTCCGTAATTTTGTTCTTGGCAAGAGGAGGATGACAGTGTTCTTTCATGCTTAGTGTTTGGTCATGAGTCAACATTCCATTTAAATGGAAAGGTGAACTGTCACAATGTGAGTATATGGGGTACAGAACAACAACATGATATTGTTCAACATGAGAGGGACTCTTCAAAATTTAACATGTGTTGTTCAGTTTCACAGGAAAAGGTGTATAGTCCATTTTTCTTTGCTGAGAACACTGTTACAGGAAGCACATATCTTGACATGCTTGACAACTTTCTTTTCTCACAGTTGTAGACTGATTCAAACAACTTCATTTACCAACGGGATGGAACATCGCCACACTGGCATCTGGAAGTGTGGGGGTTTCTGAACTCAAAGGATTGCTGAATGACGGACCAGTCACATTGGACCAAATGATTCAGCCTTACATTACAGGCCTTCAAGGTCACTGGACCTGACTGTATGTGATTATTTCTTGCAGGGGTTCATAAAAGACTCTGTTCATGTACCTACATTATCAACAACAATGAATGAATTGAGACATCACATAACAGCAGCAGTGGAAGCTGTAACTCAAGACATGATCGCAGCAGTGTGGGAACAATCTGAATACTGCACTGACATATGCCATGTACCTCAAGGGAGGCATATTGAATACCTATGAAAAGGTATGAAAAAAAATTTTTGAGTTTCCCATTCACCAAAAAACAAAACTCATCGTGTATGTTTATTAATTTCTGAAATATAGATGTGCCAAATCAGACGATTCTTTTTTATACATCTTGTATAAGCAGTGTCACCATTTGAAAATTTTGATCTTATTTGGAAACCTCCCACAACAATTTGCAAGCTAATGCAACATGAATGCTACCCAAGGCACATCACATGTTGAACAGGTTTGGAGTCACATGGTTATATCACTTTATGGGGAAAAATTAACCAGTCTGATGATTAAAAATCACAGGGAGATCACTGATTACTACATAGCTGATGGAGATGGTGACCACTTATCTGGTTATTCTCACCAGCACCTTACATTACTACACTCATGTTCATAATTTAAGGATAATTGCAGAATGTGTTGCCACACAACGTGGTAGTGCATAAAACTGGAGCTAATAGCATAAGCACATAGGGAACACACATGACACAGATCTGTAAGTCCACAGTATTGGTGATAAGTTGAGTAAACCATCCTAAAACAAATGTGCTACGCCGGCTGGTGTGGCTGAGCAGTTCTAGTCGCTTCAGTCTGGAACCGCACGACCGCTATGGTCACAGGTTCAAATCCTGCCTCGTGCATGAATGTGTGTGATGTCCTGAGGTTATTCAGGTTCAAGTAGTTTTAACTTCTAGTGGATTGACGATCTCAGATGTTAAGTCGCATTGTGCTCAGAGCCCTTTGAACCATTTGAACATGTGCTACAAAACGCCACTGTTTCCTGTGCATGTACCCTGACATCAATATGGGATATGATCACAATGGGCACATGTGCACAGGCCACGTGCGATGACTGCAGGTCAAATGCACCACATGGTCGTACCGCAAGGAGATTTAAACCCACAAACTGGCCACTAGAGCATTGTTTCACCATGTATCAGAATTATCCTTAATTTATGAGCATGAGTGTACTTACATTTGAGATGTATTGGGTGGATGCCAAAATTGTTAAGCAGTAGATGGGAGTGCTGGTAGATCCAAACAGTATTCAATGCTTTAGCCTACTCACTCCACTCACAGCGATTCTGAGAAGAAATGCAAAAATTAATACAGTACATTCTTCCCGTAAATATGTTAAATGTTAATGTTGATTTCCTTTTGGAAGCTCCACTCTTCTGCTGGAGTTTGCCACTGATTATCAGTGATAACTGGTAGTGTAAAGGCTATGTTTTTGGAAAGTACCCCACTAATCGGAAGTTTGAGGTAATTAGTGAATTTTTAAGCTTCTTTTGAATACCAACAAATTTGCAATATATTACTATAAACAACTTGAAATGTGCTATTCAATTATATATAGAAGCATTTCTTTTTTGGAGTCATAAGTTTGGCAAAAGGTCTGTGTCGAAGAAGCTGAGTTTCGTAGATCTTTCCTTTAAGTAACATATAATCAGTTTTTCATGTTCTGCACATTTAAATAAAACATCAGAAGAAACTTAATCTATGGGGAGGTAAGGTTGTGTATTATAGTTTCATTCTTACAAGTTAAATACGGTAAAAACCCAAAAACATACCATCAAACTTGTATGGCCATTAAAAGATCCAAATCCGGTCTTGGTTCCCTGTTACAGCCACGCTTGTGGCTTAAAAATTTATACAAAACATCCATAATACAGATTTTTCTGCATTCTAATTAGGCTAATTTTATTTATGTAGGTTTATTTTAAATTTTTCTGGTACTTCCTATATCAAGATGAACCTAATTGACAATCTTGTCTGAGCATCTCATATTAATTTATCTGTACCTGTAGCATAGTAAAACATGTCATCTCTGTTTCACCATTCTTAAGTAGTTGATGAGCTATTTCATTCGGCGTTACTCACGTGAATTCCTCTAGTGACTTTTTAGGATCATTGCTTAGATTTTTAATTAGTTTCCATGCCCTCCTACCGTTTTGATCCATATCTAGATCAGCTAAAGGATCTGACCCTTTTTACCTTCTGTGATATGTCAACAATTTCACCTGTTGAATGGTGTTTTCAGCTAGTGGATATCTTTCACATTTATCTTGATAGGTCTCAAGTAGGCTAAGTATGTCTGGTTTAAGGCCTGTATGTTATTTAGTTTGGCACCCACGAGGTATGTGTTTCTGAGTGATCTTTTATATTAGTGCTGCGAAACCCTCATTCGATTTAGCAGTGGCTTCAAGTTTTGGAGCTGCACTATCGAGTCCTTTTCAAAAAGTTTCCCAGCGCGCATTTTTCAAATTGAATTGTCATTTAAAGGAACTTCTTCTGGGCTGATAACTCCAGCCACTGTACAGATTATGGGATTTTTTTTTGTTTTCCATTCCTCGACTGTTGTTACCAAAAGTTGAGCTGCTTGCGCACTGATAAAACATTATCCGGATTATAGCCCTTGCGCCATCTTCCACTTCGAAAAGATGGTCTCAGTTTCGGGTCATGTATGAGTCTCAGGCTTTCCCTTTCCACCCAGCTCTCCAGCTCATCTCCATTGTTGTCTGTTATCCCAGCTTGAGCGTCTGCAATTGAAATCTCCCAACACAATCTTGATACTCTTTGAGTTGCATTTAATGGGTTCATCGAAACTGAAGTCTGCATTATGTGTTTTGTAGACAGATGTTATTATGCAGCTTACTAGCTCTGTTGGTAGCAGTTCTATATTGTCCCAGCATGTCAGACTTTCAGATTTAACGAACCCTGGCATTATAGACTCATCTTCCATATTGTTCATGGTGACTTTCTAGGACAAATCAAGTTCCTTCAATTTTTGCGGATCTCCACAGAGCCAGGTGGAGCCAGGGTGACGACTGTGGCTCTGGTAGAACTGATGTTGACAGTTGGTGAGCGATCAACAGGCAGGATGCCTGGGCACGCACTTCCCTAGAACAACTCTTGCAGATAAGTTCATAGTTGTTCCTAGTGCCGCTGCTGCAGCGTGCCCATCTCTTTCATGTGCTGCACCTACAGTAGCAGCTGCTGTTGCCGTACAGTTGTTCCTGGTGTTGCAACTGTTGCTTTACTTGTTCCATTGTTTTTGTTGCTGTTCTAACTGTTACACGATACTGTCCTCGAAGTGACCACTTTTTAGGACATAATAAATGGCACTCTTCACCTAAAGATAAGTTTCATTATAGATCTGCCAAATAACAAGATAGATGACAACTGTTACATAAAATAAAATTCCTGACAAAAATAGTGAAGCACCCAGAAGGCATGGTTAGATCTCAGCAGGGCCGACGCAAGACCAAGTGCCGCTCCGTGCGAGCTGCTAAATTGCCGCCCTCCCCCCCCCCCCCCCCCTCCGTTTTTTTTTTCTTTTTTACAAAACGTGTGTGGAATTTTATTTAAACAAATCTGTAGGAAATGTCAGCAATCAATAGCAATTTTTGTTTGTACTTTTCAGATCTACCTAGGTTTCGGCCACTGAGTGGCCAGTCTAAAAATGGTACAAATGGCTCTGAACACTATGCGACTTAACTTCTGAGGTCATCAGTCGCCTAGAACTTAGAACTAATTAAACCTAACTAACCTAAGGACATCACACACATCCATGCCCGAGGCAGGATTCGAACCTGCGACCGTAGCGGTCACGCGGTTCCAGACTGAAGCGCCTTTAACCGCACGGCCCCACCCGCCGGCAGTGGCCAGTCTCAAACCTTTTAATATGTGCTTACATCCAAACCGTCTAACATTACCACGGATAAGTGTTTCCCGGCGATGAAGTAAGAAGTCAATACACTTTACCTATGAAGGAAGGCATGAGACAATAGATGACCCAACAAAACGTTACAAGATTGAATTCTACTATTATCTTTTAGATATAGTAACCACATCTTTGGATGAAAGGTTCAATCAACTGAAATCTCATCGAGATTATTTTGATTTTCTCTACGACATCGGCGAGCTGAAGAATGCACCTCCTGACAGCCTGGACACATAGTGTAGAAACCTCGCAGCGATTTTGCAAGATGATGAGTCAAGCGACATTGATGCACTGGAGTTGAGGGAAGAACTAAAAGTGCTTTCAACATTGTTGAAACCTGGAATAGGTCCAAAAGAGACTCTAAAGTTTATAGGAAGATATAATTTTTGCCCTAATGTTAACATTGCTCTGAGAATTCTCCTAACACTCCCAATGACAGTAGCGAGTGGAGAGAGGAGTTTCTCAAAACTGAAATTGATAGAGAATAACGATGATGGGATGTTGGGCTTATAGATTTGAATGATGGACGTGGATCGATAGTACTTGTATGTAGTTTGGGAACGCACAACAATGCGAGCATATCCGCCGCATGGTCAAAACACAGTCCTGTCACAGTAACTCAGTTCACTCTGTTTCTAGACAGGCTGCAGAAGGTGGCGGATATGGCTTTGTCCGACTTATGCTCAGTTCCAACTTAAAATGGCATGATCACATGCGCAAAGCTGTATAAATGGGAGCAGTTGCAAGATGTGTAGGGACTAACTAAGACCATGTTGGATTTTTACTGCAGCAGATAGGTTTGAGAAAGGTGGTTCATTTCGAGATATGATTCAATTGTGGCTGTGATCCTTCTCAATGAGTCATCGCGTTTAACTCAGTGGATATATATAACGGAACATCTGACATGGTATCGAGGCAGAATACGTTACACATACTGGATAAATATCTAGCGGCGTGAGGGAGTTGCAAATACTGGTCACATGCTGCGTTCCTTAGCCGAATGACTTTCAAAATTCATCGGGCGGGTGTGTGATATGTCCACATTTGAGGATCAGGTTTATAAAGTATATCTGTTTGCGTAAAGGAAATGTCTATGTGCTGTTGTAGGGAGGGTGTGGATTCAAATAGCGCATATGAAGACCTACAGACCCATTCCTGAAATAATGCAATCAAGACATGCAAGGACAGTCCACAGCCCCCAGTCCATTGAGTACACAGGAGGTAGTGATAAGTGACGTATACCTCAGATGTCAAACCACGCACAGCCCCTGCTTGGCTTCTGCAAGCATGAGGTAGCCGCACCTCCCACTCATACATAATACAGCTTTTGAGACATTGTATCCCAGGATTGGTAGCTCTTGCTTGGCAAAAAAACGTTTATCCAAATTTACCATGATTCCAAAATCTTTATCAGGAGGTAGGCATCGTGGGTTTGCGGCCACTCGATGCCCAGTAGTCGAGGGATTGAAATGTCGTGTAGAGTGGCAGCGGTTTTTTCAGGCCAGCGCTGGATCAGTAAGCACAGGATACTTGCTTAGCAGCTGTACACCAAGATCGTTGGCCTCCAGCGCGCGGGCAAGCGAGGGAGGGACAGCGGAGCAAGGGTTCCTTATAGCGGTTGCACGCTGAAGGTCATGAATTGAGGCGTGTGTGGTCGATAAGTCTTCAGCCATGGCAGGCAATTCGCAGCGTAATTCTGCAGTACTGTCGCGCAAGCTAGCCCTGGCACTCATTATGGCATTGCTGTGGGATTATATTTCAGATATTTGAGCTACTCACATATGACAGCCCTTCTGTAGCTTTGTTGTCTCAGTGGAAGAACGAATCGACACCTTCCTGCATGCCACGCGGATGTGTGGTCTGAGTGGATATGGAAACGGTAACGAATCCTGTTGATGCACTAAGTCTGGCGCGGTTGTTGTGGTCGTCTTCGAGTGATGGGGCTTGGTGGTATCACTCAAAAATGCAATCTGATTTGGCAGAGGTAGGAGGAGAGTATGACACTTTGTAGAGACATTGATGCACTACATGTAGAATGACAGAAAAATGACTCTAAAAACCCGGGCCTAAGATTGCGTCTATGACATCAGCAACCACAAAAGTCCAGGTGGATTGTAGCTTACGGCGGAAATCCAGAGTCAACTGCACTTTTTCAAATGTTCCAATATGTGAGCCATCAGCTGCTGTGAGAATAGGTACTTGTTCACTAGAATGGCACACAGTATGTGACTTGTGCTAAACGCTAATTTCAGAGCCTGAATCCATCAAAAAAGTGTCTCCAGTGCACTTGACCATTAGGAAAAGTCTTTGTGATCCTGTCACCTAGGATACTGTTCCGTCGTGTTTGACTTGCAGGTGCTTTAACTGACCTCGAGAAGTATGTGCACCTACTGGCATTCGTCTGGGAAGTTTGGGTAATCATATGGTTTGGTACAATGTCGAGTTGCTTTTCTGAACCATTTGTGAAACCAGCACCGACTGCATACACAGCTATTATTAGAAGGTGGGCGAGTGGTATCTTCATGTCGCTGCAACTAGGCGTTAAGACCGGCGAGTTCAGTGATGAGATGGGCCATAGACAGCATCAGAGTGGATAGCAGCGGAGAAACAGTGCCCCTTGAAACAAATGAGGCCACAATGCTTGGTTCAGGGCTGCCCACCATAACTTCAGAGTTCATTCACACAAACTGGATCTGCATAAGCAATCGCCACAGAGTCTGCTTTTCACACTAGTTCACCAATGGGAAGGTCAGGGAAAAGCTGATAATATTATCCGAACATGTGGAGGCAAATGCTGGAACCCAAGAGGCTTCAGTGATTGTTCAGATTTCAGGCCTTGTCCTGCCAACGTGTGTAGGGAACAGAGCACTTTGAAGGGGTAAGTACCAGCTACTACCTCACTCTCCGTGTTTTTTTGCAAAACGCAATTCTGCAGATGGCATAAAATGTTCCAAATTAGCATCCTGAAAAAAGGCAAAAGATTGTTTGTCAAATACATCCGCCAGTTGTTCACTATATAATCATAAGATCTACTTGCCAAATAACAATAATAAATTTCTGCATGTCAGAATCGACACCGCGGAAGCAAAATATGGCGGTGACTTGCATTGAGCACAACTGTTCGATGGTTAGCCAGGAAAGTGGAATTTTTATATTCCCGATTCTCATGCGAATACTGTTATCAACAACTGTAACTGGTGGCTGAGTTAATCCCTATTGTGAGGTTTGAGACTCTTCTTTCAAAAATATGGTTCAAATGGCTCTGAGCACTATGGGACTTAACTGCTGTGGTCATCAGTCCCTAGAACTTAGAACTACTTAAACCTAACTAACCTAAGGACATCACAAACATCCATGTCTGAGGCAGGATTCGAACTTGCGACCATAGCGGTCACGCGGTTCCAGACTGTAGCGCCTAGAACCGCACGGCCACTCCAGCTGGCAGGCTCTTCTTTAATAGAGATGGTGGGCTCCACAGTGGTGCATAGTATGTATCGGAATGCATGTAGAAAGTAAACTGTTGAGCTTGGGGTCACCACTTGTGGGAGGAAGGAAAATTGGGTTTAAGGTTCTGTCGTCTTTGTCCTCATTAGAGATGGCGCACAAGCTCAGATTGTGTCAAAGATGGCGAAGGAAATCAGCCATGCCCTTTTAAAGGAACCATCCTGGATTTTGCCTGGAATGATTTAGTGAAATTGTGGGAAACCCAAATCTGGATGGCCCAATGGAGGTTTGAACCGTTATTCAAATGGTTCAAATGGCTCTAAGCATTATGGGAATTAACATCTGAGATCATCAGTCCCCTAGACTTAGAACTACTTAAACCTACCCTAAGAGCAACATGCACATCAGTTCCCGAGACAGGATCCGAACCTACGACTGTAGCAGTCGTGTGGTTCCGGACTGAAGTGCCTAGAACCGCTCGGCCGCAACGGCTGGCTGAACCGTTGTTCTCCTGAGTTCAGTGTGCTAGCCACTGTGACACCTCGTTAGGTACGGTACCACTTGTGCATTCCAGTGGTATACTATTCATTCGAAGTATGCACACAAACAATTTAATTACTCACTAAATACACTGATACAGAAAACACCACACATGAGACACCCATGTAATAGTGTGTCCATAATCCAGTCTCAAAGAACACAAAACAGAAAAGATAATACACTATGTGCAATAGTCTAGCTTTTGATGGTCCATCATGTCAAATCAAGCATGCTGCAGTAGCTAATAGCAATCATCAAGTACTGTTCACAACAAAATGTGCAAATTCTAAAACTTTCACGTACAGAATGTCACTTGAATTCAATTTTTTCTGTCAATAACAAGTTGCTAACTGTAACTCTTCAAGTTAATGAAGTGCCAATAAATTTTTAAACTGAGGGGGGTTGGCAATTTTAATTGTTAGCCTGTAGGCATACTATAAGTTAGGAATGTCATTATTAGCAGACTTTCAGTGTTTCACTCAGGCTATAGCAGTGAAAGGACTGTTTACAACTGATGTTGTATATAAACAGTACATGAAACAGGCTTCATTCGTAGTTGTACAATGTGTAGTTTCCTGGAGTATAGAATACATCTTGTATGTTTGTCATACTATATGAAGTTGCAACCTAACGATAAAGTGGTGGTTTACCTGCCTCATTGATTTGAAGGATAGATATACTACTAGCTTGTCATCATCTGAGCATTCATCTTAATTGATTCAGGGAGTTTGCAAAGAATTTCAGTCTAAATATGAATGTGAATACAATGACATAACAGTTTAGTAAAACTGTTCTAGGGAGGTACTCCTAAACACCTGATGGCTCTGACTGATTCTAGAGACTAAATGTCAGTCTCATACTGAAACAGTATCCAATATATTTCACATATTTACATGTAGTATGCTTCATTCACGTTGAGACTCAACTGATAATCTTCGCATCAAACTCTTACCATCTATAGGTCTAATAAATTCGTAACAATATCATTTCTGTATGTACAAGTATGTTATCTGCAAACAGCCTCACGTTTAACTATTAGGTCAAGAAACATGGCACGAACCTCAGCACTATTAACTACTATCTTCTGGATTTCAAGAATGAACAGAGGGAGCTGAATTTGAGGAAACAAATAAAATCCCACCAGATGACTGAAAATCTTGAGTCTGAAGATGAATTTGCAATTGACCACCTGTTTGAAGCTCTATTATATTAATTAATAAATAATAGGTATTTCATCTGATATATTTCTTCTTAGAATTAGCATGAATTGGAAAATTTTCCAATGTTTTATTAGAAAAAATTCAGTATGTCATCAATCTGAAAACTTATTTGAACAGCACAGTGTTTTGCTGGGTATATATGGTACTATTAGAACTGCTACCTTCCTCTGACCTTTAAACTGACTTAGTATGTTATAGGGGGACCTGCAGTACAATACTGACTTCAAAACACATTGCAACTTGGCAATTTTTGTATGTACATTTCATTGCCAGAGATTAAAGATGAGGCAAGCAACAGAAAAAACCTGAGTACCAGCAGAAGTTTGAACCTTGGAGCTTCACCTCTGACACTTACCCAGTTCCTCATCAAGCCACACCTTTTACATTTATTTTTTATTTATTCATCCAAAATGTCTTTTCAGATTCTTGGATAAACTATTTAAATACTTGTTCAGTAACCCCACAAGATGTGTGAATGGAACAGACAGACATACTGATATGTGTAACATTGCCCATGTCCAGCAGTGGTGCCTGTGATGTGAAAACTGATGATATCACAAGCTAGTTACACGGATTTCCTGACAAGACACATGTAAGGCCTCCTGACCACAGATTTTTTCTCAGTTGCTGTTACCAGACTTTGCTCACACAGGTGAACTATGACCACTACTGATGTTTACTTGGACTGATTTATATTTATGTTACATAGTGCTTTTCTTATGAACATGTGGTTTTACACCACCACCAGGCTTCATGGAATTTTGTTGAATATCATACTTACAGAATGTATATGCAGTAAAATTAATAGTACTTGGATTTATTTTAATTTCAGTCATGATAAATCACATATTAATTTTTATTTGGAACTATGGCTTATAATAATTTCTCTTGTAACACAAGGTGCTTGTGCTCAATAAATGTTGCTGGCTTAGAAGTGAGGATTACAAGAGCTTTCAGTGGCACACCTTTCATAGTCTTGTTTCAAGTTTCCTGTATTTCAAGTATGCCAAAAATTCTGCTGCTGAATGGGAGTGATCTAATAACATTGTTCTTATGGTTTTACAGAGAATTATTATCTCCTGTAGAAAACTATTGTAAACTTGTATCACACTATTTCTAATGGAAGTTTTAAAAGCTGATCTCCTTACGGACTCAACACAAAACCTTTTTTACTGCCTTGTATTATGTTCATAGATATTAAAATATTTACTTATTTGTTTCAAATTCCATCTGATATATTTACAAGTTTCTAGTATATACATAGATAGGAGTGGGAGGATTGACAACTTTTGAAACAGGGGCTTGCAAGGATCTGTTTGGCTAGTATGTTACCTTGCTCTTAAAATTCTCTTCCGAATTAAAAAAATGACTGTACTAGAGGGCATATTACCCTACTCCCATCCCCATTATCCATACGTAATTACGTGCAGTAGGATGTTGTGGAACTAGGAAAGCAGGCAATTCAGACAGTGTGAACACTTATTTCAACAGAAATTTGGGGCTGTTCCGGTTGAACCGCCTCATGTATGGCATCACTGGTGCACCGGTAATCAAATGGCTCTGAGCACTATGGGACTCAACTGCTGAGGTCATTAGTCCCCTAGAACTTAGAACTAGTTAAACCTAACTAACCTAAGGACAGCACAAACATCCATGCCCGAGGCAGGATTTGAACCTGCGACCGTAGCGGTCTTGCAGTTCCAGACTGCAGCTCCTTTAACCGCACGGCCACTTCGGTCGGCTGCACCGGTAATCTTTCAACTTTACTTGGAACAGCTCTTGCGGGATGTTCCCAGATGTATCAACTACCTCAACAACATCATCGTCACCGGCTGTACTGTGGATGAACATCACAGTCATCTGCGACAATTATTCCTGCGCCTGTGGACTGCAGGCCTAAAATGCAACTTTGTTAAATGCTCCTTTTTTCAACCTGCTATGTCCTACCTGGCTCACATCATTTCCCAGAATGCCATATCTCCTACCTCCTGCCACGTCGCCACTATAGAGGCCCTTCCTTGTCCGAGTGATGTCCACCAATTGCGGTCTTTCCTGGGTAAAATTGTGTACTATCGAAAGTTCATTCCCTCCACTGTTCACATTGCGGCGACCTTCTATCGCCTATGCTGAAATACGGTGCCTTTTCATGGGTCCTCGGCTTGTGTCGGCTTTCTGAACCTTAAAGCGAGGATTGCACTTGGCAGAGAGTCTCATGCTGTATACCCCCTCTCTTCCTCTTCTCTTGGCTATGGACACCTCAGACTTTGGTATTGGGGCTGTCCTTTCGCACCATCTACCGGATGGATCAGAATGCTCGGTGGCGTACATATCTAAATCCCTTACCGAGGCCCAAAGCAAATATTCCCAAATTGAGGAGGAGGCCCTCGCCACCCTGTTTGCCTGTACCAAATTCCGCCTGTACCTTTATGGTACCTAATTTCGTTTCATCATTGACCATAAGACCCTTGTGGCCTTATTTTCACCAGCAGCCCAGTTATCCACGAAGAGTTCCCACCGTCTCCAGCGATGGGTCCTATTCCTTTAACGTTTTAGGTACACCATCCACTTCAAGCCCACTGCCCAGCATGCCAACGTCGAAGCCTTGTCTCGGCTCCCCTCCAGCCAGGATTCGACGTTCGATTCATTGGACATCCTAATTTTTCAAGTCGATGAAGACATACAGTCAGTGTTGGCGGCATTCCCCGTCACAACTGCACAGATGGCCCCCACAACGGCCACAGATTCGCTCCTGCAACTGGTGCAGAGCTATATTCTCTGCAGCTGGCTGACGCTTTCTCTGCCTCACACCCAGGCTGACCTCCGATTCTTTTTCTCCATCTGCCATCAACCGCTAGCCATGCTCCTCCATGTGGAACATGACACCTATCCACAAGTCATCGTACCAACATACCTGTGGTCCCAGATTCTCAACATCTTACATCAAGGTCAATGGGGTATTGTCCGGACGAAAACCCTCACACCTTGCCATATCTTCTGGGTTGGCATGACAGTAGACGTGGAGAGCATGGTCCGGGGTTGTCAGCAATGTAGCAAGGCCCTTCTCGCTCTGTGTTAGTCATTCCAATACTGGCCTGCGGCTTCCCTCCCATGATAACGCATCCAGGTGGATCTTGCGTGACACTTCATTGGCGCTTACTGGTTGCTCATCATGGATGCCTACACCCAATTCCCTTTCATTGTCCAATGCTCCTCTATCATCACAGAGACTACTATCATGGCCCTGTCCAAAATATTTTCCATTGAAGGCCTACCAGTCACCTTGGTCACTGATAACGACCCGCAATTTTGCAGTCTAGAGTTCGCCAAATTCTGTCACGATAATGGTATCCACCACGTCTTTACCCCGCCTTTTCATCCACAATCCAATAGCAGGGTAGAGAGCCTTTTTTGCACCTTTAAAACTCAGATACAGAAGTACACGGAGGACCATTCTCCGGAAGATGCTCTTACGATATTTCTCAGTTTCTACAGGACCACGCTGGTGAGTGACAAGAGTCCAGCCTACTGCTCCATGGTCACCAAATGGTTCAAATGGCTCTGAGCACTATGGGACTTAACATCTGTGGTCATCAGTCCCCTAGAACTTAAAACTACTTAAACCGAACTAACCTAAGAACATCACACACATCCATGCCCGAGGCAGGATTCGAACCTGCGACCGTAGGAGTCGCGCGGTTCTGGACTGAGCGCCTGAACCGCTAGACCACCGCGGCCGGCACCATGGTCACCAGCCATGAACCCTACTCCATCTCCTCCTGCCTTGCGCCCGACCTGACGCTTCCAGATATTCATCCGGCTCCAAGGTGTGGGCACACGGTTTTGGGTCCCAGCCCTGCTGGCTGCCAGTGGTCATTCTCTGGACCTGTAGTCGACAACTGTTCGATGTCTGTCCGGACGACAGGGTGGTTTTGCATCACCGCAACCAATTCCGTCCTCGTTTCCTCGACCAGCCGCAGCCCCAATCACCGGATTCTCTCTCTCTCCCATTGCCGTCCTCTTCCGTGAGGCCTATGTTGCTGCCCTCTCCTCAGTTAGTGGGGGATCTTTGAGGAAATGGCCAACAGTCGCGGGCTGCTAGCCCCACATTGCCACCGCCTCCTCTGGACCTAGGACAACCCCGAGACCATCCCCAGGATCCACTTCCTGGCCCCTCTTCGGCGCCGCCCTGGTTGGACAACACAGACGTTCCCATGCTGCTTGCCCAGCCCACTGTTGCCTCGCAACTGCCACCTCTTCGACATTCCCTCAGCATCATGAGGAAGGTGGTGTCCTACTCACCAGCACTCGGTTTTCAGTGCCTCCATCAGGACGACTTTACTACCGATCAGCCTATGGCACCAGGCCACATTGGTGCTCTCTCCCGCACAGTCACCCCTGCTGCACCAGATCTTCCAAGGGGCGACAGGTGTTACGCCGTTGTCACGGTAGCCCGTGCAGGCTGGCAACACATCTAACACCACACAGGACTGAGATTGTCTACGCCCAAGGTGTAAGCAATGGCAAACATTAGCTGTGATTGTGTCTCTTAGCTGTTATTCAGTCATTTCCATTTAGATTCCCAAAAATAAAAGTTGTTTTGTAACAACTTTCGAACTGTCAGTTACAACAGTCTGAAAAGCGGATGATGATGTAGTATACAGAGAAGTTGGAGCATTAGAAAATTGCAGCAAAATGCAGGAAGATCTACAGCGGATAGGCACTTGGTGCAGGGAGTGGCAACTGACCCTTAACATGGGCAAATGTAGTGTATTGCGAATACATAGAAAGAAGGATCCTTTATTGTATGATTATATGATAGCGGAACAAACAATGGTAGCAGTTACTTCTGTAAAATATCTGGGAGTATGCGTACAGAACGATTTGATGTGGAATGATCATATAAAATTAATTGTTGGTAAGGCAGGTGCCAGGTTGAGATTCATTGATAGGGAGAGTCCTTAGAAAATGTAGTCCATGAATAAAGGAGGTGGCTTACGAAACACTCGTTCGAACTATACTTGAGTATTGCTCATCAGTATGGGATCCGTACCAGGTCGGGTTGACAGAGGAGATAGAGAAGATCCAAAGAAGAGTGGTGCGTTTTGTCACAGGGTTATTTGGTAAGTGTGATAGCATTACGGAGATGCTTAGCAAACTCAAGTGGCAGACTCTGCAAGAGAGGCACTCTGCATCGAGGTGTAGCTTGCTGTGCAGGTTTCGAGAAGGTGCATTTCTGGATAAGGTATCGAATACACTGCTTCCCCCAACTTATACATCCCAAGGAGATCATGAATGTAAAATTAGAGATATTCGAGCACGCACAGAGGCTTTCTGGCAGTCATTTTTCCTTTGAACCATACGCAAGTGGAACAGGAAAGGGAGGTAATGACAGTGGCACGTAAAAAACCCTCCGCCACACACCGTTGGGTGGCTTGCAGAGTATAAATGTAGATGTAGATGTAGAAAAGTCAGCAAACTGGCAGGAAGAGCAGTATTGCTGATTGCATCCCTGTCTGCACTGCATCCACATGACACTGCATTACAGAGACAGTTACAGATACTGGTCAATGTCCTTTGGAATCCAGGGCCTGGCTCAGGAGCTGATTTTTTTTATCATGCTCTTGGCATACAACAAAAAAGTAATTGATATTCTTGTAATTTGGAATAAGACAGTCAGAGTAATGACAAGGGCTGATAAAATTATAAAGTGTATGATTTTGTTCGTTAATATAAAATCTTAATAGTGATCAATTTATACATTTTGGGAGTTTTAATTACATATGTCTTGAACTACCTAACATGATTGTAACAATTCAAAGACATGAGTACAGTACCAGATCATGTACATCTCTACTCTTACCTCAGAAAATATTAGCAAGACCTAAAAACAGCAGAGTTTATACGGCAACTGAAATAGTCCATAAAACACTTTTTCTAAATACAAAGAATGGCAATAAAACTGTTAAAGAAAATGCTGCTCTGTCTCTCATTAGAAACCTCATTCTATTCACCATAAGAATTCTAAGAAATGTCCAATAGAACATAACCACATCAAACTATGTACATAAAATTTTGCATTAAAAAGAATCAATATTTCAAGCATTTACATGAAATTGTACTTATTCCAAATGACTAACCTGAAATTTGAATAGTTGGAAAAAAGTATCAGTTATCACATTACTGTCCTCTTAAATGTTTTGAGAGTAACAGTAAGGGCATATAACAGAACATACTGTAAGTTTTCATTCACTAAATTCAGTTGGAAACCCGAAGGAACCACCTCCTCTTCTCATACTGCACCCATACGCTCAGAGAGAAGAATATCAAGGGAATAAAATTTGATTAAGTAGAGTTTGGCAGAAGTATAGTTCATCCAGATGTTCCTTTTGTAAGACAAGCAGCAAGAGTACTTCAGGTAAATCTTACTCTGGCATGCACAGTGACAGAGTTACATGTTACGAGTGTTGTGTCTAGTAATCCTGCATATTCGGTTCACTAGACAAACAGTCAAACAACTTGCATTAATGAGTTTTATTTACAACAAGACAAGTACAAATACTTAACTTTGAACTGAGAATTCTTGTAATGACTGCTGATCTCTATCTGTGTGAAACAGAGTTTGCTAATAAAGAGGCTACTATGTGATGGCTAACAAAGTGGCTAATGTTGAAGCTACTATCAAAGTAGTTGCCACCAGTCAGGCGTGGCGCTTATGTTGTCTTCACCTAGTAGCCACTGTTGTCATATTGTCCTCCTGGAGGGAGGTCAGTCAGCATGAGATTGGCTGACCTCTTCTCAGAGCCTTCCCTTCATTGTCGTTTCCGACTGGCACTGAATTTACACCATAACAATGAGCATCTTCACTAAATGCAGAATGACTTCTTTTCATCTCATCCAGTGCACACATAGCAGTGAATCACAGTGCCATGCAGAGAGTGAATTGTACCAATTCTGCAGTAAGATGTTCAACCGAGGTGGATACGTTACTGATGATAATGCTGTGACTAATTGAGTAGTATGTAACTGTAAACAGTTCCTTTTACTCCACAGATATATACAAAACATTATAGTTCACATACAAACTGTTGCTTCTCTCAGACTGGGAAAGCACGTAGTGACACTAATACATTGATAAAATGTAACTATATACATGCATAATGATCAGGTTTTTAAATTACTAAGAAAGATGCTCAATATCACTCTGTATTATTTTTTTAATCACTTTGCTGATAACTAATGTCTGAAAGACTATAAGCTAAGGTGGACTTTGTGGGGCCCTCAGCTATGCACAGCAAAGGATGATGAGGAAAGTCTCACAGCATCAGAATTTCTACTAATCAAAGCTGCATTCATCACTATCTCTGAAAAATGGTCATTTGAAAACAGCTGACATATTATTCATTGAGTATAACACAATACCATGTTACCATAAACTGTGAAGACTGGTCTTAGATTTTGATTCCTCTATTGAATATGAATTCAGTAGAGGGATCAAAATCTAAGACCAGTCTTCACAGTTTATGGTAACATGGTTTTCTACTCAGCACTCTGCAAGGTACAGTATCGAATGTGCGATATGGTACACAGTATCATTATAACTCTCTTCTGGCACTCATATGTATAATTATACACAGACACAGAATTAGCAGTTGTTCCTTGTATCTTTACAAGGGTTCACTAATGTTGGTAAATTCTGTGTAGCATTTCTTATACATTACGGATTATGTATGTGTGTGTGTGTGTGTGTGTGTGTGTGTGTGTGTGTGTGTGTGCGTGTGTGTGTGTGTGTGTGTGTGTGTGTGTGTGTGTGTGTGTGTGTGTGTGTGTGTGTGTGTCTGTAAAGGGGTGGGGGGCTGTTCATAGTAGAAAAGAGTAAGCAATCATAACAGTATCATGAACTCACCTTTCTTTTACCATTTCTTATCAGACCTTGTGAAGAAAGTGTGTATTATACACAGTTCTCTTTTAAATTTTATAGGGGAATGACGGGTAACAACAAGTGATGAAGATATGAATAGCTGAAGGAATGTTATTTTGATTGCAATGTAAACTTTAATCAGCTTCCTGACAAAAAAGCCATAGAGAAATTTCATAAGCACAGGATGAACAACTATATATCACTTAATTATATTTAAGAGCTTTATGTGACTGCAATGGATTCTCATGGTATAGAGAAGCCGTGTGGGGCTGAAAATTGGACTATTTGGAAGTTTGCAGTACAAAATTTATTACATGCAACTGCCAGTGCATATGAAGTACACTCCTGGAAATTGAAATAAGAACATGCGGACATGCATTGTCCTGTTGGAACAGCAAGTTCCCTTGCCGGTCTAGGAATGGTAGAACGATGGGTTCGATGACGGTTTGGATGTACCGTGCACTATTCAGTGTCCCCTCGACGATCGCCAGTGGTGTACGGCCAGTGTAGGAGATCGCTCCCCACACCATGACGCCGGGTGTTGGCCCTGTGTGCCTCGGTCATATGCAGTCCTGATTGTGGCACTCACCTGCACGGCACCAAACACGCATACGACCATCATTGGCACCAAGCCAGAAGCGACTCTCATCGCTGAAGACGACACGCCTCCATTCGTCCCTCCATTCACACCTGTCGCGACACCACTGGAGGCGGGCTGCACGATGTTGGGGCGTGAGCGGAAGACGGCCTAACGGTGTGCGGGACCGTAGCCCAGCTTCATGGAGACGGTTGCGAATGGTCCTCGCTGATACCCCAGGAGCAACAGTGTCCCTAATTTGCTGGGAAGTGGCGGTGCGGTCCCCTACGGCACTGCGTAGGATCCTACGGTCTTGGCATGCATCTGTGCGTCGCTGCGGTCCGGTCCCAGGTCGACGGGCACGTGCACCTTCCGCTGACCACTGGCGACAACATCGATGTACTGTGGAGACCTCATGCCCCACGTGTTGAGCAATTCGGCGGTACTTCCACCCAGCCTCCCGCATGCCCACTATACGCCCTCGCTCAAAGTCCGTCAACTGCACATACGGTTCACGTCCACGCTGTCGCGGCATGCTACCAGTGTTAAAGACTGCGATGGAGCTCCGTATGCCACGGCAAACTGGCTGACACTGACGGCGGCGGTGCACAAATGCTGCGCAGCTAGCGCCATTCGACGGCCAACACCGCGGTTCCTGGTGTGTCCGCTGTGCCGTGCGTGTGATCATTGCTTGTACAGCCCTCTCGCAGTGTCCGGAGCAAGTATGGTGGGTCTGACACACCGGTGTCAATGTGTTCTTTTTTCCATTTCCAGGAGTGTATTTATTGGCAATGTAGAAAAACCGGCGCCTTTGCGTGCAGATGCCACATCGGCACAAATACATGTGTTTACCACTTCTTATCAGACCCTGCAAAGAAAATGTATATTATACACAGTTCTCTTTTAAATTTTACAATGGAATAAGGGGTAACAACAAGTGATGAAGATATGAATAGGTGAAGGAATGTTATTCTGATTGCAATGTAAACCTCAATCAGCTTCCTGACAAAGAAGCCATAGAGAGAATCCATAAGCATAGGATGAACAACTATACATCACATAATTATATTTAAGAGTTTCAATTTGAAATTTTGAATGTTCTGATTATAACAAACCACTGATACTCCACACAGTGATATAATAATCATTATTCAATGAATTGACATTGTCCTTATGGCAAACTCATTTATTTAATTATTACATTTTCTTTACATAACATTAAACCACCTTTCAACACACATTACATAGAATTGACATCAAGGGAAATCTCTTCGCCATCGAACTGATTGACCCGTACTAATCCACCACTAAGTAGATAGCTTCCTGTGTACCTGAAACACGAAACAGTATTGGAGCTTTCTCACACACAAAGCACTTGTTCTATATTTCATTTTTAAAAACACAAGAATTGGGAAATAGGCAACAACTGAAGAAACCAGAGCGCCTTACTGAAATGATACTGGCTAAAATAAATGAGTCAAAGTATTATACAGAGGCTATTAATTCTGTAGACCATGAACACTGGAGAAGAGCAATGGAGGAAGAAATGAGTTCATTGCTCTTCTACAGCGTTCATGGTCTACAGAATTAAGGAACTCTGTATAATTCTTTGGCTCATTTATTTCAGCCAGTATCATTTCAGTAAGGTGCTCTGGTTTTTTCAGTTGTTGCCTATTTCTCAATTCTCCTTCATTACAACTTTCTTTTGTTGAAGTTAATTGTTTATACTAATCTCTCGGCTGTGTACTATACCTATGTCTTTGATTGGTGTCATAAAATAAAATACATGAGTCTTATTATAGCAACTACATCATGTGTATGCTTTATGTAGTGTACTTTAGTTCTTGGCTCTGAGCACTATGGGACTTAACATCTATGGTCATCAGTCGTACTTTAGTTCTTTCCTGAAGTTTCTGCAGCAGGTTATGGGCCCAGTACATGATTCAAGAAAGGAATTGGGTATTACAATTTTACATTTCGTGGCATGAGAAATGTGTTAGCGTGTGTTGTGTGCTATAAATAGTTTGTATTGTATATATAAGAACAACTGCTGCATTTTCCTTTTGTGGAATTTTTGGGCTTGTAATTCTGAACTGTTTTAAGGGACTGCAAAGGATTGTCATGGTATAGAGAAGCTGTGTGGAGCTGAAAATTGGACTATTTGGAGGTTCACAGTTCAAAATTTGTTATGTGCATCAGACAGTGCATACAAAGTGTGTATTGGCTTTGCCAGTGGATTCAACATCAGCACAGATAGATGTGTTTAATGCTGCACTAAAAACATGGGACAAAGCTGATAGTGCAGCGAATCAGGTTTTTGTTAGAACTGTGGAAGAAAAAGTCATGGCATTGTTGGTTGCATGTGAGACTGCACGGGACAAGCTACATCCCATGTTCGAATGGAAAACAAAGCAAGCTGCGTATTCTGTTCACCAGAATTCCTAAATTTTTACATGAGTTCAGGCGATGACATGGTGACACATCTCACTTGCTATGAAAACTTGGCTCTTTGAATGCAACAACACAATGTGAAACCTGATGAATCATTGTTAATGGTTTGACTACTTGACACACTGCCTGACAGTTATGAAAGTCTGTGACAGTCATGGTGAACAAGATCTGAAGATCAACAAACACTAAAACATTTGATGGACATGTTAGCTTCTGATGACAGTCCTCGTGCTTGTTGGAGGGAGAAATGAGACAAGGTAGCTGCACTTTCTGTTACCAAAGCAAACATTAAAAATGCAGACTGCACCATTATGAGGAATGTTACTTTGTCAAACAAATATGAAAAGTCTACAAACAAAAAGAAGCTCAATGTTTCAGTTGTGGATTTCGCCATATTAAAAAAAATATGTCCAAATGGGAAAAACATGCAAAACAAAAAAAAAAAAAATCCACAACCAAAATAAAAGTGATTTGCCTAACCAGGCTTTGATTGGTGAAGTAATAAATGCAGAATAGGGTGAGGGCTCATGGATCGCTGATTGTGGAGTGACGAATACATGCTAAGAAAATTGAGTGGTATACATCATTTACTAAGTTTGCAACACCACTGCAGATATGCATGGGCAAATATTCAACTATGAACACACTAGGAAAAGGGACTATTTATCTTGAAGACTTTGTCAATGGAAAATGGAAGTTATGCCATATGGATAATGTTTTGTATACCCCAGAAGGGTGAAGAAATCTCTTTTCTGTATCATCTGCTGTGGACAAGGAATTGGACTTTTATTCATCGAAAGACAAGTGTGAGTTCCAAAACAATGGCATTGTAAATGCATGTGGCATACGTAGTGGCAACCTATTGAAGAAGTTGATTCAAGTGACAAAACAAATTCAGCCTTGTGATCCTGAGGTAAGTCTTGCATCAAAGGACTCTCTGCAAATTTGGCATGAACACTTGGGTCATCGAAACAAATGTCATGTCTAACAATTCTTGAAGCAGTGTGGTGTTGAAGCTGAAGATGTTGGTGAAGAATTTTGTGAGGCATTTGTTAAGGGGAAGCAGCATCACAGCAATTCTCAGTTAGGACAGCAGCGTGCCACACAACCTGGAGAAGTGACTCATGCTGATCTGTGTGGACCTACGGAGTGTAAATCGCTGGGAGGAGCACAATATTTTCTTTGCTTCACTTGTGACTTTTCAAGATTATGCATGATATATTTTCTCAAGCAGAAGTCTGAGACTGCAGAGAAGATTGCATAAATCGTGAGCATTGTGAAAAATTTTTGTGGTCAACTACCTAAAGCATTTCAATGTGATGGTGGACGAGAATTTGATAATACTGAAATTAAGATTTGATGAAATTAAATGGCATACAAATCATCATCACAAATCCTTATACTCCAGAGCAGAATGGATGTGCTGAGCGCACTAACAGAACAGTTGTCGAACTGGCTCGAACCGTGCTTCAAGCTCAGGGCCTGCCTTAGTTTTTGTGGGCAGAAGCAGTAAAAACAGTTGTTTATGTGTTAAACAAAACTGGCACAAGTCATGTGCATGGCAAAACACCTTATGAGGTAGTCACTGGAAAGACAATACAGCTAAATAAACTTCATATTTGTAGAAAGAAGCGTTTTGTCCATATTCTGATAGAAAAGCTAAAGAAATGGGATCCAAAGAGAAAAACAGGAATCTTTGTTGGTTATTCTGATGGCATTGATGGAGTAAGGATGCTGGCCGATGTGGCCGAATGGTTCTAGGCGCTTCAATCTGGAAGCACGCGACCGCTACAGTCGCAGGTTCGAATCCTGCCTTGGGCATGGATGTGTGTGATGTCCTTAGGTTAGTTAGGTTTAAGTAGATCTAAGTTCTAGGGGACTGATTACCTCAGATGTTGAGTCCCATAGTGCTCATAGCCATTTGAACCATTTTTGGAGTAAGGATGTTATTTCTTAACCTGAGAAAACTGGTAAGACAATGGAATTACTCCAAAGTGAAGCAAGCAATGAAGGACTGAAGAATCATGGAGACACAAGTGTGTTAAAGGAACCTACAAAAGTAAGTTCTAGGGAAAGAAATTTGAGAAACAAGCAACTACTGTAGAAACCAGAGTGTCTTATTGAAATTATGCTGGCTGAAATAAATGAGCCAAAGAATTATACAGAGACAATTAATTCTGTAGACCATAAACACTGGAGAAAAGCTATGGAGGAAGAAATGCCTTCATTGAAGGAAAATGCTACGTGGACTTTGGAACCTCTGCCACCAGACCATAAGCCTATTACAAACCATTCGGTTTATAGAATTAAACATAAGACTTTTGGTAAAATTGACTTTAATGAAATGTTCATTCCTGTTGCTAGATACAATACAATTAGAGCAATTTTGAGTGTTTCTGCTTGTGAGCAACTTCAGTTGGCACAATTCAATGTAAAATCTGCTTTTTTGAATGATTTCTTAAAAGAAGAAATATATATGGAGCAGCCTGAGGGATTTAGTGATGGACCAAATCAGGTATGCAAATTTCATAAAAGTTTATATGAACTCAAACAATCTCCAAGGTGCTGTAACCAAGAGTTCAAGGACTTCCTAATAAATCTTAGGCTTGTGGGAAGTAAGGCAGACCTGTGATTGTTATATTGAGAAAACTGCAATGACAAGTTGATGGTAGTTCTGTATGTTGATGATGGATTAATATCTGCAAGTAAGAAGAAGGATACTGAAGTTCTCCGAACAGAAATTCAACATGAGTTTAAAATTACTGTTGAGCCAGTAAGGTATTTCAGAAATATTAATGTTGTATGACATGATAATGGACCAATAGAGATTAATCAAGAAAGTTATGCTAAATATATTCTTAGACGGTTTAACATGACAGAGGGAAATCCTGTGACAACTCCACTTGAGGAGTATCTGCAGCCAAATGAGTTAACCAGTGATAAACCAACTAACACTCCATATTGAGAAGCAGTTGGCTGTCTATTTTATTTATCTGTTGGTACAAGGCCCGATATAGCATTTGCAGTGAGCTATGTGTCAAAATTTTTAGAGACTCCCTGAGAAAATCACTGGTCTGTGGTAAAAATAATCCTAAAGTATACAAAATTTCAGTGTCACTGGGTATAACATGTGATGCTAGCCATGCAAACAGAAGCTGGAGATATATACTGATGTTGATTATGCCAGTGATCCAACAACCTGACGCTCAGTTAGTCGAGTGGTTGCAAGATTTTGCAAAGGAGGAGTTGCCTGGGCTAGTAGGCGGCAACATTGCATATCAATGTCAACAACATAGTCAGAGTATGTGGCTGCCAAAGAAGGGGCAAGAGAAGGAATATGGCTATCTAAGCTATATGAAGAAATTTCACCACTGGAGAGTGTTCCTGTTCTTCTTGTTGATAATGCAAGAACTATTAAACTGGCCAAAAATTTTGAATTTCACAAGAGGTCAAAGCATATTGACGTTCACGTGCATTACATCCTTTAGAAAATTCTAGAAGGCCAGCTAGCCATTGAGTATGAACCAGGCAATCAGCAAGCTGCAGATATTTCCACCAAACCATTGCCACATGTTCAGCTTAAATATTTAAGATCATTAATTGGAATGTGTTAAGTACTGCATTTAGCAAGAAAAACATTTAAGGGAAGTGTTGAAGTGAAAGGTTTATATTAATCTGTCTTCTGTGTACTATGTCTTTGGTTGGTGTCATATAATAAAATACATGTGTCTTGTTATAGCAACTATGTCATGCGTATGCTTGAAGTTTCTACAATACTGTACACAGTATCTGTAATATATACCAGTTAGAAATTTGGAAAATTTCCAACCCACACATTAAATTTAAACTACTGTTGGTATCTAGTATCACTGTACCATCCAGGTTTTAATCTATCCACAATAATGAGTTTTGAAAATTTGCTGCTTTATATCTTTAGAAATTTTCCTTGTCTGCAATCAAGTTGGAGTATACAAACAATGGATTTTCACTTTTGTAGCAAACCTTAGGCAAATGTTCTCCTATAGTCTAGTTGCTGCAAATCCAAGTGAGACAATATCATAAGGTCATAAACACCCCCACACCCCCCGCCCCCGCCCCCCCACACGCACCTCCACACAAAAAATAGTTCAGTAAAGACATTTATATTTTTACCTATACTAATTTCTAAATTTCTCAGGAAACTTTCAGGGAATAAATTAGAATGACAACCAAGCACCTTGAAAATGACAAATAAGGCTAGGGAATGACAAGCTTCATTTAACACAGACTGTTCTTTTGTTGTTAGCCTATAGAAATGGGATGTGGGTTCGACCAGAAGCAGAGAACATTCCAGTTGGATAAACAGGCCCGTTCACAAAATGACTTTACCTGGTGCCAACATGAAACCTGACATGGTTTGTTAGCACACAAGTAGAGCCAGCGAACTGGAGGAAAGTAAGGAAGGCAAGACAGAAATGGAAAGGTGCTCCTCTGAGTGTGTGTGTGTGAGAGAGACAGAGAGAGAGAGAGAGAGAGAGAGAGAGAGAGAGAGAGAGAGAGAGAGAGAACATATTGAAACAAATGAAAGAAGCAGCATTCCAATTATTTACATGCCTGTATAGCTATAGTCTCGAGAGTTTTGTTCAAAGTAAAGGTGCTAAGTGAAATACTGTTAATGGTGGGTACAGGCTATAGTTTCATGTTACATAAAATATCACACTGTTAAAGTTGTGAGATTTTGAAATAATATCATCACTGGCATGTAGTGACAGCAATACTGATTTTAATTAAAAAGCTACCACCTGATATACAAAGCATTTTTATTAACGTATGACTAGTTTCAATAATTAAAGCACCATACTCTGACATAAAATACTTGACTATCAGTACCCCGTCAATGTGAACTGTAGTATAATATGCATATCATACTATAATTCACATTGCTTTGCTTCTGTCATGTGAAAGACATATATCTTCTCCAGCAAGCTTCCTTTTCAGGTCTACAAGCAAATTTTGGCCTACTTATGTTTTAAATTATACAGGGTGAGTCAAAAAATAAAAATCCAATTAAAAAAAACCATGACTGTTTTCTGTTCTATGATTTGCGCAGTGCCGGTCAATAATAACGGTTCACCATGACTTTTGTATTATGTATGGTGTGGATCCTCCTACAGTACAGAGCATTTGATGATGGCATGAACAATTCCAAGGAACAAACTGTTTGTGTAAAGGTAAATCACTGGACATCCCCAAGTGTTTGAGACAGATGTCGAACACATCTGTCATAGTTTCACAAGGAGTTCATAGAAATCAGTTCACCTTGTACCTTAACAGCTCGACATGCCCCCAGTGTCCATCTGGCATGTGTTGCGTTGATGTTTACGCATGAAACCACACAAAATTCAGCAAAGTACAAGTCCTTCTTGATGGTGACAAGGCATTTACTTAACGTTCAAGAACAGCATTGTTTGCTTATAGTTGTCAGTGCTAGCAGACAAGCAACACTGCGCAAAATAACTGCAGTAATGCTTGTGGGATGTACAACAAACTTATCTGTTAGGACAGTGCAGGAAAATTTGGTGTTAATGGGTTATGGCGACAGACAAACAACACGAGTGCCTTTGCTAACAGCATGACATCAACTGGAGTGCCTCTCCTTGGCTTGTGACCACATCAGATTATTGGAAAACTATGATCTGATCAGATGAGTCCCAGTTTCAGTTGGTAAGCGCTGATGGTAGTGTTTGAGTGTGACATAGATCCCACAGAAACCATGGATCCAAGTTCTCAATAAGGCACTGTGCAAGCTGGAGGTGACTCGATAATTCTGTGGGCTGTGTTTACATGGAATGGATTGAGTCCTCTGGTACAACTGAACCAATCATTCACTGTAAATGGTTATGTTGGGCTAGTTGGAGGTCATTTGCTGCCATTTGTTGTCGAATTTTTATGGGTAACAATGCACCATGTCATTGGGCCACAATTGTTCACAAGTGGTTCGAAGAACGTTCTGGACAATTTGAGCAAATGATTTGGCCACTCCAATTCCTCAACATTAATCCCATCAAAGATTTATGGGACATCATTGAGAGGTAAGACCATGAATAAAGTCCTGCACATGCAACATTCTGACAATTATGGCTATCTATAGAGGCAGCATGGCTCAATATTTCTGCAAGGGACTTTCTATGAGTTCTTGAGGTCTATGTCATGTTGAGTTGCTGCACTACGCAGGGCAAAAGGAGGTCCAACATAGTATTAGGAGGTATCCTATGACTTTTGTCACCTTAGAATAATTAGCTTATCACAGTATGGGCTCAGGAATATCTGTTTGAAGCACAATGCAGCTGAAAGCATGAGACTGAATGTGCACAACTTTTTTTAAAATAAAGAGATCTATGTATACATCTGTAATCTCACTCCGCAAAATACTGTGAAGTACATACCAGAGGGTACTCCCATTATGCCCCGTATCTGGTTCTCCTACCATTCCTTTCACTTACGTGTCTGTGTGCTCTGTAATAAGTCTGATTTGGGCTATAGGCCCCCACAGGAACAATGCACAGTCCCTGAACTAGTTCTCTACATTTCTCGCTTAATACTGTTGCCTGGAACATGATAAGTAGGCTTTTATAAGATAGTTGATGTCTATCTTCAGGCATCTGTCAGGTCAGATTTTACAGCATTTCCATTATGTAACTATAGAAAACATTTTAATTGAGAATAGAACCGTGATTTTCATGGAGCATGTTAAAACAGTTTTGATCATAACCGAACATTTTCTAACAAACTTCAACCAGTTTCAGTCAAATAGCAATCACCTTCAGATACAATAAAATAGGTACAAGGTATATTTACTTCTATATCTGAATTGTACTTATGTATCAGTGTATATGGTCGTCAGACTGTCTTTCTTTCAGTCACTTTAAGACTGAATTCAGAATCTTTTAATAAATGTTCTATTTTGATCTAAACAGTTTTAAGTTTAATTTTAAGAAATTTTTGTGATTCTCTCTTGTAAGTCAAAAATACCTGGCACAATTAATGCCATCCTTCTCTGTAAACAATCAGTATTCCCATATATATGTGAGTGATTTCAGTTGTGACTCATTGAATTTGTTGTTATAGGATATTATGCATTTGCATTTCTTATCTCTCCTCCTCTTTCCTTCCCCTCTGATCCCCCTCCCCATTATATCCCGCCAGAATTTTGGTTTTTCAGGCTAAGCAGGCTGCACAGAATAATATGACAATTAAGAGCCACACTGCACATACTGGTTCATTTGAAAAATCAGTCACCTAATTATAATTTTCTTTCCTACTTTACAAATACTGTAATTCACTTGTACCAAGGCTGGGATTAGAACCCAGGTCACCTGCTCACTAGGCAGACATGCTACCTCTTCACCACCTCGGCACAGTGAGTTTACCCAACTGTGTGGCCAACCCTGCAAGCCTCCATCCTCAATCCTAATTCCCGTTCACTCCTCAACCACCTTGGTGTTCCTAGTTTAGGGGGAACATTACGTGGGCTGAGGCATGATAGGGAACTGGGATTGAGGAGGGAGGCACGCCAGGATTGGGTGAGCAGCTGTGCAAAGGCACTGTACCAGTATGGCATAGCGGTAAGTATATCTGCATAGTGAAGAGGAGACCCAGGTTCGAATCCCGGCCTCAGTACAAATTTTCAACCTCAAATCATGTCACATTCCACATCTGATGCCATCACTATATCCTATAAACTTTCCTAAGGATGTAAAAGCTGTACAAAAATTTCAACCAGGGCCTCAAAAATGAAAGATCCTGAGAGTATGGTGTTGACTAGTATTTCTTATAAGAAAAAGTTGGAAATCTTTTATGCTTCTAATGGCACAAACCGTTCAAATGAGGCTTCAAAATATGAAGCAACATGAAAGAGTAATGCTACCTGTTGTATTGTGACAGGAATGGTTGCGGGGGTGCAGCTAACAAAAACGCAGCAGGACGGAACGGGAGTGGCCCGCGAACAAAGAAGATGTACGAACGGGAATGGAAGGACAAACACGATGACAGACAACCAAGCAAGACACCAAGATCAAGAACATAGTAGTAAGCAATGGGGTCACAAGAGATAAACTCACAAAATTAAAGCAATGCCCACTCGTAAATGGGAAGTAAGCACACGCAACATTAACACGATGTCTGTAAGCGAGATATCGACCAACTCAAGGCGAATACCAGGCTGCCTCACTAAGTGAAAGGAAGCCACCTAAATACACAACAGGTTATGTTGATATTGGCCGCTGGGACCACGGGCTCTACAGTGGCACCCTCACGTTAGAGTCGGGCCAGAAACACGCACAGCTACTACTTACGGTGTGACTGCTGCAGAGACCTCTAGTGGGCATCGAGTTAAATGCTATCTGGTGTGGATTTGAAACCCATGGTGCTCGGTACCAGATCACCAACACTAAGAGGAAATTTAAAAGAAAGTATAAAATCTCTAGTTCTGACAATGACGTGGCTAGTGAACCTTCACAAGTAGACATCAAAGATGATATCAATCTGGATCTTGATGATGATTCTGTGGATGTTATCTGTGCACTTTGCCATAAGAAGTTTTCTGACAATTTCAGTGGAGAACAATGGCTTATGTGCTATTTGTGTTTCAACTGGAATCACAAATTTTGTGATGCAGTGAATAATGAATGGAGATGGTACACATGTTATTTCTGTCTGAATAACTAGCTCCTAAATTTGTTTTACATAATTCTGGCATAAATAAGCTCATCTGATTAAGGAACCGTGTATTAATTTTCCAATAAATTCTAAGTTTTTGTCTTATTTTTTATTTAAATCCACTTACAAAAGCTAATTGAAAATGTGCTCTTCCATTTTCGAACAGGTGCTCCTATTGCCTGGAGCAAAAGTAGGAATGTGCATTCATAATATTTAGAACCCAATCTTGAAAAATATTTGGTTATTACGGTTTCCTAGTTTATTCAAACTAGCATAGCTTAAGAAGGAATATGGCTAATGCAATCCAAAGGAGGATAATTTATAGAAATATGCATTAAGTTTTTGACCTCTATTTCACAAAACAGGAGGCTGATAAACAGAGTAATAATTATGGTAGACAATATTTGAGGCTCAATACACTTTTAAATCATCTTTCTTCTTGATTTTACTGTGAATCATAGTGACTATTTCGAGTCAGACAACTATCTGAATGATGTTTAGTTTACTGTCACTTCTTCCCTGACAAACTATGTGGAAATAATTTGCCAGAGAATTGCTACTGAATTGCATTAAAAATATTTTGTTGTAAGACCACAGTAACATTGTTTCCAGAAATTAAATTTATAAACTGGGCTGTGAATCGTAACATTGCAGTTCCATGCATGACGATTTATTTTGCAGGTTCTAATAATACAACAAAAAACAGCAACAACTAAAAAAGATCACTATAGGTTAATGTCTAACAACATAAAAGTCACTGGATATGCACGTTAGGCAGGACAAAAAGAAAGGAGGAATGAGCATTTGCCTCGCTGAAAGGAATGTCTTGACAAACCCTGAAAGTAAGTTAGATAAACCTAAACTAGGTTAGAACGGCTGGCATATGAACTGCACCGCTACTAAATATGAATCCAGTGATGTGACCACAGTAACACAGATCTAAATACAGCTTGAAATAAATAAAGTGGCAGTCGACCAAATATCCAGTCTGATAAAACAAAGCTGGCATGTGTGTCCGAGTGGTTCTAGGCGCTACAGTCGCAGGTTCGAATCCTGCCTCGGGCATGGATGTGTGTGATGTCCTTAGGTTAGTTAGGTTTAAGTAGTTTTAAGTTATAGGGGACTTATGACCTCAGCAGTTAAGTCCCATAGTGCTCAGAGCCATTTGAACCATTTTTTGATAAAACAAAAGTGAAGCACCCACAGGATATGGTCAAATATAAATGTAATTTCATACGCACAAACACCATTGGCTGGTATGTAAGTGATTAGAGTTGTAGTTCTCTGTAACAGGCAGAAAGGCCAATAGAGTGCATTAGTTTTGTCACATTCAGTGTTGTTACCTACGCTGCTAGGATATATATGGGGAGTGAACAGCATCAGAGATTTAGTTATTCCTGTGAAGGACATGGAGATGCCACTCACATTAGACAGAATTATTAGCACCTGACAGAGTTAGAATGTGGTCTCATTGTGGGTTCTCATCCAGCCAGCTCAGAAAGCTGAAGATTATCCAGATTTGTGGGGCATTTGGATGTGGCAATGGGCCATTGTTGGACTGCATGGGAGTGTAAGGGAATGCATACTCATCATCAAGGTTCCTGTCAACCACATGTAACCACCACAAGGGAGTATCACCATATTGTACGTGAAGCACTTCATAACACTGTCACATATGCACCTGCCATTTGAGAACAAGCAAGAGGCTACCTGCACCATCCTGTGTTATCCTGCACCATTGATCAGAGACTAGTAGCAGCTGGATTAAGCAATTACTGTCCCATTTTTAGGCTGTCAGTAAACATCACAACACAAACAGCTGCATTTGGAATGATGCTGTGCACAGGAAGACTGGCGTACTGATGAACAGCATTGAATTGTGTTCAACAATGAATTGTGGTTCTGCACTAATCTAGATGATCACTGTTACTGAGTATAATGGCAACCTGGAGAAAGGTCATTTTCTTTTAAGTGTTTTACTCATATAGAGCCACAGCACTGTTATTCCTGGCATCACGGTCTGGAGAGCCATTAGATATGACTTCTGGTTACAGCTGGTAGTCAGTGAGGGAATTCTGATTTCACAACATTTTCAGCAAGAACTTCCTGCCTCTTCATGTGTTACTTCTCAGGCAACACTACTGTGGTGCCAATTTTCATCAGGATACTCATCACTCACACATGGAACATGTCTCTATGAACTGGCTGCATGATATTGCGGTAAGCTACTCTTTTGGCCAGCAAGATTCCAGATCTCTGCCCGACGAACAAGTGTGGGATCAGGTCGGACATCAGTTCCATACCAGTTCCAGTATCAACGATACCAAAGGCTAGTTACAACTGTTGTCCAGCCCTTCCCAGGAGAGGATATAACAGGTTGTATGCACTATTCTAAACATAGTCAATGCATACATGCAGGCCAGAAGAGATATAACGTCATACCGATTAGTGAGCTCTATATCAATTTGAACTCCTATTGTAATATCTGAAATAACATCACTTACTGTATTAATCCATGAAGTTTCATTTTGTTTCTTTCTCTCATTCTGGGTGCTTTACACTTTTTGTCAGGTAGCGTATACTGTTTCCAAATTAACAAAGAACATGGGCCACGTGTTTTAATCAACAATCTTTAATTTTTTGCACACATGTCAGATTTATATGTTAAGAATAAAAGTGTTTTTTACTTTAATGCAAATGGTGAATATAATACATCATGATCACAAACTGTCATTTTGTTAGCCAGCTGATGTGGCCGAGCGGTTCTGGCGCTTCAGTCTGGAACCGCACCACTGCTATGGTCGCAGGTTCGAATCCTGCCTCAGTCACGGATGTGTGTGCTGTCCTTAGGTTAGTTAGGTTTAAGTAGTTCTACGTTCTATGGGACTGATGACCTCAGATGCTAAGTCCCATAGTGCTCAGAGCCATTTGAACCATTTTTTTGTCAATTTGTTGGTATCTCTTCATAACATATATTCACTAATGACATCTGTCTTAAGTAATCCATCACTGTTTGAAATGGATATTAATACTCAGATCTTCATCACCACAAGAAACAGTACAACTTTATTATTGACAGCTAAAGCTTTCAACAGCTCAGAAACATTTGAAATATGCTGCCATAAAACTAATTTACCACTTACACCAGAACAACAGGTATATCAAGTGTCAATATAAACTTAAATTGTTTCTTCTCCATCTATTCTAGAAATGAATACCTATTTACAAACTAGAACCACCTTGGAAGAGAAGAGAAATATGAATTTGTTGTTGCAGTACCATGCTGTTGTTCACTTAAACTAACTTACTAAGTGACAAGGCTGAAATGAAGATACAATGAACCAAATATTGCTGAATAAGGCCTTGTTATAAGTTTCAGATTTTTAAACTGGCCTGATAGTATCTGAGGTTTTCTGGAAATTTCTGACATTATCAACTCAGCTGAGTATTAGATCAAATGACTGTACAGCTTACTGAAATGCACACTTGATGCACTTTACACAATCTCCTTCTTCATAGCATTAAAATTAATCATAACATGCACTAGAAGAGAAAGTAGGAGGTACAAGAGTTAAGAACATGTTTCTCATTTCTCAGAGTCTGGTACTCAAGGATATATGAAGTTGGTAAGTCAAAGTCTTGCCTTATACAAGAAACTAAAAACTGAAGGAGCATTTGTGATTGAAATAAATAAAAAAATTAACATCCTGTCATTGCCTGAGGAGACATCAAACATAGATCTGAAAAGTAACTAGCAATTTAAATTAAATTATACACTTAATGTTGAAAATAACTAATTTCAGAAAAAAGCTTACTACATGAAAGTCACCATCCCTAACACCATCACAGTAGGTATTATGTAAACCAGATTCAGTAACACTGTAAATTGTTCCTTTTCATTCTGGTCATATATATGACAGATAACTACTAAGTACAAGGGTCTTCTGACAAGACAGGTAAATCTCCATGAAAGAATGGAACATTTTTGTTGAGCTTTCATGACTGATAAGCCTGATTATTCCAAGGATTGTATAAAGAAATTAAACAATCTATAGTGTACAGTACATTGTTGACATCTGTCTAAATTGGTCAGTGCGTCGACTATAATTAAAAATGGAGAACACTGAGTTTTGTGCTGCTATTAAACACTTCCATTTGATGAGATGGACTGCCGCACAAATCAAAACGGGATTGGATGAAGTCATGTAGTCTCTGCACCATCATAGGAGACAATTTATTTTTGGATTAATGATCTTAAATGCAGTCGAATAAGCACTGAATATGAAGTACGCTCCTGCTGTCTAATGGAGGTCTCAACAAAGGAAGACATTGATAAAAGCTGTGATATGGTAAGGCAAGACCAACTACTAAAAATTTGTACGCTTTCTGAGCTTTTAGGCATCTCAACTGAGCAAGTGCATAATGTTCTGTACAGAGAATTACCTATGAAGAAGCTGTGTGTGAAGTGGACTCCGCAATTGTTCACAGTTGAGCAAAATTGCATTTGCCACAACATCTCAACACAATGTCTGGTGATGTCTGCAAGATCTTTTGTGTTGATTTGTGACTGTTTATGTAACCTGGATCCCACATGACACACCATCAAAACAATGAATGAAGGCTGGTGAAAGCGCGTCAGAAAAGGCAAAAACAATTTTGACAGCTTGTATGATGATCGCCTCTGTTTTATGGGATTACCAAGGAATAATCCTTATAGATTAACTGTAAAAAGGCATTACCATAACTAGACCCTATTATGATTCATTGTTGGACCATTTGAGTCTTGTAGAGGCTGAAAAAAAAAACAAGGTCGGCATGCACATTAGTGGTGTTTCACCAGGATAATGCATCATCCAACACAGCGGTGGTAACAATAGCGCAAGTGCTTGAATTGGGCTTTGACATAATTCCTCATCCACCAGACTTAGCTACTAGTGACTTCTTCCTATTCCCTAACTTGCAACTTTGGTTTGCTAGGGAGAAATTGTCTTCAACTGAAGAAGTGATAGTTGTCGTCAGTGAGTAATTTGCAGATTTTGACAAAACATATTTTTATTATGGAATGAAAAAGTTGGAGGATCACTGGACCAAGTGTATATCCATCATAGGAGACTAAGTCCAGAAGTAAAGTGAGTTGCTCATGAAACAAACATTTTTTCTCAATTTTTTACCAGACATACCAAAACACCATCTCAGATTCTTTTCATATTTTGTAAAATGATGAAGTCATTTAGGGTGTAGTGCTACATCCTTCTTATCAGATTATTTCGGAATAGTTCTATAGTTCAGATGACAGCCCTTTGACATATCCTCAAATGTGGATCCTACACTTGTATAATGGTCCTGTTGGGTTGTTAAAACATAAACAGAAGTAGATGTACCTAACCATTGCTAACAGGAGTTCCTTGTGAAGCATATCTCACAGTGCCCTTACTCTCAACAATCCTCATGATACACTATCCTGTAGGAATGTGTTAAATATGGTACACAACATTGTTTTTTCAGCAGGCTGGTTTTAATATTTGGTAGTTATTTTGTTTTCCACAATTACCTTTTCCACTTGTACACAGCAGTTTACCTCATTAACACTTAGCATTTTTATAAGAATAATAGTCTCCAGTTATCATTTGCCATGATGATGTGTAAATTATATCTGAGGCTCCAAGTAAACAGGTGCAACTGAAGAACTATTGAACATTGTAGTCTCTGCTGCTCCAGTGCTTTCTCAATCATTCATTGTTTATGACTGCACACCAAGAATAGCCTTATTACATTTTTTAAATTATAAAACTGAAGAAAATGACAAACTACACTGCTGAAGTGCTTCTAAAATATGACTAACTTGACTGCATATCTTGCTGTACCTTATTATTTTAATGTCAACTTTGCCATGGCAAGCATCCAAGGAACATATAGGGCCCACACTCACTATGAGACTGAAATATCTACACTACTGGCCATTAAAATTGCAACACCAAGAAGAAATGCAGATGATAAATGGATATTCATTGGACAAATATACACTCCTGGAAATGGAAAAAAGAACACATTGACACCGGTGTGTCAGACCCACCATACTTGCTCCGGACACTGCGAGAGGGCTGTACAAGCAATGATCACACGCACGGCACAGCGGACACACCAGGAACCGCGGTGTTGGCCGTCGAATGGCGCTAGCTGCGCAGCATTTGTGCACCGCCGCCGTCAGTGTCAGCCAGTTTGCCGTGGCATACGGAGCTCCACCGCAGTCTTTAACACCGGTAGCATGCCGCGACAGCGTGGACGTGAACTGTATGTGCAGTTGACGGACTTTGAGCGAGGGCGTATAGTGGGCATGCGGGAGGCCGGGTGGACGTACCGCCGAATTGCTCAACACGTGGGGCGTGAGGTCTCCACAGTACATCGAAGTTGTCGCCAGTGGTCGGCAGAAGGTGCACGTGCCCGTCGACCTGGGACCGGACCGCAGCGACGCATGGATGCACGCCAAGACCGTAGGATCCTACGCAGTGCCGTAGGGGACCGCACCGCCACTTCCCAGCAAATTAGGGACACTGTTGCTCCTGGGGTATCGGCGAGGACCATTCGCAACCGTCTCCATGGAGCTGGGCTACAGTCCCGTGCACCGTTAGGCCGTCTTCCGCTCACGCCCCAACATCGTGCAGCCCGCCTCCAGTGGTGTCACGACAGGCGTGAATGGAGGGACGAATGGAGACGTGTCGTCTTCAGCGATGAGAGTCGCTTCTGCCTTGGTGCCAATGATGGTCGTATGCGTGTTTGGCGCCGTGCAGGTGAGCGCCACAATCAGGACTGCATACGACCGAGGCACACAGGGCCAACACCCGGCATCATGGTGTGGGGAGCGATCTCCTACACTGGCCGTACACCACTGGTGATCGTCGAGGGGACACTGAATAGTGCACGGTACATCCAAACCGTCATCGAACCCATCGTTCTACCATTTCTAGACCGGCAAGGGAACTTGCTGTTCCAACAGGACAATGTACGTCCGCATGTATCCCGTGCCACCCAACGTGCTCTAGAAGGTGTAAGTCAACTACCCTGGCCAGCAAGATCTCCGGATCTGTCCCCCATTGAGTATGTTTGGGACTGGATGAAGCGTCGTCTCATGCGGTCTGCACGTCCAGCACGAACGCTGGTCCAACTGAGGCGCCAGGTGGAAATGGCATGGCAAGCCGTTCCACAGGACTACATCCAGCATCTCTACGATCGTCTCCATGGGAGAATAACAGCCTGCATTGCTGCGAAAGGTGGATATACACTGTACTAGTGCCGACATTGTGCATGCTCTGTTGCCTGTGTCTATGTGCATGTGGTTCTGTCAGTGTGATCATGTGATGTATCTGACCCCAGGAATGTGTCAATAAAGTTTCCCCTTCCTGGGACAATGAATTCACGGTGTTCTTTTTTCAATTTCCAGGAGTGTATTTTACTAGACCTGACATGTGATTACATTTTCACACACTTTGGGTGCATAGATACGGAGAAATCAGTACCCAGAACAACCACCTCTGGCTGTAATAACGGTCTTGATACATCTGGGCATTCAGTCAAACAGAACTTGGATGACGTGTACAGGCACAGCTGCCCATGCTGCTTCAGCACGATACCACAGTTCATCAAGAATAGTGACTGGCGTATTGTGATGAGCCAGTTGCTCGGCCACCATTGACCAGTCATTTTCAATTGGTGAGAGATCTCGAGAATGTGCTCGCCAGGGCAGCAGTCGAACATTTTCTGTATCCAGAGAGGCCCATGCAGGACCTGCAACATGCATTCGTGCATTATCCTGCTGAAATGTACAGTTTTGCAGGGATCGAATGAAGGGTAGTGCCACAGGTTGTAACACATCTGAAATGTAACATCCACTGTTCAAAGTGCCGTCAATGCGAACAAGAGGCGAATGAGATGTGTAACCAATGGCACCCCATACCATCACACCGGGTGATACGCCAGTAGGGTTGTGACGAATACACGCTGCCAATGTGCGTTCACCGTGATGTCGCCGAACACGGATGCGACCATCGTGATGCTGTAAACAGAATATGGATTCATCTGAAAAAATGACGTTTTGCCATTTTGCACCCAGGTTTGTCGTTGAGTACACCATCACAGGAACTCCTGTCTGTGATGCAGCATCAAGGGTAACCGCAGCCACAGTCTCCGAGCTGATAGTCCATGCTGCTGCAAACATCGTTGAACTCTTCGTGCAGATGGTTGTTGTCTTGCGAACGTCCCCATCTGTTGACTTTGGGTTCGAGACGGGGCTGCATGATCCGTTACAGCCTTGCATATAAGATGCCTGTCATTTCGACTGCTAGTGATACAAGGCCATTGGGATCCAGCACGGCATTTTGTATTACCCTCCTGAACCCACGGATTCCATATTCTGCTAACAGTTGTTGAATCTCGACCAACGCGAGCAGCAATGTCACGATACGATAAACCACAATCGCGATAGGCTACAATCCGACCTTTATCAAAGTCGAAAACCAGATGGTATGCATTTCTCCTCCTTACATGAGGCATCACAACAACATTTCACCAGTCAACTCCGGTCAACTGATGTTTGTGTACGAGAAATCTGTTGTAAACTTTCCTGATGTCAGCACATTGTAGGTGTCGCCACCGGCGCCAATCTTGTGTGAATGCTCTGAAAATCTAATCATTTGCATATCACAGCATCTTCTTCCTGTCAAATAAATTTCGTGTCAGTGGCACATCATCTTTGTGGTGTAGCAATTTTAATGGCCAGTAGTGTAGTACATCAAGTCTATCAGTACGAGCATGGTGAGGCAACATTCACCATATCCCTCATCAAGGAAACCAACATTATATCCACAGCAAGAACCTCACTCCATCACTTAATATCTGATCCCAAGCTTATGATCCTACCAGCCAACAAAAGCTCCACCCCTCTGGTTACGAACTGCAGGGATTACCTAGCAGAGGGGTTCCACCAGCTGTCTGATATACCCACCTAAAAACACTGTCACAAAGAGTCTATTCCAGAAATCCAGCATGATCACTAGTCCCTCCTCATATCCTTAAGTCCATCTCAGAGGCTCTCCGTTGAGTCTGTCTCTCTCCTCAACACCACCACTCCCCACAGTGCTACCTTCTACATGCTTTCTGAAGTCCATAAACCCAACCACTCAGGATTCCCTACTGCCACACTGAGGGCACCTCTCCTCTTGTGCAGCACTACATGCAGCCTATGACCTGTAACCTACCCTCTAATATAAAAGACACTAACCAAATCCACTGCCGACTCTGCACAGTTCCTTTTCCTTTACCACTCAGAGCCCTGCTCAACCCCATCAATGCCACCTCCCTCTACACTAACATCCCAAATGAAAATGGCCCTGTTACCATTTAACATTGACTTTACCAATGCCAAACCAACCCCAAACCTGCAATCTCCTTTCCGGTCACCGTGATCAATTTTATTCTCACCCACAATTATTACTCCTTTGACGGGATCAACTACAAATGAACCTGTTGTACAGCAATGAACAACCACAAGTAAGCGTTCTATGCCAACCTATTCACAGGCTATCAAGGGGAGTGCATCCTAACCACTCAGAATCTAAAAACAGTCACCTGGTTCAGATTAACTGATGACATTTTTGTGATCTGGACCAAGGGTGAAAAAAACCCTGTTCACATGCTTCCAGAATCTCAACACCACCTCTCCAATCATTTCACCTAGTCCTCCTCAATGCAACATGCCAACTTCCTTGATGTTGACCTCTACCTCAAGGATAAATCAGTGCCTCTGTCTCCATCAGATGTGTCAACCACAACCAATACCTCCATTCTGACAGCTGACATCCATTTCATACCAAGAAGTCCCTTCCATACAGCTTCAGTACCACTGGTCCTCACATCTTTAGTGTCATACAGTCACTCTCCAAATATGCCAAGAATCTCACTGAGGCCTTCACAGACCGAAATTAATCTCTCAACCTCACCCAGAAACAGATCTCCCATACGTCGTCTCTCAACTTACCTAACATCTCTCACACATCCATTGTGTATGAGGATGGATCCCATAGTGGAAATAACCATCTACAACTTAAGCACATCAAAATAAATTAACGAACAGACAACAGATTCTGTAGGGTTTAAAGTAGTATTAGTTGTTGGGTAACTCATTAAGAGATTTTTTGTAGTTTTTTTATTAGCAGATTTAGTTGTGGTACAAAAGAATTAAGTACTAGAAATACATAGTTAATAAATATATTGCTATTGAAGTAAATGTGATTTGTGTGCCCTGTTTTAGTTTTTCAGGTAATTTACTGTAATTATGAAGAAAAAAATATCCACTGTCTGGCCATAATGGAGAGCTATCCTCGAGGCTCAATACCACTAAGGGCTGGAGCAAGTCAATCACATTCTCTGCCAGTGTTCTGAATACCTCTAGCCATGACTGGAAAGGAGAAATATCCTACCTACTATACTCACCACCCCTTCCACAGTGGTATCCTGCTGCGTGCCAACCCTACGCAATATCTCTGCCCATCCCTACTCCGTCCCTTGTCCCAAACCCTTGCATCAAGGATCATATCCCTGTAATAGACCTAAATGCAAAACCTATCCCATAAATCCTCCCTCTACCACCTACTTCAGTCCTGTCACAGACATCTTCTGCATCGTAAAAGTAAGGACTGCCTGTAAAAGAAGCCATTTCATTACAAACTATGATGCAACCACTCTCCGGCTATCTGCATGGGCATGAAACTACCAAGTTGTCTGCATGAATGGCCACCGCCAGTCAGTGGCTAATGTGCAGCTGGATCACTTTGTTGCTGAGTATTCTGCTTAGTATGATGTGCTTTACTTTAATGACTACTTCACAGCTGGCACCCTCTGAATTATTTCCACCTACTACAGATTTTTGGAACTGTGCAGCATAACCTCCCCCTAAAACATATACTTTTTCCACGTAAAGTCCTTGGCCTCAGTCTCCAGTAGTCCCTGTCCTAAACCTAGCAATTAACTTCTCCGCTTCCCCTCCGATACTGCACATGCTTCCTAATCCACCAATGCAGCTTCCAGTCTTTTTCCCTTCCCTATTTGTTTGTGGCGCTGTAGTGCTAACAAGAAGAGACTCTGACATTTTACGTATCACTCCACATAAAGCACTAATGGATCCTCAGTTTCAGCAACTTAAGAGTAGAGTAGTGATTTGTTCAGGAAAAATAAATAATGTTCACACAACCAGTTGTGACAATTTATACACTATGCAGCTGAAGTCAACTAAAAATTTTCTTCTCATTACATTTAATAATTTGTTTTGCCTGGGCTCTGTTGCATACTGGTTCATACTTAGACTGTCCATTTATCAGTAAACAGAAGAAACCTTACACAAGATAGAAGAAAACTGCATTTGAAAACATTGCAAACAGTAGTGTCAAAATGCTGTAGAATTTTATCATGAAGACGATACAATACACTTGCCACATGCACTTTATTATTCTGTATCAGAAGAACAAGAAAAAACCAGTTTTCTTCTATTTTAACATATTATTATAATATTATTCTTAAAGTGGCAGTTATTACTGACAACAAATTTGGCACAACTACTGCATTATTGTAAATAGTTAAATATCCTGAATTAATAGGCAACGTCTTAAGTATTGTCAGTATTATATAAATTAAATGAAATCTTAAAATTTTGTTAGTAATTTGATTTCAGATAGTGATAGCAGTAAACTATGTTGTGAGACATAATAAAGTGTTTTCATAACTTCAAACAGCTCATTTAAAATACATTTCAGAGCACTGTAACCTGTCCAGATAAAAGAGCATGTTAAAGCACTCACTTCCAGGACACATAAAGGCACATCAGCTAAATGTCAAATCCACCTCATATATTAATAATGCGGTTTATGGGCTATTCTGGCTATGATTTTTAGCCAGTTTCCATACTTTACCTTGTATATAAAACCATTTAAGAAGATAGGGCAGACTAACAGCAGCCTCTCAGCACATTTACTCTCTCATTTGAAGTTTGGTATGAGGAACCAGTAACACTTTTGGGAAAAAAATTGGCAGCATTTTTAAATATAAGTGTAGGATCAAAAGTACCGGTAGCACTTATTATAAGCAAATTCCCCTACTCAAGGACAGAAGGAGGGAATGCACAGCCCTAAAAATATCTGAGAGAGTCCTTTGTGAATTAAATGTGCTGGCAGCTAATGAAAGACTGAAATAGACATTAAACTCATTTTTCACTTGGAATCTTCTCCTATACCACATACTGAGATTGAAGTAAAGATTGACTTATGTAAATGATGAGCATATAGCAATATTTCGACTATACAAACCTATTTCTCCTTCTATATAATTGGAAATGGTCACCAATATACTCCTAGAACATGCAAATAACTACAAAATACTTCTTCAATAACCATCTAAAAGATGCTCTGAGTGAACACTCATGTTATGTCACTGGAGCCATTCCTAATCAGAACATATCTGGTGCCAGGACGTCATATTATGTACAAAAAAAAGTCCAACACATTTAGAAGAAAATCAATGTATTGGGAATTCCTTTGCGGTATACAATGGGTTTTTATGGATAAACAGCTCTAATATATATCTAAGAACACTTATGCTATCCGTCAGACATTTTATATCTTTGTATAGAATATTAAAGAGTTTTATGGCTGAGAATTGCATTCCTTTCTGTGCCACAGTTAGATTCACCAAGGGGAAGTGCAGATCACTTTTTATTCTGGCATTGTATTGGCGAATATCTCTGTTACTTTCAAACTACAGTGAGTTGAGAATGAATGTTCAAATAGTTCAAATGGCTCTGAGCACTATGGGACTTAACATCTGTGGTCATCAGTCCCCTAGAACTTAGAACTACTTAAACCTAACTAACCTAAGGACATCACACACATCCATGCCCGAGGCAGGATTCGAACCTGCGACCGTATCAATCACGAGAATGAATGTAATGAGGTAATAAATGTGCTGCATTAATGTGTTTAAAATTCCCTATTGCTTAACAGATTCCTCAAGAATTTATATGTGTTCTCATCACATTTAATTCTAATTACTTCCTTTTGTGTAGAGAATACTTTTTGCCTAAGTGGTGAGTTATCCTGGGATAAACTGATTAATCACTAACATTTGACGTGAACAGCAATGGACCCATAATAGAACTCTTTGGATTAATCAGTGTATTTTCTCCCCATGAAGGTGAAATGGTATCTCTCTTTGCAATTTCAATACAACAAATAACCAAAATTGCAAAATATCTCTATTACTCGATCATGTCTAGTTTTGGGTTTTTATTCATAACCCATCCTCAAATCATCCATCCAATCAGAATAAATGTTACTCCAGACACCAAAAATTCATTACAGTCAGTTTGCACAGAAGTACAAAGAAAGTGATCACAAAACTGGATACACATTTCATGATCATTTGCACTGCACTCCATTTTGCTAATAATTGTCATGATTTTTTGCTGTGTGGAATAATATTCGTTCTGCTTTGATGGATAATCTGAGAATGAGTTATGAATAAAAACCTAAAACTGGTGATCATCAAGTAATAAAAAGAGCATTTTGCAACTTTAGCTGTTTGTCATATTGAAATGGTATCACAAGTTGCTGGCCCTTCAACAACCTAGCATGCTGGAAGCCTGTGTCCCTCTTTGTATTACCCACAAGCCTAGTGTAACATTTTTCATCCTGATTCATAAATAGGAACTAAATCTGGCATGTGCTGAACAAGCTATCGCATAAAAACTTAATTTCTCTTATGGTACATTGTGATTGAACAATAAAAACTCTTTAATAAGTCAGAGACAATTCCAGCTGATGATCCTTTACCATTTAAAAATTTTACTATCTGTTAAGTGAAGGCATTATCAGCTTTATCAATAGAGTGATTCTTTTGAGATCCCAACGGTGATTTTGTAAGTATCTCATTACTAGTCAGAGGGATGACAACAATTAAGAAAGTTACATAAGAGGTAAGAGTTGTCAATATTTAGTAACATCTGTGAAGTCAGCTTTCTCATAAAATATGCCCAACAATGGTGTACATTAACATGTATGAGAAAGTTCACTCTGAGCTAATCAAATAACTGCAGGCACAAAACTGAATTATGTACACAATACACAATGGATCAGAAACATATGATTAATACAAAGAGAAAACACTCACCAAATGAAACAACCACACTGATGGTATGGATGGCAACTGTAAATGAGATTTGTTCATGTGTTCAATAACAGATTAACCACATTCTAGGAAAGGGTATGGGCATCTCTGGTATCAGACAGTAAGGGCTACACAACAGAAAACCTATATTTCTAATAGTTTGTGAAATTTTAAGAGAGTCAAGGAGAAAAAGTAAACAAGTAGCTTTCCTTTATGAATTTTGGCAAGAATTAGGATTTGGTAGTGAACATTTGACTAGAGAAAATTCTGTGTTACAGTACTACAGCTATCATTCTTGCACAGTTGGAGTTTCACATCAAGTCATGCAAATGAGTGCTCACACTGATGCGTATATGAGGGTGTCCCTTAAATACCAGAATAACAATACTGTGGGCAGATCTTGTGTCATATGTATTTCTGCCACTAGGCACGTATAGTGCAACTTATTGCTAGTACAGTGCACCTGTGTTGTCATTTGGCTTGTTCTGTTCATCTGCAGTGATTGTTTTTGCTGGTACTGTTTTATTCTTGTTTCACTTTTATGATGACAAGTTTAAGTGAACAACACCTAGCTGTGAAATTTTATTTTCTACTTGGTAAATATGTTGCTGAAACTGTTTTAATGTTGAAAACAGCTTACCAAGATGAAGCTATGGGAAAATCTCAAGCATACGAGTAGTTTGCTCAATTTAAAACTGGCGACATGTCAATTGATGTTAAACCTTTTTCTGGACATCAGTCAACTGCCCAAATCAATGATAGTTTGTGCCATTGGGGCAGACCATCAATTAAACCTTTACTTGGAAGTTTTAAACACAACAGTGTTTATCAAAAAAGACTTGATTTGTGGAAGACAGGAAATGGTTCTACCAACACAACAATGCACCTGCACACACAGCCATCTCTGTTAGACAGTTTTTGGGTAAAATTGGCATGCACCTTACTCACCTGACTTCTCTCTCTTCGACTTTTTCTTATTTCCATGCATGAAAAGATGCATGAAAGGACACCAATCTGACAACATTAAAGAAGTCAAAAAAGGAGGTAGAAGCTTCGGCTATTTCTAAAGATGACTACAAAAAATGTTTTGAACATTGGAAGTGCCAGTGGGAGAAAACTATTAGTAATAATGGAAAGTATTTTCAAGGGGATCAGGTTATTTTGTACATAGTTTGAGAATATATAGCTTCTAAAAAATAATTCCAGTTTTTCTTGTTGGGTATCCCATAATATTAGATGGAATAAGTATTAACTTGCACTTTGATCATATTTGTTGGATCCTAAGATTGATGAGGTTGTTGTCTTTGATACATTTAAGTGAGTTGAAAGAGACATTAACATCCAACATTTAAGTATTTGTGCATTTATCTTCAACAAAATATAGAGCTAATAAGGAAATTAAGTTTATGAAATTACACAGTTTTATGAATCATGAAATTAAACACAAACACAATTTCCAAATATATTTTGTCTCATTCTTCTCTAAAATTTTACTCTAGTCGCTAGTGTATAGGTTGTCAGAAATACATTATTTTGTCTTCTGGCATTCAGAACCAAAACAAAACCATATGTTATAGCAAACTCCAGGAAGAGAGAGAGATTTGAGTGCTGAAGGTTAAAAAAGGAGGGCAGTTCACCCAGGCCCCAACATCAGATTAATTCACCTGTAGGAGATCCTCATCATGAGGTCATAGTGACCTGCCTTTACTTTCTAACCTTCTACATCTACTTTTATTTCACAATCCACTATGGTGGAAGGTACCTTGTACGACAACTAATAATTCCCTTTCCTATCTCACTCACAAATCGAACAATGGAGAAATAAATGTCTGTTTGCTTAAATATGAACACTAATTTCTTTTTTCTTCTTTTCATGATCTTTACTGTGGCAATAAAGTTGTTCTGTGGTCTTTCACAGGGGCTTATTCTCTAATTTTTTTCAATAGGTGTTTCATGACAAGAACATAAACTTCCCTCCAGAAAATTGCCAGCATTGAGGATATGAATTCAACAAGTCATTGGAAGTCACATGCAGAAATACTGAGCCATCCTGCCTCTATTCCCATTCTTAATTGTGAAAGAGTTGCTGATGCAGGATTTTTGTACATGAACTGACCTCTCAATTATGTCCCATAAATGTTTGACAGGATTCATATCAAGCAGTTTGGGTGGCCTAATCATTTGGTCAAATCATCCAGAATGTTCTTCAAATACAATTATCATTGTTTGGGAACATGAAGTCCATGAATGGCTGCAAATGCTCTCAAAATAGCCAAACAAAACCATTTACATTCAATAATTCGTTCAGTTGTACCAGAGGACCCAGTCTGTTCCATGTACACCCACCCCACACAATTATGGAGCCACCAACAGCTTGCACAGTGCCTTGTTGACAACATGGTCCATGGCTTCGAGGGGTCTGTGACACACTCGATCCCTACCATCAGCTCTTACAAAGTGAAATTAGGACTCATCTGACCAAGCCTTGGTTTTCCAGCCATCTAGTGTCGAAAGGATATGATTATGAGCTCAGAAGAGGCAATGCAGGTGATTTAGTGCTGTCAGCAAAGGTATTCACATTGGTCATCTCTGCCACAGCCCAATAATAGCAAATTTCACCACACTGTCCTAACAGATACGTTTGTCGTATATTCCACATTGAATTCTGCGTGTTTTTTTTTTTTTTTTTTTTTTTTTTTTTTTATGCAGTGTTGCTTGTCTGATTAGCGCTGACACTCTACCCAAAAGCCACTGCTCTCCATCATTAAGTGAAGGCCATTGGAAATTGCATTTTCTGAAAGGTGATGCCTGAAATTTGGTATTGCCAGCAAACACTTGACACTGTGGATCTTGGAATATTGAAGTCCATAATGATTTCCGAAAAGGTTTCCCAAGCCCCAGATGTGTAGGCTGTCTCACTCACATATGATAGGTGTGTTATGGGAGTAGTATCGACCTGCTTTTTTGACCTGTTATAGAGGAGCCATACATGCGGATGGGCATACATGGGAGAATGTCGAAATGAATAGAGCAAGAGATGGACAGAGAGAGATAGCAGGAGAGAATAGGTAATTACGGAGGGAGCAGGAAGGGAGAATGAGGTGGACACAAAGACAGGAGGATGAAGAGTTAGAGGTGGGAAGGGGGATGGAGGAAATATATGCAATATATGTATAAAATGCGTATATGGTCAAGGCCGCAGGGGAAAGGCTAGTCATAAAATACTTTCATTACATTGCATTTTTCATCAAGTATTGAGTAGTCCGCCCCTGGTAGCAGAGTGGTCAGCACGACGGAATGTCATACCAAACGGCCCGGGTTCGATTCCCGGCTCGGTCGGAGATTTTCTCCGCACAGGGACTGGGTGATGTGTTGTCCTTATCATTATCATTTCATCCCCATAGACACGCAATTTGCTGAAGTGGCGTCAACTAGAAAGCCTTGCACCAGGCGAACGGTCTACCCGACGGGAGGCCCTAGCCACACGACATTTCCATTTCCATCAAGTATTGAGTGCAAATGGTGCACCTGAGTAACATTTACATAATTCCTTAACACTGATTAGCCAGAACATTATGACCAATAACCCACTATCGATATAAACCCTTCCAGGTGACAGCAAAGCGATGCGCAAGGAATGACTACTAGTCAGACACACACACAGTGCATGTAGTATCAGTGAGTGTGCTGACCATGTTCAGAATGAGCAATACACACCACCTGTCTGAGTTTGACCAAGGGCAGATTGTGATAGCCTGGAAGTTCAGCATGAGCATTTCAGAAACTTCATAACTTGCCGGGTGTTTGAGGAGTTCTGTGGTGAGTGTCTTCAACATGTGGCAAAACCAAGGTAAAACCACGTCCTGACACTGTGCAGTTGGGCGACCACCCCTCATTACAGGTGTCAGATGTCATAGGCTGGGCATACTCGTAAAACAGGACTCATGGTGGACTGTGGTGGAACTAACATCAGACTTTAATACTGGGCAGAATACAAGTGTGTCTGAACACACAGTGCACTGGACACTCCTAATGATGGGAGTCTGCAGCCGACGACACATACATGTGCCAATGTTAACATCATGATGCCTACAACTGAAACTGACATAGATATGTGACGATTGGTACTGGATGGTGGGGCAGTAGCAGAGTGCCACAAGGTCTGATGCTGATGAATCCTGATACCTTCTTCATCATGCCAATTGGAGGGCGCAAATCAGTCATCTTCCAGGGGAACAGCTTCTTGACAGCTGTACCATAGGATCAAGACAGGGCGGTGAGATCTCCATTATGCTCTGGGGTACATTCATGTGGGCATCCATGGGTCCAGTTGAGCTGGTGCATGATGGCCAAGGATTAACGTACACTGGTTGCAGACCATGCACACTGCTTGATGAGGATGATGTTTCCTGACAGCAGTGGCATCTTCCAGCAAGATAATGTGACATGTCACAATGCCAGGAGTGTGACAGAGTTGTCTGAGGAACACAGTAGCGATTTCCAGTTAGCATGCTGCCCCGCTCCCGGATTGGCGGATTCCAACTGTGACTGATGGATGTTAGTGTCATAAACTGCTTCCAAGATCATGATGAATACATGATGAGACTACACATAAACATCTGCAGTAAACAGAAATCCCATAAATACATATCCTTGAAGCTTCTGCAACTAGGTGAACTTACCTGGCCCTATTTCAAACAGGAAGAGTACTTGAATGTGAGTGAGAAGTACAGCAGAGAATGTTTTACTGATAGGACTGTGTCAATTGTGCGGTTGTTTATAGACCTACATACCTTGCATAACGTAGTACTAAAAGAAAAACTCATTCCCTTTTTTCTTCTTCATTTGGATGTGTGTCTTCTTGAGGCTTTTGGTCCCTTGGCTGACCCAAGAAATATTGGAGAACGATTTTAAATCTTCTGCACGAAAAGAGAACTCCCCAAGCAGTGACAAACAAAGCCATTGCGTACATAGTTATTTCCATAAACATGGTTCTACGTTACGTAAGTAGCACCTGTCCCAGCACGAGTACCAAAGGCCTACCGCTGGAGTGGTGAATGTCGGTTGCAATTTTGAAACAGTTGACAGCAGTCTGCGATAGTAAAGGGTCAGAAAAGTAAAAACATTTTGTGCGATCGTTGGACTCGAAAGAAAATACAGTTTTCACATTCATTTAATGAAAACCACTCCAGATGCTATTGGAAACTACTGCGTCCACGTTGTCCCTCTGCACAAAATTTTTCCGAAGAACTTAAAAATGGCCTGCTGCAAAATACGAAACCAATAGTGGACGCAATAAAGTTCTCAATGCCAACTTGAGCGATCTTCAATAAAAAAGGAAGAGGGTTGCGGATTCAGCACATCTTCCGAACATGGAGTAACTAATTGTTTTATTAGTGCAGACCCATCTCTCTTTTGATGTACCGGTAACATAGTAATTGTAGCCATCTTCCTGAAGCAGCTGTTTTGTCTATACAGCTTGCTTCCCTGGCCATTCAGCTTGAGTTCATGCACAATTGTCCCACATGAATATGAATCAAATATCACATATAGCACTGTAGCTGTAATTCATGAAACAAGACACAATTCACCATCCACTAACGATACGGCGCAAATTTCATCCCGCAACCGAAAATTAGAATTATTGGTACACATTCTGTCATTTAGTGTCACGTTTTTCGTTACGGATATGTACGACGTTAATACGAATGAGTGGTGTCTGTTCCTTTGGACCAGTGGCGTAGCGTGGTTGTAAAGGTTGGGGAGAGACTATATTTATTATAGGTAGACAAAATAGTACAATAAACTATAATTTAAACAAATGAAACAAAATGCATCAAATAAAACAACAACTACTACTATTACCACTACCGCTGCCACTAATAACAATAATAATAATAATAATAATAATAACTAACTTGTTCAAGAAACGATGACAAATCTGTAGAACTCCAGCAGCAAGAGAAGAAGCACTTACATTTTCTTGTATACAAGCGCAATGCGCCTGTCTTTTCTTCCCACAAATGAGTCTATAACTCGGTCTACAAAGATCTGATCACTGGATAGCTCACCAATTAGTGTCTTTTCTATTACTAACGTGCTCAAACACGACAGCCGGGTGTTGGACATTGAATTCCTTGAATAATTCTTCACTCGTTTAAGAGTACTCATGCTTCGTTCACTGCTTGCTGTAGTTGCAGGTAGGATCAAAACCAAACGCAGGAACTTCGTTGTTTCTTCATAAACACAGTCTAAATCATTGTTGACAGTGTACTTTAAGAGGATTCTTGGAGATAGTTGTTTTTTCACATCAGCGTATATGTTACAGAGTGCATTTTCAAGTTGTTCTTGTTTGAAAAAAGGGTACTGTTCTAACAACTGAAGCAGTTTCAACTTTGGGAATTCTTTTTGATAGTTCGAGAAACACTTTTCGTTCTAAAGTTCACAAATTGAATTTGGGGAAACGCTTGAAATCTTCTTTCCATCTGAACAATTTGCAAATGCAGTATCTCGTAAGTTAGTGCCCTGAGAGATGTCTTTTGACTGTCACGGAATGACAAGTTGCCATTCAAACACAAACTGCATTTAATGCATTCATCAACGAATGTTTCCGTTCTTAATTGCCGTAAGTTTCTCAGAACAGTTCTTATTTCGTCGTGCCAAGCAGTTATACTGACACATTTTGGCTGAAGAACATTAAAGAATTGAACAACATAAACAAAGCAGTCTCGGTAGAAACAAAGCAAGTAGACAAACGTAGGATCATCCACCCGTCGTTTCATTCTCACAGCACAGCTCAAAGATTCAGGGTCCCACTGAGACTCTGTATCATCAATTGTATAATTTAAAACACTATATAGCTCTGAGAACTGACTAGATATTGTTCAAACTGCCCTGGAATGAAAGTTCCAGCGAGTATTGCTTGCATGTGGCAGTTTAAATCCTTTCTCTTAGCAATACAGTTCGTTTTGATGATTTGCTGAAAAAAGCAGTTATATCTCCATAAACATCGTAAAATCCAACGAATCTTTCCTCAATTTTGTCTGCAATACAGTATCTGAATATTATACTCATTTGACTCTTGCATGACATGTCTAATATTTCATCAGCTTCAATCGAAATGAAATTGCAGTTCTGAATTTCAGACCTTATTTTCTCATTAACTGCCAGACTTATCATTTCTATTACATCATTCTGTATATCTGGAGAAGTTCCTTTAAAGGTTGAAGAGATGACAAATGGTCTTGGATTAACTGCTCTCCTTGAGCTAGTAAATCCAACAATTCCAGATAGTTATCTTTGTAGCTGGAGGATTCATCCTCTCGATGGCCGCGAAAGGTTAGTTCTTGTTTACAAAGAATTGCAATTGCCTGAATAATACAAGCCAATACTCTCCTATTGGATACAACTTGTTCGTTGTATTTTATTGCTGTCAGCCGAGCGGCTTCAGAAAGGGCGTGCTCAATTCTACTTTTGCCCAATAACAGAAATGATTCTTTGTTCTGCAGGTGATGTTTTGATATCTGGTGCTTTGGTGCATTCCGGTCAAAGTTTTTTATTGTACAAATGCCCTCATTGCACTATTCCTTTTCACCACCAAACAGAAGACATATATAACAATATAATCTGTTATTAACTGCAATCGCAGTCAGCCAAGTATACTTTTCGTACCAGGCTGTCTGAAAAGTGAGTTTTTGTTTGGCTTCACTTAAAAACTACACTGAGTATAGGAGTAGGTCGTTTGTCCTTCAATTCGAACTTTTATTCGTACGGTATGTTCATGTAGAAAAAGGCGTTTTTAATAAAAATTCTGCAAGGTGTTCAGTTGCTCGCTCACTCATGTTGGTGACACAACGAAATTATGCACTAAAATCTCACAAGAATGACTATGAACACAAACCGCGCGACTGTTCACTACTGTGTTAAAATCCTGCATAGAAGCGGCAGAGACTAGTCTCGATGCCTGCTAGCAAGTGCAGCGCACCGGTCTTCGTGGAAGAGAGGAAGTGGAGGGGGCGCAGGCGCACACAGCCAGGTAAGGGAAGGTAAGGGAAGGGAGGCAGAGCAGCCGAGTCTCAAGCAGGCAAATACGCCAATACCCAGGGTGCGGCGCGGGCTACAACACTGATGTCACATTTAGAGCTCTTAGCAGAAAGTTATTTATATTTTTGTTATGAATTACTATTGAATCTTTTTTAAGCACAAATACAGGGGAGACTAAGTCTCAAAGTCTCCCCTCACGCTACGACACTGCTTTCGACATGTCTGAAAGAACAGACACCACATAGAATTCGCAGCTGTGAAACACATTATGTAGAAGAGAAAGGAAAGAAACTATTGATGTCAGCTGCATTAGGGCTTTATGCGGAATCAGCAGTGATGAAAGAAAATGTGTGCCAAACCAAGACTCAGCTGCTTACTAGGCACTTGCTTTAGAAATTGCGCCACCCAGACGCATTGTTCATCGCGATTGCGTGGCTGTCTCAGCACACATACCGGCTGACCCACACTGGCATGGAGTGCCACCTAACTGCAGTCCCCCTCCATGTCATCCTTGCTCGGAACTCTTAGATTTCCGCAGAAGGTTGTACGTAATTGTGCATCCACACTGAAGGTAGAAGACTCATTACCTATCAAGTGAATCAGTTATATGAATGCATAGTCTCCATTCTTTCGGACACATTGAAAACGACAGACACGACGCGGGATCTGCAGCTGTAAAACACATTATGTAAATTGAAGGTAAAGGGACTTTTGGTGTCAGCTGCATTGGGAATTTATGTAGAATCAGAGGCGATGAGCGAAAATATGTGCTGAAAAAGTCAACATGGAATGTTCTGCTGACTAGGCAGTTGGATTAACAACTGCACCACGCGAACACAGTGTTTATCATGACGACACAGACTATCTTGGCACACCTTCTGGCCAAACCACACTCCCACCCAGTGTCACCTATATGCAGTCCCTGTCCATGTCCTCCATGCTCGCTATTTTGAGATTCCTGCAGAAGGTTGTGCGTAACTGTGCATCTGCACTGAAGGTGATGGATACGAATCAGTTTTATGAACGCATGGTGACTGTTCTTTCAGAAATGACCAAAATGACAGACACTAAGTGGAATCCGCAGCTGTAACAAATATTATGTAAACTGAAGGTGGAGGGGGTAGAAGGAAAGAAAAGAAAAGGAACTATTGATGTCAGCTGAATTGGGACTTAATGTTGATTCAGTGATAATGAGCGAAAGTGTGTGCCAGACTCGGTTTCAACAAGGGATCTCCTGCTTATTAGGCAGTTGTGGTAACAACTGGGCCACCTTCTTTTTTTGTTTTCTTTTTTGCCCCTGGACAAGAAAGGGAAAACTACAAAAATATCTACTTGCCATCGCCACTTGTCCCTAACAAAAAAAAAAATGCACCTCTTCAGGCGTTGGCGCCTATCTAGGCCTATCCCAAAACAACTAACCTATTACTACAATGGTGTAGGGAAAGAAAAAAGTAAGGGGGAAGAACATAGAGAGTAGCGATGAAAATGAAAGTAGTTGTGTATGGGCTTGTTTTTGTTTGTTTATTTTATTGCATTTTTATGTTATTTTTTGTTGTCTTTATGCTTAGATGCAGGGTGGTCCATTGATAATGTCCGGGCCAAATATCTCACGAAATAAGCGTCAAACGAAAAAACTTTAATGAACGAAACTCGTCTAGCTTGAAGGGGAAAACCAGATGGCGCTATGGTTGGCCCGCTGCCCTAGGTCAAACGGACATCAACTGGTTTTTTTTAAAATAGGAACCCCCATTAAAATTACTTATTCGTGTAGTACATAAAGAATTATGAATGTTTTAGTTGGACCATTTTTTTCGCTTTGTGATAGATGGCACTGTAGTAGTCACAAACGTATAAGTACGTGGTATCATGTAACATTCCGCCAGTGTGGACAGTATTTGCTTCGTGATACATTACTGGCGTTGAAAAGGACCGTTTACCAATTGCAGAAAAGGTCTATATCGTGTTAATGTATGGCTATTGTGATCAAAATGCCCAACGGGCGTGTGCTATGTATACTGCTCGGTATCATAGACGACTTCATCCAAGTGTCCGTACCGTTCGCCAGATAGTTACGTTATTTAAGGATTCAGGAAGTGTTCAGCCACATGTGAAACGTCAATCACGACCTGCAATAAATGATGATGCCCAAGTAGGTGTTTTAGCTGCTGTTGTGGCTAATCCGCGCCGGCCGGAGTGGCCGAGCGGTTCTGGGCGCTACAGTCTGGAGCCGCGCAACCGCTACGGTCGCAGGTTCGAATCCTGCTTCAGGCATGGATGTGTGTGGTGTCCTTAGGTTAGTTAGGTTTAAGTAGTTCTACGTTCTAGGAGACTGATGACCTCAGAAGTTAAGTCCCATAGTGCACAGAGCCATTTTGCTAATCCGCACATCAGTAGCAGACAAATTGCGCGAGAATCGGGAATCTCAAAAACGTCGGTGTTGAGAATGCTGCATCAACATCGATTGCACACGTACCATATTTCTATGTGACAGGAATTGCATGGTGACGACTTTGAACGTCGTGTACAGTTCTGCCACTGGGCAGAAGAGAAATTACGGGACAATGACAGATATCTGCACGCGTTCTATTTGGCGACGAAGCGTCATTCACCAACAGCGGTAACGTAAATCGGCATAATATACACTATTGGGCAACGGAAAATCCACAATGGCGGCGACAAGTGGAACATCAGTGACCCTGGCGGGTTAATGTATGGTGCGGTATTATGGGAGGAAGGATAATTGGCCCCTATTTTATCGATGACAATCTAAATGGTGCAATGTATGCTAATTTCCTACATAATGTTCTACCGATGTTACTACAAGATGTTTCACTGCATGACAGAATGATGATGTACTTCCAACATAATGGATGTCCGGCACATAGCTCGCGTGCGGTTGAAGCGGTATTGAATACCATGTTTCATGACAGGTGGATTGGTTGTCGAAGCATCATACCATGGCCCGTACGTTCACAGGATCTGACGTCCCCGGATTTCTTTCTGTGGGGAAAGCTGAAGGATATTTGCTACCATGATCCACCGACAACGCCTGACATCATGCGTCAGCGCATTGTCAATGCGTGTGTGAAATTACGGAAGGCGAACTACTCGCTGTTGAGAGGAATGTCGTTACACGTATTGCCAAATGCATTGAGGTTGATCGACATCATTTTGAGCATTTATTGCATTAATGTGGTATTTACAGGTAATCACGCTGTAACAGCATGCATTCTCAGAAATGATAAGTTCACAAAGGTACATGTATCACATTGGAACAACCGAAATAAAATGTTCAAACGTACCTACGTTCAGTATTTTAATTTAAAAAACCTACCTGTTCTCAACTGTTCGTCTAAAATTGTGAGCCATATGTTTGTGACTATTACAGCACCATCTATCACAAAGCGAAAAAAGTGGTTCAACTAAAACATTCATATTTCTTTACATATTACACGAATATGTAATAAAAAAATGGGGGTTCCTATTTAAACAAACGCAGTTGATATCCGTTTGACCTATGGCAGCGCCATCTAGCGGGCCAACCATAGTGCCATCTGGTTTCCCCCTTCAAGCAAGACAAGCTTCGTTCTTTGCAGTTTTTTCGTTTGACGCTTATTTCGTGAGATATTTGGACCGGTCACAATCAATGGAATACCCTGTATATATATTTTTATTTTCTTTTACTTATTTACTTTTTTTTAATTTTTAAATGTTTTAAATTAAATTAGTCTATGTACCAGAATTCCAGGAGTCACTAACGCCTTCTGATTGGCGGAACGTCCAAATGTGTTTTCTCGAAAATTTAATGGAGATTCTGTTTGTAGTGGCTTCAGAACATAATGTCGGGAAAAAGGTATCAGCATCTCATGGCTTGGGCGTTTCGGCTGGAGGGCGGGTCATGAAAGGCGCTCCGTAGAAAACTGGAAAAGAACATGTTGTATCTGGGGTTGTGAACAAGTGTACAGTGTCGATCGTTACGGTACGTCCAGTAACCTAGTTCTGAATTCTTGTCAGGGCTAAAAATGTAGCGGACCGTATGGCAGCGTATCCAATTCACAGCAATAGCTTTTGGTGCAGGGTAGTGAATCACATCCAGGAATAAAAGCATCAGGAAAATGATCTGAGCAGGTGTCTGTTGGGTAAGGAAAGCTAAGATATGCTGCACGAGCCTCCAGACGTCAGACAATGGACCACATGAGAACTGAGGAGCGTCTGTGTCCTCCACACCACAGTAAACGCAGGTGGGTGTGCAGTGAGGCGGATGTGGTGCAAATGAAACTGGTTGACCTGTTTGCCATTGATGGTGATATGCCAGGTGGACTGGACGCTGATATCAATATAACCAGCGTATTGCGCTTATCACACACGACGCCATGTGATCTGGGGAAACGTGTTCAATGAAGTTGAAGGATCGACAAAGTTGTAATGTGTCATCTACAGTCTTTGTCCAGAGTATACATAAAGGGGTAAGGAGTGCAGGATGTAACTTAATTCAAGAAAGAAGTGTCGAAAGTGATAAAAGGGGGTTGTAATGTCTTACAACATGACTGGGACTGACATGGAGACTGGCGTGCATTCATGCAAAAACAGTCCGATCAGGTTCGTCAGGCAGCGACGCCAGACTTTCAGTCGGGAGTTAACAAAAAGTGCCATAACTCTGTCTGGCACATGGAATAAGCCCACTCCACCATCCTCCTGTGGGAGGGCAAGGATGAATACTGAACTTTAAATAACATCCCGGTACAGACAAATGATTCCATCGTCATCAACTTATGACGTGTGAGGGTAATCGGGACCAGAAACTTGTGCCACATAGGGGATGTGTGAGGCGTGGTAAACATTTACTTACTGCCCATGCTGTACAATGTCGAGGGATGTAAACCAGTGGTCCACACGGTTAACCCTGATCATTTGGAGGAGACGTCTACTACTGGTTGCCGCTGAACACCTGGACAAAGTGTTTATCACAGTGTTTATTGCAGTTGCATTACTATCTCACAGTATCTCATAGCCAAGCTACTCACCCATCTAGTACCACCTATCCACAGTCCCCATCATATCCTCCATGCTCATTATCTCGAGATTGCTGCAGAAGCTTGAACATAATTGTGCATCTGCTCTGACTGTGGTGAATTGGTTGCCCATCAAGGTGAATAAATTATACAGATGTCAAAAGAAGAGACACCATACATTCATTTAACTTATTTACCTCAATAGAGAATGAATCCACATCTTCAGTGTGGATGCACAATTACATTTGTCCTGCAGAAATCTCAAAGTAGAGATGGAGAGTGTGGAGGACACGAACAGTGACTGCTGATAGGCTGGTTCTGGTGGGAGTGTGGGTCAGCCATGGTGGAGGGGGAGGGGGGCAAGATAGTTCGCCCAGTTGCCAGAAACACTGTGTACAGGTGGTGCAGTGGTTAATGCAATTTCCTAGTAAACAGTAGATCCCTGATCGAATCTCTGTGTGACACACGTTTTCACTTGTTGCTGCTGATTCTGCATGAACTCCCGATACAGCTGCCATCAATGGTTCCTTCCCTTTTCTTTCCTTTCCTCTCCATCTACCTTCAGTTTACATAATATGTATCATAGCGGCATATTCCGCATGGTCTGTTCTTTCAGACATGGGCGGGGGTTTTGGTCAGATGGGAGGCATGGCGAGACAGTCCATGCAATTGTGGTAAACAGTGTGGCTGGTTGGTGCAGTGGTTAATGCAACTACCTCTCCTCTCGTCATCGATAGTTGCTAGTAAAGCTAAAGCAGCCAGTTTAGGCGTCTTCGTTTCGTAAACACTTGTCTATATGTTATTTAGCTCGCGCGCGTCAACTGCAGTCAACAACTGCCGCTGGAGCGCACTGCCGTCGCATGTGAGCACGCTGGGTCGCGCGTACCGTATGCACGAGTCGCATCGTTTCTGAGCGTTCAGCAGCACGGTGGACTCGGCACACTCAACGCTCAACGTTGGAATGCACGGCCCGTGTGCCGACGGCTTTAGGCGTGTTATGGTATCCTTCAGGGACATGGCTGCCAAGAAGGGAAAGAACCAATGTGCACTCCGTGTGCATACCGGGTAGAGTGACTCCAGATGTGGAAAGGATATTTCCGGATGACATGAAGAGCACAGGATGCAGCAAACTACAGGTGGTTGCTCACGTCAGTACCAAAGATGCTTGTCATTTTGGATCAGAAGAGATTCTCTCTGGTTTCGAGCGGCTGACAGAAGTGGTAAAGGTTGCCAGTCTTGCTTGAAAGATGAAAGGAGAGCTCACATTTGCAGCATAGTCGACAGGACCGATTGCGGACCTCTGGTACAGAGCCGAGTGGAGGGTCTGAATCAGAGACTCAGGCGGTTCTGCGACCATGTAGGCTGCAGATTCCTCGACTTGCGCCAAAGGGTGGTTGGGTTTTGTGTTCCACTGAATAGGTCAGGTGTCCACTATACGCAGGAGGTGGCTACAGGGTAGCAGGGGTTGTGTGGAGTGGACTGGGCGGTCTTTTAGGTTAGAGGGTCTCGGGAAGACACAAGAAGGGCTTCAGTCGCAGAGGGTGCACGGTGAACACAGGAAGAACGTAGATACAGGAGCCATAGGTATAACAGTTGTAAATTGTTGTAGCTGTGTTGGGAAAGTACCAGAGCTCCAAGCGCTAATAGAAAGCACTGATGCTCAAATCGTTATAGGCACTGAAAGCGGGAGAAGAAGCTCAGCCGAAATTTTTGCGAAGAACCTAACGGTGTTCCGAAAGGATATGCTAAACACGATTGGCGGTGGCGTGTTTGTTGCCGTTAGAAGTAGATTGTCTTGTCGCGGAATTGAAGTAGATAGTTCCTGTGAGTTGGCAACCGGAGTGAAATGATAATTGGATCCTTTTACCGACCTCCCAATTCAGATGATACAGTTGCTGAAAGATTCAAAGAAAACTTGAGTTGGATTTCAACTCGCACCTGACTCATACGGTTATAGTTGGTGGTGGCTTTAATTTACCTTCGATATGTTGGCGAAAATACGTTTTTAATTCCGGAGGTACACATAAAACATCATCGGAAATTGTGCTAGACGCATTCTCTGAAAATTATTTCGAGCAGTTAGTTCCTGAGCCCACACGAATAGTAAACGGTTGTGAAAACACACTTGACCACTTAGCAACAAACAATCCTAAAAACGAGGATCAAAACCGATACAGGGATTAGCGAACACAGGGTTGTCGTAGCGAGATTGAATATTGTGACCCCCAAATCCTCCAAAAATAAACGAAAAATATACCTATTCAAAAAAGCAGATAAAAATTCACTTCACGCCTTCCTGAGAGACAATGTCCACTCCTTCCAAATTAATAATGTAGTGTAGACCAGATGTGGCTTGAATTCAAAGAAATAGTATCTGCAGCAGTTGAGAGATTTATACCAAATAAATTAACAAACGACGGAGTTGATCCTAATTAGTACACAAAACCGGTCAGAATACTGTTGAAGAAACAACGAAACAAACATGTCAAATTTAAACAGACGCAAAGTCCTCAATATTGGCGATCTTTTACAGAAGCTCGAAATTTAGCGCGGACTTCAATGCGAGATGCTTATAACATTTTCCACAACGAAACTTTGTCTCGAAACTTGGCAGAAAATCCAAAGGGATTCTGCTCGTATGTGAAGTATGTTAGGGGCAAGAAACAATCAAAGCCTTCTCTGCGCAATAGCCATGGAGATACTATCGAAGACAGTGCTGCCAAAGCAGGGTTACTAAACACAGCCTTCCTAAATGCCTTCACAAAACCTTCCAAAATGCCTTCACAAAAGAAGGCGAAGTAAATATTCCAGAATTCGAATCAAGAACAGCTGCCAACATGAGCAACGTAGAAGTAAATATCCTCGGAATAGTGAAGCAACTTTAATCACTTAATAAAGGCAAGTCTTCTGGTCCAGACTGCATACCAGTTAGGTTCCTTTCAGAGTATGCATTAGCTCCATACTCAACAAGCATTCACAACCGGTCGCTTGACGAAAGATCAGTACCCAAGACTGGAAAGTTGCACAGGTCACACTAATATGCAAGAAAGGTAATAGGAGTAATCCACATAATTACTGGCCCATATCATCACCGTCGATATGCAGCAGGATTTGGAACATATATTGTGTTCGAACATTATGAATACTTGGAAGAAAACGGTCTATTGACACACAGTCAACATGGGTTTAGAAAACAGCGTTCTTGTGAAGTACAACTAGCTCTTTATTCGCATGAATTGTTGTGTGCTATTGACAAGGGATTTCAGATCGATTCCGTATTTCTGAATTTCCGGAAGGCTTTTGACACTGTACCACACAAGCAGGTTGTAGTGAAATTGCGTTCTTATGGAATATCGTCTCAGTTATGAGATTGGATTTCTGACTTCCTGTCAGAAAGGTCACAGTTCGTAGTAACTGACGAAAAGTCATCGAGTAAAACAGAAGTGATTTCTGGCGTTGAACAAGGTTGTGTTATAGGCCCTTTGCTGTTACTTATCTATATAAACGGTTTGGGAGACAATCTGAGCAGCCGTCTTCGGTTGTTTGTAGATGACGCTGTCGTTTATCGACTAATAAAGTCATCAGAAGATCAAAACAAATTGAGAAACGATTTAGAAAAGATATCTGAATGGTGCGAAAATTGGCAGTTGACCTTAAATAACGAAAAGTGTGAGGTCATCCACATTACTGCTAAAAGAAATTCGTTAAACTTCGGTTACACGATAAATCAGCCAAATCTAAAGACCGTACATTCAACTAAATACCAAGGCATTACAATTACGAACAACTTCAATTGGAAGGAACACATAGAAAATGTGTGGGGTAGGCTAACCAAAGACTGAGTTTTATTGGCAGGACACTTAGAAAATGTAACAGATCTACTAAGGAGACTGCCTACACTACGCTTGTCGCTCCTCTTTTAGAATACTGCTGCACGGTGTGGGAACCTTACCAGATAGGACTGACGGAGTACATCGAAAAAGTTCAAAGAGGGCAGCACGTTTTGTATTATCAAGAAATATGGGAGAGAGCGTGACTGAAATGATACAGGATTTGGGCTGGACACCATTAAAAGAAAGGCGTTTTTCGTTGCGACGGAATCTTCTCACGAAATTCCAATCACCAACTTTCTCCTCCGAACGCGAAAATATTTTGTTGACACCGACCTACATAGAGAGAAACGATCACCACGATAAAATAAGGGCAATCAGAGCCCGTACGGAAAGATATTGGTGTTCGTTCTTTCCACGCAATATACGACGTTGTAATACTAGAAAATTGTATAGGTGGTTCGATGAACCCCCTGCCAGGCACTTAAATGTGATTTGCAAAGTCTCCATGTAGATGTAGATGTAGATGTAGATGACGAGGTGTGCGTCCAGCGACGGAAGGGCGAGGGTGACAATTTGTGTGAGGTCAGATTTAAACTTTTCGAAGGCCGTTTTCATTTCAGGCGTCCACGTCATGCTCGTTTGCCGGGATGCCTGTAAAAATTAATGACTCCGAGGAAACTTTGTAGGTGTTGATGGTCCAAGGGATGAGGGAGGAGGCGAATTTGTTTCTTTTCTCCAGCGTGGGGCATATCCCCAAAGTGTCAACCAAATGTCCAACGAAGTTGACACAGTTACTGTAGTTGTCATATGTTGTTATTAATTGTGCCACTAACTTGCCCAACATGGTGCGTAAATGAATCTCATGTTCATCAGGAAACTGCGAGAATATTATCACGTCAACTAGGTAAGCATAACAGATATTAAATAGCAGGCTGTCAGTAAACCTCTGCCAGGTCCGAGCCGCTTTTGTTAACCTGTAAGTCATAAATAAAAAATAAAAACGACCGAATGACGTGATTATTGTAATTTTTGGTATATCCTCATCAGCCATAGGTATCCGAAAATAGATCCTTTTACATTCAGTAACACTGACTGTGGTAGTACCAGCAAGTTCGGCCGGCTGGAGTGGCCGTGCGGTTCTAGGCGCTAAACTCAGAAACCGCGCGACCGCTACGGTTGCAGGTTTGAATCCTGCCTCGGTCATGGATGTGTGTGATGTACTTAGGTTAGTTAGGTTTAATTAGTTCTAAGTTCTAGGCGACGTGTGACCTCAGAGGTTAAGTCGCATAGTGCTCAGAGCCATTTGAACCATTTTTTGAACCAGCAAGTTCATGTGCGAAGTCTTGTAAGTTCAGTACAGGGCAGCTGTCTATTACAATCAGGGCGTTGAAGTACAGATAATCGCCAAACAGTCGCCAAGTACGAGGGTCGGCACTTTAATAATGGCAATTATTTATTTACAGCTCGTGCAAAATAGATACGTGTTTCAAAGTTTTACTGACCTTCAGAGTAGTCACCAGAATTGTGTATAACCCATTGCCAGCGATGTGGAAGTCGTAGGAGATTCTTAGCCGTGCCAGTTGTGTTAACTGCTCGAGCGACACAGTCTATTGCCCGACGAATTTGTCGCAGTTCTGAAGTGAATGCTATGAAGTGTTTCCTCCAGTTTAGAAATCGAGTTGAACTTACGAGGGCTTAAGTCAGGGGCATGCAGTAGGTGGCACAGCACTTAGCAGCCCCATCAGTCAAACAAATCAGAAACAGCTTGCACTGTACGTGCTTGAGCATTGTCCTGCAAAATGATGGCCACGTCCTGCAGAAAGTGTCATCACTTCTGTCTCTAAGCTGGTCGTAGGTTGTATTCCAAAAACGAACAGCGAGCTTGATAGGAGAAGCCCAGGCATTTTGGATGGCTCTGTACAATACCAGCATGCAAGAGTTTGTCCATGGTGGCTTTTGCCGCTTTCAGTTTGTTGGGAGGTAGGAAACGAAGATGATGGCAGACTAGCAGGCTGGGGTTGTTGTTGATGCAGTGAACTATCCTGTCAGAGATGGTACAAATAGTCTGTGGCCAGATGGTCCGGCGTGATGTGGGATCTGAGGACATAGTGATAGGTGTTATTGTAACACCATCATCAGCAGACAACCTGGTCGCAGAGGCACTGTCAGTAACACTGGGTGTGGTTGGGGGAGAACATTTAGGTAATGGAACTTGAATGAACTGTTTCGAGGCCGACGCAATGTCTTCATCATCAGGCAATGGGTGTAGATGTGGCAGAACAGTGAGTTGTTGTTGTGCTGTATGATGCTCACTAAATGTCTTGACGATGCATAAATGGAGAATGTCATTGGCTGCTCGCATATCTCAGTTGGAACACCACAATTCAGAGTGCATGACAGATGTCATGTGGAGCTCACCAGTAAGCATTTGGCATTTCAAGATAACATCGAGGGGCGTCTCTGACTGCGAAGTAGGACATGATGGCATATAATTCGCAGGAAGCGAGTCACTGGACTTGCTGCTGATCAGCTGTCGGCCATCGTGGTGCAGGAGCAGAGCACAGTTCAGGTCTGGGAGTAAACAGTAAGGCCTGAGGAAGTCAACTACTAAGATGGGTTCCACCATTTCAGCCACCAAGAACTTCCAGGGCATAGGTGATGGAGGTGGTGCCAACCACCAGTATCCCAGTCATTAGCTGTGCAAAGTTGCATGGGTGAAGGTGAAAATGTAGCAAGAGTGAGGGATTGTGTAATCAGCTGACAATAGCTCTGTTGATTAGAAGGAAAGAATTTAGTTGTGCATCTTAAACAAAGAGGCGAGAGCCATCTGGTAGTAGATGAGACCAGCAGATGGTGTTAAAAGTGATTATTTGTGGAGACCTGAAGTGGACGAGTGACCTGATGCACTGGTACCAGGCCGTGAGATCAGTTTGGGTATGAACAAGGCTGTATGCAACGTAGTGTGTCAGAGCTAAAGTGAGGGTGGAACCAGCAGAGGCAGAGCATGCTAGCGGGTGTAGTACCCAGCCGACCCGCACCGTTTTTACTGGCAGGTAAGGATCAGCGACTGGGCGGAGGTGCACCAGTGATAGTCTGCACTGTAGGCATTATTTTATGTTTGGTACCCAGAAAACCTCATGGAGCAGTAGTGAATGTAAGGTTCAGCGAGTCCAGTAGACGTTGGGTGGCTGGCTTCTGCGTGGTAGGAAGTGCACAGTGGTGACCAAGATCACAGGCAGTGTGTTGGCTAGGCTCAGCTGGGTTCTTTTGTTGCCACAATTTAGGTTGGGATGCTGTCAGCTGTAGCGCATTTACAATGAGAATTAATGAAGAGGCAACTCTGTGCAAGCGCTAACATTCTGTCAGCCATGCATAGTTTGAAATATGGTGAAGCATCCTTGTACATGAGCATCGCTGACTGAATGCTCCCCAGCAGTTTTAATAGTCACAAATTCCACAGGGCATAATCCAGGGTAGGCTCATATCAGTTTGCAGGTGAAGCTTGTGCCACAGTGTGAAAGGCCTTCTGCGATAGAGTGAGGTTCAGTTATCACTAGATGAAGTTGTTCCTCTGCTGAGTGGGATAGGCGTTGAAACAGTAGGGCCTTGACAGGCTTGTATTTGTTTGTTTGTGTGTGGACATCAAGCAGAAAGTCACTAATGGGATCGACGTTATCACTGAGGTGCTTAAGAAGTACTGCAAATTTGTCAATGTCCTCAGTGATGCCTGTGGACTGCATTATGCACTCACTAAGAGTGAACCACAGCATAGGTGAGTCCATGTTCAACAGATGGAGTCTTGCTGAGGATATGCAGAATGATAAGGGTCATGGTTATGTGAGGCTGGCAGCAACATGAGGTAAGCACTGCCTGACACGGTAGATGCAGCATGAGCAGAGGTGTCATGGAGTAGCGCCTCATAAAGTGGCAAAGAGATACACAGCACTGCAGGCACAGTAGGCATGGAAGCATTGGGAAGCAGCGCATCATAACATGGGAAAGAGAAATGTGACACAATATGCGTGGCAGGTATGGAAGCGTTCGGACGGATTGTGTCATGAGGAGATAAATGAATATGCGTTGCAATAGACATGAGCCAAGTGTGGAGGTGGGCGTGACCGGCAGGTGCACGGGAGCTGCTGGATGCTGTGAGTACATGGTATGCTCATGAGGTAATGAATCTATTGAGGCAGTTTGTTGAATCTGGACGTTACACATGCATAGAGTAGTTGCAGTGTGTGAGCATCATGTGCAGCGCTAGTGGATACATGTGAACGTGGGTGAGGGGTGTAGATGTGATGTTACTCAGGTGACGTGGCAGCAATTGCGATGCAGATGATATGGGCGAATGCTGCATGAAAACATAGTATGTGTCGGGTAGTTTGCTTTTATGTCCAGGAAGATCACTTGAACCCATATTATTTTGTCCATGAGGCAGTAAATTGTTGTAAATTGGTTTGGACTTAAAGAGTGTATATGGGGATAAGTGTCATTATTTCCCACATGGGAGCTCAAGTACTATTTGTACTAAGAAATGGTACAGCAGGAAGCCATTGTTCAGCTGGAATCACATTCATTGTCATAGCCGAATTTCTAGGCAAATAGTAACCTGGCATCATTACAGTGCTGTCCCTGATAAGGCACACAGGCAAATCAAAATATTTAATTGGCCAGTTTGGTGTGAAGTGACGTGAGTTTGGCGTGGTAGATGTGGAAACAATGGAAGCATTGTCATCGGTTCACTACACACTGCCGAATTGGATACTTTGCCCAGGTTTTGGCGAAATTGTACCATACTGAAGCACGGAAAGTTCATGGAATTCACAGGCTTGACAATGAGGCGAGATTGATGTCCCTCAGAGTAGGAAATGGTTGAGCTGAAGGGAGCTGCTGCATTGTAGGACAACAGACTGGTGTGGGGAATTTTACATTTTAAATGCAGCGTGGTTGAAATTTCTGGGGCACTACGTAGGAAGTACAGCAATGATGATAGTAGTTACATATAATAACAATTAACAGGTCGTATGATTCCATGTAAATATATTTTATTGTTCTACAAGGTACAAAGCATGTTGTCACAAACACTCATCAGAGTGAACTAATTGAAGGTCCGTTGACGTTAGATGAGCTAACTCAGGGCAGTGATACTGTTCCGGACAACTCCACGGAGTTTCTACCCCCCACACTTTTATGGCTGCTCTCTTATAGATTAGACGTTTATGAATTCTGAAAAAGAGATCTACCCTAACAAAGACATGACTGTACCCTCATTTTGCATTTGGTATTTGCCCATATAAATCAATGTCTATTAGTTCCATCTCTTTCTTTGGGATGGTATTCTGTTGAGTGCTCTGCTAGTTTTGTTGTTGACTTTTACATGTTGACATCTGTCACAAGTGGTTAAAATATTTCTGACTCTTCTCGCTAAGTTATAAAAATATATACTTTCCTGGCTCTTCTGGATGCACTTCCAACTTCCACAGTGTCCATGAACTTACACGTACATATTTGAAAGACTGTCAATATACTGTTCAGGTAAGCTCATCTTCCGCCTATTACTGTCTGGATTATTTCTGTTCAGCGTTAATTTCCGCACCGTGTAGCCACGTCATATACTACAACACTGGGTCCATATGCTTTGCCTTATTTGTTGCACAAAATTTGCATTAAAAGACGAACATTTAGCCTTAGGCTGCGATCACAGTGGCGCCGATATCGGTGGATTCCGCTGGCTACCGACATCGGACGAATATGTCTGATCTTTTAAAATCAGCCGGCCGGGGTGGCCGTGCGGTTCTAGGCGCTACAGTTTGGACCTGCGTTACCGCTACGGTCGCAGGTTCGAATCCTGCCTCGCGCATGGATGTGTGTGATGTCCCTAGGTTAGTTAGGTTTAAGTAATTCTAAGTTCTAGGAGACTGATGAAAAAAAATTGTTCAAATGGCTCTGAGCACTATGGGACTCAACTGCTGTGGTCATAAGTCCCCTAGAACTTAGAACTACTTAAACCTAACTAACCTAAGGACATCACACACATCCATGCCCGAGGCAGGATGCGAACCTGCGACCGTAGCGTCGCGCGGTTTCAGACTGTAGCGCCTAGAACCGCTCGGCCACTCCGGCCGGCCTAAATTCAAATCAGTTCGTTTTCGTAAGTAATACTGGCTGACGTAACACGAAATATAGACTGTGAAAACTGACAATTTCATTCAAAGAAGGAGATTGTGTTATCCTGAGGATGACATATATAATCTGGATATAATTCAGAATATATGGACTGAAATCGCAGGTTTATTGCGAATCACAAGCAGGCAAAATTTGTGTTGGAAATTTAACCTCAAAAATAATTTGTTCACTTGAAAGGGATGGTGTCTTAAAGTCGCTGCAGTGAAACTGTTGTGGGTTGTGATAGGTGTACATTAATTGCCTAGAAATTATTACTTCAGCTTAGTGGTGTTTTTGTGCCAGTAGGATGGTGATTCTCTTACATGAAGTGGTTTGCAAATGTGGCATATCCTTTTCCACTTTTCGGTGGTTTAGGTGTTCAGAGTATCTTATTCGAAGTTTTATGTTTGTCTTTCACGAGTATTCTGAATGACAGCCGCTGAAGGTTAATTAACGTATGTCTGCACAACTTAAAATAAATTCAGCAAAACAGGGTGTTTTAATTATGCTTTTCAAGGCTACTACGAATCATCTGGAGTATGTAACAGAAGATTTCTCATTCATGTAATATGTTTGTAAAGCGTGTCTGTTAATTCCAGAAACTAAGGACAGAGGATACAGTACTCGCCACGTTCTTTTCAAGACAGATATATAGCTCATGCACATGCATTCGGCATCTTTCTAATAGCAAAAGCCGCATTGTAGCACTCGTCTCCAAGCACACAGAGACGTTGTGTTATTCATCTCATCCTTGAAGGTTAAAATCAAACCTCTCCTTGGCCCCATCAAACACTGAAGAGGGAGATCGGACGCGCTGTGGCCAAGCTGTCGGCCGATGTTATCGGGCGACCTCTGGCCGTGGCATCTGACGACCGTTGTCGCTGCCACTGTGAACGTAACCCTAGGCTCAGGTACATCGGCGATTGTTAACGCAACTTTCGTGCGATAAATAATGCAAGAAATACGGACCCAGCGCTGTGGTATATGACGTGATTACATGGTACGGATATTAATGCACATTGTAGATTAGATGAGTACTTGTTCCATAGATCATGAATGCAACACTTCATAATGATGTGGAACGTGTCAGGTTAATAAAAGGTATCTATACAAGATATTACATTACACAAAATATTACATGACACTTAATATTTTTAATTATTTTTTTTTTTTTGGGGGGGGGGGGGGGGGAATTACCCACTTACTATACCCATAAATTCATCTAATGAGTATAAGGAGTTGCCATTAAGAAATTCTTTTAATTTCCTTTTAATTGCTATATGGCTATCTGTCAGAAATTATGATGCAATGGTAAGTGACCAAAGACTTTTGTGGCAGCATAATTTACCTCCTTCTGAGCCAAAGTTAGATTTAACCTTGAGTAGTGAAGATCATCCTTTGTCCTAGTGTTGTAGCCATGTACACTGCTATTACTTTTGAATTCATTCGGACTGTTAATAACAAATTTCGTAAATGAATATATACATATACATACATACACACACACACACACACACACACACACACACACATATATATATATATATATATATATATATATATATATATATATATATATATATATATATATTGTGAGGCTACAGTGAAGATCTCTAGCTCTTTAAATAAGTGTCTGCAGGATGATTTTGGATGCGCTCCAGCAATTATTCTGATTACACGCTTTTGTGCAATGAACACTCTTTTACCCCAGAATATGATGCCATACGAAAGCAGAGAATGAAAATAGGCGTGGTAAGCTAATTTACCCCCCATGAACCATAGACCTTGCCGTTGGTGGAGAGGCTTGTGTGCCTCAGCGATACAGATGGCCGTACCGTAGGTGCAACCACAACGGAGGGGTATTTGTTGAGAGGCCAGACAAACGTGTGGTTCCTGAAGAGGGGTAGCAGCCTTTTCAGTAGTTGCAGGGCAACAGTCTGGATGATTGACAAATCTGGCCTTGTAACACTAACCAAAACGGTCTTGCTGTGATGGTACTGAGAACGGCTGAAAGCAAGGGGAAACTACGGCCGTAATTTTTCCCGAGGGCATCCAGCTTTGCTGTATGGTTAAATGATGATGGCGTCCTCTTGGGTAAAATATTCCGGAGGTAAAATAGTCCCCCATTCGGATCTCTGGGCGGGGACTACTCAAGAGGACGTCATTATCAGGAAAAAGAAAACTGGCGTTCTACGGATCGGAGCGTGGAATGTCAGATCCCTTAATCGGGCAGGTAGGTTAGAAAATTTAAAAAGGGAAATGGATAGGTTAAAGTTAGATATGGTGGGAATTAGTGAAGTTCGGTGACAGGAGGAACAAGACTTTTGGTCAGGTGAATACAGGGTGATAAATACAAAATCAAATAGGGGTAAATCAGGAGTAGCTTTAATAATGAATAAAAAAAATTGGAGTGCGGGTAAGCTACTATAAACAGCATAGTGAACGCATTATTGTGGCCAAGATAGACAAGAAGCCCACACCTACTACAGTAGTACAAGTTTACATGCCAACTAGCTCTGCAGATCATGAAGAAATTGATGAAATGTATGATGAGATAAAAGAAATAGTTCAGGTAGTGAAGGGAGACGAAAATTTAATAGTCATGGGTGACTGGAATTCGAGAGTAGGAAAAGGAAGAGAAGGAAACGTAGTAGGTGAATATGGATTGGGGCTAAGAAATGAAAGAGGAAGCCGCCTCGTAGAGTTTTGCACAGAGCATAACTTAATCACAGCTAACACTTGGTTCAAGAATAATGAAAGGAGGTTGTATACATGGAAGAATCCTGGAGATACTAGAAGGTATCAGATAGATTATATAATGGTAAGACAGAGATTTAGGAACCAGGTTTTAAATTGTAAGACATCCCAGGGGCAGATGTGGACTCTGACCACAATCTATTGCTTATGAACTGTAGATTAAAACTGAAGAAACTGCAAAAAGGTGGGAATTTAAGGAGATGGGACCTGGATAAACTGAAAGAACCAGAGGTTGTAGAAAGTTTCAGGGAGAGCATAGGGGAACAATTGACAGAAATGGGGGAAAGAAGTACAGTAGAAGAAGAATGGGTAGCTCTGAGGGATGAAGTAGTGAAGGCAGCAAAGGATCAAGTAGGTAAAAAGACGAGGGCTAGTAGAAATCCTTGGGTAAGAGAAGAAATATTGAGTTTAATTGATGAAAGGAGAAAATATAAAAATGCAGTAAATGAAGCAGGGAAAAAGGAATACAAACGTCTCAAAAATGAGATCGACAGGAAGTGCAAAATGGCTAAGCAGAGGTGGCTAGAGGACAAATGTAAGGATATAGAGGCTTATCTCACGAGGGGTAAGATAGATACTGCCTACAGGAAAATTAAAGAGACCTTTGGAGAAAAGAGAACCACTTGTATGAATATCAACAGCTCAGATCGAAACACAGTTATAAGCAAAGAAGGGAAAGCAGAAAGGTGGAAGGAGTATATAGAGGGTCTATACAAGGGCGATGTACTTGAGGACAATATTATGGAAATGGAAGAGGATGAAGATGAAATGGGAGATACGATACTGCGTGAAGAGTTTCACACAGCACTGAAAGACCTGAGTCGAAACAAGGCCCCGGGAGTAGACAACATTCCATTAGAACTACTGACGGCCTTGGGAGAGCCAGTCCTGACAAAACTCTACCATCTGGTGAGCAAGATGCATGAGACAGGCGAAATACCCTCAGACTTCAAGAAGAATATAATAATTGCAATCCCAAAGAAAGCAGGTGTTGACAGATGTGAAAATAACCGAGCAATCAGTTTAATAAGTCACAGCTGCAAAATACTAACACGAATTCTTTACAGACGAATGGAAAAACTGGTAGAAGCCGACCTCGGGGAAGATCGGTTTGGATTCCGTAGAAATATTGGAACACGTGAGGCAATACTGACCTTACGACTTATCTTAGAAGAAAGATTAAGGAAAGGCAAACCGACATTTCTAGCATTTGTAGACTTAGAGAAAGCTTTTGATATTGTTGACTGGAATACTGTCTTTCAAATTCTAAAGGTGGCAGGGGTAAAATACAGGGAGCGAAAGGCTGTTTACAATTTGTACAGAAACCAGATGGCAGTTGTAAGAGTCGAGGGGCATGAAAGGGAAGCAGTGGTTGGGAAGGGAGTGAGACAGTGTTGTAGCCTCTCCCCAATGTTATTCAATCTGTGTATTGAGCAAGCAGTAAAGGAAACAAAAGAAAAATTCGGGGTAGGTATTAAAATCCATGGAGAAGAAATAAAAACTTTGAGGTTTGCCGATGACATTGTAATTCTATCAGAGACAGCAAAGGACTTGCAAGAGCAGTTGAACGGAATGGACAGTCTCTTGAAAGGAGGATATAAGATGAACATAAACAAAAGCAAAACGAGGATAATGGAATGTAGTCGAATTAAGTCGCGTGATGCTGAGGGAATTAGATTAGGAAATGAGACACTTAAAGTAATAAAGGAGTTTTGCTATTTGGGGAGCAAAATAACTGATGATGGTCGAAGTAGAGAGGATATAAAATGTAGACTGGCAATGGCAAGGAAAGCGTTTCTGAAGAAGAGGAATTTTTAACATCGAGTATAGATTTAAGTGTCAGGAAGTCGTTTCTGAAAGTACTTGTATGGAGTGTAGCCATGTGTGGAAGTGAAACATGGACGATAAATAGTTTGGACAAGAAGAGAATAGAAGCTTTCGAAATGTGGTGCTACAGAAGAATGCTGAAGATTAGATGGGTAGATCACATAACTAATGATGAAGTATTGAACAGAGTTGGGGAGAAGAGGAGTTTGTGGCACATTTTGACAAAAAGAAGGGAACAGTTAGTAGGACATGTTCTGAGGCATCAAGGGATCACACATTTAGCATTGGAGGTCAGCGTGGAGGGTAAAAATCGTAAAGGGAGACCAAGAGATGAATACACTAAGCAGATACAGAAGGATGTAGGTTGCAGTAAGTACTGGGAGATGAAGAAGCTTGCACAGGATAGGGTAGCATGGAGAGCTGCATCAAACCAGTCTCAGGACTGAAGACCACAACAACAACAACAACAAGCTAATTTACTGAGATGTATATCGCAAAAATTTGCAATCACCCTAATAGCATAAGTAGCTGAACTCAAACGTTTCAGCAGACCTTTTTCCAGTTCAACCCATCATCAATGCATACAGCTAGAAATTTTGAATATTCTACCTTAGCTACCGATTTCTGATCGAAGTCTATATTTATTACTGGTGTCATTCCATTTACTGTATGGAACTGTATATACTGTGTTTTGTCAAAGTTTAATGGAGCCAATTTGCAGAGAACCACTTAATGATTTTCTGAAAAACATCGTTTACAATTTCACCAGTTAATTCTTGTCTGTTGGGTGTGATAGCTATATTGTATCATCGGCAAAAAGTACCAGCTTTGCGTCTTCGTGAATATAGAATGGCAAGTCATTAATATATATTAAGAACAGCAGAGGACCCAAGACCGAACCTTGAGGCACCCCATTCTTGACTGTTCCCCAGTTTGAGAAATCACCTATTTTTTGCATATTATGTGAACTGCTTATTTGAACTTTCTTCACTCTTCCAGTTAGGTATGATTTAAACGATTTGAGCGCTGCCCCATTAATACTTGAGCTTATCTAGAAGTATTCCATGATTTACACAATCAAAAGTCTTTGAGAGATCACAAAAAATCCCAGTGGGTGATATCCGGTTACTCAGAGCGTTTAATATAAGGATAGGCGTGTTCCCAAGGTCGTACCGCAGACGGATGGGTCCGGGCCCATTTTCTTACGTCTGAAGATGCAACTTGTAGCGGCTACATGTGCGTTAAATAACACAGTGTTGTGGCCATCGACTACCAGTGGCCACAGTTGTTGAGGGTTGCTTTACCTTCCCATTAGGGTAGTCCGATACTCACAATGGAGTTTATTCACAGTCAAGTGCTTATAATGGAGGTTGAAAAGCTGAACTGTTTTATGATGTTCGCCACACTGATTATAAAAATCGTTATAAGAAACAAGATGCATCGACAAGTGTATGTTAAACGCTTGTCGGAGACCGACAAAGAAATGTGGAAGCAGAAGAAACAAATGAAATAGGTAAGCATTTGTAGTATTATTTATTTATAGTTCTTAAAAGAGTATAGCAATAACACTGAACACATCCTCTTTTTCCCTTAGAGATATTAATGATGGGCCTAATGAACTCAGACATTCAGTAAAACTGCTAGGCATTCATCTTGATACCAAACTGTGCTGGAATACGCACACAGAAAAGCTGTGCAGTAAGTTGGCAAGAGTTCTACAGGGTGTTGCAAAAAGGTACGGCCAAACTTTCAGGAAACATTCCTCACACACAAATAAACTAAAGACGTTATGTGGACATGTGTCCGGAAACGCTTAATTTCCATGTTAGAGCTCATTTTAGTTTCTTCCACCTACGCTCAATGGAGCACGTTATCATGATTTCATACGGGATACTCTACCTGTGCTGCTAGAACATGTGCCTTTACAAGTACGACACAACATGTGGTTCATGCACGATGGAGCTCCTGCACATTTCAGTCGAAGTGTTTGTTCGCTTCTCAACAACAGATTCGGTGACCGATGGATTGGTAGAGGTGGACCAATTCCATGGCCTCCACGCTCTCCTGACTTCAACCCTCTTGACTTTCATTTATGGGGGCATTTGAAAGCTCTTGTCTACGCACACCCGGTACCAAATGTAGAGTGTCTTCGTGCTCGTATTGTGGACGGCTGTGATACAATACGCCATTCTCCAGGGCTGCATCAGCGCATCAGGAATTCCATGCGACGGAGGGTGGATGCATGTATCCTCGCTAATGGAGGACATTTTGAACATTTCCTGTAACAAAGTGTTTGAAGTCACGCTGGTACGTTCTGTTGCTCTGTGTTTCCACTCCATGATTAATGTGATTTGAAGAGAAGTAATAAAATGAGCTCTAACATGGAAAATAAGTGTTTCCGGACACATGTCCACATAACATATTTTCTTTCTTTGTGTGTGAGGAATGTTTCCTGAAAGTTTGGCCGTACCTTTTTGTATCACCCTGTATATCTCCTTAGAAAACTGAAGGATTGTGTCGGTAAGGAGTGCATACTTATGGCATACCATGCCTTTTTCTGTACTCATCTGTATTATGGAATACCTCTTTGGGGAAACTCTGCTGGGGCAAAAGATGTTTCCCTCTGGAAGAAGAAAGCCATTAGATGTATTTTTGGTGTGAGCAATTTAACTTCTTGCAGACAGTACTTCATGGAGCACAAAATTCTTACAGTTCCCAGTCTACACACACTTAAAGCTATTATGCATGCCAAAGAGAATGCCCACATGTATGAAAGCAGGTCAGATGTGCACTCATATGAAACCAGAAATCGGAACTTATTAGACATTCCTTGGACACGTTTGAGTAAAATCCAGAATAATTTTTTACATGGTGGCAAAACATTTTACAACAATACATCACATGGAACGAGGGAATTGCATGAGAATAGATTTAAAATGGTGGTACAGACATGGTTGAAAGAGAAAACATTCTATAGCATAAGTGAATTCCTACATAATGAAAAAATGTGATTCTCTATTATTATAAATGTGAATGTGATCAAAGAAACTGTAATTTGTGTCATACAACCATACTGACCTTTTATATAATCATATACCATATGTTAACTTTTGTGTAATCATTTGTACCAGAATCTGTATAACTATGTAACTACTGACCTTATGTATAACCATTTGTATAACCATCTAACGATGCCTATACAACACAACAGTTGTCTACAGGCAACCAAATAAATATGAAATAAATATGAAAATATCACGAACATCGATTGGTCTCATTGTTATTGTGCGATGTTTGGTTCAATTATACTGTGCAATTATTTGCGGGTGGATATCGATCCATCTGAGTGAAACACAAAGATGAATTGCATCCTCATCTGGGTTTTCACTGTTACGTTCAGACGTTCCACGATACTCGCCTTCAGGTGGATGAACGTCGAGTAGTGATGTATTCCATACCATTCCATCACAGCCTTGACATATTTATTGAAAAACTCAGCGCCGTTATCTGTTGGAAGGTTGTCTGGGTTTCGATTTGTCCCCGTCTGCAGCACTCCATCAAACACATGCGCGACTTCCTTTCCTGTTTTCACTGTCACAGGTAATGCCCGGGCATATTTATATTAAGTATCAATGACCATTAAAATATATTTGAATCCGTTATTCACACTTGAATATCCTCTAATGTCGACAAGATCCGCCGGCCACAGGTCGTTTGCTGGTTTGTGCAGTTGTCTAACTACTTATTCGATGATGCCTGTCTCTCTAAGCTCAGAAATTATTGAAAGAACTTCATTCGAATGAGCTATATTACCAGCGGCAGTTGATGCCATGAGCAGTCGTAGGCTGTCTATTAGCTCAATGGCGTCGTCGTAATATACACTCCTGGAAATGGAAAAAAGAACACATTGACACCGGTGTGTCAGACCCACCATACTTGCTCCGGACACTGCGAGAGGGCTGTACAAGCAATGATCACACGCACGGCACAGCGGACACACCAGGAACCGCGGTGTTGGCCGTCGAATGGCGCTAGCTGCGCAGCATTTGTGCACCGCCGCCGTCAGTGTCAGCCAGTTTGCCGTGGCATACGGAGCTCCATCGCAGTCTTTAACACTGGTAGCATGCCGCGACAGCGTGGACGTGAACCGTATGTGCAGTTGACGGACTTTGGGCGAGGGCGTATAGTGGGCATGCGGGAGGCCGGGTGGACGTACCGCCGAATTGCTCAACACGTGGGGCGTGAGGTCTCCACAGTACATCGATGTTGTCGCCAGTGGTCGGCGGAAGGTGCACGTGCCCGTCGACCTCGGACCGGACCGCAGCGACGCACGGATGCACGTCAAGACCGTAGGATCCTACGCAGTGCCGTAGGGGACCGCACCGCCACTTCCCAGCAAATTAGGGACACTGTTGCTCCTGGGGTATCGGCGAGGACCATTCGCAACCGTCTCCATGAAGCTGGGCTACGGTCCCGCACACCGTTAGGCCGTCTTCCGCTCACGCCCCAACATCGTGCAGCCCGCCTCCAGTGGTGTCGCGACAGGCGTGAATGGAGGGACGAATGGAGACGTGTCGTCTTCAGCGATGAGAGTCGCTTCTGCCTTGGTGCCAATGATGGTCGTATGCGTGTTTGGCGCCGTGCAGGTGAGCGCCACAATCAGGACTGCATACGACCGAGGCACACAGGGCCAACACCCGGCATCATGGTGTGGGGAGCGATCTCCTACACTGGCCGTACACCACTGGTGATCGTTGAGGGGACACTGAATAGTGCACGGTACATCCAAACCGTCATCGAACCCATCGTTCTACCATTTCTAGACCGGCAAGGGAACTTGCTGTTCCAACAGGACAATGCACGTCCGCATGTATCCCGTGCCACCCAACGTGCTCTAGAAGGTGTAAGTCAACTACCCTGGCCAGCAAGATCTCCGGATCTGTCCCCCATTGAGCATGTTTGGGACTGGATGAAGCGTCGTCTCACGCGGTCTGCACGTCCAGCACGAACGCTGGTCCAACTGAGGCGCCAGGTGGAAATGGCATGGCAAGCCGTTCCACAGGACTACATCCAGCATCTCTACGATCGTCTCCATGGGAGAATAGCAGCCTGCATTGCTGCGAAAGGTGGATATACACTGTACTAGTGCCGACATTGTGCATGCTCTGTTGCCTGTGTCTATGTGCCTGTGGTTCTGTCAGTGTGATCATGTGATGTATCTGACCCCAGGAATGTGTCAATAAAGTTTCCCCTTCCTGGGACAATGAATTCACGGTGTTCTTATTTCAATTTCCAGGAGTGTACATACACTGCGGGCGTCGATTGCTCACTCTTTTATGCTGCATGTCAGTATCATCACCACTGCTATTTTTTCACCATCCAAAATAGTTCTTAAAGGGATCTGTATTTCACATTGCTTCGGGTTTTTGTATTCTGATGTAAATCAGTTAAAAGCATTATTTCGCGAAACATTTCCAGATCTAAGGGGAATAATTTACAGTTTTTGTGGGTCTTAGGAAAATAAGGTTCAGTAGACTGGGTGTTCTTTGAAATTGTTTATCGCTGATTTGTATCGTTTTTTCATTTAAAGTTATAGGCTGTGTGCCGAACATGTATGGTTTCTCACGACTAATACCGAATGTTTTGTCTATCCTGTGACGGTTAATGGAATCGGCAATAGCGTCATCGTCGTCGTAGCGGAATTTCGCTGAGGGTTCATCGACGGATTCAGTAACTGGTTTAAAGGTTTATCGCAGTGTCAGCTCTTGCTTCAAATGGCCTAACCTCAGCAACCGTAACTTGTCGCGAACGGCCTTCCGTGCATCGATGACTTTATGCTTAGTGAACTTCTCGGTGTATACTAATCGGACTTCTGTGCAGCGTGAGGTTGTATATATCCGCTCTTCTTCTTCTTATGCTAGTCACTGTTCTCGGCAACAGCTATTTTCCCTTCAGTTAAGTTGCCTATCTTCTTTTCAATTGCGTTAACCCGTTCGTACACTGTCCCGTTCTCAATGACAGCTATTCCCCCTCCAGTTAAACTGTTTACTTTCTTCTCTCTTCTCGGTTACATTAACCCGATCATTCAGTGTATTGTTCAGCCTCAGAAGAGTTTGACAATAGGTCTCTAGTACCTTGCGTACAGCTCCAACCTTATGTTCGAGAGTTTGAATTTTCGCGTCCACGTAAAAGCGAATGTTTTGTCTATGTACACCCTTCCTACCAAACTGAGTTCCCGGCATGCGTGCGAATTTATCCATGGTGATGCGTGTACTGATGTACTAAAGTCTTTGCATGGCTGTATATATATATATAGCAACTCATGGAAGTTCCGTCTGTACCTACCATCATTCAGTTTTCTTGTTTTATCAGTAAGGAGAAACCCATACTGTGGTTCCAGCAATCTGCGCATATCTTTACAAAATCATTGAATGACATGTCGGTTCCTACATGAGCCTGGTAAATGTGTTTGAAATTCAGATTGTCGTCTTTTAATAATATAATTATGTTTGCATTATCCCTCAGCAGCTGTTTTGGGATTCTGGAATATGTCTTACTCAGATAAGATACATCAACAGCCATATGGCGACAGAAACAGAAATATCGCCTACCTTGATCTTGGTTTCCCACAACAACATCGTCAAATATGAACTCTGTATTTGGCTTTACTTTTTCCGGTGGAGGGATATCTCTGCTCTCATTGAATGTCGCGTATGTCACACCCTGCAGAATCTCCTGTAATATATGGTATTTGGGCTGAAACAGTGTTTTTGAAAATACCCATACATGCTCAAAGCGGACTCCATCTGGATGTGTTAGCAGCGACATGAGAACATGTGTCTTGCCACAGTTGGATGGACCTACAATTACAGCAGAGTCCCGCTAATCTGAACCCTGGTAATCCGAACGTTCGTTAAATCCGAACATTAAGAATGTTAGTCTAAGTATAGCAAACTGCTGTACATACACACTATTGTAATTTACACAGTATAGTAAATATGTATTAGCAAAATTGGCAAGAAAACATTAGGTTTAAACAATGCATAACAATGAACGGAAAGCTATCAAACTTACTAAAATACAGCGGACACTTTATCCCTACTTTTTAGATGACAAAAACTCATTGTTTTTTGGCGTAATGAAGACAGTTTGTTATATGACACATAGTTGCGCCATCGTCTGTTAAACATCAAATCAGCAGGTGTAGCAGTGGGCTGGTGCTCCAAATAACGTAACGCGAGGTCGAGAACTTCTGCTGCGTCACTGTGTGGCACCGGCTCTCCTTTATCACTTTCCGGCTCGTTGACACTTCCGTCACAGTAGTCCACTACTTCCTGGTCATGAGTCACAACAGCAGCTAAATCAACGTCAGTAAGGTTGTGCCCCATCCGCTGCCATCCACTCATCTACGTCTCCTTCACTAGCTTCTTCACATCCAGGCATTGTCTGTATCATTTGTAGTACATCTTCCTCTTCATTTTCAACTAGGTTGTCCTGAAATTCGAGAGATGTCCACAGTTTTCTCCACGATTTTCTCAGAGTATTTTCTGAAATATTCTGCCATGCCTCAGCGGCCCAATAAACAACATCCTTCATATTGGTCTTTTTAATTTTGTCCAGTAAAGGAGTGCTATCATCTTGGATCAGCACTCTTAAAAATTGTTTTCTGTAAATCAGTTTTAATGCTAGCAGTACGCCCTGGTCCATCGGCTGTAGAAGTGGTGTAACATTTGGCGGCAAAAACTTCGCCACAATTTCTCCATCACATAGTTCCTCAGTGCTGGGGTGAGATGGCACTCGATCAATCAAAATAACTGCACAGGGAGACAAACGATTTTCCTTAGAAAACCGTCGAACAGAGGGAACAAACTGACCGCGAAACCATCCTTTGAACAGCTTACCATCCATCCGTGCTTTTTTCTGGTTGTATACGGCAAGAACTTCATGTGGCAGTTTTTAAAAGCTCGGGGCCTAGCAGATTTGCCGATCAGTATTAAAGGCAGTTTGTGATTACCAGCAGCGTTGCTGCACGCTAATAAAGTCACACGATCTTTGTACATTTTAAAACCAGGAGCATGGTCTTCTGCTTTTGATGCGAGGCTTTTTATTGGAAATGCCCTAAAATTAAGGCCAGTCTCGTCAGCGTTATAAATTTGTTGGGGAGAATACTTTCCTTCTCTTATCATTTTTCCAAACTCACCCAAGTATTTTTTCACTGCATCATGGTCAGATGAAAGCTTCTCTCCACTAACTGTTAGCTGGCGGATTCAATGACGTTTTTTGAATCCGTCCAGCCAACCCGTACTCGCACTAAAAGACTCATCACCTTTCATTAACTTGTTCAGGTAAACAGCCTTCTCCTCTCAACGGAATTGTCGTTTCTCTTTCCTGCGTAAACCAAAGGAAAAGAGCTTCATCCACTTTATCGTACTGGGACTGTTTCAAAGTCTGCCGAATGTGGAGTGTTTTTCTCGAAGACGTTGCACAGGACTGTTCAAGCTTCACTCGGTTCTTCTTCCAATCACAAATGGTTGCTTTACCAACACCCAGTTCCGTTGCCAAAATGGTTCAAATGGCTCTGAGCACTATGGGACTCAACATCTGAGGTCATAAGTCCCGTAGAACTTAGAACTACTTAAACCTAACTAACCTAAGGACAACACACACATCCATGCCCGAGGCAGGATTCGAACCTGCGACCGTAGCGGTCGCGTGGTTCCAGACTGAAGCGCCTAGAACCGCTCGGCCACTCCTCCGTTGCCAGTTTAGATACATTATCCACCTTTGTCTATCCGCTTCAAAGCATTCAGTTCTTCTTTGAGAGCTAACGTTGTATGTTTCCGTTTACTCATGACGAAAATACGTACACCACTACACCTGAATGAATACAATACAACTGTTACGCGTGCCAGCGATCGATAACTAACATAACCAAGCACTTTGCGAGCCAGCTGCCAGTGCACTGACCTCAGACACTACAAAGGTCTCAACAATGCACAACAACAAGGGCAGGGAGTGAGAGTGAGCCATTGTTCCCACACTTGTTCCCATTTGTTACCATGGTGTACCTATTACCTGCTTGGTATACTTCATTCTAGAAACTCGTCACCATAATTCCGGCTAATCCGAACAAATCGATAATCCGAACATGGTCCAGTCCCAATTAGTTCGGATTAGTATTGCACTATGTTGTGGGGAAGGAGTGCGCCATTCTTCTCCATCCGGTCTTCTTGCGCACCGTCACAGCTCCAGTCGCTTACAACTAAGTCTTGATGCTTCACCCACTCTGCCATGATACCTACTACGTCAGGTACTGTCGTGCAATGCATTTTTACAGAAGATAATGAACACTATGCCCTTTCTATGATGCCGACCATTTCAAGTACTGGCGTGCAATGGGGTTTTAATGAGAATTTAGTTAAATGACATAACTTTCTGCTGTTGCATGTTTCCAGTGAAAATAGTGGGGCAATAGCTTTAGTACTTGCAATGTAATAAGAGGTAAGAAATGAAAAACACATACATGGTCATATACATTTACTTATTCAGTAATCGTACACAGGATGCACTACATCAACTGGTTCTTTCTTTATCTTAACGCCATTACAGGGTATAAAAGATAAAGCCTTCTTGTAAGCATAGAATTCAGCACGGTTTTCTCTCAAACTTATTGCCGGTACATTAGCTTTCGCCGGCACCATACTGACCCACTGTTCGAAGTCGTCTACATGCACATTGTTCATACTTAGATACTCTGCAATATCTCTGTACACAGCTTTAACACAAGGCAGCCATCTGTTCAGTCTTTCCAACACACTGGATAGTACCATCTGTAGATCGAAAAAGTTTTGATTGGTGGAATGCTGTAGATAAATGGATGTGTTGCCTGATTTCACACGGAGTGCAGACTCATTGTATCTGTTGTGATGGATAGGGTTAGAGCAGTATTGTAAGTGTCCGGAGGAGGACGGCTAGGGTGATAGCCGGCTGTCAACTACTGCATGATATACGCTTTTGCACGACAGAGTTCATCCCATTCCACCTCCATAAACCGAACTCTTAATACTTTTAGCTGCATTCTCAATCTCTATCAGAATACGCCACTCTCTGTCTGTGGTTGCTTCTGTACCAATATGTAAGCGTTTCGAACCGCTAGCGATTAAATTATACACTGAAAAGAAGAGTAGTGGTGCACAGGACTTAATTGGTATCTTCTCATCCACTACATCCTCACTCTGTCCATCCAGTACCACTGGAATATTCTGCGATGGTGCGTATGATAGAGGCCAGTACCGACCTGCCTCATGCTGATTAGGACCCCCGGTGCACTTCAGCGAGTCAGGGGCTGGCTGGGTGTCTTCAACAGACAATAACAGCTGATTGTCCTGCTCCATCAAGCTGACCAGGTGCGTGACAGGATCCCAGTATGCTGCCACTGCTGCGAGTCCCGATGGCCTGGGTCATTCTGAGGTCCTGTGGCTTTTTGTTGTTCCCCTCTCAAATTCTGCTACAGAATGCCCAAAAGAAGTAATGCCAGAAAAAAACAGTATGTTTCCAAAGAGTGGGTCTACACTGGTTGTACTACATAGCAAACCAAGCAGCTGGTGTCTGTGCTCATTACAAGCAGGGTCGACAGAGTGGCACACAGCAGACAGAACTACAAGGTCAACAACTGTTTATCAATGGTACCCAATGGGACATAATGGACCAATGTTCTGATTATCCACCATTGTGACAGGAACCATCACCCTGAATACAACCCACACATTGATTTATGTACCTGATCTTGCCTTTGATGTTTTATCCACGGAAATCCAACCTTCCTTAATAACATGTTAGACCTCACCCTGCTTGCCTCCTTAATTGAATGTTAACCAAGTAGCACGGCCGCATGTTGATGGAACATCTTTTAGAGCATATAACAGAAATACAACACCAAAAATCAGCTGTAATGACTGAAACTTCCTGGCAGATTAAAACTGTGTGCCGAACCGAGACTTGAACTCAGGACCTGCAAGGTTTGCAGGAGAGCTTCTGTAAAGTTTGGAAAGTAGAAGACGAGGTATTGGCAAAAGTAAAGCTGTGAGGATGGGGCGTGAGTCGTGCTTGGGTGGCTCAGTCGGTAGAGCACTTGCCTGCGAAAGGCAAAGGTCCCGAGTTCGAGTCTCAGTACGGCACACAGTTTTAATCTGCCAGGAAGTTTCATAACGGCGCACACTCCGTTGCAGAGTGAAAGTCTCATTCTGGGAGCTGTAATTACTGGTTATGGGATCGTCAGCCCCAGAAGTCTGATTTTCACAGAAACAGGAATCATATACCACAAATTCAAACAAAAAGCAAATCCTATCTCTGTCAACCTTCAACTTATGGGTTCAAACCAGTCGCAACCAGAAGCAACTTGACATGGGACAAAGTTAACCATAAGTGAAGACCTCAATGTAGAGCCAAATGCTAGTGAAGTCAGACAGATAATCTAAATAGTGCAAAGGACAAAGGGATACTGTGAGTGGAGGTGGAATTGTGAATAGTTGTAAATAAACCAGTACCTGTGTTTCTGCAAAATCTGAGGACAAATTTTCTCTGTAGGTGGGAGAAAATGTAATGGGTACAACTATAAACGAGACTTTGAAGTGCAGAATGAAAATATGTACACCTCCAAGGTCAGTCAGTGATTGCCAGTGGACAGCGTGGTTGGCAGCTTTGCAATGCCTCCATGATGATAGGTCACGTGTGCTGACAGTGCACCAGCCTGCAGGGAGTATTGCAGCCTGACAGCAACAACTGGGCCATTTCCTGTTCTAGACTATTCTTTATAACACACTAATTCCACTACTAGTGTGAAATCAGCATGGGGCTGCGGTATTTAAGGGTGCACGAACCAGCTTGTCATCACTGAACAGCTAGGCAGTTATGTGATGCCACCACTCCACTGCTCCATGCTGTGCTGATGACGCAGACACCTTTGCCTCCACTGCCACACGAACCACTGCATCCCACCTAAGTGCCGGGCACCAAGGGCAGGCTCACACTTTGCTGTTATCCTGAATTACAATGTGAGGGTCCAGGCTGATATGTCCTTGCCAGGGTGCCCACCCCCACGTGTACGTGCACAGATACATATATATGATGTAACAACAAATCATCCAACAGGCACATCCACATGCAGTCCAGATTTCTGTCATCAGGGAATGACTATCCATAGACAGACCTCCTTATGCATGAAGAATGGTAATGATGGTGGAATAAAATTATACATGTATTGAAATATAGACATTAGTGATAACCTATGTAATTTAAAACTACATGGGGTGGAATCCAAAATTTTTGGGACTGGTGCTACCATCTGGAAAGTAAGAGTAGTAGATCTTTGCACTGCTAAGTGGCAACAGCTGGATATCTGATGAGTCGGTGCGGAGTGGCATTAAGCTGGTAGGATGTGTTGTGTGCCCACAGTGATTTCCATAATACTATGCGTTTGGTGTGTGGTGATTTTATGATGGATCCGTGAACAGAACAGCACATGTGTATCAAATTCTGTGTGAATCTCAGGAAAAGAGCTACGGAGACCCTTGCAATGATTCAACAAGTGTTTGGGGGAAGAGCCCAGGCTCTCCAAGACACAAAAAAGTGAGACAGGTGAGGAGCGTGATCATTGTTTACTTCGATACCGAGGGAATTGTGCACAAAGTATTCGTCACATCCAACAAATCAGTGAATTCCGTGTACTACTGGTACGTTTTGCGATGGCTCTGTGGAAACTTACGGTGATGATGGCCCAAAATCTGATGTCGAGGGAACAGGCTGCTGCATCATGACAACACACCCTGTCACACGTCCTTGCTCACCAGGAACTTTTTTGGCAAAAAACAACACGGTGGTTTTACGGCACCCACCGTACTCGCCAGATTTTGCACCTTGCGACTTCGCGCTATTGCCAAAACTGAAACTCAAGTTGAAAGACCGTCGGTTCGACGCTCAAGAGAGGATTTGAGAAGCATCGCTGGCAGTGATAAACACTCTCAAAGAACAGGACTTCCAGGATACATTTGACCAGTGGCAGAAGCACTGGGACTGGTGTGTACGTGCGGACGGGAACTACTTCGAGGGTGATGGTGACCATTAGTCCAAAGGTAAGGTTTTCAACAAATGGCAGCACTAATCCCAGATATTTTGGGTAGCACCTCGTACTTTTACAACACACAGCTGTTTCTTTTCATCAACCATAATCCATTAACAGTTGCCTTCAGCTCCAAAACTTGATTACAAGAAATGCCTTCACAATGTTTACAGCAATGGTTCTTTTTTTTATTTTTAGTAGACACAACAATCAAATGCAAATACTCCTGTACTGATACCCGTGTTCGTTACACATCTATGTAGCACAAGTCACAGGGCTTTGTGTACCACTGTCACTTCCCCCTTTTCCTGTCTCCAGTTAGGAATGGTTCACAGGAACAATGACTGCCAGTAAGCCTCTACATGGCCCGAATCCATCTAATTTTTTCTTCACAGTATTTTCACGAGATATATGTATGAGGAAGCAATCTATTTCTCGACTCTTCTAGGAATGTACACTCTCGGAACTTCAACAGTACACCACACCTCTCCAGCAGCATCTGCCACTGGAGCCAGTTGACCATCTCCAGGATGCTTTCATGCTCAGTAAATGAACCTGTAACAAAGCATGCTGTCCTCCAATGGATCTTCTGTATTTCCTTTATCAATCCTATCTGGTACAGATCCCACACTGACGAGTAATATTCAAGTATTCTTCGAACAAAGGATTTGAAATACTACTTCATTTGTTGACGGACAAAATTTCCCAAGATTCTTCCAATGAATCGGTCTCACATCTGCATTTCCTGTGATTACTTTTATGTGGTTGTTTCACTTTAAATTGCTCCATTCACATACTCCTAAATATTTTATGAAATGATTGCTTCCAATGATTGTTCTGCATTTGCGTACTCATGCATTAACCATTTAACTGCTCTGGATGTGTTAATGCACGTGCCTTTGTACCTGTGCGTGTGTGCTAGGAATGTCTTTATGTGTGCCACCACTCGTCCTATCTGGTACTCTGAATGTGTCTACGCGTACTATTTAAATCAAAGCTGCAAAATTGAAGAAAATGTGGCTTCTTATTGGAAAATGGACAGTTAAAATTTTCTCCCTCTTCAGAAGATCGCCAGCACAATATTGTGCGTACCAGCATCTACCTCTGACTCTGAAAGAAATTTTACTGCTGCTGGTTTCATTTTCAACACCACAGTCGCTTTGACACCCGCACAGTGCTTATGCTCTTCTTTTTATTCATAATAATTCTGTCAGAGACAAATGAGTGATATATATGCTGGAACTCTTTTCAGACATTAATCTTCAGTTTCTGCTGTATGTAGTGGTGAAAGGTTTTTGTTTACTGCACATTTTGCTGCATATTTCTGAGTTACATATGCAGTTTTTCATATTACCTTTGTTATTTGGTATGAAATAAAACTTAGCTTGTTTCCAAAATATTGTTGAGCAACAGGGCCAATGTTGGGAGCTTTACATCAGCCTTAGCTTATCATGTTTTGGTTGATTGGTTGGTTTGTTTGTTTGTTTGGGATATAAAAACACCCAACCCCTCACCTAAAAAGAAAACGAATGGAACGAACAAAAAACAGGGGAAACATACGCCACAAGGAAAAGAAGAAGAAAGTCTTAAAACCTTAGAGCATATAGTCTGGGCTGGCTGATCACAATAATGAAAGAGGAGGCGCCAGCCACTCTGCAACACATTAAAATGTCCATCCCAAAAAGACAAGGCAAGATAAACATATATAGGGAAAACATGACCACCAAGACAAACAAATGCAAAGAAAGTGCGACAGAGTTAAAATGGAGGGAGGGTGGCGACCTTAGAGAGAAGGCTAAATGCCCACCCTTAGATGGTACGATAAAAACCCCCCCTCACGAATGAAACACAAAACTAAATCTGCTGCTGAGACATTGTCACCCAACACCGAAGGTAGGGCACTGGGAAGGTTACAAATCTGCCACAGAGTGGATAAAAGTGGGCAATCAAGTAAAATGTGGACGACAGTCATATGTGAGCCACTGTGACACCAAAGTGAGGTCCACGCGAGGGAGGAGGTAGCCATGTGTTACTCACGTATGGCCAATGCGGAGTCAGCAGAGAACCACAGAGTCCCTGCAAGAGGCCGGCATGGAGGTCTTCCACACATTCGTAGTCTCCTTAATCGCACGCAGTTTGTTGTGCGTACCTAGACAATGCCATTCCCCCTCCCATAGGTGAAACACCTTGCGGTGTAATAATGATCACAGGTCAGTTACAGGGATGCCGATTTCCAGAAGCTGTTTCCATGTAGCATGTTGGCAAGTTCATTTCCTGGGATTCCGACGTGGCCTGGGGTCCACAACACCACAGGACGACTGGACCATTCCAGGTCATAGATGGATTCCTGGATGGTCACTACCAAAAGATCGCGAGCGTCAATAGCTTGTAGGCTTTTCAAAGAGTCAGTACAGAGAAGAAACAACTCATCAGGGCACAAGCAGATGCACTCAAGAGCAAGAAAAATGGCCACCAGCTCCGCAGCGAAACCACTGCAGCCATCTTGCAAGGAGTGCTGTTCAGTATGTCCTCCATGGACAAATGCGAAGCCAACGTGACCATCAGGCATTGAGCTGTCAGTATAAACCACTTCATGGTCCCGGTACATGTCAAGAATTGAGAGGAAGTGACAGCAGAGAGCTCTGGGGTTAACTGAGTCCTTAGGACCATGTGAAAGAGCCAGGCATAGCTTTGGCCTAGGTGTACATGGAGGTGTACGTGAATTGACCCTGAGAACAGGTGGTAAAGGCAAGGACTCCACTTCAGACAGAAGAGATTGGACGCAAACCAATATCTTAAGCCCAGATCTGGGGCTCCGATGCAGGAGATGAACTGCCGTGGATGGGAAAATGAGATGGTAATTCGGATGCTCAGGAGAACTATGAATGTGCGGAACATAGCTGGCGAGCAGTTGTGCACCCCTAACCTTTAATGGAGGGACTTGGGCCTCCACCAGGACGCTGGTCACTGGACTAGTCCTAAATGGTCCTGTTGCCAGTCGATTGCCACAGTGGTGTACTGGGTCGAGTAAACGCAACACTGAGGGCACCGCCGAACCACAAACCAGACTCCCATAGCCAAGGTGGGATTGAACAAGGGCTCTGTAGAACTGCAGCAGCATAGAGTAATATGCACCCCAGTTGGTGTTGTTCAGGCAGCAGAGGGCATTGAGGTGCTACCAGCACTTCCACTTGAGCTGACGAAGGTGAGGAAGCCATGTCAATCGGGCGTCGAAAACCAGTCGTAAGAATCAATATGTCCCACTACAGTAAGTGGATCATCATTAAGATAAAGTTTTTGTTCTGGATGAACAGTAAGATGTCGACAGAAGTGCATGACACATGACTTCACAGCTGAAAACTGGAAGCCGTGGGCTGGGGCCCATGATTGCGCCTTGTGGATGGCTCCCTGTAGACGCCGCTTACCAACAACAGTACTGGAGGAGCAGTACGAAATACAGAAGTCGTCTGCATACAGAGAAGGTGAGACTGATGGCTCGACAGCTGCTGCTAGACCGTTAATGGCCACTAAAAATAGAGAGACACTCAATACAGAACCCTGCGAGACCCCATTCTCCTGGATATGGGGAGAACTGTGGGAGGCGCCAACTTTGACACAGAAAGTACGGAGCGATAGGAAATTTTGGATAAAAATCAGGCGGAGGCACCTGGAGATACCATTCATATAATGTGGCAAGAATATGGTGTTGCCAGGTTGTGTCTTAAGCTTTTCGTAAATAAAGAGAGACAGCTACCAGCTGTTGGCACTGGAAAAGACTGTTCAGATGACAGACTAGAGGGAAACTAGATTATTAACGGTAAAGCGATACTGGCGGAAACCGCCCTGGCATGGAGCCAGGAGGCCCCTTGACTCCAGGACCCTACACAACCACCGACTTATCATACATTCTAGCAGCTTACAAAGAACGTTGGTGAGACTGATGGGCCAATAGCTATCCACACCAAGTAGGTTTTTACCAGGTTTGAGCACAGGAATGATGGTTATCTCCCGCCACTGCAATGGAAAGACACCATCGCACCAGGTCCGGTTGAAGATTACGAGGTGATTCCACTTGTAGTCCAATGAGAGATGTTTGATCATCTGACTGTGGATCTGATCTGGCCCAGGAGCTGTGTCGGGGCAATGTGCGAGTACGTTGAGGAGCTCCCACTCTGTAAATGGAGCATTATAGGGTTCACTGTGACGTTCAGTGAACGAGATGGCTTTCTTTTTCATCCGCCGTTTGAGGGTGTAACATGCTGGGGGATAATTCTCTGATGAAGAGGCTGGAGCATAGTGCTCAACAAAGCACTCGGCAACAGCGGTTACATCAGCAGATAAGACGCCATTGATGTTAATGCCACTAACACCTGTCGGGGTCTAGTACCCTGATCTTCGTACAGACTTGGGAAGGTGACATATGGCACCCAATGGTCGAGACATACCTCTCCCGACATGCCCGTTTCCATCTTTTTATGAACTGGCAAATGCAGGCACGGAGCCGTTTAAAAGTTATTAGGTGCTCTAGGTACTGACTTTCACTGGGGAGGGGGGGGGGGGGGGGCACCCTAAGGAACAAGGGATCGTGTTTTCTGCCGCAGACACAATTGTTCTAGTGACCTGCTCAACTATCACATCGATGGTATCATGTGGAGGAGATTCAACAGTGACAGCAGAGGTGAAAGCTTCCCAGTCTTCCTTGTTTAAAGCCCATCTTGGTAGATGTCCGGGGCAATGACACTGGGGGAGTGACGGGAAGATGTGAAAGTGGTCACTACCACACGTCATCGTGGGCTCTCCGGTGGACAGATGGGGGAGGTCCTGCGCTGCAGAGGGGTAAATCAATGGCCGAGTTAAGGGCACACTGAAATGTGTAGGGACCCCAGTATATAAGAGGCAGATGTCAAGTTGAGATAGGAAAGTTCTGACATCTCTACGTCGGTCAGCAAGCACAGTGCCACCCCACAAGGGATTATGGGCATTCAAATCTCCAAAAAGTAGGAAAGTTTTAGGGAGTTGATGAATCAGTGCAGCCAACACATTCAGGGGTACTGCACCATCTGGAGGAAGATATACGTTGCAGACAGTTATTTCCCACATCATCCTTATCCTGACAGCCACAGCTTCAAGAGGGGTTTGAAGGGACACATGTTCACTGCATACTGAGTTTAGGACATAGACATAAACTCCACCTGACACACTATTAAAGTCGCTACAGTTATTGTAATATCCCCTATAGCTGCAAAGGGCAGGGGTCTACATTGCCAGGAACCGGGTTTCCTTGAGGGCAATGCAGAAAGCAGGTGTGAAGCTTAACAGTTGCCGTAGCTCAGCCAGGTGGTGAAGAAAACCGTAGCAATTCCACTGGAGGATGACATTATCGTGAGGCTCGGAAGGCATGAAGCATGCAATGAGGCAGGTTGCGCCTCAGGGTCACCTGCTGCCACCGATTAAGTATTTGTATCCATTCCTATTGTGGATGAGCCATCAGTGAGATCCAGGTCCACAGGGGATAGTGAGATCTCCACCTCATCTGCAGGTGCAGAATTGGTAGGAAGTTGTGGTGTTGGGGCCACCAGAGGGTCCTTTTTCTTAGCAGACTTCTTTGTTTGCTTAGCCTCTCACTTCTCGTTAGGGGCTTGCTGGGAGGACTTCTCTGAAGTAGCTTCAGGCATGGAGGAAGACCGAGAAGCTCTTCGTCCAGCAGCTTTTGGCTCCTTTAGTCACTGGCGAGTGTCCACTGTGGCATTAGTGGACAACTTGGGAGAGAGGATACCAAGGGACCCCTTCTACATGACAGGAGCCGGAGAAGGCTGTTGCTCCTCCAGCTGAGTGGAGGGGACCGATGTCCCCTGCATTTGGAAGGGCCTTGCTCCCAAAGAAGGTACTTTGGGAGCAACGGAAGAAGATTTTTCCCCCTACCATCAAGGGGGGCAGATGTAGTCTGGAGGCCCAGAGGGCCAACTGTTCATGGCACAGAGTGTGGCACGACTGTTATTTGTGATGGTGATGTTTACGTAGCTGCAGCGTACGTGGATGTCAACCAAACGGGGTGTAATCGTTCAAATTTATGTTCAGCCTCTTCGTAAGTCAACCAGTCCAAAGTATTGTACTTCACGACTTTCTGCTCCTTTCGGAGTACTGTGCAGTCTGGTGGGCAGGGGGAGTGCTGCTCTCCGCAGTTGATACAAGTGGGAGGAGGTGCACAGGGAATATTTGGATGCAGTGGACGTCCACAGTCTCAACATGTGGCGTTGGAAGTGCTGCGGGAAGACGTGCCCAGATTTCCAGCACTTAAAGCACCGCATTGGGGGAGGGACGTATGGTTAAACGTCACAGCGGTAAACCATCACCTTGACCTTTTCTGGCAATCAATCACCCTCGAGGGCCAAGATGAAGGAATCGGTAGCAATCCTGTTGTCTTTGGGTCCCCTGTAAATGCGCCAGATGAAATGAACACCCTGACGTTCTAAATTGGCACAGAGCTTGTTGTCAGACTGCAAGAGGTAATCACGATGGAAAATAATCCCCTGGACCATGTTGAGGCTTTTATGGGGAGTGACAGAAACAGGAATATCACCCAGCCGGTCACAAATCCGAATCAAGACTGCACCACTTCTGATCTTGGACAGTGCTGTCACTTCCCCAAACTTATCCTCAAGATGTTCAACAAAAAATTGAGGCTTCAGTGGTAGGAAGGAGTCCCCGACCATTCTGCTACAGACTAAATACTGAGGTGAATATGGCTCTCTTCTTACTGTAGCCCTACGTTCCTCCCACAGCATAGCGAGGGACGGGAACAATTTAGGGTCATATCTGTCAGCATTGTACTCAATCTTGTCCTTCTTGGAGACTGCCAGCACAATACAGTCACCAGGAAGAGATGACTTAGTACGGTTCATTGCGGGTCATCCACCCTGATGCCATCCACTCCGACCAAGGGCTTTCCCCACGGGCGCCATCCAGCCACAGCAAAGGCCACCTAGCATGATGGCCATTGCTGGGAGTCCTTATGCCCCAGGAAGACAGGCATCTACTCCTTGGCATACGTGGGGCGTTTCCAGCTCAGGCATCAGTAGTGCCATCCCTGTGTTGTCAGGGGGGCACCACCAAATGGATACATGACGACCCCACCACAACGGACTGGTTACCGTGCTGGATATTGGGTACAGAGAAATCCAATCCTGTCATGGGGGTGAAAGAGGACAGGAAACAATGGAAGAAGATGACATATCCCAGAAAGTGTCCTCACCCAAATAGTTGAATGGCAGGTGAAGATGCAGAGCCATGACAAGAGGTTCAGGAGATTGAATCTAAGGGCACTCATGCACCACTTAAGGTGTCCTTCCCCACATGGCCCACACTTCTGTAGAATTTGGAAAGTGGCAGGTCAACCCGTAACATGGGACCTGGACTTAAAGGGCTGAACAATGAGACACTCCTTTTAGTCGTATCTTACGATGGGCAGGGATACCTCGGGCCTATTCTAACCCATGGACCTGCAGGGGGAGTTGTGTTTTGAAGTTAGTATTTTGAACAATATATGTCTTTAATCACAAGTGTCTTGATTGTAATTTTTGTAAGGGTGTCTCACCCGAGAGTCAGCAGGCACATTTTCTCTATTGTTTCCGCATATATTTTGGTACCCGTCACATCTTTCAAGCAATGTCCAGCTTCGATGGAAAGCGTCGCTTTGTTTCCCATTACAAACAAAATGAATTTTACATGCCCATTTGACAGACTGATGACAAATTAGTATAGTGGGATATTCGTTTTACCAATATGTGTTAACAAGGACAGCAAAACAAGATAGCCAGTACTCCAGCAGCGACAGCACTGTCCTGATTCCCACTTACTGCTAACACCATGCAGCAGAAATAATACATATCTATACAGTGAATATTGCATTAGGCTAATTTGGGACCACTCTGTTGAATGGACATGTACAATTCTGATTTAGAAATAATTTTCTTTGTAACAGAAAAGAAGCCGACACTTTCTGACAGGACCTCGTTGCACGAGAGACTTAATGAGAAGTATTTGTTCAGGTCGACCCCATCTACACATTGCAAGAACGAAACTGCAAATACCTGCTGAAAATAAAAGAAAAAATGTGCCTGATGACCCACTGCAATGAGTAATAATCAGAACAAAAAATCAAGAATGTTGTTTCAAAAGTAACACATGAAGCCATCATGAAACACTCACTGTAGTCATTTAAAATATATCTCATAAATATGAGCATAGTGCCTGAGAACAAAAAAGTAAGGGTAGCTGATGGCAGGACACACGTGCTGCTCCCACACGTCACTCAGCGCTCGTGCCCCTTCGTAGCACTGAATGGCCGTGTCGTATGTGGTGGACTGGGTCGCAAAAGCACGCCACTGTGCACCACTCTGGATCTGGAGAACATTTCTTTGATCCCTACAGTTCCGATTTTTTTCTGAAGATAAGATCGGGATGTTCACCTGCTTTTTGGTAAATTCTAGAATGCAGCAGCCTAGGATTCTGGAGTGACTCTCAGAAAAGGACCATGGCAAAGCTTTGAATCCATGATGGTGCAATCTGTCTTGTCACATGTGATAATATACACAGTTGTTAAGCTATATAGGACCAATTTAAACAGTCACTTGTGCAACAGAACAAGAAGAAAAGCACGGGAGCTACTCCAAAATATGCATATTTTGGACAGAGATGCCACTGAGCATCAATAGGAAAATTAATGTTAACACACAGAACCATAGAGAGAACAATTCACGCAATGAGGCAGAACTGTTTGAAGCTGAACAAAGGGCATAACACACATTTTTGAATGGTCTACACAGTAAAGCTGGTCGCACGGTTAGACTGGAACACTGCAAGACATTTGAAGAAACAATACAAATGGCAGCTCAATTCATAGAAGAGCTATGGAGGCCTCAACTTAATGAGAAACTGGATCATCCTGTTTTCAAACCATAACCAGAAACAAACTATTGTTGGAGCAGCCAACAAAGTACAACTTCATGTAAGACAAAATTCAATGTTTTGCCTGTAGAGTGGAGGACACATTTCACAAAACTACAAGAAGGGGAACACAGAAGACATGGCCACAAATGGGGGGGGGGGACTTTGGTAGGAGTATGTTAAATGATAGAGGGAAAGGAAGGACCAACATTACTTCAGCCTACCAAAAAGCAAAAGTTACTGTGAGCTCAACTAATGACCGCACAAAGGTCTGCTGATTAATGCAATTTATCATGGTGAAAACACAGGGGATCAGATTTCTGTGATATGTTCTGTGTAATCAAGGAAGAAAGTTGGTGGCAGCAAAGTTGTACAGCTAAAGGGTTAAATGGCACCTGGGTGCACAACTGAAGGGAAGTTGTGATTTGACTTCCTGACAGACCAAGATGAATATGCTTCAGAAAAGTGATAAACAGAGAAAAACATGGGAAAAGTACATGTTGATGTTAGATTTCCCAGTAGCTAACCATGCTCAGATCAATGTTGCACAATGAGAAATCCAATTTGGTCTTCCCAATTATGGCTGCAATGGAAATTCTAAAAATCATACTCAAACGAATGCTAGTGTCTGTGAGGTAATACCAAAACTGTGAAACAACACAGTTATGCTATACTGAATTTACACACGTTTGACTGAATGTGAGCGCATTTGCTTCTCACCTTCTGAACAGAGCGGAATGACAATGGAAAAAGGAACTATGTGAGCTTCTCTATGCAATAAATTACAATTGACATTTTCTAGTGAGGAAAAAAAAAAAAATGATGATGGCATCCTCTTGGGTAAAATATTCCGGAGGTAAAATAGTCCCCCATTCGGATCTCTAGGTGGGGACTACTCAAGTGGACGTCGTCATCAGGAGAAAGAAAACTGGCGTTCTACGGATCGGAGCGTGGAATGTCAGATCCCTTAATCGAGCAGGTAGGTTAGAAAATTTAAAAAGGGAAATGGATAGGTTAAAGTTAGATATAGTGGGAATTAGTGAAGTTCGGTGGCAGGATGAACAAGACTTTTGGTCAGGTGAATACAGGGTTATAAATACGAAATCAAATAGGGGTAATGCAGGAGTAGGTTTAATAATGAATAAAAAAAAAATAGGAATGCGGCTAAGCTACTACAAACAGCATAGTGAACACATTATTGTGGCCAAGATAGACACGAAGCCCACGCCTACTACAGTAGTACAAGTTTATATGCCAACTAGCTTTGCAGATGAAGAAATTGATGAAATGTATGATGAGATAAAATAAATTATTCAGGTAGTGAACGGAAACGAAAATTTAATAGTCATGGGTGACTGGAATTTGACAGTAGGAAAAGGAAGAGAAGGAAACGTAGTAGGTGAATATGGATTGGGGGTAAGAAACGCAAGAGGAAGTCACCTGGTAAAATTTTGCACAGAGCGTAATTTAATCGTAGCTAACACTTGGTTCAAGAATAATGAAAGAAGGTTGTATACATGGAAGAACCCTGGAGATACTAGAAGGTTTCAGATAGATTATATAATGGTAAGACAGAGATTTAGGAACCAGATTTTAAATTGTAAGACATTTCCAGGGGCAGATGTGGACTCTGACCACAATCTATTGGTTATGAACCGTAGATTAAAACTGAAGAAACTGCAAAAAGGTGGGAATTTAAGGAGATGGGACCTGGATAAACTGAAAGAACCAGAGGTTGTACAGAGTTTCAGGGAGAGCAGAAGGGAACAATTGACAGGAATGGGGGAAAGAAATACAGTAGAAGAAGAATGGGTAGCTTTGAGGGATGAAGTAGTGAAGGCAGCAAAGAATCAAGTAGGCAAAAAGACGAGGGCTAGTAGAAATCCTTGGATAACAGAAGAAATATTGAATTTAATTGATGAAAGGCGAAAATACAAAACTGCAGTATGTGAAGCAGGCAAAAAGGAATACAAACGTCTCAAAAATGAGATCGACAGGAAGCATAAAATGGCTAAGCAGGGATGGCTAGAGGACAAATGTAAGGATGTAGAGGCTTATCTCACGAGGGGTAAGATAGATACTGCCTACAGGAAAATTAAAGAGACCTTCGGAGAAAAGAGAACCACTTGCATGAATATCAAGAGCTCAGATGGAAACCCAGTTCTAAGCAAAGAAGGGAAAGCAGAAACGTGGAAGGAGTATATAGAGGGTCTATACAGGGGCGATGTTCTTGAGGACAATATTATGGAAATGGAAGAGGAGGTAGATGAAGATGAAATGGGAAATGTGATACTGCGTGAAGAGTTTGACAGAGCACTGAAAGACCTAAGTAGGAACAAGGCCCCAGGAGTAGATAACATTCCATTAGAACTACTGACAGCCTTGGGAGAGCCAGTCCTGACAAAACTCTACCATCTGGTGAGCAAGATGTATGAGACAGGCGAAACTTCCTCAGACTTCAAGAAGAATATAATAATTCCAATCCCAAAGAAAGCAGGTGTTGACAGATGTGAAAATTGCCGAACTATCAGTTTAATAAGTCACAGCTGCAAAATACTAACGCAAATTCTTTACAGACGAATGGAAGAACTGGTAGAAGCCGACCTCGGGGAAGATCACTTTTGGATTCCGCAGAAATGTTGGAACACATGAGGCAATACTGACCCTACGACTTATCTTAGAAGAAAGATTAAGGAAAGGCAAATCTATGTCTCTAGCATTTGTAGACTTAGAGAAAGCTTTTGACAATGTTGACTAGAATACTCTCTTTCAAATTCTGAAGGTGCCAGGGGTAAAATACAGGGAGCGAAAGGCTATTTACGATTTGTACAGAAAGCAGATGGCAGTTGTAAGAGTCAAGGGGCATGAAAGAGAAGCAGCGGTTGGGAAGGTGGTGAGACAGGGTTGTAGCCTCTCCCCGATGCTATTCAATCAGTATATTGAGCAAGCAGTAAAGGAAACAAAAGAAAAATTTGGAGTAGGTATTAAAATCCATGGAGAAGAGATAAAAACTTTGAGGTTCGCCAAAGACATTGTAATTCTGTCAGAGACAGCAAAGGACTTGGAAGAGCAGTTGAACGGAATGGACAGTGTCTTGAAAGGAGGATATAAGATGAACATCAACAAAAGCAAAATGAGGATAATGGAATGTGGTCAAATTAAGTCGGGTGATGCTGAGGAAATTAGATTAGGAAATGAGACACTTAAAGTAGTAAAGGAGTTTTGCTATTTGGGGAGCAAAATAACTGATGATCGTCGAAGTGGAGAGGATGTAAAATGTAGACTGGCTATGGCAAGGAAAGAGTTTCTGAAGAAGAGAAATTTGTTAAAATCGAGTATAGATTTAAGTGTCAGGAAGACGTTTCTGATAGTATTTGTATGAAGTGTAGCCATGTGTGGAAGTGAAACATGGATGATAAATAGTTTGGACAAGAAGAGAATAGAAGCTTTCAAAATGTGGTGCTACAGAAGAATGCTGAAGATTAGATGGGTAGATCACGTAATTAATGAAGAGGTGTTGAATAGGATTGGGGAGAAGAGAAGTTTGTGGCACAACTTGACTAGAAGAAGGGATCGGTTGGTAGGACATGTTCTAAGGCATCAAGGGATCACCAATTTTGTACTGGAGACCAGCGTGGAGGGTAAAAATCGTAGAGGGAGACCAAGAGATGAATACACTAAGCAGATTCAAAAGGATGTAGGCTGCAGTAGGTGCTAGGAGATGAAGCTTGCACAGGCTAGAGTAGCATGGAGATCTGCATCAAACCAGTCTCAGGACTGAAGACCACCACCACCACCACCACCACCACCACAACAACAACAACAGTGAGAAAAGAATTCACTGCCATCACGTATCATGCAGAACTGAATTGGCTACTAAAACTGAAGGATCCCAGAAGTAGATTACCTAGGTGGGCATCACATTTAGGTGAGTACCAATTCACAGTAGTTCATCGACATTGAAAACTACACAGTAATGTGAACTAATTAAGTAAGAGCGTCAGAGTGTGTTCCCCAAAAGGCAGAGAACAACAATTGATGAACATGTGATAGGTCAATATGTACTTTCAATCCTGGAAACAAGATCCTAAATTTGAAGTAGTTGGCGTAACACCTTACAAGAGCAGTGATAAATGTAACCTTATTGTTGTACCTGAAAGCCTATGAGAACAAGTGTTAACAGAAAGTCATCGCAGTCCATTCCCAAGACAGACGCGAAAGAGCAAGTAACCTATGAGTAGTGCAACTCTACTGGCAGTCAAACTGGAAAGCAGATGCTTACAGTTATGTTCCATGTTATGATTATGGAATAAGCAGAAAGATATGGGCAAAACAAAATGATCTCTACAAGAACTCCCAGAAACTTTTTGAATGTGTGGATTTGGATATTACTTGTTCCTTAGCAAAATCAAAAAAATGAGAATCATTATATTTTGACCATTCTAGATCACTTTTCAAGATAATGGTACCAATTCTGGACCAAAGTGGTGCGTATTATTAGTTACACTGGATCTTCCAATAGAGCTCACTGTCTTCTACAAGTAGCAACCAAGTTTCCAATTTTACTTCCAACTTGTTACAGCAAGTACGCAGATTGCTGATAATTAATGAGCTAATGGTGACGCAAATTCCCTGAGGGGAATGTACAGCTCGAAACAGTTCATCGAACCACCGCGAAAATTGGAAGTTATTATGTTGTCAGTGGGCATCATTTGTGGGACACACAATACATCCTGTGTTTACAACATGAAGGTTCATACTGCCACTCAGCTCTTGTGAAACTATCTACAGTGTGTGAATGACCTCGCAGTTTGACTTTGCAACATCAGCAAGAGGCAGCAGCAATGAACATGTCAGAGACATAGCAAGCAAATGACTAGAAGTGTGGAAGCATGTATAGGCTTGTAATTATCAGTCATTCTTCCAGCACTCTGCTCAATGTGATCACACATACATGTAATAGCGGTAAGGAGTAAAGACTTTTACAACAAACTGAATTACGTATATTGGCATTAATGTTCCCACACCCCATAACTACTCATCCTGATGCATCCTGAAATAAATCCATGATATGTGTAACACTTACTAGTGTTCAAGAAACATGATCAATGGTACATTACATTTCTACCAAAACCCTATGAATCAACAAACACACACCTATGTTTTCTTGATACATAATTTGCAATTTAAAGTATTATTTCTAAAGACCAGATTATATGCATAATAAAAACCTTAAAATATGCATGAAACGTGCTTAAAAATGTATGAAAATTGATGAAATATGCAAGAACAAATAATAAAAAAAACATGGTTACTGTGTGCATTATATCTCAAAGTCGAACCTGTGCCTATCAATTATGAGGAAGAGCACTGGCCACACGAAAAATCTGTACATTTAGAAAGCTGACATCATTTTCCGAATACTTTCTGGTAGAGGTTAGGAAGGAGACCTTTCTGGAATTATTTTATAAAAATTTGCAAAATGGGGATGCATACCATGTTTCAAGAACTGTTCCTTCTTTGCTATTGTCGTCGGTAACAAGCAGATGTGGTACGAGTGAGTCGCAGCGAAAAAATCGATATGTACAGGACCAACTTCGAGATATATCGCATGCAGAGGGGCATGCTCAAAAACTCCGAAATATTTTATTTAAAAAACAACATACAATCACAAATTTTTTTGAACAGCATTAACTTTTAGTTAATACTATTGGACCAAATCATTCACAATTTATTTTACATTTTTCTACTACTGTAAACATAAACAACCACGTACTGTTCCAAATGTTCGGTAGTAAGATTGTGTCTTTGATCACTCAGAGCATTTTTATAAGCAGAAAAGGACCTTTCTACATCAACTGAGATAACCGAGCAGTATTTGAATTTGGGTTTTTTTTTTTTTTTACATGTTCCATTGATCAATCACACGGTACAGTAGCCATTATCATGTGGAACGTGTCAAGTCCACAAGCAATGCACATATGAAATAAGATTTTTTAACACAATACTAAGTTAAAGAGTAATATTTCTATTATTTACCCCATTCCTTTAAATTGCACAAAATGGATATACTATACTTATGTATTTATTTACTCCTCTTCAAGAATTCATCTATGGTATAGGAGGAGTTGTCAAGGAGATACGATTTCAATTTATTTTTGAAGCTATTACTGCAGTCTGTCAGACATTTTATTTCATCTGGTAATTTGTCGAAAATTTTTATAGCAGCATATTTTACCCCTTTCTGTGGCAAAGATAGGTTGAGTAACGGATAGTGTAAGTCTTTCTTTTTTATGGTATTATAATCATGAATGTCACTGTAGTTTTTAAAGTGGTCCATGTTGTTGAGAACAAATTTCATTAGTAAGTAAATGTACTGCAAGGCTGTTGTAAGAATTCCCAATCTTTTAAAAAGATGCCTACATTATGTGCGACTATGAAACCCATAAGTTATTCTAACCACTTTCTTTTGAGCAGTGAATACTTTTTGTCTAAATGTTTAGTTACCCCAAAATATTATTCCGTATGACATCAGAAAGTGAAAGTATGCAAAGCATGTTAGCTTACTAATTTCTATATCCTCAAAATAGGCAATTATTCTGATTGCAAAAGTTGCTGAGCCTGGTCGCTTTAGAAGATCCAAAATATGAATTTTCCAATTAAGATTCTCATCTATATGTACACCCAAAAACTTAGTATGCTTTACCCTGTCTACTGACTTCTGTTGATGTGTTATATTTATTGAAGAAACTGTACTTTTTGCAGCAGAAAATTGGATTTACTGTGTTTTTTCAAAGTTTAGAGCAAGCCCATTCGCAGAAAACCAATTAATGACTTTTCCAAAGACCTTATTTGTATAATTTTCAATTGGAGTTTCTTTAACTGGATTAATAATTATGCCTGTATCATCAGCAAACAATGTAAGTTCAGCTTCCTGTTTCAGATAGGAAGGGAGGTCGTTCACATATATCAAGAACAGAAGGGGACCCATGATTGAACCATGTGGAACACCTAATGTAATTTCATCCCAGTTAGATGAAGTGGCAAACTTATTTAATTCACTGGACCTATGTAAGGAAACTTTTTGCTTCCTGTTCCGTAGGTATGACTCGTATGCTATTCCATTTATACCGTATAGTTGTAATTTCTGTAACATAATGTCATGGTTCATACAATCAAATGCTTTGGAAAAGTCACAGAAAATTCCTATTGGTGACATTTTACTATTTAAAGACTATATTATGTGGACAATGAAATTGTATATTGCTGTCTCAGTGGAACAGCATTTTTGAAATCCAAACTGTGATTTACTAAGTATCCCATTACTGTTGAGATGGCTAACCACTCGAGTACATTACTTTCTCGAAGATTTTTGAAAATGCTCTAAGCAAGGATACTGACCGATAATTATTGTCATCTGTGGTGTCCCCCTTTTGTAGAGAGGCCTGACAATGGCATATTTTAACCTGTCTGGGAAAATACCTTGAGTTAGTGATGCATTACATGTGTGAATCAGAACATCAGCTGTAATTGCTCCAATTGTTTTGATATCTTATTAGAGATTCATCTACTCCAACAGAACATTTATTTTTCAAAGATTTAATAATTTTACTTATTTCACAAGAGGCTGTTAGGTGAAAGTTAATCTGACTACATTTTTTCAAAACAGTCTCTTCCATGTACTGTCTGGCTTTTTCTTTTGAACTGCTCTCACCAATTTTTTCTCCTACACTTAAGAAATGGTTGTTAAATACATTAGCTACTTGTGTACTGTTGGTTAGGATGCTCTCATTCTCTTTAATAGTAATACTACCTACCCCAGCAGTTACTTTTCGTGTCTCCCTCCTAACAACATTCCATATCGATTTGATTTTTTTACGGAGTTGTTAATTTCTTCTCTAACATATATATTTCTTGATTCCCTTACAACTTTTCTTAGTATGTTACAATAATTTTTATAGTGTAAAACTACTGCTGGATCTTTGCTAGTTCTTGCTGTCTCACACAGTTTTCTTTCCCTTTATGAAGACACTTTAATACCTGTAGTAATCCAAGGTTTCTTTGAAAAGTGTGTGGTGTTACATTTAGTAATTTTCTTTGGGAATCAATGTTCAAAAAGGGATATAAATTAATCAAGAAATGTGTTGCATTTATCATTAGCATTTGGCTCATTATATACATCTCCCCAATTAACATTTCTTAAGCTTTCTCTAAAGTGCTCTATAGATACCGGGTTGAGCGAGCTCACACTTTTACTTAATGGTTTCTGGACTCTACACCCTGTTAGGTTCTGTAAGTTAATCAGTTGTGCATCATGGTCTAACAATCCATATACCACAGGGAAAGCGTGTGTTATACATCCTCTTTCTGTACAAATACATTATCTATTAGCGAGCTACTGCCCTGCGCTATACATGTACGGAAACTGATCACTGATTCTAAGTTATATGTTGTTAATAACACTTATAGTTCACTTTCCCTATCAGAATTACTTAGAAAGTTTACATTGAAATCACCACAGATTAATAACTACTACTTTTTGTCCGACAGACTTTTTCATGAATAGCTCCCAGTCTCCTAATGGGGACCTGTAGACTGTTGCTAATATCAATACTACCTTATCTAGCTGAAGTTCACATGCACAAAACTCAAAGTGCAGATCAACACAAAATTTGCTTACTTCTACAGTTTTGCATTTAACCCTTGTTTTATGAAAATTGAAACTCCTTCATCCATCCTATATCTACAAGTGTAAGATGCTAAATTATACCCACTTATACTGACACTATACATGCCCACAGTTACAATATGTTGGCACTTATGGTTTCTGGTAAAAGTTCACCTGTTGCATTAATAAAACTATCAAATTGGCACAAGGGTTCAAAGTCTGGATTATTGTTTAAAATGTTTTCGAACTTTTCTTGGGAATACCTCCGGCAATGAGGAGTTCACTAGAATAATTTTATTCATTAACTGAATAGATTCATTCAATGCCAAACCTTGAGTTTCAAGCTTTTTAATACTTGCAGGTATATGGGAAAAATGAGTACTAATCACAGCAATGTCTTTTTTAATACAGGAATCATTAAAAGCTTCCTTGCACTGGCAAACTGCCAACGTCTCTGCACTATCGAAATTGTTTACTATCCCTCTAATGGCTTCAAAATGTTCATTTAAAAAAAACACAGCTTCAACCCACATACCCCAACGAGTTACCACTGGTTCGGGAGGTCAAGGCACGTTTGGTGTTTTTTTCTTTGTACGTCTTGATGCAAGCAGGAGCCTTTAGAAACACTGTCTTTGAGGATGAAATCAGTTTACTGACATTCACAAATGTGGAACGTACGCCTTCAGCAAGGTGATGTACTCAATGAGCAAAGCACGTCCCATTAATCAAATTGGGATAAAACACTCTGAGGGCTTTTCCTGCTTTGATCATATAGGGAGCAGCATCTGAAATAAACACAAACACCCTTTCATCTGCAGAAGATTCTGGAAATATTTTTCTAATACCCTCATTCACAAATCTGGCAATCATAGGATTATCTACTTTTTCAAGTTCTTTGCAGGCCGCTAAATAGGTAGAAGAAGGCTCTTCTTTTAAAGCACCAACAATTAAGTTTGCAATGTAAAGGCCACAAGTGTTTGTAGTTTCATCAACTGAAATCCAGATAATGCTGTCCTCGAGTTCATAGTGTATTTCTTCCAGAACATTTACGTAAATTGTCGGTATGTAATTTTTATGCAGTGTTGATTCATCTGGTATATATTATGATTTAAGCATTATTTGTGCAGGAAGCCTTTGAGGATAGGGTTTGTATGTTTGTGAAGAGGAATGTTGCTTGCAGTGAATGCTTCACACACATCCATGTTCAACCAACTTTTTGTTTTCCTTTGGACAAATCCCTGGTACTGCAACTTGCTGGTCCTTTCTTCTGCGTTCCTGTGATACGACGACTTGTCTTGACATGCTGGTCTATTTGAAACTTTTTTTTTTTTTTTTTTTTTTCTTGTACGGAACGTTTCTCTCACAAACTTGACAATATAAAGCAATTTCGTCATATGTAAATGTTTCAGGATGGTCAGCTATCCACGAAATGACGTTTCTTTTTTCAGGCAACATGGCACACAACATGTTGTAAACACGTTCAACTGTGTGTAAATGGAAAGCTAAACTGAAAACACGGACATGCGACTGAAAGCTTGATTAGTTTAATTCAACTGTTACCGATGCGTACAGTATGACAGTGGAGGGGATTAACCTGGATTAGCCAGTGCAGGAGCATTGACTGTCTGCCTGTTCCTGTTCCTCTTCTGTAATGATTTCACTATGCAGTGGCCTCTCGGTTAGTGATTGCATGCAGTTCTAGGTTGCGGTCAATCTGTAAGACATCAAAACTAGATCGAGCTAGAGACTGCCCATGTAAATTTTTAAAATATTGTAAACATAGGTGAAAATATGCATCGTCACTAGTTTTTAGTCAAAATATGCAGTAACCAGTGAGAAGGAGCCAAATATGCCAATGCATAAGCAACATCCAAATGCATATAAACCAGTCTCTAATTACTACTGTTAACAGTAAGGAGAGAAAGGGGAGAGGATGGCTGAATGCTCAATAAGTATATGAAAAAATTTTATTTTAATATCACAGGCAATATCAACATATAATTTTTCAAATGAATTATTGTCCATCTGATGTCGGAGGACCTCGTCGAAAGGAAGATTTCTTCTGTGTTGCAGTATCAGTTATGCTTGCATGCAAACTTCCAATACTAAAAGGGAGAAAAGTGAATGAATATCAAAGGCAACAGAGTAGCAAAGCAAAGTTGCAACACATACCATAAAATTAAATTTTTAAACTTTGAACATCAGCAAATAATAAAAATTTAAAAAAATAAATAAAAAAGAAAAAAATGCGGGTCAGTCAACTGGTCAAATATGTGGTAGGCATACATTTATTTGCTGACTATTCATACATTAAAATAACAACAACCACTTCCCTCTTCACAATCAAAAATATGAAATTTACATACCTGTTTACATTTATTTCAGCAGTTAAACTGCTGGAAGCCGACACATCATCAAGCGTCAGCTGAAACAATTTATTGCATTTACTGTATATGACATTTAAAGCTACTGCTTGCTTTATTAAAAACACATTCTTCGACTTCAACATAATGTTTAAACAAATTGCAAAAATAACAATATATACACAAACTGAACTGAGTGACGCTGATAACTGATATAATTATTGCGAGAACACACACACACACACACACACACACACACACACACACACACACACACACACACACACACACACAGTGTCAGACCACTGCAGGACATGCAGGAAAAGTGTCAATAAGGTTCTGGAAGGTGCCAACAGGGATGTGGAGCCATGCCAGCTCCAGTGCTGTGGCCAGCTAGGCTAGGTTTCACGGTCGAGGATCCATGGCACAAACAGCCTGATCGAGGTTGTCCCAGAGATTCTTGATCGGGTTTAAATCTGGGGAGTTTGGTGGCCAGGAGAGCACAGTCAACTCATCCTGGCCCTCTTCGAACTACACATGTGTAAAGTGAGCTGTGCGACATGCTCCTTGTCCTGCTGGTACATGTGAACGTGCCTAGGATAAACAATTTGCAAGTAAGGGCGAACATGGTCCCCAAGAATAGATGCATACTTTCATTGCTGCACTCTCTCTTCCACAATGATAAGATCATCAAGGGAATGCCATGAAAACATTCCCCAGACCATAATGTTCCCTCCTCCCACGGACAACAGAATAAGGAGGTAAACCATTCTGGGTCCTGGTGAGCAAGAAGTTCTTCAACGCCTCTGTACGCCTTGATGTCGCTTTGAGAACTGTTGTGGCTGTGCGTGTAAAGAAAATAACTTGTTTTGTGTCAATCGTGAGCAAGGGTCACTGAAATTGGGCTGTGGCACAATGCATTAATATTGCTCAAAAGATAACAAACATTATTTATCACGCATTTCCCAAAGATGAGCAACAGTTCGACACAAACATGCAGCCAAAGTGAATGTGGTAACTGTACATGCACGTTCAATTCAATTTTGGCCTGAAGATTATGAATGAGATTCAAGAAACAAACTTCTAGGGTTACTTTCCAGAAGGAAGCTACTACCCAAAGCAATCCCCAGCACAAACTGACATGGAGAATAAACTACACAAAGCCAGGATGTAAGCAAAGAGGTAAGAAGCAAGAGCATAAATAACACTCCAATTAATTATAGCTAAAAAATTATCTTAAAATAAATTTTTAAACATAAAAAAGTGACCTAATGACAACACACCACATTACTGAAGCACACTTAAATCTAAGACGACGTGCAAAGCAGAATGAATTCGTTATTGGTGTCTTTGATTTCTCGAGCTCTAAGAGTTCCAAAAGATGAATGCTCACCTCTGCAACGGGGATGTGGAATGAATGTCACAATTCAGGAGAATACTCTAAAGAGACTCCTAGACATTTGTTTCCGAGTGCAAGGTGGTGATAGAGACAGTTTGTTGCCTTTCGAAAAAGGTTTCATTACGTCAATAAGATCTCTCTTTGGACTTTTTGAAAGTCTAAAAAGTATCAAAGTCAGCTACATATTAACTTCCAGACTAAATGAAGATCGCTTGGAAAAATTTTCTCCTAGGGTATGAGGATTAGAAATATTTTGTATTTGAAGAGAGAAATGAGGTGTGTCTCCTTAAGTTTCCAGGTAACGCAAGTGATACTTCCTTCTCTGGAAACACACCAATTACTGAAGAATTAAATGCAGAGTCTTTTTCAGTGTAATGTCGACCCAGATTCTGTATCCCTAAGTTTTATTACAAATTAACTCTGTATAAATGTTGTCGAGGGATCACCAACGCGAGAAATCCCAGAAGCTGTGAATGCCTAAGAAAATTTATTAACATGCTAGCTGAGTATTTGGAATTGCCATGGTACGTATTTATTCCAATCTTCTATTAGTCCACCTCCTTCCCCCTGTCTCTGTCAAACCACCTCCTCCCATTCCTCTTTCTGTCCATATCCTCCTCCCCCCCCCCCCCCCCCCCCCCCCACCCTGTCAATATGCTGCTTCCTCCTCCGTCCATCTGCTCATTCCCTCTCCTCCTCCACCTCTCTCTGTTCATCTCATCTTATCCTTTTTCCTTTCTCTGTCCATTTCCTCGTCCCCCTCTATCTATGAGTCTCCTCCCCCCCCCCCCCCTATGTTCATCACCTGCCATTTCCTTTCTGTGTCAATCTCCTCCTCTCCCCTCTCTGTCCCCTAGCTCTGTCCGTCTCCTCCTATCTGTGCCTCTCTCCTCCTCCCCCCTCAGTATCTGCCATCCTCCTCCTTTCTCTCCCCACATTATCACAGTCATCCAAACAAGAGACTGGCAGTTCTTACCCCATCAGTATTTCTTTCCAAATTGTAACCAGTGTGTGTACCAAATCATAAATTTTTCCAGGGGTTTACGATGAGTTGTTTACAGACGGCTTTGCTCGTATATCTACATGTCAAATTTATTTCACACATATTTAACATATTTCATGCATATTTGTACATATATTTCGACTATATGTCTAGCGAATTTCAACCTGCAGTTTCATTTTCAGGCATCTTAATGTTTATATCGTATCTGCTGAGCTACATGCTGTATAGTGACATAATTTTGCAGGTACATAAAGTGGCATATGTGATACAGTCTGCAAAATGTGTTGTGAATAGAGTTAGTAGTAATGAAGTAATAAATTAAAAAATCATGCATGGTGTGGCCGTTTCTCAAGCATCTCTCTGTGTGTAATGTCATATCTCCTGTACTGTATGTCATGTAATGATACAGTCTTTTAGGTACATTCAGTGGCACATGCGATTACTGTTTCCGAAATGTGTTGCAAATTGAGTTAGCAGCAAAGAAGTAATAAATTTAACCATCATGCTTGGTGCAGTAGTTTTTCACGCATTCACTGTTTATGACCTCATACCTCCCGAACTAAATGTCGTACAGATCTCTTATGTCCATGATTTTGGTGTTCATGTTTAATTACAAAATAGATTACATGTATGTATGTATGGTCCCAAACTGGTAGTTCGAGAGGTTTGCAAGAAATAAGCTCTTGTCTAATAGAACACCTGACTTTCCATGGCAGTAATGGCAAACATATTTTCACATACTCTCGCTCATGCAGCAATCAAAACTGCAACACAAATGTTTTTCTCCGTCTTATAAAATACCTGCAAAATATGAGAGGTAACACAAACTATTGTCTTAAAAGTTCCTTCCGCCAGGACACAGTTACCTTCCAAATGATACAGATTTTTCTTTTATTAAAAAGAGACTAAAAACTAGTCATCACATCTTTTGTCTAAGAGATCAGTATGATGATGTTCTTAGCTGCAAGGAAAGTAACACTGATTACCTAACAGAAATGAACCACGAAAACTTCCATTCAACAGCAAACTTAGAAAAATGTATCACACATAGGAAAAGAAATGTTGAGGTGAAACAATTAACTAGCTGACAATGAGATGGATCAATAATGAGAAGGCTGAACCATTTGCTATCCAATATAAAACTACTTTCTCACCAGAAATGCCATTTGGAAAAATTAATATCCCCACAAAAAATGGAAACTGACCTTTAGAAAGTCTAGCTGATGTTCCACATGGTCTTCTTTATAGTACATGAAGACTGATCTCCATGGTGTGCGGGAGGGGGGGAGACCGCATTTTCTACTTGTACATTAAGTACTATTTAATTACTTACATTAATACTTGTGATTTTTTCATGTAAAATGGTCCTGTTTGTGTTTATTTGTTTCATAAAATTGCCTGTATTCAAACCACACAATATTTTGTCAACACCTTTCAGTCGGCAATGTGACTCACTCCATACAAAGCAGTTTTTCTTATGGGAGAGACAGCCATTGAATTTTTTTATATATTTATAAAGTGCTGAAAACGTAACCTTAACATCAGTTTATTCTAAATATGCTGAAAAATTTTAGAGCTTTTTTTAAAATAACTCAATAACTAATTGTTTGTACTGAACATTTTCATTTGATGGAGTCAGTCAGCTTGGCTTCTGAATGCCCCATACATGCATACATATATACGCACACCCACTTTTATAATTTGTATGGATGAGGTAAAACTGTGTGGTTGTGCAGCAATTCTGGATGTTCTTCCAGATGCAGTGAAATACATTGCAAGTTATACTGCATTTAAGTACCAAAACAATGATAAATTGTTAGGTATTCCAGTAGCAAAAAGTGAATTAGAAGAGTCTATTGCAGACTGGATATCAATTACATCTCACGATGATCATTACTCTCCAATACGAGCACGGAAAAACAACATGTTGCAGTTTGAAGGAGAATTTGTTGATTTTAATGGAAACGGAGTGCGCAAACAAAAAAATGTTGTAAAGTCTCTGTGCTCTATTTTGAAACAGTTTCCACACAGTTATTGCTCTTTATGTAGGAACAAGAACATTCATTTAAGGATTAGGTCTCTGAATCAATAAGCAAAATTGGAAACTATAAAGAGATATGCACAAGGAGGAAGCTGCTATGGATTTCACCTTCATCTGATAAACGGCAACAGAAATGTGGAACAGTCTACACTACCATCTGTTTCTACACCAAACAAGTGAGTTATGTTTCATCTTAATTATCATTTCCTAATGTGTAATACATCTGTCATGCCACTTTATTTAATTTGTTTAACTATGTATTGAACCAAATTGAAAGTAAAATGAATGAATAACACCCCAAAGCAAGTGTGGTGCAGTACATCTACTGAATAATCAAACTGCTGTGCTATGCTATGCTGTGCTGCCTCACCGTGATGTCAGCGGGCTCCCGCAAATAGATCGCATTTCTCCTGGAATGTCCCACACCCCCATTCCCACCTCCAGCCTGATACCCCTTCCTTTCAGATGTTTCATGCCATACACACGAACGGTCACCTGACCAATTAATCTGGAAAGGCCATTTATCGTCACTCAGTGAATGTCCAATTGTGGTATTGGCATGCAAATTCCAGCCTTCACCACTGAGCTGACGGTGCCAGAACTGCTGTAGCAGTGGCTTAAGACTATGTCATACACACAGGATGCAGGCATTCAAATTTTCTCTTAGCTTCAGTGTAGGTCAGTCTGTCTAGCGTCTTGTACTCCACGATTTTCCTTTCGTTCTGGAGAATCCTGCAGTCAGGCGAGCAAGGCGAATGGTGCTCTCCACAGCTGACCCAGATGGGAGGCAGGGCACATGGAGTATTGGGAAGTGATGGGCGTCCGCAATCTCGGCATGTGACGCTAGAAGTACAGCGGGAAAACATATGGCCGAACTTCCAGCACAGGGGAGGGATATAGGGCTTTACATCACACCGGTAGACCATCACGTTGACCTTCTCGGGCAATGTATCACCCTCAAAGGCCAAGATGAAGGCACCGGTGGCAACCTGATTATCCTTCGGACTCCAGTCGACACGCCACATGAAATTTACACCTCACTGCTCTAAATTGGTGCGCAGCTCATCATCGGACTGCAAAAGAAGGTCTCTGTGAAATATGATACCCTGGACCATGTAAGTGATGGTTATAGAAATATCCCCCAGCTTGTCACAAGCAAGTAACTCCCGTGACTGGGCAGAAGATGCTGTTTTGATCAAGACTGACCCAGATCTCATTTTGGACAAGCCCTCCACCTTCCCAAACTTGTCCTCTAAATGCTCAACAAAAAACTGAGGCTTCATTGTCATGAAAGATTCCCCATCAGCTCTCGAACATCTAAGGTACTGGCGCGAATAAGATCCGCTGCCATCCTTAGCATGACGTTCTTCCCATGGTGTGGCCAGGGAGGGGAATAATTTGGGGTCATACTTCTGTGCGTTGAATTGAGCTCATGATCGCTTAGAGACTGCTGGTGTTTCACCACCAGTAAGAGATGATGGACTACGCTTCATCATGTGCCATCCGCCCTGATGCCACCCACTCTGACCAGGGGCGCTTCCCACAGGCGCAACCCAGCCGTAGCAAAGGCCACCTGGCAGGATGGCCATTGCCGGGAGTCCCGATACCCCAGAGGATGGGCATCTACCCCTTGGCATACATAGGGAGATAATGGCGCAGGCGTCAGCAGAGCAATCCCTGTGTGGTCGGGGGGCTACAACCAACAGGGTATGTGGCAGCCCCACCACAACGGACTGGCTACCGAGCTGGATATCAGGTGCAAAGAAGTCCATGGTCATCGTCGACGTAGAAATTGACACTGCATAATGCATGGTCGAAAATGAACCCAGGAAGGTGTGCTCGCCCAAGAGATGGAGAATGGGCAGGACTGCAATGCAGCAACAAGAAAGTAGGCTAAAGATCTCAATGCACGATGGACACGATCCACCTTATAAGGCACCCTTCCCCAGTTGGCTCGCTCTTCGGGAAAATCCGAAGAATGGAGATCAAACCCTACAGAGGACCATCACATAAAGGCCGAAACGTGTGAAACTCCTTTCAGTCACTTCGTACGACAGGCAGGAATACCTCGGGCCTATTCTAAACCCCGGACCCACAGAGGGATTTCACAACCTTTATCTGAGGAGGAAGCACGTACTGAATTATCTGCTCAAAAACTTGAGAAGCCCTCCCATGCTCAATATTTATTTTGCAATAATACTGACCCTCTATGAGCAGTATTGACAGTCTGTACAATATATTGAAGGAGACTAGAGAGCTTTAAACAATTCTGACACACATTCACTATATGGCAATGTATATTGTACCATGTAAGGGCAGTGATGTGCAATAAACAGCAGTTCCTACTGAGATCAAGAGAAATTCAATTCACACTGAATGAATTTCTGCAGAGAAATGAAAAAATTAGATGACAAAAGATCAGGGCGTGTGCTGGAGTATGTATATTAAAGCATCATGCAGTACTTTGTAAACAGGCACAAACTTCATTTCTCAGATGCCATATACCTCATTGTCCAAAATGGCAGAGGGAACTGAAGCCCATGTGTCATGATAGTCAGCAGAAAAGTTTATTTTACTGATAGTAGTTTTCAGAATTGCCAAATAGGATCAGGGCAGCTGTCCTGTCAGCATAAATGTTTTCTTCCTTGCACTCCACAGACATCAGATCACATAAGTTTTCAATTAGTAATCAGTAAATAATTGTTTTATTTTTTTTTTTTTGCAGCAGTTGTTACAGTAGAGGACACACAGAAAACACAGCATGTGTACACAATAATTTACAATTTCCTTGTTTAATTTTTAATTAGTTTTTGTTGCTTATGAAGCTACAACACAGTGAATGAGCCAGTGGCCCATTGAAACATGTACTGGAAGATTTTCAGGCTAATTTCATCTATTCTGCATAATTTCTGCTTGTGTTTTGCAAGGCAAGCAACAATACATATGAGTTCCACATTTTTGCGCACCAACATGTTCACTACAAAGGCATGAATATTGCGCAATTTTATTGTGCTGTCCTTGGCCTTGCACTTTCCTGCAATATATGGGCACAATACTACTGCGCATACATATTAAGTGTGTGAGGGCCCCGTCACAAAAGGTGTTCAATAATGTTGAAATATGGTGCCTGTTGAACTTAGCAGAGTAACAAATTATTCACATATTGATTAAACCATTCTTTAAGAATGCCACTCTTTGAATTGGGACACAATCATCTTGGAATCAAGTGTCCTCCTCATAGAACTAAGGTGGTTGAAATTCATGGGTGATCTCTGCTAGTACCCACAGTTTCATATTTTAAAACAGAGGGTTTTTTCATTACTTCGACTATGATTTGTGTGTGTGTGTGTGTGTGTGTGTGTGTGTGTGTGTGTGTGTGTGTGTGTGTGTGTGTGTGTTTGACTGGAGGGGAGGGGGGGGGGGGGGTTCGGCACTGCCTATAGGTGCACTAAGGAATATTCTCATCCAAGTTACCACTTTTATAAATTAAAATTAAATTGTCTGCTAAATTTTTACAAAAAAATCTACTAAAATTATTAGACGGAATGTGTACAAACTTTTACTTACATTTCCCAAAACTACAGCTCCCTGTTCTTTGTCTGTATCCTCATCATCATCATCATCATCATCATCATCAGCTTCAAGAACCTGAACTACTATACTCTCTCCTGAGAGTGTCAATGGAAGACTCTTTGTAACCTTGACCGGAACAGGTGTCTGTGCTGGTATAACCAACACTTTATCATCGTTTGCCTGAAATGCACAGACCACATGAAACTGCCAAATGACATATTAAGGTATTCAACATTTTTAATATTTATTTCAGTAAAGAAATAAGAACCACAGCAAAGTGAATTAGTAGATAAAAATGAAACACACAAAAGAAGTTAGGAAGAAAACTGACAGAAAAATATGACAAAAGTTTTAAAAAATTTGATTTCTTGTTGGTTTTATATAGTTTTATGTTATCTCGCATGAAAGTGGATGAAGGTTATGTCACAATGAATTGAACTTGAAAATAGCAATACAGGAAATGTGGTGCATTCAAGGTATTCTCACACTTTTTGTTCAATTGATTTAAATATTATTATTTTGGTCTACTTAAAAATCAGTTATTAATTAGGATTCTCTCTCTCTCTCTATTACTTTTTGAAGCATTTTCTGGCAAAATTGTCTGTTCTTGTAATAGGGCACGTAACTGTTACTCCAACAACCAATAGAAGATCTCACAGCATCCTTATCACATTATACCTAATTATTCCATTTGTTTTGATTACAATCATGCTGTCTCTCCAACACAGCCACTATCACTAAATCTATTAAGCACAAATGTATTAACAAAAGGCATCATACACCTCTCTGTCATATACATGACAAGAAATTAGGACATTATCATTTTTATCCATTATTCCTTGGTCATAAACCTATATAACTGCTCATAGTTTAGAAATTTTATAGATTAATACTTGATGTTTGTACTACTGCACACTTGTCTTTATCTCAGAAAAAAGACAAAAAAACCTGATAAGACATCAGCCCTAGGTGACCACACAATGCCAACCCTTCACTGTTTCACCTACTGCCTAAAGCATCATTGAATGAAACTACTGGAAGAATATGCAAACTCAGTCATTAGTGTCAGCATTCAAAACAGGAACCAACAGTTTTCCTGCAAGATGACCGGCAGCTGTTTCCAGAAAAACCAGTTTTTCTGTCAATGACACCCAGTCATAGAACATTAAAAAATACATCCACAACTTTACCCTGTCTGCATGGATGCTGCATTTCATTTTAAACAATGCTATGGTGCCAACTGTACATCTCATAAGCAAGTAAATGTACTGTGATAACAGAATGCGACTCTTACCTCATTAAATATAAGACAGCATACCATCACCATTAGTTTGGAATTGTAGTGGATCACTGCTGCTGTCTGTGAGAAATATTGTCACATCAAAACAAAAACACGACACTTAGAACTCAAAGCATGTTTATTATCGACACCAAAGTACCCAGACCAGAACTGACCTCCTGCATAGAGACTACAGCTATTTATACAGACATTTAATACTCCAGATTATTAAAACATTACAAACATAAGATATTTCTAGAACCTCCCAGAAATGATAAACACTAAATAACAAATAATTGCTGGTGGTCGGATCTGAACTCGTGACCAACAGCACACCCGCTGACGATGCTAACCACTACACTACACCACTACACTTCACGTGCCACAGCTCGCTTCATCATTAGTTCTCGCTGGAGCAGACTACAGCACCCTAGATCTAGATCTCGTTAACGGTCCTCCGTATGGCAGTGCTGGTGGATTCTCACGTTGTGGTCACGTCATTATATCCTCTTCACTAGTACAAGCATTGAAAGTAGCCCCTCCCTTCAAAGCTCCAGGATCCTCGAGTCGGTCTTCAGTTTTCTCGAACCTCCCACCGTCAGTGAGAGTCTCTGGACTGTAACAGGGCTTCACACAGAGGACTCGTGCTTTCATCTTCGTGACAAAGGGTTACAGTCCTCAATGTCGTACGTTATTATGCGACACACAGTTAAGGATACGACGAGACCCAAACTAGGACTACAGTAACATTTTCAATAGTCTCACTATCCGCACAGGTATAAAACTCCGTACCGACTCCCCTCGGCTGTACTTCACCAGTCGGTGCTCGGCGTTAAGAGTGCATTCGGTATTTAATCTGGGCATACAGGGTTCATATTCGAGCCAGCTGCTTTGCTCCTTCGGTCTTTGTAATGCGTTTCATTTAGTCATCCCGAGTATCGTCCAGCCGAACCAGGAATAGGGTATCCACAGTCGTTTTGGCCTCGTAACCACAGAACAGAAAGAAAAGTGAGAAGCTTTCAGTTTCTCGCTTCGCTCAGTCGTGTGCGAATGTCACTACAGTCAGTACCGATCCCACTCTCTCTGTTCCGTGTCGACGTACATCAAGACCGTACCTGCCAACTTGTTACTAAAGTGTACTGTGAGGCCATTCGCGTGTGGAAGGCGTGCAGTATTTTCCCGGTCAGCCTCGATTTTCTAATGTTATGTCAGCACGTCCGTAACTGAGAAATACTTTGCTCCATCGAAGAAGTCCAGGGTGTCATCGACACACAGCAACGGACAGACATCTTCCTTTGTGATATTGTTCAGTACCCGAGATCTGACACAGAAATGCCATGTTCCATCTTTGCTCTTCACAAGGACCGTCGGAGAAGACCATCGAAGAGGACCGAGGACACACTAAACATTCAATGATGTTACCTCGCAGCATCATCTCCACTTCCTCCGGGATCATCAGTCATTCTACCAGAGAAACTTTATACAAGTGCTGGCCAATCGGTGAATTATCCTTAGTGTCGATACGGTGTTTTACCACACGCTGCTTCCCTGGCTGCTCTTCGCTCGGGATTTGAAAGCGTCCGAAAACTGATGCAGAAGGACCACAACTGACATTGTCCCTCGGTGACGTCAGGTCCCATCGGCAGTTCGATACTAGCTTCCTTCCCCGTGTCGTCTGTAGTGGTAGTAGAGCACGTTTCTTCACCGGTGTCACTAAGCTGACCCTCCTGGACTGGTTCGGCTATCTCTGAGCACGTACCTTTAGGGACGAGTTGTGGCTGCTCGTGACACTCCTCGCCCATCTAGAATGCTTATTGTCACCACCGGTCTGTAGATTTCTTTCGGGAGATGTCTTGACGTCGAGGAAGGGGTAACGACGACTTCGGTGGCGAACAAATGCCCGGAAGCAATCTTTGTTATCTGTTGTTGTTGAAATAGCTTTATCAGTCTGGAGCTCTGATCTTCCACACTGTGATGCCCGCAGCAAGTTTCCCCTGAAAATAATATTGTGACTTTGTTCTGTTTAAATGGCAAATTTTAAAGGCTGTGTTCTGTTATCGATAGTTATTCCTGCAATACGTGTTCCTGTCAGCTACACATATTTCCTTTTTGTGACTTCCACACAATTATTTTCATATCACAGAATGCAGTATTCTTTAGCTAGCAATAAGCATTTGACATAACAGAAAAAGAAGCCCCAGAGTTCACTAGCACCTGACACAGTCGGCCGTGAATGATGTCAGTGAGTTTTCCTGACATCTCGATAACTGTTGTCCGCAGACGATTTCCATCTGTGGCAGCCTTTCGGTGGTTAGCCGAGTGGCCAGTACCTCCGCACAGTGACAGGAAATGCCTATGGCGTGTTGGGGAGTGACCCATTGTGGATACAGTGATTAGCTTCGGTCCACAGATCGACTGTAATCGTTTGCAGTTGACTGGTACTAATAGCACTGTTGTGATTGCTGATGTCTTGTGGCATAATAGTCATCTAATAGTCTTCTTCCGCTGCAGTAGCGTACAAAGTATCCACGCCACCAACAGTGAAAACAAACTGTTTGTTGTCCTCCACCCTCAAATGTCTGTTCTTCTGCAGGGCATTTTACATGGTGGATTAGTTGGTTGTACCTGTGTTAGTTGGATGCTAGGTTATGACCTGACAACAGCAACATAAGTCCAAGTCCATTTTTCATGGCACATCCCACAGGTGGTGGAGATTAGTGTCAAAGAACAATACACTTCTCCTTCAACATTTTCTATTACCTCCTGATGTATGGGGTCTACATTACTGGTCACCAATTCTTGAGTGTACTTGGTCTGACAGTTCTGGCTGCCACAAAATGCTGTCTCTCTTCTCTTACAATCTGGTATATGAGAGTAGTGAGATCATGGTGGTCTTCTTTAACTTCCACGGGGACTACTTTCAGGAATCAACCCTCTTCCTTTCTATTGCTTTTCCTTGATGTGCTTGTACCACTTGATGAATTCTTCTGTTGTTGTAACATTCTGTTGATTGTCACCAAAAGTTTCTTTCAGTTCAGCCTGAAATTCATCCCTGGTATTGAGCTCATCATCTTTGTTTTATTTATTTATTTATAATGTATTTTACATGTACTACATAGGACCATATTAAGTAGCAAATCTCCATGGTCATGGAATGAAGTCAGTATATGAAATTGACTTCAGAAAAGTAATAACACAAAAAATAAAATACACACAAATCCCATGCAGATGACAAGCTGCGAATATATACTAGCATAATCAACAATATAATACAGAATTAACTTAATTGTTTTCCAGGAACTCCCTGAAAAATTGAAAAGAGCGAGCCATGAGGAAAGTCTCCAGTTTAGACTTGACAGTGCAAAGATTACTGCTACGGTTTTTTAATTCTTGTGGCAGCTTACTGAAAATGAATGCAGCAGAATACTGCATGCCTTTCTGTACAAGAGTCAAGGCGCAATACAAATGCAGATTCGATTTCTGCCTACTAGTTGCTAATTCTCGGAATACGCTCATATTGTTAACAACAAACGACACTAAAGAAAATATACACCCATTAAAAAAAGTTAAGCACATAATTGGTTCTCGCATCTCAAATTAAGATAGATATCTTATACTGTATTTTTTGATGTCACGGAGTATTATGCAAATGAAAGCTATACATTCTCTTGGAACCAATTGTGAAATGAAAAAGGAACATTTGGGAAAAAAAGTTGCAATGACCTCCAACATCAAAAAACATTAAATGGTTTGTATAGCACACTGTTCAGTAATGCGTAGGTCCTCAACGAACCCTCAGGCACTCTTGAATGGGACAGGGTGCGCTCAGTACCAAATCATTGCAGACCTCTTGGGACGTTTGTCCCACTCCTCAATGGCAGCATTCCTGAGAGCTTCAGTCATTAATGGAGGATACTGACGACTAGAAATCGCTCTTTTGAGCACGCTCCATGTATGCTCTATGCAGTTGTATCAGGGGAGCATGCTAACCAATCCATTCCTCAGATCTCACATCCTGTCAGATACCAACACACACTGAGAAGTCTCTGCAAAACAACTGACTATGGGTTGTAGAATGTTGTTTTCATACACTGCAGTAGTCATGTTGCCTTCAATTGGAATGAGTGGTGTGCGGTGGCCCTACACGATACCTGGCCATAATAAAATTGAGCCACCGGATTGTTGGTGACATTCCATAGTCATTTAGAGATGTCTATATTCCCCTTTTCGCCTCCATATGCAAATAGAGTTGTTGTCAGGATGCAAGCCTATTTGCAATTCACCTGTTAACAGCATTTTGGTCCATTGGAGTCGTATCCAAGGTTCACGTGCTCTAGCCCCTCTTACGCAAGCACCCCTGTGATGTGGACGAAGTGCTAGAGTCTTGAGAGGTCTTCAGCTGTACGAACCCCTATCATAAAGTCTGTTGTGCACCTATTGGCCTGATAATGATATTTGTGATGTTTCTTTCTCTCATATTCTGTGTGAAGTTGATATCCCCACAGCAACATGCCGTACTTATTCTCCGAGCAAAGAGTCCTCAAAGTTGGTGGAAGAAAAGGGGTTCTAATACAAAAAAATATTATCTAAGCATTGAAAGGTCTCATCACGTGTAGTTCTGAATCAACTTGAATGCAGATTGCAGCACCAGCATTTTGTGCAGTATTGACAGTATTGGTTTTTGACAAAATGTTTAAATATTATAAACAAAATGCTATGTATTTCTACATTGAGTTAATTTGGTTGTGACAGAGGTAAGAAAGTGTTCATATGTCGTGTACTGTACAAGTTGCTCCATATTTTATAAAGTGTAATTTTTTTTTTATATATTGCAATTTTCCTTCAATTTGGATACTGTTATGTGTACTTATGTGTGTATGTGTGTACGTAGTATGAAGATTGAAGAAAACTGCAACAAGATGAAGGCACTCAGAAAAGGCCTCCAGAACTGTGGCTTCCAATCGAAGCAGATGAGACCATCTCTCCCAACACTAGCACTGGTGGGGAGATAAAATGTTCCAAGATTCAAGGACCCAATTGAGCTGACGAGCCACCATCCATTCTAGTAACTTGCAGGGGACACTGGTCAGACTGCTGGGCCGATAACTATCAAGGGATGATATATCCTTGCTAGGCTTAAGGACAGAAACCTCAATCGTCTCTCCACTGAGAGGAGAAAATGCCTCAGAGCTAAATATGATGGATCTGTAGAAAGGCCAACTTTAAGGGCAAGGACGGAATGGAAGGCTGCCACTGATAACCTTGAAGGGTGCGGTGTGTAGCCCACACCCACGATGAAGAGCCAGAAGAACACAGAGGGTACAGAGAGCATTCCCAAAACACCCGTTTGCTCAGGTTGTGTAAGTAACGGGCTTTGGCGCAAAGGTAATACGGAGGACAGGTGCCGCTTCAGATGTTGCAAGGTGCTACAACAATTGCAAACAGTGGTGGCAATAGCCATGCTCTGCCATGGAACTGGCCAATGGTGACTGGTGCCCATCAAGTGGGAACAGCAATGCCCGCAGCACAGACTATCTCATCTGACACATCACGGACGACAACCTGACAAAGAAGGTGGAAACACGACACGGGAGGTATACAGAGGACAATGACAGAAATCTCAGCAAGGAAACCTGGTCATCAGGAGGTGGGGAGGGAATGAGAGAACCAACGGGAAATGGTCACTACACAGAGGTCATCATGTGGCGGCCAGGAACGAAGGAGGAGAGGGGAAGAGAGGAAATCAGTGGCAGAGGTGCCACATGCAGCACTAAAAGAGTAGGGGAACCATCATGAAGATGACACAGGTCATGGTCTGCAAGAAACTGGTCGAGGAGGAACCCCTGACTAGATGAAGAAGCACTGCCCCACAAAGGGTGATAGGCACTAAAATCCCAAGGAGGAGGAAGGGAGGGGTGAGTTGCCGGAGAGCATTTAGGGCAGCAGATATAGGTGGCCTGGCAGGGAGCGAGATAGAGATTGCAAACTGTGATGGCAGAGTCCAAGTGGACCCAAACGGCAACCGCTTCCAATGTGGTATGAATGAGACCCGTGTACTAACAATATCCATACAGACCAACATGCAGACACCCTCAGAAGCCCTCAATGGGCCAACCTGGTTCTGACAGAAAGCACAGAACTCAGTAAGGGACAGTAAGTGAGCATTAGTAAAATGAGATTCCTCAAGAACAACACAAGCTGATGAGTGAAAGGCAATACGGGATTGCAACTCTGGGAGGTGAAGGTAGTATTCGTTACAGTTCCTCACTGAGCGGGTATCGAAATGGGAGTTGAATGGGCTGGAGCCAGTCACGTCACATAAATTAGATGTCAGACTCAGGTTGTGAGCGGGGGAGATGACACCAACAGGAGACATTGTAGGAGGGGGCCTTGTCCTGGTATTTATGTTTTCTCTTCTTCTCTTTCATAGGTTGAGGAGGGCAGAGCACAGAGGGAGAGCACGATTTGAAAGATCCAGAACTGAGAAAGAGGAGGCAACCTTGGGGCACACAGACTGTATGTCCTGTAGCCGAGTTGTGGTAGCTGATGCTGATAGGAGGGGTCACGGGAGGGACACCCGTCACTCTTGGGTGCTGAAGAAGGGAGGCACTTCTATGACCGAGGAGGTGGAGTGGCACCCAGAAGGCAGAGCGTGAGAACCACAGGGGAGGGGCCAAGCAGAGGGGGCAGGACTCTGATAAGAGACACATAAGAGGGCGAAAGGATATAACAGAGGCAAAAATTGAAGACATCAACACATCGTCGATCCAGGAACTTATAGTCTTGTATCTTCCTTTCTTTCTTGTAAGCTGGGCAATCTAGTGAGCACGAAGTGTGATGGTCATGACAATTTACGGACACAGGTAGCAGAACACAGGGGCTCCCCCCCATGAAGTGGGTGGCCACAGCCACCACATAGAGGGTCTGCTGTACATTGGGAAGGCATGTGCCTGAAACCCAAGAACCAAAAGCAACTCGTGGGTGGCAGGCTATACAGGCTCACGTCACACCAATCTCACATAACCTTGACCTCTTGAGAGGGTATCTCACCAAAAAGCCAGAATAAAGGCGGCGATATTGGTGTGGGCATTTTTACGAGCTTTCTGCACATGTTAAACAAAATGAACACACCATTGTTCCAGATAAGCCTGCAGTTCCTCATCAGTTTGAAGGATGAGGCCCCTATGGAAAATGACTCCCTGGACCATATTCAGAGACTGGTGACGTGTAACAGACAGCGGGGCATTGCCAAGATGATCACAAGCAAGAATAGCTGCAGATTGGGTGGAAGAAGAACCTTTGATCGACAGGGAACCCAACTGCATTTTCCACAAAAAATAGCGGATTTGTGGGGGTGAATGTGTCCCTGTCCATCCTAGTGCAGACCCAGTAGCAGGGAAGGTGTTTCAGTCCAAGCCGGCGAGCCTGGACCTCCTCCCAGGGTGTGGCCAGGGAAGGGATGGTGGCAGAATCATAACAAGCAGCATTCAATGATACATTACTACTTTAAGACACGGCCATAGGAGAACGGCCAGGTTTTTGGAGTTCGATATGCCTCTTGTGCAAAGTATTCACCTCGATACCACTCACTTCGATCAGGGGCTCTCCCCATGGACCCCACCCAGCCATGACAAGAAGCATCTGGTATGGTGGCCATAGCAGTGAGTTCTGATTCTCCAGAATAACAAGCAACCACTCCTAGGCACATATGAGGAGGCAACAGCTCAGGCATCAGAAGTGTGTCCTGTGTTGTCAAGGGGGTCAGTCAGATGGGTACATAACAGTCCCACCACACGCGCTGGCTAGACGTGCTGGTGATCGAAGTGGAGGGGGGCTATGGCAGGGAGGGAAGAGAGGAGGGAAGTGGGCAGAGGAATCCATGCCATAGACACTGAGGAGGGAGTTCTTCCCCAAATGGCTCACACTACAAACAGAAAATTTAGATGTAAATGGAAGGAGGATAACAGCAGTCAGCTGCAGTGGGACATTCAGTGGAATCATCTTAATGTCCCTGTGTAGCTGACAGCAGTGACCGCCCTTCCATTTACAAATAGTGTTCACAGTTGCAGTTGTGTTCTTTTGAAGGAACAAACACTACGCATTCACGTAATTCTGGACGGGCAATGGATCCACTTTCTTCAGTGTGAATGCACGAAATACATCTGACCTCCTGTGGGAAACTGAGTAGCGACGGGAGTATAATTGACAGGGACTGCAGATAGGTACCACTTGGCGGGAGTGTGGATTGGCCGTGAGACGTACCAAAGTAGTTCACACAGTTGCGATAATGCTTTGTCCTGGATGTCACAATGGTTATCGCACCTCCCTAGTAAGCAGGAGATCCCGGGCTCAAATACCGATCCAGTACACATTTTCGCTTGATGCCGCCGATTCCGCTTAATGTCCCCTTCCAATTACATATAGTGTTCACAGCTGTGGGATCTGTGTGGTGTCTGTTGCTTCAAAAGAACAGACACTACACATTCATATAAGAAAATTTAGAAGTGGGGTCAAACCACAAAGAGGGACCAATAACGCCAAAAAGGATGAAAGAGAAAAAGCGAGGGAAACAAAACTGCAAGGAATACAAGAAACCAGATGCATAGCCAGGTCGACGTAAATAAGATAATCGAGGAAGGGGGAGGAGGTGGCAGCAGGGAAGGAGAGAAGGCAGTGAAAGGACACGGGGGAAGGAAATGCAGCCCAGGAAGGAAGAATGGTCTGCAATAACTTGGGGCCCTGTGAGCACCATGCACAAACTCATGGAAGAATTCTGAGCCCCCTGGGGCATGTTAGTTGAAGTGTGCAGGGGCAGTGGGTTACCAAATAATGAGGCCAGGATGATTATGGGACTGGATGATGTGTTTTCAAGATGACTCATCTGCAACTATTGCTTGGTAGTCATACTGACAAAGGATTGTCCTGCATTTGCAGCAGAGTAATGGCTGCTTTCACAGGTTGCCTGGCTTCTGTCCACACTTCTGTCCACATTAAACTGACTAACCACCAACGATACTTGTATTTCAACAGCTGTTATCCCTTTCACAAGAAAAAATCCCTCGCATGCTGCGTAGCCACCCAAGAATGACATATCTGCAGTGGTGAGAACCCCCTTGCTCAACATGCTGAAGCCTTCACAACGGTTTTCACAGACACATGATACAACCCCCATCCCCAAACCTAGTCCACAAACATATTTACTGTGCCATTGCCTCACACATCCCCAATCCTACCACAATCCCTACAAGTCAGTTACAAAGCAGCACTTCCCTTGTGAACCTGCATCACCCTGGCTGGAACAATGGAACCATATCCATCGCCAGGGCTATGATTATATCTCATCCTGCTCTGAAATGAGGGACATCCTACCAGGGATCCTTCCCATCCCTCCTAAAGTGGTGTTCTGTCGCTCACCCAAACTACAGAACAGCCTAGCCCATCCCTATGCCAACCCTAACTCCCAACCCCATGACACAGGGATTATATCCCTGTGGCAGACCAAGGCCCAATCCAAGCACCCAGCACGTTCTACCCCCATCACAACCACTGCATCTGCCGCAAAACAGCATTGGCACCATTAGTCTATTTTGTGTTTGTGTTTTTGTGTGTGTGTGTGTGTGTGTGTGTGTGTGTGTGTGTGTGTGTGTGTGTGTGTGTTTTATACTCTAACTCTTCAATGGATAACTACAAAAGTCTGCAAGTGTTCTTTCTTTTGTCTGTGCCTGTCAACATCCCAACACTTCTGCTTTTCATCGAGTGGTCTTTAATCCTAAAGTTTAAGTTCTTTATGTGACGTAAATTTCAACAATTCCATTTCAACTAGTTTTCCACTATAATTATTAGCTTTTTACCTCCTTATATGAAATACCCTTGTTTATGACAATGTGAACTTAAGTTTTCTTCTTGAAATATAAAAATGGATTGTTATCACATCAAGGAATTAGTTATATTTAAAAACAAAGATGATGTGACTTACCAAACGAAAGCGCTGGCACGTCGATAGACACACAAACAAACACAAACATGCACACAAAATTCTAGCTTTCGCAACCAGCGGTTGCTTCGTCAGGAAAGAGGGAAGGAGAGGGAAAGACGAAAGGATGTGGGTTTTAAGGGAGAGGGTAAGGAGTCATTCCAATCCCGGGAGCGGAAAGACTTACTTTAGGGGGAAAAAAGGGGTATACACACACTCGCGCACGCGCACATACACACGTACACACATATCCACCCGCACATACACAGTCTCACAGTTTTGTGACTGTGTATGTGCGGATGGATATGCGTGCGCGCGCGCGCGAGTGTGTGCCTGTCCTTTTTTTCCCCCCCTAAGGTAAATCTTTCCGCTCCTGGGATTGGAATGACTCCTTACCCTCTCCCTTAAAACCCACATCCTTTCGTCTTTCCCTCTCCTTCCCTCTTTCCTGACGAAGCAACCGCTGGTTGCGAAAGCTAGAATTTTGTGTGCACGTTTGTGTTTGTTTGTGTGTCTATCGACGTGCCAGCGCTTTCGTTTTTTAAGTCACATCATCTTTGTTTTTAAATATATTTTTCCCACGTGGAATGTTTCCCTCTATTATATTCAAGGAATTAGTTATATAGTAATATCTACATCTACATCCATACTCTGCAAGACACCTGATTGTGTGTGGCGGGGGGTACCTTGAGTACCTCTATCGGGTTCTCCCTTCCATTCCAGTCTCTTATTGTTCGTGGAAAGAAAGATTGTCAGTATGCCTCTGTGTGGGCTCTAATCTCTCTGATTTTATCCTCATGGTCTCTTTGCGAGATATACGTAGGAGGGAGCAATATACTTTTTGACTCCTTGGTGAAGGTTTGTTCTCCAAACTTCAACAAAAGCCAGAGCAAACAAACAAAGACCAACACGCATCAATTAAACAATCAGAGGAAAACGAAATCTTAAGACAGCCACCAGAACAAGCACAAATAGAACACGAAGTGACACACATGTTAGATATAGAAGAAAAAATTCAGCTGACATATATAGAATACAAAGACACAAATACAGACATTAGACCATTCTTGCATAGACCACCAAATAACTATCAACAAATTCATACACAACAAAATAAATGAAAATACAACTATGGAAGAGTTACAACTACTGGTTTATATAGGAGCACTCACTACACTAAATATACACACTAGGCAGAGATCAGAACAAACCAGTACACAGAAGAAACCCACAAAACCAGCATGGCAACACAGGCTACAGATCAGAATAGAAAAACTGAGGAAAGACATCGGACAGCTAACACAATTTATAAGAAATGAAATATCAGACAAAAAACGAAAAAGGTTAGGTAAAATCTCACAGCAAGAAGCAATAGAGCAATTAGATGAAAAGAAGCACAAATTACAAGCATTGGCCAAACGACTTAGAAGATACAAAAAAAGTGAAAATAGAAGGAAACAAAACCAAACACTCAACACAAACCAAAAGAGATTTCACCAAACAATAGATAACACACACATTAAAATAGACAATCCACCAAACATAACAGACATGGAACACTTCTGGAGCAACATACGGTCAAACCCGGTACAACATAACAGGCATGCACGGTGGATACAAGCAGAAACAGACACATACAAGATGATACCACAAATGCCTGAAGTGATAATTTTGCAACATGAAGTCACCCGAGCAATTAATTCTACACACAATTGGAAAGCCCCTGGAAATGATAAAATAGCAAATTACTGGCTAAAGAAGTTCACCTTAACACATTCACATCTAACTAAATTATTTAACAGTTACATTGCAGACCCATACACATTCCCTGATACACTTGCACATGGAATAACCTATCTGAAACCTAAAGATCAAGCAGACACAGCAAACCCAGCTAAATATCGCCCCATAACATGCCTACCAACAATCTACAAAATATTAACTTCAGTCATTACACAGAAATTAATGACACATACAACACAGAACAAAATTATAAATGAAGAACAAAAAAGCTGCTGCAAAGGAGCACGAGTATGTAAAGAGCAACTGATAATAGATACAGAGGTGACATATCAAGCTAAAACTAAACAAAGGTCGCTACACTACGCATACATTGATTACCAAAAAGCTTTTGATAGTGTACCCCACTCAGGGTTACTACAGATATTGGAAATATACAAAGTAGATCCTAAATTGATACAGTTCCTAAACATAGTAATGAAAAACTGGAAAACCACACTTAATATTCAAACAAATTCAGATAACATCACATCACAGCCAATACAGATTAAGCATGGAATATACCAAGGAGACTCATTAAGTCCTTTCTGGTTCTGCCTTGCTCTGAACCCACTATCCAACATGCTAAATAATACAAATTATGGATACAATATTACTCGAACATACCCACACAAAATCACACATTTGCTATACATGGATGATCTAAAACTACTGGCAGCAACAAATCAACAACTCAACCAATTACTAAAGATAACAGAAGTATTCAGCAATGACATAAATATGGCTTTTGGAACAGACAAATGTAAGAAAAATAGCATAGTCAAGGGAAAACACACTAAACAAGAAGATTACATATTGAAAAACCACAGTGACTCCATAGAAGCGATGGAAAAAACAGATGCCTATAAATATCTAGGATACAGACAAAAATAGGAATAGATAATACAAATATTAAAGAAGAACTAAAAGAAAAATATAGACAAAGGCTAACAAAAATACTGAGAACAGAATTGACAGCAAGAAACAAGACAAAAGCTATAAATACTTATGCTATGCCAATATTGCCCTACTCATTTGGAGTAGTGAAATGGAGTAACACACCCCCAGAAGCACTCAATACACTTACACGATCACAATGACACAAATATAGAATACATCACATACATTCAGCAACAGGAAGATTCACATTAAGCAGAAAGGAAGGAGGAAGGGGATTCATCGACATAAAAAACCTACATTATGGACAGGTAGACAATTTAAGAAAATTCTTTCTAGAACGAGCAGAAACTAGCAAAATACACAAAGCAATCACTCATATAAATACATCGGCTACACCACTGCAATTTCATAACCACCTTTACAACCCTTTAGATCATGTAACATCAGCAGATACGAAGAAAGTAAATTGGAAAAAGAAAACACTACATGGCAAGCACCCGTATCATCTAACACAGCCACACATCGATCAAGACGCATCCAACACACGGCTAAGAAAAGGCAATATATACAGTGAGACGGAAGGATTCATGATTGCAATACAGGATCAAACAATAAATACCAGATATTCCAGCAAGCATATTATTAAAGATCCCAATACCACAACAGATAAATGTAGACTTTGCAAACAACAAATAGAAACAGTAGATCACATCACAAGTGGATGTACAATACTAGCAAATACAGAATACCCCAGAAGACATGATAATGTAGCAAAAATAATACATCAACAGCTTGCCTTACAACATAAACTTATAAAACAACACGTTCCCACATACAAGTATGCACCACAAAATGTACTGGAGAATGATGAATACAAATTATACTGGAACAGAACCATTACAACAGATAAAACAACACCACATAACAAACCTGACATCATACTCACCAATAAAAAGAAGAAATTAACACAACTAATCGAAATATCCATACCCAATACAACAAACATACAAAAGAAAACAGGAGAAAAAATTGAAAAATACATCCAACTGGCTGAGGAAGTCAAGGACATGTGGCATCAGAATGAAGTTGACATCATACCAATTATACTATCAACTACAGGAGTCATACCACACAATATCCACCATTACATCAATACAATACAGCTACATCCAAACTTGTATATACAATTACAGAAATCCGTAATTATTGATACATGTTCAATTACCCGAAAGCTCCTAAATGCAATATAACATATACCGTACAGTTAAAAGGAAGTGACGCTTGATCAAGGTCCGCGTCACGTCCCATTTTTAACCAGACTTAACGTCTGAGAAAGTAAAGAAATAATAATAATAATAGAAGTATTTACGCACACCAACCATTCAAAGCCACTCAAGAAGTTCCTAACTGCTGATCTTCACAAGGAGATCATGTGATGATATAGGACTAAATCAGAACTACACTAACTGAGTTCCTTACCTTCATAAAAATTGATTTTGTTACAACTGGGATATCATATGATAGATGATCACAACCTGGGTCAAATGGTTCTTTCAGATAACTACCATGCTTCGCAGCACCCAGGGCAATCAGTTCATCGGGATTTACACTACATAATAACTCTGAATTGGGAAACATTTCTGAGACAGATTGCTGAATTATCGGGATTTTCGCAGATCCACCGCACAGGAGCACCTAAAAGAAATATTTCAGAATTCTGTAGTACACTCATAACATTAGTAGAAATAAGGAAAGGTCTGAAAAGTTAAATAGACATACAAGAGGGAGCTTATGTAACTAGTAACATAAATCTTACTCTGGTCAATATAGTAATTCTTAAACAATTCAGTAATGTGTAATCAAACAATGGAAACTCCAGAAAAGAATATCAGCAATGTAGGAAAAGATAGATTGCTACTTACTGTGAAGAAGAAACAACAAGTTGCAGACAACACAATTAAAAGACACTCACTTATAGCTTTTGGCCACAGCTTCATAAGTAGAAGGCAAAACACACACACACACACACACACACACACACACACACACACACAGCCACCAGGTGAAATGATATGTAAAGTAGCACACTTTGTTTGACAGAAACAGCTTTGTGTTTCACAAGTGAGTCAATGGAGGAGCAGCAGCAATGCGAGACAATTTGTAGTATGGTATCACTTATAAATCCTCATGCTCTCTAGAGACAGCATCACAATAAGCATGTGCAGTGCAACAAAGAACAACAATTGTATGATGCCTCTTCCCCATATTTTGACTCACTGAACAGTCAATCACAAATTTATTTCAAATTAACTATACCTGTTACCAATAAGGATGAGAACAGCTTCATGTGTAAGACATCTCAAAATATAAACACAAAAGGTATAAATCTGACAGAAAAAACTACTTTACAAGACAAATAAATGTTAGTTTGAGTTGATATCTTCCTTCTAAATGAAGCTCAGCAATCTACGTACATCACAAAAGACACAATATACAGAATATACTGTATGAGCTACAAAAGGTACATGGCCTAGCCAAAAGAGCAGCCAATTTTCCTTTATATCAGTGTCAATGTGTGCTGCATGTACATCAGTGCATATGACCATTTTCATACATGTCATGGCATTCACACAGCAAACTCTCCACAGGGTATCTACTGTAGACAGTGGAATAAGTCTTATAACATTGGAATAGAACAATTATGGAACACACAGATCTCTTACAGGGTGTATACGGGGACAAGGAGAAAAAATTCCTGGATCTCCCAGTGAAAAATACATTTTCTCCCGTGTGAAAATACACTTTTTCCCTGTTAAGTGACATTATACTTTCCGTCAGAACTGTAAAACTTATCAATCCTTTGAACGGATATGGTTTTATACAGCAGGATAGAATTTCTCAGCACTTTAGAAAATGAAACTCAGGGGGAAAAAACACGTTCTGGGAAGATCTTTGATGGGTAGCAACATGTATGCTGCATATTTTTGTATTAAGAAAGTATAAATTCGAATTCCACCAAAGGAAAAGTTGATGGCTTAAGTTAATATCCATAGTGTTGCTACACAAAAAGCAAAGCTTTCACATAGAATATTTGTCTCGAATATTAATAAGCTACAGGAGAAGCTAAGCTTTCACATATAACGTTCATCTGTTTAGTGCATGTTCCACTTTAAGATACATCACACAAATACGCCAGTAAAATTTTTAATACCGACATAAATCTCTGATCTTCTGGGCTCAAAATTCTTCTAAATGGCTCGTCATCAAAGAGTTGCTTTTTAAATGAGAGCAAACACTCTGCGATTTAAGAAATTCATTGTACATTCTTGTACATAGTTCCGTTTGCGTAAAAGGAAATTTACTTTGAAAATATCGCTTTTCGAACCGCAATTCTCAATATTTTCCTGCGACCTGTTAAAAATAGATTCATTTCAGCAGTTGCCAGAGAGCACCAGATAAGAGGCGTCACCACGCTTGCACAGCTACGGTGACGTAGGAAGCCCGTATGTTCGTACATGTAAAACATTAAAAGATCTTTCTTACATTATGTCATAAGATAAACAAGACATCAGAGGACACACCAAGAGCATCGGAAGTTCGTGAACCATACTAAAAAGCATAGTTTGACTTAAAGCGCACATTCGCATGTCCAGATTCCCAATGATGTAGGCCTCAACCTCATATTAAGCTTTTCAGTGTGGTTTTCAGGATGTAAATTTTCTTGGTGTACCAGTACTGTATTATCTCATGTTTGGATCTTTATTATGGCATAATTCCGTACGTGCTAGAAGATGGAATCGTGCACTTGAAATGCAGTGAACAGCTGAAACTAGCCTATGGAGTGGAATTAAACACTGCGTGTCAAATTTACTGCCTCAGCAGGAAAGCTTAATAAAAGCCAAATTTCTTTAGAAAACCGACAAAAATAACTACACTGTTCTGCAAGGTGATTAATGCTTGACTGTCAGAAAGGTGGAAATAAAATAAATTCTGAAACTAGTAACACATTTTAGCCTACCATAATTATGTGAATGTATTTTAATTCACTTGATAGCTCCCAACCACAGAAATCTGTCTGTCTTGTTTTCATTTGACGTGAGAGCAGTAAACGAAGAGGAAATACAAAAATCACTAAACGTAAACACGTGTCACGTGGAGACCCTCCACTATAGCTCAGACTGCTCTGCACACATAAAAAAAAAAAAAAAAAATTTTCAAAAGAGTTCATTTTGTAGCGCACATCTTTCTGAAGAGTCTGATACATAAAACATGTATCTGAGAGGAAATGTAAGAGATGTTATTTGGTCTTAAGTGTGCCGAAGTGCAGTGCCACGCCTCTTCAAACAACGTTCTTATACCACACATCACTGTATTTCGCTCTGTGTAACTCAAAGGTGTATATTTTGTAACGGATCCCATCAAACTATTTCAGGACTGTGGAAATTAAAATTCCTGTAGTGTCTCTCCTTCTCCCAGTCAGCCGGTTTGACATTCTGCCCCTCTTATTTTTAAAAAACATGCAATTAATACTGGATGGGATTATTTGTAACCAGGAGAACAAGAACTCTTCACAAAATCAGGACTCTTTATTACCTATTAGCTAATAACTTGCTCTTCTGTGCGACATAAAATTAAATATAGGATACCTAAAACCAGTAAAGACAAGAGACATGCAAGACAGTACACATTTCTTCAATCCTTAGGTCCTAGTGATTTTTCTCTCTAATCTTGCTACAGCTTTACATGGTGTGCTTTCCTTTCTGCGAAAGAGCTATTACCTCATCAAAGTTTGTCAAACATTTTGCTACATTTTGCTACATGATAAATCGAAATGTCGTCTAATACTGAAGAAGCTGTTAATACAAATAGTACCCAAGAATGGTGTGGTTTCTCAATCTAACTACATCTGTTTTGTCACTGTTTCCTGGATAAAACGAAATAGGCCATTCCAATACTGCAGCAATTGTAACACACACCAAATAAGGAAGACTGTTTTGGCAATAATGATCATTTTTATATTACAGCAATATAATTCACGAAGTAGCAGCACAAAATATCTATTTTCCTGCTACAATCAAAAAGCTTTATGTTAGGAACTAGTTTCAAATTTCATTCATATGCTCCAGTTTCATGCACGAGAATAAAATTTTTGTATGAATTTGGAATCGTCATATTCTTCCATAATTTGTGTGATGTCCCCATTTCTTCTCCTTCCTCGTACTAACAAACAATCTTGTCATCATTAACTCTGTAACTATTCCTACTACTGTCAAAACTCATTCTCCGTTTAACTTTACTAACCCTGTCACAATCACTGGTTTAGTTATCCAGCGATTATTCTCCGGTTAGGTGTTAGTATGTGTTCGTACAATGCATTTTCCGCACTACTCCCAGAATGGAACTTAAGCAGCTGCTAGCTCGTGACTACAACTGGCCCTGTCTAATGTAGCGATGTGGCCAAAAATTTTCCGTCAAAATTCACTTTCTTGGATACACCGAGAAGATAATACATAATCTTTCTTACCTGTTATTCCTGTTAGCCATTTATTTCAACTATGGTAATCTGAATCTATGGATTTCGCTAGTAATTATAACAACGCTGAACATTTGCAAACCAAATCAACCACATAAACAAGCAGCAGTTGGCATTCACCGGTTTGGCTTTATTCCGCTCAGCTCGTATAGCCCCGTCCCGTTTTGTCTGGAGGAAAGTTCATGTCTAGATGTGATGAGGATTCCCCTGGCAGAGATATCACGTACACTATGCACGCATTCAAAAATCAAATTAGAATGTGTTCAAAAATGTAATGTCCAAAAACCAGCAGAGGTGCATTTCAAAATCATATGAACAATCGACAGACCGACGTGCGCCGGATGCTAGGTGCTTTGTAAAAGAAGGTTTTTTCCCCCTCAAGAATATGAATCTGCCCTCTCCCTCCGCAATTGTTGCCCGGTTCAGATACAACTGTTTGCGCCCCCCCCCCCCCCCCACTAGATCCAGGACTGCTGCGCACGCGTCAATGTGGCAGCTTGGGCGCGCCAGTAAAATTTTTCCAGGTACCCCATGTGGCTGGTTGCACAGCCAACAGCCACATTTCTGTAGCCAGAAGCGGGAGAAGGTATTACTCATACGCGTGTGCATGAGCCCGCTTGTAACTACTTAAATGAATCAAATTTAAACAGTTGTGTCGTCACACTCATCACAGGCAATTCGTTGTTATGAAGCATTGCATAGTCTTCCTACAGCCTTTAACACATTTTGCTGTTGACAGACGCTTGTACGTGCACTGTGTTATTTTATATGGCGCATTTCCTTTGCAATTTAAGTTTTATTTTCATTTTTTTCTCTCGTTCATGTTTTAATGCTGCAGTATTATTCTGGAGTAGCGGGATACACTAATATCCTTTGTTAGAGTATTGGTTCTTACCAGTCAAAGTTACACAAATTTAACTGGAAACTAAAACAACGAAAAATTTCCAGAATTCTAAAAAATTCCCTGGTTTTTCCTGGTTTTCTCCCGGATGAACAAATTCCCGGGTTTTTCCCAGATCTCCCGGTTGTCCCGGGTCGTATACAGATTGGGGAAAACAGCAACAGTATAGAAGATGCCAACATAAAATATGTTTAAGATCAGGTCAACTGCTTTAGGAATGGCAAGGGAGTGACAGACTGCCTCTGTCAATGCCAGTGTCACCTTCTGACATGAAGAACCACTTTCAGGATTAAAAATTTGTGAAAAATAGACTCTATAAATGACAACTGATGAATTGTGCATTACCAAATGTGCTCCACATCATTGCCCTGGAAGAAGATGGCAAGCAGATATTTTGCCTGCTTAAAGGCAAAATTCATGGAAATCTCTGGAAATTTAATTACTGTGTAATTCTTCCTTTGAATCACACTGATATGAAATGAAACCTTGTGCTTGCAGTTTAGTATGGAATCAAAGTGACAACTGATGCAATAGTACTCATTGTCCTCCTCAAAAACCACAAAGAAAGGAAAAGGAAGATAATAGATTGCAATGTACCGTTCATTGTAATTAGAGAGAGAGAACACAAGCACAGATATGATCAAAATGAGGAAGGAAATAGGACAAGCTTTTCTGTAACGAACAATCCCAGCAAATGTTATATCTATTTCAGAGGGGGAGAGGGAGGGACTATGACAACCCTAAATGTGAATGGCTTGATGTCGATTTGAATTCTGGTCCTTCTGAATATGAATCCAGTGTGCTAACTACAGTGTTCCCTGGTGCAGGGTGGAGTGGCTATGAGCCAGCACGGTGCAAACAGGCGACGGAGGCGAGGTGGGAGCCCGAGAGGTTCCAGGGAAAGGCAGCTACAAATCTAACAAGTTCTTACATTGAGACATCTCAGCTGCTCGATAGACTATCAGTGGCCAGCTGGCCACTGAATTCCACTGTGCTGGCTGCTCACATTCCACACAATACTGATGCGGCTTTTGCCCCGAGCGTTTGCAGCATGTTCTTGACGATGCTGTGTGGCCCCGGCTGACACCCAGCTGAGTCACAGTAGGGGATGCCTACCATGTGAAGATGCCTAGTGTGGATACCTGCTGCACTCTGAGCAGTGGTCAGCCATGCTACTGGAGATGACCTGGTGTAGTCCACTGCAAATTGGGACTAATTGTGGGGAGGGACTTAGTGTATAGAGCTGTTGTCCATCTGTGGCCTCAAACCAGTGACTTTTTATTGGCAGGTCCACGTGGTATCCTCATTTGGCAAAACCCTGTCGCCCCAATTCGGCTGCAAGACTAAGAATAAATCCATTACAAAAATTACTTGTACTTATTGTCAATAGCAGTGCACCATTCATTCATGCATATGCAGCACTATCAGTCACGTATCCAAAGAATCCACTGCCACTGTCAGTTTGGACAACTGCCTTGCCCTTTGCTGCATTAGTATATGCAGTACTGCTGAGTTCACTGTTTCAACAAGCTAACCTACATCAAAACACTGCACTGGCCTTGTTGAATTATTACAGTGACAACATCCCGTGCTCGCCTGCTTTCATAGCTGTGGCAATGCACTGCTCAGATTTACTCTAATATGGCCATACATGAGAGTTGAGATAAACTTGGGTATTTAAAAAAAAATCCAACCCAGTGGGTCAAATTTAGTTTTTGTGGGTTTTATTGTTTTTTCTATTTTTCACATTGACGATAGTTCAATTAAAATTCCTATTATTAACTTATTCAAAATGTAACCCATTCTTACAATTACTTTATTAGGCCCCTTTTCTTGCCCTGCTAGCACTGCATCCATTGAGAGGATCTTCTCCACCTACTGGCTTGTTTGGTCAAAATTAAGAAATAATTTAGGAGAGAAAGGACCTGACAAATTAGTGAAGATGTAAAAAATTTCTGCATGCTTCAAAAAGAATGTACTTTACATTCATTATTAAAGTTTTTTTCTGGTAGTGTAAATGTTATTTATCTGTGTGTCTTATATTGCAAGAAAAGTTAAATACAATATTAATTAAAAAATTCTTCCGATATTAAATAGTTGCCTCGATGGCTTCTTTGAATTTGAGTAAGGCTAACTATATTGTGTTATACTACTTTACAAGCGCCCCCCCCCCCCCCCCCCCTACACACACGCACGCGCACCCGCACCCGCACCCGCACCCGCACGCGCACCATTTTCATATCACACTACTTGTTTGTACAAATTACAAATAAATTTTATACCCAAAACAACTAGCAAGTTGCTGACGTGTTAGATACGGCATCAAATCTTTCTTACTAAGCTGCTTATTGCTATTTGCTTAGAAGTCTTCTTTTTGCACTTGTTTTCACTTCTGGCAATTTAAACCTTCATGGCTTGTCCCAGTGCTTCCTTTTCTCTTAGTCCTAAATTTACACCTACTCTACATTCACACTACAAAGTTATACTCTCACTCTCTCTTATGCTCTATGGATCTAGTCTACTAAAACCTGGATTATTGGTGGTTTATGCTGATGACTGGCTCTCCACCTCAAAAGAATAAAAGCTACACGCACCAGAGTCAGAGCCACTGTAGCACTTGGTACTGCAGCACTCACATTCATTGTCATATGTCGTCATCCTTCTCTGAAATGCTCTACGTGTTGCATTAAGTGCTTGGATGAAATGACCCCTTCCTGCACAGCAATAGATCATTCCAGGGAATGGATTAGGTCAGGTTCTAGAGTTTCATTAATAAATTTTACATTCTGCATTGGTAACAACTCTAAAGGCACATGCGGCAATTACAACTTTGTCTGTGAGATGTTCAATTGCACAATTCTTGTAATTGTGGCTAGTAGATGGAAGGTTCACCCTCTTATGTCACATGTAGTAACATTTACTAATAACCTACTTACCATTTTAAAGTTCAATCCGTCTGGCCTCCATGAGCTTCCCCAGACTTCTATGTATTCCAAAGGCTCGATACGTGCTCACAAATTGTTATTCAGTGTGTTTTTCTGTCAATGGGTGACCGACGATATGGTGTGCCTGTGTCTTCTGCACTGAGGAAACTTTATAATCTTCTCACACAATGATGAGCTGCTATGCAATTACAAGAGGTGGTTTGCTAGCCTCAGAGCATACAGTGGAGCTGATCATAAAAGGTTTGGTGGCCAACACTATTTCCGCATGATTGACTGCTTCACAGGTTTTCATCTAGAATGACTGAGCATACTGACACATCACACAACCATAATCAACTTGAGACCAGGCAAAATGCACTATATAAAAAAAAAAAAAAAGAGCTCTTAAGTTCTGCCTACTTCCCATATTCTGTGACCAACATATCTAAAAATACTGAGTGCTTCCAGAGTTCACTCATTTTGCTTTCTTACATACAGCAGCACAGCTTGCGACAGACTAATCGGAGTTGAAAATCTTGACAATTGAACTGAAGCAGCTAAGACATATGAACTAATATTCTCGTTTATTTGCCTTGCACTTGCTGCTGGTATACACTAGACAGCAATACTCATGGTAAATAAAAGAAGAAGTGAAGATTAGGGTCTTATAGCCCACCAATGACAAGGAAGTGAGACTACGAGCTCAGTGTATGCAGGTATCGGGAACGAAATCGCCCACATCCCTTTCAAGGGAACCGTTCTGGCATTTGCCTACATTTATTTGGAGAAATCACAGAAGTTTAAATTTCACACTGTGTCCCGGATGGTTCAGTGGTTACTGCACCTGTCTAGTATGCAGGAGAGCCCAGATTTGAGTCTCGGTCCAGTACACATTTTCGCTCATCGCCACCAATTCCACTTAACGTCCTGCGGCAGCTGACAGCAGTTATCCCCTTCAATTTACATATAATTTTTCATAGCTGCAGATTCTGCACCGTGGTGTCTGTTCTTTTAGGCAAACATTATGCATTCACATATTTTGAGAATTTACACACACACACACACACACACACACACCACACACACACACAGTGTTTCCTAACAGGAAACATAGGTAAGTGAAAAGAACTGGTGAATAATGTAAAATCACCACCACCACCACCACCACCACCACCTTGCATCTGTGACATACAATGAAGAGCCAAAGAAACTAGTACACTTGCCTAATATCGTGTGGAATGTGTGGTTCATCCATAAAGGAGACCAAGTATAGAATACTAGTACAACCCATTCTTGAGTACTGCTCGAGTGTTTGGGATCCCCACCAGGTCGCATAAAAGGAAGCATCGAAGCAATTCACAGGCAGGCTGCTTGGTTTGTTACCAGTAGGTTCGATCAACAAATGATTATTACTAAGGTGCTTCGTGAACTGAAATGGAAATCCCTGGAGGGAAGACCACATTCTTTTTGTGAAATACTATTGAGAAAAGTCAGAGAATCAGCATTTGCTGCTGACTGAAGAATGATTCTACTGCCATCAATGTAGTACATTTTGCTTAAGGACCATGACAATAAGATAAGAGAGATTACAGTTCATATGGAGGCACGTAGACAGTTGCTTTTTCCCTTGCTCTATTTGCAAGTGGACAGGAAAGGAAATGATTAGTGTTGGTACAAGGTACCTTCTGTCATGCACCATAAGATGGCTTGCCGAGTACATATGTAGACATAGAGCTTGAAAATTCACCTGAAAGTATGATGCTATGGTCATAGCCTTGAATCACTGACACAGAAGAGCAATACAGTATAATAAAATAAAAAAAAAAAAAAAATAAGAAATAGAACATGAGCATTATCACAAGAAGAAACACCTGACTCAGAATTGTTACACAGTGCAAAAGGGAATGGTAAATGGGAGGGTTGGGGGCATGGAAGGGTATGAGGGACTGGGGAAGGGATGGAGAAAGAGTAATGTTGTAAAATGGTAGTAACTCTACCAGATGACTCACCTTGTTTATGTCTCTGCAATCGATACCTGCTTGGCTCAGTGCTTCTTCTATGGGGGCAGTACACATTTTCACAGCTGCACTAATCAAATTTTCAAATCGTGCTCTTGTAACATTGTAGCTAAAGTCTGTTCCTTCACACAAAGACTCAATAAAACAATGAGCTGTACTCATTGTGGACAAAATGTGTTTGCACTGCTCTGCAGCATTGTACAATTTAGCCATAGCACGCCGACTATCATTTGGATCCAACTTCCATTTCCTGCAATAAGAAGAAAGTATTATGTTTAAATGGCCCACACATATTGAATAATGGTATCACTAGTCAGTCTTCCTTCTTTTATTAAAAATTTGGAAAGCAAGCAGTTAAGGTTGTTATAGTAGTTTTTCACCACAACAAATGCTCAGTTTTTGATGTGTTCCAATAAAAAACTCTATAGTAGAATTAAGGGAACTGATAATTACATATCAAAAAGATAGATTACTACTCACCACATATGGGAGGTGCTTGGTGGCAAACAGGCACACTGAAAGAAGACTGTTTGACACTGTAAGCTAAAATACTAAGTCCTTTGTCAGATGTAGACAATCTCTCTCTCTCTCTCTCTCTCTCTCTCTCTCTCTCTCTCTCTCTCTCTCTCCCCCCCCTCCCCGCCCCCCCCCTCCATCTACACACTATGGCCCAATGTCTCCACTGTTTAAAAATACACACATTTAGACTGTATCTCTTAATACATGGTGTTCTGCATTTATTGTAGCACCACAAAAGGCAGAGATGACAAAAAGGGGGGGAAATGAAATGGCAAAACTTAATTGCGTGCTGGTTCACAGCCACCATAAGAGGCTAATACCAATTGATAAGACCCAATGATTTAACAGGATATTTAAGGTACCTAGATTAAAAGACAGCCAAGTCCATTTCTTTTGAACATGGACTTCCAAGCAGCATTAAAACTTCCATAAAATGTGTACACGTTATTAAGTAAAACGCAATAATATCCTTCAAAATCAATGACGAGTCTATTCAAAAATAACGTCAAAATTGCATTTCAATGCAAAACGCCCAGCTTCAGAGACAATCGCTTCAAAAACTAGTCAACTAACTGTAAAGTTCTTACAAGTTCGTTATATAGGAGACCATGTTCATACAAGCAGACACCTGACTGCACATGAGCATGGAAGACAGTGTTGTTCGGAAGTGGATTTTCTTTAGTTTTGAGTCTAAATATCCTGATATCTGTGACCTGATTTTATATAGGTTACAAACAAATATTCTGTTATGGAATATCATTCATATAAGTGATAAAAACATTCTCTTCCCTGGAAACGGGAGGGGGGCAGGCAATAGTGTATAGAACACTTGTGAGACCCATTATTGAGTACTGCTAGAGTGTTTGGGATCCACATCAGGATGGATTAGAGGAAGACATCAAAGCAATTCAAAAGCGTGTCGGTAGATTTGTTACCAGTAGGTTCAATCAACATGAAAGTATTGCAGAGATACTTCGTGAACCCACATGGTAATCCCCGGAGGAAAGCTGGCATTCTTTTCCCGAAACACTACTGAGAGAACTTAGAGAATCAGCATCTGCAGCCAACTGCAGAACAATTCTACTGCCACCAACATAGCATCACATATGGACTGCACAGACAATGTAAAAGAAATTAGGACTCGTATGGTAGCATATGAACAGTCATTTTCCCCTCACTCTGTTTGCAAGTGGAACAGGAAAGAAAATGACTAACATTCGTACAAGTTACCCTCTGTCGGGCACCATTAGGTGGCCTGCAGAGTATGTATGTAGATGCAGAACAGAGGAGGTTGCAAGGTATTATGTTATTTCTTTCTCAGTACAGGAAATTTTAATGACCAACATAATTTTTTTAATTTTCGTTTCTTCTAAAAATACCACGCAATGCCTGCTCCTAGCAGGTGACTATCTGAGCAATTTAGACAGAAGTCTGGCACTGAACATAATGTCCTGGCTTTGAAGGTGTCTTTCCTGTGGTGTTACCACACCATTGGCATTTGTAGCACCACATTAGATTGGGTACCTAAAGTTTTAGTATAATAAATAAAACCTTGATGAGTTCTAGGATAGCCAACTGAATGTTACGGTGAAGGCAACAGTTCTCTACAGTTCACCATTCACTTACATCATCAAATTCCTCTCTTCTGTTATGCTTCCGATTCCCCACTACTTTTTCAGTTCAGCAGTGTCAATGTCCATGACGTCCCTACAACTTACAAGGCCTTATGGTAGCTGAGGGTATCGTGTTTTTCTACTCCACAACAAAGACATTCTGACAAGATTGTGCCTTTCAACAATGATCAAAGTTCAATTTCCTGGTGCAGTTCCAGAGGGTTTTGGTGACTGCTAGTGACCCACCCGTAACATGGAGATATTTCTTTCGTCTTAGTTGGGATCCACATGCATTCCCACAAACAGCTTGGGTTCTGTACAGTCCACCCAGATAGAGAGCACTGACTGCCTATGTAGGTGTTATAAAACTACGGTGTGGCAGGTTCACCTGAGGTTACCACTAACGACCATTTCGCCTCAATGGTCATCAATCGTATCAGCACACATCTATAAGGTCTTTTCTTCTTCTTTTTTTTTTTAGAGAGAGGGAGGACATCATGCTTCAATTGTCATAGCCATGTAGTGTACCAATTAAGTAAACCTGGCACAAATAATGCTGGGCAAGCCAGTAACCAACAGACTGCACAAAGAGTGGCCTAGTTGGTTGGTTTAAAAGAGTGAGGAAGGGACCAAACTATGAGGTCATCGGTCCACTGTTCCAAAGGAAACAATGCCACAAGGGTGAGAGTAAGACAATGGGACAAGACCAAACAGAATGAAAGGAAAAATGACAACGACTGAAGGTCAACACACTTAAATGGACAAAAGGGGGCAAGAAAACCACAAAGACGCAAAAAACAGGTAGAAGATCTTAAATGAAAAAAGCACGTTACCATGGCTGGCTGACAATGAGGATAAAAAGGAAAAGCCAGCCACTCTGCAACACATTAAAACCCCCACCCTGAAGGCACGAGGGTGGAGGACACACAGGAATGAAGGACATGTACTAAAACTTGGAGAAAATGATAAAACACACCCTCAAGAATAAAATGTAAAACTAAAGCTGCTGTTGAGGCATTATTGCCCAACACTGAAGGTAGGGTGCTGGGAAGGTTAAAAGTCCGCTGCAGAGCGGCGGAAAGTGAGCAGTCCGGCAAGAGATGGATGACTGTCATTCGTGAGCCACAGTGACACTGAGGTGGGTCATCACGAAGGAGGAGGTAACCATGAGACAGCCACGTATGGCCAATGCGGAGCCGACAGAGAAACACAGAGTCCCTGTGAGAGGCATGCACAGAGGTCTTCCACACATTCGTAGTTTCCTCAAGGGCACGCAGCTTGCTGTGCATACTGAGGTTATGCCATTCTGTCTCCCAAAGCCACAAAACCTTGCGGCGTAATACTGAGCTCAGGTCAGTTTCAGAGAAGCCGATCTCCATAAGCGGTTTCTGCATAGCCCGTTTAGCCAACCTGTCGGCAAATTCATTGCCTGGGATTCCTACTTTACCTGGGGTCCGGACAAACACCACTGAATGACTGGACCATTCCAGGGCATAGACGGACTCCTGGATGGTCGCTACCAAAGGATGATGAGGGTAGCACTGGTCAGTAGCTTGTAGGCTGCTCAAGGAATCAGTACACAGGATAAATGACTCACTTGGGCATGAGTGGATGTGCTCAAGAGCACGAGATATGGCCGCCAGCTCTGCAGTGAAAACACTGCAGCCATCACGCAAGGAATGCTGCTCTATATGTCCTCCGTGACCATAGGCAAAGCCAACATGACCATTAGCCATCGAACCATCGGTGTAAACCACTTCGTGGCCCCGGTACGTGACGAGAATCGAAGCTGCAGCCTAGATGTACACGACTGAGGTGTTCGTGAATGAACCTCAAGTGTAGGTGGTGAAGGCAACAACTGAAGTTCAGACAGAAGGGTTTGAACACGAACTGCAAGTGTAAGCCCTGACCTGGGCCGCCGATGCAGGAGATGAACCGCCACGGGCAGGAAAAGGAGACCGAAATTCAGATGCGCAAGAGAACTACAAACGTATGCAATGTAACTGGAGAGCAACTGTGCACGCCTAACCTGCAAAGGAGGGACTCCGGCCTCCACCAGGACACCATTCACCAGACTCATCCTAACAGCGTCTGTCACTAGGCAAACGCCACAGTGGTGCACTGGGTCGAGCAAACGCAATGCTGAGGGTGCAGCCGAACCATAAACCAGACTCCCATACTCAAGGCGGGATTGAACAAGGGCTCTGTAGAGCTGCAGTAGCGTACAGCGATCTGCACCCTAATTGGCGTTGCTCAGGCAGCGAAGGGCATTGAGGTGCTGCCAGCAGTTCTGCTTAAGGTGACTGAGGTGAGAAAGCCAAGTCAATCGGGCGTCAAAAAACAGTTCTAAGAATCGATATGTCTCCACTACAGTGAGTGGATCGACATTAAGGTGAAGTTCTGGTTCCAGATGAACAATACAACACCAACAGAAGTGCATTATACACGACTTTGCGGCCGAAAACTGGAAACCGTGGGCTACAGCCCATGACTGCGCCTTGTGGATGGCACCCTGTAGGCACCACTCAGCAACACCAATACTGGTGGAACAGTGTGAAATTCAGAAGTCGTCTGCATACAGAGACAGTGGGACGGATGGCCCTACAGCTGCTGCTACACCATTAATGGCCACTAAAAATAGAGATACACTCAATACGAAGCCCTGCAGGACCCCTCTCTCCTGGAAATGGGGCGAACTATGGGAGGCATCAACCTAGACACGGAAAGTATTAAGTGACAGGAAATTTTAGATAAAAATAACAGGAGTGGGCCTCTGAGACCACACTTGTATAATGTGGCAAGGATATGATGTTGCCAGGTGGTGTCATATGCTTTTTGTAAATCAAACAAGACGGCACCTAGGTGTTGGCATCTGGAAAAGGCTGTTCAGATGGCAGACTCTTGGGACACAAGATTATCAGTGTTAGAGCAACCCTGGCGGAAGCCGCCCTGGCATGGAGTCAGTGGACCACGTGACTCCAGGAGCCAACACAACCACAGACACACCATACACTCCAGGAGCTTACAAAGAACATTGGTGAGGCTGATGGTCCGATAGCTATCCACTTCAAGCGGGTTTTTACCGAGTTTAAGCATCGGAATGATGGTGCTCTCCCACCACTGGGATGGAAAGACGAGACGCAACTGATCCGACTGAAGATGACAAAGAGATGTCACTTGTAGTCAGATGAGAGATGTTTAATCATCTGACCATGGATCTGATCTGGCCCAGGAGCTGTGTCAGGGCAATGTGCAAGGGCACTGAGGAGCTCCCACTATGTAAATGGGGCGTTATAGGGTTCACTGTGGGGTGTAGCGAACGAGAGGGCTTTCTTTTCCATCCACCGTTTCAGGGTGCAAAAGGGAGGGGGGGGGGGGGGGGGGGGGGGTGTTAAATCGCCGAAGCAGAGCCTCAAGCATAGTGCTCAGCAATCGCGTTAGCGCCGGTTGACAACACACCATTGATGTTAATGCCAGGGACACCTGTTGGGATCTTGGGATCTGGTACAAAAAAGAAGTCTGATCTTCGTCCAGACTTGGGAAAGTGACGTACGGCATCCAATGGAAGAGACTTATCTCTCCCAACACTCCTCCATCCATAATTTTATTATCTGGCAAACGCCGACAAGGAGCCGCTTAAAGGCTATGAGGTGATCCAGGGAAGGGTGCCACTTATGCTGCTGTAGAGCTCGCTGAAGCTCCTTAATTGCCTCAGTGACTTCTGTCAACCACCAAGGGGGCATCTAAAAGAGCGAGGGATTGTGTTTTCCTCTGCATTAACGACTGTTGTAGTCACCTGCTCAACCATCACACCCATGTTACCCTGTGGGGGAGAGTCAATGGTGCCCGCAGAGGTGAAAGTTTCCCAGTCCACCTTATTTAAAAACCCATCTCGGTAAGTGACCGTTGGCCTGATGCCAGGGCAGTGACAGGAAGATGGGGAAGTGGTCACAACTGCACAGGTCGTCATGTGCTCTCCAGTGGATATATGGGAGACGTCCTGGGCTGCAAATGGATAAATCAATGGCTGAGTAACTACCATGAGCCACAATAAAATGTGTGGTGGCCCCAGTATTTACGAGGAAGAGGTCGAACTGAGACAGTAAAGCTTCGACATCACTGCCTTGGCCACTAAGTACGGTGCCACCCCACAAGGGGTTATGGGTGTTAAAATATCCAAAAAGTAGGAAAGGTTTAGGGAGTTGATTAATCAGTGCAGCTAATACATTCAGGGGTATTGCACCATCTGGAGGAAGATATACATTGCAGACAGTTATTTCCTGTTTCGCCCTTATGCTGATGGCCACTGCTTCAAGAGGGGTTTGAAGGGGCACTGTTACACTACAGACTGAGTTTAGGACATAAATGCAAACTCCAGCTGACACACTATTATAGTTGCTACAGTTCCTTTAATATCCCTTATAGCCATGGAGGGATGGGATCCGCACTGCCGGGAACCATGTTTCCTGAAGTGAAATGCAGATAGCAGGTATCAAGCTTAACAGTTGCCGTAGCTCAGCCAGGCGGTGGAAAAAGTCACCGTGATTCCACTGAAGGATGACATCATGAGACTGGGAAATCAGTACCCAGAACAATCACCTCTGGCTGTTATAACGGCCTTGATATGCCTGGGCATTAAGTCAAACAGAGCTTGGATGACATGTACAGGTACAGCTGCCAATGCAGCTTCAACACAATACCACAGTTCATCAAGAGTAGTGACTGGTGTATTGTGACGAGCCAGTAGCTTGGCCACCATTGACCAGACGTTTTCAATTGATGAGAGATCTGGAGAATGTGCTGGCCAGGGCAGCAGTCGAACATTTTCTGTATCCAGAAAGGCCTGTACAGGACCTGCAACATGCGGTTGTGCATTATACTGCTGAAATGTAGGGTTTTGCAGGGATCGAATGAAGGGTAGAGCCACGGGTCGTAAAACATCTGAGATGTAACATCCACTGTTCGAAGTGCCGTCAATGCGAACAAGGTGTGACCGAGACGTGTAACCAATGGCAGCCCGTACCATCACGCCGGGTGATACGCCAGTATGGCGATGACGAATACACGCTTCCAATGTGCTTTCAGCGTGATGTCGCCAAACACGGATGCGACCATCATGATGCTGTAAACAGATCCTGAATTCATTCGATAAAATGATGTTTTGCGATTCGTGCACCAAGGTTTGTCGTTGAGTACACATTCGCAGGCGCTCCAGTCTGTGATGCAGCGTCAAGGGTAACCGCAGTCATGGTCTCCGAGCTGATAGTCCATGCTGCTGCAAACGTCGTCGAACTGTTCATGCAGATGGTTGTTGTCTTGCTAACGTCCCCATCCGTTGACTCAGGGATCGAGACATGGCTGCATGATCCGTTACTGCCATGCGGATAAGATGCCTGTCTTCTCGATTGCTAGTGATACGAGGCCACTGGGATCCTGAACCCACCGATTCCATATTCTGCTAACAGTCATTGGATCTCGACCAACGCGAGCAGCAATGTAGTAATATGCTAAACTGCAAGTGCGATAGGCTACAATCCGACCTTTATCAAAGTCGGAAAAGTGATGGTACGCATTTCTCCTCCTTACACGAGGCTTCACAACAACGTTTCACCAGGCAACGCCGGTCTACTGCTGTTTGTGTATGAGAAATTGGTTGGAAACTTTCCTCATGTCAGCACGTTGTAGGTGTCACCACCGGCGCCAACCTTGTGTGAATGCTCTGAAAAGCTTATCATTTGCATATCACAGCACCTTCTTCCTGTCAGTTGAATTTCGGGTCTGTAGCACGTCATCTTCGTGGTGTAGCAATTTTTATGGCCAGTACTGTAGGTCCTCAGCAGATGCGAGCATCTCCACCTCATCCCCAGATGCAGACCTTGTAGGTAGCGGTGGTGTGGGTGCCACCACAATTTCCTTGGTCATAGAGGTCTTCTTTTTGGACTTTTCTCTCTGCTCCTTGGGTCTCTCTGGCTGAGAGGGTTTCACTAATTCAGTCTCCGGGACTCAGGATGATTGTGAAACCCTACAACCAGCTACTTTTGGGCACTTTGGCCACTGGCAGCATCATCTTTCCCACTAGCAGAAAGCTGGGAAGGGAGTGACCCAAGGGATCCCTTCCTGGCGAGAGGAGCCGAAGAAGACTTACACTTCTCCAGCTGAGAAGTGGGGCTGGTGTCCCCGATGGTTGGTGGGGCAGTGCTCCCGAAATAGGCGATGTGGGAGCAACAGGAGGGAATTGCCCCCCCCCCCCCCACCAAGGGGGCAGGCGTAGCCTTCTGGCTCCAAGAGTCGAGTGGAATTCATGGAACTGATGAAGCTACAACTGTTCTCATAGCGGCAGCGTGTGAGGTGGTCATAGCCACAGGATGTAGGCGCTCATATTTTCTCTTAGCCTCAGTCCAGGGTTTCGTATTCCATAATTTTCCTCTGTTTCTGTAAAATTCTGCAGTCTGGCGAGCAAGGTGAATGATGCTCACCCCAGTTGACACAGATGGGAGGCTGGGCACATGGAGTATTGGGATGTGAGGGACATCCATAATCTCAATGTGACGTTGGAAGTAGAGCGGGAAGACATATGGCCAAACTTCCAGCACTTAAAGCACCGCATCGGGACACGGATATAGGGCTTTACATCACAGCGGTAGACCACCACCTTGACCTTCTCAGGCAATGTATCACCCTCGAAGGCCAAGATGAAGGCACCGGTGGCAACCTGATTATCCCTCAGACCCCGGAGGACATGCCGGACGAAATGTACACCTCGCTGCTCTAAATTGGCGCACAGCTCATCTTCAGACAGTAAAAGAAGGCCTCTGTGGAATATAGTACCCTGCACCATATTTAAGCTCTTATGTGGTGTGATGGTAACAGAAACATCCCCCAACTTTTTACAAGTTAGTAAAGCCCATGACTGGGCAGAGGATGCTATTTTTATCAAGACTGACCTAGAACGCATTTTGGACAAGCCCTCCACCTCCCTAAACTTGTCCTGTAAATGCTCTACAAAAAACTGTGACTTCATCGAAACAAAGGAGTCCCCATCAGCTCTCTTACGTACGAGGTACCAGGGTGAATAAGGTTCGCTGCCATCCTTAGCCTGGCGTTCCCCCATGGGAGGGGAATGATTTAGGGTCAGAATTTCTTGCATTGTACTGAGACGTGGAACTCTTAGAGACTGCTGGTGGCTGATCACCGCCAAGTGATGATGTGGTACACTTCATTGCGCATCATCTGCCCCGATGCCACCCACTCTGACCAGGGGCCCTCCCCACGGGCGCCACCCAGCCACAGCAAAGGCCACCTGGCACGATGGCCATTGCCGGGAGTCCTGATGCCCCAGAGTGACAGGCATATCCTTGGCATATGTTGGGAGTTAACAGCGCAGGCATCAGCAGAGCCATCCCCGTTTTGTCAGGGGGCTACAACCAACAGGGTACATGGTGGCCCCACCACAACGGACTGGCTGCCATGCTGGATATGAGGTGCAAAGAAGTCCCTGGTCATCGTTGGTGCAGAAAGCGACACTGCACAGTGCATGGTGGAAAACACATTCAGGAAGGTTCCTTGCCCAAGATATGGAGGATGAGCTGGACTGCAATGCAACGGCGAGGAAGTGGGCTAAAGATCTCTATAGACAATGGACAGGATAAACCATGTAAGGCGCCCTTCCCCAATTCGCTCACTCTTTGGGAAAATTTTGAAAAATGGAGGTCAAACCCTACAGGGGACCACCCCATAGAGGCCGAAACGTATGAGACTCGTTTTTGTCACCTCTTAGGACAGACAGGAATACCTCGGGCCTATTGTAATCCCTGGACCCGCAGGGGGGAGTGTGTGTAGTGATCGGCCGCATACGGTAGGTCGATTAGATCGCTAACTATCACTAGTAGCTGTTGTAACGTTCATACTGTAAGCAAAGACACATTTTTATCATAGCAGTTCATCAACACATTTCTTTATTCGTTTGAATTTTGTAAATGATAGAATGACGACGGAATAAGAGAGATAATAATTGGAAGTGTAAAACTATGTGAAATGGTGTGATTTACATTTAATATTTTAAAAATTACATTCAAATCCTCTGCTTGTAACTTCTTGTTATGCATATTAGAGTGCACAGGTAAAGGTGGCTGTCAGCAACAAATAAGACAAAGTAGATGAGTGTAGGCTTTCACAGAACACGAACGGGGGAAACTGGAGGACACTTCAGATTTGCATGTTCAAGATGATACATGTAAATAAAGTACAGCTATTAAGAAATGGAAAATGAGACTAAAATCATAAAATATGGATTTATGTGAGGATTAATGGTGTGAGTGGTCACGAAAACAAATCTGTTATACAATAGAGAGACTTTCATTGACAAAGAAACCATGTGATCACAAGGTGTGTAAAGATACTACTAAAGTGCACTGCTATAAATTAACATTATATGCAGCAAGACTATTTTCTAATACTCTTAATATGCTCCTTGTTATTATTATGTATAAAACATTAACTCCAGCAGCTTACTCATGCAGAAATAATATATGAAGAGGAAGATTTGTTACATATATTAAGACAGAACACAAGTTCAAAAACATTAAGGCAAGTAGTTTTTGAAGTGATCAGCATACAGAGAAGTGTATCTGTGAATTATATAGATACCCACAAGGAAATTTTAAACTATTTATAAGGAATCTGGATTCCTTACTGTGCTATCTGTCAGGCAGCAGCAAGCAGTTAATGGTCTGTGGTGACTTCAATGCACATTTTCTAAAGGATCCTGATAGGAAAAATAGGGAACTTTATTTGGATCACACAATTTGATTCCAGTAATTAACTTTCCAACACAGATGGATAAAGACTGTAGGACCCTAATTGGTTTTAAAGCTCAAAGCCAGAAAAATACCGTTTACCCAGTAACAAATGCTCTCTCTGAACATGATGCACTGTTTGTTAGGATAAATTACCTAGTGCCTTACAGTATGGATACACTTAAGTGGAAATCAGAATAATTAATGCCTCCACAACAGATGTTTTTAAGAACAGCTTACAAGAGATAACCTGAGATGAAATTTATGCTGAACAAAATGCTAAATTAAATTTTATCTATTCCATGATAAATTCATTTAATTATTTGAAAATACCTTTCCATATATGCTAATTAGAAAGAATATTAAATGGCCATATGAAAACCATGGATCACTACAGCGATTAAAATATCATCTTCAAGGAAAAGGAAAATGTACCTATTAGCAAGAACAAGTATTGATCCAGCTGTAGTTGCACACAACAAAACTACTCAAAATTACTAAGAAAATTTATTAAAAATTCAAGAAACCTTCACATCACGTCAGAAATCAGTAATTCTGACAACAGACTTGGGGCTTTATGGAATGCAGTGAAACGAGAGACAGGACAACAAGGCACAGGATATCACCACTACTGAACTGAATGGCAGTGATGTAATGATGAGTCACAGGTAGTAAGTACATATAATAATTGGTAGAAAGTATAGGGACATACAGTTAAAGGGGAAAATCACAGCAGTGTGTTGAAACTCTCATAAAATTCAATCATATGAATGTATTACCAACTTCTCCTTCTGAAATTCAGAAAATTATCCATACTCTTGAAAATAAAAGCTCATCTGGTTTAGATAGTGTTTCCAATACAATATTATAAAGTTTTGTTCCAATATAAAAAGCATGGTCTTATCTGAAATATGTGATGTATCACTAACATAACTCATTTTTCCAAAGAGGCTGAAATATTCTGTTGTCAAACCTCTCTTTAAGAAAGGTGATAAAAAGAGATGTCAGTTCAATAACTACTGACCAGCTTCACTGCTGACACCATTTTCCAAAATGTTTGAGAAAGTGATGTATTCTAGAATATTATCTCACCTTAGCAGCACTGATATCCTCAACGAACCACAGTTTGGGTTTCAGAAGAGTTGCTCTACTGAGAAAGCCATTTACATATTCCCTTGCCAAATTTTACGAGCACTAAATAATAAAATAGCGCCATCTGGTATTTTCTGCAACTTATCTAAGGCATCTGATTATGTGAATCGCAGCATTCTCTTAGATAAATTGAAGTTTGTTGGGATTGATGGTATAATCAACCAATCAATGCCATAGCTACACGAAAGACTGCAGAATGTTGTACTTAGTAAGTCTAGCAATATATTCCAGGGATTTAATTTTGGAACTCTTAAAACAGCTTAGTTCAGCTGCATTTGCACTTAGAATCATTCTAAACCTTGGGGAGACAAATCAGTAAGGTGACATATTTTGCATACTTTAATTCAATAATGTCATATGGAATAATGTCCTAGGGTAACTCATCTTTCTTTTGTAAGTCTTCGTTGCTCAAAAATGTGGGCCCAGAATATTATGTAATGTTCACTCATGATCATCTTGAAGACATTTGTTTAACTCTAGCAATACCAACACATTTTTCCCGACAGTTGCGCTAAAAAAATTTTTTTAAACAGAAATATTCATTATCTGTTCTTTACTTGCATCAACAACATACTTTTTAAATACATACTAATATGTAAGTAAGGTCCAGAACCTAAAAATATCTTTTACCAAACTCTTAGTAATATCAACGCACTTTCAGTAATGTGGGCTATCAATGAGTGCTACTTTAAGCCCGCCATAAAAATAATTTAAGAAATGGAAATTTCATCAAGATTTTTATTTACAACATACTACTTAAATAGTTACTGCTGTGCAAGTATGGACCTAAACCTGAAAATATTTAGTATGACATTCACTGGGAAAGTGACATCTAATCCTAAGATTTAAATTTTTGGGGTAAGTTTAACTGAAAATTTTAAGGCATTTGCAGAATCTGGTAGAAGAATTCATTAAAAATCTATAAATATTTCTTTTTTAATCTTAAAATATAAAGTAACTGACTAGATTACGATATTTTTATAAGGCGGACATTCCACCAGGACATGAGCAAATGTTTGCAAGGGAATGATACTGCCTACGGGTAAATTAAGAGGGATTTGGAAAAAAAGAGAAGCAGCTGTATGAATATCATGAGCTTAGATGGAGAACCAGTACCAAGCAAACAGGGGAAAGCAGAAATGTGGAAGAAATATATAGATGAGCTATACAAGGGAAATTAAGTTGAAGGCAATATTATAGAAAGGGGAAAAGGAAGTAGATGAAGATGAGATGGGAGCTATGATACTGCAAGAGTAATTTGACCTAGGACCAAAAGATCTATGCCAAAACAAGGCCCCTGAGGTACATTTTTATCAGTAACATCTGCTGATGTCCTTTTGAGAACCAGTCATGACAAAACTACGCACCCTGGTGTGCAAAATATATGAGACAACAGGCAAAATACCTTCGAACTTCAAGAAGAATAATTCCAATTCCAAAGGAAGTAGTTGCTGACAGGTGTGACTATTACCAAAATATCAGTATAGTAATTCACGGTTGCAAAATACTGAAATTATTTACAAAAGGGAAAAACTGGTAGAAGCCAACACCAGGAAAGATTAATAGCAATTATAAGGGTTGAAGGGCATGAAAGGGAAGAAGTGATTGAGAAGGGAAAGAGACAGGGCTCTAGCCTATCCTTGGTGTTATTCAACTGGTACAATGAGCAAGCAGTGAAGGAAACCAAAGAAAAACTTAGAAATAGTGTTTACGGGTAATCATGCACAGGGCTCAAGTTTATGTCACACACTGTCCGTTTTGCTATCAAGATATAATTCCACTGTTTATGCCCTGGTTCCTTCTATCTTTAAATTTATATTTATCAACATTTACTTAGCAAATATTTGGTTACATATCCAGTTATTTTCTGAGCTAATATTTCCCATCATTTCAAAATGGTAAGGATCTGTAACAAGAGTTATGCTATCTTGGTTGATTAAATTGCCTTCCCAGTCTCTCATACATGCTTCTCTTTTCTGGGCACAAGCAACCCATCCTAATGAATTTTTTGTACCAGTGCTAAATGGCCTTCCTTGTTGGTGGCTTCTTACCATACTTGGTTCTAAGCATCCATTGAACAGCTGTAGTACACTCGTTTTTGTCGAACTCCAACACACAGAAAACCTGCCACGTTTGCGACTAGCCCTGACTATCAGCAAATTACCAAACTACATGGTATACATGGAAAAAAACCTACAGGGTTTCTCTTCAAGACGACATGTATGATATCTGTACAATGTTTGGTTCTTACGCAATAAATAATTGAAAGTGTTCCCGGACTTTATGTACACCCTGTATTAAAGCTACACAGTTTTTCTCCATTACATTATCTCACATTATAATACATTTCACCATATAAATGCAACCTTGCATGGGTTTGCAATACTAGCATTGACAACTGCTATAGCCAATTTTCTGATCACATCCTAATAATTAACAGTAAACCTCAGTGAAGATTCTTTAAAGAATCTAACACTCATGTATAAAACAGTTTCAGACTGTATGATTACTCTACAAACGAGTTAATGTGTTAAATATATTTGACATTAAACATGTAAGTGAGAAGAGTTTAGAAAAGATTTGAAATTACGTGTAAAGTTAGTTGGAAGTTGCTAAGTGCTCTCATTCTCAAATTCTGGGTGAATATAGCCTGGACAACTTGCACGCCCTGAGTTACACTGCCTCAAGATACGTACATCATTTCTAACTATAAGACTTTTATTACTGTGCCCGACTTTTAACATAAGATTTATACCTCTTAATGAGTAAATTATGACAGAATTTTAATGTTTTAAATTTGGTCAATAATTAAATGAAATACTGAAAGTCAAATTTTTGTTGCCCTTGGAAGCCATCAGATAGGCAATCTGTAACTGGAATCATGAACCATATGCCAAATAGTGGGTTAGATGTTTAGTAACACAGTTTACACAACAAACGTAAGACTATGAATACATCTCAATACTGTTTCAAATTGCATCATACATGTATTCTATTTCAAGGCAATTTATACTTTTCATCATCACTGAAAACTCATTAATAAACCCAAGACAATTTACTGTTCTTAATATTACTGTGTGGAGTGTAGCCATGTAAGGAAGTGAAACGTGGACAATAAATAGTTCAGACAAGAAGAGAATAGAAGCTTTCGAAATGTGGTGCTACAGAAGAATGCTGAAGATTAGATGGGTAGATCACATATCTAATGAGGAGGTATTGAATAGAATTGGGGAGAAGAGGAGCTTGTGGCACAACTTGACTAGAAGAAGGGATCGATTGGTAGGACATGTTCTGAGACATCGAGGGATCACCAATTTAGTATTGGAGGGCAGTGTGGAGGGTAAAAATCGTAGAGGGAGACCAAGAGATGAATACACTAAACAGATTCAGAAGGATGTAGGCTGCAGTAGGTACTGGGAGATGAAGAAGCTTGCACAGGATAGAGTAGCATGGAGAGCTGCATCAAACCAGTCTCAGGACTGAAGACCACAACAACAATATTACTGTATTTCATACACCACTGGCAGTCTTCTGTAGTGTTTGGAAAAGAATTAACAGTAAAATATTATATTTTCAAAGGAGACAGGTGCATTTTGCACATATTGTCAAAATGACCAACTACTAGGAGCGGGACAACAATCATCACTACACATAATACAAAGTGTGATAAAAAAAGTAATAGGAATTTTTTTATTTCGTGGTCTTCATACATCTGATCTTCAATTTCTTTCCTTTTTTTCTCTTGTTGATACACATGTTCCTGATATATGTTTGGGATTTTCAGCTGTTTTAAATATTTATTTTATTGTTCACAGTCGAAAAGGTTATACGTGTTTTCAGAGTCCCTGGAAAATGTTTTACTTTCGAAAAAGGTGGATCAAAGAATTTACACTAAATTTTAAACAATGGAAACTCCAGGCAGGAATATCCAACATAGGAAAAGATAGACTGCTACTTACTGTTAGTTGCAGACAGGCACAATTAAAAGATGCTTACGAATACGCTTTCAGCAACAGCCTTCATTGCAAAAAGAGACACACACTCCATTCATTCACACAAGCAAGCACACCTCATGAACTACTGACCGCCAACTCCGGCAGCTGGGGTCAGACCTAAGATGCTGGAGCTGGTGGTCATGTGTGCGTGAGGTGTGCTTGCTTGCGTGAATGAATGGTGTGCGTTTCTATTTTTCCAATGAAGGCCATTGCTAAAAGCTTATTTGAGTCTTAACTGTGCCTGTCTCCAATTTAGTGTGTTATCTTTACAGTAAGTAGCAATCTATGTTTTCCCCACATTGTTGCACTAAATTTTGCTTGAAAAATTGAATAAAGTGTAGCACAACATTTGAAATACTGACTGTGGCTTTTGGCAACTCTACTATGAGTAAGACAAGAATTTATGAGGGGTATGAACATTCCAAAGAGGGTTGAGAAGACAAAGACAGTAACCGTTCTGGATGCCCTAGCACATCATTACTTATAAAGTGGAAGTAGTAAAGAAAATGGCTCTGGAAAACCACCAAATCACCATCAGAGACGTTGCTGATGATGTCAGTGTATCCTTTGGCTCATGCCAAGTTTTTTTTTTTTTTTTTTTTTGTGGGTGTTTTGGGAATTAAACGTGAACCAGCAGCAAAGTTTGCTCCAAAATCATGGAATTTTGACCAAAAACGTCACCACCTAGACTCCACTCAGGAAATGCTGAACAAAGTTGACAACAATCCAGAACTTCTAAATAAAATTAAAACAGGTGACAAAACATGGGTATACGGGTATGACACCAACACCAAGACCCAATCATCCCAATGGAAACTGCCTGAAGAGCCAGGACTGAAAAAAATTCAACAAATTCGATCACATGCCAAGGTTCTTCTCACTGTTTTCTTCAATGACAATTGGATAGTGCATCAAGAGTTCTTGTCTTATGGTTGTACAGTCAATAAGGAACACTACCTGTAAGTTAAGTGGTGTTTGCATGAAGCAGTCCTAAAAAGAAACCTGCCAGAACTGTGGCAAAACTACTCGTGGAAATTGCACCACGATAATGCTCCCGTTCACATCTCAATGCTTGATCACAATTTTTTGGCAAAAGCCAAAAACGTTATGTCACCTCAGCCACCATACTCACCAAACATGGCCAAATGCAACTTCTTCCTATACCTGAGGTCGATGAAAACAATGAGAGAACATTGTTTTGACACCCCTGATGAGATAAAAACAGAATCACTGAAGGAGCTGAACATCATAACGAAAAGTGAATTTCAGAAGCACTTCCAAGATTGGAAAAAGTGCTGGCGTAAGTGTATCATATCTGAGGGGGATTACTTTGAAGCGGAAAAGGCTGATGATTATGAATAAACTAAGATTCTTTAGTAAAATAAAAATTTCCAGTACTTTTTGATCACAAATCATACATAGGGTAATTATCAACAATATTACAATAACACAGTGTCAAAAAGAGAGACATCTTGTAATAACAGAGACCAATTGAACTCACTGGTGAAATACTTCGGCGAGGAAGTTGGCAAGTATTTCTGTGAACTTGTCCCCTCCGAAGTTTGCTTTATACACATGGCCTTTCACTGTGTACATTCCTGCACAGCACAATACAACTGTAACATCCATTGTAGCTCCCCCCAGGCGATAAACGAGGCACATCCTGCAGGAGGTATGTAATCATTACTCATAAATTATTTATAAATACAAATTATATAATTACAAACAATGTTATACTAAACAACGATTACTCAATTTCTGGATAAAAAAAAAACACAAAAAATTAAACCCAGTAATTATTTACAAGAACTGACTAATTTATATATGGGAGTATACAGGTTTGATTCCACATCCTACCATCCAAATTAAGGATTACACAAAATAACAAGAAGAATACATAAATTTTCTCACATGACATCTGTCCTCTAGGTTCTTGAAAGATGCTGTCACCATTAAAACAACATATTTCATTATATTACAGTCCAAGCAGAAACAACTGAATAACACATGCACATATTTCTGTATGTGGTTTCTTTATTTTATCAGATAAAAAGGAAGAAATATAAAAGTTTAACATTTTGTCAACCCAGAACATTAGGAACAGAACATTAGCTCATGAGGAGATGTGAAGGAAATGGCACTGGAATCAAATTATTATTGCATTTCTCTGAAGTGAGAAGAGGAAATCACAGAAAACTTAAATTAAAATGGCCAGGTGGAGATTTGAACCTCACTCATCTTGAAAGTGAGTTCAGATTTTGGTTTGTTATATCAACTCAATTTGAAAAAATTTAAGAGAATCATTTGATGATTACATTTCAATTATGTCCCTTTTTGCAGCTCTCTCTCTCTCTCTCTCTCTCTCTCTCTCTCTCTCTCTCTCTCTCTCTCTCTCAATAAAAATCTGAAGCCTCCACATACCTCACCACCATAAACACACTGAACAATGGATGCCCATACAGGACATGGGGATTTGCACCTAAATTATATTTATATAATTTATATTATATTTATATAATTTATAGGTTTAAGATCATTATCAAGATCTATAACATCTACCACAGTGTCTGCAAACACACTTTGGTTCACATAGATAACATAACCAAATATCTGCATTTTACAGTTCTGAAAAATTACACCCTGTTACTGAATTTTCCTTAGCATAAAATGCAAAAGAGACAGAGCCTCAGAATGTAGAACAGCTGTACAGCCGGTACTAGACTGTCTGCGATTCTAAACTGTTACTTCCGGAGCCAACTAAACCAAACAACCAGAAATGAATGAAGTCATCACCAGCCAATGGCACTGCCCGATAACTATGACCTGCTGCCTTTTCAGGGATTGGGATTCTGTTGTATAGGGGTAATTATAAGGAATGTTACTTACAACCAGTGAGGTGCCAGTATTGTAATTTGGCTGGGAATGACTTCCTATGCATGTGAGTGGTGCCAGCTGTGTGCAGCACAAGACGAAGCAATGGCCACAAAGTGCATCAGTGTTCTGAATAACAGTGGGCTATTATCCTTCATAAGGAATAGTGTAGTTTGTTCTTGTAACCGTGCCTGTGTGTATTGTGGTTGATGCTTTCATTAGAGTGGTGTGTTAAGAGTTTGCACAAATGCCAAAAACAGAAACAATGACAATCCAGGAAATGGATGAACTCTTGGCAAGGCAGTTTGCCGAGCTAAAGGAGATAAATGAAGCTTTGCAAAGAGAGGGAGACTTTTAATAGCGAGAATGAGCATAAACAAGTGGATGTAGTGGAAGCAAAAGCTTTGGTTAGTTCACCTATCCCTTCTCTGGATCCTGTCACAGCTAATCTAGCAACTCCTTTTTCGGATAGGGCAACCGAGGACGTCTCAATGTTCAGTGATGACCTGGAAGCTGCCGCTAGGTTGGGCAGTTGGTCAGACAAGACATCCTTGGATGTGTCTAAATTACAGTTGGTTGTGATGCAAGCAGCATACATCAGTACCATCAAGTGCTGGATAAAGCACAGACATTTAAGCAGCTTAAGAAGGCCCACTAACCACGTTATTGCAAGCAGAATATTGCAAGGCGTTTTTAGAGAACAGCTTAATGGGTTGTCTCAAAAGTGAAGTGAGTTGGTAGAGGCATTCATAGGCAGAATTAGGAAAATCAATGCTAACTTGTACGAGCTTACACAGAAAGTAGAAGCAGACAGAATTACTCCACAAGAAGAGGAGAACAGGAATCAGATGTGTTTTTAAGAGGACATCCAGCAGACATGTCAAGGAGAGCGACAATGGAAAACCCGAAGGATTTTGCTGCCACCATTATGGCTGCTAAGCAAGTGGAAGAGATCAATATTGTGGCCTGAGGACAAGATAAGGGTTGTGTGTTTCTTTTTCCACACAAAGGTGAAATGCTACAGCTGTGGGCATATGGACCATGTTAAAAAGCAATGCAGAAAACTTCAGTGTTACAAATGTGGGTGGGTACTGACCTTCAGATGATGCGTGTTGCAGAGGTACTGGAATGCAATAACAAGATGGACATGTTGCACTATATTGTGCACTGAAGCCTGGTACATGTGAAGGAAATAGATGGGGATTGTATGGTTTTGGAAAGTGTGGATGATTTTAGCTCTGATAAGTTGAGCTTATAGATTGCAAACTTGGAGATCATGGACGAGTATAATCTGGGTAGGTCGTGTGAGGACCTTTGCCACAACCAGACCATCAACACAATTGCATTATGCGAGAAGGTAAAACAATTTGGAGGGAAGAGATAAGTCAACAATGAAAGTCTTGTTAATATGATTTGTCAACCTGTTCAATCCCGGTCAATCATTACCTGCAATGCTGGTAACTCGCCATACCATACAAACGGTTAACAATGCTCTAGTGTATAAGAAGCCGTACAGGATACCTAGGCAGCTATAACCTATACTGGAAGAATTTATTGATCAACTGCTGGCTGAGGGCAATACTGAAACAAAGTTACAGTCCATGGGCAGCTACCATTGTAATAGTCCTGAAAAAATCATAGAATGGAACAAAAAAGCATAGATTTTGCTGCATGAGCGGTGATGGACAGACATCCTGTACTAAATATAATGGAGATTAGAGAGAACTTTTTCAATGTAAATACTTCACAATGTGTATGAGGAGTGGTTATCACTGTTGGAAGTGGTTCTGGAAAGGCGGCCAAAGACCACATTTACTGTCCCTTGGAGTCACTATCAATATTTTAGGCTGCCATTTGGTCTGAAGAATGTGCCAGCTATCTCGGAGGCTATTAGTATCCGATGGAGTGCTCAGAGGATTAAAATCAAGACTGTTTTTTATCTCAACAACATAATTGCATTTTCTAAGGATATGGAAGAGCACATGCAATGGTCAGAAGAATTCTTTAAGAGGCTAAATCCAGCACAGTTAACACTCTGTAATGAGAGAAAGATGTGAATATTGACGCACGCCTAACTTCTGCAGAATGTGTTTTCTTACCACCACAAACTACATAGCAGTTTCAATCATTTTTATGGTTCTGTAATTAATAATGGGAATTCATTGAAGAGTTTGCCGAAATTGCTAAGCTATTGAATCATTTGTTGAAAAAAGGTGTGGAATTTCCATAGTCAACTTTTAGACAGCATTTGAAAAATTGAAGGGAGCATTGACAACAAACCTGGTACTGATATTCCCAAACTATGAGGGACAATTTATTCTGTCATGTTTCACTAGGCATGGCCTCCACCTCAGAAGGTATGGGAAGGGGAAGCTGGCAAAGCTTAAAGACGACAGTGTAGTGGGTGTTGGTAGGATCACTCATGGAAAAATTCCTGTAGTAGTTGACGTTGAAGCTGCACCTATTTTAGAGTGAAGACAGCTGATATGTATACCTGCTAAAAGGAAGTCCCTCTAACTAAAGGCTTATATTCAGAGGAAGTCATGTTTCCAAGAAGAGAAGGAATTAGCATATTTCATCAAAATATAAAAGGTATTAGAGATAAAGTTAGTGAACTGCTTACAGATGTGATTCTGGAATTATTGGTATATTGGAGTACCACAAAATAATTTGACAATTCAGGGGCTTCCTTTACCAGGATACAGATTAGCTGGCTGTTTTTCAAGGAGTTCTTTGTGGGGTGGGGAAGTTGCTTCTTGTTGTTGTGGTCTTCAGTCCTGAGACTGGTTTGATGCAGCTCTCCGTGCTACTCTATCCTGTGCAAGCTTCTTCATCTCCCAGTACCTACTGCAACCTACATCCTTGTCAATCTGCTTAGTGTATTCATCTCTTGGTCTCCCTCTACGATTTTTACCCTCCACGCTGCCCTCCAATACTAAATTGGTGATCCCCTGATGCCTAAGAACATGTCCTACCAACCGATCCCTTCTTCTAGTCAAGTTGTGCCACAAACTTCTCTTCTCCCCAATCCTATTCAACACCTCCTCATTAGTTATGTGATCTACCCATCTAATCATAAGCATTCTTCTGTAGCACCACATTTTGAAAGCTTCTGTTCTCTTCTAGTCCAAACTATTTATCGTCCATGTTTCACTTCCTTACATGGCTACACTCCACACAAATACTTTCAGAAACGACTTCCTGACACTTAAATCTATACTCGATGTTAACGAATTTCTCTTCTTCAGAAATGCTTTCCTTGCCATTGCCAGTCTACATTTCATATCCTCTCTACTTCGACCATCATCAGTTATTTTGCTCCCCAAATAGCAAAACTCCTTTACTACTTTAAGTGTCTCATTTCCTAACCTAATACCCTCAGCATCAACCGACTTAATTCGACTACATTCCATTATCCTCATTTTGCTTTTTTTGATATTCATCCTATATCCTCCTTTCAAGACACTATCCATTCCGTTCAACTGCTCTTCCAAGTCCTTTGCTGTCTGTGACAGAATTACAATGTCATCGGCGAACCTCAAAGTTTTTATTACTTCTCCATGGATTTTAATACCTACTCCAAATTTTTCTTTTGTTTCCTTCATTGCTTCCTCAATATACAGATTGAATAACATCGGGGAGAGGCTACAACCCTGTCTCACTCCTTTCCCAACCACTGCTTCCCTTTCATGCCCCTCAACTCTTATAACTGCCATCTGGTTTCTGTACAAATTGAGAATAGCCATTCGCTCCCTATATTTTACCCCCGCCACCTTTAGAATTTGAAAGAGAGTATTCCAGTCAACATTGTCAAAAGCTTTCTCTAAGTCTACAAATGCTAGAAACGTAGGTTTGCCTTTCCTTAATCTTTCTTTTAAGATAAGTCGTAGGGTCAGTATTGCCTCACGTGTTCCAATATTTCTACAGAATCCAAACTGATCGTCCCCTAGGTTGGCTTCTACTAGTTTTTTCATTCGTCTGTATAGAATTCGCATTAGTATTTTGCAACCATGACTTATTAAACTGATAGTTCGGTAATTTTCACATCTGTCAACACCTGCTTTCTTTGGGATTGGAATTATTATATTCTTCTTGAAGTCTGAGGGTATTTCGCCTGTCTCATACATCTTGCTCACCACATGGTAGAGTTTTGTCAGGACTGACTCTCCCAAGGTTGTCAGTAGTTCTAATGGAATGTTATCTACTCCTGGGGCCTTGTTTCGACTTAGGTCTTTCAGTGCTCTGTCAAACTCTTTATGCAGTGTCATATCTCCCATTTGATCTTCATCTACATCCTCTTCCATTTCCATAATATTATCCTCAAGTACATCACCCTTGTATAGACCCTCTATATACTCCTTCCACCTTTCTGCTTTCCCTTCTTTGCTTAGAACTGGGTTACCATCTGAGATCTCAATATTCATACAAGTGGTTCTCTTTTCTCCAAAGGTCTCTTTAATTTTCCTGTAGGCAGTATCTATCTTACCCCTAGTGAGATAAGCCTCTATATCCTTACATTTGTCCTCTAGCCACCACTGCTTAGCCATTTTGCACTTCCTGTCGATCTCATTTTTGAGACGTTTGTATTCCTTTTTGCCTGCTTCATTTACTGCATTTTTATATTTTCGCCTTTCATCAATTAAATTCAATATTTCTTCTGTTACCCAAGGATTTCTACTAGCCCTCGTCTTTTTACCTACTTGATCCTTTGCTGCCTTCACTACTTCATCCCTCAAAGCTACCCATTCTTCTTCTACTGTATTTCTTTCCCCCATTCCTACCATTTGTTCTTACGCTCACCCTGAAACTCTGTGCAACCTCTGGTTTAGTCAGTTTATCCAGGTCCCATCTCCTTAAATTCTCACCTTTTTGCAGTTTTTTCAGTTTTAATCTACAGTTCATAACCAATACATTGTGGTCAGAGCCCACATCTGCCCCTGGAAATGTCTTACAATTTAAAACCTGGTTCCTAAATCTCTGTCTTACCATTACATAATCTATCTGAAATCTGTCCGTTTCTCCAGGCTTCTTCCATGTATACAACCTTCTTTTATGATTCTTGAACCAAGTGTTAGCTATGATTAAGTTGTGCTCTGTGCAAAATTCTACCAGGCGGCTTCCTCTTTCATTTCTTAGCACCAATCCATGTTTACCTACTACGTTTCCTTCTCTCCCTTTTCCTACTACCGAATTCCAGTCACCCATGACTATTAAATTTTCGTCTCCCTTCACTATCTGAATAATTTCTTTTATTTCGTCATACATTTCTTAAATTTCTTCGTCATCTGCAGAGCTAGCTGGCATATAAACTTGTACTACTGTAGTAGGCATGTATTTTAAATTAACTAAGGCCTTTGATTGTGTAGATCACAAAATACTGCTCCAGAAGTTGGACCATTACGGAATACGGGGAGTAGCTCACAATTGGTTCACCTCTTATTTTAGCAACAGACAGCAAGAGGTTATTATTCACAATGTTGAGAATGGCTGTGATGTGGGGGTCTCAGTGGGGTACAGTCAAGTGGGGGCAGACCCAGGGATCGGTGTTGGTGCCACTCCTGTTCCTTATTTATATAAATGATATGCCCTCTAGCATTATGGGTAACTAAAATATTTCTGTTTCCCGATGACACTAGCTTGGTAGTAAAGGATGTTGTGTCCAACATTGGCTTGGTTTCAAATAGTGCAGTTCATGACCTAAGTTCATGGCTAGTAGAAAATAAACTAACACCAAATCACAGTAAGACTCAGTTTCTACAGTTTCTAACACACAATTCAACAAAACCTGACATTTTAATTTCACAGAGTGGGCATATTTAGTGAAACTGAACAGTTAAAATTTCTAGGTGCTCAGATAGATAGTAAACTGTCGTGGGAAGCCCACATTTAGGATCTTGTTCAAAGACTTAATGCTGCCATTTTTACTATTGGAACAATATCTGAAGTGAGCGATCATTCGACACAAAAATTAGTCTACTTTGCTTATTTTCATTCGCTTGTATCATATGGTGGTATATTTTGGGGTAAGTTCTTGTTGTATTGTAGATTGCATTTACTTAAATTTATGGATAGACTTTTTTTGGGTTCATATACATTTTATTTTTATCTATTATTACTTTTATGTTGTAATTTCATGTACTGACATGTTCCATGACCTGGGAGATTTTCTCCTCAGTTTGGTCCTATGGAACTTGACATGTAAATAAAATAAATAAAATTAATTTGAATGTTGATTTTTGTGCGTCATTATCTGACAGGCCATTACTAAATTTTATCACAATGTGCTTCTCAATTTGAAGACAAGCTATTGAAAACAATACGTATGATCCTGCGACTATTTCCCCACGCTCTAGTTGCAAAGTGTGACATCTTTATGAGATTGGAAGTTTATTAATGTTATTTTTGCTGTAAATTAGTCAAAAATATAATATTGAAATCTTTACCAAATTAATTTGATGTGTATCTTATAAACTGAGATTGACAACGTCTTAAGTCTGGAAAGTAAAGTCATCTCACTGAACTGAGAGGTGAAGTGAAAACTATACTTAAAAATAACCCATCTTTAATCCAGTTTCTAAAAATATGGATTGTACCTAGTAAGATGTCCTAGGTCTTTGAGGCATGTGGTTTACAATATATCATGTGAGTTTGGTGTGAATTATTACAACAGTGTAATCACATTATTAATGAACAGTGCAAGAAACACTCCAAAATGTATAACTAAGATGTTGTGAGAAACCATTCATTGCAAAGCATGGTGTTACCAACACACACAAATTATTATTTGACAACACTGAAATCCTGGCACACACCTTGTGTTACTGGGATTCATTTATCAAGAAAGCAGTGGAGATCCACAAGTGTCCTAAATTTTTTAATGGAGTTGATGGCGTCACCTGAATCCCAACATGGAGGAAAGATCTAGAAAACAATATAAACCCCATACTAATGTGAGTGGCTGATCTGTTTCCTTATCATTGTTGTGGTATTATTGGTAAAGCGAGCATAAGCATGAGCATGAGCAGTACTAAAGAAGGCATGAGAGCTTTAAATCTGACATATGTGTTGACTAGAGTTTGTTTACATCTTACAGTTTGTCATACCAAGGTATTAAGGAGACATTTTGGGAACTTGCTTACCTGTTTTACCTGTTTTGGTGAATTTCAGTAGTTTTTTCTGTTTGAGTGAGTGTATGTTCAGTGAATTCTGGAAGTAGTCAAAGTTACAGGTTTTTAGTTATTCCAAGATAGATACCAGAGACTTTATGCTCATTTCATTAATAATGTATCAAGTTACATCTTCATTTTAATATTTGGTGGCTAAAATCTGCTTCATTTTAAATGATCAAGACTTTTTATTTAAAAAAAAAAAATTACACGGACATGATCAAATCTGGTAGAAGTAATATTACTGAATATATTGCTGTGTTAGTCTAGAACAAAATTAGGTAAGTAGAACCCAACAACGTACAGATACTAACTTTATATAAATTAATCCATTGAGTAGGAGGAGTTGTCAAACAGAAATTATTTCAGTTGTTTTTAAAACTTTTATTATGTGCCTGCACCCTTAATTTGTAGGTGATGTTTTCAAATATTTTTACAGCTGAGTAAGTTAAGTTGTGAATAGTGGAGGCAATTTTTGTTCCAAGTGTTAGACTTACAAACAATACTACTATTTTTAAATTGTGCCTGATGCCTCACAACAAACTTCATAAGAGAGGTTGTTAGGATGCCTAAATTTTTAAACAATTGCCTTCATGAAGTTTGAGGATGACCACCAGATATTCTCACAGAATATTTCTGTATGATGAATATCTTGGTAGTAAAGGATGTTGTGTGCAACATTGGCTCGGATTCAAATAGTGCAGTTCATGACCTAAGTTTGTGGCTTGTAGAAAATAAACTAACGCTAAATCACAGTAAGACTAAGTTTTTAGTTTCTAGCACACAATTCAACAAAACCTGATGTTTTAATTGCAAAGAATGGGCATATGATTAGTGAAACTGTAAAGTTCAAATTTCTAGGTGTTCAGATAGATAGTAAACTGTTGTGGAAAAGCCAAGTTCAGGATCTTGTTCAAAGACTTTGTGCTGCCACTTTTACTATTCGAATCATATCTGAAGTGAGTGATCATTCGACATGAAAATTAGCCTACTTTGCTTATTTTCATTCGCTTATATCATATGGTATTATATTTTGGGGTAACTCATTCCACTCTAAAACGATATTTTTGGCTCAGAAAGAGGCAGTTCAGGCAATAAGTGGTGTAGGTTCATGAACCTCTTGTCGAACCCTGTTCACGAGTCTGGGTATTTTGACATTGGCCTCTCAATATATATATTCCTTAAAGTCATTTCTTGTTAACAATATTAGCTTATTCCCAAGAATAAGTAGCTTTCACTCAGTTAATACTTGCCAGAAATCAAACCTGCATTTGGATCAGACTTCCTTAACTGTTGTGCAGAATGGTGTGCAGTATACTGCTGCACCCATTTTCAATAAGCTACCACAAAAATTCAAAACTCTTTCAAATCGAAACCGAAGAGTTTCCTCATAACTCACTCCTATTCTGTCAAGGAGTTCATTGAAAAGTTAAGTTGATACTTTTTGTATGGTTGATTGCATTTACTTAAACTTATGGACTGACTGACTTTCGGGTTCATAAACATTTATTTTTATCTGTTATAACTTTTATGTTTTAATTTCATGTACTGACACGTTCCATGACCTTGGAGATTTGCTCCCCAATTTTGTCCTACAGAACCTGACATGTAAATAAATAAATAAATAAACTAAATAGACATGAACAGTCAGGTGATTGAATATATTCCCAGTAAGGATGTAGATGGCAAGGAACACCTGACAGAATATGCATTGATACAGATGAATAAGTAGAACAGAACTATTCAACCACAGAGATGGAAATGTTGGCTGTTATTTATGCTATTACGTATTTCCACTGTTATACGTACACGAAAAAGTTTAAAGTTGTGACAGACCATGCTGTGTTGAAGTGATTGCTGGGACCACAAGAGGCTCCAAGTATGTTAACGTATTGTGCTCTGAAATCAAGTGAATTTAACTATGAAGGCATATACCAATCAGGAAAGAAAAACAGAATTCTGAGAGCCCAAGAAGGAAGATTTGATTTCAAGTATTTAGGGCACAGCTGCAGTCCACAAAGCACTATGGCCTGTTGTGTAGGAATATGAAATACAGCCCCAGTGTGGTGCCAACTGCGCTTGAAATGATTAATGACTATCATATGAGCTTATACATGGTATTTCATTACGAATGGTCTATATTCAAGGATATTACAGGAACGATCATTCGAAGCGAAAAAATCTGGTAAAGATGGACTCCAAAATGCACGTCGTAAGAGCTCATATTCGATACTGTGAACCAAATCTCTTCTACCATGAGCTCTTTGCTTTCCATATTTTGGTAGGTGGGTAGTATGGGCCAAACCAAGAAAAAATTGTGTACTAAACATAGGCTCTAAAATGCATACCTTAAGAGCTATGAACCCTTGTTCAGTAGAAAAGATGTCTTTCACAGTAGCAAAGCTATTAAAGATATGCATTTTTGAGTCCACATTTACCTGACAATTTTTTCTTGTTGTGGTCCATTCTACCTCATCCCAAAATATGGAAAGCATGTTTCATAGAATCAAAGATGAAGAAAGCTCATAACTGTTACAGTATGCATTTTAAAACAAGTACAGTGGCAAAGACAATGGTGAAAAGCTGGTTGCTGAAGTTTAGTGTTCCTGATACAATAATTACAGATCAGGGCACTAATTTTATATCCAGTATGATTAAGCACCTATGTCATTTACTAAGCACTCACAAGCTCAGGACTAGCCCTTGGCTCCCTCAGTCTATCAGGAAAACAGAATACATTCACTGTACAGTTGGTAAGATGTTGAGTAGTTGTTGTGAACTTCCATCACAATGATTGGTACATTTACCTTCTGTATGTCATGTCAGCTTACAATTCTGATGTCCAGTGTAGTGTTGGTCCATCACCATATGAGGTAATATATGGTACAAAACTGACTTCTGTTTTTGTGGTGATTAAGCCTAAAATTGGAAAAACTGGGAATCAGTTACGAAGTTTGCAATGACATTACACAATGTTTGGAAGAAGGTAAAGACAGCAAACACAGATGCACTAGAGAGTCAATAGCAAATAGGATCACATATAGACCAATTACCACAGTTCAGAATTGGTCAATGGGTCTTAGTGATGAATCCCTGCTCACCTACGAACAAAACAATGAAATTTCTGATGACGCCACAGACCATAGCAGGTCATAAAAATGAAGTCACTCATTAATGAAAAGTTATAATTACGAACAAAGACTCCCATTGTTCATGATGGACATGTTAAGCCATTTAAGGGAACTGTGATGCTCTACTTCAAGTGCTGACATCACTGCCAGTAGAGAGCACTAAATCTAAGAAAGCAAGGGAAGAAGGATGAGCAAAGTGTGCATTATGTGCCTTACGCAATTAGATCACAATGAGGAGTAACAATGATTGTTTTGTTTTAAGACATTAAAACAACTAAGGTCATATGCGTCCATGTCAGAACAGTAGAACACAAAGATGAGAAAGGAGTTAAAAGCAACTACAATCAACGGACAGCCTCTCTTGGAGAAGCAGCCATAAAGACAATGGAGGTCCTGAACTAAAGATTAAATATCTTTCGCCATACTGCTACAACGGATAAAAAGCAAAACACGGTTAACAGCTCTCTCACTGTTCACTAAAATGGCCGATAAATTGGACAGCAAACATACAGTACAACTTAAGTGGTTAAAAAAGGGCATCCCATAAGGAAATGCCGAACAGTTAAACGTTGATGACAATGAGCATTAAGAAAGCGGTGGGAAACACCACTTAACAAATGATGGCTAAAAAGACAGTGCCCAACACTCAACCTAGCTAAAATGATCTCCTCGTGGCAAGGGGGCCAAGAGAAGGTTGTCCAAGCTACTGGGAGAGGTTTAATTCCCTGCAGCTTATTACTGTGAAGGGAAGACTAGTGGTGATGCCAAAGTGACACCACTTGCTGACAGATGGCGATAAGCAGATCATCGGAAGGAATGGAAGAACTAGCTGGCTGAGGTAGGAGGACTGCAACCTTGGCAGCAGCATCAGCAGCCTCGTTTCGCATCAGACCAATGTGACCAGGAACCCACATAAACATCACTGTGGCCCCATCAAGAGTGAGGAAGTGAAAGCTTTCCTGGACCCACTGCACTAAGGAATGGATGATGTGCATCACACACAGGCTCTGAGGGTATAGAGTCACAGCAAATGACACAATCGAACAGCCTGTGTCGCTGGATGTATAATGTGGCCTGATACAGGGTACCGCTCTGCTGTAAATACTGAGCAGTCTTCCAAAAGCTGACACCAAAAATGCTCTGTGGAAATAACGAAAGCACACCCAATACTAAGGTCAGTCGGAGAGCCATCAGCATTCAAAAAGGTACTACCGCGAAGTTCCGTACGAAGATCGAAAAATCTTATGGGGATAGAGCGAGTCTGGAGTAGTCTCCTTATGAATCAAATGAAGTACAAGGTGAACGTGAGCCGCTGCATAAAGCCAAGGTGGTGAAGGGTTCACACCCAAAGGAAAAGTGGCAGGTAGTTTTAAGTTAATCTGCTGGTGCAATAACCGAAAGCAAACTCCAGGAGATAACAGAGAAGAGGGACATGCACCATACTGACGGTCAAAGGAGGAGGCATAGGATGAGTAGCCAGGCACGGCAGACAAACGGCATGCATACCTGCTGAGGAGAGCATGTATGTACAGTATGTAGTGGGTTGTTTGGGTGCACGACAGCAAGGTCTTCAGCGCCCACTCCCAGTAACAGATTAAGATGGGTGCCAAGAAAATACTCAGAATAGTAAGATAAAACAGAACGTAAAATACAGGTAACAAGCTTGGAAAAATATGTGCCTACCCACACCGAAGTGTGGGACGAAGCATGCTGTCAGCAGTGAAACTTGGACAACACAGGAAGGAAGTGGTAGAGGGACCTAAAACAATATAGCAGATGGGAGTGGCTAGCTGACCACAAGGAAAAAAGGGAGGAGCCAGCCACTTTGCAAGACACAAAAACCTCCAGCCTAGAAGTTTAGACCAGAGTCCAGACACCTCACAAAACTTTAAAATCCTAGACACATACATCTCATCATTAGCTAAAACACAGGGCAGATCCCCATCAACTTGTGCTTCTGCCCTTGCATCACGGTATGAAATGCAGTCTGTTAAAACGTGCCAGACAGAGATGTGCGCACCACAAGCATCACAAAACGGGGGATCCTCCCCCCCGTAATAGAAAGCTATGTGTGAGAGGACAGCGCCCAATCCGAAGACGCACGAGGGTCACTTCTTCCCACCTCAGCAACCGGCAGGAGGAACACCACAGCCGAGTTGTTGACTTCACCAGCAGCAGTTTATTGGCAGTCACCGCCAGCAATTCTTCCTCTCACAACTCCACGCACTTCTTGTGGAGTGCAGAAATGACTGACTGCTCTCTGCAGGCCTCCTTGGCAGCCCGATTGGCCCATATTCCTACATGACCAGGCACCCAGCAGAAGGACACCTACTTACCCTGCCGTTGGAGCAAGTACAGTTGGTCATATATCAGCTGAACCATCTCCTCAGTTGGGTACAGATTCTGCAGTGATTGTAAGGCACTAAGAGAATCAGAGCAGAGGAGAAATCGATTGCCCCAAACATGATCCATCCACTCCATTGCCTTCAGGATCGCATGGAGCTCCGCTGCGAAAACAGTATATTCATCAGGGAGGCGAATCCGGGTAACATATCAGGTAACATTACAGAACAGCCAATGAAATTCTCCTGTTTGGAGCCATCAGTGTAAATGACGGTAAAACCGTGACGCACACCTAAAATGTCAAAAAACAGAGATTGGAATGTAAAATCTGGTGTACTATCTTTCTTAAAATTAGTCAAATCTAAAATAAGTATGGGTCTCCGGAGGAGTCAAGGTGGAAATCTGCTTCAACCGTGACGGAAAACATGAAGACAAGCCATATCCATCGCAGAGAGGCAATCCCGTGCATGAATCCCCTAGGGCCGCATCGCTCGTTGCCGGTTATGAAATAGCCGTGCCAGAGGAAGCTGAGCAATGGTATGGCATGCAGGTGTGTATGATATGTAGTTTTACACGCCTGGCGCACCATAAGTAGCCGCCACCACATATGAAGTGGCGGTTCACCAGCCTCTGCACAGAGGCTTGGTATGGGACTAGTTCTGAATGCCCCAGTGGCCAACCGAAGCCCTTCATGGTGCACAACGTTCAACATCTTTAAGTAAGAAGGCCTCTAAGACCCATACACCATGCACCCATAATCGAGCTGAGATAGCACAAACGCCCTGTAAAACTGGAGCAGACAAGTCCTGTCGGCTACCCATGTACTGTGGCTAAGATATTTTAAAATACTTAAAGCCTAAGCGACAGTCATTTTAGGTCTTTAAGATGAGGTAACCACGTAAACTTCGAGCAAAAAACGGGCCCCACAAATCTCACCGTGTCTTTAAAAGCAAATACAGTGTCCCTCATCCTCAACTCAGTAAAAGGTTACAAACGAACGAGAACGGTGAAAAAGAATACATGTGAACTTGTCAGTGGAAAACTTAAAACCACTCTTCTGCGCCCAGTCATCCAAATGTCTAAGAGTAAGTTGCAACTGATGCGTTGTTGTTCCAAGGCTTGAAGAAGAGCAAAACAAAGAGAAATCATCCACAAACAAGGAACACTGGACAGGACTTTTCACTATGGAGGTAATGCTATTAGTAGTGATGGCAAAGACAGTCACACTTAAAACACTACCCTGAGGGACACCGTTCTCCTGCTCAAAGCAGTCAAACAGGACGTCACCAATTTGGTATCTAAAATATCGTGGCGAGAGGAAAGACTGAATAAAAAGAGGAAGACAACCACGAAAATCCCATTCATGAAGCTGCTCCAGGATGAGACGCCTCCAAGTGGTATCGTAGGCCTTCTCGATGTCAAAAAATGCACCTAGAAGGTGATGATGGTGGTGGAAAACTTGCTGTATAGCCACCTCCAGGAGGGCAAGGTTATCGAAGGTGGAACAAACCCTCCTGAACCCACACTGAAAGCGACTAAGGACTTGCCGGGATTCTAACATCCAGACAAGGCGCCGGTTGACCATCCGCTCCCAGGTCTTTCCTGTGCAACTAGTGAGGGCAACACTATGGTAGCTACTTGGGCTCGTGCGGTCTTTCCAGGTTTTAAAAAGGGAATTAAAACTGCCTCATGCCACGAGTCAGGAAAGTGACATGACGCCCAAATGGCATTAAAAAGTGCGAGGAGAATTTCTTTGTTGCGCCTTGTGAGGTGCCGTAGCATACTGTAATGGATCCTGTCGTGACCAGGTGATGTGTCACGATAATGCAGAATCCAACTCCCACATGGAAAATGGGCAATTGTAAATTTCATTAGAAGTGGACTGGAAGTCCAGAGTATACCTCTCAGCAAACGCTCTATGGCACTGGAAACCCGGATCCTGACTGGCTGTTGCAGTAACCGTGGCAAAATACGCTGCCATAGTGTGGGCAATGTCTCGTGGATCCGTGTGGAGAGTGCCATTATTCATTACAGCAGCCATGGGTCACCTCCCTCCTCTCCCAGAAATTCTCCTGATGGTCTCCCACATAATGGAACTATTGGTGGAACGATTAATGGCGTTCAGGCACTGTTGCCACCACCTCTTCTTGCTCTCTCTAATAATGCGGCGACATTTTGCCCTCGCCACCTGAAAGGTTGCAAGATTCTCAGCAGTCGGCCGACACTGGAACTGGCGCAGAGCCGCACGCCTGGTCCTGATTGCAGAGCAGCATTCGGCACTCCACCAAGGGACTGGTTGCCTCTTCCGGTGGCCTGTGGACTGTGGAATGGATGCTGTAGTGGCATGGTGGACCATTTTTGTAATATGATCCACCCACGCCTCAACATTCGCACAGTGTTCGAACTGGGCCAACTGGCTATAAAGTGTCCAGTCGGCCCCACTGAGCACCCATCGCGGTGGTCTCCATTTGGGGCCCACGCCATCTGGCAGGTGAATCCAGATTGGGACGTGATCACTGCCGTGCAAGTCAGTGACCACTTCCCATTGAGCACTGGCGGCAAGAGCTGGAGAGCGAAGCGAGAGGTCAATGGCAGAGAATGACCCAGTCACTGTGCAGAAGTGAGTGCTCTGTCCTCCATTGAGCAAGTAGGCACAGGATGACAGGAGAAGCCTCTCAACTGCTCTACCCCTGGGACAGGTAATGGCAGAGCCCCAAAGTGCATTGTGGGCATTAAAATCACCACAAATAATGAACGGCTGGGGGAGCTGTGTAAGAAGGTCAGTGAGGGCTGCTTCATCAAGTGCATCATGTGGAGGCAAGTACAGAGAACATACGGTCAATGGATGACGCACGTGCACAGACACAGTGACGGCCTGTAAAGTCGTCGTATGAGAGAGAGGCGAGGAGTGGTAGTCCATCCTGACGAAAATACCTACGCCTCCTCCAGCTCTCTCTCCACGAAGGCTGTCCTTTTCGTAGAGTGTATAGCCTCATAGCTCAAGGGAGTATGATGGATGGAAATAAGTCTCCTGGGGACACACACACATAGTGGTCTACCCCGAGAGAGTAGACAATGTTCCTCCACATGCGTCCTGAACCCCGGCAAGTTCCACTGAAGTATGGGAGCTACCTATGACGGTGGTAGCACCTTCATCCTGGCTCTCCGATGGGGTGGGGAGACTGCATCAGGTGGAGCAGCAGGAGTGAGGCGAGATGATTGCCCCACACATACGTTATACTCCATCAGCTCTGGGGAAGAGACAGAAGAAGCATCACATAAAAAGACATCTGCATGGTCGGACGGTTTACCACATGATCTGACCCGCTGTTGCTGCTGTATAGGATCTTTCTGCGGTTTGGTGGGCTTTGGGGGCAGCCGACGTGGGAATGGTAATGGACGTACTGGGCTTTGGAACAGCCTCAGCTGTCGGAGGCGCCAAGGGCTGGCCCAAGTTCACCACTGTACCTGTGTCTGCCGTTCGAGTTGGGACTACAGGCTCAAACACTGGCTGCGTTGCACGTGCACTGACATCTGCAGGTGTTAGTGCTAACACTCACCACCTCTGTCTGCGTAGAGGCATCGGCCATTGGAGTAGACTTCTGAACCATGGATGCAAAAGATGTAGCAAATGTGGCAGGTTGCATTGACTTTTACATCTTCTTGGCCTCACCATAGCAGATATGCTCGGTTGTTTCATTTCCTGGACTTTGCATTCCTCTAAAAATATTCGGCAGTCCCTACTCCAAACAGGGTGGTTCCAGAGCAATTTATACATTTGGTTGGAGACGAGCACCCAACTCCTTCATGAGCAGCCTTACCGCAGTTGCCTATGTCGCTTCGCCTTTACACCCTAAGGTGGTATGCCCAAAACGCTGGCATTTAAAACAGTGCATTGGGGTTGGGAAATAAGGCCTCACACTAAGGCAAAGAAAGCCAGCTTCAACATGGTCAGGAAGTTTCGTGCTACTGAAGGTCAGAATAAAGGAGTTGGATTTGCTAAGATTGCCATCAATTCTCTTCATGATATGTTGTACATCAATGATACCTTCTGAAGGCCACTCACGTTGCAGTTCTTCCCTGGGAATGTCGACTAGATCCCGGCATGTCACAACATCTTTGCTATAATTCAAGGCGCTGTGCATTTCAGTGTCTACGGCATACTCCCCAAGGCATTTAGCAGATTAGAGGTTAGTTGCTTGCTAGGAAGTGGAAGTTTCCACTAGCAAGGTCCCATTACGGAAACGCTTCATCGATTTTAAGGAGCCACAGATTCTCTTCAATCTCTTTTGTATATAGAAGGGCGAAACCTTCCCGAAACTACCCTCCTCCTGTTTCACAATGAGGAACACGTTCTGATTACCAGAACGCATTCTGTTACCAAAGACTTTACGTGTCAAAGAAGTGCCAGAGTCAGGGGGACTGCGTGCACAAGCCATCTTAAGAGAGTGGGTGTTAGAACCTTCCAGCAGCCCACCCTTTCTGCTGGGAGGAGGAAAAGAGGATTTCGAAGGATCCATTTCGGTCCCATGAGCAGCTAGGGCACTAGAAGCCCACCTAGACAGAGCCCCGCGTGCCTAGGTAAGCCTTATAGAACTGAGGTGCAGCAGGTTCCCCAGAGGTTGTCCACTAACGAGTGTTCCATCTCAACAGCCATGCATCTTATCAGCGCGCAGCACACCTTGAGACTGAGGGGTTGTTTATAAGAGGTTCATTCCATCCTCACGATCTGGGCGGTCAAGCAGAGATCCCCATTCCCTGAGACACACAACATTCCACTGCCGCACAGCATGGTGGTCGCTGAAATATGCCCACAGCTTACGGTGACGGGACTGGCGGCATTTACCAGTTCCCAGCTCAGAACCCCAGGGTCGCCAAGCCCGTACCAGGCACATGAATGCTGAGCCCCTGGGGGCACTGAGGAGAGCGTCATGTATTGTGAGACAGTCACAGTTTGGCAGCTTCTGCATAGAGACTCTCAACCAGGGTAGTGAGAAACGCGCCAGTGGCCAAACGGATGCCACCATGATGGATTGTGCTTAGACGGCGTAAGATGGATGGATGTACGGATGCATAAATGAAACATTCATAGTCTACTTTCAAAAGGACAAGGGACCGGTGCAAATGGAGGAGGGTGATCCAATCTGTTCCCCAGGAAGTACCACAGATAACACACAGGATACTGAGGGACAGAGTACAGTGGGCAGCCCGGTACGTCATGTGGGGGGGGGGGGGGGGACCAAGGAAGTTTCCAATTGAGCATGAGCCCCAGAATTTCGTAGTTTCAACAAATGGAAGAGCAACAGCCCCAAGATATAAAGATGGTGGAAGAAACCCATTGTGCCACTAGAAATTCATACAAACAGTTTTGTCGGTGGAAAACTGAAAGCCATTGTCGATACTCCATGATTAAAGAAGATTGAGACAGTGCTGAAGACACAGCGCAAGCAGACAAGTCCATGGAGAATAACAATAGATGGCAAAATTGTCAACAAAAAGGGAGCCGGAAATGCCTGTTGGGAGACACACCGTAACAGGGTTAATGGCGACAGCAATGAGAATGACAGGATGGAATCGTGAGGCACACCGTTTTCCTGGATAAAGTTCTCCGACAAGGCAGAACCCACACATACCTTGAAAACCCTGCCTTTTGAAAATTCCTGAAGGAAATAGGGCAAGTGGCCTTGGAAGCCCAACATGTATTGAGTAGAGACAATAACAGTCCTCCAGCAGGTGTCCCAGGCTTCGCCCAAATCAAAAAACACTGCCACAGTCTGATATTTCCACAGAAAACCATTATCGTATGAGTTCACATAGTGATAAGATGGTCAATTGCAGAACGGCGTGCTCAAAATCCACATTGTACAGTGGTTAGTAAATTGCGAGACTCAAGCCACCATACCAGCCTGTCATGACTCATACAATCCATCACATTCCAAACAAAGCTGGTGAGAGAAATAGGGCAATAGAGAGAAGGAAGGCATCTGTCCTAACTGGGCTTAGGTACGTGTATGACAGTGGCTTCACGTAAGCATCTGGGAAACATGCCCACTGTCCAGATACGATTGTACATATGAAGGAGAAAGTGGTTGCCCGAAATAGAAAGGTGAACATCGTCCAGCCCTGGGGTGGAGGAGTGGGATGAAATGTGAACATGATTGAGCTCCCTCATAGTAAAAGCAGTGTTGTAACACTCAATTCTGGGAAGAGAAGGGTATCACCTGAGCCTCATCCCCTCGTTTCCGATGGACGGAGGCAGGGTGACAGTGGGTGGAGCTCAACACCTCCGCAAAATAGTGGTGTTGGAAGATAGCAATAGGATCCACAACATCATTATCTGCTATGGTCAGGACGGAAACTGGGGAATGGACCTTGGTCCCAGAGAGCTGCCCGAGTTTGGCCCACACGATGGACGAGGGAGTGGAACTGTTAAAAGAACTAGTATTCAGCTGTCTTTTTTGCCATCCCAAAGAACATGACAACACTGCACATGCAAGTGTTTATAACAATTACAGTTCTGCATCATAGGATGATGGTCAAAAATGAGGAGCCCATGTCTCCGTGTGCGAATTGGATCACAGTATACCTCAGTCAACCATGGGACAGGGACATCGTGTGGTGAAGACGAAGTGCGAGGAATGGAATATTTTGTGGTGGTTAGGATAACTTTGGCAAGGGATTCTACCTGGTCATCACAATTGTGGAAAAGTTGTTTGCCAAAGGTCGCTAGGGAGGAGTAAAGCCGCCAGTCGGCTTTAGAAAGCAGCCATTTTGGTTTGCACATTGGGAGGGGGGGGCGGGTGGTGGGGAGTGTGTAGGAGTCAGCAAATGGATAGTGCACAGTAGTAAATGGTCACTCAAGTATTTATCACAGAGAATAGACCACTCGAGGCTACGGGCAAACTGGGCAGTGCGGAATAAGAGGTCCAAATGGGAATCAGTGGGTGTCGAGTCTGACAGGAACATGGGTGTTCCAGCATTAAGGCAGATGAGGTTGAGTTAATTGAGGTCAGCCAAGATGGCATGTCAAGGACAGGTTTGCAAAGAGCCCCAAAGGGGATGATGTGCAATAAAGTCATCGAGCAGCAAAAAGGGGTGAGGGAGTTGCCCAATCAGCTGGTGGTAGTCTGCCCTGGTGACACCGGAAGATGGAGGAATGTAAACAGTACGAAGGGAAAAGGTGAAGCAAGGAAGGAAAATGCGGACTGCAACAGCTTGCAGCTAGGTGTTCAGGGAGACGATGTGACTATGAAGGTCATCCCAGATGAGCAGCATGACTCTCCTACGAGATGGAATGCCACCTCATGGGGGAGGTCAAATTGGACCAGAAAGAAATGCAAAAGGTCAAAGTGATTGTGAGGACACAATTTTGTTTCCTGGAAGCACAGAATAAGAAGACGCTGCTATTCCAAGAGCATCCATAATTCCTACTTGTTGGATCTAAGGCCGTGAATGTTCCACTGGATGAGAGGTCTTAACGGGGAAAGGGGAGGGGAGAAAAAGTGAAGGGGTGTCACCTAGGCAGCTGCCAAGTGCCAGCCTTCGAAGATACTCTGCTACAGGGAATGGTGCAGAGGCTGGAGGATCTTGCTCCACGAGATCTACAGAGGCATCGACATTCTCCCACAGTCACTCTGTGGAGTCCAGGGCAGAAAAACATTTGGTGTTGCGCACTGGTGACACGGAGGTCAGCCAGGTGAGGGTGCCACATGGTGAAACCATTGATGAGGATCTCCATGCAGGCGAAGGAGAAGACCGTTTGCCTCTGTTTTACTTCTTGGAGTCTTTGTGGTTGGCAGATGATGATTCAGGTGTTTGTTGGCTGGAGGGACGTGAAAAGTCTTTGTAGGAGTATTCCTTCTGTTCTTTCCAGCCTGCTGGTTGTGGAACAGGTGATTTCGCCGAGTGAGGTGAAAATTTGGTGGCCGGTTGCACAGTTGGAGCAGAAAGAGATTGGGATGCTACCATGACAGGGCGATTTTACAACATCTTTTGTGGAACGAGATGCAGCAGGAATGGTATCGTTAACTGCCGGATGGTAAAATGCAGGGTTTCTGACTAGCCAATAACTTACGACTGACTGGGTAAGGTACTTTTTCCATCACCCAGATCTCCTGGACAGCCCACTCATCAAGATACGTGGGACAATCAAGGAAGGAGGCTGCGTGGTAGCCATTGGAATGATACAGCGAGGAGAAGGAGGAGGAGGAGGAGGAGGAGGAGGAGGAGGCGGCAGACACTTGTTCTTGTGAGCATCCATACCACAGGTTAAACATTTGGCCAGGTGTCGACAGGACAGTCGAGTGTCACCCAATGGACTTCAATGAAGCCTTAAATCGGTAAGTTTGGATTTCTGCCTCAGACAGACCATCGATCAGCCTACTGTAAATAACGCCAACGAAGAATTCAGTGTTCCACGGGCCTCGTCACGGTTGTGCTTAACAATCACAAGTAGTCTTCAAAAGTACAGTGCCACTATGTAAACGAGAGCAGGGTTTTACAGGGCCAGTGGTTGCATCAATACCTTTCTGAATGATGACTGAATTAATCGTAGCAAAAGACTGACGTCTTCAGTACACGAAACCACAAGGAACTGCAGTGCAGCTGGGAGGGTCATTGAATCGTTAGATTCTTTCAGTTTGTTTTGTGTACTGAGATGATGACGTTGGCTAACTGAAGGAAATACCCCACGATTGCCAGCGTCTCTGATGGTACGCTCCTTCCAATTGTGGTGGCCCTCCTCAGAGGGGGGGCACGTCCACCTTAGGTGATTGTTCACACCTCCCAAATGCCTGACAGAGGGACCAATTGGCAATTTGGGATGGTGACAGCTCAGGCTATCAACCCTCCCTGTGCCCGGCCTGTACCAAGGGATAGGTGTGAACCCTACCTGTCAACCCGGGGATGGGAATTACACATTAGCCAGTCATCTGTTATGCATCAGATGCATGAGCCAGCCTTCAGGAGGGCGCAGAGAGGAAGAAGAAAAAGAGGATTCTCAAACACTGAAGTGGAGGAAAGATAGGAGAATGGGGAAAACAACACAGTGGAATGACTGTTATGATATCAGGCTACTGAAAATGCAGGATACATTCCCAAAAATATCCCGTACATGCTCCGCAAGGGAGGGGAAAAAGAATAGCAAGAGGATAGACGTGCAGCACGAAAGGGAAAAGATGCTGCAAAGGCTGGGGCTTCGTGGCAGCCAAGCATGAACTCGCCAAAGAATGACGACACTCCTGGGGGGTGGGTGGGGGCTCGTTGTGTTTTGGGGCTTCCTTCACAAACATTCAAACGGGTGCAATAACCCTCGTGATTCCACATCCCTTCACGGGAGGTGTAGTGGACACATTACAAAACTGACAATTCAAAACAAGAGTTTTAACCTCTTGCCACTGAAGTTGAGACGTGATGCACAAGAGATAAGGAACAAAATACAAAGACTGCAGGAAACATTTGTGGAATTGCATTGGGAAGCAGAAAAAGGAGTATTAACAAAAATACAGGGAGAATACCAGCGGTTATGACTTTTGTACGAGAGACAGAGAGAACAGTTATATTAGGTAACGGACTTAGCACAACGAGCATTGGCGAGATTAACAAGGATGGGGTAACAGTTCAAATATCAGTGTAGTTCCCACTGTTGAGTGGGGATACACGGTTCATCTGCGCTCAGTGAAATGGAGAGCCATAGGACAATTTGTATTGGTAAAGCAGAGGAAGTGTCACTAGTCTTAGACCGGAAGGAAACCTACGTACTGATGTTGGCATACGATCGTGCCGAAGAGGGAACGGTACAGTATGTCTGAAGAGGTGGGTTCAGGCTAGTGTGCTGGCATGTGAAATACAACTACTTTCAGAGGAGCCAGAAGTAGCCAGATGTCAGAAGGGAGCACTAACATTGCACCCATATTTTCCAAAATTAGGTTCACTATGTATTTTCCCCCACAGGTGGCAATAGTGAACTGCTAAGAGCAAGAAAGGCCGAAGGGAATCACAAGGTTAGAGTTACAGAACGACGGAATGCTAGTCAATGGTATCTAGCAGGGACAATGTTTCGGCTTCCAGCTACTATCACTGGAATAACGATGAGAAATCTGACCCAGCATTTATTGTATTGGCTGGAGATACAGCCAGACATGTTGACTACTAAGAACCTAACCTCTCTGAATGAAACACCCAGGATCTCCTCAATTCATTAGATGAGTTGACAGCATCACAAGGGGGACAGACAGCCACTGAACACATGGCACAGTATGTATGGGAGCATCGCAATAAGCAACACCACAGTGTTTTAACTACATCGGTTTCTAGTGTTGTATTGATTCTGACAGCATTTTCTGTTCTCTATATCTACCTTAAATAGAAACCCAAACACCAACCTTGAACTGAGAAGTACATCAAACACCAATCAACTGGATAACTGGTAGCAATTAAGGATTACCCAAGTAAGATAGAAGTACAACCTACTTTTTAAATGACAAGGAATAAGTGTGATTGCTAATTGTAAAATGTTTGAGAGAATGTGTTAAGATGCGAGAAAGGGATCAAATGATTGTACTAGTTTGTAAATAACTCAGTGGGAAGACATTTTCGTGGGGGCACAAGATTGTCCAGAGGACTGACCTTAGTTAAGATGTTTCACCATTAAGAATATGGTCAATGAACTTGTGATTTAGACCAGACTAGAATAAGGAAGAAACAAAGTGTCCCACATACAAAGGTCATTTTGTGAATATATATCAAGAGTTACAGAAGCACTTTAAACAAAATCTGGGGCATACTTTTTAAAGGAGAGGGGTGTGTGGCACCACAAAATATTGTACTTTGTGTAGCCAGGTAAAAATTAAGACACCTTCCCTGGTAATGCAAGAAGCCATAGAAAGCATGAGTGTTAAGCAATGCCCTAGTCTGACGCCAATTCTGTAAAACGACAACATATGGAGAGACGTGGCAGCACTCTGTTGATCACAAACTATGAAGGAAAAAAAACTTGTTCAGAGTGTAAGAACATTCATTCAGGGATCTGACAAAGCAGAAGATGTTAGCCAGTGCCTCCAAAGAGTGAAGTTGGTTAATATTACCGCTCTGGTTATGTTCCTTCAGGAGATGACAAAACAAGAACGGCAGAATGAATTTATTTATCACCAGTCAAAAGTGGTGTCAGGCTACTACGGTTTGTTGCCTTTTCCAGGCTTGGGGTGCCGCTGTCTGAAGTGACCAGCAGACTCTCTTAGTCCCTTCACCGCCCCTGTATCGGATCCCTATTCTCAGATGTTCCCAGACATGCTAAGTCTACTGACACCCAGCTACGAAAAGCAACCTATGTTGATCTGCTGTCTACTCATCCAACAGTCTGCAAGCTTCTACAGAATCATAAATCCCATCCTGGGAACTCTACTACTGCTAGTCACAGTGCCACTATTCGTGCCGTGTCTGATGTAACAATATTAGTGCCTCTCTTCCGGCGGGTTTCCTGGTGGCCTACAGTATGAGCGTGGAGACTTGCAGCCAGACTTCCACCATTGCAAGGGTAAGTGGGCTTCCTGTTACCCACTTCTGCTTCTGTTGGCAGACTCCAATGCTGGGGGTTGCATCTCCTGTTATGGGAGCCGCAATGAGGTCTGGTACGCCTCTGCAAACCCTGTGCCGAGATGTTCTGCTACAACTAGGCAGTGCAGCAGACAAGCAGGAGAATGACCTGCTGCTTCTGACATCAATCACCACGACAACACTGGCCATGAGCTGACAATAGCATCCCTCGACTGGGCGCGTACTGCTCGACCTACAAGCACTATTGGCCTGGAGCAAAGTCCCGACTACTGTTGTTCTCTGAATAACAAATGTTAACGTTGTCAATACTGTTTTCGTAACATCCCAAAAGGAATCTGCCAGGTATCCACTCACCTCACAGCTGCTCACCCTGACCTGGGTGACTAATAATGACCTTCTGACCTTGATCTACCCATCACTGACAGGGACCTCAACAGTCGACCAATGTGGTCATTACAATATGCACTGGTACTGCCCACTTAAAACTCTACAGATATTTCCCTTGGATGCTGTTGAGCCATTACAATCATCATTACCATTATTTCAACTCTCAATGTGGGGGGGGGGGGGGGGTGCTAATGCCAGAAAATTCTAGAATTGTATTGGAATCCCAGTAGTGCAGTGACATTTGAATCCTAGTAGTGCAGTGAAGTTCGCTGTGATTAATGTATATTCTACTTGTGTGTGTTCCTTGTGTTAGTTATATTAGTTATTAATTTCTATACTCTATATAGTGTTAAGAATGTAGGTTGCAGTAGGTACTGGGAGATTAAGCTTGCGCAGGATAGAATAGCATGGAGAGCTGCATCAAACCAGTCTCTGGACTGAAGACCACAACAACAACAAAAAAACATATAGTGTTAATATAAAATGAACACTCCTTGGGTCCATCTGCACCACCACTAATTCAAAGGGACAATCTGGCAGGAGCAGTATGATTTTGCAAAACAGACTTATGATGTAGCTGTGTACACAGAGTGGGGACTCACTTTGTTACTGTTCAGTTTACAGACACATTATAGCATCAACATTATGCTGAATTTAATTTCACCTTTGCCTGTTATGTGCCACAATCTGCACAAAATCCCAGCTCCTAAAAACATTTCTGCCATATTACAATTTGGTGACTGTTGCACATCACTCTTTTGAAGAGCTTCCATTCAAAAAATTTGAAGTTCAAGAACAGTGCAGGAAATATTCACTGAATTTAAGAGATTTAAGAGACTGTGTCAAGAAGTAAAGTCACACAAAAGACCACGCATTGTTTAATACTTGGCTCATCCAGGTTTGCATTGATCCTCCCATATAATATTCTCCACAACTGTGGACTGAGAAAAGTGTGAGCAAATTTAAAGTAACTAACTGTGGCAATATACAACATGACTGTTTGTGCAGTTATCACTTTTACAGCCACACAGTAAATACAGGCAGTATTGCAAATTTCAACAATACAGCAAAGCCTACCAATTATTTCTGATAATACCTAGCGTAAACAGCAACAATCGAATATGCATTCCCAGGTTAAAAGCCCAGGTAAACAAAACCAAATGATTCATTATGAACTGGCTGAGAATGTAGATAATTTTTAGTTCCTTTCTATAGTTCCACTGGACTGACCATTCACAGTAAGATACCTGCTTTCTGGTGTGTTCCAATTTTTTTCCCCCTAAACAGTATTGGATGAGAAAGCAGTACATTTCACGACAATTTCAACAAAGCAATAGAAAAACATCTCCAAATTTTAGCACTGTATTACAGTATAAGCAAACTGCACAACCACTTCAAATACTGTAACATGGCAGTAATTACTAAATTTGTCAAACATTTATCAGAGCTGGTTAGAATGGGACATGGGCAGCACTGGGATTTCAAATCCAGCCTCACCATTGGCGAATCAACACTTTCAATATTCTCTCAATGAATAGCAATCTGTAATTTGTTTTATACACTAGTAGTTTCATATGCCCTTTTACCTGAAACTGCTTCTTATATGAGTATTTGGAAACTGAACTCAGGAATTTATCAACAATATGTTTCAAGGCAGTCCATTCATCCTCATTTACAGACTATCGTAAGACATTGTGTATAATAATAATAATCTTCTATAGATACACAATTTCACTTCTGTTTTCTAAGGAAAGTATTTATTGATAAACTACAAAGCAAGGGACTGTCTGTAAGTGCTGCTTAAATTGTTTATTGAGATTCTCATGTGCAGTATAAACAGAAACAGTCTATCACATATACCAAACACACAGAAAAAAATAAATGATGTTCCAATAAACTCATCAAATGTACAATATGCTAAAATGTCCGTAAGGGAGGAAAAGTTAAAAGACAATTGTTGGAAACACATTCCATGATCTCATCTATTCATTACATGCAAAATTGTTAATATATTGTAGTTTCCAAAAATCAAGAAATATGCCATCTATTCAAGTGCCACAACCTACAACCACTGCACAATTTTTGACATGAAAAGAGCAAGTAACATTTTTTAATCTCTGTGAAGATACTTAAAAGGACCAAAAATTATGATTTAATGTCCTCTCAAGGGCAAAGTCATCAGAGTAGGAACAAAAGCTTGGATTGGTTGGGGGGGGGGGGGGGGGGGGGGGGGAGGAAATCAGCAATCAGCAGTGTCCTTTTCAAAGGAACCATCCTGAGATTTGTCTTAAGAGATTTAGGGAAGCCACAGAAAATAAAACTCTGGATGGCCATATGGGGATTTGAAAAACTGACCTCTTGAATGTCAGACCACCACATTAGCCACTTTTTCCCCCTGCTAGCTCAGATATTTAAAGAAAATTTGTTTAACTTCTTTTTTCTATAAAATACTTATAAAGGTTGGCCCACAGGAAATAGTATATATTCAATTGGGCCACCCTGCAAAGGTGTAGATTATTCACACCATCTACTGGATCTAATCAGGTCCACATCATATGCCATTCAGTTCAGTATGGAACGCTGGCCAGTGCATATGCATACTGAGGCAATAGGGGAGTTATGTCACGTGCAGAGCATTGCAGCAGTCTATGCTCCATGGTAGACTCTGCCTTTTCCATGTTCCAGACAGATGAAACAATGGTGTAAGACAGACTGTGGAGCCAGTGTGAAACATAAGGGACCTGAAATGACAATCTGAATGCCAGTAAATATCCAATGATTGCATGCAGCTCTGCAACAAAGCCCACAGTGATCAGTCTGTCACCATTCCAGACCATCACAGATCCTTCACACGTCTTTGCTGGGGATTGTGAAATAGGATTTGAAGTTTCCTCCTTATAAGATGCAAGTGGCTCAACAGTTACAGCGGGGAGATAAAAGTGAGTTGGTACAATTTCCACGCAATGTTACCGGATAGAATTGACCAGTAAGAGGTATTTCTGATGAATCTCGTGATGTTTGATGAAGCAAACTTTCATATGAATAGGTTTTATCAATAAATCAATCTTTCAATATTACTCTAGACACAAATCTGTAGCTCATTCATGAAAAGTTGCAGGATAGCTCACATGTCATCATCTGGTGTGCTTTTTGACAGTTCACTGGAATCATTGGGCCACATTTTTTTGAAGACAACAACAATGGGAAGTCAGTACGTGTCAGTTCTGAGCAGTATGCGGCCTTCATCAATAATTTCTTCAGTCCACACAGTGCAGGGAAGTTTTCATCTAAACACAATATGGTTTGAGAAAGATGGGGCTTTTAACTCAATTACTAAACTGAGGTGCCACTTTCCACATCGATTACTATTATGATTCAGTGTTATCCCATGGCTAGTGAGAGCACCTGATCTTTCGGCAGCAAATTTTTTTCTGTGGGATCATCTTAAGAAAAAAGCTTTTTTCATGGCTCCACAATACTGATCAATTGAAAGCCATGATACATAAAGACACAGAGAAAATTCTTCAAGAAATAGTTGAGAATTCAACAAGGACCTTCCACAAACCTCTTTAGCAATGTATCACCAATGATGTACATTTTATGAAATAAACTTTTGTTTGGCTTTTCAATAATGGTAACGTGTGTAGAACAGTTACCTATAAGTTATACTGGTCTAAATATAAGCTAAACTTCGTAATAACCAAATGAAAAGTACTACTTCCTGAGGGCAACCCTGTATTGGAACAATTTATTAAGCACTTCTGTGATGTTCTTGGTATGGTTAAACAAATGTAAATTGTAAACCTCTTATTTGAATCTCATCCATTAACCCAACTTGGTAAGGACACCAAATTGCCAAAGAATTGGTCAAATGAAGGTTTCATAGGTGAGCTCCTTTGTGAATAAATTACACTTCCTACAAATCCTTTCAACAAATAAAAGCCTGGCTGGCATCTGATTTCCCCAAAGTCAGATTTTTGTGTCTAGTCCACCTTATATCACTAAGCACATGAACTCTACATCCTGATTTCTATGACTGATCACTGATTGGGTACTCAAACATTATTATACTTTTCATTTATCTAGAAGCACAATATTAGATTTATTTATACTGACAGTCAGTAATCAGTCTTTGCACCAAGTACTGATAAATTACAAGTCTTTCTGGAATTTGTAACAATTTTCTAATGTCAGTATTATCTGGCACAACATAACACAATAAAGTGAACAGTAATCCTACTGAAACTTCTTGGTGGATTAAAACTGTGTGCCAAATTAAGATCTGAACTGGTACGAACCTTTGCCTTTTATGGGTAAATGCTCTACCAAGGGAGTTATCCAGAAACGACTTGCAACACCCCCCCCCACCCCCCCCCCCCCCCCACAGTTCTAATAATATTCCTACTGCACTTCCGTTCAGTACACAGGATGCTACTTTATTTCTATCTGTGGATCCCTTTACTAACAACATAGTGGACTCTTATTTGCAAGCAAGTCTTCAATCCTGCTTCATGCCTGTTCCGATATTTTAAAAGCATATAGCTTATTTACTATGCAACAGTGTAGAACTGCACAGCACATCTGATCACAAGGTTTTCCTGAAATGAAAATTACTTAATTGTGACAAATCAAAAGTTGAAACTCATGCTTTCAATTTTCTCGTCCATATAGACAGGAAATCAAATTCGAGCTACTAGGTGCCACCCCCAGACACTCCTACATTGCTGTAGGATAGGCACGGGTAACCTGCGGGCCTAATTCACATAATTACTTAAGCTCACAGACCACTTTTCAAGTGATGCAATAGTAGTGCTTCAGGTGCAGGAAGTGACAACTGTAGCACCTGTGACAATGTTTATGGGAGTGACACACCACTATGAATGGCACCCTGCTGCCATTTAAAACAGCACATTTCCTGAGTAGCCAGTAGTTTTCATGTCATTGTCACCTGTTACCAATGTTTACAATCCATCAATGTGTAACATAGATGTAGGCAGTACGCAATAAGTAACATGTGGGGGAGTCAGCGGTGGTATAATTGCATTATGCATGTGCAGAGTAAGTAAAACTGACAGTGGTCTGTGTCACGAGTTGCAAACCCGAGGCAAGGTGAGCATCAGCAGAAATATCCAAAAATAGGTCTTGGATGGAGTACAATGTGAGCGCCTCACACTCTTCCCAAAAATTTCTTCTGCAGGTCAAACTGAAACCAATGATGGGCCGAATCCGGCCTGCAGGCAACTGGTTGCCCACCTATCCTATACATCATCAGTACTATTGTCAGTTCTCGAACAGCCAATCACATAAAATTCAAGAAAGGAAAAAGCATTGCAGCATATGCAATAACCAGTATCACAAGCATAAATTTCAGATCACTCCAACTTCTTCAATAGATACCAGGATTTTAACTCTCAAGAGTAAGAATTTTTCATAAGGATGATAGTATTTCAAGCAAAATATTAAAAGCATGTACTTCAGTTACAGCTGATGTTTACATCCATATTTTTAATGCATCACTTTCACAAGGTATCTTTCAAGACCAGCCAAAGCCCAACAATATTAGAACACTTTCTAAGAAAGGTAATAGGACAGATGTTAATAACTAATGACTAATTTCACTATGAACTTCATTTTCTAAAGTTGCTGCAAAAGGTAATGTATTGAAGAATGGTCATGCCTATCTACAAATATACTGTCAGTCAAAATTTGAATGCCAGATGAGTCTCTCCACTAAATATGGCATCTACCGTTTCACTGACCACATACTGAAATATCTGACTGGCGAGTCAATACCTACCAGGACGTTCTTGTGATGTATGTATGACATTTGATTTTGTAAATCACAACATTGTTTTGGATAAACTTAAAAAGTTCAGTTTTCAAGGTACAATGCTTTAAGTGGTTGAATTTATACTGCACTGACAGGAAGAAAATGGCCATGTTAGATAGCTCACGAAGTTTTAATGATGAATCTCCCCCTGAGTGTGGACAAATTATTACAGGCATTCCATAGAGTTCAATTCTGGGAAAACTCCTGTTCATGATATGTATAAATGATCTTCCACCTTACAGTAATAAAGCAGAAATGGTGTTCTTTGATGATAATGCAACAATCACAATCAAGACCTTCAGAGGTGTGACAACAGACTGATCAATAAAAGAAATGCTAAAAAATATTGATTCTCGGAATATTACTTAGAAAACATACACTTCACTGAATTCTGTACAAGGCAAGATATATCACCAGCAACAATAATTGAGCACTGGGAGATGGGAAGCATGTAAAATCAATTGTTCAAAATTCCTAGGTGCATATATAGACCAAAACTTGAATAGAAAATCACATATTACAGATTTCTTAAAATGCTTGAATTCAGCAACATTTTCTCTACATGTAATTGCTGATTTTTTTAATGATAGCATTAAAAAACCAGCTTACTTTGCACACTGTCATTCATTGATGTGACTGGAAATAGTTTTTTGAGGCAATTCTACACACAGACACTAAGTATTCATCATACAGAAATATTCTGTAAGGATATCTGGTGGTCATCCTCAAACTTCATGAAGGCAATTGTTTAAAAATTTAGGCATCCTAACAACCTCTCTTATGAAGTTTGTTGTGAGGCATCAGGCACAATTTAAAAATAGTAGTATTGTTTGTAAGCCTAACACTTGGAACAAAAATTGCCACCACTATTCACAACTTAACTTACTCAGCTGTAAAAATATTTGAAAACATCACCTACAAATTAAGGGTGCAGGCACATAATAAAAGTTTTAAAAACAACTGAAATAATTTCTGTTTGACAACTCCTCCTACTCAATGGATTAATTTATATAAAGTTAGTATCTGTATGTTGTTGGGTTCTACTTACCTAATTTTGTTCTAGACTAACACAGCAATATATTCAGTAATATTACTTCTACCAGATTTGATCATGTCCGTGTAATTTTTTTTTTTAAATAAAAAGTCTTGATCATTTAAAATGAAGCAGATTTTAGCCACCAAATATTAAAATGAAGATGTAACTTGATACATTGTTAATGAAATGAGCATATAGTCTCTGGTATCTATCTTGGAATAACTAAAAACCTGTATCTTTGACTACTTCCAGAATTCACTGAACATACACTCACTCGAACAGAAACAACTACTGAAATTCACCAAAACAGGTAAGCAAGTTCCCAAAATGTCTCCTTAATACCTTGGTATGACAAACTGTAATATGTAAACAAACTCTAGTCAACACATATGTCAGATTTAAAGCTCTCATGCTTTCTTTAGTACTGCTCATGCTCATGCTTATGCTCGCTTTACCAATAATACCACAACAATGATAAGGAAACAGATCAGCCACTCACATTAGTATGGGGTTTATATTGTTTTCTAGATCTTTCCTCCATGTTGGGATTCAGGTGACGCCATCAACTCCATTAAAAAATTTAGGACACTTGTGGATCTCCACTGCTTTCTTGATAAATGAATCCCAGTAACACAAGGTGTGTGCCAGGATTTCAGTGTTGTCAAATAATAATTTGTGTGTGTTGGTAACACCATGCTTTGCAATGAATGGTTTCTCACAACGTCTTAGTTATACATTTTGGAGTGTTTCTTGCACTGTTCATTAATAATGTGATTACACTGTTGTAATAATTCACTCCAAACTCACATGATATATTGTAAACCACATGCCTCAAAGACCTAGGACATCTTACTAGGTACAATCCATATTTTTAGAAACTGGATTAAAGATGGGTTATTTTTAAGTATAGTTTTCACTTCACCTCTCAGTTCAGTGAGATGACTTTACTTTCCAGACTTAAGACGTTGTCAATCTCAGTTTATAAGATACACATCAAATTAATTTGGTAAAGATTTCAATATTATATTTTTGACTAATTTACAGCAAAAATAACATTAATAAACTTCCAATCTGATAAAGATGTCACACTTTGCAACTAGAGCGTGGGGAAATAGTCGCAGGATCATACGTATTGTTTTCAATAGCTTGTCCTCAAATTGAGAAGCACATTGTGATCAAATTTAGTAATGGCCTGTCAGATAATGATGTACAAAAATCAACATTCAAATTAATTTTATTTATTTTATTTACATGTCAAGTTCCATAGGACCAAACTGAGGAGAAAATCTCCCAGGTCATGGAACATGTCAGTACATGAAATTACAACATAAAAGTAATAATAGATAAAAATAAAATGTATATGAACCCAAAAAAAAGTCAATCCATAAATTTAAGTAAATGCAATCTACAATACAACAAGAACTTACCCCAAAATATACCACCATATGATACAGGCGAATGAAAATAAGCAAAGTAGACTAATTTTTGTGTCGAATGATCGCTCACTTCAGATATTGTTCCAATAGTAAAAATGGCAGCATTAAGTCTTTGAACAAGATCCTAAATGTGGGCTTCCCACGACAGTTTACTATCTATCTGAGCACCTAGAAATTTTAACTGTTCAGTTTCACTAAATATGCCCACTCTGTGAAATTAAAATGTCAGGTTTTGTTGAATTGTGTGTTAGAAACTGTAGAAACTGAGTCTTACTGTGATTTGGTGTTAGTTTATTTTCTACTAGCCATGAACTTAGGTCATGAACTGCACTATTTGAAACCAAGCCAATGTTGGACACAACATCCTTTACTACCAAGCTAGCGTCATCAGCAAACAGAAATATTTTAGAGTTACCCATAATACTAGACGGCATATCATTTATATAAATAAGGAACAGGAGTGGCCCCAACACTGAAACGGACTCACATTCCACAACAGCAAACAACAGATTTAGAGATATGGGTCCTATTGCAACATAGGCATTTAAATCTAATACTGCAGAGCATATCTGGCAAGAGCTCTACAAAAATACAGGATAAAACAATTCATTGCATCAACACAGTAAGTAGACCTCTAAACAAAATTAAAACTATAATGCAAGTAGTGAAAGAAGTTTGACAGTAGTAGGTGGCTGCTCATCATATTACATCTCATCACGGTTCGTGTTTTGAGACAGCCTTCTTTTCTGCAGCTACCCAACAAAAGCATGAACATTTAATCAGTTATTAAAATAGTGGCAAGACTCATCTGTAAATAAAAAGTATCAATTAGGCTGGAAATGACCTATACAAATTATGTTAGAGGTACTCTGTCTCAAAGACATGCTGAACAGGGGACTCAATCACTTTATAACTTATGTAGACAATATCAAGGCAATTTTCTTTCTATCAGTAATTTTTTTTTTTTTTTTGTTCTCCGGAGAAGAAAATGTTTATGAAAAAAGGAACATATGGCCAAGGACGGCAACCCATCTCGTGGTGGAGTCTTGCTGCTTATTCGTGATGACATTCGTAGTCAAACACTCTCACTCAACATCCGGCTGCAAGCTGTTGCAGTCCGCATTATCCTTCCTCGCTTCACCTTTTCTCTTTGTACCGCCTAAATCCCTGTCATTCGGTTTCAGCAGGGCAGACTTCCTCTAGCTCGTTGGGAAAGTCCCAAATCTTTTTGCTGCTCAGTGACTTTGATGCGCATCACCCCCTTTGCAGCTCTTTGTGAACCTGTCCGTAAAGTGCCCTCTCGGCTGACCTTCTCGATCAACTCAACCTCTTCTGCCTTAACACTGGAGCACCAACGTTCCTTTCAGACTCGACACACTCTTATTCCCATTTGGACCTATCATTCTGCACTGCCCAGCTTGCCCGTCGTCTCGAGTGGTGTGTTCCCTTTTAGACATACTTGAGCAACCATTTCACCACATCCTATCTGCCGACTCCTCCCTCATCTACTTACTAAATTAATTGGCAGCTTTCAAAGGCAGACTGGAGGCTTTACTCCTCCCTGGTGACCTTTGACAAACGACATTTCCCCAGTTGTGATGACCTTACAAACGTTATCCTTACCGCTGCAGAATGTTCCATTCCTCACACTTCCACTTTACCACATCATGTCACAGTCCTTGGTGGACTGACGCGTACCGTTACAATTCATGTGCAGAGACACACTCTCAGCGTTTTTAACACTGGAGAACTGCATTTGATGTGAACAGTCGCGTGCGCAGTGTCATCACCCTCTTTGGGATGCCAAAGGAGCTAGCTGGATTTCATTTACTAATTCTTTTAACAGTTCCGCTCTGTCTTCCATTGTGTGGGCTAAATTCCAACGACTCTCTGGGCCCAAGGTCAATTCACCAATTTCTGGCCTGATCGGAGCAGATGATGTCATTGTGGAACCCATTGCTATATCCACCACCTAGGGCCACTATTTCGCAAATATTTCAAGCTCCACCCATTACCGCCCTACCTTCCTCCATTGGAAACAAATGGAGGAGGCTTGGGTAATACCCTTCTCCTCTTAGAATTTTAAATGCTACAATGCAGCCTTTCCTATGTGGGAGCTGATCATTCTCACTGTATCCCCATCTTTCACCCCACAGCCGGATGATGTTCGCATTCAGATGTTGCAGCACCTTTCTCTTGCGGGCTAACATTTTCTGCTTAATACATACAACCACATCTGGGTAGATGGCATGCTCCCCAGACACTGGTATGAAGCCTTCATCATACCCATTCCTCAGCCCAGTAAGGACAAAGACCTTCCTTCTAGCTACCACCCCATTTCCCTCACTAGCTATGTTTGCAAGGTTTAGAACATATGATTAATGCCCGGGTGGTATGGCGACTCAAGTCTCGCAAATTACTAACGACTGCACAGTGTGGATTTCAGGCGTGCCATTCTGAAGTTGACCATCTCACCACTTTGGCAACCCATGTCATGAACAGTTTTCTGCAACAATAACTGACTGTGGACGTGCTTTTTGATCTGGAGAAATCCTTCGGCACCAGCTGGAGGACCGGTACCCTCTGTACTCTTTACATGTGGGGCTTTCCAGTCTGCCTGCCACATTTCCTTCAGGAATTTTTAAAAGACAGACTTCTCAAAGCACGTGTGGAATGTGACTTGTAGGACAGTTTTATCCATGAAAATTGGATGCCTCAGGGGTCCATCCTGACATTCGTTGTCCTTGCTATTGCCATTGACCCTATTATGGCCTGTCTCCCGCTGGGTATTTCCGGGTCCCTTTTTGTTGACGATTTTGCCACCTATTGCAGTTCCCCATGGACTTGTCTCCTTGAGCGAAGTCTTCGGCATTGTCTCATTGTCTTTACTCATGCAGCATCAACAATGGCTTTCGCTTTTCCACTGACAAAACCATTTGTATGAAATTCCGGCTGCACAATGGGTTTCTTCCACCTTCTTTATACCGGGTGATCAAAAAGTCAGTATAAATTTGAAAACTTAATAAACGATGAAATAATGTGGATAGAGAGGTAGAAATTGACACACATGCTTGGAATGACATGGGGTTTTATTAGAACTGAAGAAAAAAAAAAACCATTTTGCTAGACGCGTGAAAGATCTCTTGTGCGCGTCGTTTGGTGGTGATCGTTTGCTCAGCTGCCACTTTCGTCATGCTTGGCCTCCCAGGTCCCCAGACCTCAGTCCATGCGATTATTGGCTTTGGGGTTACCTGAAGTCACAATTGTATCGTGATCGACTGACATCTCTAGGGATGCTGAAAGACCACATCCGACGCCAATGCCCCGCCATAACTCCGGACATGCTTTGTAGTGCTGTTCACATTATTCCTCGACTACAGCTATTGTTGAGGAATGATGGTGGACATATTGAGCATTTCCTGTAAAGATCATCATCTATGATTTGTCTTACTTTGTTATGCTAATTATTGCTATTCTGATCAGATGAAGCGCCATCTGTCTGACATTTTTTGAACTTTTGGATTTTTTTTTGTTCTAATAAAACCCCATGTCATTCCAAGTATGTGTGTCAATTTGTACCTCTCTATCTACATTATTCCGTGATTTATTCAGTTCTCAAATTTATACTGACTTTTTGATCACCCGGTCTTGGGCCTGTTGCTCTATCGTTTGTTGAAACTACGAAATTCCTGCGGCTCATGATTGATAGAAACTTTCTTGGTCCTCCCACATGTCTTACCTGGCTGCCCGCTGTACCCTGTCCGTCAGTGTTCTACGGGTCCTCAGTGGTACTTCCTGGGGAGTGGTCTGGACCACCCTCCTCCGTTTGTACAGATCCCTTGGCCTTTTGAAAGTAGACTATGGATGCTCCGTTTATGCATCTGCACATCCATCCATCTTACACTGTCTAAATACAATCTACCACCATCGAATCCATGTGGCCACTGGCACCTTTTACACCAGCCCAGTTGAAAGTCTCTATGCAGAAGCTGCCTCACTACTGCGGTCATAACGACATGATGTTCTCCTCAGCAGATACACATGCCATTTGTCTGCCATACCTGGCCACTCATCTTATGTCGCCTCCTTCAACGGCTTATTTGACCGCCAGTAGGTGTGTCCCTCTTCTCCGTTACCTCCTGGAGTTCACTTTTGGTTACTGCTCCAGCAGCCTCACTTCACGCTATCTGCCACTTTCCCGAAGGATGTGTACCCTTCACCATCCTGACTTTCTGTGGTGGCCCATGTTCACCTTGAACTTGATTCGCTTCCTTAGGAAACTTCTCCAGATTCGATCTATCGGTGTAAGTTTCTCAACCTTTGCACGGAACTTAGTGATACTACCTTTGTGTACACTGTTGGCTCTCTGAATGACCATGGTGTCTGGTATGCCTGATCATTCCCACCGACCATTTTCGATATCTGCTTCCAGAACACTGCTCAGTATTAACAGCAGAGCTCTTTGCTCTGTATCAGGCCACACGGTACATCCAGCGACACAGGCTTTTCAATTTCGTCATCTGCTCGGATTCTCTCAGTGATTTTCAGAGCCTCTGTATGCTGTACACTGTCTATCCCTTAGTGCAACAGGTCAAAGAAAGCTTCCACTTGCTCTGTCTTGATGGATGGTCTGACAGGAAACAAAGCTGCTGACACTGTTGCCAAGGCTGCTGACACTGTTGCCAAGGCTGCTGACACTGTTGCCAAGGCTGCAGTCCTCCTACATCATCCAGCTAGTTCTTCCATTCCTTCCGATGATCTCCATGTTGTCTTTTATCAGAAGGTGGTGTCACTTTGATGTTAAAATTGGTCTTCCATTCATGGGAACAAACTCCAGGGAATGAAACATCTCCCAGAAGCTTGGCCGATCTCCTCTCTCAGCCCTTTCGCCGCAAGGAGCTGATTTTAGCTAGGTTACGTACTGGGTACTGTCTTTTTACCCATCGTCATTTGTCAAGTGGTGACCCACCATCACTTTGTGCTAACTGTCATCAACCTTTGACCATTAGCTGTTTCCTGACCAAATGTCTCTCTTTTAACCACTTACGTTCTACTGTATGCTTGCTGTCTGAGTTATCGTTCGTTTTAGCAAACGGCACATTGGATGTTGATTGTGTTTTACTTTTTATCCATCATAGCAATATAGCGAACGACATTTAATATTTAATTCATGGTCTTCATAGTCTCTATGACATATTTCGTGTACCTTTCTCCAAGAGTAAGTCCTTGTTTTGCCTGCCTTTCCTTCCGTTGATTGGGCTTAACGTGCAGTCACATTTAACTCCTTTTTCATCTTGGTGTTCAAAGGTTCTGACATGGGCGTGTATGACTTTAGTATGTTGTTGAAGTTACAGTTTGTATGCGGGACAGGAGTGCCAACAGAAATTATTTCTTTTTTCTCTTTTTGCAAGTAGTTTGTAACAACTGTTCACAGCTTGTGACTGGTGGATTACTATTCTAAATAATCTGTTCTTAATTATGACTACAATAAAAACACTACCATTCTTATTTAATTAATGATGACATTATAACATCTAACAATGGAAAATCCAGGATGGAATAATGTCAGTATTATGAAAAAGATAGATTGCCAATCACCATATAGCAGAGATTTTGAGTCGCAATCTGGTCTCGACAACCAGAGACTGTGTGTGACTGACTCTCGCTCTCTCTCTCTCTCTCTCTCTCTCTCTCTCTCTCTCTCTCTCTCTCTCTATATATCTCTCTATATCTCTGTGTGCGTGTGCGCGTGTGTGTGTGTGTGTGTGTGTGTGTGTGTGTGTGTGTGTGAAAACTTACTTGTTTGACAGTCTTTTAATTATGCCTATCTGCAATTCAACATTTCTGCTACATGGAGAGTAGCACTCTATCCCTTTCATAATACTGACATGGTTTTATGTATTTTAGGTATGCTAGATTCACAATTTCTGACTCATGATGATGACCTATTCAATCGGCAGTTTATATTTCAGAATATAACATTCTTAAGAGGAGTTGGTTGGTTGACTGGATGATTAAAGGGACCAAACTACTAGGTCATCAGTCCCTTTTTCCTCAGACAGACAGGTCTACATGCCTGTAGATCAGATAGCCTACCACACAAAACCCAGGGGAGGAAAACCATAAGGTCTATGAAGGTGAGATAATGGACAAGAAGAAGAAAGAAAGAAAGAAAGAAAGACAGAGAGAGAGCACAAGAAAGGTGTTCCCTCTAGGGAGCAGCCAGAAGCCTCCGAAAGCACAGTGCAATGCAATGAGGGAACATACATCCCAGTCCCCCCCCCCACCAGATTTAGCCCACTCAGAAATCACCTAGGAAAGACTAGCAACATGGACACGACGAGAGAAGTACATAGAGACAAAAGACGAACAAGTCTAACAGACCATGGGGGGGGGGGGGGGGGGGGGGGGAGTAAAAGAGCAGGTAAGGTGAGGACCAGGCTGCACCACAATGCCCAGATAGCCACAGCACGGACTTGGCAGAGGAGGCAAAGAGTGTTCTGCCAACCCATCAATGGGCCAATATGGGGAAGTGGACCTACCTTGAAGAGAGCGGTGAAAGCTCCCTTCAAGAATAAAACGTAAAACTAAGTCAGCCACTGAGGCACTGTCTCCTAACACCAGAGACAGCGCGTGAGGGAGATTAAGAGCCCACTGCATGGTGGCTAAGTTCGGACAGTCCAGCAAAATGTGGACCACCAGCAAATGGGAACCACAATGACAGAGAGGTGGGTCTTTGCGACAGAAGAGATGACCAAGAGTTAGCCAAGTATGGCCAATACGCAGCCAGCAAAAGGACGATCAAGTCTTTGAGAGAGGCCCACATGAAGGACCTCCACAGATTTGTAGTCTCCTTCATCACCCTACTTTGTTTGGCAAAGTCAGAGTGAGCCATTCCTGATTCCCTAACCTTCATGGCATAATACCGATCAGAGGTTCATTACTGGAATACCAACATCACAAACCAGTTTACAGGTAGCCAGTTTGGCCAGGCTACCAGCAAGTTCATTTCCCAGGATCCTGATGTGGCCTGGGGTCCAGACATACAGGGAACCCTGGATAGCAATTACCAAGGGACGGTGAAGGTAACATTGGTCAAGAGATGCAAACTGCACAAGGAGTTGCTGAAGATGAGAGAGGATCCACCGGTGCAGAAACTAATATGTTCAAGAGCACGAGAGATGGCTACCAACTCCGCAGTGAAAACATTACAACCATTTGGCAGGGAGCACAGTTCAGTGTCACATGCGAGTATAAGCAAAGCCCACGTGACCAGCACCCATTAAGTCATCAGTACAGACTACTTCTGAACCCCAAGATATGACAAGAATGGCTAAAAATTGGTGGCAGACGGCCTCAGAAGAAACCGAGTCTTTCAGATCTGGTGATAGGTCAAGACAACGCTGTGGCCGAGGGATGCACCACGAATGTGTAGTGAATGGGCCTGGAGGAGAGGTGATAGAGGAAACAACTGGAGTTCAGAGAGGAGAGACAGGATGTGGATTGCGATTGTAATCCTTGATCTGGACTGCTGTTGCGGGGGATGGATTCCGGTGTTTCGACGGGATTGTATCAGGGCTTTGTAAAGCTGTGGAAAGGTAGTACGATCTGCATCCCAGCTGGTGTTACTCAGGCAGTGAAGACTATTAAGGTGCAGCTAACACTTTCGATCAATCTATCATAGATGGGGAATCCACGTCAACTTAGGATCTAAGACCAGTCCAAAAAACCAAAATGTTCCCACCACATTGAGTAGTTGGCTGTTGAGGTAAAGTTCTGGTTGAACACTACAATGTTGACAGAAGTGCATAACATGAGTTTCGACACTGTAAAGTGAAAGCCATGGGTGAGGTCCCATGACTGCGCCTTTCCTATGGCACCTTGCAGTCGATGTTCAGCGACATCCATACTAACAGAGCCCTGTGGTACCCCATTCTCTCGTCGGATTGGGGGAGGAGGGGAGGGGGGTGAGGGTGGTACTGTGGGAAGCAGCAAGTTGAACCTGCAAAGTATGGTGGGATAAGAAGATGTGTACAGTAGCTAGGATGTGGTGTCTTAAGCCTTTTTCAGGTCGAAGAAGATGGCTATAAGGTGTTGATATTGGACAAAAGCTGTTTGGATGGCAGACTCCAGGCAATCCAGATTTTCAGTATAGAGTCACCTCGGCAAAAACCGCCCTGGGATGGAGGCAGAAGACCCCGAGACTCAAGGAGCCAACACAGCCGCCAGCTCACCATGCATTCAAACAACTTGTAGAGAACACTGGTGAGATTAACTGGGTAATAACTATTCATCTCTAGAGGGTGCTTGCCCTGTTTCAGTACTGGGATGATGATGATTTGTCACTGCTGCAATGGGAAGTCGCCCTCACTCCAGGATGCAGTTAAAGATGGCAAGGATATGACACTGACAATCCACAGATAGGTGCTTGATCATCTGGTTGAGGATGTGGTCCGATCCTGGGGCAGTGGGCTAGGACACTGACAAATCCCCATTCACTGAATGGAGCATTATACGGATCCAGGTGGTGTGCAGTAAAAGATAACTGCTTTTGCTCTACCCACTTTTTTAGGACACAAAAAAGGGTTGACAGTTCTCAGACTCAGAGGCTCTAGCATAATACAGAGAAAAATGTGGCATCTGTGTTAGTGTAGATGGCACCATTCAACGGAACACCACCAGGTACACCTGCAGGTGCCTGGTATCTGTAGATACATCTGACCTTGGCTCAAACCTATGAAGGGAAGGTTCACGGTCTGATGGTTGAAGCGTACTGTTCCTTGCATTCTTGTTTCCATCGTTTTATTGGATGGCAGACCCAGGCATGGAGCCACTGAAAGGCAATAACGTGCTCCATCGATGGGTGCCACTTATGGTGCTGGAGAGCTCGCCTACGATCTCTAATGGCCTCTGCAATTTCTGATGACCATCCAGGTATTGTCTTCTGTCGGGGTGCACAGAAGGAACAGGGAATCGCCAAAATCAGCTGCTCAAATAATGGTTGTAGTTGTATTCTGGACTGCCTCATCAATATCTCCATGCAGTGGGGAGCCAAGGGCAACAAAAGAGGCAAAAGCATCCCAGTCAACATGGCTGAGAGTCCATCTGGGCAGGCGTCCATGGGAGTGACGCTTTCTTTCACATCACTTCGGTATAATGTCACCCTGACCTTTTCAGGTAATGAATCACCATCAAAGGCCAACATGAAGGCACTGGTAGCGACACTGTTGTCCTTTGGTCCCCAATGTACATGACTAACGAAGTGTGCACCCTGGCACTCCAAGTTGGTGCATAGCTCAGCATCAGATTGTAAGAGCAGGTCCCTGAACCATATTTAGACTATTATGGGGAGTGACAGTCACCGGTATGTCACCCACCTTGTTAAGAGCTAGTAGCACCCGTGATTGGGCAGAGGATACTGTTTTGGTCAAAATTGACCCACTTTTCATTTTAGAAATGGCTGCCACTTCCCCAAGCTTGACTTCTATGTTCTCCACAAAGAAGAAGGGTTCTGTGGTCAAGAAGGAATCCCCATCAATCCTTGAGCAAACTAATTATTGGGGGGACAGGGGGGGGATATTTCTCTGCTTGCCGCTTAGCCCTATGGAAGGAAACATTTTATGGTCATATCTCTCTGCACTTAAATAGTACTTTCCTTCCATAGAGACTGCTGGGATCATACAGCTACCGGCGGAAGATAACTTCATCCGATTCATTTGCGGCTCATCCGCCATGGTGCCACCCACTTCGAATGGGGGCTCTTGCCATGTGCGCCACCCAGCCGCAGAAAATGGCTACGTGGCCAGTAATCCGTTGCTCGGAGTCCCCGTGTCCCAGTCACAATGGGCACATGCACATAAACCTTGGCATACATGGGAAGTTTTCAGCTCAGACACCAACAATACAATACCCACGTGGCCAGGGGGCTACCACTGTGCAGCTATTTGATGACCACCATGACAGGATGGCCACCATGCTGGAGCTTACACTGCATTGGGTGACCTTCCCTGCATGGTAAACATTTCTGGAGAATCTGAAAACTGATGGCAGGTCAAACCTAACAACGGGGACTATGTCTTTACTTAATGAAAAGTTGTAGAAAACAAAAAAAAGCAGAAACTCTAATCCCAGTCACAAACGAGATCTGAGCTGGGTCTGCATCAAGAAAACCATACAATGGAGAGGCAGAGGGAGAAAGTGACAGTGGAAGTATAAGCTTGCAGGACAGAAATGAAGTAATGCTGCAAAGCATGGGGCCCCATGGTAGCCTAGCAGGTAGGTACTGACACGAGAGTTGTGAGCCCTCAGGGGCTAAATGAGTAATATTGTCATTGAACCTTGGTGGGTCCTTCCCCACATCTCACACATCCCATCACACAAACTCAACCAGCATGTTTCTGACAAGGCTTGTGAATTTCTCCCATTAATCAATATTCTCCTTCCCAGATGTAAATAGTTGCTCAGATAGTTTGTTGTCATTTTATTGACACATCATGCACAACTTTTCATTCAACACCACTGATCAATGATGCTGCTGTAGCTCTGTGTTTGTTGATTCATCCATTTATTTTCACTGAATTGAAAAGTTCACATTTTTTTATTGACAGCATAAATTGTATACTTACATCGTATGTATTCTACTTAGTTGGCTGTCCAAGATAATTTTCAGATAAGACATTTAGTACAATTTCACTAGAACCGCCATCCTGCCATCTGTGTCATGCATGGCTGGCTAACAGGAACCTCTCCTATGGCTAAAACACGATCAGGTAATTTATCAGAAATATTTTTCCACAAATCTTCCGTAGCATTCCATGCCATCTCAACTGATGTAGTGTGTCACCAATAGATAGTTTTAGTAAGAAATTTTGGCCCACCTTTAAGGCTTAACTTTACCCAAATTATCTATTGTTGACTGCATTTATCTCATTACACAAAAAGAGACTTGTCACATATATATTCCAGTCAGAATTTAAGATTTTGTTTCTAGTTTTACCCAATTTTCTGTTCCACTTGCTACACTAGCTGTTTAAGCACTGTTTAAGCAAGTCACAGTAATTCAGTGATCTTGCCTTGAACACTTGTCCAGTTACCTAATATTCAGTTTTCATTTTCACAGTTGACTTATATGGCTATTTGATCTCCTCAATATGAAATACATGTGAAGTGATCATGGCTCTTTGGTGTTCAACATCTAAAGGTAAACAGGCTTACAAAGTAATTTATCTAAAAAAAAAAGGATGCAAACTATACTGCAAACTAGACATATTGCGCTATTGAAGGAAATTCTTTCTGCGGGTACTGCATGCCTAACCAATTCAGAGAGGCACTTTAAAATTCTACATCCAATACAGATTAAGTCAAGGAATCTGCACCCAAGATCACCAAAAAATCAATGGAGCCTCTAGCTTAAATCAACCTGGCTCCAAACCAAGGATTCCAATCAATACTGGGCATGAAATAACAAATTGTGAACTGTGATTCCATTAGACGAGTGACAATAACCCTGTTCACCACCAGAAGGAACTAAGATGATGACAAGCATTACTTACAACCAGCTGTAACCATTGCACTAAACAGATGGCTGCAGAGCTGCTTCTGTATCTCAGACGAGACCTTCCCACAGTAAACATATGGGATATCCAAAGGACTTCCTTTATGATCTGATTGTTATTTCCCTGAGGAGATCCATCATCTGCGTTAAATTGGAACACCTAATAATGAGCAATCTGACCGTAGTCTAGATCATGCAGGATCATTGACCTCAGGGTCAAAAGATAAAGCAACTGATGTAGGCTCATGTAACAACAGTAAACATGTCTTTCTCATATACACTTCACTATAAAATAATATTTTACTGCTATTTATGCAGATTTCCTCAACAAACTGAACCACTGACATCTTAACATAAAAGTTTCATCTGTTAATAAGAAATTAATAATTTATTTGGAGAAATGTAACCCACAAAACACAGCACTGAAACATATCACTGTGGAATGTTTATCAGCTCTATTGATGAAAACATCAGCCTATGTGCACATGCTATGCAGTGTTTTGGGGCCAAAGCCCTCAGAGTAAAGTCTAAGGAGAAAACATGCATTCCTCCAATCTTATGTAGGCTAGTCAATAGTGGAAAACAACAATTTCAATAATGAGCAGCATATTCGCCCTAAAATATATGTTAACAATGTTGAACACCTCATTTCGTAGCTAAAGATCATGCAGATTGTTTCATAACTTATCACCAACACCAAGAATAACATACTGCATTACAGCACTCACCCTCTCTCATCTGGGGACTCAACACCATAGCCTTGAGCAAGCAAGGCTGCTATAGGTTCACTAATTACTTGCAGAACATCGAATCCTGCATCTTCCGCAGCATGTGCCAGTGCCTGACGACTACACTTCGAAAAATTTAAGGGGACACACAGGACTGTGCGCAGATCTGTATCTGGAGGTACACATGTGGAAGCAAAGCCTGAAACAAATAACAAAAAATAAAGATATGCTTTACATTACTACCAAACCACAAGCTTCATATTTGTATACAAACACTATATTTATTGTTGATTGACAGCTAGCTGGCTGGTCGTCAGTAGAGTCAATGCCTACAGCTTATTCTTTTCCATCAAATAATTTGAAACACTTAAAAAAACTCACAGTACAAATATGATGCAGCACTGGAAAACTTGTTAAATTGACATGCGACCCCATTAAAAGCAGGATCTTGCATTCGCAACATAAGTATTCCTGTAAATTGCTTTGTTCTACCACCAAATTCCTCGAAAGTTACAGAATCAGAAAAGCTACCCATAGATTAGTTCGGTACCTGCATCAAAAATTTGTAATTCATTTTTTTTAGGGGCAGGAACATTTTGTGAATGGGCCAAAGAGTTTTGTTACTGCAAAGTATTGATTCCACTGTGAGAGTACTTATTAGTTACATGTTCAAAAGGAAAACTCTAATAGTTTAATCATTTTGTGTAATAGGATAGTGTGAAAAAATGAGTGAAAAGTCACCGAGACCAAATCATTCTCTCTATTTCAGCAATCATATTCCCACTTGACAGCTTCTACAAGCAAAACATGTCAAAGCACTACACCAAAGGAAGTCAGCATTTAGAAGATAGAAGTATATCTGTGATAATACAGGATGGATGTATTTAACCATTGCACTACCTGATAAAATCTGTAGCCACTCTTTGGTGGCTATGTCTTTTTATCCTGCACAAAAAATGTGTATAAAATTTTAAAGCCCAAAACTTCTTCAAATTGGCTGCCTTGTCAGGATCCAATTCTGTACAGATTGCTCGCAAAGATAGCAACCAAAGTAAGATTGTAATTTTGGCATGTTACATATACACTGTCCAGTCACATTAATGTGACCTTCAGTCGAAAGCCTGAATAACCACCTTTTGCTGCATAGACCACTGCGAGACATGCAGGAATAGTGATAGTGAAGTTCTGGAGGGTAACAACACGGATATGGAGCCATGCAGACTCCAGTGCCATGGCCAGAATGTGACAGGTTTCTCTTGAGAATCCACCGCGAGAACAGCTCGATCGAGGTGGTCCCACAGATTATCAACCGGGTTTAAATCCAGAGGGTCTGGTGGCCAGGGGGGTACAGTAAATTCATCCTGGTGCTCTTCATACCACACACACACACACACACACACACACACACACACACACACACACACACACACACACTGTGAGCTCTGTGACACATTACATTGTCCTGCTGGTAAATGCCATTGTGTGAAGGAAAAAACGAACTGCATGTATGAGTGAACATGGTAACCAAGGCTAGATGCATACTTATATCAATCATCTGTGCCCCTTTCAGAATGACAAAATAACTCGGGTAATGCCTCGAATATATTCCCCAGACCATAAAGCTGCCTCCCCCAGCCTGGACCCCTTTGCTTTCAGATGATTCACACCGTGCACACCAATGGCCAGCTGTCCAATGGAGCATAAAACGTGATTCATCTGAAAAGGCAACCTGTCACCACTCAGTGGACACCCAGCTGCAGTGCTGGCGAGCTAATTCCAGTCTTTGTTGCCGATGAACACCAGTTAGCAAGAGTGCACAAACCAGGCACCTGCTGCAGAGAACCATACACAGCAATGTTTGCTGAACGGTCATTGAGGAGACATTTTTGGTAGCCATGGGTTTATCTGGGCAGTCTGATGCTCACCCATACATATCTACACAGCTGTTGTTCACCCCGTCATCTCTGGCCCGTAGTGCATTATAGCTACCGTTGTGCTGGTTTTGTATAGCACCTATTTTACCAGGCACGGTATACTTTAAACACAGTGGCACACAAACAGTTTCATAACTTAGCTGTTTTGGAAATTCTTCCACCCTTGGCCTGAAAGTCAATGATCATGTCCTTCTGGACGTCAGATAAACCGCTCTGTTTCCACATTATAACGACTGCAATGTTTTCCATGTTCCCCAACACACTTTATATACCCTCCCCCGCTGGCGCTGCCACCTGCTGTTTGTGAGTGGTTATTCATGCTGATTCCAAACATAGGCAGTGGTCACACTGTTGTTACTGGATTGTGCATAACACCTTTGTCAGTCTCTGGATTAATTACAACAGAGATATGTTGCAATTTTTTCCAGCTAGTGTGTTGAACAACAGAATCATTTTAAGTAATTACTACTCACAATCTAACAATGCGGGTATAGTATTAAGAATGGAGTGTCGAATGATACAATTTATACTCTGAGGAATATCTCCTATGATGCCCAAATGGATCATTAAGTAGTTAAGATCCTACTGTCAGTTTATAAACTAGTTGTATTATAAGAAAAACATGAAACAGACAGTATTAATACATAACTGACAAACAAAGAATCATAATAATATGAGTAAATATACTGCTACAGATTTCTGAAAACAACTATCAGACGACATATATAAGTGCCTGAAGGTCAGTGCTCTTAGTATCTTTTCTTAATAATGTCTGTAGCTTCTGTCTGTAGTTTTTATGCTTACACTAGCAATTAGTGAATAATGGAAATCCAGTCAACCATGTTTTCAGACAAAGATAAAGAAAAGAAGGAAAAATAATGTCTAAGGTAGGGTGGACAGTGATCAGTGATGTCTGAGTAAGCTGTATTGCCTACTCAAGTTGTGTACACACACACACACACACACACACACACACACACACACACACACACACACACACACAAGTTACAACTCTTACAACACTAGACAGTATAAAATGTAATTACAATTTTTCTACTTTGGAGCAAAGCAGTTTGATACATTTCTTAGAGTAGCTTAATACATTTAATCAAGAAACAAATTTGCTAACTGAAAACCAAGTTTGCACTACTTTCTAACAAAAGAACAATCTCTGTGAATTTAGTTTAGTAGCGGCATTGGTGAGCTCTACTGTAAAGAATGGAAAGTTTGAAAAGTCATCACCCCTCTGTGTCATAAAAGGTGAAGTATTAGTTTATTTGGCCAAAGATGGTGTCAACAACCATTCCATGGTACACTTGGATGTATACAACTAAAATGAATTTGGGGGACCACAGGAAACCTAAGTCAGGCTGGCTGGACTGGGATCCAAACAACTTTCCTCCAAAATACAAGAACAGCATTCTTGATCACTAACCACCACATTCCATCAGTGAAGCCTAAAGAAGTCTACACACACTTTTGGTAAAACTCCATCTTATTCTTTACACTCCCTATACAGTTTTTGATGTACAAATCTAAAACCACTCCTGATCATAACTGTTTGTTGAACAGATAAATTATGCTTGAATTCAGTAAGTTCCCAAGGTAATTATTTGATTCATTACTGTAGTCATACTTAAAAAGACAGATTCATCTCAGATATTTAACCAGAGTTATGTCAGTAACAAGCATTTCACGGCAAGTCACATGGGGGATAACAACTGCAAAGCAAAGCAATAATCTGAAGGTCCCATCATGATCATAGTCCATGGTGGGCTTCAGTTTATTAGTAAAATATTGGAAAACTGTGGTATCCTTACAAATTTACTATGGAATATTCCTCAACCATCTGGGGTGAGTGACTGAAGCTCTGATAAAGTCAGAGGCTACACATGTGATCTGGCAGACATTGTGAGAAATATGTCAACAAATTGATGAAAATGAATATTGGAAACTTTAAGTGGTTCATCCCGCAGTTCTCCACATTTCTTCCCATAAATGTGTATTACGTAAATTTAAATAAATTCAACAGAAATAGCACGAGGTACAGAAATTAAACTATTACAGCATGTGAATGAGCGGATAGGTATTCGCAGACAAACTGTGAGAGCCACACTGCACCTGTGGTCATACAGCTCAGGGAGTAGAAGTATTGACTACGAAAGGCATAGGTTCAAGTCTGAGATTCAGTCAAGTGAAAAGTTTTATTCTGAAGGAAAATTTCATTACATGTACACTGCAATGTAAAGTGAAAGATTCATTTTTATTAAACACATGTAATCATATCAGCCATTTCAAACGGAAAAAAAAGTAGCAAAGCAATTATTACTTCTTGTTCATTCTTACGACACAAACCCAGGCCCGAGGACTGCATGGGTAGCAGAGGCCAGCAGATTGCACAGTTACAAGAGTGATGGAAGGTCAGGACAGAGGGACTGGTCCCCCACCTCCACAGGCACACACACTGTGATCCTCTCAACCATCCTCCAGTGAGAAGGGACACGAGGCACAGGTGGCGGTCATCTTAGTTCCAGCCTGAGCATCGGAAGTGACGACAGGGTGCCAAATGCGACTGTGGTCACAGCCAGAGCTGTTTCGTGTTGGTGGGTCATACAGTCATGTCTGGCCTTAACATCAAGCCACTGATGCTCTCTGTCACCAATGATGACCCCTTGGGTCCATCCCAGACACCAACTGCATATGCATGCCCAGACAGACATTCCACCCACAGGCAGGCCTATAGGCAGGTTTGGCACACAGCACAGGATGCAGGAGGTCTAATGGTGTACAATACCAACTGAAATGCAGTATTTCAGCCAGATGATGTCTGCAAGGTCTTCAGCAGCTGTGTTTTAAATGTGTGGACCATCTGCTCAATCTCCCCATTAGGAGCACGGTGAAACAGGGTGGTGATCGCATTACAGCCACAGACAGCCTAAAGCTGCATCTACGTAAATGGGGGCTAATTATCCAACACCAGGGAATAAGTGGCACTCCCTCAAGGTAGAATACCATCATGAGGTCACAAGTGGTAGAAATGGTGGTAATGAACAGCATCCACGCCACGTAAGGGAAGTTTTGAGAGGGTGGCCACCACCAAAAGCCACATAACAACCTGAAATGTCACGGTAAAATCAACGAGGACCTTCTCCGACAAGTTATCAGGATGGGGCCACGACGAGGAACCTTGACCGTGGGACAAGTGATTGAGAGATCAGGCATGACACGAGCCGTGTGCGCATTCAATGTCTGCATTGATGTTGGGCCAGTACACGTGCTGTGGGGCTAGTGCCTCCATACATGTCCTCCACCAATGACAAGCACAAAGGAGCTGGAGGATGCGGGGACAGAGCGAGGATAGAATGATGGTCAGGTTTTCGAGAGTCCTCTGCAGCCATCATTAAAACATCATTTGTAGCATTGAATCAGTAGCATAACATGAAATAATTGTGAAAGGCTAGATCAGTAAGGCTCAAAACATTCTCTGGACACCTCTCCAGTACCTCAGACAAAACTTTCAACAGGACGGGATCGTGAAACAACACAGTGGATACCTCACGTGCAGTCAGAAGGAATTGAACTAGGATTTATTGTGGATGTTGGTCCAGGGGAAACAAACTGTTTCCTTGTGGTTGAACTGCACATTGGCACCAAGAGGAATTGGGGGTAGGGTGTTCACGTTGGTGAGTTGGGTGAAAGTGGATTTCAATTGATACCCAATCAAAAACAATGCCCAATTCTGCAGACAATGCATCATCTTTTCCAGGAGTTTAGAACAATGCACAAACAACAAAATCAAGGCTTTGAGCTTTGCAGTCGCTCAACAGGTGTAATTTGCTGCCATACTGTCTACATTCCAGAGGTGAGAGCAACTGGCCATTCACTACTACCCGACACCTTATGGGACAAAACAACCGCTATACCATATCGGGAAGTGTCTGTCTCGAGTGTCAAGGGCAGGTCCAATGCATATAGTGTCAGTCACAATGCCACCTTGAAACTGTACTTAATGTTCTGATATGCCAATTGGCAGGTGGTCAACCACACAAATTTGACACCCTTCTTGCATAGTCGATCTAGGGGATCTGTGATTTGTGCCACCTAGGGAATAAACTTGGCACAGAACATGATTCTACCCAGAAACAACTAGCTGCTTAAGGTCAGTAGTGGCCAACATATTAGTGATTACGTCAATGTGGTCACACGTGTGCACGATACTATAGCGACCTGGGGTCACTGGGGCCTCTAAGGTACAGAGGCTGTGAAGTGGTGGGTTGTGGAAGCAGTGGTGCTGGCCAGGGATGGACAGGTATAGTGTATTTTATATTTCTTGAATTACAGCACTGGAGTGTCTGGATAAAGGAGACCATAATTAGGGTGATTTGGGGTGCAGCAAATGCAGAGCGCATAAGATATCAGCTGTTGTTGGTGCAAAACTTGCAGAAGTGGAATCCCCTGCCTCTGTGAGAAGACTAATCACGGGGCTAGTCCAGAAGGCACCAGTCGCAAGTCGGACCCCACAATGGTTGATGGGATCTAGTATCTACAATGTTGAAGGTGACACAAAACCATAGACAAGACTCCCGTAGTCTAAACGAGACTGGGCATGCGCTTTGTACAATCGCAGGAGAATAGAGTGGTCTGCACCTCAGGTGGTATCGCACAGACATCTGAGAACATTGAGACGTAACCAGCACATCCTCTTCAGCTGGCGAAGACGAGGGAGCCGTGTCAACCGGACATCGAAGACCAGACCCAAGAAGAGACGGGTGTCCACCACCTCGAGGGATTGGCCATCGAGGAACAGGTCCGGATGAGGATGGACTATATGGCGACGGCAGAAATACGTGACATACAACTCACCAGGCGTTCAACGAGCTTGCAGAGGGTGTTGGTAAGGCTAATTGGACAGTAGCTACCCAACTGAAGAGGTGGCTGCCCAGGCTTCAACACCGGAACAACAATGCTTTCCTGCCACTGGGTAGGAAATACCCCCTCACTCCACAGATGGTTGAAAAGGGTCTGTACATGACGGTGGCCAGCCACCGATAAGTGATGGAGCATTTGGTTATGTATCCAATCCGGTCCAGGAGACGTGTCAGGACGAAGGGTGAGGGTGCTGGCAAATTCCCAATCGCCAAATGGGGCATTACAAGGCTCCAAGCAGCGAGAAATGAAAGACAAAGGCAGTCGTTACGAGTGCTGTTTGAGGAGGAGGAGGAGGAGGAGGAGGAGGAGGAGGAGGAGGAACAAGGGCGGATACTGAGTCGACGCAGAGGCTTGGGCAAAGTGTTGAGCGAAACACTCTGCGACAAAGTACAGATGGGAAGGACAACACCATGCACAGAAATTCCTGCAACGGGACAATAGCCAAAAATTTGCCTGAGTTTTGCCCAGTCTTGTGAAGAGCAGGTGTGTGGTCCTATGGCAGATACATACCATTACCAGCAAATCCGTTTCTGAAATTTGATTGCAGCAATTTCCAGAGTCCACTATGGGACCATCATACCATCATTTGACAGGGGAGGGGGGAACCCCGAGGAAGAAGGGATGGCTGAAACAGCTGTGGCAAGAATGGCGGCAGTTAAAGTCTGTGTAGACTCATCAATACTACGGTGTGGTAGTATGGGGGGGATGGTAGCAGAGGAGAAGGCACCCCAATCAGCTGTAGAGAAGGCCCACCTGGGAGGGTGACGGAGCAAGACATACTGAAGGAAGGTCAAAACAATCGGGTAATGATTGCTGTCACATAAGTCATCGTGGACACCCCACTGAATGGAGGGGAGAAGGCTGGGACTGCAGATGATGAGGCCAATGGAAGAGAAAGTGCCGTGTGCCACACTTAAGTCTGTGGGAGTACCGGTGTTACAGAGGTCAAGCGCTGCCAGAACAGATTCAACTGTCCTGCCCAGGGCAATAGTCGGGTGACTACCCCAAAGAGGGTTGTGGGCATTGAAGTCCCCTACAAGCAGGGAGGGAGAAGGGAGTTGTTGAAGAAGGGTGGTTAGGGCAAGGGATGTGGGTGGCCTGTCAGGCAGGAGGTAGAGATTACAGATTGTGATTGGAGTGGTCAGATCGACCCTGACAGCAATTGCTTCCAGAGTGGTATGGAGGGGAACCCATTTACTAAATTGTCTTTGCGCACCAAGGTGCAAACACCACCAGCCTGCACAGGGCCAATCTGGTTTCAACAGAAAGCATGGAACCCATGAAGGGTGGGTGAGTAAGAATTGACAAAATGGGTCTCTTGGAGAACAATACAAGCAGCAGAGTAGGAGGAAAGAAGGGGCTGCAACTCCAGGAGGTGACGCAAATAGCCATTACAATTCCACTGGAGGATTCTCAAGCTGGAGTCCAAATGGCAAGCGAACGGACCGGAACCGGTCACGCCACCGAGTCGCCATCCATCACCGATAAGGATGGAGTAATGTCCATATAGGTGGGGTCAGACTGTTGGTTCATTGGCTGGAGGAGGGGAAGGTGGCACATCAGGGGGGTACCTGAGGGGCCTTGCACTTGTTCCCTTGTTCTTGTGTTTCTGCTGCTTCTCTTGTGATGGAACAGAAGGGCAGACTGCAGTGTGGTAGGACACAGAATTACACCTGACAATAGCGGCCCCCACCAGCCGCAGATCATGCGGCCTATGTGGAGCTGCAGATCACCTTTCAGGGGGTGCCGGGAAGAGGAGTCCCGGGAGGGAGCTCCAGTACCATCGGCTGCCGAAGAAGGGGAGCGCTTCTCTGGCGGGGGAGGGGGATTAGCACCCAAAGGGGTGAGGGTGAAAGGGAATTTGGGCGCGGCTTGGAAGAGGAGGGGGTACGAAGGGGAGTGGACGTAACTGAAGCAAAAGCAGAAGTTAGAGGCACAGGATGGAGACGGTCATACTTTCGACAAGCCTCGGTGTAGGTAAGTCGATCTAAAGTCTTGTACTCTTGAATCCGTCATTCTTTCACATACACCAGGCATGTTGGCGAGTGCGGAGGATGCTGCGCATCACAACTGATGCACACAGGCGGGGGACCACAGGCACTCCCCTCATGGAGGGGGCGCCCACAGTCACCACAGAGGTGATAACTGGTGGAGCGGGAAGACCTGTGTCCAAACTGTAAGCATTTAAAGCATCTCATTGGTGGTGGAATGTAACGTTTTACATCACACCGATACACCACCACCTTTACCTTCTCTGGGAGGATATCCCCCTCGAAGGCCAGAAAAAAGGAGTCTCTATCAGTGTGATTGTTTTTAAGGCCTCGCTGTACAATATGGATAAATCGGACTCCTTGCCGCTCGAGGTTTGCATAGAGCTCCTTGTCAGTTTGGAGAAGAAGATCCCAGTAGAAAATGATACCCTGTACCAAGTTCAAAGATTTGTGGGGTGCGACGGAGACTGTGCTGTGGTCATAAGTCCCCCAGAACTTAGAACTACTTAAACCTAACTAACGTAAGGACATCACACACATCTATGCCCGAGGCAGGATTCGAACCTGCGACCGTAGCGGTTGTGCGGTTCCAGACTGTAGCGCCTTTAACCGCTCGGCCACTCCGGCCGGCCTCTGCAGACTGGGCAGGAGAAGATGTCTTTATGAGCAAAGAACCGGACTGCATTTTACTCGTGGATTCCACTTCATGATACTTATCTTCAATCGCCTCAACAAAAAAACAAAGGCTTGGTCGTGGCAAAACTCTCACCACCTGTCCTGATACAAACCAGGTACCGAGGGAAAGGTTTCAACCCAAGTCGGCAAGCTTGACCTTCTTCCCATGGGGTGGCGAGGGAGGGGAAGGCCAAAGGATCAGAAGGACTATCATGTCTACTATCACTCTTAGAAAAGGCCAAAGAATGGCCAGGATATTGAAGCCTTTCCCACTTCATATGCAAGGCGTCTGCCCTAGTACCACCCACCCTGACCAGGGGCTCGCCCAGTGGGCACCACCCCGCCATAGCGAGGGCCGTCTGGCACGGCAGCCATTGCTGGGAGTTCTGATGCCCAAAGTGATGAGCATCAACTCCTTGGCATACACGAGCCGTTAACAGCTCAGGTACTAGCAGTGTGATCCCTGTGTTGTCAGGGGGCTCAGCCAGTTGGGTACTTAACAGCCCCACCACACGGACTGGCTACCATGCTGGTGACCTAGCATGAAGGGGGGCCAGGGTGCAAGGGGGAAAATGGAGGGGTGGGGAGGGGAGGCTGAGATGAGCCTCCAACATGGAAACTAGGTAGGGAGTTCATCCCCAAATGCTCACACTGACGGAAAATGTTGGAAATGGAGGTCAAACTCCAAGGGGACCAAAACGCTGAAAAGGAGATGGAAACAGCAAACTAAACAACTGCACATACCAAAACAAAGCCGGGAGGAAAGCCAAGTCGACATGAATTCCACCAAGAGGGAAAGGAGGGGCCACGGGGAAAGGAGCAAGGACAGGAAAGGAAAGGAGAGGAACAGGGACGGTAATGCAGGTCTGGGAAAAGGAAGGAGACTGCAAATGGCTCGGAGTCCTGTGCACGCCACACACGTACCCACAAAGGGACTGTCGGCCCCCTGGATGGACATACGACGGAACTTCCAACATTGAAAACACCACATTGGGGGAGGGATATAGGGCTTCACATCACAGCAGTAGACCATCACCTTGATCTTCTCAGGTAATGTATCTCCCTCGAAGGCCAAGATGAAGGCACCGGTGGCAACCTGCTTATCCCTCGGACCCTGATGGACACGCCGAATGAAATGTACACTTCGCCATTCTAACCTGGTGCACAGCTCATCGTCGGACTGCAAAAGAAGGTCCCTGTGAATTATGATACCCTGGACCATATTTAAGCGCTTATGGGGCACGATGATTACAGAAACATCCCCCAGCTTGTCACAACAACTGAGTAACACCCGTGACTGGGCAGAGGATGCTGTTTTGATCACGACTGACCCAGATCTCATCTTGGACAATCCCTCAACCCCCCCCCCCCCCCCAAACTTCTCCTCTAAATGCTCAACAGAAAACTGAGGCTTCATTATCATGAAAGATTCCCGATCAGCTCTCAAACATATAAAGTAGCGGGGCGAATAAGAGCTGCTGCCATCCTTAACCTGATGTCCCTCCCATGGTGTGGTCAGGGAGGGGAACAATTTGAGGTCTTAATTCTGTGTGTTGAATTGAGCCTGTGAATGCTGAAAGACTACTGGTGTTTGACCACCAGTAAGAGATGATGTACTACGCTTCATTGGGTGTCATCCGCCCTGATGCCACCCACTCCAACCAGGGGGGCTCCCCACGGGTGCCATCCAGCCACAGCATAGGCCACCTGGCAGGATGGCCATTGCCAGGAGTCCCGATACCCCAGGAGGATGGGTATCTACCCCTGGCATATGAGGAGAGTTAATGGCGCAGGGATCAGCAGAGAGATCCCTGTGTGGTCAGGGATCTACAACCAACAGGGAACATGGTGGCCCCACCGCAATTGACTGGCTATGGTACTGGACATCAGGTGCAACCAAGCAAACAAGTCCATCATCATTGTCAGCATAGAAATGATACTACACAGTTGATGGAAAAATACGTACCCAGGAGGGTGACCTCGCCCAACAGTTGGAGAATGAGCAGAAGTGCAAATCCACGTCAACTAAGGATGTGATGGGTATCAGCGCACGATGGACACGATGCACCATGTAAGGGGCACTTCAGGAAAATTTTGAAAAATGGGGGTCAAACCCAACAGGGGACCATCACAAAGGCTGAAACATGTGAGACTCCTTTTAGTCACCTCTTACGACAGGCAGGAATACCTCAGGCCTATTCTAACCCCCGGACCCGCAGGGGAGTTTTTAGACAGTGTAAGAAGGATGGACATGCAGATGCATAAACGGAACACCCATAGCCTAGTTTTGAATGGACAAGGGATCAGTACAAACGTCCGATCCCCTCCCCAGGAAGTACCACTGAGGACACACAGGACACTGAGGGACCAGGTGCAGCATGCAGCAAGGCAAGACACATGGGAGAACCATGAAAGTTTCCCATCAAGTGCGAGCCCGAGGAATTCCATTGTTCCAGTGAACGGATGAGCAACAGGCCCAAGATGTAAAGATGGTGGAAGAAACCCAATGCGCTACTACAAATTCATACAAAGGGATTTGTTAGTGGAAAATCAAAAGCCATTGTCAATGTGCCATAAGTAAGACGATTGAAACATCGCTGAAGATGCCTCTGAAGGCACTAAATCACAAAATCATTACTGAAACAGGAGCCAGAGATGCCTGGTGGGAGACAAGCCATTATAGAGTTAATGGCTATAGCAAAAAAGGATGACACTCAGGATGGAGCCCTGAGGCACTCCAATTTCCTGGTTAAAAGCGTCCAACAAGGCAGAAACCACAGTTACATTGAGAACTCTGTCTTGTAAAAATTCCTGAAGGCAATGGGGCAAGCAGCCTCTGAAGCTCTTCGTATGGAGAGTATGAAGGATACCCGTCCTCCAGCAGGTGTTATAAGTTTTCTCCAAATCAAAAGACACATCCCACAGTCTGGTACTTCTGCAGAAAACCATTCACGACATGGATTGACAAAGTCATGAGATGGTCAACTGCCGAACGGCAGGCTAGGAATCCACACTGTGCAGTAGTTAGTAACTGCGAGACTCAAGCCATCATACCAGCCGGCCATTAATCATACATTCCATCAGCTTGCAAACACAGCTGGTGAGAGAAATGGGGCAGTCGCTGGAAATCTGCTCAGATGTCATTGTATGTATGGAGGAGAAAATGCCTTACCCACAAGAGAAAGGTACTGCAACATCTGAATGTGTACATCGTCCAGCCCGGGATGAAGCAAGAGTGTGATCTAGCTCCCTCACAGTAAAGGTGGCAGGATTCACAATTATGAAAGGAGAAGGGTATCACCCGAGCCGTCTCCACTCATTTCAGATGGAAGACGGCAGGGCAATAGTCGGTAAAGCTCAAAATCTCCAGAAAATAGCGACCTAAGGTGTTGGAAACAGCTGTGGGGTCCAAGACGACACCATCTGCTACTGTTAGGCCGGAAATTGGGGAATGGACCTAGGTCCAAGAGAGAAAACAAGTAAATGGAATCTAGCTAGTATTTTTGCTGTCCCGAAGAAGCCTCCTCCAATAACTCCTTTGACCACCTGCATGGGGCATGCCCCTCTTCTCTAATACCTCCTGGAGTTTGCTTTCGGCTAATGCACAGCAGCTTAACTTCATGCTACCTGCTACTTTTTCTTTGGGTGTGAACCCTTCACCACCTTGGCTTCGTGCAGTGGTCTGTGTTCACCTTTTACTTCATTGGATTCCTAAGGACTTGCTCTGTCCCCATAAGTTTCTTGATATTCGCACGGAACTTCATGGTAGTACCTTGGTGTACATTGATGGCTCTCTGACTGACCACGATATTGGGTATGCCTTCATCACTGGCACTAAACATTTTTGATATCAGCTTTCAGAACACTACTCAGTATTTACAGAGCTGGCCCTATATATATATTAAATATGTCTGCTTGAGTCTGTATGTGTGTGGATGTATATGCGTGTGGATGTATATGCGTGTGTGTGCGAGTGTATACCTGTCCTTTTTTCCCCCTAAGGTAAGTCTTTCCGCTCCCAGGATTGGAATGACTCCTTACCCTCTCCCTCAAAACCCACATCCTTTCGTCTTTCCCTCTCCTTCCCTCTTTCCTGATGAGGCAACAGTTTGTTGCGAAAGCTTGAATTTTATGTGTATGTTTGTGTTTGTTTGTGTGTCTATCGACCTGCCAGCACTTTCGTTTGGTAAGTCACATCATCTTTTAGGGCACAAAACTGCTACAGTCATAAGCACCCATTCTGTGGCTTAGTGAAGGGTAAAAAACCGTATGTCAAATCAGCAGCAATGGGAGCAAAACTCAAGTAGGAGGGAAACTAAAAACGGAAGGAAATCTTAGAAAATTGCTATTGACGGGAGTTGTTTTCTCCAAAAGAAAGCTTCAAATGACCGATGTCTTCTTACTAACACTGATAAACTCAAGGATGCGATAAGGTGAGCGTGCATCATAAGTGAAAGGTGTCTCACCGTCCACAATTGAGAGCAGTGGGGACAAAATGGGGGATGATCCCCACTTAGAAGATGTCAGTGGCTAAAAAGACAGTGCCCAATCCGGAGTCTAGTTAAAATTACCTCCTCCCAACAGCAAGGCTGGGAGGAAGAGGTCCAAGCGCAGGAAATAGGTTTTATGTCCCGTAATTTAGTATCCTGAAGTGCAGACCAATGTGTGTGCCATAAAAGAGCAACACGATGACACAAAATGCTCTGTAGATCGGCAAAGGGAACCGTGTGAACAGTGGGCCAAGGAAGAGAGACAGCAGCCTTTGCCAATATATTGGCTGCCTCATTTCCGCAGATACCAACATGCACTGGGATCCAGAGGAATGCCACAGTGAGAGGATGGGGGGTGGACAATCACCCTCATGGGCATCCCTGCCACAGGTAACACATTTGGCCACATTGGAACATGACTGGGTGGTATGATTAAACCTCTGACACCGATAGCAACATGTAGGGTTGGGGATGTACGGGTGAAGTGAAATTACCTCATATCCCATTTTAATGTTCGATGGAAGTTGAACTCTGTCAAACATCAAGAAGAGAGTGTGGGTTGGTACCAATTCCTTTTCAACTCTTTTCATTACTCGATATACTACCATTACTCCCTGATCAGACAGGTAATTTTGAATGTCCTCATTTGATAATCCGTCAAGTGATCGGGTATAAACCACCCCACGCGATGAGTTTAATGTATGGTGTGCTTCCACCCGGAGAGGAAAGGTGTGTAGCAGTGTAGTTCGAAGCAATTTGTGTGCTTGGAGGGCACTGTCTGTTTCTAACCACAAGGTCCCAATTGCATAACTGGGAACAAGACTTTACAGGACACCTTTCTGAATAATGAAAGGGTTTACTGTTGAGAAGTCTTGACCTTCACAAGATCAAGAAACAACTAGGAACTTTCTCAGTGAGGGAAGAGTTTTCTGTGGCTGAGACTCACTAGCTTTCTTTTGTGGAAGTAGAAGAAACCATTGCGAAAGTATCACCCATGATTACTGGCGTCTCTGTTGGCGCAGTCCTTCCAAGTGGGGGCCCTCTCTCAGGGCACTCCCACCTTAGGTTATTGTCCACACCTCAGATCACACCTTCCGAAGAACTGACAGAGGGTCCAATGGGCACGTTCAGAAGGTACCAGCTCGGCTAATCGCCCCTCCCTGGGCCTGACCTTTACCAGGGGGTACGTACATGTCCTACTTGTCTACCCGGGATGGGGAATTACGCATTACCCCATCACTGGCTACACGTGAGAACACATTGGTCGGCCTTCAGACACCCACAGGGAGGAAAGAAACAGGAAGGGAGGAACAAAGAAAAAGGATAGAAGAGAAGAATTCTCAAAAGCTCAAGTGGAGAAGAAGATAAAGAGGAGAATCATGGAAAAGAGAAGGACAAAGTAGGGACAGAGACTTTCCATTATAGAGATGAAAGAAGAGAAACCACGTCATAGAATTACAAGCGTCCGTCTCCAGATGTAAATGTGAAACATACTTCCAAAGAGAGGGAGAAGGGGAAGAGGAAGGGAAGGGGCGGGGCGGGGTGGGGGGAGGATGCAGAAAGGGAAAGTATGCAGCCCAGAAAGGAAAAAGAGCTACACTAGCTCAGGGTCCCGTGCTTGCCACACACACATCCACAAAACAGTTGTGGACCCCCTGGGTGGGTCAGAGCCTCTTGCGTGCTGCACACCATCCATCCCTTAGTGCAGTGGGTCCAGGAACGCTTTCACTTCCTCACTTTTGATGGGGCCACGTCAGTCTGATGGGAAATGACGCTGCTGTTACTGCTGCCAAGGCTGCAGTCCTCCTATCTTGACTAGCTAGTTCTTCCATTCCTTCTGATGATCTCCTTATTGCCATCTGTCAGCAAGTCGTGTCACTTTGGTAAGACCATTGGTCTTCCCTTCATGCGAACAAGATCCGGGGAATTAAAACTCTCCCAGCAGCTTGGCCGACCTCCTCTTGGTCATCTCACCATGATAAGATCATTTTAGCTAGGTTGCATGTTGGGCATTGTCTTTTTAACCATCACCATTTGTTAAGTGGAATCCCTCACCACTGTATGCTCATTGTCATCAAACTTTTATGGTTCGCCATTTCCGGATGGAATGTCCCTATTTTTTAACCACCTATGTTCTACTGTATGTTTGCTGTCTGAATTATCGGCCATTTTAGTGAGCAGCGAGGGAGCTGTCAACCGTGTTTTACTTTTTATCTGTTGTAGCAGTATGGCGAAGGACATTTAATCTTTAGTTTAGGACCTCCATATTTGATGGCTGTTTCTCCAAGGGAATGGCTGTCCATCAATTGGGCTTGTAGTCGCATTTAACTCCTTTTTCCTCTTCTGACATGGGCGTGTATGACCTTAGTTGTTTTAGCACCTTAAAACAAAACAAAACAAAACAAAACAAAACAAAACAATCATTATTACTCCTCATTGTGATCTAATTGCGTAAGGCACTTAATGCACACTTTGCTGATCCTTCCTTCATTGCTTTCTTAGATTTAGTGCCCTCTATTGGCGGTGATGTCAGCATCTGCAGCGGAGCATCACAGTTCCCTTAAATGGCTGAACATGTCCAACGTGAACAATGAGGGGGTCTTTGTTGGTAATTACAACTTTACATTAATGAGTGAATTCATTTTTATGATCTGCTATGGTCCGTGGTGTTGTCAGGAATTTCTTTGCTTTGTCCTTAGGTGAGCAGGGATTCGTCACTAAGACCCACTGGCCAACTCCAAACTGCAGTAATTGGCCGATATGTCATCCTGCTTGCTCTTGACGGTCGATTGCTTCTGTGTTTGCTTTCTTTAACTTCTTACAAACATCATGTAACGTCTTTGCAAACTTCGTAACTGATTCCCAGTTTTTCCAATTTTAGGCTTAATCACCTCAAAAAGAGAAGGCAGGTTTGTACCATATATTACCTCACATGGTGATAGACCAACACTACACTGGACATCAGAATTGTAAGCTGACATGACATATGGAAGGTAAATGTACCAATCATTGTGATGGAAGTTCACAACAACTACTCAACATCTTACCAACGGTACAGTGAATGTATTCTGTTTTCCTGATAGACTGAGGGAGCCAAGGGCTAGTCCTGAGCTTGTGAGTGCTTAGTAAATGACATAGGTGCTTAATCATACTGGATATAAAATTAGTGCCCTGACATCGAAATAAGTGTCCAAGGAATAGAAAAGCAACTGGAATCACTTGACAGAGGAAACTCCACTGGACCTGACGGGATACCAATTCGATTCTACACAGAGTACGCGAAAGAACTTGCCCCCCTTCTAACAGCCATGTACCGCAAGTCTCTAGAGGAATGGAAGGTTCCAAATGACTGGAAAAGAGCACAGGTAGTCCCAGACTTCAAGAAGGGTCGTCGAGCAGATGCGCAAAACTATAGACCTATATATCTGACGTCGATCTGCTGTAGAATTTTAGAACATGTTTTTTGCTCGCGTATCATGTCGGTTTTGGAAACCCAGAATCTACTCTGTAGGAATCAACATGGATTCCGGAAAGAGCGATCGTGTGAGACCCAACTCGCTTTATTTGTTCATGAGACCCAGAAAATATTAGACACAGGCTCCCAGGTAGATGCTATTTTCCTTGACTTCTGGAAGGCGTTCGATACAGTTCCGCACTGTCGCCTGATAAACAAAGTAAGAGCCTACGGAATATCAGACCAGCTGTGTGGCTGGATTGAAGAGTTTTTAGCAAACAGAACACAGCATGCTGTTATCAATGGAGAGACGTCTACAGACGTTAAAGTAACCTCTGGCGTACCACAGGGGAGTGTTATGGGACCACTGCTTTTCACAATATATATAAATGACCTAGTAGATAGTGTCGGAAGTTCCATGCGGCTTTTCGCAGATGATGCTGTAGTATACAGAGAAGTTGCAGCATTAGAAAATTGTAGCGAAATACAGGAAGATCTGCAGCGGATAGGCACTTGGTGCAGGGAGTGGCAACATAGACAAATGTAATGTATTGCGAATACATAGAAAGAAGGATGCTTTGTTGTATGATTATATGATAGCGGAACAAACACCGGTAGCAGTTACTTCTGTAACATATCTGGGAGTATGCGTGCTGAACGATTTGAAGTGGAATGATCATATAAAATTAATTGTTGGAAAGGCGGGTACCAGGTTGAGATTCATTGGGAGAGTGCTTAGAAAATGTAGCCCATCAACAAAGGAGGTGGCTTACAAAACACTCGTTCAACCTATACTTGAGTATTGCTCATCAGTGTGGGATCCGTACCAGATCGGGTTGACGGAGGAGATAGAGAAGATCCAAAGAAGAGTGGCGCATTTCGTCACAGGGTTATTTGGTAACCGTGATAGTGTTACGCAGACGTTTTGCAAACTCAAGTGGCAGACTCTGCAAGAGAGGCGCTCTGCATCGCGCTGTAGCTTGCTCGCCAGGTTTCGAGAGGGTGCATTTCTGGATGAGGTATCGAATATATTGCTTCCCCCTACTTCTATCTCCTGCGGAGATCACGAATGTAAAATTAGAGAGATTCGAGAGTGCACAGAGGCTTTCAGACAGTCGTTCTTCCCGCGAACCATACGCGACTGGAACAGAAAAGGGAGGTAATGACAGTGGCACGTAAAGTGCCCTCCGCCACACACTGTTGGGTGGTTTGCGGAGTATAAATGTAGATGTAGATCTGTAATTATTGTATCAGGAACACTAAACTTCAGCAACCAGCTTTTCACCATTGTCTTTGCCACTGCACTTGCTTTAAAATGCATACTGCAACAGTTATGAGCTTTCTTCATCTTTGATTCTATGAAACATGCTTTCCATATTTTGGGATGAGGTAGAATGGACCACAACAAGAAAAAATTGTCAGGTAAATGTGGACTCTAAAATGCATATCTTTAATAGCTTTGCTACTGTGAAAGACATCTTTTCTACTGAACAAGGGTTCATAGCTCTTAAGGTATGCATTTTAGAGCCTATGTTTACTACACAATTTTTTCTTGGTTTGGTCCATACTACCCCCTACCAAAATATGGAAAGCAAAGAGCTCATGGTAGAAGAGATTTGGTTCACAGTATCGAATATGAGGTGTTCATAGCTCTTACGACATGCGTTTTGGAGTCCACCTTTACCAGATTTTTTTGCTTCGAGTGATCATTCCTTTAATATCACTGGATATAGACCATTCGTAATGAAATACCATGTATAAGGTCATATGATAGTCGTTAATCATGTCAAGCGCAGTTGGCACCACACTGGGGCTGTATTTCATTTTCCTACACAACAGGCCATAGTGCTTTGCGGACTGCAGCTGTGCCCTAAATACTTTAAATCAAATCTTCCTTCTTGGGCTCTCAGAATTCTGTTTTTCTTTCCTGATTGGTGTATGACTTCATAGTTGAATTCACTTGATTTCAGAGCACAATACGTTGACATACTTGCGAGCCTCTTGTGGTCCCAGCAATCACTTCACAAATTTAAACTTTTTCGTGTACAAATAACAATGGAAATACGTAATAGCATAAATAACAGCCAACATTTCCATCTCTGTGGTTGAATAGTTCTGTTCTGCTTATTCATCTGTGTCAATGTATATTCTTCCAAGTGTTCATTGCCATCTACATCGTAACTGGGAATACATTCAATCACCTGACTGCTCATGTCACACGACAGAATAAATTCTCACTCATAGTTTGGGAACACTGGTACCAGGTTCGTTGTCAATGCTCCCTTCAATTTTTCAAATGCTGTCTGAAAGTTGACTACGGAAATTCCACATCGTTTTTCAACAAATGATTCAACAGCTTAGCAATTTTGGCAAACTCCTCAACAAATTCCCTATAGTAATTACAGAGTCCTAAAAATGATTTAAACTGCTTTGTTGTTTGTGGTGGAAAGAAAACAATTTCAGCAGAAGTTAACCAATTTGTCTTTTTTTTTCTTTTTTGTGGGGTTTTAGGGCACAAAACATCTAAGGTCATGGGCACCCAGTAGAGAACCACAGAATGCTGGGACCGCAAGGGTAAAAAATCGTTGCGAGGTGAAAAAAAAAATCTAAAACATCAAGACGTTATGGAAGAGTATCTGAAAGACATCGACAAGACACCGGAGTCACCAGGTCGAAATCAAATCTCTTGTCATATTACTGCTTTTTAAAAAACTTAAAAAGCAAGCCACAGCTCGCACGTCATCTACCAAAATGTCTGGCAAAGTGGTGGTAGTGCAACCCTGAGATGTACGTGGCTAAAATATGGGCAGAGGACCAGGAAATGTCTGACCGTTAATGGCTGGCTACAGAAAGGACAGCTGGTTGCAGGGTCACCACTCAACAAATGGTGGTGACTAAAGCGGCAGTGCCCTGCTCGTAACCAAGCTAACAGTACTTCCTCACGTCGAGACAGCCAGAACGAAGTCGACCAGGCTGGTGGGTGAGCTTTGGCTTCTCTTAGTTTGTTCCCATGAAGGGAGCACCACATGCCAAAGTGAGATGATGCGCCAATAGAGGAAAGTACAAATATCTTGCGAGGGAACAGAGTAAGAGGCGGGCTGACCACAATGGACAGCGGCCCTGGCTGCAGCATCAGCTGCGTCATTCTCAGGCAAACTAACATGACCAGGAACCCACATGAACATCACTTGGGCTCTCCCATCCGGGAACAAATGGAGGCAGTCCTGCATCCGCCGGACGATGGGGTTGACTGGATCGGGATCATCTAGACTCTGAAGGGTACTGAGAGAGTCGGAGCAGATCACACAACGAGTGAGCTGCTGCCTACGGACGCAGTGAACAGCCTGATAGAGGGCACAAAGCTCTGCTGTAAAAATTGTGAACTGGTCAAGAAGCCGGTATTGAAACTTATCGGTCCCGACGACAAAAGCACAGCCAACACCGAATGGTCTATATTCAGGGATATTAAAGGAACGATCATTCGAAGCAAAATAATCTGGTAAAGATGGACTCCAAAACGCATGTCTTAAGAGCTATGAACACCTCATATTCGATACTGTGAACCAAATCTCTTCTACCATGAGCTCTTTGCTTTCCATATTTTGGTAGGGGGTAGCATGGACCAAACCAAAAAAAAAATTGTGTAGTAAACATAGGCTCTAAAATTCATACCTTAAGAGCTGTGAACCCTTGTTCAGTAGAAAAGATGTCTTTCACAGTAGCAAAGCTATTAAAGATGTGCAATTTAGAGTCCACGTTTATCTGACAATTTTTTTCTTGTTGTGGCCCGTTCTACCATCATTGTACAAAAATATACTATCGGCAAGTTGTGAGCGATAGGTCAGCTGGGGAGTCAAATTCTTCGGGAACAAGCCGAGGTCAAAATGGAAACAAACCTGTGTCTGAAGTCAAGGTGGTGAAGGGCTCTCCCCCATTCGGAAAGTGGCAGTAAGTGTGAACTGCAGCTGCTGAAGCAGGTGACGAAAGCAGACACCGGGAGGCCACAGAAAAGAAACATATATCTCGTACTGGCAGTCAAGAAAAGGTCAAAGGTTGGGTGGCCTGGCAGCATGGAAGAAAGCCGATACGCATACCTACCGAGTATGATGTCATGCTGGTATGACAGTGGTAGTTCACCAGCTTCTGCGTAGAGACTTTCAACAGAGCTAGCACAGAAGGCACCGGCGGAGAGACAGATCCCCGAATGGAGTATTCGGATGGCCTAAGATAGAAGGCCGTGCAGGGGAGTAGACAATGCATCCATAATCCAACTTGGAGTAGACAAGAGATTGATAGAGGCGGAGGAGGGCAGTCCAGTCAGCTCCCCAAGAGGTACCACTCAATACATGAAGGACATTGAGGGATTGGGTGGAGCGTGAGGCCAGGTAGGACATGTGGGGAGACCAACTGAGTTTCCTATCGAACATAAGCCCTAAGAACTTTATTGCATCCACGAACGGGAGAGCATTTTGGCCCAGTCACAAGGACGGTGGAAGAAATGCCTTGTTCCACCAGAAGTTGACGCAAATGGATTTGGTAGTAGAAAAGCGGAAACCATTTATGACACTCCACGAATAGAGATGGTCCAGACAACACTGAAGACAGCATTGCAGGAGACACATCCACTGGGAGCTGCAATAGATAGCAAAGTCTTCAACAAAAAGAGAGCCAAAAATGCCAGCTGGAAGGCAGTCCATAATAGGATTGATGGCTACGGCGAAGAGGACGACACTCAGTAAGGAGCCCTGAGGCACCCTGTTACTCGTGAAAAGGTGTGAGATAAGGAGGAACCTACACATACCCGTTAAAAATTCCAAGATGAAAGTGGGAAGACGACCACACAGGCTCCGTGTGTGCATAGTACGTAGAACGTAGAATGCCTGTCTGGCAACACGTATCATAGGCTTTCTCCAAATCAAAGAAAACGGCCACTGTTTATCGCTTCTGCAGAAAATTATTCATGATGAACATCAACAGGGTGACGAGATGATCAACCACTGAGCACCGCTTTCGGAACCCACACTGAACATTAGTAAGAAGATGGTGTGACTAGAGCCACCACACTAATCGACCATTTATCATGGGTTCCATCACCTTACAAACGCTGCTGCTAAGGGAAATTGGACGATAGCTGGAAGGAAGAGATTTTTATCTTTACCAGGCTTAGGCAGGGGAACAATAGTAGCTTCATGCCAAAGTGTGGGAAATACACTGTCAGTCAAAATACAGTTGTAGGTATTCAGGAGAAAGCGTTTTCCCACAGGAGGAAGATTCTGCAGCATGAGGACTTGGATTGTATCGGGCCCAGGAGCAGAAGACCAGGATGAGGAGAGAACACACTCGAGCTCCATCATGGTAAAAGGAGTATTGTAGCATTCTCGATTCAAAGAGAGAAAAGAGGTTGCACGAGCCGCCTCCGCCTGCTTCCGAGGAAGGCAGGCAGGATGGTAGTGGGTGGAGCTAGAAACCTCCGCAAAGTACCGGCCCAAAGCACTGGAAATATCGACAGGGTCGACTATGACGTTTCCCGCCACAGTCAGACCAGGAATCAGGGAGGGGGTGGTAGTCCCAAAAAGCCAGTGCAGGACACCCCAAGTAAAGTAAAGTAAATCTGTTGAACGAGCTGGTGAAGGAAACCCAGCATGCCTTCCTGCTTTCCTTAATAGTGCAACGGCACTGTGCACGTAGTTGCTTGTAGCGAATGCAGTTCGTTAACGTAGGACGACAGTGAAAGACACGAAGCGCATGTCGTCGGACACGAATCGCATTGCCGCACTCCACAATCCACCAAGGGACCCGGATCCAATGGAGAGAAGTAGTAGTATGGGGGCTAGAGGATTTGGCAGCTGAGAGAATAACATCCATGAGGTGCTCGACCTGATAATCACAGCTGGAATTGGCCGTTTGTCAAAGACTGCCAAGGAGAAATATAACCTCCAGTCAGCAAGAGAGAATTACCAATGAACGGGCAGCTGTGGTGGGGTATGAGTGTACAGGCGAGTCACACAAGGGAAGTGGTCACTCGATTAAGTATCGGAAAGAGCACACCACTTGAGAAGTCGAGCGAGCTGGGCACAGCAGATCGAAAGGTCTAAGTGGGAATAAGTGTGCGTGAAATCAGGGAGAAACGTAACTTTGCCAGCGTTAAGGCACACAAGATTAAGATGATTAAGAAGAACTGCCAAAAAAAGAACCTCTCGGGCAGGCGACAGGCAAGCCTCAAAGAGGATGATGGGCACTGGTGTCAACGAGGAGTAGAAAGGGTGGAGGAAGCTGAGCAACAAGCTACATCAGGTCTGCCCTAGTGACAGCAGAAAACGAAGGGATGTAAACAGTGCAGAGGAAAAAGGTAAATTCGGGAAGGAAAACTCGGACAGCAACTGCTTGCAGGTGGGTGTGCAATGGGATAGGATGATGACAAACATCATCTCGTAGAAGCAGCATGACCCCAACTACAAGCGAACATTGCGATCGCAGGAGCAGCTGGAGGTACACCCTGTTAGACTGAAGGCCATGGATATTTCATTGTAAAAGGGCCATAAAATTTAGGAAAACTGGAGAATGAAGAAGAAACACTCACCTCGACGGCCGCTTAGGGTGAGCCGTCGAGGGACGATGGCCACTGGAATCCACGGGTGGAGGATCTTTGTCCATCAATTCAGCAGGATCAATGGAGCTTCCCCGGTGTCGATCAGTTGAAAAGGGCTGACGAGTCAAAGAGGGGGAAGACTGTTTGCCTTTAGATGATTGTTTTAGCTTTTGGCAATTGGCAGAATGGCCAGACGGCTGCAAACTCGAAGTACGCAAGAAATCTTCCTGGGAATATTCCTTTATGAATTGACGGTTCACTGGCTGCATTGCAACTGTCTTCGTCGGTGAGGGTGAAGAACGGGTAGCAGAATCCGCAGCCAGGGAAGCGGGAGATGGAGTGTCAGCTTGAAGGCCACCATTGAACTGAACTGTAAGTCACAAGTTTGCGTAGCCGTGTTTTTCATGGGATGGGGTGAGGCTAACACGGTGCTGTAGCTTCCAGACAAAGGGACAGTCGATTTACGGCTTGCCGACAGTTTCCGGGCAACAGGAAAAGGTACCTTCTCCTTCACCCTTATCACCTGAACAGCCCGCTTGTCTTGATAGACGGGACAAGACAAGAAGAAGCAGCAGCATGGTCTCCATGACAATTAACGAGTGGGGGGAAGGAGGTGGACAGGTGCCTTCGTGTGCATCCCTGCTGCAAGTGACACATTTGGCTGCATTTCTACATGACGTTCTGGTATGATTGAACTGGTGGCATTTATAACATCTGAACAGATTGGGAATTTACAGGCGCACGGGGCCTGCATTTATCTTGGTAGGAAGCGTTAACTGAACTAAAGTCAGGAACAATGTGCGAGGCAGCTTCCTTTTTCATAACTCGATGAACAGCATTAACACCCTGATCCGATAGATAATTAGTTATTTCACACTCTGTCAAACCATCCAACAGCCAGTTGTAGATAACACCACGGGACGAGTTAAGTGTCCTTGTGAGCCTCCACTTTTAAACGATATTTGTGGATGATTTGGGCCTTGAATAGTTTCTGGGCCTGGAGAGCACAATCAATTTCCAAAAGCAGAGTACCACTGCGGAGTCGAGAGCATGACTTCACCGGGCCGGTGATGCCATCAACGCCTTTCTGTATAACAAAGGGGTTTTCAGTAGTAAAAGTCTGGTTTTCGTCTAAACGTGAGACCACTAGATATCGAGGCGCAACAGGAAGAGACATTGAGGCAGGAGCCTCATTCCACTTTCGTTTACGGGAAACACTCAGAGAAAGAGAAGGAAAGTCAGTCATTGGGAGAAAGTCGCCCACGATTGCCAGCGTCTCCGATTGTGCGCTCCTTCCAGCCAGGGGCCCTCCAAAGGGGAACTCCCCGCCTCAGGTGATTGTCCTCACCTCAGGTCACACCTCCCGAACGACAGACAGAAGGACCAATCAGCAGAGGAGGAAGGTAACAGCTCAAGCAATCACCCCTCCCTGGGCGTGGCCTGTACCAGGGGGTACATGGGGGGCCTATATTCCAACTCAGGGCTGGGAATTACCAATTACTCAGTCTCTTGCAATGCGACAAACGCATGGGTGGTCATCAGGCACACACAGGGAGGAGAAAAAAAGATATGAAGGAAAGGAGGAAAGAAAGAATGGCCCCAAACACCGCAGCAGAGGAAAAAGAGAGCGGCACACGGAAAGAGCGGCACACGGAAAGAGCGGCACACGGAAAGAGCGGCACACGGAAAGAGCGGCACACGGAAAGAGCGGCACACGGAAAGAGCGGCACACGGAAAGAGCGGCACACGGAAAGAGCGGCACACGGAAAGAGCGGCACACGGAAAGAGCGGCACACGGAAAGAGCGGCACACGGAAAGAGCGGCACACGGAAAGAGCGGCACACGGAAAGAGCGGCACACGGAAAGAGCGGCACACGGAAAGAGCGGCACACGGAAAGAGCGGCACACGGAAAGAGCGGCACACGGAAAGAGCGGCACACGGAAAGAGCGGCACACGGAAAGAGCGGCACACGGAAAGAGCGGCACACGGAAAGAGCGGCACACGGAAAGAGCGGCACACGGAAAGAGCGGCACACGGAAAGAGCGGCACACGGAAAGAGCGGCACACGGAAAGAGCGGCACACGGAAAGAGCGGCACACGGAAAGAGCGGCACACGGAAAGAGCGGCACACGGAAAGAGCGGCACACGGAAAGAGCGGCACACGGAAAGAGCGGCACACGGAAAGAGCGGCACACGGAAAGAGCGGCACACGGAAAGAGCGGCACACGGAAAGAGCGGCACACGGAAATACACTCCTGGAAATGGAAAAAAGAACACATTGACACCGGTGTGTCAGACCCACCATACTTGCTCCGGACACTGCGAGAGGGCTGTACAAGCAATGATGACACGCACGGCACAGTGGACACACCAGGAACCGCGGTGTTGGCCGTCGAATGGCGCTAGCTGCGCAGCATTTGTGCACCGCCGCCGTCAGTGTCAGCCAGTTTGCCGTGGCATACGGAGCTCCATCACAGTCTTTAACACTGGTAGCATGCCGCGACAGCGTGGACATGAACCGTATGTGCAGTTGACGGACTTTGAGCGAGGGCGTATAGTGGGCATGCGGGAGGCCGGGTGGATGTACCGCCGAATTGCTCAACACGTGGGGCATGAGGTCTCCACAGTACATCGATGTTGTCGCCAGTGGTCGGCGGAAGGTGCACGTGCCTGTCGACCTGGGACCGGACCGCAGCGACGCACGGATGCACGCCAAGACCGTAGGATCCTACGCAGTGCCGTAGGGGACCGCACCGCCACTTCCCAGCAAATTAGGGACACTGTTGCTCCTGGGGTATCGGCGAGGACCATTCGCAACCGTCTCCATGAAGCTGGGCTACGATCCCGCACACCGTTAGGCCGTCTTCCGCTCACGCCCCAACATCGTGCAGCCCGCCTCCAGTGGTGTCGCGACAGGCGTGAGTGGAGGGACGAATGGAGACGTGTCATCTTCAGCGATGAGAGTCGCTTCTGCCTTCGTGCCAATGATGGTCGTATGCGTGTTTGGCGCCGTGCAGGTGAGCGCCACAATCAGGACTGCATACGACCGGGGCACACAGGGAGAACACCCAGCATCATGGTGTGGGGAGCGATCTCCTACACTGGCCGTACACCACTGGTGATCCTCGAGGGGACACTGAATAGTGCACGGTACATCCAAACCGTCATCGAACCCATCGTTCTACCATTCCTAGACCGACAAGGGAACTTGCTGTTCCAACAGGACAATGCACGTCCGCATGTATCCCGTGCCACCCAACGTGCTCTAGAAGGTGTAAGTCAACTACCCTGGCCAGCAAGATCTCCGGATCTGTCCCCCATTGAGCATGTTTGGGACTGGGTGAAGCGTCGTCTCACGCGGTCTGCACGTCCAGCACGAACGCTGGTCCAACTGAGGCGCCAGGTGGAAATGGCATGGCAAGCCGTTCCACAGGACTACATCCAGCATCTCTACGATCGTCTCCATGGGAGAATAGCAGCCTGCATTGCTGCGAAAGGTGGATATACACTGTACTAGTGCCGACATTGTGCATGCTCTGTTGCCTGTGTCTATGTGCCTGTGGTTCTGTCAGTGTGATCATGTGATGTATCTGACCCCAGGAATGTGTCAATAAAGTTTCCCCTTCCTGGGACAATGAATTCACAGTGTTCTTATTTCAATTTCCAGGAGTGTAGCTGTTATAACATTCAAGATCCCAGCATAACTGGCAGGCAATCAACCTTTCAACCAGATTGCAGAGACCATCGGTCCATCTAAACAGATAGTAACTATCAATGGAAATGGGATTTTGATCAGCTTAATGATGGAACAATGACACTAACTTGCCACTGTGAAGGGAAGACACCATTGAGCCAAATACGGCTTAATATCCTGAGAAAAGGCAGCAGTTGAGTAACAGTCAGACTTTTATCAGTGAAAGGTTCATTACATAATTCGGCATGCCAAGATGTGAACAATAAGGGGATGTTTTCATTTCATCTTGAAAGCAGTCGCATAAGAAGAGGTCACCACCATCGTCATGAAGGGGGACGGAAAGTTGTAAATCTTTGGCAGTCCAGTCAACTACAGAGCTTGGCCCACACCTGAGGTACAGAGGCATACGTTCCCAGGGAGGAGACTTAGCACTCCTAGAATTTCTTACTATTGTGTTTAATTAGATAGTAAGCCTTAGCATGAAGTCACTTAAAGGTGATACAGATCGTCTGCAAAAGATGTTGCTAGAAATGTTGCAACATACTTTGGCAATTGCAATGTCTTTAGTCCACCATGGCACCAGTCGGTGATGGAGGGGACCCGTAAAATGGGGAACAGCAGCTCCAGCAGCATGGGTGATCGCATCAGAGATCTTGCACATCCTTATCAATGCAGTCTAATAGAGAGGGGGCGAAGTTAACAGTATAGTTATACATCTGCCAGTTGGCTCTTCAAAGCAGCCGCTGTTGTAGTCAATCTATCTGGCAGTATCATGTAGTGACCAACACAGAAAAGCCGCGAGATTGGGGGAAGAGATGGTAGATCGACAGGCGAAAAGATGTCATGGGGGCACAGAAGTGGGTTCACTGTCGACGCACAGTTCACGGTCAATAAGAAGTTGGTCAGTCAGAAGACTCCTACCAGAAGAAGTGGTATGCCCGTAAAGGAGGTAGTGTGGATTGAAGTACCCAAGTAGAATAAGAAATTGGGAAAGTTGCTGCAATAAGGTGGTCACACTCACTGAAATATCAGTACACTGGAAATCACCCCTTTTTAATCTGGCTGTTTAACTTACAGAACAGAGCACAAAGCTATAGAGGAGGACAAACTCGCAAATGGGATAGGTAATATCAATTATACTATTAAAGATATATTATTGCATAAATAAATTAATTTATGAGGCATGTCCGGAATGTAAGTATTGTTTTGGGGGAAAAATAAAAAACCTCATAAAACATTTTTTCAAACTAAAATTTATTTTTACAAGAAAGATCATTTCTTAGACTATTTTTCTACATAGTTGCCACCATTGTTCAGACATTTGTCATAGAGGGAAACCAACTTTTCTATGTCCAGTTCATAGAAAGATGTTGCCAGTGAAGACAGCCAATGATGAACAGAGTTTTTTCTGAGTATCAACGCTGTCAAAGCACCTTCCTCCAAACTTGAGCTTTACATTCAAGAACAAATGATAGCCAGAAGGTGCAAGGTCAGGGCTGTACAGTAAGGTGATTGAACCGCTCCCAACCGAATTTCTGAACAAGGTTTTGTGTGAAACCAGCAGAATGGGGACATGCATTTAATGAAGCAACACAATGCCTGGACTGAGCATTCCACGCCTTTTGTTTTGAATTGCACGTCAAAGTTTCCTCCATGTTCCACAGTACTGAACTGCACTGAGGATTTCACATCTGGGAAGGAACTCAACAAGCAGAAAACTATGCAAAAACTGGTTGGTTGTTTGACTGGGGTTGAAGGGACCAAACAGCAAGATTATCAGTCCCTTGTTTCAAATGCTGTCCATTGAGACAGACTGACATCTCAGAAAAGTCAAAACAAGAAAAGCTAAAAGGCTAAAAAAACATAGAAGTGCAGTCGTGTTGTCAATGGTGAAAACAAAATGAGGGAAGTCAAGAAGTGAGCAACTCTAAGGCTATGCTAGAGGCAGGAAATATTCCACCTCTGATGCAGTACAGGCAAGACCACCTGCTATTCAAAAGCGTTCAACTGCTAGAATGTAGAAGTGTGTATTGTAAAAGGAGACTAACCAATTCTAAAAAGTGGTAAAAACAGAGTAAAAGGGAAAGAAAAGAGGATCTTGGCCAAGGAGGGGAGTCAGGGATCTCCAAACACAGCTTACAGTGGGAGACACCCCAACCCTCATCACCCTGCCCCTACTCCAGAGCGAGAGGAGGAGGAGGATATTAGTGTTTAATGTCCCGTCGACAACGAGGTCATTAGAGACGGAGCGCAAGCTCGGGTGAGGGAAGGATTGGGAAGGAAATCGGCCATGCCCTTTCAAAGGAACCATCCCGGCATTTGCCTGAAGCGATTTAGGGAAATCACGGAAAACCTAAATCAGGATGGCCGGAGACGGGTTTGAACCGTCGTCCTCCCGAATGCGAGTCCAGTGTGCTAACCACTGTGCCACCTCGCTCGGTACTCCAGAGCGAGATTAAAAACCTTAAAACTGAGAATAAAAACCACTTTCATGGAGGAAACAGAACCAGTTCGACCATCCGCGAATCTTTTGCCAACATTAAAGGTAAAGTGTGGGGAAGTCTGTACTTAGTACGCAGAGCCAAAAGAAGGGGGCATTCCACCAGAAGTGGGCTACTGACTGGAAGGCTCCACAATCACAAAGTGGGGGTGGCTCATTACGCAAAAGAAAACCATGGGTCAGCCTGGTATGGCCAATGTGGAGATGACACAGGGTGGTCTAGTCCTTTTGGGAGAGATGGAAGGAAAAACGCCACAGGACAGGTGTCACCTTAATTGCATGAAGTTTAATAGACAGGGAGGTAGCCTCCCAAGAGTTGGCCCATGATTGTGTGAAGTGGGATTTGATGTGAAGCCGTAAATCCGCCCCATGAGGGGTTACAGAGAAGGGGAGCGTCAGTGACTGCTCACAGAGCTAAACAATCAGCAAGCTCATTACCTGGTACACCCACATGACCAGGGACCCAAAGGAAGTCACCGGAACAACAGCACAGTGAAGATAAGCGAGACAGTTGTGGATGGTCGAGACCAAGGGATGGCGGGAAAAACCCCGGTCAATAGCGAGAAGGCCACTCGAGTCCGTACATAGCAAAACACGGTGGAGTTGGAACTGTTTAATAAAGGTAAGGGCCTGGGAAATTGCCATCAATTCCACAGTAAACACGGCACATGTAGTTGGCAGGAGATGATTTTCCATGTCAACGGAGGACGTGAAGGCATATCCCACACAATCAGCAGATTTAGAGCCATCAGTGTAAAAAACAACAGCACCCCAAAACTCCCATAAAATTTGGTCGAAAGCACAATGGAACACCATTAAAATCATGGCGAAGAGACGCAAGGCAGAGCCCAACTGGTAAACCCGCCTGAGGGCGGGAATCAGGTGGGCAACGTCCTTGGTCTGGGAACAGAACAGGAAAGGAAGGATGAGTGGGGGAGGAACGGACAGCAATTCCATAAGGTGCTGCACGTGTTAGCCTTGTATTTAGCCATATTCTTAATTTTTCCTTTAGGAATGGTCAGTTTCCTGAACGATTAAAGTACTCAGTAGTAAAGCCACTTTATAAGAAGGGAGAAAGGGATAATGTAGATTATTTTAGAGCTATTTCTATGCCATCAGTGTTTGCTACAGTTATTGAAAAGGCTGTGTATGTAAGGATAATTGATCATTTTATATCACACGATTTGCTATCAAATGTAGAGTTCGGCTTTAGAAGTTGTTTAACAACTGAAAATGCTATATTCTCTTTCCTCTATGAGGTACTGGATGGGTTAAACAGAAGGTCTCGAATGCCAGGCATATTTTTTTATTTAACTCCGGCATTTGACTGTGTTGATCACAAAATATTGCTCCAGAAGTTGGCCCATTATGGAATACGGTGATTTACTCACAATTGGTTCACCTCTTACTTTAGCAACAGAGAGTAAAAGGTCATTATTCATAATGTTGAGAATGGCTGTGATGTGGGGTCTCAGTGGGGATGCCCCAGGGATCAGTGTTGGGGCCACTCTAGTTCCTTATTCATATAAATGATATGTCCTCTAATATTGCGAGTAACTCTAAAATAATTCTGTTTGCTGATGACAATAGCTTGGTAGTAAAAGATGTTGTGTGCAACATTGGCTTGGTTTCAAATAGAGCAGTTCATGACGTAAGTTCATGGCTTGTAGAAATCACAGTAAGACTCACACAATACAACTAAACCTGATGTTTTAATTTCACAGAATGGGCATATGATTAGTGAAACTGAAAAGTTCAAATTTCTAGGTGTTCAGATAGATAGTAAGCTGTCGTGGAAAGCCCACACTCAGGATCTTGCTAAAAGACTTAATGCTGCCATTTTTACTATTCGAATTGTATCTGAAGTGAGTGATCATTCGACACGAAAATTGGTCTACTTTGCTTATTTTCATTCACTCATGCCGTATGATGTTATATTTTGGGGTAACTCTTCACATTCTAAAAGGATATTTTTGGCTCAGAAATGGGCAGTTCAGGCAATAAGTGGTGCAAGTTCACGAACCTCTTGTCAACCCCTGTTCACGAGCCTGGTTATTATGACATTGGCCTCTCAATATATATATTCCTTACTGTCATTTCTTGTTAACAATATTAGCTTATTCCCAAGAATAAGTAGCTTTCACTCAGTTAATACTTGGCAGAAATCAAACCTGCATTTGGATCAGACTTCCTTAACTGTTGTGCAGAAGGGTGTGCAGTATATTGCTGCATCCATTTTCAATAAGCTACCACTCGAATTCAAGAATCTTAGCAGTGATCCACGAGCTTTCAAGTCAAAACTGAAGAGTTTCCTTGTGGGTCACTACTCCTATTCTGTCGAGGAGTTCCTTGAAAATTTAAGCTGCTTCTTGTTGTATTGTTGATTGCGTTTACTTAAATTTACGGGCTAACTTTTTTCGGGTTCATAAGCATTAATTTTTATCTGTTATTACTTTTATGTTTTAATTTCATGTACTGACATGTTCCATGACCTTGGAGATTTCCTCCTCAATTTGGTCATACGGAGCTCGAGGTGAAAATAAAAAATAAATAAATAAATTCATACACTTCCTATGTGATTCCCCCTGATTCAAGCTGACTCAAAATTAAGAAACAATATAGAATACGTGAACAAGTTTGGAAGGTTAGCTTTCTCTTAAGAAAGTGCAGCAAACTGTAATCAACCGAGAATTTGGGACATTAAGAGAGGGAACACATTTTTCTCTCTGTGCAAATAGTAGGATTTAGTCTCACAATAAAATGTCATTAGAGATGAAGCACAAGCTTGGAAGAGATGAAGCACAAGCTTGGAAGAGATGAAGCACAAGCTTGGAAGAGATGAAGCACAAGCTTGGAAGTAGAAGGGTGAGGAAGGAAGTTGGCTATATCCTTTTTACAGGGACCAACCCAAGCATCTGTCTAACAATTTAGGGAAACCCCATAAGATCTGTATCTGAATGATTGGATGATTGTGTGAACCACAATCTTTCAGAAAGAAAGTTCAACTTCCACTTGGTCTTTCCCAGTAATAAATACTGGACCTGCATTCAGGAGGATGGTGGTTCAAATCACTTGGTCTATCACAGCAAAAGAACACTTGCAAACAGTCTACACACATATGACTGAATCACCAACAACAGATAATTAAAACTGTACCACTAACAGCTGTATGAATCAGATGAAGTAGTGTCACATAAGTATGCCACTGAAAGGCATGGTCTCCTTATGGCGATATTTAAATAGCAATCACTGTAAAAATGAAGTTGCGGCAACAGTGTGCATACATAGTCAGAGGATGAGCAAACGACTAATTGGCAATTCATGTAGAAGAGGACATTAGCACAGGGAGAACTGACCTCCTCCTCCTCACCACCAACTTAGCTATGCTACTATAGAAGACTTTTCTGGCAGACACTGGAGTGGTAGTGATACATTATCCAGAACACCACATGGTTTTGAACCAGTTGATTAACCATCAAATGTGGGGAAGCTTCAGTTAGTTTTGAGGGATTTGGTTATGATCAAACTTTCTTCACCAAATCTCCCTTAACTGGCATCACTAGTATAACAAAATTTGCAGTGTCAGACATTACCCATACCCACCCTCCCTCCCTCCCTCCCTTACCTGTGCATTAGAATTAAACTGGATCAAAAATTTTCAGGAAACATAACTTACCCCTTCTCTTGCAATTTTTTTAAAATTTCATTTACAATCTACGGGGTGAGGCAAACAGAAGTAGCACTGGGAACATAGTTCCAGTGTACAATGAAACACAGCAGAGAAAAGGAAATACAGTACTAACAGAAAACAGCAGATCTTGAAAGTAATCACCATTTATCTCTTGGCACTTTTGGGCCCTTATCAGCAAGGTGCTGAAGATGGATCGAAGCTGATCTGCTGGAATTACTGCAATATCATCTGATATGTTCTGCTGCAGTTCTTGAAGACAACGAGGGTTGTGGCAATACACCTTAGACTTGAGGGCTCCCCACACAAATTAATCTCACAATGATAGATCAAGTGACCTGCTTGGCCAGCCAGGGCCACAACAAGACTGACCTCTCCTAACAACTCAGTAAGGCATGTAGACTGTGTAAATGTGCTCTAAAGGTTCAGCCGGCTGTATGGGGAGTTGCTCCATCGTGCTGGAAGTAACTGTATGTCTTTTCCCTCTCTGTCAATGCTGCCACAAATGGTCGTCTAATCATACATTCTTGCCCGAGCTACTTTTATTTGCCCCACACTGTACGTACCAGAATACTAGGAGAAGATATGTCTATTACTCAATAAAGGTATTTAGACTTCAGCCGCCAGTTCTAGTTTGCATGACAAGAAAGATCAAATATGCCAAAGTGCATTAGATATGGTGGAAATGTACACATCAGGCTACACCGTATATAAATCTGTTATCAAAATCTTTATGTTTGATACACATTCGTTGACTTCCTGCTCACGATCAAATTGCAGCCTTCCAAATTAATGTAAACCTGTCATGAAAATCACTGTTTCGGGATAGGTGGCACTACCATACTCCAGCCAGCAGCTGGTGATCTAATTTTAAATAGTGTGAAGCAGCCATACCTAGAAGAAAATTTAGCTCAAGCTGATAATTACATTTCTTATAAATCTTAATGTCAAGATGAGAAAACTAATACATCTCTGTGATCCAAGAGCAGTACGGGTCATTCCTTTAAAATTATAGTTTGGTAGCTCCTAAGGCGACCATGACAGGATTTAGTCATATTCAGTACATGGGTACCTACATATCTTAATAGAAAACTGCCAAATAGCACTGTTATAACTCTAACCATTTTTGATAAATTCAAGTTTGAAGACACAATGGTGTGTACTGGTCATTAGTAAAGAACCAATTTCTGTATTTTCACACACTTGCTACTCACTAATGAGGTGACCTACAGACCTCAAGTTTTTTAGGCATCTACTATGCCAGTCAGTAAGTTGATATATTGCATAAAAAGTAGGATACATCTTCAGTTTTTTATTAAAAATGTTGAGAAACACACTTTTCCATGATGTGCTTTACATTTGTGATTTCTTAAAATCATAACATTCCAGAGGGGAACAGTACAGACTTCATCTTATGCACTGTAACTCTTTAGTGCTAGTATCAAGTATAAATGGCAATTGAAACTGGTAGTTCTTACCTTCACTTAAAGATGACTCCATCACAAAAAAGTCAAATTTGACGAATTTCAAAGTCCTGTGGGGTACATAGACAACTGTATCACAACTTTATTTTTTGCTGAAATTTTTACATATCGGGTAACAACGTTAGGTGCAAAGAAGAAAATGAAAATGCCACTTACACATGCCATCCACATTCAACACTACAGAGCACCGATAAATAAAAACGTGTATTCTTTGTTTTTTTTCCCCAAATATATGTGTGGTTCACCTGTGGATAAGAACTGTAAACACTTCAGAGCTGAAAACAGTTATCAGTCTTTTTCTCAGTACATATGTTGCACAACATGGCACTGATCGAAGTAGTAGGTAGTGATTCAGCTACCGTAAAAAACAGGTTGATCCAAAATGTGTGTAAAATGTAACAGAAATGTAAGAAATGGTATCTTGGGTGATTTGTGGGATCATTGGAATCACTTCACTTGTGCAAACATTACCACAAATGACCAACCTGAAGAAAGCACAGAGTGGATTTGTCCTAGGTAACATTGTAAAACTTATCTGATGAAGATAAAAATTCTTTGTTATGAATTATTGCTGAGCTACAAGAGTACTTAAAAATACTGAGTGATGAAAACCAAAGACTCCAGCATACCTTGGAAGAGAGTAATCATCAAGTATGTCTCAATATATCTAAACCAGAAGGATTGCCAGAAAGCAAGGGTAGGACTTTAATAACTCACAATAACAGGTCCAGCAGAGCATGCGAAACTATGAAATCAAAGAGGAGTCCTTACAAACCCATCAACATGAGAAGGATTTTGTTCTATCAATTAACAACAAACACAATTCATTCCAAAACATGGATGATATTGAAATCGCATCAGCACGCTCATCTGATAGGGCAATGCAAGACACTCAAAACTTAGTAAATAGCAAACTAGTATATAAGAAGAAATGTAAAATCAAGATTAACACAGACAGTTATGCGCGAGGATTATCAGTTATGTTAATGGAAAGTGGATCTTCTGTGCCGGAAGAGTTTAAAATAGAAGGAATCGTTAAATTAGGGGCTGGTTTGCAAGATGTTTCAACATCTATTAAGAAAGACAGCACAGCCCCCTAGTACAAAGAATTTGTAGTAGTAATGGCTGGTGCGAACATCATCAGCGGAAATGAGAGGAAGACAGCTACATTGACACTGAAGAAGACACTAAGTGTTAACCCACACCAATATGATTATCATCGATGTGCTTCATCAACATGATTTGCCTCAGTAGTCATGTGTGACTAAGGAAGTGGAGCAAACCAAGAAGAAGTACAAAGCTATCTGTAAACACTTTAGGAATGTTTCCTTACCTAACACTAGTAGTTACCGCAGAGTTTGGCATACCAAGCATGGCCAACATCTCAACAAACTAGGTAAATGTGTTTTAAGTGATGCAAGTCTAAGAATATTATTGGATAAACTTAGGTAGGAAGACAGGTCAATACTCTGGGTTATGTTTCAACTGAGATGATAAAAAACTTACAGGATTAGACCAGGTTGGATGTTCCAGTGCCACATGAACACAACCTGATCAACTTTTACATAGTAACATTGGCCTACGTCAATTAAGTATATATGAAAAAAGTAATGCCAAAAGTAGAGTTTAGGACAGGCTACCTCAATGTTCAAGGTATGGCAGATACAAATCTAATAGTTAATGATTTTTCAAATGAAAACATGTTGGACATTTTATATTTAAGTGAACATTGGTGTAAAAAGGAAGGGCTTAGGTACAAAGTACTGAATGATTACACATTACCTAGTTGGTATAATAGAGGACTAGTCTTCATCACTTGCATGGGGGAAGGGGGGGGGAGGAGGAGGAGGTAGCAATACACATAAAAACATCTCTTGGGGCAAACTGTGGTAGGTCATATCTCAACACCCTTTGTGTTGAAATGCATTAATGCAATTGGAAATATCACATCTAGTAACAGAGTCTTGAGCTAGATGTAGGAGTAGTGTACAGGCCACTGATGACCTCTTAATGTACATCTGTACTATACCAAAATGGGAAACAGACAAATTCTCATCAGTGGGGATGTCAGTTCAAGTTTTGACATACTGCAGCACAAAAAACTGTGACTGAGCTCAAACATGTGCTTCAACAATTTAACCTTTTGTATGTTAACTGTAAATCTACAAGAGGCTCTACCTGTCTTGGTAATATATTTACAAATATTAAGAGAACTTTTATGTCCTCTAATGTAATTAGTGTCTCTTTCTCAATCATGATGCAGTATTTATTAGACGTAGTATTGAAACTTCCAACACCTCCAAACCAAAATCTAAAACTGTGACTACTAGAGCAATTAGTAAAGAGAAGATTGATAGGTTTAGACATGCCCTCACTTGTTAAAACTGGGACTCCCTTTTCAGTAGGCTTCAACGTTGTTCCTCTGATACTGTTTTCACTGAGTTTTTCTCTGCATTTTTAAATATGTTTGAAAGCAACATTCCTCTGGAAAAATTACAGGAATATTAGTAGCAGCTTAAAAAAAAAAAAAAAGGATTGGTGTACTCCAGAGTTAGGGCAATTGGAAAATACTGTCATAATGTATTCTGGTGCAAATATAAAAATTATCCTCAACTGCATAAAGTATTGTATGCTAAAGGTATATATAGGTATAAAGGTATATGCAAGTATAAATAAAATAGAAAGAAACATTCCACATGGGAAAAATATATTAAAAACAAAGATTCCATGACTTACCAAGCGGGAAAACGCTGGTAAATAGGCACAATAAAAAACACACACAAAATTTCGAGCTTTCGCAACCCACGGTTGCTTCGTCAGGAAAGCGGGCAGGAGAGGGAATGATGAAAGGATGTGGGTTTTAAGGGAGAGAGTAAGGAGTCATTCCAATCCCGGGAGCGGAAAGACTTACCTTAGGGGGAAAAAAAGGACAGGTATACACTCGCGCACACACACACATATCCATCTGCACGTATACAGACACAAGCAGACATATTTAAAGGCTGACTTACATCTCTGCCCATACTCTTTGCCTTTAAATATGTCTGTGTGTGTGTGTGTGTGTGTGTGTGTGTGTGTGTGTGTGTGTGTGGGGGGGGGGGGGGGGGGGGGGCGCGAGCGAGCGAGCGAGTGTATACCTGTCCTTTTTTCCCCCTAAGGTAAGCCTTTCCACTCGCGGGATTGGAATGACTCCTTACCCTCTCCCTTAAAACCCATATCCTTTCATCTTTCCCTCTCCTTCCCTCTTTCCTGACGAAGCAACCGTGGATTGCGAAAGCTCGAAATTTTGTGTGTGTGTGTTTTTTTATTGTGCCTATATACAAGTATAGATAGGTAATCGATGAAGCAAATGAACTACATAATATAGCAAACTGAAAAGTCCCATAACAAACATAAAAAGCCAGGAGTGTAATCAACTCTATTGTACACACCAAACAAAATGATATTGCCATAACCCAAGAAGAATTTAATAAATTTTGCATCCAATCTACAGAAAATATTAGTAGTACCACAAATAAACCTCCATGAAAATGCACTTAGTATAATGGATAACTGGTTCGAAAAGCATCCCCTGGGCATGTTTACTTACATGGAAGAATGTCCAAAAACCATTCCGAAAATAGTGAAAAATTTCAAAAGCTAAGCTAGTGTTGATACCTATAAACTGTCTTGCAATTTGTTGAAAGACGTTATTGACTGTATAATTTATCCCCTAACTTACTGTGAAAATATATGTCTAGGTGATAGTAAGTTTCTTGATCTACTAGAAATTTCTGGAGTTGTGCCTATATATAAAAAAGGCAAAAAGAACAGTCTCGCTAGTTGTAGGCCTATATCCATAATCCCTGTACTCTATAAAATTTTTTATGATCAAGTTAGTATTTATCAAACAATGGAAACTGCAGGTAGGAAAAAAAAAAAAAAAAAACACACACACACACACACACACACACACACACACACACACACACACACACACACACACACCGCCGTCACCAACTCCAGCATTCTGGCTCGAGATGTTGGAGCTGGCGGTCACGTTTGCTTGCTTGTGTGTGTGAACGATGTTTGTGTGTCTCTCTTACTGATGAAGGCTGTCTTTTAACTGTGCCTGTCTGCAACTTAATGTATCTTCCTTATGGCAAGCAGCAATCTGTCCTTTCTTCCAAGTTAGTGTTTACTTGGATAAATTGGATACAATTAGTGACAAATAATTTGGATTTAGAAAAAGTAAATCCACAACTGATGCAATGGATTCTCTAGCAAAATTTGTCCTAGATGTGTTCGAGGCTAAGGGGTATTCCCAAGCTACATTCTGTACCTGAGCAGAACTTTGACTGCACAGAGCATGATACTTTATTGAATAAGTTATTCTACTATGGTTTTGATGGCAACAGCTTAAATATGTTTCAATCTCTGCTACAGAACTGCACACCAAGTTTTTTTTTTTTTTTTTTTGTGGTTTTAGGGCGCACAACGTCAAAGGTCATTAGCGCCCAGACTACGTTACGAATGCACCGCGAGGCACAAGTTTAAAACAGCAACTAAAAGGGAAAACACGATAAAAGACAGATTGACAGGCATAGGATTTAAAAAAAAAAAAAAAAACAGCATAATCAAATGCCCTTAGACAGGTTTGTCAAGTTGATAAAACGAAGAACGCGAGCAGCTGCTCCTGGGTCATCCGCTAAAATGGCATCTAGAGTACATGGCAGGCCAAGATCAAGACGCAGTGTATTAAAATCCGGACAGGACGTTAAAATGTGGCGGACCGTCAGCAATTGCCCACATGGGCAGAACGGCGCCGGCGCAGCCGTCAGCAGATGGCGATGGCTGAACCGGCAGTGTCAAATTCGTAACTGGGCCATAACGACCTCCTCCTGCCGAGAAGGGCGTGAGGAGGACGTCCAAGCCGCGGGAAGAGGTTTCAAGGCCCAAAGCTTTTTTTTTTTTTTTTTTTTTAGGGCGCAAAACTGCTATGGTCATTAGCGCCCGGTCCGTGACTTAGGAAACAGTAAAAACCGAAAATGGAAACCAGCAGCAGTGGGAACGAAACTCAAAAACTTGGAGAAACTAAAAGCAGAAGGAAGGCTTAAAAATCCACTACAGAAAGGGGTTGGTTGTCCCAAAAAAAAAAAAAAAAGCTTCAAATGACTGACGTCATTTCACTGGCACTAATAAACTCGAGAACGCGATCGGCCGAGCGCGTGTCATCTGCTAAAATTGACGATATATCAGGCGACAGCTGTAGACAGGCGCATAACGGAGTAAAATGGGGGCACTCAATTAAAAGGTGTCTTACCGTCCAAAGCTGAGAGCAGTGGGGACAGAGTGGGGAAGGATCGCCGCTTAAAAGATGTCGATGGCTAAAAAGACAGTGCCCTATCCGGAGTCTATTTAAAATTACCTCCTCCCGACGACGCGTTCGGGAGGAAGAGGTCCAAGCACAAGGAAGAGCTTTCACGTCCCGCAATTTATTATGGGGAAGTGTCGACCAATCTGGGTGCCATAAAAGAACAACACGATGACATAAAATGCTCCGTAGATCGGCGATGGGAATCGATTGAATAGCTGGCCGAAGAAGAGAGACTGCAGCCTTGGCCGCAATATCAGCCGCCTCATTTCCACAGATACCAACGTGTCCCGGGAGCCAGAGGAACGCCACCGAGACGCCCCCAGGTGGAGCAAGCGCAGACAGTCCTGAATCCGGTGGACCAGAGAGTGCACAGGGTAAAGAGCTAGGAGACTGAGGAGAGAGCTGAGAGAATCTGAGCAGATAACATACTGTATCCGCTGATGGCGGTGGATGTAGTGGACAGCCTGGAGAACAGCGTAAAGTTCTACAGTATAAACCGAACACTGGTCAGGAAGCCGAAACTGATATAGGGTGTTGCCAACAATATAGGCACTCCCTACACCTAACGATGTTTTCGAGCCATCAGTGTAAATAAATGTGGCTTCCTTCATTTGTGCACATAGAGCAGCAAATGCCCGGCGATAAACAAGTGAAGGGGTACCATCCTTGGGAAATTGACAAAGGTCACGGAGCAGGCAGATCCGGGGACGGAGCCAAGGCAGTGCTGTACCCCAAGTTGTCAGGAAGGTTTTAGGAAAGCGGAAGGAAAGAGAATGGAGCAGTTGACGAAACGCGGACTCCCGGTGGTAGTAGGGAGGAGGGGCGGCCTGCATACCCTACATCAAAGGAGGTGTCGAAAAAATGTCATGGGCTGGATTAGCAGGCATGGAAGACAGATGGCTAGCATAACGACTCAGAAGGACTGCTCGCCGATTGGACAGTGGAGGTTCAGCAGTCTCAGCATAAAGGCTTTCCACAGGGCTGGTGTAAAAACCTCCAGACACTAAACGTAATCCTCGGTGGTGGATAGAGTCGAGACAACGAAGAATAGACGGCCGAGCAGAGGAGTAAACTATGCTTCCATAGTCCAATTTCGAGCGCACTAAGGCGCAATAGACGCGGTGAAGGACCACTCGGTCTGCTCCCCAGGACATACCATTCAGGACACGGAGGGTGTTGAGCGATCGCAGACAGCGAGCCGAAAGATAGGAAACGTGGGAGGACCAGCACAGTTTTCTGTCAAACATAAGACCCAAGAATTTAGCGACGTCCGAAAATGGAAGGTTGACATGTCTTAGATGTAAGGAGGGTGGAAGAAACTCCTTACGTCGCCAAAAATTAACACAAATGGTCTTACTGGGAGAAAAACGGAAGCCGGTTTCGGTGCTCTAAGAGTAGAGGCAATCGAGACATCCTTGAAGACGTCGTTCAAGAAGGCTGGTCCGTTGAGAGCTGTAGAAGATCGCAAAATCGTCCACAAAGAGGGAGCCCGAGACATCAGGAAGGAGACAATCAATAATTGGATTTATGGCAATAGCAAACAGTGCAACACTTAGCACGGAGCCCTGGGGTACCCCCGTTTTCTTGGGAGAAAGTACGGGAGCGAGTAGTGTTCACCCGCACTCTAAATGTGCGCTCTGTCATAAATTCGCGAAGAAAAAGGGGCAGCCGACCTCGAAAGCCCCAAGAGAACAGTGTGCGGAGGATGCCTGTCCTCCAACAGGTATCGTATGCTCTCTCCAGATCAAAAAATATTGCTACTGTTTGGCGTTCCCGGAGAAAATTGTTCATGATATAAGTGGAGAGAGAAACAAGATGGTCAACTGCAGAACGATGCTTTCGGAAACCGCATTGGGCAGGTGTTAAAAGACTGCGGGACTCCAGTCACCAAGCTAAAGGGCAATTCACCATACGCTCCAAAACCTTACACACACTACTCGCGAGAGAAATGGGGCGATAGCTAGAGGGGAAATGTTTGTCCTTTCCAGGTTTCGGAACAGGAACGACGATAGCTTCCCGCCATCGTCTGGGAAAAGTACTGTCGGTCCAAATTCGATTATAAAGGCGAAGGAGGTAACGCAGACTATGGGTTGATAAATGCAAGAACATTTGGATGTGGATACCATCTGGTCCTGGGGCGGAGGAGCGAGAAGAAGAGAGTGCATGTTGGAGTTCCCGCATGGAGAAAACAGTATTATAGCTCTCGCGACTTTGAGAGAAGAAAGCAAGAGGTTGCACTTCCGCTGCATGTTTCTTCGGGAGAAACGCTGGTGGCTAATTTGAAGAGCTCGAAATCTCAGCAAAATGTTTACCCAAGGAGTTAGAAATTGCGACGGCGTCCACTAACGTATCACACGCGACAGTGAGCCCAGAGACCGGGGAGAAACTAGGCGCGCCTGATAACCGTCGAATCAGACTCCAAACTTCCGGAGGAGGGAGTGAAGGTGTTAAATGAGCTAATAAAGAATTTCCAGCTTGCCTTCTTGCTATCGCGGATGACGCAACGGCATCGCGCACGGAACGGCTTATAGCGGATATAGTTGGCCAAAGTAGGATGGTGGCGGAAAACGCGAAGAGCACGTCGCCGCTCACGTATTACGTCACGGCATGCCTCGTTCCACCAAGGAACTGGGGGGCGCCGTGGCAATTCGGAGGTGCGTGGTATTGAACGTTCCGCAGCTGTAAGAATAACGTCGGTAATATGTGAGACCCCATCGCCGACGCTAGGAAAGTGACGGTCATCGAATGTCGCTAGAGATGAAAAAAGTGTCCAATCGGCTTGGGCAAACTTCCAGCGTCGCGGGCGCATATAGGGCAGTTGGGGCTGCAGTCTAAGGACACATGGAAAGTGTTCACTCGAGTGTGTATCATCAAGGGCGAACCATTCGAAGCGCCGAGCTAGCGGAACAGTACCGACCGAAAGGTCCAAATGAGAGAAATTTGTCGTAGAGGCAGACAAAAATGTACGGACCCCAGTGTTGGGGCAAACTAGATCCGCTTGGTGGAAGACGTCTAGCAATAGTGAGCCACGTGGACAAGGATGTGGAGATCCCTAAAGCGGGTGGTGGGCATTGAAGTCCCCAACCAGCAAATAGGGGGGTGGAAGCTGACCAAGAAGATGAAGGAGATCAGCTCGTGCCATTGGTGTGGATGATGGAATGTATACAGTACAAAGAGAAAAGGTATATCCAGAAAGGGAAAGACGGACAGCGACAGCTTGGAAGGAAGTGTTTAAGTGGATCAGGAGTCCTCCATGGGCTGGAGTGCCTTCAACAGAGGGGAGATCAAATCGGACGGACTGAAAAATGGGGGAGAACAAAGCGGTCATGGGGACGCAGCTTTGTTTCCTGAAGACAGAAGATGACCGGCGAGTAGGATCGTAAGAGGATCGACAATTCATCCCGATTGGCTCGAATGCTGCGGATATTCCAGTGGATAATGGACATAGGGTGAACAGAAAATGGAGGAATGTGACCAAGGTTGCCGTCAACTCAACGACTGCTCAGAGCTTGCGACCGACAGCATGGAATGGCATTCAGCCGAAGGCAGAAGATCCTGATCCATAGGTTGTTCAGGAGCAGCTCCTGCCACCAGCAATCGGCCGGTTGATCGGTCGCCAGCAGTGCGCCTCGGCAACACAGAAGACGGCCGAGGGCGATTTCCGCCAGGTGGTGCTGTAGATGAGACACGCCTTGGCGGAGAAGGAGATGAACTGGGTTTCTTATTAGCCTTCTTGGAAATATGATGTTTAGATGAAGGAGGAACCGATGGTTGTGAAGTTAGGGTACGTAAAAAATCTTCACGAGTATGCTCTTTTTTCAAAGTCTTGGTGTCTGACTTTTGGGCTCGAGATTTAGCAGAACCCGATGAAGAGTGAGCCATAGAGTGGGCAGGCGAAAGTGGTGAGGTTGAACGGGCGATCTTTGCGCTGGCCGATCTGACGACCGTGGCACTGAAGGTGAGGTCACAAGTCCGCGTGGCCGCCTCCTTTGTTGGCTGCGGATAAGCAAGGACAGTGCTGTATTTTCCTGTCTGAGGCATGGTGGGCTGTCGACTGGCGAATAATTTTCGAGCAGCAAAGGTTGACAGCTTTTCCTTCACTCTGATTTTTCGTCTTTAAAAATGGGGCAATCTCGAGAGGAAGCAGCGTGGTCACCCATACAGTTGATGCAGCGAGGGGATGGACATGGACAAGCACCCTCATGGGCATCCTTGCCACACGTAACACATTTGGCCGGATTGGAACAGGACTGGCTGGTGTGATTGAACCGCTGACATTGATAGCAACGCGTAGGGTTTGGGACGTAAGGGCGAACGGAAATTATCTCATAGCCTGCTTTGATTTTGGATGGGAGTTGAACTTTGTCAAATGTCAAGAGGACAGTGCCGGTTGGAATGATATTCGTGTCAACCCTTTTCATAGCTCTATGAACAGCCGTTACACCCTGGTCAGACAGGTAGTGCTGAATTTCGTCGTCAGACAATCCATCGAGGGAGCGTGTATAAACGACTCCACGCGTGGAATTTAAAGTACGGTGCGGTTCCACGTGGGCAGGGAAGGTGTGGAGAAGTGAAGTACGCAGCAATTTTTGTGCCTGGAGGGCACTGACTGTTTCTAACAACAAGGAGCCATTCCGTAATCTGGAACAAGACTTTACAAGACCTGCAATTGCGTCGACACCTTTCTGAATAATGAAAGGGTTGACCGTGGAGAAGTCGTGACCTTTATCAGACCGAGAAACAACAAGGAACTGTGGCAACGATGGAAGAACTGTCTGTGGCTGAGACTCAGTGAACTTACGCTTGTGAGCAGACATAGTGGAAGGTGAGGAAACCATTGCAGAAGAATCCCCCATGATTACCGGCGTCTCCAATGGCGCGCTCCTCCCTTGCGGGGGCCCTCTCTGAGGGCACTCCCGCCTTAGGTGATTGTTCACACCTCCCGACAAACGGACGGAGAGACCAATCGGCACTTTCGGAAGGTATCAGCTCGGGTAATCACCCCTCCCTGGGCCTGGCTGTTACCAGGGGGTATGTACGTGTCCTACCTGTCTAACCGGGGCGGGGAATTACGCGTTACCCCGTCACCGGCTACGTACGAAAATGCGTGGGTAGGCCTTCAGACACGCACAGGGAGGAAGAAAGAGAAAGGGAAAAACAAAGAAAGGGAAAGGAAAGAAGAGAGGTCTCAAACGCCGCAGCGGAGAAAAGGGTAAAGAGAAGAGGTAAGGAAAAGAGAAGGACAAAGGAAGGATGAAGACATACAAGCAGAGACGGCGAAGAATGCGTTACATTTACGAACGTCCGTCTCCAGACGTAGGCACAAACCATACTCCCAGAGGGGGAGAAAGGGAAGGAAAGACGGGGGATAGGGAAGGATGCGGAAAAGGAAGGTATGCAGCCCGGAAAGGAAGGAGGGCCATATTAGCTCGGGGTCCCGTGCTCGCTACGCACGTATCCACAAAAGAGCTGTGGACCCCCTGGGGGGCCGAAGCTTGTTGTTCGTAAGTGCAGCCCAATCGGCATGCCACAGCGATAAAATGCGCCGACAAATGACCCTGCTACAATCTGATGAAGGGACACAACAAGAAGCTGTCCGAGGCTGGAGGACCGCAGCCTTGGCTGCGGCATCTGCAGCTTCGTTCCCAGGGATACCGACATGGCCAGGAACCCACATAAAGCTAACCAGAGAACCGTCGTCCACCAGCTGCTGAAGAGAGCATTGGATCCGGTGCACGAAAGGGTGAACTGGATACGGATCACTTAGGCTCTGGATGGCGCTCAGGGAATCGGAGCAGATGACATAAGCAGAATGTCGGTGGCGGCAGATGTAAAGAACAGCCTGGTAGAGGGCAAAGAGCTCAGCTGTGAAGACCGAACAATGGCCATGGAGCCGGTATTTGAAACTTTGTGCCCCGACAATAAAAGAACACCCGACCCCGTCATTGGTCTTAGAGCCACCTGTATAAATCAAGGTCATATTAATGAACTTCGAACGAAGTTCGACAAAACGGGAGTGGTATACCGAACCGGGGGTAACCTCCTTTGGGAGCGAGATGAGGTCAAGGTGAACGCAAACCTGAGCCTGGAGCCAAGGTGGCGTGTGGCTATCGCCCACTCTAAAGGTTGCAGGGAGTGAAAAATCAAGGTGTTGAAGGAGGCGACGAAAGCGAACTCCAGGGGGTAGCAGGGCAGAGACATACAACCCGTACTGACGGTCGAGAGAGTCATCAAAAAAGGAATGATAAGACAGGTGATCGGGCATTGACAGTAGCCGACAGGCATACCGACAAAGCAGTATATCGCGCCGGTATGTGAGTGGCAATTCACCGGCTTTGGCATGAAGACTCTTGACAAGACTAGTACAAAACGCTCCGATTGCAAGACGTAAACCCCGATGTTGTATGGAGTTGAGGCGGCGTAAGATGGACGGCCGTGCAGAGGAGTATACGAAGCTCCCATAATCCAGCTTGAAGTGGACGATCGACCGATATAGGCGAAGTAGGACGGTTCGATCCGCTCCCCATGACATACCACTGAGAACACGGAGGACATGTAGAGAACGGGTACAACGGGCAGCCAAATATGACGCATGTGGAGACCAGCTAAGTTTCCTGTCAAATGTAAGACCTAAAAATTTTGTTGCCTCCACGAATGGGAGAGCAACAGGACCGAGTCGTAAGGACGGTGGGAGAAATTCTTTGTAGCACCAGAAGTTAATACAGACCGTCTTCTCGGCAGAAAAACAGAAGCCATTGGCGACACTCCAGGAGTAAAGACGGTCAAGAGAACGCTGAAGACAGCGCTCCAGGAAACATGTACGCTGCGCGCTGCAATAGATGGTAAAATCGTCCACGAAAAGGGAGCCTGATACATCAGCTGGGAGGCAATCCATTATTGGATTGATCGCTATGGCGAAGAGAGCGACGCTCAAAACTGAGCCTTGTGGCACCCCATTCTCCTGGCGAAAGGTGTCTGACAGGACAGAACCCACACGTACCCTGAACTGTCGATCCATTAAAAAGGAACGAATAATAAGTGGGAGGCGACCGCGAAGGCCCCATGTATGAATGGTGCGAAGAATGCCCGCCCTCCAACAGGTGTCGTAAGCCCTCTCCAAATCAAAGAACACAGCCGCGGTCGGGTGCTACCGCAAAGAGGTTATTCATAATGAAGGTCGACAAGGTAACCAGATGGTCAACAGCAGAGCGGCGCCTACGAAATCCAAATCGTACATTGGTAAGTAGGCATCGAGATTCGAGCATCCAAACCAAACGAGAGTTAACCATTCGCTCCATCACCTTACACACACAGCTGGTAAGCGAGATGGGTCGATAACTGGAAGGCAAGTGCTTGTCCTTCCCCGGCTTAGGAATCAGTACAACAATAGACTCGCGCCAGCATGCGGGAACATGTCCCTCAATCCAGATACGATTATAAGTATGAAGAAGGAAACCTTTACCCGCAGGAGAAAGGTTCTTCATAATCTGAATATGAAGAAAATCAGGCCCTGGAGTGGAGAACCGTGGCCGGGCAAGTGCATTTACGAGTTCCCGCATGGTGAATGGGGCATTATAACTTACACGATTCGAGGAGCGGAAGTTAGGTGGCCTAGCCTCCTCTGCCTGTTTTCGGGGGAGGAAGGCAGGGTGGTAATGAGCGGAGCTCGAAACCTCTGCGAAAAAGCGGCCAAAGGAATTGGAGACATCCTCAGGGGCCTCAAGGACGTCATTCGCGACCGTCAAGCCAAAAACTGGTGAGTGGACCTTAGTGCCAGATAGCCGGCGCAGGCTATCCCAGACAACAGAAGAAGGGGTAAAACTGTTGAAGGTGCTTGTGAAAGCAGCCCAGCTGGCTTTCTTTAATAATATGACGACACTGCACACGTAATCGTTTATAATTGATACAATTCGCCACTGTAGGGTGGCGTTTAAAGGTGCATAAAGCACGTCGACAGGCACGTAAAGCGTCCCTACATGCTGTGGTCCACCAGGGGACCGGTACGCGACGTGGAGAAGAAGTAGTGTGAGGGATGGGATATTCAGCAGCAGTGAGAATGACTTCCATGAGGTGTGCGACCTGACTATCGCAGCTTGTGAAAGTTTGATCCTGAAAGGTCGCCCTGGAAGAGAAGAGCCCCCAGTCTGCTTTGGAGATGTTCCAACTAGTTTAGCACGGAGAGGGGGTATGATGCAGGAGATGGATAACACACGGGAAGTGGTCGCTCGAATATGTATCAGAAAGTGCATACCACTCACATCGGCGCGCAAGTTGGGTAGTACATATAGAGAGGTCTAAATGGGAATAGGTGTGATATGTGTCCTAAAGAAAAGTAGGGGCGCCAGTATTGAGGCAGACAAGATTGAGCTGGTTGAAAAGGTCTGCTAACAGAGAGCCCCTCGGGCAGGATGCTGGAGAGCCCCAAAGGGGATGGTGGGCATTGAAGTCTCCAGTTAACAAAAATGGTGCAGATAACTGAGCAATAATTTGCATCATGTCTGCCCTGGTAACGGCAGACGACGATGGAGTGTAAACGGTACAAATGGAAAATGTAAAAGTGGGGAGAGTAATTCGGATGGCAACTGCCTGCAAGCCGGTGTGCAATGTGATGGGATCGTAGTAAATATCATCCCAGACCAGCAACATAACCCCTCCATGAGCCGGAATACCTACCACAGGGTGTAGGTCAAAACGCACAGAGGTGTAGTGTGCCAAGGCAATTTGATCGCATGGGTGTAGCTTCGTTTCCTGGAGGGCTACGACGAGCGGACAGTGCAAGCGGAGCAGCAACTTCAAGTCCTCTTGGTTCGAGCGAATGCTGCGAATATTCCAGTGAATAAGTGCCATCGTGAGAAGAAAAGGAAGATGAAAGAAGGGGTCACCTCGAAGGCCGCTGAGGGCCTGGCTTCGAGCGAGCTCTGCCACCGCTATCAGTAGGCGGACAGTCATCGTCCATTGGTTCTATAGGTTCATCGGCTATCTTGTTAAGATGGCCGGGAGGGGGAGCTTTCTCTGCAGGTGAACAGCCAGATGTTCGGCTACCAGCGGTGCGGCCAAGCAAAAGGGATGACGGCCTGGGGCGGCATCGGCTGGGTGGCGCAGGAGAAGAAATGTGCCGTGGCGGAGAAGGAGAACTGTGCTTCCTATGAGCCTTCTTGGAAGATCGTTTAGTTGAAGTACTGGTCGATGGCTTGGAGTTCGAGGTACGTAGGAAGTCTGCACGGGACGGTTCCTTCTTGAAGGCCCATGCATCTGACTTCTGGGTCTTCGTCTTGGCAGAAGCTGATGAACGTGCTTGTGTCTGAGGGGTGACGGGAGGAAGAGGAGACATCGACCGCGCGATCTTGGCACTGGCCGAACGGACGACCGTGGTGCTGAAGGTGAGATCGCATGCCTGTGTCGCCACCTCCCTGGTAGTCTGAGGACAGGCAAGGACAGTACTGTATCTCCCCGCTGGGAGCAGCGTGGGCTTCCTACTAGCAAATAGCTTGCGAGCAGCCGAGGTGGACACTTTCTCTTTGACCCGAATTTCTTGGATACAGCGTTCTTCCTTGTAGATGGGACAGTTGCGGGAGGACACTGCATGGTCACCATGACAGTTCACACAACGAGGAGACGGAGGTGGACAGTCACCCTCATGGACATCCCTGCCACAAGTGACACATTTAGCCGCATTGGAACAAGACTGGCGAGTGTGATTAAAATGCTGACACTGGTAGCAGCACGTAGGTGTCAGGACATAGGGGCGAACAGAAATAACCTCGTAGCCCGCTTTGATGTGCGACAGCAGCTGAACACTATCAAAGGTCAAGAAAAGTGTCCGGGTCGGTACAAGGTCATTGTTGACCTTTTTCATGACCCTACGGACAGCCGTCATGCCCTGCTCAGCGAGGAAAGACTGAATCTCCTCGTCAGTCAATCCGTCGAGTGATCTAGTATATACAACACCATGAGACGAATTCAAAGTGCGGTGAGCCTCCACCCGGACAGGGAACGTGTACGGGAGTGTGGCCCGAAGCAGTTTTTGTGCCTGAAAGGCGCTCTCAGTTTCCAGTAACAAGGTACCATTACGCAACCTGGTACAACACTTGACCGATCCGGCTATGGAATCTACGCCCTTCTGGATAACGAAAGGGTTGACAGAGGAAAAATCCTTTCCATCCTCAAATCGAGAAACTACCACGAATTGTGGGGCAGGCGGTAGTACTTTTGTCACTGGTGGCTGGTCAAGTTTCCGTTTGTGGGCAGAAGTCGAGAGAGAAGAAGAAGAGAAATCCATTGCGGAGGAATCCCCCATGATTGCCAGCGTCTCCGATGGCACGCTCCTTCCTTGTGGGGACCCTCTCAGAGGGCACTCCCGCCTTAAGTGAATATTTACACCTCAGGTCACACCTCCCGAGAAACAGACGGAGGGACCAATCGGCATGGTCAGAAGGTATCAGCTCAGGCAATCACCCCTCCCTGGGCCTGACCTTTACCAGGGGGTACGTGCGTGCCTTACTTGTCTACCCAGGGTGGGGAATTACGCGTTACCCCGTCACCAGCTACGCGTGCGAACGCGTGGGTCGGCCTTCAGGCGCGCACAGGGAGGAAGGAAGAAGAGGAAAAAGAAGAGAGAGAGGGAGAGAGAGGACAGACTGTCTCAAACCCTGAGACGGAGACCGAAGAAGGCAAGGAGAAGAAGGCAAGGAGAAGAAGGCAAGGAGAAGAAGGCAAGGAGAAGAAGGCAAGGAGAAGAAGGCAAGGAGAAGAAGGCAAGGAGAAGAAGGCAAGGAGAAGAAGGCAAGGAGAAGAAGGCAAGGAGAAGAAGGCAAGGAGAAGAAGGCAAGGAGAAGAAGGCAAGGAGAAGAAGGCAAGGAGAAGAAGGCAAGGAGAAGAAGGCAAGGAGAAGAAGGCAAGGAGAAGAAGGCAAGGAGAAGAAGGCAAGGAGAAGAAGGCAAGGAGAAGAAGGCAAGGGAAAGAGTAAGGAAGACAGTGAGATGGAGAAGAACAAAGAAAGGAACCAACAATGGAAGGAACAAACGAGAAGAAGTGAAAAACCAAAATGACCACAAATATAGGTCGTGGAACCATCCGTCTCAGGACACAGGCGCTAACTACCCCCTTGAAGGGGAGGGACTCCTTTTAGTCGCCTCTTACGACAGGCAGGAATACCTCGGGCCTATTCTAACCCCCGGACCCGCAGGGGGGCACACACCAAGTTGTGTGCATTGATAGCGAGAAGTCAAATTTGGTTTATGTTAGGCCTGGAGTGCTACAAGGATCGGTATTCAGACCTTTATTGTTTTTATTACTAATCCGTGTTTATTTATAAATTCTCATATGACAACATCAGCAACATTGACTGGATATGCCAGTTGCTATTATAGCCGACCAACAGGCTACAACAGGGAAGCTGACAAGCTCGCACACTAACGCACAAAGAAACCGCCAACACCGCCCTACACTGTTAATCCAATATACAACCTATCAAGACACTAAATGATGATGAACCTAACTGTTACTGGTATGCTGACACTGACCGAGAAGCTGCAGCCGCCGAGAAACACCACTGCACAACATCAAAGGCATCTGCCTGCAAGATACCCACTAGAATCAAAATCTAGCCTTGCGTGACCTGTTGCAGACAGCAAGAAAACTGCTACTGCTCGTAAAATCTGACCCAACTATCACACAGGTTTCTTTCCCTTGGCTCTTGCCTTGGCACTTTTTTCCCTTTTGCCCTTCAAATCGCTACCTTTCGATCAACTTTCGACTCAATCTATCTCCAGATGAGCGGATATGATTGGTTAATCATAACCAGACATATGCAAACATCGCAGTACCTACAAGGCCAACACAAAACATCTTTGCATATTGGTTAGTTTTCACTGAGTGAGGCCTCGCAGGATGTGGGTACTGCGATGTTTTCTTACTAAATGAAAGTAAAACACACGTACTTAATTTTAGCCTCTAAGAGATTCCTAACCATCATGAATTAAAAACTACTAAACTTTTAGGTGTTCTTACTGACAATAAATTGGCCTGGAAACCACATATTAAAAATATATTTTCTAGACTTTTCAAGAGTTATTTATTTAACTACAAATTTATATCTAAAAACACAGATGATGTGACTTACCGAACGAAAGTGCTGGCAGGCCGATAGACACACAAACAAACACAAACATACACATGAAATTCAAGCTTTCGCAACAAACTGTTGCCTCATCAGGAAAGAGGGAAGGAGAGGGAAAGACGAAAGGATGTGGCTGTTAAGGGAGAGGGTAAGGAGTCATTCCAATCCTGGTTAGTTTTCACTGAGTGAGGCCTCGCAGGATGTGGGTACTGCGATGTTTTCTTACTAAATGAAAGGCGCTAACTACCCCCTTGAAGGGGAGGGACTCCTTTTAGTCGCCTCTTACGACAGGCAGGAATACCTCGGGCCTATTCTAACCCTAAATGATGATGAACCTAACTGTTACTGGTATGCTGACACTGACCGAGAAGCTGCAGCCGCCGAGAAACACCACTGCACAACATCAAAGGCATCTGCCTGCAAGATACCCACTAGAATCAAAATCTAGCCTTGCGTGACCTGTTGCAGACAGCAAGAAAACTGCTACTGCTCGTAAAATCTGACCCAACTATCACACAGGTTTCTTTCCCTTGGCTCATACACAGACACAGCAGACATGTCTGTGTATGTGCGGATGGATATATGTGTGTGTGTGTGTGTGTGTGTGTGTGTGTGTGGCGTGTTTATAGGTTGCGTATTGTTGCGGTCGGTGGTTCTCTCTGGTGGTGTGTTTATGGGTAGCGTGTTATGTGGCATATGGGGTTCACTTGTGTGGTAGCATTGCATGTGTGTAGTATCAGTGGTGACTGTGCCTTCAGTGGAATATATTTCAATGAATTAATGATTTTGGTCTTGTTATGTTGACGTTACTGTAGTTTCTTTTCTGTTCATGTGTAAATTTTGGTAAATTTCTTTGCTTTTGTCTTTGGTAGGTATGGATATGACTGACAAGGTCAACAGTTTTTGGTTGCCTGCGATGATGGGGGACAGTGCGTTGTCTCTAATAGAATTTCTTCAGCAATGCGGGCTGTTGGCTGAAGCCGTGAAGTGTTCAGTGTGTCGTGAAGCAATGAGACTTACTAAAGTTTTGGCGTCTCTGACCAGGGATGGCTATATGTGGATGTGTCGTAAGGATAACAGGTCAAGGGAAGTGTTTGATTGCAATTTTGATTTCCTAGAAAGTGTGTGTGTGTGTGTGTGTGTGTGTGTGTGTGTGTGTGTGTGTGTGTGTTTTTTGTGTGGTAGGATTAGATGTGGTGGTGGTGAAATTTCTGAGATTTATAGTGTGGTAGCAGTTGTTTCTGTCGACCAAGGGAAGTGATCGATTCCAGTGGATTTTGTGTGTAGTGGAAGTTGTGGGGTCTTGTCATTTTAGTGTTTTTTGTCGTTTGGGTTAGTGGCGTGTGATTATATTTAATTGTCCCCACCCAAAAACCCCCAATTTGCTACACTTGCCCCATTAGTTTGATTAAGTTTTTCGTGGAAGGTGTGTGTGTGTGTGTGTGTGTTTTTCGATGTATTTTCATGTTTGTTATGTTTACGTAATGAAGTCATAGGCGCCATATTGGAGTCATAGTGGACGGTCGTTTCCGCCATACTTGTGACGTCATGGGTCAAAGCAGATGGGTGGAATCAGACGCTTCTGTATAAGCTACTAGTAAACAACCTCTTTACCCAGTTGACAAATGTATTGGAAATGAAAATGCTGCTCTCTAACATATAATTTCTAGTATTACCTATTTCATGTAAACTAAATTACATTGATATAGTAGTTCATATAGAAATGTACGCTTATGACTGTCTATTGCTGTAAGAGCTGAATGATAATAAATTATTATTATCATTATTGTTACTATTATTATTGTTATTATTTCTTTCTTTCTTTCCTCAGACGTTATGTCTGGTCAAAAATGGAAAGTGACGTGGACCTTCATCAAGCGTGGCTTCCTTTTAACTGTGTGGTATATGTTATATTGCATTTAGGAACTTTCAGGTAATTGAACATGTATCAATAATTATGGATTTCTGTAGTTGTTTATACAAGTCTGGATGTAGCTGTATTGCATTGATGTACTGGTGGATATTGTGTGGTATGACTCCTGTAGTTGATAGTATAATTGGTATAATGTCAACTTTATCCTGGTGCCACATGTCCTTGACTTCCTCAGCCAGTTGGATGTATTTTTCAATTTTTTCTCCAGTTTTCTTTTGTATATTTGTTGTATTGGGTATGGATATTTCGATTAGTTGTGTTAATTTCTTCTTTTTATTGGTGAGTATGATGTCAGGTTTGTTATGTGGTGTTGTTTTGTCTGTTATAATGGTTCTGTTCCAGTATAATTTGTATTCATCATTCTCCAGTACATTTTGTGGTGCATACTTGTATGTGGGAACGTGTTGTTTTATAAGTTTATGTTGTAAGGCAAGCTGTTGATGTATTATTTTTGCTACATTGTCATGTCTTCTGGGGTATTCTGTATTTGCTAGTATTTTACATCCGCTTCTGATGTGATCTACTGTTTCTATTTGTTGTTTGCAAAATCTGCATTTATTTGTTGTGGTATTGGGATCTTTAATAATATGCTTGCTGTAATATCTGGTGTTTATTGTTTGATCCTGTATTGCAATCATGAATCCTTCCGTCTCACTGTATATATTGCCTTTTCTTAGCCATGTGTTGGATGTGTCTTGATCGATGTGTGGCTGTGTCAGATGATACGGGTGCTTGCCATGTAGTGTTTCCAATTTACTTTCCTTGTATCTGTTGATGTTATGTGATCTAAAGGGTTGTAGAAGTGGTTATGAAATTGCAGTAGTGTAGCCGATGTATTTATATGAGTGATCGCTTTGTGTATTTTGCTAGTTTCTGCTTGTTCTATCAAGAATTTCCTTAAATTGTCTACCTGTCCATAATGTAGGTTTTTTATATCGATAAATCCCCTTCCTCCTTCCTTTCTGCTTAATGTGAATCTTTCAGTTGCTGAATGTATGTGATGTATTCTATATTTGTGGCATTGTGATCGTGTAAGTGTATTGAGTGCTTCTAGGGGTGTGTTACTCCATTTCACTACTCCAAATGAGTAGGGCAATATTGGCATAGCATAAGTATTTATAGCTTTTGTCTTGTTTCTTGCTGTCAAATTTTTTTCAGTATTTTTGTTAGTCTTTGTCTATATTGTTCTTTTAGTTCTTCTTTAATATTTGTATTATCTATTCCTATTTTTTGTCTGTATCCTAGATATTTATAGGCATCTGTTTTTCCCATCGCTTCTATGCAGTCGCTGTGGTTATCCAACATGTAATCTTCTTGTTTAGTGTGTTTTCCCTTGACAGTGCTATTTTTCTTACATTTGTCTGTTCCAAAAGCCATATTTATATCATTGCTGAATACTTCTGTTATCTTTAGTAATTGGTTGAGTTGTTGATTTGTTGCTGCCAGTAGTTTTAGATTATCCATGTATAGCAAATGTGTGATTTTGTGTGGGTATGTTCCAGTAATATTGTACCCATAATTTGTATTATTTAGCATGTTGGATAGTGGGTTCAGAGCAAGGCAGAACCAGAAAGGACTTAATGAGTCTCCTTGGTATATTCCACGCTTAATCTGTATTGGCTGCGATGTGATATTATTTGGATATTAAGTGTGGTTTTCCAATTTTTCATTACTATGTTTAGAAACTGTATCAATTTAGGATCTACTTTGTATATTTCCAATATTTGTAGTAACCATGAATGTGGTACACTATCAAAAGCTTTTTGGTAATCAATGTATGCAGAGTGTAGCGACCTTTGTTTAGTTTTAGCTTGATATGTCACCTCTGCATCTATTATCAGTTGCTCTTTACATCCTCGTGCTCCTTTGCAACAGCCTTTTTGTTCTTCATTTATAATTTTGTTCTGTGTTGTATGTGTCATTAATTTCTGTGTAATGACTGAAATTAATATTTTGTATATTGTTGGTAGGCATGTTATGGGGCGATATTTACCTGGGTTTGCTGTGTCTGCTTGATCTTTAGGTTTCAGATAAGTTATTCCATGTGCAAGTGTATCAGGGAATGTGTATGGGTCTGCAATATAACTGTTAAATAATTTAGTCAGATGTGAATGTGTTGAGGTGAACTTCTTTAGCCAGAAATTTGCTATTTTATCTTTTCCAGGGGCTTTCCAATTGTGGGTAGAATTAATTGCTTGGGTGACTTCATGTTGCAACATGATCACTTCAGGCATTTGTGGTATCATCTTGTATGTGTCTGTTTCTGCTTGTATCCACCGTGCATGCCTGTTATGTTGTACCGGGTTTGACCGTATGTTGCTCCAGAAGTGTTCCATGTCTGTTATGTTTGGTGGATTGTCTGTTTTAATGTGTGTGTTATCTATTGTCTGGTAAAATTTCTTTTGGTTTGTGTTGAATGTTTGGTTTTGTTTCCTTCTATTTTCACTTTTTTTGTATCTTCTAAGTCGTTTGGCCAATGCTTGTAATTTCTGCTTCTTTTCATCTAATTGCTCTATCGCTTCTTGTTGTGAGATTTTACCTAACCTTTTTCGTTTTTTTTTCTGGCATTTCATTTGTTATAAATTGTGTTACCTGTCCGATGTCTTTTCTCAGTTTTTCTATTCTGATCTGTAGCCTGTGTTGCCATGCTGGTTTTGTGGGTTTCTTCTGTGTGTTGGTTGGTTCTGATCTCTGCCTAGTGTGTATATTTAGTGTAGTGAGTGCTCCTATATAAACCAGTAGTTGTAACTCTTCCATAGTTGTGTTTTCATTTATTTTGTTGTGTATGATTGTGTTGATAGTTTTTATTGTTGTTTCGACTTGTGGGTTATTTGGTGGTCTATGCAAGAATGGTCTAATGTCTGTATTTGTGTCTTTGTATTCTATATATGTCAGCTGAATTTTTTCTTCTATATCTAACATGTGTGTCACTTCGTGTTCTATTTGTGCTTGTTCTGGTGGCTGTCTTAAGATTTAGTTTTCCTCTGATTGTTTAATTGATGCGTGTTGTCCTTTGTTTGTTTGCTCTGGGATGTTTGAGTCCATTACTGTATTTTCTTCTTCTTCTGATTGCACATTATTTTGTTCCAATATTTGTTGTACTTGTTGTTTGATGTTTTCTAATTCTGACTGGGGTATCCTGTTATTTTTTATTATTACACGGATCTGATCAGCTAGTCGTTGATCTGTTAAAAATTTTAACTCTGGGTATCTGATTATAAATGTTGTGTATACTTGTGATCAGTATCCAGTTGTGTTGGTTCCTAGGTTTGTTGCTTGGTAATAACAGAGTATGAGGTGTCAATTAACTTCATCTGACCATCTCATCCTCTGTTTTTGTTTTCCTTCTAGGGTGGTTGCAGGAAGCATATCCTGCAAAACACCTCTATTTGGATTTGAATCATTTTCCAGTTGGCTAGCAGTGTCGTTACCATTGTGGGCGGGCATAGGGTTCAAGTGTCATCCCCGACCATGACGGCGCTTGTCCGAGGCTTCTTTCGTTCTGTCCTGAACCAACTAATCACACTAAAAGGGGGATTAGCCCTATTAGTGGTTTGTTCTTTTTCGTCACCTTTTACGACTGGCAGAACATACCGAAGGCCTATTCTTTTCCCGAGCCTCCACCGGATTTTTTATTATTATTTCACTGTTAGTTGTCTTTTCAGTGTAAAGAATTACAATAGATAACTTTGGTGCACAAATGAGGCGATATATTTCTATTCTGTTTTATTGTAAATTAAAAACAAACTTCAGCGAAAACTAAGAAAAGCAGCAAGCAATAATGAGAGACGTTAAGAACTTTGAATATATACCAGTATATGCTGATATAGAACCTCCACAAAGAAAAATTTCATAAAAAAAATAAAAAAAATCAAATACAAAGATGGAAACTGCATTTTTAAAACACACACACCTTGCATATAACTGTTTTCCTTGATATCTTGATGCAGAAATGAAATGAGTTCACTTAAAGGTAAGAGATATGATTTTTCTCCAAAGCACTTATTGTCATGTTTATAAAACTGTGCACCATGTCTTTGTAATGATAGGACATCTGCCTTAGACGTCACAATGGCAAAGGGTAGCCAAACAGCATCATCCCAACTGGACCATGAAAGGAATTGTGAATCTGTAGGGGGCATATAGTTAATCTCAACATCTTTAAATTCACGTGATTGGTGGAAAATGTGTCTTGTGTACCAGATTTTGTGGAATTTGAAAGCCACATTCTGCTCAACTTGCAATCATTCCCAAAAAGCATTTTCACGAGTTTCCATAGCAACAGTGCTCCCATTTGCATTCATTGGAAGTCTCTTCATTAGAAAGGTGATAGTAGCAATGACTAGAAATGCTTGTTTCAATTGGGTTTCTGAAACTGTCACTGTGCTGTACCTGTATTTCAAGAAACCTTCATGCAATTTTATGTGAATCTTCTTGTTATGAACCATTGTGGAAGGAGTCTTTAATTCCTTGCACAAAGTCTTGAAATATTATCATTTTCGTAAGATATAACTACTTCTTCTCTGACAATTCCAGGTAACATCTTTTGACCACTCCTGCATTCTGGAGCAGCAATTAAACCATGCATCTCTTTAATTGTTCTTTCTCCAAGTCCGATGTGCTCTAGGACACCAACAGTAGAAGTTACTCTGACAATACTCAATAAAGGTGGAGCAGATAATAAAAACTTTAAACTGTCCATTACGAGCTGAATTCTACATTTCTGAGTTAGGAGCTCCTTATATCGGAAAATTGGTTGCATTGTTCACAGGGCACTCCAGACAATACAGGGTGCTAATATGCTCTGCTTCTTCACAGATCAAGTAACATTAAGGTTTCTCAGAACACAGGTACAGTATAGCAATGACATTTCCAGTAATGTGATTGCACCACACATTACTACTCACTGCAATTAACACCTTTATAATAAAGAGACTTCCAACATATAAGAAAGGAGCAGTGTCGCAATGGGAGCTCATGAAATGGTTTGCAGAAAAGGTTGCAAGTCAGGCAGAACGTGGCTTTCAAATACAACAAAATCTGGCACACAGGACCCATTTCCCAGGCATCACATGAGTTTAAAGATGTTGAGATTAACTGCATGCCTACTGCTGATTTACAATTCCCTTCATGGCTAGCTTGGAATGATGCTGTTTGGGTCCCCTTCTCCAATGCTACTACACGTCAGGCAGATTCCCATCATTACAAAGACACAGTGAGGAGTTGTATAAACATGACAACAAGTGCTTCGGAAAAAAATAATATCTCTCACATTTAAGTGAACTCATTTTGCTTCTGCATCAAGATGTCGAGGAAAACAGTTATATGCAAAGTGGAAGGGTTTTAAAGTTAGTTTCCTTCTTTATATTTGAATTTGTTTATCAAAATGTTCTTTGTAAAATTTTTGTATCTGTACATATAAGTACATATTTAAAGTTATTACTGTGTCTCATTACTGCTTACACCATTTCTTATGTTTCATTTAACTTGTCTTTTTAAGTTGCAGTGACAGAATATGGATGTATCACCTCATTTGTGCACCCACATTGTCCCTTAATTCTTTACACAGGAAAGACACTTAACAGAGAAATACAACATACCCACTGAGAAAAATGATTCATAACTGTTTTCAGCTCTAAATTGTTTACAGTTCTGGCCTACAGGTCAATTTTTCAAGGAATACACGTTTTTATTATTAATGCCCTGTATTCTTTGCAGATAAGATTGCTGACAGATATATAAACATTTCAGCAAAAAATCATATTCTGATTCAATTGTCTATGTACCCCACAGGACTTTGAAATTTGTCAAATTTGCCCTTTTTTGTGATGGAGTCATCTTTAAGTGAAGGTAAGAACTACTAATTTCAATGCTAAAAGCTTGTCATTGTTATTTATACTTAATGCTAGCACTAAAGAGTTATAGTGCGTACGATGAAGTCTGCATTTTTTCCCTCTGAAGTTATAATTTGTAAAAAATCACACATGTAAAGCACATCACGGAGAAAGAGCAATTCTCAACGTTATTCATAAAAAACAGAGATGTATCCTACTTTTTATGCAATATATCAACTTAATGACTCACACAGCACATGACTAAAATACTTTATGTCTGTAGGTCACCTCATTACTGAATAGCAAGTGTCTGAGAATACGGAAACCGGTTCCTGACTAATGACTGGGTACCCAGCCATGAATCTTCAAACCTGAATTTATCAAAAATGGTAAGAGTTAGAACAGTGCAATTTGGCAGTTTTACTACTGAGACATGTGGGCATCCATGTTCCAAATATGACTAAATTCTGAAATAGCCACATTCTCACCCCCTGTGAGATTACACGCAATGAACCATACTAGCTACTCCTAGGAATATGAGATCGGGGCGATACGCATAAAAACATTTCTACATACCAAACAGCTTTTTGTAAATGCACGTCATGGCTCCTTCTGGGGTATACACAGCAATCTTGTCTTCATCTCTGATTTCATATTTCAGGCCTCCTTCAGTCACTATTTTACATTTCACTGACTTGATATGATGCTCAAGTTCGTCGTCAGGAATACTGTCATTTAAGAGTTTCTTATTGCGAACGATTGTACATGTGGCATTTCTAATAAGAGCTGCCTTCGCTGGGAGTCCAACAGTCTGAAACACATTCGATCTCTTAAATTTTGATCACGAAGCGGAATTACGGAACAGTGGTAAACCAACTAAATTAAGAAGTAACAGGCAATTTCAGCTTAGAGGGCACTATTCAAATAAACTGCTGCTTAGTACAAAATTTCCTTACCTCTTCACCGTCTACAAACGCGACTATTGCAGGCATTATTCTGTTGCCACTGTCGTCGGCTATAATATCAACTTTCCCATCCTGAGAAACAAAACGTAAAATAATGTCAAAGTTACATTGATATGATCTTATTAGAACGTTTCTCACGAATACATTCGAGCTAGAAGAATAATCGTTCATGACTTCACTTCTGGCACATTAGAAGTTCTCAGTGAACAACAAATATGAAAAACATTACCAACCTTACAATACGCCAAGCAGGCCGAAGAATTACCCACGTGAATGCCAAAAACACCAGCCATTTTGCTAGTCTTCGACGACAACAAACCGTACACGATGCGCGAACAACACACTACTGCCGCCAAAACTCAAATATTAACGCGTCTTTGTTTTCCTCTGCATAGCGTTCGAAGAAGTATTCTGCTGTCAAAGACGTAATCAAGGATGTTAGAAGGGGAGATATGTCAGTCATAAAAATAAGAAATACGAAAATATTCAGTAATTAGTACGAATTTCATTTTTCCAGATGCCACTAGCGAAATAGCGCATTATTAAAGAAATAAAAATATCAATACTGAATTGTTAATTGAAAACATTTTCATAAAAAACCAAAATGAAATTGTTATCCATATTATCTTTCGCGTTTCATCGTGTTTTTTCTGTGTAGCTTAAAAATCTGATATTTGTTAATTGCAATGAGCGCAATTTTCCATCAACTCGTTTAGTATAATTAATTGTGTAAAGGAACGTCTGTCGGTAATAACGCGGATAAGTCAAGGCTGTGCATAAATAAGCCAAAATCGTTTTGCCTATTTATTTGTTATCATCTCACCAAAATTAAAGAACAAAAGAGTGGGATCATGTAGAAATGTATAATGAAATAAATCGGATATTTCCATATATGACAGACTTAATTAGTATTTGCATTTGTAATGGGTGAATTTTTCCCTGTGAACTGTTGTGATACCTGCGTATTACGAACGCGAGATCATTTTACTTTGCGTTCGTCTTTAGTATCCGAAAGATTTCCAGCTCCTGCTGGGTGATAAATTAGTGTTGTAGAAGCTGTTTAAAGTCGTAGCAAACACCGCAGTACCTTGATCTCTGTTGTTAAACACTATTTTTATGTAATTTCGTCAGTGTCATTCCAACCCATCTTATCGTGCTTTAATAATTGAGACATGGATGTAAGAACATACTAGCAGTGCGGGACTGCATGAAACAAATACTGCACTGTATGACCATAACGAATGTTCCTGATGCGTTGCTACATTCTCTTTCCACCTTTAAAACTCTGCAGCAAAAGTTAAAAGTGTGTGAATCACATACACAGAAAGCTTATGTGGCACTGGCAACAATAAAATAATTTGGCTTCTACAGAACTTCAGCCTAAATTTGTATTGTCTCATGCATACGTATCTTTCACCTAGACAATGGTACCATATTCTTTAAGGTCTTCCTTTTTTTTCTAGTTGCGTTACAAAAAATGCCGCAACACTCCGGTCACAATTTTCAGTTTTTACGTTTTCTCGCAAGGAGTCAATTTCTTCCTAGGCTATTCGCCTAAATAATTCACTGAAAATACTTCACAACCCACGTTATCGCACTAACTACAGAAACTCAAAACTACTTTAGCACGATGACAACCCAAACTCAAATGAACACAATGTTACCCGTTAAACTCAGCACGTCTATTTTTACCAGCAGAGGGCACCAGCAAATATAACAACATGGCACCTAGAAACACAACCAACTCAAAAACTCCACATCGTCGTGACGTCACACACCACAATATCATTACGTCACGGGTCAAAGCAGACGGGTGGAATCGGACGCTTCCGTTGATGCAGCCAGAAGGCATAAACAAAACAAAAAAAAGAAAAACTTATTTAGGTTGGCCATTGCCACTGCTTGTTCTGTCATTGCGCATTCAAGAACGTAATTATGAAATTAATTTCACTGACGAAAGTGCCAATGATAATGTGTGAGGTGGTGATGGTTGGTACAATTTTAATTAAAATCTATAATACAAACGTAAATTTCCTATCCAATCCTTATAAAAGTATATTTACATATTCTGTGTGTGGTATATTTTGAGTTATTTAGTTTCAATGTCAAGTAGTAAGGGGTACCCTTTACTACTTGAAATTAGTACAGTTACTAAGCGCACCTCCTTCCGCATGGAAAGAAACCTGATAGTTTCATTATATTGCACTGATAAATGAAAATGGAAGTGGCACATATACACACTTTCATGTTATTCTATGGAAGTCTCTAGGAGACAACACATTTAAGTTAAGAAAGGTTCCTCTACACCCAGGGTCACCTTGACTGCTGGCTGGTGACAGTCTGGGATAGGAAGGGAAAAGATTAATTGGAGGATGTGAAGTCATACTGCATATTAATGCAAGGGCCTACTAAATTAATTTTCTGGTGGTAAATCCATTGCTCTATATAGATTAGAATCACAAGTCTAGTAAATTTTGGTTTCAGTTTGCAGGCCTGTAATTTCCACAGGGTTCTCATATACATCTACATCTACATCCATACTCCGCAAGCCATCTGACAGTGTATGGCAGAGATCGGTAGCTGTTCATCTCTTACCGAGATGATTGAACATAGAAAATGTGGCAGAAATCAGAGATGTTTAACTTGAAAGGATTGCTTTGTGTTGTTTACATAGAATGATCCACTAATGTCCTTTTTCATTACATTCCTCACAGAATCAAGCAAATACTTCCCGCCTTCCTCCCCTCATCTGATCTAATCCTCTGGAAACTGATTTACTTGAATGTCAAACATTGCTCACATTGAAGCTACCACTTTGGAAACAGCTGCTGACATTTCAGGTAATGTAATGTAATGTATTAAGTGCTCTAGGTTGCTGTATGTGTACCCATCCATGCAAAAGTAGATACATCCAAAAATAATTTAGTCTTCCTCTGATAACTAAATTATAACTGGGAATTCACACACAATGTTCTACAGAGAACTTTAAAGTGTGGCTAACAAGCTATATCTTTGGCCTGGTTTATACATATTTTTTCCAAGTTCTTATTTTTGTATGTGCTGGCAGTTTATTGTGACCCCTGTAATTTGTATATGGTTAGGAAATCCGTGTATTTACGCATCGTTATGTGCTGTGATTGTATATCTCACATTGTACCTGAATTTTATTGTAAATGACTAATACATTTTTTAAATGCATGACATGGAGCTATCTATCTTTCATTGCACTACAAGTTTCAGCATTATTTATTCACCAGTTAACTCTTTGGAGCACGGTGGTATACATAGTATACCACCTTTTGAAAATTTTCTTGGCTCTTTGCACAGTGGTTTAACTGCACGACCACCACTCTAATATGCTCACCTAGTTCTCTACTTATCAGACAGATGGCACTCACTGCCTATAAGGAATCAGTTCCCGCCAAGAATTGCATAGATTACAACTGTGAAAGCTGCGTGCTGAGTTGTGCATGGTTTTTGCGTGTGAATAGTGGTTTATAACGAATTTCTTGTTGCGCCTGTGTTTTTTCCATATCTTGGACGTCACAGCTACGGTATGAACCCATGTATACATTCATATGCACAATCTTCCGTTATTTATATACAATTTATTTTGGTGGTATATTATTTGTACCACCGTGCATGTAGCAGTATTCTATTGCATTTCGTTTCCTAGTATAAAATTCGAAATCCTCCGCTACAAAGTTTAGTTTTTAATTGTGTTGTGACTTATTTTAGCTCTTTCTCCATTTTGTTTTGCTTACGTATTCTTTACTTGGATTCAGGCTGTTGTTTGAAAATGAAAATGTCAAGAAGAGGCTTACGAGATGAAGAAATCGAACGATTATTGTGTGAAATTCCATCAGACGAGGATTCCACTGTTGACACCACAGATGACGAATCTGATTATGAAGCAAGCATTGTTGCGGAGGCTATTGTGTCGTCTGAAGGCGAAGTTTCAGAGAGCGAGGAAGAAAGTGAGTCCACTCCGCCAAAACGCGCTGCTGACACAGCGCCAACTTGGGGACAACAATTCAATGCTACCTCAGGAATGCAGTTCGACAGTGAATCAGGACCAAGTGCTTTTATTAGGGACATTGATGATCCAGAACCTATCGATATATTCGAAAAAATATTTCCAAAAGAGCTAGTTCAGCTAATCGTTTTCCAAACAAATTTATATGCGACGCAATCTGGCAAGTCTTTCACTCCAACAACTGACAATGAAATACGAACTTTCCTGGGAATCAACATTTTGATGGGTATAAAGCGTATGCCAGCATACAGAGACTACTGGTCTAGTGCCCCAGAACTTCATGATCGTTATATTGCATCTCTGATGGCAGTAAATCGGTTTGGATGGTTACTGAGGAACATTCATCTGAATGATAACACATTGCATCCAGAAAAAGGACACCCAGGTTATGACAAACTGTACAAGCTGCGACCAGTGATCAAGATACTATCTGAATCTTTTTCCAAGTGTTACCAACCCAGCAAACACCTAGCAATTGATGAGTCAATGATCAAATTCAAAGGCCGCAACAGTATGAAACAATACATGAGAGATAAACCCATAAAGCGTGGTTACAAAGTGTGGATGCTGTGTGACAAGACCTCTTACAACTTGAAATTTGATATTTACACCGGAAAAGTAGGTGACACAGTGCAAACAGGCCTTGGGGAGCATGTAGTGCTGAGTTTGTCCTCTGAACTCGTAAATAAAGGCCATTATCTTTATTTCGACAACTATTTCAATAGCTATAACTTGTTGGCTGGTTTACAGCAGAGAAACATATATGCCTGTGGGACAGTTCAACCAACAAGGAAACATTTACCCAAATTAAAAACAGACAAAGAATTAAGCAGAGGTGAATTTGACTGGAGGGTCAGCAACTGTGGCATCCTCTACTTGAAGTGGAAAGATAAGAGAGCTGTTCATCTCCTTTCAAATTTTCACAGTCCTGAAGTTACTACAGTGACTCGCCGTGAAAGAGATGGTTCACGCATAGAGCTACCTTGTCCTCAAGCAGTGATGGATTACAATGCACACATGAACAATGTCGACAAGTTCGACCAACTGAAAAAATCATATGAAATAAGCCGGAGAAGTAAAAAGTGGTGGCACCGAATATTCTTTCACCTGCTTGATGTCAGTATCGTCAACAGCTATATAATTTGGAAGGAACTAGGCGATAGAGAAAAAATGACTGCCAAAGTCTTCAGGATGAGTATCCTGCAAAGCTTAGTAACCCAGAAAACACCATTGAGGCCATCTAGACTTCATGAGAGTCAAGTCCACGTAAAGAAAAACAAGCCATATGTTTCCTCACGCCAGCGTCTCGACAATTCATCCCACCAGCCAGAGCGTACTACCGCCAGACGTTGTGCGAAATGCAGTACAAAAAAGAAGCAAGTGCGCACTTTCTGGATGTGCGCTGAATGCAAAGTGCCTTTGTGCCTTAGCAAAACAAAAAGGTGCTTTCAAGATTTTCACAAAAAGGAATAAGAAACATATTTTATTTGTAAGGTTTGTAATTTGATTTTGTATTGTAAATGACCAATTGCCAGAAATAAAATTATTTTACATTAATTATACTAATTATTACTGCTTAGAGTAGAATTTAAAGGTGAGTTACAAGCACAAACCAAGATATCTCAAAAACTTTAGGTACGGCCCTAAGTGGCATGGTGGTATATTATATATACCACCATCTAAAACCAAAATCAATACAATAAAAAATTTTAATTCATGTTTTCCTTTATTAGCAACCCCACCAGACATAGAAAATGCATGTTTTATTAAAAAATTAATTAAACATAAAATCTGTGCATCAAAGAGTTAAATGTCATAGGAATAAGAACAATCTACATGAAGATTACCTACCAGCTGTCCACCTGGATGAATGGCCACTACCAAACTATAGCCAAGAGGAAAGTAGACCACCCTGTGGCACAACATGCAGCTGAACACAACATGCCTGATTTCAATGGCTGCTTTACCAACCAAGCCATCCACCACCAGCTTTTCTCAACTGCACAGATTGGAGTTACCCTTACAACACATTCTGTGATCCTGTAATTATCCCGGACTCAACCTATGGTAACATACTGTCCCCACACCCTCCACCCAACATTTCCCACCCTCTCTGTCCTATTACCTCCTCCCCATTCTCATCGCCTACACTCTTTCTTTGTCATCCTCTGCTAATGCACCTGCCCATCTTTCTCTGCTCCTCTCCTTTTTCATTCCATTTTCCCCAATTCCCTGCTCCACAACCTCCTGACGCTGTGCCTGATAGCGTTCTAGTACCTGCACACCTCGCAAGATGACACTCCTTTCTTCCCTAACCTATACACTGCTAGCACTTCCCCTTCCCTCACCTCATTCAAATTACTGCTTCTATCTTACATTATAGTTGCACTCCAGCCTGTGCTGCCAGAGTTGGCAGTCAGGAAACGATGGAGAGGCTTCGGTCCTGCCGTAGCCCTAACAGTTCACAACCCCCACAACAGACCACAGCAGACCACCCACCCCACTGCCGCCCCACACCAAACCCAGGTTTATTGTGCAGTTCAGCCCCCATTTGACCCCCCCCCCCCCCCCCCCGGGGAACCTCTCATACCAGACAAGTGTAAACCCCAAATGTTTGCGTGGTAGAGTAATTATGGTTTACGTGTACATGGAGACAGAATTTGACATAGTGTGACTGAGGTGGAAGAAGGGGAACCAGCCCTCAATCGCTGAGGCTTCCCACTCGGGAAACAGCGCATTAGGCTGCACGGATATCTGCGTGAGGTGTGCTTGCTTGTAGTAATGAATGGTGTGTGTTACTCTTTTTCCAATTGACTGTGGCCGAAGGCTTATGTGTAAGTGTCTTTTAATTGGGCCTATCTGCAACTTAGCAGGTTATCTGTATGGCAAGTAGTAATCTATCTTTTCTGCTCTGTTAAAAGTACCAAATACATAATGTAAAAAGGAAAAGATGGAAAAGGTTTCACACAAAGATGAAAGTTCCAGGTATTGAAAATGAGATCTTTTTATCAAAACAATGTTATTTATCAAAATGCAAGTACAGCTACAAGTCTCTGATTGTTAACAAAAATTCAGTCTTTGAAGCAATCAAACTATGTGTGTATCTGAAGTACAAAACATAAAAGGTGCTACTGAAGTAATTTCATTCTTCTATAATATTGTTAAAAAAATACAGATTATTGGCACTACTGATATATCTAATAGATTAATGTGCACATCACAACAAGCAAAGTTTGATTACTGCACTATGCTTTAAAGAGAACAAAATGTGTGTGCATTATTTATCAAAATATTTAAAGATCTGTTGTATAAATTACGAAACACATGTAACATAACTGTTGACCTAACTTTCAGCTTATAAGTGCACTTGCCAATGACTGAAAAATGCTGTCACTCTGTTCAAACTACATGACACCTCAATGAAACAACATTGATACACCTTCATACAGGTTGGAAATGAGGGTTGATATGCTTTGAACTATCCATTTTCAGCTATTTTAGAAAGTCACCCAGGCATTATAGTGCATCCATGCTAAGTTATTAACTTTATCTTGTATTACAAAATGTTCTTGATCTTCTGCTGACATTGCTAACTTATGCTATTACATAGTGGAGACTACAAGAATCTTTGATGAAATAACATGCTGAACAGTAGACTGTGACTGCCACAACCTTAATTATGGTGACTGCCATGGTTGATACTACTGAGCGTAATGATGGTCATTTGATATGGTGACTACCATTACCCTGAATGTATGATGGGTACTGTTAGGGTATGAGGCTACTTGACACTTTGCCCCTATACAGGATGTTACAAAAAGGTACAGTCAAACTTTCAGGAAACATTCCTCACACACAAATAAAGAAAAGATTTTATGTGGACTTGTGTCCGGAAACGCTTAATTTCCATGTTAGATCTCATTTTAGTTTCTTCCACCTACGCTCAATGGAGCAAGTTATCATGATTTCATACGGGATACTCTACCTGTGCTGCTAGAACATGCGCCTTTACAAGTACGACACAACATGTGGTTCATGCACGATGGAGCTCCTGCACATTTCAGATGAAGTATAAGACCGCTTCTCAGCAACAGATTCGGTGACCGATGGATTGGTAGAGGCTGACCAATTACATGGCCTCCATGCTGTCCTGACCTCAACCCTCTTGACATTCATTTATGGGGGCATTTGAAAGCTCTTGTCTACACAACCCCGGTACCAAATGTAGAGACTCTTAGTGCTCGTATTGTGGACGGCTGTGATACAATACACCATTCTCCAGGGATGCATCGGTGCATCAGGGATTCCATGCGACGGAGGGTGGATGCATGTATCCATGCTAACGGAGGACATTTTGAACATTTCCTGTAACAAAGTGTTTGAAGTCACGCTGGTACATTCTGTTGCTGTGTGTTTCCATTCCATGATTAATGTGATTTGAAGAGAAGTAATAAAATGAGCTCTAACATGGAAAGTAAGCGTTTCCGGACACATGTCCACATAACATATTTTCTTTCTTTGTGTGTGAGGAATGTTTCCTGATAGTTTGGCCTTTTTGTAATACCCTGTATGTCACCATGATACAGCAAAATTGTAACCAATTCTCCCATTTTACATACAGTTATAGATAAAAAACGAGCTCCTGGCCAGGCCGTGAATGCCAAAGGGCTATCCACTGGCCACCATGTCATCCTCTGCATTGCAGTGTCAAGCAGATGTGTTATTGAGGGACATGGGATCAGCACACTGCTATCTTGGCCTTTTGGCACATTTTCTGGACAGTGGAGCCACTACTAGTCAGTCAAGTAGCTCCTCAGTTGCAATCACAAGGCTGAGTACATCCCATACCAGTCCTCCACCAAGGAAAAATCCTTGGCAGTATGGAGGACTTGAACCCAGGTCCTCCGTGTGCCAACCATTTATGCTGACCAGTCACTTATGTAGGCAGACAGTTATAGATTAGGCAAAAATGTAATTGTACAAATTGCCCCATACATTGTCAATGGTACACAAAATTATAACAAATTGCCCCAATACACCTCGTGTTTCACAAAACTAACAAATTGTATCGTACGTCATCATTGTGACATGAAATTGTAACAAATTGCACCATATGTTGCTAACTAAGAATATGTATAAATGACATCAGCATAAATGACAATGTATGAAACAATTTCTTAGCAGTTTGTGTAACAATGACAATGAAAAGGGCTGTCTACTACAGTTTTGTGCAAGAATGTTGATGTATGTGGCTATTTTTGATAATTTTGTGTAAGAGTTGTGATATCTTGCACTTTCGTGCAACAACGTAGATGTATGGGGCAATTTGTTACAATTTTGTAAAGTAGTGCTGATGAATGGACCCATTTTTTTGAATTTTGTTTCGTGTTTGGGATACTATTTAAGATCCAGATCCAATAGCTGATACTCACTGTTGGGTTATAGCCACATGTGTCAACTTCTGCTGTTAGAATACTATTTGAGACCCAGTAGCTGACACTCACTGTCAGGTTATGCCACATACACTACAAGCTTTTGGTATTAGAATACAGATTTGAGATCCAGTAGCTGAGACCAACTGACAGGGCATTATTTTTTTAATTGTTGAGTAAAATCGTACATTAAAAGTAATGGTAGTTGTACAGATCAGGATAATAGCAATCATCATGTAAACTTACTATCATGACACCAGTAGTATCCAACATGCGTTTCAGCTCATGGTAGACACCTTAATTGGGATAATGGCAGCCGCCAGTGTTAAGAATACTATTTGGGATTCAGTAGCTGACACCCACTCTCTGGTTATATCACACACACACACTGTCACCACAGATTTGGGGTATGGTGGAATTTGTTACAATTTTATGTAACATGGTGATGTATTGTGGCAATCAGTTACAAATGTGCTGTAACATAACGATGCATAGGGCAATTTGTTACCATTTTGCTGTAACAGGCCTGTGTATGGGGTAGATTTGGAAATTTGTGTCAAGTTCTATGGGACTAAACTGCAAAGGTCATCGGTCCCTTGCCTTGTCGTTGTTGTGGTCTTCAGTCCTGAGACTGGTTTGATGCAGCTCTCCATGCTACTCTATCCTGTGCAAGCTTCTTCACCTCCTGATACGTACTGCAGCCTACACCCTTCTGAATCTGCTTAGTGTATTCATCTCTTGGTCTCCCTCTACGATTTTTACCCTCCACACTGCCCTCCTGTACTAAATTGGTGATCCCTTGATGTCTCAGAACATGTCCTGCCATCCGATCCCTTCTTCTTGTCAAGTTGTGCCACAAACTGCTCTTCTCCCCAATCCTATTCAATACTTCCTCATTAGTTACATGATCTACCCATCTAATCTTCAGCATTCTTCTGTAGCACCACATTTCAAAAGCTTCTATTCTCTTCTTGTCCAAACTATTTATCGTCCATGTTTCACGTCCATACATGGCTACACTCCATACAAATACTTTCAGAAACGACTTCCCGACACTTGAATCTATACTCGATGTTAACAAATTTCTCTTCTATATAAACACTTTCCTTCCCATTGCCAGTCTACATTTCATACCCTCTCTACTTCGACCATCATCAGTTATTTTGCTCCCCAAATAGCAAAACTCCTATACTACTTCAAGCGTCTCATTTCCTAATCTAATACCCTCAGCATCACCCGACTTAATTCGACTACATTCCATTATCCTCATTTTGCTTTTGTTGATGTTCATCTTATATCCTCCTTTCAAGACACCGTCCATTCCGTTCAACTGCTCTTCCAAGTTCTTTGCTGTCTCTGACAGAATTAAAATGTCATCGGTGAACCTCAAAGTTTTTATTTCTTCTCCATGGAATTTAATTCCTACTCCAAACTTTTCTTTTGTTTCCTTTACTGCTTGCTCAATATACAGACTGAATAACATCGAAGAGAGGCTACAACCCTGTCTCACTCCCTTCCCAACCACTGCTTCCCTTTCATGTCCCTCAGCTCTTATAACTGCCATCTGGTTTCTGTACAAATTGTACATAGCCTTTCGCTCCCTGTATTTTACCCCTGCCACCTTCAGAATTTGAAAGAGATTATTCCGGTCAACATTGTCAAAAGCTTTCTCCAAGTCTACAAATGCTACAAACGTAGGTTTGCCTTTCCTTAATCTTTCTTCTAAGATAAGTCATAGGGTCAGTATTGCCTCACGTCTTCCCATATTTCTACGAAATCCAAACTGATCTTCCCCGAGGTCAGCTTCTACCAGTTTTTCCATTCGTCTGTACAGAATTCGCGTTAGTATTTTGCATCCGTGACTTATTAAACTGACAGTTCGGTAATTTTCACATCTGTCAATGTGTGCTTTCTTTGGGATTGGAATTATTATATTCTTCTTGAAGTCTGAGGGTATTTCGCCTGTCTCATACATTTTGCTCAGCAGATGGTAGAGTTTTGTCAGGACTGGCTCTCCCAAGGCTGTCAGTAGTTCTAATGGAATGTTGTCTACTCCCGGGGCCTTGTGTCGACTTAGGTCTTTCAGAGCTCTATCAAATTCTTCACGCAGTATCATATCTCCCATTTCATCTTCATCTACATCCTCTTCCATTTCCATAATTTTTTTTTTTGTTTTTTTTTTGTTTTTTTTTTTTGTTTGGGGTTTAAGGGCGCTCAACTACTGAGGTCATTAGCGCCCAGTCACAAGTGTTAGAGCACATAGAATCTAGTAAAACTCAAGGGGGGGGGGGGGGGGGACCCCAGAAAGTTCTTACAAAGATGCAGATAAAATAAGTGAAGGAGTTAGATGAATTTGGACAAGCCAGTCAAAGCAATGAAACGAAGAACACGAGCAGCTGCTAGAGCGTCATCAGCTAAAATATCCTGTAAAGTAGATGGCAGAGACAGGACAACACGAGACTGACTAAAACGGGGACACGACAATAAAACATGACGCACTGTTAATGCATGACCACAAGGGCACTGCAGGGCTGGGTCACTGGAGAGTAGGTAGGCTAAACCAGCAATGCCCAATCCGCAACCTGGTCAGAAGGACCTCTTCTCGCCGAGATGGTCAGGAGGAGGTTGTCCAAGCAGTTGGGATCGGTTTTACTGCCCGGAGCTTGTTTCCTTGAAGTGATGACCAAGTATCCCACCACAAAGACACAAGCCTCTTACAAACAACCCCACTAATGTCAGATGACGGGACACAATGGGAGGCTGGCCGAGGCAGGAGGACTGCAGCCTCATTCCCAGGCACTCCTACATGGCCGGGAACCCACAGAAAGCTGACAGGAGAGCCATCAGCAGCAGAAGAATGGAGGGACTGCTGGATCCGTTGCACCAAGGGATGGACCGGATATGGAGCTCCAAGGCTCTGAAGAGCACCGAGTGAATCAGAGCAGAGTACATACGATGAATGGCGGTGGCGGCGGGCATACTGAATGGCCTGATGGATAGCAAAAAGCTCGGCCGTAAACCTGGAACACTGGTCGAGGAGCCGGTATTTAAAGGTGCCGGCCCCGACGACAAAGGCACAGCCGACACCATCGTCAGTTTTGGAGCCATCAGTGTAAATAAAGGTGCGACTGGTAAGTCGCACACGAAGTTCGACAAACCGTGAGCAATACACTACAGCCAGAGTACCCTCCTTCGGGAGCGAGCTGAGGTCGAGATAAATATGAACCGGAGCCTGGAGCCAAGGTGGTGTCGGGCTCTCACCCTCTCTGAAGATGGTAGGGAGGGCAAAATCCAATTGTCGAAGTAGGCGACGAAAGCGGACTCCAGGGGGCAGCAGGGCAGACACATACAATCCATACTGACGGTCGAGAGAATCGGCGAAGAAGGACTGATAAGAGGGGTGGTCGGGCATTGACAACAGCTGGCAGGCATACCGACAAAGCAGTACGTCGCGCCGGTAGGTCAATGGTAATTCGGCAGCTTCAGCATAAAGACTCTCAATGGGACTAGTGTAGAATGCTCCGGTCGCAAGACGTAACCCCCAATGGTGGATGGAGTTGAGACGGCGTAAGAGGGATGGCCGAGCAGACGAGTAGACGAGGCTCCCATAATCCAGCTTTGATCGGACTATGGACCAATACAACCGAAGCAGGACAGTGCAATCCACTCCCCAAGATGAACCAATAAGAACTCTAAGGTCATTAAGGGAACGTGTACAAAGGCAGCCAAATAAAAGATGTGCAGAGACCAACAAAGTTTCCTGTCCAGTGTGAGCCCTAGAAACTTAGTTGTGTCCACGAATGGGAGAACAACGGGACCGAGATGTAAGGATGGCGGAAGAAACGCTTTATATCGCCAAAAGTTGATACAAACCGTCTTCTCTTCAGAGAACCAGAAGCCATTTGCCACGCTCCATGAGTAGAGGCTGTCTAGACAACGCTGAAGGCAGCGCTCCAGGAGGCATGTTCGCTGGGCACTGCAGTAGATCGCGAAGTCATCGACAAAGAGAGAGCCTGAGACATTAGGTGGAATGCAATCCATAATTGGATTGATCGCTATGGCAAAAAGGGCTACGCTCAAGATGGAGCCCTGAGGCACTCTGTTCTCCTGGAGGAAGACGTCGGACAATACGGAACCCACACGTACCCTAAAACTTTGATCTGTTAAAAAGGAATCAATAAAAAGAGGCAGGCGACCGCGTAGACCCCACCTGTGCGTAGTGCGGAGGATACCTCCCCTCCAACAGGTATCATAAGCCTTCTCCAAATCGAAGAACACGGCTACCGTTTGGCGCTTTCGAAAAAAGTTGTTCATGATGAATGTCGACAAGGTCACAAGGTGGTCAACAGCGGAGCGGCAGCGATGAAAGCCGCATTCAACATTGGTAAGTAGCCATCGAGATTCAAGAAACCAAACTAACCGAGCGTTAACCATGGGCTCCATCACCTTACAGACACAGCTTGTAAGAGAAATGGGGCGGTAACTAGAAGGAAGGTGTCTATCCTTCCCAGGTTTGGGTATAGGAACAACGACAGCGTCACGCCAATGCATGGGGACTTGACCTTCGGTCCAGACGCGATTGTAGGTACTAAGAAGGAAGCTTTTGCCTGCCGGAGAAAGGTGGGCCAGCATCTGAACGTGAATGGCATCTGGCCCCAGAGCAGAGGACCGGGACAGTGCAAGTGCACGTTCGAGTTCCCGCATAGTAAAGGGGGCATTATAATTTTCCAGATTCAGCGAGTGGAAGGAAGGTCGCCGAGCCTCTTCTGCCTCTTTCCTGGGAAGGAAGGCAGGGTGGTAATGGGCGGAGCTTGAAACCTCCGCGAAAAAGCGGCCGAAGGCGTTGGAGACATCCACAGGATCAACAAGGACCTCATTACCTGAAGTCAGGCCAGGTACCGAGGAGTGGGCCTTAATGCCCGACAGCCGGCGCAGGCCACCCCAGACGACAGAAGAGGGAGTAAAACTGTTAAAGGAGCTGGTGAAAGAGGCCCAAAAAGCTTTTTTGCTGTCTTTGATGACTCTACGGCATTGCGCTCGGAGTCGTTTGTATCCAATACAATTCGCCAACGTAGGATGGCGGCGAAAGGTGCGTAAAGCACGTCGTCGAGCACGGATAGCGTCTCTACAAGCCTCATTCCACCAGGGGACGGGAACGCGATGTGAAGAAGAGGTAGTACGAGGAATGGAACGTTCGACAGCATGGATGATAACAGCCATGAGGTATTCGACCTGACTGTCACGACTGAGAAGTTCGTGGTCCGGAAAGGTCGCCAGGGAGGAGTAAAGTCCCCAGTCAGCTTTCGGTGTGTTCCAGCTCGAAGGACGTGGGGATGGGGTGTGGTGCAGGAGACGAACGACACAGGGGAAGTGGTCGCTCGAATAGGTGTCAGAAAGGACATACCACTCGAACCGACGGGCAAGAGTGGTAGAACAAATCGAGAGGTCCAAGTGGGAGTAGGTATGAGTAGAGTCCGAGAGGAAAGTCGGGGCGCCAGTATTGAAGCAGACAAGATTGAGATGGTTGAAGACATCCGCCAAGAGGGAGCCTCTCTGACAGGATGCAGGAGAGCCCCAAAGGGGATGATGGGCATTGAAGTCGCCAAACAATAAAAACGGCGGAGGAAGCTGAACAATCAGGTGCATCATGTCAGCCCGACTAACTGCGGATGACGATGGAGTGTAGACAGTACAAACGGAAAAAGTAAAGGCAGAAAGAGTAATACGGACAGCTATTGCTTGGAGTGGGGTGGTCAATGGGATGGGATGGTAATAAACATCGTCCCGAACGAGCAACATGACCCCACCATGAGCTGGAATACCGTCCACAGGGGTGAGGTCAGACCGCTCCCAGGTATAGTGGGGAAAAGCAATACGGCCAGTTGGGCACAACTTGGTTTCCTGGAGACCAAGGACGAGCGGACAGTGCAGGCAGAGGAGCAGTTGTAATTCCTCCCGATTAGATCGAATACCTCTTATGTTCCAATGTAACAAAGCCATCGCTAGTCAGAAAAAAGGGGGAACAAAACGGGTGAAGAGCTGGTCACCTCGATGGCCACAGAGGGCCAGGTTTCGAGGGAACAACGCTACAACCGGCGGGAGGCGGATCCTGTTCCATCGAGTCATCGCCAGCTGTGGCCACTTTCCCGGGTTGCGTAGGAGGGGCAGCATCATTCGCCGACGTGAGGTCAGCTAAGCGCCTGGCAGCAGAGCGTCCCGGCGAAACTGAGGACGGCCGGGAGCAGGATAGGGGTGAGGATACTGTGAAAGGAGTGGACGCGACTGAGGCAAACGAAGTTGTCAACGTCATGGGATGGAGGCAGTCATACTTCTTCCTGGCCTCAGAATAAGAGAGGCGATCCAAAGTTTTTAATTCCTGAATCTTCTTCTCGATCTGATACGCAGGGCAGTCTAAAGATCTAGGCGAGTGGTTGCCAGGACAATTGACGCACCAAGGTGTTGGGGTGCATGTATGTTCCTCACGAAGAGGACGTCCACAATCGCCACAAAGGGGCTCAGCCCCACACCGTGACGACATGTGACCAAAGCGCAAACACCGAAAGCAGCGCATAGGAGGCGGGACGTAAGGTCGCACATCGCACCGGTAGCACATCACCTTTACCTTCTCCGGGAGAACGTCCCCCTCGAAGGCGAGGATAAAGGCCCCGGTGTCGATGCGACGGTCTTTGGGGCCGCACTGGACTCGCCGGAAGAAATGCACGCCTCGGCGCTCCAGGTTGGCCCTGAGCTCCTCATCAGATTGCAGCAGGAGGTCCCGATGAAAAATAACCCCCTGCGTCCTATTCAGTGCCAGATGCGGGACAATGGACACTGGGATGTCCCCTAGTCGGTCGCACGCCTGGAGCGCCGCCGACTGAGTGGCGGAGGTGGTCTTTATAAGAACGGACCCCGAACGCATTTTACTGAGAGCCTCGATTTCCCCGAAGATGTTCTCGATGTGCTGGACAAAGAACATGGGCTTGGAGGTGGCGAACGTCCCCCCATCGGTCCGAGAACAGACTAAATAGCAGGGGAAGTACTTCCCCCCAAGCTGGCAGGCCTGTCCTTCCTCCCAGGGAGTGGCCTAGGGGGAAAGGGCAGGAGAACTAGAACCAGAGACAGTACCTTTCTTTTTAAAAGACTCAGCCGCAGAGCGACCTGATACATGTTGTCGTTTCATCTGCGAAACGTCCGCCCCGATACCACCCACTCTGACCCGGGGCTCTCCCCACGGGCGCCAGCCAGCCTCAGCAAGGGCCACCTGGCAGGATGACCGTTGCCAGGAGTCCTGATGCCCCAAGGGAACGGGCATCTACTCCTTGGCTGACGTGGGGAGGGTGCAGCTCAGTTATCGGCAGTACGATCCCTGTGTCGTCAGGGGGCTACAACCTAGAGGGTACATGACGACCCCACCACAACGGGCTGGCTACCGTGCTGGATTTCGGGTGCCATGGAAAGTCCATCATGATCGTAGGTGCAGATGGGGACGCACTATGGGCGTAACTTATGCAACCCATCAGGCGTTTAGGCCCAATTTGAGGAATAGTGGGTGTGGTTGCTACGCCGTTACAATGCTGAGTGCCAAGGTCTTAGTGCGCTGAGGACCAGTGAGACACCATGTAAGGTGTCCTTCCCCAAAAGGCTCGTACTTCCGTAGAATTTTGAAAAATGGATGTCGAACCCCAAGGGGGACCATTGCATGAAAGGCCGAAACGGTTGAAACTCCTTTTAGTCGCCTCTTACGACAGGCAGGAATACCTCGGGCCTATTCTTACCCCGGACCCGCAGGGGGATTTCCATAATATTGTCCTCAAGTACATCGCCCTTGTATAGACCCTCTATATACTCCTTCCACCTTTCTGCTTTCCCTTCTTTGCTTAGAACTGGGTTTCCATCTGAGCCCTTGATATTCATACAAGTGGTTCTCTTTTCTCCAAAGGTCTCTTTAATTTTCCTGTAGGCAGTATCAATCTTACCCCTAGTGAGGTAAGCCTCTACATCCTTACATTTGTCATCTAGCCATGCCTGCTTAGCCATTTTGCACTTCCTGTCGATCTCATTTTTGAGTCGTTTGTATTCCTTTTTTCCTGGTTCATTTACTGCATTTTTATATTTTCTCCTTTCATCAATTAAATTCAGTATTTCTTCTGTCACCCAAGGATTTCTACTAGCCCTCGTCTTTTTACCGACTTGATCCTCTGCTGCCTTCACCACTTCATCCCTCAAAGCTATCCATTCTTTGTCTACTGTATTTCTTTCCCCCATTCTTGTCAATTGTTCCTTTGTGCTCTTCCTGAAACACTCTACAACGTCTGGTTCTTTCAGTTTATCCAGATCCCATCTCCTCAAATTCCCACCTTTTTGCAGTTTCATCAGTTTTAATCTACAGTTCATAACCAATAGATTGTGGTCAGAGTCCACATCTGCCCCTGGAAATGTCTTACAATTTAAAACCTGTTGCCTAAATCTCTGTCTTACCATTATATAATCTATCTGATATCTTCTAGTATCTCCAGGGTTCTTCCATGTATACAACCTTCTTTCATGATTCTTGAACCAAGTGTTAGCTATGATTAAGTTATGGTCTGTGCAAAATTCTACCAGGCGGCTTCCTCTTTCATTTCTTAGCCCCAATCCATATTCACCTACTATGTTTCCTTCTCTCCCTTTTCCTACTCTCGAATTCCAATCACCCATGACTATTAAATTTTCATCTTCCTTCACTACCTGAATGATTTCTTTTATCTCATCATACATTTCATCAATTTCTTCGTCATCTGCAGAGCTAGTTGGCATATAAACTTGTACTACTGTTTTAGGTGTGGGCTTCGTGTCTATCTTGGCCACAATAATGCGTTCACTATGCTGTTTGTAGTAGCTTACCCGAACTCCTATTTTTTTATTCATTATTAAACCTACTCCTGCATTACCCATATTTGATTTTGTATTTATAACCCTGTATTCACCTGACCAAAAATCTTGTTCCTCCTGCCACCGAACTTGACTAATTCCCACTATATCTAACTTTAACCTATCCATTTCCCTTTTTAAATTTTCTAATCTACCTGCCTGATTAAGGGATCTGACATTCGACACTCCGATCCGTAGAATGCCAGTTTTCTTTCTCCTGATAACGACGTCCTCCTGAGTAGTCCCCGCCCGGAGATCCGAATGGGGGACTATTTTACCGCCGGAATATTTTACCCAAGAGGACGCCATCATCATTTAATCATACAGTAGAGCTGCATGCCCTCGGGAAAAATTACGGCCGTAGTTTCCCCTTGCTTTCAGCCGTTCGCAGTACCAGCACAGCAAGGCCGTTTTGGTTAATGTTACAAGGCCAGATCAGTCAATCATCCAGACTGCCGCCCCTGCAACTACTGAAAAGGCTGTTGCCCTCTTCAGGAACCATACGTTTGTCTGGCCTCTCAACAGGTACCCTTCCGTTGCGGTTGCACCTACAGTACGGCTATCTGTGTCGCTGAGGCACACAAGCTTCCCCACCAACGGCAAGGTCTATGGTTCATGTGGGGAGTCCCTAGCCTTACACACTACTTACTCTAACTTATGCTAAGGACAACACATGAACCCATGCCCGAGGGAGGACTCGAACCTGCAACGGAGGGAGCAGTGCAAACCATGGCAAGACGCCCTCGACTGCGCAGCAGTGTAGGGGGTCAATTTGTTACTATTTTACTGTAAAATGGCGATGTATGGGGCAAATTGTCATATACTCTCCATTGTGCAGTATCATAAGTTAGCATTATCAGCAGAAGATGCCAAACATTTTGTACTGCAAAATGAAGTTGATACACTAACTTGGAGTCACTATAATATTTGGATGACTCAAAAGTTGTTGAAAGTGGGTAGTCAACAGCTTAACAACCCTCATTTTTTTACCTATATGAATGTCTGTTCAGTGTGCTAGTTCATCAAAGTGTCATGTATTTTCCACTGCGAGACAGCAGTTTTCAACAAGTACACACTTTAAGCTATAAGTTAGATCAGCAACAGTGACAGTGTGTTTTGTAATATTATGGAACAAACCCTAGTATTTTTGATAAATAATATAGACAATTTTTAATGTTTTTAAAGTGTGATACAACAATCGATTTAGTCTCATTGCCTAGCGCAGTTTTGCCTATAACTTATGTCAGTAGTCCAAATAAGTGAACCATGTGATATTTTAAAATGTTATAGAACAATTAAAGTTTGACAGTACTGACATGTATGTTTGGTAAGTGAATCCTTTACATATTTTGATAAATAAAACAGACGATTTTATTTTGGCCCAAAGACTGAATTTTCGACCATGCTCAGTGACCTGCACTTATACTTGCATATTATGATATACAGTCCGTGTCTGTTATGTACAAAAAAATCTTTACATATTTTCGTAAGTCATTTTATTTTGGTGCAATAATCGAATTTTTGGGGTATCGAAATTTCCGCTCTGTATGGAACCTTATCTAGTTTTCATAGTTATATTTGTGTTGCAGTTTAAGCTATATAATGCATTAAAGAGCTCATTAAACTGTGCCATTTTTGATACAGTATGGTATGTTCAAGGGTCAGAAAACGTAATGGTGGCTAAACATGCTACCAAAGATAGATCCCAGATCAAAAGTAATTGAAAAGCTAAAGTAATTGAAAAAGCTATAGTAGCCAGGTAATAACATTAATTATATTTTTCTTGGTGCATCATTTTCTTTTCTCCTAAACTGATGCTTGCTCAGTTTATACTTGCAACACAGCCTCAATTAGGTGTAGGATGAAGCGTCAACGGCTACTGCAGCATTTTATTTTCAGCCACATGTGTTTTGTACTATTATCGAAAAATTTAGACATAGAAATAGCATTGCAAACTTAATTTTAGAGCCAACAGTCGTGTTTTATGCGTCAGGTCCAAGTTACTCAGTAACTGCGCTCTTGCAGTAGCTGACACATCATTTTAACTAGCATGTGTTTATAGATCAATAATACAGATGATATAAACGTGGAAACAATATTGACATTATCATTGTTTGTGCTTAGAAATTATTGATAAATACTACAAGACATGGAAGTACTGCAAGTTACACACTTTATGTATTTTTGACAGACATTTTGGATATGGAAATAACATTATCATAAACATTATGTTGCTAATGAAGCTTATGTATTTTTGAGATATATTTTAGACTTGAAATTAACATTATGACCTTTGATAGGTATATTATTTTAACTAACATGTGCTTTGTACAGCTACAGAATAATAATACTGACAATTTAGATTGGTTGTTTGATTTGGTGAGAAGGGACTAAAGAGCGAGGTCATCAGTCCCATCAAATTGGGGAAGAATGGGGAAGGAAGTTGTCTGTGCCCTTTCAAAGGAAAAATTCCGGCATTTTCCTGAAGCGATTTAGGGAAATCATGAAGAACCTATATCAGAATGGCCTTAAACAGGTTTGAACCATCATCCTCCCGAATGTGAATCCAGTGTGCTAACCACTGCGCTACCTCATTTGGTGACAATTTAGATGTGTAAATATTTAATTTGGGGGTCCATTGTGCCTTACACCAAGTGAGGTGCAGTGATCGAAATATGGTCTTTGAGAAGTGTAGCTTAATCTGCAAGTTTGATCAGTGGTAGTGTCAGAAGCATTTTGATATATTATAAAGATATTTTAGATGTGAGAATATTTAACTTTAGCATTCAGTATACCCTGCACCAAGAGTAGTATAAAGATCGAACTATGCTCACTGACCACTGTGAGGTACAGGGAATAAAGATAAGGACTAGCTATTTCGTTACAATGGTTGGTAAAATACTAGAATATCATTGGCTGTTCCATTTTAATATCCAGTATAATACTGGGCAGTGGTTGGAGGAGAAGGATAGGGATTGGAGGGGGGAGGGAGCTGGACATGGCTTAGGAAGAGGACGTGGCTTACCAATTTCTTGGACCGTGATGTAACATACAAAGAAAAATTTTGTCCCAGAAATTGTTTTGTTCTACAATTTAAGACCACCAATAGCATTTAGGTAGAATACCATTACTGAGACTCTAATCTATCATTTGAGAAACAATCCTGATAGGTTAGAGATAAGAAGACATTCGTAACGATTCGTTAAATACCAGAAATAGGGTAATAGAGGAAAAATTAAAATTTTTAAAAATACTATCACCTAATACTGAACAAGGGCCTCCCAGGCATTGGCATAAGTTTTGGTGAGATTGGTCATCTTCCATTGTAACTAAGTACGCATGAACTAGTTTCGAGTTTTCCTGCCCCTGCCAAAATTTTATCCACAGTTGCTAATTTGGTCTATAAGATTATTTTGAACTTCCTACCAAGAGGGTGTGAGATGCCTCTTTACATACTGCAGTTGCCTTGTTCGGAATCCCTGTCCCTGTCAAAATTTGCATTCCCACTATGGGGAGCAGGAATGTGGATGCAGTGACCTACTTCCACTTTTGATGTCCCTAGCACTATTAGCTCAATACAGTGTCAGTGTTCAACAATCGCTGTCTTGTATTAGAGAATTGCACCTGTCAATTTTGTAGGAAGGTAGTGAGACCTGGACAACTTAGTCTGGAAACGAATGTTTTGTTGATAAACTACAAAAATATGTACGGAGTCAGTCACATTGATAAAAGACCAATATTTCGAATAGAAATCATTTACTCATAAATGCTATGATCTTTATCATATGTTAGTAATTCGAAAATTCTTACTTGTAGTGATACTTCGTGATGAGTGTGTCTCACCCATCTCTGGTTTGAGAATATTTTTTCACACAAGTGACTCATGATATGGTGCCCCACCTCACTTCCCCTTTTTCTCATACTCATCTGACCATGTTAGTTTTCGTTACTAACCCGTTCTCTGCTGAGGACGTGTATACACATCCTGCTATGCCGATCTCGAGGTGCTGTGGACGTGTATAAGCTCGCCGTTTGGGCTTTCCTATTGCGCTGTGGAGTTCTGCGTCCTGACCTGTTGAGTTCCCGCTGCTGTGGACGAGTTATTTACACGTCTTGCTGAATAAAAATGTTTGGTGTATTTATTATACAACGTATGTGCCTTAGTGCGTGTTATCATTCGCAAAAAACGTCGTTTCGATATCTTGTATCGTTTATGAGGTATGACTATTGTTATGACCACGTGATTCCCGATGTGCAAGGATGTGAATGAGTTCATTGCTCCCGACCGTCCGTCGGATATAAAACCCAATAACTAGTGAACGAAATGAGATATTGTTCTCCTCTCAATTTTAAATAAAATTTCGATATCCTACATACATTTCATTCTCAGCAATTTTAGGGCTAAAATTAACCACATACAACGTTGACGCAATGCACTTTTACCTCTGCAGACTCTTAAAAACTTTGTGCAATGTTTTACTTAATTTGACGTCGCGCAGTAAGTATGATGGATAGCGAAAAGAAATTCAGATCCTTATTGAGTGAAGATATCCGACTATAAGATGCGCAAATATCAATTTTTTTCATCTGATTGTTTTCGAAATATCGAATGGTAACTTTTGTGTTAGCAGAAGAGCCAACACCGTGTTACGAGTGGAGGCCGAAATGCACGCGTTTTAGCTCACGCAGGCTGGCGTGATGAGGTAAGAACTATACTGACGTGAGGTCTGGAACATGACAAGGAATGAGAAGCCAGAAAGCGGACGTAATTAGTTTGATACTTAACTTTAATCCATTAATGATGAACGTCGCTCTTGACTTACATGATTCACAATATGATCTGTTCAGAATATATACTTGAAGACAGTAATTATAGTGACCGAATATGGCGCCTTGCTAGGTCGTAGCAAATGACGTAACTGAAGGCTGTGCTAAACTATCGTCTCTGCAAATGAGAGCGTATGTAGTCAGTGAACCGTCGCTAGCAAAGTCGGCTGTACAACTGGGGCGAGTGCTAAGGGGTCTCTAGACTAGACCAGCCGTGTGGCGGCGCTCGGTCTTCAATCACTGATAGTGGCGACACGCGAGTCCGACGTATACTAACGGACCGCGGCCGATTTAAAGGCTACCACCTAGCAACTGTGGCGTCTGGCCGTGACACCAGAGTAACTATTTCGTATCGGCCAGAACGCTACCTCTCAGCACGGGCATTCCAACATTTAGTGAGTAGTAGAGCCATAAAAAAGCCACCCTCGCCATATAATGGAGAGAGCATGTCTGCAACAGCAAAAGGACTAATTGTGATATTTCGTGTATAGAAATATTTGGTTGTGACGCCTCTGATGCCCCTTCCACATTGGCACCTCTCTCATGATGGTGCCCCAAGTGGTGATTTGTGTGGTTTGGACTTTAAACAGGGTGGGCCCAGGGTCACTTATAATTTTCTTGGCCCACCTTCTGATGTACACAAAAAAGATGGTCAAATTTCAGAATAAAAGACTAAAGCTAAAATTAAAATAAACTGTATATATGAAGGGGTCGGAGAGATAGTCACAAGCCACATCGAACTAGTTTTGAGATACAGCGAATTTAAAGTTCCACGGAGGTCTGAAAATGTTTGATACAAAATAGAAACCTTATTTCTACTGCAAACACTTGCTTAATAATTGCGAAGCATGTTGTTAAATAGTCAACTCTCTACATGCTATAAAATATTAATTTTAGAATGATTCTAATTAAGATTTAGTCAACGGTGGCTTATGACTATATCTCCCAAAAAATTGTTTAAAACATAAAGTATGAATTTGTAAGGATTTATTTTAACTGCTCTTACACAGGAAGCAGAATATATAATTTTTACACATTAATATACACATATCACGCCTCTGAGATGTATAAATTACTTTTTCATTAATACAGTTACATCAAGGAAGTTCCTCTACCTCATCATTGTACTCGTTATTTCCAGCAGATGAAGGAAAGAAATCTTGATTTGCTGCAGGTATGTATATCATAAGAGACAGTACATCACCAATTTTTTTCTGGTTAATTGGTAGTGACTTTCTGTACTTTATTGGCAGCTGATATGGATTTGGTTCAACTAGCCTTCCTTTCTTTTTGACACGAATATCCACTGACATGAAAGCTCCTATGTCTGAATAAGAGTGCTTTACACTTAGCTTGAAGGGATCTTCAGACTCAAACTTAAAGTGAGTAGCTTCACAGTAATGGTTGGGATCTACAGACGTCGATTCTGTACGTTTTGAGATCAATGTCTCCAGGCTTTCCAAACTTCTGAAGTCTTCTATTTCCATTTTAGTTACAATGAAAAGTTTTGGACTCGCAGATTTTATTACGTCTGCTCATTCATTTGGAGTGTACACTGTTGGACGTCTGTTTCTTGCATACCGTTCAATGCGACCAAAATCACGACTGCATGATAGCATGGTGTGACCTACCACAGGGAAGTAATGCTGTAGAGAATCAAATCTTTTGGTAGCAACAAGGGATCTTTCCAAAGCAATAATAATCCAGTTCTTTGCCTGACCCTTGCAGTTGTCTGTGATTATGTGGAGATGTTTTGTCTGATGATTAGTTATCTTCAAGTACTTCAATAAGCAGCTCCCAGCCTCATCTGAACCTCGTCCTCCATCTTTCTCGCTCCACAGAAACGTATAACCTTATTTGATCCACAGTCGTTGATACCATAATCGTATGTCCATATTTTCCTCTTGTAAAATGCTCGACCAACTGTTAGTTTAGGTGTGGGGAACGTTTGCTGCATGTCCATTGCTATCACATGATGCTCTTTCGAATTTTCTTTAGCCAGAGCAGTTAAAAATGCAATCATATTCTGTCCTCTGTCAGCCTTTTTGAGATGCAGCTCATATTGTTGTTTCTTTTCTGTGACTTCTTCTGCACATAGTTCTGGGTTATTTATTGCAATTAGAAATCCATCAATTCTGAACAGGTGTCACTTTTTGGTAGTTTGAAGCCAATGTTAGATTCAGATACGATAATTTCTCTGAATTTACTTTCAGATACTGCAGGAACCTGCTTTTCCTTGCAGCATTCTGAGTTTTTATCTCGAAATAAGGAAGCAATTGTGAAATCACAATCCAAATACACTTTATTAAAAAACTAGAGACCCACCTCGATTGCGAAAATAGCACCTCGAGGCGGGTTTCTAGTTTTTTAATATATTAATCAACGATTGCTGACGCGCTGCGATGTTGAAGGTTCTCAAATACACTTTATTGAGGTTCTGTTGCCTACTGTAATGACTGTTATACACTCCTGGAAATGGAAAAAAGAACACATTGACACCGGTGTGTCAGACCCACCATACTTGCTCCGGACACTGCGAGAGGGCTGTACAAGCAATGATCACACGCACGGCACAGCGGACACACCAGGAACCGCGGTGTTGGCCGTCGAATGGCGCTAGCTGCGCAGCATTTGTTCACCGCCGCCGTCAGTGTCAGCCAGTTTGCCTTGGCATACGGAGCTCCATCGCAGTCTTTAACACTGGTAGCATGCCGCGACAGCGTGGACGTGAACCGTATGTGCAGTTGACGGACTTTGAGCGAGGGCGTATAGTGGGCATGCGGGAGGCCGGGTGGACGTACCGCCGAATTGCTCAACACGTGGGGCGTGAGGTCTCCACAGTACATCGATGTTGTCGCCAGTGGTCGGCGGAAGGTGCACGTGCCCGTCGACCTGGGACCGGACCGCAGCGACGCACGGATGCACGCCAAGACCGTAGGATCCTACGCAGTGCCGTAGGGGACCGCACCGCCACTTCCCAGCAAATTAGGGACACTGTTGCTCCTGGGGTATCGGCGAGGACCATTCGCAACCGTCTCCATGAAGCTGGGCTACGGTCCCGCACACCGTTAGGCCGTCTTCCGCTCACGCCCCAACATCGTGCAGCCCGCATCCAGTGGTGTCGCGACAGACGTGAATGGAGGGACGAATGGAGACGTGTCGTCTTCAGCGATGAGAGTCGCTTCTGCCTTGGTGCCAATGATGGTCGTATGCGTGTTTGGCGCCGTGCAGGTGAGCGCCACAATCAGGACTGCATATGACCGAGGCACACAGGGCCAACACCCGGCATCACGGTGTGGGGAGCGATCTCCTACACTGGCCGTACACCACTGGTGATCGTCGAGGGGACACTGAATAGTGCTCGGTACATCCAAACCGTCATCGAACCCATCGTTCTACCATTCCTAGACCGGCAAGGGAACTTGCTGTTCGAACAGGACAATGCACGTCCGCATGTATCCCGTGCCACCCAACGTCCTCTAGAAGGTGTAAGTCAACTACCCTGGCCAGCAAGATCTCCGGATCTGTCCCCCATTGAGCATGTTTGGGACTGGATGAAGCGTCGTCTCACGCGGTCTGCACGTCCAGCACGAACGCTGGTCCAACTGAGGCGCCAGGTGGAAACGGCATGGCAAGCCGTTCCACAGGACTACATCCAGCATCTCTACGATCGTCTCCATGGGAGAATAGCAGCCTGCATTGCTGCGAAAGGTGGATATACACTGTACTAGTGCCGACATTGTGCATGCTCTGTTGCCTGTGTCTATGTGCCTGTGGTTCTGTCAGTGTGATCATGTGATGTATCTGACCCCAGGAATGTGTCAATAAAGTTTCCCCTTCCTGGGACAATGAATTCACGGTGTTCTTATTTCAATTTCCAGGAGTGTATTTCGGTATGGCGTTGAGAAATTCTCTAACACTTTGTACAGCCTCGTCTTGAAATTTATGTGGGTAGTTTCCATGTTTTCCTGAAAGAGAAAAAAGATGAGCTTATATCCTCTTCCTAACAGAAATATTCGTATAGCACTCAGTTTGAGTACCTTCCTAACTTATAGCACAGAGGAACATGAAAACCTCTTCCATCTTCTTTTGGCACTGAAAATCCCTGCTTCATTTGATGTTGTAAATTCCTCATTCTTCGTGCTTGTATCTGTAAGCCATGAACCCTTAGGAAAGCTTCCTTGCAGATCATGATTTCTATTCTGCATACCCTCACATTATAAGAAAATGTAACATCCCTGGATGATATTTTCTTGGAAGTCTTTTTTGGATAGCTTTGAAAGAAATTATGACAAATATAACAAAATGAAATAAATATACAAAATATTAAACAATTTGTATTGAAATAGTGAACAAACATCCGCTTTTTCGGTTCCACTTTCATACAGCTCATGAGGTAAGTATTCTGGGCATTAAAGGTTCTTATGTCCCAAAATGAATGAACAATGTTTTCTTCCTCTCCAAGCAGTTTTGTGAAGCATTTATTTAAACAAGTACAGGGACTTCCTATAGTAGCAGCCTGAACAGTCTTGGGGGTTTTTAAAGACTTACATCGCTGACCAGCATTTTGTCGACGTTTTGCTTTATTTTTCTTCCACTGATCAATATTTCGCTTTCTTTTTCGTGAAGGCTTTGGTTTTTCGGGTGATTCTTCATTTATTCCACTTATTTCAAGCTATAATATGAAGAGCAAAATAGTCTAAGAATTTGCGTGAGATATAGTGATAAGCCACACAAAATACTAAATTTCGCTAAAATCACATTAATGAGAAAATATTTTTTACACATCTTTTGCCTTTAAAACTACATTATTGCACCATTAAGCAGTAATATAAATGTGCCCAACAAGTTTCATCATTAACGCACAGGATGGCTGTCAAATGCATTGGCAATGTTGTGAGAAACAAAGTCACAAGCCACAGGAAATTAATCACCAGAAATATCCCGTTTTATATACTTACCGAAACATCATCTGAGCTGGAACAGCTGGTTGATGGATGCCAAGATTCATCACTGTTAGGATCCAAAGGGTAAAGCTCTTCACTTCCTCTAATCTCTGTGTCAAATATGCGTTGAAGACCCGAAGACGCTTCAGACGTTCCTGACCCACCTGCCATTTAGCCGTGGCTTGTGACTATGTATCTTCTGAAAATACCACCAGATGGCACAGCATAGAACTGCACTCCACCATAGCCTACCATCTGTTGCAGTAACACAGAACTTTTTCAACACATTGTGAAGAAGACGTTGTTAACATGCCGCAACATGAAAAACTCAATTTTGTGAAAGTTGTGGCTTATGACTATATCTCTCCGAGCCCTTCATATTTATAGGCATCAGGTAAAGCACTCCATCAATTTGTCAAACAGATTTGTATTGTCCCGTATTAAAGCTGTAAACCGAAACAAATATATTTGAAGTGAATTTTATGAAAAAAGCTAACGTCAACCTATATATTGATGCCTACATGCTGAGCTACAAGTTAACAAACCAGTCGATCGATCTATCGAACCAACAGTTCTTCCCCAGTTTTTGTTTTCTATTGGCACGTAAGTTTTATAGTTTGCATTAATTGTGAACAATATAATCATATTTAGTATCATCATGGTGTGTGATTTGTTTATTGTAGTGAATTGTATGTGATAATAGTAACATGACAGAACAGCTTAGCATATCAGTTTTCTTGAGTCGCCAACGAAAAGTTACTAAACCAAATTAGGACACTACAATCTCTTTGTCTGTAACTGAAGAGTTTAAATTTCACGATCCAGGAAATGAAGTATATAGAAACCTTTTTATGATCATGAAACAGTAGCAGAAGAATTAAAACAGTTGTAAAATGAAAATCTGAATGAAAATAAAATTAACGATTTATTTTCTATTCCTAGCAATAGCCCCAGCATCTGCTTGAGTTTGTGATACATCCACAAAACCTACTGATGAATCAAAAAAACCTCTATTATGGCATTTTCCTTTTCACTTGTACTGAGACAAATGAAAATTCCAGCCAGGTTGGTACGAAATTCGCCCATGACTGGAATATAGTATCATACGTGATGCTGCATTTTGTTGTATGTATCGATTATTGCATGCCCAAACTGAAGACAGAAAAACAGAATTGGTTAGTTTTATGAGTGAATGTTTCAGTAATTGCAAAAGAGCAACTGGGTCTAATTCTCCCTATAAGTAGCATGAGAACGCCTGCGCAGCCACTGACCGAGCGCAGCGTCGCATTCCCCGGACTGCGCGCATCACCATGTCTCCACCACGACACGAGCGGTGGGGTTGAGCTACCGGAAAATGTAGTGGGAGAACCAACAATAAAGAGGAAGGTAGCTAATAACAGTCACCTACCCAGCCACGCCTTACAACCCCAACCACGACACTCGCTCCGGTCATCGTATTACAAAATGAAATTCTTAGCACCATAATCATGATCGTGCTAGAACATATCCCAGATGAAGCAAAACAAGCCCAGTATTCTGAGTTGATGAGTCAAAAGACTGTTCAAAAACTGAGTAACTATCAACTGTAATTGAATAATGTTTGCCAGCCGCGGTGGCTGAGCGGTTCTAGGTGCTTCAGTGCAGAACCGCGCAACTGCTACGGTCGCAGGTTCGAATCCTGCCTCGGGCATGGATGTGTGTGATGTCCTTAGGTTAGTTAGGTGTAAGGAGTTCTAAGTTCTAGGGGACTTATGACCTCAGATGTTAAGTCCTATAGCGCTCAGAGCCATTTGAACAATTTTTGAATACTACACTCCTGGAAATTGAAATAAAAACACCGTGAATTCATTGTCCCAGGAAGGGGAAACTTTATTGACACATTCCTGGGGTCAGATACATCACATGATCACACTGACAGAACCACAGGCACATAGACACAGGCAACAGAGCATGCACAATGTCGGCACTAGTACAGTGTATATCCACCTTTCGCAGCAATGCAGGCTGCTATTCTCCCATGGAGACGATCGTAGAGATGCTGGATGTAGTCCTGTGGAACGGCTTGCCATGCCATTTCCACCTGGCGCCTCAGTTGGACCAGCGTTCGTGCTGGACGTGCAGACCGCGTGAGACGACGCTTCATCCAGTCCCAAACATGCTCAGTGGGGGACAGATCCGGAGATCTTGCTGGCCAGGGTAGTTGACTTACACCTTCTAGAGCACGTTGGGTGGCACGGGATACATGCGGACGTGCATTGTCCTGTTGGAACAGCAAGTTCCCTTGCCGGTCTAGAAATGGTAGAACGATGGGTTCGATGACGGTTTGGACGTACCGTGCACTATTCAGTGTCCCCTCAACGATCACCAGTGGTGTACGGCCAGTGTAGGAGATCGCTCCCCACACCGTGATGCCGGGTGTTGGCCCTGTGTGCCTCGGTCATATGCAGTCCTGATTGTGGCGCTCACCTGCACGGCGCCAAACACGCATACGACCATCATTGGCACCAAGGCAGAAGCGACTCTCATCGCTGAAGACGACACGTCTCCATTCGTCCCTCCATTCACGTCTGTCGCGACACCACTGGATGCGGGCTGCACGATGTTGGGGCGTGAGCGGAAGACGGCCTAACGGTGTGCGGGACCGTAGCCCAGCTTCATGGAGACGGTTGCGAATGGTCCTCGCCGATACCCCAGGAGCAACAGTGTCCCTAATTTGCTGGGAAGTGGCGGTGCGGTCCCCTACGGCACAGCGTAGGATCCTACGGTCTTGGCGTGCATCCGTGTGTCGCTGCGGTCCGGTCCCAGGTCGACGGGCACGTGCACCTTCCGCCGACCACTGGCGACAACATCGATGTACTGTGGAGACCTCACGCCCCACGTGTTGAGCAATTCGGCGGTACGTCCACCCGGCCCACTATACGCCCTCGCTCAAAGTCCGTCAACTGCACATACGGTTCACGTCCACGCTGTCGCGGCATGCTACCAGTGTTAAAGACTGCGATGGAGCTCCGTATGCCACGGCAAACTGGCTGACACTGACGGCGGCGGTGCACAAATGCTGCGCAGCTAGCGCCATTCGACGGCCAACACCGCGGTTCCTGGTGTGTCCGCTGTGCCGTGCGTGTGATCATTGCTTGTACAGCCCTCTCGCAGTGTCCGGAGCAAGTATGGTGTGTCTGACACACCGGTGTCAATGTGTTCTTTTTTCCATTTCCAGGAGTGTATTTACATGGTAACACGCTCAAAGGTATCTAGGCTTTGAACCATCAAAATAACTACACGCGTCTCCTTTGATAGTCTGCATATAAAAAAAAGTAGCACACTGTGAAGATAATTTAAATTACTGTGTTGCGCAAACTACAGTTCTGAGTGGTTCTTGTGTAGTTGTTCAAGCTCTTAAGCAGGGAAGTCACACAAGCCATATATACATGCTGTATGAACCATAAGTTGAATTTCATCATAGTAGCAACATGTGGAGGGATCAAGACACAGCAGATTTTTTTGTATGACACTGCAGGAACTTTTATGAGTAGGGGAGCAGTGCAGAAAATGTTTATTGACGCACAAGAAAACTGAAGAGGGGAGAAATGAAATTAAAAAGTTTGTGACACTAGATGGACTTGTTACTATGGCTTATGTTTGGCTACGAATAAGACAGTTGAAGGTACCATTGTAACCCTAATACACATTCTGGCAGAAAATTCAGAACGAGATTTAGAAGCATTAGGGTTTTGTGCAAAGTTCAATTTTTATTTTCTTTTTCTTTTATGTCTGTTCTGAAGTTTGCTAGAAAAGTGCATCAGTATATGGTTTCCTTCAGGGCAAAGACTGTGATATTGTTGCTGCAATGAACTTAGTAGAAGCTACAGGTGATCATTTCAACCAAATGCATAGATCAGGCTTAGGTTTCACTTGTGTATGGAAAGAGATAGTAGATATGGCAACAAAACTAGGTGCTGATGTTCCCAAAGACTCTGCTTTTCTTCGTAGAATTCGAAAGCTGCCAAAACATCGTGATTAATAGGTTTGTGATTTGCTGAATAAATATAGTCTGGAACCTGTATAACCAACTGGTTTCAAATATTTAGTGTATGATAAAGTTTTATATATAATAGACAATGAACTTGAGAGATATTTTATCTCAAACTCCAGAATAATTAAATAAATCACTTGGAAATTATTTGACAACATACTCAGGCAAGATGGCGTCTACTGTGGTTGTTCATAGTGATCAAGCGAAAAAAAGTTACAGTTTTGTCGTAAAAAATGCAAATTGTGGGAAGTGTGACAGTGAAATAGTGAAATATTGAGATCCTTTTGTAGCAGTAATGGTACAGGTACGAATGTTATGCTGCTATGTAAAGATAGCAGCACATTAAAAGTGTTTCAGTTGAAGTGAATCTGTATTATTTCTCTTTCCCATGTACTTGACATTAACGCTGCCAAGATTGATAGTTAGTTCCGTGTTATAACGTTTTAAGTAGGGAAAGTTTAATTATAACCACCCGGTACGTCAACAATACATGGTGTAGCCGGTATGCTCCCTAACCTGTGTCCTTTATTGCACAAAACTCGTTATTTAACGTATGGTATAGCCACGTATCTGCGGTAAGAAAACGTTGCGGCATTTTTCCTAAAACTGCTACAGTGAAAAACGCCCATATAGCCTTACCCTTAGCCGTAAGATAAACAGCAGTCAGTTTAAAAACAATGAAGAGAAAAGATCCTCAAAGGAAAGAAATCAGCCCTCCACAATCGAGTGCCTTGTTTCGACTCTCTCATTACCGGTATTTTCTCACAGAGAAGATGGTATTCTTCGCTTCTAAACTGAAACGTCTATTAATTGAACTCGTCCCCCGTTACATTCATACTTAGGTAAATTTCTACGGACGTCCATGCATCGATGAAACTCTTCCTTTAAATACCAGTCTTGCATCTTTCTTCCCAAGGCTCGAGTTTATATGGTCGTTAACCCTTAAGTCAGTGCTAACAGATACTCATATACAGGATGGTCCATTGATCGTGACCGGGCCAAATCTCACAAAATAAGCGTCAAACGAAGAAAACTACAAAGAATGAAACTTGTCTAGCTTGAAGGGGAAAACCAGATGGCAATATGGTTGGCCCGCTAGATGGCGCTGCCATAGGTCAAAAGGACCTCAACTGCGTTTTTTAAAATAGGAACACTTCAAGCTGTCGTTGCTTTGAACCTTCCCTCTGAGTACAATAGTAGATTCCGTTGCATTGAATGGAAAAGGCACAATGCCAAGTTCTGTCCTGAAGAGTAACTCTTGTAACAGTCTGTGCTTTGAACCTTTTCCGGGGGTTCAGAATTAGATTCTGATGAACTTCTGCAGCATTTCTGTATCAATTGGACCTTCACATTGACGATGAAACACACAAACTGCATCCGGATTGATACAAGAGGCACAATGCCAACTTTTGTCCAGGGGGAGTAACGCTTCAAACAGTTTGTGCATTGAGCGTTACCTAGGAGTCCAGTAGTAGATTTCGATGCACCACTACAGGTTTACAGTAATCCTTGTAACTTCACATTGACGATGGAACACAGAATTTGCATCTGGATTAAATACAAAAGTCAAAATGTCGATTTCTCTCCAGGGGGAGTAACTTTTCAAACTGTCTGTGCGTGGAACACTTATTGGGAATCCAGTAGTATATTCTTATGCACCACTGCAGACTTACTGTAGCCCTTGGACCTTCACACTGACGATGTAACTCAGAAATTGTTTCGGATTTGAATGCAAAAAGCACAATGCCGACTTCTGTCCAGAGGGAGTAACTCTGGAAATAGTCCATGCTTTGAAACGTTCCTGGGTGTCCAGTATTAGATTCCGATGCACCACTGCAGCTTTACTGTTACTCTTGGATCTTCACATTGACGATGAAACACTCAAACCGCACCCGGATTGAATACAAAAGGCACAATGCCAACATTTGTCCAGAAGGAGTAACACTTCAAACAGTGTGTTTTCAACATTTATTGGGAGTCCAGTACTAGCCTACATTGCGCTGCAAAACTGCAAGCTTACTGCAACCCTTGAAATTTCACATTTATGATGAACCACAGAAACTGCATCGAGAATATATACAAAAGGCACAATGAAAACTTTTGTCCAGGAGGAGTAACGCTTCAAATAGTCTGTGATTTGAACATTTCCTGGGAGTCCAGTAGTAGATTACGATGCATCACTGCAAGCTTACTGTAACCCTTGTACCTTCACATTGACGATCAAACACAGAATTACATCGGGATTGGATACAAAATGCACGATGACTTCTGTCCAGGGCGAGTAACGCTTCATACAGTCTGTGATACGAAAATTTCCTGGGAGACCAGTATTAGATTCAGATGCACGACAGTAGGCTTACTGTATCCCTTGGATGTTCACAGTGACGATGAAACACAGAAATTCCATCTGGATTATATACAAAATGTCACAATGCCGACTTCAGTACAAGGGGAGTAACGCTTCAAACAGACTGTGCTTTTTCCTGGGTGCACAACAGTAGATTCCGATGCACCAAAGCAGTTTTACTGTTACCCTTGGACCTTCACATTGACGATGAAACACACAAACTGCGTAAGGATTAAATACAAAAGGCACATGCGGACTTCCACATAGAGTGAGAAACGCTTCAAACAGTCTGTGCCATGAACCTTACCTGAGAGTCCAGGAGTAGATTCAGATGCACCACTGCAGGCTTACTGTAATCCTTTGACGTTCCCATTGATGGTAAAACACAGGAATTGCTTCGGGATTGAATACAAAAGGCACAATGCCGACTTCTGTCCAGGTAGAGTAACGCTTCAAACAGCCTGTGCCTTGAACCTTTATTGGGAGTCCGTTAGTATATTCCGATGTATCACTGCAGGCTTACTGTAACCTTTGGAGTTTCACATTGACCTTGAAACAGAGAAATTGCATCGGGATGGAATACTAAAGGCACAATGCGCCTTTCATGACCCGCCTTCCAGCGGAAACGTCCAAGCCATGAGATGCCGATACCTTTTTCTCGACATGATATTCTGAAGCCACTACAAACAGAATCTCCGTTAAATTTTCAAGAAGACACATTTGGACGTTCCGCCAATCAGAGGCGTTATTGACTCCTGGAATTCTGGTACATAGACTAATTTAATTTTAAAAATTTAAAAATTAAGAAAGTAAATAAGTGAAAGAAAATAAAAATATATATACAGTGTGTTCCACTGATCGTGACCGGTCAAAATATCTCACGAAATAAGCGTCAAACGAAGAAAACTACAAAGTACGAAACTTGTCTAGCTGGAAGGGGAAAACCAGATGGCACTATGGTTGGCCCACTAGGTGGCGCTGCCACAGGTCAAAAGGATCTCAACTGCGTGTTTTTAAAAATAGGAACCCCCATTTTTTATTACATATTCGTGTAGTATGTAAAGAAATATGAATGTTTTAGTTGGACCACTTTTTTCGCTTTGTGATAGATGGTGCTGTAATAGTCACAAGTTGATAACAGGAAGTTACGGTATATTGGTAATTTTTACTTATGGACCGTCTGACAGCAACTGAATAAAACACAATTTTAGTGCCATACGCGATTCGCCTTTATTTTCTGCAAGGCATAATCAGTGGCCTGGAATATGTACATCTGTTAGCTATTTAATTTACATTCTTGTCACTGTGCCTATAGGTTATAAACAGTTCTGGTGGTTGGTATTTCCTATTAAGTAGTAATGTTTTGAACTGTACTTACAGGTTGCGTGGACAATTTCTTACATATTACGCTCCAGTTGCATTTTGTGTGTTGTTGTTCTTCTTATGAACGCCAATTTGCGGTTTTTTTCCCACATTCCACAGCACTGTGAACTGAACGCTTGTTTTAATCCAATGTTTTAGTTTCTGTTGCCGACTGTCAAATGTTTTTGCTAAAGATCGAATGTTATTGCCAACCCTTTGAGTGTAACTACTGAAGTATCTGTGTGTGTGTGTGTGTGTGATATAATTTATTTTATTTATTTTTTATTGGCTGTGTGTGTGGGGGAAGAGCTTTTTTGTTTTATGTTATTTCCTTTACTAAGTATAGTAGGGAGCCTGTGCTGATGTGAATTTGTTCATTTATCACATGTTTGTTTTCTGCTATGGCTTTCTGGATGTGGAAGTTTTCTTGCATTTGTATAAAATGTTTGTCATGGTTGCTTATTCTCATTATTTTCATTTCTTGTTCCATGTTTGTAGGATTATGGTTATAATGTTTTCAATGCTCTGCAAAAGTGGAATGGTTTGTTTCATACTTCCAACATCTGATATGTTCTTTGTATCTTGTTTCAAAACTCCTGCATGTCATGCCTATGTATACTGCATCACAACTTTGACAGTCAAGTTTATATATTCCTGATTGTTGGAATTTGTGCCTCTTGGTAGCTGGCTGGCATAGGTGTGATTGAAGGGTTTGCCCAGGCTTATATGCTATTTTGAAACCCTGTCTCTTTAGGATGTTTGCACCTCTGTGTGTTAGTTTATGTGTGTAGGTCATGGTGTATCATCTGGTTCTTTTCCGTGTGTTGTCATTGTGTGTGTTTGTTGAGTGTGTTCGTAAGTTTTCAGCTTGTGAGTTGATTTGTATTCTGGAAATGTTGTGTTAGTTTTGTATTTGTGTTTTTATTTTTTGATTGATCGTGTGTACCACATGTGTGTTATACCCGTTGTTCCTAGCTATTTGTATGATTATACTCACATCTTGTTCATAGTTTCTCTTGCTGAGTGGGATTCTGTGTAATCTATGTAACATGTGTCTTAGTGCTGCAAGTTTTTGGCTGTGGGGGTGGTCGGATGTGGAATGTATTATTGTGTCTGTGGCTGTTGGTTTTCTAAAGATGTTCAATGTATGTTTGCCATTTTATTTTTTTAATTGTAATGTCAAGAAAATTTATTTGATTTTCTTTTTCAAGTGTGAATTTTATGTTCTGATGAGCTTTGTTTATTTCTGAATGGAGTTCATCTATTTTTTCACTTGGCTCATCTACCAGACAATGTCATCCACATATCTGTACCAATATGTGATTTTGAAACTTTCATTTGTGGTTATCTTTTCAAATAGGGCTATCTGATTTTCTAGGTGACTGATGAAAATGTTTGCTAGTGTTCCCGATATTGGGGATCCCATGGGCAGTCCATCAGTTTGTAGATAATATTCTTTCTCAAACAGAGTAGTTTTGTTCAGTTGTCAGTCTGAGCATATCTGTTATTTTCTTTATTGTGTCTGTGGTGAGGTTGCTGTGGGATGAGAGATTTTGTTCTATGATTTCTATTGTTTCTGTGATAGGGATGGAGGTATACATATTTTCTATATCGAATGAAATCAGTGATGCTGTATGTGGTACCTGTATGTTCTGTATGTTTTCTACTAGGTTTCCTGTGTTTATCACTGTTATGTTTTCTACTTTATAGTGTTCTGTAACTAACTTTTGGAGGTGTGGCTATGCGGTATGTTGGGACTTTCTTGAAGTTGACAACAGCTCATTGGCATTCTGTCTTTATGTACTTTCAGTTGACTGCGGAGTATTGGTGCTTGTGGGTTTTTCTGTGTTAAGTAGTATTTCTGTTTGTCCTTTAGTGTGTGTTCAATGGTTTTCAGTGTTCGTTTCACATTTGCCTGGAATCGTTCAGTTGGATCTGACTTCAGTTTTTGTATGGCATTGGTATTTATGTATTCCTTGGTTTTTGTGATGAATTGCTCTTTATCCATGAGTACTGTTACATTTCCCTTGTCTGCTCTTGTTATTAATATGTTATCGTTTGTTAACTTTTGTTTTAACCTTTTCATAGTGGCTGCTTCTGTTTGGTTGTTCTTATTGTGTGTCTGCTGTGTTTGTTTCATTACGCATTTTATTTCTTCTTTTTCTAGTTCTCTTGTCAGTCCTATGTTTATTTCATAATTATTTTGTTGTTCTTCACGTGTAAGGATGTGTTCAGTTTCTACTATGAGATTTTCTATGTAATGATTGTTCACTTTGCTATTTGTGCAGTGTTTCAAACCTTTTTCCAAGAGCATTTTTTTCATTTTCGTGTAATTCTGTCTCTGTTAGGTTAACTAAGCGTGGATGGAATGTGTGTTGGTGTTCACGTGGTTTCACATTTAAAATGTTAATGTATTTTTGCGTCTTTTTTACTGTTAGTTTCATTATCTTCTGTTTATGTTTGTTTTGTAAATGTTTCATTGCTGTGTATGTGTTGTGTTCAGTTTTTTCTACTAGTGTCATGAAAACTGCGGCGTTAGCTACGTTTTTTGCCAATTCTAGATGAGTCTCACAGAGCATCATGTTTATGTGCTGTTTTTTCGAATAGAGCATCTTAATTTCATGTAGTAACCAATATCGTCCTGCAAATGATTTCGACTTTTGTGCCACTGTAGAACTGTTTTTAACCTTTAAATTAATGTAACTTGGAATTAAATCGTTCTTTTTGGATGTTTTGTTGAATTTTATGTGCTGTATCGTCTTATGGAGTTTCAGATGTATTTTCTTGAACCTGTTGTGCACGTTGACAGGGAATGCTTGACATAGCTGTCAGACGGTCCATAAGTAAAAATTACCGATATACCGTAATATTACATGCAACTGAGGAAGACAGGACTACAAAAGCTGAAGATGATAACAGGAAGGTTTTTTAAATTAAAATACAGAACATAGGTACGTTTGAACATTTTATTTCGAGTGTTCCAATGTGATCCATGTATCTTTGTGAACTTATTTCTGAGAATGCATGCTGTTGCAGCGTGATTACCTGTAAATACCAGATTAATGCAATAAATGCTCAAAATGGTGTCCACCAACCTCAATGCACTTGGCAATACGTGTAACGACATTCCTCTCAACAGCGAGTAGTTCGCCTTCCGTAATTTTCGCACATGCATTGACAATGTGCTGACGCATGTTGTCTGGCGTTGTTGGTAGTTCACGATAGTAAATATCCTTCAACTTTCCCCACATAAAGAAATCAGGGGCCATCAGAACCGTTGAACGTGCGGGCCATGGTATGGTGCTTCAACGACCAATTCACCTGTCATGAAATATGCTACTGAATACCGCTTCAACCGCACGCAAGCTATCTGCCAGACATCCATCGTGTTGGAAGTACATCGTCATTCTGTCATGCAGTGAAACATCTTGTAGTAACATCGGTAGAACTTCATGTAGGAAATCAGCATACATTGTACCATTTAGATTGCCATCGATGAAATAGGGGCCAATTGTCCTTCCTCCCATAATGCTGCACCATACATAAACCCGCCAAGGTCACTGATGTTCCACTTGTCGCAGCCAATGTGGATTTTCCGTTGCCCAATAGTGTATATTATGGTGATTTACGTTACCGCTGTTGGTGAATGACGCTTCGTCGCTAAACAGAACGCGTGCAAAAAATCTGTCATCGTCCTGTAATTTCTCTTCTGCCCAGTGGCAAAACTGTACACGAAGTTCAAAGTCGTCACCATGCAATTCCTGGTGCGTAGAAATACGGTACGGGTGCAATCGATGTTGATGTAGCATTCTCAACACTGACGTTTTTGAGATTCCCGATTCTCGTGCAATTTGTCTGCTGCTGATGTGCGGATTAGCAAAATGGCTCTGAGCACTATGGGACTTAACTTCTGAGGTTATCAGTCTCCTGGAACTTAGAACTACTTAAACCTAACTAACCTAAGGACACCACACATATACATGCCTGAAGCAGGATTCGAAGCTGCAACCGTAGCGGTTGCGCGGCTCCAGACTGTAGCGCCTAGAACCACTCTGCCACTCCGGCCGGCGCGGATTAGCCACAACAGCAGCTAAAACACCTACTTGGGCATCATCATTTATTGCAGGTCGTGACTGACGTTTCACATGTGGCTGAACACTTCCTGTATCCTTAAATAACGTAACTATCCGGCGAACGCTCCGGACACTTGGATGAAGTCGTCCAGGATACTGAGCAGTATACATAGCACACGCCCGTTGGGCATTTTGTTCAGAATATCCATACACCAACACGATATCGACCTTTTCTGCAATTGGTAAACGGTCCATTTCAACGCGGGTAATGTATGACGAAGCAAATACCGTTCACACTGGCGGATTGTTATGTTATACCATGTACTTATACGTTTGTGACTATTCTTGTTTCATGAATTACGGCTACAGTGCTATATGTGACATTTGAATCATATTCATGTGGGACAATTGTGCATGAACTCGAGCTGAATAGCCATGGAAGCAAGCTGTATGGACGAAACAGCTGCTTCAGGAAGATGGCTACAATTACTATGTTACCGGTACATCAAAAGTTTGCACTAATAAACGTCTGCACTAATAAAATAATTATGTGCTCCATGTTCGGAAGATGTGCTGAATCCGCAACCCTCTTCCTTTTTTAATGAATATCGCTCAAGTTGGCATTGAGAACTTTATTGCGTCCACTACCGGTTTCGTATTTTGCATCAGTCCATTTTTAAGTTCTTCGGAAAAATTCTGTGCAGAGGGACAACGTGGACGCAGTAGTTTCGAACAGCATCTGGAGTGCTTTTCATTAAATGAATAAGAAAACAGTATTTTCTTTCGAGTCCAACGATCGCGCAAAATGTTTTTACTTCTCTGACCCTTCACTATCGCAGACTGCTGTCAACTGTTTCAAAATTCCAACCGACATTCACCACTCCAGTGGTAGGCTTAAGGTACTCGTGCTGGGACAGGTGCTACTTACGTAACGTAGAATGATGTTTATGGAAATAACTATGTACGCAATGGCTTTGTTTGTCACTGCTTGGGGAGTTTTCTTTTCGTGCAGAAGATTTAAAATCATTCTCCAATATTTCTTGGGTCAGCCAAGGGACCAAAAGCCTCAAGAAGACACATCCAAATGAAGAAAAAAAAAAAAAAGGGAATGAGTTTCTTTTACTATGCTATGCAAGGTACGTAGGTCTATAAAAAACCGCACAATTCACACAGTCCTGTCAGTAAAGCATTCTCTGCTGTACTTCTCACCCACATTCAAGTACTCTTCCTATTTGTAATAGGGCCAGGTAAGTTCACCTAGTTGCAGAAGCGTCAAGGATATGTATTTATGGGATTTCTGTTTACTGCAGATGTTTATGTGTAGTCTCATCATGTATTCATCATGATCTTGGAAACTGTTTATGACACTAACATTCATGAGTCAAAGTTGGAATCCGTGAATTCATACAAATACTTGGGTATAACTCTTTATAGGTACATGAAATTAAACGATCACATAAGCTCAATCATGGGCAAAGAGGGTGGCAGACTTTTGGTTATTGGTAGAATACTAGGGAAATGCAGTCAGTCTACTAAGGAGACACTAATAGCTTATGAATCACTTGTGTAGCCCATCATAGAATATTACTCATGTGTATGGAGCCTGTATACCAAATGGGACTAACAGGCAGTAATGAATGTATACAGCTGATGGCAGCAGGAATGGTCACAGATTTGTTTTATCTCTGAATGAATGTCACAGAGATGTTGAAAGAACTCAACTGGCAGATCCTTGAGGATAGACATCAACTAGCCCACAGAAGTCTGCTTACAAAGTTTTGAGAAGAGGCTTTGAATGATGGCCTGAAGAATATACTACAATCTCTTGCTTATCACTCATATAGTGATCGTGAGGACAAACTTATCGATTAAGTACGGCACACACAGTGGCATTTCAAGAGTCATTCTTCCCACATTACATGTGTGAGTGGAACAGTCAAAAGCCCTAGTAACTGGTGTTGGTATGATGGGACATACCCTTTGCCATGCAGTTAGCAGTGGTTTACAGAGTATGAATATAGATTTTAGTACCATATAATTCCACTGCCCATATATAGGCGCAAATTTTAATCTAACTACAGATATTAAATACTATGCAACACCAGGCTCACAGCCAGTAAGCTGCAGTGCATCAAAAGCAGGAGAGAACATCATGCAGATGTTTTTAAACTTATTTGTTTAATTGTTCAGTAATATAAAAAATTTCTTTTCATTACTGTCTCTGACATGGAAGTTAATACTATTTGATCATGTCAATAGCCACTTCTTGTCATAATAGTACTGATACCAACAAACCAGGATTCTGCTGCCATGATTATTTAAAGTTATGATTTACTTTAACTGCCTTGAAAAGTATTAATTTATTATTGGTGTCCAATATCTGTTATGATATTTCGTCACTTACTTACTCTCCAAGCAGTGTGTGAGCTTTACAGAGGTAGCCAATGGAGTTAGAGCAAATATGGATCATCCAGATCAATTTATGAGTTATTTTAATATCATGAGAATCTACCTTCAGTGAGGGGATAAATGGCATATAAAGTTTTCTCTCACCACATACTACCACCACTCACCCTGTCCCAGCTGGCAGCTGCTGCCGAGCGGTTCTAAGCACTTCCACCCGGAACCGCGATGCTGCTACGGTCACAGGCTCAAATCCGGTCTCGGGCATGGATGTGTGTAATGTCTTTAGGTTAGTTAGATTTAAGTAGTTCTAAGTTTAGGGGACTGATGGCCTCATATGTTAAGTCCCATAGTGCTCAGAACCATTTGAACTATTTTTGAACAATACAGTCCCACACACTTACAAACACACTTATTCATTTCTGTTTAAGAAATACACTTTTACGTGGTAACTCCCTGGCAGACACCATCTCTAATATGCAGCACTATACCTTGCAGACTTGTAACTCTCCATTTTAATAATCTGATATTTGTCATTTACTTCAAAACATTGCTAAAATCATCTTCAACAGCGTTTCAGCTAACACTGAGAAGCTAATTTAGCATCACACTGTCATCGAGTTCATTAGAAAAGGAGTCAGCTTAGTTGTAAAAGCGTGGAGAAAGAGATCAACTATAGCTTGGATGAAAGATTTCTCAGTGTGAGATACTGACAGAAGTTTCCCACTAAGTTTTGCCACAGTTACATGTTCAGTCCTATTTTAACCTATGGATGTGGGAAAATGAATGCTAGAAATGCCATTTTATGCCACTCAAAGCTGATGGAAAATCAGATGCTGTCTAATTTGTGTCTTCATAATTGATTTTATTGGCCTAATGTTAATGATAAAGGCTACTTTCAACACTAATAGGAGTGGGAGTGAGAGAATTCTAACCAATTTCAACTGTAAGTAGCGTGTAATCAAACCCCATTCTTATCTACTATTGAACAAGTGCACTTCTGACCTAGTGTAGGTGCTGCTCAAGCAAGTAATGCAATGTGTTGATGACGCTGCCCAAGGAAATGTTCAGAATCTCTGTCAGTTTATTTAATTATCAACAGTTGTAACTTATTTATTTTTGATGAGACAGATTAATTAAACCCTGTAAATAGAGATTTCACTGCAGTTATGTTACATTCATGCTGATACATGTTCCTTAAGTGGTCCTTTCTAAATAAACTATTGCTGTGACACAGTTATGTGCTGTTTACATATGGGTGTGGCATTGTTCTTTTATTGGTGTGGATTTTAACACTTCACTGTATGAATTATGACATCTGAATATCTTCCTAACGATAGATGTCCTCCTTTATCCAGCCTAGGGCAGATTATGAAAGGAATGAATGATAATACGCATCAGTTCAAAGTTTAATTGAAATAATTTTATGTTCACATCCCCCACTGATGTGTAATGTGAGGAACTTTAGTATGTTCTTGGCATATTGAGTGAAAATTATTTTTTAAATTTACTAAAACAGATTTATTATAGACAGATAATTGCTCACATTTTCATGCCTCTACTACTAGACATGATTTTTTTTGCAGGGAGACAAAAGCATCACCACTAAAACAACCTTGTTTCCCATTTCATCTATCCATTATCAGCCTCATGTGGATACAATGTACACAGTGCATTAATCTGGTAGAGGCTTTATTATCATTTCCTTAGAAATTTTTCTAATGAAAGATGTTAAAGTAAATGAAAACTGCTTTGCATCTTTAAATACGAACATGACTAATTTGAGAGTGTAGAAATTGCTGTAGATTCTTGTAAACTTTCACAAGTGCATAGGTTTTAATCATTTCTTTTAACTGTGACTGAACTTAGAAAACCAACTTTATGTGTCAACTTAAAGTAAGTTATTTCGTTTTTATTGGTACTCCAAATTGAGAGTCACTTTTATGAAGTGTTCAGTTGAAGTGCACCCTGTGATGGAAGTTACTTTTACAGTGGTGAATTTTGTTAGGCACCCATTTTGGAAGTAAATTGACATTACTGACATATACTGATCAGTCAGAACATTATGACCACCTACCTAAAAGCCTGTATGTCCACCTTTGGCATTGATAACAACAATGATGCGTTATGGTATGGAATCAGTGGGGCCTTGCTAGATCGCTGGAGGGAGCTGGCACCACATCTGCACACGCAAGTCACCTAATTCCCGTAAATTACTGGGATGGGGTGGGGCGATGTCCTCCGACGCCACGTTCAATCACATCCTGGATGTGTTTGTACGGGCTCACATCTGGCAAGTTGGGGGGGCCAGTGTGCTAACTGGAAATTGCTACTGTGTTCTTCAGACAACTCTGTCACTTCTGGCATTGTGACATGGTACATTATCTTGCTGGAAAATGCCACTGCTGTCTGCAAACATTATCCTCATCAAGCAGTGTGCACGGTCTGCAACCAGTGTACGATAATCCTCGGCCATCTTGATGATTTGCACCAGCTCAACTGGACCCATGGATGCCCACGTGAATGTTCCCCAGAGCATAATGGAGCTGTCACCGCCCTGTCTTGATTCTGCGGTACAGCTGTCAAGAAGCTGTTCTCCTGGAAGATGACTGATTTGCGCCCTCCCATTGGCATGATGAAGAAGGTATCAGGATTCATCAGCATCAGACCTTGTGCCACTCTGACACTGTCCCACCTTCCAGTACCAATGATCACGTATCTATTTCAGTTTCAGTTGTCGACATCATGATGTTAACATTAGCACATGTATGTGTTGTCGGGTGCAGACTCCCATCATAAGGAGCATCCAGTGCACTGCGTGTTCAGTCACACTTGTATTCTGCCCAGTATTAAAGTCTGATGTTACTTCTGCCACAGTCCACCATGTGTCCTATTTTTCCAGTATGCCCAGCCTATGACATCTGACACCTGTAATGAGGGGTGGTCGCACAACTGCACAGTGTCTGGATGTGGTTTTACCTTGGTTTTGCAACATGTTGAAGACTCTCACCACAGCACTCCTCAAACACCTGAAAGCTATGCAGTTTCTGAAATGCTCATGCTGAGCTTCCAGGCTATCACAATCTGCCCTTGGTCAAACTCAGACAGGTGGTGTGCCTTACTCATTCTGCACATGGACAGCACACTCACTGACACTACATGCACCATGTATATGACTGACTAGTAGTCATTCCACACACGTCACTCTGCTGTCACCTGGAAGGGTTTATATCGATGGTGGGTTATTGGTCACAATGTTCTGGCTAATCAGTGTTAAGGTTATGTAAACGTTACTCTGGTGCACCATTTGCACTCAATACTTGCTAAAAATTTAGATTTTTAGCTGCAGCAATACAATGAAAGTATTTTATGAATAGGCTTTCCCCTGTGGCCTTCAACATGTTCGCATTTTACACATATATTGCATACATTTCCTCCACCTCCTTCCCATCTCTAACTTTTCGTCCTCCTGTCTGTGTCCACCTCATTCTCCCTTCCTGCTCCCTCTGTCCTTACCTATTCTCTCCTGCTATCTATCTCTGTCCATCTCCTCCTCTATTCATTTCGACATTCCCGTATGTGGTCCCATCCGCATGTATGGCTGCTGTATAACAGGTCAAAAGAGCAGGTCAATACTACTCTCACAACACACGTATCATGTGTGAGTGAGGCAGCCTACATATCTGAGGCTTGGGAAACCTTTTCTTGCCTCTTACATATAGCCTGCCATGAAAATTATCTTCATAACACATGCCAAAATTACCCCTACACAACATGCCTGTCTTGCAGGGCAGCATGTAAGGCACAGTCTAAAAAATAGTGGTTTGGACTGAAAAACATTCCTGGAGAATAGCTGTTATTCATCTTCTGGTTTGGTTGGACCAGATCAGTAGCATTATCAGTCTCTTGAGAGAGCTGACAAGAATAGTCAAAGGTGTCACATAAGGAGCAAGCATGAGGGAGAACCGCAGTAGAAGTATCACTTATCTCCTAGTTCATATGGAATTCTTCAAATTTATCCTTATTTTCATGGAATTGGAAATCAAATTATTTGATGGTAATAATAGTAGCTTACGCACCACTCCCTCTTCCCTACTATAAAAAAAATGTAAACATTTTCTTTTCTTACGGCATTGTATTACATTCATGAGTAACACTTAATTTAACAACATTTGAGAACTCTATGTTCCGTTAAATTATAAATCTTGTCAGGCCAAATTTTTGAAACATACCCACCGTACATTATGGAATAGACCTACACACAAAACCTGTGATTTCCAGTGCCTATCAGGCTACTCTGCACACTGCAATATTTCTCATGATGGCACACCTGGAGCTCTGTAGTGGTTCTAGAATGAACTTTGGATACCCCTCAAAGTAGATCAAGAACTGAGAGAAAAATTTAGGAATACCATTAATCTACAAAAGTTTTTATGTGAAATTTTTGTAAGAGATATTACTTTTTGCTGCTTGAATTTAACACAAAGAAAAAGTGAGACTAACTTTTAATTAATGCTCCAGGGTGGAAATCTTTCTACTGCTCACGCTGAAAAATTCTGCAGCTGCAAATTCACGTAATCATACTTATTTCATCTTATTAACTGACAGGGAGTTTCTCTTTGACATTGCCGTAATAACATTAAAATTAATGAAATATGAGCAGTAAGAACATCATGTAAAAAATATGATGTAGGTGTACATTCATATCACAACATCTGAGCATATTGTGGGTAGTAGTTAACAGTTTGTGTTAGATCAGTGAATATATTGTGTTGTACATTGAGGTGACTAAAGTCATGGGATAGTAATATATGAAAATGTAAAGATGGCAGTAGAATTGTGTACACAAGTTATAAAAGGGCAGTGTATTGATGGAGCTGTCATATGTAATTCAAATGAAAAGGTTCCGACATGATTATGGCTGAATGACTGGATTTAAAAGACTGAACATAGAACAGTAGTTGGAGCTGGACTCATGGGATATTCCATTTCAGAAATCATTGTGAACTCCAATATTCCAAGATCCACAGTGTCAAGCGTTTTCTGGCAATACCAAATTTCAGGTATCACTTTTCATGACAGACAATACAGTTTCCAATGGCCTTCACTTAATGATGGAGAGCAGTGGCGTTTGTGTAGAGTGTCAGTGCTAATCAGACAAGCAAAACTGCATTAAAAAAAACCGCAGAAATCAATGTGGAATATATGACGAACATATCTGTTAGGACAGTGTGATGAAATTTGCTATTATTGGGCTGTGGCAGAGATGACCAATGTGAATACCTTTACTGACAGCACTAAATCACCTGCATTGCCTCTTCTGAGCTCATAATCATATCCTTTCGACACTAGATGGCTTGAAAACCAAGGCTTGGTCAGATGAGTCCTAATTTCACTTTGGAAGAGCTGATGGTAGGGATCGAGTGTGTCACAGACCCCTCGAAGCCATGGACCATGTTGTCAACAAGCCACTGTGCAAGCTGTTGGCGGCTCCATAATGGTGTGGGCTCGGCATACATGGAACGAACTGGGTCCTCTGGTACAACTGAACGAATTATTGAATGTAAATGGTTTTTTTGGCTATTTGGAGACCATTTGCAGCCATAGATGGAGTTCATGTTCCCAAACAATGATAAAATTTTTATGGATGAAAATGCACCATGTCACTGGGCCACAGTAGTTTGTATTTTAAGAACATTCTGGATGATATGACCAAATGATTTGGCCACCCAGACTGCCTGACATGAATCCTGTCAAACATTTATGGGACGTAATTGAGAGGTCAGTTCACGTACAAAAATCCTGCATCAGCAACTCTTTTACAATTAAGAATGGGTATAGAGGCAGGATGGCTCAGTATTTCTGCATGTGACTTTCAATGACTTTTGGAATTCATATCCTCAGTGCTGGCAATTTTCTGGAGGGAAGATTATGTTCTTGTCATGAAACACCTATTGAAAAAAATTAGAGAATAAGCCCCTGTGACAGACCACAGAACAACTTTACTGCACACAGTAAAGATCATGAAGAGAAAAAAAACACTTCTCGAATTTTCTCCTGTATTGTGGCCGCCATACCTCGGTTCATGCTAAATGTTAAAGTCCTAGGTCAACTGCAAGGCACCTAATGCGGCCAATAATTGTATTTTCGATAACTAAAACATGACTTGTACTACTCCTTACATGTCGACTGCATAAACTTAGAAGCTTCTATTTCGTACAGAGTGGTGCGACTGCATACCTCAGCAGGCGACATTAATTGCCAGGCGATAAATGTAAATGTTTCCGAGAGAAAAGCGGCCAATGTGACGATCTGTCAATACGTCATTATGAAAACAAATGACAAAACGCTATGTTTACTTCGGTTTTTACTACACAGTAACACTTTTCGCATTTTCTCCTGTATTGTGGCCGCCATACCAAGCTGAGTTACATACAGGTTACAAATGTCACCTGTGAAAGATGATGAGAGCAGCTAGTTATGTCTTTAGATTTTTCTGTTTTCTTCGTAGATTAATTCTTAAATTCCATTAGTTTTCTTCTATTTAAGAGGTGCAGTCTCACATTTTCGTAACTTTGAAGTGTAAATTCAGGCAGTGTGTAGCAAAGTAATCATTTCTCTTGAACGACTAACTACACTGCTCGGTTAGGCATGTGGACCGTCAATGTGGAGGCTGGCTGTCCGGCCTCGCCCATTCCTGTGAGAGTCACTCCTCCGACGGCATCTGAGCAAGCACACAGGGGGAGGGGTTTACTACTTATTGGGACCACTAGTGTTGGACACATTAGGGAGATCCTTAGGGAAATATTGTTCAGAGCCAGAAAGATAGCCAATATGCACTCGGTATGTCTGTCAGGGAGCGTCATACGAGATGAGGTGGCTTTGCCTGTGGCTATCGTGCTTGCAGGGTGCAGTCATCTGCGAGGAGTGGCATCAGTTCCGACAATGCCTTTTGCAAGGGTTCCGAGGTCATCCTCGGTTCCTACAGATGACTGGTGTAGGTGGTGGAGGCTGCTAGCTTCACATATGGAGTGGAAGCACAGCTCATGATGTGCAGTATAGTTTCCAGAGTTGACTGGGGTCCTACGGTCTGGAGCCGAGTGGACAATCTCTGCCAGAGGCTTTGTTGAGTCTGACAGTCTTGGCTGGACCTGCATTATTGGGTGGATAATTGTAGGATTCTCCTTGACAGGTCAGGGTGCACTACACAAAGGGAGCAGCTACTCAGGTAAGTACTTGCGGGGTGCAAATGGTGGTTTTTAGGCTAGATGGTAGTCTGAGATACTCTGATGAACACTCATCAGTTGACATGCAGATAACAAAATCAGACTGCATTCAGAGTGAAGACACTTTGAAAAATTTTATCAGTTAATTGTTGAAGTATTTGCAAGAAAATTCCCAAATTTATTTATTTATTTACTCATGGCTTATTTAGCCTGACTAGATTAGATTCTCAAGGCCCTAACTTGTGTATGACCAGGAACAACACATACAAACAATATTACACAGAAAACACAATAATAATTTGCATTATTAATGAGAAATAATAACTGATAATAACAGTAACATTAATAATGATGATAAAATAATATATTATAACAATAAGTTAAGACACAAAAAACTCAATGCTAATAATTTGGATTATTAATAAAAAGCAACCCCCCTCCCCCCCCATGGGCCTTGCCGTTGGTGGGGAGGCTTGCGTGCCTCAGCAATACAGATAGCCGTACCGTAGGTGCAACCACAATGGTGTGGTATCTGTTGAGAGGCCCGACGAACGTGTGGTTCCTGAAGAGGGGCAGCAGCCTTTTCAGTAGTTGCAGGGGCAACTGATCTGGCCTTGTAACCAAAATGGCCCTGCTGTGCTGGTACTGTGAACTGTTGAAAGCAAGGGGAAACTACAGCCGTAAATTTTCCTGAGGGCATGCAGCTTTACCATATGGTTAAATGATGATAGCATCCTCTTGGTTAAAATACTCCGGAGGAAAATAGTCCCCCATTCGGATCTCCGGGCGGGGACTACTCAAGAAGACATCATTTTAAGGAGAAAGAAAACTGGCATTCTACGGATCGGAGTGTGGAATGTCAGATCCCTTAACTGGGCAGGTATGTTAGAAAATTTAAAAAGAGAAATGGATAGGTTAAAGTTAGATACAGTGGGAATGAGTGAAGTTCAGTGGCAAGAGGAACAAGACTTTTGGTCAGGTGAATACAGGGTTATAAATACAAAATCAAACAGGGGTAATGCAGGAGTAGGTTTAATAATGAATAAAAAAATAGGAGTGCGGGTTAGCTACTACAAACAGCCTAGTGAACGCATTATTGTGGCCACGATAGACACGAAGCCCACACCTACTACAGTAGTACAAGTTTATATGCCAACTAGCTCTGCCGATATTGAAGAAATGTATGATGAAGTAAAAGAAATTATTCACGTAGTGAAGGGAGATGAAAATTTAATAGTCATGGGTGACTGGAATTCAGTAGTAGGAAAAGGGAGAGAAGGAAATATAGTGGGTGACAATGGATGGGGGGTAAGGAATGAAAGAGGAAGCCACCTGGTAGAATTTTGCACCGAGCACAACTTAATTGGAGCTAACACTTGGTTCAAGAATCATAAAAGAAGGTTGTATACATGGAAGAAGCCTGGAGAAACTGACAGATTTCAGATAGATTATATAATGGTAAGACAGAGATTTAGGAACCAGGTTTTAAATTGTAAGGCATTTCCAGGGGCAGATGTGGACTTTGACCACAATCTATTAGTTATGAACTGTAGATTAAAACTGAAAAAACTGCAAAAAGGTGGGAATTTAAGGAGATGGGACCTGGATGAACTGATTGTACAACCTCTGGTTTAGAGTTTTAGGGAGAGCATAAGGGAACAATTGTCACAAAAGGGGGAAAGAAACACAGTAGAAGAAGAATGGGTAGCTTTGAGGGATGAAGCAGTGAAGGCAGCACAGGATCAAGTAGGTAAAAAGACGAGGGCTGCTAGAAATCCTTGGGTAACAGAAGAAATATTTAACTTAATTGCTGAAATGTGAAAATACACAAATGCAGTAAATGAAGCAGGCAAACAGGAATACAAACGTCTCAAAAATGAGATCGACAGGAAGTGCAAAATTGCTAAGCAGGGATGGCTAGAGGACAAATGTAAGGATGTAGAGGCACATATCACCATGGGTAAGATAGATACTGCCTACAGGAAAATTAAAGAGACCTTTGGAGAAAAGAGAACCACTTGTATGAATATCAAGAGCTCAGATGGAAACCCAGTTCTAAGCAAAGAAGGGAAAGCAGAAAGGTAGAAGGAGTATATGGAGGGTCTACTTGAGGACAATATTATGGAAATGGAAGCGGATGTAGATGAAGATGAAATGGGAGATATGATACTGCGTGAAGAGTTTGACAGAGTAGTGAAAGACCTGAGTCGAAACAAGGCCCCCCGGATTAGACAACATTCCATTAGAACTACTGACAGCCTTGGGAGAGCTCGTCCTGACAAAACTCTACCACCTGGTGAGCAAGATGTACGAGACAGGCAAAATACCCTCAGACTTCAAGAAGAATATAATAATTCCAATCCCAAAGAAAGCAGGTGTTGACAGATGTGAAAATTACCAAACTATCAGTTTAATAAGTCACTGCAGCAAAATACTAACGTGAATTCTTTACAGACGAATGGGGAAACTAGTAGAAGCTGACCTTGGGGAAGATCAGTTTGGATTCCATAGAAATACTGGAACACGTGAGGCAATACTGACCCTACGACTTATCTTAGAAGCTAGATTAAGGAAAGGCAAACCTATGTTTCTAGCATTTGTGGACTTAGAGAAAGCTTTTGACAATGTTGAGTGGAATACTCTTTCAAATCCTGAAGGTGGCAGGGGTAAAATACAGGGAGCGAAAGGCTATTTACAATTTGTACAGAAACCAGATGGCAGTTACAAGAGCTGAGGGACATGAAAGGGAAGCAGTGGTTGGGAAGGGAGTGAGACAGGGTTGTAGCCTCTCTTCGATGTTATTCAGTCTGTATATTGAGCAAGCAGTAAAGGAAACAAAAGAAAAGTTTGGAGTAGGAATTAAAATCCATGGAGAAGAAATAAAAACTTTGAGGTTCACCGATGACATTTTAATTCTGTCAGAGACAGCAAAGAACTTGGAAGAGCAGTTGAACGGAATGGACGGTGTCTTGAAAGGAGGATATAAGATGAACATCAACAAAAGCAAAACGAGGATAATGGAATGTAGTCGAATTAAGTCGGGTGATGCTGAGGGTATTAGATTAGGAAATGAGACGCTTGAAGTAGTATAGGAGTTTTGCTATTTGGGGAGCAAAATAACTGATGATGGTCGAAGTAGAGAGGGTATGAAATGTAGACTGGCAATGGGAAGGAAAGTGTTTCTATAGAAGAGAAATTTGTTAACATCGAGTATAGATTCAAGTGTCGGGAAGTCGTTTCTGAAAGTATTTGTATGGAGTGTAGCCATGTATGGACGTGAAACATGAACGATAAATAGTTTGGACAAGAAGAGAATAGAAGCTTTTGAAATGTGGTGCTACAGAAGAATGCTGAAGATTAGATGGGTAGATCACATATCTAATGAGGAGGTATTGAATAGAATTGGGGAGAAGAGGAGCTTGTGGCACAACTTGACTAGAAGAAGGGATCGGTTTGTAGGACATGTTCTGAGACATCAAGGGATCACCAATTTAGTATTGGAGGGCACCGTGGAGGGTAAAAATCGTAGAGGGAGACCAAGAGATGAATACACTAAGTAGATTCAGAAGGATCTAAGTTGCAGTAGGTACTGGGAGATGAAGAAGCTTGCACAGGATAGAGTAGCATGGAGAGCTGCATCAAACCAGTCTCAGGACTGAAGACCACAACAACAACAATAAAAAGTTATAATAATAATAAACCCCGTGGAGGTCCGGGAAAAGAATAGGCCTCCGGTATGTTCCGCCAGTCGTAAAAGATGACAAAAAGAACAAACCACTAATATGGCTAACCCCCCTTTTAGTGTGATTACTTGGTTCAGGACAGAACTAAAGAAGCCTTGGACAAGTGCCGTCATGGTCGGGGACGACGCTTGAACCATATCCCCGCCCACAATGGTAACGACACTGCTAGGCAACTGGAAAATGATTTAAATCCAAATAGAGGTGTTTTGCAGGATATGCTTCCTGCAACCACCCTAGACGGAAAACGAAGACAGAGGATGAGATGGTCAGATGAAGTTAATCGACACCTGTTCTGTTATTACCAAGCAACAAACCTAGGAACCAACACAACTGGATACAGACCACAAGTATACACAACATTTGTTACCAGATACCCAGAATTAAAATTTTTAACATAACAAAGACTAGCTGATCAGATCCTTGTAATAATCAAAAATAAGAGGCTACCCCAGTCAGAATTAGAAAACATCAAACAACAAGTACAACAAATATTGGAACAAAATAATGTGCAATCAGAAGAAGAAGAAGAAGAAGAAGAAAATACAGTAATGGACTCAAACATCCCAGAGCAAACAAACGAAGAACAACACGCATCAATTAAACAATCAGAGGGAAACATAATAAGACAGCCACCAGAACAAGCACAAATAGAACACAAAGTAACACACATGTTAGATATAGAAGAAAAATTTCAGCTGACATATATAGAATACAAATACAGACATTAGACCATTCTTGCATAGACCACCAAATAACCCACAAGTCAAACCAACAATAACAACTATCAACACAATCATACACAACAAAATAAATGAAAACACAACTATGGAAGAGTTACAACTACTGGTTTATATAGGAGCACTCACTACACTAAATATACACACTAGGCAGAGATCAGAACAAACCAGTACACAGAAGAAACCCACAAAACCAGCATGGCAACACAGGCTACAGATCAGAATAGAAAAACTGAGGAAAGACATCGGACAGCTAACACAATTTATAAGAAATGAAATAACGAAAAGGGTTAGGTAAAATCTCACAAGAAGCGATAGAGCAATTAGATGAAAATAAGCAGAAATTACAAGCATTGGTCAAACGACTTAGAAGATACAAAAAGAGTGAAAATAGAATGAAACAAAACCAAACATTCAACACAAACCAAAAGAAATTTTACCAGATAATAGATAACACACAAATTAAAATACACAATCCACCAAACATAACAGACATGGAACACTTCTGGAGCAACATATGGTCAAACCCGCTACAACATAACAGACATGCATGGTGGACACAAGCAGAAACAGACACATACAAGGTGATACCACAAATGCCTGAAGTGATCATGTTGCAACATGAAGTCACCCGAGCAATTAATTCTATGCACAACTGGAAAGCCCTTGGAAAAGTTAAATAGCAAATTTCTGGCTGAAGAAGTCCACCTCAGCACATTCACATCTAACTAAATTATTTAACAATTACATTGCAGACCCATACATATTCCCTGATACACTTACACAAGGAATAACTTATCTGAAACCTAAAGATAAAGCACACACAGCAAACCCAGCATTAACATGCCTACCAATATGCAAAATATTAACTTCAGTCATTACACAGAAATTAATGACACATACAACACAGAACAAAATTATAAATGAAGAACAAAAAGGCTGCTGAAAAGGAGCACGAGGTTGTAAAGAGCAACTGATAATAGATGCAGAGGTGACATATCAAGCTAAAACTAAACAAAGGTCACTACACTATGCGTACATTGATTACCAAAAAGCTTTTGATAGTGTACCCCACTCATGGTTACTACAAGTATTGGAAATATACAAAGTAGACCCTAAATTGATACAGTTCCTAAACATAGTAATGAAAAACTGGAAAACCACACTTAATATCCAAACAAATTCAGATAACATCACATCACAGCCAATACAGATTAAGCGTGGAGTATACCAAGGAGACTCATTAAGTCCTTTCTCATTCTGCCTTGCTCTGAACCCACTATCCAACATGCTAAATAATACAAATTATGGATATAATATTACTGGAACATACCCATACAAAATAACACATTTGCTGTACATGGATGATGTAAAACTACTCGCAGCAACAAATCAACAACTCAAGCAATTACTAAAGATAACAGAAGTATTCAGCAATGACATAAATATGGCTTTTGGAACAGACAAATGTAAGAAAAATAGCATTGTCAAGGGAAAACACACCAAACAAGAAGATTACGTGTTCGATAACCACAGCGACTGCATAGAAGCGATGGAAAAAACAGATGCCTATAAATATCTAGGATACAGACAAAAAATAGGAATAGATAATACAAATATTAAAGAAGAACTAAAAGAAAAATATAGACAAAGACTAACAAAAATACTGAAAACAGAATTGACAGCAAGAAACAAGACAAAAGCTATAAATACTTATGGTATACCAATATTGACCTACTCATTTGGAGTAGTGAAATTGAGTAACACAGACTTAGAAGCACTCAATACACTTACACAATCACAACACCACAAATATAGAATATATCATATATATTCAGCAACAGAAAGATTCACATTAAGCAGAAAGGAAGGAGGAAAGGGATTTATCGATATAAAAAACCTACATTATGGACAGGTAGACAATTTAAGGAAATTCTTTATAGAACAAGCAGAAACTAGCAAAATACACAAAGCGATCACTCATATAAATACATCGGCTACACCACTGCAATTTCATAACCACTTCTACAACCCTTTAGATCACATAACATCAACAGATACAAGGAAAGTAAATTGGAAACACTACATGGCAAGCACCCGTATCATCTGACACAGCCACACATCGATCAAGATTCATCCAACACATGGCTAAGAATAGGCAATATATATAGAGATGGAAGGATTCATGATTGCAATACAGGATCAAACAATAAACACCAGATATTACAGCAAGCATATTATTAAAGATCCCAATACCACAACAGATAAATGCAGACTTTGCAAACAACAAATAGAAACAGTAGATCACATCACAAGTGGATGTACAATACTAGCAAATACAGAATACAGCAGAAGACATGACAATGTAGCAAAAATAATACATCAACAACTTGCCATACAACATACACTTTACTGGAACAGAACCATTAGAACAGACAAAACAACACCACATAACAAACCTGACATCATACTCACCAATAAAAAGAAGAAATTAACACAACTAATCGAAATATCCATACCCAATACAACAAATACACAAGATAACAGGGAAAAAAATTGAAAAATACATCCAACTGACTGAGGAAGTCAAGGACATGTGGCATCATGATATAGTTGACATTATACTGTCAACTACAGGAGTCATACCACACAATATCCACCAGTACATCAATGCAATACAGCTACATCCAAACGTATATATACAACTACAGAAATCTGTAATTACTGATACATGTTCAATTACCCAAAAGTTCATAAACGCAATGTAACATATACCGTACAGTTAAAAGGAAGTCACAGTTGATCAAGGTCCATGTCACTTTCCGTTTTTAACCAGACATAACGTCTGAGAAAGGAAAAAAGAAATAATAAAGTTATAGTAATAAGAACAATAAAATAACAGAGGCATTATGAATGATATTGATTAGTTTGAAGCCTTCCTTGGTATTAGAAGAAGTGGAAGAAATAATGGAGGAGGAAAGGGTTGAAATTAAAGTGACAATGGCTTGTGGGAAAGAAGGTAATATCAACAGAGAACTCTGTAAAAAAGAGGAGGGAAAAGTAGAGGGGGAGGGAGGGTTGACGACAGTGAGTTGCAAGAAGAGATACTTCACTGTTGTGATAGAAAGTGAGTCATTAGCTCTCTTCTGAAGTTTGAAATGATTTTATTTCTCTAATCTTTTGAGAAAGATTGTTCCAAAGTCAGGATCCTCATACAGAAAATGATTTACAGAAAATGGCAGTGCTGTGTTGTGACGCAGAGAGGAGTTTATTTTATTGAGAATGAGTATATCTGCTGTGCTATTCAGACAGCAGTGTAAGACTTGAAGATAAATAGGCAGGAGTGCAATGATTGAGAAGATGATGCAGCAAACCGCGTGGAGTGGCCACACAGTTTGAGGCGCCGTGGCATGGTTTGCACTCCCCTCCCACAGGAGGGGCGAGTCCTCCCTTGGGCATGGGTGTGTGTATTGTTAGTTTAAGTAGTGTGTAAGTCTAAGGACTGATGACACTCAGGTTTGGTCCCTTAGGAATTCCCACACATTTGAACATCTGAACGATGCAGCCAACACAGTGTATGTCTATCAGCACACAGGCATGGCCATTGTTCATAGGAGTGATATGGTAAAAATAGTGTAAGTCACAAATGTATCACAGAAGCATTTCTCGTCAGTTTCAACTGACATGAGGTCTCACACGAAAATCCTCAGAATAGGATCACCGTAAACGAGGGGAGTGTTAGTGATTCTACAAGTTTCTTTTTAAGTTCGAGAGGAAATATCTTTTTGTATTTCTGTAGTGAATGAAGTGTTCTGCATCCATCGTGATAAGGCAAGTAGGTCAGCATTTACTTTCTGGATGGCTGAGCGAAGATTTGTTTGGCTTGCACTTACGTATAACTGCAGGTTATCAGCATATAAATCATATTCACAGTGGGAGACAATACTCGACACATCATTAATATATAACGAGGAAAGTAATGGGCCCAATACAGATCCTTGTGGGTCCCTTGACACTAAGCTCTTTCTCTGTGACTTCTCTGTTTCAGTCATTACACATTACTGATGGCATGTAAGATATGAGTGGAACCACTGTACAGCATGATGTGTACATTATGAAACCGATTCTAAAAAGTACTGGATGGATCATTTCTAGTCTGCACATGCCTTATATGTGAAACCAGAAGCTTTAGAATTCTCCAGTGAAGAAGAATTTTTAGAATAGAAAGAAGAAATGGAATGTGCTACACATTCCAAATTCATTAAAAGCTGTGCCACTAAATTTTACAATGATGGCACCAAATGTTGTCATGTTTGCCATCGCTCAGGTCAATCTCCAAAGGTGATGGGAGCAGACATCTAAAATTGGCAGGGAGCAACAAAATCAGTGAAAAGTGCCCTGCAAACATTAAAATCTAATACAAGGAAACAAAATGCCATGTTACTTTTGTGTCAACTCATGTTGGTCACGATCTGGACCTAGGTCATCTGAATCTGACAGAAAAAGAATGGATGAAGATAGCTGAAGACATTGCTGCATGAATCTCATTTCCTACTGTCCTCCAAACAATTGAAGAAATAGTGCACAATTCAAATTTGGAGAAAGTGCATCTTACAATGATGCAGGATTTGCATAATTTGCAGCTGCATATAAACTGTCTTCAAAGTCAGTCAGACATACAAATGATGTGATCAGTGTTGAAGCTTGGGTGCAAGAAGTGCAGCAAAGTGATAATCCATGTGTATTGTTCTATAAGCCTCAAGAAACAATGATCTACACCCTGCACTGAGAAGTGAAGACTGTGTTAATTATAATGAATGACATAAGCAAAATATAGAAGTGATTGTATTTGTGTTGATGGAACTCCTAGCCTAAATGGCTACGATTTTGAAGTTACAACATTACTTGTACTGGGTGATATGAGGCAAGGATTTCTGTGTGCTTTCCTCATATCTAACAGGAATGACTCTGATGTTTTGAGTATATTTTTCAATTGTGTCAAGTTTCAGTTTGAACATATTTCCCCGGAAGTATTCATGACAGTTCTGGCTGAATCGTATAGTATTGCTTGGAACAAATCAATGGGATCTCCTGAAATGAGACTTTTCTGTACCTGGCATGTCGACAGAGCTTGGAGAACCAATATTAAGAGCAAAATTCAAAATTTTGACAAGAGAAATGAGGTGTACAAACTCCTTAAGACGTTAATGCAGGTAAGAGACATTGCCGTGTTTCAGGTATCGTTGATAAAAGCACTTCAGAAACTCAACAGCGATTCAGAAACATCACAATATAGTTACTACTTCCAGATGTATTATGAAAAAGATGTGAAGTGTTGGGCATATTGTCATAGGATGCAAACCGGCTCAACACAGACATGCACCTGGTTAGTATGCATAAGACACTGAAATACATACATGGTAACGCAAAGCAGGTAAAACATTTGGATAAAGGTATACCTGCATACATGTTGCTTGTAACAGCAAAGCTCTTTGACAGTCTCTCTTAATTTCTCTCCTTTCCGGTACTTACCCGCTTCACCTTCTTTCCTGCTCCCTGTCTAAACTGCAACACTTTACTGTCTGCCACTCCCACCATAATATCCTTCCACCTCCCCACCCCAGCCTCCTCCTTACCACCACCCAGTTGCCACTGGTGCTGCTGCTCGCAGTGTGGTTTCAGTTTGCTGAGACTGCAGGCGCGCACGCGTGCGCGTGTGCGTGTATATATATCCACTGATGACAAAGGCCTCATTGGCCGAAAGCTATAATTGTGTGAATCCTTTTTGTTGTGCCTATCACAACTCAGCATATTGAGTGAATGCTTGGAGAATCCAGTGCTTTCTAAGTATGGCAGATTAAGTATTTGCAGGTTCCAGCAGAACTGATAGAATTACTGGGTGAAAACTCAATGGCATACATGGCAGTGAGATATGCAACGTTTATCACCTGGTATGTGAATGTAATTCTGTGAAGTGGACCACACTGCATGTAATTTATCTTTTATTTCACACATACTCAATGCCATGTTTCTGTTCTATGTATGGAACATGATTTAAAAGCCTGTAAGTGTCAGTACATGTGGGCAACAAACTGAGTCAACCAAGGCTGCAACAGCTCCCACACATCACACCAGGTATGCGATTATTTCTGCCTTATGCACAGTAGTGAAATTCCTTGTGAGACATCAATGAATTTAAATACACTCAATGTTACTTTTCTGTGCCAATGCCCAATGCCTGTATTTTGATTTAATGTTTAATTGCTTACTCACAGTGGCTGTCACTAAGAGGGGCAAGCCTTTGACATAGCATGACAGCAAGAGCTTCCACACAGCCCACTAGGTATGAGATTAATTCTGTGTTATGCACAAAACTGAAATGCCTTGTGATACGTCTACGAATTCAAATATCCTCATTGTCACTTTTCTGTTCCAATTCACAATGACTGCATTTTGATTTAAGTTTAATTGAATGCTATTTTTTGTTTTATGTTTATATTTTCTTGGTAAATACAACTTGAGTCTTGCTCTTGTTCCATCATCATGGACAGAAAGGTTTGTGCAGTAATTACCAATGTTATTTTTGATATGTACAACTGACTGGTAAAGGTGTTCACATGGTGCAGTTAGAATCCACAGTATTTAGAACAGATCTTTGCAATGACAACTACTATTTTTGGTTATCATTCTTGTGGCTCTTTTCTGAAGTTCAAAAATTGTGTTCATATTTTGTGCATTTTTTCCTCAAAACAGAATGCCATAGCTAATAACTGACTGTACTTATGAATAGTATGTAACTAAAAGACTTGGCATGTTATACACTGATGATGGGATTCTAAGGGCATAACATGCTGATGACATTTTGTTTGCAAGTATCTTTGTGTGTTCTCATCACTTCAACTGAGAATCAATATTCATTCCTAGAAATTTTGCATTTGTTAGACAGTCTATAGAAGTGAAATCTACATTTAACATTGTCATTTTCCCTCTTCAAACTGAAATTCATGGCATTCATTTTCGTTATGTTAAATGTCACTTTGTTGCTTATTGACCAAGGCACAGATTAGACAATTTTAATGTCCTTCACTGGAATGTACAGTGTTTATCTAATAAGTTGGAAGTAGTGGAAGATGTCATAGAGACTTATCACTTAGATGTAGTCTGTCTCGTAGAACACTGGTTAAAGCTTGATGAAATAGATCTATACTGGCCTGAGGGCTACACCCTAGCTGACAAATATCTTAGAACTAAAAAATCATGGTGGGTGTGATATTTCTAAAAAAGGGATTAAATATGAACCAACAGCAAAAGTTAAAGCATTATCTACAGAAATGTTATGTGAAATTGCAGCTGTTAGGTTAACAGATTTAAATTTAATAGTTGTAGCTTTGTACTCAACTAAGACTGGAGGCAATTCAACAGATGATTTTATTAACAAGTTAGTGTCTTTATGTGAGACAGTCTGTAAGTATAAGTGTAGGAAAGTAATCTGTGGAGATTTCAATTTGAATTTTCAGTTGTCCACTATCTATAACTCATATGCAAATAATTTATTAAATTCTTTTGGTCTTTATACACTCCTGGAAATGGAAAAAAGAACACATTGACACCGGTGTGTCAGACCCACCATACTTGCTCCGGACACTGCGAGAGGGCTGTACAAGCAATGATCACACGCACGGCACAGCGGACACACCAGGAACCGCGGTGTTGGGCGTCGAATGGCGCTAGCTGCGCAGCATTTGTGCACCGCCGCCGTCAGTGTCAGCCAGTTTGCCGTGGCATACGGAGCTCCATCGCAGTCTTTAACACTGGTAGAATGCCGCGACAGCGTGGACGTGAACCGTATGTGCAGTTGACGGACTTTGAGCGAGGGCGGGTGGACGTACCGCCGAATTGCTCAACACGTGGGGCGTGAGGTCTCCACAGTACATCGATGCTGTCGCCAGTGGTCGGCGGAAGGTGCACGTGCCCGTCGACCTGGGACCGGACCGCAGCGACGCACGGATGCACGCCAAGACCGTAGGATCCTACGCAGTGCCGTAGGGGACCGCACCGCCACTTCCCAGCAAATTAGGGACACTGTTGTTACTGGGGTATCGGCGAGGACCATTCGCAACCGTCTCCATGAAGCTGGGCTACGGTCCCGCACACCGTTAGGCCGTCTTCCGCTCACGCCCCAACATCGTGCAGCCCGCCTCCAGTGGTGTCGCGACAGGCGTGAATGGAGGGACGAATGGAGACGTGTCGTCTTCAGCGATGAGAGTCGCTTCTGCCTTGGTGCCAATGATGGTCGTATGCGTGTTTGGCGCCGTGCAGGTGAGCGCCACAATCAGGACTGCATACGACCGAGGCACACAGGGCCAACACCCGGCATCATGGTGTGGGGAGCGATCTCCTACACTGGCCGTACACCACTGGTGATCGTCGAGGGGACACTGAATAGTGCACGGTACATCCAAACCGTCATCGAACCCATCGTTCTACCATTCCTAGACCGGCAAGGGAACTTGCTGTTCCAACAGGACAATGCACTTCCGCATGTATCCCGTGCCACCCAACGTGCTCTAGAAGGTGTAAGTCAACTACCCTGGCCAGCAAGATCTCCGGATCTGTCCCCCATTGAGCACGTTAGGGACTGGATGAAGCGTCGTCTCACGCGGTCTGCACGTCCAGCACGAACGCTGGTCCAACTGAGGCGCCAGGTGGAAATGGCATGGCAAGCCGTTCCACAGGACTACATCCAGCATCTCTACGATTGTCTCCGTGGGAGAACAGCAGCCTGCATTGCTGCGAAAGGTGGATATACACTGTACTAGTGCCGACATTGTGCATGCTCTGTAGCCTGTGTCTATGTGCCTGTGGTTCTGTCAGTGTGATCATGTGATGTATCTGACCCCAGGAGTGTGTCAAAGTTTCCCCTTCCTGGGACAATGAATTCACGGTGTTCTTATTTCAATTTCCAGGAGTGTATTCCAACCACTGAAATAACAAGGCCACATTATAAAGGTACTAGTACCTGTATTGACAATATATTTGTATCAAATGAGTTAATGCATCTCAAGTCAGAGATAATTAAGACCTGAGTATCTGACCACTGGCCACTACTTCTTAGAACAGATATAACAAGAAATTGTAACACTGACTCAGTGCACATGGCAGGAAAGAAAGTATGTGAGGTCAATTATGATAATCTAAATATGTTTAAGTCTCATATTGATAAAAGTAATTGGTTGCAGGTTTATCGAGAACATGCAATAGATAGAAAGGTGGAAGAACTCTTATCTACTCTTTCTGTATATGCTAAGATGTCCTTTCCCATTAAGTTACTAAATAATAAAAAGGCACTAAGAGTAAATAAGGTCAAGAATGAAAAGGTGTTGAAGATCAAGAGGGAGTGTGATGAATATTATGACTGGTATAGAAGTATAGGTTCTGAAGTATTTAAAGACATGCTCACAGTGAAAAAGATAAGATCAAGACAGGCTTTAAGGGAAGCTAGGTGTAAAAAAAATGAAGATATAATACTAACATCTGAAAATAAGACATGTGGAATGTGGAATATCATTAACAGTCAGTGCAACAGGAAAATGACTTCACAGGCTGAAGGCAGTAATCTGAATGCTGCACAGTTAAATACATAATACATTCTTCACTGAGAAGGTGCAGGATATAATAAAGGTGATTGGCACTTCCAATATAGCCACTGACCATAAATACTACCTGAGAAACACCACAAAGCCTGAAAGTATAGTTAGCTTTAAACTGGTCAAGGTACAGGATGTTACTAATATACTGAGGAAAATGAACAGTTTTAGTAATGACTTTTATGGTTTAAGTTCAGCCATGTTAAAGTGTGATTCAGTTCAACTGCCAGAATTGATAACACATGTAGTAAATACATGTATTTTGGAGGCTCAGTTCCCAAAGGCACTAAAGTTTGTTAAAGTCACTCCAATACACAAAAAATGCAGCCTCTCAAGTTGTGATAATTTTAGGCCTGTTTCAATTGTGCCAATCTTTTCTAAAGTGATAGAAGCTATATTAAATAATTAAATAGTAAAATACTTTGAAGAAAACAAAATCTTCACTGACAGTCAATTTGGCTCCAGATCAGGGTTAGGAACTGTTAAATCTGCCTTATCACTTTTAACACAGTGTGTGAAGCAACTAGAAAGCAAGCTAGTGGTTCAGAATAAACTCTTTGATTTATCAAAAGCTTTTGACTCTGTGTCTCATGAAATCTTATTGAACAAACTGCAATTCTATGGCTTTACAGGAAGTGCTCTGGAATTGATAAAATCTTATCTAAGTAATAGAGTGCAGAAGGTGGTTTTTAATGGTGCAGAATCAGATTACTTACCTGTGGGCATGTTCTGTACTTGGCCCAATTCTATTTAATATTTATATAAATGACTTACCATGTAACATAGTTGGGCCGTCAACTAGGACGTACTTATTTGCAGATGATCTTGCAGTCTGTATAACTGCAGAAACAGCACAGAAGGTGAAATATGAAGCAGACCAGAGCACTGTCAAAGTTGAAAATTGGTGTAAAGCTAATTCCCTTTGTGTCAACCAAAATAAAGAATTTCTTCTTGAGCTCAGCATTTATGAAACTGATGAATTTTTAAGGGAGGCAAAGAATATGGTATGACTACACTTTGTGATCAGTTTTTATATGCTTCTGTATATGAGTAAGTCTGTAATTGGCTAAATTTACTATGCAATATCAATTTGTACCGGAAGTTTCTCTGTTTTGTTTTTGTGTGAAGGTACCATAATTATTTGTGTAATATTTTCTTGTTTTTGTAATTATTTGTGTAACATTTATACTATCTAATATTGACTTTTGTAATGCCCTCTGAGGTCTCTATGACAATAAAAATCAATCGATTGTAAACTTCCGTGAGAGTTTCATTTGCTTTTTCTGAGAGTAGTTCTCTTGTTTTCTCAGTGACTATAATATTGCTGTCATCAGCGAAGAGAATTTTTTCGCCATGAGAAACACTACTGGGAAAGTCATTGATGTATATCAGGAATAGTATTGGTCATAATTTGATACCTTGCGGAAATCGCATATTAAAGTATTTTTGGCCAGCCGTTGTGGCCGAGCGGTTCTAGGCACTTCAGTCTGGAACCGCACGACTGCTACGGTCGCAGTTTCGAATCCTGCCTCGGGCATGGATGTGTGTGATGTCCTTAGGTTTGTTCTGATAAGTGTTTTACTAAATGTTTAGATCTATTTGAAGTATGTGTTATCACTATTCTTTGTACCCTATCTGCTAGGTATGATCAAAACCAGTCCTTAGCTACCACTCTTATTCCTAATGCTTCTAATTTATTTAATGGAATCTTGTGGTCGACTGTATCAAAGGACTTAGAAAGATCATGAAGGAACCTTCTGACAGACTCTTCTTTATCAAGAGCATCAAGTACAACTTTTGTGCATTCTACCACAGCGGACTCCATATGTTTGCCACATTAGAAATGAAACTGATTCACTTAAAAGATTGTATTTATTCAGGTAATTCATTAATCTGTTTTTCATAATTGCTTCTATTATTTTTGAGAATGGTGACAACAGGAAAACCGGCTGGTAATTTTCTGCATTACCTTTCTTAACCAAAGGCACAACTCTTGCCTGTTTTAACTGCTCTGGAAGTGTCCCTGATGTAAATGATTCATTTATTATGTGTGTTAAGGGACCTTGTATAACCTCTATGCATTGTTTTAGTACACACATTGGTACTTCATCTAAGCCTACTGACTTTATTTTTTAATTTTTGAACAGTTTTACTGGCTTCATTATTTCTGATTTGAAGTAACATCATTGTATTTAGTGCAACATTATTTACAGGGGTTATATTTGTTTTGGGGAATTTTTGTTGTAACTTCCCTGCCATACTTTAAACATGCTCATTTACATAGTTTGATAAGTGTTGTAGCTTATTTATTACCTTATCCCCCTCCCTTAGCAGTATGTTACTCTGTGTTTCCTTGCCTCTCCCATTCCCATTTTTATAACATCCCAGACTGCCTTGCTTTTATTCCCTGCATTATATATTACTGTTTCATTAAACGACTTTTTGCAGCTATCAGCACCTTCCTATAGATCTTTTTGTATCTATGATAGAAATTGAAGAATTCTGGATCATTGTGACTCTTTTTCATGGAAGTGAGGTATTTAAGTGTTTGGGAGGACTTCTTAATACCTGCTGTTATCCATCTACTTTTGTGTGACATTGATACAGACATGCACACTTTTGGAAATGCCTTTTCAAAGTTCAATTTAAATAATGTGGATTCTTATTCACATTGGTTTCCTTATACACTTCATCCCAGCATTGTTTTGCTAGTTCCTTTGAAAAATCTTTTATTTTCATTTCTGATGGATGTCGTTTGTAGGCTTTTAGTTTAGGGAATGATTTGATGTCTCATTTTACTGTTGTTATTTGACAGAGATGGTCTGATAATCCGAGATCTTTTACAGCTACATCACATTTTTCCCTGTCCATATTTGTGGCCACATGGTCAATTACTGATGAAGTCATTGTAGTAACCCTTGTTGCACTATCGACCAATAGGGACAGGCCAAAACTTTGAAGTATATTTATGAGGGTGCTGCTGGATTCATTTATGATATTTGTGTTGATTTTAATGTCCCCACACAGAATTGTGCTGAGCTTTGTACTTGAGACTATTTAGAAATTCTATTAATTTATTGAAAAACAGTGTCCACACTATCACTGGGAGATCTATACACACACAAAATTATTAATATCTAGGTGATATCAAGCCCTGTTAATTCAAACTGCTGGAGATACTCTTTAGGCAGGGGAACCTGTTGTCTGGATTTATCCTAAAAAAGTCCTACTCTTCATACTGATGTCAACAGGTATTTGACCATGTGTGGCCTGAGATCCACCCCCTATACTTTCACGAATCAGCTGTACCAATCTTTCCTTGCCAGTCCTGTTTAGGTATAGACCACGCCTAGCGAAACCCCGTCTGGCGATAGTCCCGACAGGCACCAGAGAAATGTGAGCAAAGTTGGCTACCCTCAGAGCAATCCCCAACCCCACATTGATTCGCCTCACATCTCCATCAAGGTGTGGCCAACTGTGACACTGGAACAGCTCAACAAAGTGTACGTTGGTGCCACGAGTCAGGGAAGCTATCTTTCCCAGGTCACCACCTATGTCACATGCCCCATCCCTGTCCAAACTGTTTCCCACCCCACCCACTATCACTACATGGTCTTCTTTTGTAAAGTCCTTACATAAAGACCCTAAGTCCTCTATTGCATGACTTAGCCCTGCATTTGGCTGGAAGATACTGGTGGTCTGGTATGCTGCCCCTAAACTTTCCTGTAACTCGGGGCCTACAACTCACCCATGGCTACTACCTAGCAGCAGCACTTTCTTCTTCCTAACATTTTGTATATTTCTAAGCTTCTTGGCCTCATTTGAAGTGTGCTGCACATTTCTTGCTCCTCTTTCTACCAGAGGCTCTGGCAGTGGTAGACACATGTTTTTGGGGTTGATGATAAAAATATCAGATCACTTTCTCTTTCTTCCTATCCTCCTACAAGCTGCCAGCTCGCAACCACCCTCCTCCTCCCTATCTCTCTTGATCCTTATCAGTTCCATCCTTGCTTCCTTCAACTGTGCCTCAAGGGCACAGATTTTCCTTTCCTGTACCCCAATCAATATGTTCCTTGCATACTCTGCAGTTCCAGGAGAGAGCCTCTTCTGTTCTCCCAACATTCTCCCCACTACATCTCCCCCCACCTCTCCCTCCCCAGTGAAAATATTTCCTACAAGATTAGCAACAAATCCCTCTACTCTCAACACTATAACAGCTTCGACATTTCTCACTCGTGATCAGTTTCGAAAGAATAATTAAGTTTTAAATTTGTCAAGGACACGAGATTGGCTATATGTAAACAAAAACACGAAGGTCTTACGTGCCGTTATTGTTGTTTTTGTACTGATTTAGAGATACAATGACAGAAGAATGTATTAGTAATTATGTTGCTGTTAGAGAATTTACTTTAGTGTTTGGTCAGGCTATAAATGTTTATAACTCCAAAAATGTATGCATTGATCACCTCTAACTAGTTAACAATATGAAATGTGTTAGTTAAATACAATTTAAAAACTTTTAATTATTCTTTTATTGTGACAATAGACACTGATGAAACTAGTAGCTGTCTTTCTTAAACGAATTTTGCACTATCAAGAAAACTTGAATAGAATTTTTTGTGTTTTGGCATGCAAAATTTCACGTTATGTTGCAATTATCGGGACTTCAGATTACACGAAGGTGCTTTTCTTTTTTTTTTCAAGAATAAGCTCTATGGGGACGCAAATTTTCGGTTGTGTGACAAGAATAGACACTATAGCAAATATACGAAACAAAGGAAATTTAAATTTGACACTATTTCCTCTCAAATAAGTTCTTTGGGCAATTCCTGGCCGATTTGGAGAATTTATCCTCTCAGACGTTGGGTGTTGTGTTGCGCTTATCACCATTTTACCTTTTGTTTAGATGCAAAAAAAAAAGCAGTATCAACTGATGTAGACTTGCAGTAGGCGGCCGATTGCTCCTGCATACGATCTCCTGGCCAGAAATGCCATACTGTCATTTCATTTCACGCTAGGTATGAAACTGATTCTCTGTTATGCACATTATTGAAATGCATTGAGAGTCATCTCTGAATTAGTATATGCTCAGTCAGTTTAATATTAATTTGCAAGGCTCTAGAGTAAGCAGTGTGTAGTTGTGTGCACTATGGTCCATTGTCGTGACGCCTAGCATGGCAATACAACATGCGACTGTAACGGTGTCAACAGCACTGGGTGGTGTTGTCTACTTCACTGGATGGTGGTGCATGAGAAAGAGAGTTGTCACGATGGCCAGTCTGACCTCAGTACCGCAGGTTTGCATGTTGGCCAGTGGGTATTTGGAGCAAATCCATTAATACTCAGATATGAAGATTTGTTTATCTTTGACATCATGGAATCATGTTTCTATATATGCTCCATACCCCCTCCCCACTCCCCAGTGGAAGGGGGTCACAATTATTTTGTGAGTTTGTGTATGCAGCACATGAGGCTTCTAGTAATTGGATCCTATCTGCATTAACTTTCCCGTGCTCGTCCATCCCTGTCCTCAATCCTTCCCCTCTTCCCCTTCTTTAGATCTCTGTTTCCTTGCTTACATTGGCCTGGCTATCTTTTTTTTTCTATCCCTTACAGTATTATTCTTCTTGCTTTACACTTTCCTTTTTGGAGTTTTTGGTCCCTCTTTGGGGATTCAACTCCTCTAAATTTTGTCTCCATGGTGTGAGCCAGCTGGGGAACACCACCATACATGAAGTCTTTGGCATGTGGCCTTACCACCTCTTCCATTTTTTACCTGACACCATTGTCCTTTTTGTGCTAAGCATAGTAGTCATTTCGTGTGCTTGGGGTGTTATGTACTCTTTTGATAGAGTCCTCTGAAAACACAGGGATGATAGTTCTGATACATGAGCTGCTACCTCCCTGTGTATGCCTAGGAGTAGTGGCTTGTCATTCTGGAGCATTGGAACTCCCAGCAACAGCCCATATGCCACGTGGCCCTTGGTGTGGCTGAGTAGTGCACAAGGGGAGAGCCCCTTATTGCTTTTGGTGCTATCAGGGTGTACACTGTGTATCAAACGCATCAGACTTAGAACTGCCATTCTATGGCTGCCCCTTTAGTCAGGAATTACTTTTCATGGTACCCCTCTTCAACCTACAGCTTTCCCCTCCCTCGATATCCCCCACTCGCTGCCCTTTTGGTTCAACAGTCTAAGCTCCTTGTTTCCTATCCCATCACCATCTTCTCTTTTCCCTCACACCCCTTCTATTTTATATTTTAGCAGCTCCAGGACATTGCCCACCCTTCAGGTGAGTTTAGCAATTGGGCTCCACCTTGCTGCTCTTTGCCATGATTTTTATCTTCCCTCTTTGTCCTGTTCTCCATTCTCTCCAAACACTTCCTTCCCCTTGGTTAGTTCCTTGATCCCAGATTCAGAGGGATCTCTCCTGGGGGGGTCTTTGTTTCATTGTTGTTCTGCCAGATTTTATGGGAGTTTCAGGCTGCTGTTGTGTTTTAATGTAATGGCTCTAGGCTCTAAATCTGCTAATCGCAAGGGATGTGCCTTCATGCCTTCTGCTGGCAAGTAACACCATTTCTTACCTGCCACATGTTGCATGTGTACTGCATAGTTAATGACCATTTACCAGACTCTTCAGTATGTTAAACAGTCCTCTCTCACCCACGTTATGTGCAGACTCAACAAGTGCCCTTGAGGCTATCAGACAGTGGTTTTCCCTCCCTCTTCTTGGTCTATGACATCTTGACCATGCTGGTTGTTCAATTGACTTTCTTTGGGTTCCCACTCATGTGGGTATCCCAGGTAATGAGCTGATGATCCTGTGGCTTGGGGGTGTAGCCCTTTTCTGTGACCTCTCTGGTGCTGGGTTTGCAGCTTCATGTCAGATTCCTGTCAGATTCCTTTTTGCTCAGCCTTGAGCTGATTCTTGGAGGCCAACCTCCTGCCCAATAAACTTATTGCGATAAGGGGACTCGCCGCACGGCCCACTGGGGATCTACCATCCTCTGCTATCTTCGTATTGGTCATACAAGGTTGAATCATAGCCTCTTACTCCATAATGATCTGTTCCCCCACCCCTCACTGTCAACCATATTTTACGAAACTCCATTATCATTTCGCCTTTTGCACTAAATACGCTCTTCCATTCTCCATTGTCACAGATGGTAGCCGACAACCTTACATACTTACATCTGTCTTTGGTTTTCATCATAAAAGTGGTTTGTCCCCTAGATTTAAGTACATGAATTCTCTTCCACAATTGGAGGCCCTCAGTTTGGAAGGCCTTCATCATTGCTTTCATGCTGGTCAGGTTTTCCTCTCCATTTTGAGTTGTTTCATCCCCGCCCACTCTTCTTGTGTCGTCTCCCCCTCGTGTTGTCCCCATTGTGTCGCAGTCATGGTGTGAAGTGGGAACTGGGGTGGGTTAGCAGCGATTCCAGCACCATGTCACACACAGCGCCATTGGGGTGTCTTATAATCTTCCCCTTCCGCCCTCCAGTTCTTTACTCTTCCTGCCACCCAAGTGTTCCGTCAGCATCTTCATTTGCCTGTTTTGCTTTGCCATCGACTAGATTGTGCTGTTGGTTTGCTGCTCCCACAGTCTGTCACTTTGGATCTTGGGCCTAATGATGTCACTGTTTGGTCCCTCTCCTCATTCAGACAATCAATCAGCATCTGCAGCCAGCAGGCAAGCAGACTAGGTATCTGATCTGTTAGCGTCTGTGTCAGGGTGTTACTAGCATTAATGACAAGTTTGAAATTATTACGTGTTTCCAAATACAAATAGGCATTTTTGTTCCCTGATAAATTAGAACTACAAAACTATATGCCTAAATTTAGGAAATAATGACCAGTTAAAAACAGAACATTCTGGAATAAGAGTTATTTGGTTACAGATAACTTTTGAAATAGGGGAATTTAAAAAAAAAAGTAAAATTATACTGCAAATTGGAACAAAAAAGGCTTTCAGTTGAGTTATATTGCTACATTCAGAATTACTCATTACTAATTCCAACTGCATGTGTTTATACTGATACTGAAATTATTATTTATTCGCAAAATTTATTTTTTGGTAAATGAGTTACATTATCAGGAAAATTTATTGTGAACAATCAGGTGTTAGTATATTCCTTGCTAGAATATGAAAATATTTAACCTGTTTAACAGTTGTACTAGTGTTACTAGATCAAAAATAAATACATATAACAAGTTGATGATTGCAACTCACTCTGTTGTAATTTTGGGATGGTTGTCAAATGTGCGGCCATCACCAGCAGTGCACTGAGCCTCAATCACAGTCATAACGGCTTGGGAGGGGATTGACCCAGCGATGCTAGCATTCTAGGTTGGTGGCACAAGCCCCATCAGTTTCTGGTGATCCCACGTGTCAGCAGAACTGCCGTATCAGAGGCTGGTGAAGAAGGAAGGAATATCGACATTTGACATTCTGTCAACAGTGAGGTCGTCAGAGACAGAGCAAAAGGTCTGATGGTTTCAAGGATGGGGAAGAAAATCGGCCTTGGCCTTTCAAAGGAACCATTCCAGCATTTGCCTTGATTGATTTAGGAAAATAATGGAAAACCTAAAACTGGATGGCAGGACACGGAATAAACCATCATGTTCCTAAATAATGTGGTGTAAACCTTCATCCAGAAGTGTTCTCAGTAACTTTGTTTATTCTGTATCAGGAACTGCCATGGGTAGGCAGCTTGAGGAATTTGTTTTCTTTGCCGAAAACAGTCCTCTGTGGTGCACGTTTTCTCTTGTGACTCCTTTGTGTGCTAATGAAAGAGATACTACTATTGGCATGAACAGCATCTACACTAGCCTTCAATGAAGTTACCATTTTGTTGGCCAGCTGAACTTGAGTAACTAACATACCAGAAACAATTTCTGCCAGTACCTCTGTGTCACAGGAACTGACTGGCTTCAGAATTTTCTTCTCTCTCATTAATGAAAGAAATGCCTCCAACATTTGTAACTAGTACATCTGGTAATTCAGAAATTTCAAACGGATTTTCTTCTGTACTCTCTACATGGCAAACATTATGTATATGCTTGGACATATTTAACTTAATGCTATAATCAATACATGCGTATTAATATCTATGAATGCTTACTTTACAGTCAGTGCCCACTAATTTGGCTTACAGTGGATAATATTTTCTTCCAAAAGGCAAACTTCAAGTGATTTTGTGGCTGGTGCTTCCCAACCTCTGCCTACCTTTCTAGTTGAGTCCTTGTTCATCAAAATACTGAATTTGTGCTTATGGTGAATGATTTTCATTTTACTTGTTAGTTTTTCTTTCACAATGACAATGAGCCTGTCAAACAGATTTGCTGTTACAAGCAACGTGAATGCAAATATACCTTTATCCAAATGATTCACCGGCTTTGCATTACCATGTAGAGGAACTGGTGGTAAAATGGACCCTGCAACAAATATGCCCCCCTTAATATCTTAATAACATTTAGCTGAACTGTAGTGTTGATAGCTGGAACTAGTGTACTAGTATGCTCACTAGCCTGTAGGAGCACTGGAAGCAGGTCAGTACAGTGGTTGAGTGACTGAGGTTATATTTTTCAAGCTCCTGTTCAAAATTGAGAGGTATGTGAATTTCACTTTATTAATGAACCATTATTGGTTAATACTTAGATGCAAGCACCATGCATACAACCTAGTAAGTATTGGCATCAGTTTCAAATAGAGTAGAAGGTGTGGTATTATTGCATTTTTAAGCTGTTTACACTAGTTTACAAGGTGTAAGTGACTGTAATATGGACCCCAGGGTCCATATTATAAGCAGACCGTTAAATCTGGCACCTAAATGAACCCCCACAAGGCAGGTGTGGGATGAAAAAATGTGAGAGGCAGTGTCTGCTGTTGTAGGAAAAACGATGGGAGTTAAAAAAGCAAGCATCGAAACATTTTGCTGTCCCAAAAACAACTCTGCGCCAGTATGTGTATGAGGCTAATACCTCACAGATGGCAGATGTTGAAACCAAATAGCTTGGAAGAAAACCAGCTTTATCAGCAGCCCTAGAAAGTGAACTAGTGGTTTACTTACAGTATATAGAGACGAAAATTCTATGCTTTTACTAGTATGGATGTTAGAAAAATGGCCTACCAACTTGCAGTTAGGAATGGAATTGCAACAAACCTCAGAAATGAAATTGCTGGAAGGGCTTGTCTTGACCATTTTCTTCGACGTCATCAAGATAAGCTTTCAATTAGAAAGCCAACTGGAACATCATATGCTCGAGCAAAAGGCTTTTCCCATTCTACGACTTGCTATAAGCTGAATACTGGAAACAAATATCCAGAAGATCGTGTATGGAACGTTGACAAAACAGGCCTTAGTGTAGTTCAGACTAAGATACCACAAGTAATTGCGAGCAGAGGTAAACGCCAAATTTGTTCTCCGACAGCTGCAGAGTGTGGGTCTCTAGTAATGGTCATCTGATATCTGTTTGCTGAGTGCAGGAGGTCCTTATGTTGCCCTGATGTTCATATTCCCGAGAACGGAAGAGGGGGGGAGACCATTGTTTCAACTGATTTGCTGTACAATAAAAGAGTTAGAAGCCATTATTAAGAAAAAAGAGGAAAATAACTTTGCCAAAGACCCCCTAGTGAGATAAGCCTCTACATCCTTACATTTGTCCTCTAGCCATGCCTGCTTAGCCATTTTGCACTTCATGTCGATCTCATGTTTGAGACGTCTGTGTTCCTTGTTGCCTGCTTCATTTACTGCATTTTTATATTTTCTCCTTTTATCAATTAAATTCAATATCTCTTCTGTTACCCAAAGATTTCTAATAGCCCTTGCCTTTTTACCTATTTGACCCTCTGCTGCCTTCACTACTTCATCCTTCAAAGCTACCCATTCTTCTTCTACTGTATTTCCTTCCCTTGCCAAAGAGAGAGACTATATCATAGGATCCAACATGTTTGCTTTCATGGAGCATCCACTGCCAAACATTCTCGCTGTAGTGAGTCTTAAGTGCACCCATAAATGTACGATCTAGCGGTTGCAGGACTAGAAAAATTAGCCTCAATAACTTGGTCATTCTTAGGCGGCAGTTCATTGTTACAATTTTCTGAAACCTGCCAGCTTGATCATCCAACCTGTTGGCGTGGTCTTTAGCTGGTGTGCTAGGTGAAGGCAATTCCAATCGTTCAGCTCCAGATATAATAAACCTCTTCCATAACAGTTGTGATGATAAAATTTATTATAGGTTAGCGACAGATCCATTTCACGTTGACGTGGATGTGGATGTGTTGCCCGACAAACTACAAGAGGAAGTCTTAGAAATTAAAAATGATTCCACAGCGAAGTAAGACTTGAATAAGATGGATAAGCCTTTATTTTGGGTGAAACATCTCACGGTGTATCCCAGCACAGCAGAACAAGCACTGAAACTGTATTTACCATTTTGAAGCACTTATTTGTGCAAAAGAGCATTTTCAGAGATAGTGGCGATAAAAAATGAGCTTAGAAGCAAACTCAGTATTGCCAATGATTTACGTTGCGCAGTTTCTGCTATTCAGCCAAGAATTCAAAATCTTGTCAAAAATATGCAAGCTCATCCTTCACATTGATTTATTTGTTTGTTTCTTGCCATATGTGTGTGGAAATAATATTTTTATAATAAATACGTCACATAAGAGAACTTGTTATTTTCCTCCTAACTATCCTTACAAGCAGGTAATACTGTAAAATTACAAAAAACTATTTCGAAGAAACAATATAAAATAAACATAGTGATTCTGATTTAAATATAGATACTGCGTATCATCCCTATGGATTCTGATGTAACGTGTGGTATATTATTTCAACTAATAATAGTATTTCTTCTGGATGAAGACACAGCGAAAGTTTATCCTAGATATAGCAAGCGTAGTCCTAAAATCGTATACTGGTGAAGAAATGGTGTGCAGCAAGGGAATATAATCAAGGTAAGGAAGTTGTTATATTCGTATTTTTTGAAGTTGTGTAGTCTGCAAAATTATTTCGTAAAACTTATTTTTATATTGTTTTTATTTTTTTTTTTGGTTCTGGGAACTGAGCCTTTGTCGCTGTTCGGTAACTGTCGTCGTTGACATAAATGCCAACCTATGCGCAATGACAATGGGGAGCGCTATAGGCGTACAAATCAGTGATGTTCGTTAACACTGTGACTGAGTGACTATTTTTGATAATGAGTGAAAGTAATAAGCTACACTCAACTTAAAATAACGGCCCGCATCCACTAGTCTGCAAAGGTCGCAACTATTTTTCCTTGTTTACCAAGGACTTTCTTTGCTTTAGGAGTGGCTTATAATCACTAGACTAGACTGATGACGTAATAACTGTGACTCGATACATTAACAGCCCACCATGTTACTTGACGTCACCATCACAAATTTTTCAATAGTTTCTTGATAATTAATAAAAATCTCTATTTTTTTGGGGGGGGGGGCAGGGAAGTTTTCTTTTCAGCAGAAGGGGGGCATGACAAACAAAAGTTTGGGAACCTCTGGACTACATGATGTCCATAAACTTGTACTTAGCTCTCGTCTGTAGAACATCACGTCATTTTTCAGCAAATAATGGTGACAAATGTTAACCGAGTTTTTATCTTTCCACTTATGTTTGACCCTTAACACCTCTGGGTCTTTGTTCTGTTCGTTTGAAATGTTTGAGAAAGCTGTTTTATGTAGTTTTCAAAAGGAAGTCCTCTTATGTAGTACATACCAATTTGGTCTTCATCTGCCCCGAACTTCGTTTTACTTGGGTTTGCACCATGTGGACACCGTGCAAAAGGATTTGCTAAGGTGTTTGTCGGCCCTGGACGTATTTTACATAGAAATCATACTCTTGCAAGATTAACATCCACCCTGCTACTTCCTTTAGGTTTGTCTCCTCGTCACACATCTGTGTAATCGTGTTTAATTTGGATTTTAGAACTTGGCAAGTATTCTTTAAGTGTGACAGTACTTCACGCTGAGATTCTGGGGAGTCGTCTCATTGTATATTAAGTGTATGTGTACTCGCACCCTGATTCTACTCGTTATATTTGTTATCGGCCACTGTGAGTTGCAGATTCATATTTTCAGCTGTGTTGTCATTTATTACGACGCTGTTTTCTATGTCTGGTGTGGTGATTACATAGTCTGGGTAATACTACCGTACTATGTCCTCATATGTCCCAAAATTGTATACATTTGGATCTGAGTTATCAGACCACATACTTTACTATCTTGTTCGTTTTCCGATCCAGACGAAATATTGGCTCTTATTTTCCTCTCCATTATCGACTTGTTCTTCCCGGTTTTGTTCGATTCCCTCTACCCACAATGCCTCAGACACTTTCTGCTTGTCTTACAAAGTTTTGTGGAAGGATTTTAGTAGATCTTGTAGCTTGTCGAACTTTTGATCAGGTGTACTTATCCGTACTTCCCTCTTTTTTTCTATGACCTATATCAGCGGTATTTTGTCGGTTAATACTGTCGTCTTGATCAATCCTAACTTTACCGGTTACAGCAGGATTTGTATCGAGTCCGATGTCAGTTTTGTCTGCCAGGAGGAAGTCTGCATCGGTGAATACGGACGGGTCCGTGGGCCATACTCCAGTAGCTTCGAAACCTTTGATAGCGGTTTTCATTGTTGCACTTTTGATGAAAGCTGAACCAAAAAGCTTTGAAATTTGAAAGACCACCGCAGCCTGCACATCCCTCGGTCCATACGCGGAGTCAGTGGAGCGGAGAGGCGACTGGTATATATACCACACCACCCGCCAGCCTAAGACGTCCGTCAACAGGAGTAACCTGACGATGATGGCACGCTACGCCGTGACTGGAACACGATAGTAGGAAAAGGAAGAGAAGGAAACGTAGTAGGTGAATATGGATTGGGGTTAAGAAATGAAAGAGGAAGCCGCCTGGTAGAATTTTGCACAGAGCATAACTTAATCATAACTGCATGCCCGAGAGACCTTCAGGCACATTCATATTATATTAATATCCAGAAAAACTTTAATTTCTTATCATTACTGAATTTCAACACAGTCTAACATGTGTTGGACTGTGACGATACGGTAACAACTTTGATACAGCTTCCAGTTTGCGGAACTGGCGGCTGTTTAGGGGAGGCCCTTTGGGCCGGACTTAATCCGGGTGAAATCCTGGCACTAAGGGCACGTGTCGGTTATGCCGTCGGCACACAGACTGTTCATTCGAACGTAGAGCATTCAGAATGCCGAGTTTCTACCGTCATAGCATGGAAAACGCACGCTGGGGAGTCTTTCCAAACGTGCGGAGCAATATCTAGCAAGACAGATATTCTGAAAGTGTGTGTGAATGTCGACCAACGAGATGGAAGAACGCCGCGTACGTCACATGCACGCCATCTTTCTTCAGTACAGACTCGCCATACGCCATACTGGCTTTCAGTTCATGTTGGTTTCAAGGTATAGTCTGTCTGTAAACTCGAGAGCGAACAGCGCTTTTCGTGGTGCAAGTGGCATTTTCCGGAAGAACCCTGCCACTGGCCTACAGGGGCACCCAAAATCAGTTGCCCGTTACCTGTCTAGCGGCGCAGATCGGCGTGCAGTGATGTACAATACGTCGTTTCTGTTCGTGAGGTCTTAATTGCCAGTGTCAGTTAACGTTGTGTAGGCCCTACTCACTGACATACTTCGGTATCCGGAAGTGCTGGACAACCACGTTGCACTGCAAGAAAATTGCAGAAAACGAAGGAGCTATTTGCGGACTACATTTCCCACCATGTTATAGTTCTGGGTGGAGATTTTTATTTGCCAGATATACCAGGTGATCAAGAAGTCAGCTGGCCGAGGTGGCGGAGCGGTTCTAGGCGCTACAGTCTGGAACCGCGCGACCGCTACGGTCGCAGGTTCGAATCCTGCCTTGGGCATGGATGTGTGTGATGTTAGGTTTAAGTAGTTCTAAGTTCTAGGGGACTGATGACCTCAGCTGTTAAGTCCCATAGTGCTCAGAGACATTTGATCAAGAAGTCAGTATAAATTTGAGAACTGAATAAATCACGGAATAATGTAGATAGGGAGGCACAAATTGACACACATGCTTAGAATGATATGGGATTTCATTAGAACAAAAAAAAAGTTCAAAAAATGTCCGACAGATGGCGCTTCATCTGATCAGAATAGCAATAATTAGCATAACAAAGCAAAGATGATGTTCTTTACAGGAAATGCTCAATATGTCCACCATCATTACTCAACAATAGCTGTAATCAAGGAATAATGTTGTGGACAGCACTGTAAAGCATGTCCTGAGTTTATTGCGAGGAATTGCCGTCGGATGTTGTCTTTCAGCATCCCTAGAGATGTCGGCCGATCACGATACACTTGCGACTTCAGGTAACCCCAAAGCTAATAGTTGCACGGACTGAGGTCTGGGGACCTGGGAGGCCAAGCATGACGAAAGTGGTGGCTGAGCACACGATCGTCACCAAACGACGCGCGCAAGAGATCTGTCGGACATTATGTGAGCTTCGTTTTTTTTGTTCTAATTAAACACCATGTCATTCCAAGCATGTGTGTCAATTTTTACCTCTATCTACATTATTCCGTGGTTTATTACGTTTTCAAATTTATACTGACTTTTTGATCACCCGGTAGACAAACATTCATAACGGGTGGCAGGGTCAAAGAATCCAGTGAAATTTTTTTAAGTGCTTTATCTGAAAACTACCTTGAGCAGTTAAACAGAGAACCGACTCGTGGCGATAACATATTAGACCTTCTGGTGACAAACAGACCCGAACTATTTGAAACAGTTAACGCAGAACAGGGAATCAGCGTTCATAAAGCGGTTACTGCATCGATGATTTCTGCCGTAAATAGAAAAATTAAAAAGGTAGGAAGATTTTTCTGTTTAGCAAAAGTGACAAAAATCAGATTTCAGAGTACCTGACGGCTCAACACAAAAGTTTTGTCTCAAGTGGTGGTGGTGGTTAGTGTTTAACGTCCCGTCGACAACGAGGTCATTAGAGACGGAGCGCAAGCTCGGGTTAGGGAAGGATTGGGAAGGAAATCGGCCGTGCCCTTTCAAAGGAACCATCCCGGCATTTACCTGAAACGATTTAGGGAAATCACGGAAAACCTAAATCAGGATGGCTGGAGACGGGATTGAACCGTCGTCCTCCCGAATGCGAGTCCAGTGTGCTAACCACTGCGCCACCTCGCTCGGTTTGTCTCAAGTACAGATAGTGTTGACGATCAGTGGAAAAAGTTCAAAACCATCGTACAATATGCGTTAGATGAGTATGTGCCAAAGAAGATACTAAGAGATGGAAAAGAGCCACCATGGTACCGCAACTGCTGCGGAAGCAAACAAACATAGCCAAAGCCTTGCAGACAAACAAAAATTACGCGAAACGAAATGTAGTGTGAGAAGGGAGGGCTATGCGAGAGGCGTTCAATGAATTCGAAACTAAAGTTCTATGTTCTGAATTGGCAGGAAATCCTAATTTTGGTCTTATATCAAAGCGGTAGGGGGATCAAAACAAAATGTCCAGAGACTCTGTGACCAAAACGGTACTGAAATAGAGGATGACAGACTAAGGGCCGAAATACTAAATGTCTTTTTCCAAAGGTGTTTCACAGAGGATGACTGCATTGTAGTTCCTTCTCTAGACTGTCGCACAGATGACAAAATGGTAAATATCGAAAAAACGACAGAGGGATAGAGAAACAATTAAAATCGCTCAAAAGAGGAAAGGTCGCTGGACCTGATGGGATACCAGTTCGATTTTACACATGGTACGCGAAGGAACTTGCCCCCCTTCTTGCAGCGGTGTACCGTAGGTCTCTAGAAGAGCGTAGCGTTCCAAACGATTGGAAAAGGGCACAGGTCATCCACGTTTTCAAGAATGGACGTCGAACAGATGTGCAGAACTATAGACCTATATCTTTAACGTCGATCAGTTGAATTTTGGAACACGTATCATGTTCGAGTGTAATGACGTTTCTGGAGACTAGAAATCTACTCTGCAGGAATCAGCATGGGTTTCGAAAAAGACGATCGTGTGAAACCCAGCTCGCGCTATTCGTCCACGAGACTCAGAGGGCCATAGACACGGGTTCCCAGGTAGATGCCGTGTTTCTTGACTTCCGCAAGGTGTTCGATACAGTTCCCTACAGTCGTTTAATGAACAAAGTAAGAGCATATGGACTATCAGACCAATTGTGTGATTGGATTGAAGAGTTTCTAGATAACATAACGCAGCATGTCATTCTCAATGGAGAGAAGTCTTCAGAAGTAAGAGTGATTTCAGTTGTGCCGCAAGGGAGTGTCGTAGAACCGTTGCTATTCACAATATACATAAATGACCTTGTGGATGACACCGGAAGTTCACTGAGGCTTTTTCCGGATGATGCTGTGGTATATCGAGAGGTTGTAACAATGGAAAGTTGTACTGAAATGCCGGAGGATCTGCAGCGAATTTAAGCATTGTGCAGGGAATGGCAATTGAATCTCAATGTAGACAAGTGTAATGTGCTGCATAGAAAGATAGATCCCTTATTTAGCTACAAAATAGCAGGTCAGCAACTGGAAGCAGTTAATTCCATAAAATATCTGGGAGTACGCATTAGGAGTGATTTAAAATGGAATGATCATATAAAGTTAATCGTCGGTAAAACAGATGCTAGACAGATTCATTGGAAGAATCCTAAGAAGATGCAATCCGAAAACAAAGAAAGTAGGTTACAGTACGCTTGTTCGCCCACTGCTTGAATACTGCTCAGCAGTGTGGGATCCGTACCAGATAGGGTTGATAGGAGACAGAGAGAGAAGATCCAACGGAGAGCAGCGCGCTTCGTTACAGGATGGTTTAGTAATCGCGAAAGCGTTACGGAGATGATAGATAAACTGCAGTGGAAGACTCTGCAGGAGAGACACTCAGTAGCTTGGTACGGGCTTTTGTTGAAGTTTCGAGAACATACCTTCACCGACGAGTCAAGCAGTATATTGCTCCCTCCTACGCATATCTCGCGAAGAGACCGTGAGGATAAAATCAGAGAGATTAGAGCCCACACAGAGGCATACCGACAATCCTTTCCACGAACAATACGAGACTGTAATAGAAGGGAGAACTGGTAGAGGTACTCAAGGTACCCTCCGCCACACACCGCCAGGTGGCTTGCGGAGTATGGATGTAGGTGTAGATTTAACGAGCGTTCGATCGTCTGTAATGTTATGTTACAGCGTGTGTTAAGGACGTGACACGAAAAGAACTGTTGGCTACTGTTAACCGTTCCAAGCAAAGTGCTCCAATTTATGGAAACGTCAGCCTCGCCACAATAGGACGCTTAAGGACGGAACGCGAAAAACCGCGTGGTTTACAGGGATCGCCACGAAGGAAAACTAGTAATTTTGGGAGGAAACCCGTCGTCGTAGACAATTTCATAAAATCGATCCTTCCACAAACGATGGAGGACTTTTACATAAACCAAAAAATAGTGCCGACATTGCGGAAACTACTTATTGCCGTGAAACAAAAAATCCATTTTCCGTGTTTAAACCAGTTTTACTCATAATAGACTCACCAAAAGGAGTATTTAACTTTCCTAAAATTCCATACACTTTATTCTTAAAACAAACTTTATTAAAGACTTTCTAATCTTTTTTAGACAAAACAAATAATCGTTGATGCTACCAAAACACATGTATACTTTTTGACAGCAGACAATAGAGCAAATAGCCAATGTGTATAACGTTGTACACATACTTTTCAGACACGTTTACGAAGGCAGTGACAAAAAATGTAGTGCAAATCGGACTAGTACAACACACGAAATTGTAAATTTCTTGTTACTTTTTAAACATTGATCGTGTTGCAAGACTTGTTAAGTTTCAACGCAGTCCTTAAAGAAAACTATCCTTTAGTAGAAACACAAAGTGAGAATAATTCTTAAATTCTACAGATTCATTGCGCTTTATGGGGTAGCAGTAGAGGAACATACATTCACATGAACAGGCATTCGGTTCCCATGTTTGCAGAAGAATCCTGACTTACGTTCATATGTTATTATTTACTCTATAGCGTTGTGTTTCGGAAGAAGCTATCGTCTTTTGTATTCTTTACGGTATTAAAACATTTGTCTAAAAATTAACTCTGCCGGGCCGTATATGTACACGGGGTCGCCACCGATTTAAAGCGCGCGCCGAGGTAGCTGGTAATGTGATTCTTGTTTGCGCCTCAGCGGATCCGAATATTTTTATTACTAGTCTTCCTTTTTCTATTAGGATCTGATACTTTCTCTTCAGTGCAATAAAAGTATATTCTCTAATATTCGATGTTACATAAGTATAAGTACGTTCCATCTGAGGAAGGAGTTTGTTCGAATGGTTTAATCTACAAGACAGATTGCACTACTTGGAGTAAGATATTTCACACTCTTGTTATAAGTTTTCTTATTTCACATGTTGTGAAGATTCTGCTGTTGAATAGGAACGGTTGTAAAATAAGACTTTTAATCGCGCTATTTGTTACCGAACTTTTAGAAGCTGATGTCCTTTCTGACTGGACTTAACACTTCTCTTTCTGCCTTATAACACGTCCACAGATACTACAGGTAAATAAATTAGTGAAATCAATGTGAAGTGGAAATTAGAAAATAAATGAAAAACTTAGTTTAGCTTAGAAGAGTTACACACTGGCAAACAGCGGGCAGAGCAGCAGAGGCAATGACCGTGAAGTCAGCACGTTCAGGAGAAGCCATCGCCCTCCCCACAGAAGCGGAAACTGTCGCCCGTCCGGCTCACGTGTTTCTCAGTTGTCACATGTGATCAAAGGCCCTCGCCTACATTCCGAGAGCCAATGACCGACGTTAAGAAGATTCTTCGCGAAGCTTTTCGGCGTGACAGAAGAGGCAATGACCGTGAAGTCGTTCACCTCCAGTGAACTGAAGTGAATGAATACGCGAGACGCAGTGGGCCCGACAGTAGTAACTTTCAGTTCAGTTCCGGTACAGTCGGTGCTGAAGACCGTCATGCAGGAAGAGACTACATCGTACACAGAAGCACCGAGTCCGCCGCTGTAATGGAATAGCGAGCAGCAGCCTCGGCGCCAGAAGACAGAAGTTAAAAGGTATTTGAGGCTTGATTTTTATGTACCCGAGTGACTCTTGAGGACGGGAAGGAGACTGCCTCACATCAGCAGTCACGTGTGACCTCGGACGAAGATCTGACAGCCGAAGACTGGCAAGCGGGAGTCCGTCGTTCGAGTCAGGGACACTGGCCTTCTCGCGCCGCTCCGCTGGCCGACACACGACACACGCGGCCGCTTAGAGAAGAGAAACACTGGGACGCCACATCCGAGGTATCACCGTCCGATTCACAACTTCGTCCTCAATAATTAAACGGGCCACCTCGCGATGCGCGTCTCCAGTCAACTGGGCGAAACGGCGACACGAGATACACACCACCGTGTGTAATCAGACTCCGCCGCTCACGCAAGCAGAAGGCTTTGCAAACGACACAGCTGCCGCTCTCACAGCCAAAACAATCCAGTAAGGAAACCATTGTACAAAACTTTCCATAAAAGTTATCTTATGTAAAAATGCTTTTTGATTCTATGTCATACCTGAGCCAAGGGAGAACCCACCCTGCACAAATGTTGTTAAGAGAGGAAAAGTAATTTATTTAGTGTTTTTCACACTGACATAATGCTTTAGAATCAAATGCCCTTTCCAGTAATTCTCTTCCTGACAGTTGACCAGCGCCAACAGAGAAAACCCAGTCACAATACGGAGTAGCGGGGAGCAGAGAGTATTCGTCGTGAAGGGGTACCGTTGAGAATAACGACTACAGATACGACGTGTCCTCTGTGACAGGGGATGAAAAGCAGTTTGGTATAAAATTAACGAAGAATGTTAACAAGTTGGAAATTACTACAATAATAGTGATTGCGATATTTCTGTCGGCAGTTTAAACCAAGTAGGTGAGCGAGTAAGGTAACCAGGAAAATAACTGCAGTTGTGCCATAGCATACAATGTAAAGAATTTCAGGCAGATAGTGTCAGATTAAGTAATACTACAGTTGATGGTAACAGTCGAAGACACTAGTAGGAAGACAATTGCGGAGTTACAGTTACAAGAACAATAGGTAAAGGCACAGAAACAGAGATAGTTGCAGAGTTGATACAATTTCAAGATAGTATTCAGAGAAGGAGAGATGTTGCAAAAGATTAGTCTTAAATTAAGGTGAGAGGTGTTAAGTTTTCGCTTTGGCTCGCGTTAGTTTCTCTTAATGCTGTTCAGTCCTGACACGTTTGTAAATGCATTCTTTTCAGGGGCTGTCTTAATTACGCTGCCGTCCAGAGTCCGTACATTCTGAAGGCCGAAATGGGGTGTGGCGCTGTTTTAAATCCTTAGACGGTACTTTGTAAGATCTTGTCTTATTGCAAGCCCTGTTCTTGCTATTTTTTTCTTCTTGTGGCTGAAGATCTGCGTCCTTTTTCGGTGTGAGACAAACTTGACAATTATTAGACGAGATTTCGAAGCACCTTATAATCTACGCACCATCCAATAACTCCTACCAATGTCTACTTTACCTATGTCAGTGCCTAATATTTCTCGTGCAACCTGTATAAGGAGGTCGTCTGTGTCTTCCGGCTCATCTTCGCTACGCCAAACAGCCGCACGCTATTTCGCCTTTTTATGTAGACTGAAGGTGAAGTGAGGAGAAACGAAACGGAAGGAACTATTAAGGTAAGCTGCCCTGGGACCTTACGCGGAATCAGCGGCAATGCGGGAAAATGTATGCCACACTGGGACTCGAACCCGGGGTCTCCTGCTGACAAGCCGTCGCGTGAACCACTGTGGCAGCCGGACACGGCGCCGAGTGCTGCCTCGGCACCCCCCCCGAGCCCGACTACACCCCCTACCGGCAGTCCCCGGCTGTGCCCTCCACTCTCCCTACTCTGAGAACGCAACTGTGCGTCCGCACTCAATGTGGTAGATTCATTGCTCGTAGAGGCGAATCAGCTATATGAAAGCGTGTTGTCTGTTTATTCAAACATGTCAGAAAGAACAGACATCGCGTATCCCTAATATTTCGCCTTTACTACCCTCTCGGAAATTAGTCACACTCAAATTATTCTCGGGACCGAGAGCTGTCAGACTCCAAGTATAAAGCTCTGAAATGTTTACCGATTCGTGAAACGTGTATCGAAAAGACATATTCAATGCCACTGTGGGGGAAGCGTTTACCGATTGCGACAAAAACGTTGTTTCTACTCCAGTCGGATTTGAGTGTGGCTGTGAAGTTATCTGGTAATGTATGACAGGTCTAGGTGAAAAGAAGGTAATGTTGGATGTTATTACCGGCCTCCCGATTCCGTCGAGACAGAGTTATTCAAAGAAGGTCTACGCTCAGTAGTGCGGAAGTACCCAAATCGTGCAGTATTAGTTCCGAGCGTAGACTAGGACACCTATGGATTCGTTACAAGGTTTCCACATAAGTAGCCTTGCGAAGTACCGTTGAACACGTTTTTTCGAAAACGTGTCTTGAGCAGCTAGTTCTAGAGTGCACATACAATGCAAATACACACATAAAAAATCTGCATGGCCCCTGTTCCCAGAACTCGGGAAGATAAACGTTGACTGTGGATATCGTACCACACACACAGTCCCTTTGACTGTTTAAAGATGTCACTAAACCCGACCAAAGATGTGAGCAACCGTGTATGAGCAGCGCCTATTACACAGACGGGGTCCGACAGCCGATCCGTTCCAGTCATTCCACCACAAAGTAGGTACACGGCTCGTGTTGTCTGTAGTTCAACCGTGCCTAGACCTTCAATACAGCGGTCCGCATTGTTAGTTTGTGCCAGGAAGGGCTCTCAGCAAGGGAAGTGTCGAGGCGACTCGGAGTAAACGAAAGCGATGTTGTTCGGACAGAGTAGATACAGAGACACGGGAACTGTCGATGACATATCTCGCTCAAGCTGCCCGGGGGCTACTACGGCTCGGAGGAAGCCCGACAGCAACGCCAACATGTTGAATAATGCTTTTCGAGCAGCCACAGGATGTCGTGTTACGACTCAAACTGTGCACAGTAACCTGCACGTCCTCACTCCCAACGTCCGTGGCGAGGTCCATCTTTGCAACCACGACACCGTGCAGCGCGGTACAGATGGGCCCAACAACATGACGGATGGACCTCTCAGCATTGGCATCACGTTCTCTTCACCGATGAGTCTCATATATACCTTCAACCAGACAATCGTCGGTGACGTGCTTGGAGGCAACCCGGTCAAGCTCAACCCTTTAAACACACTGTCCAGCGAGTGCAGCAAGATGGAGGTTCCCTGCTGTTTTGGGGTGGCATTATGTGGGGCCAATGTATTCTCTGGTGGTCATGGAAGGCGCCGTAGCGGCTGTACGATACGTGAATGCCATCCTCCGACCGATTTTTTTAATTTTTTTAATTTTTAGTACAACGATATCGGCAGCATACTGGCGACGCATTCGTCTTCATGGACGACAATTCGCGGCCCCATCGTCTTGTGGCTGACTTCCTTCAGGATAACGACATCGCTCGACTAGTGTGGCCAGAATGTTCTCCAGACATGTGCCGGCCGGAGTGGCCGTGCGGTTCTAGGCGCTACAGTCTGGAGCCGGGCGACTGTTACGGTCGCAGGTTCGAATCCTGCCTTGGCCATGGATGTGTGTGATGTCCTTAGGTTAGTTAGGTTTAATTAGTTCTAAGTTCTAGGCGACTCACGACCTCAGAAGTCAAGTCCCATTGTGCTCAGAGCCATTTGAACCATTTTTCTCCAGACATGTACCCTATCGAACATACCTGGGATAGACTGAAGAAGGCTGCTCATGGTCGACGTGACCCTCCAACCACACAGTGATCTACGCTGAATCGCCGTTAGGAGTGGGGCGATCTACCTTGATGAACTTGTGGATAGTATTCCACGACGAATACAGGCGTGTATTAATTCAAGAGGATGTGGTAGTGGGTATTAGAGGTTCATGTGTGTGCACCAATCTGGGCAACCACCTCTGAAGGTCTCGCTGTATGGTGGTACAACATGCAATGTGTGGTTTTTATGAGCAATAAAAAGGGTGGAAACTATGTTTATGTTGATCTACATTCCAATTTTCTGTGCAGGTTCCGGAACTCCAAGAACCGAGATGATGCAAAACTTTTTTTTGAAGTAAGTATTTTAGAGCACGTAGCTACAAAGATGCCTGGACTCACCGACGGTGTCACTACAGAGACAGGCGTTAGTGATAATGACATCATCATAGCGACGATGGTTACTTAAGTTATTAAATCAATCAAGAAAGCTAGGAGAGTAGTTTTGCTAGAAAGAGCAGAAAAGCGGTTGTTAGAATCTCAGACAGCGAATGGACATTATTTAGTTCCAGTATGATGGATGAAGAGTAATTATAGGTCAAGTTTGAACAGATTGTAAATCGTACTGTGGAAAAGTATGTGCCTAGTAAGTGAATGAAGGATGGAAAAGATACATTGCAGAAAATGATGAGGAAACAAAGACTGTTGCACTCTCAGTTCAAAATAGAGCGGGCTAACGACAAGTAAAGGTTAGTACAGATTCGAGCGTCTGTGGAATGATCGATGCTCGAGCATAAAGCTGTCACCGTTATACCTTAACAAATTATCTTGAAGAGATCGCGAGACTACTCTGGTCCTACGTAAAACCGCTAAGTAGGGCGAAGCTTTTGCCCAGTCGTCGACCAGCCTGGTGTGCTAGTAGAAAACAACAAAACGAATGCCGCAGATTTATTTCATGTTTAAGAAATATTTCACGCAGGAGGATCGTAGAAACATACAGTCGTTCAACTCTCGTGTCGACACCATGGTAATGGACATTATGGCCTAGAGAAGCAGCTGGAAGATTTGGTAACAAATTAGTCGCCAGGTCCTGACGGAATACCGATTCGGTTTCAGAAACAGTACTCTACGGCATGGGCCCCTTACTTAGATTGCATTTATCGCGAATCTCTCGCCTAACGCAAAGTCCCAAGTGACTGGAAAAAAGTGACTCCTATATACACTACTGGCCATTAAGATTGCTACTCTACGAAGATGACGTGCTACAAACGCTAAATTTAACCGACAGGAAGAAGATGCTGTGATTTACAAATGATTAGATTCCCAGAACATTCACTCAACATCGGCGCCGGTGGCGACACCTACAACGTGCTGACATGAGGAAAGTTTCCAACAGATTTCTCATACATAAACAGCAGTTGACCGGCGTTGCGTGGTGAAACGTCGTTGTGATGCCTCGTGTAAGGAGGAGAAATGCGTACCATCACGTTTCTGACTTTGATAAAGGTCAGATTGTAGCCTATCGCAATTGCGGTTTATCGGAGCGCGTCATTGCAGCTCGCGTTGGTCGAGATCCAATGACTGTTAGCAGAATATGGAATCGGTGGGTTCATGACGGTAATACGGAATGTCATGCTGGATCCCAACGACCTCGTATCACTAGCAGTCTAGATGACAGGCATCTTATCCGCATGGCTGTAACCGATTGTGCAGCCACGTCTCAATCCCTGAGTCAACAGGTGGGGACGTTTGCAAGACAACAACCATCTGCACGAACAGTTCGACGACGTTTGCAGCAGCACGGGCTATCAGCTCTTAGACCACGGTTGCGGTTACCCTTGACGCTGCATCACAGACAGGAGCGCCTGCGATGGTGTACTCGTCGTCGAACCTGCGTGCACGAATGGCAAAACGTCATTTTTTCGGATGAATCCCGGCTATGTTTACAGCATCATGATGGTCGCATCCGTGTCTGGCGACAGCGCGCTGAACGCACTTTGGAAGCGTGTATTCGTCATCGCCATACTGGAGTATCACCCGGCGTGATGGTATTTGGTGCCATTGGTTACACGTCTCCGTCACCTCTTGTTTGCATTGACGGCACTTTGAACAGTGGACGTTACATTTCAGATGTGTTATGATCCATAGCTTTATGAAAACAAATGACCAAAACGCTTTGTTTACTTCGGTTTTTACTACACAGTAACACTTCTCGCATTTCCTCGTGTATTTTGGCCGAGATACCTCGGTTCATGCTAAATCTTAAGGTCGTAGGTCAACTGCAAGGCACCTAATGTGGCCAATAATTGTATTTTCGATAGCTAAAACATGACTTTTACTACTCCTTACATGTCGACTGCATAAACTTAGAAGCTTCTATTTCGTACAGAGTGGTGCGACTGCATACCTCAGCAGCCGGCATTAATTGCCAGACGATAAATGTATATGTTTCCGAGAGCAAAGCGGCCAATGTGACGATCTGTCATTACGTCATTATGAAAACAAATGACAAAACGCTATGTTTACACCAGTTTCCGCTACAGTGACCGTCTCATATAGAAATTTCACAGGTCGAAAATTTACGTTACAAATGTGTAGAAACAAAATCCTGTAAATATAACAGTGTCCGAATAATTTTCGTCGGCATTGTGGTACATTCAAGCATTTACACACATTTCATAACTCTTAAAGTACAATTCTTGGTTTCCAACATCCTTTTTCACAAGTCAGAGTCCCTAACCACTACTCATTATTCCTTACCGTATTACACATATACATATTCGTCGTCGTAAAAATAACACCAAAACACCTCAGTCACATCTCAAAAACGTCGTAGCTTTATGCAATAATTTCAAAACCTAAAAAAAATTCTCTGCTCATTTCAATAGTGTCATCTACCTCAAATGTACTTTAAAATCATGCTCCCTTACCAAATATATCATTCAAAGCTCTCATAGTATCACAATGATTCCGAAAAAATATTAACAGTTTACAAAGTACAGACAAAATACAATTTCATAAGTGTGAAGTTACCCAATTGTGTAATTGCGTAAACATGTGTCACTGATGTAGTAAAAAAAAATGTTTATCTCTCAGTTAAATGATCAGATAGCTGTGTAATTCTGTGTTAGAGAAATATGGTACCGATGTGTAAAGTTGTATGAGCAAATACCATATTAGCTTGGGCTCCTTGTGCTTGCCAAACGCATGGTACACAAAGTACGCATGTAACCCCTGAGGATAAATGTAATTATATCCTCAAGTGTTACAGATTACAGCAATGGAATGAAATGTATCACGGAAAACTTTCTTTGTAATTCAAAGATCTTGAAAAATAAATAGCTTAAGTACAAAATTGATCACTCAAATGCATGTCCTGTAGCGCTAAATGTGCGTCTTGCTGTAAGATAATTCTGTGGAAGTGTCGTAGTTATCGTCCTCTGTAAGCAAAGTTCTGCTGAAGTCAAAGTACTTACCTCATCATAAACGAAAGTGAAATGCTTTGCGAATAGGTATCTTAGTTATTATGTTTATTGGCGTGATGAAGAAAGTACTGTACAGTAACGTATTGTTGTGCCACGAAAAAGGCTGTCTCATTGTTGCTATACCACAAAGGTACTACTAAAACATGTTTTACTTCCCAGAAGAATTCAGAAAAACTGTGCAGATATAAAACAGATACACCGCAAAAGCAACAAGGTAAATTATGTCACACATTAGTAGCGTCGTGATATAGTCGATGATGATGATGATGATTGATTATGATTATTATTATTGTTATTAGTGTTTTAGGGCGCACAACAGCGAGGTTATCAGCGCCCGTTCCCAAAAGTTCAAATCAGAGCCGAATCGTGAGAGAAGTGGTATTGTTCAAATTGCAAGATTGGACACAGCACATCAAAACGGAGATAAAACTAAAAATAAAATAGCAGTACAAACAGGGAAAAATAAGTAACGGTGGCTGAGTGACCACTTACAAATAATGGGTGACCAAACCACTGGACAGCACATTAAGACTTCAATCCCAATATTTTGGGAAGAAGGCCAGACATCACACAAAAACGTAAAACTCTAGTGACACTCGCCTCATTATTAGTTAAAAGAGAGGGTAGGTCTGGTGGGAAACTGAAATCTTCCCTCAAACCTGCATGTAAAACACACTCAGTTAAAATATGCCGTATCGACAACTGTGTCCCACATGTCCGACACGTTGGTGGCTCCTCACGACGTAACAGAAAACCATGTGTCAAAGGACAATGTCCTATTCTAAGCCGTGTAAGGGCTACTTCCTCAGCGCGTCGTTGTCGGAAGGAGGTGAGCCACGGTCGGACAGAATCCATCACCGCTCGCAACTTCTTATCCCTCACGTCCAGCCACTGAGCCTCCCACCAACGCATGGCCTTCCGAGTCACGAAAGACATAATGGCCTGCAGGGGGACGGAACAGCGAGCAGGAGGTGGGATGGAGCAAGCCTCCTTGGCAGCCGCATCTGCAAGTTCATTTCCAGGAATCCCTATGTGCCCTGGAACCCAGCAGAAAATCACATCCTTACCCTGCTGTTGCAAGAGCAGGAGTGCGTCCTGCACCTCTTGCACCATCCGATCTGCTGGGTACATTTGTTGAAGAGCGTGTAGAGCACTTTGGGAATCGGAGCAGATGATGAATTTCGTGCCACGATGTCGGCGCATATGCTCTAATGCTTGCAGAATGGCAAACAGTTCTGCATAGTAAACTGAGAACTGCTCTGGGAGCCCTATCCGATGGACAGTATCGGGAAACACAGCAGAGCAGCCCATAAAATCCCCCTGTTTAGAACCATCCGTGTAAACAGTAGTAAAATCGGAATGGCGTTCTAAAATCTCAGTAAGTTTAATTTTAAAAAGGCGGTCCGGGGTACAATACTTCCTGTAAGCAGCCAGATCAAGAAGTAATCTTGGCCTTTGTAGTCGCCAGGGAGATCCCCTACTCCATCCCTGGTGGAGGACCTTAATGCCCTCCAGGTGTACCGACTCGAGACTCCTTTGCACGGCTGCCAAACGGCTTTGTTGCCGCCGGACGGTGGCGGAAGAGACGTGCCAGTGCCGGCTGGGAAAAAGTGTCGGACGCCAATGAAAGAGGAGTGGACTTGGTCCTGTACGCGTGCCGTACCACGAGAAGAAGACGCCGAAAGGACAGCGGAGGCTCTCCCGCCTCGACACACAGACTAGCAACCGGACTCGTGCGATAAGCCCCCGTTGAAAGCCTAATACCCTCATGGTGAATCACATCCAACATTTGGAGGTAGGAAGGTCTTGCAGAGCCATAAGCTTGACATCCGTATTCCAGTCGAGGTCGCACAAAGGCCTTATAAAGTTGGAGCAGACGTGCCCTGTCAGCGCCCCAGGATCTATGACTGACGCATCTAAGGACGTTTAAAGCCTTGAAACAGCGGACCTTTAGATCCTTTAAGTGTGGCAACCATGTGAGCTTCTCATCAAAAATAAGCCCGAGATATTTCACTTTTTCCATAAAGGGGAGAACAGTGTCTCCTAGTTTTAAAACAGGGAGATTAAAAAGAGAACGGGAACGGTTAAAATCTACACAAACGGTCTTCTCCAAAGAGAATTTAAAGCCCGTGGTCTTAGACCATTTCTCCAATCGCACGAGTGTCAGCTGTAATTGGCGTGTAGCAGCTGTGACTGAGGAAGACGCACAGAAAATGGAGAAATCGTCCACAAACAAGGAGCACTGCACGGGCCGTCGTACTGTGGACGCAATACTATTGATGGCAATTGCGAAAGCTGTCACACTGAGGACACTTCCTTGAGGGACACCGTTCTCCTGCTTAAAACGGTCAGACAGGACATTCCCAACCTTATACGTAAAATACCTGTCTGACAGAAAGGATCGGATGAGTGTGGGTAAACGCCCACCGAAACCCCACTCATAAAGCTGCCGCAAAATGGTATGCCTCCAGGTAGTATCGTACGCCTTCTCCAGGTCGAAGAAAACCCCGATAAGGTGTTGCTTACGTAGGAAAGCATCTTGTATCGCTGTTTCGAGTAGGATCAGGTTATCTAGGGTGGAATGATACCTCCTGAATCCACACTGGCAGCGGGTAAGTAAGGATCTAGATTCGAGAACCCACACCAGGCGCCTATTGACCATACGCTCAAATGTCTTTCCGACGCAGCTCTTGAGACTAATGCTACGGTAGCTACTGGGTTCGGTCCGATCCTTCCCTGGTTTTAAAAGCGGAATTAAAAATCGATTCTTTCCACGAACTAGGAAAGTCGCCTGTCTTCCAAATTTCATTAAAAAGTTGAAGGAGGACTTCCTTTGACCGCAGATCCAACTGCTGCAGCATGCTATACGATATCAGGTCTGGACCAGGTGCGGTATCCCGAGATATGGACAGTGCAGAGTCCAACTCCCACAAAGAGAAAGGCTGGTTGTATTCCTCAGTCTTCTGTGAACGGAAATCAAAACCAGCCCTCTCTTGTGTACCCCGATAGCGCAGAAATTCTGGGTCCTGGCTAGAATCGGCCGTAATAGTTTGAAAAGATTCTGCCAACGCCCGGGCGATGTCTCTCGGAGATGTTAGGAGACACCCCCGCTCACGTATAGCGGCTAGTGGCGGTCGAGAGTATCGCCTTGAGATCCTCCTAATGGCTTCCCATACTTTGCTTGAAGATGTGGACCTATTGATGGAGTTCAGGAACTCACGCCAAGACCTCCGTTTACTCTCCCTAACGATTTTCCTCGCCCGCGCCCGTGCTATCCGGAAAGTTGTCAGACGCGCAGCAGTGGGGCACCGACGGAATCTCCTCAAAGCCGCCCGCCTGTCTCTGATGGCGGTACGACAGTCGTCATTCCACCAAGGGACAGGCTGCCTCACAGGTGTTCCCTTTGACTTTGGTATGGATACATCAGCGGCATTGTGCATCACCGCCGTAATGTGATCCACCCAATCCTGGACGCCTTCACACCGTTCAAAAACAGCCAACTGCCGGTAGAGCGTCCAGTTTCCCTTCCGGAACAACCATTTCGGCGGCTGTGCGACACGACCCATTTCAACTGGCAGATGGAGCCAGATAGGGTAATGGTCGCTGCCATGAAGGTCGTCGTCGACGACCCACTGAGCAATGTCCGCAAGCACAGGCGAACAAATAGAGAGGTCTATGGCAGAAGACGAACCTGAAGCGGTGCTAAAATGCGTGGCCTGACCTGTGTTCAGCAGTATGACGTCGGAAGTCCTGAGCAACTGCTCAATCATCTGGCCTCTGGGGCAGGTTTTGTTGGAACCCCATAATGCATTATGAGCATTAAAGTCTCCTAAAATTAGAAAGGGACGGGGTAGCTGATCAATGAGCCGTGCGAGGGCTTCACTGTCAATGAGCTCAGCAGGTGGTAAATACAAGGAGCACACTGTAACATGAACCTGGGCCAGGATCCGAGCTGCAACCGCTTGTAGCGTCGTGGTTAAGGTCACAGGTGAGGAGTGGAATGTGTCCTTAATGAACACTGCCACCCCACCCTGAGCCCTATTACCAGTCAGGTCGTCTTTCCTGTACATGTGATATCCCGTAAGTACAGGCGTGTCAGTCTCTTTAAAATGTGTCTCTTGCAAAGAGATGCAAATGGGGTTTGCCTGTACTAACAGCCGCAATTCTGCAAGGCGAGGTCTGACTCCATTCAGATTCCACTGAAGTATGGGAGCCATATCAGCGTTTCGGTTTAGATTTCCCCCTGTCTTTGCGCCGCGCTGGTGAGGCACTTTTCGAGCGAGTGGCAGCATAGGGGCTGCCAGGTTCTGGGGAAGAGGTATCAAAATCCATGACAATGTCCTCATCAGTCAGGGATGCCATGACATCCGATGGTGCCTTTGGCAGGTGTGACGTCAAACGCCGTGCCCCTTTCCCTGGTCCCGTTTTCTTTGTGGAAGCTGGGATTGGGGGAAGTGGAGAGGCACTCTGTTTCTGGAGGGCCTTCGAAGGCTTCACTGGAGCTTTCTCTGCAATAGCGGTGGGTGCAGGCGGAGCAGCCTGAATAGCTATATCGTTAGTGGGGGTGCTCTGGCAGGTACAAACACAGGTACAGGTATTTGTGGAGGATACTGCGACGCTGGACATGGTCTGCGTCGAAGCGTCTACTCGCGACGCACGGTGGTGCACCAAGGAGGCATAGGATGTGGCAAAGACAGGGGGTTTTGTAGCCCTATACTCTTTTTTGGCTTCCACATAAGGTAGCCTCTGTCACCTTGATCTCCTGAATTTTTCGTTCTTCCGCAAAGACGGGGCAGTCTCTGCTCCAGACGGGATGGCTCCCAGAGCAGTTTATACACAGCGCTGGAGATGTGCAGTTGGTCCCAGCTTCATGAGCTGCCTTGCCAGATACCGCAGGTTGGTTCACCCCCACAACTCATTGTCGTATGGTCAAATCGCTGACATTTGAAACAGCGCATAGGGTTAGGTATATAAGGCCGAACCCTAAGTCTGAGGAAACCAGCCAGAACGTATTCAGGTAAGACAGGCGAATTGAAAGTCACAATGAAAGTGGCAGATTTCTCAGTGACTCCATTATTTCTACGTGTCCTTTGTTCCACGTCTACAATCCCCTGTGTTGCCCATTCTTGCTTCAGCTCGTCGACATCGATATCCATTAAATCACGGCAGGTGACAACGCCTTTACTGGAGTTGAGGGAATTGTGCAACTCGACAGTAATATCATACTCGCCTAACTTGGGTGACTTCCGAAGCAGCTCCACTTGCGATGCCCTAGTAGTCTCAACTAACACGGTACCATTCCTCAGGCGTTTGATAGATTTCAGTGTACCTGCGAGTCCTAAACCTTTATGTATGTAGAAAGGAGACACTTTTTCAAATGAGCTCTCCTTCCTCTTAATCACGATGAAAACATTGTCATTTACGACTCCATGAGCCCTGTTACTCTTTTCCATCTGCATATCTGGAGGACTAGCCTCCCTCATGCGCTTGACTGATTGCGAAGTTGGTGAAGGGAAATACGTGGTTGCCATGTGCGTCCCACGAGCAGCTAGGGAACGAAACGTCAGCCCAGACAGAGCCCCGCATGCCTGGGTAAGCCTTATACAACTGAGGTGCGGCAGGTTCCTCAGAGGTCACCCGCTAGCGACTGTTCCACCTCAACAGCCATGCATCTTATCGGCGCGCAGCACAGCTTAAGATTGAAGGGTTTTTTAGAGAGGTATGTACCATCCTCGCGATCCAGGCAATCAAGCGAAGATCCCCGGTCCCTGCGACACACAACGTTCCACCGTTGCGCCACACGGTGGTCGCTGAAGCATGCCCAGAGCTTACGGTGTCAGAGGACTGGCGGCGCACAACAGTCCCCAGCTTGGGGATCCCGGGTTCGCCAAGCCCGTACCCAGCACAGAAATGCTGAGTCCCCTGAGGGGGATATAGTCGTGTAGCTGTCAAATAAACTTACCACTGTCACCTGGTATCTCTCAGAAAGCACCTTGAATCCATAATGTATTTTCAAGTAAACCAAAATGTTGCATTAAAATCTCATTAGCAGTACTGGTAAATGTTCTAAGTATGTGAGCCTTATAGTCGTTACGTAAACGTGCAACTAACAAGCAAGAATGTACACAAACAATAACACTGTGTCGTCTGTTCACAATAACAATGCATTCGTAATTTCTGTTTAAATAAGTTCTCTTGGTTCTTGACTGGATATTTAACTTCAAACATTGTTGCATATTAACAGATTCTAAGTCTGACAAAGCATACTAGTAATGTAAAGTGAAAAGTTATATGGCAAAGACAAAGTTAAAAAGCAAATTATCTTTCAATAAACTGTTTTACATGTGAAATGTGGTGTAAACCTTTACTCTTCCTAGTACGCAGAGTTTCAACTTCAACGCAATTATCATGTGGTATACGTCGGATTCTGTAAGGTCCATAGTAAACTAGAAAGAATTTGTGACTCAAGTGTTTCTTCTTATGTGGCAACGAATGAGCTTTAATGAGAACTTTCTGACTAATATACAATTTCTTTGCATTTGCTTTACCGTGTAGTTTTCTCCTTTTGTCTGCTGCAGATTTTATATTTTTAAGAGCCAAATCAATTATGTCTTTGTGTCGAAGTTTACGGGTATTCGGGAAAGATACAAACTCTCTGATTCTGTTCGGTGGTTCTTCATTCTTCAGTACAAGAATAGGTGGTAAAGCAGTGGAATCATGAGGCATTTCATTCAGCACATTTTGAAATAATTGTAAATGTGTGTCCCAATGCTGATACTTTCTGTGACAGTCTGCAAAGCTTATTGATTTCTTTCATAATCCTTTCAGACAGGTTGCAATGTGGTGAGTACAATGAAATAAAAACAGGTTTGATTTTATGATTCCGAAGCATGCGTGACCAAACAGCAGATCTAAATTGCGGTCCGTTATCTGAAATGACTTTAGCAACGTGGCCAACTTCACGTAAGAAATTTTTAACAAAGGCGTTGGATACAGATCGTCCAGTGGCTTTACGTAACGGAGTCAAAGAAACAAATTTTGAAGTAAGGTCAACAGCGACTAGAACGTACGAAAATCCATTCGATGTTCTGACAAGGGGTCCCGATAGATCAACTGCAGCAAATTCTTTTAATTTAGAAGGAATGATAGGAAACAACAGAGCACGATTTTTTTTGTGGGGTTTACAGGCGCTCAACTGCTGAGGTCATTAGCGCCCAGTCACTGTTGTTAGAGCACAAGGGATCTAGTAAAACTCAAGGGGAAGGGGGGGGACACCAGAAGGACCTGACAAGGATGCAGATAAAATAAGTAAAAAGGTTAAATGTCTTTGGACAAGCCAGTTAAAGTTATAAAACGCAGAATACGAGCAGCTGCTCGAGCGTCATCAGCTAAAACATCTGGTAAAGTAGATGGCAGGGACAGGACAACACGAAATCGACTAAAACGGGGACACGACAATAAAACATGGCACACTGTTAATGCCTGACCACAAGGGCACTGCGAGGCTGGGTCACCGGAGAGCAGGTAGCGGTGGCTAACCCGGCAATGCCCAATCCGCAACCTGGTCAGAAGGACCTCCTCTCGCCGAGATGGTCGGGAGGAGGTTGTCCAAGCAGTTGGGAGCAGTTTTACTGCCCGGAGCTTGTTTCCTTGGAGGGATGACCAAGCATCCCACCACAACGACACAAGCCTCTTACATCCCCACGAACGTCAGATGACGGAACACAATGGGAGGCTGGCCGAGGCAGGAGGACTGCAGCCTTGGCTGCAGCATCCGCAGCCTCATTCCCAGGCACTCCTACATGTCTGGGAACCCACAGAAAGCTGACAGGAGAACCATTAGCAGCGAAAGAATGGAGGGACTGCTGTATCCGTTGAATCAAGGGATGGACCGGATAGGGAGCTCCAAGGCTCTGAAGAGCACTGAGTGAGTCAGAGCAGAGTACGTACGATGAATGGCGGTGGCGGCGGGCATACTGAACGGCCTGATGGAGAGCAAAAAGCTCAGCCGTAAAGCTCGAACATTGGTCGAGGAGCCGGTATTTAAAGGTGGCGGCCCCGACGACAAAGGCACAGCCGACACCATCGTCAGTTTTGGAGCCATCGGTGTAAATAAAGGTGTGATCGGCAAGTCGAGCACGAAGTTCGACAAACCGTGAGCAATACACTGCAGCCGGACTACCCTCCTTCGGGAGTGAGCTGAGGTCAAGATAAATATGAACCGGAGCCTTGAGCCAATGTGGTGTCGGGCTCTCACCCTCTCTGAAGGTGGTAGGGAGGGCAAAATCCAATTGTCGAAGCAGGCGACGGAAGCGGACTCCGGGGGGCAGCAGGGCAGAGACATACAACCCGTACTGACGGTCGAGAGAATCGGCGAAGAAGGACTGGTAAGCGGGGTGGTCGGGCATAGACAACAACCGGCAGGCATACCGACACAGCAGTATGTCGCGCCGGTAGGTCAATGGTAACTCGGCAGCTTCAGCATAAAGACTCAACAGGACTAGTGTAGAAGGCTCCAGTCGCAAGATGTATCCCCCAATGGTGGATGGAGTTGAGCCGGCATAAGAGGGATGGCCGAGCGGACGAGTAGACGAAGCTCCCATAATCCAGCTTCGATCGGACTATGGACCGATACAAGTCAAGCAGGACAGTGCGATCCACTCCCCAAGATGAACCAATAAGAACTCTAAGGTCATTAAAGGAACGTGTACAAAGGCAGCCAAATGAAAGATGTGCAGAGACCAACAAAGTTTCCTGTCCAGTGTGAGCCCTAGAAACTTAGTTGTGTCCACGAATGGGAGAACAACGGGACCGAGATGTAAGGATGGCGGAAGAAACGCTTTATATCGCCAAAAGTTGATACAAACCGTCTTCTCTTCAGAGAACCAGAAGCCATTTGCCACGCTCCATGAGTAGAGGCTGTCTAGACAACGCTGAAGGCAGCGCTCCAGGAGGCATGTTCTCTGGGCACTGCAGTAGATCGCGAAGTCATGGACAAAGAGAGAGCCTGAGACATTAGGTGGAATGCAATCCATAATTGGATTGATCGCGATGGCAAAAAGGGCTACGCTCAAGATGGAGCCCTAAGGCACTCCGTTCTCCTGGAGGAAGACGTCTGACAATACGGAACCCACACGTACCCTAAACTTTCGATCCGTTAAAAAGGAATCAATAAAAAGGGGCAGGCGACCGCGTAGACCCCACCTGTGCATAGTGCGGAGGATACCTCCTCTCCAACAGGTATCATAAGCCTTCTCCAAGTCGAAGAACACGGCTACTGTTTGGCGCCTTCGCAAAAAGTTGTTCATGATGAACGTCGACAAGGTCACAAGGTGGTCAACAGCAGAGCGGCGGCGACGAAAGCCGCATTGGACATTAGTAAGTAGCCGTCGAGATTCAAGAATCCAGACTAACCAGGCATTAACCATGCGCTCCATCACCTTACAGACACAGCTTGTAAGAGAAATGGGGCGGTAACTAGAAGGCATGTTTCTATCCTTCCCGGGTTTGGGTATAGGAACGACGGCATCACGCCAACACGTGGGGACCTGACCTTCGGTCCAGACGCAATTGTAGGTACGAAGAAGGAAGCTTTTGCCCGCCGGAGAAAGGTGTGCCAGCATCTGAACGTGAATGGCATCTGGCCCCGGAGCAGAGGACCGGGACAGTGCAAGCGCACGTTCGAGTTCCCGCATAGTAAACGGGGCATTATAAGTTTCCAGATTCAGCGAGTGGAAGGAAGGTCGCCGAGCCTCTTCTGCCTCTTTCCTGGGAAGGAAGGCAGGGTGGTAATGGGCGGAGCTTGAAACCTCCGTGAAAAAGCGGCCAAAGGCGTTGGAGACAGCCACAGGATCAACAAAGACCTCATTACCTGAGGTAAGGCAGGTACCGAGGAGTGGGCCTTAATGCCCGACAGCTGGCGCAGGCCACCCCAAACGACGGAAGAGGGAGTAAAACTGTTAAAGGAGCTGGTGAAAGAGGCCCAACAAGCTTTTTTGCGTTCTTTGATGACTCTACGGCATTGCGCTCGGAGTCTTTTGTATTCAATACAATTCGCCAACGTAGGATGGCGGCGAAAGGTGCGTAAAGCACGTCGTCGAGCACGGATAGCGTCCCTACAAGCCTCGTTCCACAGGGGGACGGAAACGCGACGTGAAAAAGAGGTAGTACGAGGAATGGAACGTTCGGCAGCATTGATGATAACAGCCGTGAGGTATTCGACCTGACTGTCACGACTGGGAAAATCGTGGTCCGGAAAGGTCGCCAGGGAGGAGTAAAGTCCCCAGTCAGCTTTCGGTGTGTTCCAGCTCGAAGGACGTGGGGATGGGGTGTGGTGCAGGAGACGAACGACACAGGGGAAGTGGTCGCTCGAATAGGTGTCAGAAAGGACATACCACTCGAACCGACGGGCAAGAGTGGTAGAACAGATCGAGAGGTCCAAGTGGGAGTAGGTATGAGTAGAGTCCAAGAGGAAAGTCGGGGCGCCGGTATTGAGGCAGACAAGATGGAGATGGTTGAAGACATTCGCCAAGAGTGAGCCTCTTTGACAGGATGCAGGAGAGCCCCAAAGGCAATGATGGGCATTGAAGTCGCCGAACAATAAAAACGGCGGGGGAAGCTGAACGATCAGGTGCATCATGTCAGCCCGACTAACAGCAGATGACAGTGTAGATGGTACAAACTGAAAAAGTAAAAGCAGAAAGAGTAATGCGGACAGCTATTGCTTGGAGTGGGGCGGTCAATGGGATGGGATGGTAATAGACATCGTCCCGAACGAGCAACATGACCCCACCATGAGCTGGGATACCGTCCACAGGGGTGAGGTCATACCGCTTTGAGGTATAGTGGGTAAAGGCAATACGGTCAGTCGGGCGCAACTTGGTTTCCTGGAGACCAAGGACGAGCGGACAGTGCAGGCGGAGGAGCAGTTGTAATTCCTCCCGATTAGATCGAATACCTCTTATGTTCCAATGAAACAACGCCACCGGTAGTCAAAAAGTTGGGGGAACGAGATGGGGAAGAGCTGGTCACCTCGACGGCCGCGGAGGGCCAGGTTGCGAGGGAACAACGCTACAACCGACGGGAGGCGGATCCGGTTCCATCGACTCGTCGCCAGCTGCGGCCGCTGTCCCTGGTTGTGTAGGAGGGGCAGCATCATTTGCCGACGAGAGGCCAGCTGAGCACCTGGCAGCAGAGCGTCCCGGCGAAACTGAGGACGGCCGGGAGCAGCGCCTCACGGATGGAGCGTCAGACGAAACGCGCCGGGGTGGAGAGGGGGATAGAGACTTCTTCTTTGAGGCCTTCTTCAAAGGCCGAGGAGGCACAGGGATGGTGGGCTGGACCCGAAGAAGGTCCCCACGCGCGGGGTCCGTTTTGGAACGCCGGACCTCGGAAGCTGGGGTCCGGAACGTTTCCCCAATGGACGCCTGAGAAGAGGATCGCTTCTCATGTGGCGGGGGGAGAGGAGGAGGAGGAGGAGGAAGGGTGGCCCCTGGGGCAGACGGGGCGGGGGCCACGAGGGAGGATGATTTGGAAGGGAGGGATTTGGGAGGCGGAGGCAGAGCCCCCTGATGGGCAGAGGAGGCGGGGGGGGGGGGCAGGATAGGGGTGAGGATACCGCGGAAGGAGTGGACACAACGGAGGCAAACGAAGTGGTCAACGGCACGGGATGGAGGTGGTCATACTTCTTCCTGGCCTCAGAATAAGAGAGCCGATCCAAAGTTTTGAGTTCCTGTATCTTCTTCTCCTTCTGATATGCGGGGCAGTCTGAGAATCTAGGCGAGTGGAGGCCAGGGCAATTAATGCACCGAAGTGGTGGGGTGCATGTATGTTCCTCACGAAGAGGACGTCCGCAATCGCTACAAAGGGGCTCAGCCTCACACCGTGACGACATGTGCCCAAAGCGCAAACACTGAAAACAGCGCATAGGAGGCTGGACGTAAGGTCGCACGTCGCACCGGTAGCACATCACCTTTACCTTCTCCGGGAGAACGTCCCCCTCGAAGGCGAGGATAAAGGCCCCGGTGTCGATGCGACGGTCTTTGGGGCCGCGCTGGACTCGCCGGACAAAATGCACGCCTCGGCACTCCAGGTTGGCCCTGAGCTCCTCATCAGATTGTAGCAGGAGGCCACGATGAAAAATAACCCCCTGCGTCCGATTTAGTGCCAGATGCGGGACAATGGACACTGGGATGTCCCCTAGGCGGTCGCACGCCTGGAGCACTGCCTGCCGACTGTGTGGCAGAGGTGGTCTTGATAAGAACGGACCCTGAACGCATCTTGCTGAGAGCCTCAATTTCCCCGAAGATGTCCTCAATGTGCTGAACAAAGAACATGGGCTTGGAGGTGGCGAACGTCCCCCCATCGGTTCGGGAACAGACCAAATAGCGAGGGAAGTACTTCGCCCCAAGCCGGCGGGCCTGTCCCTCCTCCCAGGGAGTGGCCAAGGGGGAAAGGGCAGGAGAACCAGAACTAGAAACGGTACCTTTGCTTTTGAAAGACTCGGCCGCAGAGCGACCTGATACGTGTTGACGTTTCATCTGCGAAACATCCGCCCCGATACCACCCACTCCGACCAGGGGCTCTCCCCACGGGCGCCACCCAGCCTCAGCAAGGGCCACTTGGCAGGATGACCGTTGCCAGGAGTCCTGATGCCCCAAGGGGACGGGCATCTACTCCTTGGCCGACGTGGGGAGGGTGCAGCTCAGGTATCGGCAGTACGATCCCTGTGTTGTCAGGGGGCTACAACCTAGAGGGTACATGACGACCCCACCACAACGGGCTGGCTACCGTGCTGGATTTCTGGTGCCATGGAAAGTCCATCATGATCGCTGGTGCAGATGGGGACGCACTATGGGCGTAACTTGTGCAACCCATCAGGCGTTTAGGCCCAATTTGAGGAATAGCGGGCATGGTTACAACGCCGGTACAATGCTGAGTGCCAAGGTCTTAGTGCACTTAGGACCAGTGGTACACCACGTAAGGTGTCCTTCCCCAAAAGGCTCGTACTTCTGTAGAATTTTGAAAAATGGAGGTGAAACCCCAAGGGGGACCATCACATGGAAGGCCGAAACGGTTGAAACTCCTTTTAGTCGCCTCTTACGACAGGCAGGAATACCTCGGGTCTATTCTTACCCCGGACCCGCAGGGGGACGGAGCACGATGTGAGATAGTAGATGGTTTAGCCTTTTGACAAAGTTTACAAATCGACAGGACTCTTCGAATTCTCTTTTCCATATTGTTAAAATAACAAGTCGTTCGAAGAATATGATAACGTTTTCGTGGACCAAAATGTGCGTAGCTGAAATGAATGTACCAAATGAGCTTATTAACAAAATCGCCAGGAATGCAAAGTACCCATAGCTTGTCATCAACAGTGTAGCGTTTGAACAGTATGTTGTTTCTAACCAGATAATAATGCCGAATGTGTGTGTGTGTCTTTTCATGCCATTTGCTTTTGATGTCTTTCCAAATCGGATCTTTATCTTGTTCATGAGCAATGTCCTTTAAAGATGTGGTGATGAAGTTTTCAAAGGCGACTTTCTGAATGTAAAGAATACTGAAATTTTTCTCGAGGTTGCCTTCTGTGGTACTTTTCTCAAGCCCAGCCGGTGCGCCTGACAGTGCGTCCGCAACAATGTTCTCCTTCCCGGGAATGTAGACTATTGTGAAGTGGAATTCTTGCAGAAACAATGCCCAACGTTTTAACCTGTCATGATTTAATTTTGAAGACATAAGAAATTGTAATGCACGATGATCACTGTATACCTTTACGTGCTTACCAGAAAGAAAGAAATGGAATTTGTTAAATGCCCAAACGATAGCTAAAGCTTCTAATTCAGTAACGGAATAATTTTTTCAGATTTTGTTAGCACTCGGCTAGCAAAAGCAATGGTTTTCTGAACGGTAGTGTCATTTTCTATGGCTTCTTGAAATAAATGGGCACCAAGACCGACTTTAGAAGAATCCGTGCTAAGGCAGAAATCTTGTGACAGATCTGGATGTGCTAGTATTGGCGCATTAAGTAGCGATTCTTTCAAAGAATTGAATTCCAACTGTGCTTGTTCGTCCCAGTTCCAAATAGTATTTTTTTCCAGTGAGAGAACAAAGTTTTGGTGTAACAAGAATTTGCATATTCAGAAAACGACGGTAAAAATTTACGAGACCTAGAAAACTGCGGACTTGTTTTTTTGTGGATGGAACTGGAATGGCTCTGATTGCTTCTAACTTTTCAGGATCCGGCTGAATGCCTTCAGAAGAAATAATATGTCCCAAAAACCTCACCTTTGACCTGCCGAATTCAGACTTTTCCAAGTTAACTTTAATTCCAGATTCTGCAAAAATACGTAACAAACTGTTGAGGATGCGATTATGTTGTTCCCATGAAGCTTCTGCTATTAGAATATCGTCCACATATAAGGTGATGTGACGTTTTAAGAACTCAGGTAATATGGAATTTAGCCCACGAATGAATGCGGCTGAAGAAATGTTCAAACCAAAGGGACGTTTCCGAAACTGATAGACGCCAAAACAAAGGAAAGCCGTGTATTTTCTACATTCTGGATGAAGTTCGATCTGATAAAAGCTGGATCTGAGATCAATGGAAGACACTTTTACACCATTAAAATTTTGAAGAAGTTCTTCCAACGTTTGCGGCCTGTCTGTTTCAGGAATAATTATAGTATTGATTTGTCTCGAATCTAAGAAGCCTGATCGATCCATTTTTCTTCTCAACAACATGTAATGGATTGTTGTATGAGCTTACTGCAGGCTCAATAATACCCTCGTCAAGCATAGATTGTATTTCTGTTCTAACACGGTCCCTATAATGTGCTGGAATTACATATGGTCTAACAAAATTTAGTATGCTCACGAACACGAAATTGGTATCGAAATCCCTTGATTGTTCCTGTTTTATGAGTAAAAACAGTGGAATGTGCTTGTAAAATCCCAAAAAGGTCCTGCCTATCAGTGTCATTACAATTCTCAATTGTTTGAATTTTATTCTGAATTAACTCATTAATTTCAAATATGCCGTCGATATCATCCCTGTCAGTACTTGCAGAGTGATTGTTGGTGTCTAGTTCCGTAGAAAATTCCGAACTGTTGTCTAACAGAAGGTAAAGCCGATTAATTTCCCCGTCATGGTTTGAGAGCCAATCTTCAAATTTCAAAGCTATTGATTTACCTTCCTTCTCTAAACTTATTTCCGCATTGTGAAAGTTTAAGATTGCTTTGTATTCATTCAAAAAGTCTACTCCCAATATAATTTCCGTCGACAATAATGGAACAATAAGAAAGTTCATAGAGAAGCTGTGGCTTTGGCAAAGGAATTCTAAATTGGTTTGTTGGGGTACATCTACACTTTTTCCAAAGATTGCACCTTGTAATTTAATCTTACATACCGGAAGTGTGGGGCAATCGTTCGATTTGTTGCATTTGCTAAAAGCTGTTTCACTAATTACTGAAATGGGACTGCCAGAGTCAAGTACTGCCGTAAATTTTACGTCATTTACAGTAATGTGAATCACAGGATATGCAATGTTATGTTTTATGTCGTGTTCCTGGCGTAAGATGTCCCTAATGTCCTCCATTTTTACGTAATTACTAGCTACGGCAGCTGCGTCGTTAGTTTCATACGTACGTTTTGTGGCTGCCGGCGGTATGAGTCATTGCCTATTGTCTCTTTGTTGGCGCGCGTCGTTATTGGGGTTTGGAGACCTAACTTCTACAAATTCACTTTGTCGAGAGGGCCCTGCTCTGTTTGAATCCCGCCAGTTCTGATGCAATTCAGGTCTGTCGTTACGATCATATCGTCTGTCGTCATGTCGGTAGTTCCTGTAGTTTCTTTCTTCTCGGTTAAGTGGTGGAGAATTTCTCCCTGAATTATCACTGCACGGTGGACCGTTGCGTCTAAAGTTATTCTGTCTCCCGTAATAATAATTGTTTTGGTTCCCATATTGTCTGTTTCTCTGATTGTCTCTGTGATAGTCATTACCGCAGAGAGGTGATCTTTCCCTGTAATTATTACTACTCTGCCACCGATTGTCATACGGGTGGTGTCTGTTTTGGTCACGATTTGTGTGGTGAGAATAGCCTTGTCGCGTCCAGTTATCGTTTCTGTCGTCACGGAATTGCGACGGATGTGACCTGTAGTGATTGTTTTCCTGTTTTCGCATCCCGCAACTGTGTGTCAATTTCTAATTCTTGTAAGAGTCCCTGAAAAGCTTCAATGTCGTCTTTGCAACGTCCTGCCAAAATAATATGTCGTAAATGTTCAGGTAATTTGATTAAGCAAATGCGGATGAGTTCTGAGGGGCTGTATGGGTTTGACAGGTACTGATTCTTGTGCAGCATGTCTTCAAAATATTTCACAAGACTGGAAAATTCAGATTGTTCGAAATGTTTCATCATTATGATGCCATGTTTTACTCAGTCTTGTGTGGCTTGAGACCACTATGCTGAGAGGAAGGCATGGTAAAACTCTCCTTCACTGTGGCAATCGTGAATGACCGATCGCATTCTTACAGCTGGTTCATTCTCTAAGTAGCCACACAAATTCTAATCTGTGCTCTAATGACCAGTTGGGAGGAAAACAATGAGAGAATTGATGGAGCCACGCTTCTGGATGAATGTCATTGGCAGAATTCTTAAATGTTTTGAATTTACGTGTAGTAATGAACAGCTTATAGTCAAAGTCATCATGTCGGCGAGTCGCATATCGGTCATTGTTACGTCGTTTCGGCGGTTCCATTTCAAAACTCGGTGCACCTTGCCAATTTCTTTCATAATTTCCGAAATGCGCTGTGTTGTTATTTTGTGGCTGTTCCGTATTTCTATGTCCCTCTTTCTGTATTGGGGCGCGAGTGTCCTCTGAAATACGTAATTCTTGTATTAACTGTGTCAGCTGATCTTTTACTTCCCGGATTTCTCTTTGGTGTTGCGTATTAATCTGATTCTGATTTTGTTTGAATTTCCTTATTTGTTTGCACTCTTCTGTGTCATTCAGATTATCATCTACCTTCGTAGATAAATTAGTGACCTGATCCGAATGTTCGGCTACTTTCTCCGATAGTGAACACATTTCCTCAGTGTGTTTTTCTGAACCAAGTTTCAGAGTGTCCATTTGTGTTGAAATCTAATCTACTGTGTCCTTTAAGTTTTCTTGAGTTTTTGCAAGTTGCGTAGCCGAATCGGTAGATGCAACCGAGTCAAATTTAGCTTGCAAGGTGTCGTGATTTTCATGAACAATAGTTTGCAGTTCTTTTATGGCTGCTTCGTGACTCTGTAATGCATTTTCGTGACGCGAAAAAATAGGTTGGAAATGCTCACAAATTTGTGTTTTTACGTCATTACAGACTTTTTGACATTTCGATTCGATGTTATGTAACTCAGTGGTTAAATCTTCACGTGTGTGTTCAAGCGTGGTGTCTAACTTTTTAAGATTTTGTTCCACTGTGTCTAACTTTTGAAGCTTTTGCTGTGTTTGTCTCTGATTTTGTTGCATTTGTTGCATTAATTGCAATAATAATGTATTAGTGTCTGGAATCTGTTTCTCTATGCTTTTTGGCAGTGCATTTTCACCGGCAACATGCACACTTTGACAAGCAGAAAATGTGTCTCGACTCATTTGAGAAAACGGTGAGGACCCAAAACCTAAGTCTACAGTTTTTGCAATATTGTGTTCTGTAATTTCGGATTCCTGAGGCGAGCTGTTGCCGACCGATCGATCGATCGATAATGCTTCCTTGTTCACTACCTGTTTCACTGTCTACATTATTTGCCGCCCGCTCCATTTCCCTATGCACAATTACCAAATTACTACTTCGAATGTCTGTTAATTCACTACACAGTGGTGCTGATAAACTACGCTCGTCGTCACTATTATTTCTCAGTTTACTTTGGAGCCTAGTGTTACGTTTTTCACACGCCATTATTGTCACAATATTTCACACGACAACACAAACACACAATTTGAAGAGCAAAAATAGGGGAACACATTAACATAGCACTGAAAATAATATCTAGATAATTGCAGCTGCGAAATACTTGGTGCAAATCCACATGCATGCCACAACTGTTTTACTGCACAACAACGAAAGACTGCAACTACAAAGGAGATTCTCTCTACAATTACGCGCTAGCAATAAACAATAGCTACACTAATTACACAAACTACAAGAAAAAAATCAGAAGATTCCAGTGAGGTATCCTCAGCTAAGGGTAGACATATGAAACGTCCCCTTAGAACAATTGTACAGGACTGTGCTTAACCTGACAATATTTTTAGCGCAACGCAATCTGACTTTCAGAAATCCCTACAAAAGAATGGCACTGACTAACAACCTATGCATTTCACAAATCGCTTACCTCACAAAAATCTTCATTACTCTAACTACTGCAGTACAGCGAGCGCCACTACTGCCAGCTAAATAAAAGATTCAAACTACGGAAGGCACTAACTACTGATAGGGATAGTTAGCAAGTGAAAGATATTAATAGAGAACAAACAATGTATTTACCTTAATATCATCAAAAGTCATAATATATATAGCAGTTCATGACAAAGTACAAAACTCCGCCATCTCTCTCCCCACATCCACCACTGCTGGCGGCTCACCTCCAACTGTGCAACGCTACGCGCTGTTTGCATCCAGCTGCCTAACACTACAATGGCGAGTATTACAACAATGCAAAGCAGCCACAGACTGCTACGTAACGTTGCCAATAAGAAAACAAACAGCCTACTTACAAGGGTAGTGTTTCGGTAGGGCAGTTTTCTTGGCCAATTACCTTCGCTCTCGTGACTCTTTTGCAAGTGAACCTGGTACTTGGCTGTGACTTTAGTTCTAAAACGCAGCTGGTGTTGGGTTATTTTGGTGGGCTTTTCATTTGTAAGTTTGCTCCTCTGCAGAAGTTTGGTCTCTGTGAATGTTGGGAGGCGTTGTCGTCGGTGGTCCCTGCCTTTCCGGTAGCTTCTGTTGATGAAGGGGATATTAGCCACCTTTCGCCCCAGCAAGGTCGGCAGGTGCGTGAGTTATTAGGAGAGCTTCCGGATTTACTGAGAGATAAACTGGGGGTGACTAACATTCTGGAATATGACATTCGTTTGACCGATGACGTTTGTTAGGCAGTCCCCGTACCGGTTGTCTCCACCCAAAATGAAAATACTACGAGGGAAGGTACGTAAAATGTTAGACCAGGGGGTTATTCGTCCCTCCACATCTCCGTATGCCTCCCCGATATTTCTGGTCCCAAAACATAAAAAGGGGGGGGGGGGGGGGAGATTTCAGGCCAGTAGTAGACTACCGACGTTATAATGAGAAAGTCATTTTGGAATCAGTACCCTTTCCCGACCTCCACAACTCCTTTACTTGGTTTGCTGGCGCGATTTGGTTTACTGTACTTTACTTGAATCAGGCCAATTATCAGATTCCTTTGACTGAAAATTGTAAGCATGTTACTGCCTTCTGTACCGATTGGTATCTGTATGAATTCAATCGCGTTCCATTCGGTCTTGGTACTGGGGCTGCTGTTTTGACCCGTTTATTGTTGGGCGATTTAAAGTTACGTTGCGTCTGCAATTATTTAGGCGATCTAGTTATAGTAGGTCATTTGAAGAACATTTGCTTCAGGTCCTGGCTAGGCTCCAGACGGCCGGTCTAATAGTCAAACCACCTAAGGTTACGCAGGCGAAACCACAAATTTCCTTTTTGGGCCATATCGTCTCGAGGCAGTCAGTCCGGATCGATCAGGATCGCACGAAAGCCTTGCGCGCCTTGTCCCCCTCACAAGGATAAGCGGGCAGTGGCAAAGTTCATTCGTATGGTGAACCACTACCCCATACTACCCTCAGGGATCTTTTAAAGAGCGGGTGAGTAGGAACTTGAAATCAGCCCTCATAATTTACCATCAAGGTAGTCCGAGTAGGTGGGACTCCAATTTACCGCAGATCAACTTTTCGCACTTAATACGGTGGTACACGAGGCGTTGAAAGTTTCTTCAGCTTCTTTATTGTTCGCCTATCTGGTCAATTCCCGCTTGTCGAACTTGTGGCCGATTTAAGACCTAATCCCCGAGCGGGTAACCCAATGTCTGATTAAGAGGAATTGGAATGGGGCGCGCCGAAATATTGCTGCCGCTCATGGTAGACAGGCATTGAGATGTAATCGCAATCGGCGGCAGGTTAAGTCCGGTTAAGTTTGCTTTCGGTTACCAGTGCGTGGTCACCTTTGGCCGGGGGTTGGTGGGGGAGGGGGGTGGGAGGGAGGTTGAGGTGTAGTTGTGTCCGGCTCTTCGAAAAGCGCGCCAGGCAGAGTGCTTTCGCTTCCCATCTAGTGTTTGCGGTGGCGCTTTCCGTTTGGCGCTTACATGGCCTGTCCATTAATTTATTCCAGATTATTTTCGTCATATTGGATACGCTATTTTGAATTTTTCAATTTTGATATAAAAATCGTTATCAGAAGGGTCAAAACCCCATCATGCCCATATTGGACCAGATTTTAAACTTTTGGCTAAGTTTCAAGGATTCTGGCACTCTGTGCATCGCGTAACTTACTCCGCGCGCTGTACGTTATGAGCGCGGGTATCCTGGCAGCGGCCGTGCGTGAGAGTCAGCGCGACGCTGCGGAAACTACGAGGCACGGCCGAAAGGAACGTTTTAAGTGTAACAGACAATTATCGGCTGCAACTGCAGCGTGTAGAATACCATCGCTGAACGAAAAGAGAAAATCGTAAAGGTTTGCAAGAAGTCACTTTTTTCTACGTAACATTAAAACGAACGAAATATCGGAGACAGAGAGGCTTCCAGACTTCGTAAAGTATTTACGTGACAATTTTCTGAAAAATTGTCAAATAGCGACAGTCTGGAATTCTAAATGACCAGATTTAGTCTTTTCGGTCTCTTAGGCTCGCAAGTAGATATATTATTTTTAAGGTTCTGTGATTTGCCTTGTGAAGTGAAGCTCATAATTATTTCCGTTTGTCGCTTTAATTTTGGACACCACACAAGTAAAATTACTTAGAAAGTCATCATTTAATGCGATAGTAACCCCACAGTCCAGGAGAGGACTAAATCCATCAGGGAGAAACTCATCAGTAGCACGGATATCGTAAAGGTCTTAAGTAATTATAGATCGCTTTAGAAATGTAACATCGGGATGTCAGTATGTGACAATTTTTGTAAAGGATGTGATACCTGCTCGTTTTCGACGCTTCCGCCACCGGGTAAGGTGATATAAGGTGGTCAGCTCATCCTGTGGGAAGGAGCGGGATTTTGATCGCACCCTGAGTCCTTCCAGTTGTTGCCTATTTAACCGAAAATGCTTCGCCTTAACATGGACTTTCATAATCCGTAAGGGAGTTTGTCTGGCACCGTCAAAGTTGACGCAAGACGGAGTAATAAAATTCCTGCGTCCGACGGAGATACCTCGCTCTCAGCGCCGTAATGCATTAATGCTTTCCGGAGCAAAAGTTTGGCATGCCATGACCGCCATTCCGTAAGACAAGGGTAACGGTCCTGCGAACGAAAGCTACGAGCTCAAACCTCTAACGATAATCTCGATGGAAGGGGCCTTTATGAGGGATGTGTTCAGCATCAACAGCAGGCCATATAGTTTTACTGGTTGCAGCACATTATTTAAAGTTGCAGCTTCGGCACAGTGATCAGTGAAACAAGCTGGTATCACGTCTATCGCTAACAGCTGTCCACATGAAGTGTCAGAAATATAAAAGCCATCGAATCGGCTGCGGGAAGTAGCTGTAAAGTGCGTACACGAGAGTGGAATGTTGACCGATCCACCCGTTTCGTATTAGCGAAGAACGGACCAAATCGTCTACTTTCCTGAAATTAAAATTGTGGGTCTCATCCACAGGACGCAAAACAAAATCTTCGCGTAACAGAAGTTTCTGCGGAGTTTTACGAAATAAATGAAGTATATCCTTTTTATGAAAACGAGCGTGATCTGTGGAACTATCATATTCCTAAGGGGAATAAAAAATTAAATTAAGGTCACAAGAAATGCAGCTTATTCTTCGTCCAATATAAAGAACTTAGAAATCAGTCAGTCATGGGTTTTTCTGTATGTAAAATAACGCTGTACCAGTAGATAGTTCAGGAGCCACATTAAAGAAAGTAGAAAAACTGGGAAGAGAAAAATTGTCAAATAGCACTTCTTGCAAAAAATATCACGTCTTCACTTGAACCTAAGTAAAATGGTTCAAATGGCTCTGAGCACTATGGGACTTAACATCCGAGGTCATCAGTCCCCTAGACTTAGATCTACTTGAGGGGACTGACGACCCCAGATGTTAAGTCCCATAGTACTTAGAGCCAATTTAAATCTACTCGAACCTAACCAACCTAAGGACATCATACACATCCATGCCTGAGGCAGGAATCGAACCTGCGACCTTAGCAGCTGTGCGGTTCTCGACTGAATCGCCTAGAACCGCTCTGCCACAACGGCCGGCGAATCGTAAATGAACTGTCGCAACACCGCAAGTCTAAGCTTGGAACTAATTCTGTTCACACTCAAAGTAAGGAAGGTATAGGCACGCATCTATTTAGTACAAAAACTATGCAGTTTGTTACTTGCAAATGACCGCTAACAATGCATGGCAGAGTCAACGAATGAATGACTGTAGAGAGGTGGAACCCTCTCTCCCACCCTCTTTCTGCTTTTACTTTTCCGCGATGCCGCACGCTGAGGTAGAAAACACTGATGAGGCTGTTGGGTAAGGCGACTGCCTCATGGGGTAATGTGAGTGGAGAAGGGGATTGGGGTGGGGGGGAGGGGGGGGGAGGAATCGTGCGGAAATTCAGCATCAGGTACAGAGGATACACCCCACTTTCACAGGTGGGTGGTGCGGCTCCTAGAAATCAACGAAAAAGAAAACTGACTGTACGTCTTTTACCATCACATGTCCCGCTTGCACATTTGGACCGATCACGTTCTAAACAGCTACGGTTTGTGGCGTTCTTTCCCCATACGGGGCCGCAGAAGAATGGTAGTAATATTACGGAACTCCAGAACATGTCTACCCTCGCGTGATTCCGAAGGGGCGCTCTCTGTCTAGGGAGCCAAGTCGAAGGGATTGCGGGACGCTTTCGAATCTTTAACAGTAACCGACATGTTATCATCCGATCTAAACTCAGGGAGATGAGAGGCTTCCTCACTGGAATCTGTTCAGTAGAGCGGAGCAGCGAAGAGGAATCATCTGACTCCTCACCATCTTGCATCCGCCTACGCTTGTTTTGAAGTGGAAGTGGTGCCGGCGCGGAAGCTACAGTGGCAAAGTGCCTACGAGAGGTAACGGCGGAAATGCGCTAGGACCATCTCGAAATGACTCGTTTCGCCCCTCAAACTCTGTTAGGCACAGTGGCTGACACTTGGGAATCCAGGTCCGTTAAAGTTAGCTTCTTACGTTGTTAGTAAGTGGAGTTTAAGACCGTAACACGACACGAGCAATTTGTTCGGAAGTGTCCACTCTCCTTACATGTAAGACAAGTATCTTCTCGTCCTGTGTAAATTATATGTCCCTTCAAATACTCAGTTTGACACCCATGTCCACGGATCGGACTCCGCTATGAAATTGCAAACGATGTTGAGCGGATCAGCGTTCGCTCCATATATTCCGTGTATCCCCAAACGGAAGCAGAACTATCTTGAGGAAACTAGTCAGTCGCTCGTGTATTCTACCTCCGCGTTCGCCACAATAACCAAAATATTAGAGCCATGGCGACGAATGAAAGGGACTTCTTGTCCGTGCTGCAAAGCGAGCCTGTTAATCTGAAGCGGGTCTAGAATCTTGACTAAAAACTCAAACGATTCAGAATCTAAGTAAGACGTGTGAACCTGGTCTGAAGTGACCTTGATCGTATCTACAAGCCAAACATGAATTTCTAACAAACTGGGAGGCACATGATGCGTGGACTTGTCAGAACTAAAACTGCGGGAACGCTCCTGGGAGACATGGACGTCAAAATGAACCAAGACAACGCCGCGTCAAAATGGAATAACAAACACGAGACGGCGAGAGACAAACCACGATGTGACGTGGACAACGACTACTCACGCAGAACTGAGGGCAAACAAGGAAACGCTCGCAGCGTTACGATAGAGGCGGGAACAGGCAGAACCTTAACACCTGATGCAAACTTGGCCACTCTTTCTGCCAAGTCAAGGCACTGTTGCTCTCTCAAGTTACGGCCTCTGTCTCGTAGGTGGCAGTGGCTCCGTTTTCATAACTATTTCAATTCATTGTAATTCCGACAATTTGTACAGAATGTTTAAAATTATATACAAAAATCTTTCTCGTGGATCAGTATTTAAAGTGAGTAACGTATAGTTCAATCATTAATTAAGTAACATTAGAAATAGTAGCCACTCTGGCAACTAGTAACACCTGTGTTGCTCCATTTACTATCACACCTGGTAGTCGTAACCATTTCTTGTCTCTACCTATATTCTAAAAATTTTCCCCCATTTCACAGAAATAGTAAACTAATAACAGAAATAGCATAGTGCCACACTACAATTAAACAAGTCATTAAATCAATAGTAAAAACTAAATATCGAGGGTACAGGGTGCAGTCATCTTTAATCTGAGGCTCATGTCGACATCAGTGATGCGTGTAGCATGGGTTCTGAGGGCATCCCCCGTTCATGGGTGAAGCTGGCGGAAGTGATGAAGACTGCTGGCTTCTCTCACGGGGTTCAAACAGAGTTCATAATTTAGCTAGAACTGGTAGAGTCCATTATGGAGCCGAGTGGAGCGTCTGAACCAGAGGCTCTGTCGATTCTGTGAAAATCTTGACTGAAGATTTACGGACTTGCGTTATGGGGTGGAGAGTTGAAGGACTCGCCATGACAAGTCGGTGTTGTACTGCACTATATATAGCAAGCAGCTAGTCGGCTAGGATAGAGTACGTGCGGAGCGTACATTCCTTTTTTTCTTTAAGGAAGAAGGCTATGCGATAGTTTGAGGTCTTCTGATGAATGCTCGACCGTCGACCGCGTGGGGCTACATCAGACCGCGTACAAAATACTGACATTTCGACTGTCAAAATTTTAACGGTAAGTTTTTCCGGAGTATTTGTAACAAAGTACCTGAATTTAACGCTCTACAGGAAAGTTGTTGCGTACAAATTACACTCTGAACCGAAAGCTGGATGAAACCCAAAATAGAAAGTGAAATATTTAGCGAGGTGTGGAACGTATATCGAAAAGTCAGGTTAGACACCATAGGTGAGGGACTTAACGGCAGCGGACAAAATTGTTGTGCCTATGGAGGTCTGACTGCGAAATTCATGTGGATGGGTGTAACCGGCGCAGGTGAACTCAAGATAATGATCGTATGTTTTTACCGGCCACGCGATTCCGCCGTAACAGTAGTAGAATCAGTCAAAGGAAGTCTGCACTCAGAAACGCGGAAATGCGACTTTACCTTACAGAATATTGCCTGGGACCTCTGTAGATTCATTGCAGGTGGTATGGACAGAAAGTTTAGTTCTGAGCACATTTTCCGAAAATTGTCTTCAGCAGCTAGTTCGACAACCCACACCCAATGGAAATATTCTGTACCTTCTAGGTGCAAAGAAGTCTGACCTTATGGATAGTGTCAGAGAGACAGGTATCAGTGATCAGGACATAACGACGATTTCCAAAGTAAACAAATCTATTAAGAATACTGGGAGAGTTTTTATGCTAGAAACAGCAGATTAGCAGTTGTTAGCATCCTACTAAGCAGTGAATGGACATCATGTAGTTCCGATATGACGGACGTAGAGGAATTGTGGCCAGATTTAACCCGACTGTAAATCGTGCTCTGGAGACGTATGTGCCGAGGCGGAAATTACCCGCTCTGATTTAATAACGAAATCAGGAAAATGCTGAGAAAGCAGAAATTGTTACATTCTCGGTCAAAAAACAACAAAGGAGTGGCAACAGGCAACAGTTAATAGTAAATCTGGCGTGTATTAAAAGACTGTTGCGTGAAGCATACGTCCCCCGTCATACCTTAACGAATGATCTTGGCGACAATCTGAGAAAATTCTGTCCGAAGCTAAATTAGTATGTGGGTCGAAGGATTATATGCAGCCACTCGTCGAAACAAAATGGTGTAATAGGCAGAAAAAAGAAAGCTCAATATTTAAATATCACGGTTAAAACATCATTCACGAAGGAGGGTCGTACAGTCATACCATCGTTTAACCGCCGCACAAGATACAGAAATAATCCCTGGTGTTGAGAAGCAACTGATACAATTGAAAACAGGAAAGTCGCCAAGTTCGAATGGACTCCCAAGTCCGATTTATACTAAGTACTCTTCGTCAGACCCTTACTTAGCTTGCATTTATCGCCAATCTCAAAGCCAGTGCGAAGTTACAAGCGACGGAAAAAGACCACAGGTGACTATCGTATATAAGAAAGGTAAACGAACGGACCAGCAAAATTACATACCAATATCCCGAACATCTGTCCACTGCAGAATTCTTAGGCATGTTCTAAGATCAAACATAATAAAGTCTCTTGAGACAAAAGCTTCCGTCCCCAAATCAGCAACGGTTTAGAAAGCATAGGTCGTGTGAAACTCAGCTTTATACATAAACGACCTGACGGATACGGTGGGCAGCAATCTGTGACTTTGTGCTGATGATTCTGTCGTATACCTGTACCGGTAAGCACAGAGGAAAACATAATGACTTAGACACAACATCTATTTAGTGTGTGCTCTGAATGTAGAAAACTGGAAGGTGATGTGGATGATTTGGCAGAACACTGCACTACTTATCAGATACAGTGTTAGTGATTTTGTGCTTGACACAGTGACATCGATTAAATATACAGGCGCAACGTCGCAAAGCGTAAGGTCGGTAGTAGGGAGGGCGAATGGTCGTCTTCGGATTATTGAGAGAATGTTAGTGATCCCCGCCACGTTGGATTAAAGGAAGACCTCGAAACAGTTCAGTGGCGTGCTGCAGATTTGTTACCAGTAGGTTCGATCGACACGGAGATATTTCGTTAACTCAAATGGGAATCCCTGCATGTAAGATCACATTCTTTTCGCGAAACAATATTGAGAAAATTTAGAGTTGCGGCATTTGTCGATGACTACAGTACAATTCTACTGCCACCTACGTACATTTCCCGTAAGGACCACGAAACCAAGATAAAAGTAATTAGTGCTCGTACAGAGGCGTATAGACAGTAACTTTTCCCTCTCCATTTGTGAGTGGTACAGAAGAGGGAATAACAGTACTAAAAGGTACCTTCCGCCATGTTTACAGTACAATTGCTTGTGGAGTAAGTATGTAGATATTGTTGACAAATGCAGCTTCAATGAAAGTAGAGTAGCCAGGCACCATTTCGTGACACTGTTAAGCTGCAAATAAAAGCTAAACTTAAAATAGATATTCTCGGGTCTTCTTATTCAGTTTTCCGGCTCAGCAGTCTCGCGGTGGCCTAGAACAATAACAGTTCAACACTCACTGCCTCCACCTTCAGGCTGCGATGAGGATGATGTCGCGGCGGAACAAAGCCGGCTGGCGATGCGTGGGCGCCGTGTGACGAAGCAGGATCCGATTCCCCGACCGTACGCTACGAGGAACGGGCAGGCAGGCAGCTTTCCAGATGGTCAGACACGCGCGCCCACAAGGCTTCCCTCTACGCACTGTCGCGCCCGGCCAATGTGAGCGGATAGCAACGCCTTACCCCGCCAGGCGGCGCTCAGCGATGCGGAAACCAGAAACTGTTTACAGTCTGCCAACGCTGACACCGTCGCGCATGACTTAATGAACTCGGAGGACATGTGACAGCACATATCGCCAGGACTGTCCAGCCAGCCCTTGAAACGCAAGATAAAGCAGAGCATTCCCTCCTCTACATTCATATTACGCAAACCACTATAAAGTGTACTGTGAAGTTGCTTACACTGATAATAAATTTAAATGTTAGGAAGTCGTCTTCTCAGTCCGAATTTATCTTAAATGCAGGCTTGTACGCGAGTGAAACGTGGCGATAAGCCGTTCAGACAATAAAAAACAGAAGCGTATTGAATAAAATCCGCCGCAGCTGTTCTAAATCCTTTATTAAAGGCACGGCCGGTTTCGTAATTGAAATTACATCCTCAGACGCAAATCTGTGTAAAAACAAGAAAGAGACCGTGGACAGTGGTACGCAAAGACCATATCACAGTAATAAAAAGTGGCCACAAGGCTTATAGTAGTCAAGCCTCTTTTTACAGACCGATCCCAACCCCTTTTTAAAATTCGGGAAGTTCCACATAAACCGATAGTCATGGATTAAAAATGCGGCGTGAAACACGAACCTGTTAACAAATGGAACGAGAGAGTAGATTATAAAAAGCGTCGAAAAGAAAATGAAGGAGGGGCAAACACAAAATATAAAGTAAACGGTACATCTGCCGAAGCCGCGCCGGAACGGAATGCTGCGACTGCCATACATGAACTAGCAGGTTATGAAAACATAGCCCCGAGAGACGTGGCGCATACACGGATGCGTAAATATCATCCCATGATCTTTAAGGATCCGCAGCTCGTGCTCGTGCGGTAGCGTTCTCGCTTCCCGCGCCAGGGTTCCCGGGTTCGATTCGCGGCGGGGTCAGGGATTTTCTCTGCCTCGTTATGACTGGGTGTTGTGTGATGTCCTTAGGTTAGTTAGGTTTAAGTAGTTCTAAGTTCTAGGAGATTGATGACAATAGATGTTAAGTCCCATAGTGCTCAGAGCCATTTTGAACTTTAAGGAAACAGTTGGGAATCGAGCATACAAAAATAAACATATTAATAACTCATAGCCATAGGGATAAAAGCCTAGAACCTGTTGTGGGCCATTTACAAACATAACATTTCGAATTTAAATTCTTAAAATTTCTTACAATTTAAAAAAAATAAAAAATAAATTTGAAAGATTCTTAAAAATTTTCAGGAATCTAGAATCGTTCTAGCAAAGGCACCAAGGAAGAGTAGGTAAGGGGTCAGCGAAACTGAACCACACCATTCATTTAAGTAATCAAAGCTAGCCAAAATTACTTTATGACTTAATTCATTTTGAAAATTAAGTGGTTGATTTGAAAATTATCTTAATGCACTGTAGATCCCCTACTGTTCGAAGATATTGACAACGTTACCCTTGCGTCCCGTACGCAAAACTGAAAAACGTCATGTAATACCAGAAGCTGAGTGACACGTTCCGGATAAATTTGAACGCAAGGCATAACTGGAATACCAACCAGAAATTTGTTTCCTAAACATAACTTCCAACGACCTTCCAGTTTGATCCATATATTTCGACTGAATCATCACTTGTGATGTTGTAAGCACCTGACGACTTTTATTGTTCACGTTTCGTCATTTCCCTGTATTTAAATCTCGGTGCATTATTCCTAGGAATGAAATGTGCGGGAACAATATCTTTGTAGTCAACTGCATACCCATTGCACTTGAAGCAGTGCCATAGTACTGAATACTATGATAAGGAAAGACCCTAGGGCCATTCTCCTTCCCAGGGAGTAATGAAGACGAAATACCCTGTTGATCCTGGGCCGGAGCAGTCCTACGGCTCTTTCCTTTTTTTCTTTTTTAGAAGACTCTTGCCATTACTCGGGACAAAATGTACGTGAATTCCATTAGAATGTCCTATGAACTAGATGGCCCTATATTCGCGTTCATATGCTAGTTAACGTACATCTACATCTACATTTATACTCCGCAAGCCACCCAACGGTGTGTGGCGGAGGGCACTTTACGTGCCACTGTCATTACCTCCCTTTCCTGTTCCAGTCGCGTATGGTTCGCGGGAAGAACGACTGTCTGAAAGCCTCCGTGCGCGCTCTAATCTCTCTAATTTTACATTCGTGATCTCCTCGGGAGGTATAAGTAGGAGGAAGCAATATATTCGATACCTCATCCAGAAACGCACCCTCTCGAAACCTGGCGAGCAAGCTACACCGCGATGCAGAGCGCCTCTCTTGCAGAGTCTGCCACTTGAGTTTATTAAACATCTCCGTAACGCTATCACGGTTACCAAATAACCCTGTGACGAAACGCGCCGCTCTTTTTTGAATCTTCTCTATCTCCTCCGTCAGACCGATCTGGTACGGATCCCACACTGATGAGCAATACTCAAGTATAGGTCGAACGAGTGTTTTGTAAGCCACCTCCTTTGTTGATGGACTACATTTTCTAAGCACTCTCCCAATGAATCTCAACCTGGTACCCGCCTTACCAACAATTAATTTTATATGATCATTCCACTTCAAATCGTTCCGCACGCATACTCCCAGATATTTTACAGAAGTAACTGCTACCATTGTTTGTTCCGCTATCATATAATCATACAATAAAGGATTCTTCTTTCTATGTATTCGCAATACATTACATTTGCCTATGTTAAGGGTCAGTTGCCACTCCCTGCACCAAGTGCCTATCCGCTGCAGATCTTCCTGCATTTCTCTACAATTTTCTAATGCTGCAACTTCTCTGTATACTACAGCATCATCCGCGAAAAGCCGCATGGAACTTCCGACACACACGTAATGAGGTGTTATGTAATCTATAAAGCATTGACCGGAAAGCTGCCTTTTTGTACTCTAGAGGGTGATAGGAAGAGCTGTGAAGAATCAAATTCGTGTTTACTGGTTCCTATAAATGCCATTCTCTAAGAATTCCCTAACGTAGTGTCCAGAAATAGGATGTTACCATTTTTGGACATGTCAGTCACTATGTCAGGGAATCCTTTTGAGAAACGACATTCATAGGAAAACAGCAACCACGGATTTGGCTATTCGCAGCTCTTCCTCCTACCATCTGGAGTGTAAAAAGACAGGTTTCTGGTCAGTACTTCATGGATTACGTAACGCTCCGTTACATAAAGTAGCTTATGGACGCTAATATAGGGCCATCCAGTTCGTAGCTGGTTCTAATGTGTATCACGCTGATTTTGCCCCGAGTATTAACAAGAGCCTTTTAAAACAGGAAAAGAGAAAGAGCCGTAGAACTGCTCCGGCCCAGGATCAACAGGATGTTTCATCTTCACTACTCCGCTAGGATCTTCTCTTATCATAGTATTCTGTGCAATTGAACGGTTTCAAACAGAATGGGTGTACAGTTGGCTACAAAAGATATTGACCCAGCACATTTCATTCTTAGAAATTATGGACTGAAGTTTAAACACAGAGCCGGCTTCTGTGACCGAGCAGTTCTAGGCGCTTCAGTCTGGAACCGCGAGAGCGCTACAGTCACAGGTTGGAATCCTGCTTCGGGCATGGGTGTGTGTGATGTCCTTAGGTTAGTTAGGTTTAAGTAGTTCTAAGTTCTAGGGGACTGATGACCTCAGATGTTAAGTCCCATAGTGCTCAGAGCCATTGGAACCATTTTTTAAAACACAGAGCAAGGACGAAACGCGAGCCTCACGAGTCGTCAGGTGTTTACAACATCACCAGTGATGATTGTCAGTAGAAATATGTGGGTCAAACTGGAAGGACCTAGGAAGATAGGTTTAAGGCATATATCCATGTTGGCCAGCTTTGATCACTTAAATGAATAGCCTGGTTCATTCGCTCTTTCCCCCTTACCTCCTCTTCCTTCGTGCCTTTTGCTAGAACGATTCTCGATTATGAAAATTTAAGCTTTTTTTAGTTTTTTAAACGCTGTAAGAAATTTTAGATTTTAAATTCAAAATATTACGTTTATATACAGCCCAAAACAGGGTCCAGGCTCGTATCTCATAGTCTATGAGTTATTCACTTGATATTTGCTATCTTTATTAAGATGTTTACTTTTGTATTACTGGCACACTTTAACACTCTGATAAGGTCTTTGTGTAACCTTATGTACGGTCTCTTTCTCGTTTCTATTCAGATTTGCACCTGATGATGCAATCTGACTTACGAAACTGGCCGTGCCTTAAATAAAGGATATAGAGGAGGTGAAACGGTTTTTATTTGACATGCACAAGTTTCGCTATTGATGCCCGTCCATTAAATTCCGTGTGTGTGAAATCTTACGAGACTTAACTGCTAAGGTCACCAGTCCCTAAGCTTACACACTAGTTAACCTAAATTATCCAAAGGACAAACACACACACACCCATGCCAGAGGGAGGACACGAACCTCCGCCGGGACCAACTGGCACGTCAGGAGATTTTCTACGCCGGAGACTGGATGTTGTGTTGTCCTAACGTTCATATCGTCATAAGTCACATTCCACTGCGGAGATGGTTATATGAGATGTCCCGGAAGCCAATAGAAAATCATTTGGTCCCCTTGATTCAACACATTGTTTATGATGACATGTAATTGCTGCTTCAGACACATACTTCACACTATATTCTTCGACATTTGCTTTTCACCGACAAGTTGACGAGCAGTTATTGATAAGTCCTCTCCCACACAATCCGAGGACATCTCCTCAAACTCTGTGTTGTGAACAATTCTTTGTCGAGGACTTTTTTCCAACTCTCTTTGGTTTTGAACAATCTTTCTTCGCTCTCGTTTTCCTCCACAATTATAAATTTGTTTCAATTAAGGCGATTCATTGCAACGTTTTATCTGTTACAGGGAGTTCGGAAATTACAATTACAAACTTGTAGAGGCGTGTGAATACATAGCATTTTGAATAGGAACCCATGTCCAGAAACGTACCGTTTCTGTTCTACGAGGGTTTTATTTCAGATGTGTAACGTGACCAAGTCTGCTGCGGGAAGAGAAAATTGTCAGTCACTTATCCTGGTATGAAGTAGGGTAGACGGGATGACGTCTACTGCGTCTGACGATCACCTGATGTCACTTAACATCTGCCTTGCTACGAGACTGTTGTAGAGACAGAGAAACATCTGCTGGCACAAGTTCTGGCTGCTGCACTAGAAACTGAAGAGACACCAAGTGGGATGGAGAGAGTGTGTAACAGAACGTACTTCGTAGGGCACAGTGTCTGTAACAACGTAGGTGGTCGCCACATCGAGCTGCTGTTGTAATGCGTCATTACTGTTCTGCACGTACGGTACGGTGGGTTATTTTTGTTTTGAAATAACGTAAACACGTACTGTTTAAGTGTTCACACAAAAAAATGTGCTTAAGTTATAATTGGACGTTTCGTTATGTTCCTTTCCAGCTGCCACCTAATAATTGTGAAACGTCCCCTTAGAAAAATTATAAATGACTGTGCTTAAACTGACATACAATATTTTTTAGCGCAACGTAATCTGACTTTCAATAATCCCTACAAAAGAATGGCCATGACTAACATTAACCTATACCTTTCACAAATCACTTACCTCACAAAAATCTTCGTTACTCTAACTACTACAATACAGCGAGCGCCACTACTGCCAGCTAAATAAAGGATTCAAACTACTGAAGGCACTAACTACTGATAGGCATAGTTAGCAAATGAAAGATTTTGATAGAGAACAGACAATGTATTTACCTTAATAGTGTTCAAAAGTCATAATATATATAGCAGTTCATGACATCCATTCTTACAAATGTACTGTTTCTGATGGACACACGTCCAGATCATTCGCTCTCAAAATTCCTCCATTTCTCCCCCTACATCCACCACTGCTGGCGGCTCACCTCCAACTGCGCAACGCTACGTGCTGTTAACAGCCAACTGCCCAACACTACAATAGCAGATTCTAACAATGCAAACTAGCCACAGGCTGCACACAGCACAGCCAGTGATTTTCATACAGAGCACTACGTGGCGTTACCAATATAAAAACCTAAACAGCCTACATACAATTGTACTGCGTCACTCCTAACTCATGTCGTCAAGCAGAAGTGGATGAGTTCAGCGTCTGAATGAAAACCGTCGTGGAAAGGAAACAGTACTTATGCGGACAGGGTTTTCTATTCAAAATATTATGTACTCACTCCCCTCTACAAGTCCTAGAAGCTTGTAACGGAAATATCCGAACACACTACATTTATTTGCCTTTGTGGTCACATCTTGTTGCACCGTGTTTTGAATGTGTGACTACGAATTTCATGTTGCAAGTACTGTACTACTTATGAAGATTAGTCATGAACTGTAAACATTTGTAACCTCCGCCATGGATACGTAATAGATTGTTCTTTATTGTTTTCCAAAGCAGCTCCTCCAATGTCGATGCTCCGAATATTAATTTTTATATCGTATAAGCAGTTTACAAAAATGTGCTTCACATGCATTGCTCATACAAGACATTGTACTGTCTGAAAGTTCTATTTTAACCATAAGTTCAGAATACTGACTCATAGCTGTAATAATATTCAATCCTCTGGCTTGTACCTGCAAAATATACTTTCTGGAGTTGTCCATTAACAATAAACAAGTGTCTTAAATGCCCCTCGAACCAAACGCAGGAACATCTACACACAATAACTGCCCATTAGTCGTGTGATATTCCTTACTCGTTACATAGGCGAAATATTAATTTGTTATTCTCATTATACATAATTCATATACATTCTTTATTTATGATGTCAGTTTTTTAAATCAAAAGTTTAAAATTCAAAGCTACTGTTTCGTGATTTTCTCTGTTTGCCAAAATCCATATTCATCAGCCGTATTATGTATTATGAACCAACAGCCCTCGTGAAAATATTGAACTTTCTACACTGAGTAGCCAAAGAAATTGGTACACCTGCCTAACATCGTGTAGGGGCCTCTCGAGCACGCAGAAGTGCCGCAACACGACATGGCATGGACTCGACTAATGTCTGAAGTAGTGCTGGAGGGAACTGACACCATGAATCCTGCGGGCTTGCCTGTAAATCAATTACAGTACGTGGGGGTGCAGATCTCCTCCGAACAGCACGTTGCAAGGCATCCCAGATATGCTCAATAATGTTCATATGTGAGGAGTCTGGTGGCCAGTGGAAGTGTTTAACCGTAGAATAGTGTTCCTGGAGCCACTCTGTAGCAATTCTGGTCGTGTGGGATGTCACATTTTCCTGCTGCAATTGCCCAAGCCCGTCGGAATGCTCAATGGACATGAATGGATGCAGAGGATCAGACAGGATGCTTACTTGCGTGTCATCTTTCAGAGTCGTATCTAGACGTATCAGGGGTTCCACTCCAACTGCACATGCCCCACACCTTTATAGAACCTGCACCAACTTGAACAGCCCCACGCTGACAAGCAGGGCCATGGATTCATGGGGTTGTCTCCATATCCGTACATGTCCATCCACTCGATACAATTTGAAACGAGACTCGTCCGACCAGGCAGTATCTTCCCAATCATCAGCAGACCAGTGTCGGTGTTGACGGGCCCAGGCGAGGCGTAAAGGTTTGTGTCGTGCAGTCGTCAAGAGTACACGAGTAGGCCTTCGGCTCCGAAAGCCCGTATCGATGACGTTTCGTTGAATGGTTCGCATACTGATAATTGTTGATGGCTCAGCACTGAAATCTGCAGAAGTTTGCGGAAGGGCTGTACTTCTGTCACGTTGAAAGATTCTCTTCAGTCGTCGCTGGTCCCGTTCCTGCAGGACCTTTTTCCGGGCGCAGCGATGTCGGAAATTTGATATTTTAGTGGATTCCTGATATTCTCTGTACATATTGCTACCTCGGAGAGGCTGTGTCCCATCGCTCGTGCGCCGACTATAAGACCACGTTCAGACTCGCTTAAATCTTGATAACCTGCCAATGTAGCAGCAGTAACTGATCTAACAACTGCGCCAGACACTTGTTGTTTTATATAGGCGTTGCCGCACTCAGCTCCATACTCTGACTGTTTACATATCTCTGTATTTTAATACGCATGCCTATACCAGTTTCTTTGGCACTTCAGCGTATTAGCGCAATGGGCCACTTCTTCAAATTAGTTACACAACATATGAAAAACCGAAGGGCGAGATATCGTTGCAGCTACTCAAGTTTTAGGCGTATACTGGGACACAACAATCGACAGTTTATACATTAATACGGATGACGACACAGAAAACTTATCTGATAGACCTAGTACCAAAAATAAACTATTACAGACTACAGCTAATTTTTGCGACTAGGGTTATTCTGTCAAGTGTGAATCATGGCAAAACTATTAGTCCAAGAAACCTGGTGTAGGGAACTGATTGGAATGAATTACTGTCCAACAATCTGGTAAAACGATGGAATACTTGGGTGTCCATTGTACCTCTATATCTCTCCGTATCCCGCAACTGATATTAACTACTAAAGATCACGATGTTCTAATTCAAGTATTTTGTGAAGCTTCGGAACGACCGTATGGGGCAGCTCTGTTCTTCCACAGTGTTCTACACGACAACACAATGATTCACTTAGACTGTAGCAAGAACAGACCTGTACCTATCAAAAGGATTATATTGTCAAGTCTGAAACTTCTAGGTGAACTTGTGGGAGCACTATTACTAAGTTATTTCTACACAGCTGAAAGGTACGACATTACTCAGGCAACTTTGTGGACGGGCGCCACAGTGACCTTGGGCTGGATACGCAGTTACGCGAATCGATGGAAGACTTTCATCTGCAATAGAGTGACGGATATTCAATAATACACGTCGCCTAGTCAGTGGAGGCATTGTTCTGGACGTGACAACCCAGCGGATCACCTGATACGGGGCCTTATTGATAATCAAATCCAATCTGCACATGTTTGGTGGCAGGGACGACCATGGCTTACACGCCCAGAGAAAGTTGGCCATCTGGTACTCCAAACATGAGTCTTGATCTCCCGTAAGAAAGGAAGAATGTAAAAAACCTGTGATGGCATTGCCTCTTGGCTTATAGGCATTTCCTAATTCAGTTCCTGCTGAAGATTAAATCGTACGACGGGTTGGATCCTCCGCTTCACACATAACATTTGTTACAAAGGAAAACTTTCTGAAGAGTTCACAAAAATCGATCTTGCATGTGCAAGCGCTTACTGGATTAAAACAGTCTAACGCCAATGTTTCACGCGGGAATTTCATGCACTCCAGAACGGTGAACCGACCTAGCAAGAATCTAAAATTGGACACTTTCATCTATTCATTCAAGATGGACTCATCCGTCTGGGAACAATGACATCCAATACTTGTAGAGTAGTTACATCACTTTACGAGACACCTCACCTTTTACAAATACGTTGATCTTCATCATCTTGGTGTCAGAATGGTGTTATTCGAACTTTGGAAAGAATTTAGGATATTTAAAGGTCCTCAAACCATTGAAGAGGTCCTTACCATGCAAGATCATGAAGAATCCAAGAGCACAAAAAATTGAAGCACCTTCACGTGCAGATCGAATGAGACCATCTAAGCTCTTTACTGTCAATGGCATAGACTTTGCAGGGCATCTCTACATCAAAATATGCATGACCATGGAAACGGCCTGTACAGCTCTCTTCGCAAGTGCAGCAACATGTGCAATACATTTAGAACTTTGCTCTAATATGAACATCGACACATTTTTGATGGTATCACAGAGATGGGCTAGTAGACGTCGACTGCCGCACACAATCTACACCGACAACGCAAAGACCTTTTACTCTTCCACAAAGAAATGTTGGAACTATGAAACTCAGTGACCACCTGAGAGACCCATCGCTTCTTCGCCAAGAACGGGATCGCTTGGAAATTGATTGCGTCACAAGCGTCCTGAGGGGGAAGATGGTGGAAGAGGATGAAGGGCGCCGTCAAGCGAAGCTTACAGAGGGTGTTGGGACGATCAGGATTAACTGCAGAACAACTCTGTATCATTCAGGCCATCACTGAAGCCTCAGCAAACTCGAGGCCAATCTCTCTGGGTGATGATACGGAACCTCTGACGCCAGCACAATTTCAGGTTGGTGAAGGCTTGTTAAAACTGCCCACTGGACCACAACCTACTGTCCCCCACAATCTGACTAAAGGATGTAAACTACGGCAAAAAGTGGCAGACGACTTCTGGCAAAGGTGGACAAGGAGTTTAGGAGATTCCATGAAGTTAGAGGCACATTGCTAGATCTTTTGCCTTCCGATCTGGTGATCTGGCATTCGTTCAAGAGGACGGACGCCCAAGACACATGTGGAGGAAAGGGAAAATGGAAAGCTGTATATAGCGGAGAGGACAGCAGACAGTACGTTCGGTTAAGCTGGTCGTCTTACCCTGGAGGTTGACGAGTGTGGGTGGGATGCTGGAAACTGAGGTGTTCTACACTTTTATATCTCTCATTTCCAATACTAATTTTCACAGACATGACATGACATGACTTTTGTTTACGTTTCGCGGCTTTGCCTTAGTTTCCGAGTGTGCATACTTAGCCTTATACCGCAATCTTAAGTGCATCTGCTATAGATTAACTGATTAAATACGTTCATTAGTGTGCTCTTCAAGCTTGCCATTAAAGCTTTTTCTTTTATTTGCGTATTCTTCCAGTAATCGCAAAAAGTTCTTTTTGGTTACATTCGGCTGATTAGGCCAAATTTTTGAACGTGCATACTTAGCTTTGTACCACAAATTTAAGTGCATTTGCTAATAGTTGACTTACACATTAGTTTCCAAAACATATTTAGTGTCCTTTTACATCTGTATTTAATATATTATCGTTAGCACTTAGTAAATCTCTTAACTAATTTCCAAACTACCATGGATACTTATTGTGTGAGCTGCAGTAGGAAAGTTAGTTCAGGGGTTTTGTGCAGCTGTTGTGACAGGTGGTTTCATTGAGGAAATTGTAGCGGCGTGGGAATTGGGGAAGCAAACGAGACTCTTCCCTTCTTGTGCAGGGTTTGCTCAAGAGATAGGATTGTAGCTGAAGAGGAGGAGAAAATTAGTGCCCTTCAGGCTGATTTGGACAGAGCGAGGGAGAAGCTGAAGAGGTTAAGGGGGGAGGAGGATAAGCAGCGGTGGGAAGTGGTAGCTAGGAACAGGGGCCACAAAAAGATAACAGTAGCTGACAGTTTCCCAATTGGCACACCCAATAGATTTGCCTTGCTACCACAATTAAGTAAGGAAGAGGCTCCAGTAGAAGTAAATGTAGCTAAGACGCAACAGAATCTCACTAGGAAACTAAATGTTTCAAAAAAAGTAGAAAGTAAGAGGAAAGTTCTGTTGCTAGGTACCATCCATGGAAGAGGTGTGGGCCAGATTTTGCAGGAAAAATTAGGTGACACGTACCAGGTACCAGGTCACAAACTTTTTCAAGCCAAGTACATGTCTTAGCCTGGTGGTAGAGGATATAGGTTCCTTGTGCAAGGGTTTCTCAAAGCAGGGTCATGTGATGATAGTGGGTGGAGTGGGAAACAGTATTCATAGGGATCAGGGCTAGAGTATTGAGTGTGACCTGGCGAAAATAGCCTCTGCAACTACCCATACCAATGTTGGGCTGGTGCCTGCTTTTGTGCAGCATCATCAGCCCCAGTTGAACTGTTCTGCCAGGAGGGTAAATATGGAGTTGGATCAGTTGCGTAGGGCGGCCACTCTGTCAGGCACTGGATTCGTTCCTGTCGAGACTATTGATAAGGGGATTTCACAAGGCATGGCCTACACCTCAATAGGAAAGGGAAGGGTAAACTGGCAGGGTTGTTAGCGAAATCCATAAGGGGGGACACTAGTACTCATGGATCTACCTCTTTTTTAGACTAATATCAGTGTCCAATGAGAAGTTCAGGCAGGCAGGTTTTAAAGAGGTCCAAAACTCACAAGATTCTCACAACAGTAAAGTAAATAATAATGTTACTATGTTGTTGTGGCCTTCAGTCCCGAGACTGGTTTGATGCAGTTCTCCATGCTACTCGATCCTGCGCAAGCTTCTTCATCTCCCAGTACCTACTGCAACCTACATCTTTCTGAATCTGTTTAGTGTATTCATCTCTTGGTCTCCCTCTACGATTTTTACCCTCCACGCTGCCCTCCAGTACTAAATTGGTGATCCCTTGATGCCTCAGAATATGCCCTACCAACCAATCCCTTCTCCTAGTCAAGATGCGCCATAAATTTCTTTTCTCTCCAATTCTATTCAATACCTCCTCATTAGTTATGTGATTTACCCATCTAATCTTCAGCAATCTTCTGTAGCACCACATTCTGAAAGCTTCTATTCTCTTTTTGTCTAAACTATTTAACGTCCACGTTTCACTTCCATACATGGCTACACTCAATACAAATACTTTCAGAAACGACTTCCTGGCACTTAAATCTATACTCGATGTTAACAAATTTCTCTTCTTCAGAAACGCTTTCCTTGTCATTGCCAGTCTACATTTCATATCCTCTCTACTTCGACCATCATCAGTTATTTTGCTCCCCAAATAGCAAAACTAATTTACTACTTCAAGTGTCTCATTTCCATATCCAATTTCCGGAGCATCAGCCTATTTAATTCGACTACATTAAATTACCCTCGTTTTGCTCTTGTTAATGTTCATCTTACATCCTCCTTTCAAGACACTGTCCATTCCGTTCAGCTGCTCTTCCAGTTCCTTTGCTATCTCTGACAGAATTACAATGTCATCGGCGAACCTCAAAGTTTTTATTTCTTCTCCATGGATTTTAATTCCTACTCTGAATTTTTCTTTTGTTTCCTTTACTGCTTACTCAATATACAGATTGAAGAATTTCGGGGAAAGGCTACAACCCTGTCTCACTCCGTTCCCAACCACTGCTTCCCTTTCATACCTCTTGACTCTTATAACTCCCATCTGGTTTCTGTACACATTATAATAGCCTTTCGCTCCATGTATTTTACCCCTGCCTCCTTCAGGATTTGAAAGAGAGTATTCCAGTCAACATTCTCAAAAGCTTTCTCTAAGTCTACAAATGCGAGAAACGTAGGTTTGCCTTACCTTAATCTATTTTCTAAGAATTCGTCATAGTATTCTGCAGCCGTGGCTTATTAAACTGATAGTTCGGTAATTTTCACATCTGTCAACACTTGCTTTCTTTAGCATTGGAATTATTATATTCTTCTGGACAACTGAGGATATTTCGCCTGTCTCATACATCTTGTTCACCAGATTGTAGAGTTTTGTTAGCCTGGCTCTCCCAAGGCTGTCAGTAGTTCTAATGGAATGTTGTCTACTCCCAGGGCCTTGTTTCGACTTAGGTCTTTCAGTGCTCTGTCAAACTCTTCACGCAGTATCATATCTCCTATTTCATCTTCATCTACATTCTCTTCCATTTCTACAATATTGTCCTCAAGAACATCGCCCTTGTATAGACTCTCTATATACTCCTTCCACCTTTCTGATTTCTCTTCTTTGCTTAAAACTGAGTTTCCATTTGAGCTCTTGCTATTCATGCAAGTGGTACTCTTTCCTCCAAAGGTCTCTTTAATTTTCCTCTAGGCAGTATCTATCTTACCCCTATCGATAAGCGCCTCTACATCCTTACATTTGTCCTCTAGCCATCCCTGCTTAGCCATTTTGCACTACCTGTCCATCTCATTTTTGAGATGTTTGTATTCCTTTTTGCCTACTTCATTTACAGCAATTTTGTATTTTCTACTTTCATCAGTTAAATTCAGTATCTCTTCTGCTACCTGAGGATTTCTGTTAGCCCTCGTCTTTTTGCCTACTTGATTCTCTGCTACCTTCGTTATTTCATCTCTCAAAGCTACCCATTCTTCTTCTATTGTATGTCTTTCCCCCATTCTTATCAGTCGTTCCCTAATGCTCTCCCTGAAGCTCTCTACAACCTCTGGTTCTCTCGGTTTATCCAGGTCCCATCTCCTCAAATTCCTACCTTTTTGGAGCTTCTTCAGTTTTAATCTACAGTTCATAACCAATAAATTGTGGTCACAGTCCACATCTGCCCCTGGAAATGTCTTACAATTTAAAACCTGGTTCCTGAATCTCTGTCTTACCATTATATAATCTATCTCAGACCTTCCAGTATCTCCAGACTTCTTCTATGTATACATCCTCCTTTTATGATTCTTGAACCAAGTGTTAACTATGATTAAGTTATGCAATGTTACCATATTTAACAAAAGTATTTGTGGATTAAAGAAAAAATTAGATTTTCACAAAAGTAAAGTAAAAAATAATGTTACCATTTTTCACCGAAATATTCCGGGATTGAAGAATAATGTAGCTGAGCTCCTGATTTGTTTAGATGACATTAAATCTGATAACGTGATAGATATACTATGCCTGTCTGAGCATCATATTGTGTCTGATATGGAAAAGGTAAATCTCAGTGGTTATAAACTAGCTGCACGTAAGAGTAGAGAGAATAAGGTGAGAGGAGGAGTTGCCGTATATGTCAAAAGTTATCGGTATGTTAAAAGCTTGGATACAAAAAAGTTTTGTCTAGAGCAACATATGCAAGCATGTGCCTGTCAACTTAAACTGAAGGAGGGCTCTTTTGTAATTGTAACAGTATATAGATCCCCTTCAGGAAACTTTCATTTATTCCTGGAAAACTTGGATGCCTTGTTGTGCTATCTGCAGATAGGGGAAAGCAAATTATTATTTGTGGGGACTTCAATATTGATTCACTGAAAGAGTGTAACACGAAGAATGACCTGGAAGTCTTTCTCGGTTCTTTCAATTTGACATCTGTCATTGATTTTCCTACTCGGGTAGTAAAGGACAGCAGCACATTGATAGATCACACTTTTATAGACCAAGATAAGTTTAAAAACATAAGCTCTTGTCCTGTTGAGAATGGCCTTTCTGATCATGGTTCTCAGCTAGTTAGAGTATATGACATAGCTCCATTCAGTAATAAGTTGTGCGTTCAATTAATGACTCAACGATTAGAAATTTCAGGGAAAATCTTCAGCAGTTAGACTGGGATGAGGTGTACAAGCAACCCGATGCTAATGTAAAATATAACTTATTTCATGATAAACTTCTAAGAGAATTTGAAAACTGATTCTCCAAGAAAGTAGTTAAATCTAATTATAAGAAACCATGCAAAAGACCTTGGCTTACTAAAGGAATAAAAATACCTTGTAACCGCAAAAGGGAACTGTATCTAACAACAAGAAAGAGTAATGACCCAGAAATAGCCAGATATTACAAAAAACTACTGTGCTACATTAAGAAATGTTATTAAAAAGTCCAGAAGCATGTGCATAATGTCTGAGATTAATGGCTCTGAAAATCAAAACAATTTGGAATATTATTAAAAGGGAGACAGGGCAACCAAGAGTACAGGATGATGGCATTACCATCAAAGCGAATGGAAACTTGACAAACAACAAGCTGGAAGTCGAAAACATTTTGAATAATCATTTTTTTAATGTTGTAGAGAAAATAGGATCCAAATGTTCATTAGAAGAAGCAAGGCAATTAATGGAAGAGGCCTTACTCACACAATTTGATACAATTGCAATTCCACCCACCATTCCTTCTGAAATTAGGAAGATAATAAAATCTCTCAAGAATAAAAGCTCACATGGTATTGATGGCATTTCCAGCAGCATAATAAAAGCTTCTTCCCAAGAGATAAGTGGGATTCTTAGTCACATATGTAATAGGTCTCTGAAGCAGGGTATTTTCCCAGATAGACTGAAGTATGCCATTGTTAAACCACTGGATAAAAAAGGGGATACGTCTGATGTCAACAACTACCGCACAATCTCTCTTCTGACTGCCTTACCCAAAATTCTTGAGAAAGTAATATATTGTACAGTAGCTTCACACCTTCGTAAGAATAAAGTTTTAACAAAATGTCAGTTTGGATTCCAGAAAGGTTTCTCAACGGAAAATGCGATATATACTTTCACTAATGAAATATTAAATGCTCTGACTAACCGGTAGTCACTCATTGGGACTTTTTGTGATCTCTCAAAGACTTTTGATTGTGTAAATCATGGAATGCTTCTATATAAGCTCAAGTACTATGGTATGAATGGGACAGCGCTCAAATGGTTTAAATCATAGCTAATTGGAGGGGTGCAGAAAGTTGAAATAAGCAGTTCACATAATATGCAAAAAACTGGTGATTTCTCAAACTGGGGAACAATCAACTATGGGTTGCCACAAGGTTCGGTCTTGGGTCCTCTGCTGTTCTTAATGTATATTAATGACTTGCCATTCTATAGTTGCGAAGATGCAAAGCTGGTACCTTTTGCCGATGATACAAGTATAGCTATCACACCTAACAGGCAAGAATTAACTGATGAAATTTTAAACGAGGTTTTTCAGAAAATCATTAAGTGGTTCTCTGCAAATGGGCTCTCATTAAACTTTAACAAAACACAGTATATACATTCCACACAGTAAATGTAATAACACCATTAATAAATATAGACTTCGATCAGAAATCGGTAACTAAGGTAGAATATTCAAAATTTCTAGGTGTATGCATTGATGAGGGGTTGAAATGGAAAAAACACACTGAAGATCTGCTAAAACGTTTGAGTTCAGCTATTTATGCTATTAGGGTCATTGCAAATTTCGGCGATATACATCTCAGTAAATTAGCTTACCACGCCTATTTTCAGTCTCTGCTTTCGTATGGCATCATATTCTGGGGTAACTCATCATTGAGTAAAAGAGTGTTCTTATTCCAAGGCCAAGTCTAACACATGACCCTAAGTTCTCTGCTTCTTCTATAAAAGTAATAGCTTACATGGTTTGCGAATTTAGAAATTATTATTTTTGCGTCCTGTTAGTTTCTTTCGAAGTTCACCTTACACTTTATCAACTGTAATCAATTATGTGAATAAAAATCTGCATGTTATGCAGCCTAAACTCAGTCTTGCTTTTAGTGACAACCTATTAAGAACTAGGAAAATTTTTAACGGATCACATTTCACACAGCCGTGGAATATAAATTTAGCTAACAGCATGTGAACGACTATGAACAACAATAATTGTGTCTTATATTCGGTATGTAACATTATCTGCGATTTTTAATTTATGAAAATATTCTCATTATCGTTGTATTCAGCAGTGAGTCCCATGAGTAACAAACAATTTGTTTTACTCTAATAGAGAATATTGGTTACATGAAGTGTCTGCTGTTTGCATTTTTTAAGGGACAGAGTGATGACAGAAATATTTTTTACTTAAAACATGAATTTATTGTATGAAACGTTTCCTGTTTGCATTTCTTTAAGAAGAGAGTTATATTTGTAAGAAAAGACGTTATTTTTCTTTACACTGTACTAGTGTTGCTACTAAAAGTCAACAAAACACAGCACGCTGTATCTCTGGTGAGTAGTACGTTAACTTATGATTGAAAACGATAAGTTTTGCAATTTTACGGCTCATTTTGCATGGATTACTTCACAGAACAAACAAGAGGAAGAAGGCGAACATAATTTTAATCTGAAAGTTCTCGCACCGTGAACTAAAATTTTTCCAAAACGACATACTTCGAAATATAAATTTCAGCACCAGTAAGTAATTATGTACCTGTATGTTGTCTGTTCAGAAAATTACAATAACGAGTCAGATGCCCTTGGCTTATCTTTCTTGTGTGCACGTAGTCTCTCCTAAAATTAATTTTGTTTTGCACTGAGTTCTCGCTTTTTGGCCATTCGGCCATGCGGACAGTACATCTATTGATACACTCATCCTAAATTTACTCACTGCCTTATAATCTTGATTATTTACTTGCATAATCTTTTATTCGTTACTGAAATATATCTGCAATCATTTCCGTGAATGCTTTCTTTCAGCCTGAATGATTCACTCAGTAAAGTGAATTTCAAAACACAAACTTATGTTCGAGTATGGACTCCAGTCTAGGACATCCACGTTGCAAGCCAGTGCAGTTCGTAAACGTTAAGTTATTCATTATATGAAAGACAGCATTTCCTTCCGCGGGAGCTGCCGCCCGCTCGATAGCTGTCCGCGCCGGCCGTAACCATGGAGACAGCCACGTGCTCCTCCCACGCTCAACCCTCCGGCCGAGGCCAGGTGATGTGCTACGTATCAGCCATACTGCAAGTATTGATTGTTGTGCGTCCCTATGACATCCACTCACTATTCCCAGCAACTCTCTCTTACCATTTGAGGTGTGTGTAAGGTTTCCTGCAGATTCGAGGAGTGTAAGGGTAGCTCATGCTGAAGAGAACAGAGCATTTACTGAGAAAATCAGATGTCTGCTACAAACGTATAATAGGTTATAAATGTACACGAAATTTAAACTGTTACAGAAGACCTTATTTGATCGGCATGTGTTATAGAGATGGGAAAATAATGCAGGATACCGAGCGCAAGTACTCTCTCAGCGGTGAATAGAGTGATTACCCATCTCCTTAGCTGAGGTACCTATCTGGTCTCACGTTGCGATAGCAGAATTTTTGTTGTCGTGCTTATGCGGACGTGCTTCTCCCCTTAGTCCGCTCGCCGATCAAAACGCAAATAGTAGCCGATTTGATAGCAGTGTACGTAGCTGCAGCAAGCAGTGCCAGGCACGTCGCTAAAGCCTCGGCGATGTCCATTGGGCGCGGCCTCTCACACGACGACTTAGCACCCCTCCAGTGCGTCCATAACCTACGATACTTTGGTATTATTTTCATCCCCACCGTGCGCCGCTCCGTTCCCTCTAATTTTCAGTGTAGTTTTTAAGTTTCCGCATGGCAGTGCGACAAAATCTCCTCCGCCGACCCGATTCTTTATAAAATATCCAATACCTCAATCAACATATGGCGTCCAAGATGTTCCACATCCCACTGCCATCAGATATTGGACGCAGCATCCAGGTCGAGTTCGGCTACTTTCTTACAGCCGGTACGCTCTTTAAGGTGCGTTACGAGACGTTCACCCTCCCCATGAGAGCGGGGAGCCTCGGCCTTGTCAAAGTGCCATTCCGAGCGGCGTCTATGTCCGTGACCACCACGCACAAGGTTCGGGACGGGGCGCCTCCCTTACGTGCAGATTACTGGACATCCTTATGCCCACAACCATATCACCACCGGTATCAGCAGGACACATTACGCCTCATATGGCACACATTTCTGATTTCATCACTGAGTTCAGTAACGCTCTCAGTCACTAAGTTAACACGCGCCTTCCTCGAACCAAAGGTTTCTACACTGGGTGTTGCTTTGTCCGGACGTGTCTCGCGCGCGCTCCCGCAACTACGGTCTTTTTGTCGGTTCTATCGGGAACAATCACGCCAATGAATGGAAAAACAGTGATCAGTGATGGATAATAGTGAAGTGAAGCAGTCCTACAAATTTTTCTCTGGTTTCGGCTAGAGAAATAGTGCATTTAGTGACTTCGCGGGCACATTTACAGCATGTCGAACCTCATCAAAGGTATTTCACTACAACTAACATCCACAAACACTACTAATACGATTAGGAGCGCTTGACATTACTAACATTACTAACCACAGCGCTGTGAAAGTGTTAAAGATAATATTAAAGGAAAGTTACCGTGTGACGAATTATCAAAGTAACATATGGTAGGATTTTTCTCCGTAATTAGACGGTAACTATCCACCAAACTCACGATAACATGTTAGAACGGTGAAGGGTAGCTTCCAAAAGTGTCTCGAATCAAAAGCTCTGATAATAACGGATTTAGACTAAAAACGAAGACTAACATATGGTAGCAAATCTCGCAGAAAAGACTAGCTTAATCTGAACAAAACCAGTGTGAACAATACCCATACAGTGAAGAGAAACGAACATAATTCTGAGTTATAGACATATTATAGGTAAAAGTCATAAAATGTCGAAAGTGAGGAAAATTGATTACGAGAAACGTAAAGCGATACGCCGAGTGACGGAAAGCAAAGTCCCGAGAGTAGGTCGCAGTGCGCCAGCTGATACGCACTACGCGTAGGTTTCGCAAGTAGGCCAAATTGCGCTGGCCGCAGCGAACCGGAGTTGCTAAGCACGACTCGTGTTTCCGCGCCCAACCGCGGAGTCAGCAGCGTACGCGAGCTCACAGTCCCCAACTGGTCCCGCGAACTATGTGGCCGGCTGACGTGCGGAGCTGACCGCGGCGCTCAGTGTCGATCGGGCATCGCCGGCGAAGCCACACAGCCCACATTCGGCCTCGCTCTGTGGCGTATCGCTTTTGGGACTTACGTGTCGTAATGTGGTGCCGCACACGCAACACACGCCAAATAAAGGTCACTCTTTAAGAACTGTAACACAGATCCGCAATCCTGGATTGAGCACGCCAACTAAGTGGTGCTAACACCACACCCAAGCCCACGAAAGGGACGTTTAGTAGAGCGCAGAGCAGCACCAGTAGCAAAGTATCGCCTATAGGCATGGCGTCTGGTGCCCACGAATATGCCGTCATGTCACCGAGCCAGAAGATCGCACCGAGCGAGGTGGCGCAGTGGTTAGACACTGGACTTGCATTCGGGAGGACGACGGTTCAATCCCGCGTCCGGCCATCCTGATTTAGGTTTTCCGTGATTTCCCCAAATTGCTCCAGGCAAATGCCGGGATGGTTCCTTTCAAAGGGCACGGCCGACTTCCTTCCCTGTCCTTCCCTAATCCGATGAGACCGATGACCTCGCTGTCTGGTCTCCTTCCCCAACACAACCAACCAACCAGAAGATCGCTGCAATTGACGAGCTATTAAATGACATTGGGGCGGAATTAAAGGCCAAACACGTATCGAGTAGCGTACTGAATACAATAAGGATTAAATATTCCCTTCGGCTTTCCAACTCACGTCAGCAGAAGCAAAGGTCGAGCTGCTGCAAGAGCAGAACAAAGATCTACTGCGCAAACTTCAGCACTCAGCTGACCCAGTTAAGGACCTTAGAATTGAGTCTCTCACAGAACAGGTCAACAAACTCGAGGAAGACAATACAAAACTCTCTGAAATAAACCAAGAGCTCAGGGACCAATTTAGGGATCTGACAGGAAAGGTTACTGAACAGGCACAGCAACAGGCCAAGACACTAACATACGCTGCGGCACTCTCCACCGCACCCAAAGAACATAAACGCATTGAGGTGGCAAAAGCCAAACAGGCAACCACTCTCTTCATAACGTCTACCAACAACCAAGACACGAAAACAATAAAACAAACGTTGACAAAAAACATCAACCCAAAACGAGACAACCTACACATTAAGTCAATAAGAAACACGAAGACAGCTGTGACTGTCGAAGCAGCAACACAGGAGGACTGTAGGAAAATGATAGAAAAGACGAAATACATTGAGAATATCGCATGTGAGGGGCCCAGAAAGCGGCAACCTTTGGTGATGGTCTATCGAGTGACAGACACTATCTCGGATAGAGAATTTCTTGAGTGTCTATACGACCAAAATCTCAGTGACGATTTCACAAAAGACGAATTCGACAAAGACGTGAAAATCAGATTCTGCATAGGGCCCAAAGGAAAGGGATACAACCATCAAGTGTTGGAAGTCACACCCAGAATTTATTGGTACCTCACCAAAAAAGGAAGAGTGTACATAGACTTCCAATGCCTATCTCTCAAAGACTTTACGTCAGTGAGCCAGTGTTACAAATGTTGTGACCTTGGCCATACAACCAAAGCCTGCGCAGACACAGGTACGACTTGTTCATGGTGTGGTAAAATGGGCCAAAAACGCGCGGACTGTCGAGCATCAGAGCCCATCGATTGCATTGCCTGCAGGAACAGAAACCGAATCTGCAATAAGAGCAGGGGTGGCGTCTGCCAGACCTACAAACAGCTGCTTGGTAGACTAATTGACAGTACTGACTATGGCAACTGAACACCCCCCCCCCCCCTGAGTCAACCAACATGTTCCATAAATCAACCCCTGAAAAAACAAGATCATACAAGTCACCATCCACCAGGCACCGAAACCATCTACGTGCAATACTCTGGCGCAAGAGGCAAAAACTATTACCTGACGACTACCCCAACAATGGTCACATTCCAGGTTTGATACACAATACGAACCTGGAGGACAGCCATCACGCAATCACTGAATACATAGACGACCTAACACTCACAGGACAAATGTCACCAGAAGCCGCCAAACTAATCAAAAGACAAATAATGTACTGGATGACATTCCAGACAACCCTTATGAACAGGATAGACGAACTCGAAGACGAAATACTGAGAATAGACATGATAACCCCAAATCCTGATACCGACAGACCAGAAAACCATACCACACACGACCAACCAAAGTAACTGCACAAAACAGCGTTGCTAACGACTCAAGATCACCCATCCACTCCAGCACAACGACGCACATACGACACTAAACGCATAAAACCAATCAAATTCATACAAGGTGAGACCTTGAACCCAACGGTGCTAAACACAACCGTAACGAAAGCCAGCACAACTGGAGCCCAAACGGAAAACACGGACAAATCAGACACCCCATACTGTAATCAAATCAAACGCAAAACAACTCTCTCTGACTCACTGACAGAGGAAGAAGACGACGTCTATTACTGCCCTTACGCCAGAGATTGTAGTGTTCATAACAATGATATTCAAAACCGTAATACCGACCTTGAACAGGCCACAGCACCGGCAAACACCACGAATGCCACACAAAAAGCCGCAGCAACAACCGCAACAAAAGTTTGCAGAGGGTCTGGCAATAGAGGCGACAGTGCGCATAACATGCCAAAAGCTGTTATGTTTGTCACAAATAACGTAGACGAGCACTCAACACATTTGATACACATCAAGACTGCACAAACGAAACACACACACACACACACAAAAAAACGAATCATCATAGCCTTTAGGAAACTAAAACCGCATAGAAAACCCAAACAGCCTAAGAGTGTCAAGAAAGTGAAAGTGTGTGATGACCAATCGCCGCAATCGCAGGCTGCCTCAAAACCTAGTGATACAAAAGTGCATACCCCTGATGATACCAACACCTTCGCACCCCCCCAACCAACAACCTCAATGCCGACGCCCAAGGAAACCCCCACAACAATCAATCAACATGGACGCCAATCCAGCGCCCCCCGCAGAGGTGCACAGCAACGCCACTACACCATCACGACACGTCACGGCTGCAGAGACGCCAACACACGCCATCGACACCGCTAGTTTTAGTCACGACAAGCTAGATATAAATGTAAAATTAAGTAGACTAGAAAAAGGAGACATCTTAGAGACGGTACAGCGGATGCTCATCCGCACCCTACACCCGTACGGCCAATCTGTTTGTTTCCGTACATCAGAGCAAACCGATAGACTGATTCTCAAAACGGAGAATATTCCAACAGATCCAGACAGCCTACTAGACCCGCTCATGCAGGTGTGCGCCCGCAGGGAGGAACCATTCGATATGGACAAGCTTTACAAGGATCACGTAAGGGCTCATGGGAGAACATACTTCGATTACAGTCAAACTGGCAGCAAGTGCTACGCCACCGTTAAACACCCAAACTGCTAATAGCACAACTTAATGCTATGCGGAGTATACTTGTAAATTCGGAGCTCCCACGGGTCCTACGTGAACTAAAAAGTGACATTCTGTGCATACAGGAGCCCTACACTAGACAAGGGCATATCCCCAACTTTCCTCCAAGTGCGGTGACAGTTGCGGAGGGGACAGGCTGCACGGCATCTGCCATAATCTTAAACAAAGAAATACATCCAGTCAGAATTACAGAGCTCTGTTCCGAGCACCTAGTTACAGTTGAAGTCACACACAAGGGGGATACTTGGATCATCGCGTCGCTGTACGCCCACTTCTGTCATTGCATCAAACCATACGCAGACCTCATCAGAGATGTTGCGCAATACGCTGGCACCAAATACTTCTCATCTGTGCAGACATAAATGCCAGATCAACCCTGTGGCATTCAGACAGAACTGACGACAGAGGTAGAATAATAAATGATATCATCCAAGAAAACTGACTACACGTACTCAACAAGCAAGGACATCACCCGACTCACATCTGACACAACTGTCATTCATCAAACATAGACATCACCCCCGTTAATAATGCCGCCATCAACCACGCACGAGACTGGACCGTACATGACCAGATCACTGCTAGCGACCACATCATCACACTAACCGTAAGTGGTGCACCAAACGTCAACACAGAAACACAACCAAAAAGACTATTATTTGACAAAACAGACTGGGACAAGGTCAGACTAAAAATACGTGAGCACATACCGCAAGACATCACCGGCAGTGATTACAGAGCACACATGCTGACAGATATCATCACACACACACACACACACACACACACACACACACACAGACACAGAACACCTGCATACCCACACAAAGAATGACCAAACACCAAAATATTCCCGGGACTACACAATTAACACGACTCAAACAAGACTCAAAACGTAAACGTAAGTTTTACCAACGAGCAATTTCAGATAGAGAAAGACAATTACGACTACACGACTACCGGCTTGCCAAGCACAAATATAAACTTGAGCTGAATAAGACCAGGAAAGACCATTGGAATAGCCATGTAGCAGCACAAACACAACTAAACATTTGGGGGGAACCATACAAAATCGTGACAGAGAAAATTAAGAGCCCACTGGTTCTGGGAACGCTGCGACAGGAGGATGGTGAGATGACTAAGGGCTGGAGACGCACAGCGGATTTCCTGCTGAGCAAACTCCTGCCTGTCGACATCGCAGACACAGACACACCACAACATGCAGCACTGAGACGCGAAGTAGACACAGTATACACCACACCAACCGTCACCTGTCCATTTGCGCAGGAAGAGGTGGCGACAGCGATCTCAGAACTCAAAAACAAAACGGCGCCTGGACCGGATGGTATCCACTCTGAGGTACTGAAAGAAATTGCACCGCAGATCACCCTGTTTCTCACAACGTTGTTAAACAATGCATTAAGGCTGGACCGTGTGCCTGCAGTGTGGAAGACCTCGAAGGCGGTTATCATAAAAAGGCTCCAGACAAAGACACATCAAAATGGTTCAAATGGCTCTGAGCACTATGGGACAACATCTGTGGTCATCAGTCCCCTAGAACTTAGAACTACTTAAACCTAACTAACCTAAGGACATCACACACATCCATGCCCGAGGCAGGATTCGAACCTGCGACCCTAGCAGTCGCGCGGTTCCGGACCGAGCGCCTAGAACCGCTAGTCCACCGCGGCCGGCAAAGACACATCAGACCCCAGGTCATACAGACCAATTTGCCTTATCAATACACTCGGTAAAGTGCAAGAAAAACTACTCTGCAAAAGACTACAAGCACACCGAACACTACGGGGACTGACACCACACCAATACAGCTTCAGGGAAGGGAAATCTATAGACGACACAATTAACAGAGCCCTCCAAATAGTACACGACACACCCTCCAAATACGCACTTGCAATTATGATAGACATCTCAGGTGCCTTCGACAACCTCTGGTGCCCGGCCTTGTTTAAGAGGCTCAGACACCTGCAGGTACCGGAGTCTCTGTATAATAGTTTCATGGACTATTGCACAGACAGAACGGTCGTTTCGCAAATGGACAACCAGAAAGTGAATAAACGAATTACAAAGGGCTGTCCACAAGGGTCGATCTGCGGCCTCATATTCTGGGACATAGTTATAGAACCGCTCCTACAGTTACTAGAGGAGCACATCTTGACAGATGGAGTTGTCGCTTATGCTGATGATCAACTCGTCGTAGTTTCAGCAAACAACCGTGCCCAGCTAGATGAAAGAGCCAATGGAACACTTCGGACAATAACTCAGTGGTGCACAGATAGTAAACTAAAGATAGCAGGAAACAAAACAGCTTATACATTGTTAAAGGGTATCCTGCGCAGGAACCCAATAGTCAAAATCGGGGACACAAACATAAAAAGACTAGCAGTCACACGCTATCTAGGAGTATACATTGATGAACGATTGAACTTCCACGAACACATGCGAATATGCACACACAAGCAGAAAAGATACTACACAAACTGGCTAGGCTAAATTCAGAACAATTCAGACTATCCCTGTCAGTCACACGAACATACCATTGCGCTCTCTTCGAGTCAGTACTATGCTTTGCTGCCAGTACGTGGGCCCACAGATTAAATCTCTCAACCAACAGAACCATTGTACGTCGAGGCCAAAGAAGTGTTCTACTTCGACTAACAGGGGCATTCAACACAACATCAAATGACGCACTATGTGTCGTCATGGGAATCTTCCCCATAGATATCACCATCAGGTACCGCGCAGCAATGTAATGACTTAGGATGGGGAGAATAGACCAGGTTTGGCAGATCACTGGTGTACCGATTGAGACAACACGCCAACTCAGGGCATGGCGAGCGGATACCTGGCAGAGCGAGTGGGCCAACAACGATAAGGGCCGCCGTGTATACAACTTCTTCCCTGACATCCGGGAAAGACTAAAACTAAAACATATCGATCCCAGCCGCGGTATGGTACATTTCATAACAGGACATGGCCATTATCCCACGCACCTGCAGCAGACTAATAGATGCACATGCGGGGAAGAAGGTTCCCCTGAACATACTGTCTTCTTCTGCGGACAACGCACGAACACAAGACACACAGTACACATAAATCGCGTGAACACACAGAACGAGCTACATGCCATAATACGCGACCCGGAAAGGTGGATTGAACTCAACAAACTAACTGACGAAATCTCGAAGATCCAACAAATAGAATACTTGCGCAACAGACCCTACCGAAGGCAAGTCGGTCCAAACAGACATCACGATGCCCAGGGGGTCACAGATATGATTAGCACCACGAGTGATGAAGAAGAAACAGATACAGACCAGGGCACCAACACAGATATTGAAGCGTCCAGCGCGGATGATCCACAGTGTCAACCAAGTCAAATTCAAAGAGCAGAGTGGAACAACCGACAAGAGGTGCACAAGTCACACACAATCCTAAAAACAGATTGCACCTTATATGTAAATAGTTAACAGCATCTCCATGTCTAATAAGAGCTTAAAGCTAGGTACCTCTTCAAGGGACCTACGCCTTCCGTTAAGAGGCAGCGCACAGTCTGGATGGAAGGATCTTAATTGTGGTCCCTCTCTTTTGAGCCCAACCCGACGGATACCTATGGTAGATCGGGGAAAACCACCGTTCAGGCTGTGTTGCCGTCGGGGCCGGAAGGTGCTAACTGCCACACCATGTATCATTGTAAGTCTCACTGGCTCAACGTGAATTGTTTGTACAACCAACCTACACAGCATATACCTCAACCTCCACTACACTAATAACTTCTGATCTGAAGCTTAAAGTTAGGCACCTCTTCAAGGGACCTACGCCCCCTGGTAAGAGGCGGCGCACTGCCTGTATGGAAGGATCTTAATTGTGGTTGCTCTCTTTTGAGCCCAACCCGACGATACCTATGGTAGATCGGGGAAAACCACCGTTCAGGTCGTGTTGTCGGCGGGGCCGGGAGGTGCTTGCGCCTGATGTACTCTACTAGGAGCCTTGTAGGCTCAACACAAACCGTTAGCGTCTTTACCTTACTACTTTGAGCCAAGCACAAAATCAGTTACCTCTCTATTGTATATCGTAAATAGTTTAGCAGGCTGGACATGGAGGTCTTAGTCTTAGTTTCTAGCTTTAACGTACCCTAATCTCTTCTAGTTAAGTTAGTTTTTAGGATGGTAGATGTTAAAGGCATGGTGAACGACGGCCAGCGTCTTGAGGGTCATTCCAAGAGCCGGGCCGCCGCCCACAACCAGGTGACGGACAATATTATACCTATCTCTTCTCTATTCAATTCTCTTCCTTCCTTCTTTCTAAATATTTAATTTCATTTTGTTTATTAATATCTCACTTGATTTTGTATTAGTTATAAGTTTTTCTAATGCTGCACAAAAAAGATATCAAATGGATGTAAACAAATAGAGCCCACGTCCACGTGGCGGAACACGGGCAACGGTGTGAGTGGGGAAGGGACCCGGTGTGATGTTGCTTTCAGTCACTCCGGACTCCGGACCCAGTCACAGCGGCTAAGTGGCAACATACGACCCACCATAAGAAATTAGACGGTGGGTCATAAAATATAAGCAGCTAGTAAAAAAAAAAAATTTAAAAAATCCACTAGTGTGCTGCATATCCCTTAACAACGTAGAACTCAAACATCCATCGACGCGGTGGTCCACGGTTTGGCGTCATGTCAACCAGCCTTTACTTGCCTCCAACACGTTATCATGTTGTATGTACAAAATGCGCCACAAATTAATGTCTTCACGCAATCGGATAGTTGGGTACCACCTCGTGGACGATGATGACTGCCACCTGATTTGTGCTGCCGCCAATGAGTTCCTTAAACTGGATCGACAATTCGGTGCCTGCTAACTCCACGTTCCGTCGGATTCGTTTGACCCAAGGATTTTCATCCATCCTGAGGACACTCATATCCCCTCCATCAAAAGTCACGCTGCTGTATGGGTCAAGGGAAGGACGATTACTTACCTGCATAATGACGGTGATAAATCACACCTTGACTTCTGGCACTACTTACGAACCACCGACAATGAAATGGGGCACCGACTGCGATATCGCACCTTCCTCGCCAATTACCTTCGCACGATTTTTACGTCACCCCGCTCAGCTGGATAGGACCACGCGCGGTCGGCACCAGCCCCCCGCTGACGTCTTAGACGCCCTGCGCTACGTTTCTACAGGGCGATTTTTTCCACAGTGTACAAACTCTAGGGCTTGATCGATGAGAGGATACCGAGCAAAAAAGGTCTAATGAACTTACGTCCAGAAATGCATGGTTTCGATGCTGGAGACCTTTTATTCAGTCATACATTATTACAGAGATTGTGGCCTAATACGCGCTGTACCACGCAGCCACAGTTACAGCATGTGTTGAAAATGGTTTCCGTGTTCCTCAATGCATACGTGTACGCGCCGAAGCAAGTTCTGTCTCACACGTTCACATCGTCCAGGCTGCATCCGAACAGTTTCAAAGGCAGCATGAAACGCTGCTCAGGTGTCTCCAAATCTGCGACGGGCTCTGCATACGCTATGCTTTTGAGATGGTCCCATAACCAGAAATCGCACGGGTTGAGAGCCGGTGAACGAGCAGGCCGTGTAAGAGTGTGACAGAGTGTTGTGATGGCAGTGTGTATGACAACCCAGTATTGCCCGGGTTCGGCGCTCAAGAGCTGGGCGATGAGTGTAGTGACGGCCGTCAGTACCTTGGTAAGGATTTGAACGGTCGTGTGTCGAGGGAATAGTGTTTCCAGTATTTCCCCAGGTGATGTGTTGGTGTTGGGTGTGGCAGCCTGAGGTGCTGTTGTGGAGTTAGCGGCCGCTTGTGTGGGTATTGGTGTGTTGTTAGGAGTGGCATTTGTGTTTATGTTTTATGACAGAGGTTGTGGCGCCTGTGTTACTTCTGTGGTGAGGGGGATGGTAGTGTGAGTTACAGTCTCGGTGTCTTGTTGACTGTTTTCCTGTGTGTTATTGATCTGTTGTTGCTGAGTGGCCTGTTGTGGTGATTTCGTGTTCCCCGCCCCGTGTTTACGTGTACGTCTATTCCTCCTCTGGGCTTGGGGTTCTGTGGGTTCTTGTGTGGATGTGTTTTCCTGTAAATGGTGCGTTTCTTCGCAGCACGTGATTTCCGGGAGTGGGGTCGTGTTGTTTGGGGGCATAGGTGTTGGTACCGATGCTTGTTGGTTTCCAAGTGTTGTCTGCGGCTGGTGTGTAGCTGTTGCAGCGGTTGTTTCGCGTCTGTGTGAAGGGCGCTGAGGTTCCGCGGCCTGTGCCGTTCCGCCGGGGCGTGCAACTGTGGCAAACGTTATGCCGTTCCTTACTGGGTTCGGCGCTGGCCTCGGGCGTGGTATGTCGTACTGTACCCTGCTCTTGTCTCGTTTACGCTTCAACGCCTGTTTGTATGCACTGCACTGTCTGAAGTTTGTCGCATGGGGCCCACCGCTGTTGGCACAGCGTCGCTGGTTTGGCTGTGTTTGTGTGCAAGTGTTGGATCTGTGATTGCAAGCGCATCCGCGGCAGCGAGTTGCCAAGCCGCAGCGGAGGGCGAGTGGCCGAACCGCTGGCAGTTGGTACATTGTTGGGGGACGTTGGGTGGTTCGTAATGTTCTACACGTACGTCCATCCGCAGAAAGCTCTTTATCTGCAGGATGGCGCGGGAATCAGCCGTGTCGGCTAACTCAACCGTGTAGTGTGGTAGCGGTGCGTGTGTACGGAACCCTGTCATCCGGGAGGCACTTTTACAGTCGAATCCCTGATAACAGAGCGCCGCCTGTACTGTCTCGTTGGGGGTACTGGGATCCACTTCCTTGATCACGTACTACTGGGTTCTCTGGTCCAGCGTTCTGTACGTGTAGTGTTCGATCTTCCGATCTCTGAGGAAGGTTAGAAGATCTTTATATTCGTTGTCTGTGGCAACGTACAGTGAGGCCCTACCCCTCGAGTACTTTGCGTGTAGTGTACCGTTTATGTGCCTTTCCGCGAATGCAGTGTTAAGGGCACTAAGGTTCCCATATGTTTGTATAACGACTGGGGGGAAACCAGTCTTATGTTGTGTGGGCACCGCTGTGGCTTTGTGTGCTTTGTTGTTGTTCGCCACAGCTATGTTTGCGTTTTGTTTCGTGTTAATATTGTTGCTAGCCTGAGATGAGCTGGTAGGTGTAGGCAACAGCGCCTTTCGGTTGCCTACCAAGTTTGGTTGCTCGCTTGTTTGTGTTGGTGTTTTTCTGGGTCTGCGTTTTGGGCCCTCCAACGGCCAGGGCTCTGTGTAGTCGTTTTCTGGGTCCGCTTCCGCCGCCGCTGCCTCGATCTCTTGAGGCTGCGGCGTCGGTGGGACAATGGTACATGACTGTCCAGTGACAGGGGAGTGTAAGGTTATGTTAAGTGTTGCTGTTTCGGTGGGTGAGACGTCCGCCCCGAATAGTTCGGTGATTAGCCGGCGTGACTCGAGCTGCTTTTGCACTTTCGCGCCAAGCTGTCGAACGTCCCCAGCCGCTCCCTTGCCTTCGGTAGTGGGCAGGGCGCGAGTTTCGGCGGGTGCAGTCGATCCTCGCGCCTCGTGTGTTGCAGTCTTACTGTGGGTAACAGCAGGGGAAGTGCTAGCAGCGTCCGCCATCTCGCACTTAGGATTATTTATTAGGTGGGAGGGGGGAAACGACAATTTTGCTTTTCTCGATAGGCGAGAGAAGTGCCTTGTTCCCTATTGAAGTGGGTGTTCCCTACGTTATGCTAACATGCGCTGTTGGTGCAAGCGCGGCACCTAAAGGAGGTGCGGAAGAAGAATGGCCTGCAGCACGCGGGCGTGGTCCGGTGTAGGAGCCCTGGTACTGCCTCAGAGTCCCTAAAAGAACGTGAGAATCACGTTGGGTAACCGGAGGCTACCGGGAGCTGCGAGCCGAAGCTCTTTCGCGGGAGTCAGCGACTGGTTGCGCGGCTTTGTGCCGGAGGGGAGCGAGCTCAACCCTTGGGCACTCGGCCGATTGCCGCTGGGCGGCTGCGCCGGAAGCGTCTGATACGAACTCCCCGGGCGCTGCCGGGCGACTGGCTGCGGAGCGCTGGTAGCGGCCGGCTGGCGCGCGACCGGCTGGAGGGGGTGGCGGGCGAGCTACGGCTGCTGGCGGTCTGCGGCTGCGCTGCAGGATTCTCTCCGCTCGGCGTCCACGCGACGACAGTATGGCGATGACGAATACGCGCTTCCAATGTGCGTTCACCGCATTGTCGCCAAACACGGATGCGACAATCATGATGCTGTAGACAGAACATGGATTCATCCGAAAAAATGACGCTTTGCCATTCGTGTACCCAAGTTCGTCGTTGAGTGCACCATCGCAAGCGCTCCTGTCTGTGATGCAGCGTCAAGGGTAACCGCAGCCATGGTCTCCGAGCTGATAGTCCATGCTGCTGCAAACGTCGTCGAACTGTTCGTGCGCCAGCCGAAGTGGCCGTGCGGTTCTAGGCGCTGCAGTCTGGAACCGCGAGACCGCTACGGTCGCAGGTTCGAATCCTGCCTCGGGTATGGAGGTGTGTGATGTCCTTAGGTTACTTAGGTTTAACTAGTTCTAAGTTCTAGGGGACTAATGACCTCACAAGTTGAGTCCCATAGTGCTCAGAGCCATTTGAACCATTTTTGAACTGTTCGTGCAGACGGTTGTTGACTTGCAAACGTCCCCAACTGTTGACTCATGGATCGAGACGTGGCTCCACGATTCGTAACAGCCATGCGGATAAGATGCCTGTCATCTCGACTGCTAGTGATACGAGGCCGTTGGGATCCAGCACGGCGTTCCGTATTACCCTCCTGAGCCCACCGATTCCATATTCTGCTAACAGTCATTGGATTTCGACCAACGCGAGCAGCAGTGTCGCGATACGATAAACCGCAATCGCAACAGGCTACAATCCGACCTTTATCAAAGTCGGATACGTGATGGCACGCATTTCTCCTTCTTGCACGAGGCATCGCAACAACGTTTTACCAGGCAACGCAGGTCAACTGCTGTTTGTGTATGAGAAATCGGTTGGAAACTTTCCTCGTGTCAGCACGTTGTAGGTGTCGCCACCGGCGCCAACCTTGTGTGAATGCTCTGAAAAGCTAATCATTTGCATATCACAGCATCTTCTTCCTGTCGGTTAAATTTCGCGGCTGTAGCACGTCATCTTCGTGGTGTAGCAATTTTAATGGCCAGTAGTTTATGAGAAGAAATAGGTAGGTGTGTGACATACGGCAGCTTAGGTCGTTGTGGAGGGCGCGCTCAGATTGCCTCAGTGGTAAGGCGACTGCTCGCGATAGGCGAGAAATCTCAGTTCGGTTACTGATCCTAGACAAATTTTCATACACCTCTTTAGATATTACACCTAAGCCTATTACAGTTAAGTTCAATTACAGTAATAGATTTCAGTATTTGAAACTGTAGTTCGTCATCAGATATGAATATAATATTGTTTAGTTCGAGATGGTACGCACCTAGTTCTGTTGGGACTTTTCTTCTGTATTTTCCTTTAGTGGACGGGTTTTGAGTTCCATACAAGCTGTGTATTGTATTGAATGGCTATCTGGGGTGGGGGAGAGTAGCGTCTCTTGATTCTGATATGTCAGTTAAGACTTCATGTGCTTGTGTGCTTAATAAAAATGTTTCATGTATCTTGTTGCACACTTCTCAACCTGCCGCTACGACTTCTAACTACCACCATCATACCACAATATTTAGTAATGTTTATGAAAATTCAGCTGCTGTCATTCTGCAATATTGATCTGAATGAACATCTTGTTTTTGAACCGAAACGCCATCCCCCCTTCCTCCCCTTCCCTCCCCCCTCCAGCCATCACGAGAAGAAAAAATTATCTTCGCCCCTGGCTGCGTGAAAATGAAACTGCTGAGCAAAATTCACTGGACATACTGGTAAAATGTGTGTACAAATACTCATGAAATATGTTAAACATGTGTGAACTGTATTTGACGTGTGTGTATGTGGGAGAAGTCATGGGCAGAAAGCTCATCCTTAACTCCTGGAACGAAATGAACCAAATTTGCTACACATATTACTTGCAGTTTGGAAAGAAATACTGTTGGGGTAAGAACCACCAACCTCCTATTGGGGTGGGGTGAGTGTGATAACGTGGGGAGAGAAGAGGGGACGAGGGATGGAAAGATGGCAAGGTGGAAGCAAGAGATAGGTACATAGAAGACGAAGAGGAGATGGGCAGAGATAGGGGAGGAGGAAATGGACAGAGAGGCGAGAGGAGTAGATGGACTGAGGAAGGAAAGAGCAGCAAATGGACAGAGACATGAGAGACATGAGGAGGAAGAGATAGACAGAGAGATTGGAGAAGAGGAGATGAACAGGCAGAAGGAAGACGACGTCGCCAGAGGTAGTGAAGAGGAGGAAATGGAAGGGGAGAGGGAAGAGGAGGAGATTGTCACAGAAAGGGAAGGGGAGGTGTTACACATGGAGAGGGGGGAGACGAAGAGATGGAAAGAGAAAGTAGTGAGGAGCAGATGAACAGAGAGAGGGGGACGATGACATTTACGTACATCTACATCCATACTCTGCAAGCCACCTGACGGTGTGCGGAGGGTACCTTGAGTACCTCTATCGGTTATCCCTCCCATTCCAGTCACGTATTGTTCGTGGAAAGAAAGATTGTCGGCATGCCTCTGTGTGATCTCTAATCTCTCTGATTTGACAGAGAGAAAGGCAGGAGTAGATGGAACTGGAGAGGGAGGGGGAGATAGACAGAGGGAAAACGAGCAGGGGGACAGAGGGGGGAGGAGCAGATTCACAGAGGTAGGGAGAGGAGGAGACAGAGAGGGAGTAAGGAGGAGGTGGGCACAGTGGTGTACAGGGAAAGGGGTGGAGGTGGACAGAGAGATGAGGATAGAGGAGATGGTTTAATAGATGACTAGACGAATAAATACATACCCAGGGAACGTCGGGTACTGAGCTAGTATTGAATGTATGTAGTAGTGCTCCACGCCGAAGGCAATATTGAGATGTCGGACAGATTGCATTACATGTATGTTATGCAGAGATCCGTCAAAGTTCATACAGAAGAAAGCTCGGTAAGTACGAAATCCCTCTCTCCCTCTTCCTCTCTGTCTGTCTCTCTGTCGCACGTACACCCACAGACCATTTTACATGTTTACGTGTAATACCGGACAAAACTGAGATCATTATGAGCTGAGACCATTAGTTTGTTTTATTATTCCAACGCCTCTTGATGACGCAACAAAGACTGTGTAGAGAGTTTATTTCTGTTCAGAATTAAGGTTTACTTAGGAAATTTTAAATCACACAAGCCAGAATAATATTTGTAGACGCCACTGCACCAGCTGAGGAACTAGTACCTTTATACCAGGACGGCGGGATTGTGTGTCCTTGTGTGCCCATAAATCGTTTGGATTACATCACATGGAGGAGAAGGAGTATCGACCAGACGGCCGGCTTGTTATGGGTTCACAAGCTGCTCTTCAAGTCCATTAGCGCGGTCAGTAAGTTTGGCATCACAGTACATCACGTCATATCACATCACATCAGGACATTATGTTTACACGATATCTAATTCACCAAAGTTACATCCATTATCAGTGGACACAATTCAGACTTCATTTTTGTTTATTCATCGAGAGTTGTGTCACTCTATTCTTGCACTCTTAGCCAAAAGAAAGAAACGAGAGTGAAAACAATTTGTCACTCACTCCTTCTTTCAGAGTCTCTCTTGCAACTTATTGCAAAACCAATGTGGCCGAGCGGTTCTAGGCGCTTCAGTTTGGAACCGCGCGACCGCTACGGTCGCAGGTTCGAATCCTGCCTCGGGCATGAGTATGTGTGATGTCCTTAGGTTAGTTAGGTATAAGTAGTTCTAAGTTCTAGGGGACTGATGACCTCAGATGTTAAGTCCCATAGTGCTCAGAGCCATTTGAACCATTTTTGCAAAACCAATATAAACAAAATTTTCTCTTTTCTGATAGCGTTATCATTAGCGATGAAGCATACGCGTATTTGAACAAGAATGAGGAAGGAAATCTGGCGTAGTATTGTTCAAGGACTCATTTCAACATCCACCTTAAGTGACGCGGGAGAACCAAGTAACCTATAATGCAGGATGACTGCACAGGGATTCTATCCCCACTAACCCAGAATACGAGTCCAGTGTCTTAACCATTGCGCTGCCTTAATCTAGCACTATGGAAAGAAGCCTGACCAGGGAGAGAGAACGCACTTGTGTTTGTCGACATAGAAACTATGCGACTGTGCAGTGAGTCGAGGCTGAGTCTACAATTTCTATCATTGTTTGGACTTGCTGAGTATAAGCGAAAATTTAATTTTCTCCGGTCACTGTCGGGAACGTGTGATTTACAAACACTAAATTTTACATTCTAGCAAGTGAGGTGGCACTGTGGTTGAGACATAGGAACCGCATCCCGCCGAAAAAGGAGAATGTATCCGCTTTCAGCTATCCGGATTCAGGTTGATCTTAATTTTCCTTAATTACTTAAGGGAAATGCCTGTATAATTCCTTCGAAAATGACACGACCGATCTCTTTTAACATATTTGTCCAATATGAGCATGTGTTCAAAAACTTATCCTCCTCGCCGATAGGACATTAAAACCTTGCGTTCCTTTCACCTTATATGACTAACTGTGTAGCAAATAGTAGCTGTGGTGTGTCATACTGACTGGACTGTGTTTACTTATTGCTCTTAGTACTTGAATTGTCCTGCCCTACCTTAAAAGCTCCCGACATTAGTTCCGTCTGCAGACACCGATAAAGATAAATCAGACGAATTAAATTAATTTCAAACTACTGTCGTAAGTTAATTACACTGAAGCGCCAAAGAAACTGGTATAGGCTGCGTATTCAAATACATCGAAATGTAAACAGACAGAATACGGCGCTGCAGTCGGTACCGCCCATATAAGACAAGTGTCTGGCGCTGTTAGACCGGTTACTGCTCCTACAATGGCCGTTTATCAAGAGGTAAGTTAGTTTGAACGTGGTATTGTAGTCGCCACACGAGCGGTGGGAGATAGCATGTCCAAGGTAGCAATGAAGTGGGGATTTTCACGTACGACCATTTCACGAGTGTACCGTGAATATCAGGAATCCGGTAAAACATCGAACCTCTGACATCGCTGCTGCCGGAAAAAGATCCTGCAAGAACCGGACGAACGACTACTGAAGAGAATTGTTCAACGTCACAAAGTGCAACCCTTCCGCAAATTGCTGCTGATTACAATGATAGGCCACCAACAAGTGTTAGCGGGCGAACCATTCAACGAAACATATCGATATGGGCTTTCGGAGCCGAAGGCCCACTCGTGTACCCTTCATGACTGCATGACACAAAGCTTTGGACTGTTGATAACTGGAAACATGTTGCCTGGTCGGATGAGTCTTGACTAAGAGCAGATGGACGTATACGGGTATGGAGAGAACCTCATGAATCCATGGAACCTGAATGTCAGTAAAGGAGTGTTCAAGCTGATGAAGGCTCTGTAACGGTGTGGCGCGTGTGCAGTAGGAATGATATGGGACCCTTGATACGTCTAGATACGACTCTGACAAGTGACACGTACGTAAGCACCCTGTCTGATCACCTGCATCCATTCGTGTCCATTGTGCATTTCGACAGACTTGGGCAATTCCAGCAGGACAATGCGACACCCCACACGTCCAGAATTGCTACAGGGTGCTTCCTGGAACACTCTTCCTAGTTTAAACAAGCTTGTGGGGGCCATACACGATATTAGGCAGGTGCACCAGTTTCTTTGAGTCTTCAGTGCTTTTGGATTGCTTAAAAAGTGGAACTGAAGATGGTCTGTCTTTATTTACGAAAACTACATTTTGCAGGAAAATTACTGCTACTTTAAGACAACAAGCCGTGTCCTAATATTGTAGATGGGTTATCAACATCAATATTAAGATTCAGGAATTGAGGAAGGTTATTTAATTTTATTCCTTATTATTCCTGATAATTCCCTTGTGCTATTTCAGCCATTTGTTCTGGCGATCGTTGCATTCTTTCACGTTTTTGTTATTAGTATTTACAATTTTGCAGCAGAATGCTCTTCCTACTGCCACAGTTAACCTAACGGATGAAACCTATTAAAAAATGAAAAAAAAACTTCGCAAAGGCAGAAAGTCGTTTGTGAGTCGTCTGAACTCTGTTGTGTGCTTTGTCGAATTTAACTGTTTGTGTACATTGTTTTATAGGGCGAAAACCGAGAGGCATTTGCCTCATTGATCTTCGCCAACTACTAAAAAACAACATTGGCATTCTGCACACCAGACCAATGGTCGTTTCTCCGTTGCGTTTGTTCCAAGATTCGTAAGTGAACGCAGTATCCGTTAAGCTAGACGAGAAGCTGCTATGTAAACCACTGCCCGCGATGAAAGAAGTAGTGCCACCTACTGAACTAAACTGGGGCGACCGGAACAACATCCCAATATCCACAGCGATAAAGAGCCCTTTGGCGCCCGACAGAAAGAAAGAAAGTATGAAAAATTTTAAATGGCAGGGAAATGTGAAGAAATTTAAAATACTGCATGTATATACGTCTTTTCACAAGGTTTTAATTTAGAAGGCCTTGGTCAGCTTAATTATCTTGATTATAAATTTACGTGTTTGACTTACCTTGTTTTTCATTACAAAAATCTCAACTGTTGATTGTAAAGATCTCCCTGGTTAAATTTCAGCAAAGTTCCTTGTGTTTTAAAATTTAATTCTGACGAATTTGTGATAATAAAATGTATTGTTATTGTAATATAGTAAAAGGAATATGGAGAATTCAGCAATCGTTGTTGAATTCCAAAGGAAGAATAAAATTTTTTATTGTCATTTAAAAATAAATTTTGGGTACCTTGGTTGTGTGTCTGTCCTTTTCCCCTAATCAGCCACTGCCAATAGGGTCTAGTCTCAATATCACCCCAGAAGGAAATGGAAAAATGGGGTGAGGTGTAGTTTTTCAATGAGAGATTTAATTTTTAAAGTAATCAGGGTATCTAATAAAAACGTAATTAGTGATATGGGTAAAAATTATACAATGTATTTCTTAGAACTTCCTTAGACACACAAGCAGTGAGAAATGGACAAATTAACCAGCGTGAGGTCTAGTTTTGCAATAAGTAAATAAACAATTGAAAAGAAAAGTAAAAACTTGTTCCTAAACTTTAAGAGTATCTGAGATTCTAATTTTGCTATCGTTTATGGCTACGAACATTATAACGTATTAATTATTTTAACTAGCTATTGTCCGTCCCGCCGGAGGTTCGAATCCTCCTTCGGGTATGGGTGTGTGTGTTGTCCTTAGCATAAGTTAGTTTAAGTAGTGTGTAAGTCTAGGGACCGATGACCTCAGCAGTTTGGTCCCTTAGAAATCCACACACAGTAGAACAACTAGCTATTGTCTCCCACAACGCATACTACAACACATGAAAATCAGCTTCTCATACAGCAAAATAGGTCTGCCAAGAACGTAATAGAAACTTGATTCACGACATAGGGAGAAACAGTAACAGATGATTCCTTGTGTATTGTAAGTTTGATATTTTCTTAATTTCATGTGTGTTGAGTAGCAAAGGTAAGTTAATGGATAACTCCATACACACACAGGGGTAACGTATTAAGATTGCTAATTGATCGTATTAGGGAACGGCTGTAAAATTTTGCAATAAAACTTTCAGGAACATAAAAAAATTTACAAAAGAAGCTATAGCTTTTTCTATGAGAATTAATTTATTACAAAAAAATAAATAATGAATGAAATACGAAAGTTCAGTTCTGTGAGCTGCTACGTAATCTTGAAGACTTCAGTCCAGTGTTAAGGAAAGAATTGAACATATCGTTTTCATACTGCAAGTGATCACTCGCACTTGTTCCCACGTTCATTCACGGTGAACATACATCTGAAATGGGCCGTGTCGCATTCCTACAGTACACTATAACTTCCCGGCCACAAAAAACCGCTAGAATGATAAGAGACATTACCTACTTTGTTTTAGTTCCTTTCTCTTACGGGATCTCACGTTGCCCTTCTGAATTGTTGTCTTCACTTAGTGTTTGGCTCCGGATGGACTTGTATTACACAAACAGAAGTGACTTCTGGTTTTCCCACCGCACCTAAAGTCTCATCCCTGCAGTGCCTCTGTAACTGTCCCATTCGTTCCACAGACATGTCTTAGAGTTTTTGATCCTTTATTTCTGCCATATTTGCCGTAGTCCTGTATCGTTGTGTCTGACGCGTCCGCTCGGTCACCCGATCTGAATATCATACAAATTGGAACAGCTGGGGTCGGCTGCGGTGGCCAAGCGGTTCTAGGCACTTCAGTCCGGAACCGCGCGACTGCTACGGTCGCAGGTTCGAATCCTGCCTCGAGCATGGATGTGCTTGATGTCCTTAGGTTAGTTAAGTTTACGTAGTTCTAAGTTCTAGGGTACTGATGACCTCAGATGTTAAGTCATATAGTGCTCAGAGCCATTTGAACCATTTGGAACAGCTGGTGGAATGAATTAATCAGCGTCCCTTCAATCTGGAAGCTCCACGGAATCTAACCATCAACGAACGGCTCAGCTGGATATGGTATACGTGAAGAAATTTGAGGATTCTCTTATTCGCTGAATCGAATACATTATCAGTGCTAGATGGTGTTACATGCAACGAGGGGTGTTCATAAGTAATGCTACACATTTTTTTTCTGAAAGCAGGTTCATTATATTTATGATTGTAGTATACCATATGATTCCCCACTCTTCTGGCTACAAATCCCCACTTCCAATACAGTCTACATCCAATGTGACGGCCTTATGCCGCCTTACTGAGAGGGCCTGTATGCCAGCATGGTGCCACTCTACTGCTCGACGTCGAAGCGAACGTCTTTCTGAATCAATAAACTCCCCATCGTCCACGTATTGCTTTCCACAGAGTACATCCTTCATTGGGCCACACAGATGGATGTCCGAGGGGGCGAGATCCGGGCTGTAAGATGAGGAAGATTTGCAATCATCACTGATGCCTCGCTCAACGACTCACCGTGCTTTTGTTCACTGCGAGCTCTCCGTAGACATTCTGCAAGTGCGATGCACTGGTTTTCCGCCAAAAGAAACTCAACGGCAGCTCTCTGCTTGGAACTCATCTCCGTTACAAACACCGTATAGCGCCGCCATGTATCGGAACTTTGTGAAACTATATGGGCTAAAGCGAGAATGTTCCACGATATCCCATAGAAAATGCCGCATTCTTTCAACCTAAACTGGCCGAGAAAGAAAATTCCTTGAATGACTTTTTGAACGACCCTCGCATTAGCGTGATGGCTATCGAGGTGACATTTGTCCGGTGTGTTGCTACCTTCCTTGGCCTCAACATTAATATATTTACCTTCTTCGTTTCGATCTTTGAACGGACACCAGAGATGAATCGTATAGCGTTTCAGAAGAGGAAGTGAAAGTCGAGAGACGCGCAGACGCAGTCTCGGCAGGCGGAATGCCTTTGTATTGATCGTCCGCGTGGCATGCCATGTCTATCGCGGTTTCTGACTCGCACACCAACCTCTTGGCACGGAACATGATTTATAAACCTACAAAATAGTTTTTATAACTTTAGTCACCTTTTACTAAAATCTCTTAGTACAACACATTTGAGCAACATGCTGCTATCGTCAGGTGCATTACAGATACATATGTTTGTGACGGTATAGTAGAATCTTTCCTCACTTGCTATGCTACACTTAGATGCTTTATAATGTTGCTCCATTCGAGGGCTAATGTGAGCTATAAAGTATTACTAGCGGACAAATTAGTAACACATTCTGAGGATTCAGAGAGGACGAGGGGTAAAAGGAGGGTATGCTCGTGTTTAGTGTCTCTTCGGAAGCAAGCAAGGTCATTGTAGCAATTACATGTACTCAGTTAAAGAAGTATGTGGGAAGTAATTGCATTCAGTCCCACCAAAGTAAAGTTTTATGTTAACCACAGAAAATTAAAGCGACGAGAAGGGAGGGAAGTGACTGCAGTTCCTCCATAATTAGGATTCAGTGTTTTAATCAGCGAGGCACCTCCCTCTGTAACGCTCGGAAGTAGTTGGAGTTTCACGTCTCGTCCACACACACACACACACACACACACACACACACACACACACACACACACACAAATACATACAGGGTGTTTCAAAAATGACCGGTATATTTGTAACGGCAATAAAAACTAAACGAGCAGCGATAGAAATACACCGTTTGTTGCAATATGCTTGGGACAACAGTACATTTTCAGGCGGACAAACTTTCGAAATTACAGTAGTTACAATTTTCAACAACAGATGGCGCTGCAAGTGATGTGAAAGATATAGAAGACAACGTAGTCTGTGGATGCGCCATTCTGTATGTCGTCTTTCTGCTGTAAGCGTGTGCTGTTCACAACGTGCAAGTGTGCTGTAGACAACATGGTTCATTCCTTAGAACAGAGGATTTTTCTGGTGTTGGAATTCCACTGCCTAGAACACAGTGTTGTTGCAACAAGACGAAGTTGTCAACGGAGGTTTAATGTAACCAAAGGACCGAAAAGCGATACAATAAAGGATCTGTTTGAAAAATTTCAACGGACTGGGAACGTGACGGATGAACGTGCTGGAAAGGTAGGGCGACCGCGTGCGGCATCCACAGAGGGCAACGCACAGCTAGTGCAGCAGGTGATCCAACAGCAGCCTCGGGTTTCCGTTCGCCGTGTTGCAGCTGCGGTCCAAATGACGCCAACGTCCACGTATCGTCTCATGCGCCAGAGTTTACACCTCTATCCATACAAAATTCAAACGCGGCAACCCCTCAGCGCCGCTACCATTGCTGCACGAGAGACATTCACTGACGATATAGTGCACAGGATTGATGACGGCGATATGCATGTGAGCAGCATTTGGTTTACTGACGAAGCTTATTTTTACCTGGACGGCTTCGTCAATAAACAGAACTGGCGCATATGGGGAACCGAAAAGCCCCATGTTGCAGTCCCATCGTCCCTGCATCCTCAAAAAGTACTGGTCTGGGCCGCCATTTCTTCCAAAGGAATCATTGGCCCATTTTTCAGATCCGAAACGATTACTGCATCACGCTATCTGGACATTCTTCGTGGATTTGTGGCGGTACAAACTGCCTTAGACGACACTGCGAACACCTCGTGGTTTATGCAAGATGGTGCCCGGCCACATCGCACGGCCGACGTCTTTAATTTCCTGAATGAATATTTCGATGATCGTGTGATTGCTTTGGGCTATCCGAAACATACAGGAGGCGGCGTGGATTGGCCTCCCTATTCGCCAGACATGAACCCCTGTGACTTCTTTCTGTGGGGACACTTGAAAGACCAGGTGTACCACCAGAATCCAGAAACAATTGAACAGCTGAAGCAGTACATCTCATCTGCATGTGAAGCCATTCCGCCAGACACGTTGTCAGAGGTTTCGGGTAATTTCATTCAGAGACTACGCCATATTATTGCTACGCATGGTGGATATGTGGAAAATATCGTACTATAGAGGTTCCCAGACCGCAGCGCCATCTGTTGTTGAAAATTGTAACTACTGTAATTTCGAAAGTTTGTCCGCCTGAAAATGTACTGTTGTCCCAAGCATATTGCAACAAACGGTGTATTTCTATCGCTGCTCGTTTAGTTTTTATTGCCGTTTCAAATATACCGGTCATTTTTGAAACACCCTGTACATGCAAGTCAGCTTAGTCCACTAAGCGTTCGGAATGGGATTGGTCCTGGATCTGTAAAACGAATGATGGAATTTGCCCTAAATGCTTGAGGGAAATGGAAATCATAATGTCCGGAAAACGGCTCAAATACTTTCTTTCAGAGGCCGGCCGCGGTGGTCTCGCGGTTCTAGGCGCTCAGTCAGGAGCTGCGCGACTGCTACGGTCGCAGGTTCGAATCCTGCCTCGGGCATGGATGTGTGTGATGTCCTTAGGTTAGTTAGGTTTAAGTAGTTCTAAGTTCTAGGGGACTGATGACCACTGAGGTTAAGTCCCATAGTGCTCAGAGCCATTTGAACTTTCTTTCAGAGCAAGAGCCCAGAGTCGTCACAACAGCGAAAAGATCTCTGGTCAAGGGGTGTGAGAGAAAACTTTTGCTTGTGGCGGCACGCTTCTCAACTGTCGCTCTGTTTATGTCGCGGTAGTAGTGTGGCCAGTAAAGGCTGATCACCTGATGCAAAATGGTTCAAATGGCTCTGAGCACTATGGGACTCAACATCTGAGGTCATCAGTCCCCTAGAACTTAGAACTACTTAAACCTAACTAACCTAAGGACATCACACACATCCATGCCCGAGGCAGGATTCGAACCTGCGACCGTAGCAGTTGCGCGGTTCCAGACTGAAGCGCCTAGAAACGCTCGGCCACTCTGGCCTGCAGATGGACTTAAATTTTTCTGTAATAAGGAGTCATTTTTTCCAGATGTATATAAAAGGGTTATATTCAGTGATAGTGTGCAGTGTTCGCCATGTGGGCGACTTATGAGTTTGTCTATATTGGAAATCACACCTAAACTCAGGTTACAACTTCGTATACATTCCGGAATTACTTGTGAATTCAGGTGTGCTAATCGACTTAATACTGCCGACCTTAAAGCTTCATACATGCCCCTGAATGACTAAAAAACGACGTTGTGTCATATTATTGTTTAATATATAATGTATATACTGAATGGAGTATTGCTGTGTTATTTACAGTTAGTTTTTAATTTTTTCACATTAATTATGTGCAAAGACTATACTAGCATTTGACACGAACGGTTACCTAACTGTTCAAATGTTCAAGTGTGTGTGAGTTCTTATGGGACTTAACTACTAAGGTCATCAGTCCCTAAGCCTACACACTACTTACCCTAAATTATCCTAAGGACAAACACACACACCGATGTCCGAGGGAGGATTCGAACCTCTGCCGGGGCCAGCCGCACAGTCCATGACTGCAGCGCCTTACCTAACTAGCGTTGTAGTCATTAACAAAATGACAAATAAATTGGATTGAATGTTTCGAAAGTAACAGGGGAATTGGGCACACAACAAGTAATATCACATACTTTGCACGTAGTTAATAGACTGACGTATTGCACAAAACAATGGTCTGTAGTCCCTCCAAAGACATTCTGTCACCTCGTGAAAGTGTCCCCAACAGAGTTGAAGCCGCCATAAAGTCGAAGGGTAGGCGCACCCCATATTAATGTCCGCGTATTTTTGATTAGATAGTGTACATGGGAAGAATAATTTGTATAAGCGTAAGATTCCATTTTTGCACATGGATCAGCATTCAGCTGTAAGGACCCATTCAAGTGCATTTTCTTAAGGGCGGTCTTTTCCCAATTTTAACCACATCTGCAATTCCCGTAACATCAAGGAGGTAAGTTCTATGCGCTAGACCGAGAGACCTGGGGCCGTGGTTAAGTCACCGGACACACATTCGGGAAGACAAGGGTTTTGATCTCGCTCCGCCCATCTAGATATAGGTTTTACCTAAACAGATTAAGGCAGATACGTGAATGATTACTGTAGAAAGGCCACGATCGATTTCCTCCCGTACGATTGACCAATTCGAACTTCTTTCCGGCCGTAATTGTGTCGTCATCCGTACATTGTCAAACTCGAATTTTCTTTTCTTCTTTCTGGCTGCTAACGTAGAAAACAGTGATAACTATGGTAACATTGGTATTAATAATGTCAAACGAGTTAGTAGTTTGTACAAACATTTTTTGGATTTGATAGCAGAACAGGGCCTTCCGCATTAATTCATGTGCGACGTAGTGTTACGGAAGCTGCATTCAACTCATGTGCCTTTGCTTGAGTTCCCGGTTTTGTTCTAATAGTTGCTGATTTACTATATTTACTTTCCCGTTATTCAGACAAGATAATTTGTAAGACCAGAATCTCTTAAAAACGTTTTCGTTAAATACGTTCGCCTCAGATAAATACAGAATCATGTATTTGCTAGCCATTTTTTTCAGCTTAACGTTACGGGGGTGGACTATATTGCTTAGCATAACAGAACTTTGAATCACTGAATCTACGTGTTTGTTGTGGGTGTCAGTCTTTTCAGGTCAAAAGGTGCTACATATAGGACAATATAATTCGCCAGGAAAATAAAAGACGATCAACACCATCACTGGAAAAACCACTGTATTTAATAGGTCATAATGAGACTGTTGGAAAAGTCCTAAAATAGAACTGCACAAATAAAAAACTGTGTAAATATAAGCCCAATGGGCAAATTATTACTCAGTCCTCAAAGGAGCACACCGTGGCATTGGAAGGTTGTAGATGTTTCAGAACTAGTACCAGTCACTCATGTGACCCTTCACCGGTGACGTTAGTCATGGCAATGATGTGGTTGTATGGAATCAATGTAGTAGGATGTCGTGTGGCAAGGGCCTCCCGTCGGGTACACTGTTCGCCTGGTGCAAGTCTTTCGAGTTGATGGGGATGAAATGATGATGATAAGGACAACACAACACCCAGTCCCTGAACGGGAATCGAACGTGGGCCGTCAGGTGCGACTTTCCGTCGCGCTGACCACTCAACTACCAGGGGGACAATGATGTGGTGTGAATGTGTCAGTTGGTTGCAGCGAATCAGTGTTGTGGGATAGTCGACGTGGAGACGTCATAGAATCAAAGAATGGAACTATCGTAATTGAACGTGTTCATGGTCACACCGCGATAGAAGTTACCTGGTTTGCTGGTATATCAACAGAGATAGACCAACTGGTCTGCTGGGGCCGCTGTACCAGTCGCAGCCAAAGAGAACTACAGGTAATAGGTAGCAGGAGGCGGGTACCTCGCGTAAGGTAATTGTTCACAGAGCCTCATAAAGCTCCACTTCTTCAAAGCACCAAGCAAAATACACTTCTGGACATTAAAATTGCTACACCAAGAAGATGACATCCTACAGACGCGAAGTTTAGCCGACAGGAAGAAGATGCTGTGATATGAAAATAATTAACTTTCAGGAGCATACACACAAGGTTGGCGCCGGTGGCGACACCTACAATGTGCTGACATGAGGAACGTTTCCAACCGATTTCTCGTACACAAACAGCAGTTGACCGGCGTTGCCTGGTGAAACGTTGTTGTGATGCCTCGTGTAAGGAGGAGAAATGCGTACCATCACGTATCCGACTTTGACAATGGTCGGATTGTAGCCTATTGCGATTGCGGTTTATCGTGTCGCGACATTGCTGCTCGCGTTGGTCAAGATCCAATGACTGTTAGCAGAATATGGAATCCGTGTGTTCAGGACGGTAATACGGAACGCCTCGTATCACTAGCAATCGAGATGACAGGCATGTTATCCGCATGGCTGTAACGGATCTTGCAGCCACGTCTTGATCCCTGAGTCAACAGATGGGGACGTTTGCAAGACAACAACCATCTGCACGAACAGTTCGACGACGTTTGCAGCAGCATGGAGTATCAGCTCGGAGACCATCGCCGCGGTTACCCATGACGCTGCGTCACAGACAGGAGCGCCTGCTATGGTGCACTCAACGACGAACCTGGGTGCACGAATGGCAAAACGACATTTTTTCAGATGAATCCAGGTTCTGACTGCAGCTTCATGATGGTCGGATCCGTGTTTGGCGACATCGTGGTGAACGCACATTGGAAGCGTGTATTCGTCATCGCCATACTGGCATATGACCCGGCGTGATGGTATGGGGTGCCATTGGTTACACGTCTCGGTCACCTCTTGTTCGCATTGACGGCACTTTTAACGGTGGACGTTACATTTCAGATGTGTTACGACCCGTGGCTCTACCCTTCATTCGATCCCTACGAAACCCTACATTTAGCAGGATAATGCACGACTGCATTTTGGAGGTCCTGTACGGGTCTTTCTGGATACAGAAAATGTTCGACTGCTGCCCTGGCCAGCACATTCTTCAGATCTCTCACCAATTGAAAACGTCTGGTCAATGGTGGCCGAGCAACTGGCTCGTCACAGTACGCCAGTCACTACTCTTGATGAGTCGTGTGAAGTTAGCACCCCTTTTTCGAGAAATATACATTTTTTTCACAGTTCTTGATAGATGTAGCGTAGTTCTAGAGTTCTTTGTACAAAATTTCAATAGTTCTGCAGAATTTAGCGACGAAAACAACAATACTCGGAAAAATTTTCGTATTGAAAATGTTCTTTGGCAATTTCCGCAAAATGTAAATAAGTTCAAGAGTTCTGAGCACAGTTCTGAACAGAGCTCCAAGAGTTCTTTCGAAAATCCAAGTAACATTTTTTTGTGCTGCTAATAGTTTCCGAGATAATTGCTATTTAATGAGAAAATCTTTTCACTTACTGTGAAGTTGGCACCCTTTTTTTCTGAAATATATATTTTTTTCAGAGTTCATGATAGATATGCCATAGTTCTAGAGTTCTTTGTACAAAATTTCAATAGTTCTGCAGAATTTAGCGACGAAAACAATATTCGAAAAAATTTTCGTATCGAAAACATTTTTTGTCAATTTTCGCAAATTGTAAATAAGTACAACAGTTCTGAGCACAGTTCTGAACAGAACTCCAAGAGTTCTATCGAAAACCCAAGTAACATTTTTTTGTGCAGCTAATAGTTTACGAGATAATTGCAATTTAAGGAGAAAATCTTTTCACTTACTGTGAAGTTGGCATCCTTTTTTTCACAAATGTATACTTTTTTCAGATTTCTTGATAGATATGGCATAGTTCTAGAGTTCTTTGTACAAAATTTCAATAGTTCTGCAGAATGTAGCGACGAAAACAATATTCGAAAAATTTTTCGTATCGAAAACATTTTTTGTAAATTTTCGCAAAAATTAAACTTGTAAAACAGTTCTGAGGACAGTTCTGAACAGAACCCCAAGAGCTCTATCGAAAATCCCAACAACATTTTTCTACGGCGATAATGGTTTGAGATAAATTGATTTAATATGGGACACTTTCTTTACGGAAAATAGAAATATATTTGTACAACAGTTCTGATGACAGTTCTGGACAGAACCCCAATAGTTCTATCGAATATCCTAATTACAATTTTTTGTGCAGCTAACATGTTACGAGATAATTGCAATTTAAGGAAGGAATCTCTTCACTTACTGTGAAGCTGGAATCCTTTTCTTCAGAAAGATATATTTTTTCAGAGTTCTTGATAGAAATGTCATAGTTCTAGAGTTATTTGTACAAAATTGGAATAGTCCTGCAGAATTTAGCGAGAAAAACAACAATACTCGAAAAATTTTTCTTATCGAATACATTCTTTGTCAATTTTCGCAAAAAGTAAATTCGTACAACAGTTCTTGAGTAGAACACCAAGAGCTCTATCGAAAATCCTAATAATATCTTTTTGTTGCGATGGTACTTTATACGGTAACTGCTTTGATGTTAGACCCACTTTCTCCACAGAAAAAGTAAATTCGTTCAACAGTTTTGATGAACAGTTCTGGTTAACACCTCAAGACTTCTATCGATAATCATAATAACATTTTTTGTGGTTATAATAGTTTGTATGGTAATTGATTAATTGTGGGGCACTCTTACTAAAAAAAAAATTATGTCTGTTCGTATGCTCTGATGCCAGCTCTGGATAGCATTGTAAGAGTTCTATAGAAAATACTAGTAACATATTCTGTGCAGGTAATTGTTTACGTAGTAACTGCCTTTATTAAGGAATGCTTATGAGAATTTCCCGTGAAGTTCGAACCCCTTTTACGATAAATATAATTTTTTTTCACAGTTCTTGATTTATATGCAATAGTTCTAGATTTCCCTGCTCAAAACACGAATAGTTCTACAGAATTTCGGGAAGAAAACATTAACTCGGCAAAATTTTGGTGTGGTAAAAAATTATTTGTCAGTTTGGAAAAAATAAATTTGTATAACAGTTCTGTTGGCAGTTCTGGATAGCACCGGAAGAGTTGCATTGAAAATGATAAGAACATTTTTGTGGCGATAATAGTTTATACAATAATTGTTTTAATCTGATACTCACTTTATCTAATATAGCAAAATTCGTAGAATAGTTCTGATGACAGTTCTGAATATCACCCACAGAGTTCTACCAAAAACTATAATAACATTATTTGTGACGATGACATTATATGAGATAATTAATGTGGGACTCACTTTTGTCATGTAAAAGTAATAAATTCGTACAAAAGAGCTGATGGCATTTCTTAATACGACCCTAAGAGTTCTAGAGACAACTGTAATAACATTTTTTGTGGGGATAACAGTCAATGAGATAATAGCATTTTCGAGAGACCCACTTGGTCTACATTATAATAAATTGGCACAACCCTTTTGCTGACAGTCCTGGATAGCACCGAAAGAGTTCTTTTAAAAACCCTCATAACATTTTTATGGTGCCAGTAGATTATGAAATAGATTGTGTGTTCACTCTGCAGTGGGTGTGCGCCGATGTGAAATTTACTGGCAGATAAAAACTGTGTGCCGGACCGGGTCTCTAACCCCAGGCTGTGACGAAAGAATATCGTCACAATATCCTTTCGTCCAGGAGTGCTTCTTCTGCAATTTTCGTAGGACAACTTCTACGAAATTGGGAACGCAGGAGTTAAAGTACTGCTGGAAGTACAGCTATGAGTACGATCGTAAATTCTCACTTTTATTTTGGAAAACCGAAAATCGAAAACCCGGATGTATATTCTACTAAATTCAAAAAGTCTAAATGTTCAGCACTATACAAATGCCAGTACACCTTCTTAAGACTGACTGCAGTAACTGTAGGTGGAAGCGTGGGATGTGCACGCTTAGATGATTCAAGGAGAGAAGGCTCGTCAGTGCAAAACAAACAGATGGCTGAGAGAGCAGATACATTCACACGCGCCACTAACCAGATGGTGTCACACCTGTCGAGAATCGCACCAGAGGTACAATGAGCTGTGGTGGAGTGCTGTTGGCGTGGTTACTATGCAACTTACTTGATGGGCATAAATACACCGTTATATTAATGTACAATACTTGAGAAACAATGTCATTCACACACTCCGAGTTCCTTATCACTCAGTACTAGACTAAATTACCGGCCTAGTGATAAGCAGCCTATGTACCTCACCGACTACACATCTTCATGTTATAAGAAAAAAAGAGAAAAATACCAAGGGACACAAAATATGAATCCGGATAAACCGGAAATCCGGATTACTGAGGACCAAATAAACGAGGTTCTTATTTACAAATTTCGAACTTCTTCTTAACTTTAATACTGTATCCCCTCAACATTATAACACCTCTATCAGTCATGTATTGAATTAGGATTTAAACATACTACTTAGTTCGTTTGTACGATATATTCAGTAAATATACTTACATTTCTATACACTGTAAAGACTTTTAACTCTCGCTGTAGTGTAACTCATCAAACTTCCACACTTCCTTTCTAACTAGAACAAATGTTTGCAACAATATTAACGACAGCAATTTCAAATTTATTCGTTACACACAGCACATGTTTTTATGTATCCTAGCGGCTGGTGATGTTGCCACATAACTGTCATCCATGAGGGTCCTGGGCATATTTTTAGCTGTTAGTGGGTCCTGGATGTCATGAGAGCCCAAAACAATTACTTTTTTACGTAATAAAATTCATCTGGTTCTTCCTGATTCTAAAAGTGTACACTTCATGTGTGCCTTTCATTGTTGTATGATTCAGTATCGACGCTAATGCTCTCTTGATGAGATATGAGCCGATTGCTCGTTTTTATCCTCTGTGCCCTTTCATATTTCATTTCAGCGATTAATTTATTTGTTTATCACCGTAGTAAGTAGTACAAAGCTAATCCAGAATGTAAACTGCACTTAAATTCTGTTTGAACTGTTTAATAGTCAGTGTCCGCTGTCTGAACGTCAAATTTCAGATCAATACACTGCGCGTGGTTGCGTTATTTTATAGAAATTTTATTATTGTAAGTGGGAAGTACTAGATAGTGTTGAAGAAATCCAAAGCATATTGTTCGAAGAGCATAATATTATTCGAAATTTACCTGTACCAATAGGTGCAGCCAAAGCAGCATTTGTGATGCTGTAATTACCTCATAGATAACGATATTTGTCTATTGTAGTTTTGTATTCCAATCAGAATTTTGAGAGCATCAAAGCCTCATTTCAACGTGAGAGAGGGGTAAAATCAATAGATGATATTGAATTGAAAGCCTTCATGAGTCTCTTGTTTTTAATTGTTGTTAACAAAAGTAACAGATAAAGCCTGGAAGATCTGTGTGGAACTGATGGTGATGGCATTGAAAAATTTCACCTCGCAAATGAACATAAAACGTTTCAAATTTATTCTGGAGAGCCTTAGATTTTACAGTCGCGCTATTCGTGATGAAAGGAGACAATTAGACAACCTAACAGCTATTTGGGAAATATTTACTGTGTTTGTACGCAACTACCACAAATCTTACACCCTTGGAGAAAATGTTACAGTAGACAAGAAGCTGGAAGGATTCTGTGGAAGGTACAGTTTTCGCCAATATGTATCAATCAAAACAAACGAGTATGGATTCTTAAGTGTGGATTCTTAAGTATTTTACCTGTACAATTTGGAAATATACACTGTGTAGCAACCAGAAGGATTTACCAACTGAGCAATAAACATTTTGATGTTGTTCTGTGACTGTATAAACCTATATATCAGTCAGGTCGAAATGTGAAAGCGGACAACTGGTTTACTAGTACTGGAATGATAATAGAGCTATGAAGGGAGAATTTTTCTTTTGTTGGCATGATGAAGAAACACAAGCGTGGAGATTTCTCTAGAGTTTGCTATCAGTAAAAGAAGGGATGCCCACATTTCCTTTTTTGGCTTCCACAAGACTGAACTCTAGTTTCCTCCGTACCTAAAAAGGGGACGTGTGTGATCCAGGCATCACGTTTACATGAAGATAATTCGATAGATGCTGGCATTGTAGATAAACGGGACCCATCCACTGTAAATTTTAAAATAGCGTTAAGCGTGGTATTTTCACAGCGGATAAGCCGAATGCTTTGCACAACGCTGCAAGAAATGTGCGCCGCTGGTCAATGGTTGTATTTTTGTAATGATCAGTACCGTTGGAATCTATGCACAAGTGATTTATTGTGGCAACAGTAAGAATTGTATCAGAAGGAAAGGGTTCCTGAATCAGCTATATTATACAATGTTGTTTTCTTCGCTAAATTCTGCATAACTATTGAAATTTTGTACAGAGAACTCTATAACTATGACTTATCTATCAAGAACTCTGAAAAAAATATATATTTCTGAAAACAAGGGTGCCAGCTTCACAGTAGGAGCTCTTATGGGGTTCTTAATTAAGTTGCAATTACCTCTTAAACTATTACCTGCACTAAAAAATTCTACTAGGAATTTCGATAGAACTCTTCACGTGGTGTCCAGAACTGTCATCAGAACTGTTGTACGAATATATTTATATTTTCTGTAGAGAAAGTGTGTCCTACATTAAATCAATTTATCACAAACTATTATCGCCATAGAAAAATGTTATTAGGATTTTCGATAGAGCTCTTGGGGTTCTGCTCAGAACTGTCCACAGAACTGTTGTACAAGTTTAATTTTTGCGAAAATTGACAAAAAATGTTTTCGGTAGAAACATTTTTTCGAGTATTGTTGTTTTCTTCGCTAAATTCTGCAGAACTATTGAAATTTTGTACAAAGAACTCTAGAACTATGGCATATCTATCAAGAAATCTTAAAAAAGTATACATTTGTGAAAAAAAGGGTGCCAACTTCACAGTAAGTGAAAAGATTTTCTCCTTAAATTGCAATTATCTCGTAAGCTATTAGCTGCACAAAAAAATGTTACTTGGGTTTTCGATAGAACTCTTGGAGTTCTGTTCAGAACTGTGCTCAGAACTGTTGTACTTATTTACAATTTGCGAAAATTGACGAAGGATGTCTTCGATACGAAAATTTTTTCGAATATTGTTTTCGTCGCTAAATTCTGCAGAACTATTGAAATTTTGTACAAAGAACTCTAGAACTATGGCATATCTATCAAGAAATCTGAAAAAAGTATACATTTGTGAAAAAAAGGGTGCCAACTTCACAGTAAGTGAAAAGATTTTCTCCTTAAATTGCAATTATCTCGTAAACTATTAGCTGCACAAAAAAATGTTACTTGGGTCTTCGATAGAACTCTTGGAGTTCTGTTCAGAACTGTGCTCAGAACTGTTGTACTTATTTACAATTTGCGAAAATTGACGAAGAATGTTTTCGATACGAAAATTTTTTCGAATATTGTTTTCGTCGCTAAATTCTGCAGAACTATTGAAATTTTGTGGAAAGAACTCTAGAACTATGGCATATCTATCAAGAAATCTGAAAAAAGTATACATTTCTGAAAAAACGGGTGCCAACTTCACAGTAAGTGAAAAGATTTTCTCTTAAATTGCAATTATCTCGTAAACTATTAGCTGCACAAAAAAATGTTACTTGGATTTTCGAAAGAACTCTTGGAGCTCTGTTCAGAACTGTGCTCAGAACTCTTGTACTTATTTACATTTTGCGGAAATTGTCAGAGAATATTTTCGATACGAAAATTTTTTCGAGTATTGTTGTTTTCTTCGTTACATTTTGCAGAACTATTGAAATTTTGTGGAAAGAACTCTAGAACTATGGCATATCTAACAAGAACTGTGAAAAAATGTATATTTCTCGAAAAAGGGGTGCTAACTTCACACGACTCTCTTGATGAACTGTGGTATCGTGTTGAAGCTGCATGGGCAGCTGTACCTGAACACGCCTTCCTAGCCCTGTTTGACTCAATGCCTAGGCGTATGAAGGCCGTTATTACGGCCAGAGGTGGTTGTTCTGGGTGCTGATTTCTCAGGATCTATGCACCCAAATTGCGTGAAAATGTAATCACATCTCAGTTCTAGTATAGTATATTTGTTCAATGAATACCCGTTTATCATCTGCATTTCTTCTTGGTGTAGCAATTTTAATGGCCAGTAGTGTAGAAATTGGGCAATAGACGACTGCAGGCGGGTAGCGTGGTCGAGCAAGTGGCGATGCTGCCTGCTTTCAAGTGATGCAAGACATCACGTACACCGACGGCCTAATGGGACGCTAAGCCCCCAGTATATTGATGGTATAGTTCAGCGAAGGGAATGGTTCTATGATGTTTTTCGAAAACTCCTCGTACCGTAATTTGGGTCCACTGATCCAATACGTTTATTTCAACATTCTCAATGACAAAGTGTTTCCTTTTGCTCTACATCTTTGTGATGAATACGTTGCGGACAATTCCGTCTTCCAAGATTAAAATACTCGTGTTAACAGAGCTCCACGCGTATGCTCCTGGTTTGTCGAACACTCAGGTACCCCATTCTTCAACTGGTTGTCCGCTAAATCAACAGTTAAAATCAAGCAATCTGCTCATCTTAAGTTTCTTAGTATACAGTATATGTCTGAGCAGACACCAGACACAAAGTCTGTTGCGTTTAAGATGAGGAAACAAAATTATAGAGTGAAATTAACCGAGCAGATGCATGTTAGATAGGCGGTTATCCTTGTATTGTTAGACGGACAGCATCCGACGTATATCACGCCTTGTAATTGGCACACATGTTGCTCGGCACAAAAGATATGTTCTAATTTATGAAATAATTCTTGCCACTTCAGTCACTTTTTGTAAAATCTGTAACCACGGAGCGTTTCGGCAAAATACTGCCAGCATCCCTTGCATTTAAGTTACTTTTACTTTTACATTGCTATAGCAGATCCTTCACTTTGCATATTAAACTTACATGCTTTATCATCCTGCTCTGTACAAGGTCTCATCTGCCCTATAAAGCACTTCTTGCAGACTACACAGTGAAACGTGACGAGGTTTCAGAGAGGACGAGAGGTCAAAGGAGGAAACGCTAATTTTTAGCGTCTCGTTGTCAGCGGTGTTATTCGGGCTATTATACACTGAAGAGCAAAGAAACTGGTACACCTGCCTTATATCGTGTAAAGTCCCCCGCGGGCACGCACAAGTGCCGCAAAATGACGTGGCATGGACTCGACTAATGTCCGAAGTAGTGCTGGAGGGAACTGACACCATGAATTCTGCAGAGCTGCTCATAAATCAGTAAGAGTATAAGGGGATGGAGATCTCTTCTGAACAGCAAGTTGCAAGGCATCCCAGATACGCTCAATAATGTTCATGTCTGGGGAGTTTGGTGGCCAGCGGAAGTGTTTAAAATCAGGCAAGTGTTCCTGGAGCCACTCTGTACAAATTCGGGGCGTGTGGGGTATCGCATTGTTCTGATGGAATTGCGCAAGTCAGTGGGAATGCACAATGACCATGACTGGATGCAGGTGATCAGACACGATGCTAACGCAGGTGTTACCCATCAGAGTCGTATCTAGACGTATCAGGGTTCCCATATCACTCCAACTGCACACGCTGCATACCATTACAGAGCCTCCACCAAGTTGAACAGTCCCCTGCTGACATGCGGGATCCATGGATTCGTGAGGTTCTCTCCATACCTGTACACGTCCATCCACTCGATACAATTTGAAACAAGACTCGTCCGACCAGGTAACATGTTTCCAGTCACCAACAGCCCAATGTCGGTGTTGACCGGCCCAGGCGAGGCGTAAAGCTTTTTGTCGTGCAGTCATCAAGGGTACACGAGTGGACCTTAGGCTCCGAAAGCCCATATCGATGATGTTTCGTTGAATGTTTCGCACGTTGACACTTGTTGATGGCCCATCATTTAAGTCTGCAGAAATTTTCGGAAGGGTTGCCCTTCTGTCACGAACGATTCTCTTCAGTCGTAGTTGGTCACGTTCTTGTAGGATCTTTTTCCGGCCGCGGAGATGTCGGAGATTTGAAGTTTTACCGGATTCCTGATATTCACGGGACACTCGTGAAATAGTCGTACGCGAAAATCCCCACTTCATCGCTACCTCGGAGTTGCTGTGTCCGACTGCACGTGCGCTGACTATAACACCACGTTCAAACTCATTGAAATCTTGATAACCTGCCATTGTAGCAGCAGTAAGCGATCTAACAACTGCGCCACACACTTTTTGTCTTATATAGGCGTTGCCGACAGCAGCACAGTATTCTGCCTGTTTACAAACATCTGTATTTGAATACGCATGCCTATACCAGTTCCTTTGGCGCTTCAGTGTATGTGCTGAACTGGAGAAATATGTGGGAAGTAATTGCATTTAGTCGCACCGAAATTAGGTTTCATGTTAAACATAGAAAAGTCAAAGTATCGAGGAGGGCAGAAATGTGAATCGAATTTCTTTACAATAAAGGTTGGTTGGTTGTTTCGGGGAAGGAGACCAGACGGCGAGGTCATCGGTCTCATCGGATTAGGGAAGGACGGGGAAGGAAGTCGGCCGTGCCCTTTGAAAGGAACCATCCCGGCATTGGCCTGGAGCGATTTAGGGAAATCACGGAAAACCTAAATCAGGATGGCCGGACGCGGGATTGAACCGTCGTCCTCCCGAATGCGAGTCCAGTGTCTAACCACTGCGCCACCTCGCTCGGTTTTACAATAAAGCTCTCATGATTTAAGACGTAGCTCAGCTCATCAAGCGTTGAGAAAGGAAACGTATGATGGAATCGGCTCTAAATACGGTGGGAGAAAATATAAATCAAAAACGGCCGGAAAACGGCTTCAAACGGTTTCTTTCAGAACAAGAGCGCAGTGTCGTCACGACAGTAATAAACTTCCTGGTCAAGGTATGTGGAAGAAGGCTTTCGTGAGTAGCACGCTTCTCAGTTGTCACTCTGCGAATAATATTTGTGTCAGTTTCTGTAGTGATCGCAGGGTGGCCAGTAAAGGCTGATCGCCTTATGCGGCGGCCCATTCTTTAGGCTAGGCGCAAATTGAAACGCGTATAGCGCGTGTGGCGCGACGCAGCGCAGCGCGTGTTTTTGTAACATCACAGGTTCAAATGGGACCGCGCAAATTGCGACGCGACGCGACTGGGACGCGACACGCGCCTGCGCCAGGTCGCGCGGCGTTGTGGTTGAGGCACAGTTTTTCGCGCCGCGCGTCGCGCTTGCCTCGCTAGTACCGTAGGAAATTTGAGGCGGGGAGCGGAAAAGTAGCACGGCCATAATGCTCACATCGGAACGGCGCATATGAGCAGTGGTAATATTGCCCATACGATAAATTTTGCCTTACTGTGTACTGAATTTTATTGCCTTTGGGTAGTATTTCGTTTTTCGCCATTTAAACGCTCCAGCTTTCATCGTTAGCACGGTATACTTTTCTGTTACTTATATGTGCATAGTTTTGTTTTGTATTTCTTCTGTCAAGAAAAATGTATACTTCAGTAACTGATGAGCCATTGGCCACTGGAATTGCACCGTATGCCTCCGCGATGTTTTCAGATCGCAAGAAGGGACAGAGGGTAGTGAATAAGGAAGCAAGGAATATTATAAAATCATGTGATTAAGAATCAAGGCAGGAAAGTAAAGCAAGGTTATCTTCTCGCTGCCTAGTAAGCTAGCGTATCTGTACGATCTGTTACAAAAATTTAGAAAGGGATAATCTCCACAGGTGTGATCCCTTTGTGCATCTGGTAAAAAGCGTCCAAGATCTGAAATATAGAAGTTTCACTGTGATTACTCTGATATGGATGTGATAATGTAATACGACACACTGTACTACATGCATGTGAGAAACATATTTCCACTGCAAGCTAGAAGCAGTCGAAAAACAGTCACAAATAACAATGTTTTAATTGGTTCGCCGTGATGAGAAAAAGCATTTCAATTGTTGCATGGACATTATCAGCATTAATAAACTAATTATACAACAACAGGCTACACAAATGAAGAAAATGGTCGATACTTATTACGAAAGTAGGAATATCCCAAAAGAGTGTTATGATTAGATATATTTAATTTGTTGAAATGTGCTGCTGACAAAGGCAGATCTACTTTCATGACAATGTTTTTCGAACTCCATCTCACAAGGCACACATGGCTAGCTTGTGCATTCCTGTCGCGCGCATTATCCTTCGCTGCTGACAAGACACTCACCATTGTGTTGTGCGACAGATCAATTGTTTATTTTTCTCAATAACAACTATTTTATTCGCGATCATGCATTGTCAGTTTGGCAAGCCCTAGGTGAGTAAACAGTATCTGGCATGTGCCTATCATTCCGCGTGAAGGAACTCTCGTCATTATTTTAATATTGCTCAGATCTAGAGAAGGAATAAAATCCTTTGGTAAGTTTCCATTCCAGTCGCTCAGTGTTAAAAATACGATGGGTTACGGGGATTCCACCAAAATTCCAACAGAATTGCCAATCTGTTTCTGTGTGAGTTGTTAACATTTTCTCATTCGAAGAAGCATCACCATTTTTGAGTAAAGGCCACATTTCTCTTGGTGACTGGTTTAATTGTACTTCCTTCGTCACAATGTAATTTGCCAAACTCATCTCACATCAGCTATTGATACAGAATTCCGAAACGGAGGACCTCATTAAACAAGTAATTTGCAATTACAGAGTTCAATAGCTTACGAAAAATCTCGTAGTATCGGTTTGCAGTAACATAAAAGAAGAAATTTCATGTTTATTTTCATACTAGGAAGCTCTTGTTTCGCTAGCTGTCGATAACTCTTGAAAAATTACAGTCACTGGAGTGAAATAAATAAGACGGGAAGTATAAGTACTGATATATCGCCATAGATAAGAAAGTTCCGTGTGTTTGATAATTGGCAAAACACTCTCCTCCGCCCGCATCTCGTGGTCGTGCGGTAGCGTTCTCGCATCCCACGCCCGGGTTCTCGGGTTCGATTCCCGGCGGGGTCAGGGATTTTCTCTGCCTCGTGATGGCTGGGTGTTGTGTGATGTCCTTAGGTTAGTTAGGTTTAAGTAGTTCTAAGTTCTAGGGGACTGATGACCATAGATGTTAAGTCCCATAGTGCTCAGAGCCATTTGAACCATTTTGAACTCTCCTCCTTGTATGCTATCATTCGCCAAACTTTCGTTTCGATGTCTCGAGCGGTTTAGGAGCTACGAGAGATGTTGCGAGTATTTCATTCTCGCGGGCGTGAGATCGGAAGTAAGCGCGCTACATGGGATCCATTTTCTCGAGATCGGAGGCAGATAGAGATCTCCTCCCAAGTCTAAACAAGAATTCAGCACGTTAGCTGAATTTCATACGCAGCAACATATGGTGTAACACGCACCAAACGCAAAATCATAGCGACCCCTAATTTTCGTTGCAAACTTTTTGAGTCTTGCGTAGTGTCTCACTAAAATGTGTACATCACAATAAGAATGGTCATTAGCGAGGTGATGGGCACTTCGTCACGAAGCTGACATATAAACGCTACAAGTAAGGCAAAAATCACATATTTTCAGAGAATAGTTTCTGTAAAATCGTTTGAGAAAGATAAGAGGTTGCGCGCGAGTCGGTTCAGTCAGCGCAGAGCGTCGCCAGTCGGCGCGTGCGAAGTATGGTGTACGCGTCGCAATATGCGCTGGACCCGCGCGACCCGTGCGTCACGTGCGAGTCGCGCTGTAGTCTAGTGTCACGTCACACGTGCTATACGCTTCTCAATTTGCGCCTAGCCTTACACTAGTAGCGTCCGGAACTAGGATGACGGCCTTTCGTGGACCACTGACACTTTACATATAACAGTTCTGATAATTCTTTGGGAGAACCATCCATTCTCCAAGAGAGAAACTAAAAATGTCAATAAAAATCGGGTTAATTGTAAAAACTGCTTTCTTGTTGTGAGTCTGCAATTTCATCAAGGGAGTAGAATCTTTTAAGAAAAGTATTTCACTCTTTCAGCAATCCAAACTGCGTTACTTCTAGGAATTCAGCAATCAGACACTTTTCATATTCAGTTAGTTCAACCAAAACGCATTTCATGCTTTTCCCTATCAGCTCTTGACGTAATTGATATGTTGAAATTTAAGTTGTTCGTAATTGTAATTCCTAGGTATTTAGTTGCATAATTATGCGTAATTAATAATTTGATGCCCTTAATTTTATTCATTAAGTAGGAGTTATTTCCTCATTTCCTTATATAACACACACTTTAAGATTCACTGATGGTGTGCTGCGTTCCCCATGTGGGCGATTTATGGATTTGTTTATATCGCAAATTGCGCCTAAAATCAATTTACACATTTCTTATACATTCTAGAATTATTTATAAGGCATTTGTGCTTATCGAATTACTACTGTCGACCTTAAAACTTCATGCATGCCTCTGAATGACTAAAAACCGACATCGTGTCATATTACTTGCTTAACATATAATTTATATACTGTATTGTGTAGTGCTACGCTTTTTACAGTTAGTTTTTAATTTTTCACATTAACGATGTACAACGACTACACTAGCATTTTACCTGAATCCTTATCTAACTAGTTTAGCATAGAATGGCTGTCATTAACAGAACGACAAATAAATTTGACTGAATGTTTCGAAAGTGAAACGGAAATTTTACACACAATAAATAATATCATATACTCTACGTGCAGTTAATGGACTGACATACTGGAAAAAACTTCAGAATGAAGAATACAAGAGGGTTAATCATGTGACCAATGAGGTGGTACTGAGTAGAACTGTGGCGAAGGGAACTTTGTGATGGTTGTAGCAGTTATTAGGAGATGAAGACGCTTGTACAGCGTAGCGTGGAGAGCAGCTTCAAAGCGGTCTTCGGAATCGTGACAACAACTAAGCAGTCACTTTAGGGAGAAGAACAGAAAATTATTATTATGTTTTTGCAAGGACTGTATTTGATGAGTAGATTTTACAAGTGATTTATAAAAATATTTTACCAATATGTTTATGGGTTTCTGAGTTTGAACCATTAGGATGCCAATTGAGATGTGCACTTGTGGGAACAAATTTCTGTCTTCCAAGGAGATTCATTCTCTTGCCATTGTTGACCAGGTGCAGGATTTCTGTCATTTGATGTCCGTCTGCAGCAACGTGAAAGGCAAAAGTCGGTTTGTTTAGACATTTTAAATGAAGAGTATCCACATGTTCGAGAAATCGTGTACTAAAATATTTTTATTTTTGGGCTATGTGCAGTGATGTGCCAAGACATTATGACCTCCTTCTTAACAGCTTGTTCGTCCGTATTTAGAACGAAATACATCGTTGGTTCTGCGTATCAGGGATCCTACGGTTTGTGGGTAGGTTTGTGGAGATATGAGTCATTAGATGTCTACGCACAGGTCATGTAATCAGCGGAAATACGAGCCGCTGATTTGTGTACGCGGTGATGGTGACTAATAGCGACCCACACGGGTTCCATTGGATTTGCATCAGGTGAATTTGGTTCCCAAAACATGAACGTGAGCTCACTGTAATGGTCCTAAAACCACAGTGGCACTGTTCTGGCTCAGAGACACTGAGAATTGTATTGCTGAAAGATGACATCGCCGTCGGGGAAGACAACAAGAATGACGGGATGCAGGAGGTTCGCAGCTGTCAGCGTGTCTTCGATTAATACCGGGTCTCACGCAAGCACAGGAGAATGTCTCCCATAGCATAATACTGCTCCCACCAGCCAGTGTCCTTGGAGCGTTGCACGATTCGAGTCACCGTTCACCTCGATGACGGCGTTTGTGGAGACGACCATCGATATAGTGTAGAAAAAATGTGATTCACCTGAAGAGCCGACCCGTCTCTATCGATCGATAGTCGAATACCGATTGTCCCGTGCCCACTGCATCCGTAATTGCAGATGTCGTTGGGTCAATATGTGAACACGTAGAGATAACCTGCTGCGGAGCTCCATGTTCAACAATGTGCGATGAACGGTTTGCTCCGAAGCAGTTATGTGTGCACTAGCATTGTGCTCTTTCGGCGGAGATGCCACAGGTCAGATCGCCATCTACCCTGCTTTACAGAGCAGATGAGCCTCCGACCCCACGTTCCGTGAATAGTCGTTGATGTCCAACCACTTAGCTTGTAGTGGTAGTTTCACTGTAGTAGGTACAAGGGTTAGAACTTTAATAGTGGCAACTATTTATTCACAGCTCGTACAAAATAGATACGTGTTTCAAAGTTCGACTGATTTTCAAAGTAGTCACCAGCATTGTGTATAACCCGTTGCCAGCGATGTGGAAGTCGTAGGATACTCTTAGCAGTGCCAGTTGTGTTGACAGTTCGAGCGGCGCGGTCTATTGCCCGACGAATTTGTAGCAGTTCTGAAGCGAATACCGTGAAGTGTTTCCTTCAGTTTAGAAATCGAGTTGAACTCACGATGGCTTAGGTCAGCGCACCGCAGTAGGTGATATAGCACTTGGCAGCCCCATCAGTCAAACAAATCAGTAACATCTTGCACTGTTCGTGCTTGAGGATTGTCCTGCAAAATGATAGTCATGTCCTGCAGAAAGTGTCATCACTTCTGTCTCTAAGCTGGTCGTAGGTTGTGTTGTAAAAATGAACAGCGTAGAGACAGAAGTGAGGACACTTTCTGCAGGACCTGAAGGAAACACTTCGCGGTATTCGCTTCAGAACTGCTACAAATTTGTCGGGCAATAGACCGGGCCGCCCGAACTGTCAACACAACTGGCACTGCTAAGAGTATCCTACGACTTCCACATCGCTGGCAGCGGGTTATACACAATGCTGGTGACTACTTTGAAGTTTAGTAAGACTTTGAAACACGTATCTATTTTGTACAAGCTGTAAATAAATAGTTGCCACTATTAAAGTTCCATCCCTCGTACTAACTACAGTAGGACGAGCTCATTCGACCAGCTTCGCCATTTTCGAGATACTCGTTCACAGGCTCTGCGTAATAATAATCTGACGTTTGTGAAAGTCGATTATCTCAATGGACTTCCCCACTTGCAGCCCATGTCTTCGCTAGGGCGATCCCCCGTCCGTGTCTGCTCCGTCTACATACCTTTGTTACCGCGTCACGTGCCCACAACGCCACCAGGCGGCATCCAACCACACAGTGGGCAGTTCTCATAATGTTTTGGCTAATCAGTGTATATCTTTGGACGTGAACTGCAGTTCAGTCTGAATATCCCTAATCTAATGTAAGGCTTGCTCTTGTTTGAATACTATGGATGATTTTCTTCTTTATTTAGTTATTAGTGTAAAAGTTAACTCTAAGATATTCCTTCCTCGTGACAGGTTTGATAATTTATATAAAACTTTTTCTGATTGTTGTATGCACACATATTTTTCTGTTAGCTGTTATACGGTGTTATTTACTGTTGGAGTTGTCACGGTTTATACAGGAACTTATTGCAATATTCAACTTATCAGTTAATTTTTTACTAACGGCCTTGCGCAGTAGTAACACCGGTTTCCGTCAGTTCACCGAAGTTAAGCGCTGTCGAGCATGGCTAGCATTTGGATGGGTGACCATCCGATCTGCCGAGCGCTGTTGGCAAGCGTGGTGCACTCAGCCCTTGTAAGGTAAACTGAGGAGCTACTTGATTGAGAAGTAGCGGCCCCGCTCTCGGAAACAGACATATGGCGGGTAGAGTGGTGTGCTGACCACATGCCCCTCCTTATCCTCATCTAGTGACGACTATCGGCTGAGGATGACCCGGCAGCCGGTCTGTACGGTTTGGCCTTCATGGCCTGTTCGGGGGAAGTTTAGTTTCGTTCTAATTAATTTTTTACTGTTTTTTGGTCTGTATCCATTATCAGGCATAAATCAATGCAAAATAGAGGTATTATTATGTCACTGTTTTCATGTTCACTGCGAGATTCTTACTTCATCCACATACGGCCTTTTGAATAACTATATTTGCTACCAAGAGCAATACTTAATGTAAATACTCTAATGTTGTTATACAGTTGATCTCAACAACAGCTCTGAAGGTTGAAGGTGAGGAAGCTACTGAGTTACAATAAAATACAAGCTTATGTTTTTCCTCATGTAGCTAAAATCTCTTATCCACCATTTGGATGTACGTTGTCCGAACATTTGAGTTTTCTACAAAGAAGATGGTGTTATACTTTGTTATTAATTCTATGCACTCTGCCACGCCTGGGTATAGTTTGTGTTTCACCTGACTGAGTCTTGGTGCATTTTAAAAGAGACAGGATACTTTGTTAATCTAAATATGTTGATCCATCTTTACTTTACTTTTAATTAATTACAGCATTAGTCAATTAAGACGCAGTATTTACTAGAAAATGAACTATTTGGCCTAAAAGTTACGGGTATTTCAATTAATGCTTATTTTATATCCGGTTATACATCTGATTACGTATAGAAATCTCGATATAGCCGTTAAGTTTCCAACCGGGTTTTTATTTTGAGAACTTGTAGCTGCGACACTATGTAGTTCAAACGTTAGTCGAGTTTCTCACGATGTAACTAGAATTATCTACTACGTATTTTGAAGTCAGTTGGCTGAAAACATTTTAAAATTTAGGCGGCATATTCCGTTTCTCTCGTTGCGCCTAGAATGAGAATAAGAAACACATTTTTTGCAATACAATGAAACAGCGTATTCGTTCAGATCGCTCCATGTTCTTTGGTACGTGAATAATTATTCAAAACATACATAATCTAGTCCACGTGACAGCAAAGACAACGTTTCGCAGAATAATTCCTGGGTACACATTATGCACCAATTTTTGATGTAAAAGTGATGTTGCGTCAAATGACGTTCTAAGTTTGGTGCTGTTCTTGTTTTCTCACTCGCGAAGCCGCCGTTCTCTTCTGTCTGAAATTGCTTTAGTTTCATGATACACTATGTGATCATAGGTATACGAACACCTGGCGGAAAATGACTTACAATTTCGTGGCTCCCTCCATCAGTAATGCTGGAATTCAGTATGGGGTTGGCCCAACCTTAGTCTTAATGACAGCTTTCACTGTCGCAGGCATACGTTCGATCAGGTGCTGAAAGGTTTCTTCTTCACAGAGTGCTGCACTGAGGAGAATTATCAATTTTGGTCCGTGAGGCCTGGCACGACGTCGGCGTTCCAAAACATCCGAAAGGTGTTCTAAAGGATTTAGATCAGGACTCTCAGCAGGCCTGTCCATTACAGGGATGTTTATGTCGTGGAACCACTCCACCACAGGCCGTGCATCATGAACAGGTGCTTGATCCTGTTGGAAGATGCAATCGCCATCCCCGAATTGTTCTTCAACAGTGGGAAGCAAGAAGGTGCTTAAAACATTAATGTAGGCTTGTGCTATGGTAGTGCCAAGCAAAACAACAAGGGGTGCAAGCCCCCTTCATGAAAAATACGACCACTCCATAACACAACCGCCTCCGAATTTTACTGTTGGCACTACACACGCTGGCAGATGACGTTCAATCGTCCAACATTTACGCTCCTTGCACCAAGCGAGGCGTCGTTTCTCATTTACCGGCGTGATGTGTGGGATATGAGCAGCCGCTCGACCATGAAATCCAAGTTTTCCCACCTCCCACCTAACTATCATAATACTTTCAGTGGCTCCTGATGCAGTTTGGAATTCCTGTGTGATGGTCTGGATAGACGTCTGCCTATTACACATTACGACACTCTTCAACTGTTGGCGTGTCCCTTCACGTTTCCACTTCACTATTGCATCGGAAACAATCGAGCTAGGGATGTTTAGGAGTGTGGCAATCTCGAGTACAGACGTATGACACAAGTGACATCCAATCACCTGCCTACGTTCGAAGACCGTGAGTTCCGCCGGCCGGAGTGGCCGTGCGGTTCTAGGCGCTACAGTCTGGAGCCGAGCGACCGCTACGGTCGCAGGTTCGAATCCTGCCTCGGGCATGGATGTGTGTGATGTCCTTAGGTTAGTTAGGTTTAATTAGTTCTAAGTTCTAGGCGACTGATGACCTCAGAAGTTAAGTCGCATAGTGCTCAGAGCCATTTGAACCGTGAGTTCCGTGGAGTGCCCCATTCTACTTCTCTCACAATGTCTAATGAAAACTGAGGTCGCTGATATGGAATACCTGGCAGTAGGTGGCAGCACAATGCACCTAATACGAAAAACGCATGTCCCTGGGGGTGTCCGGATATTTTAAATCCCATAATGTACTCTAAACATCCACTTACGAAGACCAGTAATTCGCCAGTGACTAAAGTGAATAGCTATAAAATCCTCTAATATCCTGTGTATACTCACCTAATTCAGATTAGCTCCTAAACGTTGTGTTACTGGGTTATTCTAATTATTTAATTAAAATCCGGGTATGTTCGAAGAGAACTGATGCACGGAGGGCCCCGTACGAACTTCATTATGTATATAAATAGCTCATCCACCATCAAGAGACGGCCGTGGTGACTGAGCGGTTCTAGGCGCTACAGTCTGGAACCGCGCGACCTCTACGGTCGCAGGTTCGAATCCTGCCTCGGGCATGGATGTGTGTGATGTTCTTAGGTTAGTTAGGTTTAAGTAGTTCTAAGTTCTAGGGGACTGATGACCAAAGAAGTTAAGCCCCATAGAGCTCAGAGCCATTTGAACCATTTTTGAGCCTGAAAAAAACAGTTTTCAACAGTCAGACGGACAGACAGAAAGACAAATAACCACGAAGTGATCCTTTAAGGGTTACCTTATTACCAATTGAGGCAAGAAATCCTAATATGGAAATATACACACACAAATTCGACGTTCTGTCCCTCTGTTTCAACAAACTGGTTGTCTGATTTAATAATAGTGAAGTAATTCCTTCCTGTTTCCTCCACCTTCAGGACACAGTCATGTTGATCAGACACGGTTCAAATGGTTCAAATGGCTCTGAGCACTATGGGACTTAACTTCTGAGGTCATCAGCCCCATAGAACTTAGAAGTACTTAAACCTAACTAACCTAAGGACATCACACACATCCATGCCCGAGGCAGGATTCGAACCTGCGACCGTAGTGGTCGCGCGGTTCCAGACTGGATCAGACACGGATATCAGGGATAGGGGAGTGAAGAAACGTGGTGAGGACTGAACACATGAAATCAGTAACACAGAAAAATCAGAACCAAAGTACTGTACAGAGAAATAAATCTCAGAAGACGCAGGAATATGTGAATAAAAGTTTTTGCAAGACTCACGTATGAGAAATTATTGATCACCATTTCACAGTTTAAGAACCTTGCCAAATGATTTTGAAGAAATAGTCAGTGAGTTGCTACTACACTATGCGATCAAAAGTATCCGAACATCTTGCTGAAAATGACTTACAAGTTCGTGGATCCCTCAATCGGTAATGTTGCAATTCAATATGGTGTTGACCCAACCTTAGCCTTGATGACAGCTTCCATTCTCTCAGGCATGCGTTCAGTCAGATGCTGTAAGGTTTCTTGGGAAATGGCAGCCCATTCTTCACGGAGTGCTACACCAAGGAGAGGTATCGATGTCAGTCGGTGAGGCCTGGCACGAAGTCGTCGTTCCGAAACATCCCAAATGTGTTATATAGGATTCAGGCCAGTCCATTAAAGGGATGTTATTGTCGTGTAACCATTCCCCCACAGGTCGTGCATTATGAACAGGTGCTCGATCGTGTTGAAAGATGCAAACACCATCACCGAATTGTTCTTCAACAGTGGGAGGCAAGGAGGTACATAAAACATCATTGTAGGCGTATGCTGTGATAGTTCCACGGAAAACAACAAGGGGTGCAAGCCCACTCCATGAAAAACACGATCACACTGCAATACCACCGCCTCCGAATTTTACTGTTGGCACTACACACGCTGGCAGATGACTTTCACCAGGCATTCGCCATACCTACACCTTGCCATCGGATCGCCACATTGTGCACCATGATTCGTCACTCCTCACAACGTTTTTCCACTGTTCAATCGTCCAACATTTGCGCTCCTTACCCCAAGCGAGGCGTCGTTTGGCATTTATCAGCGTGATGTGTGGCATATGAGCAGCCGCTCGACCAATAAATCAAAGTTTTCTCACCTACCGCCTAACTGTCAGAATACTTGAAGTGGATCCTGTGGTGTCACCGCCAGACACCACACTTGCTAGGTGGTAGCCTTTAAATCGGCCGCGGTCCGGTAGTATACGTCGGACCCGCGTGTCGCCACTGTCAGTGATTGCAGACCGAGCGCCGCCACACGGCAGGTCTAGAGAGACTTCCTAGCACTCGCCCCAGTTGTACAGCCGACTTTGCTAGGAAAGGTTCACTGACAAATACGCTTTCATTTGCCGAGACGATAGTTAGCATAGCCTTCAGCTACGTCATTTGCTACGACCTAGCAAGGCGCCATTACCAGTTAATATTGAGATAGTAAAACATGTACCGTCAAGAGCGATGTACACCAGTTATGGATTAAAGTTAAGTATTACATCAACTACGTACTTTATTTGCTACAATTAATTCCCTTAACTGTTCCAGACCTCGCGCCAGCCTGCGTGAGCTTAAGCGCCTGCCTTTCGGCTACCAGTCATAGTGGATTGGCTGTCGGGCCAGTCCACTACAGATCCTGATGCAGTTTGGAATTCCTGTGTGATGATCTGGATAGATGTCTACCTAATACACATTACGACCCTCTTCAACTATCGACGGTCTCTGTCAGTCAACAGACGATGGCGGCCTTTACGCTTTTGTGCTGTACGTTTCCCATCACGTTTCCATTTCACTATCACATTGGAAACAGTGGACCTAGAGATGTATAGGAGTGTGGTAATCTCGCGTGTAGACGTATGACACAAGTAACACCGAATCACCTGACCACGTTCGAAGACCGTGAGTTCCGCGGAGCGCCCCATTCTGGTCTCTCACGATGTCTAATCACTACTGAGGTCGCTGATATGGAGTACATGGCAGTAGGTGGCAGCACAATGGACCTAATATGAAAAACGTATGTTTCTTTGGGTGTCCGTATACTTTTGATGACATAGTGTACGTTTGTGTGTCTACCGTTTCTGTTGTTTCGTATCGTAAGTGTGTGTCTTTTAGAGTACATAATTCTGAATTCACAGATGATTGGCTTTTAGTTTGTAATGAATGGATGGAAAGCGTTTAGGATTGAGTGAAACGAAGGAGTAAGTTATTTTCATCGCACTCTTTAGTAGCTGTATCTTTACGAACATTGTTTCAAACGCTAAGTTAACTTATAATTTTTTTTGGTTTCACTTTAATATTTTCCGGCCAGTGTGGCCGTGCGGTTCTAGGCGCTTCAGTCTGGAACCGCGTGACCGCTACGGTCGCAGGTTCGAATCCTGCCTCGGGCATGGATGTGTGGGATGTCCTTAGATTAGTTAGGTTTAAGTAGTTCTAAGTTCTAGGGGACTGATGACCATAGATGTTAAGTCCCATAGTGCTCAGAGCCATTTGAACCATTTGAACTATAATATTTTGGATTTTATTTTAAGGTTTGTAGATGCGTCTCTATTCTACTTTCGTGTCTTTATTCCTTGTTGACGTGTATCTGTGTTCCACAGATTTTCTGTGGGTATCAGTTGAGTTTTCCTTCTACAGACACCTGGAGGTTGTTTCTTGTTGATACCAAACGTTTGTACGGTTTATCCCAATATCATTGCTGAACAAACGCTGCAGTGTTTTAAAGTAACTGATTTTCTGTGTATATATCTGAGCTCCTTGAGTGCTTTTACCCTCCGAAAACATTTAGGGTATTCCCTATAAGTTCGAATCTAATCGTTATTACACAGAATTTTGTGTTGGATTCAGCTTCATTTTCTGCTTGTATTTTTCTTACCTTGTTGTTGCTCTGGTTCAAAAAAATCAAATGTGTGTGAATTCTTATGTGACTTAACTGCTAAGGTCACCAGTCCCTAAGCTTACACACTACTTAACCTAAATTATCCTAAGGACAAACACACACACACACACACACACATGCCCGAGGGAGGATTCGAACCTCCGCCGGGAGCAGCCACACAGTCCATGACTGAAGCGCCTTAGACCCCTCGGCTAGTTGCTATGGTTCCTTGCGTATCTATTCTCGTACTTCTGGTAAATCGTGTGTATAGTATATCTTCTCCTTTCATTTGGTTTTATATTTGGTTCGTTTTGTGACTACATTTCTTTGTAGCCATTGTTTTTGGCCATTTGCGTTATTGTGTTTTGGCATCCACTACCTGGCAAAGGAAGTAAATCACCCAGAAGACTTGATCGGATGTTAATGGAACTTTTTACATGTACACAACATCGGTGGATATGTAATTGATAAGAGTTGTAATTATCAGTGAAAAGTAGAATGGCCACCAGGCTGCCATAATATTCCTCGTGTTTAGTGTTGTTACTAGACCTGATAGAGTATGCAAGGGACGTGAACAGCGTCAGAGCCGGCCGCGGTGGCTGTGCGGTTCTAGGCGCTCCAATCCGGAGCCGCGCTGCTACTGCGGTCGCAGGTTCGAATCCTGCCTCGGACATGGGTGTGTGTGATGTCCTTAGGTTAGTTAGGTTTAAGTAGTTCTAAGTTCTAGGGGACTAATGACCACAGCAGTTGAGTCCCATAGTGCTCAGAGCCATTTGAACCATTTTTTTTAACAGCGTCAGATGTTGAGTGATCACAGCCGGCCGCTGTGGCCGAGCGGTTCTAGGCGCTTCGGTCTGGAACCGCGCGACCGCTACGGTCGCAGGTTCGAATCCTGCCTCGGACATGGATGTGTGTGATGTCCTTGGGTTAGTTAGGTTTAAGTAGTTCTAAGTTCTAGGGGACTGATGACCTCAGAAGTTGAGTCCCATAGTGTTCAGGGCCATTTTTTGTCCATTAACCAGATTTGTGTAGCATTTGGGTGGGACAGTGGTCCGATGTTGGACTGTATGTGAACATAAGTTGAGGCATACTAACCGTCAAGGTTCCGATCGACGAAGTGTGACCGCCACAATGAAGAATCACAGTATCGTGGACCATGCACACCATGAACTTTTCACATCTGCACCTGCCATCCGAGAACGTGTGACGGACTTCATGCAATATTCCTCCCCACCATTTGCTGCAGAATAACGGCAGGCGGACTAGGGAACTGCCGACCCATGCTGCCGTTAACATCACAACACAAACGGCTGCGTCTGGAGTGGTACCGTAACCGGGAACCTCTGACTGCTGATGAAATGCGTCGAATTGTGTTGAACAATGAATCGTCGTTCTGCACTACCCCAGATGACTATCATCGACAGGTATGGCGGCGACCTAAGAAGAGGTTCCATTCTTCCAATGTTTTGCAGAGGCATAGCGGTATTACTCTTGATGACTGTGACGGCTGAAGTGATTGGGGGAACTCTGACAGCTCGAATGTACGTCGCACGTCCTGTTCCCTCTTGAATTATCTCTCATACGACAGTGTAGTGGTGCAATTTTTTAACAGACCCATGTTCGTCCTCACATGGTAAGTGTCTCTATGAACTCCCTGTGTGATATTCAGGTACTCCCGCGACCAGCAAGAATTCCAGATCTGTCCCCAGTAGAACAAGGCTGACACCACATTGGTCGACAACTCCGTCCCTGTGCGAGTATCATGGATAACAAGGACCAGTTACTACAATTGTAGGACCGCTTGCCTCAGAACAAGATACAATAGCTTTATGACATCCTTCGCAGCCTAATCAGTACATACATACGGAGCAGAGGGGGTGCAACGCCATACTGATTAAATGGGTTCATACCATCAGGTTCTTTGTAAACTGGACTCGTTAATGTAATCACTGAAGCAACATCACATACCCTCTCAGCCCGTCAAGTTTCATTTCTTTATCTCCTCCCCTTCTGGGTGATACCCATTTTTTTTTTTTTCTTAGGAGGAATATCTGGTAGCAGATCATATTAAGTGGTATTGCGTTTAGTTTTTAGATCTCGTCCACGAAAGCTGTTTGTTTCTGGGAGTTCTCCAATGATTAATTTATTATTGCCTTAGTAATTAACAAATATTACATGTGGGAAGATTGTATAATTTTCTTTTTGTTATACCTAGTTAATCCATTTAATTATTTTTCTCCTTTCTACAGCGAATTTGAACTTATCGTGTGTTGTGATTGTATCAGTATTTTCGTAAAGAGGTGGAGTCCCTCCACGCCCAAACTTGGATGGTACCATCGCAAATGTTCTACTGTCACGTTTGCGTTTGTTAATGTTAGTCGAGGAGTTCACAGGATGTGGGTCTGTGATGATGTCCGTGTGTCTGGTTGGATTTACGACTAACAAGGGCCCATCGAGGTGAGATAGAAAGTGGACGAAAACGACTGAAGAGTAACGGTTTTAAGGGCAGTGGGATAAAGTGTCAAGCAAAGCACTAAGGGAAAATTACCTCTGCGACAGTCTGGACTGGTAGTAAGAGCAGTAGCGGTTTTCATGCGACAGATGGTGCAAGGTTAGGGTCATGGTTAGCTGTTGGGTATCGTCAAAGCTCGATACCTAAGTGATTACTTAGGTTCTTCATAGAGAGTATCAGTCTCAATCGATGAGAGGTACTACTCAGTTTGGTTACCGACGATGCCTCCTGGAGCAGCTGCAGCGTCTGCGTACCTTGTAACATGCCATGGTGCTGATGTGAGTGGTTGACTGGTCGTAAATCGATCGCACACTGTGAAGGTTTTGTGGATTTGTTTGTGTTAATGTGAAAATTGGCTTCCCTGCTTTTGCCGGCGGTGCGGCTGTGTTCATTCATCTGGTAGTTCCAGTCAGCATGATTGGGATTTATAAGTTCGCCGAAATTTGCGTTGTTTATTTTTCTTTAGTTTGCCGTAGGTAGTTTAGTGTCCCTGGTAAGGAGTGTCTTGGACGATTATATTTCCACCTATGGTTGTCATCGTAGAAAAAAAAAAAAAAAAATTCAAATGTGTGTGAAATCTTATGGGAATTAACTGTTAAGGTCATCAGTCCCTAAATTATTCTAAGGACAAACACACACACCCATGCCCGAGGGAGGACTCGAACCTCCGCCTGGACCAGCCACACAGTCCAGGACTGCGGCTAATCCCGCGTGGCTGTCATCGCAGATCCTCAGAAGTGATGAAGGGATTTTACGCGTTTCTTGAGTTCCTGTGCAGACGTGTGGAGAGTTTTCTGACTCGATAGAGTCTCGAGGCGGTATTTATTGTGGAGCTCCGCTGTGCGTGTGTGTCGTGGAGCACTGTTTATGATACGTAGTGCCTTGTTCTATACAACCATAGGCGTCGTAGGCTTGATGTAGCTGCTAACCCCCTACAGGGGCTGTGTACGTCATAAGAGGTCTAATCACTGTCATGTGCTTGAATATCTACACCCGCCTGTCCAGTGTCCTTTGTCTTTTCAGCGCTGGATGAAGTTGTTTGAGCCTCGGGTGTGCTCGGCTGGCAAAGCATTGGTTGTGGTCCCCTCAGGTTAATTTTCGGAAACGTACTGGGCGCGACTGTAGTGTTATTTGTCTGTAGTGTTGGCGTTTGCGTAGTTGCATCGGTCTACGGGTAAACAGAACTGCTTCGCATTTGTCCACGTTTACCTTATTACACCACAGTTCCAACCAAGGCTCGCCATTACAGTTTTGTGCTGCCTGTAGTCGTGAGTTGATGTTCGATGGCCTCCAGTTTTGCGCTAGGATTACGGTTTCATCCGCGTTTTGTATAGTTGAGATATCATTAATGTAGAGGTTAAACAAGGGGCGCTTCAGGATGCTGCCCTGAAGGTACTCCATCTTGTATACCGGGCCTTGTTGAGTGTTTGCCCTAAATATTGGTGTTGATGCTTCTGTTGGTGAGGTACAAGCGTCTGAAAAGTAAGAATACGACAGGAAAACAAGAGTCGCTGTGCCTGCGAATGAGGTCGTTTGCCATGCGCGCATCTAGGGGCTGGGGGGCAAACCGAGGTATCTGCCCCGGACATCAGTTTCAGGGGGTGCCAAATTCATATTCTTGAAGAAAAAATCTTGTTTCATAAAGAGCCTAGCTTTCGGCGCACGTTGGTCTATCGCTTATTCATGTGATTTTAAAACGCATCCCTGTTGGTTTTTGAACATTTTTAACGCATTCTCAATTAATTTCTGAACGAATCATAACTTGAATTTTGAATGCATGCGTAGTGTACGTGATGCCTCTGCCAAGGGAATCTCCGTTGCATCAAGAAATAAACAAGACATTTCCGCAGGCAAAAGGGGACGAGGCTGTACGAGCTGAGCCGAACAAACCTGAAAGGGTGAATACTAATCGCTGTTTGTTTATGTAGTTGATTGGGTGTGCGATTCATAAGTGTTGTTATAATTATTAGCGATATCCATAGAGTCAGACTATCAGAGTAGAAATAAACGACTAACAGGAATAACAAGTAAGAAAGATTACATATTAGCTTCTGGGTGTATCCAAGATAATGAAATTTTGACACAAAACGTTTGGTCAGATCGCTACACTGCTAAGGACCAGTTGTACAGTTCCCAGTTAACAGATGCGTAAGTTCTATTCTCGGAATAGCGCGGAAAACTCGTTGTACGAACACGCAATAATGCCTAATGGGAGAATAAATTCGGGAAAACTAAACCGGTGAGTCTGACAGGGTAATGAAGTTAATCGGACAATAAATTTTGACAGTGGCAGGAATAGTTACTGAATTAGTGATGACAAGATTGATTGTTAGAACGAGGAGGGAGAAGAAACGGAGACATCACACAAATTATATCGAAGAATATGATGATTTCAAATTTCTATAGAAATTTCGTACTATTAATACTTTTAGATCTGATGCTTGAGAAACTGAAGCATATGAATGAAATGTGAAACTATTTCTTAACATGAAACTTTTTGCTTGTAATAGGCCTTATAGGCATTTGAGACTGGTACTTCGTGAATTATATTCTGTCGTGTTGTTTATGTAAATGAGGTACATAAAAATGACCATTAGTGTCAGAGCACTCTCGCTTAGTCTAGCAGACAGGGACAAAATAGACGTGATCAAATAGATAAACCACACCACTCTTGGGTACTATTTGCAGTAAAAGCGTTTCCAGTATTAGACAACGACAATTTGATTTTTCGTGTAGCAAAAAGTTTGACGCACTTCGATGAGGTAATAGATTCTTTAGCAGAAAGGAATGCACACCGTGTAAAGCTGTCGCATGATTAGAGAGAAAAAATGCTCGGACCTAAGGATTGAAGAAATGTCTACTGTCTTGCTTGTCTCTTGTCTTTAATGGTTTTGTTTCCTATATTTAATTTTATGTCACACAAAAGAGAAAGTTATTAGTTGGTAGGCAATAAAGAGTGCAATTTTTCGGAAGAGTTCTTGTTCTCCCGGTCACAAATAATACCACCCTTAATTGATTGTGAGTTTTTAAAAGGGTGGTAGGATATCAAACCAGTCGACTGCCAATAGGAGAGGCGCCATAGGACATTTTAATTTCCACTGCCCTGAATGTAGATGTGATGCCTTCCATTACAAAATATACACGTTTGAATCCACAGAGCGTTATACAGTGACGTGCGATATCAGAAAGCTGTGTGAAGAGGCATGGCACTGCAGTTTGCCACACTTAAGACGAAATAACATATGTTACATTTCTTGAACATATATATTTTATATATCAAACCCTCCACAAAGACGTGAAGAAGAAAATTAACATATTTTCGAAAAATCTTTTTTTTTCAATTTTTGACGTCCTATATGAAACGCTCCAGTGGGATTATTGGGGGGAGGGGGGGGGGGAAGGGGGGGGGGACACTATCAGGTTTTTGCCCCGGTTCGCAAATATTGCAGTTCCGGGGATTGCGTCGTGCCATACACGACCGAAAGTCTTTTCGATGTCTAGGAACACCCTTGTTGTTTTCTTGGAACTGTAGCCGTCTGTTACATGTTCAACGACGCGAAGGCGTTGTTCTGTTGTGGAGTGGTAATTCCCGAAGCCGAATTGCTCCGGTCTCAGGGTGTTGTTGTTGATGCAGTGCCTAGTGGGTCGTTTTAGGACCCTCTTCTTGACAGTCTCTCTCAGCGAGCACAGAAAGCTTTTGAGTCGGTAATTTTGTGGGTGGGAATGGTTTTTCTCTGGCTTCCTTAAAATCATTACTTTGGTCGCCTTCCTAGAAGCAAGGAAGAGTTGTTGATGTCTTAGGATGGTGTGTGTGTGTGTGTGTGTGTGTGTGTGTGTGTGTGTGTGTGTGTGTGTGTGCGTGTGTGTGTGGTATGTGTGTGTGCGTGTGTGTGTGTATATTGAACGAGGGACCTAGAAACGACGGAAGGACTTCGTCCCGCCGTAGCCCTCGGTGGTTCACAACCCTACAACAGGCCACAGCAATCCACCCACCCCACCGCCGCCCCCACACCGAACCCAGGGTTATTGTGCGGTTCGGCCCCCAACGGACACCCCCCCCCCCCTCACCCCCCAGGGAACGTCTCATATCAGACGAGAGTAATCCCAAATGTTTGCGTGGTAGAGTAATGATGGTATACCCGTACGTGGAGACAGTGTTTGCGCAGCAATCGCCCACGTAGTGTAACTGAGACGGAGTAAGGCGGCCCCTCCCGCCGGAGGTTCGAGTTCTCGCTCGGGCATGGGTGTGTGTGTTGTTCTTAGCATAAGTGAGTTTCCGTAGTGTGTGAGTCTAGGGACTGATGACGTAAGCAGTTTGGACCCTTAGGAATTCACACAGATTTGAACATTTGCAGAATAAGGGGAACCAGCCTGCATTCGCCGAGGCAGGTGGAAAACCGCCTTAAAAACCATCCACGGGCTGGACAGCACACCGGACCTCGACACTAAACCGGACCTCGACACTAATCCGCCGGGCGGATTCGTGCCAGGGACCGGCACGCCTTCCTGCTCGGGATGGTACTCTCAGCATAGTACTCGACGTCTACATCCACATAGATACTCCGCAGGCCACCCCACGGTAGGCGACGAAGGGTACCCTGCACCACTTCTGGTCATTTTCTTTCGTAATGAGTTTTAGGTTTTCTATCGCTTTGCTCGTGAATTCCTGGAGGACACGGTTCCGAAAGGCATCTAGGCCAGGGGCTTAATAGCCCACGTAATTTTTTTGTGTGCTAGTACGTCTGATTTTGTTGCGAGTGCTGGATACAAGACCTGTAACCTCGCGGTCCGTTTCAAGAATGAATACCGGGTCTGGTTTATATCTACTTGAAGAATCTATATAGCTTCTAGTGCCCCATCTATTAGGCACGTGATATAATTCGTTTGACTAACTTAGAACACGAATATAATGTAGTGGTGATTATTTTATCGTATGTGATTTATAAACTTGCACTACAGAAGCACGTCTACAAGCTTTTCCTGTTTCACATCTGTGCAAGAAGTTAATTATTATATATTGAAACAAATAACATAACTGTTTTAGTTTCAGTTGTAAATGCATCTATAAAAAGTGAGCTGAAAAATAATTTCTCCATGATAACAGTTAAGGCTTTTTAAACAAAACAAACTTTATTAACATCCTACACCTTTACTCCTCATGTCTCTGTATTTATTTCTCAGCATAATCACCCAGGCAACGCACACAATTCCCGTAATGAGAGACTAGTTTGTTGATACCGTCACTATAGAATGTTTCACTTTGTTGCCGGGCCACGACCTCACCTTTGCTTGCACCGCTTCGGCACTATCAAAATGACGTCGTCGAAGGTGCTCTATAAGTTTTTTAATCAGATGAAAATCGGATGGGCCAAGTTGGGACTGTGTGGAGGAGGATCGATGACAATGAGCCCAAGGCATATGATTGTTGCAAATATCGCAGCGCTCGTGTGGACTGGAATTTTTATGTTGAAGCAGAGGGTGCTCCATGTGTGGACGAACTCTTCGAGTTCGAAATTAGATTACAGCACGAACCTTAATAGTTACGTTACACACCGCCATGTTACATGTCACAGTTCCGAGCCCTCTAGCGGCAGAAAGCTGTAGACATGGAGAATAAAGATACAGAATGTTAAAAACGTTAGATTTATTTAAAAACCTTTCCATAAATTTCGGTGGCCCCTCTTTCCAGCATGCCCTCGTACTAACACAATTAAGCGCCCTTCGGGTTGCAATCTTGCTACATTCTTTTATAATCACGACCTTAATATAAATGGCAAAGGTAGTGTCAATCAGAACACAGGGAGAAGTTGAGACATAAATGACAATAGATTTATTCATTCTTAACATCACAACACAAACAAATGTCTAAGGAAATGTCACACAGACATTTTCATTTGACAAACGGTTACACTAATTTGGTGTCTATGGTGGACAAAGTGATCATCTGGGGATCGACACACGACACTAATCAGAACACTAACCGCTCTGTCTGACTTCATACACGTGAGTCCGGGGTATGGCACAAAATCCACCCCACAATCAAGCATCTACAGTCTACTATTCCAAAAAAAGAAAAGTGGTTTGAAAGAACAGGATCCTGAGAAACATATATTGAAGCCCTACGCCGTAGCAGTGAACCTTACCCTTCTGCTGGTCAGGGCGGCACACCATGATGCGTTCGGCGATTGAAGTCATGGACGGCAGCAATCTGATATTAACGGCGCGCGCCCGAAAAATGCAAGTACGCGTTCTTGTGTTCGGCTACTTCGGAATGCAGATACTTCCCTATGAGCCTCTGAAACCCCGGTGGACTACAGTGTGCAGGTGAGCCCGTTTGCTGGTCTGCCAAACCAATCTGACTCCGTCCCACGGCTATGCGTGACGTAATATGTCAAGTCTTAGACGGCCGACTCAAGGCAAATAAGTACACCCACGCATCACTCGTTGTGTCTGTGATGCTAGAAGCAGTACTTCTGATGGTTCAGAAGGTGACTGCCGCAGGCTCTAGGTGGCACGATAGCAAAGGACACAAGTCTCACCGTTTAAGTAGAGACCAGCAGTTCTTTACTAGCGAAGCGCCAGTACAAGAGTGACTTCTTCTCCTTCTCTCTGCTTTCCTCGCCAGCTCGGTATCAATGCACATTTACATCTTAGACTACTCCCACTTTAGCACAAGCCAATCACGAATTCGAGTGCCGCATTCGAAGATGGGAGACTGCTCCTTGCTCTTCGTACACCAATTTGACGAGTCAGAGACTTTAAAGTTAATTGGGAGAAAAGAAAAAAGATATTCAGCTTTGCAGCCTCTTTCTCACGCATTTACGCTGTGCCTTTTGCTAACAATATTAGCAGGATGGAACCACAGCCCTCCATAAAAAGATTGTTATCTAGCCGGCCGGAGTGGCCGAGCGGTTAAAGGCGCTACAGTCTGGAACCGCACGACCGCTACGGTCGCAGGTTCGAATCCTGCCTCGGGCATGGATGTGTGTGATGTCCTTAGGTTAGTTAGGTTTAAGTAGTTCTAAGTTCTAGGGGGCTTATGACCACAGCAGTTGAGTCCCATAGTGCTCAGAGCCATCTGATTGTTATCTTCCCTGTTGCGTCCATTTAGAAGTTTCCAAAGAACTGCCATAAACTCGCTGAAAGCCTTGTGCCTTTACAAATATGTTTTTTGTGACAACCTGGAGATCTGGGCGCCAGTGACCTCCCACGGAAATTCGCAGAACGCTTACAGTCGTCTCATCGATTTCCTGCCTAACAAGGGCCCATCCTCTGCTTTACTGCCGGTCTTTAATGCTTTTGCCATTGCAGCGGCGTCTCCTTGTCGCTAGTCAGCCTACCTGGACGCGACCGGCGAACAACCGGCGCCATCCAAACATGTCTGCACAATGAGACCTTGAAACTCGACAGTCCAGAAAAGCTTTCACCCAGGTTCCGCAGAAAAAAACGCTTTTACTGCAGTCGTTTAAATCGGCACCCTATTCCTTTAAACGCAGCTAAAGCTTACCGCTATCCCTTCACTAGAGCACACAAGCAAGAGCGTTATCTTCTGCCCACGATTTCATTTTGATATATGAAGTCAGATCGTAATCAAGATCATCTTCCCTAAGCACATTAAGCGGCATGACACCGAACCAGAAGTGAGAGTGCCCTGCAATCTCTCTGTGTACTGTAGTGTGCCTCTAAAGGAGAGGTGTAGCGTAATAACATTAACATACGAGGTGTGCTTAACTATGCTAGTACGTTTATCTGCTGACTGTATAATGTATTTTACTATTGACGGAACGTCCCAGTGTGCAAAGTGTTGCAGAATCACTTTCATTTTATTTAACTCCAGCAGTAATAATGTATACATGTACATTGTTGTAAATAACTTTATAATACCTAAACGTAATCTGAAAATTGAATCCATTAAAAAATAAAGAATTATTCATCAGCATCTCTTGGCATTTGGAGTATAACATTTTTTTTTAATAATAGAGAATGAAGAAGATATATTACATAAAAATCGTACTGATCCAAGCTGAAGGCAGTATTTACATCTACATCTACATCTACATTCATACTCCGCAAGCCACCCAACGGTGTGTGGCGGAGGGCACTTTACGTGCCACTGTCATTACCTCCCTTTCCTGTTCCAGTCGCGTATGGTTCGCGGGAAGAACGACTACCGGAAAGCCTTCGTGCGCACTCGAATCTCTCTAATTCTACATTTGTGTTCTCCTCGGGAGGTATAAGTAGGGGGAAGCAATATATTCGATACCTCATCCAGAAACGCCCCCTCTCGAAACCTGGACAGCAATCTACACAGCGATGCAGAGCGTCTCTCTTGCAGAGTCTGCCACTTGAGTTTGCTAAACATCTCTGTAACGCTGTCACGCTTACCAAATAACCCTGTGACGAAACGCGCCGCTCTTCTTTGGATCTTCTCTATCTCCTCTGTCAACCCGACCTGGTACGGATTCCAAGATGTCTAAGGGTCTGTATTCTGTGTATATTATGCGTAAGTACACCAAAGATCACACTGAAGAAAGGTGGTCAGGTACGAAGGTGCAAAGGCTAACATGTTTCTTTTCCTGTTTCTTTTTTGCGCTTTCTTCGGAATTTACATATTATCTAAAGGTTAGTCTCTTTCTCTCTCTCTCTCTCTCTCTCTCTCTCTGTGTGTATATGTATACAGGGTGGTCCATTGATCCATTGATAGTGACCGGGCCAGATATCTCACGAAATAAGCATCAAATGAAAAAACTACAAAGAACGAAACTCGTCTAGCTTGAAGGGGGAAACCAGATGGCGCTATGGTTGGCCTGCTAGATGGCGCTGCCATAGGTCAAACGGATATCAACTGCGTTTTTTTAAATAGGAACCCCCATTTTTTATTACATATTCGTGTGGCACGTATAGAAATATGAATGTTTTAGTTGGACCACTTTTTTCGCTTTGTGATAGATGGCGCTATAATAGTCTCAAACATATAAGTACGTGGTATCACGTAACATTCTGCCAGTGCGGACGGAATTTGCTTCGTGATACATTACCCGTGTTAAAATGGACCGTTTACCAATTGCGGAAAAAGTTGATATCGTGTTGATGCATGGCTATTGTGATCAAAATGCCCAACGGGAGTGTGCTATGTATGCTGCTCGGTATCCTGGACGACATCATTCAAGTGTCCGGACCGTTCGCCGGATAGTTACGGTATTTAAGGAAACAGGACTTGTTCAACCACGACCTGCAACAAATGATGATGCCCAAGTAGGTGTTTTAGCTGCTGTCGCGGCTAATCGGCACACCAGTAGCAGACAAATCGTGCGAGAATCGGGAATATCAGAAACGTCGGCGCTGAGAATGCTACATCGACATCGATTGCACCCATACCATATTTCTATGCACCAGGAATTGCATGGCGACGACTTCGAACGCCGTGTGCAGTTTTGCCACTGGGCACGAGAGAAATTACGGGACGATGACAGATTTTTTGCACGCGTTCTATTTAGCGACGACGCGTCATTCACCAACAGCGGTAACGTAAACCGGCATAATATGTACTATTGGGCAACTGAAAATCCACGATGGCTGCGACAAGTGGAACATCAGCGACCTTGGCGGGTTAATGTATGGTTCGGCATTATCGGAGGAAGGATAATTGGCCCCCATTTTATCGATGGCAATCTAAATGGTGCAATGTATGCTGGTTTCCTACGCAATGTTCTACCGATGTTACTGCAAGATGTTTCACTGCATGACAGAATGGCGATATACTTCCAACATGATGGATGTCCGGCACATAGGTCGCGTGCGGTTGAAGCGGTATTGAATAGCATATTTCATGACAGGTGGATCGGTCGTCGAAGCATCATACCATGGCCCGCACGTTCACCGGATCTGACGTCCCCCGGATTTTTTTCTGTGGGGAAAGTTGAAGGATATACGCCTGACAACATTCGCCAGCGCATTGTCAATGCATGTGCAAACATTACGGAAGGCGAACTACTCGTTGTTGAGAGGAATGTCGTTACACGTATTGCCAAATGCATTGAGGTTGACGGACATCATTTTGAGCATTTATTTCATTAATGTGGTATTTACAGCTAATCACGCTGTAACAGTATGCGTTCTCAGAAATGATTTGTTCACAAAGATACATGTATCACATTGGAACAACCGAAATGAAATGATCAAACATACCTACGTTCTGTGTTTTAATTAAAGAAAACTACATGTTACCAACTGTTCATCTAAAATTGTCAGCCATATGTTTGTGACTACTACAGCACCATCTATTACAACGCGAAAAAAGTGGTCCAACTAAAACATTCATATTTATTTACGTACTACACGAATATGTGATAAAAATGGGGGTTCCTATTTTTAAAAAAAGCAGTTGATATCCGTTTGACCCATGGCAGCACCATCTAGAGGATCAACCATAGCTCCATCTGGTTTCTCCCTTCAAGCTAGACAAGTTTCATTCTTTGTAGTTTTTTCGTTTGGCGCTTACTTCGTGAGGTATATTGGCCCGCTCACGATCAATGGACCACCCTGCATATATATATATATATATATATATATATACAGGGCTATTACAAATGATTGAAGCGATTTCATAAATTCACTGTAGCTCCATTCATTGACATATGGTCACGACACACTACAGATACGTAGAAAAACTCATGAAGTTTTGTTCGGCTGAAGCCGCACTTCAGGTTTCTGCCGCCAGAGCGCTAGAGAGCGCAGTGAGACAAAATGGTGACAGGAGCCGAGAAAGCGAATGTCGTGCTTGAAATGCACTCACATCAGTCAGTCATAACAGTGCAACGACACTTCAGGACGAAGTTCAACAAAGATCCACCAGCTGCTAACTCCATTCGGCGATGGTATGGGCAGTTTAAAGCTTCTGGATGCCTCTGTAAGGGGAAATCAACGGGGCGGCCTGCAGTGAGCGAAGAAACGGTTGAACGCGTGCGGGCAAGTTTCACGCGTAGCCCGCGGAAGTCGACGAATAAAGCAAGCAGGGAGCTAAACGTACCACAGCCGACGGTTTGGAAAATCTTACGGAAAAGGCTAAAGCAGAAGCCTTACCGTTTGGAATTGCTACAAGCCCTGACACCCAATGACAAAGTCAAACGCTTTGAATTTTCGGCGCGGTTGCAACAGCTCATGGAAGAGGATGCGTTCAGTGCGAAACTTGTTTTCAGTGATGAAGCAACATTAATGGTGAAGTGAACAGACACAATGTGCGAATCTGGGCGGTAAAGAATCCTCACGCATTCGTGCAGCAAATTCGCAATTCACCAAAAGTTAACGTGTTTTGTGCAATCTCGGGGTTTAAAGTTTACAGTCCCTTTTTCTTCTGCAAAAAAAACGTTACAGGATACGTGTATCTGGACATGCTGGAAAATTGGCTCATGCCACAACTGGAGACCGACAGCGCCGACTTCATCTTTCAACAGGATGGTGCTCCACCGCACTTCCATCATGAAGTTCGGCATTTCTTAAACAGGAGATTGGAAAACCGATGGATCGGTCGTGGTGGAGATCATGATCAGCAATTCATGTCATGGCCTCCACGCTCTCCCGACTTAACCCCATGCGATTTCTTTCAGTGGGGTTATGTGAAAGATTCAGTGTTTAAACCTCCTCTACCAAGAAACGTGCCAGAACTGCGAGCTCGCATCAACGATGCTTTCGAACTCATTGATGGGGACATGCTGCGCCGAGTGTGGGAGGAAGTTGATTATCGGCTTGATGTCTGCCGAATCACTAAAGGGGCACATATCGAACATTTGTGAATGCCTAAAAAAACTTTTTGAGTTTTTGTATGTGTGTGCAAAGCATTGTGAAAATATCTCAAATAATAAAGATATTGTAGAGCTGTGAAATCGCTTCAATAATTTGTAATAAACCTATATATATATATATATATATATATATATATATATATATCAGTCACACACACACTTCACAGGTCCACACCATTTTACAAATTTACTTGTAATACTGGACGAAACTGTAGTCATTAACAGCTGGGAGCATCACTTAATTATTCCAACATCTATTGATGAACAACACAGGCTCTGTAGAGAATTTATATCTGTTCAGAATTTAGGTTTATTGAGGAAATTTTTTATCAAACCAGATAGAAAGGGATTTGAGGACGCTGCCTCTCGAACGTTCTTTCTGTGTTTTAGCCGTTAAATCGTTTGGTTTCCATCACGTGGAGGAGATAGAGGATCCACCCTCCAGACGTCTTGTTAGGGAATTACAGACGCTTCTTCAAGCCTATTCACATCACCATAGCGTGGTTTCATACCACATCACATCACAACATCATGTTACAAGATGTAGATTTCAGAAAATACATCAGTAACCATGGACACTAGTCGTCATCTTTTGTGTGTTAATATGTAAATGTCAATTTACTGCATTTGATAAGGGTGTTTTCTGCCTATATTTTAATTGAATATCATAGGACCACTTCCCGTTTATATGAGATGACCTTTCCTGAATAAATATTGTTCATTATGATCCTCTGTCACCTACATCAGCTACAGAGGTTAGAATAGAACTTTTGTTATTAAATTGTTCATTTAACTTTTAGCTTATATTTTTATGTATTTTATTAACTCGCAGTTCTCGGCAATGCAAAGACTACTTGACTGTAGGATCATAGCCACAGGTTATTGTTTGCAGTGAATTAGCTGTGTGATATGAAAACAGACGTCTGCAGCTCACCACTATATCTAAACCGAGCTATACTTTTTAAACAGAGCCGCGCGTAGCCCAAGTACCTGAAGTACAAGTAACGGCACGTAAAGACGCAACTGATGTTCTTGTATGAGATGCTGTTTAGAAGAGCAACTGCACTAGCAGCAGCCGTTTCGTACACTCAAAATTGTGGTTTTTTCGTCTTGGTTATGAATGTAATCCCTTTAGAATTATAACTGCAACTCTTAACACTTCGACATATTCTGTGCTCCAGGCTCCAAATGTATGGCATGATAGGCAATTTGCGTGGGGGCTCTTAGCATAAGATTTTGCAGGCTGAGATCGTTGTTTCACACCACTCCGTAACAACTAACTTCTTGACGCGGAAGGGTAGTGGGCTCATCAAGGGCTGCTCAGCGGAATGCGAGAAACAAACGGTAGCTATGAACATCATCATCAGGTAATGGAGAGACAGGCTGTCTGCATCGTCTGACTAACCATGAGAGAATCCGAAGTAACCTGTTTCTCCACCATACCAGAATGAGGAAAGGACAGGATTGCATTAGAACACTGTAAAGGCAGAGCAGCAGACGATGTCTCCGTTAAATGACCGGAACCCACAGGAACAGCTGTTTTTACGGATAGAGGAGAGGACGCAGATGTAACATTCATTTCAACATCAGGAGAAACAGCCAATTCATCCTGCCGAAACAAAAACCGCAATTAACGTCAGTATTCAAAGCATCACCACGGGAAGAAACACTGTCCACCATCACCTTCTCGGAGAGGGGAGATTGGGGAGGATGACTTCAAGACCTTCACCACCTAAGACCGCTGGATTTTAAATTGTGCTACCGGTGCCGTCGCCTTAACGGCAGCAGGGGCCGCATCTGAACGTTCCGTTGACGGGAAAAGTCGCGCTGAGAACTATTGACAGCAGATTGCGGAGACACTAACTCAGCTAATGTCAACGGACGACGTTATCCATAGGACGACTTTAAAACCCTAACACCACGTGGGCAGTTGGATCTGAGATGGTTGCTTCATCGCAAAGGAAGGAGGTTCCTTCCTGCCCTGCGTACGTAACCAGAAAGATTCAGGTGTGAACGAATATTCGATTGAACACACATATCAGCGGTTCGGATACCACTGTAAAATACGGCGAGTTGAAAAAAGAGATGGAGAGAGAGGGTGTTATATACGTGTGTATGATAAACCCTTTTCTCGAAAACTTCTGTCCTTCATACCTCCTCCGTGTTGCCACAGATGACGTGCCATTTATCACACTTGTACTAAGATGGCAGAACACGTGAGGTCTTAGCGACGAACTGATATTGGGTAAATAAATTTTTTTTCAGTTAGTTTGTTTATACGGTATGTCATTCACTTCTTATTAGCAGAATACGAGGAACTACACAATTATTCCGCTTTATGAATCACAATTAATCTCTAATCTTCACACTTTAATAAGAACAAAACAACGAACTGCGAATTTACGTAATTACTGTGAAATTTTTCTCAAAAAATGGCTCTTAGCACTATGGGACTTAACTTCTGAGGCCATCAGTCCCCTAGAACTTGGAACTACTTAATGAAACGTCCCCTTAGAACAATTGTACAGGACTGTGCTTAACCTGACACACAATATTTCTAGCGCAACGCAATCTGACTTTCAGAAATCCCTACAAAAGAATGGCCCTGGCTAACATTAACCTATGCATTTCACAAATCGCTTACCTCACAAAAATCTTGGTTACTCGAACTACTGCAATACAGCGAGCGCCACTACTGCCAGCTAAATAAAAGATTCAAACTATGGAAGGCACTAACTACTGATAGGGATAGTTAGCAAGTGAAAGATATTAATAGAGAACAAACAATGTATTTACCTTAATATCATCAAAAGTCATAATATATATAGCAGTTCATGACAAATTACAAAACTCCACCATCTCTCTCCCCACATCCACCACTGCTGGTGGCTCACCTCCAACTGCGCAACGCTACGCGCTGTTAACATCCAGCTGCCGCTGCCCAACACTACAATGGCAGACAACAGTGCAAACTAGCCACAGACTGCACACAGCACAGCCAGCGATTTTCATACAGAGCGCTACGTAACGTTGCCAATAAGAAAACATAAACAGCCTACTTACATAGCCCCCATGCTCCCCACAAAATTTTTTACAAATTGTTTTGGGCAGTGGTCAATAATGATTTGATAAAATTTTTCGTAATTACAATAACAAAGATATCAAATGCACACACTTATTGATACACTGTTGGTCAAAAGCTAAAATTTTCTCACAGTCCATAAAGACAGTCCTGATCATTCATCATAGTAAAACTGCCGTTTCTTTTATCAAAGTCTGAGCAGTAAAAGAACATGCACACGGAAGTAGTGGATTTCCATGCAATCTTGAAGAAGTAGTGTTGTCCTTCCAACGGAAAGACAGTGCTGACTCTTGACATGCAGACAGGTATTGGTCCACAACAGAGCAAACCCACAGCAGAGTCAGTCGAAATTTTGAAGAGTATTGGTAGGTAGGTCATCACAGAGTAGACCCACTGTAGTCCTGGTAGAGATTACGCTATTGGTGGGCCACCAGAGATGCAGACCCACTGCAGTCCTTGTAGAAATATTGGTAATGGTGGGCCATCAAAAATGCAGACCCACTGCAGTCCTTGTAGAAATATTGGTAATGGTGGGCCATCAAAAATGCAGACCCACTGCAGTCCTTGTAGAGACGGCCAGCAGCCATCTGTTGCAACTGTGCAGGTGCACATTCACCATCGAAGAGTCTTGCGGAGAATATAGCAAGTCCATAAACCACCACTTGTGCACTCACAAAGTTTTTTTTTTATCCTTAGAACCAGCAATTCTGTTAACCAGTCCCTTGCTGAATTATTAACACATGTGCAAACACTATCAGTCCCTACTTCTCACATATTGTCCATATACTATGACCAACAGAAACGTGTACAGTGAAATGTAACTTACAAGTTACTTAATTTGAGTAACTGGTGTCAATTACAATTTTATAACATGAGAATACATTTACAAAGGTACAAAATACATCATTAAAAACGTAACAATACAGATTACATTTGTAGTACAGGCTTTACAAAAGAATCGAAATAACATATACATCAGTGTTACAGAAATTATGACATGAGTACATACATAAAAGATCAGAATAACTTTTGAAACACCACCTTCACGCATGAACATGAAAACAAAACAGAATTAATAATGTCTAACATCTTTACAAAGTAAATAAGATATTATTAATGCCAGTTATATTTGAGGATAACAGTATTCCTCATCATAGTGAATGTAGCTTAGTATTAGAAGAGAAAAAAAATTCTATGAAACAGTACACAGAGACAGGAAGAAAACAAATACACAAGGGTACACAAACACATAGCATAATAATACAAAAGCAAAGGACAGGGTTTGTTTTACTGCAGTATTTTGCAAACAAAACTTTCTTTACTACTTGGAGATCTCCCTTCATTCTTCATTATTTCAAAAAGTGCTATCTATACCTGCTTTCTGTATTCTATTCATATTTCTTTCAAAATAATTATTTCTCAGTGTACAATACTCATTTTGGCCCAAATCTTTTTCATATAACTTCTCAATGCATTTTTTTCCTATTGTCCATAGTCAGTTTCTTATGTAGTCTACCCCCACTTAAGCTAACTTAAATCTACTGAGCTCAGATGCTAAACTAAGGGACGAGGCAATGCAGCAGCACAAAACAATTAACACAAACATCAATGACAAAAAATTCAAACTGGCAAAGCAATTGCAATATTACCACTAATATAAGGCACTGTGCAGCAAACAAGAAAAATAAATGCGTAGTAAACTGGTTTAATAGCGTAATACAAAGTCAAATTCAGTAACATTATGCCTGGCAAACAGCAGCAGCAAATTAAAAAAACATATATCTAAACATGACATAGCTCAAGCAGAAAAAATAGTATACTAAAAATGGCCATGTCTAATACCTATGTCACATCTTAACACTAGAGTGATGCATCACAATTTATTCTACAAAAGAAATTACCAAGTACTTGAAAAGAAAATTATGAATGCAGTTCCTGTGAAGGTAAATGTCTTTTTGTGCTCCCTCATTTTTTTGAAAAAATTATTATTTACTCGATCTGTAGACAGAAAATATTTATATTAGTACATCTATAAAATTTTATTTTAACCAATGCTGCAGTGCCGCTAGAAACTAGATATCAAATAAAATAAGCAACTATGTACAAAGCAAAGCATAAGAACATCGTTCAATAGCCATGTGGCATTTCATAAGTAGTAAAAAATTCTCTCAACTAGCAAGACAATAGACATAAAATGTTTCTCATCATTTCATTTCAGTAAATATCATAAATTAAGAACTCCACAGTGTAATCATATGTTTTCAAGTTCGAGCGTGTCATATTTGCGATGCTTTCTACAAAGGAATGTCAATAGCGAGGATAATGGCCTCCTTTTTTTTCCACCTAATGGCTTTCTTTTGTCAGGCGACAACCTCTCAGCTGGGCACCCAAAACGCATTACGTCAAGGTCACTTATCTTTCTTACTGAAATATTTACGACAGCAGTTTCCGCTACAGTGACAGTCTCATATAAACATTTCACAGGTCGAAAATTTGCGTTACAAGTGTGTAGAAACAAAATCCTTTAAATACAACAGCGTCCAAAAAATTTTCGCCAGCATTGTGATACATTCACGCAAATACACACATTTCATAACTCTTAAAGTACGATTCTTGGTTTCCAACATCCTTTTTCACAAACCAGAGTCCCTAACCACTACTCATTATTCCTTAACTTATTACACATATACATATTCGTCGTCGTAAAAATAACTTCAAAACACCTCAGTCAAATCTCAAAAACGTCGTAGCTTTATGCAATAATTTCAAAACCTAAAGAAAATTCTCTGCTCATTTCAATAGTGTCATCTACCTCAAACGTACTTTAAAATCATGCTCCCTTACCAAATACATCATTCAAAGCTCTCATAGTATCACAATGGTTCCGAAAAAATATGAACAGTTCACAAAGTACAGACAAAATACAATTTCATAAGTGTGGAGTTACCCAACTGTGTAATTGCATAAACATGTGTCACAGATCTAGTAAAAAAAGTTTCTTTCTCTGTTAAATGATCAGATAGCTGTGTAATTCTGTGTTAGAGAAATATGGTACCGATGTGTAAAGTTGTATAAGCAAATACGATATTAGCTAGGGCTCCTTGGGCTTGCCAAACACATGTTACACAAAGTAAGCGTATATCCCCCTGAGGATTTATGTAATTATACCCTCAGGTGTTACAGATTACAACAATGGAATGAAATGTATTATGGAAAACCTTTGTATCATTGTACTTCAAATATCTTTAAAAATAAATGATTTAAGTAAAAAATTAATCACTCAAATACGTGTCCTGTAGCGCTAAATGTGCGTCTTGCTGTAAGATAATCTCTGTGGAAGTGTCGTAGTTATTGTCCTCCGAAAGCTAAGTTCTGCAGAAGCCAATGTACTTACTTCATGATAAATAAAAGTTAAATGTTTTGCGTATAGATATCTTAGTTATTACGCTTATTGCCGTGATGAAGAAAGTACTGTGCTGTAACGTATTGTTGTGCTACGGAAAAGGCAGTCTCATTGTAGCTATACCGTAAAAGTTACTACTAAAACATGTTTTACTTTCCAGAATAATTCAGAAAAACTGTGCAGATATAAAACAGATACACCGCAAAAGCAACATTGTAAATTGTCACTCATTAGTAGCGTCGTGATAAAATCGTGTAGCTGTCACATAAACTAACCACTGTGTCATCTGGTATCTCACAGAAAGTACTTTAAATCCAGAATGTATTTTCAAGTAAACCAAAATGTTGCATTAAAATATCATTAACAGTATATGTTCTAAGTATGTAAGCCGTATATTCGTTACGTAATCGTGCAACTAACAAGTAAGAATGTACAAATAACAACACTGTGTCATCTGTTCACTATAACAATGCATTCGTAATTTCTGTTTAAATAAGTTCTCTTGGTTCTTGACTGGATATTTAACTTCAAACATTGTTGCATGTTAACAGATTCTAAGTCTGACAAAGCATACTAGAAATGTGAAGTGAAAAATTTTATGGCAAAGACAAAGTTAAAAAGCAGATTATCTTTCAATAAACGGTTTTACATGTGAAATGTGGTGTAAACCTTTACTCTTCCTGGTACGCAGAGGTTCAACTTGAACGGAATTATCATGCGGTATACGTCGGTGAGGAATGCTAAAATTTTTCTCAAGGTTAGTGTCTATGATATTTTTCTCTGAGCCAGCCGGCGCACGCGGCTGCCTGCGGTGCGAATCATTGTCTGTTCCTTTGTTGGCGCGTGTCGTTATTGGGATTAGGAGACCTAGCTTCTACAAATTCGCGTTGTCGAAAGTGCCTTGCTCTGATTGAATCCCGCCAGTTCTGATGAAATTCAGGTCTGTCGTTATGATTATCTCGTCTGTCGTCATGTCGGTAGATTTCATAATTTCTTTCTTGTCGGTCATGTGGTGGAGAATTTCTTCCTGAATCATAACTGCGCGCTGAACTGTTGCGTCTGAAGTTATTCTGTCTCCTTTGATAATAATTGTTTTGGTTCCCATATTGTCTGTTTCTAAGGTAATCTCTGTCATATTCATTACTACGGAAATGCGATCTTTCTCTGTAACTATTATTACTCTGCCAACGGTTGTCATACGGGTGGTGTCTGTTTTGGCCACGATATGTGTTGTGCGAATAGCCTTGTCGTGTCCAGTTATTATTTCTTTCATCGCGGAATTGTGACAGATGTGACCTGTAATTGTTGTGTTCCTGTTTTCGCGTTCCGCGATTGTCAGTGTCAATTTCCAGTTCTTGTAACAGTCCCTGAAAAGCTTCAATGTCGTCTTTGCAACGTCCTGCTAAAATAATATGTCGTAAATGTTCAGGCAATTTGAGTAAGCAAATGCGGATGAGTTCTGAGGGGCTGTATGGGTTTGAAAGATACTGATTCTTATGCAACATGTCTTCAAAATATTTGACAAGACTGGAAAATTCTGATTGTTCAAAGTGTTTCATCATCATGATGCCATGTTTTACTCGGTCTTGTGTGGCTTGAGACCAATATGCTGAGAGGAAGGCATGGTAAAATTCTCCTTCACTGTGGCAATCGTGAATGACCGATCGCATTCATACAGCTGGTTCATTCTCTAAGCAGCCACACATAAATTCTAATCTGTGCTCCAATGACCAGTTGGGAGGAAAGCAATGAGAGAATTGATGGAGCCATGCTTGTGGATGAATGTCGTTGCCAGAATTCTTAAACGTTTTGAATTTACGTGTAGTAATGAACAGCTTATAGTCAAAATCATCGTGTCGGCGAGTCGCATATCGGTCATTGTTACGTCGTGTCGGCGGTTCCATCTCAAAATTCGGTGCACATTGCCAATTTCTTTCATAATTTCCGAAATGCCCTGTGTTATTATTTTGCGGCTTTTCCGTATTTCTAAGTCCCTCTTCCCATGTTGAAGCGCGAGTGTCCTCTGAAATATGTAATTCTTGTATTACCTGCGTCAACTGATCTTGTATTTCCCGGATTTCTCTTTTGTACTGTGTATTGATTTGATTTTGATTTTGTTTGAATTTTCTAATTTGTTCATACTCTTCTGTGTCAGTGAAGGCTACAGGTCTTGTGTCATTCAGATCATCATCTACCTTTGTAGATAAGTTAGTGACCTGATCCGAAAGTTCAACTACTTTCTCTGATAATGTACTAATTTCCTCCATGTGTCTTTCTACTGTGTCCTTTAAGTTTTCCTGAGTTTTTGCAAGTTGCGTAACCGAATCGGTAGATGCAACTGAGTCAATTTTAGCTTGCAAGGTCTCATGATTTTCATGAACAATAATTTGCAGTTCTTTTATGGCTGCTTCGTGATTCTGTAATGCATTTTCATGCCGCGAAAAAATAGGTTGAAAATGCTCACAAATTTGTGTTTTTACGTCGTTACAGACTTTTTGACATTTCGATTCGATTTTATGTAACTCAGTAGTTAAATCTTCATGTGTTTGTTCAAGTGTGGTGTCTAACTTTTGAAGATTTTGTTCCATTGTGTCTAACTTTTGAAGCTTTTGCTGTGTTTGTCTCTGATTTTGTTCCATTGTGTCTAACTTTTGGAGATTTTGTTCCATTATGTCTAACTTTTGAAGATTTTGTTCCATTATGTCTAACTTTTGAAGCTTTTGTCCCATTTGTTGCATTTATTGTAATAACAATGCACTGGTGTCTGAAACATGTTCCTCAGTGCTATTCGGCAATGCATTTGAACCGGCAATATTCGCATTTTGGCAAGCAGAAAATGTGTCTTGACTTATTTGAGAAAACGGTGAGGACGCAAAACCTGAATCTACAGTATTTGCAAGATTGTGTCCTGTCATTTCGGATTTCTGAGGCGAGCTGTTGCCGACCGATCGATCGATAATGCTTCCCTGTTCACTAATTGTTTCACTGCCTACGCCACTGTTTGCCGCCCGCTCCATTTCCTTATGCACAGTTACCAAATTACTATGTTGAACATTAGTTAATTCATTACACGGTGGCGCTAACACACTGCTTTCGTCTTCACTGTCATTTCTCAGTTTACTTTGGAGCCTAGTGTTACGTTTTTCACACGCCATTATTGTCACAATATTTCACACGATAACACAGAAAAGCACAATTTGAAGAGCAAAATAAGATAACACATTAACATAGAAATGGAAATAATGTCTACTTAAATCTACATGCATGTCACAACTGTTTTACTGAACAACAATGAAAGACTGCAACTACAAAGGAGATTCTCTCTACAATTACGCACTAACAATAAACAATAGCTACACTAATTACACAAACTACAAGAAAAAATCAGAAGATTCAAGTGAGGTATTCTCAGCTAAGGGTCGACATATGAAAAGTCCCCTTAGAACTATTGTACAGGACTGTGCTTAACCTGACACACAATATTTTTAGCGCAACGCAATCTGACTTTCAGAAATCCCTATAAAAGAATGGCCCTGACTAACATTAACCTATGCATTTCACAAATCGCTTACCTCACAAAAATCTTGGTTACTCGAACTACTGCAATACAGCGAGCGCCACTACTGCCAGCTAAATAAAAGATTCAAACTATGGAAGGCACTAACTACTGATAGGGATAGTTAGCAAGTGAAAGATATTAATAGAGAACAAACAATGTATTTACCTTAATATCATCAAAAGTCATAATATATATAGCAGTTCATGACAAATTACAAAACTCCGCCATCTCTCTCCCCACATCCACCACTGCTGGCGGCTCACCTCCAACTGCGCAACGCTACGCGCTGTTAACATCCAGCTGCCGCTGCCCAACACTACAATGGCAGACAACAATGCAAACTAGCCACAGACTGCACACAGCACAGCCAGTGATTTTCATACAGAGCGCTACGTAACGTTGCCAATAAGAAAACATAAACAGCCTACTTACATTAAACCTAACTAACACACATATCCATGCCCGAGGCAGGATTCGAACTTACGACCGCAGCGGTCGCGCGGTTCCAGATTGTAGCGCCTAGAACCGCTCGGCCACTCCGGCCGTTGAAATTTTTCTCAGTTACATATCCAAATAACCAGAGGTTGCTACTTAAGTCCTTAATCGATACCGACCCCGGCAGACAACATGTCTGTACTCCGAGACTGCCGAACCGCTTCGCCCGCCATTCAAGTTAGGCGCGATCCGAAAGCCTCCAAAGAGCTTCGTCTGTCTTTTCATTTAGCAATAGTTTACTGTCCTATTGGTAATTAACACTTTTCAAGTAAATGAATGACAGCCTGCTACTGAGAGATGTTTTTACATGTAATGCAAGTAAATACATTGTTTAGTTTTTCTAATGTTAATAACAGAAGGTTATCATTTTGGCGCGCAAATTTCGAATGCAACAGCCGATCGCGGACTATCACGATCGAACAAACCGTCTGTCATCGGTAACTCACACGAAATTACGTCATCATGCCACAGCTGCCTTCTCAACTTCATAATAAGACCTTCTTGTAGCCGAATATGACAGCTGTCCCGCGCACGGGGTCCCGGGTTCGATTCCCGGCGGGGTCAGGGATTTTCTCTGCCTCGAGATGACTGGGTGTTGTGTGTCTTTCATCATCATTTCATCCTCATTCACTCGCAAGTCGCCGTAGTGGCGCTAAAGGACTTGTGGAGCGGCGGCCGAACCGCCTCGCGAAGGTTCACCGGCCACCAATGCCATACGCTCATTATTATTATAGCTGTAAAGCCAGAAAACATAGAGGCATGGCAAACGATATTGTAGTAACCAACGTTCCAGCCGGATACGTCGAATGCCTTCAAAGCAAGCAACGCAGCCTTAAGAAATGAATCGGTCACTTCAGGAAGATTGTGAGCTCTAACCGGAATATACTCAATCGATGCATCTGCGAGAACTACTGGACTAACGGAACCATCAAGATGTGTAAACATCAGTTGAAAACCAACTCGAGACAGAAGCAGGTCCACTTGCGAGGTATGTTGACACTTCGCAAAAAATACATATACGAGTGGATCAGAATTATCATAAGCAGTATTTACCTGATATGCTGCAACGCGAATCGTATCGACCAACCAATCATGAATGTCTGTAGGGCCTCGTTGAACAGGACGAGCACTCTTGTCAAAACTGAAACTAACGGTACACCGGCAAAGAATATTTTTGTGAGACTCGGCAGACTGATGTCTGCTACGGCGTAGAAGTCTGCTACCAGAGAACATACCAGCAACAATCTCTGTTAGGCAAGAACGAGGCGACACCGACCGATAAACACACACACACACACACACACACACACACACACACACACACACAAACTCGCCCGATACGCAAGGCTGAACTAGCGCTAGACCACCACATCATACGCTAACTGTGTTACGTAATGTGTTCCCTCAAGGAGCTGTGCCTTTCTCCAATTCTGGCGGCTGCTCGCTAGGTGGCAATGGCGTAGCTTTCACAACTAAAATTTAATTCATCAAAATTCAGACAATTCGTACGAAACATTTGTAAATTATACACAAAAACTTTCCTCGTGAATCAGTGCAATTATTAGTGAAAACCGAATCAAAATCCCTACAGCAGCTACTGAAGTTAGTCTGCGTACACAGCAGGCCACGAAAGTAATTACTTTCAGCGTCTTGAATTGGACACCAGAACGATTACTTGTTTGTTACACATCAAATTGCAACAGAATCCACTGAAGTTTGAAGTTCTTTGCGTTGTATGTGAGTAATGAATGTAAAATACTATGAAAATTGTTTATTACATTAAATAATTCTCTCATGACATTTTGTATTTAAAATATTTGTGTGTATAAATAGTTCATGCTGATGTAAATTTCACAGTTGTAAGGAATGGTCACGTTTAGGAACAACGTAAGGAATAGGTGTTATGTAAAAGCCAGTGTGCTTTTGCTTGAAACGAAAGGGGCTCTGAGGATTGGAAAAGGTGGCAAGGTCGAAGTGGCGTCAGTAACTTACTAAAATAAATAATTCTTTACACCCTATCTTATAAGAATCGGTCGTAAGTATTATAGATCTGTGAAAGTTAATAGCTTCGAGGCAAACTATTACAAAACACATTTACGTCTAAATCGTAGTAAGATGAATTTGTAAAAGATTTTTGTATAACATGTTTTCAAAACAAGTTATTTCTGAATCAGATAAATGTGTTAAATGAAATATTGTGAACTTGAAAACAGGTTCATCCTGAGGGCATTAGAGTTATATAGGTTAAATGTAAAAGAGGTCATGGTTCCCATCTGAAATTGATTAGGATGGAGTGAAAGTGAGAAGGTGGAATGATTTGGCTCGCTGCAGCTAAATAGATCAAAGAAGAGTGAAATCAGACAGTAAGCAGCAGTGATAGAGACAAAATATTGAGAGTGACTTACACATCAGTCACTGTCAATATATCCTCAGATGGAGACTTCTGTTTTGTAGTAGAATGTCATATATATAGATCGATGACAAGAAGAATTTGTTATGCCCTAAAATTGCAAGAGCTACAGCTGCTAATGCGTAGGTTCTGTAGCCGCCACAATGAAAAGACATGCCTATCGCCTACAGCAAAAGATTAAGAGGTTTATTTAGAACTGTAACAACAGCTTTAACCAGTAATTTTTGGAAACTGTAATTATATTAATACCTTCAGCTGCTCACGGGCGTTGATATATATCAAGGGGGACAGGTGAAAATGTGTGCAACAACCGGGACTCGAACCTGGGATCTCCTGCTTACATGGCAGACACTGTATCCTACTTTTTTTGTTGTTGTGTTTGGTCGTTGCGGATGTTACATGACATCAGTTCAAGTTCGTTGTTGATCCTTTCAATCAGATTTTTATTACAGAGGCCAACCAGCTCTTTGACAAAACACGCTGAGCTACCATGCCAGCATCCATCTGAGAAACTGAGGGCACAGAGGAGAGTGCGACTGCAGGGACTATCTCGCATACTCCTCCCGCTGGACCCACATTCTCACCTTGTATGTCCACACACTACATTCATAGTGTCCCACTCCAACACACTCATTACTCGTGAAAGACATTCTCACCAAGTCCTGTAAGAGTTCTGGTGATATGTGTACACTCTTTGACATAAAACTCGACCGGCGGCCGGCCGCTTCAGAGGCTAAGTCTGCGCCGATCGCGACATGGGACAAAAAAACTGGCCAACTCGCTAATTCTCTAAGTCCGGTTATCTGCACAATCTGGCAACACTGTAGACTGCGGCACTTCCCGGAGGAAAACTTGTCCCACGATAGAGAAACCCTAGGCTGATTACGCCTGTGGTCTAGCGGTAGCGTGCGTTGTTTCTGTTCATAATGTCAGTGTATCGAGAGCAGCTGGCATAAAATGTTTTTATAGCTTCTTCTGTCTGAATGCTGAAGACGTGAATGTAACAGTAGCGCAGATTAAATCTATTTCGCTTTCTGGCACACCAATATCAAAATTTTATCCAGTAACGATTTTGCGACAGATTTCCTGCAGACTGTCCTCCTCTGGACTCCGTATGCGGCAAAGCTCCGGGAACCATTTGCTGGCTACTGGCAGCGGCCGTGGCGACAGCAGCGGCGCTGCACTCCCCCGTTCTTTATCGAAAGCGCCTGCTACCGCTCATCGCTTTTGATGATTTAAAATGCTTTATTAATAAGTGTTGGTCCACAGAAAATTTCTACAATTTCCATTCACGCTCAAAAGCAACGGAGACAGACGCCCTGATTAGTAGGCGGGTGTTATATTACATTAATCGGCAAGAGCTGAGTATGGCCCGAAATAAATTTTTTAGACTGGGACGAAATTAAACCACCTCACTACATTCGATGAATTTATAAATGCTTCATACCTCGTTTCTTTTCCATTCAAACTCAATTATTTGTGCAACTTTTGGTCAATGTTTGGATGTTTTCGTCAAACAAGAGTGAGCGTCTGTGGTGTAAAGTGTACTACAGTTCTTGTTTCATTCCTTATGGTAAGTCTATGCGATAAACTGTGTGAATACCTTGCAATGCATGCTCTGTAGCAGTGCAGGAACACTGCACATTTGGAGTTCCATGTATGGGTTCATGAAGTATTTATTGTTGATCGGAAGTGATAGTTAAGGTCATCAGATTTAAACCAGAAAAATTTGTCGTTTTGAAGGTTTCAGAGAACGGAAAAGAATTGCTAACACCGGTGTTAGAAAACGTCTACAGTTAAATGCTATTGCAAAAATTTAGAAGAAGGGAACTATATTAATCAACATGTGCACTTCATAAACAACCTTCTGACATGTTAGACCTATATATGACGAACAAAGCTCAAATTTATATCGTTGACAGTCGGTTTGAATCATTTCAGGACCTATTTTACAGTGAAGCACCTTGGCATTTGCAAAGCAGACATCCATGATATTAACTTAATTTACTAAGTCGAAATCGGACGAAGATTGATGTTTAAAGGCATTCTTCAGATTTCGCATAAGGAATTTTTACTAGTAGTTTGCAACTCCATTAATTAAAATGGAAAATAAAAGGTTGTAATCAGCGGCTTCTACCGTGATTCAAACTGCTATGTCATGCAGTACGAGCACTGCAACACACAAGGGAACCTCTGAGCTAACGACACACTGGCGGCAAGAGGTGGATTATAGTCACTGCGATGTTGCCTGAGCCTCAAAACGCAACCTTAAACACACAAACAGAGGAGGAGGAGATTACTATTTTAATGTCCCGTCGACAACGATGTCATTAGAGACGGAGCACAAGCTCGGATTAGGGAAGGGTGGGGAAGGAAATCGGCCGTGCCCTTCCTAAGGAACCCTCCCGGCATTTGCCTGAAGCGATTTAGGGAAATCACTGAAAACCTAAATCAGGATGGCCGGGCGCGGGATTGCACCGTCGTCCTCCCGAATGCACACACAAACAGGTGTTACTTATGTGAAGAACGCCGTTCTTGGAGTGCAGAAATTAAATATACTTTCTAATTGTGTCATCTTACAGTGGATTATATCGTACGAGTTTTCGATGTGGAAAACGAATGTCAAGTGAATTTAGCGAGGTAATGCCGGCCTACATCCGGAAGTAAATGCACTATCAGAGTGTTGACAAATACTTGCTACGACGCTGCCATTTCTCGGCTCTCTGACGAGGCAGCTCTTCAGCGAAATGCTTGCCGTGATTCTCCGATACGGTTCTTCAGAGTGGCGACGCAGCGCACGTTTGGTTTTTATGCGGCGTTCTCCCCTGATGGTTTCTGACGTCACCTTGTGGGCTATGTATACATTTGAGACATTCAATTATCATTAATCCAGAATGCTACAAGTTTCAGCTTCCGGCGTGGAAGAAGGCTGTTGACGCCGACATTATATCATTTCAACGTAGGGAAAGCAAAACGGATCATTCAATGTTTCTCATTCAACATAAAGCATGTGAGATAATTTTCCGTAACGTTCATAATCATCTAAAAATACAAACGAAGTAAAAATACATCGGAAGCTTATTCGAATTGAATATAATGTAAGATACCAAACGCTTTGCATCTCGATGTCGAATTTGTCCACGTGCAATCTTTTGCAGCATACACATAGAATGTCATGATTACCACGAGAATGAAGAAATATATTGGTAAGGATGGAAGCAAGAAGAGACGCAGTCAACAAATATTCGATTCCTCATGGCATTCATTTCATTTGAGACGTAAGAAGAGGTAAAGCGGGAATTTACTTTCGTTAACACGTAAGATATGCAGTACATATTGATAACGAGGAAGTCTGCGTCTTCATACGTTTCCTCCTTGAAATCTGTATGCTCTATTATATACTAAGTAGCCCGATCATTGTTTCAGTAATGTTACCCTCTTGTTTGACCCCGTAACAATGAACAGATTCCAAATGCATGTCTCTGCATGAAAGTAGCTGTCCGAACCCTTCATGGGTTGTTTTTTGTGTTTTATTGCTTGGAATTCCTGAAGCAGACCACTGTGCCTTCCCCCCTCGTGGGTTAGGTCTCAAAACTAAACCGCTTTTTATCCAATGGCATAATTTATTCAGACAGCATCAGCACAAGACTATCAAACAAAGCCTTCCATTTACAGTTGCAACACTCTAACGAGCACTGACCGAAGTGTAATCGATGGTCATGGTCCAAAATTAGCAGCTGTCTGCTACTGTGGCAAAGTCCGTACTACACTTTCGATTCCGCAGCACCATTTTATATGGTAACACAGTGTAGTTGCAGAGTTGTGCCAGCATGTCTGTCCTCACACTGTCAGCTTTATGTATCTCACTTCTCCTGTAGCGTAGATCACGAGGAGCCGAAGTAAATGAGTGTATTCTGCATGACGTAACATTCAGTATTCCCTTCTTTCATAGCCACTCTTCATGTGCATCGATAACAAATAGGAATGGGAAAACTCTTGCGAGTGAGAGAATGACAATAACAATCGAAACAAGAACAAGCAAATAAGGAATGATGTTTGTTCCAACGCAGAACGAGAATGGCTTTAAATAAAAAAATCTATATCTATATCTATATCCATATCTATTGATCTTTGAGTTGGCAAAATGCAAATATATTCTTAGAATTTAGTTACTGAATTTAGTTCTGGATGTTTGCAGAGAAAAGTAAAAGTCGGACTTCTCGCTAGTGTAATACAATGTGAACCAGCAACTACCCTTTCCTTAGAACACCACTCAAGCAGGTCCTCAAGTAGGTACCAAGGCACTGCTGCATTCTGTTCCCTGACATTGCTCTGATGACGGTTAATGCAGATAGTTCCGATTATGAAATACAAAACGTATTGCAGGTTAGTTCCTAGGATAGTAACATTAAATTTGCGTTGTAGACGGCACATGAACGTGACTACTATCCATATTACTCGTGGTTGTTGTTGTTGTGGTCTTCAGTCCTGAGACTGGTTTGGTGGAGCTCTCCATGCTACCCTATCCTGTGCAAGCTTTTTCATCTCCCAGTACCTACTGCAACCTACATCCTTCTGAATCTACTTAGTGTATTCATCTCTTGGTCTCCCTCTACGATTTTTACCCTCCACGCTGCCCTCCAATACTAAATTGGTGATCCCTTGATGCCACAGAACATGTCCTACCAACCGATCCCTTCTTCTGGTCAAGTTGTGCCACAAACTTCTCTTCTCCCCAATCCTATTCAATACTTCCTCATTAGTTATGTGATCTACCCATCTAATCTTCAGCATTCTTCTGTAGCACCACATTTCGAAAGCTTCTATTCTCTTCTTGTCCAAACTATTTATCGTCCATGTTTCACTTCCATACATGGCTACACTCCACACAAATACTTTCAGTAATGATTTCCTGACACTTAGATCTATACTCGATGTTAACAAATTTCTCTTTTTCAGAAACGCTTTCCTTGCCATAGCCAGTCTACATTTTATTTCCTCTCTACTTCGACCATCATCACTTATTTTGCTCCCCAAATAGCAAAACTCCTTTACTACTTTAAGTGTCTCATTTCCTAATCTAATTCCCTCAGCATCACCCGACTTACTTAGATTACATTCCATTATCCTTGTTTTGCTTTTGTTGATGTTCATCTTATATCCTCCTTTCAAGACACTGTCCATTCCATTCAACTGCTCTTCCAAGTCCTTTGCTGTCTCTGACAGAATTACAATGCCATCGGCGAACCTCAAAGTTTTTATTTCTTCTCCATGAATTTTAATACCTACTCCGGATTTTTCTATTGTTTCCTTTACTGCTTGCTCAATATACAGATTGAACAACATCGGGGAGAGGCTACAGCCCTGTCTTACTCCCTTCCCAACCACTGCTTCCCTTTCATGTCCCTCGACTCTTATAACTGCCGTCTCGTTTCTGTACAAATTGTAAATAGCCTTTCGCTCCCTGTATTTTACCCCTGCCATCTTTAGAATTTGAAACAGAGTATTCCAGTGAACATTGTCAAAAGCTTTCTCTAAGTCTACAAATGCTAGAAACGTAGGTTTGCCTTTCCTTAATCTTTCTTCTATGATTAGTCGTAAGGTGAGTATTGCCTCACGTGTTCCAGTGTTTCTACGGAATCCAAACCGATCTTCCCCGAGGTTGGCTTCTACTAGTTTTTCCATTCGTCTGTAAAGAATTCGTGTTAGTATTTTGCAGCTGTGACTTATTAAACTGATAGTTCGGTAATTTTCACATCTGTCAACACCTGCTTTCTTTGGGATTGGAATTATTATATTCTTCTTGAAGTCTGAGGGTATTTCGCCCGTTTCATACATCTTGCTCACCAGATGGTAGAGTTTTGTCAGGACTGGCTCTCCCAAGACCGTCAGTAGTTCCAATGGAATGTTGTCTACTCCGGGGGCCTTGTTTCGACTCAGGTCTCATATTACCCATCAATATAAAAAGACAATATTATGGGAATTTAGCAAGATTACTCAACATGAATTCTGAAATTGGGTGACTGACCGCACAGGTGCTAAACGTCGTCAAAAGTATACGATGTCCTAATAGCATTAGGAATATGAAGATCGTCTTCGACAGCACGCAAGTTTCATATTGCTATCTCCACCCTACTCCAGACAGCCCTCGGTGGAGTTGCACTACGTTGCCGATGTTATGGAAGGCCATCAAACCGACAACAGACCACATATTGAAAAATACAAGCGAATTCTCTTGCAGCGTAAGCTTATTGTAACTAATCTAAAAATTATTGGAGAGGAACATTGTCCTATTCAAAAAAAGTAAAATGTTACACACTGTTGACGTCAAACGGACATCATCTGTGTCCTGTCTTGTGTCCTACTCATCCATAATATCAAGTGTACTATCAAAATGATTATATATAACGGATGATAATGTAATGCATTGATACCAGATGGTGGGGGCCGTCCAATGTGGCCGTGCGGTTCTAGGCGCTTCGGTCTGGAACCGCGGGACCGCTACGGTCGCAGGTTCGAATCCTGCCTCGGGCATGGATGTGGGTGATGTCCTTAGGTTAGTTAGGTTTAAGTAGTTCTAAGTTCTAGGGGACTGATGACCACAGATGTTAAGTCCCATCAGAGCCATTTGAACGATTTGAACCAGATGGTGGGTTCACAACAGTATTGATGCGAAAATAAAACAGAAGTTCGCAAAAGTGCAGTTGTGCATTTTCGTACGTTTTCACCTCGAGATGTACAGTCGTGCTCAAAAGTATCCGAACGACCTTAATTGCATTTCGCCTGACATTAAAAGTTTAAGTTATTCACGAGCAGCTAGTTGAGAATATGTATGAACTTTAAATGACACGACAAACCGTCTTGTTCCGCATATGGATTCAAACCCAGCTCATGCAGACTAAGCAAAGATTTCGTGACTGACGGAAACTAACAGTCATTCCTGATTAGGCATACAGAGAGTGATATACCTCGATTTTAGACAGTATCAGTTAGCAAATATCAACTTTAAATTGCATAACGCAAACATTTTTAACAGACGCGAATCCCTACCCAGCATCTAAGGTCCCTGTTAACGAACTACGAGGGATGTTAAATATTACTTCTTCACAAGTAACTTACTTGAAATGCCGTGAGGTAAAGCTTTGTGTTGGATTCAAACCCAGAACCTAATCGGATTGCTATCGAAGCACAGTCAAATGTGACATATCGGATTTTCGCGGCAGTAGCTAGATTTTTAACTGAAATGACGAGACGAAACATTAATTTTTTCCTTCCCAGGACTCCAACCCGGCACCTATCGCTGTTATATTCTAGAGAAAACGAACGTTAGATATGGGTTTGTTGCGCCAGCAGTGACATGTGAGCATGTTTGAACTAGAAAGAATATGACGAAGAGTTCAGCGCTCACTGGGAATAGAGCCCCACACATATCGTTGTTGACTACACACAAAGAGACGTCAGCTACCGAATTTTTCTCCACCAGCTGCTCAGAATAGCATCTTGAACTTACAGTCATCTCGCAAATAGTTCTGTGTCTCACTGGGAGTTAAAAACGCCAGATATCGTTAGTGTTGACAACGAATGAAAATACATTAAAAATAAAAATTATTATTCACCAGCAGATAGGTGATCTCATGCTAGAGCTTGATAATACATAATTAAATCTTTAGTGCCGGGCCAGGATTCGATCCCATTCACGCGTAATATGTGAAGGTGTTGAGTAATCTGCAGTTTTGAACAAACAACAAATTGTAGCCGAGCTGTATTGCCACGAAGGGATCAAATTCCGCGTTAAGGGCGGTCTGAGTTGCATTCCCAGTTCAGAACCAATTTTATCGACATACAGAAGCTCGGATAAAAGATGGAATAAGTGTCCTGTGACCTGAAGTTATCAATCTAATGGAACTTTGAGCATAATTCCCTTCACTTCTCAACCCAGAGTAACCGCATGTGGAAAAAGGGCCAACTACTGTGACATTTTGTTCTGTTCAGGTTTAATAGACAGCAGGCAGCAGATGCACCTCGAAGATCGTGCCATAATATGTCATAAAAGTATTTTCTACATTAGCTGTCGTGTGGTAGTGAGATTTTATTCTTCTTAAAAGTTTGTTTGACAGCTTTAACTCAGAACAAGTTTTCTATATGCATGTAATCAATAAACTGCATGTGCATTGTCAGACTGTCATAGGTGAAATCAGAGAATTCGCATATTTCGTTGATGATTAATTTCTCTCTCATGTTTACTATTGTTTTAACAACGCTAAAGGAAACCTTACGAAAATTGTGCGCTGTGTTATAAGAAATCAAATAAAACTAACCACGATAACCTTGCGACGAAAGTCTGTTTTAATAAAACCGTGTATCTGTACACAAGCATGCCTCTATCGACACGAATTAGTAAAATACTACTCACTTAGATTTTGATTGGGTCTGTGTTGAATTGGTATGCTGTGTCATACTCAAGAGGTAAGCAAATGTGGCATTTCATAAATATAGTTATGTATTCCTAGAAACCCAAAATTCGCTTGTCAGCAACGGAAAGAGGCGTTACCTGTTGTGAAGCATTGTAAGTTTTTCAACATTGCACTATGAGCTGAAAGCATTTTCTTGCAATTTCCTTGTTGATGTTTGGTCCGACTGCTTGTAACTCTTTCACAGAAGGGATAAAAACGTTGCACTCAGTGAGACTGGAACTGCGAACCATAACAGACGCTGTTTTTTTCACAGGTCAGCACGTTCCCACAGAGCTAGCGAGGAGGTATAGGTCTCAGCTTCCTATTACAAGGACAGTAGTAACTAGAACTCGTAAACCGCTATTTAAAGGTCGAGATTAGTTGCGATTTCCACCTGCAACGACTTTCCTGGGCTGAAAACCGTACATTTACAATCTTTTGTTACCCTTCAAGCGATAATAACTCAGATTATTCAATGGCAATGACAGGTAAAATCAAGTGAACTTTGAGGCTTAATTCCGTGCACACCAGGAAGTAACTCGTCGATCACAGAGTTGCCAAACATACGTTGCCTTGTTGCCAAATCTCAGTTACAGTACCAGCAGGAAGAAGACGAACCGATGTGATCCTACAGCGGGCTGGGAAGTGACCATAGCTGGTGTCTCCAAGTCGTGGCTGCTTACGGCCTGGAATACGTAATGCGTCTGATTCGCTTTCTGTAATTAGGTTTAGGGACTGGAGCGTGGTTACTAATAATACTCAGAACTGACTGCAAACTGAGCATCATAAATCAGTAACTCTCATTGTTGTTTTTATATTTCTTTCGTAAGTGTACTCAAAACTAAGAAACTCATTCACAGGCGTTTTCGTGCCTCGCCTATAGTCGAGCACAACATACAAATAAAAATAAAAATGTGTGTGTGTGTGTGTGTGTGTGTGTGTGTGTGTGTGTGTGTGTGTGAGAGAGAGAGAGAGAGAGAGAGAGAGAGAGAGAGGGAGAGAGAGAGAGAGAAATAAAAAGCAATGAGAGAGAGTGTAAAAAATTGTTGTAAAGAAATTGAATCATGGTATTTAAAGAAATCTTTCATTAAAATGACACGTTGCACATCATTACGAAATGTCGTATTCATGATCTACGGAACAAGAGTTAATCTAATGTAATCTAATCTAATCTAATCACATCATATTGACGATTAGCCATGAAGAGTCATGAATTACCGAAATCTTTGCCAATACCTGTAACCAAATCTAAACTTGAAAATAAAAGACGACAATTTTTGTAATAAACCGTGACTCCTATCAAGACCCTTTCGTCCCTGTTATCTAACCACGAAAGATTTCTGATATACCTCCATTCTGAAGTAACAAAGTGTGCATGCATTTAAAGATGAAGTGCATGTTGTGAAGTTCTGTGACGGAGATACGAACCCTACACGTATTCGGATTATTAACTAAGAAAAATCAAATGTTACGTATTGGTTTTTCTTACGAGCCGCTAGGTGTCTGAATCTAAAATAAGGTTCAAATGGCTCTGAGCACTGTGGAACTTAACATCTGAGATCATCACTCCCCTAGAACTTACTACTACTTAAACCTAACTAACCTAAGGACATCACACACATCCATGCCCGAGGCAGGATTCAAACCTGCGACCGTAGCGGTCGCGCGGTTCCAGACTGAAGCGCCTTTAACCGCGTGGCCACACTGGCCGGCCTGAAATAAGGATACAAACTTTTGTGCCTAAGCGACAATCGAACTGCACACCTACCGTGCATCCACGAATATAGCTTAAGTATCAGTTGCTTACTCATGAACAGTAAGATGTGTGCGTGTTTGACCAGAAATAACGACACCTGTTGCGGTTGTTGCCAGCACATGAACAGACATTGAAAATGCGTGTTAATTTTCACTAGCAGGTGGGTGTGCACTTGATAAAGCTTGAAATGAAATTATGAATATTTTTGTACTGGATCAGGTTTCAGACCCACATACTTACCTTTGGAGGAGACCTAGAGAAGATTGCAGTCTTGGGAAAAGGAACGAAATGACTGAACTATACCGTTCCGAGAGATTCAGATCCTCGAAAGAGGACATACGAATTCGAATCACAGTCCAGCACCAAATTTTTAAACGTCTCTAGTTCAATCAAGTACACGTAAAATAAGAGCCCTGTCCCTTTAAATGGCTATCGGTTCATCAAATAAAATAAAATTTTCTAATGTAAGTAAGCTCACTGGCGACTGTATTTCTGTGTACCATGACTTCCGCTATGTCATTTCCCAACGTAAACCGGCTCTGCCCAGTTAGTAATGAAGGAACGTGATGTTTAATGCGGATTCTGGATTATAACGTCTTCCTCTCGAGGTTAGCAGAGGTAAAATAAATCTGTTAGTGCCTCTTAAAAGTAAATGCCTGAACCCACGCATTGCTCCTGTGATAGTTCGTTCCACCAGACCATTGTGGCAACATTACCCAGCCCCAGGAGCGTGCTGTAACGGATGATGTGCCTAGCTTACAAAATTAGTCACGGTGGAAAAAATGCGAGTCTATTAAATGGTCAAGTAGAAGCAAGTTTCTGACGAAGAGATTATGCTATTCTCAAATCAGCAGGATGTAAAGATTTTTCTAGGCATCATAGGCTGGATGTGAAGCCATTTTGATTTTTCACAAATTCAGCAAATTTCTTACTTCGAGAAAACCCACTGTGAAGTGTGAAGTTGCCGGATAATTCGATTATTACTGTCATTATTACTATCATTTTATTCATACCACTGCTAGAACACAAGTGCTTGAACATCATTTAATGCCTTTTGGTCACTATAGAAGTAGTTTCCCAAGAACAGGTTCTTTCCCTGTCTACGGAATCCTTTTCACGTAAATATCAAACATCAGCAATTACTCGTAGATTACATTAAAACTAAAGTAATTGACGAAGACGTTACTTGATAACCAATACTCGCTGCCTTTCTTCATTTACTTTCTCCTAGAAATGGCTATCGAGTACTGACAAACCAAAAGGCAAGAGATCTTACTGCCTTCCGAAATACGTTGCTGTTAGTTCTTCCACATGATTTGGTCGACATGACCTGTATCAAGTTGTGTATGACAGACAATGTTTTAGAAAATCTATTGTTTCCCTTTGCACTATGAGATTATGCATATGGCCAGGTCTTGACTTCTGAGAGACAAACAGTTACAGCTTTCCTTTTGGAATGAACGACGTTTTCTAGTAACAGATAGCGCAATAGAATACCTCAAGTGGAAAGGAACACTTCCTATTTAAACTCCTGCATCCTACACTGTTGGCAGTTCTGTGTAGGTGGCAGTTACGTGATATTATTTCGGTGATTACAAAATAGAGTCGATTGTATGCACTAGGTAGCCGAGGCAGCTAGTTCATTGTGATTCGGTCAACCAAGTAAATGAATTTACTGAACATGCTGCAAATTACTACAGGGAGCCTGTGTGTCAGAATTCTCATCCAGTGTGGCGCAACGGCGTTACGATATAAAAATGAGTCGCAGGAAAGAGGATTTCGTGGTCTGTTGGACGGATGGTATGTTGTTATATCTATGGTCTGGGTTCGATTCCCACTACTGTCAATGATTTTAGATAGAGAGAGACAGATTCCATTATCTCCTGGCTACACCAAGTGAAGAAGATATAATGACAGCGTGGTCTGAAAATTCACATTAAAGATGATATTCCATCTCTACCAAGTAGACGGTAGGTTGAAACACAATAAAGTCTGGAGTGGCGACATGTAGAAACTCTACCACCAGTAACCTTTCTTATACTAGTTATTTATATCAAGTGACGAAACAAACGCTATGTATGGTCACAGGACACTTATTCCATCTTTTATCCGAGCTTCTGTATGTCGATAAAATTGGTTCTGAACTGGGAATGCAACTCAGACCGCCCTTAACGCGGAATTTGATCCCTTCGTGGCAATACAGCTCGGCTACAATTTGTTGTTTGATCAAAACTGCAGATTACTCAACACCTTCACATATTACGCGTGAATGGGATCGAATCCTGGCCCGGCACTAAAGATTTAATTATGTATTATCAAGCTCTAGCATGAGATCACCTATCTGCTGGTGAATAATAATTTTTATTTTTAATGTATTTTCATTCGTTGTCAACACTAACGATATCTGGCGTTTTTAACTCCCAGTGAGACACAGAACTATTTGCGAGATGACTGTAAGTTCAAGATGCTATTCTGAGCAGCTGGTGGAGAAAAATTCGGTAGCTGACGTCTCTTTGTGTGTAGTCAACAACGATATGTGTGGGGCTCTATTCCCAGTGAGCGCTGAACTCTTCGTCATATTCTTTCTAGTTCAAACATGCTCACATGTCACTGCTGGTGCAACAAACCCATATCTAACGTTCGTTTTCTCTAGAATATAACAGCGATAGGTGCCGGGTTGGAGTCCTGGGAAGGAAAAAACTAATGTTTCGTCTCGTCATTTCAGTTAAAACATCTAGCTACTGCCGCGAAAATCCGATATGTCACATTTGACTGTGCTTCCATAGCAATCCGAGTAGGTTCTGGGTTCGAATCCAACACAAAGCTTTACCTCACGGCATTTCAAGTAAGTTACTTGTGAAGAAGCAATATTTAACATCCCTCGTAGTTCGTTAACAGGGACCTTAGATGCTGGGTAGGGATTCGCGTCTGTTAAAAATGTTTGCGTTATGCAATTTAAAGTTGATATTTGCTAACTGATACTGTCTAAAATCGAGGTATATCACTCTCTGTATGCCTAATCAGGAATGACTGTTAGTTTCCGTCAGTCACGAAATCTTTGCTTTGTCTGTATGAGCTGGGTTTGAATCCATATGCGGAACAAGACGGTGTGTCGTGTCATTTAAAGTTCATACATATTCTCAACTAGCTGCTCGTGAATAACTTAATTTTGTGTTAAATAATAAGTACGGTATGTTACTTTGAAGAGGAAATCATGAATACGACGAACTTACTACGTGCATTACCAATCTGACGTAATAATGAGAGTGGTAACATTTCAGGTATGTCATTTATTGTAATAAATGTGAGCTTACAAGCCTTAAGGACAGCCTTATCTGTGATAAGGTGTTCCCTGATATTTGTAGTATCGTGGTATTACTTTACATCTTGAGTTATTGCGATACAGAGCAGTGTTTTCTAGTGGTGACTTATTGGAACCATTTTCAATAGTCAAACGACTGTACCAAGGAGCGATTAGAGGACCTGCTAGACAGCTTCATTATGCCGGTTGCATTCGAATCAGGCGAAATGCAATTCAGGTCGTTCGGATACTTTTGAGCACGACTGTACATCTCGAGGTGAAAACGTACGAAAATGCACAACTGCACTTTTGCGAACTTCTGTTTTATTTTCGCATCAATACTGTTGTGAACCCACTATCTGGTTCAAATGGTTCAAATGGCTCTGATGGGACTTAACATCTGTGGTCATCAGTCCGCTAGAACTTAGAACTACTTAAACCTAACTAACCTAAGGACATCACCCACATCCATGCCCGAGGCAGGATTCGAACCTGCGACCGTAGCGGTCACGCGGTTCCAGACCGAAGCGCCTAGAACCGCACGGCCACATTGGACGGCCCCCACCATCTGGTATCAATGCATTACATTATCATCCGTTATATATAATCATTTTGATAGTACACTTGATATTATGGATGAGTAGGACACAAGACAGGACACAGATGATGTCCGTTTGACGTCAACGGTGTGTAACATTTTACTTTTTTTGAATAGGACAATGTTCCTCTCCAATAATTTTTAGATTAGTTACAATAAGCTTACGCTGCAAGAGAATCCGCTTGTATTTTTCAATATGTGGTCTGTTGTCGGTTTGAAGGCCTTCCATAACATTGGCAACGTAGTGCAACTCCACCGAGGGCTGTCTGGAGTAGGGTGGAGATAGCAATATGAAACTTGCGTGCTGTCGAAGACGATCTTCATATTCCTAATGCGATTAGGACATCGTATACTTTTGACGACGTTTAGCACCTGTGTGGTCAGTCACTCAATTTCAGAATTCATGTTGAGTAATCTTCCTAAATTCTCATAATATTGTCTTTTTATATTGATGAGTAATATGGATAGTAGTCACGTTCATGTGCCGTCTACAACGCAAATTTAATGTTACTATCCTAGGAACTAACCTGCAATACGTTTAGTATTTCATAATCGGAACTATCTGCATTAACCGTCATCAGAGCAATGTCAGGGAACAGAATGCAGCAGTGCCTTGGTACCTACTTGAGGACCTGCTTGAGTGGTGTTCTAAGGAAAGGGTAGTTGCTGGTTCACATTATATTACACTAGCGAGAAGTCCGACTTTTCCTTTTCTCTGCAAACATCCAGAACTAAATTCAGTAACTAAATTCTAAGAATATATTTGCATTTTGCCAACTCAAAGATCAATAGATATGGATATAGATATAGATTTTTTTATTTAAAGCCATTCTCGTTCTGCGTTGGAATAAACATCATTCATTATTTGCTTGTTCTTGTTACGATTGTTATTGTCATTCTCTCACTCGCAAGAGTTTCCCCATTCCTATTTGGTATCGATGCACATAAAGAGTGGCTATGAAAGAAGGGAATACTGAATGTTACGTCATGCAGAATACACTCATTTACTTCGGCTCCTCGTGATCTACGCTGCAGGAGAAGTGAGATACATAAAGCTGACAGTGTGAGGACAGACATGCTGGCACAACTCTGCAACTACACTGTGTTACCAGATAAAATGGTGCTGCGGAATCGAAAGTGTAGTACGGACTTTGCCACAGTAGCAGACAGCTGCTAATTTTGGACCATGACCATCGATTACACTTCGGTCAGTGCTCGTTAGAGTGTTGCAACTGTAAATGGAAGGCTTTGTTTGATAGTCTTGTGCTGATGCTGTCTGAATAAATTATGCCATTGGATAAAAAGCGGTTTAGTTTTGAGACCTAACCCACGAGGGGGGAAGGCACAGTAGTCTGCTTCAGGAATTCCTAGCAATAAAACACAAAAAACAACCCATGAAAGGTTCGAACAGCTACTTTCATGCCGAGACATGCATTTGGAATCTGTTCATTGTTACGGGGTCAAACAAGAGGGTAACATTACAGAAACAATGATCGGGCTACTTAGTATATAATAGAGCATACAGATTTCAAGGAGGAAACGTATGAAGACGCAGACTTCCTCGTTATCAATATGTACTGCATATCTTACGTGTTAACGAAAGTAAATTCCCGCTTTACCTCTTCTTACGTCTCAAATGAAATGAATGCCATGAGGAATCGAATATTTGTTGACTGCGTCTCTTCTTGCTTCCATCCTTACCAACATATTTCTTCATTCTTGTGGTAATCATGACATTCTATGTGTATGCTGCAAAAGATTGCACGTGGACAAATTCGACATCGAGATGAAAAGCGTTTGGTATCTTACATTATATTCAATTCGAATAAGCTTCCGATGTATTTTTACTTCGTTTGTATTTTTAGATGATTATGAACGTTACGGAAAATTATCTCACATGCTTTATGTTGAATGAGAAACATTGAATGATCCGTTTTGCTTTCCCTACGTTGAAATGATATAATGTCGGCGTCAACAGCCTTCTTCCACGCCGGAAGCTGAAACTTGTAGCATTCTGGATTAATGATAATTGAATGTCTCAAATGTATACATAGCCCACAAGGTGACGTCAGAAACCATCAGGGGAGAACGCCGCATAAAAACCAAACGTGCGCTGCGTCGCCACTCTGAAGAACCGTATCGGAGAATCACGGCAAGCATTTCGCTGAAGAGCTGCCTCGTCAGAGAGCCGAGAAATGGCAGCGTCGTAGCAAGTATTTGTCAACACTCTGATAGTGCATTTACTTCCGGATGTAGGCCGGCATTACCTCGCTAAATTCACTTGACATTCGTTTTCCACATCGAAAACTCTTGCGATATAATCCACTGTAAGATGACACAATTAGAAAGTATATTTAATTTCTGCACTCCAAGAACGGCGTTCTTCACATAAGTAACACTTGTTTGTGTGTGCATTCGGGAGGACGACGGTGCAATCCCGCGCCCGGCCATCCTGATTTAGGTTTTCAGTGATTTCCCTAAATCGCTTCAGGCAAATGCCGGGAGGGTTCCTTAGGAAGGGCACGGCCGATTTGCTTCCCCATCCTTCCCTAATCCGAGCTTGTGCTCCGTCTCTAATGATATCGTTGTCGACGGGACGTTAAAACAGTAATCTCCTCCTCCTCTGTTTGTGTGTTTAAGGTTGCGTTTTGAGGTTCAGGCAACATCGCAGTGACTATAATCCACCTCTTGCCGCCAGTGTGTCGTTAGCTCAGAGGTTCCCTTGTGCGTTGCAGTGCTCGTACTACATGACATAGCAGTTCGAATCACGGTAGAAGCAGCTGACTACAAGCTTTTATTTTCCATTTTAATTAATGGAGTTGCAAACTGCTAGTAAAAATTCCTTATGTGAAATCTGAAGAATGCCTTTAAACATCAATCTTCGTCCGATTTCGACTTAGTAAATTAAGTTAATATCATGGATGCCAAGGTGCTTCACTGTAAAATAGGCCCTGAAAAGATTCAAACCGACTGTCAACGATATAAATTTGAGCTTTGTTCGTCATATAGGTCTAACATGTCAGAAGGTTGTTTATGAAGTGCACATGTTGATTAATATAGTTCCCTTCTTCTAAATTTTTGCAATAGCATTTAACTGTAGACGTTTTCTAACACCGGCGTTAGCAATTCCTTTCCGTTCTCTGAAACCTTCAAAACGACAAATTTTTCTGGTTTAAATCTGATGACCTTAACTATCACTTCCGATCAACAATAAATACTTCATGGACCCGTACATGGAACTCCAAATGTGCAGTGTTCCTGCACTGCTACAGAGCATGCATTGCAAGGTATTCACACAGTTTATCGCATAGACTTACCATAAGGAATGAAACAAGAACTGTAATACACTTTACACCACAGACGCTCACTCTTGTTTGACGAAAACATCCAAACATTGACCAAAAGTTGCACAAATAATTGAGTTTGAAAGGAAAAGAAACGAGGTATGAAGCATTTATAAATTCATCGAATGTAGTGAGGTGGTTTAATTTCGTCCCAGTCTAAAAAATTTATTTCGGGCCATAATCAGCTCTTGCCGATTAATGTAATATAATACCCGCCTACTAATCAGGGCGTCTGTCTCCGTTGCTTTTGAGCGTGAATGGAAATTGTAGAAATTTTCTATGGAGCAACATTTAATAATAAAGCGTTTTAAATCATCAAAAGCGATGAGCGGTAGCAGGCGCTTTCGATAAAGAACGGGGGAGTGCAGCGCCGCTGCTGTCGCCACGGCCGCTGCCAGTAGCCAGCAAATGGATCCCGGAGCTTTGCCGCATACGGCGTCCAGAGGAGGACAGTCTGCAGGAAATCTGCCGCAAAATCGTTACTGGTTAAATTTTGATATTGGTGTGTCAGAACGCGAAATAGATTGAATCTGCGCTACCATTACATTCACGTCTTCAGCATTCAGACAGAAGAGGCTTTAAAAATATTTTATGCCAGCTGCTCTCGATGCACTGACATTATGAACAGAAACAACGCACGCTACCGCTAGACCACAGGCGTAATCAGCCTAGGGTTTCTCTATCACGGGACAAGTTTTCCTCCAGGAAGTGCAGCAGTCTACAGTGTTGCCAGATTGTGCAGATAACCGGACTTAGAGAATTAGCGAGTTGGCCAGTTTTTTTGTCCCATGTCGCGATCGGCGCAGACTTAGCCTCTGAAGCGGCCGGCCGCCGGTCGAGTTTTATGTCAAAGAGTGTATATCAGCACAGAAGTAGAAGGTCATGGCCAGTATTAGCAGAACTATACACTTATATGGAAATGGTGTCTGTTCTTTTGGACAAATCCATATAAGTGTATAGTAATTTTATGTGTGTTTTTAGAAATAAAAATTTGTTGCTACCGTAAACTGGTTCAAAGAAGTTCATTGTAAGGTGGCTATAATTTCGAAACTTACAAGGACTCATCTAGTTACTTTGCATGATTTACAATCGGAATTAGGTACTATTTGACAGGTTGTACATCGTATATGTGAACATTTAAAGAAGACATACACCTTTCAAATAGTTGTTAGCACTTATTGCATGAAAGGTGCTGAATTGCCTTTATTATCGAAATGGCGTAATGAATGATTGCTTATACTAGCTAAGGTTGGAACGTCAGTAGGAACGAAACGGAAGGTGTAACTCAGACCCTGGGAACGCCAGTAGAAATGAAATGGAAGGTGTAACTAAGACCCTGGGTGAAAAACCTTACACAGGTGTGTTGGTCCAGCTTGACACAGGTTGAGTGTCAGAAAATGGCTGGTGTGACATCCTGGCTACATAACACAGGAAGTAGCCGAAGTTGGATGGTCGAGACACCTGAGTGCTGAAGCACAATAGAGCAGCAGCCGGCCAGTTTTGTAGCGAAAATTAACAGGAATAGGTACTTCCTCGCAAACTCTCCTTGCTGGACGACAAAACACTAAAATATGGTTGGCTGGCGTTCAGAAGAATCCGTAGGGAGAGAGAATATTCCATAGTTTCGAGAATATGATTCGCTTTCTGTAGTTGTGAGGGAACGGAGCTAAGCTTTGCTGGGAAGCCAGAGGTGGAGAGAAAGAGGTCTGACAGTAGATACATTTTGCTGGTTTTGGCACACTAATGCAATTTGAAATAAATTCTGTATTTTATAAGTAAAACAACTGACTTTTAAAAATTCGGTATCTTTAATTAACTAAACCGAATTTATATCATTAACTAAATACCTATTTTTACAATAACACAACTAAATACAATAAACAACTAATTTCTGACTTCACTATTTCATTTACAATGTGATTGTAACACAATAACAGGTATTAGTTACCAAAAGTAAGTTAACATTAAACTCTTACATTGTGAAATGTAATAAGTAAATAAATTAAATAAATAAAAGTAAGTAAATTAAAATGTGTTTTTTTAACAAATTCTGTATTTTATAAGTAAAACAACTGATTTTTAAAAATTCTGATTATTTAATTAAGTAAACCGATTTTATAACGTTAACTAAATACCTATTTTTTACAATAATACAACTTAATACAATAAACAACTGATTTCTGACTTTATTATTTGATTTACAACGTGATTGTAACACAATAACATGTATTAGTTAACAAAAGTAAGTTACTTTAAAAATTTTACATGGTGAACATAAGTAAATTAATTAAAATGTGTTAGTTAACAAAGTACATTTTTTTACAAAATAACATTGTGAACATTAGTAAACAAATAAAATGTATTAGTAGACAAAGTGTGTTATTTTAAAGAATAACAATGTGAACATAAGTTAATTAATTAAAAATATATTAGTTAACAAAAGTAAATTATAAAAATTTACATCAAGATAATAAAATGTATTAGTTAAAACAAAAGTACATTATTTTAAAAATTTTACATTGGGAACTTTATATCATGAAATTCATTATCCCTATTTTTAAGTTTTTTCATTCTTGTATATTTGAGTTTCGTTTGTCCTTTTTTATTTATTTCAAAATCAAAATCATCAATTAATTTAGAAATTCTATTTGGAAAAATAATTTTAAAATCATTATTGAATTCTAGACAAAGTTGTTCTCCATATCTAGTATTTAAATATTCACAGTTCATAATACTATATAAAACATTTATCTCTAGCTCACTTACTTTTTTAATTTCTTTAGAACTATTTACATTGTTTTGCTTCTTGAATAAAATAGTTTCCATTCATAAAGAAAGAATTTTTATTAGTTTTTCAAAAATAAATTTGAAGTTTGTATTCAACATATTTTTAAAAAGTTGTTATTTTGAACTTATAGCCAAATGATTCATTGGAAATTGTTCTTTTTTTATTTTTTATAGATCTAATGAAAATCATTTCTTCTAAATGGAAAACATGAAGGAAATGCAAACTAAATTAAAAGAAAGTTATGAACTAATTGAGCGATCTGAAAATGTTATTGATTGTCCTATTTCTTTAAGTAATGAAAATAATAATCAATTTGTTAAAACAAATTGCAATCATATTTTTCATAAAAAATGTAGTGATGAATGGTTAAATGAAAAATAAAATTGTCCACTTTGTACAATTATTATTAAAAATGAAGCACCAGAAACAGTTAAAATAATTGATATTTTTCCTATCTTTGATGATCAAGATGAGGCGGCATATTACTTTTTTAATAAAATTGCAGCCAAATAGCCACATACAGTTACTTTACTTAACATTTTACATTTACCTTTACATTTTACAGTTTTCCATATTCATTTATCGATTTCACTCTTTTCCAGCACAGTTCTATATGATATCATTCGCAGACTTTGTTACACAGTGCACGTACACATGTTGTGGTTGGGTTATGATAAGTTTTTTTTTTGCAAATTGGATGATGAAAGCTGTGAATAGATAGTCTAGTTATGACACGTCACAGCTCGAAGATTGGTGCTGTACATGAGCGGTTCGTCATTGCTTCGGTGCCATAGAACTCTGGCCATACTTTTTCTCGTTTGTCCTCCATGATCTTCAGTTGCCTTCAGGAAGTCCTGGTGTGTGGCATCATATATCAAAGTTTGATTTCTTCAATTACGAATGTCTCTCTCGGTGGAAGTTACACTAGTCTAGATTTTGTTGCCCTTGAGAAACCTACGGCTCTTTTTAGATAAGTTGGTTTTACCTTTTCTAGTGTTTCTAGATTTCTTCTGTCAGGTTGTCCCATAAAACCTCCATCCCATAGGCCACGATTAGCAAGATTGTTGCATTGAATAATTTCATGACTGTTTCTAGACTGAGCAGGCGGATGTTTTTGATGCCCTGTATTTCTATTATTGCTTGGGCTGCCTATTCTATTGTATGTTTTGTGAAGCATTTAGATGTTGGTTGCAATGTCACCCCTAGGTATTTAAAGTCTGATGGGATTTTAATTTTTTGTCCTCTGATGTTGATTTCCGCATTCTTGGGTGTTTTGCCTCCTTTTCTGAAAATCACCATTTCTGTCTTTGTTATGTTTATGTGTAGTTCGCGTTCACTGCACCATTTGTCTGTTTACTCAGCTTCTGTATATCTGTTGAACCTACAGCTATGTTGTCAGCATGTGTATATACATATACATTTTTTTCATTTTCTCCAATTTGGAGTCCTTCTTCAGTGCCAAGAATGTACAGCAAAGGGCCCATTGGGTCACCCAGTAAGACTCCATTCGATTGAAGAATGATGTTTGAAAATGAGAGGTTGTCTGATGTTGTGATTAAGCTGTATTCGAGGATTGACTTTATTGTTCTTGCCCATACACTATCTTCTCCCATTTTGTTTTCGTTTTCAGACTATGAGATCTCTTTCAAGTAAGTCAAAGGTTTTGGCAAAATCTATGAACACTGTGTAGAAAATTTCTTTCTTTTGTTGCACTTCAGCGATGTTGTTTAGAAGAAGCCTGACTGCCGTAAGTGCTGATCTTCCAGATCTAAAACCCATTTGTCGTTCTGGGAGATGACTATCCACAGAGGCTTTCGTATTTTGTGTAATTAACTTTGACAACATCTGGAACTGAGTATTTTCCGGGGCTATGCCACTCTACTTGTTTGGGTCCATTGGGTCTCCTCCACCTTTGAAGAGCACTTTTATTGTCGAGTGTCTCCATTGTGTCAGAATTCTTCCAAGTTCCAGGCGTTTGTGAAAAAGTTTGATCCACACATGTTGGAGGGCCTCTTTCGCATCTTTTATATGTTCATTATATATATTATTGGGTCCTGCAGCTTTCTTCTTCTTCAGTGCCTTTTTTACTTCTTTTACATCTTCTTCATTTAGAGGTTCCAATACATTGTCTTTTTCCTTAGTTTGATGTTGTTTCGCTTTCTTTAGGGTTGTTTTGATTCCTCGTTTGTTAAGCATCTTATTGAAGTGGTCTTTCCATTCCTTTGTGTCAATATTTGGTGTATGAGCCAGTTTTCTTGGTTTTGCTGCTATGTATGGCTCTTTCTCTGCTTCATCCGTTTCTCATTTTGCCTCTCTTTCTATGTATTCTTTTTTCTCCTCTTCTATGACTTTTTTGCAGATTCTCCTCTCTTCTGGATACAGTTTGTATGTTTCCTCGTCCTGCTGGTTTCTTAATGTGTTGAGCGTTCTTAAGACAGTGTTCCTTTTGCTGTAGCTTTCAGCATCGAACCATCTTTTGACCATCCTTGTTCTTGGGTTTGTTTGTATCACTGAATTTTTTAGTAGGTCTTCTATTTGGTCTGTTGCTTTTTCAAGGTCACCTTTCTCTATTAAAGTTTCTGTTTGTGTTATTTGTTCTTGCTGGTTTGTTAATTTCTCTATATCTATTTTTCTTTGTGTGATTTGGTGGGTCTATCATGCTGGCGGTGATGTGACATTATTTATTTTTATCTTCATTGGAATGTGCTTTCGTATAGGAGTAATGGAGTCATGCCATATTGGTTGAATATGTCCTTTTATTTCTCCTCTTGTTAATGTGATATCAATGGTGTTTTTCCCATTGTGGCATATGTATGTAGGTATCTGTCTATCATTCAGTAGGGTGAAACCATCTTCTTCTAGGGTTTCGATGTTTAGTTTTGTTTTGTAGTTCTCCATGACTATTCTGCAGTTGAGATCGCCTGAAATAATGGTGGGTTTGATGTCACACTGTTTGGTGAGTGTGATTACTTTGTGAATTATTTCAACACATACGTGTGCAGTTTAACATAGGCTGCATTATATTTATGTTTCCTGCTTCTACTAGCATACTATTTTCTTGTTTTATGTGGCTTCACATTATGGTGATTATTTATATACTTAAATTGTAAAATTACAAAAATTATAAAAATTTAAAAAAAAACTTTTTCGCAAATCTAGTAAATATTTTATATTTAAATGGAGCAAGTGCAACAAAAATCTTCTGTGAAATCTAAATTCTGTAAATTTTAGAATGCAGAGGAATCAATTGATTATTTTACTTTACAAAAATACACAAAAGATGGTTATAAAACTATATGGATGCCTTATATAAATAAATATCACGTAAAAAATTACAATAAAAATTGAATTCCTTGTGTGATTGGAAAAAGTGTTGCTAAAATTATTATAAGTAACATTTATGACGAAATCCAACTGAAGAACATTGAAAAATATTATTATCAATGAATAAGGAAGAAAAATCTACATCTACAATGTATAACGAAGATTTTGTAACTGAAGAAAAATCTACATCTACAAAGAAATGTAAAAGTTGTCGAGGTTCAAGATTTCAATTATTTTTATATAAATCCGGCATATAAAGGTACACATAATTAGAAAGGTAAGAAGTGTACTATGGAATATATTAAGAATAAGAAAGCTATAACTGTACTATTTATAATGTATTAAATAATTTCCCTTTATTATTAATTAAATAAATTACTAAAACTAATTGATACTAACACTTAATAGTAAACTAATAGATTAATAAAATAAATAGTAAGGTAATTTTTTTTAAAATCTAATTGTTGAAAACTAATTGATTGTCAAACAAAATAATATACTAATTCTCCTTTCAATTAATTATATATTAAACAATAGTCTATATCCCTCTATTAAATGCTTATCATTTTGTTAAAAAATATTTTTTACAAATCTGATGAATTTTTTATGTAATAAATAAAACTGCAAAATGGAAACATAAATTCCTTATGAACTACAACAATTAAAAGTTACAAGTCTTTGTGAATTTTATAATGTAAAGCATTTGGAAAAAGATCACAAATTATAAATTTAGAAAAAAGTATAGATATAATTGATCCTAATCATTTCTTAACTGCAGTAAAAACAAATTATCATTTAAAAGCTTAAAGAATATTTGAAAATACATCATGGTTTAAAGATAAATATTAATTTATATTGTGAATATAAACTACAGACAAATGAATAAAATGAAAAAGTTCAAGTATTTGAGCAACAAACACGAATCAAGAAAAATAATTTAATATAATATTTAAAAGACAAAAGAGATATTTTAGAAAAAATATCTAACTTTTAAGGCAAGGATCAGGATGGACATTAAAAAAAGTTATAGGTTTACAACTGGCAATTAATAAATATATTTCACTAAAAGGATAATCGTACTAAGATTTAACAAAAATAATAAGAACAAAAAAGCTTGTATTAAAGTAAAAAGTAATGTTAAAAAATGATTTTTTCAGTCTGTAAAAGGAGCATTGTTTCCTGTACATAAAGATGCTTCAAAAATAATAAAAGTAAAAATGTTGTTCTTGATCTTGATATTTCATTATAAGTTAATAAAACTGTAAAAAAACTTTTTGTTTATTAAGTTAATAAAATTATTTCTATATAAAATCAAAAAAATGTTTAAATATATAAAAATTTTCTTTAGAAATGGAATCTTTTTACAAAGATCTAATAACACACAAAGATTTTTATATTCAAAAAACAAAATACTTTCAATAAAATAAACAATGAAATAGTTTAAATAAAAGATAATAGAATTAATTTGGAAGATGAAAGTATCAAAGTGAACGAGGACAGAATTAAAGTAAAAGATGAAATAATTAAATCAAATGATGTTCGAATTAAAAAATTTCATGGAAATATTTGATACTTCTTTAAAAAATAATTGTTTGATAGACTACATAGTTAACTAATTTTTTTTAAAAGGCTGGGTGATTGTAAAACTAGTTCATTGTTAAACTTAATAGTAAACTTTTTACTTATTAAACTAAATCATGCACAAAATCCTTTAAAAAAACTAATTGATTGCTAAACTATATAGTAAACTGATTCTTTTAAAAACTAATTGTTAAAAAAAATTAATTTTAAACTAAATAGCAAACTGAAAGCAATCACATTCTTTTAGAAACTATTGGTTTAAAACCTAATTGATTGTTAAACTAATTGTTTAATAAGTAATTGATTGTTAATGTAATTGATAGCAGAAATAATTGTTTAAATACTAACTGATTGTTAAAACTAATTGTTTATTAAACTAAATGGTAAACTAATTCTCTTAAAAAAAACTAATTGTTTGAATACTAAATGATTGTAAAACTAAATAGTAAACAAATTCCTTTTTAATATACTTTGTATTTATTTATCCAACTATTTTGTGAATTATCAAAACATAACCTTTTAACATAGACTTGATTACCTCTCTTTAAAAAATTTTTTCAAATAATTATACAATTGATATTTTGTTTTCTGTAGTTGTTGACCAAAAAAAATTTCTTTTATATCACAAAATTTATATGTAATTCGATTAGAATGAAAAATTTTTCCATTTCAAATATACCTGTTGAGCAATTTACTGAATATTCTTTTTCAAATAGACCTTTTAGTTTAGTAATTCTAACTTTATCACCTATTTTGTATTTAATATTTTCATTATATACAATGTTACTTAATTTTAATTTATTTAGTAACTTCTATTGGTGTTATTTGTATAATAGAATGTTTTGTATTATTGTACTCATCAATTACATTTTTAACTTAATTAAACCACTTATAATTTCGTTGCTAAACAAATTTCTTCCACATTTTTTCTTTAAGTGTTCTGTTAAAATTTTCAACAACAGATTTTTTGAATTCTGATAAAGTTGAATAATGGTTAATGTTATATTTCTTCTTTAATTTATTAAATTCTTGGTTATAGAATTCTTTGCCATTATCTGTTGTAATATGGACTATATTTTTAGATTTTTCATCTTTAAAAGGAAAAGGAATGCATATTTTAAAGAAACACCTGTTATTGTTAATAAATATTTATATCCTTTATTTAATTTTGACAATCCTTTAAATTACCTGAATCCATTTCAATTAGAGAACTTGCCATAAATCATCTAAAGCAAAGAAACAACATTTCTTTGTTTAAAATTTTTCAAATTGGTTTATGTAATAGATTAATTATATTTTCATGAATATTGTTTAAACCTTCACCATTTACAGATTTTATTAAGAATCTCTTCTTTTTAGATTTACAAATTGTACAAATACGTTCAATTCTATATCTTCCATATTTTGTTGTTATTCTATGTGGTCATGTGTTTCTGTAAATTTTTTACATTTCTAACAATAAATACAACCGTCATTAAGAACTAAATTTGAAGCATGATTTTCCATTGATATACATATGTATATATATATAAAATTTATATAGGTTAAAAATTTATATAGTTAACTAATTTCACCAAATACAATTATATTTTCGTCTACAGGAACACCTCTAACAGAATCTTTAAAAGTTATATTTATGAAATTTTATTTGTGTACCAATATTTATTGATTATTATTATATATTTGATATAGCTCATCAGCTACACATAGTGTTATATCAAAACCATCAAAGCTTAAATCTCTATTTATAATTTTACCAATAGTCGTTTTAGGTATAAATTATATTCAATATTGTACACAAATTTGTTCACCAGATGTTATAAAAGTAAATTGAATTATTTGTTTATCACATATTTTTTCTTTAAGTTTACCTAACTGTTCTCAGTACGAAGTTCAATCTGTTTTTGAGAAATAATCTGAAAAAGCTATTTTTACTTCTTTTTTGGTAAAATAATCATTGAATTGTGTTGAAATGCTTGTGTGTTTTGGTTTTGTAATGTATTCTGTTTGTAAGTATTGTGTGTTAACTACATCTTTTGCATCAATTGGATCATTTACATTAGCTTGTCTTCAATTTTAAAAACCAATATTACCTATAGTTACTTTAAAATTAGCACTAAATTCTTTTTGCAACTGTTTAATTGCATTAGTTATCTTTGGATCTATTGATAATTGAAGTTGTTTAATAATATTTTCAGTTTTTTCAATTTTTTCTAAATTGTATATAGGTTTATTGTATCTAATCCGAAAAATGTCCATTTATTAAATCTAAAATAAAATTAAAATTATAATTTTCACAAAGCAAAACAAATAAACGTAAATAACCACATATTACTTCATCAACATTTTCTATTCTTTCTGCATTGCATTATAGTTCACTTTTTCCCAAATAGTTCACTAATTGTTTTGTTATATTACCACCACAGGAATCAGAAACAAATTTTTCATCCTCATTTTTATAATAAGAAATTCAAAGAGTACCAGAATTATCAGATGTAAATAAATTTAGGATGACACATTCAGTATTTAATGGTTTATTTACTAATTTGTTAATCATATATTCACCACAAAAGTGTTTAATTTTTAATTGCTTAGTTAGCTCTTATATATCAAAATTACTTAATGCATTAATATATTTATTCATTACTATTTGATTTTTTTGTTTTCTTTATAACTATTCCACATTTTTTCTCCATTTCCAAGTTGTGTCTTTTTTGCTCTTCTTTATCATTTTTCTTTTTGTTTGAAATTGCTGCAGATCCTCCAGATAATGAACCAGTTTTTGCAAAGTAAGGTAATGCAGCTAATTACAATGGAGGAAATCCACCTTCATGTTGTGTTAATCTTTACCATCTTACTCTTTTGTTCAATATTTAATAATTTTTTACAACAGGAATAGCTAATTGTTACAAGTAAACTTCCACTACCTTTGTTTTCTTTTTTTCTTCTTTGAATATCTGTTAAAAACGGTTTAAGTGAATTTATTTATCCATTATTTAACTTTAATTTTGGACAATTTGGTTTAGTTTTACCACTAGGTAGCAAAGGATAATCAGTTGTAAAGTTATTCATTTATTAGTTAAAAATTAATTAAAATATTTCATATTGTTAAAAATTTTGTATAGTTAACAATGTATAAAGATTTTTTATGTAGATTAAAAATTTATATACATTAAAAAATTTATAAACACTTCTGATTTAGTTAAAAATTATAAAGAGTTTTTTATATAGTTTCAATATGATGACAGATTTTTTTATACAGTTTAAAAATTTATAATCCCCAACCATTTTCATCAACATTAATTCCTATACATAATTTTCTTCTTCCACACATTATTCCGCTAACAGATGTTGCAGCAATTTCTTACCAAATGAAGCATCATTTGCATACATTCTTAAATTAATTAATGTGTTTACTAATCCTCTTCCATATTTATCACTTATCTAAAATGTATGTGGAAGATTATTCAAAAATCGAATCAAATATTAATTTCCTTTTGGCTTCTCAATTATAAAATCACTAAATTTATTTGTTAACATTTGTGCAATACTAACTTTTTCATAACAATAATTTTTATATCCAGCTAGTTCTTCACCATGAATTACTGCTAATCTTTAATCTTTCAATTAACTTACTAACATCAATCGTCCAAACGTTATTGGATGATTTGGATTATTATCAGAATATAATGTTTCTAAATTTAATAATAGATCCATATAGTTTGATAAATCTTCACCATTATACTTTTTATATAAATCTTCTACAGTTATTTGCTTTTCAGTTAAAAGTCTCAGTAATCCGTCTGTACCTTCATACGTTTCTTTACCAACTGTTAATTTTCCACCATTAAATTCTACAGGTAAATTACCAACATATTTCAACATACCAACAGGTTTTGAACCTAATACTTTATCTTCACTGTTATTAATACACTTTAACATTCTTTCACTAACATTTGTCTTTTTACTTTCATTTATCTTTCTAGATTTATTTTCTTCTCCATACTCATTCAGGACATATTTAATTTCTGTTTCACTTAGTGTATAGTCGTATTTTCCAGGAATATCATCAGACCAATCTTCTAATGATTTAATTGGTGATAAATCTTCAAAATTTTCTATATGATGGCTACATGGAGGTATTTAGTTTTGAACTTCCATATTTTCTTCAATTGCTTTACTTTTGCAACAGCATCAATAACAGGATTATCTTCCTTTCTATATTTCTTATATTCTGTTCTTGGTTGCTTTTTCCAAAACTTAAATTATTCTTCTAATTCTTCACATTTCTTTCAATTTTGTTTTGCTCGTTAACAACTTTGTCATCAACTTTGCAAACATTTATTAATGAAGAAAAAACATTAATTATGTTTATGTTTAATGTTAATATTTATGTTTAACATTTAATGTTTATGTTTTTGTTTATAATTGTATTTATGTTTATGTTCTTGTTTAGGTTAAACTTAATGTTAAAGTTGAAGTTGAACTTAAACTTAATGTTAAAGCTAAAGTTAATGTTAATGTTAAAGTAAATGTTTTATGCTTAATGTTAAACATGTTTTTGTTTAATGTTTTTAGTTAAGTTTATGTTGTATTTTATTTTAATCTTACCTTCATTTGGTTTTCTTGACCTACCTATTTACTACACATTTCATTAAAATTATCAAACTGTAAATCTCCACCATCAAACTCACGGTAAATATGATTTAAATTTGTATCATCTTGTCTAAAAATATTTTAAAAAATTAAATTTTCTCTTGCTAGTTATTTTGGCATTTTTGAATATGTTTGAACTCAATAGAAGCAATCTATACCTTTGTGTCTACCTCGAGTGAAATAATTTCTGACAATATCTTGATTTTCTGGTATAAAGTCATCAAATCAACCACTGAATTATCCTTACATTCCTCTAATGGAATAATTCCTGCATAATTTTTAATAAAACTAACAATTTCTTTATTTATTTCATCTTCAATTTCTTACATTGTTTTATAAATTCTTGATTTTCTGGTTATTCTAAGCTTTTTGAATAAACATACAAATGTTTAAATTTATTCCAATTCAACCATCCTTTAGCTATAATGTAATTATCAATCATGAATGTCGTTTTACCACAACCCCTTGGTCCAATTATTGCACATCTTACAGAATTTGGTAGAAGTTTACCATGTTTGTTTTTTAACTTTTTCCTGGAATTCTTACTTTAGGTTCCCAATCTGTTTTGTTCATTTATTAATAAATTTTTCATTTATTAATAATATTATTTTCACTCATAATTAATTTATCATTTCTTCTGTCTATACTCACATTGAGACATTATCTGAATTCTGTCCTTGTAGCTGGGTGTTTGCGTATTAGATTCTACTAGTCAGGGAACTGCTTTCTGCCATCCTAGTGTCTGAATGAGTTTTTTTAATATTTTGTGGCTGTAGTTCTTCCATCGTTGCAGATGTGTATGAGATTCATCACATGAAGGTAGTGTCTTCTAGTATTTCGTACCTAAATGATTTCAGTCATCCCTCATTATTTATACCAGATCACATATCCATAAAAAGATCAGATTTGGGCAATTGATCGGTAATATGTCCATTGGACATTGGTATACAAAAATTTGTGATATATTAACAGCTTTTTAATCTACAGTGAATGTATAAGCTGAAACAACATTTATCATTTTGTAATTACCAGATCCCCTAATTGTTCATTTATGTTTCATGTTGTAATTAATATGTTAATGAGTAACAAAGAGGAAAAAATATTACCATTAAGAGATCCTAAGATCTTCTTCAGGGGGTGGTCAGACAGATCCAAATCTTCATTTTCACATTCAGTGTTTTCCATTGTGTGCTTTAATTTTACACCCTTGTTGAGTAGCATCTTGGATCATTTTCCTATGACATATACCCAAAAAGAGTCTTATCCTAGTGAGGGTGGGGTTGTTTATCGGGAGGATACCCAACTGAGAGGTCATCAGTCACATTGGATTTGGAAAGGATTGGGAAGGAAATCAGTCATGCCCTTTCAAAGGAACCATCATGGCATTTGCCTCAAGTGATTTACGGAAATCACGGTAAACTTAAATCAGGATGGCCGGACATGGGATTAAACTGCTGTTCTCCCAAATACGTGTGCTAACCACTGTGCCACCTTGCTCGGTCATACACACACCCATGCCCGAGGGAGTACTCGAACCTCCGACAGTGGAGAGCTGCGCAAACCATTACAAGGCGCCTCTGACTGAAGGGCTACCCCGCACGGCTGTCCTAGTGAAAACTGTTCTGGTTATTCTAAAATGACAAAGGACTATGACTCTGCAAACTTAATCTAGTAAAGTATCTTGAAATTTTTTGTATAATCAATAAATGTTATTTGTGTTGAATTAAATTGTTAGTGTGCTGGATGTTATGCTGTTGCTGAACTCTACACATTAGTTATGAAATGAAAGGAAAGACTGCTTAGTGAAACAAATATAGCAAAGAAAATTATTTACTTATGAGTAAATGATCTTGCTATTTTGATAAATAATTTGTGTGGCATATTATGATAATATAAAGAACAGTAATATACTGAAATAGTTACATTAAAGTATGCTAATCTGTTGTATAAAAGATTAAACTGCTGAAATCCAGTGATATAAACAAAATAGAAGTTAATCAGTTAGATTTGTCTTCTTTTTGGAACAGTGTTTAGTGGAGATTTAATAAGAGCTGAAAGCTTGTACCATTATCAGATGAAGTACAGTTTAAGGACCACCCTTAGGTTAATTACTGAGAATGATAAATTCTGAGTATGTGTTAATATTGTGTTAGTATCATAATAATGTAAATTTGCCTTAACTAACTTATAATAATAACGTGTTCGTCAAATCTCAGTTGTAGAGACACCTCAAGGTCGATTTTTTTTGCTTGAACTTGAATAATATTATCTACACAAAGAACAGAGAGAGAATTAATGTACCTGGGTGCTGTACTGTAATTTCTCTGGATCTGGTATAGTAATAGTAAAGATTAGTAGTTGTACTGTATATGAGAAACTGATTCTACTTTCCTAAGTACATTAAGGTACAGTATATTCAAAATAGCAAATCACAATTACACTTTAAAATAACCAAGTGAAGGTAACTTGTCTAATTAGGCTGAGCACAATTCACATATAGTCTTGACAACATAAAAGGCCTGGAAGCAAAAGGTTACTGGTTCGATCCCTGATATTGCTCTATACTGGAATCCCTTCAGGACAGGAAGTAGTAGTCTGATACTTGTATCCATTATGGCTAACGTTAATTTAGGAAGTCTAAGATCGAAAATTTACTTTGGTAATTAGCTTTAAAGGAATTCTTATAGAAGGTACTGATCCAGATACTCCAACAGTAGCCCACATTTAGAAGAGAAGGTTACACTTAAGTAGTGTTATACTTATCTCTCTTTGACAGGACGATTTAATGTTAAACATGAGTTTTATCTGTGACAGTTCTAAGAATACTCTAAAACTCTAAAAGAGTTAAATTCTTTATTTGTCGCTTGACAGGGGCTTTTAGTGGACATTGTCTATATATTTATTCAAAGCATTCACCAATGATAACTATCATTACAAAGCACACTTTTATAAAAAGATACTGACTGCAGTACAAACACAATAGAGATAGAAAGTGTCTAGTGACATTAACCCATTATTGTAATTAGGAGGGAAATAGAGTAGGAAATTAAATTAGTACATGTGGTTCGAACAATATTTAAAAATGGAAACGAAAAGGCAGGAAAGACATTCAGAACAGAACAGGGAGTTATAAGAACAAGATAGGAGGGCAGAAACATCATCAGAAAGTAGGTGTGTTAATTGGTAGACAGAGCAATCTATTTTGCCGCAGCAAGCTTATGGAGGAGATACTGAATATCGGAGTCAATATTTTGATATATTGAAATTGTCACAGACCAAGAACGAAACTTCAAATTAGGAGGAAGCAGAATCAATTGAGGAAAACAGCCCAGAACAAAACATACAGGCAAACATAGACATGTATAAAGTACTGCAAAGTTTAGTAGCACAAACTAGTGATATGAATAGCCAACATTGAGCACAAGCAAGTAATATGAATGAACAGCTTAAAAAACAAACTGGTAATATAAATGACCAACTTAAACCACAAGGTAAACATATGAACAAACAAGGAGATAAAGTTAACCAGAACCTCGAAAATGTAGGGAACAAATCAGATGTCAAAACAAATGAACTGAAACATGTGAAAATAGAGACAGACTACCTAATTCAAAATTTTAATAGCATGCAGGAGAAATCAATGATATTAAGGAAAGATTTGATATTGAAATAGAGAAAGTTCAAGAAAATGTCATCCTATTGTAGAAACTAAAGTTCAGGACAAAATTTAGCTTGTAAGAAGCGCAATTGCTGGAGGCAAACGAGAACTATTGCTCGCAAATCTGAGAAATTATTAAATGAAAGAATACAAGAATGTGAAGAGAAGTGTAACAGCAAAAATTTGGGTATTCACAGAAAATTCCGTTATTTTCAAAGGAAAAATCAACACTGCAACTATATATGTGGTAGACAGGATTGCCTACAATAAAGATAATCTCATGGATCAGGAAAAAGTAAATAGCACTGCTAAACGGAGGGGGATCAAACTAAGTGCTGAAGAAACAATATTCGGTAAGTTTAGACACAAGTTTTTGGATGAATATTGGTCCAAACAAATACGAAACAGTCATTGGAGAGAATTTATTATCGTGAAGATGTTGGAAGGAAAAGGTTAAATGACAAGGGAACAATTCTGTGGGTCACGGTATAGGAAACTGACTTATTTACGGAATCGAAGGTTGTGTTCCGATATAATTTGAGAAGTTTGGAAAAAATTACCGGAAGACTTAAAAAATTATGTGGGTCAACCAAAACTCCTTTTCATCGCTCTTAGAAAATATGATCGACGAAGACAAGTGGCTTGAAAATAATAACTTCCGGCTTAACGAATACAATGGGAACCATAAATGTTCAAATAAGTGTGAATTCGTATGGGACCAAACTGATGATGTCATCGGTCCCTAGACTTACACACTACATAAAGTAATTTAAAGTAACTTATGCTAAAGATAACAACACACACACACACACACACACACCCATGCCCGAGGGAGGACTCGAACCTCTGGCGGGAGTGGCCACCAGATTCGTGAAATGACGCCTCTAACCGCGCGGCCACTCCAAGCGGCTTAGGAACCATAGACACAACAATCACAAACATGATAACAGGTACAGAGTATAAATGGTGCAAAAGGGAAGAGACAGAGGCAGGCTTAGGTCAAATAAACGCACTAAGGGAAACGTATGGCGTAATGATTATGTAAATGTGAAGCAGAAAACTAAGATCCACAAATTTTAGGGGCCTGACGGACGAAGGAATAGTGGTGGGAATAGACAGAAATATTAAAGCACACCAGTAACGTGTTACTAACGTGCGAGACAATGCGACTGCCGCAACAGATGGTCAGAAGCATGATTCATGGTCGGCTAAGAACAAGAGCGCTTCTCCAGCGAGTGAAGACAGCCAGCAGCGAGCAGAAGCGGAAACACCCGTGTCAGTAGCTGTACAAGCTGTGTGTGACGTCACAGGGCGAGTGGGAAATTTTTCGCTCGTAGTTAAGGCGTTTAGAGATGGATTATCTCTATGACCGTTTAAGGCAATGTAATGGCGAAAAATGTATCGTTGAAACGACCCAAAATTTTGGGGAAACAAAAGGTGAAATGGGAAGAGAGAGATTATTAAAATGAGCCGCACAGAGCTCGTGTGCTGCCGACAAAGGAAAAAGGTTTAGTCGTCAATTAAATCACGCCGTGCAAAGATCGCGAACTGCAATGCTTAGGGAAGATAACATAGTCATGGACAAGTGTTGAGCAGAAGATGGAATGATGAGTATTGCAGAATAAGCATACCGTAATAACGAAGAAGATAAGATGCTGAAGAAGTTCTTAAGAATGAATATACGCAAGTTATAGAAATCCGTGAGGATTACTGTTGTGTTGGCTGAAGAGCCAACACTGTGTTACTAGAGGAGGCCGAAATGCACGCGTTTTAGCTCTTGCAGGCTGGCGTGAGGAGGGAAGAACTATACAGACGTGAGGTCTGGAGCATGACAAGAAAATAGAATTCAGAAAGCGGGCGTAATTAGTTTGATACTTAACTTTAATCCATTAATGATGAACGTCGCTCTTGATGGTACATGAGTCACAATATTATCTGTTCAGAATAGCAACTGAATATGGCGCCATGCTAGGTCGTAGTAAATGACGTAGCTGAAGGATATGCTAAACTGTCGTCTCTGCAAATGAGAGCGTATGTAGACAGTGAACCACCGCTAGCAAAGTCGGCTGTACAACTGGGGCGAGTGCTAGCGAGTCTCTCTAGACTAGACCTGCCGTGTGGCGGCGCTCGGTCTGCAATCACTGATAGTGGCGACACACGGGTCCGACGTATACTAACGGACCGTGGCCGATTTAAAGGCTACCACCTAGCAAGTGTGGTGTCTGGCGGTGACACCACAATTACAATCAATCAGAAGCTCGAGGTGACATCATACGTTACGATAAAGAAGACAGTTCGGATGAGAAACTGTTGATAAAGGAAAATATGTTACTGGTCCAGAAGGAAAGAAAGATCTAATTACAATGCACGGAACACTGCATGAGTTACGGAATTTACGACAATATTAGAACCAATTTTTATGTTGAAACCCGAAATTGACTTTGAAGATTCTGACTCAGATGAAGATAAAGAGAGCGACAAGATACGTGATTCAAAAATAGGAAAAAAAGATATCTATGAAAACCTCAGTTTGTAACCTCCCCCTCACTTATCGACCTTAATGACAGTGAAAGATTAAACCGTGTGTACCTAATGGAAATTTGGGAAAAGCAATCGTCACCAAAGTTAATCTGTCGGTAAAGAGGGAGGAAAGGGTTATAGCTAAATGAAAGGAAAAATGCAAATGAAATTGGTGGAAATTAATTTTGAAAAGGGGTAAATTTAATAAAGAAAATAAATTTGTGGTCGTTAAGTTAACAATTAATTGGCGTTAATTAGATATTTGAGATTTGGGGAAAATTACGGTCTCCAGTCCCATGGACAACTACTATAATAACTGAAAATGAAAGATTATTGCACATATATTTAGCACTAAAAGTGTGGCAGCTGAAGGTTGACACGTGTTGTGTGAAAACTGAATGTTTGTCAGAAGTAATAAATTTCGCTACACTCTGACTTAATTTAGCAAAAGAATTAATAAAACCGGAAAATTGAAAGTTAATTTACTGACTGAAATTAATAGTGAACTTTGTTTCTGAAGCACTACGAAATTCAATAAAATAAGGTTAGTCTTGGGCTACCTCAACAATCATTTCAAAAGCTACTTGAATCCACGCAATTTAGAAATAACAGATTTAACTTTGAACTTGAATTAAATGATTCTGAACAATTAACAATAGTAAAATTTAGTACGTACCAAGCTGAGGTCACAGGTACACTAAAATATGGTAACAAAATTGCACTCTGAATTTGTGCTTGTGTAATCTAAATATTGTAGCCAGCTATGAATACTTAAACTGAACTTTGAAATTAATGCATTGAAATGGAATGATATTACTTTAATGCTGGCGTTTGAATTTCAATGACACTCGGGTTCATTCCGGAAAAGGAAGGGACCTAGCTTGGTAATGCAATTGGGACAATGAGCAACAAATGTTCATGCTAAGTTTCTGTAATTTTGAGGTAAATTTTAAAAGGTCAGTGCTGCCATACAGTTCTAAAACTTAACGTGCTTTTAGTCTTCCTTGTTGGTTGATTGAAGGCTTGCAGTCGTCGATCGGGGAGGTGGCGACAGTCACTCATTGACGGCCGTCGCTGTTGCAGAAGCTGGAAGTTGGTGAACCTTCTTCTCGACATGGTCACCAGGCAAAACGGGCTCTTGATGTGCACCAGCTAATGCTTCCCGTCGGCAACACCGTATCAGAAACCATCATAGCAAGTCGAGTGCAATTACATGCTGCCAAACCCCGAAAGCGTGGCAACTCGCGGGAGCGTCACACAACACACCTGCTCCACTGCCCTACTCCAACCAGACCCTCTTCTATGCCCGTGCTCCACCCGGCAGAGTTAACACTACCACGGATCCTAAGCACTTGTTCTCCACACGACCCATCGATGTAATCATTCGATAGCATAGTTTTCCCTAGGCAAGACCCAGCGTAAAAATACAAATAATATTCACAAAACAAACAAATTATAGCGACATAAATGCATACGTGTATATATATATATATATATATATGTATATATATATATATATATATATATATATATACATACAAATGGTAAAATACAATGTATAAAGAGACAGAAATGTCATATATTCAGGTAACAAAATAAGGAAAAAATTGATAGTTCAATAGATGGAAATAGGAGTATATGCATCTCCGGCGTTACAAGTTCTACAGAAATGTTAGTACAAAAGGAAGTGCTTACTCTGTATGAAAATCTGCCAAATCAAAACATGAAACAAGAAGAGTAAATTTATGAAGGAAATATAACATTACCAGATTATGAAAGAAGTGAAGTAGACGTTATTTTATGCAGGATCCAGAAGGCATTTTGGGTGCAAAGTAAAAAAAACACTGGACAAAAATTTCAGTTATCAGCAACAAATGGTTACCTTGAAAGAATTCGCAATCGAAAGGAGAAAGAAGACACATGATGAAGAAACCGTTAGCGACAAAACGAGCCCTTCAAGAAGAAATTGACGAAGTGATTGAAGGGGGAATCATAGAATGTAGTAAAACTGAATACAATAATCCATTGTTATTATAAGCAAAAAGGATATAGGAATGAGAATGATCATTGACACCAGGACAATGAACAAAATTGTGAAAAGAGTAACAGATTGGCCAGAATCGTTGGACGAAATGTTGTGAAGATTATATAATGTTAGATATTCAACCAGTCTGAATCTGACGTTAGGGTGCTGCCAAATCACCCTGGAAACTGAATCTAGAAAATGTACCGCTTTTCTATTTGCTGGCAGGTGTTGCCAATACAAATTGGTATCTCTCGGTTTAAACACGTAGGTTTCTGTGCTTATACATGCATTAAATTGGGTATTGGGAAGAGTCTTAAGTAAAAAACTCACAATTTACGTAGAAGATCCATTAATAGCTACGCAGTAATGGAAAGAACATTGTGTATTATTAGAACAAGTATTCATTGCTCTAAAAAAAGGCGTTATGACTTTGAAATTTAAAAAGTGTTAATTAGTGAGGAAGGAAAATTCTTAGGCCATGTCATTATGACTTCTGGAATAGAAAAGGACCATGAGAAACTCAAAGCCATTGAAAAATGTCGTCCCCCGAAAGATGGACACAATTAGAAGCTTTCCTCGGATTATAAAGATTTTATTAGAATTTTATTAGAATAGCTATAGCTAAAGCAGTGTTTAGTAAAATGTTAGGATACTTTAACGAAATAATAACACCAAGCTGGCCGGGGTGGCCAAGCGGTTCTAGGCGCTACAGTCTGGAACCGCGCGATCGCTACGGTCGCAGGTTCGAATCCTGCCTCGGGCATGGATGTGTGTGACGTCCTTAGGTTAGTTCGGTTTAAGTAGCCCTCAGTGGTTCACAACCCCTCCACAGGCTGCAGCAGTCCACTCATCCCACAGCCGCCCCACATCGAACCCAGGGTTATTGTGCGGTTTGGCCGCCAGTGGAACCCCCGGGAACATCTCACACCGGACGAGTGTAACCCCAAATGTTTGCGTTGTAGAGTAATTACGACGTACGAGTACGTGGAGACAGTGTTTACGCAGCAATCGCCGACATAGTGTAACTGAGGCAGAATAAGGGGAACCAGCCCGCATTCGCGAAGGCAGATGGAAAGGCGGCTTAAAAACCATCCACAGAATGACACTAATCCGCCGAGAAGACGCGTGCCGGGGAACGGCACGGCTCCCCGCCCGGAAAGCGGTGCTTCAGAGCGCACGGCTAACCGGGCGGGTTTTTTCCAGGTACTTCATAATGTTCGAACACAGAATATTTTCCAAAAACCTACTGCAAATCACGTTAGTGATACGGGTCTGTAATTCAGCGGATTACTCCTACTTCCCTTTTTGGGTATTGGTGTGACTTGAGCATTTTTCCAGTCTTCAGATACGGGTCTTTCTATGAGCGAGCGGTTGTATATAACTGCTAAATATGGAGTTAATGTATCAGCATACTCTGAAAGGAACCTGACATGTGTACAATCTGGACTAGAGACCTTGCCTTTATTAAGTGATGTAAGCTGCTTTGCTAGACCGAGGATATCTGCTTCTACGTATCTCATCTTGGCCGTTATTCGTGATTGGAATTCAGGAACTTTTACTTCGTATTTTTTGGTGAATGAGTTTCGGAAAACCGTGACGTCACCGTTGTTATCGCGCAGTGAAGGTATTGATTGCGTCTTGCCACTGTTGTGCTTTATGTATGACCAGAATCTCTTTGGGTTTTCTGCCAGATTCCGAGACACAGTTTCGTTGTGGAAATTATTAAAAGCATCTCACATTGAAGTACGCGCTGTATTTCGAACTTCTGAAAAACTTTGCCAATCTTGGGGAGTTTGCGTTCTCTTAAATTTGGCATGCTTTTTCCGTTGCTTCTGCAACAGTGATCTGACCCTTCTTGTGTACCATGGGGGATCAGTACCATCACTTATTAATTTATGTGGTATATATCTCTCAATTGCCATCGATACTATCGGTTTGAAATGATTCCACATCTTTTCTACGCCTACATGGTCAGATCGGAAGGAGTGAAGACTGTCTCTTAAAACGGCGTTAAGAGCATTTTATCAGCTTTTTTAAATAGATGTACTTTGCGTTTCCTTTTGATAGTTGTGGGTGTTACGGAATTCAGTCTAGCAGCAACTGCTTTGTGCTCACTGATCCCTGTATTCGTCAAGATACAATTTGTCCAGGATTGTTTGTTGCTAAAAGGTCAAGTATGCTTTCGCAACCATTTATGCTTCGAGTAGGCTCATGAACTAGTTGTAAAAAATAATTTTCTGAGAAAGCATTAAGTATAATTGCGGATGACGTTTTAGCCCTGCCGACGGCTTTAAACGTATAATTTTTCCTGCATATCAACGATAGATTGAAGTCACCACCGACCACAATTGTGTGAATGGAGTACCTACTTGAAATCAGACACAAGTTTTCGTTGAACTGTTCAGCAACTGTACCTTCTGAGTGAGTTGGTCGGTAAAATGATCCAATTAATAGTTTAGTCCGATTGTCAAGTATAACCTGTACCCATACTATTTCGCAGGAACTGTCTACTCGAATGTTACTAAAAGGTAAACTACTTCCAACAGCAATAACTGCTCCACCACCAACTGTATTTAACCTACCCTTTCTGAACACTGTTAGATTGTTTGAAAAATTTCGGCTTAACTTATATTGGGATTTAGCCAGCTTTCTATACCCATAACTATTTGAGCTTCAATGCTTTCTATTAGGGCTTGGAGTTCTGGCTCTTTCACAAAACAGCTACGACAATTTACGACTACAATACCGATCGTTTCTGCAACTACCTTACTGTGTTTTACCCGTCCCCTTATAGACGGACGCCCTTTGTGTGGTTTCCTAAACTCTCTAACCTGAAGTTAGTTATAACATGGAAGACCTCCTTAATGAAAACAAAAGTAGGAAAGAAAATTGTTTATTTAAAAACAAATTATCTTGCAATTTTGATAAATGACTTCGAGTGTAGCATACTCTGATAATATAAAGTAAAGTAGTATACTGAAATGGTTATTGTAAAATATACTGTAGTGTTGTATAAAAGATTAAACTTCTGAAATCTAATGCTGAAATTAATACATAAATTAATCAGTTAGATCTGTCTTATTTTTCGAACAGTGTTTAGTGTAGATTTCATAAGAGTTTAATGTTTTTAGCATTCTCAGGCAAAATACAGTCTAAGGGCCACACACCTTTGGGTGGCTTGCGGATTATAAATGTAGATGTAGATGTAGATTTGGTTAACTGCTGAAATGATGCATAATGATAAATTCAAAGTATGTTTTAATACTGTGTTAGTATTATAACGCAGCAATTCTGTTTAACTAACTTAGAATAATAACTGGTTCATCAAATCTTATTTGTAGAGACCCCTCATGGCCGATTTTTCTTTGTTTACACTTGAATAATATTATCTACACAAGAATAAGGTTTTAATGTATCTGGGTGCTGTAGTATAATTATTCTGGAGTTGACAAAGTAAGAATGAAAGTTAGCTGTTCTGCTGTACATGAGAAACTGGTTCTGCTTTCCTAAGCACAGTAAGATACATACAAAACAGGAAATCACAATTTCGCTTTAGAATACTCCAATGATGGGAATTTCGTGCCTAATTAGACTAGCGATGATTCATAAATAGTCTTGACCACATAAAAGGCTTGGAACCAAAAGATTACTGGTTCGATTTCTGATTTCCTGAAATCGCTTCATATTCGAAATAAGAGTCTGGCACTTGCATCTCTTAGGAATACACTACATGGTGAAACAAACTTGTAAAATTCCTGTAAAAGGGGCAACGTTAACTCAGGAAATGTGATTTAGAATCTGCCTTTAGGATAACTTTTATTAGGAATTGTTAGAGTAGGTGCTGATTCGATGATACCGACAGGAGGACACATTTAGAATAGAATGTTACACATGGATAGTGTTGTACTTGCCTCTCTGTGACAGGACGTTTTAATGTTACACATGGCTTTTTCCTATGACAGTACTAATAATACTACAAAATAGTTAAATGTTGCAAGGGTACTACATCACAACTGACAATGATTCAACTAATCACTTAGGATGTCAAGACATTTTGTACTGACTTCGACTTGGTAATTAATGAAAGTATTCAAAATGCCATGTTCACTTACTGCACACGAATTTGACAGGTCCACAAAAGGACTTGTATCGTACTATTAAACACAGTAAACATTTATCTGCCTTGTTCGCAGATGTGCGACCGCTCCTGATGAGTCCACAACCACCCATCACCAATTATGATATAACCTTTTGTGTTTCTTCAGCTGAACGCAAGCTTCTGTTCCTTTGCCCCCAGCCAACAAGATGCCAGGAAGAGCCACACAGCTGACGAAATGCGTCTCTCTCCGTAGCCTCAGATGCACCAGTTGGAGACAAGGCAACGTTTTGTTACCTAATAAGACAACATCATCACGCTGCAAGATTATTACCATCGGTTGAATGACAGCTTTACCTTACGATTTGGCAGGCAGGTGTGGCCGAGAGGTTCTAGGCGCTACGGTCTGGAACCGCGCGACCGTTACGGTCGCAGGTTCGAATCCTGCCTCGAGCATGGTTGTGTGTGATGTCCTTAGGTTATTTAGGTTTAAGTAGTTCTAAGTTCTAGGGGACTGATGACCTTAGAAGTTAAGTCCCATAGTGCTTAGAGCCTTTTGAACCATTTGAACCTTACGATTTGTAACACATTCATTCGTTTAGGCTGAATATCATGTTACCTGCAACAACACGATTGTTCTGGAAGATATGTCAGACTTATGAAACTCAGAACCTCGAAGTGTTATGCGATTTTTTCCTCCCCGTGGTCAATAATATACGCGCAAAGCGACTTCCCACCTCACTCTGATGATGTTGTGTGCGATAACGTTGGCAAAATCTCTTACGACCGCCCCCAGCAGAACGTGCCAAATTACACTGCACATACAGTAAACGTGGGATGTGACCTGTTACTTGTTAGCGCTCAGAAATTATCCTATACCTCGTTTTTAATTATAAGTAGAATGACAAGAGTGGCAGGTTCTTTGGTAGATGCCTGATTTTCTGTATTTCGCGGTGGCTGTGTCATGAGTTCAAAGTTTTTCAGTATTTGTTGTCTACACGGCATCCTATCTGAAGTGCACGTTTTTAAATATTCTGTTGTTGTAAATGAATATGCCACGTTTGGGAATTTTTTGCTTACGGGGGAGGGGAAAAATTCCTGTTCAACTGTTTCACTTGGCTCGATACTGACTGACGATGGTATTTGCTACGTATCACGGCATAGAGACGTGACGTCTCTTGATTTTAATTTAGAGTGTCATGTCGTCATTATTGGTCGTTGTCAACATTGCCGGTACCAACCAACATTATAAGATTGATCACTGAAACACTTCATCTCTATAATGAAGTAGTAGTATCTTTCCTCTTTATGGTCAAAATTATTGTCGTGTGTTGTAACCTCTGTCGCTTCTGTGCACAGCCGGCGATAGTATTCGTTCGTGGCCAGGACAACGAAGGTTATATCAAAGAGAGTCTTATGGCTTCCTCTTTGCAAAGCGTGTGCCAGTGCAGCTAATGTGTCCATTTCATTCCACTGAACGTTAATTTTATGCCCCGTCACGAATTCCTTTCCTGTGCTAACCTCTTCATCTCAGAGTAGCACTTGCAACCTACGTCCTCAATTATTTGCTTGACGTATTCCAATCTCTGTCTCCCTCTACAGTTTTTGCCCTCTACAGCTCCCTCTAGTATCATGGAAGTCATTCCCTCATGTCTTAGCATATGTCCTATCATCCTGTCCCTTCTCCTTATCAGTGTTTCCACATATTCCTTTCCTCTCTGATTCTGCGTAGAACCTCCTCATTCCTTACCTTATCAGTCCACCTAATTTTCAACATTCGTCTACAGCACCACGTCTCAAATGCTTCGATTCTCTTCTGTTCCGGTTTTCCCACAGTCCATGTTTCATTACCATACAATGCTGTACTCCAGACGTACATTCTCAGAAATTTCTTCCTCAAATTAAGGCCGGTATTTGATATTAGTAGACTTCTCTTGGCCAGAAATGCCTTTTTTGCCATAGCGAGTCTGCTTTTGATGTCCTCCTTGCTCCGTCCGTCATTGGTTTTTTTACTGCCTAGGTAGCAGAATTCCTTAACTTCATTGACTTCGTGACCATCAATCCTGATGTTAAGTTTCTCGCTGTTCTCATTTCTACTACTTCTCATTACCTTCGTCTTTCTCCGATTTACTCTCAAACCATACTGTGTACTCATTAGACTGTTCATTCCGTTCAGCAGATCATTTAATTCTTCTTCATTTTCACTCAGGATAGCAATGTCATCAGCGAATCGTATCATTGATATCCTTTCACCTTGTATTTTAATTCCACTCCTGAACCTTTCTTTTATTTCCATCATTGCTTCCTCGATGTACAGATTGAAGAGTATGGGCGAAAGGCTACAGCCTTGTCTTACACCCTTCTTAATACGAGCACTTTGTTTTTGATTGTCCATTCTTATTATTCCCTCTTGGTTGTTGTACATATTGTATATGACCCGTCTCTCCCTACAGCTTACCCCTACTTTTTTCAGAATCTCGAACAGCTTGCACCATTTTATATTGTCGAACGCTTTTTCCAGGTCGACAAATCCTATGAAAGTGTCTTGATTTTTCTTTAGCCTTGCTTCCATTATTAGCCATAACGTCAGAATTGGCTCTCTCGTCCCTTTACTTTTCCTAAAGCCAAACTGATCGTCACCTAGCGCATTCTCAATTTTCTTTTCCATTCTTCTGTTTATTATTGTAGTAAGCAGCTTCGATGCATGAGCTGTTAAGCTGATTGTGCGATAATTCTCGCACTTGTCAGCTCTTGCCGGCCGTCTTCGGAATTGTGTGGATGATGCTTTTCCGAAAGTCAGATGGTATATCGCCAGACTCATATATTCTACACACTAACGTGAATAGTCGTTTTGTTGCCACTTCCCCCAATGATTTTAGAAATTCTGATGGAATGTTATCTATCCCTTCTGCCTTATTTGACCGTAAGTCCTCCAAAGCTCTTTTAAATTCCGATTCTAATACTGGATCCCCTATCTCTTCTAAAGCGACTCCTGTTTCTTCTTCTATCACATCAGACAAATCTTCACCCTCATAGAGGCTTTCAATGTATTCTTTCCACCTATCTGCTCTCTCCTCTGCATTTAACAGTGGAATTCCCGTTGCACTCTTAATGTTACCACCGTTGCTTTTAATGTCACCAAAGGTTGTTTTGACTTTCCTGTATGCTGAGTCTGTCCTTCCGACAATCATATCTTTTTCGATGTCTTCACATTTTTCCTGCAGCCATTTCGTCTTAGCTTCCCTGCACTTCCTATTTATTTCATTCCTCAGCGACTTGTATTTCTGTATTCCTGATTTTCCCGGAACATGTTTGTACTTCCTCCTTTCATCAATCAACTGAAGTATTTCTTTTGTTACCCATGGTTTCTTCGCAGCTACCTTCTTTGTACCTATGTTTTCCTTCCCAACTTCTGTGATGGCCCTTTTTAGAGATGTCCATTCCTCTTCAACTGTATTGCCTACTGCGCTATTCCTTATTGCTGTATCTATAGCGTTAGAGAACTTCAAACATATCTCGTCATTCCTTAGTACTTCCGTATCCCACTTCTTTGCGTATAATTTCTTCCTGACTAATGTCTTGAACTTCAGCCTACTTTTCATCACTACTATATTGTGATCTGAGTCTATATCTGCTCCTGGGTACGCCTTACAATCCAGTATCTGATTTCGGAATCTCTGTCTGAGCATGATGTAATCTAATTGACATCTTCCCGTATCTCCCGGCCTTTTCCAAGTATACCTCCTCCTCTTGTGATTCTTGAACAGAGTATTCGCTATTACTAGCTGAAACTTGTTACAGAACTCAATTAGTCTTTCTTCTCTTTCATTCCTTGTCCCAAGCCCATATTCTCCTGTAACCTTTTCTTCTACTCATCCCCTACAACTCCATTCCAGTCGCCCATGACTATTAGATTTTCAAAATGGTTCAAATGGCTCTGAGCACTATGGGACTCAACTGCTGAGATCATTAGTCCCCTAGAACTTAGAACTAGTTAAACCTAACTAACCTAAGGACATCACAAACATCCATGCCCGAGGCAGGATTCGAACCTGCGACCGTAGCGGTCTTGCGGTTCCAGACTGCAGCGCCTCTAACCGCACGGCCACTTCGGCCGGCATTAGATTTTCGTCCCCCTTTACGTACTGCATTACCCTTTCAATATCCTCATACACTTTCTCTATCTGTTCATCTTCAGCTTGCGACGTCGGCATGTATACCTGAACTATCGTTGTCGGTTTTGGTCTGCTGTCGATTCTGATTAGAACAAACCGGTCACTAAACTGTTCACAGTAACACACCCTCTGCCCTACCTTCCTATTCATAACGAATCCTACACCTGTTATACCATTTTCTGCTGCTGTTGATATTACCCGATACTCATCTGACCAGAAATCCTTGTCTTCCTTCCACTTCACTTCACTGACCCCTACTATATCTAGATTGAGCCTTTGCATTTCCCTTTTCAGATTTTCTAGTTTCCCTACCACGTTCAAGCTTCTGACATTCCACGCCCCGACTCGTAGAACGTTATCCTTTCGTTGATTATTCAATCTTTTTCTCATGGTAACCTCCTCCTTGGCAGTCCCCTCCCGGAGATCCGAATGGGGGACTATTCCGGAATCTTTTGCCAATGGAGAGATCATCATGACACTTCTTCAATTACAGGACACATGTCCTGTGGATACACGTTACGTGTCTTTAATGCAGTGGTTTCCATTGCCTTCTGCATCCTCATGTCGTTGATCATTGCTGATTCTTCCGCCTTTAGGGGCAATTTCCCACCCCTAGGACAAGAGAGTACCCTGAAACTCTATCCGCTCCTCCGCCCTCTTTGACAAGGCCGTTGGCAGAATGAGGCTGACTTCTTATGTCTATTCGCAGTTACACGGTAGTCTACACAGGGTGGTCACAAACAGTTTGATAAGCTTGTACGGGTGTTGGTGGGGAGATTGTCCTAAGATATGATTGTACCAAAAAATTCGATACATTGTGCCTTTTCCGAGTTATTTAGCACTGAACTACCCAATCAGGTCCCTGCGAACGCAAATTGAAGCAGTTTGCTAGAGAGAATTAGTGTCATTTTTCTCACGGCTTAGATGACAGAGTACGAGACTGTTCAGTCTTTTTCTCTAGTCCGACCCTTACTACCGTCCCAAGTCAAATTTTTATATCGCTGTCTTGTTCGGGTTTGGGAAACCAAACGAAGTACACGTTCGGAGACACTGTCTCTGGCGGGTTGCTTGGATTTGCGTGGGCTACGACCTGATTGGCTAACGTTAATGTTAACTAACTCTCAAACGGTGCAAAGTACCGAGTTTTTGCTTAACGATTATTCCTCAGCACAAGGTATCCTGCAACACCCTTAGAAGCTTTTCAGACTGTTTCTGACCACACTCTATATCCACGGTTCTGACAATTGGACAATGACCTTGGCCAGCGTTAACCATTCCTGTGTACTGCTATGAAAATAGGATATAATTACAAATCACGAGGACAAAGTCACAGAGGATTACAACCCTCGCTCATATCCATGTCTGACGAAGGTCTTAAAATGAAGCGTTCAAATTTATACTGACATTTGCTGATGGCGTTTGTCCTCTGTTTTCAGCACCGCTAATGTTCATAACAAGTCAGTTTAAAGTACGAATATCTGAACTCTATACTAGTTAGCAAAGATCTCATTAGTAAATTTTAGCTCACTTATATTCAATTACCAGGATGTATACTCCGAAGTCCTAATGTACCTAACAGTACCTTTGACTGTTGCAAAATCTGAGCATTCTTTTTCAAAAATCAAATACTGCTTACATTCTGCAGTGAGTCAACAAGGGTTATGTGGCTTGACAATAATACGAAAACGAAGGGGCACGAAACATTGATTTTCCTAAAGTAAGCAATTCTTCATTCACATAAAACAGGAAGAAATATTTTAATTAAGAGAAAAATTTAGTTCACCAACCACATGTACTTTACTAGTAGTTCATACTGAACGTGGAATACATACTTATGAATTATTTTTAAATTAACATTATGTATTACGTATTGGACAAAAATACACACATAAAAAAGTTTTGCATCTCCTCGGTTCCGAGAATTCCGGAACCTGTACAAAAAATTGGAATAGTGGTCAACATAAACATCATTTCCGCCATTTTTATTACTCATGAAAACCACACATTGCATGTTGTACAACCATACAGCGAGACCTTCAGACGTGGTGGTCCAGATTGCTGTACACACCGGTACCTGTAATACCCAGTGGCACGTCCTCTTGCATTGATGCATGCCTATATTCGTCTTGGCATACTATCCAGAAGTACATCAAGGCGCTGTTGGTCCAGATTGTCCCACTCCTCAACGGCGATTGGGCGTACATCCCTGAGAGTGATTGGTGGGTCACGTCGTCCATAAACACCCCTTTTTAATCTATTGCAGGCATGTTAGATAGGGTTCATGCCAGGAGAACATGCTGCCCACTCTAGTCGAGCGATGTCGTTATCCTGAAGGAAGCCATTCACAAGACGTGCACGATGGGTGCGCGAATTATCGTCCACGAAGGCGAATGCCTCGCAAATATGCTGCCGATATGGTTGCACTGTCGGTCGGAGGATGGCATTCAAGTATCGTACAGCCGTTGCGGCGCCTTCCATGACCACCAGCGGCGTACGTCGGCCCCACATAATGCCACCCCAAAACAGCAGGGAGCTTCCACCTTGCTGCACTCGCTGCACAGTGTGTCTAGGGCGTTCAGCCAGAACGGGTTGCCTCAAAACACGTCTCTGACGATTGTCTGGTTGAAGGCATGTGCGACACTCATCGGTGAAGAGAACGTGATGGCAATCCGGAGCGGTCCACTCGGCATGTTGTTGGGCCCATCTGTACCTCGCTGCATGCTGTCTTGGTTGCAAAGATGGACCTCGCCATGGACGTCGGGAATGAAGTTTCGCGTCATGCAGCCTATTGCTCGCAGTTTGAGACGTAACACGACGTCCTGTGGCTGCACTAAAAGCGTTATTCAACATGGTGGCGTTGGTGTCGGGGTTCCTCTGAGCCATAATCCGTAGGTAGCGGTCATCCACTGCAGTAGTAACCCTTTTGCCGCCTGAGCGAGGTTTAGTGACATGTCTGAACAGTCAAAGGGACTGTGTCTGTGATACAATATCCACAATCAACGTCTGTCTTCAGCAATTCTGGTAACTGGGGTGATGCAAAGCTTTTTTTATGTGTGTAGTTGTCAATGTTAACAACAAATTTTCATAAAGAAAACTGCTTGTTTTAGTATGACGATAACATTTAGTTTGTGTACTTTAGAGTATTTGCTACGGACGTTGGTGTAGGAATACAGAAAAGTTTGTAACACTGAAACAGCAGAGAAAATATTGCTAAGATTATATTCCCTTTTATTATTAAAAACTAATTATACTAATTTTTGAAACACTTTTTTCTTCCTCAATTACCTTTTTTCTGTTAGAGACAATATATGGACAGATTTTTTTATGTAACACTAAGCAATTTCGAATTAAAGAAGAGATGAACGGGGATCACTGGTACTGTGATAAGGGCTGAAAACGGGGAAATCCACTCACACAAGCGACTTTGACAAAGAGCATTTTTTTTACGGTTCAGCACCAGGGATTAAGCATCTCGGAATCGGCGAAGCCAATTGCATCTCTGCATGCTACTGCCGTGAGCATCTAGGGAAGATGGATCAAGGACGCTGCAATCGCTGGATTTACATACTTCATCACAGAACTTGGAGATCGGGGGCTTGTCCATTCAGTAACGCAGGGTAGGCGGAGGTCTGTGGCACATCTGACGACAGAGCACAATGCTCGTGCAGGTACGAGTGGTTCGGAGCACACTATTCAGCGCACATTGTTGAACATGGGACTCCGTAGCTGACGATCCTGCCTGTTCCTATGTTAACGACGTGAGCAAGCGATGTGACACAGTGATCAACACGCTAGAATCGTATTCGGGAGGACGCCGGTCGTAATCCCAGTACGGCCATCCAGATTCAGGTTTCCGTGATTTCCCTAAATCGCTTAAGGAAAATGTCTGAGTGGTTCTTTTGAAATGGGTGCTGCTGATTTTCTTCTCCATCCTTAAGCGAGCTTGTGCCTTGTCTTTAATGACTTCATTGTCGACGGGACGTTACACTCTAATCTTCCTTTCTGTGTTAGCGACATCGTCAACTGCGAATACAGTGGATACGGGATCGTCGGTATTTGACCGGAGACCATCGGATGATTCACGTTTCTTGTAACACCATGTTGATGTTCGTGTCCAAATACATCGTCATCCAGGCGAACGTCTACTCGAAATACGCATCGCGTCTCGGAGTCAGGGCGGTGGGGGTATTATGCTATGAGCGACATTACCTGGACTTCTGTGGGACTGGTGTTTGCAATGGAAGGTTCCATGACAGCTGTGGGCTAAGTGAACATTACTGTGGACTTCCTGCATCCTTTAATGCTACATGTCTTCTCACACGACTATGATATGTTCCAGCAGAGGAGTAGGATGGTGAAGCCGTTTCAATATCTTGGCTACAAATTCGCCTGATATGAGCCAGGTGAAACACGTGTGAGACGCTATCGGGTGCTAGCTCAACGCCTACAAACCACCGGGTCAGAATTTACGGGAACGTCGTGCTCTGGGGGTAGACACCTGGTGCCACGTACTTCTGGAAACCTACCAAAGACTTGTAGAAGCCGCGTCACGCAGAAAAGCTGATGCACTGCATTATAAAGGTGGACTAACCCGCTGTGGAGGTCATCACGATTTGGCTCCTCAGTGTGTGTGTGCCAACAATGTTCGTTGTTACCCACTAAACATAACGAACGTTAAATGATACACTTTTCGGGTAAGTGCACCTGTACTTAAAGAGTATATGTTTACAAAAAACGTAAAGTGTAGAGGTTATTTCCGGTAAATAGAGTTGACCTTTTAAGCGTAATTACCGAATTCATGTTATTCTTCATTTATCAGTTTCTGTGGAAGAGCATAGTTACGTATTGTGCCGCAGGGCAAGGAACAGCAACGTCATCCCGTATTAGTAAGCAATATGTACACTTTTGTCATTACTTTAAATCCTACCCTCGTATTTAATGTGTAGGCTACATTAATTTCTACAGTAAGTTGAGAGAATAAAGTTATCTGTGCATGACATGTATAAATCGCATTGTAGTCGAGATATACCTGTGTCGTCTGTGAACTTCAAAGCTCGTATATCCGGATTGCTTCATATTTGGGTTTTTTTTTTTTTTTTTTTTTTTTTTTTTTTTTTTTTTTTTTTTTTTTTAGCCCTTATCCCTACGGCGTTTAGGTTTCCCTTGATTAAAAATGCCTCGTCTAAGATACAATAGTATTACAACAGGCACAGTATGTGATATACTCTGATTCAGTCTGGTTGCTAATGAGACCTTACCAAAATAGTGTAATATAGAACCTTGCAGAAGAAAAACTTTTAATGTGATGTCTTAAATAAACCTAGTCGTCGGGAAGCATAGTTTCTTTACTAGTAAATGGTTGTATTGTATTATATTAAACAGATGACCTAGAAATGACGGAGAGGCTTCGTCCTGCTGTAGCCCTCAGTGGTTCACAACCCCATAACAGTCCACCCACCCCACCGCCACACCACTGCCGCCCCACACCGAACCCAGGGTTATTGTGCGATTCGGCCCCCAATGGACACTTCCCTCCCCCCCCACCCCCGCCACCACCCTCCGGGAACCTCTCATAGCAGACGAGTGTAACCCCAAATGTTTGCGTGGTAGAGTAATTATGGCGTACCAGTACGTGGAAACGGTGTTTGCGCAGCAATTGCCGACACAGTGTAACTGAGGCAGAATAAGGGGAACCAGCCCGCATTCGCCGAGGTAGATGGAAAACCGCCTTAAAAACCTTGCTTAGGCTGGACGGCACTCCCGACCTCGACTCCAATATGCCGTGCGTATTCGTGCCGGGGATCGGCACACCTTCCCGCTCGGGAAGCAGCACGTTAGACGTAACAGCTAGTCTGGCCGGCAGTAAATGGTTAGTTTTAGGTATTTTAATTTATGTAACGAAGATTGTTTCAGAACTCTGGAGTTTGTCCCGCAGCTTTGATTTTTCCTTGCAGAAACGACATTCTGGACCTAATAGCCGTTACTTACCTTTTCCTACTGCTGTTAATGAAGATTCGAGATGATCAGTTTCAAGCTACTCACGTAACAGTAATTATTTGAGCTAGCTGTCATAATAGGAACTATGAAATCAATCCATGCCGACGTTAATAAAAGGGGAGTGGATACAAAAAACATTCTACGAGCCATTATGTCACAAAACCCTTTTTCTGTGCTACTGTGTTCGCGGAACTCTGCGTGCCTCTAGACTTGATACAGGTGCCAAACCAAGGGGACAGTTTTTCAAATATGCGTTTGTAGATGGCGCAAGGTCTTTCTGACAAGCTGGCCTTGTCTCTGGATTTTCAAAATGTAAAAGACATGAGAAGTGGTTTTTATTGACTACAGTTGTACCAGTTAAAATACTGAATGCTGTGTATCTGCATTTGTATTATCAGAAATAAAGCGTAGTGCTTTAGTATTAACGGCACTTGAACAGATACTTCCTTCCGCCTATTTTGTCGAAAAATGACATTATTGAGACTGTGACTTTGAACAGAATACATGCTGAGTCATACAGCGAGCAGAATAGTAGCCGTCCACTTTCCATAATGCTGTTTATGTACGCAAATAACGCCGTACCTTTTTCGAATCGAAAGGTTCACCTTTCGACGGCTGCCCACTTTTATATTGCATTTGTTGTTGTTTACAATAGCTGTTGAAAAAAAATAGTGCAAAAAACACTAAATTTAATATAATCGAGAACAGCCGTGTGAAGATGAACCCGTCGGTTCCAAACTGGTAACAACGCTACTTGTGTAAATAGTGTTTGCTGTTTTCTGCTTTGCAAGAATCAACTTGTTGGCACTTATAATTGTCTCCTTTTTGCGATGATGCGTTCAACAGTATAATTAAGTACAATCAGAACACATTCTCAAAATTTTGGATACAATGTGGCACATAGAACGTCTTCAATTTCCACTCTCCAAATGCTAACTGCGTGAAAATTAGGGATTATCATCGTCACAGAAGATATTTTTCGAAACATTTTGCTCACATTTCTATTGCTGAAGATTCAGAACGTTCAGTTTGAAGCTGTTGCTCTACCTTAGCAACATGTGCGCTAGTGGAGCACGCTTCTTCAATAGAAACCTCTAAATATACTGTAGTGGTTAATGCATGACCAGCAGCACGATGGTCCCAAAACAGCAGCAGCTGGAAAGGTGGCCACACTTTCCCTATACAGAGTTTTTATGAACCCCTCGTTGGTCCTGGTCCGTCCCCAGGCCTGTACAGTCCTTAATAGACTGTCAAGTTTATTGAGGACGGAACAGTTAAGCCCCCCCACCTCGGCAAGGTCTGGGGTCCATAGGGGGGGGACCAGTAAGCCGCCCAAAATCCGAGAGCCTACGTCCCTACCTTATGCACAAAGCATGTGTAGAGACATATGCTCTTTGGACCGTTCGCAGTTTACTGGCGACCAAATGCCAAACTCTAACTAAAGTGTGCAAATACATGTTGAGGACACCAGCAATTACTGGCTATCAAACGACTGAATCTACAAACAGAAACTTGATGAAAGAGAAGTGTTTAATACCTTCTGTGCCTCCCAGTCTGATAATAAAAGAACCGTGAAGCATGGAGATATCTACAATACAGTATTTGTACTAGGTCGGAATGTCTCTCTAAGGCCGATGAATCGCAAATAAGCGACACTATCGAGATGAGAAATGCAAAATGGAACGACAGCATTTGAAACGACGAAGTTATTAACAAGACATTTGATCTTTATGACCCCTTTAACTTATTTTAAATTCTCTCTTCGCTGTACTATGTCGTCACTTATCGATTGTCGCATCACAGAGCAATGACTTATCTTCGGGCTGGGAGGCTGTGGGAGGCTCTCTGGCACAATGGTCGGCAGAGAGAGAGGTTGTTGTCATCTGGAGTGGTGCAAGCCGGAAGCGTGGCTGGTAATTCGGGGGAACTCACCGGGGACGGTGTTGTACCTGGAGCCATGCTCAGACAGTGTTATTGCAGAAGTATCAGTGCTTGATCGGAAAACGTGACAGCTGAATTTTTGTGCTGATGCAAGAACGTACGAAGCTGACGTTTGAATTAAGGTTAATGAAATCAGTGTTTAAGTACTATGTATATGAGGTCACGGTCTGTGCCGATGAACTCCATGTGATGTTGCTTCTGTAAAAGGGAAAAACGCTATATACACGTCCTATGCTGATGAATTACTGGACAGGATAGTGGCAGCTCTACTGGCGTGCTGCAACAGAAGGGAAGCCTCAGTTTGTATTCACTATAGATTTCTGTACTTCTGAAAAGCGTGTTCACCTACTGTGTTCTAACCTGGATCGAAAAACCCTGTGGATTCCATGATTATGATTTGATCAGGGAAAAATGTAGATGGTTGTTCGGTGGTTTCATAAAAATAATAATTTTGGATTTTGTGTTTGCTGTTTTTAAAAACTCTGATCTTAACAACTTGTCTTTGATTATCAGAAACTATACAAAGTATTACGGAAGATAAAGGCTCGAAACAGTTGTTTGACAAGATTTTGCTGCAGCAATTCAATTTTTAGTAGCTTCATCCTGTTGGTCGTTCTTATATTAGCTCGCATTCCTTACGTTGTATTAAGTATGCTATTTATACTTGAGATCAATTTTGTGTAATCTGATGAAAAAATTTGACCTCGTATTGTATACTCAATCAGTCGACTCCACGAGTAATTATTTAGAGCCACAACTCCATGCTTCCAAAACACTTTAGTAGCTGAGTGTGGTTGACTGACTGAGGTGTAATTATTGTAGTTACGGTAATATATTTATTCCTCGTACTGTTGCTTGTAGAAAGAAGATCGACCGTTGTGATTTCAGTATGTCCGGGGATGGGACTTGTTTGCAGCGGGGTGAGCTGATATGTGAGTTGCAAATAAGGAATATTCAAGCGGAAGATACTGTTCGGGAACTGATGGAAGCATCACGTCAATATACCATATACCAACCGCAAGTAAGATTTCGAACCCCAAGAAGGTAAGTCTCGCAGCCGATTGTGAACAAGACCTTGATGAATCACTAGCAGAACATGTGGAACGCGTTAGAAAGAGTGTGGTAGCCTTTGCTCTCCAGTATATGGAGGAGCAGATGGGAACGCAGATGTTAGGGGGACTAAACCCCGAAACCATGCAACGAGCTGTATTTTGTGTAATTCCGAAAAGGTTGACTGAATAAGAAGAGATGTTAAAACAAGTACAGTCCATCGAATTTCTCGACATCTAAAGGGAGGCACAGGCTCACGGGGTAGACACGGGACAGAGAGTGTGAATCAGAACAGGCGTGTGAAACGAAGCGCTATGGTAGCGCACGGAATCGCTGACCACGCTCAAGAATTGTGTTAAGGAGTGCGTAATGGGGTCTGCTGGGGTTGTGGTGAGCAGGGACACACAAAGAATGAGTGCGCAGAGACGCAAAGGGCGCAGCAAGTACTTTGAAAATTAACAGTCAGGGAAAGATTATGAGTGCGATTCGCGAAAAGACAGGTTCACGGTTACTGTTTATATGTGCTGCCCTTAACTGAATGGGGAAACTGTGTGTGGACTGTTGCACTTACGCATTGTCATTTAATGGAAATTAAGACTGTTTTGTAAAATATAAACATATATGCACATGGGAAGGTTAAGGTGAGAGTCAGGAGAGTACTGAACGGCAAATAAAACAAATTTAATAGTGAATGGTTGTGTTAAATTAAAATCAGTGTTGGGAATTTGTCTGGAAGATGGGTATGAAGGAGATAGAATATTTAGCTGCCAATTATATCCTCGGAGCTGATTGGATTGCTAAGGCAGGATTAATTTTCCATTGGTCTCGTGGCCATTCTTATTTTAAATTTCGTCCCCAAAGAAAGCTGTTCTTATTGGCACATGAACAGAAGTCCGTCGTCTTTACCACAAGTGGGACACAGAAGGGCGAAAAGAAAGACGAAGTTAAGGTCGAACTATTTGAAGAACAAATCGCTCACTTGGTTGAAGCATTAAGGAAGCGAATCAAAGGACTGTGCACAGAGCCCTCCTGCAGTACGGATAACATGGGTGGTGGGGGGAGTGTAATGGTGCGGCAACTGGAAACACACTCCCAAGTTGAAGTACGCTGGACCGTACGATTCTTGTGAGCAAAATGTCTCAATTGCACAGATTCACTGTGATGTTATGGCAGTATTTGGACCAAATGAGAAATGGTGTCAACAATGTGACCCAGGTCCCTCTGATGTGTGTCATTCTCGTCGGGAAGGAAGGCCATCGACGTCGACCATAGACGACAATGTCCAGGTATCGAGGGAGAACATCAGGGGAAAGAGATTTTCAACGATCAAGACGTTCAGACAGCAGTTCTCGAATGGTTTCGTCACCTAGGAGTGGATTTCTATTATCGACCAACTAAACAGTTGGAAAAACGTCCTGCCCTTTATTTACATAGACTTGGTGACTATGTTGAACGACAGTATCTACGTCATTTTGTAGTGTAGTGCAGCATTCAAGAAAAGTTACTTGGTCTGTCATAATAATGTGTAACATAGTTTTTGAAGTTCACTGGTATAATTTTGTCAACACAAGTAGCTTTTGGTGGGAAAGGGAGAGCGGGACGAATGTCATCCACGCCGCAAGGGACACAGTGGGAAACACTGAGTGGAGGCCAGCCAAGCCCGCTCTAGCATGATGAGCATCTCAAAAGATCTACTGCCGCCTCTGCATTTGTTAGTAATTATATCGAGGAGTTCACAGAAGCAGGGTCTGTGATGTCCGTCCATCTAGGTAAGATTACCTATCAACACGGGCCCATCGCGTGATAGAAAGTGGTAGAAATTCGTTTGAAAGAAGAGTGGTTTTAAGGGCGGAGGGAAAAAAGTACCAAGGCAAGCGTCAAGAAAAAGAAGAATGCACGAGAGTATGGATGACTAGTAAGAACATAGCGGATTTCTTGCTGTCTGCGATGTGTCATGAAAAGGTAGGTTGTGTTAGTAGTGGGTATCATGCCGCCGATACTGTGTCATAGCCATTTGTTCGTCATAATGAGATCTGTTCGAATCTGTGCGGCAGGCACAGTACGCTGTTGTGGGGCACAACTGCGGTAGAGGATACAGTGCACCATTGCTAGTAATTTCCTTCCCCGTTCCACTCGCAAAGACAGCGAGGGGAAAAGACAGTCTATATGCCTCCGTAGGAGCCCTAATTTCTCGTCTCTTATCTTCGTGGTCTTTAAGCGCAATGTATTTTGGGGCAGTAGTATCGTTCGGCATTCAGCTTCAAATGCCGGTTAACACTTACGTGTTGTTCGAACGTACCGCTAACAAATCTAGCAACCCGCCTCCGAATTGCTTCAATGTCTTCCTTCAATCCGACCTGGTACGGATCCCAAGCACTCGAGTAGTACTCAGGAACAGGTGGCACCAGTGTCCTATATCCGGTCTCCTTTACATGTGAACCACACCTTCCTAAAATTTTTCCAGTAAACTGAAGTCGACCATTCGCCTTTCCTACAACAGTTCTCATATGCTCGTTGCATTTCATATCGCTTTGCAGCATTACGCCCAGATATTTAAACAACTTGACTGTGTCAAGCGAGACAATATTAATACTGTATCTGAACATTACAGGCTTGATCTTCCTACTCATCTGCATTAACTTACATATTCCCACATTTAGAGCTACCTGCCATTCATCACAGGAACGAGAAATTTTGTCTAAGTCATCTTGTATCTTCCTATAGTCACTCAACTTCGGAACCTTACCGTACATTACAGCAAACAATCGAAGATTGCTGCCCACAACGTCTGCTAAATCATTTATATACATATAGAACAGCAGCAGTCCTATCACAAATCCCTGGGCCACTCCTGACGATACCCTTGTCTCTGATAAACACTTTCCGCCGAGTTAGTTCTTCATCTAATAGTCTGCCTGCTTAGCTGGGTCTTCTGCTGCTGCTGTGTGTTTAAAGATCCCGGCTGCTGTTCCAGCCCTCCCACTGGCGGCCGGTCCTCCCCACAACTGGTGGGACATTCCAGCCGCTCAGGGGCAGGGGGGGCAAGTAGCGGTTGCTGACAGCTGGCGTCGTTGTCTTCTCCTGCCTCCCATGTAAATGGGTCCGTGTTCGATTCCTGGCCGAAATGGAGATTTTCTCTGCTCGTGGACTTGGTGTTGTGTTGTCCTCATCATTTCATCCTTATCACTGGCGCGACAGTTGCCCAGTGTGGTATCAAATGAAATAATACTTGCACTTGGTGGCCGTATTTCCCTGAATGTGGCCTCCCGACCAACGATATCATACACTCATTTCCATTTTATCTCATAGTTTGAATACTGTAGACTGTTCGGCAGGGGCAGTCCCAGTGGCTTGGGGCATTGCCTGGGGAGTGGATGTCTGCCTGGCGGCTACCTTCTCCTATGACTATGCTGGGGCAGTGGCAGGGGAACGTACCCCTATGCCTGCTAGAAAGTCTCTAGCAAACTCTCGACGCAGTCTTTCTGTGTGGCTAAGAACGCAATCCTCTCTGTACCATGACGGCTTGGATGGCCGTAGTCGTTCCTCAGACGTTAAAACGCATTGTGGCGAGCATGTGGACGGTCTTCCGCTGCTGCTGTGTCTTTCCAGATCGCGGCTGCTGTTCCCGCCTCCCTACTGGCGGCCGATCCTCCTCACAATTGGTGGTATATCACAGCCACTCAGGGGAAAGGAGGGGTTGCAGCGGTTGCTGACGACTGGCGTCGTCGTCTTCTCCTGCATCTGCGTGCGCTGAGTCTGGGGCCGCATTTCGCCATCGGCTTGGCTGCCGCCAGAGATGGCCGGGCAGCAACGATAGTTGGCGACACGGTGCATGGCACAGCGAGTACCCGCGTCCTCCATGTGTCGCCTGCTGGCGGGGCTGTCATGGTCGCCTGAGCCTCTGACGCATCTCGGTGTGTTGCGGCAGTACTTTGCCACTCGGCCCTCTCCCCGGCAGCTGAAGCGATGTGGTTTAGGGTCCACGACCGCAGGGAAAGGTTCCACCTTGATAGGGAAGACTTGGTCGTCTTCCCACATTGATTTGGCGGCGGCTTTGTCTTCTTTGCTGGTGTCTCGACATTTAGGCGACCACAGGCTCTTTGAGTGCCCTGTGGTGGGCCATGCTTGCTGATCGCAGCTCGGCAGTAGTGTCAGAGTCAATAGACTCGACACTCACATCGTGCTTGCAGCAGCCGACTATATCATTGTACAGCACTGTCCGTGCAGTATCTCTGAGGTGGATGTGCAGAGGCAAGACAGGTGCGCGATCTTCTTCTTAAAAAGTAAAGTCAGTTATCCGTTTTCTCTTTTGAAAGTAATCTTCTACTAAATTTTAAGTACTCTAATTTGTTGGGAATAGTTCTCTTTTATTTTCTAGTTAATACAATGAATGCACATCCATAAAATTTTTCAATATTAGATTTAAGATAGTAGAGGATGGCAGATCCGCACTGATTCGTCTGCTGCCCTCTTTATCAATCTTCATTGTTATCCGAGAACAAATATTTCTTTTTTAGAGCATTTAAAACTATTAAAAATATTGCAATCCTGTTAAGAAACGTAAATGTATGTTATCACTTGAAATATTTTCACATAGTACTCTTGGACTCTGCAACACACGTAGATCAGCTGAGATTATCACAGACAATCCTTGGGAACTTCCAACACACACAGATCAGCCGGAAGAGTGTAACGTGACACGCATTTCTTACAAACATTTCATCCTTTCTGTCACTGTCTCTCGGGATTTGGTGGTCAGGTAAAAAGTCCATCCAGCATATTACGATGAATCAAAACTTTCTTGTATTCCGATTTGGAATTTATTCAGAAAACTCTTTCTGTTGCATTATTAAATTCCTGTGGAAGTATTCTTTGATATTTGTAAGCTAAACGAATGGAAAAGCTTAATTACTTCGTGCTGCGTCTCCCATGTTCTTCTTATCGACTTCTTTTCTTCATACTTTCATTCTTCTACCTGTTCAGTAGTCTGGGTTTCTTCAGTTGTTATTAAGAAGCAGTCTGTTATGCCATTCGTTGTGATACAGTAAAAATACATGACTTTTATGAAATCAAACACAGTCGTCAGGATCCATACATCGCTTTTAGAAACATGAGATCCACATCACATTCAGCTTACATAACCTGCACATTTTGAGACGACAGTGCAGAAATTTTTTTTTCTGTTCAGCACAGATAACTTATCGAATTGAAATACATTATCTTTTGATGCGTTTTAAGTCATTTTTCTGTGTTTCCAATTCTGGCTCTTGATAAAAACATGCGTCTTATCTCTTTCGTCAAAACCATCCTTAAAAAAGAATTGTTACTGAAAACGATCAGATTTTGGACAAAAGAATGGAAATTTTGTGAAGATGGTGGCCAAAGAGATATGTCGCCGTAGCAATCTGTACAGGCTAGCTAAAGATTAGTTGACACAAGCGCACTATAAATAAACATATTTTACTCAAGTGGCTTTTGAAGAACTGCTATACTGTTAACAGTTTGTGGCAGCCGTGGCTTGGAAAAGTAGGGACTCTTGACAGCAAGTTTCCTTCTTCTATTATCAGCCACGTTCTGAGTAACAGCGCCACGTATCATGAGGTCACTATAATACTTGGCACAGCCACATTTAATCTTACGTAAACGCTTGTAAATCTGTCACACACCACCCTGGCTGCTTCTTTAGTCTGACATATTTAAACCTGGCATCCACCAAAAGGAATTTCTTGTCATAATATCTATTCCAAGCGTGGATTAATTCTTCATACATCACAAGTTCTGGCCCCGAAATGGGGAACAATGTGCAATACATCCTATTAACTGACACAAAAGCCGTTGTTAAAAAAGAGACTGTTTAACGGTACTTGGCATTGGTGTGCAGATAGATGACCTTGAAACTGGGCCAGTTACTCAACACACTCCTCTTTATCCTCTTGAAATGGGCGAAACGGAAGCACTAAGGATGGCTGTGGAAGCTGTGGCGCTGCCGTAATTGGTGGCGCCTGACGGTGATTCTCATTGGCTGCCGTCTGCATCCGAATGAAGCCCTTCAGAAGCTCAGTAAGCTGCGTCATTTGTGGCCTCTCTATCTGAAGAAGCTGTGTGAGATCGAGCGTTGATGCCAAAGGCGCTTGCAATTGTGGCGCCGCTAACTACGAGACAGGCTAGCTTGGGGCTTGAGGCGTTGCGGTAGCCATGGCAAAGGAAAAAATGCTAAAGTTAAATCAATATGTGGCAGCACAAACAAGTAAAATAAGAGCAAATGGCATGCACGGATCTGAGACAGATGTATCGAGAAGCACAAATGGTAAAAAAAAAAAATGGTTCAAATGACTTCGAGCACTATGGGACTCAACTGCTGAGGTCATTAGTCCCCTAGAACTTAGAACTAGTTAAACCTAACTAACCTAAGGACATCACAAACATCCATGCCCAAGGCAGGATTCGAACCTGCGACCGTAGCGGTCTTGCGGTTCCAGACTGCAGCGCCTTTAACCGCACGGCCACTTCGGCCGGCTCAAATGGTAAAAGTTCAATAAAAAATATCCAGAAAGCGCTAAGAAAAATAGGCGTCGAGAGAAGCAAAGTGATGCGTGTGTCTATGTACACCGAATGTTTGCCCGTAGAGCTAGCTATCAACAGCTCGATCTAATGTTCGGCACCATCTAGTAGGCTAACACGGACTACACTCGAACTAGATGATTGGTGCCAAGGTGGCCGCCACTTGCAACACCGTCCTGGTAGTGTTCATTAGTCGACGGCCTGGATGTTCTTCATTGGTGAGGTCATCCTATTGGTGACAATATTCAAAGCGCCGCTCGCAGTGCCCGAAGGAATTTTTATGGAGACGCCAGCTCTGGCAGTATCGATAAGCTGCGACACTACACTCCTCCGCTCTAACCTCCTCTCCATTGTCCTGTAGTGACGACAACTGCAACAACAGCGGGGCTGGAGACGTGGATGCAGGAACAGACGAGGAGGCAGGAGCCGAAGCTGTGGCTGGTGCCGAGCTCCTGTATTCGCCCCGGCATTCGCTTTGAGGCCGTCCTGGAACGCCAGCCGAGAAACCAGACGGAATGTGCGTCTCTGCATCCAGCAATAGTGCGAGGTCTCCTGGTGGTCGAACCGATACGGTGTCTCGAATTGGTGCGTCGACCCCCTGGCCGGCCGTGAAGTGGAGAGGAGCAACGCCTGTGGACGTCTGCTGTCCGCTAGGCGCCGGATGAGCTGTAGGGTTCAGGGCCATAGGTTCATAGCCAGGTGCTGGCGACGCAGGACCCCAGGTAGCCAGAGAAGATACCGGCTGCATCACCCGGTCAGGCAATGAATCTGTGAACAAAGAGTCAGTAGCAGGATAACGCAATTTACAGGTGCCAATGTGATTCAGGTGCCGTCGCTGCAATCTGCCTGGACCCTGTATCAAAAATATGCAATTACCAAGCAACCTTACAACGAAGCCGCGTTCCCAGCACTTCCGATCGCTACTTGACCTGAAAAAAAACTAGGCTATTAGTTTGATTCGTAGCATGAGGGAGAGGAGTAGGCACCGGCCACCGCGGTGGGCGCAGCAACTGGAGCAAGGTGCGGTGGCGCCGTCCATGAAGCAGCTCCACCAGTGATGCGCCGTTGCGACACGGGGAATGGCAGGACAACAAGAAGAGCAACAAACCTTCATACCGCTTCTGGTGGGTGCGTAGTTCATTCATCAGCTGCTTATAAGCGCGCAGGAAGGTATCTTCATCGATGCACCAGCTCCCTCGGTTAGCTGACAGACTACAGATAATGTGGCGTACGGTATCTTACATGTATCGAACCCATTGCTTCCTTCTTACGTTGAAGGATACTGATCACTAACTGTTTCTTAAGAAATTGTATACCTATCGTAGCAAGAAACTCGAACATTTTTTTCTTTCTAGAAGATGAAACAACATCGCAAGAAGCTCTTTCACTTCATGGCATTACGATGTACCTTCGGTATTGGAACTTGTTTCTGAAGACCTTAGTCATGCTAGAGGCCGCCTACGACCCGCTTCCACGATTTTCGTGGTCTCAAGATAGAGAAGATAGATGAAATCTTTATTTCTTAAATACGGAATACACTCTGGCAAAAGTCATTCGCGGATGTTTTGCGAAAAATGTAGGAACTGTAACGAGAAATAGCAACAAGAAGTAAATTTGCTCTAGTATGGCCCGTGAAACGTGGAGATTATTAGAAGTTGTTTTCGAATATTTTTGATCAATTTCGAGATGAATAGAGGCTGCAAGAAGTAAAAAAATTATCATTGTCTTCTCAGTTGTCCACCTTCTTCATACGTTTCCATTGTTTTGCAGATCCTCTAAAAATTATAGATTCTATATTAATACCTCCCGATGGTTTAAAATAATGACTCAAGTTGGTAAGCGTAGGATCCAAGATGATTTTGCTTTGCTAAAACATATGACATTTCTGTCGTATTCTAAGCTTGGCAAACAAATATTGCGATCGTTTTCTTTAACGCTTTGATGCTCTGTGGTTACTTCCGATTTTCGTTAGTGAAATTATAGTTCTTTTTCCACTGAAAAGTATCATCAGTTACATATCTTTTGATGATAGAAGCTTTGCACCGTCAGTCACGCGAAAAATTAATTGAATAATAATGCGTGTACATCGTCATATCTTTTTTCACTTCGTCAGTAAATGAAATTCGTGTCATTATTGCTTGTATGCAGCCTTTCGGACGTATGGTATACTGTGCACTTTGATATCTGTCTAGATGAAGCCATGTACTGGGTGATCAAAAAGTCAGTATAAATTTGAAAACTGAATAAATCACGGAAAAATGTAGATAGAGGTACTAAATGACACACATGCTTGGAATGACATGGGGTTTTATTAGAACCAAAAAAATACAAAAATTCAAAAAATGTCCGACAGTTGGCCCTTCATCTGATCAGAATAGCAATAATTAGCATAAAAAAGTAAGACAAAGCAAAGATGATGTTCTTTACAGGAAATGCTCAATATGTCCACCATCATTCCTCAACAATAGCAGCAGTCGAGGAATAATGTTGTGAACAGCACTGTAAAGCATGACGTGAGTTATGGTGAGGCATTGGCGTCGGATGTTGTCTTTCAGCATCCCTAGAGATGTCGGTCGATCACGATACACTTGCGACTTCAGGTAAGCCTAAAGCCAATAATCGCACAGACTGAGGTCTGGGGACCTGGGAGGGCAAGTATGACGAAAGTGGCGACTGAGCACACGATCATCACCAAGTTCAAATGGTTCAAATGGCTCTGAGCACTATAGGACTTAACTTCTAAGGTCATCAGTCCCCCAGAACTCAGACCTACTTAAACCTAACTAACCTAAGGATATTACAAACATCACCAAGCGACGCGCGCAAGAGATCTTTCACGCGTCTAGCAATATGGGGTGGTTCTAATAAAACCCCATGTTATTCCAAGCATGTGTGTCAATTTTTACCTCTCTATCTACATTATTCCGTGGTTTATTAAGTTTTCAAATTTATACTCACTTTTTGATCACCCGGTACATTGTTATCTCTTAGCTTGAAGTTTCTCTCTTCATTGGAAACTCTTTTCGCTGATGTTCCTTTTCATTGGCTACTCTTTCGCTGATGTCTCAGATAATGCTTAAAGCAGTCATTTGGAACTTTCGGTTGCTACCGCAGAAAAAAAGTGCGTCATGTTATCAACGTGTACCATTTATCACAGTTAGCTGGAATATGTTCTACGGCAGTAAATTGACTTAAATGAAAAACCTCTTTTCTGTCTCTGTCATACTACCATTTTTTCTTTCCCTGTCATTGTACCTCATGCTCGCATTTTATTAATCGTGTTTTGCTGCAGGCCTCCAATCTAGTCCGGAATTTCATAGTATTTGATATCTATTTCCCATAGTTGATATGGTTGCACCATTATTCAATAACATGAGTGACTGCGTTAGTATTTTGAAGGTTTTGTTTCGTCCGAAAGCCCATGCTCACGTCTGATTGCAGTTACCTCTGTAATATCAATTTCTATTCGCAGACAGATATACCTTTGCAACATCATTAAAACATTTTTAATCATTAAGCTGAATATTAAAATGTTTGAACTTTTTCTTTTAATATGTATTTGTTTTTATCAGACTACTTTCAAAGAATGTGGTATCTCTGAAACAGAGATGTGGCAGCTGGATGGAAAGCGTCCATTGTCGCTTTGGATCACACGATAGATCCTCTCAAAATACCTGTCTTTGGCTCAAGTAGCTTAACTATGTACAGTTATGCCTCATTTGCATATGAAGTTTCTAACTAGTGCTTTTCATTTATTATAATACTGTTCTACCAAGAACGGACGAAATTCAGTTAACTTGAAGTTTCTATTGTTGTAATTCTGACATTATCCTCTTCTTCTACTGTCCATGTGAGTAAATTCTTTTCAGATATGATTTTGCAATCTTAAGTTAATTTAACTCTCCGTGGATGAGTGTCTGCGCCTCCCATGTTCACAGCTGCTGGTGCTTCATCGTCTTGTATCAGATTTCTATCTTCTTTAGCTCGCACATTTAAATCTTATCTGCCTTATGAAAACATGAGGCCCGCTCGAGGGGAAATGCGTGAATTGTATTGTCATAACGCAGGCAAATACTCCTGTGCCTTCTCAAAGATGATAAAATGGTGAATCGTTTCAAGATTCAGTACAAGTCAGCTGAATCGCATTCATTCTGTAATTTTGTTGTTAAATAGCAGCCTTTGTCAATGTGCTTCTTTTTTCTGGAAGTCGGTGGTTCAATTTGTAAGACAACGACACAGTTCTGAGAATTATTCGTTATAAATGTATGCTCCTTACTGGTTAATCCCCCCCTCTCTCCATGAACCACGGAGCTTGCCGTTGGTGCGGGGGCTTGGGTGCCTCAGCGATACAGAAACCGTACCGTAGGTGTAACCACAAATGAGGGATATCTGTTGAGAGGCCAGACAAACGTGTGGTTCCTGAAGAGGAGCAGCAGCCTTTTCAGTAGTTGCAGGGGTAACAGTCTGGATGGTTGACTGATCTGGTCTTGTAACATTAACAAAAACGGCATTGCTGTAGTGGTAATGTGAACAGCTGAGAGCAAGGGGAAACTACACCCGTAATTTTTCCCGTGGGCATGCAGCTTTACTGTATGGTTAAATGATGATGGCGTCCTCTTGGGTAAAATATTCCGGAGGTAAAATACTTCCCCATTCGGATCTCCGGGCAGGGACTAATCAGGAGGACGTCGTTGTCAGGTGAAACAAAACTGGCGGTCTGTGGATCGGAGCGTGGAATATCATATCCCTTAATGGGGCAGGTAAGTTAGAAAATTGATAGATTGAAGTTAGATATAGTGGGAATTAGTGAAGTTTGGTGGCAGGAGGAACAAAACTCCCGGTCAGGTGAGTACAGGGCTATAAATACAAAATCAAGTGGGGGTAATCCAGGAGTAGGTTTAATTATGAATAAAAATAGGAGCGAGGGTAAGCTGCTACGAACAGCATAGTGAACGCATTACTGTAGCCTAGATAGACACGAAGCCCACGCCTACCACAGTAGTACAAGTATACTGTATATGCCAACTAGGTCCGCAGATGACGAAGTGATTGAAGAATGTATGATGAGATAAAAGAAATTATTCTGGTTGTGAAGAGAGACGAAAATCTAATACTCATGAGGGACTGGAATTCGATAGTAGGAAAAGGAAGAGAAGGAAAAGTAGCAGGTGAATATGAAATGGGGGTAAGGAATGAAAGAGGAAGCCGCCTGGTAGAATTTTGCACAGAGCATGACATCTAAAACTTCGTTTACTAATCGTGAAAGACGGTTGTATACATGGAAGAGGCCTGGAGACACTGGAAGGGTTCATATAGATTATATAATGGAAAGACAGAGATTTGGGAACCAGGTTTTAAATTGTAAGACATTTCCAGGGACAGATGTGGACTCTGACCACGATCTATTGTTTATGAAATGTAGATTAAAACTGAAGAAACTGCAAACAGGCGGCAATTTAAGGCGATGGGACCTGGATAAGCTGAAAGAACCAGAGGTTATAGAGAGTTTCAGAGAGAGTATTAGGGAACGATTGACAGGACGGGGGAAAGAAATACAGTAGAAGAAGAATGGGCTTCTTTGAGAGATGGAGTAGTGAAGGCAGCAGAGGATTAAGTAGGTAAAAAGACGAGAGCTACTAGAAATCCTTGGGTAACAGACGAGATATCGAATTTAATTGATGAAGGGAGAAAATATAAAAATGCAGAAAATGAAGCAGCCAAAAAGAAATACAAACGTCTCATAAATGAGATCGAGAGGAAGTGCAGACTGTCTAAGCGGGAATGTCTAGAGGATAAATGTAAGAATGTAGAGGCATATATCATTAGGGGGTAAGATAGATACTGCCTACAGGAAAATTAAAGAGACTTTTGGAGAAAAGAGAACCACTTGCATGAATATCAAGAGCGCAGACGGAAAACCAGTCCTAAGCAAAGAACGGAAAGCAGACAGGTGGAAGGAATATGTAGAGGGTCTATACAAGGGCGATGTACTTGAGGGCAATATTATGGAGATGGAAGAGGACGTAGACGAAGATGAAATGGGAGATATGATACTGTGTGAAGAGTTTGGCGGAGCACTGAAAGTCATAAGTCGAAAAAAAGAGTAGACAGTATCCCATTAGTACTACTGATAGCCTTGGGAGTGCCAGCCTTGACGAAACTCTACCATCTGATGATCAAAATGTATGAGACAGGCGAAATACCCTCAGACTTCAAGAAGAATATAATAATTCCAATCCCAAAGAAAGCAGATGTTGACAGGGGTGAAAATTGATAAGTCACGGCTGCTAAATACTAACACGAATTCTTTGCAGAGGAATGGAAAAACTGCTAATAAGTCACGAGATTTGCTATTTGGGGAGCAAAATAACTAATGATGGTCGAAGTAGAGAGTATATACAATGTAGACTAGCAATGTCAAGGAAAGCGTTTCTGAAGAAGAGATATTTGTTAACATCGTGTATATATGTGTCAGGAAGTCTCTTCTGAAAGTATTCGTATGGAAGTATTGAAGTGAAACGTGGACAATAAGTAGTTAAGACAAGAAGAGAATAGAAGCTTTCGAAATGTGGTGCTACAGAAGAATGCTGAAGATTAGGTGGGTAGTTCACCTAGCTAAGGAGAAGGTACTGAATAGAATTGGGGAGAAGAGGAATTTGTGGCACAACTTGACTTGAGGAATGAATCGGTTGGTAGGACGTGTTCTGAGGCATCAAGGGATCAGCAATTTAGTACTGGAGGGCAGCGTGGAGGGTAAATATCGTAGAGGGAGACCAAGGGATGAATACACTAAGCAGATTCAGAAGGATATAGCTTTCAGTAGGTACTTTGAGATGAAGAAGCTTGCACAGGATAGAGTAATATGGAGAGCTGCATCAAACCAGACTCTGGACTACAGACCACAACAACAAAAACAACAACAACAATTGGTTAATATGAGTTGTTAGGCTGAGTTATACCGTAATAGTTGCAATTTACACCGATGAACCAAAACATTATGACTATCTGTTTAATAGAGTTTTGGTGCATTTTTCAAACACATACAAGAGTGCAGCAGCGATGTATTCTACAAGTCCTTGCTAGGTTTCCAGAAGCACGTGGCATCAGATGGGTACTCACAGATCTCTAAATTCTCACAAATTACGGAACCACGGTTTGTGGGCACGCAGCTGGAGCCCGATATGTGTTCCAGCAGGTAAAGGTGAGGTACATTTGCTAGCTAAGACATTAATGTGAGGTCACTATTATGTTCGTCAAACCACACTGCAGCACGATTTAGACCGTGTATCATGGAGAGTTATCCTGCTGGAAGATGTCATCGGCGTAGGGGGAAACTTAAAAGAATGAAGAGATGCAGATGGTCCGCAGTAATGTTCAAGTAGCTCACTGCTGTCATGGTTTCTTCGAGTACTACCATATGTCTCACAGAATCCCAGCTCAATGTACCCCATGGCATAATTCTGCTCTCACCGGCCTGCATCTGTTGCACAATGCAAATTTCAAGCAGCCATTCACCTTTTTGACGGCGTGTAAGAACCCAGAGATCGATATGGTGTAACAAGAAATGCAGCTCATTCGACAGACGAAACATATCTACTGATCCACTGTGAAAACCCAGTGATGCTGCGCCCACTGCAGTCGTAACTGACGTAGGAGATGTGTGATGTGGAGCTCTGTGTTCAACAATGGCCGTTGAACGTTGTGCTCCGAAACACTTGTGCCTGCACCAGCATTGTACTAAGACGTCATATCCGTCACAGATCGTGGATTGCACAGTGGGGGATCCTCCGCCCTCTACGTTTTGTACTGAGACGTGGACGTCCAGTACCATACGGTCCACGTGCTGTTCCACCATCCTTCAACTACTTTCCCTACGTGCTCACGACAGCAGTACGCAAACAGCCGACCAGATTCGTCGTTTCAGAGGTTCTCGTTTCCACCAGCAGCGCCACAACTATTTGCCCTTTGTCAAAACCGCTTATAGCAATGGGTTTCCGCATTTGCGGCCCGCATCTTTGCTATAATGACTGCCCATTCGTCTCTTCCGCTTGCATGTTTTCCTCACTGCGTCATGTGCACGCAACACCACCAGGACCCTTTAAACTTCACAGTGGGCAGTAGTAATAATGTTTTCGCCGCACAAATATACATCCTGTAAATTTTTGCCATAGACTAACTTGCATTACGGAAAATACGGTGGATGATCTTCATCCTTTTGAGACTATTGTTTTACAAATTTGCTCCCAGTCTTTAATTTAGCTTCTTCCGTGTAGTCTTACCGTTCTAAATAGGCTTAAATACCTCACCTACATCAGTTATGTGCATTTTCTGGCGGAAATTATACCGTATCTCGTGTTCTGATATAATAAAGTGGCACTGAACCTACTAAACATGCTACTTCCTTTTACATCGATGAAGTTCGGAAACAGGATATTACTAATAAACGAACTGTCCTGTTCTTCTTAAGTGAAATTTACTCAACGGTGTCACGTTCATTTCTCGAAAATTGTTTGGTGCTCTAATTTAGAGTTTCTGCCACAATTTTGCAGTTAAAGTACTACGATCTTCCAAATGCATTTTCCAGTAGTAACGCTTTTCTTATATTTCATTTCAGTTAATAATTTCAGAACATGTAGGGAGGCAGACTGGAAGATTATTACGTGGCCGTCTGTTTTCATATCAAACATAATCATGCTGCATGCTTTTTCCTAATCCCACTCATCAACCGGCCTGTGTGGCCGAGCGGTTCTAGGCGCTACAGTATGGAACCGCGCGACCGTACGGTCGCAGGTTCGAATCCTGCCTCGGGCATGGACGTGTGTGATGTCCTTAAGCTAGTTAGGTTTAAGTGGTTCTAAGTTCTAGGGGGCTGATGACCTCAGAAGTTAAGTCCCATAGTGCTCAGAGCCATTTGAACCATTTGAACCCACTCATCACTCACTTCCTGCAATAGTTTTTTACTTTGATATTGGAATGTTGTTATCCCATTTGGAATTAGAGCAACTCTTCTTCGTTGCAAAATGCTTTTTATTAATTGTGGGTATAAAAATTTACACTCAGGAAACAGATGAGGAATTACGGTTTATCGCGTACCTGTAACGAAGTAAGTGGTGAACCTCTTTTACTTTGGATAAGATGCGGGATTGTCATCAGCACAATATGCGTTCCTTTTCCATAGGACAACGAATTACCGTAGCACTGCCCTTGTGGGCACAGAGGTTTGCGTGTTAATGTCAAGCTGAGGGCTATGCTGGCGGTAGCGTAGCTACTGGCCGGGTCTCCCAAGCCAGACAGGTCTCAGCAGATGAACCAGACAAAGTGTATCCCACAACGTCCCATCCCTTTCTTCATCCCTTTCCATAGCGCCTTCCCCTAACAGCCTAGGACCCAACAGCGAAGCGGATGAAAGAGGAACATATCACACCTGAGTTCCCCAACGGTCGCGTAGGTGGAAGAGGTGATGCCACAAGAACTGGCTGCAAACGCGCTGCTCCACTGTCCCAGAGCTCGCGGTACTTCGCTGCAGTTCTGGTGTCTGAAATCACATGTCTCATACGCACGAGCCGCGACGAATTGTTGCAGAATCACAGTGAGCGGGTTAGTTCCTCGTAAGTTGAGATGTACCTTAAACAAAGACACGCGATTGGCAGTTTCTTCTCCCATCTTCCTTGAAGGCTAGTGGCGATGGGATAAAGACGGTGGTGGCAGGCGTGAGTAAGGCTGAAAGCTACTAGTCTGGACCCGCATTCCTGAGAACTCATGTGACTACTCAGGGATCCGGTCATTCGTCTGCGACTGGGCAGGCCTATTTAGGATAACCGCTGCCCTCCCTGAATGGGCAAGGCCCTAGAAAAGGCTGATTAAGTATAAGTAGTTTCACTTGTACCTGGCTTGGAATCCGCACCCAGAAGGTTACTCCTAATTTTCAGACGAAAACCAAGAAAGAACAATATGATAAACACTACTGGAACATGGAATGTCAGGACTCTTCTGGATTTAAATGGAAATAGACCAGAAAGAAGAACAGCTCTTCTCATCCACGAGCTAGCTAGATTAGATGTAGATGTTGCTGCCTCAAATGAAACCAGACCATCAGGCGAAGACACCTTAGTCAGGCTAGCTCAGGGTACACCATATTTTGGAAAGGAAAGGATGCAAGAGAACCACGTACCCGTGGTGCAGGATTTGCAGTAAAAACAGAAATAGCGAAATAACGTCGATTAAGCCCTATTCGAGTCAATGAAATAGTTGTGAGTCTTCGAATTCTCATTTCTGGAGACAGCTTCGTCACCCTCGTCTCTGCCTGCGCTCCCACATTAGGCGGAGAGAAGGATACAAAGAATCAGTTCTCCCATCAGCTGAGCAATGTTCTCGTCAAGATACCAACCGCAAATAAACTCTTGTTACTAGGCGACTTCAGTTCTAGAGTTTTTGGGGTAACAATGGGTAATCAAAGTGTAGGAAACTGCACTGCAAATGGGCTGCTACTTCTAGGTCTCTGAGGTGAGCATGAGTTTTGTATCACCAATATGCTTTCCGCTTACCTAGCCGTTATAAGGCAACATGGTTTCATCCACGCATCAAGCACTGGCATCTCAGTGACTATGTCAGCATGACAAGAAAGTCGTCCTGACCACAAAAAACAACTCGAAACATCGATGGTTGCTGGACCGAACATAAACTGCTGGTTAGCCATCTGAGTATCCTTGTCCATCGTAAACAACGATCCTTCTTCTTAAATCCTTCCAGGAGGAAATTCAACATCAACATCCTCCAGAATGAAACGGTTCGTTCTCCCTTGCAAGACACACTTTTGGAACGACTTAGCAATACCCCAGTTAACACAACAGATGTTGAACACAAATGGTCCACTTTAAAAAAACATCAAGAAGTCTGCAGAGGTAATCAACGTTTTGATGCGAAGTAGATAAATGATTGATTTTATGACAACAACGAAGTGATTAAGAGCCTCAAAAGTAAAGAGCGGGATGTATTCCCATTTATTGCTCAAGATCCATCCTACCTGGAAAATAAAACACACTTTCAAGAGATCAAGCAGAAACGTCAAAGTGAAATAAGAACAATCAAGAACCACTGGTGGCAACAAAAAGCCAAGAAACTTCAAAGCCTGTCAGATGCCGGGGACTTGCCGAGTTTTTATGCTGGAATAAAAAAAAAGAATATGGGCCTGTTCGTTCCTCATCAGGAATCATGAAAGTCGCCAACAGCATGACCATCCTCACTGACAATCACAGGACATCTTAAACCGCTGGAAAGAGCTTTACAAAGCACTTTTAAACCGTAGTTCCACTGCTGCTGCCGACTTTCTCGGACATGCCCCACAACATCCAGTGCAACCTTGTATAGCAGTCCCACCGATATCTCATGAACTCAACAAGGCTCTAGATGGAATGAAACCGAGAAATACATCTAGACCTGACGGCACCCCCTGGATACCATTCAGAATGGTGGCTTTCCTCTAAAAATCAGACAATTCTCCCTGTTTCTTCTAATGTGAGAAACCCGTAAAGTAGCAGCTGACATGAAAACTCCACAATTGCCACCATTTTCAAAATAGTCGACGGAACCATAAGTGACAATTGCCCTGACATATCCTTGGTCTCCGTAACTGGTACAACATTTTCTTAATTTCGTTGAATCACCTCCAAACTCTTTCTTAGACAGTACTTCCTGGATCTCAATACGGATTTCTCCTCTCCAGAGGATCAACTTACATGACAGCTGCAGAAGAGGTACAGGGCATAACATAAATCTTTACTACTTGTGGTCTGTGATCTAGAAAATGCCTTTGATACAATGCCCAGAGAAGAATTGTGGAAGGTCTTAAAACGTTTCGGCTGCCCTGAACACTTTGGTCAAATGACCCAAGCTTTCCATGATGACATGTCTGAGCTATGCTTTACGATACATCGTATGTAAACAACTGCGGAGTAGAACGTAAATACAGATTTGACCCAGGGCTATTTAATCAGTCCAGACTGCACTCTAAAAGGTTCACAAGTCTCACTCAAACAACTCAACTGCAGTACGCTGACGACAATGTTTCTCCAGCTCACAAACCCACAGAGCCGCAACTGTCTGTAAATTATTTCGGTACCGCATATAAACGGTTTTGCTTGACCATCAGCATCCGGAACGGCCTTTCCGGATTTCAGTATCTCTATTTCCAGCAAACCTTTGGAACAAACAGAGCACTTCCTCTATCTAGGGAGTATATTATCAACTAACTGCTCATCGGAAAAGGACGTGAAGAACAGACTGCATGCCGCACATGTTGCTTTTGGACGTCTCCTACATCGGGTCTTCCTGAATAAAGACATTATCGACAAAACTGCTGGTGTATCGAGCAGTTGTTCTTTCTACCCTGCTCTATGGCTGCGAAACCTGGACACTATATCGTCGTAATCTTAAGAAACTAGAACACTTCAACCAACAGACGCTTAGGTACATCATTAACACCAAATGAAATGACTTCGAATCAGACACTATGGTTCTCGAGGAGGCCAAGATGTATACAATACAAGCCACCGTTACTGGTCACCAACTGAGATGGACTGGTCATGTTCAGCGGATGAGAAGCAACAGACTTTAAATGTGAACATTTTAGGCTAGGCTTTACCGTGACTGTTATTGAAATTAAATGAAACAAGTTTACTGTTACCAGTCACTGTTTATTTATCTCCACGACGCGTTTCAAAGGTTTAAGCCTCCATCATCCGGTGGTTAGTATGAAACTTGTGTGTGTGTTGTGTTACGATTTTTTGGAGGAACTTGTGGCACTGTCTAGTGGAGAAACAAAACACTATTTCAGAACATGGTTTTGGGTTTCTTTCGAAAAAGAATTAATCGTATATCTAACGGTAAAAATAAAATAAGTAAAGTAGAGTACCTACAGTGTTCACAGGTTCCTTTCACTATCATAACACATCACATGTATACTGTCATATTTTGTAAACAAATGTGTCGTCTGGAAACTATTAGGAGCAAGGGTCGTATAGCAGAAGAGAAAGCATTATCGCAAAGTACAAAGAATATATATCGTAGAACAGAAGACATTATCACAAAGTACAAGAATATACATCGTAACGACATTATTACAGAATAAATTTTTAAAGGCTTTTGGAGTTGTTTGTTTTGAGGTGTCGAATGCATGCGTTGGAATAAATATTTCTGGTGGTATATACATCCTATTTTGACAAGTTGATACAGCTTTAACTCCGTACTTGTTTATTCAATCAGGTGGCCTGTTACAAACTTTAAATACAATAATTATGTTGACTACATTGGAAAAATTATACACAAATAACAATTTTGGTTGGGATTCACAGTTAGGTTGTTGGCAGAGAGAGAGGAAGAGGAAGAGAAAGTGAGAGGGAGGGGGAGGCTGGAAGGAGTGATTGTATGAGAGAAAACTTTAAAAAGCAGGGGTCTTAAGATTATATCTGTTACATGTAATAACTGCCTAAATGTTGGGGTAATACATTGGTTAGTGCTTTAAAATATGTAGGTGGATGTACGATTTTTGCCAGTAGTTGATGTACATATAATTTCAAGCTGACAGGCGGTAAAAGAAAACCTTGGATTACTGAAGATATACTAGATTTATTATATCACAGAAACCACTGTAAGACGGTACATACAAAAGAAAACCAAATGCAATACAGAACAATACTGAATGTCATTGTGACAGAATGTAAACGGGACAAAGAAGAAAGGATGAAGGAAGTAGGGCGAAGTACAGAGCATGATGTAGAGGAGGAAGAACAGATAAAGCAAATAGCGCGATAAAGCCACTGCAGTACATACTTAAACAAGGAAGTACTACGATAGAAGATACGAATGGACAATTACTTAATGACAGGGAAGATATGACATACCGCTGGAAGGTCTATCTTGAAGACTTGTACTATGATGCGGAGGTGTTGGAAATTACAACTCTCTCTAACCTGAACATATGGTGCAAGACGATAATAATAGAACGATAATCATACCAGAAGAATTTTATCCAGCACTTCAGCAGTTCAAGAACAAGAACGCAACAGGAACAGACGACATCCCAACAGCACTTCTGAAGAGAATAGGAGAAAAAGTGAAACAAAAACGTTGCAACATCATTGTACGAAGCTATTACAATGGATTAATTCCGGAAGACTTTTGCTGAAAAAGGGAAATATTTGGGAAATTTGTCGTAAGGACTATGGGACCAAACCGCTGAGGTCATCGGCCACTAGGCCTACGCACTACTTAATCTAACTTAAACTAACTTACGCTAAGGACAACACACACAACTATGCCCGAGGGAGGACTCGAACCTCCAACGGGGGCAAGACGCGCGAACCGTTACAAGACGCCTTAGACCCAAGGGTAGCCCGAACGGCTGAAAATAGGAGTCACCTACCGAAGAAAGGAAACGTCAGAGAGTGTTCTGACTATAGAAAACTAATATTGTTGTCGCATTCATCAAAAACATTGCTCAATGTAATTAATAACAGGATAAAAAAGAAAATTGAATTAAAATTTCTCGGGTTTCCAGCCGCGTCAAGTAATTAAAATCACACTATCTTTCCGCCAAGCACTTGTTGGTCATTGTCAAGTGGTATGACTGCCTGTGGGATGCTGGTACGACCCTTATACAGGGTGTTACAAAAAGGTACGGCCAAACTTTCAGGAAACATTCCTCACACACAAATAAAGAAAAGATGTTATGTGGACATGTGTCCGGAAACGCTTAATTTCCATGTTAGAGCTCATTTTAGTTTCGTGAGTATGTACTGTACTTCCTCGATTCACCGCCAGTTGGCCCAATTGAAGAAAGGTAATGTTGACTTCGGTGCTTGTGTTGACATGCGACTCATTGCTCTACAGTACTAGCATCAAGCACATCAGTACGTAGCATCAACGGGTTAGTGTTCATCACGAACGTGGTTTTGCAGTCAGTGCAATGTTTACAAATGCGGAGTTGGCAGATGCCCATTTGATGTATGGATTAGCACGGGGCAATAGCCGTGGCGCGGTACGTTTGTATCGAGACAGATTTCCAGAACGAAGGTGTCCCGACAGGAAGACGTTCGAACCAGTTGATCGGCGTCTCAGGGAGCACGGAACATTCCAGCCTATGACTCGCGACTGGGGAAGACCTAGAACGACGAGGACACCTGCAATGGACGAGGCAATTCTTCATGCAGTTGACGATAACCCTAATGTCAGCGTCAGAGAAGTTGCTGCTGTACAAGGTAACGTTGACCATGTCACTATATGGAGAGTGCTACGGGAGAACCAGTTGTTTTCGTGCCATGTACAGCGTGTGCAGGCACTATCAGTAGCTGATTGGCCTCCACGGGTACACTTCTGCGAATGGTTCATCCAACAATGTGTCAATCCTCGTTTAAGTGCAAATGTTCTCTTTACGGATGAGGCTTCATTCCAACGTGATCAAATTGTAAATTTTTACAATCAACATGTGTGGGCTGACGAGAATCCGCATGCAGTTGTGCAATCACGTCATCAACACAGATTTTTTGTGAACGTTTGGGCAGGCATTGTTGGTGATGTCTTGATTGGGCCCATGTTCTTCCACCTACGCTCAATGGAGCACGTTATCATGATTTCATACGAGATACTCTACCTGTGCTGCTAGAACATGTGCCTTTACAAGTACGACACAACATGTGGCTCATGCACGATGGAGCTCCTCCACATTTCAGTCGAAGTGTTCGTACGCTTCTCAACAACAGATTCGGTGACCGGTGGATCGGTAGAGGCGGACCAAATCCATGGTCTCCACGCTGTCCTGACCTCAACCCTCTTGACTTTCATTTATGGGGGCATTTGAAAGCTCTTGTCTACGCAACCCCGGTACCAAATGTAGAGACTCTTCGTGCTCGTATTGTGGACGGCTGTGATACAATACGCCATTCTCCAGGGCTGCATCAGCGCTTCAGGGATTCCATGCGACGGAGGGTGGATCCATGTATCCTCGCTAACGGAGGACATTTTGAACATTTCCTGTAACAAAGTGTTTGAAGTCGCGCTGGTACGTTCTGTTGCTGTGTGTTTCCATTAGATGATTAATGTGATTTGAAGAGAAGTAATAAAATGAGCTCTAACATGGAAAGTTTCCGGACACTTGTCCACATAACATATTTTCTTTCTTTGTGTGCGAGGAATGTTTCCTGAAAGTTTGGCCGTACCTTTTTGTAACACCCTGTATACACCAGCTGCCGGCTGTGACGTCGCTTGAGCCCGCGGCATCGCCATATACGGGAGTATGTTGACTCGGCGTCCGAAGGACTCGCAATTGCCACATCGTATTTATCGGACGACATCGGGCAGGTGACTTTCAAGTAAACTGTCTCCCCTGTACAGGACTACACATAATAAATGTACAGGTACAGGTTGTACACACATGGCTGACGAGATATGGAAACTGGTGTCTGGCTGTGAGTCGTGCTCGTATTGCCTAATGGTAAGGCGACTGTTAGCGATATGCGGGAAGTCCAGATTCAGATCACGGTCCGGCACAAATTGTCATAGTGATCATTCCATTAAATAGCTGATGGTTATCCATACTCACAACTGCAAATATATTTCATGTATAACATACAAGATGGTGCAATATTTGGCCAATCTCCTCGCTACACATATGGGACGTTCGAGCATCATACTAAAGATTCAGCAGATTTCTGCAAACGAATTAACCGTCTTCGACTTAGTGAGGGTGACATTATGGTTAGTACTGATGTGGTGTCGCTGTTTACGAATGTGCCAGTTAAAGACTGGTTTGACCTAATATCCCAGTGCTTTGTAAGTGAAGTGGTCGAGCTACAGGGTGGGGCAAATAAAAGTGGCCCGGAGAACAGTTCCTCGGTACAAAGGAACACGGCAGAGGAAAGGAAAGACAGTACTAACCTGACTTTAGCAAGAAGCTGAAAGTGAAAATCATTCGTCTGTTTGACAGTTTTGGGCCCTGGTGAGAAAGTTACTGAAGGCAGATCGAAACCGGGACGCTGAAAGTGCTGCAATCTCGTCCGAAGCATTCTGTTTCAATTCTTTAAGGCTGTGGCCGTTGATGCGATACTCTTTAGACTTGAGAGCTCCCAACACAAAATAATCGTACACTGATAGATCAGGTGACGTGAGTGGCCAGCTAGGGCCAAGACCAGACTGACATCTGCCAACGACTCTGTCAAGAGTAAAGATTGTGTAAATGTGCTCCACGATTCGGTCGGCACTATGGGCAGTTGCTCCATCGTTTTGGAAGTAACTGCAAGTATTTTCCTCCTCCGTTAATGCTGCCACAAACTGACGTCCAATGGTATCCACTCGCCCTGGCCAGTTTTATTTGCCCTACCCTGTATTTAGGCACACTCTTACGTCTTATGATTTTCTGAACAACGGCCAGTATTACCATCAGACGGACGGCGTTGCAATGGGTAGCTCGTTAGCTCCAGTTGATGTAAACGTCGTCATGGAGAATTTTGAGGACATTTCCTTAGACACCACGCCATTAATGCCTAACTGTTCCTTTCGGTACGTTGACGACAAGTTTGTCATTTGGCTCCACGGACGTGAGACATGAAGAGTTCTTGGAACACCTCAATGGTATTAACACTAAAATCCAGTTCAACATAGAGGTAGAGAAGGACGATGCATTGCCGTTCCTCAACTTTCTCGCCCACCGCAAACTAATCTCGAAAGAAGACTAAGTGTTAACACACATTGTATTCTTTGGTACAGAGAAACAGAAGGTACAGAAAACCTTCGGTAATACGAACTGGAAATGCTATTTAAGACCATAACAAACACAGGTGGGACAAAAGACTCATTCTACTGCTGTACAAAAACTAAAAAAAAACATTTCCATTCACTTAAACTGCTTCCATTAAAAGGGGAGTGAGACGAGGCTGCACACTATCCCCGTACTCATCCAACATGTTCGTTGTGGAGGTCATAACCAAATTCAAGCACAAGACGAAAGGCAGTAAAATTAACGGACAGCAAATCCTTTTATAAGATTTGCAGATGACGTTGTTCGGAGAAGGAATTAAGAAATACGGTATTTACGATATTGCAGTGATTGTATTATTCCGAATTCCGATGCAAAATTCCTTCACACATGCATGCATGTCCGAATGAACTTTATATCGTAATTCTGAATAATACAGGCACTGCAGTATCGTATTTATCCGCAGTTACCGAACAAGTCACTTTCATGTAAAATGTCTCCCCTGTACGGGAAAATACATAATAGATGTACGAGTACAGGTTGTAGACACATGGTTGACGACATATGGAAGTTTGTGTCTGGCAGTGAGTCGTGCTCGTATAGCGAAATCTTTAGGCGACCGCTCGGGATAATAGGGAAAACCGGGTTCAAGTGCCGGTCTAGCACAAATTTTCATAGTCGTTATTCCATTATACAACTGATGGTAGTCCATATACGCAACTGCGAATACATTTCATGTGGATCTAACCTAAGTGCAGTGATGTGTAGCATTAGCACTAAAGGTACCATAACTAAACATGAACACTTGAAAAATCAAGATAATGACTGTTAAAAAAGCCAATGAAGAGACAAACAAATATCAAGATAGAACATGAAACTATACAACAATGGAGTCAGTTATGCTAGATAGAAGGTGTTGTCACTCAAGACAGTAGGTACACCGTGGAAATCGGTAGGAGAACTGGCCTTGCTGAAACGGCCTTGAGTAACAAGAGTAATGGGACGACCTGTGTACGACCTCAAAGTACCGTTATCTAAGATGGCGGCGACGACGTCATCTAAGATGGCGGCGATGACGTCATTCAAGACGGCGGATTTTGGTGGCAAGTTTGAATTTTGGCAGTAAAGCGCCACCCTCCCCCCTCCCCCAGAAAAAAATGGCGGGAAGTTCAAATTCCAACAGGATAATGCACCACACCCCAGTTATCTCTACTAAGGAAAGAAACTCGCAGGAAGATAGCTCACTTGGCCTACCTCCACTAACCTAAGTCGCCCGACTGCCACCTCCTCATATGAACTGGGGCCAAGTTTGAATTTTGGTGGTGAACAAAGGTCACTTGGAGTTTTGCTGCTAAGGTAAGAAAATGGCGCGAAAGAAAGGACACTTGTACTAACCTCAGTCGCTCAACTGCAACCTCCTCCCAAGTATTCATGGGAAAAAAGGACTTGGAGATAAGTCTTTATTATTTAACCAATTTCATGCAGATGGGCTTGCCACGAGGTCCAGAGCCCAGCTGCCTTAGTACACATCGCCACCAGCAGAGGGCGCTCTCATCTGTGACGCAATCCAAGATGGCGGCAGCCAATGTCTTCACCGTGAGGTCCAGAGCCCAACAGACCTAGTACATTTTATCGCCGCCAGAGAGCACCACCGTGAAGTCTGGTGACGACGCCAGTACAGTTATCCAAAAGGGCGTCAAACAGGATGTTCACCACAAGGTCTGGAGCTAGTACTCAATACCACCATCAGAGGGCGCGGTCGTCTGATTTGTGACGTAATCCAAGATGGTTGGAGGGAAATGGCGGGAAAACGACTCTGGGCACAAGTCTTTATTTTGCAAGCAGTGTCTCCACCATGAGATCTAGACTCCAGCTGACCTAGTACACGTTACTGCCACCAGAAAGTACTGTCATCCCTCCTGTGACCAAATCCCAGATGGTTGTCTGTATAGGGAAAATGGCGCGAAAAGGACTCAGCCTGCGCTGGGCTGCTGTATAGAGTAAGGAAGGAGTGCCCTCTATTTATTTTGAAACAATTTATTTGGGGAATGAGTATATTTATCACACTGACACAAAACACTAGCCCTGATGTGCTTGGGGTCACAATACACAGTCTGCAGACGAGTAAAAAACTCCTAAATTAACGAAATAATTTCAGTACAGACGTAAACTGCCCCTACAAAATGCAGTACACAAATGTGCAGACACGAAATCAACTCCTAAACTGTCCAAATAGCTCATAGCACAGTCCCCAGGCCCGCTCCCAAAATACTGCAATACATGCATTCAACGCATGCCACAGCTCCCGCGAAGTGACGCGGCCGTCAGGTATCAAAGCACACACAGACGTCCGTTCAGGACCGCACGTACCGTCACAGCCGCGACCCGCCGCCGGATGCAGGGGAAAGTTGTCTCTATTTCCGAGTATACAGTCACAGTTATACCAACGTCACAGAACTCTGAGGCGCGTTCACGTCTGTTTCATACTCGAGACACCTCAAGGCAGCACTTGTCTTTACCGCTGATGACAGAACAGCACAGGCTGCTTCCCCCTTAAGGTTTGTAACGGTCCATGCGTGACGTGTTCAGCCATGCCTACCTGCCCCCAGCATCGCTCACACTTCGCCCCGCCGCGAAACGCCCGCATGCCGACTCGCCATCTAAAATGATCTCACTGTTATTCTTACGTCACATGGTTTTGTAAAAAATAAGACAAGTCGACCCTTTGGGAAATGTATAGTGTTCCAGAAATGGTTAACGCTCGCTTACTTGATGTCTCCGCTTGAATGCATGAAAATTTTTAGCCTAAAAGAACCTGTTTACGAAAGTAACGCCAAATGCAGTCTTTCTCGTTGACCTCACGTGATAGCCTTCCTGCTTTCAACATACGCAAACGTTCTCAATGCTATGTAGAGGCTCCTGTATCTCAGCACAAAGGACGTCAATGAATCGAGCATTATGATTATTTCTTATCGAATTTACCCGCTGAATTACTGATACTGCCGATATCGAAGAAATGTCCGCCTTTTTTCCTTCTGCAGGTGAGGCTTCCAGCGGTTATTTTACACAGATCGCCATATTGCACTGACAATTATATCATAAAAACTACCATTCTTATCGTCAAGTACTGAAAAACTCTTACGATAGGAGACACAGTCATCCTCTCTACTCATGCCATAATATGAGCCATACTAACTTTACGGTGCAATATATATATACATATTTTACACAATGTAAGCCACAGTAACATTACAACATAATATATACACATGTTACACAAACAGTGCAGTTATCTTTTATATCTGTAGAACACCCGAAAAAATTATGGTATGCCTACACTCACACAGGCTATATGTCACGATGCTCCCCAGTCCTTTTCTTTCTTTCTACAGAAGTGACATTCAGCGCCATACAAAATCATCCCTTTTACATCAGAGCACCCTCAGCGGACCAAAGTCGATATCAGAGCTCTGCTGAAAATTCGAGATCCTTTCCCCTCGGCACAAACGCGTTACTGTTTCTGCTCCAAACCTGCTCCATCTCCAGACTCGGTGATTACAAGAACACACTTATTTTCACATGGTTCTTCATAATATTATACCATTTTCGCAGTACTTCTCGATATCAAGAACTAGGCAGCACCCTACCTATCGCTAGAGCAACATAATTCCCAAGATATAGACTGGAAATTATTTCTCTACAAATCCTAAACTTTATTGAGGTGCAGCATGCTGTAAACCACTCAGTAATAGAAACAAATAGAAGAAACTCATATTTGCACTCTCGAATACCGAAGTCGGTGATGTAACAAATTGCAAATCTTCCGTATAATTTACAAGGCAACTAAGGTCTTTCCCACGTCTAGAGAACAGACAAACGTGTCTTCTACATGCTAGATGCACACACCACACTCGAACACTCGATCTTCCCTCAACTAAATAAAAGCACGAAATGTGCAGAAGCAGTCAACAGAACAATTTACATGGGAGGGAATAACAGTCCAGCGCAAACACACCTCCATATACAGTCTCCTCAAATTTCCACTTGATCACGAAAGCCGCCCAACACATACTAAGTATTAGTTCACTGTTCGGTCGTCTAGACGAGGGCAAAGTTAACTCAAATACATTCCTACACTCCAACAGACATCTGCATTCGGACGGCTGCTGCCCTTAACAGGGAACATGAATCATTACCACCACAAGCCATCCATACACGGAATCATTCTGTAAAACCGGTCACATATATTAGTTATAATTATACTTACAATTAAATGTTACGATCGTGGGCTCAATTGAACGGCATTCGACAATGAGCGAAGTATCGGAAATAAACCCTGCTGAAGGCTGTAGCTCTGGAAATATCTGCACCTTCCTTATGACTGGACATACTCTTCCCTTTGCTATCACAGCACTCCAAGTCAAATATATACCCTCCTTAAGAGTGGACATAGTCATTTCCTTTCCACAACCACATACTTTATAAATCTGATGCTCAAATGCAAACATATCACGCACCCACCACTACTACTAAGCATATTACTTCGTCAATAATTGATTGCCTACGATGCGAAATAACATTGACCCAAAATTAGCTGTGTGAGGACCAGATGTTAAAAAACCTCGATCGCAACAACTACTACATATTACTGTCACAAGCTGTCTTGGTTTTACAGGTGCACACAAGTATCCATGTTAAAAGCTATACCCCCTTTAGGAATTGAGGTACGACATTATCTCTGAATGAGGTGATTTTTTTTTTTTTTTTTTTTTTTTTTTTTTTTTTTTTTTTTTGTCGGACAAATACTGTGACGGTGATCGTAGGGATGTGTATTATCAGCCCACGACGCAACCTTGCTATAGAACCACTGAACTTTGAAAGTGATTCGGCTAAGGAACATAGTATGTAAGCTGTATTTGCGACTCCATCACACCGCCCCAGCTAGATAATTCTTTAGTATTTGTAGCGCATTCTGTCTCGAGGCCACATCATAGGTTCCGCAATATATCCACTGAGTTATAGGCTTGACAATTCATTTAATGATTACAACCACTACTCAGTCATATTTCTGGCACTCCCATATCTCGAAACGAGTCATCTTTCCCGAGCCTAGTTGCTAAAGTAAAATTTCAACTTGGTTTTAGTCACCCCCTACGCATCTTGCAACTGGTCCCATTTTTACAGCTTTCCGCATGTGATTCCAATTTAAGTCGGAACTGAGCAGAAGTCAGAGAGAGACATATTCACCACCTTTTGCAACCTGTGTAGAAACAGAACGACCTGAGTTAGTGCAACAGGAACGTGTTTTGACCATTCGGTGGAAATGCGCGCAGTGTGGTACGTCCCCAAACTAGATATAAGTACTACAGATCCGCGTCAATTCAAATCAATCTGCCCAACATGCTATCATCGTTATTCTCTACGCCACCCAACAGAGAAAAATTACCAACTACAAAAGCTCATCCCATTTATAAGTCACCTAGGCACCGATGCGGGCGCACTGACACATAGCTGTGGTGCGGTCCAGTGTGGAGAAAGAGATTTCACAGTACTTCCCACAATACCACAGCGTGCAGCCATCCGAGATTTCCTATCGGTTTACCAAGTCCCTCACAGAATTTACACCTCAAACTGCTACTGCTACTGCCGCCTATTAAATATACAGGGGCTGCAGAAGCCACTAAGCCACTTAAAGTTTGATCACATATACTCTATGTGAATGATCGTATCCCGCAGACTGTACTAAATCTCTCTGGTCCTAGAATGAAATTTTCACTCTACAGCGGAGTGTGCGCTGATATGAAACTTTCTGGCAGATTAAAACTGTGTGCCGGACCGAGACTCGAAGTCGGGACCTTTGCCTTTCGCGGGCAAGTGCTCTACCAACTGAGCTACCCAAGAACGACTCACGCCCCTTCCTCACAGCTTTACTTCTGCCAGTACCTCGTCTCCTACCTTCCCGCGAAAGGCAAAGGACCCGAGTTCCAGTCTCGGTCCGGCACACAGTTTTAATCTGCCAGGAAGTTTCTCTCTGGTCCTGTTTAGATGTTTCAAACACTATTTTCTAACACGCTTTTGTACAATGCCAAACGTGTCTTTTTTTCTGCCAGGACTTCAAGGCCTCTGTCAGGTTCTAAACTAACGTTACGAAGTTCTGATCCATGGCCTTTCACAGGAAAATAGACTTTGCACAGTGTAAACCATATTCTTATGGTGGATAGAATAACACTCCACACAACCGTTGAATTTAAATAAAAGACAATTACAACATAAGCAAACTGGAAGAGTTTTATGGCTTTGGCGTAGGTCTCCAAACTATAGTCCGAAGGTGATCCACGAGCTCTACATTTAGACTTGTCTCTCACACTGACAGAATAGCTGACGACTCTGCATTCGCTTTCAAATGATTCCTCATATTCCATTCATGTACGCTATCACTTTTTCGCTGCTAGCAACCCCCAGAAGTTGTTACCCATAAACGAAACTCATTCCCGAACTCAAACAATCGTTGTCAGTCAATCATTATGTGGTAACCAACAGCACACCAAGGCATGGATGGGATGGAAAAGACACCATTGATGTACTCTAATAATAAATACCACAGCTGATAGCGGGAATAATTTTAGAAGTTTTACAGTAACTTCAACACCGGCCAGTGATCTGACAGCATGTTTCCTTAATTTCAGTATCATAGCTAAACCACCCCTTCTCCACTCTGGGAGTATCAGTGCGAGCATGGATAGATGACTGCTCAGTACATCCATTCAGTGTTAATTCTCAAACACATAAATCTTCAAAGTATACCAGACAGCGCTCCACATATTTCTATCACCTCGAGCATACTGTTTAATTTATTACCTATCTCTCTGCGTATGGGAGTCACAGAGCATTCTCGCTGTCTTAGGGTAAAAGTCCCTCCTCACATTGTTATTGACCAACGCGCCCTGCAGCATCGTTACCGTATTAATCTGCAACCGACCAGAAGAAGACAGCTACACTCCACGTCTCGTGAATGAATTGAGCTTTCCGAGTCCTAAGCCGTCCAAGGGCACGAGATTTCTCGAGATGCGACCATGTCGAGGAGCTTAGCACTCCTTATCAATGTATAGTAACAGATTTCAAAGTATCGTGATGTAATAGCAGACAGTTAAGAAGAACATATTGTGGATACGCATGTGGTGGTGATGGTGGTGGAGGTGGTGGTGGTGACGATGATGCCCCCTCTCAGTGCCGTTAGACAAGAAACTTCACAGAAAACATTGTTGAGTTAAAAGCCATAATTGAGAAGTCGCACCAGACTTAAGCTGGTATTAAGTTCCTAGTGACTGAGTGGACAGCTCATGGTGTGAAATATTGTCTGCATAATGTGGAGATCTGGGTCTGACTTCAGCCTCAGAGATCGGTTTAGTGGACATTGCGGTGCTAGATTAACGCTGCATTCAAAATGAGTCGACGCGCTTTCATATTGACTTTCTTACACTATTAATGTCTTCATACTCACAACGACCAACGGTCCGTCTTATTTCGCGCAGGTGAACGACTTCTTACTTTCACATCGTCATAAGCGTGCAACTACACCAAAAAATAATACCAATTCTGATTTCCAGAAGACGATTTACCCCCGATGGCAACTGGACTAGAAGGGCCGACGCCCTCCACCGAGGTGGCGAGAATGTCAGGCGTTGCAGATCTTGCGGTCGGCCAGTTCAGCGGACATACAAGTTTCTGTATCGTCGCTACAAAGCCCAAAGCTACCGCAATTCACCGCTAACATCACGTCTGTTTCCTTGTGCCACTATAAAGACGTCATCCGTCTTCTGCTGCCCACCCACACCACCCTGCAAGTCGCTGGACTCAAACCAGAACCGCTGGGAGGTCAAACGGTGTACTACCGATTGTCGCCACACAATGCCTAAGGTGGCGTCACACTCCCGGACATCTGCACTGAGTGTTGATACTCGTCCGCTGGGTTCTTAGCCCACTTTACACAGCTAGCAACAGCCGTCCTCCCCTGTTTCACCAGCAGTGCTGTCAGTCGACAAATTAAGGGGTGAAGTCAGTTCATATTGTCTTCATGAGAGCATAATTTCGTTAATTTCAGTGTAGAACAAAAAGCTTTTTTACGGATGAAGTATGTTGTGAGTATAACAAGTCTATTTGGTGTGTCTAACGTTACTGAAACGATGCATGTAGTGATCACAACACAGCATGCATACAGGACGACACGCTCAGCTTACTTTCGGACTACATAACGAGAAGATCGTAGCACTGTATAACCGGCTCTGACGAATAGACGAATAACAACAGTTGAAATCAGAGCATTAATTATAGGCAGAATACCATCACGTGCAGTCTGGAACAGATTACTAAAAGCTGGAATGAGGTCTCTAGTTCTTGTGAGTGTCTAACCCTTGACAACCATATCAGAGACAATCGAGACTTATGCAGTCTAGAGCGAGAGTCAAATGGGACATAAAGTGAAATTCTGTGATGGTCAGCGACGCTTCTCACTTCTGTGGTCTGTCAGTGAGACGCCAATGTGTTCTTAGACGATCTGGTGAGAGACCACAGGAGATGGCGATTCTCGAGACCCATACCCCGCAGTCTCCTAAAACCAGGCTGTGGATATCTATTGGATGACAGCAGGACTGATTTTGTAATAATTGAAGGGAGGTTACATGTTCGCCAGTTGGTGGCAAGAATGTAAACCCAGTTGGCATACCCTTTATGACCAGGGTACCATATGGCATATTCCAGCAGGATAATGCAATACCCCAAATTGCAGTTCGCTCGATAAATATCTCGAAAAACGTATGGATCCCCAAATGGTCTGCGTGGTCTTCTGTTAAGTCGCTCTTGCAGAGTGAATGGGATGCAATGGGAAGGAATATACTCTCATACCAGCCTCTAGACAGCAACCTTCAGGAATCGACACAGCATGTGTTTCTTGCATGGAAAGAAATTGCTCACGATGACAATCGGAAGAGGTTTGCTTCCATGCCTCAACGAATACAAGAGTGTATTCGCGTCCGTGGAGGTCACACCTCATACTAATGGTGATAATTTACGATCTCTTAAAGGAGGAAAGGAAAGGAAAAGAAAATTGGAGATGTGTTAGATGACGATCAGTTTGGCTTTAGGAACGGTAAAGGAACCAGAGAGGCAATTCTCATGTTGCGGTTGATGATGGAAGCATGACTAAAGAAAAATCAAGAAACGTTCAAACGATTTGTCGACCTGGAAAAAGCGTTCGGCGTGTAAAATGGTGCAAGCTGTTAGAAATTCTGAGAAAAATAGGGGTAAGCTATAGGTAGAGACGGGTAATATAAAATATGTACAAGAGCCAGGAGAACGAGACCAAGAACGAAGTGCTCGGATCAAGACAGGGACGTAGTCTTTTGTCCCTACTGCTCAGTCTGTACATCGAAGAAGCAATGATGGAAATGAGAAGAAAGATTCATGAGTGGGATTAAAATTAAAGATGAAAGGATATCAATGATACGATTCGTTGATGACATTACTATACTGAGTAAAAGTGAAGAAGAATTACATGATCTACTGACTGAATGAGCAGTCTAATGAGTACAAAATATGGATTGAAAGTAAACCGAAGAAAGACGGAAGTAATGAGAAGTAGCAGAAATGAGAACAGCGAGAAACTTAACATCAGGATTGATGGTCACGAAGTAGGTGAAGTTAAGGAATTCTCCATCCTAGGCCGCTAAATAACCAATGACGAACGGAGCAAGGACTACGTCAAGAACACACTAGTACCGGCAAAAAGGCACTCCTGGCCAAGAGAATTCTACTAGTATCAAATATAGGCGTTTATTTGACTAAGGAATTTCTGATAATGTACGTCTGGAGCAGAGCGTTGTGTGGTAGTGAAAACTGGACTGCGGGAAAACCGGAACAGAAGGGAATCGAAGCATTTGAGATTTGGTACTACATACGAATGTTGAAAATTAGGTGGACTAATAAGATAAGGAATGAGGAGGTTCTGCACAGAATCGGAGAGGAAAGGAATATGTGGAAAACACTGACAAGGAGAAGGGACAGGATGATAGGAGATCTGTTAAGACATCAAGGAGTGACTTCCATGGTACTAGAGGGAGCTGTAGAGGACAAGAACTGATGAGGAAGACAGAGATTGGAATATATCCAGCAAATAACTGAGGACGTAGGTTGCAAGTGCTACTCTGAGAAATATCTGACTGATGTCTCAGGCTGTAACAGTTTCCATTTCTATCAGTACATGTCGTGAGGATGACTGATGAGTGCTTGTACTGCTCATCTGAAAACTTTTTACTGCAGGCGGATGAACTGCCCCAAGGGTGGTGTGCACTGCCTTTCATATCTGAAAGCGTCTGTGTGCTTAGATTCTAGGTAAACAGAGATTCAAAATGTAGTAAATGCACGTATGGCTTGTCGCGGGCACATCGGCTGTTATAAATGGCATACAGATAAAACTGTTACAAGTCACCTAAAATTTGGTTTTATAACCGATTTCGGCAGCCAGATTGTAGCATCATCAGACAATCGTTTCCCACAGCTGTTCGCTTTTGACGGACGAAACCGGGCATAAAATCTGGCTGTATGCCACCTGTAGCTGGTTTATTTGTTTATTAGGGAATGAAAACACAAGCCCTTTGAAACTACGAAAAGTTCATTCGAAAGTGCACTTCGGTGAAATCAGTCTGTTGCTGGGTGAAACTTCAGTATCATTTTGATCCGCCCCAATCATTGTAACATGAGTATGTCCTCCTTGAAATACTGTCCACAATGTGCATAGATGTTACTGCTCAACCATGTCCCATTCATAGACACTCTTATGACACTATTCAGTGCGAGAGGAGGCTTCTTGCGAAGACACGCTGCAAGTTTCAAATGGTATCCTTCAAATTACCCTCGATAGCGATGAGTGGCTTCCGACATCCGTACATCTTACCGCCCAGAACACGACTGAGCCACCTCCATGCTGAACCTGAGGGACAGACATTGATACCTATCCACCACCACAGTCTTCACTGACGGTCATCAGGTGCCAGACAAATACCGTACTCGTCGGTCAAGAGAACTCTACGTCATTATTCCAGTTTTCATTCGAGATGTTCTCTTGGCCAACTACTTCGTGTTGGGGTGCTTGTACTATTTCTCGTAAAGGACGTTTAGGGCAAAACAGATTGTGTGGAGACGATTTCGTGTTGTTTAAATCGCAATTTGTATGTAGTGGTCGTCAGTGATCACTAAGAGGCAGAATTTTAATATTTTGAGCCTCAGGACAGTGGTGTAACTATAGAGTGACGTAGATGCGATGAACACCAGTTTATGACCATCTGCCTTCCGCGAAGTGGCAATGAGCGCATGAACTTAAGCGTTGTGTAATCCTTCGAGCCACGTTGACAAACCGAACGGTGTTCACAAGCCGCATTGCCCCTCTCACGAGTGGAGGCAAGATACTGAGAAAGCTACCTTACCTCTGCCTCAATAACACAGGTGGTTGTACATTGTGGTTTCCTAAACACAGCATTGAGAAAGAGTTTCCCCCGAAAAAAAAAAAAAAAAAATTACAAGCTATGAAAACCATTATGTTGATTCAGAACTGTCATTGTGTAGTTTATTGGAACTATCTTCTTGAGCTGCCAAGGGACATGAAATGGTGAAGTGACGTAATCTACCACGCGCGGCCGGTATAGTCTGTAGCGTCGCTGCTGTTCATGTGCACTGCTGATTCTTGTCCGTTTTTATCATCACGTCTGTAGGAAGTAGATAACACCACAGACATCGCCACTAGTGACACGAACTCAAAGCAGAAAACTCATTTACAAAATAGAAACAGAGTAGTCTTACTATATTTTTTCAACAGGCTTACGCCTTGAACGTCAGTTAATCGTATTAATGGCATTCCTCTAACTGCCGGTATGGATACACTGCTAAACATGTAAATGCTCCATATTACACATTTCAGATCAAAAGTATCCGGAGACACCTATGTTATGTGGTACTGACCACTAGATGCCACGAGAGGAGGACTAACCAACACAAACTCTAAGAAAATGGGACAGAAATCGCTGGAAGTAAGATAGCTCACGTACTGACAAACAAATGATTACTATTTCAAAAAAGTTGGACGATTTATTCAAGAGGAAGAACTTCAGAAACTGAGCAAATCAGTAACGTGTTGGTCCACATCTGGGCCTTATGCAAGCAGTTATTCGTATTGGCATTAACTAACAGAATTGCTGGATGCCCTCCTGAGGGATATAGTCTCATATTATGTCCAATTGGTGCGTTAGAGCGGCAAAATTCCGAACTGGTTGGAAGGCCTTGCCCGTTATGCCACCAACTTTCTTAACTGTGGAGAGATCTGGCGTCCTTGCTGGCAGTGGTAAGGTTTGGCAAGCATGAAGACAGGCAGCAGAACCTCTCGCCGTCTGTGGGTGGGCATTAGCTTGCTGAATAGTAAGCCCAGGATCGCTTGCCATGAAGGGCAACAAAATGTGGTACACTATGTCGTCGACGGACCGCTGTGCTGTAAGAGTGTCGCAGGTAACAACCGAAGATGTCATGCTGTGAAAAGAATGGCACACCAGAGCGTCACTCATCGTTGTCGGACAGCACGGTGGGCGAAAGTGTGTTTGGTATCTCACATCCGTCCGTGGCGTCTCGAGACATGTCTTCGGCCTGTAATCTCATTGACTGAGTGGAATTGTCTTCAGTGATGAGTCCCGCTTCGAACTGAGCCTTGATGACCCCAGACAGCAGTGGGATACCGATATGACTGTCACCTTCCTAACAGCCTGACAACCAGGAACGATGCTCTGGAGCCATTTCCTTTTCATAGCAGGACTCCTTCAATTGTCACCCGTGGCACCCCTACAGCACAGATGTAAGTAGACGGTTTTCTACGCCCCGTTTTGATGCCCATCATGGCAAGTGATCCTGGGCTTACATTTCAGCAAGCTAACACGGCGAGACTTTCTTCTGCTGGTCTTCATACTTGGCAAACCCTGCTGATTCCCGTCCCAGTCGGATAATTCCTTCATGGGCTGTCGTTTTTTTGTCTTAGGTTGTAAAAGGAGGCGGGGAGTATTGTATTGTCAGTTGAAAAGGACTAACAGCAGAATGGATTGGTCTGGAGAGCTCAGTGACTTCGAACATCGACTACTCATTGAATGTCACCTGAGTAACAAATCAATCAGGGACATTTGATCCCTGTTAAACCTGTCCAAGTCGATTGACTGTGAAGTAGAAACGTGAAGGAACAACCACAACTAAACCAAGATAAGACAGATCTAATGCACTGGCGCAAGTGATCGTTAAGCATTGTGGAAGGTAGTTATAAAAAGCGGATGCAATCAGCGGGAGGATGGCGGGAAATCAGTAACTGATGTCATGAATCACGCTGTATGTGACAATCCGATGAGAGGGTTTGAGTTCGCGAATGTCCACAGAAAGTTACCTGCCAGCATGTGTAGTGCGATCAGAGAAGTACGGAGATTGTGGTGTTACGGTGTGGGGCTGTTTTTCGTGGTTATGGGATTGGTCTCCTTATTGGGCCTAAGAAAACCGTAAATGCGGAAGGATATGAGCACTTTTAACAGCAATGCGTACTGCGTATGGTATTGGAACCGTTCCGAGACGGTGATTATTGGCGTCAGCGTGACAATCCAACCTGTCATAAAGCAGCATCTGTGAGGCGATGGTTTGTGGACAACAACCTTCCTGAAATGGACTGTGCTGCCTAGAGTTCGGACCTGAAGTCAATGGAACATCAATGGAATGAGTTAAAACGTTGACTTTGCTCCAGGCCCCATTGCCTGGCATCACTACCTTCTCAAGTTTTGGACCTTGCGGAAGAAAAGGCTGCCATTCCCTGCAATCGCTTCACTGAAAAGTGTCCTCAGCAGAGTTGAACCTGTTACAAAAGCGATGGGCGGACACATTCCATCACGTTTACAAATAATACTTTAGATCAGATAGATTATACCAGCAACATTTATCTGCAAGTCTTTAGCTGAAAAACTTCGATATACCCGAAATTACAGGGTTATTACAAATGATTGAAGCGATTTCACAGCTCTACAATAACTTTATTATTTGAGATATTTTCACAATGCTTTGCGCACACATACAAAAACTCAAAAAGTTTTTTTAGGCATTCACAAATGTTCGATATGTGCCCCTTTAGTGATTCGGCAGACGTCAAGCCGATAATCAAGTTCCTTCCACACTCGGCGCAGCATGTCCCCATCAATGACTTCGAAAGCATCGTTGATGCGAGCTCGCAGTTCTGGCACGTTTCTTGGTAGAGGAGGTTTAAACACTGAATCTTTCACATAACCCCACTGAAAGAAATCGCATGGGGTTAAGTCGGGAGAGCGTGGAGGCCATGACATGAATTGCTGATCATGATCTCCACCACGACCAATCCATCGGTTTTCCAATCTCCTGTTTAAGAAATGCCGAGCATCATGATGGAAGTGCGGTGGAGCACCATCCTGTTGAAAGATGAAGTCGGCGCTGTCGGTCTCCAGTTGTGGCATGAGCCAATTTTCCAGCATGTCCAGATACGCGTGTTCTGTAACGTTTTTTTCGCAGATGAAAAAGGGGCCGTAAACTTTAAACCGTCAGATTGCACAAAACACGTTAACTTTTGGTGAATTGCGAATTTGCTGCACGAATGCGTGAGGATTCTCTACCGCCCAGATACGCACATTGTGTCTGTTCACTTCACCATTAAGAAAAAATGTTGCTTCGTCACTGAAAACAAGTTTCGCACTGAACGCATCCTCTTCCATGAGCTGTTGCAACCGCGCCGAAAATTCAAAGCGTTTGACTTTGTCATTGGGTGTCAGGGCTTGTAGCAATTGTAAACGGTAAGTCTTCTGCTTTAGCCTTTTCCGTAAGATTTTCCAAACCGTAGGATGTGGTACGTTTAGTTCCCTGCTTGCTTTATTCGTCGACTTCCGCGGGCTACGCGTGAAACTTGCCCGCACGCGTTCAACCGTTTCATCGCTCATTGCAGGCCGACCCGTTTATTTCCCCTTACAGAGGCATCCAGAAGCTTTAAACTGCGCATACCATCGCCGAATGGAGTTAGCAGTTGGTGGATCTTTGTTGAACTTCGTCCTGAAGTATGGTTGCACTGTTATGACTGACTGATGTGAGTGCATTTCAAGCACGACATTCGCTTTCTCGGCACCTGTCGCCATTTTGTCTCACTGCGCTCTCGAGCGTTCTGGCGGCAGAAACCTGACGTGCGGCTTCAGCCGAACAAAACTTCATGAGTTTTTCTACGTATCTGTAGTGTGTCGTGACCATATGTCAATGAATGGAGGTACAGTGAATTTATGAAAACGCTTCAATCATTTGTAATAGCCCTGTAGATAGAATGAAACCTAAGTTCTTTGCTGATTCTACACAAGAATCTTCAAACTGTTGGCTTAACGATAGCTTACAGCGTCTGAGATTTCACAAATTGTTCTCCTTAACTTCCGATCTGTCTTGCGTCCTGTTTGCTTATTTGGAAGTTCATTTTACACCATATCAACTGTAATCTGTTATGTGAATCCATATCTATATGTTATGCACCCTAAAATCCATTTCGGTTTTAGTGAGAACCTAGTAGTAACTAGGAAAAACTTTAACGCATCATGTGTTACGCTGCCATGGAATATAAACTGAGCTAACAGATGCGAACTAGTATGAACAACAATAATTGTTTCTTGTACTCAGTATTCACTGTAATTAAAATGTTTAATTGATGAAATCGTTCTCACTATCGCTGGCTTCAGCAGTGAGTGCCATAAGTAACAAATCACTTTTTTTGTACTCGAATCAGTAATTAATGTTCAAATATGCGTGAATTCCTAAGGGACCAAACTGCTGAGGTCATCGGCCCCTAGACTTAGACACTACTTAAACTAACTTATGCTAAGAAGAACATACACACCCATGCCCGAGGGAGGACTCGAAATTCCGGCGGGAGGGGTCGCGCAATCCGCGACATGGCGTCCTAAACCACGCGGCCAGTAATTAGTATAGGAAGTGTTAGCTGTTTGCAATTGTTAAGAAGCAGAGTGATAACAGATATATTGTTTTCTTTTTTTGCTTTAAACAAGGATTTATTATATGAAGTGTTTACTGTTTGCATTTCTTCGGGAAGAGAGTTACTTTTACAAGAAATGAAAAAAATCTCTAACAGCGACCTTATTTTTCTATATATCACTCTAGTCATTCTCCTATGCGACAAGAAAGCTCCTGACACTGTGTACCTGGTGTGAAGCGCATTACACTATGAATGAAAATGATTAATTTTGAGAATTTACAGCTCATTTTGCATAAATTACTTACCAGCACAAACAAGAGGAACGTTCAACAGAAATATAATCTGAAAGTTTTCAAGTCGTAAACTCAAAATTTTTTTTTAATGACACATTTTGATACACGGCGAGTCAAATGGCTTTGGCTTCTCTCTTTTTTATTTTCACATAGTAGCTTCTAAACTTAAACTGACTTTTCGCAACTTGGCCATGCAGACAGCACACCTTTTGATACACCTATCATGAACAGTATTCATTACCTTATAATCTTGATTATTTACTTGTATAATGTCATATTCGTTGTTTAAATGTGCCTGAAATCATTTTCGCGATAACTTTCTGTCAGTCTGAATGACTCATCCAGTAGTGGCAATTTTAAAACCCACAAAAACTCACATTTAGGGCAAGGAGAGACTCCAACCTACGACATTCACGTCACAAGACAGCGCAGTTTGTAAATATATGTTATTTATTATAAGAAAGACAGCATTTTCCTCAACTAGGAAACCTTCGGTCAAGCAAATGGCGAGTTATTTACAAAAAAATCATGTAGCTGTGTAGATAAATAGCTCTTTCGTGATCTTAATAAATCAGCGAATTGGTCACTTTTCCGCTGTGACGGTTCGATTAAGACCTCGAAGTGAATAACTACCCAAAAATTATTTTTGAGGTACTTTTTGTATAACGAAAGTGAAGACATCATCCATTCAATATGATTTCCTTGCTGACTATTTTGTTTTAGCTTTCAAGAGTTGCAATACATTGTTAAAGTGTCTGTCAAGTTCAGTCGAATTTCTTCCTTGCTTCTACGGTAAACTAAGACCGTATCACGGTTTTGCTGCTGCAAGTTAGAAGTCAGCCTACTTTTATGCACCAAATAGGAAGTCTACCTAAGATCTTTAGCAACTATATTTCCACGAAAGAAACGACCTGAAGCGACGCAAAGATGAATTAGAATTGAATTTCAGAAGTGCGTTCTGTCGGGTAGACTTCTGGGCTGCGAGTGTGGCTTACCTGAAGAGCGGCGCGAGCAAGGCGTCTGGCCGCGGCTGCTGCTGGCTGCGGACTCCACCCCTTCGCCGGCGCTGCAGCCCTCAGTAGCCGTCTGCACCGGCCGTAACCATGGAGACAGACACCTGTTCCACCCACGCTCATCCCACCGGCCGAGGCGAGCCATATGGGAGGTACTGATCGTTCTCGTCGTCCCTCCGACACCTCCCACCCCGTGAGACCGGGTGCATCACTCGGCTGTAACGAGCCGATAGCAGAGCAATGATAGAACAGGATCACTTTTTAGATACTTCTGCCGGTTCACGGGATAGCAGTTCCTCCGCAAGCACAACTGTTGGCACCATTCTTTGTTTAACGGGTCCGTATAACCAGGCTTTGCTAAGGTATACGACTACTTAATTTTTTTTTTCTGGAGGTTGACACCTATTTACTGTGTTTGCTCTCGTAGGTTTCTGAAATAACACCGTAAACGATATTTTGTTTATAGAAGTCCATTTGTACGAAGTTCTTTCTGAGTGGTGAAGGAAGCTACTTAGTGTGGGAGTATGTAATGTAGAGATTGCATCCAGTTATGAAGCAAAGGTCGTGGGTTTAAGCTACGCGTTGGGCACGGCCATGAGTTTTTAAGGTGTCGATACTGAATACATACTACGCTCATGTGAAATCAAACGATACAAGGATTACGTCGTACAAATTAAAAATGTCTTGTAGTCTTGCAAATAAATTTCATCATAATCTGTAACATGGTTAGGATTGAAACCTCACGTCTCGAAGCTGGCAAAATAGATGAAAACAAACGACAGCGTAAAAAAAAGAGGGAAGACGACATTAAACGATGACTTTACCCGCCCTCTCCCCTGCTCTCTCTCTCTCTCTCTCTCTTCTTTTTTTCGAACGTACACGGCTACATTGGTCTTGCATGTCGGTTTCTCTAAAACTAATGCATATTCAAACATTAATGGCAGCTTTATTCGACATTTTCTACCGAGACACGAACCCTCCCAGTTCTCCCCACAAATCGCTCTCAATGTTCACAGTAAATCTCTGCGGCAAATTGAAGGCGTGTTTGATTCTGAGCAGATTCGAGGCGTGCTAAGGTAGTTCATGCTGAAGAGAGGAGAGAATTTACTGAGAGTGGCACATGTCTGCTACAAACGTATAATCGGTCGTAAATATTCACGATATTTAACGCGTTACAAAAGATTTTATTTGGTCGCCCATGTGTTATCAGGAGGGGAAGAAAGGCAGACTATCGAGGTCCAGTGCACTCTCACAGTTGAATATGGCAATTACCCACCTCCTTAGCCAATTTCGCTGGTGCACTCCTGTGCGCTGTCTTTCGACTCGGAAATAAGCTGGTTCGAATCCTGGTGGTGGATGAAATTTTTGCTGCAGTATTTGACAGGGGAGGGGGGGAGGGTGTAAAGTTCCTGATCACCAGTCCTCGATTAAACTCCAAAGCTCTTTGCAGCATTTCATGAAGTGAGTCATCATATCGATTCTGTTTTGTTGAATAGTTCACACGCTGACACTTACATATTATCGACTATGCGCATGAAGACACATTTTTGTAGAATATAATGCGATTGCGTTATTAAAATGTTCAGTGCTTATCTGTATCTTTTGGCCATCGGACTTCGCTTACATGTTAATTGTAGCTGCAGGCGGTGGACTCCGAAAACACCGGAGTTTGTCGCAACAAGACAATCCTCCTTATATGTTCTTCTCTTCACTTCAATAAATAAAAAAATACTTGATACTGTTGTTCAGTATAATGTTATTCACGCACGCATATGATACACAGAGCTCGCAATACATCATATCTAAAATCACACATCTTCATCGTCCTTCTACCCACGAGGGAGTGTAAAAAACAAGAAAACTGTACAAAAATTGAATCTTTTTTCATTTGTCTTCGCCTTACCGCGCATTCGTAATTAACGTCTTGGCCGACTCTCTGGTCGTTCGGTGTTTCATGTTTTTGTGTTTTAATAAATCTTAATTTTACGGCTTCCTGGGGCCTTTCATCATGTACCTACACATTTGCCCCCACACTGTACGTTGGTATAGTATGGAGACATACAGTGGTTTTTTTTTTTTTTTGTATTTACATTTGCCGATAGAGGTCGATGCCCTTTATTGTCCGCTCCCTTTTTCATTTTATGACTGGACATGTCAGCTTATCCTATGTATGTATTGTAGAATTTTATAGGAAATTAAAAGATTATATACATAATATGACAGTCCGTTGCATGTTTGAATTAAACGTGCTAACAATAATGCTCAGTTTGCTTCATAGATCTGATGCTAACAGTTACCGCCCAATCTCACTTTTGACAGCTTTATCAAAAATTCTTGGTTGTTTGGTTGGTTTGGGGGATTAAAGGGACCAGACTGCTACGGCCATCGGTCCCAAAAATTCTTGAAAAAGTAATGTACTCAAGAGTAGCATCACAGTGTCGTCGTAAGTGCCGTCTGCTTCACATCTACTGTGCAGCAAGCTACATAAATTTAAGTATTAACTGTGTTTTTCTTACTTGTCACTTCTTTTTCCGTGTGTTTTTGCCTTTAGGAAGCTTTAATTGTCGAGTACTAGTAATAGTGTTCCATAGATTTCGTGTTGGTTTCGAATACAGTCCAGTGAGAGGTAGTGCTTATTTTCATTGGTTCCAAAAAAAAGTGTCTAGTAACCACAGTTTAGTCAGCTATCAGCCGCCTTTAGTGAATTAGCAGTCTAGTTAAAAGTTGATTAACTCTCTACCGTAAATTGTTGATTTCTTAGGATGGATAGGATGTGTGACTGCTGTGTACGGGCGCAGGAGGAGCTGGCCACTGTTCGCGAACAGCTGAACGTGCTGATGGCCGCGGTCAGCCGTCTTCAGGCTGCTGCCTCGACATGTAGCGGCAGTGGGGAGTCTGGTGCGTCGTATGGTACACCCCAGATATTACATGCTTCACCCACGGTCCCTGCTGTCGAGACATCTTCTTGAGTACCTGGTGCTGTTGGGCCACCCTCTCCCCAAGGTCTGCCTCGTGATGGCTGAGTGTTGTGTGATGTCCTTAGGTTAGTTAGGTTTAAGTAGTTCTAGGGGACTGATGACCATAGATGTTAAGTCCCATAGTGCTCAGAGCCATTTTCTCCCCAAGGGGAGTGGGGGGGTGCAGCGGCGTTCGCGTCGCACGAGTCGGAGGGTCAATGTGGAGGCTGGCCGTGTGACATCGCCCGCTCTGCCTGTGAGTGGACATGTGGCCGCTCCTTCAGCAAGGTCCGAGCAGGCACACGGGGGGAGGGGTTTATTAGTGATTGGGAGCTCCAACATTATGCGGGCGATGGAGCCCCTTAGGGACATAGCGGAAAGGTCAGGGAAGAAGGACAGTGTTCACTCTGTCTGCTTGCCAGGGGGTCTCATCCGAGATGTGGAGGAGGCCCTGCTGGCGGCGATAGAGAGCACTGGGTGCACCCGATGGCAAATTGTTGCTCATGTCGGCGCCAATGACTCCTGCCGTCTGGGTTCAGAGGTCATCCTCAGTTCGTACAGGTGGTTGGCGGAACTGGTGAAGGCGGAAATCCTCGCTCGCGGGGTAGAATCTGAGCTAACTATTTGTAGTATCGTTCCCAGAACCGATCTTGGTCCTCTGGTTTGGAGCCGAGTAGAAGGCTTAAACCAGTAGCTCAGACGATTCTACGGAGATCTGGGGTGCAAATATCTCGACCTCCGCTATCGGGTGGAGAAATGTAGGGTCCCCCTGAATAGGTGAGGCGTGCGCTACACGCAGGAAGTGGCTAAGAGGGTAGTGGAGTACGTGTGGAGTGCAAATGTGGGTTTTTTAAGTTAGAGAATTTCCTCCCTATGCCCGACAAGACGCCTCCTGAGACGCGACAAGGTAGTAGTAGGCAAAACGCAACAGGGAATAAAAATATTAATGTGGTAATAGTAAACTGCAGGAGAGTCTATAGAAAGGTCCCAGAACTGCTCTCATTAATAAACGGTCACAACGCCCACATAGTACTAGGGACGGAAAGTTGGCTGAAACCAGATGTAAACAGTAATGAAATTCTAAACTCAGATTGGAATGGATACCGCAGAGACAGGCTGGACAGTGAAGGGGGAGGCCTGTTTATAGCGATAAAACGTGCAGTAGTATCGAAGGAAATTGACGGAGATCCGAAATGTGAAATAATTTGGGTGAAGGTCACGGTTATAGCAGGCTCAAATATGGTAATTAGATATCTCTATAGGCTCCCTGGCTCAGTAGCTATTGTGGCGAAGCCCCTGAAGCAAAACTTGGAAAATACTTCGAGTAGATTTCCCGACCATGTTATAGTTCTGAGTGGAGATTTTAATTTACCAGATATAGACTGAGAGACTCAAACGTTTATAACGGATGGGAGGGACAAAGAATCCAGTGAAATTTTTTTAATTGCATTATCTGAAAACTACCTTGAGCAGTTAAACAGAGAACCGACTCGTGGCGATAACATATTAGACTTTCTGGTGACCAACAGCCCTGAACTATTTGAAACAGTTAACGCAGAACAGGGAATAAGCGATCATAAAGCGGTTACTGCATCGATGATTTCAGCCGTAAATAGAAATATTAAAAAAGGTAGGAAGAACTTTCTGTTTAGCAAAAGTGACAAAAAGCAGATTTCAGAGTACTTGACGGCTCAACACCAAAGTTTTATCTCAAGTACAGATAGTGTTGAGGATCAGTGGACAAAGTTCATAACCATCGTACAATATGCGTTAGATGAGTATGTGCCAAGCAAAATCGTAAGAGATGGAAAAGAGCCACCGTGGTACAACAGCCGAGTTAGAAAACTGCAACGGAAGCAAAGGGAACTTCACAGCAAACATAAACATAGCCAAAGCCTTGCAGACAAACAAAAACTACACGAAGCGAAATGTAGTGTGAGGAGGGCTATGCGAGAGGCGTTCAATGAATTCGAGAGTAAAGTTCTGTGTACTGACTTGGCAGAAAATAATAAGAAATTTTGGTCTTATGTCAAAGCGATAGGTGTATCAAAACAAAATATCCATACAATCTGTGACCAACATGGTACTGAAACAAAGGATGACAGATTAAAGGCCGAAATACTAAATGTCTTTTACCAACGCTGTTTCACAGAGGAAGACTGCACTGTAGTTCCTTCTCTAGATCGTCGCACAGATGACAAAATGGTAGATATCGAAACAGATGACAGAGGGATAGAAAAACAGTTAAATCGCTCAAAAGAGGAAAGGCTGCTGGACCTGATGAGATAGCACTTCGATTCTTACAGCGGTGTACCGTAGGTCTCTAGAAGAGCGTAGCGTTCCAAAAGATTGTAAAAGGGCACAGGTCATCTCCGTTTTCAAGAAGGGACGTCGAACAGATGTGCAGAACTATAGACCTATATCTCTAACGTCGATCAGTTGTAGAATTTTGGAACACATATTATGTTCGAGTATAATGACTTTTCTGGAGACTAGAAATCTACTCTGTAGGAATCAGCATGGGCTTCGAAAAAGACGATCGTGTGAAACCCAGTTCACGCTATTCGTCCACGAGACTCGGAGGGCCATAGACTTGGGTTCCCAGGTAGATGCCGTGTTTCTTGACTTCCGCAAGGCGTTTGATACAGTTCCCCACAGTCGTTTAATGAACAAAGTAAGATCATATGGACTATGAGACCAGTTGTGTGATTGGATTGAAGAGTTCCTAGATAACAGAACGCAGCATGTCACTCTCAATGGAGAGAAGTCTTCCGAAGTAAGAATGATTTCAGGTGTGCTGCAGGGGAGTGTCGTAGGACCGTTGCTATTCACAATATGCATAAATGACCTTGTGGATAACATCGGAAGTTCACTGAGGCTTTTTGCGGATGATGCTGTAGTATATCGAGAGGTTGTAACAATGGAAAATTGTACTGAAATGCCGGAGGATCTGCAACGAATTGACGCATGGTGCAGGGAATGGCAACTGAATCTCAATGTAGACAAGTGTAATGTGCTGCGAATACATAGAAAGAAAGATCATTAATCATTTAACTACAATATAGCAGGTCAGCAACTGGAAGCAGTTAATTCAATAAATTATCTGGGAGTAGGCATGTAGGAATGATTTGAAAGTGGATTGACCATATAAAATTAATCGACGGTAAAGCAGATGCCAGATTGAGATTCATTGGAAGAAACCTAAGGAAATGCAGTCCGAAAACAAAGGAAGTAGTTTACAGTACACTTGTTCGCCCACTGCTTGAATTCTGCTCACCAGTGTGGGATCCGTACCAGATAGTGTTGATAGAAGAGAAAGAGAAGATCCAACGGAGAGCAGCACGCTACGTTACAGGATCATTTAGTAATCGCGAAAGCGTTACGGATGTGATAGATAAACTCCAGTGGCAGACTCTGCAAGAGAGACGCTCAGTAGCTCGGTACGGGCTCTTGTTGAAGTTTCGAGAACATAACTTCACCGAGGAGTGGAGCAGTATATTGCTCCCTCCTATGTCTATCTCGCGAAGAGACCATGAGGATAAAATCAGAGAGATTAGAGCCCACACAGAGGCATACCGACAATCTTTCTTTCCACGAACAATACGAGACTGGAATAGAAGGGAGAACCGATAGAGGTAGCCAAGGTACCCTCTGCCACACACCGTCAGGTGGCTTGCTGAGTATGGATGTAGATGTAGATGTTGATGTAGATTTGTAAAATTGAAATTCTAACAAAATGGCAATTTGGTTTCCAGAAAGGCTTTTCAACAGAAAATACTGTATATGCTTTGATTGATCAAACATTAAATGCATTGACTAATCGAACACCACCCATTGGGATTTTGTGGTCTCTCAAAGTCTTTTGATTGTGTGAATCACGAAATTCGTATAGATGAGCGTAAGTATTGTGGTATTAGTGGGACAGTACACAAATGGTTTAATTCATACTTAACTGGAAGAATGCAAAAGGTTGAAATTAACAGTGCAGATAGTCTGCAAAAACCACCAGAGTCCTCTAACTGGGGAGGTATCAAGAATGGTGTCCCACAGGGTTCAGTATTGGGTCCATTATTGTTCTTAATATATGTTAACAACTTGCCACTCTTTATTCATGAAGATGCAAAGCTAGTTCTTTTTGCTGATGATACAAGTATAGTAACCACACCCAACTAGCAAGAATCAGCCTATTAAATTGCCAATAATGTCTTTCAGAGAATTATTAAGTGGTTCTCTGCAAATGGACTCTCACTAAATTTTGAGAAAACACAGTTTATGCAATTCTGTACAGTAAATGGCATATATATATATATATATATATATATATATATATATATATATATATATATATATATTGGCCACAACATATTGATAGATGATTGTTGCAGTGTCTGTGTGTTTATGGGTTGCATTTTTTCACATGACTTGTCAAGCCAATGGCAGCATGGCATAACACCATTAATAAATATAAACTATGAACAGAAGTCTGTTGCTAAGGCAGAATACTCAAACTTTCTGTGTGTCTGCACTGATGAGAAATTGAACTGGAAGAAACGCATCGATAATCTGCTGAAACGGTTAGGTTCAGCTACTTATGGTATTAGGGTTTTGCAAATTTTGATGATAATCACATCAGTAAATTAGCCTACTATGCCTATTTTCATTCAATGCTTTCATATGACATCATATTTTGGGGCAATTCGTCATTAAGGGAGAAATTATTCTTTGCACAAAAGCGTGTGATCAGAATAAAAGCTGCAGCCCATCCAAGATCACCTTGCAGGCATTTATTTAAGCAACTCGGGATATTCACAGTACTTTCGCAATTCATATATTCACTTATGAAATTTGTCATTAATAACCCATCCCAATTCAAAAATAAGAGCGAAGTGCATAGCTAGAACACTAGAAGAAAGGATGATCTTCACTATTCTGGATTAAATCTCAAGTTTGGCACAAAAAAGTGGTGAATTATGCTGCCACAAAAATCTTTGGTCATTTGCCAAATAGTATTAAAAGTCTGACAGATAGCCAACGAACATTTACGAAATGTCGTATTCGTGATCTATGGAACAAGGATTAATGTATGTATGCACGTCTTCTCGCTGCCGGATTTCGCGCTGGCGCACTGGCCGATTTGGCGGCTAAGAGCTAGATGCTAACGGTCAATATCACAATTACAAATTAATTACATATCACATTATTATGACACAATACAAGAATATGATACATTTATCTTTCATTTTATAAATAGGCTTTTATCACTTATGGGAGCTCATTCCTTCCAAAGGTAGAAGAGGGAGAAAAAATTGAAAATAGAACTAAAACGTTGCACACTACTGGCCTAACTACACTTGGCGCCGTCTCCTTTGTCTGGGAGGGAAGAAGGGAAATACTCATCTACTGGTTCAAGAATTTATGAGGAAACGTTACTCGTACAATGATGGACTAGTTGCCAAGGAACTTTTGCTTCATTAAAATAATGTGTACTGACTAATCACCTAAGTCGTATCATGTTGTTTCTACATGTGTTAGTGCTGTTTACTTCAATTCACGTGTAACTTAGGGTGAAACATGACGTTTTTTACGATCGTAGACTTGTCATTCTCAAATACCTTGAAATGTCAGTATTCAGGCTTCCAAGTGACAGGATAAAAATTAACTGGTTTTTGTAAAATCTCATCCTTAACTGCTTATGCGGACTCTGCAGCGAATACGAACTGATAAGTGTCATGTAGACACACTGCAACGATGCATAATCCATTTTTCATTTGCCTTATGACCTTTGTATTAACATCCTTATAACTACATTTTTTACCCGACGTGTGGCACGTTTCTTCATTTGGTACCTGCTACTCTTGACGTAATTCTCTTCTTCTGCGATGTGACGATACATTGGTCGCTGAAAGAAAAAAACTTAAAACCAACTTAAAACTAATTGCATTACGTAGCTCGATGGCCACTGATACATTTGGTCATTGCATGCATCCGCAGATATTTCCATATTTTGTTTAAATTCATAGACATATTAAATCTCTGTGTACAATATATATATATATATATATATATATATATATATATATATATTCCTTAGATAGTTGAAGTATTTGCGTAGTATTTGCGTTTGCTTTGTATTTAAGTTAGGTACATACTGAATTCCTATTTTGGTTGTGCCTTCTGACAGTCTTTCGCACATGCGCACAGGTCAGTATCTCCTCTCCTGCTACTGACGTCAGCGCGAACTGTTGGGCGCCCGACCACTGAGCCATAAGGTAATATCGCATATTTTTCGCTTCGCATAAAGTGATGTGTTACTTCTCATTGCTGTTAATTTTTATGCCTACGTGTACAAATCGAAAGAATTATTTATGCCTATACACATTACTTTATCTTAAAATACACTCCAGGAGAAAAATTACACTTACAATTATGTACACTATGTACAATTATCTTGCGATAAAAAAAATTGTTGCCACGCTTCGTCATTTTGTAAAGGCTTTTATGTCTTTGTGAGGGTGGAGACCCTTGTCTCTTCCTGTTTTCTCATAAACTAACCAGTACGTCCCAGGATATGTTATTTTAGAAATTACATATGGGCCTGAATAGAAAAATTGCCACTTCTTCTTCAGTTTGCCAAATTTTGTCGATTTAGGGTGCGTACGTAAGAAGACTCGTTGCCCTTCAAAATTTGTGTTTCAGTTTCCTGTTATAAATTTTCCTTTTATACTCGGCCCTGTTTTCTAGTGTAACTATGGCTCGTTTGATTTTGTCTTGTAGTGTCATTTCTGTAGTGGGTATCTTTGGTATAGGCGACGCCAACTCATTCGTATGTTTTGACTGAAACGTCAATTTATTCGTTGTGAAACCTGTTGAAGAATGTGAAAGGTTATTGACCACTTGCATGAAATGAGTTACGTATTCTACCCATCAGGCGTGTTTGCGAGGTGTGCATGCCCTAAGAAACTGGTTAAATTCTTTAAAGACTCGTTCTGCTGGGCTTGCTTCTGAGTGAAAAAGACTTACTAACACGTGCTTTACGCCCTGTGATGTCATATTGTTTCCACTTCTGCCCAATGAAGTATTAAGCATTGTCAGTTAGTAGTACCTTCTCAAACAGTCTCCCTCAGTTCTTTTTCTGATATTTGTGGCTGTTGAATTTTTAACGGCATACATTTTGATATGTTATGAGAAAATGGCATATAGTGCTACTACGTATCTTACTCCTCCTTTACTTCTTATATATGGACCAGCTATGTCCAGGAATACTACATCTAGAGGTTTTTTTGTGAGTATTGGGTGTAGCTCAGTATATTTTGACACACTGGACTGTTTAGACTTTTGACATATAGCACTCCTTCTTAATACCTGTAGGACTCGCCTTCTCAAATTGGTAAAATAACAAAGTGCTGCAATTTTTTCAGTACATTTGCGTACTCCATAATGCCCCATACTTCATGTGTGTGTCTTATAAATAATCTTCAGGAATACACACACCACTGATCAGATTTTTCGTGTTTCCTATTGTCACGAACCCGCTCTACTGTGCAGGAAAAGTTATCTCCATAAGCGTTACGGTGTGGCTAATGGCTGTATAGTACTTTAGTAGAGCTGGCCATGATGTCTCCTTTGTTGATGCTGCTGAGTCTGCGTTGTCCACGTGGCTTCTTGTTGTCTAGGCGATGATTCCTTTGCTGCTCTGGGTCCAAGAAAAGGTGCGGGTTTTTTCATTATTACTGGACTATCGAAAAATGACGCAGTATTCCACGGTTTCTTCGTATCAAAAACACATTTATTGCCAAAACTATATACACAACTACACTCAACCGCGGCCAACACTCAAGTGTCCGAAAACCCGTTGTGGACCAAAGATCACGGTCATAAGCTACAAAGAACATACAATTCCAATATCGATTATTGATCGCAACACCTAACTTAGTATTATCTGAAGCAAAAGCTTTTTTAACACGACTTTAGTGTATAATAAAATAAAATGACGTCTATTTGTCAGTTCCATTACAATAGCCCCCCCAAGAATTTTGTAAGTATGAAAATGTGAACAAAATTCTGACACCAGAATAATGGAACTGCCAAGAATATGGTTTTGAATAAATTAAAATTTTTAATAGGACATTTTCCTTTGAATTATGCTAACACTGAAATTGTTATACTCATTAAAGGAAAACATACAATTTTTAACCTTAGAGTAAATGAAATACGAAAGAAGATTCACAGTTTTCACTTAGAAGAGTGCATAATGTTGTAGCACTTCACATGAAACCATTGAAAGACTGTAACCTTTAACTGCAGGCTTGTTTTATTTTCTTTTGTTGCCCACTTTTAACACTACTCACAGTCTGTCCCACATTGTCCATCTGCACATAGGTGGCTTCCGTTAATAGGTCTGATTTCTGCTTGTCCTGCAGTGCGTCTGTTTCCAAAGCTTAGCTGTTTGTATCGCTTCATTGACTATAATGCCATGTTATCTAAAAATCACATACAGAGATCACCTTTTGGTTACATAATGTTTATATGTAAGTACATGGTTAGGATACATAGTTAACCTTCTGGTAATGTTTATCTAGTGGGAGAAGTTTACAGTATCTGTCTGAGTAATACTACACAGATATGAACTGGTCAAAAAAAAGATTCTTTAAATACTAATAAATTCAATAAACATGTAATACAAATCCATTAACATATTGGGTGTAAAATATCTTATCACAGAGACATTACTCCAAGGATAAAAAAATTGAATTGTTTTCAAAAGTAAAGTTACAGGCAGTTTGTTACGAGGGTTCATACTCACAGTAAAAGTGCAAAGGTAGAATCACGGATGAAAGTTTTGGAATGGTATGTATTTATCAAAATTAAAAAATATTACTGCCTTTGCATTTGCAGTGGTTGAGAGAGAAATATACAGTAATTCATGTGGTTTACTGAAAATGATTGTCTCCTTGTAGAGTTGGACATTTCAAGCACTTAAGTGTGTAATAATTAGGACTCTGCCTTTAAGAGTAAAAAATTTAAAAAACTTAATTGTTGCAAGACAGATTTAGTGCTGATTAGTGGCTTGCATTTTAAATGACGTCTCAACAAGTGTGGTGTGAGAGTTACACAAACTAAAATTACACAAATTATCAAACATCAATCAAATAGCATAAACATACAGAAATATAAAAAACTAACATGGCTAGCATATTACACAGAAAATTCATTGCAAACACTTCATACAGTGAATACATATTAAACAAATAATTAACATTTTCAAGGGCACAAAACGGTATCAAAATCAGACAATTCTTATATACAAAATTTCTAGTGAAAAACTTTTGTTTGAGTCACCTTTATTATCTATGGTCATTACATTAACACACACATCATTAGCACTGTCACTTGCAGTGATAATTTCATTGATCCAAATATTTTCACCCATATAACATTGTTTACCACTAAGGTATTTATCCTTCAGTTGTTCAACAATAATATGTTTAGTGTTTTGCCACCAATCAGAATATAATATTTGAGACATATTAAGAACCACTTTTCTAAAATTGCTATCATTTTTAATTGCAACACTATTTAGCCACATATTATAAAGAAATAATTCACCTTTGTTCATTGCAAATGGTAGCCTACTTGCACAGTCAGTTTTGCTGTTCAGGGAATCTTTGTCAACTGCCCAGGTTTCTTCATAAGATGTTGGATTACAGAGCCTATTGGTTGTGACACTGGCATTAACACCACTTAAGCTGTTAATAACATCCTTGGGTACATCTACAACATGCATATCAGTTTCTCCCACAACACCTAATGTCTCCATTTCCTCTTTCAAGCAAACAAAATAGTTTTCACCATCATCATGTATCATTAAATCTTCATTTTCCCAAATACTACAATCATCAACCTCTCTTTCCCGAAAACTTTAAACGTTGCTTTCACACTCAAGTGTACTTAATTCTTTGCTCATTAAATCAGTGTCAACAATTTGATCACCTGGTTCCTTCATCAGTGCATCAATTCCTAAATCATTTAAATCGTGACCCTGCTGGTCCTCTGACAAACTACAAGCTTCTGCCCATTCATAAAATTCAACTAAGTCAATTATTTTCTCTGGCTCTTTATTACAACCAATGTGTTCATTCTTAACAGGTACTGTGTTTAGAGGGTAGTACACATTCATAAGGTAACTACTCATTACTTGAGACGTATTTCTTGCTGCAACGTAGTCACTGTTATTGGTCCTTCTATTATCTATGCTTTTCGCCCCTACCTTGTGGACCGACAATGGAGCGCATGCTAGTTTTTTACGTCATGACTTCCCATAGCATTTTGACTCCTGGTGTCACTATGTTCACGCCAATTCCTGTTTTCAGACTCCCTGTTATTACTTCTGTTCCAATTGTTCCCAGATTGTCCTCTTGAATGGAAATTATAGTTTTCCCTTGAATGGAAATTATTATTAATATTGTGACTATTTTGTTCCCTATGATGAAAACTATGGTTGTTGGGCCTACTGTTTTCCCTCCTGTTAAAATTAGTGTTTCCCCAACTATGATCCCCACCTCTTTGTGCGTGATTGAAATAGTTTTTTGGTTTCCCCACTTTGTCTATAATCCTGTCAAGTTTGTCCACATAGTTTAAAAATTGTTCAGTGTTGTCATCTGGTCCATACACTAGGTCCCATTGCACATCTGTTGGCAACCTTCTCTTTTAGATTAGATTAGATTAGATTTACTTTCATTCCAATTGATCCGTAGTGAGGAGGTCCTCCTGGATGTGGAACATGTCAGAAAAACAACAATACATGACAAATATTTACAACTAAAACAAATAAGCTAATGTACCATTGCACAGGTCCCAAGTGGAATGATAGTCATTTTTAATGAACACTAAGAGTCATTTTACAAATACTAATGCACTTAATTTAAAATAAAAAACGTTTTTTATTTATTTATAAGGTAATAAACATGTAATACAACTACTGTAATACTTATTTACAATGAACACATTACTGCACTGAAATGGTGCAGAAGTTAGATTATACTTACACACACACACACACACACACACACACACACACACACACACACACACACACACACACACACACACACACACACAAATTTTCAGTGAACACATTACTGCACTGAAATTGTGCAGAAGTTATGTTGTGCTTATATACAAATCAGTTGGTTTTACTAAGAAATTCATCAATGGAGTAGAAGGAGTTGGCCACCAATAAATCCTTTAGGCTTCTCTTAAACTGAATTTCATTGGTTGTTAAGCTTTTTATGGCTGCTGGCAAGTTATTGAAAATGTGTGTTCCTGAATAATGCACACCTTTTTGTACAAGACTAAGTGACTTTAAATTCTTGTGAAGATTATTCTTATTTCTAGTATTGATTCCATGAATTGAGCTGTTGGTTTGAAAAAGTGATATATTTTTAATGACAAATTTCATTAAGGAATAAATATACTGGGAAGCTGTAGTTAGTATCCCTAGTTCCCTAAACAGGCTTCTGCAGGATGTTCTAGAGTTCACACCACATATAATTCTTACTGCACGTTTTTGTGCCCGGAAAACTTTAGCTTGGCTTGATGAATTACCCCAAAAAATAATCCCATATGACATTATGGAATGAAAGTAAGCATAGTATGCCAGCTTTTTCATTTTTATATCCCCTACGTCTGACAAAATTCGCATTGCAAACAGAGATTTGTTAAGACGCTTCAGCAGTTCTGTGGTGTGCTCCTCCCAATTGAATTTATTATCAAGCTGTAATCCCAAGAATTTAACACTGTCCACTTCTTCTATCTTCTTGTCATCATATGTTAGACATATACTCTTGGGACACCCCTTACAAGTTCTGAACTGCATGTAGTGTGTTTTTTCAAAGTTTAGTGACAAAGAATTGGCTAGGAACCAGTGATTAATGTCCACAAATATTTTATTGGCTGATCTTTCTAAGACTACACTTGATTTGCTATTTATTGCAATGTTTGTATCATCGGCAAACAAAACAAACTTGGCATCTGGTAATGTTACTGATGAAAGGTCATTGATATACACAAGAAAAAGTAAGGGCCCCAAAATGGAACCTTGTGGGACCCCACATGTAATTAGTTCCCAGTTGGATGATGCCTGATAGACATGTATCAAGCTCTTTCCTAATAACACCCTTTGTTTCCTGCCAGAGATATAAGATTTGAAACATTTTGCAGCATTTCCTGTTACACTATAATATTCTAGTTTACTTAAAAGGATATTGTGATTTACACAGTCAAATGCCTTTGATAGATCACAAAATATACCAGTTGCCTGCAATTTTTTGTCTAATGAATTAAGCACATTTTCACTGTAAGTGAAGATAGCCTTCTCAATATCAGAACCTTTTAGAAATCCAAACTGTGACTTTGACATTATGTTATTTGAGATAAGATGGTTATAAAGACGACGGTACATTACTTTTTCGAAAATTTTTGAGAATGCTGGTAACAGTGAAATTGGACGGAAATTTGATGCTATTTCTTTATCTCCCTTCTTAAACAGTGGCTTAACTTCAGCATATTTCAGCCATTCAGGAAATATTCCACTGATAAACGACTGGTTACACAGATAGCTTAATATGTTACTTAGCTCAGAATCACATTCTTTAATTAACTTTGTTGATATTTCATCATACCCACTAGATGTTTTTGATTTTAAAGATTTTATGATGGACATTATTTCTGTTGGGGTAGTGAGGGTCAAATTCATATTATGGAAATTACTTGAAATGTCTGGTCTAAGGTAATCCATAGCAGCATCTACCGAACCTGACAACCCCATCTTTTCAGTAACAGTTATAAAATGTTTGTTAAAAAGTTCTGCAACACTATACACATCTGTCACCAATGTATCATTTACTCTTAATGCTATTTGTTCCTCTTCATGTCTGGTCCTACCGGTCTCCTCCTTCACTATATCCCATATTGTCTTTATTTTGTTATCTGATTTGACTATCTTTTCCTTGTAATATATTTGCTTTGACATCCATATTACAGTCTTTAATATTTTGCAGTATTTCTTATAATGTGCTATAGCATCAACATTGGAAATGTTTCGGATTGACAGATACAGTTTTCTTTTTGTTTTACAAGATACCCTTATTCCTCGAGTAATCCATGGCTTCTTTGTAGATTTTCCTCTAACCTTGGTAAGTTTTGGGGGAAAGCAGTGTTCAAATAAGGTAAGCACTTTATTAGCAAAAATGTTATATTTTTCATTCATGCCATGAGCACTGTAAACATCAGTCCAGTGAATGTCTCTGAGGAGTGTCCTAAAATAATCAATTTTTGGCTTACTGATTACCCTCTTGAGCTCAGATTTAACAGATTTTATATCCTGTTCAGTATTAACATTTAACAGAAGGAACTGCATGTCATGGTCTGAGAGGCCATTGGCTATTGGTTTTGTAATATAATTTTGTTCATTGGACTTTTCTATAAAGATATTATCAATGGCTGTTTGTGAGCAAGTGGCTATCCTAGTGGGGAACTTTACTGTGGGAATTAAGTTGAATGATAGTGTTACTAACTCAAATAAGTTCTTATTCGGAGAGTCTTTAAGGAAATCTACATTGAAATCACCAGCAACCACTATTTCTTTGTTTTTGGTTATTAAATGGGCCAGTACAGCTTCAAGGTGGTTTACAAACAGATTAAAGTTACCTGCAGGTGCTCGATATACACTTAATATTATGAAAGATTTTTTGTGAAAATCTAATTCTGTTGCACATGCTTCCATATGCTGTTCTAGGCAAAATTTATGAATGTCTATGTTCTTAAATTTATGACAGTTCCTAATGAATGTGGCAACTCCTCCTTTCTCCATTTCTGATCTACAAAAGTGAGATGCTAACCTAAACCCTGTAACACTTAAAAGTTCTATACCAGTGGTCACATGATGTTCAGAGAGGCAGATTATGTCAGCTGGGTTTGAAGACTCTAATTCATCTATGCATATAGTTAATTCATTAATTTTATTTCTCAGTCCTCGAATATTTTGATGCAATAAAGATAGCTGACATTTCACATTGTCTGAGTTAAAATTGGGTGGAGATAAAATATCTGCTGACAGTTGAAAATTCTTAACCAATGGCTGTTTATGCTGATGTAATAAGCTGGAATTATGTTTTTTGATTTCTTTTTCAAACTGAAGGTTTGTCTCAGTTCTAACCTCTCTTAAAATTTGCTTTCTTTCTGTCCTCCCTACCCTAAAAAAGGGTCTTTTCTGAATCCTATAACCACTGGTATTTTACCACTCATGACAGTGCCTCCCCCCTTTAACTTTCCTGCTATTTCCCCAGCCAATTTACCCTTCCCCTTCCTGTTGAGGTGAAGGCCATGCCTAGTATAATCCCACCTACTGAGAGAATCAACATGAACCACACCAATGTGTGACCCCGCACCCGACATGAGCAGCCGTTCCAGCTCCAAATTAACTCTCTTGACAGAAGAGTTCAAATGAGGTCGGTCATGGCGCCCAAGAACAGATACAAACTCAACACTAGTATGCTTTGATGCTGATGCAATCTTCGCCAGGTCACACTCTATACTGTACCCAGGATTTCTGTCAATACTGTTACCTGCTCCACCCACTATAACCACGGTGTCTTCCTTAGTGAAATCTTTGCAAAGTGATCCTAAATCCTCTGTCACCTGCTCCAGACCAGCACTAGGTTTAAAAAAATTGGTGACCTGGTATTCTGATCCTAGTTCATCCTGCAAGAGTTGGCCAACACCTCTTCCATGGGAACTACCTAACAACAACACTTTCTTTCTCTTTTCTGATTTCCCTACATTCTTACTTTTCAATCTGCTGCTGAAAGTTTGTTGTGCCCTGTCTACACCTGCAACTGCTTGAGGCTCACCAGCTTCTAACTGAAGCAACAGGTCAAATCTATTTTCCACATTCACCATAAAGCTGTCAGACAAAGTTCTAGGCCTGTTCCTCCTGTTGCCTGTTGCCACTTCCCACCTCTCTTTACCCTTCTCCCTCCTTAACCTGTCAAGATCTCCCCTGGCCTTGTCTAATTCAGCCTGAAGGGCAGCAATTTTCCCCTCCTGTTCCAGTATCTTCCTATCTCTACTACAAATCCTACAAAACCACTGATGAGTCTCATTTACTTCCCCTATTCCCACGCCACTACAGTCACCCACATGGAAAAAACTACAGCACCCATCACACCAAAGCCCCGACCTAACAATTCTACGGCAAGTCAAGCACTTTTCACTCATGATAAACGTAACAGTTGATTAAGAATAAGTCAGTTAAATTACAGATAAACACGAAAATATGGTTACACAAATTTGGCCTATACGCAACTGTGTGTAAACAAAAACAAAAGTGCAAAGTTTCTGAAACAACAAGTTAAACTTTACGCTACTTTCCGGAAATGCTAGTTAAATAATGAAGAGGTAAGCTAAGTTAAATTGCTGGAGAGAGCAAGGAACAACTAAGCGAAATTCTATAGATTTGCTGCAGCAGAACGTAAACAAAAAATACGACTGTACGGTCTTTTCGCGTTTTCTGCTATATTACGTAAAGAAAAGTGAAACCTTTAATGGTACACTTAAACGGCACACTAATACACTTATTTACCACGTAATCAGCACTAATCTATATGTTTTATAATCTAAAATAACTTATCTTTACGAGAACACCAAAACTCGCGCTAGTCGCCTGGCTGCAGGGCTGCCAACCTCAAAGCATCTATCTGTGTGAGCTCATCAAAGGGTTTACTCAAACGTACAAGTTTCTTCAGTTGATTCTTGCAAAACTGTTTCATAGTCCCCTGTGTTTCTCTATAATTTGGTCCATTCAGGAACTTGCTCTTTATCCTGGCTTGTTCAGTTTCTGACCAGAACCGTTTTAAGAACTCAGTTTCAAATTCTGCATAAGACATGTCCATAGAAAAATTTTGATTGGCCCATGACAAAGATTCCCCCTCCAAAAAATTTTTAACAAACTTAATTTTGAAATTTTCACTCATATTGGGAAAAAAATTGTCTCTACAACTCTGCAGAAAGTCAACAGGATGCAAACTACACTCATTAGAAAAGTTTTTAACTGGAATATTGGATAATAAGGTACATATGTTCATAGAAAAAGTTTTGTTAGCTACATCATTGCTAAATATTTCAAACTTTTGGTTTAACTCTGATACTGTACTTTTTAATTCACTCACATCTGTCTTAGTTTCCATCTCATGGAGTTTTACTGTGTTACTGACTGTTTCCACTTTATCATTCACAACATTTAGTTTCGAGTCTACTCTACTTTCAAGATCTACTGCCATAGCTTTTACATTTACACAAACTGTATCTATTTGACTATTAACATTAACAAAACACTTTGCATTTTTCTCTCTGTCTGTGACCAGTTCATTTTTTGCAGACTGAATTTTGTTACTCAGACTAGATTTTACTTCTCCCACTTTAGATTCTACCGCCAAAATCTTCGTTTCTGCCTTGCTAAGTTTCTTGTCTATCTTTGATATATCGTTTATTACCCCAAAGGAAGACATTATCAAATTTTTTGTTCATAGCTCCCTCTAGACGCGACACTTTCTGATTTATAGCACGAAAACTGTCCGCGACCGTCTGATTCATGCTTTGCAGTTGTTCTTCATTAGCTTTTAAGCGGGCTGCAACAGTCTGATTCAAAGCTAACGATTGTTCCATCATTTGTAACAGTGATTTAATGTCCGACGCCTCACGTTCTGATGAATTAAGACTTTGATCCGCGTCTTTGACTGACTCATCTTCCGTTTTTATCGGCATGTTTACGTCCCCAAAGACTAACAAATTTTCACAATCCTGCTCGGATTCAGCACCACTTTCCTCTTTCACAATGGTCATTTTCGTGAAATTTCGCGCACAAAATAATAAAAGGAATAAACAGCACTACACAAATGTACTTATCTTTTCAGTCTGGGACCTCACACGTGTGGTCAGTCCACTTTACTGCTTCGTTTCGGCTCCCTTGACTTCCATGTATAGCACTTTTTCGTACCACGTGGTCATTAGACTTCTGCACAACAGATTTCGTCAATCCAGTACATATAAATGTCTTAATCCCGGCAAAGAGCCCCCAGTTGTCACGAACCCGCTCTACTGTGCAGGAAAAGTTATCTCCATAAGGACACCGTTACGGTGTGGCTAATGGCTGTATAGTACTTTAGTAGAGCTGGCCATGATGTCTCCTTTGTTGATGCTGCTGAGTCTGCGTTGTCCATGTGGCTTCTCGTTGTCTAGGCGATAACTCCTTTGCTGCTCTGGGTCCAAGAAAAGGTGCGGGTTTTTTAATTATTACTGGACTATCGAAAAATGACGCAGTATTCCACGGTTTCTTTGTATCAAAAACACATTTATTGCCAAAACTATATACACAACTACACTCAACCGCGGCCAACACTCAAGTGGCCGAAAACCCGTTGCAGACCAAAGATCACGGTCATACGCTACAAAGAACATACAATTCCAATATCGATTATTGATCGCAACACCTAACTTAGTATTATCTTAAGCAAAAGCTTTTTTAACACGACTTTAGTGTATAATAAAATAAAATGACGTCTATTTGTCAGTTCCATTACACTATGAAACAAAACGCCCTTGTACTCCTGATACCATTTACTTACCTTTCCACCTTCATCTTACTTAAGGTTTTGCATGACTTTACTCCATCTGCGATCTTGCTGTTGTATAATTTTCATTTGCTTGCAAGACGTATGGTCATCAGACTGTTGTGCTGCACCTTGGATTAATATCGTTATGATATCCGCAGCCTGCTCTGTTAATTTATAAAATTCCTCTAAACCTTGTGGTAACCTGGACAAGGCATTCGCGATAACATTTTGACTTCCTTTAATATAAATGATCTCAAAACTGAATTCTTGTAAATATAGACACCACCTAGCTAACCGACGGTGTAATAGTTTACATGTTAAAAGGAATGACAGTGATTGATGGTCACAATAAACTTTCGTATTCTTGCCCCCGAAAAAAATTTTCAAACTTTTTAAATGCCCATATTACAGGAAAACTTTCCAATTCTGACACAGAGTAAGATCTTTCTGCTTCTGATAACGTGCTACTAGCAAAACGGATGACCTTGGGTACTTCCTTACCTTCTTCCTCTCGCATCTGGAATAAGCATGCCCCATGCCCCCAGCCCTTGAGATGAGGCATCTGTGCATAGACAAATATCCTTGGACATGTCACGGTAGCTAAGATTGTTTGCATTGAGTAATGCCTGCTTAATGTTATTAAAGTCCTCGTGACACTTGTCATCCCATAACCAAATCCAATTTTTTCGTAACAAGTTGAGCAATGCATCACTGTTCATCAGTTGTTGTGGTACGAACTTACGAAAAAACGAAACTAGTCTTAAAAAGGCCTTTAGTTGCTTTTTATTCCTTGAAGCTGGAGAATTGTGTAGGGCATCAAGTTTCATCGGATCAGGTAATATAACTTGTTCTGACACAACATGTCCGAGAAATTTGACTTGCTCCTTACCAAAACTAGACTTTTTAAATTGGCTGTTACTCCGTAATCTGCAAATCGTTGAAGCACCTGTTCAATGAGTCTGATACGTCCTAGCCACGTGGGTGTGGCTATTAGCATGTCGTCTACATAAACAGAGACTTTGCTAAGCACTTCTGTTCCTAAAACCTAGTCCAATGCAAGTATAAACACTCCTGCGCTAACATTCAATTCAAAAGGTAGAACACGGAATTCGCAACTTCTGCCACCACAAGCAAATGCTGTATACTTTCGACTTTCTTCGTGGAGCTTTATTTGTCAGTAGGACATATTGAGATCGAGTTTACTAAAATATTTTCTATTGTCAAACTTCAGAAGCTGTTCGTCCAAGTTGTCTGGTCTTATGCGTACTGGTACTATAATCTTGTTGATACCTCTGGCATCGTGACTTAATCTTACAGAACCATCTGGTTTGCTTACTGGTAATATTTGACTACAATAGGGGGAAAATGGAGGTTGTATAATTGCCCATTTACTTATACGATTGATCTCTTCCCTTAATTCCTCTCCTTTTGCCCATGGAATAGGATATAACGTTTCACAAAATGTTTCATGCGGGTCGACTTCAAATTTATATTCATAATCTTTGATTACTCCTGGCTTCTTACTGAAAACATTGGCATACTTAAATAGCAAGTTGGAAAGGTCTTGTCGTTGCATCTCATTTAGTACCTGTGATTCACTTAGTTTCTGCTCTACCATTTCGTAAGTAACCTCGGTGTTTGCTTCTTGTTCAGTATCAAATTTATATGTGAAATACACGGCTGGAAATGAATATTGTACCACTACATTTGACTCTAGTTTGTTTTTGTTACTTTCATTAGGTGTTCTGACTAAATCAATAGAAGAGATATGATCCATTGCAAAAGAAGTGGCATTTACCATTACCTATGTCAATCTGCGTTTTGTATGTTCTAATCGTGACCATGCCAATAAGACAATTAACTATAAGTTTGTCGATTATAATGAAGTTGCACTTCACTGTAAAATGTTCAATTTGTAATGGAATAAGTGCCTGATGTTTAACCAATTTAGTCTTACTGCCTGTAGCAGTTTGCACCTTGAAATTCTGAACAGGAAATGTTGGGAACTTGCCTCTCTACTTCAATTCACAAAAAAATGCATTTGACATTAGGTTAGTAGTTGAACCTGTATGTAAAATTAACTGTGTGTCAGTGTTAAATATTTTCACCTTAATGATTGCTTGTATTTATTCTTCCTTGACTTTAACTACTATATCTAACTCATGCTGATACGAATCATCCTTGATGTCACTTTCTTTGTCAAACCTTAATTTTATGGCATCCTGGGGCCTTTCATCGTGTACCTACACACCCTGCATTTAATTCTGCAGCAACTTGCGGATGGGTTGCACTTATGTCACTTAGAATGATTCTCTTCAGTTATCGTTGGTCCCGTTCTTGCAGGATCTTTTTCCGGCGGCAGCGATGTCGGAGATTTGTTGTTTTACCGGATTCCTGATAATCGCGGTAGACTCGTGAAATGGTCGTACGGGAAAATCCCTACTTCATCGTTACCTCGGAGATGCTGTGTCCCATCGCTCTTGCGCCAACTGTAACACCTCGTTCAAACTCAGTTAAATCTTGATAACCTGCCGTTGTAGCAGCAGTAAGCGATCCAACAAATGCGCCAGACACTTGTTGTCTTATATAGGCGTTGCCGGCTGCAGGGCCGTATTCTGCATGTTTACATATCTCTGTATTTGAATACGCATTCCTATACTAGTTTCTTTGGCACTTCATTGTGTAATCGGAGCGGTGCACATACAAATAATGCCATTATCTGAGCATTAATTTGGGTGAAATTAAAATCTTCTGCAAGAGGAATTAAGCGATTCGCACAATTTTCCTGGTCGCCAGCTCCGATTTGTCGTTCTAAACGTTTCTTAATATACTCTAACATAGCTAAAGTAAGTCAGATGTTGGAATGGCTATACAAATGACCGCCGGTCGAGGCTAAACCAAACACTTCTGAGCTCATGTTCCTAGCTCAAACAGATATCGAGCATCAAGGCCTCCCCCCCTCCCTCCCCCAAACCGCGATTCTCCGCACTATCTTCAGTCATATTTATTACAGCGCTTCCACGTTTAGCAACACACACATCCCTTAGGCTTACCTGAACTCCACAGTTACACATACGACCCATCTCTCGCATATCCACAAGGAAATGGCCCTTTGCGCACAGGTGAAGAATACGCTTTCCGACAGGCGGCTGAACCCACCTCGTGGGCTATCCCAGCGAACCATGTCATACGACATTACACTTTCACATACGGAAATTCAGTGAATAAAACACCGCCAGACCTCAAAGAGTTTTCGTATAGTCACTAGGTATTGCGATATTGTAGCGCCTGTGTTATTCCGATTACGATGCAAAGTTCCTCTGAACTGCATGCATGCTCGCGATAAGCGGGAAATCCGGGTTCGAGACCCGGTCCGGCACGAATTTTCATTATCGTCATTCCATTCTACAGCTGATGGTTTTCATTATTCTAAATTGCGAATACATTTAATGCACTAGCTATTGAGTAGTGCCCTCTTTTATTTGATGGTTGGCAGCTATGGAAATATTAATGTCAGTGCGTCAACCATGTTTCCTAAAGAAATATGTTAAGCATTTGCATTTTGTAGTTGCCAAGGCCTTAGTATCAAGGACAAGACACAACACATGTGGATGGAATTCGGGAACAGCGTTCAGTTTCCAAACATCTAATCTTGGAAAATAGTTGTCAGGTATAGCCAAGGTCACAAAACCTATCAGAGCAAACGAATAAAAGTAAGTTAATCCTCAATAAAGGTTCTGGCCGATTTAAATAGTATATAATGGATAGAGTCATTACACTTAAATCATTGAATATACCTCACATAATATTAGAAAAATTGTTGCCCTACAAATTACTCAGTTGAAGACCTGTGTACCATCTAATGGTAATTAATAACATGTTTCCATAATTTTCTAGTTTTGTTCTTCTTTTTCTGCGTTTTACTACGGGATACTATGTTTTGTGATCAACACAATCTTGTACCTACTCAGACAGCGTAATGCAACAGCGCTTTCGTTGTGGACAAGAGATGAGTTGAGAAGTGGTGGAATCCGACTGCGGGTTTAAGTGTGTTCGTCCTCCGTTCTACATCGTCTGCTCATTATTTTCCGCACTTTATGTGGATGTTGAGCTGGGTTCTCTTTTCCCGACTCACATGAGAAGCACGAAACATGCTTAGATAGGAGAACATTATATACGGCTCCAGGGGTTGTAGGAGTGTCTTGTAGATAGTATTTTGATAAGGAACACATACCTGAAAATGCACCGTCAAGATAAGCGCGGATTGACAAACAAAGTGAACGACCCAGGATTCATGGTCGGATGTCATTGTAGCTACGTCAACGTACACACTGTCGGCAGGTATACAAAAGATTAAAGTTACAGTTTTCCCTGACAGATAGAACTACTTCAAGGGTGCATAAGTGTTCTTCGTGTTTAGTGTTGTTACAGGCTTGGTAGCGTATCAAAGTGGCGTGAACAGTGTCATATTTTGGGAGGTTACTGTGGAGGTCACGGAAATGACGCGTACTCTTGTAAGAGCGTTATTATATAATACGTCGGCAACTGAAAGTGGCCTCATTGAGGGTATCGATTTGGCTGGATGGCCGAATCGCGCAATATCCAGATTTGTGAGGCATTCCGATGTGAGAGTGACCAGACTGGTGACTGCATGGGAATGTGAGGGCAAGCATCCTCGTAGTTTAGGTAAAACTTGACGAAATCTGACCACTACCAGGGAGCATCGCCGTATTGTGCACCAGGAACACAGTAACACAGCCACATTTGCTCCTGTCATTCGAGAACAAGTAAAAGATTCGCTGCAACATTCCGTGTCATACCGTGTGACTGGTCGGAGACTAGAAGCAACTAGACTAGAGAATTGCCACACCTTGTTAAGGCTACCTCCAACACAACACAACGGTACCGTGGTGCCGCGACCAGGAAGCATGGATTACGGATGACTGGCGTCGCACTGTGTCCAGCCAAGAATCGCGGTTCTGCACTACACCGGACGACCAGCATTGGCGAGTACAGTGGGACCTGGGAAGAGGTCCCAATCGTCCAATACTTTGGAGAGGAACGGCGGTGTTATGCCTGGCGTTATGGTTTTGGGACTCATCAGGTATGACTTCAAGACATAGCTAGTAGTTATTGAGGGATATATGGCGGCACAACAGTACATCCCACATATCCTGCGTCCACATTTATTACCTCTCATGCGACAGTATCGTGACAGATTTTTTAAATTGGACGATTCTCGTCCACACACGGTTCGTGACTGTATGAATTGCCCGAGTTGTGTTGAGGTACTCATCTGGACAACAACACTCCCAGATTTGTCCGCGACAGAACATGCGTGGAACCCGCTCGGGCACCTACTTCGTCGTAGTTTCATGATCGAGGATATCAAAGACTAGTTACAACAGCTGTGGGGCAGTTTGCCTCAAGGAGGATACAAAGGCTTTATGACAACCGTCGCAAACGAATCAGTGAGTTCATCCTAGCCAGAGAAGGGTGCAACGTCATACTGATAGGTGGGCTCATCCTGCCGACTTATTTCGAAATTTGTCACGAGTTCGTAATCACTGCAACATCATCACGTACTTTCTCAGCCAGTGAAGTTTCATTTTGTTTCCTCCTCTCCTTCTGGGTGCTTTATTTTTTTTGTCGGGCGGTATCAAATAACTTTGAAGATCGGATCGGTTTCACATCTCCCAGTTTGCATTACCACATAAACACAGAAAGGGGCGCCATCGTCAATCTCAGAGCGAAGTAGCACAGTAGTTAGCACACTGGACACGCATTTGGGAGGAAGACAGTTCAAGCCCGCGTCTGGCCATCCTGATTTAAGTTTCCCGTGATTTCCCTAAATCGCTTCAGGCAAATACCGGGATGGTTTGTTTGACACGGCGGGCCCGACTTCCTTCGCTATCTTACCCTAATCCGATGGGACCGACGACCTCGCGGTTTTTTCCCCTCTCTCAAATCAACCAATCGTCGTCAGGCTGTATCGTAGTTATGACAACACATATTGTTTCCCTCCTCGAGAAATTAGCACCTCTGCAGCTGGTAGGGTTGACCGTGGTTCTCCACAGAAGCGTCGCAGTCTTGACTTTGAAGAGGAAGTACTTCGTTACGTAGAAGAGAACCCGACGGCTGGTGCTCGAAAAATTGCCCGTATCATGGACTCCTGTAGAGGACACAAATCCGAACTCACTCCTCCTCTGGGTGCGTTCCGTAAAAGTGATCCTATCTTCAAACTTACATGGGTTCCTTATCAAATTTTTATGTACTAAGTACCTCTACAATACCTAGAAGCCCGTAATAGGAGTTGTGCAATACTCTGTACATAATTACTGGATGTATACTGAAGAATACTCAGTATTGTAGAACACTCAGTATGATGTCGTTTATTGAAACTGAACTACACTTCTCGACCAATCACTATATACACGCAAAGAAAACAAATAACATGTAGACGACTATTCATCAAGAGTGTCGGTGAGGTCCGTTGGAGCTGGTCCTAGCTCGGCGAGGAACTGGCTGTACTGCTGCTGCGCTGGCCTTATAAAGCCAGCGGAGGTCGGCGGAACTTTCCCTGTGTCTGTGATGCGACCTCTGCAGAAAAGGTTTGCATTAGTCTCTAGCGAGTTCTGTTTATTTTGAAGAATTGTTTTCCTCTTTTTTGCGCCTGCAAGTGCTTGTGTATGTTATATGGTAAACAGGGGTGTCGTGAGTGTAACTGCCTGGCAGGGGCCATCTGTGGCAGACGTAACATACCTCCCTTCCAGGGGGGGGGGGGGGGAGCCGCGCAAAAGATCGACAGCTGCTACGTCATGGAGATCTGCGGCTGTGGCTCTCTGGAGGAGGCTGTGGAGGCTGCCTCTTGGAGAATATGGTGCTGTACGTCCTGCAATGCGGGCTGACCGGCGTACTGGTTGTGATGACGGCATGTGTGGGACCAGTGGCATCGGTTAGTCTTCATCGGTGGCCATTGGCTGTTGGGGAGGCGCTGAAGAGGGGCCTGGCAGCTGGTCCGTCGGCTGCGGCTGCTGTGTTGGTGGTGCTGGTGGCGGCGACTGATGCCCTGAAATGTCACCCATGCAACGATGAGACGGCATTATTGGAGGGGTCTGTGTAGGTGGTCCGGAATGGGTTGTAGAGGTGGCGGTGGTCTGTGTCGCAGGATGCGGTGCAGGTGGCGCAGGGTAGCGAGGACGCAATTTATTTCGATGGCGACGGACTATGTGGCCATCCAAGATGACATCAAAAAGTTGGCGACGCCGGGAACTCTGGATTACGGCGGGCAGCCAACCTGCGTTAGTGCCAAAACCTCGGGTCCAGACTAAGGAGCCAGGGAAGAACCGGGACTGTCCAGGAGGAATCTGAATTCTCGGAGAGGGCAAGAGAAGATGTAGGAGAGTCCTAGGTTGGTGGCCTTGGAGTGCTTCCGCTGGGCTTTTGTCCCCTATCGGAGTAGCTTGATAGGAACTGGGGAATAGCGTCAGAGCATCTTCAAGGGAGTGGTCTTTGGTATATTTGAGCATTTGTGTCTTGAAAGTTCTGACCAGGAGTTCTGCTTCCCCATTGGATTGGGGATGGAAGGGCGGGGTAAGAAGATGGTGGATGCCATTGTCGGTGCAAAAGGAGAGGCATTCCTGGCTTCGAAATTGTGGTCCATTCTCTGTGACTATGGCTTTCAGTAATCCTTCCAAGTAAAATATTTTTGCGAGGGCTGATAAGGTAACATGCATGGTGATTTCTGAACACCGAATGACGTACGGGAAATGGGAAAATGCATCCGTGAATAGGAGCCATTGGTGGCCCAGAAATGGTCCCACAAAGTCAAGGTGGATGCGTTCCCAGGGACTGTTCGGCATAGGCCAGGGAAGGTATTTTTGGGGGGACGGGGAAATTGTTGGGCACAGACGGTACAGCGCTGCACCATCTCTGTGATGTCAGATGTGAGGCCGATCCAAAAACATGCCTTCATGCAAGGGATTTGGCGCGAACGATCCCCCAATGCCCTTGGTGAAGAATGTGGAGGATCGTCGGCTGCAGGGATCTCAGAACGATGACCCCCAGTTCTGCTGAATCTAAGCGAAGGAGGACTCCATCCACCACCAAAAGCCGGGGACAGATGGAATAGTGCAACCGGAGGTGACATTGAACCTGAGGAGGCGGCGAGGATGGCCAACCACGCAGAATGCAGTGTCGAACGACTCGGAGGAGGGAATCAGCTGAGGTGGCTGCAGCTACTTTGACAGCTGTAACTGGGAAATGCCTTCAGGGCCTCTTGGAGGTCATCATCAATCTGAAAAACGAGGAGGTCCAACTGGTCAAAAGCAGGGTCCGGACCTTGTGGTAGATGTGACAAGGCGTCCACGTTGGCGTGCTGGGAGGTGGTATGGAAATGCATGGTGTAGCGAAATTGGGATAGGAACAACGCCCAGCGCTGGACACGTTGGGATGTTTTGGTCGGTAATCGCGCGGAAGGCGCAAATAAAGAGAGGAGCGGTTTGTGGTCAGTAATAATGTGAAAGGACTTGCCATAGAGAAAGGGACAGAACTTGGAACAGGCAAAAACCATGGCAAGTGCTTCTTTCTCGATTTGGGAATATTTGATTTCTGCTGTGGAGAGAGCTTTTGAGATGTATGCTATGGAGCGCTCTGTACCATCTGGCAATTTGTGAGACAAGACGGCGCCCACACCATACTCAGAGGCGTCCGTAAGAAGTATCAAAGGAAGATTTGGACCATAAGGCATGAGACATGCAGCAGATTGGAGCTGCTGTTTGAGGGTATGGAAGGCGGTCTCGCAGGCTGGTGTCCAACAGAATGGGACATTTTTGCGGCAGAGGTGGTACAGGGGTGCTGCCACTTGAGCTGCAGAAGGAATGAATTTCCTGTAATATGAAATATTGCCCAAGAAGAATTTCAACTGATGAAGGTCCCGGGGACTGGGCAGGTTGTTAATGGCGTCGATATAAGAGAAAGATGGAGAAATGCCATTCTTAGAAATGATGTGACCGAGATAGGAAACAGATTGTTGGAAAAATGAACATTTAGAAATATTACATTTCAGACCTGCAGTTCGGAGGCAGAGGAAGAGGAGGCGGAGGTTGGCTATGAGCTCTTCGGAGGAGGACCCTGTGACGACTATGTCGTCTAAGTAATTTATACAGCCCCGGATATCAGTGAGAAGTTGTTCAAAGTATCTTTGAAAGATTGCAGGAGCACTGGCTAAACCAAACTTGAGTCGGTTTAGTTTGAAGAGGCCAAAAGGAGTATTTGTAACAGTGTATTGTTGGGAGGAAATATCAAGAGGAATTTGAAGATATGCTTCTGCTAGGTCGATTTTAGTAAAGTAGGAGCCCCCTGCCAATTTGCGAAAAAGATCATCCGGTCGTGGAAGGGGATAGTCGTTAACGAGAAGCTGTGGGTTGACTGTAGACTTAAAGTCACCACAGAGGCGAAGGCGGCGGCCTGGCTTCTGCACGATGACTAAAGGCGTGGACCACAAGCTGAACCGCACCGGCTGGGGAACCCTTTCATCTTGAAGACGTTGGAGTTCTTCTTTGAGCGGCTGTTGTAGGGCCACTGGTGCCTGGCGTTCCCGGAAGTAGCGGGGCCGGGCAGCGGGACGGAGTTGGAGCGAGGCCTCAAAGTCCTTGGCGCAGCTTATGCCTGGTGAAAACAGGTCCTGGAATTCATTACAGAGTGCATCAACTTCAGAGAAAGGAACGTACTGATACTCTAGGTGACCATCGTCCACAATGGAAAATCCGAATAAGCGGAAGGCGTCCAGCCCGAATAAGTCTGCTGTGGATGAATTGTTGACAACCAGAAACGTGACTGGATGGTGAACCGATTTGTACTTGACTTCAGCCGTGAATTGTCCTAGGAGAGCTATCCCTTGCTTATTGTACGCCAGTAGGCGCTTAGGGGCTGGAGGGAGGGGTGGTGAACCAATGTTGGCATATGAAGTGTAATTAATCAAGGATACTGCTGTGCCTGTGTCCACTTGCAGACGCAGAGGTTTGTCATTGATAGTGACGTCTATAAAAATTTTTGATGTCGACGAGTTGTCTACCCGGTTGACGTCCATTGGGGTGATGTTCCAGCCGTCTGGATATGGCCTGGGCTGACGGTTTCTGGAGATGGGTGTTTTTGCGCGAGAAACGGACGCTAAATGGCCTTCCCTGCCGCAGTGTATACATTGCGCTCGGCGGTCTGGGGAATCTTCTCTATCATGTGTTGAATAGCAGGTGGGGCAGGAGGGCAGGCGGAGACGATCCCCACAACGACGTTGCTGGTTTTGCTGTTGCTGCAGTGGCTTCTGGCTCCGGCCAGGATGGTGCGACCCGGCATCTTGTTGTGGAGGCGGTGTCCGACCGCGGCGGCAGTAGGAGCGCTTCGTTGAGCCCTGGATTGCTGCGACGTCTTCGGTGTCCGCCCAAGATTCCAGTCGACGATCGGCGGCTGTACAAATTTAGAACTTACAGGCTAGTTATACGACCTGCTCGAGGGACGGGTCTTCTAACTTGAGGGCGTCGTGACGGAAAGCGGCGTCTGGTGCTGCTTGTATCAAGTGGTCCCGCACCATGTCATCACCGTATGATTCCTAGGAAAGATGTGTGTGAAACTTACATTTCCTGCTGAGACCTTGCAGCTCGGCGGCCCACTGGCGATAAGTCTGCTCGGGTTTCTTCCGGCATTGGTATAACTCGATGCGGGCTGCGAGGACTTGATAGCGTTTATAGCAAGCATTTAACGTCGCACAGATGGCGGTGAAAGTGAGGGAGTCGGGGTCCAGCGGCTGTAGTTTCGTGAGCAGCACATACATCTTCGATTGGGTCCATGACAAGAAAAAAGGGCGCTGCCTGTTTTCTTGGGTGACTTGATGAATCGTGAAGTGTTGCCGGAGGCGTCTTTCGTATGTTTCCCATTCCTCAACTTCCTCGTTTAATGCTTGGAACGGAGGTGGCGTCGCGGTACGGTGGAGGCTTCGGATTTCAGCGATCATTTGTGTCTGAGTTTCCAAAAACTGGTGCAGAAGTCCTTGAAAGAATTGTTGCCATTCCGTAGTTGCTGCTGTCGTAACCATGATGTTCGTCGATTCGTTCCACTATACTCGTCGCCACTGAAGAATACGCAGTATTGTGAACACTCAGTATAATGTCGTTTATTGAAACTGAACTATACTTCTCGAACAATCACTATATACACACAAAGAAAACAAATAACATGTAAACGACCATTCATCAAGAGCGTTGGTGAGGTCCGTCGGAGCTGGTCCTAGCTCGGCGAGGAACTGGCTGTACTGCTACTATGCTGTCCTTATAAAGCCGGCGGAGTACTCCAACTTTCTCTGCATCTGCGAGGCGACCTCTGCAGAAAAGGTTCGCATTAGTCTCTAGCAAGTTCTGTTTGTCTGGAATAATTGTTATCCTCTTGGTTGCGCCTGCAAGTGATTGTGAATGTTATATGGTAGACAGGGGTGTCGTGAGTGTAGTCTTTCTGGCAGGGACCGTCTGTGGCAGACGTAACATATACAGAAAGATAACTTGCAAAACGTAAGTAGGATACCAGCGAGCGCTCAGGCCAAGATAACGATATTATCACATCCAGTGCCATGTTACGCATCCGGTGTCAGGTTATCCATTTGGTCTCCTTGCTTCCCCTACTCCATATCCCTCGGAAAATCACCTTGAATTGATCACGGTCACACAGGGAACTCACCCAGGCAATTGTACTATTTATATTCAAGGTGAGGACGTAAATATATAGTCGTCAGATGTCACAAAAGTGGCGGCAACCCCCATTCCTCCTACCCTCACCTACCGCCCCTCTGGGCCAATGATAATCATGCAACCCCTCTACACCTTCATCTTTTATAACTAGTACACTTTTTTGTAGCAGGAGTTAATAACAGTTTCGTAGTACGTAGCACCACCAGAGACCACACCTAGGCAGAAATGTAAGAGCACTCGGAATTCTTTGTTTTCAACTAGTTTACCCATTTTATTTTGTTTTCTATCACACAAGATTCACCCCTCTGTTCCCTACATCATGATGCTCCCAGAAACACGTTCTCAACTCCATCTTTTACAACTGGTACAGCTGGGTGGGCACCACAGGTTGTAGGCTCCGTTTGTTTATTAATAACAAATGACGTCACTCGAGGTCTATTTGTTAGTAACAAATTAATATTTCAAGGCACCAGCAGACGGCACACCCAGACAGTTACGTAATTTTCTCATTTTTCCACAATGTTACCTATTACGAGAATTATGTGTGTCAACATCGTGCCACGACGTAGCGTCACCACGTCGCATCATGAGCTCCATCGTGTCGCGTCGATGTGATGATGCTCTCGGTATCTTCTACATCTACATCTGTATCTACGTAATCACTCTGCTATTCAAATAAAGTGCCTGGAAGATGGTTCAATGAACCACCTTCAAGCTGTCTCTTTACCGTTCCACTCGCGAACGGCGGGCGGGAAGAACAAGCACTTAAATTTTTCTGTACGAACGCTTATTTCTCTTATTTTATCGTGATGATCATTTCCCCCTGTGTAGGGGAATGTTTTCGCAATTGGAGGAGAAAACCAGTAATTGAAATTTCATTAGAAGATCCCGTCCCAACGAAAACTGTCTTTGTTTTAATGATTGCCACTCCAATTCATGTATCATGTCTGTGGCACTATCCCCCTATTTCGTGATAATACAAAACAAGCTGCCCTTCTTTGAACTTTTTCAGCGTTATCCGTCAGTACCACCTGATGCGGACCCCACACCGCACAGCAGTACGCCAGAATAGGGCGGACAAGCGTGGTGTAAGCAGTCTCTTCAGTAGACCTGTTGCACCTTCTAAGTGTTCTGCCAATTAATCGCAGTCTTTGGTTTGCTCTACCCACATCATTATCTATGTGATAATTACAATTTAAGTTATATACAATTGCAGTCCCTAAGTATTTAGTTGAATTTACAGCCTTCATATTTGTGTGACTTATAGCGTAATCGAAATTTAGCGGATTTCTTTTAGTACTCATGTGAATAACTTCACATTTTTCTTTATTCAGGATCAATTTCCACTTTTCGCACCATACAGATATCGTACTTATATCATTTTGCAATTTGTTTTGGTCATTTGATAATTTTACAAGACGGTAAATGACAGCATCATCAGCAACAATCTACTACGGCTACTCAGATTGTCTCCTATGTCGTTAATATAGATCAGAACATTAGAGGGCCTATAGCACTTCCTTGGGGAACGCCGGATATTACATCTGTTTTACTCGATGACTTTCCGTCTATTACTACGAACTGTGATCTTTCTGACAGGAAATCACGAATCCAGTCGCACAACTGAGGCGATGTTACATAGGCACGCAGTTTGGTTAGAAGACGCTTGTGAGGAACGGTATCGTAAGCCTCCTGGAAATCTGAAAATATGGAATCAATTTGACATCCCCTGCAAATAGCACTCATTACTTCATGAGTATAAAGAGCTAGTTGTGTTTCAGAAGAACGATATTTTCTGAATCCGTGTTGACTATGTGTCAATAAATAGTTTTCTTCGAGGTTCAGATGGTTCAAATGGCTCTGAGCACTATGGGACTTAACTTCTGAGGTCATCAGGCCCCTATAACTTAGAACTACTTAAACCTAACTAACCTAAGGACATCACACACATCCATGCCCGAGGCAGGATTCGAACCTGCGACCGTGGCGGTCGCGCGGTTCCAGCCTGTAGCACCCAGACCCGCTCGGCCACCCCGACCGGCTTTCTTCGAGGTACTTCATGGTCTTCGATCACAGTATATGTTCCAAAATCCTACAGCAAATCGACAAATTCCCATTTACGTACCATTGCTAAGCCACCACACCATTACCAGTGTGTGACGCCGTACTATCCGAAACGAACACACTGACAGAAATGGTACGTAGTGTCGATGACATCACAGAGAATTCTTTAAGCACTACCGATTCTAACCAGAGATATTGTATATGAAATGTCAGACTTCATTACTAGATTGTCTAACGTCATAGTAAAATTCTGATACCTCCAGTCAAAGATACTGAATTTTCAGCACTATGCTACAAAATGCACCTCTAGAGAGTTGTTCAGTATCCGTAACAACTCCAACGAAAATCATGTCGTCTGCAGTGTAGCCCTCCTCTTATACCCCGCCGGCCGCGGTGGTCTAGCGGTTCTAGGCGCTCAGTCCGGAGCCGCGAGACTGCTACGGTCGCAGGTTCGAATCCTGCCTCGGGCATGGATGTGTGTGATGTCCTTAGGTTAGTTAGGTTTAAGTAGTTTTAAGTTCTAGGGGACTGATGACCGTAGATGTTAAGTCCCATAGTGCTCAGAGCCATTTTCTTATACCCCGAAGTGTGGGTGTGTAGACACGTACGCCATTGCTTGCGGTCACAGAGTCCGGCAACGTTGCGATGTAAGCCCACTGGTCTAGCGCCTGACATTGCTGCAGTTCCGAATGAGGGATCGCCGGGCTTCGGTAATATCGGCAAACAGGTCCAAAGCTGTAGGTGGAAATTTCATAGGCTGGTGCAACACAAACCGTTCTCCCCCCGCTATTCGCTGGATAACGCGGGTCCGATATGGAACTCCTCGTACAATCGTGATCACCAGATCGCGAACTGGAGTGTCCCACAACTCCCCAGGAGTCGTAGAGAAATTTGCACAGTGTATCTGTAATCACCTCGATATGGTAGCTGGCACAAATGACACTCAGTCATTCTAGGCAGAAGATATCCCACCGCAGCAAAACCTGTCGTAACTCACCAACGCCTTTGTGGATAATCGCTGCTTACAATTTAAGCGCCAAGTATATCCCTCACCACCAACTTTTCTTCCTGGCCCAATCAGTACTATAATCCCGCTAATACCCCCAACCGTTCTGCTTTTAAAATTAACGAGGGTACTCCTTTTTCAGCCAGATAGAACATTCGTATTTTGATAAAATAATATCCATACTCTAGACTTAAGTCCGTAGTACAACGCTTATGCGATCTCTGCAGTAGTAGTAAACGACTCAAAAGAAGGATATTAGTGTTTAGCGTCCCGTCGGCAACGAGGTCATTAGAGACGGAGCACAAGCAAGAATTAGGGAAGGATGGAGAAGGCAAGCGACTGTGCCCTTTCGAAGGAACTACCCCGGCATTTGCCTTAAGTGATTTTGGGAAACCACGGAAAACCTAAATCAGGATGGCCGGACGCAGGTTTCAACTGTCATCCTACCCATGCGAGTCCAGTGTGCTAACTAGTAAACGGCTCAAAATAAATTTTTTTTTCCGAGCTCGCATGAACGGCATGAATTTGCGTAATAGGGTTCCAAATTAATTTTGTAGACAGATAGTTACATTTTGCACACGTCAAACACAGTTAGACGATTATCTTTATTGATATCGAAAACATATGAGTAAAGAGTCCAGATGACCGTGCTTTCAGTGATAACCTGTGTGGTTGTAATTACACTCTTTTTATGTGAATACTCGAAGGCCAAGGGTAGGTTGGATGCGACTTCATTCTCTGTATACATGACGGCATATTAATGGAGGTACTTCATTTTAATGATACCCTGCCTACTTTACAGCAACGAAGTAGTTGTTTATTTAAATTATAATAACGGTGGAGCTCACAAGCAGACAGATGTAGCTATCGTGACAACCCTGACGATTAAGTTTACACTCTCTCACCACACAGCGCTATAGCGCTGGGATCCTAAGCAATATCCACGCCGACGGCGCTTTAGACCATCCTTACCAAACACGCTTTCACTCACCATGAAAACACGCCATTATATATGTTTCGAAAGCACAACTGAACCAGCCGGAGAGAACTTTCAACAAAAAGAGTAAATGTATGATAAATGGGGTTAAAAATTAGCAAACGTCAAGCAGTTGTATTAGGAGCTAATCTGAGTCATGTAGATAAAACTTGTGCTACCCACGTTGCCTATAGAGACCTTTTTTATACTTTATCAGCAAACTTCTCATGATTCGCCTATAGTAGTACCAATATGCAATCAATGTGTTTCGATTCTAAAATGATACAATTTTACACTGCATCTATTTTTTACGATTCCAAGATTTATAGCTTGCAACTAAAATGTATTAGGTTGAAAACTGCCATAGCATTCAGAATAAAATAATAATACCGTTCTCTCTCACACACTCACATGGAACTAATGGGAGTATGATAATTTGCCGGCCTTGTGGCCGAGTGGTTCTAGGCGCTACAGTCTGGAACCGCGCGACTGCTACGGTCGCAGGTTCGAATCCTGCCTCGGGCATGGATGTGTGTGATATCCTTAGATTAGTTAGGTTTAAGTAGTTCTAAGTTCTACGGCACTGATTACCTCAGATGTTAAGTCCCATAGTGCTCAGAGCCATTTGAACCAAAGTATGGTAATTTCATCCTGTCTCTTCAGAACGCACCATCGTTCCACTAGTTATGCAAAGGTACTATCATTAGCCCTCTTATGTTTACTCTTCGCAACTCCCCTCGACCTTTTACATCATCTGCATAACGATTTTTGTTTCCTACGTATATCTGTAACGCCATGTCTCTCCATCCCTCTGTATATATACACTGGTGTCCAAAATTAAAGCAACAAACGGAAAGTTTGCAAGCTTGCTTTTATTTCACCACGTAACAGTATAACAGGTGACGGTAAAGTAAAAAAAAAAAAAAAACGCAAATAATTCAGTACGTAAACAACTGCAACATGCATAACGGTAGACAAAACTGTTCTTCGTGTTTTCCAACTTAACGTATTTGCACACACATTTAGACGACTAGTTAATGTGAGCCTGACAACGAAAGGGTATGCTGTGGATGCTGCCATCAGTCTCATGTTGAGGCAATAACGCCCATTCTTCCTGCAGAGCTGCTCACAGTCTTGGTGAGTGGTCGGTGGATGCTGGCGTGATACTAGCCGTCTCCCCAGTACATCCCAGATATGCTCTGTTGGATTCAAATCGGGAGAGCGAGCAGGCCGAGCCATGCGTGCAATATCTTCCGTTTCCAAGAAAACATCAACCACCCGCCCTCTGTAAGGTCGAGCATTAGGGTCTATCGATAGGAAGTCTGGGCCAACAGTACCTCGCGTCAACAGCAAATGAGGTCCCAAGATCACGTCACGATACCTGACAGCAGTTAAAGCTTGCCGATTCACCCGTACAATTTCATGAATAGGGGTTCGAGTGGTAAACATAATCCCTGCCAACACCATTAGGGATCCTCTTCGATATCGGTCTCTTTCCACATTGTCTGGGTCCCGAAACTGTGTTTCACGTTCCCTCAAGATGCAAAGCCATCGAGGACCAGTCACCAGGCTAAATTGAGACATATCTGTGAGAACAACATTGGGCCATTCTTCGACCGCCCAGTTGGCGTGTTAGTTACTCCACCCTAGACTTTATCTTCTGTGAAGACGCGTCAGAGGTAGACATACAGCAGGTCTCTGACAATAAAGGCCACTCTGCCGAAGCCTTCTGCACGCCGTTTGACTCCATACAGTACCTCCAGCGCATGCTGCGAGCTCACATGCCAGTCACTATGCAGTACCAAGGCGGTACTGTCGTGCCCTTAAAGCCAAATGACGGTCCTCTCTTCTGAAGTCATACGTGGTCAGCCCTGCCCTGGTCTTCGGGATACAGTTTCGGTCTCTATAAATTGTCGGCACGTCCACGAAACAACAGAACGATTCACACATCATTTTGCGACTGTCCTGCTTCCGTTCTTTCTACGGACGTCCACCGCAGACAATCTGGTAAGCATATTCTGTGTGCCATACTGCACCGTCTGTGACTGTGTACGCAGCGATTGTGGATGTGGGACTACCCGGCAAACATCACCTCGTTTCCTAGACGGCGTTACGTCATCTTTGGCACGATTGTCCGTTGACCAGGATGCCATCTTCCGTGGAGAACAGGATTGTACGGACATATGGTTGACATTTTGTACGTTTATATCGTGAAAAAGACACAGGACGGGGAAATAACGGTATGTTGCTTTAATTTATTTCAACTGATCTATAATGAGTTCACTTTCTCTCAACCTTGAGCACAGATCTCAGCCAATTTGGAGACAGATTGTGTAGTGGTTGTAATAGACCACTCATCCAGAGCTTTCTAGCTAAGCATCCAAGACATATCTCCAGACGCTCTGATCTGCTGCTTACGTCAGTACACAGTCACAGACGGTGTAGTACGACACAGAGAAGATGCCTACCAGTCTCCCTGTGGTGGATGGCCATAGAAAGAACGGAAGCAGGACAGTCTCAAACTAATGTGGCCCGATGGCCTAGTGTGAATCGTTCTGTTGTTTCTCGGACGCGTAAATGCAGATATCTCCTGTATGAGCATTTAATATCCAGATTATTTACCGAATTGTTGACCCTTTCTATATTTTTGACATTTATCTACTTTTCCATGTGTAAGTGTGCAAATATAAATATGTTCTTATTGCTTACATGAGCAGATATGGTCCCCTCTCCCAAATCAACCAACCAAGACCAGACAGAGCTTGCTTTTTTTTTGTGCCATCCACCTTCGTTACAGAGCCTCAACCCATCCAGGGTATATACTTAGTCTTCCAAAGTCCTCCAAATGGTAACTCTAAGTGCCATTACCAACGGTAGAAAAAAAAACACACACACACACACACACACACACACACACACACACACACACACGTTAATGTATTTCTTTTGCAGGTACTGTGTTGACGTTATTCTGCTGTATACATACAGTAATGCCAGTTTGCGTATTGGTTTCCAGCAGGAATCACCACTCCTTCCCTCCACCGACGACCAAGGCATCTAGAGAGGCAAGATGAAATTGTCATACTACCATAGTTCTGCTAGTGTGTGAGGGAAAGGTAGTGTTACTTTATTCTGAACGCTGTGGCATTCTCCAAGCCAGTACATACTAGTTGCACGTTATATGCTTTTGTAATCGAAAAAAATAGTTGGATGCAGTGTAAACTGGTATCATTTCAGAATCGAAACACACTGATTGAGTGTTGACGTTACTATAGGCGAATCATGAGAAGTTTGCTGGCAAACGACGATACAAAGGGATTCTGTGCGCAACATGTATAGCATTAGTTTGATATATAATACATGACTTAGCTCCTAATATTACTGTCCGCAGCTCGTGGTCGTGCGGTAGCGTTCTCGCTTCCCGCGCCCGGGTTCGATTCCCGGCGGGGTCAGGGATTTTCTCTGCCTCGTGATGACTGGGTGTTGTGTGATGTCCTTAGGTTAGTTAGGTTTAAGTAGTTCTAAGTTCTAGGGGACTGATGACCATAGATGTTAAGTCCCATAGTGCTCAGAGCCATTTGAACTATTTGAACCTAATATTACTGCTTGGCGTTTGTGTATTTATTAAACCCATTTATCGTACGTTTAGCCTTTTCATACAGTGTTCTCTCCGGCTGTATCAACTGTGTCAAATTTACCGATTTCGAGAGATATACAAAGTAGTGTCTTGGTGGAGAGCGAAAGTGTGTCGGCGAAGGATAATTTGAGGCGCCGTCGGTGTCGATACTCCTTCGTGTCTCATTGCTTTAACGCTATGTTGCTGGATAGTCTGAACTTAATCGTTCGGGTCATCTCGATTGCTATATCTGACTGCTTGTGACCTCCCGTATCTACTCTGTCTCACGTTTTACCGTCATGTGTTATTATAATTAAAATAAACAATTACTCTCTTGCTATGAAGTGGGTAAGGTGTCTTTAAAGTGAATTTCCTCCTCTAGTATACCGCTATGCGCACTGAAAATAAACTCGCATGCACCCTACCTTTAGCCGTGGTGTATTCTCGTAAAACTGCTGTCATCTGGAGTCTCTACTAACACGTTTTTGTTGTAAGTATGGATAATCAACTAACCGGGTTTGACGTGTACAAGATATTATCTACCTGTCTATAATTTTAATTTGGAAATCGATTACGCAATCTCGTGCTGGTGGTGCAAGCACGTATAAAAATGTATTCCGAGCCATTTAAGACTGCTACAGTGGTTGCGTAAATATTGGACTAAGGAGTTAACCCTCGCAGTGGCAGGGGGGTGGGGATGGTTACTTTTTGCTTACCTCTTGAAAATATTGTAATCTAATCAGATATTTTACATTCTAAAGTTTGAAAAAATGTTTTTAAGGGTTCTGCTACCATATTCCATACATATTTTGTGGTGTCACCGCCAGACACCACACTTGCTAGGTGGTAGCCTTTAAATCGGCCGCGGTCCAATAGTATACGTCGGACCCGCGTGTCGCCACTGTCAGTGATAGCAGACCGAGCGCCACCACACGGCAGGTCTAGAGAGACGTCCTGGCACTCGCCCCAGTTGTACAGCCGACGTTGCTAGGAATGGTCCACTGACAATTACGCTCTCATTTGCCGAGACCATAGTTAGCATAGCCTTCAGCTACATCATTTGCTACGACCTAGCAAGGCGGCATATTCAGTTACTATGTCTTCTGACCAGATAATATTGTGACTCATGTACCGTCAAGAGCGACGTTCATCATTAATGGATTAAAGTTAAGCATCCAACTAATTACGTCCGCTTTCTGAATTCTAATTCCTTGTCATGTTCCAGACCTCACGTCAGTATAGTTCTTCCCTCCTCACGCCAGCCTGCGTGAGCTAAAACGCGTGCATTTCGGCCTCCTCTAGTAACACGGTGTTGGCTCTTTTGCCAACACAACATATTTTATATTTTTCTGTTAAAGTTAATACAAAAATTTGATTCTCAATAGCAGATCTCAGTTTCACCAACGAATGTTGTATTGAATATTTCCTGGTTCAGGGCGTTACTTGCACATCAATTTCTCTTTAAAAAGTACGTTTAGAGTAAAAAGTTACCAAGAATGAACTAAATCTGAATTTCTTAATTCTTTTTGTGGTGATCACGATGATGGAATTGCTCATTGTTGAACTTGCACTGATATTGCTAAGAGTATTCTGAAAGGTGTTCTCAGGTGCTGGACCCTGCATTCAGATCAGTAACTCTTTAAAATAACATGTTGCCAATAAAAGTCAAGAATTAACGAATTTTGTTTTTGTTTTAATTTTATTCGGGTGAGCATAAAGTACCTCCTATCCCACTTGGTAATGCGCGTTATCAAAACATCTTCATATTGATAGGATTAAGTCTAGATTATACGTAGTATTTCATCAAAATACACGTCTTAGTTCCACTTAAAACTCTATCAAAGTCATCCATATACTACTGTCCTAGGACAGCGTTATCAGGTTGTTCTGTACGATTGTCGGGCTTGGGAGCTGTATTTCACATTTGTATAGACACGTGAGCTGGTTCTTTAATAAGTACAGACCGATAACAATCCATATTTGGTGTGCCGAGGAGCATTATGCATGTTCCTCGTCATTGCTGGACTCCACGCCCCTATCCCACGATTCTTTGGTGTCCAGGTCACAGCACACGCAATATAGTGTGAATTCAATCACATGTAGAAGATCATGTGACTGGAAGTCTCGCCATCATGACCTATACCTGATGGTTTTTCGCTACTACAGTGAATAATCATCGTTAGTAAAAAGCATTTGCTGTTGGTGGTCATATTGTCATGTTATCACGCAATTCACTGTTTGTGTACCACTTTTACGATACTAACGCAGACTGCCAGAGCAATGCATACTCAGCAACGTGTTTCCACACCCGCCATAAGTTTGGTGAGATATTTTGTGGTAAAGGATTCCATTCCTCCACGAGGGCGGTACAACTGATGGATGGTTGTTGGCGCATGTGGATGTGCTGCAAAACGAGTATTTTTCCCCAGCGCATATCACACTTGCTCGATGGGATTTAAGTTGGGCGAACGGGCAATCCAGTGCAGGATCCAATACCACATCTCGATACTATACTTAAAAGAAGCTAGGTGCTGTATGCCTATAGTTTTAACGTGGAAATCTATTTTGGAAAGGTTCAATTTCCACATGACAGTCTTCTCCTCCAGAATCAAGACTCCGAACTAGCTTTACATGCTCTCGCAGCTATAGCTCGCGGAAGCGTCGGCTTTTCAGATGTCATGGTCCCACTACACAGTGCTAAAGTCAGTATGCTGTTACTTACGATCAGTCTTCAATTGTTATTTATCGCATACGTGACATGTTTAGGATTGCCGTGGTGTGTTACGTCAAACTACGAGATTTTATAGCCTAAGACCCTTACCATATTGGTTTAACGGATGTGGGCTATACGTACCGCAAGACAAGTTCCACAAAAGCCTATTTTACTGTCTGTCCAGTGCTTACGTATGTATGATTCCGAACAAAATCTCTCTCTCTCTCTCTCTCTCTCTCTCTCACTCGCGCACTCGCGCGCGCACACACACACACACACACACACACACACACACACACACACTATAGGAGCCTCTCACAGAAAAAACGGTGCTAGAGACAGGATCGCTCTATTTTCTCTTATCTTACGTTGATTCTGAATGTCGGTTCTCAGTTGTGTTTTCGAGCATGTTGATTGACGGTATTAGTAACAAGTCCAGCATTACGTTACTGGTTTTATGGAGAATTCACCCGCTTAATACGTGATCTGGTGATCGCGAACGTACGATGAGTTGCATACCGTACTGGCATTATCCAGCGAATATAGGGGGGGGGGGGGGGGGGGGAGGGGGAGGAGAGAGCGGTAGCCGGGGTTCTAGCCGCTTCAGTCCGGAACCGCGCTGCTGCTACAGTAGCATGTTCGAATCCTGCCCCGGGCATGGATGTGTGTGATATCCTTAGGTTAGTTACGTTTAAGTACTTCTAAGTCTAAGGGGCTGATGATTTTACATGTTAAGTCCCATAGTGCTTAGAGCCGTTTGAACTAGAACCATTTTTGGGAGAGCGATGTGTATTTGCACCAGATTTTGATATTTTCACCGACATCTTGATATGTTTGCCGTCATTAACAAGGGCGGGAGATCCATAATCCAGAACTGATACAGCAGCAGTGTTAGGCACCAGACAGCTGTGCATTATATCGCAAATTTATCGACCATTGCTTGACACTGTGTCCACAAGCTTCGACGTTCGCGAATACACAGCCGCACGTCGCAGTCTGAGGGGACGGGCTACTCTGCAGACGATGTGATTTCCACTAGGGTTGTTACGTATTTTGCAGTGCTGTGCTACAAATACAGCAGGCCTTTCTTTGGTTGGCGACATCAGAATATTTCTATGACGTCACACAAACCTGTTATGTAGTGTGGTATCTCTTAAACTGTCTTTGTTAAGAAATCGGTAGTAGTTATAGAACTCTCTATGACGTCATCGACATGACGTCTATTTCTGCCAATGTGTTTGTTTATAACACCATGACGTCACACACTAGTAATGGAGTGGTGGCTTGGCAATGAACATGAACGTGGAGAATGCTGAGAGCATCATCACATCTATGTGACACGATGGACGTCATGATGCTACGTGGAGATGGGACGTCGTGACACAATGTTGACACACACAACTCGGGTAATATGGTAAAATTGTGGAAATACGAGAATAATTATATATCTGCCTGGGTGTGCTGTCTGCTGGAGTCTCAAAATAATAATTTGCTACTAACAAATATACCTCTAGTGACCTAATTTGTTATTAACAAAACACACATCCTACAACCTGTGGTATGCACTCAGGTGCCCCAGTTATAAAAGATGAAGGTGGGGAACGTGTCTCAATATCGCTAGCATCTAATTCAGGACCTTACAGCGTTGAGATTGTCTGGGAGCATCATGAGGTCAGGAACAGACGGTGCATCTTGCCTAACTGGAAAAAATACAAAAGGGGCAAAATGTGTAAAACGTGTAAAATGCGCTAAAATGTGGAATTACGAGAGTACTTACATATCTGCCTGGATGTGGTCTCTGCCGGTGTGACGTAATATTGTTATTAATAAATAAACACATCCTCTTCATATGTTGTCCAGCTACAGAATAGCTCGTCTCACACAAGTGTCCCAGTTATCATTGGTCCAGAGGGAAGGGAAGGGAAGGGAAGGGAAGGGAAGGCCAGGGGAGGGGAGGAGAGGGGAAGGAAAGGGTGTTCCGCAGTTTTTATAACACGTGACTATTATATAATTACGTCATGACCTTGAATAAAGTTGCACAACGGCCTGAGTGATTCCCCAGGGTGACCTTGATCAATTTCTAGTGGTTCCCCAAGGGAGGAGGAGTGGGGGTACCAAGTAGCGAAAGTGTGTGACCTGCCACCGGATGTGGTACATGACACTGAATGTGGTAAGATCGTTATCTCGGCTTGCACCGGGCGTGCTATCCTAACGTACCTCCCGTTTAGAGCAGAAAATACTGTTATATGTGGAACTCACAAGACTGTTTGGCTAACGTACTCTTTACCATAATGACGACGGTAGTCGTAAAAATTGCTTTCATCAATTTCCTATGAAGTTACCATTTACTAAAATATGACTGAATTAAGTTGCGGCAAAACTATTAGATTGTGTGCCTTTGATGTGAAATAGCTGCGGTATTGCTTAATGTAAAATAAAGAGCATATATTTGCGAACGTTAATTACGACGGCGTGCTGAAAAGTAATGCATTCGAATATTTCATGTGATAAATCTTAATGCTTTTTAAATAAAACAAACGTTGTTAACATTCTGCATCTTTATTCTTCACATCTACATATTTATTTCTCAACATAGTCACCCTGGCGACGAACACATTTCTCCCAACGAGAGACCAGTTTGTTAATACTGTCACTAAAAAAGGTTTGACTTTGTTATCAGGGCCACAGTCACCTTTGCTTGCACCGATTCATCACTGTCAAAGTAAAGGCCTCGAAGGTGTTCTTTAAGTTTCGGAAACACATGAAAATCGGATGGGGCCAAATCGTTACTTTATGGTGGATGATCGGTGACAGTGAACCCAAAGCGTCGGTGTTGCAGATGTCGAAACGCTCGTGCGTGGTCTGGTATTATCATCCTTGAGGGAGAGGGTGCTCCGTGTGTGGACGAACTCTTCGAATTCGTACTTTCCATTACAACACGCTGTTTCTCACGCACCCACATGCACAGAGGTGACAAAAGTCATGGAGTACCTCCTAATATCGTGTCGGACATGCTTATTGCCGGCAAAGAAATCGACGTGGCATGCACTGAAGAAGACGTTAGAAGTCCCCTGCAGAAATATTGAGGCATGATGCCTTTATAGTCGCCCATGATTGCGAAAGTGTTGCCCATTCAGGATTATGTGCACCAACTGATCTCTCAATTGTGTCCCATAAATGTTAGATAGGATACATGTCAGGTGATCAGGGAGGCCAAAGCATTCACTCGGATTGTCAAGAACGTTCTCAAATAAATCGCGAACAATTGTGGCCCGGTGGCATGGCACACGGTCACCAAAAAAATTCGATCTTTGTTTGGGAATATGACGTTCGTGAATGGCTGTAAATTGTGTACAAGTAGCTGAACATCCAGAGGACCCAGTCCATCCTAGAAAAACACAGCCCACACCATTATGGGACCACCACCAGCTCTAACAGTGCCTTGTTCACAAATTGGGTTCATGGCTTTGTGGGGTCTGTGCCGCACTTGGGCTCTATCATCAGCTCATACCAACTGAAATTGGGACTGATGTGACTAGGCCACGGTTTTCCAGGCTATCGTCCAACCGATATGGTCAAGAGCCCAGGAGAGGCGCTGCTGTTAGTAAAAGCACTCGTGTTTGTTGTCTGCTGCCGCAGTCCATTAACGCCAGATTTCGCCGCCTTGTCCTAACTAATAAGTTCATCACAAACCTTTTCACATCAGTCACCTGAGAACAAATGACAGCTCAGCCAGTGCACTGCCCTTTTATACCTTGTGTACCGGTGCGTGATTCTACCGCCATCGGTATATCTGCATATCAGTATCCCATTACTTTAGCCACCTGTAGGTACGTTACAACCGCCATGTTACACGCTACAATTCGGAGTCGTCTAGCGGCAGGTTACATCTTGCGTTAATGAGCGGAAAAGTTGTCGGAGTAATACACATGACATGTAATACGTATACCGATATTGAGAACAGAATAATAAAATTCAGTGATATATTTTTCAGCACGCCCTCGTATTTTTCACAGATTTACATAGTAATCTGTAACAAACCAGCCTTTACTGGCACATCTAAAAGTGAAGTGCTTCTGTAGCTTGTAACCCGATTCCAGCTACATTTTCGTGCCGTGCAAACGTTCCGTGAAACATGTAACTAACTAACCGTCAAACGCAAGATAAAGTAAGTGATCATCAGTAGAAGTGATCTCATACCACAAGGGGACAAGCTGCAGTAGAAGGTCGAGCGACGCACCATTTTTATGATATCGTAGAAAGGGGCGCTCAATGTAATTACAGGTAGAGTAGTAGACAGAAAGAATAGCAGTTAAAGGGGTATTGGTGGAAGTATATCTCTGACTAAGCTTTGTAAATTTTTTTTTTTTTTTGGTTGGGTTTAAGGGCGCTCAACTGCTGAGGTCATTAGCGCCCAGTCACTGTTGTTAGAGCACATGGAATCTGTTACAACTCAAGGGGATGGGGGGACGCCAGAAGGACCTGACAAAGATGCAGATAAAATAAGTAAAAAGGTTAAACGTCTTTGGACAAGCCAGTTAAAGTTATAAAACGCAGAATACGAGCAGCTGCTCGAGCGTCATCAGCTAAAACATCCGGTAAAGTAGATGACAGGGACAGGACAACACGAAATTGACTAAAACGGGGACACGACAATAAAACATGACGCACTGTTAATGCCTGACCACAAGGGCACTGCGGGGCTGGGTCACCGGAGAGCAGGTAGCGGTGGCTAAACCGGCAATGCCCAATCCGCAACCTGGTCAGAAGGACCTCCTCGCGCCGAGATGGTCGGGAGGATGTTGTCCATACAGTTGGAAGCGGTTTTACTGCCCGGAGCTTGTTTCCTTGGAGGGATGACCAAGCATCCCACCACAACGACACAAGCCTCTTACATACATCCCCACGAACGTCAGATGACGGGACACAATGGGAGGCTGGCCGAGGCAGGAGAACTGCAGCCTTGGCTGCAGCATCCGCAGCCTCATTCCCAGGCACTCCTACATGTCCGGGAACCCACAAAAAGCTGACAGAACCACCATTATCAGCGAAAGAATGGAGGGACTGCTGTATCCGTTGAATCAAGGGATGGACCGAATAGGAAGCTCCAAGGCTCTGAAGAGCACTGAGTGAGTCAGAGCAGAGTACGTACGATGAATGGCGGTGGCGGCGGGCATACTGAACGGCCTGATGGAGAGCAAAAAGCTCGGCCGTAAAGCTGGAACATTGGTCGAGGAGCCGGTATTTAAAGGTGGCGGCCCCGACGACAAAGGCACAGCCGACACCATCGTCAGTTTTGGAGCCATCGGTGTAAATAAAGGTGTGACCGGCAAGGCGAGCACGAAGTTCGACAAACCGTGAGCAATACACTGCAGCCGGAGTACCCTCCTTCGAGAGTGAGCTGAGGTCGAGATAAATATGAACCGGAGCCTGGAGCCAAGGTGGTGTCAGGCTCTCACCCTCTCTGAAGGTGGTAGGGAGGGCAAAATCCAATTGTCGAAGCAGGCGACGGAAGCGGACTCCGGGGGGCAGCAGGGCAGACACATACAACCCGTACTGACGGTCGAGAGAATCGGCGAAGAAGGACTGGTAAGAGGGGTGGTCGGGCATAGACAACAGCCGGCAGGCACACCGACACAGCAGTACGTCGCGCCGGTAGGTCAATGGTAACTCTGCAGCTTCAGCATAAAGACTCTCGACAGGACTAGTGTAGAAGGCTCCGGTCGCAAGACGTATCCCCCGATGGTGGATGGAGTTGAGCCGGCGTAAGAGGGATGGCCGAGCGGACGAGTAGACGAAGCTCCCATAATCCAGCTTCAATCGGACTATGGACCGATACAAGCGAAGCAGGACAGTGCGATCCACTCCCCAAGATGAACCGCTAAGGAACCTGAGGACATTAAGGGAACGTGTACAACGGGCCGCCAAATAAGAGACATGTGGAGACCAACACAGTTTCCTGTCCAACGTGAGCCCTAGAAACTTAGTTGTGTCCACGAATGGCAGAACAACGGGACCGAGATGTAAGGATGGCGGAAGGAACGCTTTATATCGCCAAAAGTTGATACAAACCGTCTTCTCTTCAGAGAACCGGAAGCCATTTGCCACGCTCCATGAGTAGAGGCTGTCTAGACAACGCTGAAGGCAGCGCTCCAGGAGGCATGTTCGCTGGGCACTGCAGTAGATCGCGAAGTCATCGACAAAGAGAGAGCCTGAGACATTAGGTGGAATGCAATCCATAATTGGATTGATCGCAATGGCAAAAAGGGCTACGCGCAAGATGGAGCCCTGAGGCACTCCGTTCTCCTGGAGGAAGACGTCGGACAATACGGAACCCACACGTACCCTAAACTTTCGATCCGTTAAAAAGGTATCAATAAAAAGGGGCAGGCGACCGCGTAGGCCCCACCTGTGCATAGTGCGGAGGATACCTCCTCTCCAACAGGTATCATAAGCCTTCTCCAAGTCGAAGAACACGGCCACCGTTTGGCGCCTTCGCAAAAAGTTGTTCATGATGAATGTCGACAAGGTCACAAGGTGGTCAACAGCGGAGCGGCGGCGACGAAAGCCGCATTGGACATTAGTAAGTAGTCGTCGAGATTCAAGAATCCAGACTAACCGAGCATTAACCATGCGCTCCATCACCTTACAGACACAGCTTGTAAGAGAAATGGGGCGGTAACTAGAAGGAAGATGTCTATCCTTCCCGGGTTTGGGTATAGGAACAACAACGGCGTCACGCCAACGCCTGGGGACCTGACCTTCGGTCCAGACGCGATTGTAGGTACGAAGAAGGAAGCTTTTGCCCGCCGAAGAAAGGTGTGCCAGCATCTGAACGTGAATGGCATCTGGCCCCGGAGCAGAGGATCGGGACAGTGCAAGCGCACGTTCGAGTTCCCGCATAGTAAAGGGGGCATTATAAGTTTCCAGATACAGCGAGTGGAAGAAAGGTCGCCGAGCCTCTTCTGCCTCTTTCCTGGGAAGGAAGGCAGGGTGGTAATGGGCGGAGCTTGAAACCTCCGCGAAAAAGCGGCCAAAGGCGTTGGAGACAGCCACAGGATCAACAAGGACCTCATTACCTGAGGTCAGGCCAGGTACCGAGGAGTGGGCCTTAATGCCCGACAGCCGGCGCAGGCTACCCCAAACGACGGAAGAGGGAGTAAAACTGTTAAAGGAGCTGGTGAAAGAGGCCCAACAAGCTTTTTTGCTGTCTTTGATGATTCTACGGCATTGCGCTCGGAGTCGTTTGTATTCAATACAATTCGCCAATGTAGGATGGCGGCGAAAGGTGCGTAAAGCACGTCGTCGAGCACGGATAGCGTCCCTACAAGCCTCGTTCCACCAGGGGACGGAAACGCGACGTGAAGAAGAAGTAGTACGAGGAATGGAAAGTTCGGCAGCATTGATGATAACAGCCGTAAGGTATTCGACCTGACTGTCACAACTGGGAAAATCGTGGTCCAGAAAGGTCGCCAGGGAGGAGTAAAGTCCCCAGTCAGCTTTCAGTATGTTCCAGCTCGAAGGACGTGGGGATGGGGTGTGGTGCAGGAGACGAACGACGCAGGGGAAGTGGTCGCTCGAATAGGTGTCAGAAAGGACATACCACTCGAACCGACGGGCAAGAGTGGTAGAACAGATCGAGAGATCCAAGTGGGAGTAGGTATGAGTAGAGTCCGAGAGGAAAGTCGGGGCGCCAGTATTGAGGCAGACAAGATGGAGATGGTTGAAGACATTCGCCAAGAGTGAGCCTCTTTGACAGGATGCAGGAGAGCCCCAAAGGCAATGATGGGCATTGAAGTCGCCGAACAATAAAAACGGCGGGGGAAGCTGAACGATCAGGTGCATCATGTCAGCCCGACTAACAGCAGATGACGGAGTGTAGATGGTACAAACTGAAAAAGTAAAAGCAGAAAGAGTAATGCGGACAGCTATTGCTTGGAGTGGGGTGGTCAATGGGATGGGATGGTAATAGACATCGTCCCGAATGAGCAACATGACCCCACCATGAGCTGGGATACCGTCCACAGGGGTGAGGTCATACCGCTTTGAGGTATAGTGGGTAAAGGCAATACGGTCTTGATAAGTACGGACCCTGAACGCATCTTGCTGAGAGCCTCGATTTCCCCGAAGATGTCCTCAATGTGCTGAACAAAGAACATGGGCTTGGAGGTGGCGAATGTCCCCCCATCGGTTCGAGAACAGACCAAATAGCGGGGGAAGTACTTCGCCTCAAGCCGGCGGGCCTGTCCCTCCTCCCATGGAGTGGCCAAGGGGGAAAGGGCAGGAGAACCAGGACTAGAAACGGTACCTTTTCTTTTGAAAGACTCGGCCGCAGAGCGACCTGATACGTGTTGACGTTTCATCTGCGAAACGTCCGCCCCGATACCACCCACTCCGATCAGGGGCTCTCCCCACGGGCGCCACCCAGCCGCAGCAAGGGCCACCTGGCAGGATGACCATTGCCGGGAGTCCTGATGCCCCAAGGAGACGGGCATCTACTCCTTGGCCGACGTGGGGAGGGTGCAGCTCAGGTATCGGCAGTACGATCCCTGTGTTGTCAGGGGGCTACAACCTAGAGGGTACATGACGACCCCACCACAACGGGCTGGCTACCGTGCTGGATTTCTGGTGCCATGGAAAGTCCATCATGATCGCTGGTGCAGATGGGGACGCACTATGGGCGTAACTTGTACAACCCATCAGGCGTTTAGGCCCAATTTGAGGAATAGTGGGTATGGTTACAACGCCGGTACAATACTGAGTGCCAAGGTCTTAGTGCACTTAGGACCAGTGGTACACCACGTAAGGTGTCCTTCCCCAGAAGGCTCGTACTTCCGTAGAATTTTGAAAAATGGAGGTCAAACCCCAAGGGGGACCATCACATGGAAGGCCGAAACGGTTGAAACTCCTTTTAGTCGCCTCGTACGACAGGCAGGAATACCTCGGGCCTATTCTTACCCCGGACCCGCAGGGGGGAAGCTTTGTAAAGGTGGTCCGCGATCAGCCTGCAGAGGAAGATGAGGAAGAGGAGAGGACCAGCAATGTTAAAGATCAGCACAAGACGGAAATCTTGAGATTTTGGCGATGAGTATTTAAGGCTGCAGAGTTTACACAGCGCCTACACCAGTTAGGCGGGCCACCTTTGGCTCCCGTCCTCCCCTTCCTATGGAACGTCCCAGATTATCGACAAACCCAGAAACTGCGCAGCAGCCGCCGAGCATCTGTACATCTCCGACTGTCTTCATCCTCTCGCTTTCCTGCCTCTGCTGTCCCCGTCCTATGCATTCGTTCTCAGTTACATTCTTTTCATAAACCCTTTTTTCTTTTTTAAATTTGCTTTTTTATGAATTTCGGAATGCGTGTAAATTTGAATGTTATACAGCTAGATTATAATGTGATGGTATACTGCTGACCATCAACATCGCAACAACAGAAATGATATCAAATAACGAAATGTTATTCATCCTGCGTGTACAGTAGAGCAGGAAGAATAAATCATTCAAATTGGTGATGATTTGGTGCCACACACGTTGCGAAATGTAGTTCAGAGCAGACACCTCTCACGGCAACAACGGCTCCAACTCTAACTGAGCTTCGATGACAGATACAGGTACATCATTCCATGCCATTTCAACTGTGTGCCACGGTTCATCAGTCGTAGTGGCTGGTGAGTGATGGTGTGCCAGTCTTTGAGCAACCCATGACCAGATACCTTCGGTGGGTCACAGCTGTGGAGAACGTGCTAGCCAAGCCAACAGTTTTACACCATCTGCATCTAACAAGGGAACCTTCCCATCGCACCCCCCTCAGATTTAGTTATAAGTTGGCACAGTGGATAGGCCTTGAAAAACGGAACACAGATCAATCGAGAAAACAGGAAGGCGTTGAGTGGAACTACGAAAAAATAAACAAAATATACAAACTGAGTATTCCATGCGCAAGATATGCAACATCAAAGACAGTGTAAGCTAAGGAGCGCCGTGGTCTCGTGGCTAGCGTGAGCGACTGCGGTACGAGAGGTCCTTGGTTCAAGTCCTCCCTCGAGTGAAAAGTTTAACCTTTTATTTTCAGACAATTATCTGTCCGTCCACTATGTTTGGATCACTTTTTTGGGAGTGATTATCACATCCACAAGAAAACCTAAATCGGGCAAGGTAGAAGAATCTTTTTACCCATTCGCCAAGTGTAAAAGTTAGGTGGGTCAACAACATATTCCTGTCATGTGACGCACAAGCCGTCACCAGTGTCGTATAGAATATATCAGACGTGTTTTCCTGTGGAGGAATAGGTTGACCTATGACCTTGCGATCAAATGTTTTCTGTTCCCATTGGAGAGGCACGTCCTTTCGTCTACTAATCGCACGGTTTTGCGGTGCGGTCGCAAAACACAGACACTAAACTTATTACAGTGAATAGAGACGTCAATGAACGAACGGACAGATCATAACTTTGCGAAGGTAAAAAAGGAAACTTCTCACTCGAGGGAGGACTTGAACCAAGGACCTCTCGTTCCGCAGTCGCTCACGCTATCCACGGGACCACGGCGCTCCTTAGCTTACACTGTCCTTGATGTTGCCTATCTTGCACATGGACTACTCAGTTTGTATATTTTGCTTGTTTTTACATAGTTCCACACAACTTCTTCCCGTTTTCTCGATTGATCTGTGTTCCGTTTTTCAAGACCTATCCACTATGCCAACTTACAACTAAATCTGAGGGGGTTGCGATGGGGAGGTTCCCCTGTAAGTAGTGCGACGGGCGGTTCTTTTCATCCATTTACCTGCACCTCGTTGCAGCAAATCGCCGGTAGGAAAGCCGAGCGGAAACCTATCGAACTGCAACTCGCACCAGGTTGCATACAACGTAACTGTTCAATAAATCGGGAAAAGATCTTAATTTTGAATGAGAGATGGAAATACTGTAGCCTAGCTGTTCTAGGCGCTTCAGTCTGGAACCACGCGACCGCCACGGTCGCAGGTTCGAAGCCTGCCTCGGGCATGGATGTATGTGATGTCCTTAGGTTAATTAGGTTTCAGTAGTTCTAAGTTCTAGGGGACTAATGACCTCAGATTTTAAGTCCCATAGTGCTCAAAGCCATTTGAACCATTTTTGGAAATACTGGCAAAACTTCGGTATATTCTGAAGTCGAGAAAAAAAAAGTTCACTGCCAAGCCCGTGCTAATCCTAACAGTCATCCACAAACCCTTTCATTCACGTTATTAAGTTTATGGTAACGTATTTCCCGAAATCTGAGCAGCTACTAAGCACGGATTGTTCTTAAATGACAATGCTCGTTTTTCGGTGTCTAATGCACTCAAGTTGTTAGTCACCAAACTGCTCAATATGCCACGCGGAATTACTGTCTTCTCTCATACACAAAATTACTTTTAAAATCCGTACTTTCTAAAAAAACACACTGGAATAAATATGCCTGCAGTTAAAAGCACTTTTGACGCATGTAGCACAACTAAAACCGGCAAACTGTGACTTCCATCGGAGCTCATACTTCACACGACCGTACCATTGAAAGGCAGGGCTACGACTACTTTAGACTGCTATAATCGTTCTATATCTCCAATAGAACAGACGCGCGAAGAATACTCCGTTCTGATTGGTCAGTTTTCTTTAAGGCCAATAGAAAAACATACTCCCGCGTTAGTCCGCACTTTTCATGACTAACCAATCTACAAATAAACCATTTTCGATCTGTACTTTTCCCGAAATAAATATTAAAATTCTGATATTTTGTTTATATTTTACATTATTAACTATTTTCGTTTGCACTCGAAATAGCTTTCCTTTAACTATAAACTCACTTAACATGTTATGATAGAAAATTCCCTGACGTCTGCATTCACACTGCCTTAAAAGTTTCTCATACTACAGCGTTCATTAGTAGAACAATGACCTACATATTTACTTTAGACCACACAAATGGTTCAAATGGCTCTGAGCACTATGGGACTTAACTTCTGAGGTCATCAGTCCCCTAGAACTCAGAACTACTTAAACCTAACTAACCTAAGGACATCACACACATCCATGCCCGAGGCAGGATTCGAACCTGCGAACGTAGCGCTCGCGCAGTTCCAGACTGTAGCCCCTAGAACCGCTCGGCCACCCCGGCCGTCCTTTAGACCACATTCACTCATCATTCACACTACTAAAAGTATATACAAAACTGTACAAACATAAATAAACAAAAAAACTTCAAGAAATAAACAGAACAACTCGCAAAAACATTATCCTGACCTATTTCTTGAATGTCTCTGTCCGCTACTGTACTCTGGTGGATGAAAATAAGAACTACATACTCGACAGAACCCGCTTCAGACCATCTGTCATTGTGCACACATGAATCATTCTTACGATACACAGGCTCTAGACAGGAGCGATATAAGTAGGTCAGTAAACCATGGCAACATAAGGCAAAGCCACTGGCGTCAAAACATCACAAATACAGCGCCCACTGAACCACATTACAAACTATGCAAGCCACAGTAAATCATGTAGTGTATCCAGTGTTACTCCATACCACCACTCTGGGTATTAGGCGCATATGACGATAACGAATGCAATATGGCAAAGTTCGTTCTAATCGGAGCTTTCCACAAGCACACGTCTACCGTGATGTACGCAGAACCGAGACTCATCTAAAATGACGACATTGTGCCTCGCCTGCGTCCAGTTTTTCCTCTGGCCGCACCATGTGAACGTGCCTCTCTCTTCAACCACATCAAGGGAAGCTGCAACAATGTTGGCTGTGCTGACAGTCCGTGCTGCTCCAGATATCGTGGAGTTGTCGGTGCTGATACTTGTGTTGTTGCTAACAAGCCCACTGCCTGACTCAAAGCATGTCACAAGGCAGTACGATCCTGCACAGGCGATAGAAAAATAGTTGTCCTCTCGGGCACTAGTTATTTGGGGCCGTTGGCATCCTGAATGGCTTTCAGTATCTATTTCGAAAAAAGCATATAAAAATTCGTTTGACGCCCTCGTAAGGGACAGTCTTCACTCCTTACAAGCCAATTACGTATGTGTAAACTAGACGTGTCTTGTATTCAAAGAAGTAGTATTGACAGCAACTGGGAGATTTCTACAAAATAATTTTATAAACGACGGACTGATCCCGCATGGTACACAAAACTGGTGAGAAGACTCCTGCAGAAGCAACGAAAACCGGTAGGCAGATTTAAAAGGAGGTAAAATCTCCAAGACTGGTGATTTTTCACAGAACCTCGAACTCTAGTGCTGACCTCAATGTAAGATGCTTTTAATAGTTTCCACCACGAATCTGTCTCGAGATCTGACAGAAAATCGAAAGAGATTTTAATGTAAAGTGTACCAGCGCCAAGGCAAGATCAGTACCATTACTGCGCATTAACAATGGTATTGGGACCGGTGACTGCAACTAAGGAGGAGTTACTGGGCACGGTTTTCTGAAATTCCTTCACCAAAGAAGGAGAAATAAATATTCCGGCATTCTAGTGAAGTGCATTTGCAAAAATTAGAAGTCGATATCCTCGATGTAGCAAAGTACCTGAAATCACATAATGGAGGCAAGTCTGCCGGCCAAGTCTGTATAACAGTTATGTTCCTTTCAGAGTATACTGATATTACATACATAGCAGTCATATATAACTGCTTACTTGACGATAGGTTCGTACCTAAAGAGTGGAAACTTACGCCGGTCAAGCCAATACTCAAAAAAGGAAAATATGTTTAATCAGCTGAATTACAGACTCGTATCACTGACGTCAATTTGCAGTAGGATTTTGGAACATGAACTGCGTTCGAATATTATGAATTACCTCGAAGAAATCTATCGAAACATGTCACAGATTCAGAAAATACCGTTCTTGTGAAACACAACTGGCGCTTTATTCACACGAAGCAATGAATGAGTGCTATTGACATGGGCTCTCAAATACATTACATATTACTAGATTTCCAGAAGGCTTTTGGCACCATCCATCAATTAAACCACTTGCACATAGAGTATCACCTCCGTTTTGCGAGTGATTTCGTGATTTCAGCCAGAAAGGTCATCGTATTCAAAAATTGACGGAAAGTCGTCTAGTAAAATGGAAATGATATCTGGCTTTCCCCGAGGCAATCTTATAGGCCCTCTTCCCTTTCTAATCTATGCAAACGATTTAGAAGACTATTTGAGCACCACACTTATATTGTTTGCTGATGACGCAGTTGTTTACCGTGTAGTAAAATGGTTCAAATGGCTCTCAGCACTATGGGACTTAAGTTCTGAGGTCATCAGTCCCCTAGAACTTAGAACTACTTGAACCTAACTAACCTAAGGACATCACACACACCCATGTCCGAGGCAGGATTCGAACCTGCGACCGTAACGGTCGCGCAGCTCCAGACTGTAGCGCCTAGAACCGCTCGGACACTCTGGCCGGCCGTGTAGTAAAGTCATCAGAAGATCAAAATCAATTGAAATATGATTTAGAGAAGATATCCGTATGGAGAGAAAAGTGACAGCTGACGAAAAGTGTGAGTCATCCACATGAGTGCTGAAAGTAATTCGTTAAATTTCGGTTACACGGTGAATTACACTAATGTAAGGCCTCTCAGTTCAACTGAATACCTAGGGACCATAATTGCGAACAACTTAAATTAAAAAGTCAGGCACTTGGGTATTAATTGAGAGTAGTCAAGCAGGCGTACATAGAAAGTACGGCATGGCCCTTATCAAACTATCGAATCCATATTCGCAAGACGTGTAAGTAAGCTGTTTAGGTTTTTATGTTAGAAACGCCACGTAGCGGTCTGTATGAAAATCACTGGCTGTGCTGTGTGCAGTCTGTGGCTGGTTTGCATTGTTGGAACATTTGCTATTGTAGTGTTGGGCAGCTGGATGTGAACAGCGCGTAGCGTTGCGCAGTTGGAGGTGAGCCGCCAGCAGTGGTGGATGTGGGAAGAGAGATGAAGTTTTGAGAGCGGATGATCTGGACGTGTGTCTATCAGAAAGAGTAAATTTGTGAGACTGGATGTCATGAACTGATATATATATATTATGACTTTGAACACTATTAAGGTAAATACATTGTTTGTTCTCTATCAAAATCTTTCATTTGCTAACTATGCCTATCAGTAGTTAGAGCCCTCAGTAGCTAGAATCTTTTATTTAGCTGGCATTTTTGGCGCTCGCTGTATTGCAGTAGTTCGAGTAACGAAGATTTTTGTGAGGTAAGTGATTCATGAAAGATAAAGGGATTATTGAAAGTCAGATTGCGTTGCGCTAAAAATATTGTGTGTCAGTTTAGTGATGATCAGAATAAGTAAAGAGAGAAATGTCTGAGTACGTTCAGTTTTGCTCAGATGTTGAAAATCAAATAACGTAAGAGGGTTACCAGCACAGTACTTCATTAATTTTCCAAAGGGGACGTTTCATACGGTCACTGTATACTGATCAACATGAGTAGCATAATGGTGGGACAATAAACTACAGTGTTGATGGGCCATGATCCTCGTGCTGTCGAATTTCGACTCAATCTGATAGACGTTTCTCGTTAACACATGAAGCATAACGCGATCTTCTTGCAAGCCATCAGTATTCAAATGCTGTACATCAACGAGAATGTCGCTGCGTAGTCTTTCCTATTATAGAGATCGTACATGGTGTTACACCAATATAATTTGTGGGGTGTCTCTGAAATGCAACACATTTGCATATCCGAGCATGTGGTATAATCTGTTCCGGCGTAACGAAAGATGCCGGCACGAAGATTAAGAAGGCAAGAGCAGATAAGGTTGTGAGGCCACGTCGGCCAGTAACTCGCTTACTAGGACCGCACCACGACAGGAGCGGCCTCTAGCCGAAGAGAACAGAAGCGCCGCTCCTGCCAGACTCGGCCGGACAGTTGAAGACGGACACTAGTAGAGATGTCACTTGTGATCCATATCCATTACTTGCACGGACATTGTATATAGCAAAGGACACTGATTGTTTGCAGGTCGCCAGTTGCTTGCGACGCGTTCTTGTAAATCAAAGTTAAGTATTGTCAATCTACTTTATGGTAATAAAAACTATTAATGTGATTTTCTTGAATTGTTGTATAGCTGTACGAGAAAGCATCATCCTTTAGGCACCGTATAAGAGATGAATGGGCAGGATCCCACATAATCCACACCAGTTTGAAGTTCACTGCGTGCCGCCTTCGTGGTGTTAGGATTGCAATGTCCAGAACTGTAATTGCTTGCGGAAAGCAGATAAATGAAGCGCGGTATGTATGGTGGTGTGATTCGTAACGTGACAAAATAACGTGCACTTTCAGTTTTTCCACATCTTATGCCAACCCTGCATTACGTCACACTGTCAATCATACTTAAATATATATAACAGGAAATACAGAGCTGAAACAACAACTCTCATGAACATTGTTTCGTCGTAGTCGAATGAACATATACAGGGTGGTCCATTGATCGTGACCGACCAAAATATCTCACGAAATAAGCGTCAAACGAAAAAACTACACAGAACGAAACTTGTCTAGCTTGAAGGGGGAAACCAGATGGCGCTATGGTTGGCCCGCTAGATGGCGCTGCCATAGGTCAAACGGATATCAACTTAGTTTTTTAAAATAGGAACCCCCATTTTTATTACATATTCGTGTAGTACGTAAAGAAATATGAAGGTTTTAGTTGGACCACTTTTTTCGCTCTGTGGTAGATGGCGCTGTAATAGTCACAAACATATGGCTCACAATTTTAGACGAACAGTTGGTAACAGGTAGGTTTTTTAAATTGAAATACAGAACGTAGGTACGTTAGAACATTTTATTTCGGTTGTTCCAATGTGATACATACACCTTTGTCAACTTATCATTTATGACGACGCATGCTGTTACAGCGTGATTACCTGTAAATACCATATTAATGCAATAAATTCTCAAAATGATGTTCGTCAACCTCAAAATATTTGGCAGTACGTGTAACGACATTCCTCTCAACAGCGAGTAGTTCGCCTTCCGTAATGTTCGCACATGCATTGAAAATGCGCTGACGAATGTTGTCAGGCGTTGTCGGTGGATCACGATAGCAAAATATCTTTCAAATTTCCCCACAGAAAGAAATCCGGGGACGTCAGATCCGGTGAACGTGCGGGCCATGGTATGGTGCTTCGACGACCAATCCACCCGTCATGAAATATGCTATTCAATACCGCGTCAATAGCACGTGAGCTATGTGGAGGACATCCATCATGTTGGAAGTACATCGCCAGTCTGTCATGCAGTGAAACATCTTGTAGTAACATCGGTAGAACATTACGTAGCAAATCAGTATACATTGCACCATTTAGATTGCCATCGATAAAAATGGGGCCAATTATCCTTCCTCCCATAATGCCGCACCATACATTAACCCGCCAAGGTCGCTGATGTTCCACTTGTCGCAGCCATCGTGGATATTCCATTGCCCAAATGTGCATATTATGCCGGTTTACGTTACCGCTGTTGGTGAATAACGCTTCGTCGCTAAATAGAACGCGTGCAAAAAATCTGTCATCGTCCCGTAATTTCTCTTGTGCCCAGTGGCAGAACTGTACACGACGTTCAAAGTCATCGCCATGCAATTCCTGGTGCATAGAAATATGGTACGGGTGCAATCGATGTTGATGTAGCGTTCTCAACACCGATGGTTTTGAGATTCCCGATTCTCGCGCAATTTGTCTGCTACTGATGGGCGAATTAGCCGCGACAGCAGCTAAAACACCTACTTGGGCATCATCATTTGTTGCAGGTCGTTGTTTACGTTTCACATGTGGCTGAACACTTCCTGTTTCCTTAAATAACTTAACTATCCGGCGAACGGTTCGGACACTTGGATGTCGTCCAGGATACCGAGCAACACACATAGCTCACGTCCGCTGGGCATTTTGATCACAATAGCCATATATAAATACGATATCGACCTTTTCCGCAAATGGTAAACGGTCCATTTTAACACGGGTAATGTATCACGAAGCAAATACCGTCCGCACTGGCGGAATGTTACGTACTTATACGTTTGTGACTATTACAGCGCCAGCTATCGCAAAGCGAAAAAAGTGGTCCAACTAAAACATTCATATTTCTATACGTATTACAGGAATATGTAAAAAAAATGGGGGTTCCTATTTTTAAAAATACGCAGTTGATATCCGTTTGGCCTATGGCAGCGCCATCTAGCGGGCCAACCATAGCGTCATCTGGTTTCCCCCTTCAAGCTAGGCAAGTTTTGTTCTTTGTAGTTTTTTCGTTTGACGCTTATTTCGTGACATATTTGGCCCGGTCACTTTCAATGGACCACCCTGTATACTTATTATTCTGATGAAAATAGCATAATGAAACAATATACTATTCCATGCCGTAAATGCTGCTAGCATTTGTTAATATAGCAGTCTATAGTGTGACACCAAAAGGCGTGCGTAAAGGGGATAAGCAAATTAATGTGAACAGTGGTTGTAATGGGATGGTTGTGTTTGACGGTCAACAACGCAGGTAAGGCACGTGTCGCGCCGGACTTCGAGTGTTCAGTACGGACTAGGACTCAGTGCAGGTAGTTGACGAATAGTGCATACTTCGTATTTGCATTCAGAGGCAGAGGACGACGTGCAATGATAGACCTAACAGAGCTCCATAGCTGGTAGGCTGTGGGGGCCAGATTAGCTGGAGCATCAGTAACAAAGACAGCCAACTTATTGAATGTTTTAAGAGCAACTGTTTCAACAGTCATGACAGCCTAAATAAAACACTTAAAGACATTACCGTGTAAACGTAATAGTGGGCGCAATCCAAAACTAAATGATAGAGATTGTCATACGCTAACACGAATTGTGTCAAAACAACACAAAACTACGGCGGCTAAAATGACTTCAGAGCTCAATAGCCATCTGTCAGACCCCGTATTTATCAACACTGTCCGCCGAAAACTCCATAAAGCGAACATTCACGGACGGGCTGTTACATCGAACCGATTAGTGACGACAACCAACGCAAAGAAGCGTAAAATATAGTATCACTAGTATAAATTCTGGACGGCTGATCAATGGAAACACGTCATACACTCCGACGAGTCAACGTTTTCGTTATTTCCAACACCGGGCCGGGTTTACGTCTCGAGAACGCCAAAAGAAGCGCTACGATCGTGATTGCATAAGATCGGTGGTTAAGCATCGAGGTGGAAGTGTGGTGGTGTGGGCAGCCATATCATGGTATTCTGCAGGTCCCATCATTACTCTCAAAGGCATATTGTGTATCACTAGTATGGCTGTATGGGTGATGGGGATCAACGGCTAGAAGCCGACTGTGGTGTACCACTAGTCTATTTCACGTCACTACTGCAGTGGAAACACCTCGGCAAATACTTTCAGAAGTTACTTCCAAGTTTATAGGCGCCTTACCACTGACCATTGGCTTGTCAATACGTCTCTGGCACTACCGTCTCCTACAGGGTGATGCGCTGCTGGTGGCCGCCGCTATAGTCAGATTTAAACTAGTTGGCGTTTGGTGGCTATGGAGCAGGGCTCTTCCCAACACGAGTACACCAATGGGGGTGTGGCACTGCCGTCTACCACTGTGCTGCCGCTGAGCAAACTATCGAGTTCTCAGTCAATCATTGCGGCAGGAGATTCGTGTAACGTTCAGTTTTGCGTGCCCTGCAGTGTGCGATGAAGGTAGTCGAAAGACAGGCATAGGGAGAAACTACATAAATCTACACTCTATGTGAAATACTATTTTTTATGCTATTTTTGCATTAGATAGCGGCCTTAAAGCGATTTTCTACCGTGGAGCACTGTGGCGACTGCTGCAGACAGTGCTTGTCTCGAAGACGTTGGGGGGCTGAACTGCACAATAACCCTAGAGCGCGCACCAAGCCATGAACACTGGTAGTCGTCTCGAACTCTTGTCCATGTTCCTGGTACATCCTGCGTACATCATACGCCCCACATCAAGCGTTGACGTGAGTCGATATTACTCTCTACATTGTTTTCTCTAATGCTGAGTCTACAGGGTGCGTCACTAACTATTGCCACCTAGAATAACTCCGAAAGTATGATAGATGCTGAAAAGTTTGTGGGACAAAAGTAGCATGGGACAATGGGGGCCATAATACAACGTTGGTTTTTTGTTGCTGGTTGGTGTAGCTTCAGAGATATGAAGACCAACTTTGTTTTTCAAATGAGATGCTATAATTTGGTACCTATTTTCTGATAGCGGCTATTGAGACGAATCCAATCATGTGTGACAGTAAGGTCTTTGAAGGTCAACGAAGGTCAAAAAGGTGGCATGGACGTCCATTTACAGAAGGTGTTCGAAGTGATGAGCATTGGTATCAGTGCAGTGCTGCAATCTTCTTATCATGGATTGAGTGGTATTCCTTATCACATCGGCACTTATCAAAGCTCATGCTCTGACAGTTCTCTCTCGCATATCTTCAGGTGTAGTTGGAACGTCTTTATAAACAACGTCTTTTACGAATTCCCACAAGAAAAAATCCAGAGGCGTCAAGTCTGGCGAGCGAGCCGGCCACGACTCACCTCCTCCGCGTCCAATCCAACGATTTGGGAATTGTCTCTGCAACTCATTTCTAGCCGTTAGCGAGAAATGTGCCTGACACCCATCGTGTTGTTACCACATTCTGTTCCTTGGTCCTAAAGGTATATCTTCCAATAATAGACCTAATGTTTCTTGCAGGAATGTGGTGTACTTCCTACCATTAAGACTTCCTTCGATGAAATGGGGGCCTATAAATCTGTCCTCCGCAATCCCACACCATACATTCACCGACCATGGTCTTTGGTGTGACACTTTCCGCAGCCAACATGGATTTCAGTTGCCCAATAATGCGTGTTATGCAAATTAACAACTCCGTGGTTCATCGATGTAGCCTCGTCAGTAAATAAAATCAAATTAATAAATTTGTCATCCCTCTGAATCTGAAGTTAAGCCCATCGGCAGAATTCAATGCGACACATACAATCCGTACCATTTAATTCTTGGTGGAGACTGATGTGGTAAGGATGATATTTGTGGCGATGCAGAACACTAACAACTCTACTCTGGCTCATGCCAGATCTCCTTGCGATTTGACGCGAACTAACACAAGGACCTCGAACCACAGCGGCAAGAGAACCAATTTCTGTTTCCTCGTTAGTAACTTTCCTTGGCCCGATATATTTCCGATGCGTTAAAGATCCAGTTGTTCTCAATTTATCGTCCACATATTTAAATTTACCACGTGTAGCGTGAGTACGTTGACGATATTTTTCAGCGTATAGGTCTCTACCTCTCACTGAATTTCGTCGGTACTCTCCGTAAATGAGAAGCAAATCGACTTGTTCTTCAAAGGAATACATCATTCACAGTCGCTTGATTCGACGATACCAGTCTTACCGTTCCTATTAGTGTTCCATTGCGAAACCGTCGAATGATGTTTACATGTCAGTGGCACGTTAGATTGATACTCCGTATTCGGCGAATATTTACAATATGCACGATATACGACAGAGAATTCTCAGAGCATGTGCTTTGATAAGTGCCAAAGTGATTAGGAATACGACTCAATCCATGATAAGAAGATTGCAGCACTGCATTGATACCAATGTTCATCACTTCTGGCACCTTCTGTAAATGGACGTCCATGCCACTTTTTTGACCTTAGTTGACCTTCAAAGACGTCGCTGTTACACAGCATTAGATTCGTCTCGATAGCCGCTGTCAGAAAAAAAAACTTACCAAACTATTGCATCCCACTAAAAAACAAAGTTGACCTTCATATCTCTGACGCGACCCCACCTAGCAACAAAAAACCAACGTCATATTGTGGCACCCGTTGTCCCATCCAAAATTTGTCCCACAAACTTTTCAGCCACTATCATACTTTCGGAGTTATTCTAGGTGGCAATAGTTAGTGACTCACCGTGTATAGTGATGCAGTGCTGGTAGTCGTTAACAAGCTTCATGTTCTCTTCGTCTGACCATTAAGATATATTTATAGCTCTACATGAAATATGTGGCATAGTCTGACCAGGACAGCACATGCTTTTCTGCTAGGCACATTATACGAACAAGGATCTCTTCACCTCTGAAACAGCAGAGCTGGAGAGGGAGCCGTTTCACGTCGTCATTTGCAGGATCACGCAAGGCAGGAAACATTAGTCACAGCAAGGTGTCCTCGGCACTGGTTGTCTCAGACCTGTTGCTGTACGCAACAGGTTAGTCAGAGATGGAGGTGGTGGGGTCGCTCACACACTTGTGTGAATCGATTTCCCGACGGTGCACTGACCTACATCAGCCAGGTGGGGTTTATCGCTCTCTCGGGGTGAATCGGGAAGCTCGATGAATGGAAAAATCCGGCAGCAGAGTCGTCATTTTTGTTGAGCAGTGGCAGTGTGGCTGGCAGCAAGAGTCTAATGAAAAGCAACATCCTGATGTGTCTTTCTTTCAGGCCCTGTAATACTACAACATGTCCTCTGTGAGATGCCCAAAATCTAATATTGTGACCCTCCATTACATTAAAATAAACGGAGACCAGAGACCAACAGAGGTGTCGCAGCGCTTAACCCCCAAGACTCATACTCCACAGGGGTACACAGGAGTAGCATTCCGATCCCAGAACATCTAAACTGACACCATGCAACTAGAACTTGTAACCCAGCTCTACAACACTACTTTTGTCACAATGGAAACAAACACTCCTAATCCTGATCGTGTCGTGAGTAAACGTCACCTCTACCAACCAATATAATTTGTTTATCAAATTTTGACCGTGATAGTAATCTGTAAATGAGATGGAACTTCTTACCAGAATGATATTAGTAAGTACCAACACGATTCTCTCCAGAATTGCGGAACATATAAGATTTTCAATAACCTTAAAAACAAGGTCTTAGGTCACTAATACTCCCCATTGTGTGTATTGAACCTGGGACCTAGAAACGACGGAGAGGCTTCGTCCCGGCGTAGCCCTCAGAGGTTCAAAACCCCACAACAGAACTCTCACCTCACCGCCGCCCCCCCGCCCCACACCGAACCCACGGTTATTCCAGACGAGTGTAACTCCAATGTTTTCGTGGTAGAGCAATTATGGTGTACGCGTACGTGGGGACAGTGTTTGCGCAGCAATCGCCGACGTAGTGTAAGTGAGCTGGAATAAGGAGAACCAGCCCACATTCGCCGAGACAGACGAAAAACCGTCTTAAAAACCATCCACAGGCTGGCCGGCACAACGGACCTCGACACTAATCCGCCAGGTGGACTCGTGCCGGGGACTGGTACGGCTTACGGCACGGGAAGCAGCGCGATAGACCGCGCTGCTAGCCGGGCGAGCTATACTCCCCATACTTAACTATGGTGTTGCTATTCTCCAAGAACGTACGTACGAAACCGCACGCAGGCTAGAACTGGCGACGAATGCTTGTGTGGGATACATTTGTGACGTACGCCATTTCTATCATCCCGCTCACGTCTATGAACAATTATCATGGCTGCGTGCCGATAAGTGTTACTATATCCGCCGTTCGCGGATAGGAAAATCTCAGTGTGAGTTATAGCGTTTTTATTTAAACTTAAGTCTTTCTTCAAAACTTACAAAACAATATTCGTGAGGTAGGACTGATCCTCCAAGCCTACCAATAACTAAATCAGAGATTCCTCCACACATAAACTGTCTGTAGTAACCATACAACTTCACCAAACCAAGCCCCACGCGTCTCGTGAAGAGCGGCGTGGAGTCCACGTTGCGGTCACCGGAGTTCGAGGACAAGTAGAGGCCCTGCGAGGATGGCGGTGGACGATGACGCGGCGGTGGACGAGGACGCGGTGGACGAAGACGCGGCGGCTACGATGACACCAGTGGGCTTGCTCGGCGGGAACTGCCTCTCCAGGCTCCTGCGCCAGCCTAAATACTGCTTGGCGCATGGATATGGCTGACTCTATTTGCAATCACGTGTCGAGCGGAAGGAAAGAGGTCTGCGGCTGTAGCGACCTCTTGCGGCGCCGTGGACGCCTCCTGGTGGTCTCTGGGAAGCGTCTGTGTTTCCGGGATGACCGGCCAGGCTGACCCTTACTCGGTCCGGGGCCCGCTGTACCGGTCTGATTCGCGGGAAGCGGGAGTCGCAGGCGCTTAGTCTGGACACAGTAGTTATGTTGTATGTTTGCTCTATCGTCTTCTCGATCACTGCACTCCCCCTTATACAACTCCAACTCTATAACTGCTACCCGAAAAAAGCAGCAGAAATATTGGTTCTCAACGAATTAAAATAATCTCTGTACCATCATGTAACTCTCCCGTGTTCTCTAACTCATTTTTTGTATTAGGAAGCTTTCTTCCGGAAAATCTTCATCAAAATTTCAAGAAATTAAATTTCTTCCAAACTTCAAAATACAGTTATTGGCCCCTCCTTATATCACAATAGATATCTCTTCCATATACTAGCCTACAATTTACTCTCGTCAAACCTTTTCCCTCCCCGAAGTCAGCAGAGTTCTTTATTTGAATTCGGTTCTTCCTAACAGTCACTCCCTCTGCCATTTCCATCTTCTCCTCTTTCTTTATCCCATCCGCTTCTATAATACTAAACATGGGATCAAATGTGCTAAACTAATCTGTATAATTTTTAAGGACCTTTAGTATTTTTATCATTAGTATTATTAGTGTCAGTTATTACCTGGTCAGATGTAAGAGAAGGCCGTAAGGTTCTAATCTGGCCAGGCTAAATAAATAACATATAAAGAAATAGATAAATAAATACATAAAAGAGTTCTTTAACAGAGTAGTACAATCATGAATCTGAGAATTTTCTTAGATGTTTCACAAACTCATGGTGAAGCCTTAGCGACCATTTCCTCCTGCCCTTACAACGGGAATTATTCAGCTGACATAAAAGCCAATCAAGATTCGCGCAGAAGGGGATATTATGAAATCATTGACTACGATCACGCTTCGATAGCGTGCATAATAAATGAGTTGGAAAACTTAATAAGGAAATTTCTTCTAGGACATCAATTTTGCTACGGATTCCGGACCGGCCGATGTGTTGTTGAAGCATAGGATCATCAAATAAGGTTCCAATAATTTTGATACCCACTAAACATATAATGAGAGATAAAGTCCCAAGATGGCGTGAACCATTGAAGAAAAATAACCTTTTTGCTTCACATTGGCTTTGTGACCACACTGGCACGTAGTAAGACCTCTTTTCTCGGTGTGCTCGAGTGGCACCATTTCAGAATGGACAACCTAAGAGCCGCGGAGTTGCCCCCCCCCGCCCCCCTGCCCCCCACCTCACGGCATAAAAAGCAGTAGAAAGGTTAGTGCGGGGTTGGAATTTGTACGAAGTGACACTTGTATAGAGTGACAGTCCTACGTAACCTGGAGTTCTTGCTGGAATAAGCGGTTTTCCACCGGAGAGAGAATGAATGGATGCCGTTACTTGTCATTTCCCTGTGTTTCCTCGGCAACGATTTTGTGTTCGGTGTCCACTCAAACAGATTTTTATTCATAGAATCTCTCAAGGGGAATGCCGAAATGATTTCCTACAAGAGGCATGGCCTTTAAGATGCTCTTTTCGGTCTTCATTTGCGAGTATTTTACAAATTGCAACAGACATTTTGCCGCATTTCTGTCGTTTCCAGGGGAAACTACAAGTAGGTAGTCTCATTTCGCCCCTTATTAAACTTATTTACAAGATAGCCAAAGAGTATGACGCGAATTAAACTACTTTTCAGTATTTATATAATTTCCAGTGCTTGTGACGTTTCCTTCTTCACTGTAATTTATGTGCACAAGTCACACAAGTCAGAAATGATTTTAGTTTACTCATATAACTAACAATTTGAAAGTTTTTACAACACAACTTTTATTTACGTGAGTCTACATGGAAATGACTGAATAACAACGAAAAGTAACAATCACAAAGCCAGTAAGAATTTCCTACTAGAGGCAACAAAAGATAACTTCTAAGTTTCCCACATGAGTCCGAGGTAACACACATACACTTAATTCCAAGTCCTATTTCGATGACGGAAACGTAGTCTTCTGTGGAGACGCCCTTGAGGTCGGTATCCGGCGTGAACTGACGTCCCGTACTGGTTCTGGCCTTTAAATAGTATTGGCCAGTCAATCAGATGTTGGTGTAGTAATACTTTCTGCTGGTCATCTCGAACTCCCTCTGCAGGAAGTAGTACGCGGAATGTCTGTTTCCAAAACACCAAAACAGCCGATGTTTACCATTGCTTACACCTTGGGCATAGGCAACCTCGGTCCTGTGTGGTGTTAGATGTGTTGCCGGCCCTCAGGGTCTATCTTGGCGGCGGCGTAACACCCCTACCCCCCTTGGAAGAGCTGGAGCGGAACGGGCGTCCGCGGGGGAGAGAGCATCAATGTAGCCTGGTGCCGTAGGCCGATCGGCAACTAAGTCGTCCTGAAGGAGGCGGTGGAAACCGGTCGCCGGTGAGTAGGACGCCGTCTTCCGCATGAAGCGGTTGCAAGGCGACGGTGAGCTGGGCAAGCGGGATGGGAATGTTCGCGTCGTCCAACCGGGGCGCCGCCGAAGAGGGTCCGGGAAATGGATCTCGGGGAAGATCCCGGGGTTGCCCCAGGTCCGGAGGAGGCGGCGGTGGCGCGGAGCTAGCAGCCGGCGGCCGTTGGCCATTTCCTGGAAGATACCCCACTAACTGAGGAGAAGGCAGCAAGAGAGGCCTCATGGAAGGGACCGGCACCGGGAGAGAGAGAGAAGCCGGCGTTAGGGCCTGCAGCTGACGAAACGGGAACGAAGTTGGTACCCAAAACCGCGCGCCCACACTGTGGAGCCGGATGAATATCTGGAATCACCGGGCCAGGCGCGAGGTGCCACCCACGGCAGGAGGAGATGGAGTAGAATCCGAGGCTGACGACCATGGAGCAGTTCGGCTGCACTCTTGTCACCCTCTGGCGTGGACCTGTAGGAACTGAGAAATAACTTAAGAGCGTCTTCCGGAGAACGGTCCTCCGTGTACTTCAGCATCTGAGTTTTAAATGTACGAACAAGGCTCTCCACCCCGCCATTGTGTTGTGGATGAAAAGGCGGGGTAAACACAAGGTGGATACCATTATCGTGGCAGAATTTGGTGAACTCTTGACTGTGAAGTTGTGGACCGTTATCAGCAACCAAGGTGACGGGAAGGCCTTCAATGGAAAGTACTTTTGATAGTGCCATGATAGTAGTCTCCGTGGTGATAGAGGAGAATCAGACAATGAAAGGGAAGTGGAAGCAGTCATCTGTGACGTACAACCAGTAACCGCCAAGGAAGGGTCCCCCAAAATCCATATGGATGCGTTCCCAGTGGAGGGAAGCGGCCGGCCAGGGTTGGAAGGACCGGCGTGGAGCAGGAAGGGCCTGGGTACACATCTGACAACCCCGGACCATGCGCTTCACGTCCGCCGTCATGCCTACCCAGAAGACATTGCGACATGCAAGGGTTTTCACCCGGGCAATACCCCAGTGACCTTGATGTAAGACGCTGAGAAGCCAGGACTGCAGGGAATTTGGTACGATGACTCGTGGATTGGCATCATGTTCCACATGGAGGACCACCCCGTCAGTGGCCACCAGTTGATGGCAGATGGAGAAAAAGAATCTGAGGTCAGCCTGGGCACGAGGCGGAGGAAGCATCGGCCAGCCGTGGAGAACATAGCGGTGCACCAGTTGCAGGAGCGGATCCGCAGCTGTCGTGGCGGCCACCTGCGCAGCTGTGACAGAGAATGCCACTAATGCCTCCTGTATGTCTTCATCGACCTGAAAAATTAGGATGTCCGATGAGTCGAATGCCGAATCCTGGCCGGAGGGGAGCCAAGACAAGGCATCAGCATTGACGTGCTGGGCAGTGGGCCGGAAATGGATGGTGTACCTAAAACGTGAAAGGAATAGGGCCCATCGCTGCAGACGGTAGGAAGTCTTCGTGGGTAACTGGGCTGCTGGTGAAAATAAGGCCACAAGGGGCTTATGGCCAGTGATTAAACGAAAAGACGTACCATAATGGCATGGGAGGTATTTGGTACAGGCAAATATGATGACGAGGGCCTCCTTCTCAATTTGGGAATATTTGCATTGGGCCTCTGTAAGGGATTTAGATATGTACACTACAGGGCATTCCAATCCATCTGGTAGACAGTGCAAAAAGACAGCCCCAATACCATAGTCCGAGGCATCCATAGACAAGAGAAGAGGAAGAGAGGGGGTATACGGCATGAGACACTCGCCGAGTCCAACCCCCACTTTAAGGTTTGGAAAGCTGATTCACAGGCCAGGGACCAATGAAATGGCACGGTCTTTCGGCATAGGCGAAGGAAGGGCGCTGCAACGTGAGTGACGGAGGGCATGAACTTTCGATAGTACGCAATTTTACCCATGAAAGACCGCAACTGGTGGACGTCGCTCGGACGAGAAAGGGCCTCTATAGCGGCGACGTAGGAGGAGGTAGGAGATACACCATTTCGGGAAATGTGACCCAGATAGGAGATAGCAGGTTGAAAACAGGAGCATTTAGCAAGGTCGCATTTTTAGGCCCGCAGTCCACAAGCACAGGAACAATTGTCGCAGATGACTGAGATGTTCATCCACGGTACAGCCGGTGACGACGATGTCGTCGAGGTAGTTTATACATCTGAGCACATCCCACAAGAGCTGTTCCAAGTGACGCTGAAAGATGGCCGGTGCACTACTGATGCCATACATGAGGCGGTTCAACCGGAACAGCCAAAAATTGTGTTGATGACGGCCAAGTGAGTAGAAGGCTCATCAGAAGGTATTTGGAGGTAGGCCTCGGCGAGATCGATCTTCGAAAAAAATTGTCCCACAGCGAGGTTGGAGAGCAGGTCCTCAGGACAGGGAAGGGGATAGTCTTCAACCTGTAGCTGAGGGTTTAGTGTAGCCTTGAATTTGCCACAAACCCAAAGACGCCCATCTGGTCTCTTGAGGACGACCAGGGGTGTTGCCCAGTTACTGTAACGAACCAGTGTGATGACTCCCTCCGTGATGAGACAGTCCAGTTCCTGTTTAAGAGGATGCTAGAGGGCGAGGGGAACCTGCCAAGTGTGGAAGTACTTCGGGTGGGCAGAAGCTTTCAGCTGGAGCGACAGCTGAAAATCTTGAGCACAGCCGACGCCCAGGGAGAGGAGGTCCTGGAATTCCGTGCACAAGGTATCGACTACGGTACAGAACCTGGGAAGACACCACATGAACATTGTCGTCGATGGCAAAGCCAGAGGCACGGAAGGCATCCAACTCAAAGAGGTCCGCAGTGGCTGCATTGTTGACCACAAGGAAGATAACTTCCCGTCAAACCGATTTATACAGGATGGAAGCCGTGCACTGACCCAAGAGAGCGATCGCTTGCTTATTATATGTAAGGAGGCGCCAAAGTGTGAGCTCCAGGGGGGGGGGGGGGGCGCCCCAATCTTCGCATAAGAGGAATAGTTGCTCAGTGAGACCGCTGCTCTGGTATCCACCTGCATCTGGGGCGGCCGACCGTTGACCTGAACATCGATCATCAGCTTGGAAGATCCCGAAGATTGCGCATGGTTGATGTCGATGGGTAGCAGCCCCCCGACGATCATTGGCTGGAGGAGGAAAAGGAGGAGGCTGCCGAGAGGGGCAGACCGAACTGACATCTCTGTTATGGGTGCACACTGTACAATATGACCACCTGTCAGAGCAGTCTTCTCGTGCATGATCCTGAAAGCATCATGGTCAGGACAGCAGCTGGAGGGACTGGTGGCACTGACGAGGGCGCGGGGCCCTCTGTGCACTGACGGTCTGCACCAGACCTGCTGAGCCAGTGGAGGGTGCGAAGTCCTGGACAGGGCGGCTGCCCTGCCAACGCTGTGCCGAACCTGGCGGCCGGCGTCAGTCATCAGAACAGACAGATGCAACGTCTTCGACCTCTGCCAGTGAGGCAACAGGCTCCGAGGCGTCGTGATCTCAGAGGGACGCCCTTGCCCAGGATTCCAAATGCTTGACGGCCGCTGTAGAGACTTCGTACTTGAATGCCAGATCAATGATCTGGTCCAGAGTAGGATCGTATAGTCTGAGGGCGTGGCGTTGGATAGTCGCGTCATGGGTGGCCTGGATGAGGTGGTCGCGGACCATCTCGTCCATGTAGGATTCTTTGGAGACCCATATGGTGAAGTGACACTTCTGTTTGAGACGTTGCAGTTCCGCTGCCCACTGGCGATAGGAGTGGCATGCCTTTTTGCGACACTGGTAGAATTCGACCCGGGCAGCCAACATGTGGAACCGTCGTTGGTATTAAGCTTTGAGAACCACACAAATCTGGGAAAAAGTCAAGAAATTCGGAGGTCGAGGTTGTAGTTTCGTCAAGAGAACATACACTGTGGAATGGTTCAAAGACAAAAAGTAGGAACGACGAGCAGCCTCTTGGATAACCTGGTGGACGTGAAAATGCTGCAGGAGCCACTTCGCGTATGTTTCCCAGTCTTCAGTATCCTCGTTGAAAACAGGAAACGGCTGGGGCGGCGGAACCGGTTGGTTTTTCAAGAGTTCCGTAATGAAACTTTCCTTTGTATCCTGAGATTTCTGGCAAAACTGTTGAAGACCTTGTAGTAAATCGTGCACAGTTTGGATCAGCTGCTGGAGCACTATTTCCGCCATGATGAAGACACGCAGGCACAAATTCGTCACCACTTGTGTTGTAACTGACAATTTGAAAGTTATTACAACACTACTTTTATTTACGTGAGTCCTCATGGAAATGACTGAATATCAACGAAAAGTCACAATTACCAAGCCAGTAAGAGTTTCCTACTAGAGGCAACAAAAGATAACTTCTAAGTTTCCCACAATAGCGTAAGGTAACACACATACACTTAATTCCAAGTCCTATTCCGATGGCGAAGACGTAGTCTTCCGTGGAGACGTCCTTGAGGTCAGTATTCGGCGTGAACTGACGTCCAGTGCTGGTTCTAGCCTTTAAGTAGCATTGGTCACCCAATCAGATGTTGGTGTAGTAACACTTTCTGCAGGCCATCTCCATCTCCCTCTGTAGGAAGTAGTACGCGAAATGTCTGTTTCCAAAACAGCCAATTTTTACCATTGCTTACACCTTGGGCACAGACAACCTCGGTCCTGTGTGGTGTTAGACGTGTTGCCGGCCCGCAGGGGCTACGTTGGCGATGGCGTAACAGTTACCGTCAATGCGGAGCCTTTTAAAGCATTTGCAGTAATTTCGTCAGTCTTAATTGCTGACTTCCCCTCCCCCCCACCCTCCCCAACGGCCTTGTCGCAGTGGTAACACCAGTTTCCGTCAGTTCAACGAAGTTAAGCGCTGTTGGGCACGGCTAGCACTTGGATGGGTGACCATCCGGTCTGCTCAGCGCTGTTGTCAAGTGGGGTGCACTCAGCCCTTGTGAGGCAAACACGTAAACTGACATCTGGCCCGGAGAGCGGTGTGCTGACCACATGCCACTCCATATCCGCATCCAGTGACGCCTATGGGCTGAGGATGACACGGTGGCCGGTGGTACCGTTGGGCTTCCATGGCCTGTTCCGACGGAGTTTAGTAGAGTTTAGTATAGTTTCTTTTTTTCTTTTCCCATCGAGATCTGACATTAATCAGCCAAACAAGTCATCTCGAAGATTTTTATTATTGAGCAAACATTTGGACGAATTTCTGACAATAATATATTCATCCCTCGGTTTCATTCTTCAGAGACGTTGTTAGTGTGATGGGGTGTACCACTGCAGTTATGGAATAGGCATGTTATCGAACCACTGGTCCAGAAATAATCGTGTGAGTCCTGAAACTTTTGGTTTTCAGATGTGCTCTCCTAACTAGACAGCCAAACATCACCCAACATTTCCAGGGGAAGATCTATGAGTGCTAGAGCTGAATACTTTCTCATGTAACAGTGTATTTCTTCGCTTTCCTTGTAGGCAGGAAACGGCCGCAACAGTGAATTTCTCTCCACAGATAGTGATTAAATTGGAAATTGCAACCGACAATATCTGTTGAGGAAACAAACTTCTAGCTGATTGGACTGTAGCAGTTTCATTGTCCATAATGAGAGAAGCAAGGGCCCATTCAAGGTTTTAAGAGTTAAATAAAAAGATAATATTTTTCACTTTTTCTGTCGCAGAAAAAGATAGACAACTGGAATAGTGTTCGTTTCCTTCCAAGAACTTGCACTATAAGGTGTAAAGCATATACAATCCTCCAAACAATTTGTTCGAACTATTGAACGTTCCATCCACAAAGAATTTTTCACAACCTGAGAAACAGACACCAATATTCTCTCTCGGTCCCCTGTTATCAACTGCAAATAAAAATCTGGTGCCGTCATTCAACAATAAATTATTTTCTAGGAACAATACTCCTGCAGAATCAGTATGAGTCTGCGTAGATCCTACGTACTCGTATTTTCTCCTAATGCGGTGCAGTTACTGCTCCGCACTTCTGTGGGATGGAGTCGATGTTATTAAGTTGTAGCCTTGACTGAAGCCCTATTTCTTCGACATAAGCTGATGAAACTGTAGTCTCTGTTTCTTTTGGCCGCTTTTCTGCACTTACAAATCGTTTTCGCACTTCATTTGCTGTTCCGACTTCAATACAAACATGGCTACCTCTGGTTATACACTGAAGTGCCAAAGAAACTAGCATAGCCATAATACGGCGCTGCAGTCGGCAACGCCTATATAAGACAACAAGTGACTGGCGCAGTTGTTAGATCGGTTGCTGCTGCTACAATGTCAGGTTATCGAGATTAATTGAATTTGAACCTCGGCTCATGAGCGATATGACAAAGCATCTCCGAGGTAGCAATGAAGTGGGGATTTTCCCTTACGACCATTTCATGAGTGTACCGTGAATATCAGGAATCTGGTAAAACATCAAATCTCCAACATCGCTGCGGCCGGAGAAAGATCCTGCAAGAACAGGACCAACGACGACTGAAGAGAATCGTTCAACGTGACAGAAGTGCAGCCCTTCCGCAAATTGTTGCAGATTTCAATGCTGGGCCATAAACAAGGGTCAGGGTGCGAACCATTCAATAGATCATCATAGATATGTTCTTGCGGAACTGAGGGCCTACTCGTGTACCCTTGACGACTGCACAACACGAAGCCTTACGCCTCTTCTGGGCCGTCAACACCGACATTGGACTGTTTTTGACTGGAAACATATTGCCTGGTTATTCGAGTCACGTTTAAAATTGTATCGAGCAGATGGAGACAACCCCATGAATCCATGACTCTGCATGTCAGCATGGGACTGTTCAAGCTGGTGGAGACTCGATAGTGGTGTAGGGTGTGTGCGGTTGGAGTGGTATGGGACCCCTGATACGTCTAGATACGGCTCTGACAGGTGACACGTACGTAAGCATCCTGTCTGGTCACCTACATCCGTTCGTGTCCATTGTGCATTCCGACGTACTTGGGTAATTCCAGCAGGACAATGCGACACCCCACACTTCTAGAATTGCTACAGGGTGGCTCCAGGAACACTCTTCTGAGTTCAGTCACTTTCACTGGCCACCAAAGTCCCCAGACATGAACATTATTGAGCATATGTGGGATGCCTTGCAACGTGTAGTTTAGAAGAGATCTCTACACCTTCGTACTTTTACGGATTTATGGACAGCCCTGCAGGATCCATGGTTTCAGTTTGCTCCAGCACTACTTCAGACGTTAGTCGAGTCCATGTCCCGTTGTGTTGTAGCATTTCCGCTTTCGCGCGGGTGCCAGTACGTCACATGTTCTTTCTTGATATACGAGGGTAATTGGGAAAGTAAGGAACGTTCGGTTCCAAAATGGAAACCACAGTGAAAATCCGATGAAGTTTTGCACAGGTGTGTTGGGCAGTGTGTCCAGTATGCCCATCAATCGCATTACATCGTTCTTTTTAGTTGTGAACACACAGGGAGCACATAAGATACCTAGAACAACAGTCTCTCCCGCCAAGTAAGAGGGCCTGGTGAGAAATTTCGCCTGAAGGTATGCAGCCAACATTACATAACTGTTGTGCGTTTTCTTCTTCAAGACAATTCTCAGCCGCATTCTGCAGGGGCAATGAAGGTGCTCCTGCATCGTTTTCAATTGGAAATGTTTTATTACCCACAATACAGCCCGTAATTGTCTCCCTCTGAGTTTCAACTGTCACAAGCGTCCTATAAGCAATCTATTTTACGGAAGAATCACAGTTTCCTAAAATTTTCCCATTACACCGAAGTCGACCAATCACCTTCCCAATCACAGTCCTCACGTGGTTGTTCCATTTCATATCGCTTTGCAACGTTACGTCCACATATTTAAACGATGCGATGGTGTCAAGCAGGACACTACTAATGCTGTATCCGAACATTACGGATTTGTTTTTCCTACCCATCCGCATAAATGTACATTTTTCTACATTTAGATCTAGCTGCCATTCTTCACACCAACTAAAAATTTTGCGTAAATCATCTTGTATCCTCCTACAGTTAGCCATCTTCAACACCTTCCAGTACACCACAGTATCATCACCGCAGATTGCTGCCCACCCAATCCACCAAATCATTTGCGTATACAGAAAATAACAGAGATTCTGTCACATTTTCCTTGAACAGTGTTGATTCGTGGACATAACCTTTTCGGTCTCTGGGAAACTGATTATATTCGACCTCAGAATGTTCTAGAAATCTACAGCAAACCGATGTTAAGGATATGGGTCTGTAATTTTTCAGTTTCTTTCTTTTACCCTTCTTATAAACAGGAGTCACCTGTGCTTTTTTCCAGTCACTTGGGACTTTGCGACGGGCGAGAGATTAGCGATAAATGCAAACTAGTAAGTGGCAAATGTAGCAGAATACTCTTTGTAAAACGGAACTGGGTCTCCATCCGGATCTGCCGACTTATTTGTTTTCAACTTTTCCAGTTGTTTCTCTACTCCAGGGATGCTTATTACTATGTCATCCGTACGGCATTCTTTGCAGATAAAAAAAAAAGGAGATGGTAAAATACTACAACCAGCACAAAACTGGACTGGAAGATGTTGATAAGATGTGCTCATCCTACAACGTTCAAAGAGGAACGAGGAGAGGTAGTATGGTTGTATTTTATTCAGTTCTCAATATTATTGTGATCCGTTCTCAAACAATTAATTTATCGAATGGGAATGAAAAAATACGACGTCGACTTATTCACAATTACGCTATATGATCAAAAGTATCCGGACTCCTGGCTGAAAATGACTTACAAATTCGTGGCGTCCTCCATCCGTAATGCTCTAATATAGTAGGGCGTTGGGCACCCTTAGCCTTGATGACAGCTTCCAGTCTCGCAGGTATACGTTCAATCAGATGCTGGAAGGTACCTTAGGGAATGACAGCCTAATCTTCACGTAGTGCTGCACTGAGGACAGGTATCTATGTCGGTCGGTGAGGCCTGGCACGAAGTCGGCGTTCCAAAACATCCAAAAGGTGTTCTATAGGATTCAGGTCAGGACTGTGTGCAGGCCAGTCCATTAAATGGATGTTATTATCGTGTAATCACTCCGCCACAGGCCGTGCATTATGAGCAGGTGCTCGATCGTGTTGAAACATGCAATCCCCATCCCAGAATTGCTCTTCAACAGTGGGAAGCAAGAAGGTGCTTAAAACGTCAATGTAGGCCTGTGCTGTGATAGTGCACGCAAAACAACAAGGGATGAAAGTTCCCTCCATGAAAAACACGACCACACCATAACCCCACCCCCTCCGAATTTTACTGTTGGCACTACACAAGCTGGCAGATGACGTTCACCGGGCATTCGCCATACACACACCCTGCCATCGGATCGCCACCTTGTGTACAGTGATTCGTCACTCCACACAACGTTTTTCCACTGTTCAATCTTCGGATGTTTACGTTCCTTACCCCAAGCGAGACGTCGTTTGGCATTTACCGGCGTGATGTGTGGCTTATGAGCAGCCGCTCGACCATGAAATCCAAGTTTCCTCACATCCTAGCTAACTGTCATAGTACTTCCAGTGGATCGTGATGCAGTTTGGAATTTCTGTGTGATGGTCTGGACAAATGTCTGCCTATTACACATTACGACCGTCTTCAACTGTCGGCAGTCTCCGTCAGTCAACAGACGAGGTGGGCCTGTACGCTTTTGTGCTGTACGTGTCCCTTCACATTCCCACTTCAATATCACATCTGAAACAGTGGACCTAGGGATGTTTAGGACTGTGGAAATCTCGCGTACAGACGTATGACACATGTGACACCCAATCACCTGACCACGTTCGAAGTCAGTGAGTTTCGCGGAGTTCCCCATTCTGCTCACGCATGATGTCTAATGACTACTGAGGTCGCTGACATGGAGTACCCGGCAGTAGTTGGCAGTACAATGCGCCCAACATGAAAAATGTATCTTTTTGGGAGTGTCCGGATACTTTTGATCACATTGTGAAGCTTGGGAAGCACAGTTGGTGAGGCGACAGTTGGTCTCCAATTCGTCATAGCCCATTTGTGTAAGAACTGCAGAAACCCTACCCAGAGTTGCTGATCCCTCTTCGACTTGCACTTCTGCTGAACCCAACTCTTCTGAAGTGAGTGCTCGGAACTGCTGCCGCATCTCTCTCAGAACTAAGAAAAGATGACTGACAAAGTACACATGAAAACAGTGTGGTTTATGCTCGCGCCTTCGCCACTGTGCCTTTGTGTTTACTGATGATTGTGAAAAAGAAAAGAAACTGTTGGGACGACGACTGAGTGATATTTTATATGTAAACTGAAGGCGGAGGGGGGGGGGGGACGAAAGGAAAGGGAAAGGAAGGGATTAGCTATGTCAGCTGCATCGAGACCTTACACGAATGAGTGGCGATGAGAGTGAAAACGTGTGCCAGGCCGGAATTCGAGCCCGGGAGCTCTTATTTAATAGGCAGGTGCATTAAACCCTGCGCCACGAGGAACACAGTGTTTATTGCAACTGCACGGACTGTCTTGGTACACCTAATGACCGACCCACATCCCCACTGAGCGCCACCTATTCACCGTTCATGTCCATTTCCTCCTTCTTTGCTTCTCTGGAATTCCCACAGGAGGCGGAACGTTCTTGTGCATCCACAATCAAGAAGGTGAATCTATTGCCCATCTAGGCGAATCAGTTATATTTATGCGCGGTGTCTGTTCTTGTTGAAAGATGCAGTGGCCATCCCCATTTTGCTGTTGGCACTACACACGCTGGCAGATGACGTTCACCGGGCATTCGCCAAACCAACAACCTCCCATCGGATCGCCACGGTGTGTACCGTGATTCGCCACTCCACACACCGTTTTTTCCACTGTTCAATCGTCGGATGTTTACGCTCCTTACACCAAGTGAGGCGTCGTTTCGCATTCACCGGCGTGATGTGTGGCTTATAAGCAGACGCTCGAACATGAAATCCAAGTTTTCTCACTCCCCGCGCCGGCCGCGGTGGCCGAGCGGTTCTGGGCGCTTTAGTCCGGAACCACGCGACTGCTACGGTAGCAGGTTCGAATCCTGCCTCGGGCATGGCTGTGTGTGATGTCCTTAGGTTATTTAGGTTTAAGTAGTTCTAAGTTCTAGGGGACTGATGACCTCATTTGTTAAGCCCCATAGTGCTCAGAACCATTTGATCCTTTTTTTTTTTTTTTTCGTGCAAGAATCTCAGAGTAGCTACCAAGGAGGAAATGGACAGGGACTGCGAATAGGTGGCGCTCAGTAGAAGGGTGGACGTACCGAGATAGTCCGTGCAGTTCCGATAAACACTGTGTCCCTGGAGAGGCAGTGGTTAACGCACCTGTCTAGTCAGCAAAAAATCTCGGGTTCGAATCCTGGTCCGGCACACATCTTCATTCGTCTCCGCTGATTACTTGTAACGTTCCGATGCAGCTGACATCATTAATCCGTTCCCTTTCCTTTCCGTTCTCTCCCTCCACCTTCAGTTTACATGTAATAAGTCTCAGCTGCGGATTCCGAAAGAACAGGCAACACATATTCGTATAACTGAGTGATATTTTTCTTAGTTCCAGTCATCGTATTGCTTCGATAATGATTGAATTTTTCAACTTTCATAAGAACTGTACTTTGATCGCTTTGAAAGTGATTGTTCCTAGTGTTATCGTTGATACATTGTGAAATTTGTATTTCTAAGATGTTATCAGGGAATTTATTTCCATATACAAGTTATCAAAGAGTTAGCAGACAGTCAATTTATAATTGCTAACTCCCAGATTCATGGAAAATATGGAAAATGATACAACTGATGAAGCACAAAATGTTACGTATTTTTTGTTCCATTTTGTTCATATACATATGGACAATTAAAGACAATCATGCCTCCTGTTCCACATTTTGAATGAAAAGTTTACTTTTTTTCAAATAAAATTATACATTTGCCTCGTGTGGATCTCTCAGATCCATAGCGACTATCCAGGTACGACTATCCACACGCCTATTTGAGGTGCATCCAATTGAGTGTTAACAGGGAGACGTGGGACCCCCAACCATGCATGTGCGGTCATCATATAAACGGAACACGCCCTAGTATCATATGGCCAACGCCGATCTTTTACGATTCTAAAAGCACTTTTCCAATTCGTTCGTTGGTTGCCATGGCTGCTTGATAATGGAACAATATTCTAGAACTGACCACACGAGCAACTTGTATGTTATTTCCTCTACGGATGCATTGCATTTTCCTAAATCTCTTCCAACATATCTAATATTCCATTTGCTTTCCGTAATACTGATTTTACGTGACCTTATCATATCCTATGACTTTTTAGTATTACCCTTGTGACTTCACAAACGAGGTTTAGAGGATCAAAAATACTGAACACCTACTGCTCCCTACGTTATCACTTTCCCATAGTACGACGAAACATATGACTGCGCGGAAGAATTGTTCTGCGTTGCCCATGGGTACCCACGCACATCCGTAATATTCTGCTCCTAAAATAGCAGCAACTAGCTGAAAAGGATAGAACGTTCAGCAAGTATATGCACCAATCTAAATAAATTAGGCAACACTTGGATCGATTTGAGCTTTAATTAGAATTTATTCTATTCAACATCAGAGCGATCTTCCAAACACAAAACGTATTAGCCTGATGCAAGCTGGCGCATGATTAAACACTAATTGTCAGTTCCACTGACTACTAAACTCATTTAATAAAATTGCACCATTAATTCATCTACTTTGCAACAAAATTGCGTAGCTTCATTTCTGTCATCAAACTACACTACTGACCATTAAAATTGCTACACCAAGAAGAAATGCAGATGAGAAACGGGTATTCATTGGACAAATATATTATACTAGAACTGACATGTGATTACATTTTCACGCAATTTGGGTGCACAGAACCTGAGAAATCAGTACCCAGAACAACCACCTCTGGCCCTAATAACGGCCTTGATACGCCTGCGCATTGAGTCAAACAGAGCTTGGATGGTGTGTACAGGTACAGCTGCCCATGCAGCTTCAACACGATACCACAGTTCATCAAGAGTAGTGACTGGCGTATTGTGACGAGCCAGTTGCTCGGCCACCATTGACCAGACGTTTTCAATTGGTGAAAGATCTGGAGAATGTGCTGGCCAGGGCAGCAGTCGAACATTTTCTGTATCCAGAAAGGCCCGTACAGGACTTGCAACATGCGGTCGTGGATTATCCTACTGAAATGTAGGGTTTTTCAGGGATCGAATGAAGGGTAGAGCCACGGGTCGTAACACATCTGAAGTGTAACGTCCACTGTTCAAAGTGCCGTCAATGCGAACAAGAGGTGACAGAGACGTGTAACCAATGGCACCCCATACCATCACGCCGGATGATACGCCAGTATGGCGATGACGAATACACGCTTCCATTGTGTGTTCACCGCGATGTCGCCAAACACGGATGCGATCATCGTGATGCTGTAAACAAAACCTGGATTCATCCGAAAAAATGACGTTTTGCCATTCGTGCACCCAGGTTCGTTGCTCCTGTCTATGATGCAGCGTCAAGGGTAACCGCAGCCATGGTCTCCGTGCTGATAGTCCATGCTGCTTCAAACGTCGTCGAACTGTTGGTGCAGATGGTTGTTGTCTTGCAAACGTCCCCATATGTTAACTCAGGGATCGAGCCGTGGCTGCACGATCCGTTACAGCCATGCGGATAAGATGCCTCTCATCTGGACTGCTAGTGATACGAGGCCGTTTGGATCCAGCACGGCGTTCCGCATTACCCTCCTGAGCCCACCGATTCCATATTCTGCTAACAGTCATTGGATCTCGACCAACGCGAGCAGCAATGTCGCGATACGATAAACCGCAATCGCGATAGGCTACAATCCGACCTTTATCAAAGTCGAAAACGTGATGGTACGCATTTCTCCTCCTTACACGAGGCATCACAACAACGTTTCACCAGGCAACGCCGGTCAGCTGCTGTTTGCGTATGAGAAATCAGTTGGAAACTTTCCTCATGTCAGCACGTTGTAGGTGTCGCCACCGGCGTGAACCTTGTGTGAATGCTCTGAAAAGCTAATCATTTGCACATCACAGCGTCTTCTTCCTGTCGGTTAAATTTCGCGTCTGTAACATATCATCTTCGTGGTGTCGCAATTTTAATGGCCAGTAGTGCAACATTATTGTTCACTGGCGCGTAGCAGCATGGTGTAGCCGCGTGGTCTTAGGCGCCTTGCCACGGTTCGCGTGGCTCCCCCCGTCAGAGGTTCGAGTCCTCCCTCGGGCATGGATGTGTGTGTTGTCCTTAGCGTAAGTTAGATTAAGTAGTGTGTAAGCCTAGCGACTGATGACCTCAGCAATTTTGCCCCATAGGAACTTATCACAAATTCTCAAATTTCACCGGCGCTATTCCCTTCTTAGCACAACTTGTGACTTTCATGAAGTCACATGCGAGACTAGCTCCAAAAAGTTTATTAATATCGAAGGAGTTCAGACTGTCGATGATATTATCGAACACGAGTGAGTCGCCGCCCAGATCATTATCGCTGCTTCCGCTTTCTCCATACCAAACGCATTGCCCACACAAGCAGTGGTGTAGCAATGTGGGGTACGAGGGGTGCGGCCCGAATCGGGTACCAGCTCCACAGGGGCGGCAAAACTTGTTAGGTCCTCTGGTAGGGGTTGTAAAACATTTTTTTTTCATCGTTGCACTCCTGGTACTTATAGAAGGGGGAGGGCAACAAGAGAGCTCGTGGACTACGCCTGAACCGTTTGCGTGCGAGAGTTTTACCGCTAAAATAGCTTCTGAACAAAACAATTTCTTTTCTTTAACTGTCTACATGTCTGAAATAGTGTAATCGGAGTAGTTTTTGGTATTACTGTTCCACGTTAAACTGCCATTGGTGTGCGACTGACCCGACACGAGTGTTTGCATGCATTTGTCGTGAGTAACCCGTCGCGAGTGAGTGTTTTCTTCCACATGGTACAGCTTCCAGAAAATCGAATGAAATATGTATTGATTTGTATGTGCGTAAATGGAATTACTTATGTATATTTTTGTACATCATGTTTGCTTCTCTTGTCAGTCGTAAGCAAGCTTTCTAGGGTTTCTTTTCTCAATGCAAAATGTCTGAAAATTCTGGCGGAATTACTTTGCGACGACAACGACGATGACGATGACTATAACGACAACGATTATGATAACGATGACTTTGTGAGATGTTTCTTTGATCTTAAACATAAGATTTTGATAACGATGAATTTGTGCGATGTTTCTCTGAGCTTAAACATGATAAGATTTTAAAAAGGTCTTTGGCATCTGCAACCAAAGGGAGCGGACGTCACGTCACCTGCATACCTCTGGTGGAAATAAAGAATGTAAACAGTGCTTACTTGCAGCCATCTCCAACACGTTTCGCGGGAATACTTTTGTCAACGTAGTTCATGTGTTGCTCACCCATCAGCTTCTGCTTATTTATTACATTTTTGTTCTTTCTTGAAGTTTCTGCATTTTAGGCCACTGAACACATTCTTAGGAATTCATAATAGAATCTCATACACAGAAGCGTCACTTTCCAAAGAATAGATTGAAATAATCAGACAACTACATCGAGAGCGACAATGAACATTGAGGTTGCATTGTCGCCTGCTTGTCAAAAGACAAAGGCTGTTTTTGTCAAATATTATTTTGACACGGTCTATTTTTGTAGAAACATCACATTTTTGAGTTGCAGAACTCAAGACAAGGGACGTTTCTGCCATATCTGGCAAGAACAAATTGTGAATCTCGGTGATGACAACAAGATTGCGCTGAAATCGCGAAAACGACTGACAAAAACTGACTAGGATTGTTTTTGTTATGAAGTCTTCAATCGATTTAGTTCTCTGATAAATATCCTGAGACTTATAGTCTGCTGGCCGGAGTGGCCGTGCGGTTCTAGGCGCTACAGTCTGAAGCCGGGCGACCGCTACGGTCGCAGGTTCGAATCCTGCCTCGGGCATGGATGTGTGTGATGTCCTTAGGTTAGTTAGGTTTAATTAGTTCTAAGTTCTAGGCGAGTGGTGACCTCAGAAGTTAAGTCGCATAGTCCTCAGAGCCATTTGAACTTATAGTCGATCACTATAAACTGAGGTGACAAAAGTCATGGGATACCTCCTAATATCGTGTCGGACTTCAATTTTTCTGGCCTAGTGCAGCAACTCGACGTAGCATGGACTCGACAAGTCGTTGGAAGTCCCCTGCCGAAATATTGAGCCATGCTGCCTTTATAGCCGACCATAACTGTGAAAGTGTTACTGGTGCAAGATTTTGTGCACTAACTGACCTGTCGATTATGTCCCACGTCGGGCTATATGGGTAACCAAATCATTTCCTCTAATTGTCCATAATATTCTTCAAACCGGTCGCAAACAACATGACGCACTGTTGTCCATAAAAATTCCGTCGTTGTTTGGGTACATGAAGTCCATGAATGGTTGCAAATGGTCTCCAAGTAGCCGAGCGTAACCATTTCCAGTCAGCGATTAGCTCAGTTGGACCAGAGGACTCAGTTCATTGTGTATAAACACAACCCACACCATTACGTAAGTCACCAGCAGCTTGCACAGAGCCTTGTTGACAACTTGGGTCCATGGCTCCGGGGGGGGGGGGGGGGGGGGGTAGGTGGGAGAGGGGGGGGGAGGTCTGCGCCACACTCGAACAGTATCATCTGCTCTTACCAACTGAAATCGGGACTCATTTCACTAGGCCACAATTTTTCAGCCATTTAGGGTCCAATCGATATGGTCCCGAGCCCAGAAGAGGCACTACAGGCGATGTGCTGTTAGCAAAAGCTCTTGCGTTGGTCGCCTGCTACCATATCCCATTATCACCAAACTTCGTGGCACTGTCCTAACAGACATGTTTGTCGTACGTTCCACATTGCTTTCTGAGGTTATTTCACGCAGTGCTGCTAGTCTGTTAGCACTGATAACTATCCGCAAACGCCGCTGCTCTCGGTCGTTAAGTGAAGACCGTCGGTCATTGCTTTGCCTGTGGTGAGAGGTAATGCCTGCAATGTGCTATTCTCGGCACACTATTGACACTATGGATCTGAGCATATGAATTCCCTAAGGATTTCCGAAATAGAATATCCCCTGAGTTTATCTCCAACTATTATTCCGCATTCAAAGTCTGGCAATGGCTGATAAATTTTCGAGGGCGTTGAGACACAGTCGTGCAATACTTTTTAAGAGAGTAAACAGCCAGTTGACTGTATTGTTACATTTATCTTCTGTACTATGCAAGTTTCGGCTTTTATGCCATTATCAAGTACAATGCTAAAAGTTTTTAGAACATTATTAAGTCATATTTGTAGAGGCAGCCCAAAGCAGGTAAACAAGTCAAACACATGAAAAAATCTGTTAATTCCCATTTTGTGCCTATAATAACTTTGGAAACCTTTTCACATAAATTACCTGAGTACAAATGACAGGTCCGCCAATGCATTGCTCTTTTATACCTTGCATACGCTATACTACCACCATCTTTACATATGCTATCCCATGACTTTTGTCATCTCACTGTAGCTAGTTGAATTTGGGTATGAGACCGAACAGCGAGGTCCCATCGGATTAGGGAAGGATAAGGAAGGAAGTTGGCTGTGCCCTTTCAAAGGAACCATCCTGGAATTTGCTTGAAGGGATTTAGGGAAATCACGAAAAACTGAAATCAGGATGGCCGGATGTGGGTTTGAACTGTCGTCCTCCCGAATGTGAGTCCAGTGTGCAAACCACTGCGCTACCTCCCTCAGTCTCAGTGTAGTATTTCACTAAATTGTGACGATAATGCACTGCGTCAAGACGTATGCTAGTTGTGTGGTATCTGACATGCATCATCAGGGCTAATGATGTTTCTCTCTCTCTCTCTCTCTCTCTCTCTCTCTCTGTGTGTGTGTGTGTGTGTGTGTGTGTGTGTGTGTGTGTGTTGAGAGAGTCAGGCGACGCAGCACCTCACACACCTTGGTGCTATGTAGTCTCTCTATGTAAAATTATAGGCATGTTTTGAGATATGGTGCAACCACAATGGAGGGGTATCTGTTGAGAGGCCAGACAAACGTGTGGTTCCTGAAGAGGGGCAGCAGCCTTTTCAGTAGTTGCAAGGGCAACAGTCTGGATGATTGACTGATCTGGCCTTGTAACAATAACCAAAACGGCCTTGCTGTGCTGGTACTGCGAACGGCTGAAAGCAAGGGGAAACTACAGCCGTAATTTTTCCCGAGGGCATGCAGCTTTACTGTATGATTACATGATGATGGCGTCCTCTTGGGTAAAATATTCCGGAGGTAAAATAGTCCCCCATTCGGATCTCCGGGCGGGGACTACTCAAGAGGATGTCGTTATCAGGAGAAAGAAAACTGGCGTTCTACGGATCGGAGTGTGGAATGTCAGATCCCTTAATCGGGCAGGTAGGTTAGAAAATTTAAAAAGGGAAATGGATAGGTTGAAGTTAGATATAGTGGGAATTAGTGAAGTTCGGTGGCAGGAGGAACAAGACTTCTGGTCAGGTGACTACAGGGTTATAAACACAAAATCAAATAGGGGTAATGCAGGAGTAGGTTTAATAATGAATAGGAAAATAGGAATGCGGGTAAGCTACTACAAACAGCATAGTGAACGCATTATTGTGGCCAAGATAGATACGAAGCCCACACCTACTACAGTAGTACAAGTTTATATGCCAACTAGCTCTGCAGATGACGAAGAAATTGAAGAAATGTATGATGAAATAAAAGAAATTATTCAGATTGTGAAGGGAGACGAAAATTTAATAGTCATGGGTGACTGGAATTCGAGTGTCGGAAAAGGGAGAGAAGGAAACATAGTAGGTGAATATGGACTGGGGGACAGAAATGAAAGAGGAAGCCGCCTTGTAGAATTTTGCACAGAGCACAACATAATTATAACTAACACTTGGTTTAAGAATCATGAAAGAAGGTTGTATACATGGAAGAACCCTGGAGATACTAAAAGGTATCAGATAGATTATATAATGGTAAGACAGAGATTTAGGAACCAGGTTTTAAATTGTAAGACATTTCCAGGGGCAGATGTGGACTCTGACCACAATCTATTGGTTATGACCTGTAGATTAAAACTGAAGAAACTGCAAAAAGGTGGGAATTTAAGGAGATGGGACCTGGATAAACTAAAAGAACCAGAGGTTGTACAGAGATTCAGGGAGAGCATAAGGGAGCAATTGACAGGAATGGGGGAAATAAATACAGTAGAAGAAGAATCGGTAGCTTTGAGGGATGAAGTAGTGAAGGCAGCAGAGGATCAAGTAGGTAAAAAGACGAGGGCTAGTAGAAATCCTTGGGTAACAGAAGAAATACTGAATTTAATTGATGAAAGGAGAAAATATAAAAATGCAGTAACTGAAACAGGCAAAAAGGAATACAAACGTCTCAAAAATGAGATCGACAGGAAGTGCAAAATGACTAAGCAGGGATGGCTAGAGGACAAATGTAAGGATGTAGAGGCCCATCTCACTAGGGGTAAGATAGATACCGCCTACAGGAAAATTAAAGAGACCTTTGGAGATAAGAGAACGACTTGTATGAATATCAAGAGCTCAGATGGAAACCCAGTTCTAAGCAAAGAAGGGAAAGCAGAAAGGTGGAAGGAGTATATAGAGGGTCTATACAAGGGCGATGTACTTGAGGACAATATTATGGAAATGGAAGAGGATGTAGATGAAGATGAAATGGGAGATATGATACTGCGTGAAGAGTTTGACAGAGCACTGAAAGACCTGAGTCGAAACAAGGCCCCCGGAGTAGACAATATTCCATTGGAACTACTGACGGCCGTGGGAGAGCCAGTCCTGACAAAACTCTACCATCTGGTGAGCAAGATGTATGAAACAGGCGAAATACCCTCAGACTTTAAGAAGAATATAATAATTCCAATCCCAAAGAAAGCAGGTGTTGACAGATGTGAAAATTACCGAACTATCAGCTTAATAAGTCACAGCTGCAAAATACTAACACGAATTCTTTACAGACGAATGGAAAAAGTAGTAGAAGCCAACCTCGGGGAAGATCAGTTTGGATTCCGTAGAAACACTGGAACACGTGAGGCAATACTGACCTTACGACTTATCTTAGAAGAAAGATTAAGAAAAGGCAAACCTACGTTTCTAGCATTTGTAGACTTAGAGAAAGCTTTTGACAATGTTGACTGGAATACTCTCTTTCAAATTCTAAAGGTGGCAGGCGTAAAATACAGGGAGCGAAAGGCTATTTACAATTTGTACAGAAACCAGATGGCAGTTATAAGAGTCGAGGGACATGAAAGGGAAGCAGTGGTCGGGAAGGGAGTAAGACAGGGTTGTAGCCTCTCCCCGATGTTGTTCAATCTGTATATTGAGCAAGCAGTAAAGGCAACAAAAGAAAAATTAGGAGTAGGTATTAAAATTCATGGAGAAGAAATAATAACTTTGAGGTTCGCCGATGACATTGTAATTCTGTCAGAGACAGCAAAGGACTTGGAAGAGCAGTTGAATGGAATGGACAGTGTCTTGAAAGGAGGATATAAGATGAACATCAACAAAAGCAAAACAAGGATAATGGAATGTAGTCTAATTAAGTCGGGTGATGCTGAGGGAATTAGATTAGGAAATGAGGCACTTAAAGTAGTAAAGGAGTTTTGCTATTTGGGGAGCAAAATAACTGATGATGGTCGAAGTAGAGAGGATATAAAATGTAGGCTGGCAATGGCAAGGAAAGCGTTTCTGAAGAAGAGAAATTTGTTAACATCCAGTATTGATTTAAGTGTCAGGAAGTCATTTCTGAAAGTATTCGTATGGAGTGTAGCCATGTATGGAAGTGAAACATGGACGATAAATAGTTTGGACAAGAAGAGAATAGAAGCTTTCGAAATGTGGTGCTACAGAAGAATGCTGAAGATTAGATGGGTAGATCACATAACTAATGAGGAAGTATTGAATAGAATTGGGGAGAAGAGAAGTTTGTGGCACAACTTGACCAGAAGAAGGGATCGGTTGGTAGGACATGTTCTGAGGCATCAAGGGATCACCAAGTTAGTATTGGAGGGCAGCGTGGAGGGTAAAAATCGCAGAGGGAGACCAAGAGATGAATACACTAAGCAGATTCAGAAGGATGTAGGTTGCAGTAGGTACTGGGAGATGAAAAAGCTTGCACAGGATAGAGTATCATGGAGAGCTGCATCAAACCAGTCTCAGGACTGAAGACCACAACAACAACAACAATGGCCGATTTACAACATTCATAGCCAGCACAGTGCCCCAGTATTTTTTTTCTTACTATTGTGCACTAGTGGTAACTTTCTTCACACATCCACATTCTACACTTGAATAGCGCACTGAAAAAAAAAAAAGAATTATTAAAAGACGTTTCTTCTTACGCATCTAGAAGGCAAGTTATGGTGGCTAGATCGGATGGCAGTTTTGGGAGTAAGGCGATCATGATGTCGACAACGTGTGCCCTATGTGCCTACTGAGATATCGTGTAGCAAGACAAATTAAGTTGTACATGAATGAAATTTTCTTTTCTTTCAGTATTTCTTTATGGCATGATGATGTAAAAGATGGACACAGAGCATGCTTCGTAATGCTTACAGACCTCGTGTTGACGGTTTGGTGAGTAGTAAAGGTTTGTCTTTGTTTCTAGAGCACGTCATAGTAACCCCAGTGGAGTAGTACAATATTTTCTCCGTATGTGTAGAGTAAATACTTAAGTTATAAATTGGAGATTAACATTCAAATGTAGATCAACGATATGCAGCATGACGTGATAGCTCCTTCTATACAACAATATTTCCTCGTTATATAATTAAAACCGTTGACAGGTCTGCATTTGATGCACTGGTTCTTTTTTCTTAGAAATTGTATCTTATTCTCATTTTCATACGTCTTCACTTTTTATACTAGCAGTAACAGATTGCTACCTATGTTCCTTAGAAAGGTTCGCGTCTTTGTATCACGATATATTTGTTTTCTTGTTCTATTTCTATGCATTTACAACTTTTGTAAAGACGCTCGCCATAGCTCTTGTGCTTCTTTCATCTGTTAGTTTTTATTACAAGCTGACGTCAGTCAATATGACTCTGTTCATTCGTTTTTTATTTGCATTGTGATTATGTATTATTTTTTGTTTAGCTTTTAATATAGCCATTTTCAGCTACAACGATGTACAGCGTCAATGTTGGTACTATTCTGCTACCTGATAACAGCCAATACGTCTTCGTTTATTGGATTTTATTTTACATTTTAAAGTTTGTAACTAATTATTTTGTTGTTGAACTACATACTCATCTCTAGTACTTTTCATAGTTAAAATTCACTATCAATCTTGACGAAGTACGTCATCATATTTGCTACTACTTTGCCACCTGACGGTAGCCATGCAGCTTTTTCTTTCCTGTCCTCGTTATAAACTAAAAAATCTTTTGCAGTCTTGCTTCCTGTTATAATTTTATCATGTATATTTGACCATTGTATTTTTATGATTTAATTTTTTGGACTCTGTTGTGAATTACGAAGAGGTATGGCGCCACCATCACTGCTATGCTGACATCTGGCATGAATGTTCACCTGTAAGTTTCATGTTAAAGATTCTTTCACTAGTCTGCTAACGATTGTTATGTACACATCTTGTAAGCTTTATATCTACGTGCAGCATCATGCTGCTAGGCATGTTTTTGCCTGAAGCACCTTGTGTGAACAACTGAGCTTTCTTCTTGTAGTTCACTGTTCTGATTCGGTTTTGTAATTTCCATGTATCTTTGGTACTTTATCACAGACATCTAAAGACTGCAAAGTCCGAAACACATTATATTACGAGCAATAAAGTCATTACATTTTCAAACATGAATTTTTAATTGTGACCAGTCCAGTCTTTATATAGTGCTACTGTTTATTTTCAACATGTCTGTGAGCCTCTTACACGATTTTATGTGGCAACTGTGTTGTCACGTCAGCTCTATGAATGTGGACCCGAGGTATAAATGCGAGTGGCTGACGTTTCCTTGGTCACTTATTGCTTGAACGATTAAAAACATTTTCTATAGATTGTAAATCAGAATTTCTTAACTTTCTAAATAGACTCAAATATGTTCATAAAATGTGTTACTGCTGTTGAGAAACCAACTACAGCGTTCTCGTTGTTTGCCTTTAAGTGACGCGCCTGCGCTCCTTTTATTTACTTTCTACTACTTCATGTTGTATAGTATCAGTTTACGATAGGAGGTTTCAGAAATTTTGCTAAGAATCCAGTAACTGAGCAAATATGTGTTTTAGTGAACAAGAGATTCTAATTGTAATGTGTGTGTTATATCTAGAGCGTTGGTGACTATATTGAATTTGTACTGAAAAAAAGCACTGGAAAATGAATGTGAATTGTTGTAATAGGTGCCTTTTTCAGTGAGAGAGACTATTTTTTACAAGAGGCACAGTTTTTGTGAACTGTATGGTATTCATATTTAGATTTTTGTGTTATTATGCGTCACATCGTAGTAATAAAATTGGTGTCCTCTTCCCAGTGACATAACAAACTTTCATTCAGTAAGCATAGTTTCAAGAAATGTAGTGACCCCATCCATTCACGAGAATATTTGCAGTTGAGCAAGTTTTACAGCCAAATCTCATTATAATATTTGTAATGTGAAAACTATGACAGAGACATACAAGAACAAACTTAAACAAAGCATGTAAAAAAGATAATGAAGTAATAGCGTGCTCAACACACTGAAACTTTAATACTACTTTAAAACTGATGTGCCGCCAAAACAATAGTGTGTTTTACAAATATATTTTCTTCAATTACCTTCAGCATGAGATTCATGAAATTACTAAACCAAAAGAACGGTAATTTTTCACTTACAAAACTGATAAACTCATGTTATAAATGATTTTAACATTATTTTTCTAACTTAGATATTGGTCTAATTATTTGGTGCTAAAAGTCATTTAATGAAAGATTATTTTTTTTTATTTTTGTCCTGAATCTTCCAAGCAATACAGTATAAGAAAATCTGCATATATTCTTGATGATCGTTATATTAGCTAGAAAAAATATACTTTTTATTCTGCATATACATACATAAAATATGTACTGCAAATGTGAAGACATACCTGCAAAAGTTTCTAGAAATAGCACCTGTTTTCTCTGACCGAGTAACTTTACTAGTTATCTATGAACGTTTTTATCTCTGTTTTGCTTATGTAAAAAATATTGCGTATATAATTTTAGTTAATACTGCAGAAAATCCTGACACTACGTTTATGGTGGCATCTTTAACACAAACATTATTATTGTTCATAATGAAATGAATAATGTGCAAATTGTACTCACTGTGTCAGTCATGGGGATCTACGGTCTTATTAGGGTTGGGTTGTTTGGGGGAGGAGGCCAAACAGCGAGGTTATCGGTCTCATCGGATTAGGGAAGGATGGGGAAGGAAATCGGCCATGCCCTTTCAAAGGAACCATCGCAACATCTGCCTGGAGCGATTTAGGAAAATCACTGAAAACCTAAATCAGGGTGGCCGGATGCGGGATTGAACCGTTATCCTCCCGAATGCGAGTCCACTGTGCTACCCACTGCGTTACCTCACTTGGTCTTCAGTCTTAGTACGAATATTAATGTTCTCTGTGATAGCCCTCAGCATATGCTGCAGAGGCCTTCCAGCTTTTATTTAGATATGTTATTGCTTACCAGTTGCCTAAAAAGCAATAAGAAAATAATTACACAAAAGAGTTTTTGTTCAGGGTATTGATCCTTTATTTAATGAAAAACGTACAGATACAATATAATATTATAAGAAAAAACTAATTAGAAAAAATACAGCTCAAATGAAATTTCCAATTCCATAAGTATTTTCACAAATATATCAAGGATAACTAGTTTCTATATATGAACAAGTGTCAAACTATATGTTTTACACATTGTTAGCATACTTATAGCAGTACAGGTGCTAAGCAACTTCAGTTTTTAGAAGAGTCATAGAAAAATGATTACCAGTAAGTAGAACTATGTAATGTCAAAATTTCATTAGTTATCATTTTAGGATTCATAGTAATATACACATGATATATTTAGAGAAAACACATTACCCACAAATTTATCTTTATCCAATTAGAAATTTATCAGTATATTCGGTTATACCATAAAAGGCTATAATTAACTGTCATGTATGATACTGTATGTAATATAGAAGCTAAGCATTCGTTTCTCACATTGTATAAAAAATGGTTTTGACACCCATTTTTTACTGAATTCTCACAAAAATTTTACAAGTCACTTATAACAACCAATAAATTGATAATTCATGAAATCAAACCCAACTGTAGCACAGAAACTACACAGCTACATCAGTCAGATATTATCTATCACATCCAAATGTCAATTACATGATTACAACAGTCCATTTAACTGAAATATCTACTTCAATTTCCAACTATAATTTTCTATAATTCCCTCTTCTACCTACAGTAATTCTACAATAACAATAATCTGACAGCAGTTACAACTCCAATACAAGTTTCCATATTAAGCTTGTTCATCAAACAGTAATGTATTCTGTCAAAATTCTATTAACATAGCAGTTCTATATCATATGTTTCCTGCTTTAAATGAACATTTTACTTAGGTTTTTAATTCATTAACAGGTATGAGTGAAGCACACATGTTAAAGTCACAAGTATTTTACACAGCAGTGGAAAATGATGTAACCACTGTTGAAAGATCGCTGTTCAATAGAAATCACAATAACTGTGGTTGGACAACCTTCTTATTCATACCCACCACAGAATGCAGGTACCAGGCAATAAGTATACATTAGTATAAAATGCTACATGTCATCTTAATAAACAACTAGTTGACACTGTAGACACCTGGTAGATTACTTTCAGATGGCTGACCACTTTTTCTACTTGCTAAACGTTCTATCATCATCTGAAAAGCTTTCAATCAATCTTTACACTACAAAACTCTACTCATAGCGTAAAAACGATTTTTTCATGTTTACATTTAAAAAAACCTGAGCCAGACACCACATGCATGCTTACATAAATCTCTGAACCACCTCCTGTGTGGTAAATAAAGTTACGTACATTACTTTAGAAGCTGTAATTTGCCAAAATGTCTAAAATACAAATAAAATTCCCCATGGCGTTGAGAACAGGATGAGTGAAAAGATTCATCATGTTGCTAAATTTGCATCCATCTATTTGTCGTTATCGACATTTGGATCTTCACCGAGCTTTTCGTTGTCCTGAACGACATTTCCATCATCATTCTCTTCATGCGAATTCAAATGATCCATTTCATCTTTTATGGTGGCAGCAGCAGCCTCAGTGGAAACATTTTTGTCTTGTATCCCTGTTGCTATTTCATGTAACCTTTCTTCCTCTGGCAACTGTTGAGTCAATGTAGGCTTTTCTTGCTTTTGCAGACTGTTTTCTGAAAAAAAAGAAACCACAGGTATAGTGTACATCACAGTTATTGTAATAAATGGCGTGTCGAATCTGTGGGTAAGTATACAAAAAATATATTAACTGTAAGACACTTTAGGGATACACTGTGTAAAGCTGCCTATAGCATACTGTGCTTATTTTCTCATAATTACACATTATAAGGTTCTTTCAAGACTGAAAAACAAGTGACATCTGCCAGTTATCATTCTTGTGAGAAACTCCATGTTGTTCTCTCTGAGTCACAAGTCAAACATAGAAGATTTTATGGACTTTCAACAAATCATTTGCCACATGTAACTCACTGACAACTGGTTTACTATAGCACAGCTAGTAAGGTTACATACAATGAAAAAAGTTAAGCTTAGCAGAAAAAAATGAATTACAAGTAAACAAATATTTCTCAGGTGCTGTATACTCCATAATGCTATTAATTGTTAAAATTTCCATTTATGTTGTATCGTGAACTGCAGCAAAAATATAAATGAAGTATGTTGATGTGCATCTGTGATTCATGAATTAATATCATTCATGTGTGGAAATTTATATTTTGTGCAAATTACTTCTGATTCACTGAGGGATTCTGAGTTCCCAAAATACAGATGAACATAGAAGCTTGACCTTATGACTTTGCCCAGTTTCATTAAGATTTTCTTACTAGAAATTTAGATATTTTCGTTAACCTGAATTAGAAATTTATGCATGTGGCTGCAACTAATGAGTGCAAGTCAGTAACTAGCAGTGCCATTTCAAATAGGGACAGCACCACTTACTGAGTGACAGCAGATATTTCATACTCCTTTTAATAGAACTCATCTGTTAAGATGTTGTATAAAGTATTTGCTATTGTATGTTGCAGAAAAGCAAACAAATATCATAAACAAATACACTTGGTTGATTTTCACTAACTATGGACATAACTTCACATCATTGTAATTGCATCACAGAACAGAAAAATCGAGCTGAATGTGTATAAAACATAGGAAATAGTGTTAAATACACAATGCTGAAAGGGAAATACTTAACACCGAAATGCGCAGACAAAATGTCAGTTCTGGTTTCACAACATAATTGACTTGACCGGCAACATAAAATACAAATAAAATTCCTCATGACGTTGAGTGCAGGATGTGTGACAAGATTCGCAATGTTGCTAAATTTGCATCCATCTAGTTGTCGTTATCAACATTTCCATCTGCATAAAGCTTTTCATTGTCCTGAACTACATTTCCCTCATTATTCTTACCTTGTATAGTCAAACGAGCCATTGCCTTTTCGATGGTTGCAACAGCAGCCTGAGTGGAAACATTTTTGTTTTGTATTCCTGTCGCTATTTCATGTAACCCATCTTCCTCTGGCAACTGTTGAGTCACTGTACGCTTTTGCAGATCTTTTTCTGAAAAAAAAAGAAACCCACAGGACTAGCTTATGTCACAGTTATTGCAATAAATGGCATATAAAATCTGTGGGCAAATATAGAAAAAAATATATTAACTGCAAGACACTTCAAAGACACAGTTTGTAAAGCCACCTATGACATACTGTGCTTATATTCCCATAATGACACATTATAAGGTCCTTTCAAGACTGATAAACAAGTGAGGACTGGCAGCTATTATCATTCTTGTGAGCAACTCCATTACTTTCTGTATGAATTGCTTACCAAACATAGACCTCTAACAAATCCTTTACTACAGCTAACTCACTGATAACTAGTTTAGTACAGCACACCTAGTAAGATTGCATACAATGAAAAAGTTTAAGCATAGAATAAAAAAGAAATTACAAGTTAATAAATATTTCTCAGATTCTCTATGCTCTGCAATGCTGTTAAATTATTGTAATTTCCTTTTATATTCTTTCTGGGCTGTAGCAAAGAATTAAATGAAGTATGTTGATGTGCCTCTGTGATTCATGAACTAGTAACATTCATGTGTGAAGATTCATATTTTGTGCAAATTATTTGTTAATCACTGAGGGATTTTGAGTTCTCAAAATACAGCTGAACATAGAGGTTTGACAATTATGACTTTTCACAGTTTCATTAAGATTTCCTTACTGGAAATTCAGATATTTTCATTAACTTGAATTAGCAATTCATGTACGGTATGTAGCTGGAACTAGTAGTGCAATTTCAAATTAGGTACCACTTACTGAGTGGTAGCAGGTAGCATGTTATTTTAATAAGTACATGTCCACAACTAGTAGTGCAGTTTCAAATTAAATACCACTTACTGTGTGATGGCAGGTATTTTTTTATGTTTTCATATTGTCTCTAGCAGCACTTATCTCCGTAAATGTTAGATAAAGTATTTGTTGTTACACATTGCAGAAAAGCAAACGAATATCATAAATAAGTAACATGGTGGTTTTTCACTAAATATGAACATAACTTCATATCATTGTAATTTCGTCACAGAGGGAAAAACTAGAGGTGAATGAGTGGAAAATATAGGAAATAGTATACTCAATTTTGAAAGAGAGACAAACTGAAATGCGCAGAAAATATCAGATTCTGGTTTACGAAACAGTCCTTTCAGAATAACACACTACAAATATAAGAAATATATTCTTTACGATTATTAGTTTGCTTTAGTATTTTGAAATCGTAAGTGTGCATTTCTTCAGTCTGAATCACACTCGAAAGCGATTAGTACATCTTGCGAATCCAAAATCATAAAGTAGACTTAGAAATCATACCACATTCTCTCAAAAATACAAATTTCTTTAGTGATTAAGGAAGGTTTTCGGCGATCACATAACACAACTACTTCAAACCTTTTTGGCAACAATGTATTCACTAGTTGTCTCCATGTAGTAGCATCGAAATTTACTAGTCTGGCAGATCTCTAGTGCAAGTCATGAATATAGTAATACAACTACGGGAAGCATTACAAAGACATCCACAGATAATATGTAGCGTAATATGCTTAAATTGTTATCTGAAAATTTTCAAAAGCATTATACTATACTTACTGGGGCCTGTGGTGACACTTTCACCGGCTGTGTGTGGTGCTGCATGTGATGTATCCTGCTGACCTGTGGATCTGGACTTTGATGGACGCTGATTTGAACGCCCTGACTGTTTGTGCGACTGCTTTGAGCGCTTGCGTTTTGGAACACCTCGGGGTCGTTTCATGTGAACAAGTTCTGACTCTCTGTGAAACTCATTGCACTCTTTACAATGAGGAATGACATCGTATGGTGTGTCATCAATTACCATAAATTCCCCAGGCTGGCCATTTATGATATCTACAAGCACACAAGTATAAAGTAGTTCTTGCAACATCATAGCTTGTTGGCGTAGTTGACGATAAAACGACTGGGTTGGATGTGGATTATCTGGGTGCATTGGTGGATGGACATCAGGGAGTGGAGGGTAGAAATGTGGCGCATCATCTCCGAATGAAAGAGGATTTGGCATTTCATCGAAGTTTGCAGGATTGCAGATAATACCATCTGGGAAGTAAAGCTCAACATGAATCAAGCGCGGAGGTTGACCGGCCACAGATGGATCCGTTTGTGCATCAGGAGGGTTAACAAGTATATCAAACCCAATCTGATATCTGAGGTAGTATGGAAGACAAGGAAAGTAGCACATAACTGCGTTCGATCCTAATTCATTGCCAGGCTCAGACGACATAATGCCCTGTAGAGTGATCCAACTGACACTATGAAACCGACTGGAACTCGAGCAAAGCACTAAGACGCCCTTCGAATAGCTAAGACTAGTCGCACTATTCACCGAGGTCTCACTGAAACTGAATGTCAACCGCGTTCTTCGTACTGTAGGAGGAGTCGTATAGTGGGGGCTCATAGGCAGTAGTGGGAGAAGTCGTGGTGGGAGAAGCTACATGGTGGGGGAAGCTACAGGGTGGGGCAAGCTCAGGCAGGGCCCCCAGAACAACGCCAACACATGCTTTGTAGTGTCCATATCCAATCCCATAATAATCTTGACTGTAAAAATCAGTCAAGTTGTCGATCAGCTTAATTGGCAGTGGTCGAGAGTAAAAAAAAGTGAAATTTATTGATCAAATTGCAAAACGAAACAATTGGGCGTAAAAGGACTGAATATATTTAAATAGACTCTTCTGTTCGTTTTAGGAATCCATTATACGTACAGCAGGATTATTATCTTATCTTGATTATTTTTAGGCTGTCTATATTACAAAGAAGTAACATTGCAGCAAGTGCGCACGTATCTGTATGTACTCGTATATAAACATATGAAAACAGGGTTGTTGCCATTACAGAATTGGACCGGCTTTCTGTGAAATTTTGTGCAACACAGAAAGTAAGGTAATTTTCTACGGTAAATGAAACGTATCTACAATATACCGTGCCACTATAAACAAACTGAAATACACAAAAATACAACTCTATCATTTTCTTTTTCTTTATATATGATGAGACTAAAAGCAAATAGAAACCAAAAGTTCACAAAGGCAAAGTAGCAGTTATTTATCCTTGACGAAATAACGTCTTAGGAAAAATACATACTTTTAATTCGTGGTGATTATTTTACTTTTTTGTTGGAGTAATTAGTGGATTTCCCTCAAGGAGTAAAACAAAGGACAGTCACATAGTACTGATATTCTAAAGAACACAGTGCACTATCAAACAAGACGCTGTAATAGTCTCTTCATGGTGCATAAATAACTGTGATACGAACGTGTCTAGTTCTATGCAATGACTATAATTGGCTTAGTGGAATAAGTGGAAAAATTAGTCTGTTAATGCTATAAACAAATACTGAATCAACTCTTCTGAAACAGTTACTGTTTTGACCTCGAAATCGTTTCAAGTGATAGCTGCTATAGTTTCTTTAATAACGTCTCCCTGTAAAAGCGAATTGATGGCCACTTTAATATGCTATTCATTTCCTGAAATTAGACTGAATTTTCAGACGAGAATGCGGTAACCATTGACAGTTGGTGCTGTTATAGTCTTCAGTCCGAAGACTTGTTTGATGCAGCTTTCCATGCTACTCTATCCTGTGCAAGCCTCTTCATCTCCGAATAACTGCTGCAACCTACATACTTCTGAATCTGCTTACTATATTCATCTCTCGGTCTCCCTCTACGATTTTTAGCCCCCACACTTCCCTCAAAAACTAAACTGGTGATCCCTTGGTGTCTCAGAATGTGTTCTATCAACATATCTCTACTTTTAGTTAAGTTGTAGCACAAATTTCTTGTCTCCCCAATTCCAACTGGTACCTCCTCATTAGTTACTCGATCAGCCTGTCTAATCATCAGCATTCTTCTGTAACACGACATTTCAAAACTTACATTCTCTTCTTGTCCAAACTGCTTATCATCCACGCTTTGCTTCCGTACAAGGCTACACTCCACTCAAAGAGCTGCAGAAAAGACTTCGTAACATTTAAGTCTATATTCGATGTTAACAAATTTCTCTTCTTAGTAAACGCTTTTCTAACAATTGCCAGCCTACATTTTATATCCTCTCTACTTCGTCCAGAATCAGTTGTTTTGCTGCCGAAATAGCAAAACCAATCTACTATTATTAGTGTGTCGTTTCCTGATCTCATTCTCTCAGCAACTTCTGGTTTAACTCGACTACATTCCATTGTCCTTGTTTCGCTTTTGTTGATGTTCATCTTATTTTCTCCTTTCGAAACACAGCCCATCCCTTTCAAGTACTCTTCCAAGTCCTTTGCTGTTTCTAAAAGAATTACAGTACCATAGACAAACCTCATCGTTTCTCAGTTCTTCTCCCTGCACTTTAATTGCTACTCCAAATGTTTCTTTGGTTTGCTTTACTGCTTGCTCATTGTGAGGATAGAATAACATCGGGGACGTGCTACAAACCTGTGCGATCTTGCTTTGTATTGCCCCTGCCTGTGCTTCAGTTTAACCTTTCTAGTGGATGAAATGAAATGAGAGTATGGCATTGGTGGCCGGGAGGCTCCAACCGGGGATGTTCGGCCGCCAAGTGCAAGTCTTATTTCAGTTGATGCCACATTTGGTGACTTGCGCGCCAGTGATGAGGATGAAATGATGATGAGGGCAACACAACGCCCAATCCCTGGGCGGAGAAAATCTCCAAACCGGCTGGGAATCGAACCCGTGCCCGCTTGCATAGGAGGTAAGCACGTTACCACCAAGCTAAGCAGGCGGACTTCTAGTGGATAGTAACCATTACAATTTGTTCGTCATTGTTCTCTTTCCTTTCTGATCAAGGGTTGGACGAGCTAACAGAACCCTTGTTTATATCACACAGTTGTTCCATTTGTCTTCTCCTGCAGCAAGTTTAATTATAGTAGGCTACCTCGCATTTCCATGTGGGTGTTTATGGAAATATATGCAAGCCTTTACCAGATCTGTCCAACTTCTGGTCTGCAGAAGTCTCATTTTGCCTCCTACAACCCTTTAATCAATAATCAGAAACCCTGCTAGAAGAGGTGATGTCTGATGCTGGCAACGGCCAAGAAAGCGGAAGACTAGCAGGTAAGGTTAAACGTGCTGGGTTGGTGCATAAGTTCATAGCGTTTAAAAAAAAACACACACACACACAATAGATACATATAGCAGAGACTTTAGCCGTCAATAATATATTCTGCTTCACCACCTTCAACCGTCTGTCAACGCTGAGGTAACCTTTCGATTCTGCGACTGTAGAGATCACATGGTTTTGAGCCGAAGAACTCATCGAGCCAAGTTCGGAGCGCATTTTCATCCAGAAAGGTTGTTCGATAGAGAGTGGAAAATGTGAAAATCTGGGAGCGCAAGATCAAGTGAATAAGGTGGGTGCGGAATGACTTCCCAACCCAGCTCCTGCATAGTTTTTGTGTCTGTCTGGCAGAATACGAGCGGGCATTATTGTGGAGTAGCATTGCTTCACGCAGACTTCCTCGGCGTTGTTCTTGGATTGCGTCTGTAACACGTCTCAGTTGTTTACAATAACGGTCAGCAGTGATAATTCGACCTCGGGGAAGCAGTTGGTAGTATACCACACTGTCGCTTTCCACAATCGGTATAAGATTATCTTTTGTGGATGCGTGCAGGTCTCTGGACGAGGAGTTGCTGCTTTGTTTGGGCTCATTTATTCCTTTATTTTCCTTATGTTAGCATAAAGAGACCATTATCATCACTAGTAATGATACAGGATAGAAACAACTAGTGTTGTTCACGAGCCAACTGTTGACGAGCAAGCAGAGGTGCATATATGACCACCAGCTGACATATGTGATTTCGGCTTAGAGCATTTGGTACCCATACACCCGATTTTTGAACATTCTCCATAGGATGGAACTATCGCACGGTGGTGGTATGATCACAGTTGATCACATTTGCCAATTGTAGAGTACACTGACATGGATCATTGTGGGTTAATGCATTTAAACGATCTTCATCAAACCCCGAAGAATATGGAGAGTCACTAATGTCAAAACGATCCTCCTTAGAACGAGAAAACCATTTTGTTGCCGCGCTGTGTTCAATAGCATAATCCCCATACACTGTGTAAATGCCTATGATTGCCTGCGCTGCAATCACCCCTCGATTGAACTCAAGTAGAAGAATATGTCGGAAATATTTCGACTTTTCCACTTCGCACTCCATTTTCTAGAGTCGACAGCTCCTCTCACTATCTCCGAATGGGGAAACGACAATATGTAAACTCAAACATCAACAAAACAGTTTATTGATTTAATCGTATGGGTAGGGCCCCGTCGGGCAGGCCGTTCGCCGGGTGCCGGTCTTTCAATTTGACGCCACTTCGGCGACCTGCAGTCGATGAGGATGAAAGGATGATGATGACAGCACAACACCCAGTCCCTAGGCGGAGAAAATTCCCCGACCTAGCTGGGAATCGAACCCGGGTCTAGAGGATTGACTATCCGTCACGCTGACCATTCTGCTACCATTTTTTTCATTTTGTTTGTTGTTGATTCAAATGAATGATGGCTCTGAGCACTATGGGACTTAAAATCTGAGGTCACCGGTCTCCTAGAACTTAGAACTATTTAAACCTAACTAACCTAAGGACATCACACACATCCATGCCCGAGGCAGGACTCGAACCTGCGACCGTAGCGGTCGCGCGGTTCCAGACTGACGCGCCTAGAACCGCTCGGCCACACAGGCCGGCTGTTCGTTGTTGCTCGTTGTGTTTGCTCGTTGCGGACGTTATTACAGAGGCGATCCAGCTCTCTGACCGAACACGCTGAGCTACCGTGCCGGCGCTACTGGGGGAGGACAACATAACAGTGAACTACAAATAAAAACATGACATGCAATAAATAGCCGGCCAGTATGGCAGAGCGGTTCTAGGCGCTTCGGTCTGGAACCGCGCGACCGCTACGGTCGCAGATTCGAAACCTGCATCGGGCATGGATGTGTGTGATGTCCTTAGGTTAGTTAGGTTTAAGTAGTTCTAAGTTCTAGGGGACGGATGACCTGAGATGTTAAGTCCCATAGTGCTCAGAGTCATTTCAGCCATAAATAAACGATAGCAACCGGAATACCAACATGCAAAACAAAATGCTGTGAACTTATTCAGTAACCTAATATCTGTTAATTGAGAATCGGAATTCGTGCAGCCAATTCAGTATCTACCGCCTCTACCGCTACGTTCGTTCTTCTAAAAGAGAACCGACAGAAGCCGCAACATCTGCAAGCGTTGGTCACTTGGGATTTCCTATCTCCGACAGTTCTCTTAAAAACCGAACCCATTACAAGCTCCGCTACCATATCATATTTATCTGTCTCAAGTTTCAACGTTAACCTTATAGCAGCACCTGGAGGTAACGCCGCTCACAACAATACAGAGGTTGCTCAAGTCACAGCATTTCCTACTTCGGTGGACAATGCTAAATGTGCGGTTTAGTAGAGCCGCAGAAACTCACTGCTGGAAATGTGTGAGTAATTTGTACTCCACTCCGTCTTCAGGCCACGAGTGGCCTATCGGGACCATCGGGCCGCCGTGTCATCCTCAGATAGGATAGGAGGAGCGTGGGGTCAGCACACCGCTCTCCCGGTCGTTATGATGGTATTCTTGACTTCTCAATCGGCATCACGAGGCTGAGTGCACGCCGAAAAATGGCAACAGCGCATGGCGGCCTCGATGGTCACCCATCCAAGTGCCGACCACGCCCGACAGCGCTTAACTTCGGTGATCTCACGGGAACCGGTGTGAGGAATTTGTAATGAATAAAAAAGTCTATACCCGTCGTATTTCAGGATAGGGCATGTGTCCCGTACTGCCCCCCCCCCCTTGCTAATCCCCCCCCCCCTCCACCCCCCACCCCCCCCCCCCCCCACACACACATACACGTGTGGATGCGGAACAATCACTGCCGGACGCCTGAAAACATACAGACCACCTCAGATTGAGGACAATGTCTGTGTTTTGATTTCGTTCTTTAAACTATACTCTGTCAAATTCTACTGCATTTGATTCTAATTTATCATGGACTGACAACGTACAATTAAACTAAAATCGTCCGTGCGTTTTCTTAGGTTCATTTTCACCAATCCGTTAACATCTTTTCATTTCAGAGCATCTATTTACTTTGGGGAAACCACGCAATTTTGGAAGCTTATCGGCGCCGTAAATGGTATAGGTGCCGTGAGATTTTTTTTGTAACACAACCGTCCGGCACCTAGGTCACTTCAAAAGTTACCGTACCACTTGGCAGCGCGTACACGTATTTATTCACCTGCAATGCAGCACTGGTACTGGCGACAGTGTGTCACAGAATAACGCTTCCGAGCATGTACACTCTCATTGCCACCGATGGAGGCTATCGCGGGCGGATATCCGTACAAAGATACATAATTTATTTTGGAATGCTAGAGTATATTTTGACAAATGCATGGCAATAGTGTTTTCTCTCACTGCGTTAATAATGGCACACAGTGAAACAGTTACATCCATATCAATCAGTGTCCTCATGCATCCAGCGACACTTCAAAGTCCGATCTGAACTCTCTATACACTGGGCGATGGCGCAGGTTGACTAACCTACCTTATGCAGTGCAGTAGTGAACTTACTGAAAAAATGAGTTTAATAGCTGTTCCTGTGTAATTGAAAGGCACTTTACGCGACCCAGAACTCCAATACACAACAGTAGCTGTGCGCCTTTTCGGTGGCCACGGATGGTTGCAAGTCCACGGTCCCTCTAAAAGAAACTGTACCATTCTGCAAAGATCGAGGTAAAACCGGTTGGGTACCTGTGTAAAATGTGACCCCATACAATCTTCAGTAGCAAACGCGTCACTCTTTGTTGTTGCCTGATAATTTTTCAAGTATGCTTGTATTTATCTGAGAAACGTAACTTCGAAGCAACATTTGGTGTCAATATTCAAAACAACACTGGAATTTTGCTGCAGTTTGGGGGTTTTAGTTCTGCAGCAACATCAATGTGCTCAGGTAAAAAATTCGTAATCTTATATCGAGTGTAGCGGAGTCCCTAAATTAAAAGAGTGCAATTACGTTTGAAAATACGTCTTTTAATCGCCAGAAGAATTAGTGCTAAAGTGATTCAAATTTTTCTTTTTTTTTTTGTACGTTCGTAAAACTGCCGCATGTTATTACTGAGATTTCATGTCAAATGAGTTACGCAAAAGGTCCTCATATACAAACACCAATTGCTCTGCATCATTTTGCAACGGCAGTTCATGAGAAACAATTTCAAATCAAGGAGAAAAAAAATTTCTTAGGAATCAAAAATAATGCCAAGCTGATATTTTAATTATTTCATTTATTTGTTTATTCATCTAGGAATTATCTTACAATAATATTAATACGAAAGTGGAAGAGAGGACAGGTAGTCGATCGAGCCCTAATGAACGAAATATCCCAGCATTTACCTGAAACCACTTAGGAAATCCTCGGAGAACCTAATTTAGGATGGCCAGAGAAATCAAGCTCAGTCCTTCCGAATATTAGCTCAGTGTCTTAACAATTGCATCGTCTCATTCGGTTGGTACTGTTTTTCTCTCACATCAAGGACATCCACTGGTGACTCCGGAATCATGAACTTGCTGCTATGTTCCTTACACTAAGTCCAGTCCATTATGCCCGTAAATATCCCATTATTCCACAAGCTCGTTTCATGTTCTCCCGTCAGTCCACCTGGAAAATGAGTCAGCTTCCCGTGTGAAGAGTGGCATGTTGAACTCAACAGAATGGCGAGACGTTACTGTCATGCTCTGTAGCTATGGCAAATGATTTTCTTGCAAAAGCGTTATAATATGGTAATATAGCAAGGTGTTGTAGTTATCCTTTATCATTAGTAACAACCACTCTGAACCCTCCAAGTAATGTCTGATTGTGTACGAGCGGTATGCATTACATATGAAGAACGTTTCAGCTGCCTTTTTAAACAGATGTATTTTAGTAGTCGTTATAATCTCGTCTTGAAATTTATTATACAGTTTCATTGTTTGCTGTTTGGTACTTTCTGTTTATTTTTCCTTGGTAAAATGTCCAAACTGGCTCTTCATCAATGATTATGTGTATAACTGTTAGTGAAGTACACAGTATGCGCCGGCCGCGGTGGCCGAGCGGTTCTAGGCACTTCAGTCCGGAACCGCGCTACCGCTACGGTCGCAGGTTCGAATCCTGCCTCGGGCATGGATGTGTGTGATGTCCTTAGGTTAGTTAGGTTTAAGTAGTTCTAGGGTACTGATGACCTCAGATGTTAAGTCCCATAGTGCTCACTGCCATTTTGAAGTACATAGTATTGTTTTCCCTAATATGCAGATCAGATTGGAAGATGTACTCACTTGCTGCAATAAAGATATAGTTTTTACAATGAGACCAACGCCAGCCGGAGTGGCCGTGCGGTTCTAGGCGCTACAGTTTGGAACCGCGTGACCGCTACGGTCGCAGGTTCGAATCCTGCCTCGGGCATGGATGTGTGTGATGTCCTTAGGTTAGTTAGGTTTAAGTAGTTCTAAGTTCTAGGGGACTGATGACCACAGCAGTTAAGTCCCATAGTGCTCAGAACCATTTCAACCATTTGAATGAGCCCAACTCTAAGTTACTATTCTTACGGCCCTTTTCGCCAGTTTAAAACTATATCCGGGTTTTGTGCCTTCGATCCCCAGAAAAGAATCCAATAGCTAAGGACTGAGTGTACATAGGAATAACACGTAAATACAAGGCAAAGACTGTTACAAACTGATGAGAGAAACATAAGAGCAAACATACTAATGACATTCATTTTGCCATCCTCTTTGTGTGTTCATTTCATGCCAGTTGACAATTAATAATCATCGCTAAAAACTTTGCGTTTGTTGCACAATTTATAAATTTACCATTTATACTCAGTGTAACGAAGGTTTGTTCCCTCTTTAAGCTGAAGTGCATTCTGTTTGTTTGCTTTCCCAATGTCTAATACTGTCTGGAAAGTCACTGATTTGCAGAGTGATTCAGCCACCTTAGCGATACAGTTTTATGCAGCCCGTAATGATATGCCTGGCCTTCAAAAACCAGGCGCGAGATTTTCATATTCTCTCGCTCGCTACCCGCAAGCTATTAGTCTTACAGGAAAGAGAACGGTATCTTTTGTGTACCAAATTTAACGTTGTTAAAGTTTGTACTGGGATACGTTTTCGCTAGAGGCCACAGCTTGCGAGTTATTCAAGAAAAACGTACAAAACCGAGCTGCAAGCCTCACTCTCTACTCAGGCCCCACCGGTAATAACTTATAGTATGTTGCACAACCATGAAAAAATGTTGTGACTGGATTGTGTGCTGGCCGCCAGCACATAAAAACAGTTGTGGATGACAGGTTACGTTCGGGGCTCGAAGATGACATAACGTATTAAAAAGAATAAACGGAGGTAGATTCAAATACAGCCGCTAGTTTTGTAATCATTACTCAAGTATTCTATGACCAGTACTGTCACTGAGCTGCGATGGAGTAAAATAAATGACACCCGCTTCAATTATTTTATAACTGCGTCATTTATCTCTGCAATAAAGTAAGAGTCGAATTCAATGTCCATTTAAGATTTTCTGCGTTTTTATTGAATCAAGGATACAACTTATTCGTTGGCTTAAGTCAGAAAATGATCTACGAAATGATTCCCACAAACCGCAGGTCAGAAGGGCAGTTAACACTGAGCACAATAACGAACTCGTTAGCTGACTTGCGTGGCACTGGATCGTAGCTCCCCACCTCCTGCGTCATTTACTAGTGTATGTGGAGAACGACAGGTACATGACACATTGGAACGCCGAGTGCTATAACAGCAGGGTTACCACAAATTCGATGAATCACAGCTGAGCTGTTGGGTTGCTGCGTATTTGGGTCGTAGCAGTCTGTGCTGATACGGAAGAATGACTTCATACTGTGAATTACGTGGCTTTCTCTGTTCCGTTCTCTGCTTTGTCACTCCGTCATTTGGCAGCCGTAAGACTTCCTGCCATCTTTGCATTAACACCCTCACTGACCTTCGGAAGCAGCTACTTTCACATACAAAGCGGTGACATGCGATAGAAGCATTTCTCCGTATTGTATAGCTGTGTGTAATGAGAATGTAACAAAGATACTGTAAGCTAGATGTCAGAAGAGAACTGATTTTTGGGCCATGGGTTGCAGATGGCAGCTGTTGAAATGCATACAGACTAGGCCAACGAATTACAGAGACTGGATTCGGCAGAAAGTTCGTCGCCAATGCAATGGCTTTCGATTTCTCGTCCACACCAAACGATGGGCTTGTGGCCAAGGGATTGGACCATGTGGAGTCACATTTGGCTTTGATAACATGCCGACGTTGCTCCCGTTTAAAAGCAAAACTAGGATAATGGAATTAGGTCGGGTGATGCTGAGGGAATTACATTAGGAAATGAGACACTTAAAGTAGTAAAGGACTTTTGCTATTTGGGGAGCAAAATAACTGATGATGGTCGAAGTAGAGAGGATATAAAATGTAGACTGGCAATGGCAAGGAAAGCATTTCTGAAGAAGAGAAATTTGTTAACATCGAGTATAGATTTAAGTGTCAGGAAGTCGTTTCTGAAAGTATTTGTATGGTGTGTAGCCATGTATGGAAATGAAACATGGACGATAAATAGTTTAGACAAGAAGAGAATAGAAGCTTTCGAAATGTGGTGCTACAGAAGAATGCTGAAGATTAGATGGGTAGATCACATAACTAGTGAGGAGATATTGAATAGAATTGGGGAGAAGAGCAGTTTATGGCATAACTTGTTTAGAAGAAGGGATCGGTTGGTAGGACATGTTCTGCGGCATCAAGGGATCACCAATTTAGTATTGGAGGGCAGCGCGGAGGGTAAAAATCATAGAGGGAGACCAAGAGATGAATACCCTAAACAGATTCAGAAGGATGTAGGCTGCAGTAGGTATTTGGAGATGAAGAAGCTTGCACAGGATAGAGTAGCACGGAGAGCTGCATCAAACCAGTCTCAGGACTGAAGACCACAACAACAACAACATAAAGGTAGCGTTTTAATTACAATTTCACCGGCCGATATTGAAAGGGAAGAAGAGGATTCAGCAGTCGTTGCATGTGCAACATTTATTTTACTGCAAGAAGCTGATCATCAGAAAAAGAAGAAGAAACGGTACTGGTGGACAACCTCTCTGTCAAAAAGTAAGGAGCGGCGCGGTGGGACAAAATTACTGTTTGCCTTAAAGCTGAATTGGAATATGGGCTATTTCACAATTGTTTTTTTCGAATGAAACACTCAGACCGAATTATTACTGAATTGTGTTGACCCTAATATTTACAAAGATAACCCCTCTTTTAGGAGAGCTGTATCTGCAGCAGAAAGTTAATAGTCACTCCCTTCTGGAACGTTCCTGATTGGCTTTCAGGTGTCTAAATTGTTGGTGGGGGACATCGGGCTCGACGTCAGCGCTCTCAGTGGAGGGAAAGTTAGGCCTTTTCAGTGATTAGAACGTCAAATCAAACACCTTTCAACCGTTTAAATTTCCATATTGTTATTTTAGTTGGCTTCGAGCTACGACGATATATTACGTCATCTTCATGCCCCTCTATATTTCATATAGCCTTTAAGCAGGGGAAGATAAAGGATAGTATGAGCCTGACCGACGTGTAGAAAGATTCTCACAGATTCCTCCAGCAAAATAAGAGCATAGCTACTACTGATAGACCGCGATCGATACATTCGCCCTATCTTGGTCATTGCTAAGCTTTAGAAAGTGAAACATATCTTAAGGCACTCACTGAATATGATTGTTAATTTATCCACATGGTTTTTATCATTTGGCATTAAATAATAAAAAATTATTATTCTTATATTTTTCTTTTTTTAAGTTCTCGATACAAACTGACATATTCCATGAACATTTCTCACCGACACTGAGTTCCAACGCAATGAAGTAGGGCTAACATGAGTTTCAGTCCTTTTATAATAACATTATTTTGCTTGGCGATAGAATTTTATTTAATCTATAGTACTGCTTATTGATAAAATAAGTCACTAAATTTTATCAAAGATGCCGTGCGTGAGACGGATCGTTACACTGACAGCAACAACAGACTCGTCAACTGACAAGCGTGGTTAGGATCGTAGCTCCCGACTTCTTGCGTCATTTACGCGCAGGTCTAAAGAACGACGGGTACCGTACTAGAGGATTTCGCCGGAATGTCACGTGCAGCGACATCAGGGTTTCTACAGCTTCGATGATTCACAGCCAAGCTTCTAGGCAGCTGTGTGGCAGGGCCGGTGTAGCGAGGCGGAATGATTCATACTGAGAACTTTGTTGCTTCCGGCAGTTCTGCTCCCTGCTTCGTCACTCCGTAATTGGGCTGCCGAGAAATTCCTGCCCGTTCGTACTCTCAAACACGCCCTTTGGAAGCAGCCATTTTCTCAGACAAAGCGATGATGTGCGAGAGAAGCATTTACATAACTATTCTGGAATGACATCAGAAACCAATAAAACTTCGAACACTGACATGGCGCCACTAATGTTGAACGAAAAGAAGTAAAATAATAAAAACTTTCTCTTTCGCCTTTACCTTCTCCTTCTAATGTGGAACAGCGTCAGAAATATGGCTTAAAGCCAATTTATATTCAAAATGCTGACAATATTATTCAGTCACATGCGGAACTTCATTCGTCTCTGATTTATGAAACCTCTGTAATAATGGTGCTCGATTTTTTTGTTTATTTTATTTATCGCACAATTCAGTAACTACACATAATCTACGGAAACCGCTGCTTCCAGTTCAAAACACAATGGAACTGCTGTTTTATATCTCTAGTGTTAATGTGCCTTGGTTGCTAATGTAGAGGGTTAGAGTTAGAAATACAGGGCGTGGCCAGAAATGTGGATGCACGCAAAACACACCACATTAGCATGCCTAATACGGCACCGAGCGAGATGGCGCAGTGGTTATCACAGTGAACACGGATTCGGGAGGACGACGGTTCAAGCCCGCGTCCTGCCATCCCTAAATCGCTTCAGGCAAATGCCGGGAGAGTTTGTTTGAAAGGGCACTGCTGACTTTTATCCCCATCCTTCCCTAATCCGATGGGACGATGACCTCACTGTTTGGTCTCCTCCCCGAAATCAACCAACCAACATATTACGGAATAAGAAAACCGTTGGCGTTTACAACAGCCTCCAGTACACTCTGAACGGATAAATACAGGTCCTGTATGGTTTCCAAGGGAATATTATGTCATTTACCCTGCAAAATAGTGCTAAGTTCAGGTAACGATGTCAGAAGTTGATAGTGGTTACAACTACTTTCCTCAAAAGTAGGCCACAAAGGCTCAATAAAATTGATATATGGTGACTGTCGTGGCCGAGGGAGATGTGAAAATCCGTCCTCGTGCTCACAAAACCACTACTTGGACATTCAGGCTGTGTGAACGGGGGCTCTGTAGTCTTGAAATACGGCATCATCATTAGGGAACAAACATTGTACCATGGGATGGACATGATCAGCCAAACGGTCGCATAATACTTGTCACCCTCGCCCCCGCCCCCCACCTGAACCATTGACCTTGCCGTTCGTGGGGAGACTTGCGTGCCTCAGCGATAAAGATAGCCGTACCATTAGGTGCAACCGCAACGGAGGGGTATCTGTTGAGAGGCAAGACAAACGTGTGGTTCCTGAAGAGGAGCAGCAGCCTTTTCAGTAGTTGCAGGGGTAACAGTCTGGATGATTGACTGACCTGGCCTTGCAAACACTAACCCAAACGCTCTTGCTGTGCTGGTACTGCGAACAGCTGAAATCAAGAGGAAACTATAGCCGTACTTTTTCCCGAGGGCATGCAGCTTTACTGTATGGCTAAATGATGATGGCGTCCTCTTGGATAAAATATTCCGGAGGTAAAATAGTCCCCCATGCCGATCTCCGGGCGGGGACTACTCAGGAGGATGTCGTTATCAGCAGAAAGAAAACTGGCGTTCTACGGATCGGAGCGTGAAATGTCAGATCCCTTAATCGGACAGGTAGGTTAGAAAATTTAAAAAGGGAAATGGATAGGTTAAAGATAGGTATAGTGGGAATTAGTGAAGTTCGGTGGCAGGAGGAACAAGACTTCTGGTCAGGTGAATACAAGTTTATAAATACAAATTCAAATAGGGGTAGTGCAGGAGAAGGTTTAATAATGAATAAAAAATAGGTATGCGGGTAAGCTACTACAAACAGCATTGTGAACGCATTATTGCGGCCAAGATAGATACGAAACCCACGCCTACCACAGTAGTACAAGTTTATATGCCGACTAGCTACGCAGATGACGAAGAGATTGATGAAATGTATGATGAGATAAAAGAAATTATTCACATAGTGAAGGGAGACGATAATTCAATAGTCATGAGTGACTGGAATTCGATAGTAGGAAAAGGAAGAGAAGGAAACGTAGTAGGTGAATATGGAATGGGGGTGAGGAATGAAAGAGGAAGCCGCCTGGTAGAATTTTGCACAAAACATAACTTAATCATAGCTAACACTTGGTTCAAGAATCATAAAAGAAGGTTGTATACATGGAAGAAGCCTGGAGATACTGACAGGTTTCAGATAGATTATATAATGGTAAGACAGAGATTCAGGAACCAGATTTTAAATTGTAAGACGTTTCCAGGGACAGATGTGGACTCTGACGACAATCTGTTGGTTATGAACTGTAGATTAAAACTAATGAAACTGTAAAAAGGTGGGAATTTAAGGAGATGGGACCTTGATGAACTGACAGAACCAGAGGTTGAAGAGAGTTTTAGGGAGAGCATTATGGAACGATTGACAAGACTGGGTGAAAGGAACACAGTAGAAGAAGAATGGGTAGCTTTGTGAGATGAAATAGTGAAGGCAGCAGAGGATCAAGTAGGTAAAAAGAGGAGGGCTAATAGAAATCCATGGGTAACAGAAGAGATACTGAATTTAATTGATGAAAGAAGAAAATACAAGAATGCAGTAAATGAAGCAGCAAAAAGGAATACAAACGTCTCAAAAATGAGATACAAAGGAAGCGCAAAATGGCTAAGCAAATGTAAGGGTGTAGAGGCGTATATCACTAGGGGTAAGATAGATACTGCCTACAGAAAAATTAAAGACACCTTTGTAGAAAAGAGAACCTCTTGCATGAATATCAAGAGCTCAGATGGAAACCCAGTACTAAGAAAAGAAGGGAAAGCAGAAAGGTGGAAGGAGTATATAGAGGGTCTATACAAGGGCGATGCTCTTGAGGACAATATTATGGAAATGGAAGAGGATGTAGATGAAGATGAAATGGGAGATATGATACTGCGTGAGGAGTCTGACAGAGCACTGAAAGACGTAAGTCGAAACAAGGCCCCGGGAGTAGACAGCATTCCATTAGAACTACTGATAGCACTGGGAGAGCCAGCGCTGACAAAACTCTATCATCTGGTAAGCAAGATGCATTGGGACAGGGCCTTCAGACTTCAAGAAGAATGTAATAATTCCAATCCCAAAGAAAGGAGGGGTTGACAGATGTGAAAATTACCGAACTATCAGTTTAATAAGCCACGGCTGCAAAATACTAACACGAATTCTTTATAGGCGAATGGAAAAACTGGTAGAAGCACACCTCGGGGAAGATCAGTTTGGATTCCGTAGCAATGTTGGAACACTTGAGGCAATACTGATCTTACGACTTATTTTAGAAGAAAGATTAAGGAAAGGCAAACCTACGTTTCTAGCATTTGTAGACTTAGACAAAGCTTTTGACAATGTTGACTGAAATACTCTCTTTCAAATTCTATAGGTGGCAGGGGTAAAATACAGGGAGCGAAAGGCTATTTACAGTTTGTACAGAAACCAGACGGCAGTTATAATAGTCGAGGGGCATGAAAGGGTAGCAGTGGTTGGGAAGGGAGTGAGACAAGATTGTAGCCTATCCCCGATGTTATTCAATCTGTATATTGAGCTAGCACTAAAGGAAACAAAAGAAAAATTCGGAGTAGGAATTAAAATCCATGGAGAAGAAATTAAAACCTTGAGGTTCGCCGATGACATTGTAATTCTGTCAGAGACAGCAAAGTACCTGGAAGAGCAGCTGAACGGAATGGACAGTGTCTTGAAAGGAGGATATAAGATGAGCATCAACAAAAGCAAAACGAGGATAATGGAATGTAGTCGAATTAAGTCGGGTGATGCTGAGGGAATTAGATTAGGAAATGCGACACTTAAAGTAGTAAAGGAGTTTTGCTATTTGGGGAGCAAAATAACTGATGATGGTCGAAGTAGAGAGGATATGAAATGTAGACTGGCAATGGCAAGGAAAGCATTTCTGAAGAAGAGAAATTTGTTAACATCGAATATAGGTTTAAGTATCAGGAAGCCGTTTCTGAAAGTATTTGTATGGAGTGTAGCCATGTATGGAAGTGGAACATGGACGATAAATAGTTTAGACAAAAATAGAATAGAAGCTTTCAAAATGTGGTGCTACAGAATAATGCTGAAGATTAGATGGGTAGATCACAAAACTAATGAGGAGATATTGAATAGAATTGGGGAGAAGAGAAATTTTTGGCACAACTTGCCTAGAAGGGATCGGTTGGTGGGACATCTTCTGAGGCATCAAGAGATCAGAAATTTTGCATTGGAGGGCAGTGTGGAGGGTAAAAATCATAGAGGGAGACCAAGAGAAGAATACCCTAAACAGATTCAGAAGGTTGTAGGTTGCAGTAGGTATTGGGAGATGATGAAGCTTGCACAGGATAGAGTAGCATGGAGAGCTGCATGAAACCAGTCTCAGCACTGAAGACCACAACAACAACAACAACAACAACAATACTTGTCAGTAATGCGACCTTATAGAGTAACATGGGTCAGTGGAATACCCTGATATCACTACCCAAATCACCACCGAACCCTCGTCATGTTTCACTCTTGGCAGTAAGCAGTGTACATCGTACTCTTGGAATGGCATACGCCAGATGTAAACTCGGCCGTAAGTTGGGAACATTGTGAAACGAGACTCATCCGGCCCAATGACTTTCTACTGCTGCTCCATAGTCCACCTGTTTAACTGAATGGTATTGTGTTTGCCTCCCATGCAGCAGGCCCGGGTTGATTCCCGACGGGTTGGGAGATTTTCCCTGTTCGTGGACTAAGTGTTGTGTTATATTCATCATTACCGACACGTAAGTCGTCCCTGAAATAAGACTTAAAACTCGGCGGTCGAACTTCCCTGGATGGGGCCTCCCGCCCATCAATGTCGCACGGTCATATCATACCTTCAGCACCACGTTTTCCTGTTACTGGCACTTACTTCACTGCTGTGTGATTTTGAAAGCCAGCTCGCCCTAGAATCCTCTGATTATAAAGCTCTCTTCTCGTTGTTTTGGTGCTGACAATTTGCGAGTGCGACATTCAGTTCTGCCGTGGCTTTTACAGCTGTCGTCTCCTTATATTTTGTGGAAATGCTTTTCAGTGACTGTCACGATCACTCAACACAGACTTTCGTTCGCATTGTGATTTAGCGGATGACGTTTTCCCGCTTTCCCTGACGTGGTATAGATCTTTGATATGGTGCCTGTTGGAACACCGAACACTTGGGCTACCTTGGTTACAGACGCGCCTAGCATACGAGCACCAACAATTTTCCTACATTGGAATATACTTAGCTCCGACACAAGGCACTCACAACCATGCAAAACACTGCTGTGACCACGACTGACACTTGGAACACGCTGAGGGTATTGCAAAGGTGTCGTTCGGGGTCAAATGCAACAGCACCATTCGCAGGCTTGAATATGGTCAAGCGTGCATTTATTTTGGTGTTTCCATTTTTTGTCGGACCCCTGTTTACAGCATTCTTTCATGAAAGATAGCCGACTTTACTATTAGCATACTGGTTAGACTTAGCTGACAAGTAACGTCCCCAATTTTTAGTTATTTTTGAATTCTTTACGTCAATCACATGTGTGTCTGTTAATTAAAATAAGGGCTTCTTGGCGATTTTAATTTTCCGAACTCCTCTTAAAAACGAAGTTTTGTGCAAAATTGTGTTTATTTTTATTTTTATATGAATATATTGTTTACAGACCCTGAATGAATGTTCAAATGTGTGTGAATTACTAAGGAACCAAACTGCTGAGGTCATCGGTCCCTAGACTTACACACTACTTAAACTAACTTATATGATGAACAACACACACACCCATGCCCGAGGATGGACCGAACCTCTGGCGGGAGGGGCCGTGCAATCCGTGACATGGCACCTCTAACCGCGAGGCCACTCCGCGCGACTTTGAATGAACAATACGTCATTAAAGTCATGTGCAAGCTGTGTCAATCTAACAATACGTAGGAAAGGGACTAGCTCCAGTCCATTATGCGTCTCCTTTTTACCCCATTATTATATTTCTTGCAATTATGGAGCGGCCGACACTCGTTAAGTGCCATTCTTGATCCACACACGCTACACTAATTGAAAAGCGTGCATTAAAACATTAAAATATAGTAAACTCTGGCTTATATAATTATGACCTGATAATCATGATGTAGTGATGAAGACTTCATTTGTGTCCGTTGTGATGTTCGTGTTGTTGATGTTGACAATATTAACATTGGTACTGCTGTTCGTCAAGCATATCTGTGTAAATTAAGTGTGTGGAATGAGAACGTGACAAAGATGGTGTAAGTTGGGTGTGAAAACCGAAATGATTTTAGGGGTACGTGTATGGGTACAGAAGAGCTAGCATTTGCGAGGGTTGTCGTAATCTGACAGGATCTTCTTGGGTTTATGATGGGATTTGAAGGTTGTAGAATCGAATATGCTAAGCAGTATTCTGTGAGAGTGGAATTACACAAAGGTATCTATGCAGGAATAAGACATGGGAGTGGTTCTGAGAGTATATGTCGATGGAATTTAAATGAAATGTGCAATGGACGGCCACTGTGACTTATTGGAGGGCATGAAACCGCTTAAGTGCGTCACTGGTTATAAAGGAGATTCTAATAAATGATAACTCATTTAGCGTTGTGAGCTCTTAGGGTGGAATTGTGTATCGATGGGGTGGATAAATACATGACGTGCCGCGAATAGTGCCGGTAGTACAGATGTCGTCTTGTGGTGTTCGCTTCATCTACTCCTCAAGAACAACATCGTAGGCTGCCCACTACAGATTTGCCGGCCAGTGTGGCCGTGCGGTTCTAGGCGCTTCAGTCTGGAACCGCGTGACCGCTACGGTCACAGGTTCGAATCCTGCCTCGGGCATGGATGTGTGTGATGTCCTTAGGTTAGTTAGGTTTAAGTAGTTCTAAGTTCTAGGGGACTGATGACCACAGATGTTACGTCCCATAGTGCTCAGAGCCATATGAACCATTTGAACCACTACAGATTTGCGAATAATATATGCACGAACACTGTAAAAATGAAGACGATCCGTATCGACTTATGGTCTCCCCCGTGAATTGACCTCATTAATACAGTAGTCTGTATAGGCATCAGCGCATTGCTGTTCTTCATTTCTGGTGGTTTTGCTAGCAATTCTGCACTCAGAACTGTGGCTTGACTGGCGAGATGCATACATTTAAGGAAGCACGAAAATAAAAATAAAGATACATTTCAGCAGCTACGCGAGGATTCGTTACATGCCTTTTTGCCGAATTGTGACAGACGAGTGGTGGAATGGTCCACATGCTCTTCTAGATAGGGGCTACAGAACTTGACCGTAAGCTGCATATCGTACAGAAGAACGGCGGTGCAAGTCGCCAACTTCCGCATCCGGTCACATTGCTGAGTGCTAGTTCTAAGTACTAAAGAGTGCTCGACAATATCCGTTGGTCACATCTTCCTCGATGCGTGACCAGCCAGTGGCTGTGGGGGTGTGGGCGGACCAGCGAGGCGCTCTGTCACACCAAAAGCTTTACTTATCGTTGCAGGTCACTTAGAAGGCGCATTATGCTATGAATTCAGGAAAATGGGCACCCGTTTAAGAGGAGACGGAAGGCAAGTGGACTTCAAAAATTCGATTTTTAGATTTTAGCATATCTGAAATGCCTGGTCTTTCCTGCGTGAGACAGTTTTTGTTTTATAAAAATACAACAACTTTTTTGTGAGATATTATGGTTTTACTGACGCTCTGTGCAATCTGGCATTTAAATGCCACGCCTTCCTTTTTGCCCCATGTAGAGATAATGCACAGCTTTCTGTTACTCCTTGTATATTATTTCATGCTTCTATTGTTTTATCGCTTCAGTGTTTCCTTACCTGTATCTACTATCGATACTCTTTTTTACGGTCGTGTTTGTTATTGTTTTCGAGCGTTAATGGTTGTACTTAGTGAAGTTTGTTGTGAGTGAAGTACGTGTTGATTTGTATTTTCTTTGGTTCCGCGTGTTTTCATAAAAATGCCGCGAATAAAGAAATTCTCACCTAAATAAAAATTCAGAGGAAGTAAATACGTAAAGGTAAATGAGGTTAGTGGGTCAAAGGACCCAAGAATGCTAGACATAAAGAAAATCAGCACATCAAGAAAGAAACTGCAGTGTCTTCAAGGCATTTCCTCCCGGTCAGCTTGTGGAGATGAACATTCGTTTGGAAATATTATGGTGGACCTTAGCATACACTGTGATTCAATTCCAAAAATGCTGTGTGCAGAATATGTGGTGGTGACGTATCTATGGCTAAGAACCAGCGTCTTCGTAGAGAGATTGTGTCAAAACTGACATTGAGTTGTACAAAATGTGGTGCAGTTGCTACAACAATGACATCAAAAATGGCAAATAATAATTTATATGAGAACAACATAAGGCTAGTTTATGGTCCCAGATCTGTTGGTAAACGGATGGAGGCAGGCAAACTCTTATGAGCATTACTTGACATTCCAAATCCTCCTGCAAAATTTATGACTTTCAATAACGTTATGAGTACTGCTGTTGTTGAAGTTTGTAACACATCAATGGAAGAAGCAGCTGAAGAAGCACTCAAGCAAAGTGATGATAGTGAAAGTGGTGATATTTGTGCATGTTTTGATATGACACCCTTCACTAAATGGTAATTGATGTAGCAGTTCTAAGTAAGTACTCTAAAACTTGTGGCAGTGGAACTGAGAAAGAGCATGAACATAACTGTCAGATGAATTATAGTGGTCCAAGTGTTGGGATGGGAGCAGCAGGAGTTCTCAGGATTTTTAATCGTTCAGTAGCAAACAGAGGTGTTAGATACACACAGTATTTAGGGGAAGGTGACAGCAAGGCTTATGACCGGGTATGTGCAGAACAACCCTATGGTTCTAATGTCACAATTTCTAAATTAAAGTGCATTGGGCATGTCCAAAAGAGAATGTGGTCCAGGTTGAGAAGATTATTGAAAGAAATGTCAAAAATAGTATTGGAAGATGGTAAGGAGATAGGTGGTAAAGGTCACCTGACAAATGTTGAAATAGATAGATTACAGAACTATTATGGCTTGGCCATAAGAAGAAATGTAGGGAATTTAGAAAATATGAAAAAAGTTGTATGGGCTATTTATTCCCATAACCATGATAATCCAGTGCACGGTCTCTGTCCGAATGATCCAGACACTTGGTCCAAGTACAGGAGAAGTGCCAAATACGACCACAAACACTCTTTACTTGCATCAGTAATGAATGATGGCTCTGAGCAATATGGGACTTAACATCTGAGGTCATTAGTCCCATAGAACTTAGAACTACTTAAACCTAACTAACCTAAGGACATCACACACATCCATGTCCGAGGCAGGATTCGGATCTACGACCGTAGCGGTCGCGCGGTACCGGACTGAAGGGCCTAGAACCGCACGGCCACAGCAGCCGCCAGTAATGAATGAAATTAAACCCATATTTAGAGATCTTTGTAAAGATACCTTGTTGAAGAAATGTCTTCGTGAGAAAACCCAAAATTTAAATGAATGTGTGAATTCTGTCTTTTGGAACTGGCTACCGAAAACTGTATTTGTTCAGCATACAATCCACAGGTGTAATTAGAAAACTGGGTGTTTTGTAATTATTGGGCATAAAATCTAGTGGAAATACTTCAAAATCCTTAGTGAAAATAGATAAAGAGAGAATCCGCAAACCAGATGTTGCTAATTTAAAATGCACAAAAGAAGCCAGACAGAAAAGAAGAGGGACCAAGAGAAGAAACGAAGATCAGTATGATTCAGATGATGCTCAGTATGGTGCAGGAAAGTATTAGTGGTAAGTGATTCTCATCAACAACTTTACTTTCAGGTACCATGATTTGATAAACTAATGGGTTTAGAAACATGAAATTTTTTTTAATTTGTATTACAGATGGTAATAAGTTAATAACAAAGAAAGTTAAGTTTTACCAGTGAAAGAATAAAACCGTAAGAGGTATTATGTTCGTTTTCCTTTTAAATTGAGGCATATAGTTATGTATTCGCAGTAAAAATTTCATTGTTTTATCACTTATAGTTCTTTCGAAAAGTGTACCTATTCAAAGAGTGAAACAACACTGGCAGAATAGGGATAAAATTGCCTTCCGGCTCCCCTTAACCAACAGGTTTAAATGAACATTCTGGCACCTGATCATCCATCTGAACGCAGCAAATTATGTGCAACATGCTGTATCCAACCCTAAAACTTTGAACGTTTCTGGCTCTCTAAATAAAATTGATAGAAATTCGGTTCAAACTGATATGTGTACAGCTAATTTACATGCAGAGTGCCCATAATTAAAGTTCCAGTTTCAAAACGCTATAGAAAGGTAACCGTTGCTCAGAATGGGTCAAATTTGAACAGCATCTTATTGACGCAAGGGGAAACGGCATGGAACGAAAAATGTGCACACAGACAGACACGCGGTACACGGCTGTTTCTCAGGTTGCATCCGAGATGCCCAACATGACTGACGCCATGAAACATCGCGCGTTCCGCGAGCGGTGACTGTGCGCCAGTAGCCCTGCCCAAGTCCTGGACACTCAAGGGTATGAAAAATGGCATTGGTCCAATGTCTGCTAACGGTCTGGAGAAAATGATTATAAAATTCGAAAAGTCAGGTTCTTTTGAAGTGTAATGCGACAAAGGGAGGAGAGCAGTTGATCCGACGTCTGTCGAAGATAAGGCCACAGCTTTGCAGGAGGGGTCGAATGGTGGTGTGGAAACATGCAGTGCAAGGGGAATTGCCTGAATGTCCGACATTCCTGCGAGCAAACTGCATAAAGTCCTATGAAACATCCTGCATTGCTATCCACACAAAATCACAGATGTTCAGGAGTTGCTTCCAGCTGACCTGCCAGCTAGGCAAATGTTCGCTCTGGAATTTCTTGCTCGCAGGTAAGTAGACAATGAATGAGCATGGAAGAATCTGTGGACAGATGAAGCCAGTTTCCATGTCCAAGGACATGTCAACGCGCAGAACTGCAGCATATGAACAACGTAAAATCCGCACGAACATCAACCGGTACCATTTCATTCTGCAAAGGGACTGTGTGGTGCGGATTGGCGGCACCGTTTATCGCAGAGCCGTATGTTTTGGAGGAGATGAGTCCTGTGGGTCGTGTTTGTTACCTGTACCGTCACTGGTAAACGCTATGAGAGTCTTTTGCCCACCGTCGTCGTTCCAAGCCTTAAACAGCGTGGATGTGTGGGTAAGATCATTTTTATACAAGATGGCACTCCTCTGCACTTGGCACATCCAGTGAAGCAGCTACTGCAGAGGCATTTCGGTAACGCTGGAATCACCACCTGTCATTTTCCTACAGCTTGGCCACCGATATCACATGATGTTGTGTTCAGTGCTCCAATTTAGAACGTAGCTGAACTGAAGGCACACATTGCACATCGCATTCAGAACGTGACCCTCGACACACTCCGGTCTGTTGCGAAACATGCTGTTCAAAAATGGCTCTGAGCACTATGGGACTTAACATCTGAGGTCATCAGTCCCCTAGACTTAGAACTACTTAAACCTAACCAACCTAAGGACAGCACACACATCCATGCCCAGGGCAGAATTCGAACCTGCGACCGTAGCAGCAGCGCGGTTCCGGACTGAAGTGCCTAGAACAGGTCGGCCACAACGGCCGGCGAAACATGCTATTTTCGATTTCAGTTCGTAGCAGTAAATGGTAGACACATCGAACATGTCTACCACCTGTCTCAAGACAGTTATAAAAAGGTGTCATTTTGCCTTTTGTGCGGTTTTTGGCAGCAGGACAATTAAAAGCCGATGTCACTTTGCTGTTATGTGAATTTCCGTCCCAGAACACTTAAAAAACTGTTTTTGCCGTCGGACGTGGTACGACCTTGCCAGGGTGGATAGGCTTACCTACCTAATTGTGCCACAACTGTTGACTGCACATTCAACAATTTGGATGCTGTAATGTGCAACTCAAATCATATTCATCGTACTGTGATTCATCTGTCATTTGTAGGCGACCCCATTTAAGTCAAGACGCCATCTACTGCTAAAATTTTCGTTTCCTCTTTCTTTGTTTTGTTTCTTGACATTGCCTCCGTACGTCAATAATAAACTGTTAAATTTGACGTCATTGTGAGCAGTGATGCTCTTTCTACAGCGTTTTGAAACTGGAACTTTAACTATGGACAACCCGTACATCAGCTACATGATAGAAAAAACTGTAACTCGTTGCTGCAACTTTCTGGAAAATAACTAAGTACGCTATCGAGATTTTGAACATGGCTGTGCTTTAGTGTGGATCCTAGAGCTTCAATGAATTAGAAATAACAGCCTATAAGTAGCAAAATACATGTTTATTAAACCTTGACCATGGTTTTGACGGTTTGAGAACTGTCTTCTTCAAAAGAGGTTGACGTATTAACAAGATTACGACATTATGTATGGAAAAAATATAATGACATAACAATAAGAAAATTACAGGAATTGTTACAAAAAAAAAAAAAACGTTTGGAGACGCATACTCACGTAAAATAATATTATCTATAGTCAATGTGGGAGGCGTTACCTCAGTCTAGTACATGTCATACACTTAATCACCATTTATGGTACATTATATGAAAGTAGTAGCGGTCCACTGTAGGGCTTTGTCTTAAAACTTTTAAAAAATGTCAGTTTTATGCAAGTCTTTATAGTAGTATAATATGTGTTGTTGCGTCCTGCGTCAAATATGTGATATATAAAAAAAGAAATTTATATTTTATGACAAGGTCCTACAGTAGATGGGTTGTACTTTTATATAATGTTTTTTAAACAGCGATCAAGTGGATGACATGTACTAGACTGAGTCTACGACTTCCACATTTACTATAGCTAATGTGATTTTCTCGTGAGTATAATTCTTTAAAAACTTTTTGAAACATTTCCTCTAATTTTTGCTTGTTGTTATTTCACTATCTTTATTCAACACGCAATGTCGTTAACTTGTTAGTAGGTACTATGTTTTCTGAAGAAGATGATTTTAAAACCATCGAGGTTTTGCAACTGGTTGGCTGTTATCTCTAATCCACTGAGCTATTCAATACACTATGTTCATAACGCCGTAAAATGAATAACTTTTCTTACGTTTACCTACCTAAATTATCAATATAATTATTACACTTTTTGCCTCCGGGACAGTGTTTAACTTGAATGTTACATTGTTATTAATTTTTTTGTTGTTTCCTTCTCTTTTTCTCTTCCCGAAACCTCTTCATTCTCTGGCTGTGTTCCTGTTTCTCTTGCTCTGTCCGAATTCTGCCTTTTTCCTTCCTTTCTTTTACTTCAGTTTTCGTGTTCATAATTTCCTTTCTGAATTTCACTCTTTCATTTACCATTTCTATACAGATCCCTGCTTGTTTTAGGTGTTCTTCTATTTCTGTAATCTATGTATTTTTGATTGAACTATTTACTACGTCAAAAATCCTCCTTGTGAGCCTGTTGTTGTTCATTCTATGTATGTGTCCATAATATGGCGTTTTTTGTGAGCCTGTGTGTGTGTGTTAACATAATAAAAAGACAATGTTGAATAAAAGCTGTGAGAGACCATCTCTTTGTCTTACCCTTATATGTATCTCGAATGGGTTTCAGATTTCTCCAATAAATTTTATTTTGGATATGGTGTCTGTAAGTGTATGTTGTATAAGTGTCCTAGTTTTTCTATCTATACCATATTCTTCTAATGTGACAAAGAGGACCTGCCTGTTTATGGAGTCGTAGGCCTTCTTAAAGTCCACAAATGTGACTACAGTGTTATTCGTCTGTCTGACCTTCAGGAGCGTTCGCAGGTTCCAAAACCGTTCAATACAGGACCTTCCTTTTCTGAAGCCTACATGGTAGTCACCTATCTTTATCAGCTTGTGGTTCTTATTATTTTGTAAATTACAAATAAAAACACCTAATCTGAAAAACGTTCCTGTACCACTGACGTCCACAGATAGGAAGTCTAGAACGTGCTGCATCCTTTAACCTATAGCAGCAGCGACGAGAGCGTGTTTCGACTTCCCGCGCTATCATCGTTCGCCCGGCGTCACTGGCCAGCTACGGCAGTACTGTTGGTTGCGTTGCTATTGTTTTGCGTTGACCACTGCAGCTGTAATTCGCATCCTATTGCGTATTCCGCTACCTAAATTTTTCTCTGATAATCCTCTACATCTACATACACACTCCGCAATCCACCATACGGTGCGTGGCGGAGGATACCTCGTACCACAACTAGCATCTTCTCTCCCTGTTCCACTCCGAAACAGAACGAGGGAAAAATGACTGCCTATATGCCTCTGTACGAGCCCTAATCTCTCTTATCTTATCTTTGTGGTCTTTCCGCGAAATGTAAGTTGGCGGCAGTAAAACTGTACTGCAGTCAGCCTCAAATGCTGGTTCTCTAAATTTCCTCAGTAGCGATTCACGAAAAGAACGCCTCCTTTCCTCTAGAGACTCCCACCCGAGTTCCTGAAGCATTTCCGTAACACTCGCGTGATGATCAAACCTACCAGTAACAAATCTAGCTGCCCGCCCCTGAATTACTTCTATGTCCTCCCTCAATCCGGATAGGGATCCCAAACGCTCGAGCAGTACTCAAGAATAGGTCGTATTAGTGTTTTATAAGCGGTCTCCTTTACAGATGAACCACATCTTCCCAAAATTCTACCAATGAACCGCAGACGACCCTCCGCCTTCCCCACAACTGCCATTACATGCTTGTCCCACTTCATATCCCTCTGCAATGTTACGCCCAAATATTTAATTGACGTGACTATGTCCAGCGCTACACTACTAATGGAGTATTCAAACATTACAGGATTCTTTTTCCTGTTCATCTGCATTAATTTACATTTATCTATATTTAGAGTTAGCTGCTATTCTTTACACCAATCGCAAATCCTGTCCAAGTCATCTTGTATCCTCCTACAGTCACTCAACGACGACACCTTCCCGTACACCACAGCGTCATCAGCAAACAGCCGCACATTGCTATCCACCCTGTCCAAAAGATAATTTATGTAGATAGAAAACAACAGCGGATCTACCACACTTCCCTGGGGCACTCCAGATGATACCCTCACCTCCGATGAAAACTCACCATCGAGGACAATACATTAGATAATTTAGGGAGTAAAAGGAATCAAAGAGCGCCTCGATGAGCTTCTGCTAAGAACAGTAATTCTGGTCTTCCAACAAAGGGCTTAGTTTACCGTCGCTTTCCATAACACAGGAGGTCAAAAGTCTCGATCAATTTCTAAAAAATAATGGCTGCATTTACGCAATAGATAATTATAATACATTCCAGTGATATCGTTGGCCAATTACTTTTTCTCGGGATAGTCAAGAAGAATACTTACGATAAAATATCGTGTGGCTGGTGTTAGTCTCCGATTGCGGGGCTTATCTTATATGGCAATCCAAAAGTCGCTCACTCTAAAATTTTGCTTGCCAGCAGAAACAAGAGCAAACATTCGCTTACTTGAAAATAAGTTCCAAAGAAATGGAAACATTGCCGAAGAGTCACACTCCGGAGACATCTTGTTCCACACGAGACGGTTCAGCGAATCAGAGGAGATATCCCAAGAAGTCAGAATGCATCAACCAGTCGTTTTCATGAACGAGTTAGAGGTGGCCAAATGAATGACGCCGAAAGCTTTACACTTAACGCTAAAGAAAAAAGCTACCATATTCAGGTGCTTCACATATTAGACCGCAAATATTACGTAGCTCGCAAAGCTGTGTGTTACGATTTGATAGAAGTTGCACCCAGCGAACACGTCATGCATCGCATTTTGTTTACTGAGGTCACATTCTGTATCTGCGGCAAAGTTAAGTAACATAACTGCTACATATGAGGTAATGGGCCACCACACGCTATCACTGATAGGCAAAGAGACACACGAAAAGTGAATGTGTGACTAGGATTCAAAAAAGCCACAGTTCGTGGATCCTCAATTGTTGCAAAAGAGTCAGTTACAGGATATACTGTGATATGCTGGAATAATTCCTGGAACCACTGCTTCAGTAAGAAGATGGAATCACAGCACATTGTTGAACTTGGAGCTCCGCAACAGACCACCCCTACGTGGTCACATGCTGACACAGCGACATCTTCAGTTACGATTGCAGTGGTCACGGAATCAACGCGATTCGACCGTCGATCAATGGAAACGTGCCGGCTCTTCGGATAAATCAATTTTTGCTACACTAGGTAGACGGTCGTCTCCACAAACGCCGTCATCGAAGTGAACGGCGGCTCGAAACGTGCAGCGCGCCACGGACGTAGGCTGGTGGGAACAGTATTATGCTATGGGAGACATTCTCCTTCGCTTGCATGGAACCTCTATTAGTAATCGAATACGCGCTGACAGCTGCCAACCGCCTTCATACCTTCATGCTTGATGTTCTGCCCGACGGAGATGTCCTCTTTCAGCAATGTAATTGTCTGCGTCTCGGAGCCAGAACCGAGCTACAGAATTTCGCCTGATGTAAATCCTATGTAACCCATCTGGGTCGCTATCGGGCGCCATCACCGCGTACGCAAATCAGCGGCCCGTTATTTATGCGAATTACATGACCTGTGTGTAGACATCTAATGCCACACACCTCCACAAACATACCAATGAACTGTTGAATCCGTGATGTATTTTGTTCCCTATACGGACATACAGGTTAATAAGCAAGTGGTCATGATGTTTTGGCTCGTCAGCGTACATGGGTATTACTTAAATGCATTCGTAAAATTGGTCGAGATTTTATGACCGCCCTGTACATGGGACTCCAACATGAATAGCTTTCTTATTTTTAACCAGAAGGAAAAAATGACGTTAATCTCGCAATTTTTTTGTCCATTTATTGAGAAAAGGACTTACGAATCGAGTTATCAGACGTACTTATCAATCAAATTTAATCACATGTCAAGAAACTGAAAAAAGAGTAAGCTATCGACAAAAAGAGAAATGGTTTAGTCGTAGAATTTATTGTTTGCTTGCAAGAAATCAAAACAGATTTTTTTCGAAAAATCTGTACCTTCCAATAAAAAAACGTAGATGTAAGGGTCGAAGACTACACCGTACTAGAAAATGCCCTTACAACCTGAAACCTAGCTCGCACGAAAATAAATGTTTGTAAATAAAGGCAAAAAACCGTGTTTCGATAAGTTTATAAATATACAATGTTCCACCAAGAACATGCAGTTCAGTTAATTAAAATGCTAAATAAACTTTTTTCATAGCTCTGAAGAAAAAGCAGCGATTCTCACTTTTACCAATCTACAAAATTTTTTCTTTCACCCATTGTTTTGTATGTTATAGAGAAAAATATATTATGTGAAACACACTACAAAAGAGAACTGACTTTGTTGTGTACTTCACAACATTGAACGTTTCCTTTGACAAACAGACAAAGAACCTACCCACAAAATCTACACAGTAAGCAGGTGATGGCACTAACTTTAATATTTGATGTAATGCCATTAAATTTAATTAATGTATAAGTACAGGAACACTTGCAGCATAGAAGAAAGCCGCATTTAATATACAGGTGAGAAGTTCTAGACGAATGTTCGTGTATTGTCCTATTTGGGCCTCGAGTCGTACAGCTGTAACACGTTTGACGACAGTTGGCGGAAAGGAAACCGTTAAGATGTGAAATGAGTACTCATTCTGATGAAAAATATTCTATTGACCAGCCGCTACGCCTTTAAAGGATATAACTGCTCTAGCTATAGAAACACAAGCGCTTGTACAGAACCGTTTGCTCGTTTATGATTTTCGACAGCCTCGTAAAACTTTGAACCTCGATTTCTCGCAAACGCCTGAGAAGCGCAACGTACTAGAGCAGCGTGTGTATTTTCTACACCGCATGAAAAAAAAAGAGCAGAATCAATGACATTTGCGTATATGCATCATTTGTCTGTGCTGATATTCATGGAATCGTGATTACTCAGCTAGCTGCAAGGAAACTTAGCTTCCATTCTCCAAAATCTACGTCTAAGACATACCCCTCGCCGTGAAATCCTTTTCGATGCCACGTATTGCTCGTGGAGACCATTTCACTAATTGACACACTGTATAATACTGATTTGGAAAACAGCGGCTAAAAGTAATTATCTGTCCTTTGTAAAGCTCACAATAAAATTTAGAGGTAGGGCAGGAGTTTGTGCTCTCATTTCTCATGCAGAAATCTGTTCTATGTCACAATATTGTGCCGGTTGTTACATGGATCATTTGAAAGCTTGATGGCTGATTCACGCTGAAAACATATTCGTCGAAAATCACTGTATTCAACAACATAACGCAGCATACTTTAATTCCCAGCTGCTTTCTGTATAGTATCCTTTTTTAATGCAAGTAGCAGGATGGCAGTATCGAAATCCTGACTTGACTACAACCTGACATTTCTCGAATGTTCTGGGAATAGCGAGATTATGCATCACCACGAATATCCACATCCACCTTGATTGCAAACGTAAGAGAAGAATGGGCTGCTACACATCCATCCAAGAGGACATAGAACAGACGTGATAAATCGCTGTAAATGATGGTTAATATTTCTCTGTAAACCCTAAATGTGTTGTTCGAAGAAGAATGGAGAACTTCTTGTCTCGAATAGGCACGAGATCTAAAGACAACGGATAGCAGTGCATTAGATCCGTAATATTTCAGTATAGGGTCACTTCAAGGTTTTCGTAGCGCTTCCAAGATACAGCGAATGTTTGTTACAAGTTGGTGTAAGATAATAAACAGGACAACATCTGATCGTAGCTACATTGAGAGATTCAATAACGCCTGTAAAGCTTAAAGTTGCCCCAGAAGCTGCAGATTTCAAAGTGTGCAGAGCAGATTTATACCAGTCTGAATGCTTCTCACAGCGATGAAATGACGGAGCCATGTATAATGAGTCTAAGAATCTAGGAACTGGACCACAAACGACTGGAAAATAATAGTTTTGACAGATGAATCCTGCACCAGGAAACAGAATTATTCCCGCCATACATATGCCTGAAGCGAAACTGGTATCTGGTACAGGCGTAATAACATAGGCTAAAGACAGCAGTCAGTGATAGGATCCGTGTGCAAGGAATAATCAAATGTATAAACGTACGGAGGAAGGCCCCTGGTCAGGTTCTGAAGGGTGCGGTAGGGGTGATGTGCCCTCCCCCTATCTCTTTTCTCTCACTTCTCTCTCCCTCCATCAAATATAATACATCAGTGCTGAGTACATTTCTTTTGGTTTTTGGAGAGAGAAGAGTCATTATCCCATAATCTCGTAACCTCCCTTCCCATTCCCCATCCGTCGAATACACACTTGTACGAAGCTTCACGTCCTTGCTAGAGCCGGAGATGCGCTGTAAATTGTCCGAGATATGGAGGTCAGGTACAGCAGTGGCCTATGCGACTTCCTTTCATTGACATTAACACCGCCCGTATCAAGCTATTCTAGTAAATGAACCTATCGTGGGTAAAGAAATATGTTAGATGGATTGGTCGTCAATATCTGTAGCTACATATACAGGATAATTCAGCTGCCACTATCGATAGGTTTTAAACAACACGCAACACCTACAGAAAACACGTGCGAGATATTCATATTCTCTCGCTCGCCACCCACAAACTATTAGTACTGCATCAAAAATCAAGGGGACCTTTTTGTAGGAAATTTAAAGTAGCTAAATTTTATACTGTGGTACGTTTTCGAGTTATTCAACAAAAGCACGTTTTTAGGTTACTTTTGTAGGTTTTTCTTGAATAACTAGAAAACTATGGCCTCTGGCGAAAACATAGTACCAAATTTAACTACATTAAACTTCCTACAAAAGGTCCTGTTCATTTTTTCTGTAGGACTAAGAGTTTGCATGTAGCGAGCAACAGAATATGAAGATCTTGTGCGTGGTATCTGAAGGCGTTGCAGGTTACATAAAACCCAAAAACAGGGACAGCTGAATCACCCTGTATACTGCGCCAGCCGGTATGCAGAGTCTGGCAGATGGTAGTTTGTAGCAATATCAGAGATTTTCTATCCCATTCCATTCGCCCAAGGAGCAAGCCAAGAATTACTGTCTGTATGTACTTGTATGTGCCCCGAGCTTCATCTTGTTCTCATAACCCTAACGTGGGATATACGATGGAGCTAACAGATTGGTCGCAGTCGTTCTCGAACTTCAGATTTACAAACAGGATTTCCGGAAACAGCGTCGTCTTTCTTCCGAAGATTGCGATGTAAGTTCTCTCTGCTAAACTTCCGTATGGGCTATACCGACCTGTTACTATTCTAGCAACGTGTCTCTGAATTTGTTCAATGTCTGATATGATGCGTACTCGATAAAGACATCAAACGCTGGAACAATACTCTAGAATTCATTGCACAATATTGTTAAATTCAAGTTTTCCTTTAAAGATGCAATATACTTTCGAAGAACCTTCCCAAGAAATCTATGTCTCTAATACTGAGCATAAGTTTTCACCCAGTTTCATACAGCTTCTTGGTATTACCGCTAAATACGAGGGGCCTTCAGTAAGACCTCAACTCATTTTATTCTGAAAGCAGGTTGGTTTCATTCAGAATTCCAATACACCACATTATTTCCGACTCTTTTGGCTACAAAACCCTATTTTTCGACATAATCTCCGTTCAATGCGAAGGCCATACGCCACCTTACTGCGAGAGCCATCGTCTTGCAGCATCAGTACCCTCCCCATCACCCAAATACTGCTTCCCGCGGAGTGGATCCTTCTTTGGGCCAGACAGATCGGAGTTAAAAGGTACGTGATTAGTCTGTATGATGGATGAAGAAGAACAGTCCAATGAAGTTTTATGACCTCCTTCCGGGTGAGCAGACTTCTATGAGGCCCTACATTGTCGTGGAGAACGGGAAGTTCGCTTGCATTTTTGTGGTGACAAACTCGCTGAAGTCGTGTACTCATTCTCCTGAGCGTAACAAATAAACTTCAGAGGCGATCGTTGCACCATGATGGAGGACATCGGACAGAATAACCCCTTCAGAACCCCAGAAAACCATCACCGTGACTTTACCGGCTGAAATAGTTCAAATGCCAGAGGGTTCAATGAACCAGCTTCAAGCTGTCTCTCTACCATTCCACTCTCTAACGGCACGCGGGAAAAACGAGCACTAAAATTTTTCTGTGCGAGCTTTGATTTCTCTTATTTTATCGTGATGATCATTTCTCCCTATGTAGGTTGCTGCCAACAGAATGTTTTCGCAATCGGAGGAGAAAACTGGTGATTGAAATTTCATGAGAAGATCCTGTCGCAACGAAAAACGCCTTTGTTTTAATGATTGCCACTCCAATTTACGTACCATGTCTATGACACTATCTCCCCTATTTCGCGATAATACAAAACGAGCTGCCCTTCCTTGTACTTTTTCGATGTCATCCTGAAACTTCCCCTTAGAACATTAGTTAATTCATTACATGGTGGCGCTAACACGCTGCTTCCGTCTTCACTGTCATTTCTCAGTTTACTTTGGAGCCTAGTATTACGTTTTTCACACGCCATTATTGTCTCAATATTTCACACGATAACACAGAAAAGCACAATTTGAAGAGCAACAATAAGAGAACACATTAACATAGCACTGAAAATAATATCTACTTAATTGCAAGCGCAGCTGCGAAATACTTCGTGCAAATCTACATGCATGCCACAACTGTTTTACTGTACAACAATGAAAGACTGCAATTACAAAGGAGATTCTCTCTACAATTACGCGCTAGCATTTCCCTTCACAGGTATTGCATACGGAATTTTCTTTTAAACTACTTGGTAATTTTTTTGGTAGAATAACTTCTTGTGGTGCACCACTTTAATTACATAAACATTGAGATGTGAATATACATTTCCCTTACCTGCATTGTTGTTTTTAGTGTACTATTTTTTCTGCATGTGGGTTTGTCATGTTTAGATATAAGTTAATGCATTTGCTACTGCTGTTTACCAGGCATAGTGCTACTGAATTTCACTTTGTATTACTCTGTTAAGCCAGTTTTACTACTGATTTATTTTTCTTGTTGCTGCACATTGGCTCATATTAGTTGTAATGTTGCATTTGCTTGGTAATTTAGATTTACTGTAGCTTGCTTTGACAATTTCCATTTTTTTTCATTGCTGTTTGTATTAATTGTTTTGTGCTGCTGCATTGCCTCGTCTCTTAGTTTAGCATCTGAGCTCAGTAGATTTAAGTTAGCTTAGGAAGGGGTTGGCTATATAAGAGAACGAGTTGTGATGAATTGGAAGAAATGCATTGAGAAGCTATAAGAAAATGGTTTGGCCAAAAAAGTATTTTGAAAGAGGATATGAACCAAAAAATTAGGGTTTAGGGACAACAGGTTTAGGTAGGACTTTCTTGGAAATAAATGATGAGGTAAGATAATGGAAAATAAATAATGAGGTAAGGAATGTGTGAACATATAAATACGGAAAGCATGCTTGGATAGAATTTTTTTGGTGGAAAGAAATGTTGAAATAAGAGGAAAGATATATGGAATGAAGTTTTGGGGTGGACTGCAGTACCAAATGTCACACTGAAAACAAACCCTGTCCTGTATTTTTGTGTTATTACACTATGTGAATTTGTGTTTTTCCTGTCTTAATGTGTTTAGCTAATTAGAGTTATGTTGTAGAATTTTTCTGATGATATGTTATTTTCTTTGTAAAGATGTTTAGACACTATTTATTCTGTTTTGTTTTAATGCTCATTTGTGAAGTTGATGTTTCGAAAGTTATTCTGATCTTTTATGTATGTACTCATGTCATAATTCCTGTAACACTGATGTATATGTTTATTTCTATTCTTTTGTAAAGTCTGTGTTACTACAAATGTTATTTGTACTGTTATGTTTTTAATGATGTATTTTGTACCATTATTATTGTATTCTCATGTTATAATATTGTAATTGACACCAGTTCATCAAATTAAGTAACTTGTAAGCATTCATTTCACTGCACACATTTCTGTTGGTCATAGTATATACAAAATATGTGAAAAAAAAAGAGGACTGTTAGTGTTTGGACGTGTGTTGATAATTCAGCAAGGGACTGGTTAACAGCATTGCTGGTTCTAAGGACAATTCAAAAACTTTGTGAGTGCACAAGTGGTGGTTTATGGACTTGCTATATTCTACGCAAGACTCTTCGATGGTGATTGTGCACCTGCACAGTCGCAACAGATGGCTGTTGGCCGTCTCTACAAGGTCTACAGTGGGTCTGCACCTTTGATGACCCACCAATACCATTATTTCTACAAGGACTACAGTGGGTCTGCATCTTTGATGGCCTACCAATACCATTATTTCTACAAGGACTGCAGTGGGTCTGCATCTCTGGTGGCCCACCAATACCGTAACCTATACCAGGACTACAGTGGGTCTACTCTGTGATGACCTACCTACCAATATTCTTCAAAACTTCGACTGACTCTGCGGTGGGTTTGCTCTGTTGTGGCCCTTTACCTGTCTGCATGTCAAGAGTCAGCACTGTCTTTCCGTTGGAAGGACAACACTACTTCTTCAAGACTGCATGGAAATCCACTACTTCCGTGTGCATTTTCTTTTACTGCTCAGACTTTGAGAAAAACACTGCTATTTTACTGTGATGAATGATCAGGACTGTCTTTATGAACTGTGAGAAAATTTTTGCTTTTGACCAACATTCTATCAATAAGTGTGTGCATTTAATATCTTTGTTATTGTAATTATGAAAAATTTTATCAAATCATTATTGGCCACTGCCCAAAACAATTTGTAAAATTTTTTGTGGGGAGCGTGGGGGCTATGTAAGTAGGCTGTTTAGGTTTTCTTATTGGTAACGCCACGTAGCGCTCTGTATGAAAAATCACTGGCTGTGCTGTGTGCAGTCTGTGGCTAGTTTGCATTGTTGTCTGCCATTGTAGTGTTGGGCAGCTGGATGTTAACAGGGCGTAGCGTTGCGCAGTTGGAGGTGAGCCGCCAGCAGTGGTGGATGTGGGGAGAGAAACGGCGGAGTTTTGAAATTTGTAAGACTGGATGTCATGAAGTGCTATGTATATTATGACTTTTCAACACTATTAAGGTAAATATATTGTTTGTTCTCTATCAAAATCTTTCATTTGCTAACTATGCCTATCAGTAGTTTGAATCTTTTATTTAGCTGGCAGTAGTGGCGCTCGCTGTATTGCAGTAGTTCGAGTAACGAAGATTTTTGGTGAGGTAAGTGATTTGTGAAAGGTATAGGTTAACGTTAGTCAGGGCCATTCTTTTGGAGAGATTTTTGAAAGTCAGATTGCGTTGCGCTAAAAGTATTGTGTGTCACTGTAGTGAATGTTTGAGTACGTTCAGTTTTGCTCAGCTGTTTGAAAAGCAAATACTGTAAGAGGTTTATCAGCACAGTAATTCAGAAATTTTTCTAAGGGGAAGTTTCAATCCGTCAGTCCCACCTGATGCGGATCCCACACCGCACAGCAATACTCCAAAATATGGCGGACAAGCGTGGTTAAGCAGTCTCTGTAGTAGACCTGTTGCACCTTCTAAGTGTTCTGCCAATGAATCGGCTTCAGATTTGTGTGACTTATCGCGTAATCGAAATTTAGCTGATTTCTTTTAGTAATCATGTGAATAACTTCCCACCATACATATAGCTTATCTAAATCGTTTTGCAAGTCGTTTTGATCATCTGATGACTTTACAAGACGGTAAATGACAGCATCATCTGCAAACAGTCTAAGACGGCTACTCAGATTGTCTCCTACGTCGTTAATATAGATCAGGAACAATAGAGGGCCTATAACACTTCCTTCGGGAACGCCGGATATTACTTCTGTTTTACTCGATGACTTTCCGTCTATTACTACGAACTGTGACGTTTCTGACAGGAAATCACAAATCCAGTCGCACAACTGAGGCAATACTCCGTAGGCACGCAGTTTGGTTAGCAGACGTTTGTGAGGAACGGTGTCGAAAGCCTTCTGGAAATCTAAAAATATGGGATAAATCTGACATCCCCTGTCGATAGCACTTATTACTTCATGAGTATAAAGAGCTAGTAGTGTTTCACAAGAACGATATTTCCTGAAACCGTGCTGACTATGTGTCAATAAATCGTTTTCTTCGAGGTGCTTCCTAATGTTCGAATACAGTATATGTTCCAAAACCCTGCTGCATATCGACGTTAGTGATGTAGGCCTGTAATTTAGCGGATTACTACTCCTTCCCCTTTTGGGTATAAGTGTGGTTTGAGCAATTTTCCAGTCTTTAGGTACGGATCTTTCTGTCAGCGAGTGGTCGTATATAATTGCTAAACATGGAGCTATTTTATCCATACTCTGAGAGGAACCTGACTGGTATACAATCTGGACCGTAGGCCTTGCTTTTATTAACTGATTTAAGCTGCTTCGTTACTCCAAGGATATGTACTTCCATGTTTCACGTCTTGGCAGTTGTTCTTGACTGGAATTCAGGAATATTTACTTCGTCTTCTTTGGTGAAGGAGTTTCTGATAGCCGTGTTTAATAACTCTGCTTCAGTGGCACTGTCATCACTGACTTCACCGTTGTTATCGCGCAGTGAAGGTATTGATTGCGTCCTACCACTAGTGTGCTTTATGTATGACCAAAATCTCTTTCCTTCCAGATTTCGAGACAAAATTTCGTTGTGGAAATTATTAAAAGCGTCTCGCATTGAAGTACGCGCCATATTTAGAACTTCTGTAGAACTTTGCCAAACTTGGGGATTTTGTGTTCTTATAAATTTGGCATGCTTTTTTCGTCGCTTCTGCAACAACGATCTGACCCGTTTGTTAAATGCCCCTCGTATTTATATGGTGTGACGAGCTCAAGAAATTTGCGACAAATTTTGTAAAAGGATACTGTCGGGTTTCTTCCGTTTTCTGTGGGAATTATCTAACCTTTATCCGCACTTAACGAGAGGAGACATTCTTTACAGCAAGTGGAAAGTATTTCAGAACGTATCTGCATTTTCTCACGATCGCGTTGCTACGACGCTTTCCTGTAGACGACACAATCGTGAAAGGATAAACTGACACTGCAACTGATCTCACCCGACAATTTTTTTATGTATATTGAGGACATTACGCGCCGTATTACGCTTTCTTGGGCATAACGATGTTACTTTCCTTTCTGTTTGAACATTCACAGCTATGTAACTTACTGGATTCTGTAGTGAATTTTCCATCGATCGAAGTTCTCTCGAAAATTTGCAGGGAGATACTCCATATAAACATATCTCGGATATTAGCCAATGATGTGGTTCAGTGTCTATCGCGCTTCATAAATCTAGGAAGACTGAACTCTCTGCAAACTGCATCTACTGCTTGAAAGATTCCGTTTAGAAATACAGGAAGCTGTATTTCACACGAGTCTTCGGACGTAAACTATGATCTTCGTGAAGCGACCTTTGTTTAAGTTTTAGGTTATTCTGTAAATCTGCCAGTTTCGTGTTCAGGAACAATGCTTTCATTTCTATTGTAGTTAAAGTTTGCGAATGGTATAATCTTGATCTGTCCGCGATCAGGCGTTAATAGTTTCCTTCATCTACTCTGAGGCTTTGTTGCTCAATGTGCTTTTAGAGAAAGTTTTGAAATATTCATTTTTGCAGATACTAAATACACACACAGTAGCTTTCAGCAGCGGTTTTAGAAATTAATTCAAGAGAACTTTAATCTTTTGGAACAATAAACATGGTGAATGATACTTAAGTTTTTGAGAGAATCATTTCTGTATTCGTAGTTAATTTCAGAGGCTGGTCACTAATACACTTTGCTAGGCTAATTCATGTAGTAATAAGAGCAGTATTAATGCCACCAAGCATTCAAAGATCATTATCTAAACCTAGATATTCGCATTGTCACAATGTGTGTTGGGTAGTAGGCGTATCTAGTGCAATAGTGTCTAAGGTGAGCCGTCGTACACAATCTGCCGTAGAAAATTATCAAAGAAGGGTAATAATAGCTGTAAACGAGTACTCTGGAGTGGTCACCGCCAACTACTGAAAAGGATCGTCACAGTGATAATTAAAGTGTTGTCAGGAATCAAGAAACACCTCATAAATACGTTCTCCGCAACCACGAACGACGTGAATTCCAGAAACGAAACAGTTGCAGACTTTTAGCTGTCGTTCGGTCGAAATTTCACTCCACAAACCACTTGCAGCTGAAATAGAATAACACCATTGGAGGAGACCTCATCCATCTTTTAATCGATAAATGGTTAATGTATGTGAATAATCCTGTATCCCCGATGATAATTATGCACCAGACTGTTTCCTAGCTTTTAATATGGAGGTGACTCTGTGATAAGTTGAATAAAAGTTACGTGCTATGCCGTCATTTATAATATTACTGTCCCATGGACGTATTACGGCCTAGGTTTACATGAATATTTCAGGTGCTTAAGTGCTTCATACCTTTTAAGTAATGTCCTGTGGCAACGGTGCCTATCTGAAAATCACCTGTATCGCATTAACACGTGTGTTGAGATATGGTATGATGAACGTATGAATAAACGTCCAAACTTTACCCGGCCTTTCCCAAGATCCCGAACTCAATATTAGTGAGAGTCTGTGGTAGATTTCACTACATGAGATTTAATGTATATTTCTCTTACTTCATAGCTGATGCGTCCAAGTAGCGAATCGCAAACGAATGCTAAAAATGGCATCACGTAGTATATCCATCCATCGCGCAATGGACTGTAGCTGTATGAGAGCTAAATGTGATCCAGAGCAGTCTAAGGTAAGATTATCAGGTAATTACATTGTTTTATTGTGGCAATCTGTGTAACATAAAATATTTCGCTATCTCCATTCATACACGCAAGTCACCATGAGCTGTATGGCGGACTGTGCGTAGTGTATGAGTGTTATTTTAGTCTCAGCTTTCTCCGTTAAAAGAGGCGATGGTTCCACCAGGACTGTCTTATTCGAATAACATGTTTCTTTCTTTCTTTTTTTTTTTTTTTGTTCGTTGCGTTTTGTCTGGGTGGACGTCACAAGACATCCGTTCAGGTCGATCGTTGATTCCTTTTACTCAGTTTTTTATTACAGAGGGCGAGGAGCCCCTCTGACCGAACATGCTGAGCTACCGTGCCGGCGATCCATCTGAGCCACCGAGAGTACAGAGTACAGTGCGACTGCAGGGACTACGTCGCGCACGCCTCCCGCGACACCCACAGTCTCACCTTGTACGTCCACACACTATATTCCTAGTGTCAAACCCCAACACACTCATTTCTCGTGGAAGACATTCTTACCAAGTCCCATAAGAGTTCGGGGAATATGTTTGCATCCGCACAGAAGAAGGTCATGGCTGGTATTGCCAGAACTATATAGATATGGTGTCTGTTCTTTCGGAAGCGGGAGGCGTGAGCAGATAGTCCCTGCAGTCGCACTGTTCTCTGTGCAATCGGTAGCTCACGTGGAAAGAGCGTATGTCATGGAAGCAGAAGATCCAGGGATCGAATCCCGGTAGGGACACACATTTTCACCTGTCCCCGGTGATATATATCAACGCCCGTCAGCAGCTGAAGGTATTAAATTAAATATTATTTCGTTCTAGACGGCTGCAGGTCATCAATGGTGATCATATAAGTGTACTGGCCGATTTCGATCACATGGCCCTTATCAAGTGTAACGTACATGTAATCATACACAAAGTGCTCAGCAGCAGTCCGAATAGCTTGTAAAGAGGTTGCAGGAGAAGGTTGCGCTGAGAAATAATTGTTAAGAAAAAACTGGGTACGCTCCGCTTTTCAGAGTTATTTAACACTGAAGTTATCAAATCAGGAGTCGCGCGAGCTACTTCAAGCACCTGTCAGAGGCAGTGTCGCCAAACTTTTTCTTAGTTTCGTTTCCTCAAACTGAACAAACTTAGCTTTTGTTGATCCACCTTAAATTTATCACGTCTGAACAGTCAAATTATAACTAGTAAAGAGCATTTCAACAAGTGGTAACTCACGGACCCACAACATCTGCGTATTAACTCATTATAGCGGGTGCAACTCCTCATTGGCTAACTTCGGCGCTAAATAATTCAGCAACGGCGCAGCGTATCGAATTTTGATCTTAACAACTATTCCTCAATACAATCTCCCCTGCAACGCCCTTACAAGCTTTTCAGACTGTTCCTGACAATCCTGCCGGCCGGAGTGGCCGAGCGGTTCTAGGCGCTTCAGTCTGGAACCGCGCGACCGCGACGGTCGCAAGTTCGAATCCTGCCTTGGTAATGGATGTGTGTGATATCCTTAGGTTAGATAGGTTTAAGTAGTTCTAAGTTCTAGGGGACTGATGACCTCAGATGTTGAGACCCATAGTGCTCAGAGCCATTTGAACCATTTGAACCTGACAATCCTGTGTCCGAAATATTCATATAATTGATTCGCCTTGATGCATAATGGATCAACCTTCTTCAGGGTGGATGCACAAGTACGTCTGACCTCCTGCGGGAATCTCAGAGTAGCGGGCATGGAGGGATGGACACGGACTGGGGATATGTGGCGCTCGGTGGGAACCTGGGTCGACCGTGAGGCATGCTGAGGTAGTCCGCCCAGTTGCTCTGAGCAGTGTGTCCTTGGAGGCGCAGTACTTAACGCACCTGCTTGGTAAGCAAGAGATTCTTTACACTGAATTAATCCTGGTGTTGTAGAGTTTATCATGACCAACACTCGGATAGCAGGACTATGCGTCAGGTACCGGGTTTCACTCCCAGACATCTCCTCATGCAATAAGGCCATGTGAAACTGTTGCTGGTGACTCAAAAATTGCATTGGGACCAGTAGTACGAGAGGTATAGGCTATTTATTAGGTTGGTATATAAGTTTTTGTTTTGCATGTAGGTATTGGGGTTGCTATAGGTTCATTTATCGATTATCATCTTTTATTTATAGTTCACTGTTGATATATGAGATAAAATATTGTCGTTTCGACACAGTGAGGGAAACTGTCGACGTCGTAGGATGGATGCCAAGAAGAAATACCGAGCGAGGTGGCGCAGTGGATAGCACACTGGATTTGCATTCGGGAGGATGACGGTTCAAACCCGCCTTCGACCATCCTGATTTAGTTTTTCCGTGGTTTCCCTAAATCCCTTCAGGCAAATTCCGGGATGGTTCCTTTGAAAGAGCACGGCCGGCTTCCTTCCCCCTCCTTCCCTCATCCGGTGGGACCGATGACGTCGCTGTTTGGTCCCCTCCCCAAATTCACCAACCAACCACGTGGAAATACCGGAACGCTTCCGACATATTCTTCTGTTTGCGTTCAGTAGAGTGCAGACAACCAGAAACATTAGCGCTGTGTATGGGAATAATGCCACTGGACAGAGAACATCAAGAAAACAGTTTTCTCGTTTTAAGGAGAATCGTTTGGCATCAGGAACTCTCCACGTTCAGGAAGATTTTCAGGGTTTGATGAAGATCGTTTAAACGCATTAACCCACAATAATTTACGTCAGTGTACTCGGTAACTGACAAATGTGATGAACTGTGATCGTACGACATTGTCAAAAATCGGGTGTATGTGTGCCGCATGCTCTAAGCCAAAACCAGTGGGTGGCGATTTGTGCATCTCTGCTTACTCTTCATCTATTGGCTAGTGAAAAACACCGACCGTTTCTATCCTGTATCGTTAATGGTGACGGGAAATGGTATCTTTATTTTAACATAAGGAAAGGAAAGGAATGGTTGAGCCCAAACAAAGTAACAACTTCCCGTGCAAAGACCTGCGCACATTCACAATAAACAATCTTATGCATCTGGTGGAACAGCGATGGTGTGATGTACTATGAACTGCTTCCCCGAGGTCGAATCATCACTGCTGACTGTTATTGTCAACAAATGAGGCGTCTACAGACGCAATCCGGAAGCAACAACGAGGAAGGATGAGTGCAGTGATGTTACTCCACGATAACACCCTCCCGTATTCTGCTCGTGTGACAAAAACACTATTCGGGATTTGGGTTAGGAAACCATTTCGTACCCACCTTATTCATCTGATCTTGGGCCGTCAGATTTTCACATTTTCCGTTCGATATCGAACAACCTTCTAGGAACTTCCTTCCCGAATGACAAAGCACTCCGAACGTGGCTCGACGAATTCTTCGCCTCCAAATCGCGTGATACCTACAGTCGTGGAATCGAAAAGTTACCCCAGTATTGCCAGATTGAGAATATATTATTGATGAGTAAATTTTATGTTATATGTCTCTGTTGTGTTCATTAAACTTATGGAAAAACGCTACGTACTTATGCACCAACTCAATAATTGTACTGGGCTTCTCCCTCACCAATAAAATAAACCAATAAAAAAGTCATTAACGGGAGGAATACTGGCAAAGAAAAAAGGCTAGGATCTGAACAGCGCTCGTCATGAATAGGAGTCCAATGTTTTATTACTACGTCATTACAGTCCGTCTCTCACCACAGACGCTTATAATGTAAAGATACGTACACACATACACGCGCATGCGCGAAAAAGGGAAATGATGTCAATACACACAAAAGAAGAAATTCCGTTCAAGTAGGAGACTGAACAACCGTGCGAAATCTCTGAGCCGGCCGGAGTGACCGTGCGGTTCTAGGCGCTACAGTTGGAACCGCGAGACCGCTACGGTCGCAGGTTCGAATCCTGCCTGCCTCGGGCATGGATGTGTGTGATGTCCTTAGGTTGGTTAGGTTTAAGTAGTTCTAAGTTCTAGGGGACTGATGAGCTCATAAGTTAAGTTCCATAGTGCTCAGAGCCATTTGAACCAATTTTTGAAATCTCTGAGCCAATTATTCCACACGACTTCCTGTTCATGGCCTGATGATGCAGTGCCAGAATGTGCTGTTGTATCATTGTGGCAGTGTAACTTTGATACATTGCTGTTTACGAACTCTGGGTCCACACACATAGCAGTATGAACACTTTCTCAGTAGAAATTTAACGTTTCTGTTTCTCGCATGATACTGGTACCATAGAAGACATGAAACTCGTTGGCTGTTAACGTGCCGACGTACTTCATAAATTAATCTCTATTAAGGTCCCACACGCCATAAAAGCGTAATGCACTATGGGATCATTTCTGGACATTAAAACCTTTCGCCTTTATGATGGCTTGCCAACGGCCTTGCCACAGTGGTAACACCGTTTCCCGACAGTTCACGGAAGTTAAGCTCTCTCTGGCTGGGCTAGCTCTTCGATGGGTGACCATCCGGTCTGCCGAGTGCTGATGGCAAGTGGGGTACACTCAGCCCTCGTGAGGCAAACTGAAGAGCTACTTGACTGAGAAGTAGCAGCTCCGGTCTCGTGAACTGACATACGATCGGGAGAGTGGTGTGCTGACCACATGCCTCTCCGTATCCGCATCCAGTGATGCCTGTGGGCTGCCAGCTGTCGGTACCGTTGGGCCTTCATGGCCTGTTCCGGCGGAGATTTTTTTATGGCGGCTTTAACCCTTCTGGGAAAACTTTCAACGAGATGTCTGAATGTCTGTGCACGAACGGCACCCCATTCTTCCTCAATAGCCGAAACGAGAGAAGGTAGTGGTATTGGACGCTGGTGTCTGGGCCAACCTCAGTCGTTTTACTCATCCCAAAGGTGTTCCTTTGGGTTTATGTCTGGAATCTGGGCAAGGCATTCCATTTTCGCAACGTTATTGTCCAAAACGTATTGCCTCACAGTACTGCACTATGTCAGGGCGCATCGTCGTACTGATACAAACAATCATAGTCGCCGAACTGTTCCTCTATTATACGCAATGCTGTAAAATGTGTTCATATTCTCCCATACTTAACAGTTTCAGCACGATAAGGGGACCACACCACACCAACGAAGAATACCCCATATCGTAACACAGTCTCCTTCGTACTTCATTGTTGGCAATACACTGATGGCACGTATCATTGTACAGGCATTCGCCGAACCCATACTCTTCCATTGGACTGCCACGGGATATAACATGAGTCAACACTACAAATCACTTGTTTTCAGTCATAGACTGTCCTGTGGCGACGCCCTTACACCACACCAAGTGTCGCTTAGCACCGGCTACTGATATGTGAGGTTTATGAGAAGCTGCTATACCACTGTACCACATTGTTTTTAGCCCCCTAAACACAGTCATTATGCTATATGGACTGCCGTTACAGCTTTGGAACTCACAAGTGATTCCTTCCGCTGATTCGTGCAAATTTTACAAACACCGTCTGTAAAGCCTGAAGGTCCCTGTCCGTCGATGCACTATGTAGGTCTGCTCTCGGTTTGGCTGTATTTGTTCGTTCACGTTTCCACTTCAAAATCACTAACGGTCAACTTTGGAGGCCTGACGGATTTGCTGTTGGGGTGGCTCACGTTCGAATTCACTGAGCTATACTGACCGATCTATTCTTCTTTACGAGTAGTCTGCAAAATTCCGAATAGATCGGTGAGGTAAAGATCGTTGACTAAATGCAAAGTGATTTTATTAACCCAATATTGCACGTTTTTGGGTGTGCCAGCATCTTTTAAAATAAAATAAATCACACAACTACATATGAAATAAAAATAGTTTACAAAACCAACATAGGCATACAATAAAAACATTAAAATCATGAGACGTATCCTGGAGCTTCAAGTAACCAATGGACATAATAGTTACATGTTATACTGGTAACAAACACGAGTAAGATTATAAAAGTGGGTATGCCGCTCTACAGCAACATCGTATGAATTTCATACGACTTAAAACAACATTAAACCAAGAGAATTCAAAGCAATTCACAATAAAAGTGAGAAAAGTTTACAGAAGATAAGCGTAATTTAAAATAATTACACAGCATAATTTACAGCATTCCCGGTGTGTCTATTGACGAGGATACACGTGTTGGACCCCAGAGGGTGTTGTATGTAAAAGTACGACGCTACATAGTGGCACAGTTTTAATTGGTGGTATATACAAGTATAATACTTAAAAAGTAAGGGCATTCACTATAAAAAATAAGCATGGCTTGCTAAAACAAATAACATGAACAGTACAGTTCTCTACCTGTTCTAAACAAAAAGTAGCGTACCTAAATGCTAATAAAGTCTCATGTGCTGCATGGCGTAAATAGTTACAAAGAATTAAACATTTACTGCTGAAATATTAGCACAACAAAACAAAATAAGAAACTTTATAGAAACATGTACAACTGAAATTAACCATAATAATCAGAACAGACACTGTGTAACATTTTAGGTATACAAACAAGACAATATTAAAACGACCAGGGGTTCCTGGTCAAGACTAAAAAAAATGGTTCAAATGGCTCTGAGCACTATGGGACTTAACTTCTGTGGTCATCAGTCCCCTAGAACTTAGAACTACTTAAACCTAACTAACCTAAAGACATCACACACGTCCATGCCCGAGGCAGGATTCGAACCTGCGACCGCAGCAGTCCCGCGGTTCCGGACTGCGCGCCTAGAACCACTAGACCACCGCGGCCGGCCACTAAAAATGAAAGCCGTATACATAACTACACTGGTGTCCAAAATAAAACCAAGAAACAGAAATTTTGCAAGGTTGCTTCTATTTTTCCGCAAAACAGTATAATCAGATGATAGTAAAGTAGAAACAATATAAAGAAAACAGAACGTAAACTCAGAGCGAGGTGGCGCAGTGGTTAGCATACTGCACGTGCATTCGCAAGGAAGACGGTTCAAACCCGCATCTGGCCATCCTGATTTAGGCTTTCCGTGATTTGCCTTAATCAAATGCCAAGATGATTTCTTTGGAAGGGCACCGGTGGACAAAAAAAGTTTTTCAGTTTTTGCCAACATTAGGAATTTACACACACATTTCGACAACTGGTTAATGTGCTCAATATGGGGTGTGACCACCTTGGCAGAAATACAGACCTGACAAACGACGGGGCATGATGTGAATGACGTCATCAATGTCATGGAGAGGCAATAACGCCCATTCTTCCTGCGGAGCTGCACGCAAGTCTTGGGGATGGGTTGGTGGATGCTGACGTGATGCAACCCGTGTCTCTAGTGCATCCCATAGGATTCAAATCGAGTGAGCGAGTAGGCCATGCCATGCGTGCAATATCTTACGTTTCCAGGAAAACATCAACCACACGTGCTCTATGAGGTCGAGCATTATCGTCCAGCAATACTAAGACCTGATGAGATGGGGCATTGCCATTCATAATAAATCCAATGTCATTTAGGAACATGGAGTCCAACAATGGCTGCAAATGGTCTCCAAGTAGCCGAACATAAACATTTCCAGTCAATGATCAGCTCAGCTGGACCAGAGGACCCAGTCCATTCCATGTAAACACAGCCCACAACATTATGGAGGCGCCACCAGCCTGCACAGTGCCTTGCTGACAACGTGGGTCCACGGCTTCGTGGCATCTGCACCACACTGTAACCCTATCATCAGCTGCTACCAACTGAAATGGCGACTCATCTGACCAGGACATGGTTTTCCAGTCATCTAGGATCCAACCGATAAAGTCACGAGCCCAGGAGAGGCGCTGCAGGCAGTGTCGAGCTGTAAGCAAAGGCACTCGTATGGGGTGTCTGGTGTCGCAGCCTATTAACGCCAAATTTCGCAGCACTGTCGTAACGGACACGTTCGTCGTACGTTATGTGTCACATTGATTTCTGCGGTTATTTCACACAGTGTTGCTGGTCTGTTAGCACTGACAACTCTACATGGATGCCGCTGTTCTCGGTCGTTAAGAGAAGTCCCTCGGCCATAGTGTTGTCCGTGGCAAGAGGCTATGCCTGAAATTTTGTATTCTCGGCACACTCTTGACACTATAGATCTCATAATATCGAATTCCCTAACAATTTCCGAAATAGAATGTCCCATGCCTCTAGCTTTCAAAGTCTGTTAGTACCAGTCGTGCGCCTATAATCACGGCGGACACCCTTTCACATGAATCAGGTGAATCCCTTTTATAACTTGTGTAAACGATACTACCGCCATCTGTATATATGCATATCGCTGTCCCATGACTTGTGTCACTTCAGTGTAATTGATATGATGGCGCTATACAGCGCCTCACCCACTTTTGCTACGCCATCTGGTGTTCAACATTTGTGTAGTTGTTTAATGATCAATAATCTCTTATCAGTCTGCTCATGTGTTTTACCAATATAACGTAACTGTTATGTCCACTGGTTACTTGAAGTTACAGGGTACGTGTCGTTTTATGATTGTGACTGTTTTATTAGACGTATATGACACTATTGTAGCCGATTTTTATTTCATATACTGTTCTGTGAATTATTATATTTTAACGGATGAAACGCGTAATGCCGGCCGCGGTGGTCATGCGGTTCTAGGCGCTGCAGTCCGGAACCGCGGGATTGCTACGGTCGCAGGTTCGAATCCTGCCTCGGGCATGGATGTGTGTGATGTCCTTAGGTTAGTTAGGTTTAAGTAGTTCTAAGTTCTAGGGGACTGATGACCTAAGATGTTAAGTCCCATAGTGCTCAGAGCCATTTGAACCATTTTGAAACGCGTAATACTGGATTAATATAAAGTCATTTTGCAGACTAGACATATATTTCGACATGGTCGCATACCTCCTTCGCGACTTTGTATCCTGGCTATGCCATTCTGTTATCACCGTGTCATCATATTTTTCCTTTATTGTCATTCATTCGCCTCGCCTAGTATTGGCGGGGGGGATGTAGGCGGAGTGGGCTATCAGCGGGTAGAAGTCGCCGCTCTTCAGCCACAGAGGGACAGTTGTAAAAGTTAAAAAGTACAAAGTCGGTGTGTTCTCCGTTGAACATAGGGATACATGAGTGGAATGATGAGTGAGGCTAGACTGCCAAGAAGAAGGGTATCATGGGAATTTAGCAGCTGGGGTAGTGCGTAAGAGCGTGATTGTGTATGCGGATGTTTGGAAGAGGAATGCGAGAGAGTGAAGACGGATGCCATTCCGCACCAATCCTTAGGCTGTGGGTGGAGAGGAGTGAAGAGGGAGGGGTTCCTGACCGGATGAGGCGCGTTGGGCTCTGTTTAGATTAAGAAGGCTAGGTATATATTAGGGCGGATTTCATAGTCGTGTAAGGGAGGGCGATTAAAATTTCGTTGTGAAACAATGTGGAGAGTGTGGATGTGTAGTGTTGGGGGAATGTGGTAGTAGAGGTGCAGTAGAGTACCAGGAGCAGTGAGCAGTGTGAAATTATGGGGTGGGGAGTGTCGAGTTTGTGGGTAATGTAGGGTATTCGGAAGTGTTCAAGATGGAAGAGGAGGGAGGGAAATTTTATACATTGGTAGAGGATGCGGGTCGGGGGGCGTAAGCAGATCCCAAAGGCTAGGCAGAGTGCATGGCGTTCTAGGATCTGTAGGGCGTGATACGAGGAAGGAGGAGCGGAAGTCCATGCCACATTTGCATAGCAGAGAATGGGTCGGATCAGCGACATAGCTATGGAGGATTGTGGAAAGATGCAATCGCCATCTTCGGCTGGATAGTAGTTTTAGTAATTTTAGTCTGCTCTGGGCTTTCTGTAGAATGGTTAGTAGATGGGGCTTCCATGTTAGTCGGCGATCCAGTGTTGGTCCGAGGTATTTTAGTGTGTCAGTTAACTGGATAGGGCGGTTGTAAATCGTAAGATAAAAGTTGTCGGAATGGAATCTGCTGGTGGTACGCTCAATTATTATTGCCTTGGTTCCGGTAGGGTTGATTTCGAGGAGCCACTGGTTGCACCAGGAGATGAACTAATTGAGAAGGAGCTGGAGGGATCTCTCTTCTAGGATATCCTAGAAGAAAGATTAAGGAAAGGTAAACCTACGATTCTAGCATTTGTAGACTTAGAGAAAGCTTTTGACAATATTGATTGGAATATTATCTTTGAAATTCTGAAGGTGGCAGGGGTAAAATACAGGGAGCGAAAGGCTATCTACAATTTGTACAGAAACCAGATGGCAGTTATAAGAGTCGAGGGGTATGAAAGGGAAGCAGTAGTTGGGAAGGGAGTGAGACAGGTTTGTAGGCTATCCCTGATGTTACTCAATCTGTATGTTGAGCAAGAAATAAAGGAAACAAAAGAAAAGTTCGGAGTAGGTATTAAAATCCATGGAGAAGAAATAAGAACTTTGAGGTTCGCCGATGACATTGTAATTCTGTCAGAGACAGTAAAGGACTTGGAGGAGCAGCTGAACAGAATGGACAGTGTCTTGAAAGGAGGGTATAAGATGAACATCAACAAAAGCAAAACAAGGATAATGGAATGTAGTCGAATTAATTCGGGTGATGCTGAGGGAATTAGATTAGGAAATGAGACACTTAAAGTAGTAAAGGAGTTTTGCTATTTGGGGAGCAAAATAACCGATGATGGTCGAAGTAGAGAGGATATAAAATGTAGACTGGCAATGGCAAGGAAAGCGTTTCTGAAGAAGAAAAATTTATTAACATCGAGTATAGATTTAAATGTCAGGAAGTCGTTTCTGAAAGTATTTGTATGGATTGTAGCCATGTATGAAAGAGAAACGTGGACGATAAATAGTTTAGACAAGAAGAGAATAGAAGCTTTCGAAATGTGGTGCTACAGAAGAATGCTGAAGATTAGATGGGTAGATCACATAACTAATGAGGAGGTATTGAATAGAATTGGGGAGAAGAGGAGCTTGTGGCACAACTTGACTAGAAGAACTGATCTGTTGGTAGGACATGTTCTGAGACATCGAGGGATCACCAATTTAGTATTGGAGGGCAGCGTGGAGGGTAAAAATCGTAGAGGGAGACCAAGAGATGAATACACTAAGCAGATTCAGAAGTATGTAGGCTGCAGTAGGCACTGGGAGATGAAGAAGCTTGCACAGGATAGAGTAGCATGGAGAGCTGCATCACACCAGTCACAGGACTGAAGACCACAACAACAACAGCAACTGGAGGGACCGTTGGGATTTCTGTAAAGTGGTATAGAGGAAGAGGAAGGCGGAGTCAACGGCATTCTGGTGGAGATGAGAGGGGGAAGGGGCATAGGCATGTCGGCGGTACAGATGACATGCAGGACAGGAGAACCTTGGGGCACACCTGCAATGGGATGGAGTTGAGTACTGGTCTGTTTATGCACGTCATTATTACGGATGTCTTACAAAGTCCTGTGTATTATGCTGGAATTGATGACATGCTCTAACCATAAGACATGGCCATTATTTATGTAATGACAGATGTTATGTTATAGCTTAAACTGTTTTAACCCTAATCCGTGAAGATGGTCTGTAACTGAAACCGGTCGATATTTGGGTTTTACATAAAAAAGCATCTGATGGTCAAACATACCTTTTATATATTTTTTTCCTGGTGAGTTCGACTGACCTTCTCTCACAAAACAGAGTAAGACGTTACTGTGTCGCTATAATTTTGTTCTAGCGGATCTGGAACTGATATTTCATCACAGATTTGAAGCACAATATTTAACATCTCATCTTTATCACAAACGGACGTAATTTTCCATAATCTGAAGGGCAGCCACAAAGATGATACTATATTGTGTAACTTCCGAATTACGACTGTCTCCTCTATGAAACGGAGACAGCACATTGTCGATGCTCGTACTATCTACAGTTAATAGACGATAATACAGTTCTGGTATATTGACAAAATACCAATTACAGTGAAATAGAGTTTATCAGTTAAGTCCATCTTTCATTTCCAGGACACACAGCGTGTGTTAGACAAGAAACCTGGCTCTACAGTAATTTAAACGTGCCTATGTATCTTCAGACACTGCGTTAGTATGAGTTTTCATTTTACGCACCCATAACAAAACGAACTGACTATAGGTTGCTTCTCGCCTTCGAGCACTTCTATTGCATCTTTGAATGGCTCTAAAAACGTCACGACTTCATTTACAGTGTTATTATCGTAACCAATAAGATTTTTAAAGACGTCCTTCTCCTTAAGCAATTCCTTGATTTTGTTGCACTGTCTGACTACCGGGTGATCAAAAAGTCAGTATAAATTTGAAAACTTAATAACCCACGGAATAATGTAGATAGAGGGGTAAAAATTGACACACATGCTTGGAATGACATGGGGTTTTATGACACACATACATGCCCGAGACAGGATTCGAGCCTGCGACCGTAGCGGTCACGCGGTTCCAGACTGAAGCGCCTAGAACCGCACGGCCACAGCGGCCGGCGTTGCACGCCCAAGTTCAAGCACTAAAGTACGTTAATACCCAGACATCTGGGGCTCTCTGAGTTACCACTTGTTCAAACGCTCATTATGAGTTAAAGTGTGCCTTTTTCGAAAAAGCTAAATTTAATTTCGATGAGGATGGAAACTGAATTAATGAATCAAAATTTGTGCCAAGGTCAGGACTTAAGCCCCAGGTCTCCTGCTTACCAGGCAGATATGCTAACCATTATACCATCGTGGTAGTGTGGCTCACACAGCTTCTATCCTTATCGAAGATAAAGTTGGGACTCATATCTCTGCAGGAGAACGTAATTCCATCAGATCAATAGATCATCTATCCCTGTGGTACAGGTGGGATTCCCCATTACGTACAAAGCTGGGGTGCTATTCCAATTTCAGAGAGCATCGGCAATACTGGCGTTTAAAGAAGCGGAAAATGTGCTGAAGGGTTTGTGTGGTGGCGCGGAGTGGCTTCGCGGTTAGAGGCTCCATGTCACTGACTGCGGGACCGCTCCCGCCGGAGGTTCGAGTCCTCCCTCGGGCATGGGCTGTTGTTCAAATGTGTGTGAAATCTTGTGGGACTTAACTGCTAAGGTCATCAGTCCCTAAGCTTGCACACTACTTAACCTAAATTAACCTAAGGACAAACACACACATCCAGGCCCGAGGGACGACTCGAACCTCCGCCAGTCGGGCATGGGTGTGTGTGTGTGTGTTGTTCTTAGTATAAGTTACTTTAAATAGTGTGTAAGTCTAGGTACCTATGACCTCAGCAGTTTGGCCCCTTAGAAATTCACACACATTTGAACATTTTTTTTAGGTTTGTGTTAGGGAGGGGATTAGACTAGGATAATCCGTGCAACTGTCCGAGCCAGAGTGCCACAGAGATGTAGTGGTTAGCGCATCTGCGTAGTAAGCAGGAGATTCAGGGTCAAGTCTCAGCCGTAAGGCAAGTTTTAATTCATTACTTCACCTTCTATTCTTATCACAGATTACGTTGAGGCTCATATGTCTCCAACAAAATGTAGTTCCATCAAATCACTTCATAAATTTAAGCTACGGGAGCAAAAGCTACGGTTGTTCAGTTTGAGGAAACCAAACGAAGTAGAAGTTTGGCGACACTGTCTTTGGCAGACTGCTTGAATTTGTATACGTATATGTGGTGAATGTTCTTTCGGACATGTCTGAAAGAGCAGACACCAAACTTGATCCTGCAGCCTTATACGACAGTTAATCAAAGGAATAATGGTAGTAGCTGCTACTGCGAAATGAATTATGTCATTGGGGGAAGTTAGAAAATTCGTACCGGACCGAGACCGAACACGGATTTCTTCGTTTCTCGTGGACGGTCAGCATTACAGCCTAGGCCGTCCGGACACGGTCCCTGACCGACCGGGATGGCCGTGCGGTTCTACGCGCTACAGTCTGGAACCAAGCAACCGCTACGGTCGCATGTTCGAATCCTGCCTCGGGCATGGATGTGTGTGATGTCCTTAGGTTAGTTCGATTTTATTAGTTCTAAGTTCTAGGCGACTGATGACCTCAGAAGTTAAGTCGCATAGTGCTCAGAGCCGTTTGAACCAACCTGGCTGACCCTTATTTACGACTTTACGACACACTACAGTGAAGCCTCACTTAAGGAGCACCTCCCATAACGCCCAATTCCCATAACGAGCAAAACAAATTGTAAAAATATGACTTGATTAACCAGCGACGTATCGCATAACGAGTGACGACGATTTAGTGTGGCGTCTCCAACCGTTCGCGCGTGTTGGGGGAAACGTTCAACAATATGAACACCTTTCACTGTCGGCAGCGGCATATGACCAACGTCTTTTGAGCGTACGGCAATCTCGGTTTAGCGCTCTTCCTGCTACCATCTTAGTGCAGCTTGTGATTTTTCTAAACTCGAGTTTACACAGTGGTTTTTGTGTGAAAATTTTAATAACCTTTGTAGAAATGTCCCCGATGATAAAGCACCAAGTAGACGACCATAAGAGAAAGAAAATGACCCTAGAAATGAAACGTTGAATCACTGAAAAACGTGAACGTGGTGTGAGCGTTGCTGATTTAGCACGCACATACAATCGGTCTACATCAACTATTTGCACTATCCTCAAGAACAAGGACAAGATTAAGGAGGCAGATGTTTCAAAGGGAGTGACGAGAGTATCTAAACAACTGTTCCGTATTTTTGACAATGCTCCTTATATGGATAAATGAAAAGCATTTACAAGGCGGCACTACTAACGAGAACATCATTTGTGAAAAGGCGAGAATGACTTTCGCCGGCTTCGTTAAGAATACCCCAGGATCATCAGCGGTCGAAGAAGTGTTTAAGGGAAGCCGTGGGTGTTTCAACAAGTTTAAGAGAAAAAAAGAATGGTTCAAATGGCTCTGAGCACTATGGGACTTAATATTTGTGGTCATCAGTCCCCTAGAACTCAGAACTACGTAAACCTAACTAACCTAAGGACATCACACACATACATGCCCGAGGCAGCATTCGAACCTGCGACCGTAGCTGTCACGCGGTTCCAGACTGAAGAGGCTAGAACCGCTCGGCCACATCGGCCGGCTTAAGAGAAAAACCGGCATCCACAGCATTGTGAGGCACGGCGAAGTAGCTAGCTCTGACTCAGAGACACCAGAGAACTTCGTCAGCCATTTCAAGATGATCGTAGATTCTGAGGGTTATCTGCCGCAGTAGGTTTCGAATTGTCACGAGACAGGTCTATTCTGGAAAAACACGCCAGAGTGTACATTTATAACAGCGGAGGAGAATGCATTGCCCGGTCACGAGACAATGAAAGCCCGTCTCACTCTTCTATTCTGTGCCAATGCAAGCATCAGTTTGAAAATTAAACTATTACTTCTTTACCATTCGGAAACTCCACGCGCCTTCAAGAAGTGTAAAGTCCAGAAGAACGTGTTAAATGTGATGTGGAAGTTCAACAACAAGGCTTGGGTGAAAGCTGATTGGTTTTTTTTTTTTTTTTTTTTTTTTTTTTTGTGATTGGATCAGTGAAGTGTTTGATCCTTCGGTGAAAAAATATTTGCTTGAGATGAATCTGCCACCCCATGTCTTGCTTGTTGTGGACAACACTCCTGCCCATTCTCCAAGCCTACAACGCCACCACCTTGAAGAGTTTCAATTCATCAAGATCCAATTTCTGCCTCGCAACATCACTCCGTTACCCCACACTATGAACCAGCAGATTATTTCTAACTTTAAGAAGCTCTACACTAAAGCACTCATCGAGCACTGCTTTCAGTTGACTGAAGCTACCAATCTTACCCTCGGAGAGTTTTGGAAATACTTCAACATCGTTGCCTCCGCCAAGAGAACTCTCATTTCTGTTTCGAAGAGGCTTTGGCCGGAGTGCGTTGTCGAATGTGACTCTGTGCCAATTGCTTGAGATAAATCTGCCACCCCATGTCTTGCTTGTTACCGAGCGAGGTGGCGCAGTGGCTAGCACACTGGACTCGCATTCGGAAGGACGACGGTTCAGTCCCGCTTCTGACTATCCTGATTTAGGTTTTACGTGATTTCCCTAAATCGCTCCAGCAAAATGCCGGTATGGTTTCTTTGAAAGGGCACGGCCAGCTTCCTTCCCCGTCCTTCCCTAATCCGACGAGACCGGTGACCTCACTGTCTGGTCTCCCCCCCCCCCCTCCCCCAAACAACCCAACCCATCTTTTCTTGCTTGTTATGGACAACGCTCCTGCCCATTCTCCAGGCCTACAAGACCACCTGTAGTTCACGAGATTGTATCTTTGGCCAAGAGCATGGGGCTAGAAGTGGATAACAATGATATCGATGAGCTTGTGGAAGATCACATCCAAGAAATGACAACCGAAGAGCTTATGGAGGTACAGTGTGTTTCACAGCAGGAAGTTGTGGAGAGGAGTTCTTCAGAGGGAGAGGAGGAGGCGGTAACAGTTGCATCGTACATTGAAAGTCATCATCCCACTAAAGCAGTGGCTATGCGCGCTAGAAATTTATTTGACGATAATACTGTGTCGCATTTTTTGCAAGTGTTAAAGCGTCGGCAGAACAAAAAACTGTAGCTAGCTTTCTAGTGAAAAAGAATTAATTAGTATCATGAATAATAAAGTACATAATACTGTATGTGTAATTTTCTTCGAATAAACGGCATGAATAAAATAAAACTTTTAGTACTTTTTCTGCATGGGTAGCATTGTCGTATTTTACATTAATCTGTATGGGATAAATTGTTGCACTTAACAAGTGTTTCGCACTACGAGTAATTATCCTCAGTACGCGAGGTTCCGCTGTACTAACGTAGTGCCCCTGCCCATTACGCTCATTACTCGTAGCCATCGCTGATTCCCTTAGGAGTTCAGGTGTATGTGTGTGTGTGTGTGTGTGTGTGTGTGTGTGTGTATGTGTGTGTGTGTTTCCGCACAGAAAGGACCACTGGGCCGCCTCTCTCTGTCTCTGTCTCTCTCTCTCTCTCTCTCTCTCTCTCTCTCTCTCTCTCTCTGGCACTGATAGTTCAAAACAAAATTTTAACAAAATGGTAATTCCGGCAGAAACCACTGGAGTTCCAACGGTTAACAGGAACCATCCCAGGATTTGTTTCATGTGATTTGGGAAAAGTTATGGAAATTCACATCAGGATAGCTGGATTCTGAGAAAATCTAGAGGTGTTGAACTGTTTGTTGATGAAAAGAAATGTTCTTAGTTATTTTATTACAAATTACCAGATTGTCTACTTCAGAAACAATCGGTTACGCAGTCAAGTAACGAAAAGGAAATTGCATTGAACTGTTGTAATGTACGTTGCTCGATCGAGCCGTCAATCATCTCTGCCAATCTTCACAACTGTCCATGGGTTCTCGGGCTCCAGCTACATTTCTCATTGGATGACAGACTCTGATGGTGTGTAACAAGCCTAAGAGAATTTATCTTTAAACTTTTAATTCGTCATTTGCTCAAAAACAAAGGTGATTTTTGTATTTTACTTTTAAAAAAATATTAATACGGTCAGGTATTTGAACACGAATGTTCGCTAGAACAGTGTTGAATACTCCATTTTCAATACAAAGTACAGCAGCGCTCATTTAACCTAATTTCAAGAGGCCAGAACATAGTCAATTCTGTTTAACAAAGTTTAAATTAACGATTTTTTTCGTAAAAATATACGACTGTTCAGTTTACTTTCTGTCTTCTTATGGGCACCAACGAAAGAGGGTGTTCTGTTACCATAACCTCTAAAAAATTAATGAAAATAACTACACTGTACATGTACAAAAAGTATTTCTGGCATTTGTGTAATTGATGAAGTATATGTACATATTGTCAAATGCTTGTTATCATTTTTTTTAAAACAGTGCAGTTAAGCCTACACATATATTGTGGAACAGTATTGTACCCATCGAACTAGTGCATCATGTAATAGAAAAAGCTATAATCTTAAGAGACACTGATTTTATGCCTCTTCTGAAAACGCCATAGCCAGCCCTAGGAACACACAGACCCAGAAATTCCCTGTCTCTGGATGGTCTGACGAGCCTTTTCTTGAAGCTTGGACAATAAAATTTGCTGTAAGTGCTGCGTCTTCATCACACTAAGTTACAATCAGAACACATGCTCTAGTTTACAACAATTCTCATAAATTACACATTTTACTTGTATACATTAATTTTGGAAAAGAAATCTTAATTATTATTTGTTGGATTGTTGGTCGTAATACTATGGCACTCTCTGAAGATACCAAATCCGGAGAAGCCTGAAATGCCATGGAGACATCAGAAATGGCATAGAGATATCAGAGGAGGTAACAAATCTGGAGAACAGCGGCTGCAGCTGCCACTTAAGCGCGACTTTCCGGTGGCATATCTTCATGTTCCTCCTCAGAAAATGGCAGTAAAACATTATCATTCTCTTCTCTGTCATAGTCAGAGCTGATGACTGGTTCTTCGGCAGCAAAGATGTTGGCTGCCTGCGTCGATACTTCCATATTGACGATACAAGAGGGCACCAGCCCGGTATAAGCCAGCAGAAGAGCAGCATCTGAATCCAAAATTGTATCCGCATTACGAGTAATTTCAAAAGTTGGATCATAAGTTTTCTCTTCAGTTTCAACTACGTTATCAGTTGCTGTCCAGGTCTTCTTTAAACAGTTAGTTATGGTTTCATCCGAGGCAGGAGATACGTTACAGATAGCTTGCAGTACATTCCAACGTGAAATTGTTTGTTGTAGTTAGATTACGCTGATGGGCAGAGCAGCGGTCAAAAGTTAGCAAAGGATTTCTCTTCTTCGCAGCCATTTCTTGTTGAACTATCAAGAGAGAATTGGTCATCCAAGCATTATTACTATTCTCGGAGTGGCATGGTAGATTGAATAGCTTGAAATTTTTAAAGCAACGTGGATTTTTGCATTTGACAATCACTAATAGTTTGTGCTTCTCAGAACGATGTGAATTACAACACAAGACCACCGTCAGTCTCTCCCAGCTGCGTTTTTCTCCATGACGTTTTTCGCTCTCAACATACGTTTTTTAGAGGCATCAAGATGTAGAAATGGCCAGCTTCAGCCATATTAAACACATCTGTCGGGTGATACATTCTCGTTTACTCTATGTGCCTCCCCACTGACACCGACAGCACTGATTTTATGCCTCCTCTGAAAACGCCATAGCCCTCGGAACACACAGACACAGAAATTCCCTTTCTCTGGATGGTCTCCCGAGCCTTTTCTTGAAGCTTGGACAATAGAATTTGCTGTATGTGTATGTCTTGGAACAATTCAAACAGAGAATCCTCCACTACTTCATGTTTGGCTGACCTCATGCGCTTCCTACTGCCGCTAAATGAACAGCTTGCAGGACTTGCCTATAATTTCCGTCTTGCAGTTATTCTCGATAACAGAGTAAACTTCGAAATATGAGAGTGTTCTGCAACCTGTATTTTAAATCTCCACTCCACTGTCGACGATATGTAATTTTCTGATTTTGTTTTACAGTCAGAGCTCGTTTCTGTTTCGACGGCATATTGTGAGTGGTGGAGCGAAAGGACGGAAAACACATTCACCGTTCACGTTGTTGAGTGTCGCACATTCGCTCATATTCATAGACCTTTGCAGAATGTTTACGGAGACCTGGCAGTAAACAAAAGCACGGCGAGTCATTGAGCAAGGCGTCTGTCATCATCGCAACAAGGTCGCGCAAACCGGTCCGACCTCCTACGTACCGGCTGGCCGCACACTCCTGCAATGTTGGAACGTACCGACCTTCTCATCCGAGATGATCGACGGACTGCAGTCAAACACCTAGCTGCACAAACTGGACGTCTCTGTTGGTAGTGCTGACGCACTCGTCCACCAGTTGGGGTACTCAAAGGTGTGTACCCCCTGCGTTCCTCGGCGCCAAACAGAAGACCATGAATAGCAACGGAGGACCATCTGCACACATTTGCTTGCGCATTACGTGGCTGATCGTGACAGGGGATGAAACATGGGTCCATCACTTCGAACCGGAAGAAAAATGGCAGTCCATCGAGTGGTGCCACACTACCTCTACTCTGAAGAAGAAGTTAAAAGCCGCTGCCTCAGCCAGTAAATTCATGGCGATGGTCTTCTGGGGTTCTGGAGGGATTATTCTGTTTGATGTCCTCCCTCATGGAGCAACGACTAAATATGAAGAGTATTATGCTACCCTCAAGAAATTGAAGAAATCACTTTAGCGTGCTCATCGCCACGCAAATACAAACGATCTCCTCCTCCTCCATGACAACGCAAGGCATCACACAAGACTGTGTACGCGAGAGAAGCTCTCAAAATTTCATTGGACTGTTCTTCCTCATCCACCCTACATCCCGGATCTCGCACCGTCCGACTTCCATATGTTTGGCCCAATGAAGCATGCACTCCGCGGGAAGCAGTATTGGGTTTATGGGGAGGTTTCTGATGCAGCAAGACATTGACTCCGATGTTGAGTGGTACCATGCGGGCATACAGGCTCTCCCAGTAAGATGGCGTAAGACCGTCGCACTGACGGAGGTTATGTTGAAAACTAGCGTTTTGTCGCCAAAGGGGTGAGGAATAATATGGTGTACTGGAATCCCGAATAAAACCAACCCGATTTCAGAAAAAAAGTGAGTCGCATTACTTTTTGAACGCCCCTCGTACATACTTATCCGGTTTAGACGAAGAATAAGATATGTAATACGTAATGTGGAGACCAAATTTTTGTTTTTAGTACGAAACATCTGAAATTCGGTTTAAGCGGTAGGTTTTTCGGTGTAATTATGGGTTAATCAAATGTTCGGTTTACCCAATTTCGAAATAACGACTGTTTGCTTTAATACTTTACTTTCTCACACTTTCATTCTTCAAGTTAACAGTGGCCATACTGTGTAGAGCATCTCGTTTGGAACGTGATACGTCACAATTATCGAAATCTGTTAATATTACGTTCCAGTAACAACAGTTCGAAACGAATTCCGGCAAGGATTTGTGATATGCTTGAGGTTATCACACGGTGACTAGGTATGGCACGGAGTGGTGACAGACGATAACGAAGGAATTCCCATAGGCACCAAGAGCTTATAACTTACAAAACAATGTTCAAATGTGTGTGAAATCTTATGAGACTTAACCTCTAAGGTCATCAGTCCCTAAGCTTTCACACTACTTAACCTAAATTATCCGAAGGACAAACCATGCCGGAGGGAGGACTCGAACCTCCACCGGGACCAGCCGCGCAGTCCATGACTGTAGCGCCTAAGACCGCTCGGCTAGTCCCGCGCGGCGATAACTTACAGAAATGTTGATAATACAGTACGTAAATCATACCTGAAATTGCAATAATGACTAGTGCGTGATATGGCAAGTCAAAACATTTTTATTTGCAGTCATAGAAACAGGAAACCAAACCTTTCTTTCACATTCAACCAAGACTAGTTCAGGGAAATTTGGAATTTCAGTTTGGAAATCTCAGGCAAATTTTTGGACGAAACCATGTTGCCACCCATTCAGTTTACTTTTTTCTCGATAACAGCTTGATCTTCCGTCTCAAAGAAGAGAATGGGGAGATGATATGGAGAGAAAATAAACCTATTCTGCAAACTATTTCCATTCTATAGTTGAAACTAAAGCAATTGCAACTTTCAGTATCAGAACGATCACTGTGCTTTTGTCTGCAGGAGACCCTTCAAATCCAGCGTCAGCACTGCTATGTTGCGACACAACCACTACCGAAAGAAGGATGATCTAACACTTACGATGTTGCTATACAAGTGCACATTCCATTTAATATTACAATTTATAACATTTTCCATTCTAAGAAGCTCTCGACGGCAAGACAATGATCCGGTTTTAAATCTCCTCCTGCTATCCGCATTCATAGGTGGTTTTAGTGCGCCTTATACGCAAAGTGCAGTAGCGTGTGTTGAAGTTCTCGTTGAGGTAAGCAGTTACAATAGAATACAATGTCATTTTTTAATATTAATTTACGTTTTTGGCGCATTCGTCAATCATCGTGCCGTAAGATACTTCAACTGCAACAGGAGATCATTTTCAATTAATGTCAGAGCTATTATTGAGAGTATAAAGTGCATACATAAAGTTTTTTATTTTTTTTATGTCTGAAAAGCTTGTCTCAGGTGAAGCACCAGATGCAGAAATAATCAGAATAACTTCTAAGAGTTTTACAATTTCACAGTATGCAATCTGGGGTACATTTGACAATAAATTTCTATAAATCACCAACACTTCTATGATGCATTTCTCTGGAAATATATGCAACCACTAGCTGTGGTATTAAACAGGGAAAACCTGAAACCAATCCATAGCAGTCTTTTAGTGAGTTTAATCCAGGTTCAGGGTAACATGGTTTATACTGATCAAAATTACCTACATTTAAAAGTTGCAAAAATAACAAAGAGTCCAAGTTACTGTATCCATCTTGTAACTGTCACAGCACTGTGTACAAAATTTCACGGGCAATTCTTCCAAAGTTTATTTCCAAACTGACTGCAGTAGGGTTATTATTCCTAGGATGTTTAATTGCTGGTTCAAACATATGGTAGTCATGAATGACTCTTTCCTATATTCTTTAAGATCCGTCACATTTTGTCTTTAACATTTATTCGGATTCATGAATTTTGTTAGTCAATAGCCTATGTAATAAGCCCTGGTTTGAAATATATCAAATAATATGTCAGTAAGAGGGCAATTATCTGAAAAAGTGTGTTGAACGAAATTTAAACTTACATTCTGCATCGTGATTTCAAATCCACAAGTAGCAATATAGGCTACTTCGTCCCACATATTTTCATTTATCACAGCCTTTAAAAGTGAAACTAGTTCACTGTACCATTAGATTTTAACGAGAAGGGATGCACAACTCCACTGCTTAGCATATACTCCAGAGAACCATTTCTTTACTGTTTGTTCTAGAGTCCAAGACCTTTTTGCTGACTTGAAAAAAAAAAAAAGTTGCATGACTATTCGAAGCGAAGAAAAATTTCTGCACTCTTAGATTTTTGACACGGCATATGACAGTATTGAATTTAGTCGATGAACTAAACAGTGAACGAACACAAAAAATGTTTATCGCTCTCGATTACAGTCCAATCGAATGACGAGCCAAACACCGTTCCATCGTAACTGTGAGCATGTTCGTGAATTTTGGAATCATTTAACGAACTTGACTAACAGCTGTGACATAGTGGAGAACTGATGAAACCTGCGAGAAATTACGCACATCCGCTGCTTCACCCAGAATAACTGAGGGAATATTTGGTTGACTTTTCTCCTTTCTTATTTTATTCACGACTGTGTCTGAAATAGAGACAGTCAAGTCGTTCTGTAGTAGGTGTGACAGTTCTGTAAATACAGAAGAATGTGCTAAATGGTGTTTCAGCTTTTCATGTGTGTGCGTGAAATCCTATGGGACTTAAGTGCTAAGGTTATCAGTCCCTAAGCTTACCCACAACTTAACCTAAATTATCCTAAGGACAAACACAAACACCCATGCCCGAGGGAGGACTCGAACCTCCGCCGGGACCAGCCGCACAGTCCATGACCGCAGCGCCAAAGACCGCTCGGCTAATCCCGCGTGGCTCAGCTTTTCACTCAGACGCTACAGAAGTTCAACATAATTGTTGTTTAATCAGATTTTGCGTATTAGGGCGTCCTCACAGCGACTCGTTGCTGTTGTAAAGTTATGCAATGAAATACCATATACAAGATTTCTAGTTATTATGCACGATTCAATTGTAAGTCTATCCATTTGTATTATATCATTCGCCTCTTGGAAATTGCGGACAGCAAAGTTGTTCAGCGGAGTCCCATAATCACACTGGACTGCCCCGCTTCGATTTTTATGATTCTGCTGCTCAGTGTACGATACGCAACGGGCCCGCTTCTTTATCCTATCGCCAACAACAGCATGCCTGTGTGATGGCTATTATAAACTGTTAAGGCTGTTTATAGCGTTGACGTAACATGAACCTACAAACCACATGTGAAATTAGGGTATGTTTTCCGTAGCACCAGGAAAGTTATTACAACATTTAACTGTTACAACCCCACACCAAGATTCCCAGTCGGTCCACTGCGAGACATGGTAAGCTGGTGGTCAGCCACACATCTCGGAGCTCCAGTTGCCACTTGTACACCCTGTTCAGAAAACATCAGACCTTACCTAAATCTTAAATTATAGAAAGCGCGAACTTACGAATTTTGCTAACGGTTCTGAAAAATTGGCAGTACAAATCCAAAAAAAAAGGAAAAAAAACATAACTTTTGTCAGTCCATGTGAGGAACGCATTTAAAATTTAATTTTTCCTGCAGTTTCGTTATTGTTTCCAATTTACGCAGAAAGCAGTGCTTACCTTATATCCCTTGAATAGACGTTACTGGCCTGGGGCTCTATGACTATCTGCTCCAAGGGTTGAACTGTCAGAAATCTGAAGCTGACAGAGAAGTTTATCTTTTCTATACACGTAGTCTCATATACTTCAGCATTTTGATTGAGCTTAGGCATGACGCATTTAAACAGCTCAGTTGCTGGTAATTAGCAGATAACATTACATATCTTCTGTCTATGGAAGAACAGAAAAAAATCAGAGAGATTTGCAAGAGGTCATAGCAAGTGCTTCTGGACTTGATGATTCTGATAGAGCTGTGAAAAGTCATCGGTAAGATGGCAGCACAACAATAACTGGTGCATTCAGGGACGTCTCTAAAAAATACCTCGGAGACATTGCCCAAAACAACTACAAAATATTTCATTTAAAACTGTAGCGTGCGGAGGGACGGGCCCGTACGTAGCCAGTCACTCCTGTTTCTGACACATCTGCACCATGCGGGCTGCTGGTCCTCCTTTGGAGACAGTTTACGCACCTCGCTAGTACATCGAGTATTTGGATTTCACTGATTACAGAAGCTCTGTTTACAGGCTTAACCATCAGCATCGTTCATAGGTAGCAACGCAGCATCTACGACGGTGCTGCTATCGGGTTCCACCCTCCCTCCGCAGGTCAAGTGGTCTTCAAGATCCCAAGTCCACAGCTCGTGGTCTAGTGGATAGCGTTAATACTCCCGGATCACGGAGTCCTGGGTTCGATTCCCGGCTGGGGATTTTCTCTGCCCAGGGACTGGGTGCTCGTGTTGTTCTCATCATTTCAGCATAATCATCATTCGTGACAGTGGCTAAATTGGACTGAGTAAACAAATTGGACTGTGTGAAAAATTGGAACTTCGTATGGGCGTTGATGACTGCGCAGTTGAGCGACCAACAAAACCAAACATCATCATAGACGAGGAAGTCGCAGTGCGACTCCAGTCTCTCGAAACCAGCAGGGCGGGAGGAAGCAATGGGATCACAAACATCCTCCTCGAGATTTTGCCTCAGGGGGTCCATCGGCTTATGACCGACATCTTCAACCAAGTTTTCCTTTGGAGGACCCACCCTTCCGCGTGGAAACACGCAGAAGTGGTCGGTATCCCGAAGACGAACGAGAAGCCTCGGCTGGCGTCGAACTACCGGCCTATCAGCTTGCTCCAGTCCCTCTCAAAGGTATTCAAGAGGCCATGCATGAAACACCTACTGGAGCACGTCAGGCAGTAACGCTTACTTCCAGATGAGTAGTTTGGTTTCTGGAGTGTCATGTCACCTCTCACCAACTGCTGCGCCTGGTGGATCTAGCCATGGGAGCACTGGAGACGAGAGAGTACATCGGGGCGGTACTCCTGGATGTGTCTAGGGTCTCCGACTTGGTGTGACATGACGGCCTCGTGTACGAACTCTCTGTGCACGGGGTTTCGACGTCATTCGGAGTCTTCCTGTGGTCCTACCTCTCTGGCATGACCTTTTATGCTATGGCGAAACAATCAACGTCGAGCCGGCCGCTGGTGGCCGAGCGGTTCTGGCGCTACAGTCTGGAACCGCGCGACCGCTACAGTCGCAGGTTCGAATTCTGCCTCCGGCATGGATGTGTGTGTTGTCCTTAGGTTAGTTAGGTTTAAATAGTTCTAAGTTCTAGGGGACTTATGACCTCAGCAGTTGAGTGCTCAGAGCCATTTAAACCATTTGAATCAACGTCGACTGCGAAAACCATATGTGTAGGGGTGTCGCAGGAGTCGGTACTCGGCCCCTTACTATGCATCGCCGACGCGCCGTCGGTTGCATTCGTGTGTTTGGCACTCAATGCTGTCGACACGGCCCCGTTCACCCACGGTATGAACGTCGCACTATGGCACGCAGCCTCCAGCTTGGATGTGTTGCCTTGGACGCCTGGGCCACCAAATGGCGGCTCAAAATCAGTGCTGGGAAGATTCAAGCGGTCGTCTTTAGCAGATGGAAGGTGCCGCCGCCTCTGCCCCATCATGTGTACCAAGACGGCTGCCTACCTCGGAGTAAAAATCAATTAGCGTCTTACCTGGCTGCCGCATAGACGCGACATCAGAGACAGGACTGCCAGGCGTTTACACGCCCTCTACCCGCTGCTCGACCCCGAATCGACGCTTTCCCCTCTCCATGGCCTCACGCTTTATCTGACACTGCTTCGTACAGTGTTGTAGAACGCGACCGTGATGCGGGGGTAAGCTGTCGACTCCCACATCTCTATCCTACCGAAACCTTCCCTGGCTTTACCCCACGCACCAGCTCCATGAGGATGTGGGTCACCCATTGTAGATTGATGGGTTCCGACAAACAGCCCATACATTTTATGAAAAGGCAGGCCTCTCCCGCAACCGGCTCTTCAGTAGCGTGGGGCACCAACACAATCACCGGCTGACTACGCATTGGCTGCACCTGTTGTCAGAGTGACACTCTCCGCAATTGCATGAGGATCAACCTCCTCGAATAACTTGCGACCGATCCAGCACGATAGGCCACGATCCCCTACCACGACAAGAAAGGCAGGAACAGCACCTCAGCGCTTACCCTGTGACAGGTCGATTTTTGTTTGGTCGCCCATAACTGTGACTGCGACTCCAGCAGCCAGCTGCAGATGCAGCTCCGCTTGAGACAATTCGCACCGGTACCTACGGCGACCCATCTGTTACAGCATCAGCCGACCTCTGCACCAAGCCGAACCGCTACGTTACGTCGCCCAGCGGCTACCAGCAGCCTTCCTTGGCACTCAGTGCTACTGTTTAATTGTGCTACAGTGAATATTGGATTGACATTCTTTGAAGTTTCATATGTTATTTCTTGCTCTCACATTCTATCATTTCTGTTATTACTGCCATAGGTGGAACATTAGTTTTCTGTGGCGAGGCTGCAATCATCAATCATTTGCGTTAATTGCAGACTAGAGAACATAAACCAAATATCGCCACCAAAAATTCAGGATCCATCGTCCCATCTCCAGTAATTTTTATGGAGAGATGGTTACAGCATAGGTTCCAAAAACACTTTAAAAACTAGATTCTGCGTTGTCTGAGAGTTGGAAACTGCTCCTGGAAATGACCATATCCAATACAGTACGTCGCAAAACATACAATTTAAGGAGAGAGAAATCATCCTTTTCGATTTGTGCGCTACACTAGCTGTGTAGAAAAGGTCCTGTAGCGCTTGATCAATTACAATATTATCTGTTTCCCAGCGTTCATTGCGTTTCTCTTTGGTTAGAGAGTTAGTTTGACCTTTCTAAAGGCATAAATACAACACCTTGAAGGTATATGTAAATTGGACATTAAGCGGAATCAGCGTCGACGAGCGAAAATGTGTACCGGACCGAGATTCGAACACAGGATCTCCCGCTTAACCATGCAGGCGCGGTAACCACGGCACATCGTGGATACAGCATTATCGCAACTGGGCGGACTACCTCTGCCCAGCTAGGCTTATCAGTTATAACTATGCGTGGTTTCTGATCTTTCGGACATGGATCCACTATCTTCAGTGCAAATGCACAAATACGTCCGAACTTCTGTGGGAATCTCTGAGTAGAGAAAGGGAGTAAAATAGACAGGTACTGCGGAAGGTGGCGCTCGGTGGGAGTGTGAATCGGCCGCGAAGCGTGCTGAGATCCACTACTGGCCATTACAACTGCTACACCACGAAGATGACGTGCTACAGACGAGAAATTTAACCGACAGGAAGAAGATGCTGTGATATACAAATGATTAGCTTTTCAGAGCATTCACGCAAGGTAGATGCCGGTGGCGACACCTACAACGTGCTGACATGAGGAGCGTTTCCAACCGATTTCTCATACACAAAATGCAGTTGACCGGCGTTGCCTGGTGAAACGTTGTTGTGATGCCTCGTGTAAGGAGGAGAAATGCGTACCATCACGTTTCCGACTTTGATAAAGGTCGCATTGTAGCCTATCGCGATTGCGGTTTATCGTATCGCGACATTGCCGCTGGCGTAGGTCGAGATCCAATGACTGTTAGCGGAATATGGAATCGGTGGGTTCAGAAGGAGATATTGTAACCTAAAGTTGACGCTTGAAACCTTCGACGTTCAGTTGCGTGTTGTAACAAACACGGGCCACGGTCGGCGAGCAGCATCTACAGGGACGTGTTTACGATGACGACCGTGTTTACGAGTGTGGCTGTAGTTCACTGTTGTGGTTTGGTCTAGCTGTCGCAGTGTCCGCATGTAGCGTTTGCTGCTATTGTTATTCTGCATTCGTCTCCGCACGCAGACCAACTGTAGTACATCGTGTTACCAGACGTCTGTGATAGTGTAGTGTTGTAGGAACTGTGACCATGGTGTATTCGAACTCTAAAAAGGCGGAGATGATACTCATCTATGGTGACTGTCGACGAAATTTAGCTGAAGCCTGCAGGGTGTATGCAGAACGGTACCCGGACAGAGAGCATCCAACGTGCCGCACATTGCAAAAAATCTACCGTCAACTGTATGCAACAGGTATGCTCGTAGCACGCAGACGGGTCCGTAACAGGCCCGTCACAGGAGAAGCGGGTGCAGTTGGTGTGTTAGCTGCTGTTGCCATGAACCCACACATGAGTGCACGGGACATTGCGAGAGCCGGTGGACTGAGTCAAAGTAGTGTCATGCGCATACTGCATCGTCACCGCTTTCACCCGTTTCATTTGTCGCTACATCAGCAATTACATGGTGATGACTTTAATCATCGAGTGCAATTCTGTCAATGGGCATTAACAGAGAATGCGTTGCAGTTCTACCTGTTTACCGATGAAGCGGGTTTCACAAACCACGGGGCAGTGAATCTACGGAACATGTATTACTGGCCGGGGACAATCCTCGCTGGCTCAGACAGGTAGAGCGACAGCGACCGTAGACTGTAAATGTATGGTGCGGAATCATTGGCGACCACCTCATTGGTCCTCACTTCATTGCAGGGGCCCAAACAGCCGCAACATACATCGCGTTTCTACAGAATGATCTGCCAACGTTGCTCGAAAATGTCCCACTGGAAACGCGTCGACGTATGTGGTATCAGCATGATGGTGCACCTGCACATTCCGCAATTAACACTAGGCTGACCCTTGACAGGATGTTCGACGGGCGTTTCATAGGACGTGGAGGACGCATAAATTGGCCAGCCCGTTCTCCTGATCTTACACCTCTGGACTTCTTTCTGTGGGGTACGTTAAAGGAGAATGTGTACCGTGATGTGCCTACAACCCCAGAGGATATGAAACAACGTATTGTGGCAGCCTGCGGCGACATTACACCAGATGTACTGCGACGTGTACAACATTCATTACGCCAGAGATTGCAACTGTGTGCAGCAAATGATGGCCACCACATTGAACATCTATTGGCCTGACATGTCGGGACACACTCTATTCCACTCCCTAATTGAAAACGGAAACCACGTGTGTACGTGTACCTCGCCCCTCATGGTAATGTACATGTGCGTCAGTGAAAAAGACCAATAAAAAGGTGTTAGCATGTGGACGTAATGTGCTGTTCCAGTCTCTTCTGTACCTAAGGTCCATCATCGTTCCCTTTGGATCCCTACGTAATTCGGTGCTCTCCGATACACACGATCGAACAGCGGAGGAGTGGTACTCAAGCGTCAACTTTAGGTTACAATATCTCCAGATGTAATTAACATTTTACAATGCAACAAACGGCACTGATTACGTATTTGTTTATATGTTCAGATGTGCTAACAAAACTAACGGGGTTCCATTAAAAAAACGTAGCTTTGTGTAGAAAAACATACTTCCGTGCATTTTTTTATGGTTTGTATTAACCAGTTACACTAGCCCCTCTCCGCACGTTCGGTCTGTGGAATTGATTCGTGAGTATTTGATGTGGTTTACGAAACATATCCAGCGGTAATGTTAGGTGACTCACCCTGCATAACATATATATTTTTACTTTCTCACGTTGTTTTCCTGGTATAGCCACGAACTACTACTATTTTAAATTTATAACTGTTATACGCTGATTTGCTAAAACGCCTACCAAGATTTATTAGCTCTCACACACTTGATTTTACTTAACATCGAAATAAGCCACAGGCACGATTCTATAAACCAGGTCAACTTGTAAACATGTAAAGGGGTCCCTCGCACGGCTTCGGGTCGGTGGCTTTCACTCCCTGCTATCTAAGCCCATCTGCAGCTCGCTTACATGAGTTTGCTCCTAACGCGCAACCAGCTGCCGGCCTAGTCTCGAGGATACCGAACAGTTCAACGTATCGCCGCTGTTCCAGTGGCCCATAGCGACAACATAAACTGATGATCAAATCTTAACAGGTTACCTTCCTTTGTTTAGCTCCTTTTACATAGTAATGATGATTAACACTTGATCCATGGCTTTATTGTCTGTTTAAATTCTTTTGTTAAACATTTCATACAGCTCTATAAGGTTTCATGCACACTTACGCTTGGACTGTTGCAGTCATTATTGCAATATACAGGGTGTCCGAAAAGTCTTTCGCTGATTAAATAAATTGATAACTCAGGCTAGAAGTAAGATGCAAATATGAAACTTGTGTCGAATTGTTTACAACTATCAAAGTTTTTTTTCTGTTTTGGGTTCGCAGTACGTAAGTAGTGGATGAGGTGCAGTGCCCAAGAAGCCATGTTAACCAATCAGGAGAAGGCACAGTGTGTCCTGTGGTACCATGAAACACGATCACCAACCACAGTGCAGACACACTTCCAGGCAACATTTGGAAGGAATCCACCTGATGTCAAGAGCATTAAAGCCTGGTATGAGAAGTTCAAGAACACGGGATAGGTTGCAGACTTTCCGAGGTCTGGTCGACCAAGAACCTCAGCAGACAGGGTGGAAGCTGTAAGGCAGTCTTTTCTGCGAAGTCCGAAGAAATCGGTGCGCAGGGCCTCACGTGAATTACAGATGCCAAAAAGCTCTTTCTGTGATGTCACCTCCAGACACCACACTTGCTAGGTGGTAGCCTTTTAATCGGCCGCGGTCCGTTAGTTTACGTCGGACCCGCGTGTCACCACTATCAGTGATTGCAGACCGAGCGCCGCCACACGGCAGGTCTAGAGAGACTTCCTAGCACTCGCCCCAGTTGTACAACCGACTTTGCTAGCGATGGTTCACTGACAAAATACGCTCTCATTTGCCGAGACGATAATTAGCATAGCCTTCAGCTACGTCATTTGCTACGACCTAGCAAGGCGCCATTACCAGTTACTATTGATACTGAAAATAATGTAACGTCAAGACCGACGTTCACCATTTATGGATTAAAGTTAAGTATTCCACCAGGTACGTCCGTTTTTTCTAAATTCTAATTTCCTTGTCCTGTTCCAGACCTCACGCCAGCCTGCGTGAGCTAAAGCGCGTGCCTTTCCGCCTCCTCTAGTAACCCGGAGTTGGCTCTCATGCCAACCCACAACACTTTCCATGACATTTTACACAAACGTTTATTGTTTCGTGCATACAAAGTGCAAATCGTTCAGGCCTTGTTGCCCAATGACAGTTCACGTCGATATGACTTTGCGGTCGAAATGCTATCACGTATTGAGGACGATGATGGTTATCTCAGACGAATTGCCTTTTCCGACGAAGCGACGTTTTTTGTCAGTGGAATAGTTAATCGCCATAATGTACGCATTTGGGGTTCACAACCCCCTGGCGAGGTCATGGAGTGCACCAGAGGCAGTCCAAAGGTGAATGTTTGGTGCGCGCTATAGTACGATCGAATTATCGGGCCATTCTTCTTCGCTGAGGCTACCATCACATCTGCAGTGTATCTGGGACATGTTGCAACTGTGTGCTGTTCCTCAGCTGCTTCAGTATCACCCCGATGTCTTGTTCCAGCAAGACGGTGCACCGCCTCATTGGGGTTTGGACGTCCGTGCCTATCTCGATATGACCTTTCCTGGACGATGGATTGGTCGTGATGGGCCAACGGTTTGGCCTCCACGCTCTCCTGACATAACCCCATTAGACTTCTTTTTATGGGGTTATGTCAAGGACGAGGTCTACCGAACACGTGTACCAGATCTTGAAATCCTGCGGCAACGGATAACCACAGTCGTTGAATCGATCCCTCCAGTGATGTTGGCTAATGTGTGGACGGAAATTGAATATCGCCTACATGTGCTACGTGCTACCAAGGGTGCTCATGTGGAAGTTTACTGATGTGTGAAAAAACTTTGATAGTTAGTAAACAATTAGACACCAATTTCATATTTGCATCTTACTTCAAGCCTGAGTTATCAATTTATGTAATCAGGGAAAGACTTTTCGGACACCCTATATATATATATATATATATATATATATATATATATATATATATGTGTGTATATGTGTGTGTGTGTGTGTGTGTGTGTGTGTGTGTGTGTGTGTGTGTGTGTGTGCTCCCGGTATTGTGTGAAGACTTCCATTCTATAGAATGCCATGGTATCGTACAGAAAATCGAAGTCACAATGTTAAAAGATTGATATTTTGTACATTGCCGGATTGTCTGCTGGCAAAGCATATCGGATTGTCTGCTGGCAAAGCATATAATACGCCTAATCCCGCCATTTTTTCGCGCCACCACTGTTTGCGGTGGCGTTCGGGTCTTTGTTTAATTCTTACGAAGATAGCGTATTGTTGTACGACGTCGCGGATTCCGAGTTATTTGACATATTCCATAAGGCCATTTGGCTACTGGTCATGAACGGCAGTACAAGGTGCTGAAAGAGCTTTCACCCAACTATAAGAACATTACCCATCATGATATTGAGCTGTGTATTCACCTTTGTGAGCCTTGCCAGAAGAAGCAAAAAGGTATTACAAACAAAAAGCCAATGCTTTTCCGGAATTCAGTTCCCGTTGTTGGATCAATCACATTGATTTTCAGTCCCATTCTGATACATAGTACAAGTTAATAATGGTCTATCAATATCACCTCACCAAGTTTGTAGATCTCAGGGCACTGAAATGAGAGAGAGCGCAAGGAGTAGCCTACAGACTCATCGACGTATTTACGTAGCTTGGTGCTCCAATGATTCTACAGCCCGATAACGGCAGGGATTATGTAAACAATGTGGTAAGCATCCTAAAGGAGTATTGGCCCACCTTGAAGACCGTCCATGGTAAGCCGCGCCACTCACAAAGTCGGGGGTGTTCCAGCGTAACGAAAGCGCCGTATAAAGATGAAGAACGCAAGAGCAAGAAGGCTGTGAGATAATAATATTATCTTGGAACTCTTCCATTTGGTCCGTGTTTGCATAGAAAAACAGTAATATCACAAACTGAGCCCGCCTTGATGCAAAACACCTTTTATTCGTTTATTTCTTTATTATCCCAAACTAGTTTCGACGACAACTATCACCATCATCAGTGGGGTTTTTTAATCTTATATATTGTATGGTACAGCATGTTTTAAGCAATTATTGGCGCTCTTTGTGACATATTTTCTGTGTTTTTTTTCTGTTGCCGTCTTTTTACTTAGCGAACATCATGTCATGTTCGTTGGATGGTGTGTGGCTGCTTTTTACACAGAAAAACAAAACTTTTGCACTTTGTTTCTGATCCAGAATGTTACGCCATCTTGCAAGATGCAAGCACCACCTACTATAGCTGCTATACCAGCTTTTCGACAGTTTCATGAACAAGAAGAGGAATGGCTAGAGTGGTTGCCCCAACTTGAAGGTCACATACTCGCTCACAACGTACCAAATACTATGAAAAGCCATTATTTCTTATCCACAGTAGGAAGTGCAGTATTCCGCCTCATCAACAAACTGCTTCCTAACGTCACTGAATGGTTCGCTTCTCCATTTTTTTTTAACCCAACGCCACTCCGAGTGAACGCACTTATGAACAAGTTATCGAGTCACTAACTAACTATTATAACCAACAAGTGAACGTCGTAGCAGCTAGGTATCAATTCTTTAATTGCAAAAAAAATGGAAATAACAAACTTATCACGAGTGGGTGACAGATTTGCAGGGTATGACAAGTAAATGTAAATTCAAATGTGCTTGGTTCAAATGGCTCTGAGCACTATGGGACTTAACATCTGAGGTAATCAGTCCCCTAGAACTTAGAACTACTTAAACCTAACTAACTTAAGGACAGCACACACATCCATGTCCGAGGCAGGATTCGAACCTGCGACCGTAGCGGTCGCGCGGTTCCAGACTGTAGCGCCTAGAACCGCTCGGCCACAACGGCCTCAAATGTGTTTGCGGTGCTTCATATTCAGGTGTTATCTTGTGTGATGCGATTGTGTACAGTGCACCTGACGTCAGACTCAGAGAACAGATTTTCAAACAGTCCGACCCATCGTTTCAGCAGGTAGTGCAAATTGTAGATCCATTTGATTCTGGTGCCCTGCCGGCTGATAAATTTGAACAGCCAGCTATTTGTCGGGTTGAGTCGCTCGTTTGCGATCGGCCCATTCAGAGGCAGCTTGCGCTAGTCACGCTGAGTAAAGAGCTCTCTACGAGCAGTTCGCCAAACAGGCGGCTACACAGGCGAACAGAATTAAGTCTTACCCTCGTTGTTATTCACGCACAAATGCCAAGACTGCCCCTCCCAACAAGCTCACTGCTATGCTTTTAGTAGGAAAGGACATATACAATCCGTATGTTTGCAACGGAACAAACATAAGAATTCGGTCCACTTACAATAATCTAGTCACAAGACCCATGTCATTAATGCAGTATATTCAGTCTGCAACAGGCATTCGCAAAACTAGCAAGGGGTGCAGTTTCTTCAGTGATACGCCAGTCAAACAAACTTTTTGATCATTTACGACTTTGTGGGAAATGTGGGAAATTTCAGTTGGACCCGGGTGCCTCTGTCACACTGCTAAATCGTCTCACATATGAACTGTCAGGCTCCCCACGCCTGTCTAAAATTAGCGTGCAACTGACGGCTTATAATGGACAAAACATGCCCGTTCTGGGAAAGTGTACTTTGCCTGCCATGTTTCGATAGCATATGCTAACAGTGACTTTTATTGTGTTACAATCACGCGAGTGTGAGAACATATTTGTTTGGCTTTAACACTCAGGACAATGTGTTGTCAGTGACTGTATTCAATGCAAAAGACAGTGTAGCTAGCTCCCTAAAAGAATTACCGGTACTGTTTTCTGAAAGTGTAGGCAAAGCTAACAATTTTGTCGCACATATTACGCTGAAAGACAATGCTCAGGTGAAATTTTTCTGGACCAGAACTGTTCCCATTGCATTACGGGACAAAGTCGCGGCTGAACTTCAAGAATTGCAAGATAGCGGAGCTATTGAGCCTATACAAGCTAGTCAGTGAGCAAGTCTACTGGTTTTGCTCCTCAAACCTTCAGGTCGCATTCGCCTCTGTGTTGACTTTAAGTCTACAGTCAACCCACAAACTGTGAATGATATTTATCCACTGCCACTCCCAGAGGATCTTATGGACAGATTAGGCGCTGGACGCTACTTTTCAAAAATTGATTTGCGCGACGCGTATCTTCAAATACCGCTAGATGAAGAATCTCAAAAAGTGTGTGTAGTGAATACTCAGTAGTGCTTGTTTAAATATTTGCCTTTGCCTTTTGACAGTGCTTCCGCACCCGCCATTTTCCAGCGGGATTTGGAACAGCTGACTGCGCAACTACCAAACTGTTCAAACTATTTGAACGATATTGTCGCCTCAGATAGTACACCTGAAGAACATATTGCAAATTTACGTGCTTTGTTTCGTGTGTCGTCTGATGCAGGACTAAAGTGTAGCCTGGATAAGCGTGATTTTTTTAAACCTGAGTTGCAGTATCGTGGTCATGTCATAAACAGTCAAGGTGTACAACCTCTTCAGTCCCATTTGTTATCCATACGATATTTGCTCGCAGTATCACAGATTTGCAGTCAGTCTTAGGGAAAATGAACTATTATATTCGATTCATACCGAATGCTGCACAAATAACGGCTCCATTGCACTGCTTTCGTCACAAGAATGTCCACTTTGTTAGGACAGCTGAGGGCCCAGTAGCTTTTCAAAAACTTTAAGATGCACTGCTTAGTGATCGATGCTTAGTTCACCTTGATCCTGACAAACCAGTTGTATTGCAAGATGACGCTTCCTCTTACGGAATCGGTGTAGTGCTTTCGCACAGAATTGGTGATAAAGACAGGCCTATCGCTTTCGCACCAAAAGTGTTGTCCAAAGCTCAGTATAGCTATTCACAAATTGAGAAAGAGGCTTTGGCTATTGTGTATGGTGTCACCAAATTCCACCACTATTTGTATGGCAAAAAATTGTGACGGATCACAAGCCTTTGCAGTCCTTGTTTCATCCGACGAAATCGGTTCCTGTACGAACTGCCCAAAAATTGCAAAGATGGGCTTTGTTGTTGTCTCAATACCAGTACGAGTGTGTGCATCGTCCGACGGCTCGACATGGTAATGCGGAGGCACTTTCACGTCTTCCGATTTGCCCTGATACAGACTTTGACGCTTCTGCTGCATCTTGTTGTCACATCAATGTTCAGGATTCTAAATTGCTTCAGTCTTTTCCACTGAACTATATGCAAATTGCACAGTCCACTTAAGCTGATTCAGAGTTTAATATTTTGCTAATATACATTCCCTCATCTTGGCCTCACTCATTGAATAGCATAAAGAAATTTGTAGTGCGCCGATACTTTGCACGTCGACATAGTCTCGCTGTACAGAAAGGTGTAATTCTTGTTTAAAATGACAGTGGACAGTCACATGTGTTGATCCCTAAAGCTTTGCAAAAAGAAGTGTTGCGGTTACTTCACCAAGGACACTGGGGGATTGCTCGAACGAAACAGCGCGTCGACACTGTACTTGGCGAGGTATGGGCACCCAAATAAAGCAGATGACGTCACAGTGTCACGCATGTCCGGAAAATCAGTCCGTTCCACCACAAAAATTCTCTGCTTGGCCTAAATCTCGATCACGTGTGCACATATACTTTGCAGGACCTTTTTGGAACACTCGTTGGTTGATTGTGATTGACTCGTATAGCACGTTTCCTTTTGCTGTGCCAATAAACTTGACAACGTCACGTAGCACAATTCAGGTGTTGTCCTCTATTTTTTGCCTCGAAGGTTTACCTGAAACAATAGTGTCAGACAACGGACCTCCGTTCACATCAAATGAATTTGAAACATTCTGTGAACTCAGTGACATATAGCATCTCACTAGTGCACCGTTCCATCCACAGTCAAACGGCGAAGCGGAACGTTCTGTCAGAACCGTCAAGCAGCAGATGGCCAAACTTCGCTCTGCACACATCAGAGATCAAGCATTGCAATTGTTTCCGCCTCCTATCGTTCGTACCCACGAGATGGACCTTCACCGGCGGAATTGCTTCACGGCTGCGGCTATCGGACGGTGCTGTACCTGCTCCACCCTCCTCAGCATCCGACAGGGTTTTTAGTGGCAGCAGACGGAGGCGCGAAGTGAGATCGTCCGCTGACTTGGCACTTGCATGTACCTTATTTCAAGTCCAGATGGCTTGCAGCGCCGACATCAAAATCAACGTCGCCTCTTTCATGTGCACGATGATCTTTCAGTGTCTCTTGCCCCATATTCACGGATCCAGAGGGCACCGCGGCCACAGCAGCCCCAGAGGGTGTCATCACGACACCCCATGGAGATAGAATCTTCACCTCCTCCGCCTCCTCTCGTCCTAACGAGAGCTGGACCCGCCCACACCGCAGCAGTCGCCGCCTTCTTCATCTGGTTCATGGCAGCTGGAGGAGGACACGTATCCTTATGGTCGTTTTCTGGAGGACGTTTCCGCCAGAGCGTAGGCCGGATGGTGGGGTACGACCGGAAGCTTGACGTCCCCTGCAGCCACAGCTTCCCGTCCAGCGATGCGCCCACACTCCTGCATCCCCCGCCATGGTCGCACTCCCTACACTACGACGGTCCTTCGATTTAGGTGGGGGGGGGGCTTTAGGGGGGAGGGAGGAATGTTCCGGAGTAACTACAAACGCCGGCACGAAGATGAAGAACGCAAGAGCAGAGAAGGCTGTGAGACGACGTCTGCCAAAAGTTCGCTGACTAGGACCGCACCAAGACATGAGCGGCCTCTAAATCCACAACAGTTTGAAGTTCACTGCGTGCCGCCTTCATGGTGTTGGAATTGCAATTTCCAGAAGTGAAACTGCATGCGGAAAGAAGTCAAATGAAGGGCGGTATGTATAATGGCGTGATTCGCAGGTAAGGCACCTGTCGCGCCGGACTTAACGTGTTCAGTACCGACTAGGAATCAGTGCAGGTTGTTGAGGAGTAGTGCATACTTCGTATTTGCATTCAGAGGCCGAGGACGATGTGCAAAGAAAGACCTAATAGAGTTTCGAAGAGGGCAGGCTGTGGGGGGCCCGATTAGCTGGAGCACCGGCCGGCGAGGCCGAGCGGTTCTAGGCGCTACAGTCTGGAACCGCGCGACCGCTACGGTTGCAGGTTCGAATCCTGGCTCGGGTATGGATGTGTGTGATGTCCTTAGGTTAGTTAGGTTTAATTAGTTCTAAGTTCTATGGGACTGATGACCTCAGAAGTTAAGTCCCATAGTGCTCAGAGCTATTTGAACCATTTTGAACCGTTCTGGTGAATCACAACTGGCTCTTTATTCACACGAAGCAATGAATGAATGCTATCTACAGGGAATCTCAAATAAATTACATATTACTAGATTTCCAGAAGGCTTTTGGCACCATCCCTCAATCAAACCGCTTGCATGTGGAGTACCACCTCCGTTTTGCGAGTGGGTTCGTGATTTCCGTCAGAAAGGTCATCGTATTCAGTAATTGACGGAAAGTCGCCTAGTAAAATGAAAATGATATCTGGCGTTCCCCGAGGTAGCCCTCTTCCATTTTTAATCTATACAAACTATTTAGGAGACGACCTGAGCGCCACACTTGTATTGTTTGCTGATGACGCAGTTGTTTACCGCGTAGTAAAGTCATCAGAAGATCAAAATCAAATGAAATATGATTTAGAGAAGATATCCGTATGGCGAGAAAAGTGACAGTTGACGAAAAGTGTGAGTCACCACATGAGTGCTGAAAGTAATCCGTTAAATTTCGGTTACGCGGTAAATTACACAAATGTAAAGCCCATCAATTCAACTAAATACCTAGGGACCATAATTAGGAACAACTAAATTGGAACGTCAGGCACTTAGGAATGAATTGAGAGTAGTCATGCAGGCGTACATAGAAAGTACGGCATAGCCCTTCTCAAACTATCGAATCCATATTCGCAAGACGGTCCCTGAACACCGATCAACGTGAATAGCATTATGGTGGGACAATAAACTACAGTGTTGATGGGCCACGATCCTCGTGCTGTACAATTCCGACTCAATCTGATAGACGTTTCTCTTTAATACATGAAGCATAACGCTATCTTCTTACAAGCAATCAGTATTCAAATGCTGTATATCAATGAGAATGCCACTGCATAATCTTTCATATTATACATATTGTACATGGTGTTGCACCAATATAATTTGTGGGGTGTCTCTGAAATATCCGAGCATGTGGTATAATCTGTTCTGGCGTAACGACAAATGCCGACACAAAGATAAAGAATGCAAGAGCAGAAAAGGCTGTGAGACGACCTCGGCCAATAACTCGCTGACTAGGACCACACCAAGACAGGAGCGGCCTCTAGCCGAAGAGAATATAAGCTCCGCCCCTGCCAGCCTGGGCCGGACAGTAGAAGACGGACACTAGTAGAGATGTCACTTGTGGTCCATATCCATTACTTGCATGCGCATAATATATAGCAAAGGACACTGATTGTTTGCAGGTCGTCAGTTGCAAAGCACTACATAAGCCGTGACGTGTGATCCATATCCATTACTCAAATGGACATTGTATATGGCGAAAGACATTAATTATTTGAAATTTCCTGACAGATTAAAACTGTGTGCCGGACCGAGACTCGAACTCGGGACCTTTGCCTTTCGCGGGCAAGTACTCTACCAAAGTTGTGAGGATGGGGCGTGAGTCGTGCTTGGGTAGCTCAGCTGGTAAATTGCAATTGCAGTTGCAATAACGGAGGGGTATCTATTGAGAGGTCAGACAAACATGTGGTTTCCTAAGAGGGGCAGCAGCGTTTTCACTAGTTGCAGGAGCAACAATCTGGATGATTGACTGATCTGGCCTTGTAACATCAAGCAAAACGGCCTAACTGTGCTAGTACTGTGAATGGCTGAAAGCTAGAGGAAACTACAGCCGTAATTTTTCCCGAGGTCATGCCGCTCTACTGTATGGTTAAATGATGATGACATCTTCTTGGGTAAAATATTCCGGAGGTAAAATAGCCCCCGTTCGGATCTCTGTGCGTGGACTACTCAAGGATGTCGTCATCGGGAGAATCAAAAGTGGCGTTCTAGGGATTGAAGCGTGGAATGTAAGACCCATTAATCGAGCAGGTAGGTTAAGAAGTTAAAAAGTGAATCGATAGGTTGAAGTTAGATATAGTGGAAATTAGCGAATTTAGGTGGCAAGAACAACAGGACTTCTGGTCAGGTAACATGGGGGCTACAGGTATAAAATCAAATAGAGGTAATCCAGGAGTATATTTAATAATGATTAAGAAAATAGGATTGTATGTGAGTTACTATGAACATTACCATAGCCGAGATATACACGAAGCCCACACCCACCACAAAAAAATTGTTCAAATGGCTCTGAGCACTATGGGACTCAACATCTGAGGTCATCAGTCCCCTAGAACTTAGAACTACTAAAACCTAACTAACCTAAGGACATCACACACATCCATACGCGAGGCAGGATTTGAACCTGATACCGTAGCGGTCGCGCGGTTCCAGACTGAAGCGCCTAGAACCGCTCGGCCACATCGGCCGGCACTCCCATCACAGTACTACAGGTTTATATACTAACTAGCTCCATAAACGATGAAGAGATTTATGAAATGCATGATGAGATAAAAGAAATTATTCAGATAGTTAAGGGAGTCGAAATTTAATTGTCATGGGGGATTGGAATTCGACAATAGGAAAAGAAAGAGAAGGAAAAATAGTAGGTGAATATGGAATGGGGTAAAGGAATGAAAGAGGAAGCTGCCTGGCAGAATTTTGAGCAGAGCATAATTTTACCATTGCTAACGCTTGGTTTAAGAACCATGAAGAAAGGTTGTGGGAGACACGTGGAGACAATGGGAGGTTTCAGACTGATTATATAATGGTAAGACAGAGATTTCGGAGCAAGATTTTAAACTGTAATTGCAGATGTGGATTTTGACAACAATTTATTTGTTATGAACTGAAGAATAAAACTGAAGAAACTGCAAAAATGTTTGAAATTAAAGAGATGGGATCTCGATAATTTGAAAGAACCAGAGATTGTTGAGAGTTTCAGAGGGAGCATTATGCAACAATTGACTAGAACAGAGGAAAGTAATAGAGTTTAAGACGATTGGATAGCTTTGAGAGATGAAACAGCGAAGTCGGCAGAGGATCAAATAGGTAAAAAGACATGGCCTATTACAAATCCTTGGATAACACAGGACGTATTTAATTTAACTGATGAAAGGGGAAAATATAAAATGCACCAAATGAAGCAGGTGAAAGGGAGTACAGACGTCTAAAATATGAGATTGACATGAAGAACAACATAGCTAACCGCGACTGACTAGGGGACTAATGCAAGGAGCTAGAATCACACATCATTAGGGGAAAGATAGATACCGCCACAGGAAAATTAAAGAGGCCTTTAGAAAAAAGAGAAGAAGCTGTATGAACATCAGATGGGAACGAATCCTAAGCGAAGACGGGAAAGCTGAAAGGGGGAAAAGCTGGAAATTTGTGGTTCGTTCCTATGGGACCAAACTGCTGAGGTTATCAGTCCCAAGGCCGACACACTACTTAATCTAACTTAAACTAACTTATGCTAACGACAACACACACACTCACACACACACACACACACACACACACACACACACACACACACACACACACACATGTCCGAAGGAGCCACGCGAACCGTGGCAAGGTGCCCGAGATCGCGCGGCTGAAAGGTAGAAGCAGTATATTAAGGATCTGTACAAGGGATACGAAGTTGGAGGCAATATTACAGAAATGGAAGAGGACGTAGATGAAGATGAGATGGGCGATACGATACTGCGAGAAGAATTTTATCAAGACCTAGGTCAAAACAAGGCCCCTGGAGTACATGGCATTCCGTCAGAACTATTGAAAGCCGTCGGAGAGCCAGGCATGACAAAACTCTTCCATGTAGTGAGCAAGATGTATGACACTGGGGAAATACATTCAGACTTCAAGAATAATATAATAATTCCAATTCCAAAGAAAGAAGGTGATGACAGCTATGAATATTGTAGCAGAAGAACCGTGTAGTGGTTATGATACTAGACGGTTGCATGTACCTGGTGATCAAAAAGTCAGTATAAATTTGAAAACTTAATAAACCATGGAATAATGTAAATAGAGAGGTAAAAATTGACACATATGCTTGTAATGACATGGGGTTTTATTAGAACCAAAATGCAGGATGACGCTCCACCCCATATTGCTAGACGCGTGAAAGATCTCTTGCGCGCGTCGTTTGGTGATGATCGTGTGCTCAGCGGCCACTTTCGTCATGCTTGGCTTTCCATGTCCCCAGACCTCAGTCCGTGCGATTATTGGCTTTGGGGTTACCTGAAGTCGCAAGTGTATCGTGATCGACCGACATCTCTAGGGATGCTGAAAGGCAACATCCGACGCCAATGCCTCACCATAACTCCGGACATGCTTTACAGTGCTGTTCACCACATTATTCCTCGACTACAGCTATTGTTGAGGAATGGTGGTGGAATATTGAGCATTTCCTGTAAAGATCATCATCTTTGCTTTGTCTTACTTTTTTATGCTAATTATTGCTATTCTGATCAGATGAAGCGCCATCTGTCGGACATTTTTTGAACTTTTGTATTTTTTGGTTCTAATAAAACCCCATGTCATTCCAAGCATGTGTGTCAATTTGTACCTCTCTATCTACATTATTCCGTGATTTATTCAGTTTTCAAATTTATACCGACTTTTTGATCACCCAGTATATTTTTAATTTCTATATTCGGTTCGAGTACATTCTAGAGGTATCCACAAATATCAAGAATCATTGTACTGGAATGTTCTGTAACTGTATATATCTACATCTACATACATACTCCGCAATCCACCATATGGTGCGTGGCGGAGGGTACCTCGTACCACAGTTAGCATCTTCTCTCCCTGTTCCACTCCCAAAAAGAACGTGGGAAAAATTACTGCCTATATGCCTCTGTATGAGCCCTAATCTCTCTTTTCTTTGTGGTCTTTCCGCGAAATGTAAGTTGGCGGCAGTAAAATTGTACTGCAGTCAGCCTCAAATGTTGGTTCTCTAAATTTCCTCAGTAGCGATTCACGAAAAGAACGCCTCCTTTCCTCTAGAGACTCCCACCCGAGTTCCTGAAGCATTTCCGTAACACTCGCGTGATGATCAAACCTACCAGTAACAAATCTAGCAGCCCGCCTCTGAATTGCTTCTATGTCCTCCATCAATCCGACCTGATAGGGATCCCAAACGCTCGAGCAGTACTCAAGCATAGGTCGTATTAGTGTTTTATAAGCGGTCTCCTTCACAGATGAACCACATCTTCCCAAAATTCTACCAATGAACCGAAGACGACTATCCGCCTTCCCCACAACTGCCATTACATGCTTGTCCCACTTCATATCGCTCTGCAATGTTACGCCCAAATATTTAATCGACGTGACTGTGTCAAACGCTACACTACTAATGGAGTATTCAAACGTTACAGGATTCTTTTTCCTATTCATCTGCAATAATTTACATTTATCTATATTTAGAGTTAGCTGCCATTCTTTGCACCAATCACAAATCCTGTCCAAGTCATCTTGTATCCTCCTACAGTCACTCAACGACGACACCTTCCCGTACACCACAGCATCATCAGCAAAAAGCCGCACATTGCTATCCACCCTATCCAAAAGATCATTTATGTAGATAGAAAACAGCGGACCTACCACACTTCCCTGGGGCACTCCTGATGATACCCTCACCTCCGGTGAACACTCACCGAGGACAACGTACTGGTTCCTATTACTTAAGAAGTCTTCGAGCCACTCACATACTTGGGAACCAATCCCATATGCTCGTACCTTAGTTAGGAGTGTGCAGTGGGGCACCGAGTCAAACACTTTCCGGAAGTCAAGGAATATGGCATCCATCTGATACCCTTCATCCATGGTTCGCTAGATATCATGTGAAAAAAGGGCGAGTTGCGTTTCGCAGGAGCGATGCTTTCTAAGGCCGTGCTGATGCATGGACAGCAACTTCTCTGTCTCAAGGAAATTCATTATATTCGAACTGAGAATATGTTCGAGAGTCACGCGTACTGTATATATACCGCATGTGTTCTGGTCGGAGGCAGTTCGCTCCGCGCTCTTGTACTCAAGTGCTGAATAAACCTTCGTTAAGTGAAGTTAGTGTTCGTCAGTCATCCAATTACACTTTCTTATACGTGACAATATTATCGAACTGTAAGTTTAATAAGTCATAGTTGCAAAATACTAACACGTATTCTTTACAGAAGAATGTGAACGCTGGTAGAAACCAACCGTTGAGAAGATCAGTTTGGATTCTGGAGAAATGTAGGTACACACAAGGTAATACTGGCCCTACGACTTGTCTTAGAAGATAGGTTAAGGAAAGGCAAACATTCGTTTATAGCATTTTTAGTCTCAAAGAACGCTTTTGACAATCTTGAGTTGAATACTCTCTTTTTGAAATTCTGATGGTAGCAGGTGTAAAATACATAGAGCGAAAGGCTATTTACAACTTGTATAGAAACCAAACGGCACCTATAAGAGTAGAGGGGCATGGAAGGGACGCACTGGTTGATAAGGAAGTAAGATAGCGCTGTAGCCTATCCCCGAAGCTGTACATGAGCGAGCAGTAAAGGAAACAAAAGAAAAATTTGGAGTAGGAATTAAGGTTCAGGGAGAAGCCATAAAAACCTTGAGGTTTGCCGATGACGCTATAATTCTATTAGAGACAGTAAAACACTTGAAAGAGCAGATGAGTTTTGTTATTTGGGCAGCAAAATAACTGATGATGGCCGAAGCAGACAGGGAATAAAATGTAGACTGGCAATGGCAAGAAAAGCATTTCTGAAGAAGAGAAATTTGTTAACAGCGAATATAGATTTAAGTGTTGGGAAGTCTTTTGTGAAGGTATTCCTGTGGAGTGTAGCCAGATGACGATGTGAAACATGGACGATAAACAGGCTACACAAGAAGAGAATAGAAGCTCTCGAAATGTGATGTTACAGAAGAATAGGAAAACATTGAACATATTTGTGAGCTAAGGCCAGGGATTCTGCCGGCACCGCTATCAGAGTGTCTGCATTATCAGCTGCCTCCTTGAAGGTAATTTCACTTTAATTGCATTTTTACATCAGCAGGGTGATTAGTCTAGCTTTGTTTTTCACAGTCTATAGAAAATTTAGTTGTGAAATTGTTGGTGTCATGGTGCTGCTAAATTGCATCTCCAGAGACTGCTTTTTGCTCGATCTCCTTAAGCACTTGACGGACTTTTTAGTTTTCTGCCCATCCAAGTAAAACATTGAACACAACTTTCGCACTTTGATTGTACTTACTTCCTACATAATAGATATATGAGTTGCGAATTTGTTCGAAGTTATGCCCACTCGACCCGACGAGTCTGTGTAATAATAATAATAATAATAATAATAAAAACATAAATCATACACACTGTACTGCTATCCAGCATTGTGGTATCTGGAGGAGGTTTAACAGCTTTTTACGAAGCAGATTTTGTGCCTTTTTACAATCCAACCTCATCAATCAAAGTTAGGGGATATGCAGCCAATTCGTAGGTTCAGATGTCATCTACTTCTTCTTCTGACTGTTTGGCGATAGCCATCCTTTGAAACAAAGTGGTTGGCTCAATAACCACACTAATGAGGACGGCTGAGCTCGCTTGAACTTGACGGTTTTGAAATCGTTCCGAACACTCCCTTGATACCTTTGGTTCCGACCTCCCTGACCAAGTGACAACTGATTTTATATTCTTTCACATCCCCACTGTTGACTGATATTGGCTCTGAGGTGTTGGTGAAACCATTCCAACCTTTTTTTTTCGTGCAGTTGTCATTATTTACTCTTGCATCACGATTGTCTGCATATTGGTCAGTCGTTGCAAAGTTTACCCCGCAAAAATCCTCAGTCACGTTTGTGACGTATTGGAGCAAACTCATTCCAAGTCTTCACCTTGCCAAGATGTATGTGCTAAATCCACAAGCTCTACTCAGCCCTCTTTCAACCTTCACATCGCTCCATGTTCTGCACCAGCATTTGTCACTGCGTCGAATAGTGAAACCCTTTTTTCAAAGTGAATGCTTGAAATTCATCAAGTGGCATGGAGTGCTCCAGAGTGAGCATATCGTGCACTTGGCGTATACATATTGTCCACTGGTATGGATATATGGTAATGTCTCGTGTGACTTACAGGTGTAGTTTCCAATTTCCCATGCGCTCAGATTCAATAAATGTCAACACCGAAGTTATCATCTGGAAATATTCAATTCACAGATTTGAATTGTGGCCTAGACTGGGGTACGCTGAAACTGGGTTTTGATTTTTTGTGAAATTTCCTTCCCCCAATCTCTGTCATGTGCATCCAGTGGTCCACTTTAGTCCCCACTGTATAAAAGTTGCTCAAACTTGGGAAAGTTTAGGGACGCTATTATCACCATACCAAGAGCTCCTCTGAATGCCCTGGCATAGGCATGCATTTTTACAGTGCTGTCTGCTGCGTAGACAGTGTTGAATTTTACTGACAACCCTCTCTCTTCCATAATATACCCCACAGTCCCATTGAACAACATAAACAACCTATTCATTTGACCACGGCATGTAGTTCAGGGTCTCCCACACAGCTCACTGCCGCATCTCATGCTGTGACGTAGAGAGGCTGATCGAACGTGATGAAAGTTTTTTCTGCCCCAACGAATGTGTCTTTCCAACAACAGACAAAAATTATGTGAATATCGTGTTGTATTCCCCAGGAGCTGCATTTATAAAATGTTGGCGGTCTATGAAGGTTGCCTGAAAAGGTATTTCTTCGGTTATCTCCTTGATAAAACCATTCCATCCACAAATTCCTGGAAAGATTTCCTGTGCAGCCACAACAGGAGTGGCACTGATTGAACGATGGTCTCAGTATGAGCGTATGATGTACTTGACCCATTGATGTCAACAGCACCACATCATTGTTCCTTTCAAAACGTTTCAGTGGTTAAGCTCGTAAGCTTCCAACGATTTATGCTGATGGTACATCCTTTATCCGTTCAGCCATTTGACCCAGTATAACGCATTTTTTTGGAAGGGGGGGAGAGCGAGGGGGAGGTGGAGGCATCGGATTCCCTCCAATTCTGTGAAATGTGTTTCGTCCATCGAGAGTTTGAATGCTGAAAATGGTGTTGTCGCAGATCATCTGGCAAAGTTCTTGTTGGTTAACAGCCATTATCTATGACACTTCGAATCGAGTTGCTTCCTGCACAAGGAACAAAACTCCATGGAAGAAAGGACATCTGTCAATTTGCGAGAACCCTCTTCTTTGCAAAGAAATACTGCTAAACCGATCTGAAGAGGGGAGAGGAATGAAACAGGCTGCACAGTACTAATCACACGCTATGTGCAACGGCTGATGATTTTTTTCTTCCATTTCTCGAGATCCCTTCGCTTTTTGCTGAGCACCACAGCGTCCATTAAAACTGTAAGAGTCTCAGAAATGAGCTCTTCAGTTTCATGTAAAAAGCTTTCTTCACAGGGTGGGAGTATTCAGTCAAAGCATATACTTGCGATCTAATGTCTTCCTCAATGGCACGCTTTTCTTCTTTTTCTAGCAGCCTCAGAACGTCTCGATACCAGCATTCATTAGTGATTTTTTTGTCCATTGACTATGAAACATACAACGTAATATTTGCTTGTTGTAAGCAAAGTATCATCGCCATATTTCTGAAGGAGATGTCTTCTAATACTGCTTGGATGCGGACACAAACCACCTTCAATTATGCTCCATCAATTCTTCCATGGTGCACTGGCATTCCTCATCAGTTTTCTCTAGGAAACAGTAAACTGCTTGCATAGCATCTTCCAGCTCGCCTCCAGGGGGTCTGCCAACTGCATTGATAGTCTGTGTGGTCTGGAGCAGAGTTTCCATGCGACCGAAAACTGTACTGTGCATCAGCTACTACGAAGTCAGTAACTGGCTATACACGCTTTACGACAGAGAGGTGACAACAGTCATGGACACCTCTTAATATCATGTCATCCCTCCTTTTGCCCCGCATAGGGCAGCAACTCGATGTGGCCTGGACTCAATAAATCATTGGAAGCCCCCTGCAGAAATACTGAGACATGGTGCCTCTATAGCTGTACATAATTTCGGAAGTGTTGCTGGCGCATGATTTTGTGCACAAACTGACCTATCGATTATGAAGTATAAACGTTTGATGCGATCCATGTCAGGCGATCTGGGTGTCCAAATCATTCGCTCGGATTGTCCAGAATTCTTTTCAAACCAGTTGCAAACAATTGTGGCCCAGCGCCATGGGGCAATGTCATCCACAAAAATTACATCATTTTTTGGGAACACGAAGACCGTGAATGGCTGCAAATGGTCTCCAGGTAGCCAACCATAAACATTTTCAGTCAATGTTCGGTTCACGTGCAGCAGAGGACCCAGTCCATTCCATGTAAACACAGACCACACCATTGTGCAGCCACCACCAGATTGCATAGTACCTTGTTGACAACCTGGGTCAATGACTTTGTGGGGTTCCTCACCACACTCGAACCCTACCATCAGCTCTTACCTGCTGAAACTTCGACTCATCTGACTAGGCCACGGTCAGCCACTGCGTTGTCTGTGGTGAGAGGTTAATGCCTGAAATTTGGTGTTCTCAGCACACTCTTGACACTTTGGATCTCGGAATATTACATTGCCTAACGATTTCCTAAGTGGAATGTCCCATGCATCCAGCTCCTACTACTATTCTGTATTCAAAGTCTCTTAATTCCCGTCATGCAACAATAATCACATCGGAAACCTTTTCACATGAATCACCTGAGTACAAATAAAGCTCTGCCAATGCACTGCCCTTCTGCCCTTTTATACCTTGTGTTTACCATCTGCATATATGCATACCACTGTCTCATGACTTTTGGCACCTTAGTTTATACTTCTCGTGAATGTGAGCGCATTTTCTGAAACGTTAATTTCCTTGCAGGGTGCGCCAAACGATGTTTTGAGTGAGCCTTTTGTTTTGTTTCTTGACATAATGCGGAGGCACCTCCTCTCCAGATGAAAAGCAATGAGTTTTAAAGGCAAAGTCAGGGATAACTGAAAGCAGCAGTTTTTATTCAGGGTTTTATTGGGGCCTCTTCAAATAAGTAGCAATTGACTTTTGTCACGTAATTCTTCCTGCATTTGTCATGAATACCTCTTAAATATTAGTCTTACCACACCGTCTCTTCGTACTGTCTTGGATGAAAGATGTCAATCCTTATGAATTCTTCTAGGGTTATCAGCCGAATGGTGGCGTCGTCTTGTGGCAACGTTTCAATGAGTTTGATGATGGGTAAGAAACTCATTGAAACGTTGCGACAAAACGACGCCGAGAAAGACTGCAATCGCAGATATCAATCCTTTCCCTCTCACAGCACTCGTCTGTGTCCCATCTTTTGACAGTCTGTCACAAATTACACAGTCGGGACGAGACATGCATGCACATAACGACAAAAGCCTTTAAGATCCAACGATGATGTGTTGGTCATTCCGAGCTGACTGACCCACCACAAGATAAGAGTAGATGGGCTGCGAAACGCTGGAATGGGCCTGGAAGGGAATGTGAGCAACAAATGAATCGTAGGAGCATCCCGTTTGGGGGGAAGGGAATGTGTTTGGTCGTCCTCAAGGAGGCTCACAAAAATATTCATCTCCACAAAATAAAAATGGAATTAAAACGCAGCCAACTTGAAATTAATTTCTAGTGAAACTTTTCGCTCTTTTCATTGTTACCCAGGGATTTTCATCTTTTATTTATATAATTCAGACTTCAGTCATTCAATGTAAGATTCCATAAAGCTATGGGGTGTACAGACCAGGTGTGCCACGCCAGATGGACCTCTGACGACAGGTCGCAGGTGTCTGACGAGGCAGACCTCAAAATTTCTATACAAACAATTGTGACACGCAGTGCGGAAGAGACAGATGGCAGGCAAATGCAGTTCGATTCAGCTCACGGATATAAGATAATAAAGCGCAGTCACGTTTTAGGAGCGCGAAATTAATGTACTTTCACGTGCCACAGTGGTTTTTGTTGTTAACATTTATAATTTTCGAGTTGTAGGAGGGGGGGAGGAGGGGGGGGGGGAGTGGCCGTTTTTGACGTTTTCGCAGGATGAAAGAATCGCTATTTTATTAGCACGATCTAACACCGATACCGCTCGTCACAAAATCGAAGCTGATTTCCCAGGTTTTTTAAACGTGGAATTCGAATTGCCTCTCGTCATGAGTTGGGAAAGTTTCCAGACACCCAAATAAGATTAAAAGGGGGGGGGGGGGAGGAGGATTTCTTTATTCTGCCCTGTGAGATGTCATCATATACCATGCTACAATGGACACCGTCGTAACCAGGTGACATGTCATGAGCCGCAGATAACACAGAACCCAGCTTCCACATGGAGAAGAGGGCAGTTGTATCCTTCATAAGTGGTGTAATTGAAGTCCAAACTGCTCCTCTTAGCAGTCACCCTGTAGTGACAGAAAGCTGAATCGTTACTGGTGGTGGCTGTACCTGTGACAAAATGGGTCGCCATATTCTGGGTAATGTCTCACAGGTCGGTTTCACCTCTTGACATATGAGGGTATGTAACGCACTGGAAGCATTGTCAAAAGTAATTGTCTTGATGGTCTAGGTGTTATAGTGTGGGAGGGCATAATGTTGCATGGGTGTACTGACTTCCAAACCTCTGAACACAGTACGCTCACTGGTCAGTATTATTGTGGCACAGTACTACTTCCCCAAGTGCCCCTTTTCAGGTATGTACTTACTGCTGAATTCATTTTTATGGATGCCAATGCACAACTGCATCACTCTGCACTGGTGGAGTGCCTCTTGGAACAAGAGAATCCATGAATGACCAACCAAGAGCTGTCAGCCATGCTGTTGGAGGATGGAATGTGGCCAGGATGGGAGCACATTGCAGAGCTATGCATTGCCACCCATGGTGATCATGCACTCTATTATAAACAATATCCCACCTGTTGTAATGTCTCTCTGGCCGGGGTGGCCGACCGGTTCTAGGTGCTACAGTCTGGAACCGCGCGACGGCTACGGTCGCAGGTTCTAATCCTGCCTCGGGCATGGATGTGTGTGATGTCCTTAGGTTAGTTGGGTTTAAGTAGTTCTAGGGGACTGATGACCTCAGAAGTTAAGTCCCATAGTGCTCAGAGCCATTTGAACCATTTTGTTGTAATGTCTATGGGACCATCATAAATCACAGTCACTTCAGTGTAATTACTGTCTTTGAATACAGGTGTCATTTCTGTTCATCTCATTCCTAATTTCTTTTAGTTACCTTCTGCATTATATCACAGCAGTTCTTTCTATGAAAGATCAAAGTTTCAGTGAGCTATGTAACTTGGCTGTGACACATCAGGCAAAAGCTACTGTTGTCCTTAAGTTTTGCACCTAGCATAAGTCCACATTAGTGCATGTTATTTTCTGTACTGTGAAGAATGAGTATTGGGTTCATTGCAACATTGCTGGGAAACTCGTGAACTTTTCCAAATCTCTGTGTTCCTCTTGTTAATCATCAATATTCATTAGAGGTATCTAATATGACAAAGATAAATACATATCATATGGATCCCAACTTCATCAAATGCTTTCTATTTGATGCTATCTGGACAGTTTAAGTATCAGTTTTACTGAGTATTATGCCAAGCAGCTTCTTATTTGGACTCATAAGCATAGGTAGACTCAGTTCCAGAAAAACACACGGCATAAAAATCTGGGGCTAGCAAGAACTGAATCCTTGACTTGTGTGTCACTCTACAGTGGCACTAACCACTAGCCAATGGAGGCACTCTTAGGACTCTGTACAGATCATTTGTTTGGTATTAGTCAAGTGAGCTGGCTTAAAACAAGTGACAGATTACTGCTTGTAAACCGAATGGTGTTTTAGACATTCTACCAGCTTGCTCATATGCTTATCATTGTGAATAAATGGCCAGACTTTTGTTTGTGACATATGCCATTAACCCACTGGGAAAGATGTCAAAACTATCAAAACTTTTTGTTTCCTCCATGTACAGTGTAGCTGTGATGTAAGAAGTGTTGCTTACCTTCTTCACATTTTCAAAGGACATGGTCTACAAGAAAAGCATAAAAATGTTCCATCAAACATGTGCTCTCACTTCCCATTCCTGTCTGTAAGTTTCACATTTCCATAACACCTTTGTGATAATGCAATTTACATAAGCTGTTGTATAATTGGTGGAAAACTTCAGTGAGCATTTTCAACTATAAAAGAGTGTATTTATTAAGTATCCATTCATCAAAGTTTTGACATAGGATATGGCTTACTTTGTACATTAGTATACAGTTTTAAATACATCGAGGATCATAAACTCCATAAGTGAATGGAACGAGATAATGATATAGGACAACCTTGACCTGTCTGAACCAATAAGGCAAACAAATGAAGTACTCCAAGGAGACCCAATAAGCCCACTCCTGTTCATTCTGGCAGCAAAGGACATTATGGAAATCACTCAAGACGAAGATGTCGAAGCATATGCCTACGCGGACAACATTGTGATAGGCTCAAAAAACTTAAAGAAACTACAGGAGACTATAGAAGACGTGGAAAAATGATGCACAAAACACAAGTTCGTAATCAACACCGACAAGACGGAAATGATGGTATTCAGACCAGGTGGGCAAATCCCAAAAATGACAAGAATTGCACTAGAAGGAAAGCAAATATCTATCACAAAATATTACAAATATCTAGGGATAACACTCCAGCCGTCCGCAAAGTGCTTCACTAAACACACAACAGAGAAAGCGACACAGGCCATCAGAGTGATAAACGAAATAAGTTCCATCAGAACACTAAATCTAGACACAGCTATGGCACTCTTCAAATCAAAAATAATACCGATACTGGCTTATGGGATAGAAATCATATGGATACACCTAAATCAAAAGAACTTAGAAACATTGGAAAGAGTAAAAGCAACCTATATCAAAAGAGCATTAGGGGTAGCAAAAACCACAAGATCAAGATTAGTCTACCTTCTCGCCCAAGAATCTTTCCTCATAGAGGATCTAAGGACAAGGTTCTTACTTCCCAACACATCAGCATTGGAGAACCTACTAAGATCACTACTCAAGAAAAGAGAGGAAGTACCAACGGAATTCTATGGATCCGGGGCCGTGATCGACCGCACTTGGACAGCAGCAAATTTTGAGATGAGACACGTACTTACAAGACTTACAGTACACGGATTCCACCATGAAATTTGTGAAAATACAACATACCATGAACCATCAAACCTTTGCAAGTGTACACTATGTGGACAGTCTTGTGAGAGATACCATATAGAAATATGCAACAAGAGGACCAGATCAATTAGAGACTATGCAATAAATGGTTCAAATGATAATCTGTTATAATACCTGCACTGAATGTAATCTACTACTAAGAATTATGCACACACTCAATACATACTTGTAATTCACTCTCAAATGATTGTAAACTAATGATAACCATAATGGCTATTTTGCTGCAATAAATCATTTATTAAATACATCGTAAATTAATTGAATAACATAAATAATTTTTAGCACACAATACAGTACAGTATATCACTGGAATATAATACATTAGAATAATAGCACAAGATAATATATAGTACAATAGGTAGCAAAAGCAATTTGAGATACATAATACAAAAAAACAAAATAATTTAAATTTGTGTCAACAGATTTGTTTACAGTGCAATAGCACCTGTGTTCCCACTTTGAATTTTTGTATTTCTTTTATTGTCTTGATGTGGACAGGAATTTTGTTGTAAAATCTTTTGCAATTTGCAGTGGTCCATTTTGTCTGAGAGTTGTGCTTACATACTCACTGTCAAAGCCCAAATTTTTTCTGGCATCATATGCATGAACTGCTTGATTTGTGCAAAGTAAGTTGTATTTAGCCTCTGAGCTTCTCTTTATATAAGTAACTGTCTCAATAATGTACAGGCATGGCAGTGGTAGTACCTGGAGTACTTTAAAAAGGAGTTTGCAGAATTTCTGGATGTAGTATTTTCAATGAGCCTAATGTTCCTCTTCAGTGTTATGAAACAGCATTTGCTGAATGGTGTGTTGCCCCAAAAGGTCATCCCATATCATAGCAGTGATTGTACTTGGGCATAATACAATTTTTTTAATATTTCTTTCATTTCACATCTAGCAATATTTTAAGCCAGAGTATAATATCCTGAGCTTCTTGCTTGTGTAACCGATGCGTGTGTTCCACATCATGTCATCCTGAATCCGTATTTCTAGAAATTTTGTTGACTTTACAGTTCCTAATTGCTTATTAAATAAATTCATGGTGAAGGTTAATATATACTTGTTTTGTGTGGTATGAAGGTGCATTGCAACAGTTTCCTCTGTGTTAACAATAAGACTGTTAATAGTGAACCATTCTGCAATGCGTGTGGTGCAATTTCGTACTTCATATTTTTGTTCTGCAGCAGTTTGCCTTCTATAAATGTATTTGCTTCTTTCTCAAATTTTATATATTTTTGGGAGTTGCTGGATGACTCTAGATCACTGGTAAATATCAAGACCAACACTGGGCCCAAAACAGAACCTAGAGGCACACCATACTTAAGTTTAACATCATTAGTTATTTTATTTGGCATTGTCATTCCAAGGAGTGCATACTACAATCCATAAAGGCTATTTTTAAGTTCTTAAATGACTTCAATTTACTGAGATTACATTTATGCACTGCAAACAGACTTGAAGCTAATACTACCATTTTGTCCCTTTCTTTGTGAAGAATAGTCATTTGTAATAGCTTTTAATTTTTTTTGCAGCAGAAGATGTGTAAGTTCTCATTTTTATCTGGGAACAAATCATATTTACTACCTTCTTTGCCAATATTTTGGGACAAAGCTGCTGAATGACTATTTATAAATTTACTAAAACTGCCAGTTTCCAACTGCTGAAACATCTTTCAAATATCCTGCTTTTATCACATCAATAGTTCATTATCTGTTGACATTAGAGTATCTTCCATAGGGGCAGAATGTTTCCAAAAATGAAAGTCAGTCTTTACCATGAATAATACCAATGTCTCTTCTTGTGCTGAAAAAGAAAGAATTGTTACTGTTGTGGTGGTCTTCAGTAAAAAGACTGCATGTATCTCTATCTCCGAATAACTACTGCTACCTACATCCTTCTGAAACTACTTACTACATTTATCTCTTGATCTCCCTGTACAATTTTTACACCCCCCCCCCCCTCCCCCACACACATACTTTCCTCAGTTCCTAAACTGGTGATCCCTTGATGTCTCAGATTGTGTCCTTCCAACCTGTCCCTTCTTCTAGTCAGGTTGTGCCACAAATTTCTCTCCCCAATTCTATTCTGTGTATCCTCATTAGTTATGTGATCTATCCACCTAATCTTCAGCATTCTTCTGTTGCACCATATATCAAAAGCTTCTATCTTCTTCTTATCTAAGCTCTTTATTGTCCATTTTTCTCTTCCATACATGGCTACACTGCACACAAATACTTTCAGAAGAGACTTCAAGGTTCTTATATCTATATTTGATGTTGACAAAATTCTCATCTTCAGAAACACTTTTCTTGCCACTGCCAATCTACGTTTTATATCCTCTCTACTTTGGCCATCATCATTTATTTTGGTGCCCAAACAGCAAAAGTCATCTAGTACTTGAAGTGTCCCAGTTCCTAACAGAATTACAATGTCATCAGCAAACCTCAACGTTTTTATTACTCCTCCCTGAACTTTAATTCCTACTCCACATTTTTCTTTAATTTTCTTCAACATTTTCTCAATGTAAAGATTGAATAATGTCGGAGATAGGCTACAACAATTTCTCACTCCCTTCTCAATCACTGTTCTCCTTTCATGCCCATTAACTCTTATAACTGCCATCTGATTTCTGTAAAAGTTGTAAATAGCCTTACGCTCCCTGCATTTCACTTTTGCTACCATCAGAAATATAAATAGTGGGCTCCAGTCAACACTCCAAAAGCTTACTCTAAGTCCGCAAATGCTATAAATGTAGGTATACCTTACCTTAACTTATCTTCTAAGGTAAGTCGTAGGGTCAGTATTGCCTCGCATGTTCCTACATTTCTCCTGAATCCAAATTCATCTTCCATGAGGTTGGCTTATGCCAGTTTTTCCATTCTTCTGTAAAGAATTCATGTTCTGATGGAATGTCATCTACTCCTGGAGCCTTGTTTTGACTTAGGTCTTTCAATACTCTATCGAAGTTTTCTTGCAGTAACATATCCTACTCTATCTTCACCTACACCCTCTTCCTGTTCTATAAATGTTCCCTTCAAGTTGCATAGAGCCTCTGTGTACTCCCTCCATCTTTCAATTTTCCCTTTTTTGCTTAGGAACACATTAACATCTGAGCTCTTGCTACTCATACAGCTGTTTCTCTTTTCTCCAAAGACTTATTTAATTTTCCTGTAGGTGGTATCTATCCTTCCCCTAATGATATACTCTTCTACTTCCTTATGTTTATCCTCTAGCCATTCCTGCTTAGTCATTTTGCAATTGTCATCAATCTCATTTTTTAGACATTTGTATTCCCTTTCGCCTGCTTCATTTCCTGTATTTTTATGTTTTGTCCTTTCATCAGTTAAATTCAACAGCTCGAGTTCTCAATGGATGTCTACTAGGACTTGTTTTCTTTGTCTATTTGATCCTCTGCTGCCTTCACTGTTTCATCTCTCAGAACATCCCATTTGTCTTCAACTGTATTCCTCTCCCCTATTCTAGTCCCTTGTTGCCTGATGCTCCCTCTGAAACTTTCAACATCCTTTAGTCCTTTCAACTTATCCAGGTCCCATCTCCTCAGTTTCCTACCTTTTTTGCAATTCCTACAGTTTTAATCTACAGTTCATACCAAATAAATTGTGGTCTGATTCCACAACTGCTCACGGAAATGTCACAGCATGCAGGTGATAGTAAGTAAGTGAAGAAACATTTAAATCATCGTATATACTTTTGTCAAATAAATTTGCTTATCAGGTATCAGCTGAGACTGACAAAGGAGAATGCAATGGCAGTTTTTACACCCAAAAGAAAAGAAAAGTTTGAGAAGATGGGACTATTCAGAGGTGAAGTGAAGTGACAAAGCAACCACTGCCATGAGGTGGTCAAGCAGAAAAGGAGAATGGAGAAGCACTGAAAAGTCATTAGGCAAAATGAGACCAGTGGTAAGGTCCACCACAAGGAACAGAAACATATTTGTCCTGTAATACTAATGATAAAAATTAATGAAAACATATATTCATAAAAACCATGATGAACATTTGCATAAAAGTATTTAATGAGTTCCCAGTTAATACAGTGTGTCAGATGTGTAACAAGTTGAGAGAATGTCTCATTGGCATGCTGTACTTGAAGATCAAGATGGGACACAAGATAACCATGAGAATTGTTTGCTTTTTAAAATTATCAATAAAGATAAAAGTACCTTCTTAATACAGCTAAACATTAATGGTGTGAACGATATTGGTAAATACAATAAAACTCTAACAGTTGATAAGCTTGAAATTATCTAGTCAGAACTCAGAAATATCAAAGGAATTTGCCTGAATTAACACTGGATTATGAAAGTCTATCGCTGTTCTAAATAAACTGGAAACTTTCAAAGTTGTTAGTAGCTTTTTTAGAAGCATCTGATGTCTTGGAGGCTCCTGTAAACCTATTGAAAATGTGTTGCAATATAGAAAGGACATGATTTTTAGTCCTCAAATGAAGAATTTATATTTGAAAGCTGCTATGTAGAATTAGGCCCATTTTTTTTTTTCAATTATTCCATAAACAGGAGTCTAGCTGCTGAAATAACTTAATTATTTTCAGCAAAATTGTAATATCTTTTTGAGAATCTTAAGAAAAAAGAAGGAAAGAAATATATATTGAGTACTGCTGATTTCAACATACAGACAGCAAGTGAATCAAGCATTAATACATCATTTACTGATCTAATTTAAGAATCTGGTTTAAGTCTAAATTTCCCTAATTTTACTAGGGCAAACTGAAGGTCAGAAACATACAGACAATGTTTTAAGAAAATATGCATATGACTCTACTCATAACTTCTGTTTCAACCCAGGAATTTCCGATCTCTATGCTTAATTGATTGAATTGCCAAAAAGTAAATGTAAAAAGTGCTGGGAAAATCTCTACCAAAAGAGAAGTCAGTGTGGAAAACATATTTTTTCTATTGTAGATTAAACAAGGCTCAGTGCAAGTGCAAAATGAATAATAATCTTGTGAAAGCTTCAGGAGGGTTTTCTGCTGATCTTCAGTCAAACATTTTCACCAATAGTCTGCCAGAGAAAGACAACTAATAAATTGAACTAGACTATTGTTGGCATAAAAAGATCTAATTGCAAACAGAAAAGAAAATTACATGCAGAACTGTTATACCAGTACAAAACAAATCCAGAGTTTATAATTAATGTTAGAAATTATAAACAAGATATCTAAGGAGCTTTTAAAGGGAGGAATAGAAATGACCAACAATATAAATCATTCAGAAGCAAAGAAACCAATCAAAGGCAATTGGGCAGTTGTTAAATCAGAACTTGGAATTAAATCCAACAATCAAGAAATTTCAAAAATTAAAAAATAAAACACTTTCATTGTCAATCCTACTTAAATACCAGAACAGTTCAATGATTTCTGTAAAAATGGAGCACAATATGACATTGGTGTAGAACATTACCTAAAAAATAAATATGTATTTCTTTGTATCATAATGTGACTGTATGATTTGTAAATTTGATGCAGTGACTTACAAAAAGGTGGGAAAAACAGTACTACACTTAAAAAACTAAAAATTCTGTAGGATGGGGTGGCATAAACCCCTCCTCTCCAAAGGTTCTTGAAGCAGCTTCCAGTATAATAGCTGGCCCATTCATGATTATAGATCGATCATTTGAAAGGGCTGTACTTTCCAGATAAATTGAAATAGTGCCATGTTCTGAGTATGAGTATTGCCAAAGATTGGGTGGCACTGTTTGTGAGAAGTGAATTAGCCAGTTGGCCTATGTGAGAGGGAGTCTTGACCTGGCTGTAACGTTAAATCCCTTATTACAAAGTGTAAGTATTGGGAAGTAACTCGAAATAACCCCAGCTAGAAGTGGTTTGAAACTTTTAAATTTATTCCAAAAACAGTTCCTACTTGCCTTGAAGAAGTACCCATGAAGAGATCAAGTGTTGGTACAGAGATGGTGTCTGGCTATCGCCATTATATCTTGCTTTAAAATGACACAGACTGTATTAACTGAGCCACACCCAATATACAACACACACATTTCTCCAGCTAGTTGCCTATGAGTTCATTAACTGCACTGATACTACCGCAACTACTTTTGTCTAGTCCCCCCCCCCCCCCCCCCCCCATCCAAGTGGATAAAGGATGGAAAAGAACCACCGTGGATTAATAACAAAATTCGGAAGACACTGAGGAGGCAGAGGTAGTTGCACTCTCAGTTCAAAAGAGAACGGACAAATGATGACAAAGCAATGATTAATAGAGATTCATGCATCTGTGAAAAGATTTGTGTGTGAAGCATACAACTACTATTGTCATATCTCAGCGAAAGATCTGGCAGAGGACCCAGGAAAATTCTGGTCCTATGTGAAACTGCTAAGTGGGTCTGAGGCTCCTATTCAGTCCATTGTTGACCAGTGTGGTGTGGCAGTTGAAGACAGCAAATCAAAAGCTGAAGTTTTAAAATTCACGTTTGAGAAATTGTTCATGCAGGAGAATCATACAAACATACTGTCATTTGACCATTGGACAGACTCCTGTATGGACGACATATTAATAAGCACACCTGGAATAGAGAAACAACTGATAGATTTGAGAGAAAATAAGTCACCAGGTCTGGGTGGAATCCCAATTCAGTTCTACAGAGTACTCTGTGGCATTGGCTCCGTAGCGAGCTTGTATTTATCATGAATCTCTTGCCCAGCACGAAGCCCCGAGGGACTGGAAAAAAGTAAAGGTGATGCCTGTATATAAGAAGGATAAGAGAATTGATCCACAAAATTACAGACCAATATCCCTAACTTCTGTTTTCTGCAGAATTCTTGATCATATTCTCAGTTTGAGTATAATAAATTTTCTTGAGACTGAGAAGCATATGTCCACAAATCAGCATGGTTTCAGAAAGCATCACTCATGCAAAACTGAGCTTACCCTTTTCTCACCTGATATACTGTGAACTATGGATGAAGCACAACAGGCAGATTCCATATTTCTAGTTTTCTTAAAAGCATTTGACATGGTGCTCCATTGCAGGCTGTTAATGACGGTACAAGCATATGGAATAAGTTCACAGATATGTGAGTGGCTTGAAGACTTCTTAACTAATAGAACCCAGAATGTTGTCCTCAATGTTGAGTGTTCACTAGAAACAAGGGTATCATCAGGAGTGCCCCAGGGAAGTGTGATAGGACTGCTGTTGTTCTCTATACACATAAATGATTTGGCAGACAGGGTGGGCAGCAATCTGCATTGAGGACATTGAAGCAATTCAGAATCAGGCTACCAGATTTGTTATTGATAGTTTCAGACAACATGTAAGTGTTATCAAAGTGCTTCAGGAACTCAAATGGGAATCCTTGGAGGGTAGGCAATGTTCTTTTCGAGGAAAACTACTGGGAAAATTTCGAGAACCAGCATTTGAAGCTGACATGAATGAGCCTACTGCCACGATCATATATTGCGCATAAGGACTATGATGATAAAATAGTTGAAGTTAGGGGTCATATGGAGGCGTACAGACAATTGTTTATGCCCCTTTCTACTTGCAAGTGGAAGAGGAAATCAAATGACTAGTAATGGTACAGGGTACTCTCCATCATGCACTGTATGGTAGCTTGCAGAGTATCTACATAGATGCAAAAGTAGAGTAGTGTCAAATTAAAATCCAGTTTTTTTAGACATTTATAACCATTTTTGTCACATTTCTCTCCATAGGGTTACATTTTCTTTTGTGTCAATTTTATATTTCATTTTGATACAATTATAATATTTTTCTGACATGAGATAATTACATTTTGTTACACCATAAAAGTTTCTCTTTGTCTGTTTCTAAAAGATGTGGAGCAGTCTTGCTCTTTTGAATTCCTTTCATAGATCACTATTTCCTCAGTACTACTGTTACAAGATCTTTGCACTAGAATGTTTTCTGGGCCCTGATTTACAATGATAGTTGGTACATATATTCATCCACAACAATCATTGTCATTAAAGTGTTTCCATACAGTTCTAAAGCATTCCATACAACATGTACATTATCTACAAAAATAGATCATCATAACTATTATAATCAGTGTTATACTCACATATGTAGTGATGGAATAGTGTGTTAGACACCTGAATTGCCTCATCTTTTCCTGCTGTTTAGTGACCATTCTTTCTGCATCATTTAAACTCTTTCTGACAACTTTCATATCATCTAATTGTGTGACTACATGATCTAATGGTAACTTTTAAGTTAGCAATGGAATGTGTGTATTCTCCTTATTTACTATACAACCATCGATTTTTAACTCTATTTGTCATGTTAAACCCTTCTCAGTTTTATTTGTACATATTATTTTGTCTGTTTGTATGAATGTTCTTGTTCCATACCCTTTACATTGACTGTTGAAGTGCCCTTTTCCAATTCCTCCCAGTACTACATCCTTTGGAGCTTGCTTCCCACATAATACTGTCAGACCATTCCTCCTTAGGAACCATGTATAACCACTTATTGTTATTTAAATGTGTTCAAATGCTTTGATTTAAAGATACAGTCCTCTTCACACACTCGCTTGGCATATTAATTACTGTCTGAAGCAACTTTGCTTCACACATCTTCCTGATCAAATGCTGACAATAGTGAAAATGTTTGTCTGCAAAGCATTCTGTTCTTATTTAATTCTTTAGAATCCAATAGTTTTGCATACTCTCTCTTTGCATCATTGATAAGTAAGATCTCCTCCTCTGGTTGGATGAAAACATACTTCCCTGATGGCTGAGTGATTGTTTATAGTAAAGGAAACATTCTATATTACATAAATGTGTCATTAGCTACTAAAAGTAACTTTTTTTTATATATCCTAACATGCTTTCTCCTACAAAGGCATCTACATTGACAACCTTTAATAAGAGTTATCTGATGATTCAACTAGAGGAACAGAGAACTTCGTGTCAAAGTTCGCCTTTTGTTAAACTGAGGAACGTCACAATTTGTGGAGCAATTATTATGTGAGGCTGCAATATTCTATTCTATGCATTAACTATAGCACTTATCATTTGTTCATATTCTGATTTTATCTCTAAATACATCTACCAATTGTGGCACTTATTTGCATATTGTTACAAATGTTCAAACTCTTTTAAATCCTATGTCTGCCTCTGTAAAACACAATTTGATAAATCTTTCATTCCAAACTTTAAACATTTTTGTTTTCCTTTATCACACTTACTATTCTGTTTACCCCTGATAATATGGCTCTTACAACTGCCACTTGTTTTACATCATCTCAAAAGCCTTTTTGAATTTTTCTCCACCTCTTTTCTGTGCTCCTTGCAATATGTAGCATCAGCTTCATCTAGTGTGCCAAGTGCTATCATCCTTAGCTCCAAATGAAGTTAAACAGGCCATTCTTCTTCTTTTTTCTCATTGTCTCATGCTGTTTCAATTGATGCACCAACTTCTGTAATTCTGTTATTCTTTCTGTATGACATGTCACATATTTGCCTAGCAAGCAACATCCTATTCAGCCTACATGAAGTTCCTTCAGAGTGCCACTACACCTCTGTACTGTTAATTTGCCACATTGTTCAGAATTCTGAAAATGCTCATGTATACCATCAAAATTTACACATGTTACAATTCTGCATGATGTACAATTCTCCATGATGTACTTCTCCTAAATAATTATAGTACAGTTCTGAAGATGTCTATTTCTGAAACTTTGAACTCCATTGGAAATTGTTCTGTGTTGGTGCTTTCTGTGATTACTACTACTATTTGAAATGTAATCATGTATCTCTTACCGGTGCTTGATACCTCTAAAGCACCCACTATGTCCACTGAACACTTTTCATTTATAATTTTCTCAATGTCTGTTACTTTCAGTGTCAATTTTTGTCTTCACCTGCATAAATTTATTTTTTGTGGCATGATGGAAATTTCTGTACATATTCTTCTGCCTCACATTTCAATCCTTTCTGTTGTATCTACTGCTTTATCCTCTTGAACATTCTATAGCTGCCCATTGCCCTATTAACAGATTACATTTATTTTATTTAGAATATTTTTCTTTTCTTCCAGACTAATTTCGGTTTCCTTAACCTCTGCCCTGCATTTTCTGCTGACACATTCAGCATTTACCTGTGCCTGCCGCACAGTCACCTGACTACCTCTTTCCTTTCTGTCCATCTGATCCCTATCAGTATGGATTAGCTCACTGGGATGTATTCTACTAAGAGCATCTGTACTGATATTCATCCTAGCTGGCTTGTGATAACCTTGTAATTGCACTTTTCAAGTGTAGGTCTCCAATTCAGGAGCCTCAAACTAGGATCCTTTCCACTGAATATCCATATTAATGGCTTATGTTCTGTTGGCACTGTAAACCATTGTCAATGTATGTACTGTCGCAACTGTTTCACTGCATATCCTGTAGCCAATACTTCTTCCTCTTCGGCACTATAGTTTAATTCTGCCTTGTTTAATGACCCAGGTGCATATAAAATGGGCAAGTCATCACCAACTTTCTTGTCTTGTGATGTAATTGCTCCCAGAGCTGCACTGCTTGCTTCTCTTGTCACTATGAATGGCTTTCAAAAATCTGGCTACTGAAGTAATAGTGGATTAACCAACTTCTCCTTTAGTTCCTCAAATGTATCGTTTTGTTTTCTGTAGCATTCATATTCTATTCCTTTCTTTAGCAATTCATGAAGTGGTTTCACAATAAACCATCAGTAGTAACCAATTAGATCTACAGTTCTTTCATTGTTCTCGGCTGTGGAAAGAATTACACCTTATCCACCTTTACCATGTCTGGTACGATTCCCTTCTCTGTAATACAATGACCCAAGAAAATCGTATCTTTTCTTAAGAACTCACACTTATCTAGTTGCAGCTTTAATTTATGCTTTCAAACCCTATCAAAATTCAAACAGAGCTTCTCATTATGCTCATGCAGATTTATTCTTTACCACACTATATCGTCTAGATACACAAAACATGTTATCCCTTGCAGACCTGCCAAATCTTTGTTCATCAGTCACTGAAAACAAAATGGATCTCCTTTCAGACCTACTGGTATTTGGTTATACTCATAATGTTGATGGTTTGAGCTTAATGCCATCTTATCGCTGTCCTTTTCATCCACCAATATTTGATGGTATTCGCTTGCAAGGACAAGCATCAAAAAGTACTTTGCCTGCCTTAAGTGTTCCAAGATATTGGAGTTATTTGGTAGTGGAAATGCATCACCTATTGTGACCATGTGCACTTACTACACACATGTAGCCCTCTATAGTTGTCAGAACCAACAATAAAGGTGGGTTCCACACACTCTTACTTTTGACAATTGTTTCATCTTTCAGCATCTGTCTATCTGCTCTTTTGAGACCTCTTCCTGTTCTTCAGGCATTCTGTATAGTCTAGTATTCACCACCAACCTCACGTTTTGTTGCTATTGGTATTCTACACATGACTGTGGATGTATATGTGAATTTCTCACCTGGTAGATGGAATACATTTCCATACTCTTTGTAGACTGCTTCTAATGCATTCTTTTCTTCTGCATTTAAGACATTCACTCTCAATTGTTTTTGCAAAGTGCTTGCACAGTTTCCTGTCTTTTCTTTGGCTTACTTGCTACCTTTTATTTCATGCACCTTTGCTAATCACAATAATTCTTCCTTTTTTTTTATCAGGATAATTACTTCCCTTTCACTATGAACTTTACCGCCCATGTTCAACCACATTCTCTTTTCCTCGCATGGTCCAATTTCCCTATTGGACTCCTGACTCATCTCAAACTCATATCCTTTCAGTTCCTCCTCCACTTTTAAGAGGATGTCTTGCCCTTGTAATCCTAACACTTTTCCTGCATAGTCTAATTGTACCTTTTGCTGTATTAGAAAATCTCTATCAATCAACCTGTCATAATGGATGTCTAGTCCTGACCCACAGACATGAAACTTGTGTCCTATTCCTCCAGTATCCTTCAAACACAGATGCATTTCCACCACATCTAATGTACTTACTGCTTCACTGGTGATACACTTCAGCTGAATCCTTTCTGCTTCATCCTTTATAACTGCACAATTTACATGGATACTATTTCTCTTGAACAAGCTAAACTGTGGCCCCATGTCTACTAACAGCTTTAACTTCTTACTTAACTTTTACAATATAACACTAGCACATTTTTTGTGGCACAGTCTATGATCTGCACAATGGGCTTTCTTAACGCAACAATGCCTGACTGTGCCGCTTTGTCATTTTCTTGTTTCCCTGAACTTCTTACTTTACCTTGCCTTGCTACGCACTGGCAGTCTACCCTTCCTCCATGCATGCCAACATGCCAAGGTCCTTTATGACAATCTATAGCACAGTGCCCAGTTTGTTCACATTTGCAACAAGTCACATCTCTTTCTCTGATACACAGTACACCACAGTTACGCAGCAGATCACACTGCAAGCATCCCCATTCACTCAGTGAATGTGATCCATTTACCTCTCTAGAATTCTCTTTTAACATGTTTGGATCTATTTCCATCACTTCTTGCCCAAACCACACATTCCTCACCTATATGACCTGGTTTTTCACAACCATAGCAAAACTTTATGAATTTTTTGGTGTCATAGCCCATATCCTTCCTTCCACCCTTTTTCTCCTACATTTGCTTACTGTATGCCCTCACAATCCACACACAAAACATTTCAGTTCCTTACTTTCATTAGGTAATGATATTGGTTCATTTGTATGCTCAGTACTTGTTTGTGGACTTATTCCTCTATCTCTCATTGACAACAGTATACTTTCTTCCTGCAGTGCTAATTCCACTGCTAGGCTAACGTAATTTTGTCACTGTGATTTCTAATTGTCATTTGAATTCTATCATTAGTCAACCCTTGTATGAAACATGCTCTTCCTAAAAATTCTACAAACTCTGTGGCATCTTTATGGTTCTCTCTATTTGTAGCCCTGTTTACAGCTGCCAAAAAGTGTCTCTGCATTTCATCAATGTTATTTGCCCACAACAAGATTGGTTCCCCACAGCCTAGTCTCGCCTGAAATATCCTGCAAGCATAAAAGTCTATTGTCCTCTTACTCACATAGTTCTCTTTTAGAATGTGCTTCACTTCTTCCCACATCCCATTCTCTCACAAACAGATTTAGCCAAAATTCCATGTTCACTAATTCAAACATATATTCAATAAAAACCCTTAGGTCTCTCCTGTTACCATCAGAAGAGTTTGCTATAACACACTATGTTCCTTCAAGAACATACATTGCCATTTCCTACTGAACTTATTTTGCTAAGTGGAGCTGTTTTAAACATCTTACAGCTAGTAACTTATAATTATAGTTACGACTATTACAAGTTACTTCAGGTTTGTACCATTTTATTGTGGTGCTTTGAGACAAGTTTACTGCACTGAGTCAATGCCATCACTCACTCTTGCCGCTGCTACTGCTGCTGCTGCTACTGCGACTGGGCCCCTGGTCCCGAGCTCTTGGACCTTTAGTTGCTTGGGCATGTCCTTATAACCACAATGTGATGCCTCAGCCATTGACCTGCTTGGCTATGTTGGCCCCACACTCATCCTTGACACCGCCTCTGCTACCACAGCCCACTACCAGCTAGGACTCCGTATGGAACTCTGCTGTCATGGAGCAGAATTTCTACTAAGCTAAAAGCTGCTAGCTGCCATAACTTATTGCAATTTTCCATAGTTGCTGTAGCAATCCAAGTAAGTTGGTTACCTTCCACATGACTTTGTGAAAGCCTTTTGTTTGCCCCATACCTGGCACCAAAATTATTTCTTTCTGTCATGTCTCAAGCATGAGTGTTGATAGAGTGTGTGACACAGTTCAAAAGAAGGGAATTAAGGGAATTATCCAGTTGGCCTATGTGAGAGGGCGTCTTGACCTGGCTATAATGTTCTTTCCTTTGTTACAGAAGTGACTTGAAATAACCTCAACTGGAAATGGTTTGCAAATTCTAAATTTATTCAGAAAATAGTTTCAAACTCTTGCCATACTTGCCTTGAAGGAGATGTACACATGTAGAGGCCAAGTGTTAGCACAGAGATGGTGACTGGGCTAGCACTGTTCCGCCTGGTTTGAAATGAGACTGTCAGTATTAATTAAGCCTGCACCCACTGTATGACACAGAGTTCCCAAGCTATTCACCTATGATTAAATTAACAGTGTTGATGTTAAGACGTGGCTATCTTCTATGGATTCAACAATATGCTTATTTATTTCTCGTTCAGCTACAGGCAAAGCGTGATAAACAATATGCTGATATCAAACCATTATTCAAGAAAAGGCGCCAAAGAAGATATGGAAAACTACCATCCCTTCTCTCATCTTCCAGCATTTTCTAAAATATTTCAAAAGGTTGCTGCAATACAAATTAGAAATTTAATTTAAAAAATTTATGTCATCTCAGTAAATTAATTTGGTTTCCAAAAAGAGAAAACTCAGGAAACTACAATACCTTGTTTTTACTTACCAAAAACCTTTCACAGTGTAAACCACTATTTACTTATACACAGATTGGAAAAATATGGAATTGAGGGCTGCATTTCAACAGAAAATGGAATCAGAGTGGAAAACCATTTTAAAAGGAATTTCACAAGGCTCGGTATTAGAGCAAACATCATTTTTTATGTAAATGACTCACCACTCAACATAAATTCTCATTCAGTATTATTTACTGTTGGTGCAACAGTGCTGATTGAATACAGCAATGCAGACATACTTCTCAAAAATAATGCACATGCCCAATGCTGATTGAATATAGTAATGCAAACAAACTTCCCAAAAATATTGCAGGTTTCCTAGAAAAATTTAATACCCAATTCCACTGAAATTGATTAGAATTAAGCATTTCAAAAAATTCAACCATTGCAATTTAAAACCATACAATCAAAAACAAATCATATTCAGATAAAGCAAAAAATTCAGGAACTAAAAGGATCAGACTGTGTCAATTTCTTGAAAATGCATATGGATGAAAAACTGTCATGGTCATCACATAATGCACACTTTGCAAATAAATTAAACAGCCTGGCATTTGCTATGGCAGTTGAAACCAACACGACATGTACACAAGAAAAATAGTGTGCCATAGTTACTTTGAACCCATGCTAAAATATGGCATTGTCTTTTGGGGAAACACAGGTAACATGAAAAGAATACTGACCTTGGCGAAAAAAAAAAAAAAACAAATTGTATGAAACATGCACAAGGAAGGCCAAGAATGCCTTGTCAACCACTAGAAAGGGATCTGAATATATTAAGTGTTCTGCCCCCGTACATACATGGATTATTGCACACATCAAATCTTGTCCATTTTTAATAAATAGTTTCCAGCATACATACAATTCAAGGAATTAAGAAAAGCTCATGTTTGCAACCCTCAGTTTTTCGTCCACACTTTGCACTACATAGGAATGATGATTTGTAACAAATTAAAAGATAAAATTTAAAATAGGATCAAGAATAGTTTTCTGAAGAGAAAATTGTACAGCATGCTAGTCCAAAAGTGCTATTACTCAGTAGAGGAATTATTGAAGGATAATGTTGTTACTTGACAAAGAATACAGCAAAAGGAACTAAAATATGTAAACCTACGTTATTTCAAATAGTGATCAGTTTCCATGTAGCTTATGAAATTAAATGATATATTATAGTTAAACTGTACATGACCACAGTACACTGAAACTGGACTTTCAGTATAACATTGGTGAGTCACTAGTATGTAAGTTTATGATTTAACTTTTAAAGTATATTATGTGAAAATAAGTTTATAATTCTGATAGCTTTGTGATGAAATAAGGATGACCACATTTCCTTCTCTCTCAATAAAAATGTATTATGTACATGTAACAAATTTAAATTTATTTACAAAAAAAGTGACAAAATGCAATCTCACACTTATCGGATACACACTGAATATGGTACAATTTTATGAGGCAGTGTAATCACATATATGGCATGAAATATTTTATTATTAATATAAGTGTACAATCACTTTGCTGAAAATCTGTTATTTAGCTGTCTAGCTTTTGACATTCCACTGTCCAGTCATCTGGTAAAACAGGTTTCATCAGATCTACAAACTGCTGCAAATGACACTTGTCTGTGCAACCAGGAGTGTTGAGAACATGTGGCTCACTGTCAGAAGCATTATTCAAATACAATACCTGTAACAAAGTCAACATTAATTTAATAATACATTGTGTGTATAAGGTGATATTTGATTGGTAAAATATTTTGTTATTATAATGAAAATCTTGATTGAATATAGTGACATATGATGAAAGTTAGCCATTCACTCACCAGTGAAGTAATGCAACCATGAGAATGTTGTAAGAAAACTTGTTTGTATGTGTGGTAACAGACATACAAAACAAACATCCTTTAATCCATTTCTAGAAACTTTGAGTTCTGTTTTCACTTAAGATACATGAGATAGAACTGAACAAATGGCTCTGAGCACTATGGGACTCAACTGCTGAGGTCATTAGTCCCCTAGAACTTAGAACTAGTTAAACCTAACTAACCTAAGGACATCACAAACATCCATGCCCGAGGCAGGATTCGAACCTGCGACCGTAGCGGTCTTGCGGTTCCAGACTGCAGCGCCTTTAACCGCACGGCCACTTCGGCCGGCAGAACTGAACAGGGTTCACACATTTATTATAAAGATTCAAAGGTGCCATGCAAGCTGTATCGTAAACTTCTTCACTATACCAATTAGCACAAAAAATTCCAAACCCAAACCATAAACAGTCTGAAGTATTACTAGACAAAGAAAGAATACTCCACTTCCAGACATCATTTTTTTGAAAATAAGCCATTAAAAAGATAACAAAAATCATAAGGTCACTGAAAAACAGCAAATCTTCCAATTATAACAGTATAACAAGTGAAATACTAAAATGTTGTCCTAACTTGATTGTGCCTCATCGAGTCACCTTTACAATACTCTGATGCATCAAGGTATGTTTCATGAATGACTGAGGTACACAGTTATAGCACCTGCTTGTGAAAGCTGTAAAAATATATTACTTCAAACTGTAGCTCAGACATCACCCTTTCCAAGTTCTTAAAATTTCTAAGAAGGTAGCTTATTACAAAGGAATGTTGAACCGTATTTATTAAAATTTTATTAACAACTCAGTCTGGATTCCACAAAGGCTTCTCCACAGAGAAACTGATATTAAACACAGGAATAAGATTAAATTCCAAGTGGGGAAACATTAAATATTGAGCCCTGTAAGCATCAGTGCTTGGTAGACCCTTGTTCTTGACTGGCATAAATAATCTGTCTGTGACATCTGAGGACTTTTCTGAACTATGATGGCTATTGATAACAGTTACACTGAAAAAGAGCCCACAAAAAACTGGAGAATTATATAATATGACTACAGCCATTTCATAGCAAACACTTAAACATTTAATCGTTGAGATGGTCTGCTTGCTTTGCATTTATAAATTTTACCTTATCTACCAGTCCTATAATTTATAAGAGAATTTGGACTGAAGCTGTAAATTCAACTTAACTCTGATGTTTGTATTAAACAGGTTTTGACATTGTCATTAGGTACACAACTAATATTGTTCTGTGTAAAGTTACATAAAACAGTTACTGAGCTGTGTAAATGGAAGAGTAGAATCCAAAATAGCTACTTTTCTCACAGTATACCCATATGAAGTAATATATACACATACCTTGGTATCAAATAGACTGCCTAACAAAAAAATTGAAGCACTCAGAAGGGGAGGAGAAGACAAAATAAAACTTAATGTGCTGAGAGGATCTGCATCTACATCCACACACATACTCCCGAAGCCACTGTATGGTGCATGATGGAGAGTACCCTGTACCACTACTAGCTATTTCCTTTTCTGTTTCACTTGTAAATAGAGTGAGCAAAACATGACTAACAATATGTCTCTGTATGTGCCCTAATCTCTCTAATCTTATCTTCTAGGTCCTTACACAAAATGTGCATTGGCAGCAATAGAATTGCTCAGAAGTGAGCCTAAACACTCGTTACTTGCATGTTGCTTGAACCTACTGGTAACAAATATAATAGCCTGCCTCTAAATTGCTTCAATGTCTTTCTTTCATATGACATGGTGCAGATCCCAAACACTTTTACAGTACTTAACAATGAATCACACTAGTTTTCTGTATGCAGTTTCCTCTACAGATGAACTGCACTTCCGTAAAATTCTCCCAATTACTCCAAGTCAACCATTCAGCTTCCCTACTACAGTCCTTACCTGCTCATTCCATTTCATATTACTTTGCAATGTTATGCCCTGATATTTAAATGAGGTGACTGTGTCAAGCAGAACGCTACTAATATTGTATCCAAACGTTATGGGTTTGTTTTCTTTATTAATCTGCTTTAACTTACATTTTTCTACATTTAAAGCTAGCTGCCATTCATCACACCAACTAGAAAATTAAATATAAATTTTGTCTAAGTCATCTTGTATCATCCTACAGTCACTCAATGACAACACCTGCCCAAACACCATAGTATTATCAGCAAAAAGCCACAGACTGCTACTTACCATGTTCACCAGATCATTTACAGGACACTCATGATGATACCCTTGTCTCTGATGAACACTCACTCACTGGTGAGGACAATTTACTGGGCTATGTTACTTAAGAAACCTTCAAACTACTCACATATCGGGTACCTATCCCATATGCTTGTGCCTCCATTAACAGTTGGCAGTATAGCACTGTGTCAAATGTTTTATGGAAATCTAGGAATATGGAATCTGCCTGTTGCCATTCATCCACAGTTCACAGGATTTCATGTCAGGAAAGGACAAGTCACTTTACTTTGATGATTACAAAATTAGTCAAATTTACAAAGAGCCCATTTACCAGTTTAACATTTCGGCCCCTCTGGCCTGTAAGTATGTGCTGGTTCAGCTGGGAAAGGTGTCATAAAGCTGTTGTACACTACCCTAAAGCAAACTGGTTTACATCTTTTGTAATTGGTCCTTGATTTCCCAGACACTGGCACCAGGACAAAGTTGACGTCTGAGCTGGCCCCACGCATGTTCTATTGGGAACAGATCTGAGGATATTTCTAACCATAGTAGTATCTCAATAGCATGCAATCAGTTAATAAAGACACATACCATGTGAGGACAAGCTTTGTTCTGTTAAAAATGGCATGAGAGGAAAAACATTAGGACATATGATGTCCATAACATGCCATTGTGCCGTGAGAGTTCCCTCAATCACTTCCAATCACAACCTTAAATTCACACCAGATTGGCTCCCCACACTGTGAATCCAGGAGTATCAGACCTATGCCTCTCCAAAACAGTTGACAAATAGGATGCCTCCCAGGCTGCCTCCATACATGCCAGTGGTGGAAATCCAGGGTAGTGCAGAACTGCAATTCTACACTGAACATAATGACACCATTCATCAGCAGTCCATGCTTCCAATGCTTGTCAGTCATGAGACCACTCAAAGTGCAGCCAGGGATGTTAATTCCCTATTCTGGCTGCTGCTAGCCTATGACCAATGGTGTGGGATGACACAATGTTGCAGGGAGTCAATAATTTGTTTCTGGATGGCAGGTGCAAATGTGAAGAGGTTATGATGAGCTTGGTGGATATTACAGTGATCATCTCTTGTTTTGTCAGATATTGTCAACAATAATCTTGATGATGCATATGCCTGCTGTCACATTCTCATGTGGTCCAATACCAGGACACTGTCACATCCATATGCCTCACAAATATCTGGATATTGCACAATTTGCCCAGCTGGCCAAATGAGGACCCACAATGAGGCCCCTTTCAAACTCTGTAAGCTGCTGATAACACAGTCTCATTAGATGATGAAATATCTCCAAGCCCTTCACAGTGAGCAGCCAACATTGATGTTGTTCACACCCCTCATAAAACCTACCAGGCCTGGTAAGAACACTACACATGAACAACACAAATGTATTCCAATGGCTGTTCCACCTGTCACACATAATTACAACTCTAATCATTTACATATCCACTGATGGTGTGTACGTGTATGAAGTTACAATGACATCTGACCATGACCATGACTTCCGGGTGCTTCACTTTTTTTATCAGGTGGTGTAAAATGATACATGTTTATCCTAATGTTTTAACTCTATATTTCGGATCACTTTCCCTGACATGGGCATCTGTCATATGGGACAACAAGGGAATCTGAACAGGTGAAAAACTTTCTACTTCAATGACATTTCATCTGTTCCAGTGTCTTCAGGGCTGAATATAGTTCTACAATTCGCTGATGAGCCATAACATTATGGCTAGTTACATAATAACATGTTGGCCCTTTTTGGAACACAATACAACAGCTATTCTTCATGACATGGTGTCACCAAGTCATTATTACTTTCCCAGATAAATGTGCCCACAAGTAACAGACTGATGGTGTGTGAGCAAGGAACTGACATTGGATAACACCCCAGCTGTGTTCCATCAGATTCACATCAGGCAAATTTGGTGGTCAAGACATCAGCCTGAGCTCAATATCATGCTCCTCAAACCACTGTAGCATGAGTGTGGCATATGAAATGGGCAGTTATCCTGCTGGAAGATGCCATTGCCATTAGGGATGACATCTAGTGTAGAGGGCTGCAGGTAGTCCACAATAACGGTCACGTAGTCTACAACTGTCATGGTGCTTTCAATTACTACCCCAGGTACCACAAAAATCAAGGTGAATGTCCCCCATATCGTATCACTGCCTCCACTGACCTACACCAAGGGTGCAGTGCATGCTTTGAGCATCCTTCCACCTGGGTGATGGCATATGCTGACATGACCATCAACTTGGTGTAACCACAAATTTGATTCAACTGACGAAGTGACATGTTTCCTTTGGTCCACAACAGAACAGTAATGAGGACTTGGAAAAATAGGCACCTGCCAAGGGTGGAAACACAGAGGGAGAGTAAGAAAGTCCATTGAAAAAAAGACAGTTCAAGAACTACCAAGGAGAGCTAAGTTAGTTCTGCTACCCATCATTTTGTTATCTTCTGCCTGCAAGAAGAAGCCTTTCCCTCTGGCAATGATTATAAATGTATGCTACTGTTACAGTGTCATTTTGTCCCAGTATTATCATAAAGAAATGAGTACCACTGAACAGATGTCTACCATTAACATGAATTATTTGGCAACAGAGTGCTTGGCTGACACAGCTGCGTCAATGGATTTTTTGCTGCGGTGATGTAGTTCCTCAAAGCAAATATATGCTGTCTGACCAAAGGCTGTTTCAGCTAAAGTATATAACACAATAATACATGAAATGTAAAGTAGAGCTTACATATATCACACTGCTTCATCTTAGTTACCTGTCAGAAAACACTGTAAATGAAACCTCTGTATCTTATCCTGAAAACTGTACAGCTGAATTTGTTGACAAATAAAAATTGCTGGTGGTTGAATTTGAACTAGTGACCCACTGCACACATGCTAACATCTAGACTGGACTGTATGCACAACATCTCATGGCAATATTGGCACAGACAAGCTAGTTAACAAAATAGCTGCTTTCAGGTTCCAGCTGAAAGAACAGGTGAAAAGCAGTGATATGGCCCCCTTTTGGATATTTGTAAAGGATAGGTCAAGGAATCCTTATCCAGTCATCACAGTAGCTCTAAGGATATTTAAGGACAACACCAGTGATTGCAGCACACAATTTTAGATAATAAGAGAAGCTACTTAAGGTCAATTATGGTGAAAACTGACTGTAAAATTTAGATATTTTATCAACAGAACACAGCTGCTAAATGTGACTTTTATAACATAATCAATGAACTTGTTTCACTCAAATGAAGACATTGCAAATTAAAATTGTAACCCTTTTTATTTTATTTCTGATTAGTAATTTAACCACTATTAAAATAGGGGTGTTCAATAAGTAGTGCAACATTTTTTTTTCTGAAAACAGATTGAAGTATACCATATTATTCCCCACTCTTCTGGCTACAGAATTCTATTTTTCAACTTAATCTCTGTTCAATGTGATGGCCTTATGCCACCTTACTGGGAGGGCCCGTATGCCCAAATGAGACAACTCTAATGGTTGACATCAGAGCCAACATCTTGCTGTGGTAATAACTTCCCCATCATCCGCATACTGCTTCCTGTGGGGTGCATCCTTCATTAGGCCAAACTGATGGAAGGTACAAGATCCCCGGGCTGTAGGGTGGATGAAGAAGAACAGTCCAATGAAAATTTGTGAGCTGTATCTTGCGTGAGGCCTTGGTTATCATGGAGAAAGAGAAGTTTGTTTCCATTTTTGTGGCAATGAACACAATAAGTCACTTCTTCAATTTCCTGAGGGTAACAACACAATTCTGAGTTAACTGTTGCAACATGAGTGAGGACATCACTCTTGTTTCTGATGAACCCATGTTTCAGCACCTGTGACAATGTTCGACAAAAAGTTGTCATGATCAAACCTTGTAATGCACAAGCAATTCTGTACACATGGTCTTTCATTGCTCTTTATGGTATTCTGTTAGGAGGCGAGAAACCCAGTGGGTACACACCTTTGAGTACTCCAGCTGGTGGACAAGTGTGTCCCCACTACCAACAAAGACATCAAGTTGTGCAGCAAGGTGTTGGATTGTGATCCACCGATTACCTAATGAGCGTGTCCTCATGTTCCAGTATTGCATAAGTCACAGCTGTGTGCAGCCAGCCATCACGTGGGAGATCAGACAGGTTTGCACAACCTTGCTGCAATGATAACAATGCCTTGCCCAATGACTCACCATGCTTTTTTTCACTGCCAGGTCTCCACAGACATTCATCAAGTGCATATGAATATCTGTGATGCTCTGGTTTTCCACCAAAACAGAATGACAGCTCTCTGCTTGGAATGCACCTCTGTTACAGGTCCCATTTTGAAGGCTATGCACAGCACTGCAACTTATCAGAACTTCCTGAAACTATAGGGACTGAAGCAGGAATATTCCATGATGTCCCACAACAAGTTCTGAATTTTTCAACCAAAATTGGTTGAGGAAAAAAATGGGTTGCATTACTTGTTGGAGGCCCCTTGTAGTTTATGGGAAACAAATAAAAATTATTATATATCATACTTAATACAGTGTGCAATAATTGTCATAAATGATAAAATTTAGATTTTTTTACTTTCAGGTTTTCAGAAAATTTATACAAGGTTTAATTTATTTACAACATTGATACTTTTAATTTGCTGTATGTAATATTTTATATTATCAATACAGTTAATTTAAGCAATTTTTTTCAGTAATGTTCCGTTTTTATTAAACTATACTAACAAGAGTATAAAATTTGCTAAATCTGTGTAGGAAAAACTGCAGGAAAATAGTTTCATGGCAGAGGAGGTTGGCATGCAGGCAAGGGGGAGGGTGGGGTTGGGGGTGGGGGGTCAGCGGAATGGAGTGGGGTGTCACAACTTTGGCAGTCCTACCAGGGGTTCAGTATCACCTTAGCATGACTCTGATCCAGAGTCCAATCTTGATGATGCGTGCCAACTGCAAGCATATTTGACAATGCTATCAGATCATCAAGGGAACATATAGGCAATGTCTGCTGCAGAGCCCCACGTTGAATGATGTGCTCTGAAACACTTGTGCCTGCATCAGCATTGTACTTTGTCATCAGATCTACCACAGATCACTATCTATCTGGCATAGAGTGGGCAATCCTTCAACCTACATGTCCTATAATGATGCATAGACAACCAACACTTTGTTGCCTATTGATGATTTCACTATCCTTCAACCATTTTCCATAGATGCTCACAAGTGTAGCATGAGAATAGCCAATGAGCTCTGCTGTTTCTCTGGTTCTCATTCTTTGGTGCCAGCCTGTAGCAATGTACACTTTGTTAAAGTCATTTATGTGTCAGTGGGTTTCCCCATTTGTTGCCTGTATCATTTCAAGAATGATTCCGTAATTGTCTCTGCTTCATTTATATACTTTCTTTGCCACGTCACTTGCTTGCATCACCAGCAGGTAGTATTCAGTCTCATGGTGGCAATGGTGAAAATGCTTTGGCTCATCATTGTTTATACACCACAATAAAGTTGAGGTAAATACTTGTTTAAAATTTTACAGAATAAAGCCTTAAATATATGTACAAAGCTCATTTATTTTTAAATTGTTTCAAACCCAAGAAGCCAAAGAGGCACCCTCTCAGTCTTTATTCATTCTTCACATCCGCCTCTAAAGCAGAAGTTTTATTTGGATTCAAAAGGCACTGTTGCTTACAGATTATGAAATGGTTGTTACGTTTGTGGGCCTGATATATGTGGGGCCTCACCAGTCCGAACACAGACTGGGAATAGGGCTCATTGAAAACACCCCAATGACTAAATTAATTCCTCAAAATACACCGCACATGAATTATTTTAAACCTATCATCCAAACCCAAGTTGGTATTACACAAAGAATCTGTCGAACTAGGATACACAGGCTGCTACCTATGACATACAATGACACACATTTTAAAACATCCAGAGCTTTCAAGAACCTTACTCTCAGGTCCATATGATGTAGCAGCCATGAAGTTTAAAATCAAATGTGCCCCACAAACCTCATATAGGGAGTTCAGAAATCCCCATTACAAACTTCTACAACTTGTATAGGGGACTCAATACATAGTAATTTGAAGAGGAACCCATGTCCAGATGCGTACTGCTTCTGTTATATGATGGTTTCAATTCAGACGTTTAACTCATCCACTTCTGCTTGAGGAATTGAATTAGGCATGACACAGTACTATTATTAGGTAACAGTTTGAGAGGAAATGTAACAAAACATTCATTTACCACTTAAGGACATTTGATTGTATTAACACTTAACCACTGAACATGACCTGTTTACATTATTCCAAAACAAAAAAGAACCTAGCATACTCTATGTACAGAACATAAAATTTGCCTAGAGATGATGTGGTCATTACTGAAGGCTATTCAAAACAAATCTTTCACCAGGCAAGTAACATGTGATGTTGCCCAATCTTGGATGAAAATAGTGGTGTGGACACAGTTGCATTTTTGCAAAGTTGGAATCACATGTCGCACAAGGAGGTCCTTATATTAAGCAGATGCCAGTGTACACCTTATAGGCCTGTGAGGTGTCATCCTCAAAGAAAAACAGACAGAGAATGAAGGAGCTTATAAAATCCCATCACTCAGTCACATAAGTCATGTGTAATGGATGTTTCTGCACAACCCCGTATGTGACAATTCTGGACATACACAACACTGTGCAGAGTAAAATGTGCTTTGTCCACCTTAAGGATATTCCATGGCCATGTGTCACCCAGTTCCATCTGTGCCAAAAAATGATGGACAAAGTCATGGAGTTGTAGCCTTTCTTGAGGCTTCATTTGATGCACATTCTGAATACTGTAAGGGCACTAGTGTAAAATGCATCACAAAATCTTCTTAACTGTTTCCCAGGACAGAGAGAATTCCCATGATACAGCCTGAGCACTGGTTGCAGAATTTGAAGCACGTCCTGCATGGCAGGCTATAGCTACAACAACTTCATCAACAACTGCTGTGGGAATGAGTTGCCTCCCTCTCCCTTCTGCACCACCTTACTCATCTGTTTCTTCAAATTTCTTTATTATATTTTATAGCCCATTTATTAACATCAGGCTTCTTTGCAGTTGTTTCTGTTGATGATATTCCCACAATGCAGTGCTGCTATTGCTGGCATTCTGATAAAACAACTTTACCAGCAGTGCATGATCATTCTTCTCAACAGTCATTACATTTCATATGCAAAACAACCCTTTATACCAACAGTCACTTCACCAAAGAAGTCAACACGCATTGCCCAGTGACAAACAGCATACTGACATTGAAACAGGGAACATTACACATGCATTCTGATTGCTTACAGCACCATATTTTCACTTAGTGGCAGAAAGTGGAACTATTATCTTTTTCAGCATACTTCACAAGTGCACTCATTAATGAACATACCTATGATGATGTCACCATCCTGCGATGTATATGGCCTGCATTGCACCACTCAGAACTCTTATGTTTAAATGTAACCACCTAGTATTTCCTATGGAGGTGGTAAGGGCAACACTTTAAGAGCTACTTGAGCATGTGTAGTCCTTCCCAAGTTTTTAATAGGGGATTGAAAAAGCATTGCTCCACCAATCATAAAATATCGCATTACCTAAATACATTTTAAAAGGGTGAGGGGGGCATATCTTTAATTCTCTTGCTATGAGCTCCTGTAGCATACTGTAATCAACTATCATGACCAGGTAATATGAGAAGCTGCAGACAAAACAAATTCAAGCTCCAACATGCAGAAGGGATTACTGTAAGCTTCATGACTGGTAGAACAAAAGTCCCGACAATCCAGTTCTACAAACACTTTGCATTATTGAAAAACTGGATCCTAACTAGCAGGGGCAGCGACCATGGCAAAATGTTCCACCATTTTCTAGATTTCCATTTGCATTACAGCAGAAACTTGATAACTTCTCTATATGGAGCGGTCAAGAACTGTTTCTCTTCTTAATAGCTCAACAATATTTTGTCTTTGCAATCCATAAGGCTGTTTTTTTTCCAACAGCTGACTTATCTTGAATCCAGACAGAGCTGGGAAACTAACTTTGATTGCAAAGTGGCACTCGAAAGTGGCAACAGAAATGACATGAGCCTTTTCTAAATCACTCAGAACAATTTTTTACTTCAGTAACCTACAATAAACTGTAGCTAGTTGCTGAATAAGTTGTTTTGCATGAACTCTGTATAATTGTAGAAGTAATTCATTATACCTAGCTGCCTTTTCTCTGGTGGCCAAATTTTATCTGGATTTTTCCACCAGAGTTTATTTTTAAGGTTTAGCCTACCACAAATAAGTTCCACATCATTATATATTTTCATCCACAGAAGACATATTGAAGACTTCACAGCATCAGAATATTTAAGAGTTTCAAGGAATCATGTAAAAGAAGACTTTACATATTGGCACCAATCATTAACTCCAGAACCTTTCTACTTCAATGGTCAACAAGAAAATGATATCAGGCATAAGTAATACAGTACATAAACATTTTTTTTAATTACAGATAATATTTTATCTGCAGGCTGCTCTCCACCAGCAAAATATCTCCACTTAAAATGCTCTACATCTGAGAAATCTCATTCCTTAATGAGTACAACTTTGAAAGACATTCTCCAAATTATTAGGAATATGAAATTTCCCTCTTATTTAGCCTCAGTGATATACCTAGCTACATAATAAAAAGAGGTTGGTAATGAGATAAAATTAGTGTGTGATACAATCAAATGTTCCTTAAGTTAGTGTCCTGGGATCTGTCATCACACAGATTCATTTATTTATTATGACTGCATTTGGTTCTCTGACTGCTTCTGGTTCTCTGAAAATCACCAGATCTTGTGGAGCATGTATCTTCTGCAGTTTATATGCCTGTTACACATGGGCCACAATGTATGTGTTGTCTTCCTTGAAACCAACTCCTTATTAACAGCACATCAGTTTGGCATTCATAAGAAAATAATTCAAACACTGAAGCTCTCTCTTCATTTAATGATCTGAAACAGTGTGAGTCAATCTAAAACATTACCCTTCTAGTCTTTTTATGAATCCAACAATAGCCTTTGAAATAGTAAATTAATATCTGCTCTTACATAACTGGATATATATGGTACAAGATTTGTCTACAATCAGTTTCTCCAATCCTGTCTGTCAAATATAAGGCATCTGATGGAAATAACAACACCTGATGGAAGAACAACTCCTTCAAATAAATTATCCATCACCTCAGGAGTACCACAAGGCTCAATGTTACATTTAATACTCTACATTCTGTTAGTACTGATCTCCCTGGAAACCTACTATCAACAGTAGGTGTGTTACTTGTTGATAATGCAGCCTTCTCCTCACCTAACACTTCACAATGGCAGAAAAGAAATGACCTAGACAAAAGCAATGAAAGGCCCTTGTACTGGCTGAATGAAAACAACCTTTTGTTGAACATGAATAAAACAGTCAATATGAGCAGAACTACCTTGATGATCTTCTGCTCATCAAAGCACGATCTATCATATTTTGTACCTAGCATGACTAATTTCAGGAATAAATATAAAGAATGTCAGTGCAGTCAACATAAATGTAAGACATCTAATTACTATTTTATATGCAATGTCTACATACCTTAACTTCATAACCACTGTCATTTGTTGAATGAAGTTCAATGATAACTGCTGCACCATACTGTGGCTTTAATAGCTCTGTGAACCCCATGGTTTGGAGGACATTCACAATGGTAACATCGTGGGCAGAAAACATGAGAAATTTTGGAGACACAGTTCTTGAAGTGTTACTTTGTGACCGCATTTTTTCTATAATGTGTTTCACTAAAGGACCTGAAAAATTTTAAATTATTTTAGAATATCTTACAGAATTATTGCACAGCTGCTAACATAAGTCAGAGAAGCAAAAGACAAACCTCCATTAAGACGTTTCATCGTCTGACTTTCAGAAAACAAAGCCAAACTTCTGGCAGCCAGTGTCCTTAATTTATCTGGATAATAACCAGCAGTCCAAGCAGGAAGCTGCAGTTTACGTTTTTCCTGTAAAAGTTAAAAAACTGACAAGCAACACACTAGGCATTTCATCCTGGGAGGATGCCACAAAAAACAGTGTGCTATCAGTGCCATATAATATTATTCTTAGAAAGTCATAGAAGTGGCTATGAGTGGTAATTTAATCACTAGCCAGTGGAAATTTAAGAGCAAAAAATTATTCAGGTTTCAAATAATGGAAGGAGTATAGATAACATCTACAGTATAGTTGAGGAATTGAGTGACCAATAGCCATGTTCCCAAATTAATGATGGGAATCTCTGGTGGTGAAGTACAGAAGACTTGCGCTATTCACAGGAGAACTTCTCACAGTGTGCATTATAGGGTAGCTTTGTAGCATATCGGATGAAGCCTGCGAGTCCAAGCAGTTACTGCAAAGCCCACATTGACAAACAGGACTGCATTGTGGTATGATTTTTCAACATCCTGTCACTTGAAGTTAGTTATAACTGGCAGTGTTGACATTGGCAGTTTCATGCACAATTTTAGCCAACTTTTGAGAGAATGTATCTATGTGTGCTGATAAGTTTCTTCTTTCATCAAAGAATACTCCTAAACATCTGTAAACAGTGTTATGTATACTTCAACTGTAGCCTAGTTTACAAGTTGGATTCCAGTTTTAGGAAATTTTGCCCCTTAGGCAATGTATATGTAGTTTTATCTGCAGTCATTGGTAATGTCGTATCCCTGCAGCAACACTGCCTCTTTGTATGTGCAGGGTTTGATTTTCTTCAAGCTTCTGTTTACAGCCCCAGAGACCACTTTCAAGCTATCATCAGCATAAGTCAGAATTCAATCTGCTTAATCAGTGCCATCATACAATTCTAGCAGTGTCTCAGTTATCAAGGTCTAGAAAATCTGTCTACATCATTGAGCCCTATAGCCAGCTCTTGGCAATCTTTTTTATTACCTTGTGCTGTCAAGTAAGCCATTTGCTGTACAACCTTACAGAAGTCCATGAAAGTTAAATGAAATGGCTCCCCACAAGACATACAGGATTATCATCACAGCACCTTCCTTTATTGATTTTTCTGGAGTTCCCTATCCAGCAAGAAATGAAACTCTGCTACTCACTTTTTTTGACCTGTCACTAACCTGTGTAGAACATGAGCATATATAATGCCCATGTTGATAAAAACATAAAGGAACTTCCAGAATGAGATTTTCACTCTGCAGCAGAGTGTGCACTGATATGAAACTTCCTGGCAGATTAAAACTGTGTGCCCGACCGAGACTCGAACTCGGGAAGGTCTATATCATTTCATTGTTTTTCATATTGAGCCAACATAGCTTCACAGCATATCAAAACAATCCATTTCTATCATATTCAAGTTACATTCTACAGATCATTGCATTTTCTTAATTTTTCTCCAGTATTGCTGTCAATTTTTTCCTGTCTCTAGCATTTCCATAGTGTTACATGTGGTTAGTATCCACACTTCCCTTTCCTTGCACCACTTATTGGAAAGCACCATATTAGTTGACATCCAATATCTCCTCATTTCAGTTTTTTCTGAAGTTTTGCTTATTGTGCCTGTTACTGTGAACAGTACCACATGTTTTTGTTCCATGGTTGCAAAGCCAGGAAAACAAGTGTGGCTTTAATATATATTGTTACTGTAAAGGGTGTGTGCATGTTCCACAAATGTTGCCACTTGACATAGCCAGTCTGACAGTCACACCACATACATTTTGTTTAGATCAACTGTATTCCATTTTGATGGAATAAATTGTTTGGAAGATATAAACACTCTTTGAACAACAACAGGCTTTTGTAAATGCAGAATTTCTGCTACAGATTGAATTCACTAAGGGATACTGTACAAACATTACCAATACTGTTCCCAATTTTAAAATGGCAGAGGTGTCACTGAAATCTAGCATTCTAAAAAGTAAAAGAAACTGTTGTCTGTACATATCTTCACTGAAAACTGGATTGCTCATAAAAACTTCTCTGGATTAATATCTGCTAATTTTTAGCTGCTTTGTGGGAGGCATGAGAAAATAAACAGATATGAAACAATACATTTCTTCACATCCTGTATCTATCCCCTTTGATAATCATGAATGCAGTGATTCTAAAGCAGTTTCCTTGAATAAATAAAACTGACTGCCTCATCACCATACATCTCATCATATCTACTGTGAAGAATAACAAGAAGTCTAACAGAGTGCTTGGATCATTTCCTGGTTGACACTTGTGTTCAGATGGTGAATCATCAAAACTGTGATTAACTGGATGAAAATCATTTTCTTCCCTGTCAAATTTGTGACTAAACTGTCATTTCTTTCTAAGCATTTCACTATCACTTTCAGAGTCTTTGAATTCACATGAACTATCAATTACATCTCTTGTAGAAACATAGGACTGTGGTTTACACCTGTTAATATTGATAGCTTAGGACTGTTGCTTTCAGAATATGAGTAGTAGTTATCACTTACATCAACATTGAATAATTCATCTCCACCGTATTTCCTCAGTGAAACTATGAAACCTCTCTCATTTTCTTTGTAGAACAGATGATGACAAAAACCTTTTTTACCAAATCCTGATGAATATTAAAACACAAAATGAAACTAAATGCAGAAAAATGAGATCACAACAGACAAATTACTGCAAGAGAACTCAGTGACCAGAACTGTAAAAAGCTAATGAGGTGTGGAACAGAAAATCTGCTGTACATTTAAACTTACCAACAGCACACTGGTACCAGAGTTGTTGCATATCTATACTTGTGATTAGCACTCAGGGATCAGCATGGATGCACAAGTTAAGCCATCAACTGTGCTGAATGAGAACCCAGAGGCCACACTTAAACTCATCAATAGCACCTGGGGAGCAGCGGGGCATAACAAGTTAACTTATCAATAGCAGTCAAAGGGTTAACCAATCAGCAAGAACTTCACGTGGCTGACTCCATAAATCATATTTAAATTGCCCATTTAGAAAATGCTCCAGCATTTCTTCTTAGTTCAAGTCTTTGTTCTATGTACCTGCTTACAGTGCTGGTATGTATTTTGTCTTGTGTACCTCTGATCCTTCCTAGTAAATGCTGATGGCTCAGGGTGGAAGAAACTATTTTGCAATGTGCACTCCATGCAATGTTATCCATAGCACAATGGAAGTGAGATCATGGTTGTAATTTAATAACTCATGAGAGTAATTGGTTCCAACCACATGTGTAATGTTTATCACCTTAAAATATGATCACATTAAAACTGATGTGTTCACTACATCTCTCCATACAATATTTTTATTATGCAATCAAATCATCTGCACCCATCTATTATTCTGAACTTCTCAGTCTCCAACTACTGGTACCTTACTCTAAACACACCTCCACAAGTTTTCCAATCTTTTGTCGTTTTATTCCTGCCTTGGAACACCATTGTTCAACTAGATCCACTCCATATTCAGTGAACCCCCTTGTCAACCCATTGTAACATGCAGCCCTTCATCTTACTTTTTCCATCACCCAGATCTATCAAAACTCCCTCCAAATGTTTCATAAAATCTACAAGCCAAATAAATCCAGAACACTGGTGTCAACCTATCCACTATTAACAATGATTCCACAGAAGTTTTTTTCCTATTCCAAAGGTCTAAATTCAGTCATGCTGGGTTCGTCAAACATCTATACCCCTTTGCAAGATCCGTATAGTGGAAGCACTTTCCTTCCATCAACCTCACTGACCAAAATCAAGTGAAATCTAACTCCGAACCTTACCTTTCTGTAATACCTCTGTCCAAGCATTACCTTTTTCCAATCTTACCCAACCAGCTCCGATTACCTTCCAGGAATTCCTTACCTCCAACTTGGTCTCAACTTCATTTCCCGGGTCTCTTCTTGAGAACATAGACCCCTTAGTGGAGGAAAGAACAGTTTCACAATTGTAAAAGAGATTCCGATTTGATTATCAGCCATGCTGACAAAGATTCTGCCACTATCATGAAGAACTACACTGATTACCTGACAGAAGGTATTGGTCAACTGTCTGACGCTCTCACCTAAAGGCTCAACAACAGTTGTCCCATCCTAGAAGTTCATCATAAACTCTAATACCTACTCAAATTCCTCAGCTGATTCCAGAAACTCCACCTGAGATCATCTCCCTCCTCATCTAAGATATCTCCATGCACAGTCACTTTTTATGTACTTCCTAATATTCATAAATCTAACAATCCTAGATTGTTCCATGGTAATTACTGTGCACCCATAAAAGTAATCTTTGCTCTAGTTGCCCAACACGTCTAATCCACTGACCACAGCTTAATTTTCTATATCAAGGACACAAATCACTTCCTTCATCACTTCTCCAATCCTCACTCTATTATGACCTGGATTCTTGCTTATCACAATTGACATCATCTGCCCACACATCAATGTCCCTCATGCCCATTACATTATCACCACCAAGCAACATCTGGTGAGCTAATATCTGATGGTCTAATATCTCTGACAGATGTATGTCCATGAAGCTCTTGATAAGTTAAGTGATTAATATTGAAATAAGAGGTAATTTAGTTAATATTACATTTTAGACTAGTGCATTTACTTCTTTGCTAGGCTATCTATTGAATGTTTCACTTTTCTGAGCGTATTTAGATCAAAAAGAAAATATTTCATAAAAACTGATAGTCTTTCATTTTGTTTACATTTTAGGTATAAATTTTGTGCGAGTGTAGACCTTTATTTATTTATTTATTTATTTACTAGACTGAGCAGTTCAAAGTTAAATTAATTCATGTTGATCATATAGAGTATAGGTAGGTAGTTAATACTTTCGAAAGTAAGTTTAAATGTTTATTTACATTAGCATTTAGTTATGTATTACTACAGGCTACAGAACTGCAGTGCTCTTGTGCCAAGTTATTCTCTGCTTTTGTGCAAATTTTGTATAAATTTTTCTGTCAAACCATGTGTGACTAATGTGGCGGTTGCCTTAGAAATCTGAAGGAGGGGGGGGGGGGGAGGGGGGGTGTTCTGTCAACACTGTAGGTTATGGTTTCATTGGGGCGAATGTAGCAGTGAGGAAACAGGGTATATAATGAGGCCCTTCCATGGTAATGTAGGTTACATAGAAAGGACAGAAAAATTGCTGAACAGGAGGCAAAAATTTGTACCCTTATGGCTGAATTATCAAACGTGAATTTGGAATTATGTAGGCTATGGGGGAAAAAAGATACTGGGTGCTGGGAAAAGGTAGCAATCAAAAGGCGAAAAAGGGGAACTGCTGAAAAAACTATAGAAATTAAGTTAGTAAACCAGTTTGGCTGCTATCTGAAGTAGTGGAGGAAGGGCCTCATCCAGATGTAGTTGAATGTAGGCTGAAGCAGAATATTAGCTTAAAGAAAAATGACAGGTCGGCAACAAATCAGAATAGGAAAAGAAGAATTCTGCTTCTAGGTAGCAGTCATGGGAGGGGTGTAGGCCAGAAGCTTCCAGAGAAATTAGGTGCAGGGTACCAGGTCGCAAGTTTTGTGAAACCAAGTACTAGCCTCAGCCAGGTGACAGGAAACTTACGTCAGCTATGCTGTGACTTTGAAAAAGAAGATAAGGTAATTAGTTGGGGAAGCAGGAAACAGTCTGGCTATGAATCCAAGATATAGCATTAGGAGTGACCTGGACAAAATAGGAGCAGAAACTGGGTGCACAAATGTGGGGTTTGTGGAGGTCTTTCAGTGCCATGATTGGCCCTGGGTAAACGTTGTTGTAAGACATGTTAAGACTGAGCTGAACAGGATGCTACAGTCACCAGCAAAATCTCACAAGTGTTCTTCCAGTTGATGCTGTTGGTAGGTAGGATACACTATACATGGCCTGCACCCAAATAGGACGGGGAAAGATAAGTTAGCTCCACTGCTAGCAGATACTGTAGGGAGGGGGGGGGGGGGGGGGGGCAGTGTCACACAAGGAGTGATCCCTATGGTTAATGGGACCAGGAAAACCGCTTTTTTGGGTTAAAGCCCAAGTCCAGACAGACAAGGACCGAGAAAAAATAATAGAAGAAGTTCCACGTACTCTAAACAGAGATAGAGCTAAGGATAGTATCAATTTACTTCGTCAAAATATCAGTGGAATAAAAAATAAAGTAAATAAGTTGTTTACATGACCTCAAACATAAGAATGAGATTGATATGCTTTGTCTGCCTCCACACCACACAACTGTGGCAATGGAAAGTGTCAGTATAAATGGGTATAATTTAGCATCTTACACTTGCAGATTTAGCGTGGATAAAGGAGGAGTTGTCATTTACACAAAATGAGGGCACAAGTACAAAACTGTAGAAGTAAGCAAATTTTGTGTCAATCAGCACTGAAGTTTGTGCATGTGAACTACAGGTAGACAATGTAGCGTTGATATTAGCACCAGTGTACGGGTGGGGAGCTATTCATAAAAAGGTTTGACTTCCTATTATGCTGTCTGTCAGACAAAAGGAAGAAGTTATTAATTTGTGGTGATTTCAGTGTAAACTTTCTAAACATTTCTGATAGGAAAAGTGAACTGGAAGTGTTATTAATGACATATAACTTACAAGGGAACCTCCCCATCACACCCCCCTCATATTTAGTTATAAGTTGGCACAGTGGATGGGCCTTGAAAAACTGAACACAGATCAATCGAGAAAACAGGAAGAAGTTGTGTGGAACTATGAAAAAAATTAGTAAAATATACAAACTGAGTAGTTCAAGTGAAGATAGGCAACATCAAGGACCATGGGAGTCAAGGAGCGCCGTGGTCCCCTGGTTAACGAGAGCAGCTACGCAACGAGAGGTCCTAGGTTCAAGTCTTCCCTCGAGTGAAAAGTTTAATTTTTTATTTTCAGTTTATGTGACAAACTCTTATGTTTTCATCACTTTTTGGGAGTGATTATCACATCCACAAGAAAACCTAAATCGGGCAAGGTAGAAGAATCTTTTTACCCATTCGCTAAGTGTACAAGTCAGGTGGGTCGACAACATATTCCTGCCATGTGACGCACATGCCGTCACCATTGTCGTATAGAATATATCAGACATGTTTACCTATGGAGGAATCGGTTGACCTATGACCTTGTGATCAAATGTTTTCAGTTCCCATTGGAGAGGCACGTCCTTTTGTCTACTAATCGCACGGTTTTGCAGTGCAGTCGCAAAACACAGACACTAAACTTATTACAGTGAACAGAGACGTCAATGAACGAATGGACAGATCATAACTTTGCGAAAATAAATGAAGTAAAATTTTCAGTCGAGGGAAGACTTGAACCAAGGACCTCTCATTCCACAGTTACTCATGCTAACCATGGGACCACGGCACACCTGAGTTCACATTCTCCTTGATGTTGCATATCTTGCGCATGGACTACTCAGTTTGTATATTTTACTAATTTTTTTCATAGTTCCACACACCTTCTTTCTGTTTTCTTTATTGATCTGTGTTCAGTTTTTCAAGTCCTATCCACTGTGCCAACTTATAACTAAATCTAAGGGGGGTGCGATGGGGAGGTTCCCTTGTTAAAATCAGTGATCAACTTCCCTTCATGTATAAATCAAGACAGTAGCACTCTAATAGATAATGTATTTGTACAGCAAGAGGATGTAAAACTAACACATGCCTTCCCTGTGATAAATGGATTATCAGACCGTGATACACAATTAATTCACTTGCAAAACCTGGCAGGGTGTATAATTCAGAAACCATTAAGTAAAACTGAAAGTCTGGTCAAGCCAGTACCTATAGGGCACTTCAGAGAGTGTTTAAGAAATGTTAACTGGGGAGATGTATATAATGAGCCAATTACTAATGATAAATACAACATATTTCTTGATACATTTGTATCACTTTTTGAACACTGTTGTCCCAAAAAAATTACTAAATGTAACATCAAATAGTTTTCAAAGAAACCTTGGATTACTACAGGTATTAAAGTGCCTTCAGAAAGAAAAATAAAATTGTATGAAACAGTAATAATTAGTAAAGACCCAGAAGTAATTTTACACTATAAAATTATTGTAACATACTTAGAAAAGTTGTCATAAAATAAAAAAAATATGTATATTAGAGATGAAATTAACGACACAGGCAATAAAATCAAATCAATATTGAATGTTATATAGATATGGTGTCTGTTCTTTCAGACATGTCCGAAAGAACAGACACCATTGATGACCTGCAGCCATCTAGAACAAAACTGGAATTATTTTAAGATCTTCAGCTGTTGACGGGCATTGATACATACAATGAGGTCAGGTGAAAATGTGTGCCCCGATGGGGACTCTAACCCGAGATCTCCTGCTTACATGGCAGACGCTCTATCCATCTGAGCCACCGAGGACACAGAAGATAGCGCAACTGCTGGGACTATCTCGCGCATGCTTCCCGCCTCTGACAATACTGGCCATGACCTCCTCCTTCTGTGCGAATGCACACATATTCCCTGAACTCTTACGGGACTTGGTAAGAATGTCTTCCACAAGTAATGAGTGTGTTGGGATGGGACACTGCGAATGTAGTATGTGGACATACAAGGCGAGAATGTGGGTCTCGCGGGAGGCGTGAGCAATATAGTCCCTGCAGTCATGCTATCCTCTGTGTCCTCGGTGGCTCAGATTGGTAGAGCATCTGCCATGTAAGCAGGAGATCCCGAGTTCGAGTCCCAGTTGGGGCACACATTTTCACCTGTCCCCATTGATATGTATCAATGCCCGTCAACAGCTGAAGGTATTAATATAATTCCAATATGGAATGTTGTTGGAAGAGAGACAGGAAAGTGACCACTGGGGTAGGTAGTGTTACTATTCAAGAGAATGAGACCATATTAACCAACAGTACACAAGTAGCTAATGTATTCAGCAACCATTTCTTAAGTGTAGGTGAAAACATTGGTGAGAATAGTTCAAAAGAAAAAGCTAAGTAGTACATGGAAGAGTCGGTTTTGAGAAATCCTTGTCAGGTTAATTTTCATCTACCAACCTCTTGTGAAATAAGGAAAATCATCAAATCTTTGAAAAATAAATGTTCTATTGGAGTAGATGACATCTCTAACAAGATATTAAAACAATTTGGTGCAGTTAAAATTCATGTCCTGAGTTACATCTGTAATACATCACTAACATAAGGTATTTTCCCAGACAGGTTAAAATATGACATTGTCAAACCTCTCTACAAAAGTAGAGGACACCACAGATGTCAATAACTACCAGCCAGTATCGTTGCCCCCACCCCCCCTCCCCATGAACCATGGACCTTGCTGTTGGTGGGGAGGCTTGCGTGTCTCAACGATACAGATAGCCATACTGTAGGTGCAACCGCAATGGAGGGGTATCTGTTGAGAGGCCAGATAAACGTGTGGTTCCTGAAGAGGGGCAGCAGCAGCCTTTTCAGTAGTTGCAGGGGCAACAGTCTGGATGATTGACTAATCTGGCCTTGTAAACACTAACCAAAACGGCCTTGCTGTTCTGGTACTGCGAACGACTGAAAGCAAGGGGAAACTACAGCCGTAATTTTTCCCGAGGGCATGCAGCTTTACTGTATGATTAAATGATGATGGTGTCCTCTTGGGTAAAATATTCTGGAGGTAAAATAGTCCCCCATTTGGATCTCCGAGTGGGGAATACTCAAGAGGACACTGTTATGAGGAGAAAGAAAACTGGCGTTCTACAGATTGGAGCGTGGAATGTCAGATCCCTTAATCGGGCAGGTAAGTTAGAAAATTTAAAAAGGGAAATGGATAGGTTAAAGTTAGATATAGTGGGAATTAGTGAAGTTTGGTGGCAGGAGGAACTAGACTTTTGGTCATGTGAATACAGGGTTATAAATACAAAATCAAATAGGGGTAATGCAGTAGTAGGTTTAATAATGAGTGCGGGTAAGCTACTACAAACAGCATAGTGAATGCATTATTGTGGCCAAGACAGACATGAAGCCAACACCTACTACAGTAGTACAAGTTTATATGCCAATTAGCTCTGCAGATGACAAAGAAATTGATGAAATGTATGATGAGATAAGAGACATTATTCAGGCAGTGAAGGGAGACAAAAGTTTAAAGTCATGGGTGACTGGAATTCGAGAGCAGGAAAAGGGAGAGAAGGAAACACAGTAGGTGAACATGGACTGGGGGTAAGAAATGAAAGAGGAAGCCGCCTGGTAGAATTTTGCACAGAGCATAACATAATCATAGCTAACACTTGGTTCAAGAATCATGAAAGAAGGTTGTATACATGGAAGATCCCTGGAGATCCTAAAAGGTATCAGATAGATTATATAATGGTAAGACAGAGATTTAGGAACCAGGTTTTAAATTGAAAGACATTTCCAGGGTCAGATGTGGACTCTGACCACAATCTATTGGTTGTGAACTATAGATTAAAACTGAAAAAACTGCAAAAAGGTGGGAATTTAAGGAGATGGGACCTGGATAAACTGAAAGAACCAGAGGTTGTACAGAGTTTCAGGGAGAGCATAAGGGAACAATTGACAGGAATGAGGGATGAAATAGTGAAGGCAGCACAGGATCAAATAGATAAAAAGACGAGAAGAGTAGAAACCCTTGGGTAACAGAAGAAATATTGAATTTAATTGATGAAAGGAGACAATATAAAAATGCAGTAAGTGAAGCAGGCAAAAAGGAATACAAACGTCTCAAAAATGATATCGACAGGAAGCGCAAAATGGCTAAGCAGGGATGGCTAGAGGACAAATGTAAGGATGTAGAGGCTTATCTCACTAGGGGTAAGATAGATAGTGCCTACAGGAAAATTAAAGAGACCTTTGGAGAAAGGAGAACCACTTGCATGAATATCAAGAGCTTTGATGGAAACCCAGTTCTAAGCAAAGAAGGGAAAGCAGAAAGGTGGAAGGAGTATATAGAGGGTCTATACAAGGGCGATGTACTCGAAGACAATAGTATGGAAATGGAAGAGGATGTAGATGAAGATGAAATGGGAGATACGAAACTGCATGAAGAGTTTGACAGATCACTGAAGGACCTGAGTCGAAACAAGGCCCCCGGGGTAGACAACATTCCATTAGAACTACTGACAGCCTTGGGAGAGCCAGTCCTGGCAAAACTCTACCATCTGGTGAGCAAGATTTATGAGACAGGCAAAATACCATCAGACTTCAAGAAGAATATAATAATTCCAATCCCAAAGAAAGCAGGTGTTGACAGATGTGAAAATTACCGAACTATAAGTTTAATAAGTCACAGCTGCAAAATACTAATGAGAATTCTTTACAGGCGAATGGAAAAACTGGTAGAAGCCAACCTCGGGGAAGATCAGTTTGGATTCCGTAGAAATGTTGGAACACGTGAGGCAACACTGACCCTACGACTTATCTTAGAAGAAAGATTAAGGAAAGGCAAACCTACGTTTCTAGCATTTGTAGACTTAGAGAAAGCTTTTGACAATGTTGATTGGAATACTCTCTTTCAAATTCTGAAGGTGGCAGGGGTAAAATACAGGGAGCGAAAGCTATTTACAATTTGTACAGAAACCAGATGGCAGTTATTAGAGTCGAGGGGTATGAAAGGGAAGCAGTGGTTGGGAAGGGAGTGAGACAGGTTTGTGGCCTAGCCCCGATGTTATTCAATCTGTATATTGAGCAAGCAATAAAGGAAACAAAAGAAAAGTTCGGAGTAGGTATTAAAATCCATGGAGAACAAATAAAAACTTTGAGGTTCGCCGATGACATTGTAATTCTGTCAGAGACAGCAAAGGACTTGGAAGAGCAGTTGAACGGAATGGACAGTGTCTTGAAAGGAGGGTATAAGATGAACATCAACAAAAGCTAAACGAGGATAATGGAATGTAGTCGAATTAAGTTGGGTGATGCTGAGGGTATTAGATTAGGAAATGAGACACTTAGAGTAGTAAAGGAGATTTGCTATTTGGGGAGCAAAATAACTGATGACGGTCAAAGTAGAGAGGATATAAAATGTAGACTGGCAATGGCAAGGAAAGCGTTTCTGAAGAAGAGAAATTTGTTAACATCGAGTATAGATTTAAGCGTCAAGAAGTCGTTTCTGAAAGTATTTGTATGGAGTGTAGCCATGTATGGAAGTGAAACGTGGATGATAAATAGTTTAGACAAAAAGAGAATAGAAGCTTTAGAAATGTGGTGCTACAGAAGAATGCTGAAGATTAGATGGGTAGATCACATAACTAATGAGAAGGTATTGAATAGAATTGGGGAGAAGAGGGGCTTGTGGCACAACTTGACTAGAAGAAGGGATCAGTTGGTAGGACATGTTCTGAGACATCAAGGGATCACCAATTTAGTATTGGAGGGCAGCATGGAGGGTAAAAATCATAGAGGGAGACCAAAAGATGAATACACTAAGCAGATTCAGAAGGATGTAGGCTGCAGTAGGTACTGGGAGATGATGAAGCTTGCACAGGATAGAGTAGCATGGAGAGCTGCATCAAACCAGTCTCAGGACTGAAGACAATGACAACAACAACAACATCCTTGCCTACAGCATTTTCAAAAATTGATGAGAAAGGTATGTACACAAGAGTGGTCAGCCATCTCAACAGTAATAAGATACTTAGTAAATCACAATTTGTATTTCAAAAATGCTGTTCTACTGAAACAGCAATATACAGTTTCACTGCCCACATAACAGAGTCTTTAAGTAGTAAAATGTCACCAACAGGAATACTCTGTGACTTATCCAAAGCATTTTATTGTGTGAACCATGACATTATGTTACAGAAATTACAATTCTACAGCATAAATGGAACAGCATATGAGTGGTTTAAGTCATATCTAAAAACAGGAAGCAAAAAGTTTCTTTATATGGATTAATTGACTTAAGGAGGGTTTGACCATGGGTCCCCTTCTGTTCTTGATGTATGTGAATTACCTCCTTTCTTCTCTGAAACAAGGAGCTAAATTGACACTGTTTGCTGATGATACAAGCATCATTATTAATCCATTAAAAAAAATAAAACTCCAATAGAAAATGATACAAACAATTTCTTTGGAAAAGTTAGTGATTGGTTTTCTGTGAATAGGTTTGCTCTGAACATTGAAAAACCACAGTACATCCTATTTTCTACTGCAAGGAGTACAGTTTCTTCAATACATATAACACATCATTAGAAGTCACTAGCCAAGGTAGAGCAGAATAACTTTTTGATTGTAGATACAGATGAGAATCTTAATTGAAAAATTCATATTTTGAATTTCCTGAAGTGACTAGGTTCAGAAACTTTTGTAATCACAACAATTGCTAATTTTGAGGATACAGAAATTAGCAAGCTAACATTATATGTATACTTTCACTCCCTGATATCATATGGAATAATATTTTGGGGTAACTCAACACTTAGGCAAAAAGTGTTCACTGCTCAAACGAAAGTGTTTGGAATAATGTGTGGGGCTCATAGTCACACATCTTGTCGGCATCTGTTTAAAAGGTTAGGAATTCTTACAACAGCCTCACAGTACATTTACTCAGTAGTAATATTTGTTTTCAAGAACATGGACCAATTTAAAAACAACAGTGACATTCATGATTATAATACCAGAAGAAAGAAAGACTTACACTATCCTCTACATAACCTATCTTTGGCACAGAAAGGGGTAAAATATGCTACTGTAAAACTTTTCGATAAATTACCAGGTGAAATAAAATGTCTGACAGACAGCAGTAATAGTTTCAAAAATAAATTGAAATCATATAGGTATAATAGATGCATTTTGTTCCATTTAAGGGACTGGGGTAATTTAAAAAATTTTAAAGATTTTTCCTTTTTTACACTACTGGCCATTAACACTGCTACACCATGAAGATTATGGGCTACAAACGTGAAATTTAACCGACAGGAAGAAGATGCTGTGATATGCAAATGATTAGCTTTTCAGAGCATTCACACAAGGTTGGCGCCAGTGGCGACACCTACAACGTGCTGACATGAAGAAAGTTTCCAACTGATTTCTCATACACAAACAGCAGTTGACCAGCATTGCCTGGTAAAACATTGTTGTGATGCCTCGTGTAAGGAGGAGAAATGCGTACCATCACGTTTCCGACTCTGTCAAAGGTCAGATTGTAGCCTATCGCGATTGCTGTTTATCGTATCGTGACACTGCTGCTCGTGTTGGTAGAGATCCAATTACTGTTAGCAGAATATGGAATCTGTGGGTTCAGGAAGATAATACAGAATGTTGTGCTCGATTCCAACGGCCTTGTGTCAATAGCAGTCGAGTTGACAGGCATCTTATCCGCATGGCTGTAACGGATCGTGCAGCCACGTCTCAATCCCTGAGTCAACAGATGGGGATGTTTGCAACACAACAACCATCTGCATGAACAGTTCGATGACGTTTGCGGCAGCATGGACTATCAGCTCGAAGACCATTGCTGCAGTTACCCTTGACACTACATCACAGACAGGAGCGCCTGCGATGGTGTACTCAACGACGAACCTGGGTGCACGAATGGCAAAACGTCATTTTTTCGGATGAATCCAGGTTTTGTTTACAGCATCATGACGGTCACATCCATGTTTGGTAACATTGTGGTGAACGCACATTGGAAGCGTGTATTCATCATCGCCATACTGGCGTCTCACCTGGCGTGACGGTATGGGGTGACAATGGTTACACGTCTCCGCCACCTCTTGTTTGCATTGACGGCACTTTGAACAGTGGACATTACATTTCAGATGTGTTACGACCCGTGGCTCTACCCTTCATTCAATGCCTGTGAAACTCTACATTTCAACAGGATACTGCACGACCGCATGTTGCAAGTCCTGTACGGTCCCTTCTGGACACAGAAAATGTTCGACTGCTGCCCTGGCCAGCACATTCTCCAGATCTCTTACCAATTGAAAATGTCTGGTCAATGGTGGCCAAGCAACTGGCTCGTCACGATACGCCAGTCACTACTTTTGATGAACTGTGGTATCGTGTTGAAGCTGCATGGGCAGCTATACCTGTACACGCCATCCAAGCTCTGTTTGACTCAATGCCCAGGCATATCAAGGCCATTATTACGGCCAGAGGTGGATGTTCTGGGTACTGATTTCTGAGGATCTATGCACCCAAACTGCGTGAAAATGTACTCACATGTCAGTTCTATTACATTTGTCCAATGAATACCTGTTTATCATCTGCATTTCTTGGTTTAGCAATTTTAATGGCCAGAAGTGTAAAAAGAACCTTTGATTCATGTGTGCATTTCTTATGCACTTGACACATTCCACATTGTAACTGTTTCTGTGAGACTGATCAATGTAACACACACACACACACACACAAAACCAATCAACCAACTACTCTCCCCATATTCCGCCAACTACAAAGGCGCCACCTCATTCTTTATACACTATGTTCTTGTGCACAACTTGTTTTCCTTTGAGAGGAAGATTTAAAAACAAATCTGTGGCACAGCAATGGCATACACATAGTACTCTCACATTTCAGCCTGTTCATGTAACACACACACACACACACACACACACACACAAAACCAACCAACCAACTACTCTCCCCATATTCCGCCAACTACAAAGGCGCCACCTCATTCTTTATACACTATGTTCTTGTGCACAACTTGTTTTCCTTTGAGAGGAAGATTTAAAAACAAATCTGTGGCACAGCAATGGCATACACATAGTACTCTCACATTTCAGCCTGTTCATGGCCATCTACAGGAAATGTTCCTAATCTCACAATTTTTTTTTCTGGGATGTAAAGTAATCAAGATCATGAAGTGCCCAAATCATTACTTAAAATGGGTTGTTTCCTAGGGACAGCACTCCATCGTTCTGGCAGTCAGTTGACACATAGGAGCCTAAATGACATTAGTAGGATGAGGAAACTATAATGGAGAATGACATTTAACATGGGATGCTAGTTAAAAAGCAACAAACATGGTAGAAAGGTAAAATGAACAATTACAATGACATTCCTTCTTTAACAGGCCATTTGATGAGAGTTTCTAGATCAACCTGTGTTCATGATCAAAAAATTAAATCTCCTTTGTCAAGCTGCTACAGCAAGTAAAGAGTAGAATACATTCTAGAGCCTGTGCTGTATCTGCTATAACCTTATATAGCTCAGATGGCAAACACACATTATAGTGTAAGGGGTTAAAAAACTGATGTTGGGTTAGAAAGCAGGGTGCCATCAGTGTTTTATTAGAGTGAGAGAAAAGAGGTGCAGGCTCACTGCATAACAGATGACGACGACTGGGAAAGACAGCCCACAGAAATGAGCACTGTATGTGCAAGAGGGATAAAATGTTCCTACATATAGCAATGCTGAGATCATCCATAGGGACAGAACTGCTAGAAAGCCTGGTAGTAGAGTTGCAGCCTAGTAGCAGCAGGAGCCGCCTCATTTCCTGACCTGTGTCCAGGGACCCATGTAAGAGATACATTAGTGCCAGCATCAGTGAGTAAGTGAAGGCATTCATGGATCCACTCTACTAAAGGGAGGTATGTGTACATCACACTAAGGCTCTGGAGAGCACCAAGTAATCACAGCATGTAAAAGACTCAGAGATTCCATGTCCATGAATGTACAAGATGGCCTGATAAAGGGTAAACAGCTCTGCAGTAAAAATTAAACACAGAGCTAAAAGACAATATCTGAAAACTTCTTTACCCATAACAGAAGAGCATCCCATAGCATGATCATCCTTAAGGCCATTGGTGTAAATGAAGGTGGTCTCCCAGAACTACTTACAAAGGTCCAGAAATGTAAAATAAATTATTGTAGCCAGGGTAGTGTTCTTTAGTATTGAAGTAAGTTCAAGATGGGCACAGACCTCTGCATGGAGCCAAGGAGAGGAAAGACTCTTACCTCACAGAAACATAGCACATAATGCAAGATGGAACTTTCAAATGATATAAAAGTGAAATCTCGGAGGCAACAAGGGAGTAGAGCTAGTGTCATATTGCCAGTCATGGGAGTCATTAATGAGGGAAGCATAAGATTGATAGGTGGACACCAAGGAGAATTGGCAAGTATATTTGCAGAGGACATCATATCAGAATGACAGTGGTAATTTGGCAGCTCCTGAATAGAGGCTCATGACTGAACTGGTGGGGAACACACCAGTAACCAAGTGGACTCTGCAGTGATGAGTCATGTTAAGGCTGCATAAAATGAATGGTCATGCAGATGAATGTAAGATCCATCGAAGGTCCAGCTTCGATCAGACTAAGGATTGATACAAATGAAGAACAGTCTGGTCCACTCCCCATGACGTGCCTCTTGGAAACTGCATAACATGCAGAGATTGGACAGAGTGAGATGCCAAACAGTACTTAAGAGAGCACCAACATAGTTTTCTGTCAGCTGTTAACCCCAACCATTTTATGGTTTCAATAAAGAGGGGTGCAGTGGTACCAAGATGTAAGTATGCTAACAGAAATTCCTTTTGCCAACAAAAATTCTTACGGATAGTTTGTTTAGAGGAAAAGAATATAAGAAATCTGTGTTCTGAAGAAGGAGAAGTCCAAGTGTGACAATGAATGTGTCAAATTTGAAAGAAATGTGGATTCGACTATGTTGAAGGAAATAATATTAAACTGATTCAGAATATCTGTCATGAGTGTGCACCCTTCCACAGGTTCTGAGAGGGTCCTATATAGGATGGTAGGTCACAGAGCAGCCAGAAAATTGTTGAGAGGTTGGTGATAAGTTGTAGTATATATGCCCTTGTGAGAATAAATGATGGGCAAATGTAGGTGTTGCAAAGAGAAAATGTAACACCAATGAAGGGAGATACAAACAGCAACAACTTGCAATTACATGTTCTACAGAATGATATGGCTATGGACATCCAACTGGATGAGCATCATTACACCACACAGAGCTGGACTGCCCTCCAGAGAGGAAGATCGTAACATACTGGGGTAAAGTGTGGAAGATTGAAGCAGTCTTGAGGCTGTATTTTTGTTTCTCACAGGCAAATAACAGCTGGGGATTGTGAACATGGTAGAACTGCAGGTCTGTCCTATGCAACCTGATGCCCTGTACATTACATTGAAGGATAGCCATATTTAAGGATGAGATATGGGAGTTGCGTTAGGGATGATCGTCTTGGCAGTTTCAAAGTATCTTGTTCCATACACATTGAACTATAGGGTTCAGAAGCAGGAAGATCCTACTTAATTATTTCTTCTGAGGTAGGAGTTTCCTCCCCTGGTCAGTCAGCTGTCTCTGATGTAGAGGATTGGCTGGCAATCCACACTGGTAAAGTGGAGTTGGTCAGAGCATTGTCTTTGCATGGTGTTCATGTTGGAGGAGGGTCTCCAAGTTGTGAAAGGGGAAGACCTTACCCTTTATTTGTCTTCTTAGTTGCTTGGCATTTGATGGATGAGGAGCCAGACATTTGCTGACCAGAGGTAAGCAGCAAATATTCTCAGGACCATTCTCTCCATATGAGCTGCAAGAGACTTCCTGTGATATTATGCAAATACATAGGTAGTAGATGAGGATGTTGCTTTAGTGTTCAAGGATTCTGCAAGTGTGGTGTTGAGTTGCAGATCACAGATCTGTGTGGCCACACCCTTTATTGATCATGGTGCAGTTACATTAGTGCTGTAATTGCCAGATAATTGTACATAAGGCTTTTGGATGACAATATTTTCTGGGCAACAGTAAGTGAAACCTTTCCCTCATCCAGATCTCCTGTATAGCCTGCTTATGAAGGATGAAGTCGCATCATGTCCTGTGTATTTAATTCAGTGGGGAGAGGATGTGCAATCTCCCTGAAGTGCATTTCTATAACAATTTATGTATATGGCTGTATTTTTGTAGGACATGTAAGTCTGTCTTAAGTGTTGACACTGGTAGCAATGCATCAGGTTTCATATACAGCATCTTATGTTGATGGTATTACATGCTACCTCTATCTTTAGTCAGAGTCCATACAACAAAATGTAGGAATAGGGTACAGGTAGGCTCAGAGTCAGTTTCTATCCTCTTCTAAACTTGATGGACAGCTTTTATGCCCTGATCAGAAAGGTAACTACAGATATCACCCATGATCATGCCATCAAGCAGTAGGGTGGTAATAAGTCCATGTGTGTAATTCACTGTGCAATATGCTCTACACAGATGAGGTATCCACAGAGGAGCATCAACAATTTTTTGCGTGTGAACTGCACTGTCTTGATCAGTAGGGTTCCAATATGTAGATGAGAGGATGACTTAAGAGGGTTTGCAGTTTCTTTCTTCCATGCATACAAATTCCCTGGACTAGAAAAGAAAGAGACAACAGCATGGAATTAATAACAGGACAGGCTTGCAGTATGGAAAAAGAAGCACTATTGCATGGGCTGAGGGCCCATGCTCACCATCGAGTATTCACAATAAGAGTTGTGAGCCCTCAGGGGAGAACCCTCTTGTCTGTTTCATCTTCATTGATGATATGTTCATGATGTGGACCCTGAGCCAAGACACACCATGCTCATACCTGCACAGGCTCAACACCAGCTCCCCTAGCCATTTCACCTCGTCAGTGCATCCAGAACAGCCACTGTCCATGTAATGGCTACCTACAATCAATAGCCCCTCCATTTTAATAGCTATCATCCCTTCCACATTAAAATGTTGCTAATACAGTCTAGTTATCAATGAACAATGCATCTACAGTGACAGACACTGTCAGATTTGCTGGTCTTACTAAGGCCTTCACCGACAAACAAGTTTCCAGATAGGAATTTGAATCCTCCTCCTCTGAAACGTGAGTAGAAGTTAACTATGGCATCACCTTGCTGGGTATCTGGAAAGTTCCTAATAATTCAGCAAAAGCTTTCAGTTTTATACATTTGGGTGACAAAAGTCATGGGATACCTCCTAATATTCTGCTGGATGTCCTTTTGCTTGGCGTAGTGCAGTAATTTGATGTGGCATGGACTCAACATGTCGTTGGAAGTCCCCTGCAGAAATAGTGAGACATGCTGCCTCTATAGCCATCCACAATGCGGAGTGTTGCCAGCGTAGGTTTTTGTGCACGAACTGACCCCTCAATTATGTCCCATAAATGTTCAATTGGAATCATGTCAAGTGATCTGGGTGGCCAAATCGTTCACTCAAACTGTCCAGAATGTTCCTCAAACTGATTGCAAACAGCTATGGTCTGATGACATGGAACATTATCATCCTTAAAAATTCCATTGTTGTTTGGAAGCAAGAAGTCTATGAATGACTGCAAATGGTCTTAAAGTACCCAAACATAACCCTTTCTAGTCAATGATCAGTTCAGCTGGACCAAAGGACCCAGTCCATTCCATGTAAACACAGAACACACCATTATGGAGCCACCACCAGGTTGCACAGTGCCTTGTTGACAACATGGGGTCTGCACCACACTCTGACCCTACCATCAGCTCTTACCAACTGAGATCAGGAACCATCTGACCAGACCACAGTTTTACAGTCATCTAGGGTCCACCTAACATGGCCACAAACCCAGGAGAGGTGCTGCAGGTGTGCTGTAAGCAAAGGTCATCTGCTGCCACAGCCTGTTAACACAAAATTTCGCTGCATGTCCTAATGGATATCATTCCACATTGATTTCTGCAGTTATTTCCTTCAGTGTTGCTTGTCTGTTACAACTGACAACTCTATGCAAATGTCACTGCTCTTGGTCATTAAGTGAAGGCCTCTGGCCACTGCATTGTCTGTAGTGATTGGTACTGCCTGAAATTTTGTATTCTCAGCACGCTGTTGACACTGCAGATCTTTAAATATTGAATTCCCTAATGATTTCCAAAATGGAATGTCCCGCATGTCTAGCTCCAATTACCATTCTGCATTCAAAGTCTGTTAATTCCCATCGAGTGCGCATAATCAAGTAAGAAACCTTTTCATATGAATCACCCAGAACAAATGACTGCCCTTTTATACATCATGTACCTATTACACTTACACTTACACACACACACACACACACACACACACACACACACACACACACACACACAAAATATTTCTGTGAACTGAACAATCACTAAGAAGATATTAGAAAATCATGAAAACTATGACATATGATATGTAATTAAAAGTCATGCAGATAAACAGATCAGGTTTATTTCAGACCTGTACAACCACAACTATGGTATCAAACAGCTGTTTTGTGAAGTCACAATAGATTTAGTTGAAAGCTTAATCCAAATAACATTTTTAAGATACTGCCTGTCTAATTCTTTGGGAAATTCACAAGCTGACTGCTGAATGGCTAGCTGCAGAGGGGCTACTTTGTTCATGTGTTCAGTCCAGACAAAGCTGCTTAGAGTTGAGCCAGTGAGAAAGTCGTATCTACTTTGCTGGAGAAGAAACAGTTATGTTCACAGGAACTTGTAGTAATTAAGATCACTGAGCATAGTACCAGAATTGTGGTGTGATATGGACATAATTGCTCCAAGATAATGGCTGCTGGATATTATTGCTAGACTTCACTCCATCCTCTTGTTTCCCAATGATAGGAAATGACTCTCTACAGTACCATAGTTACCATTAATTAAGTGCACCATAATTAAATTGTAGACAGAAGATAAGTAAAAAACATAACAGGTTTGTATGAACATATGACACTAAATCATGCTGGCTAGCAACAGGTCATATTCTTGCATAAATTCTGTTTTAAATCTGATTGCAATGATGCAAGACTTTTACTGATTGTTGCTGAGATGATAGCCATATTTAAATGTGTATTCTAAGATGTCAAACTGTGTGATGGAGTAACTGTAGTTATTTCACTTCCTACAAACTATAAATATTTTCCATCATTGCTGTTGCCTAATGAAAGCAGTAAACTGTTTGAATCTGCATACTTCCGGATCTATGTTCTCATTTCCTAACATCACATCAACACCATTCCTTTTTTGGCCTGCCCAGTCTACATCTACTCCAGTACTCCAGAAATGACTATGGATGGCATTGTGGAGCGCACTTCATATTAATTTGCTTCTCCTTTACATGTTGCACTAATGAATGCAGTTGGGCAAGAATGATTGTTTGAAGACCTCTGTAAGCATGTTAATCTTTCTTCTATTGTCTTGGTACTTACATGATGCCCCCAATGAAGACAGAAGAATTGTTTTGTCTATTTTGAATACTGATTCTTCAAACTTGCATAATAGCATTATACAAAATAACTGTCTTCCTTTCTAAAGATTTCTATGTAAGATTCTCGTGCACCTTCACAAAACACTAATTCTAATTCAACCAGTCAGTTAAAAATTTAATAACATGAATTCTTTTGATTACCTTCTTTAATTAGACCTGCAGAGGATCACAAAGATTTTCAAACAAAAGTCTCTTTTGCAACCTAATTTGCAGCTGTACTACAAATTCCCAGAATTCTCCCAACAAATACTAGTCATTCATTTGAATTTAATAAAACTTGTTCTATGTATACTTCCTACTTCTTATCATTAAACAGAATTATGCCTAGATATTTAATCAGAGTCAGACAGCCTATGTACCACCAATCCTGTACTCAAAAGCTACCAGTTTTTCTTTTATAGTCAAGTAAATGATCTCTGATTTATCCACAATCATGGCAAGTGGCCATTTATTACACCGGGCGATATTTTGTCCAACATTATCAATTTTGTTGGAGCTAATCATTGGGAAGACTGTCCTCTACCATTTTTGTATGCTTGCTAACAGTTAGGAGTGTCATTTGGTGTCAGATATACTATAATTCAGAAATACATTAGAAGGGTATCTTTTCCTTCTCTTGTATCTACAGTTTATGAGATACTGTGTTAAAGCAAAAGTTGCAATACACACATCATATTTCCTAAAGCTGAGCTGAGTTTCAAGGAGAATATTTTTATTCTTTAATCATGCCATCAGAATATTTTCTGGGATCCTATAACAGACAATCATTACTGATATTTCTGACTAACTTCATACATATGCTCTTCCATTTACACCTACATCTGTATCTATTAGGTTGGTGTACAAGTTCATAGCCTTTTTGTTTTGCATGTCAGTATTCTGGTTGCTAAGGGTCTGTTTATCGACTGTTGTTTTTTTATTTGTAGTTGACTATTGCTATCTGAGTTTACATATCATTATTTAGTCATTTGGAGATAGTGAGTGGAGCTGTGGATGTTGGAAAATGGAGTGCCAAGCAGAGAAATTGGAATATTTCTGACATAGTCTTCAGTTGAATTCAACAGAGGGGTGACAGCAGCAGAGGCAGCCAGAAATATTTGTGCCATGTATGGGTATAATGCCACTGGACAGAGTATGGCAAGAACATGGGTTTCTTGTTTAAGGAGGATCGTCACATTAGTGAATCTCCATGGTCAGGAGGACCTTCAGGTTTTGAATAAGGTCATTGAAATGCATTTATCCACAATGACCAATGTCAGTGTAATTGAGAAGCAGCAAATGAGATTAACTGTGGCGATTCCACGATCATACAACATCTGCATGTAATGGGGAAGGTTCGAAAATCGCATGTGTGGGTACCGCATACTCTAAGCCAAAATCATGAAGATCAGCAGGTGGCCATATGTGCATCTTTACTTGCTCATCATCAACTGGCTCATGAACAACAGCAACCATTCTTATCCTGTATCGTTACTGGTGACAAAAAATTTTATCTTGATGCTAACATAACGAAAATAAAGGAATGGTGCAGCTCAAACAGTGCAGCAGTTCCCCATACAATGACCTGCATGCATCTACAAAAGATAATATTACGCACCTGCTAGAACGCTGATGGTGCGGTGTACTACAGATTGCTTCCCTAAAATGTAACCATCAATGCTGACATTTATTGCCAACAAGTAACATGTCTTGCAGACGCAATCAAAGAACTGCATCCAGGAAAACTGGAAGATGCATTAAATGATTCTACTCCATGATAATACTTGCCCACATACAGCTAGACTGACAAAAACACTATTCAGGAGTCAGGCTGGGAAATCATTCCACATCCACCTTATCTCATGCCTGAGATCTTCACCTTTTCTGATTTCTATCAAACAACCTACAAAGAACTTCCTTTCTGGATGAAAATGCACTACAAACATGGCTCAACAGGCTCTTTGCCTCAAAACCACATGATTTCTACAGACACAGAATTGAAAAGTTACCCCATGGGTGGCAGACTGTTGTAAATAGTGAAGGATAATATATTGACTGAAGTCCCTGTTATGTATATCTGTTGTGTCTACTAAACTTACGGGAAAAAGAAACACTACAAGCTTATGCACCGACCTAATATATCTATATCTATACTCCAAAAACCACCTTCCAATGTGTGGTGGAGGATGTTCTGTGTACCACTGTCACTTCCTCCATTTTCTGTTCAAGTCACAAATGGTGCATGGGAATGACAGCTGTTAGTAAGCCTCCATGTGTTTTTGAATCTAATTTTCCTTAATGGTCTTCCCACAATATGTATGTAGGAAGAATCAATGTATTATTAGACTCTTCTAGAAATGCATACTCTTGGAATTTTTAAAGTAAATCACAAAATTGATGCACAGGACTACTTACTAAATGAATTGTGCTGCTATTCTTTTGATCTTCTCTATCAACTTATTCTGTTTAGGGTCCCAAACGAATGAGCAATTCCCAAGAATCGGCCCAAATGAGGGTTTTGTAAGCTACTTCCATATGATATCACCTCCATGGGTGGATCACACTTCCTGCGGATTCTTCCAATGAATCTCAGACTGGCATCTGCCTTTCCTACAGACTGGCATCTGCCTTTTCAACTGCTGGTCCCTGCTCCAAATGTTGACCATCATCAAGTCTTCTTCCTGAGTTTTGCCACAATTTTATAGAGTTATGACTTCTCTACATACAACAGTATCATCCACAAACTGATGAATATCAGCTAGATTGTTTATGTATTGTGAACAGTGCTGGTCCTGCATCACTCCATTGGAGTATGATTGAAGTTACTTTCATGTCAGAAGATTTCACTCCATTAAGAATGAAATGTTGTGTTCCATTTCCTACGAACTTTACATTTCAGTCACAAAGCTGATCTGATATTGTGTGCATTCACTTTTTTTTTTTTTTTTTTTAATTAAAGATGTGAATAACTGTATGAAAGACCTAACAGTGGAGAGTCCAGATTGGAATATCAGCAATATTATGAAAAGCAAAGTGTGCTACTCATTGTTAAGATGATAGGCTAAGTTGCAGACAGGCTCAACAAAAACACTGTTACACGCTGAGCTTTTGGCCAAAGTCTTTTTCAGAAAAGAAAAGAAAACACATGCAGTCACACAAGCAAGCACATCTCAAGTACACATGACCACTGTCTCTGGCCATTCTTGCCAGAGCAGCCGCAGATAGAGGCTATGTGTGCAGGAGGTGTGCTTTTTTTTGTTTTTTCTCTTTTCTCGAGAAGGCTTTGGCCACAAGCTCAATGTGCAACAGTCTTTTCATTGCACCTGTCTGCAACTCAATGTGTCATATTTGTGGTGAGTAGCAATATATCCTTTTCATAATATTGTTGTACCTAACAGCCTCTAGAAGTCTAGGAATACCACAACAACATGAGCAGTATCAACTGTCTACTGTGTCTCATGAATGAACAGAGTCAGCTGCGCTTTACATGATACACATTTGTAGAATTCATGTTGATGGCTACAGAACAGATTTTTGGTCCCTATAAAAGTTATAATAGGCAAGCTTGAAATGTGTTCTGAAATTCTACAATGAACTGACATCAGCAGGATAGGCCCATAGTTGTGTGCATTTTTTAGCTAAAGCTTCTTGAAAATGTAAATGACCTGGACATTTTTACATTCATTTGACACACATGGAAGAGGCCTGGAGATACTAAAAGGTATCAAATAAATTATATAATGGTAAGACAGAGATTCAGCAACACGGTTTTAAATTGTAAGACATTTCCGGGGGCAGATGAGGACTCTGACCACAATCTATTGGTTATGAACTATAGATTAAAACTGAAGAAACTGCAAAAAGGTGGGAATTGGAGGAGGTGGGACCTGGATAAACTGAAAGAACCAGAGCTTGTAGAGAGCTTCAGGGAGAGCATTAGGGAATGATTGACAAGAATGGGGGGAAGAAATACAGTAGAAGAAGAATGGGTAGCTTTGAGAGATGAAATAGTGAAGGTAGCAGAGGATCAAGTAGGTAAAAAGAGGAGGGCTAATAGAAATCCTTGGGTAACAGAAGAGATACTGAATTTAATTGATGAAAGGAGAAAATACAAAAATTCAGTAAATGAAGCAGGCAAAAAGGAATACAAACGTCTCAAAAATGAGATCGACAGGAAGTGCAAAATGGCTAAGCAGGGATGGCTAGAGGACAAATGTAACGATGTAGAGGCTTATCTCACTAGGGGTAAGATAGATACTGCCTACAGGAAAATTAAAGAGACCTTTGGAGAAAAGAGAACCGCTTGTATGAATATCAAGAGCTCAGACGGAACCCCAGTTATAAGCAAAGAAGGGAAAGCAGAAAGGTGGAAGGAGTATATAGAGGGTCTATACAAGTGCGATGTTCTTGAGGACAATATCATAGAAATGGAAGAGAATGTACATGAAGATAAAATAGGAGATATGATATGGCATGAAGAGTTTGACAGAGCACTGAAAGACCTAAGTCGAAACAAGGTCCTGGGATTAGACAACATTCCATTAGAACTGCTGACAGCCTTGGAAGAGCCAGTCCTGACACGACTCTACCATCTGGTGAGCAAGATGTATGACACAGTTGAAATACACTCAGACTTCAAGAAGAACATTATAATTCCAATCCCAAAGAAAGCAGGTGTTGACAGATGAGAAAATCACCAAACTATCAGTTAAATAAGCCACGGCTGCAAAATACTAACATGAATTCTTTACAGACTAATGGAAAAACTAGTAGAAGCTGACATCAGGGAAGATCAGTTTGGATTCTGTAGAAATGTTGGAATACGTGTGGCAATACTGACCCTATAACTTATCTTAGAAAATAGATTAAGGAAAGACAAACCTACATTTCTAGCATTTGTAGACTTAGAGAAAGCTTTTGACAACGTTGACTGGAATACTCTCTTTCAAATTCTGAACGTGGCAGGGATAAAGTACAGGGAGCAAAAGGCTATTTACAATTTGTACAGAAACCAGATGGCAGTTATTGGAGTCGAGGGGTATGAAAGGGAAGCAGTGGTTGGGAAGGGAGTGAGACAGGGTTTTGGCCTATCCCTGATGTTATTCAATCTGTATATTGAGCAAGCAGTAAAGGAAACAAAAGAAAAATTTGGAGTAGGAATTAAAGTCCGTGGAGAAGAAATAAAAACTTTGAGGATCGCCGATGACATTGTAATTCTGTCAGAGGCAGCAAAGGACCTCGAAGAACAGCTGAACAGAATGGACACAGTCTTGAAAGGTGGATATAAGATGAACATCAACTAAAGCAAAACGATGATAATGGAATGTAGTCGAATTAAATTGGGTGATGCTGCAGGAATTAGGTTAGGAAATGAGATGCTTAAAGTAGTAAATGAGTTTTGCTATTTGGGGAGCAAAATAACTGATGATAGTCGAAGTAGAGAGGATATAAAATGCAGACCGGCAATTGCAAGGAAAGCATTTTTGAAGAAGAGAAATTTGTTAACATCAAGTATAGATTTAAGCATGAGGAAGTCGTTTCTGAAGGTATTTGTATGGAGTGTAGCCATGTATGGAAGTGAAACGTGGTCGATGAATATTTTAGACAAGAAGAGAATAGAAACTTTAGAAATGTGGTGTTACAGCAGAATGCTGAAGATTGGATGGGTAGATCACATAACTAATGAGGAGGCATTGAATAGAATTGAAGAGAATAGAAATTTGTGACACAACTTAACTAGAAGAAGGGATCGGTTGGTAGGGCATATTCTAAGGCATGAAGGGATCACCAATTAAGTATTGGAGGGTAAAAATCATAGAGGGAGACCAAGAGATGAATACACTAAACAGATTCAGAAGGATGTAGGTTGCAGTAGGTACTGAGAGACGAAGAAGCTTGCTCAGGATAGGGTAGCATGGAGAGCTGCATCAAACCAGTCTCTGGACTGAAGACCACAACAACAACATTGAAACACTTTGTTCCTCTAGTGACCTATGGTAGGCTGCTGCTACTACAATAAGAGAACATGCTGTTGCATACACTATGTAGAATTGTAAAGTTATTACATCAGGCCCAGTTACCTTCCCCTCTCTTGAGTACTTTCAGTCGTTTTTCTATCTCACAGTCCCTTATTTTGATATATGCTATTTTAGCATTAGTGCAACAACTGAAAAGAGCAACTGCACAGAAATTTTCTGCAGTGATGCAATTTTGGAAGAAGTAATTTAGTATTTTGACTTTCTCGCTGTCACCTTCTGTTTGAGTGTCATTTTGGTCACTGAGTATTTGGCATGGTGGGTTTGATATGTTTACCAATTTAACATAGGATTAAAACTTTTTAGGATTGTCCATGACCTTTATAATGCAAGAGGGTAATCTATAATGTCTTCCACTCACATGTAACTGGATAATCAGTTTAAAACATGAGAGGAATACCGTACCGACAGGTGCTTCATTTGATGTCACAAATGCCTTTCAACATGAAGGGCACTTATATCCACCTTTAAATACTGAATTTAACTTTTCAAATTTACATTTGTTGTCCTCTATTTTACCACCAAATTGATCCATGAATGGTAGTACAAAAGTTTGAAATTCTGTTATGCCTAGTACAAAACCAAGGTGTGTGATTTATACCTATATATGGGAAGAATCTGCCCAAAGAATCTTAACTGGTAAGTTTAAATTTTATGTTAAATTCAAGATAGATTTTTCTTATTTAATTTTGCAGAGATTGTGTGAAATTTAATTTATGATCTTATTCTGTGCAATTTAATGTTTAATAATCTACTATAGCAAACATTTTCAAAATACAGTTTTCTTGCAAATTTATTTCATATTTTTAGTAACAATTCTTACTAAAATGGCAATATGATGACTAAAATTTGTTTTCTTGTTAATAATGCCTATAATGTGAGACCTACTTAGCAATATATATGAAATATTTGTCATTCATGTAGTTGTTCCAGTAGTTGTATGAGGTAGTAGTCAGTGAATGTGGAAAGTACTATTTTTCAATACCATTTGTGTGTGCCACAAGTACTTAATGCATCAATACCCAGTAATTATTTGACATCTTAGAAGTCACTCCTGAGTATTATCACACCTGAGTCTTTTAGTGAGCTTAGAACACTGTAGTTTAATCAGGTGGCCAACAAAGACAAGTGATTACTTATTTAGACTGGAACAAATGTTCACAGTTTGCCTGGGGCAGAGTAAGGGGAACCAGCTTGGATTCACCGAGGCAGATGAAAAACCACCTTTAAACCATCCACAGGCTGGCTGGCACACCAGACCTGAACACTAATCTGCTGGGCGGATTCATGCCGGGGACCAGCACACCTTTCCACCTGGGAAGCAGCACAGCTAGCTGAGCGGGCCAACTTTTGTTTACTACCATAAACACCTGTCTTGAAAAATTAAGTTTCTCTCTTCTCAATTACTTCTAAATTGTGTTAAAAGTATCAGACATCATTACCTCAAGTTGCACCTTGTCTTGATGTGGAGGGTATTGATTGCAATGGCTTTCTTCGAGAGAATTGAATTCTAGAATACATTGTTGTAAATCTTTAACCTAGTCATATAGCATAACTTGCAGCATATTAGCTTATGAGACAACAGGTCAGCCAGACATGTACTGTGTCCATGCACTAGATTAGTAGCCTTTGTTTTGGTGCCTCTACCTGCTTAGTGAGGCTTTTAGTCTGTTTGTCACCCTTTTCTAGGCATATGCTGGGCTGGTCTCCAATCTCCACGTCAGACAAAATTAAACACAAACAATTTAAATAGGATATGGTACACAGAGCATATTTCACACAATTCACAGAACAGGTACAACACACAGCATTTATTTCAGATGAACTGATGATTTTGGCAGGAGCTAGGGCAGGCAGGCTGTTGGGATGTTTAAGGGGGACTAAACAGCTAAGGTCATCAGTCCCCCATTCCAAAAACAAGCGAGACAAAGTCGCAGAGCAGATAAAACCCCAAGGGGAAGGAGACTGCCCCCCCCCCCCCCCCCCCCAGGTGCTAAAGAACACAAATTAGGCAACGAACACTACAGAAAAGAAGAGTACGGACGAACACCAGACAGAAAGAAATAGAAGAAAAGAAGATGGCCGGAGACTGGTTGACTGACCACGACAACAAAAAAGGGAAAGAGTCAACCATCTGACGGCACACCAGAACAGCAACAGACACAAGGACAAAAGACACAGAAAGGGAAAGGCACAGGACCTCCTTAAATCGAACCATAAAAAGGACTACTACGGATAAAATGTAAAACATTGTCAGCCATGGAGGCATCGTCGGATAAAACCAAAGCCAAAGTGCCCGGGAGATTAAAAGATTGCCGGAGTGTGCGCAGTCGAGGACACTCCAGCAGAATGTGGCCGACCGTCAGCCGGGACCCACACCGACACAAGGGGGGATCCTCCTGACGCAACAGATGGCCGTGCGTCAGGTATGTATGGCCGATGCGCAGCCGACACAGGACTACCGAGTCCCTGCGAGAAGCCCGCAGAGAGGAACGCCACACATCGGTCGTCTCCTTAACAGCCCGCAGCTTATTCGGGGATGGCAGGCCACGCCACTCATCAGCCCACACCCCAAGCACCTTACGGCGCAACACCAGCTGCAGGTCGCGAGCTGTGAGGCCGATCTCCAAAGCTGGGGCGTCGATCGCCCCTTTGGCCAGCCTGTCTACACGTTCGTTCCCTGGGATGCCAACATGACCGGGCGTCCAAACCAAGACCACCGAACGACCAGAACGGGCAATGGCGGAAACAGACTCCTGAATGGAGGACACCAGAGGAGAGGAGGGATAGCAGCGGTCGATGGCCTGAAGGCTGCTCAGGGAGTCACTGCAGATCACGACGGACCTACCTGAGCAGAAACACATATGCTCAAGAGCGCGCAATATGGCCACCAGCTCTGCAGTAAAAATACTGCAGCCAGCCGGCAAGGAGCGCTGCTCAACATGAGCAGCATGAGCAAAAGAGTAGGCAGTGCGACCATCAACCAGGGAACCATCAGTGTAGACAGTCTCACAGTCCGAAAATGAGGCGAGGAGCGCAAGAAAACGGCGACGGAGGGCCACAGGCGGAACCGAGTCCTTGGGTCCCTGTGCCAAGTCCAGACGGACGGACGGCCGGGACAAACACCAGGGAGGCGTAGGTGCACGGACCCGGAAGGGAGGCGGAAGAGGGAATGAACCCAATTCCGACAGCAGGGACTGAACGCGGACAGCGACGGAAAGCCCAGACCTAGGTCGCCGTTCGGGCAGATGGAGGACCACAGCAGGGAAAAGCAGGCGACGATTGGGATGGCCTGGCGAGCAATGCACGTGGACAGCATAGTCGGCGAGCAGTCGATGGCGGCGAATCCGCAGCGGGGGAACCCCGGCCTACACCAGTAGACTATCCACGGGGCTCGTACGAAAAGCACCAGTTGCAAGCCGGACCCCACAGTGGTGTATGGGGTCTAACAACTTCAACACTGAGGGTGATGCAGACCCATAGGCCAGGCTCCCATAATCAAGCCGAGACTGCACAAGGGCTCTGTACAATCGCAGCAGCGTGCAGCGATCCGCACCCCAAGACGTGTGGCTAAGGCAGCGGAGGGCGTTGAGGTGCCGCCAGCATTTTTGCTTCAGCTGAGTAATATGAGGAACCCATGTGAGCCGGGCATCAAACACGAGTCCCAAGAAGCGGCAAGTGTCCACCACTTCAAGCAGGTGGCCGTCGAGGTAAAGTTCAGGATGAGGGTGGACCGTCCGACGCCTGCAGAAGTGCATAACTCGAGTCCTGGCTGCAGAGAACTGAAAACCGTGAGTCAGAGCCCATGATGCTGCCTTCCGAACGGCTACCTGCAGCCTGCGTTCGGCAACTCCCGTAGTCGTGGAGCTAAATGAGATGCAGAAGTCGTCGGCATACAAAGAAGGAGACACTGACGACCCCACGGCTGCAGCCAGACCATTAATGGCCACTAGAAATAAGGACACACTCAACACCGAGCCCTGTGGGACCCCATTTTCCTGTGTATAAGAAGAACTAGAGGCGGCACCGACTTGCACCCGGAAAGAGCGGTGCAATAGAAAGGTTTGAAGAAAAGCCGGGAGCCGACCACGAAGACCCCACCCATACAACGTGGCGAGGATGTGATGCCTCCATGTGGTGTCATACGCCTTCCGCAGATCGAAAAATACAGCAACGAGATGCTGACGTCGGGCAAAAGCCGTACGGACAGCAGATTCCAGCCGCACCAAATTGTCCACTGCAGACCGGCCCCGACGGAAGCCACCCTGGGATGGAGCGAGGAGACCGCGCGACTCAAGGACCCAACACAAACGCCGCCCCACCATACGTTCGAGCAATTTGCACAAAACGTTGGTGAGGGTAATGGGACGATAGCTGTCCACCGCCAGTGGGTCCGCACCGGGCTTCAAGATGGGGACAATAACACCCTCTCGCCATTGCGACGGGAACACGCCTTCGCTCCAAATGCGATTAAATATCGCGAGAATGTGTCTCTGGCAGTCCCTGGAGAGATGCTTCAGCATCTGCGCGTGGATGCAGTCTGGGCCTGGTGCTGTATCAGGGCAATCGGCGAGGGCAGCGAGAAATTCCCTCTCGCTGAAAGGAGCATTGTATGTTTCAGAACGACGCGTGTGGAATGAGAACGGCGTCCGCTCGGCTCGCTCCTTTAGAGAGCGAAAGGCGGGGGGATAGGAGGCAGTCGCAGAGCTCTGAGCAAAGTGCGCGGCAAGCCGTTCAGCAATGGCGGCAGCGTCCGTGCAGACAGCGCCGTCCAAGGAGAGCCCAGGGACACCCATAGGGGTCTGATATCCATAAATGCGCCGGATCCGGGACCACACGAGTGAGGGGGAGACATGGGAGCCCAAGGATGAGACATACCTCTCCCAGCTCTCCTGCTTACGCCGTGCAATAAGACGACGGGCCAAGACACGGAGCCTCTTAAAGGCGATGAGGGTCTCGAGAGACGGGTGCCACCTATGCCGCTGGAGAGCCCGCCGACGGTCGCGAATAGCCTCAGCAATCTCCGGCGACCACCAGGGTACAGCCTTCCTCCGAGGGAGGCCAGAAGATCGGGGGATGGCTGCCTCGGCCGCTGAAATGATGGATGTGGTTAAAACACGGACCACCTCGTCAATGTCACCCTGTGGGGGAGACTCAATGGCAGCAGCAGAAGTAAAAGCCGGCCAGTCTGCCCTGTGGAGAGCCCAGCGGGGCAGGCGCCCAGAAGAACGACTCTGGGGTAGTGACAAATAGATGGGAAAATGGTCACTACCGCACAGGTCAGGGTGCACCCTCCAGTGGAGGGATGGGACAAGTCCGGGGCTGCAAATAGAGAGATCGATGGCCGAGAACGAGCCATGGGCAACACTGAAATGCGTGGGAGCACCGGTATTCAAGAGGCTAAGGTCGAGCTGAGCCAACACATGCTCCACGGCACGACCGCGGTCATCGGAGACAGTCCCACCCCATAGAGGGTTGTGGGCATTGAAATCGCCCAGAAGCAGCAATGGTGGCGGGAGTTGAGCCAGCAGCGCAGCCAAGACATGTCGGGGGAGCTCCCCATCCGGAGGAATGTAAACAGAGCAAACAGTAATAGCCGGCGAGAGCTCAACCCTGGCAGCAACTGCCTCTAAAGGCGTCTGAAGGGGTACTGGCGAACTACAGACAGAGTGGTGAACAAAGAGGCAAACCCCACCTGACGCTCGATGACAGGCAGCACGGTTCTTATAGTATCCCTGATAACCGCGAAGGGCGGGGGTCCGTAGTGCAGGAAACCAAGTTTCCTGCAGAGCAATGCAGAGAACAGGGGAATCACTCAGAAGCATCCGGAGCTCAGGCAGGTGGCGGAAATAACCGCCGCAGTTCCATTGGAGAATGGAAGCAGGAAGGGACTGGGAGGGCGTGAATGCGACTAAGAGGCAGACAGCGCTTCAGAGCCAACTGCCGCCACTGGGGGAGAGTCAGCTGAGTCCATAGGAGAGGCCCCCAAGGGTTCCGTGAGGGCGAGATCCGCGGCAGAGGCGAGGATCTCCACCTCATCCCCGGAGCCAGGACTATGGACAGCAGGCGGTGCTGAAACCGCCGGACCGTCCTTCTTCTTGGACACATTCCGTTCCTTCTTCTCGCGTCTGCCCTTAGGGTGAGAGGGCTGGGAGAGCTTCTCTGAAGGAGCGTCGGAGGCTGACGACGACGCAGAAGCCCTACGATCAGCAGGTGGCGGAACCTTCAGCCACTGGCTGACATCTGGCTGGGAAGGAGAAGAAACGGAGGAAGGGAGAGCCCCGAGGGACCCCTTCCGCGAGAGAGGAACCGGCGGAGGCAACGCCGCCGGAGAAGGAGGGGGAGGAATCGAGCCTCCCAGTTGTGGAGCAGATGTCACTCCCGAAGTAAGCTTGGGGGGAGCGACAGAAGAGGGTTTGCCCCCAACTGCTAAGGGGGCAATAGAGGAAGGCTTGCCCCCAGGCACGAGGGGGGCAGACAGAGATACATGGCCCCGAGGGCCCACTGAAGGCGGCACAGATGAAGCGACAACCATCGCTCGCGTGGGCGACGATAACGTGGCTGCAGCATAAGATGTTCGAAGGGAAGCGGGATACAACCTTTCATATTTCTGTTTAGCCTCTCGATAAGTAAGCCGGTCCAGGGTCTTAAATTCCATTATCTTCCGCTCCTTATGAAGAACGGGGCAATCCGGCGAGCATGGAGAGTGGTGCTCCCCACAGTTGACACATACAGGCGGGGGCGCACATGGAGAATTGGGATGAGAGGGGCGTCCGCAATCTCGACATGTAGCGCTGGATGGGCAACGGGAGGACATATGCCCAAACTTCCAGCACTGGAAGCACCGCATCGGGGGAGGGACGTATGGCTTCACGTCGCAACGGTAAACCATTACCTTGACCTTCTCGGGCAAGACATCACCCTCGAAGGCCAAGAGAAAGGCACCAGTGGCCACCCTGTTTGTCTTGGGTCCTCGATGGACACGACGGACAAAATGCACACCACGTCGTTCCAAGTCGGCTCTCAGCTCGTCATCGGATTGTAACAAGAGGTCACGATGGTAAATAATCCCCTGGACCATATTTAAGCTACTGTGGGGAGTGACGGTAACAGGGACGTCACCCAGCTTATCACACAAGAGCAACGCTCGTGACTGGGCTGGGGAGGACGTCTTGAGGAGGATGGACCCATTCCTCATTTTTGACAACCCTGCCACTTCCCCAAACTTATCCTCCAGGTGTTCCACAAAAAACATAGGCTTCGTCGGAAGAAAGGAGTCACCATCAGTCCTGCTGCAGACAAGGTATTGCGGTACATAAGGCTCCCGCTTGGCACTAGATCGGCGTCCCTCCCATGGCGCAGCCAACGAGGGGAACGTCTGAGGGTCATATTGCGCAGCATCGAAGTCGACTCTACCTCGCTTAGAGACGCTGGTGGCCGTGCGACCACCAGCTTGGTGTGATTTATTGCGCTTCATTGCGCCACATCCGCCCAGATGCCACCTAATCCGAACGAGGGCTCTCCCCAAGGGCGCCACCCAGCCAAAGCAACAGGTACCTGGCCGATATCCCGTTGCCCGGAGTCCCCGTGCCCCAGACAAGATGGGCACATACTCCTTGGCATGCATGGAAAGGAAACAGCTCTGGCATCTGTAGTGCGATCCCTGCGTGGTCAGGGGGCTACCACCAAGAGGGTACATGACGACCCCACCACAACGGACTGGCTACCGTGCTGGATTTTAGGTGTTTAAAGGGTCCACAGTTGTCGTAGGCGCTAAGAAGAAGAGTGCGCACAAGGCGAGAAGGAGACAACCCAGAAGATGTTGGGCGTAGTCCCCCCCACACGACAATAGGTAACATGCAAGATGGTGGAGCATGATGGACCAATACAAAAACACCACGTAAGGTGTCCTTCCCCAAATGGCACACACTGACGACGGAAATTTGGAAGAAAAAAAAAAAAAAGGAGGTCAAACCCAAGAGGGGACCATCACAGAAGGCCGAAACATTTGAGACTCCTTTTAGTCGCCTCTTACGACAGGCAGGAATACCGCGGGCCTATTCTTACCCCCGAACCCGCAGGGGGTAGGAGCTAGGGCATCTGACCACAAAGTAAAAATAAAAATAATTGCCAAACCATGAACTGGGTTGTATCCCATGACTACAGAGCCACACAAGAGAGGAGGAGAAGATTGTTGCAAATCTTTAGCAGCTATCAACTAAACTTTAAAGAATATTTCACTCTACAATGAAGTGTACACTGTTACAGAACTCCTTGCTAGATGAAAAGTAGGTGCTAGACTGGTACTTGAATTATGATCTTTGCCAACTGAAACAGCCCATGAGATGTGTTTAGATAGCTCACTTTTTGAGAGCATTACTCATAAAAGGCACTGATCTGGGTCCAAGTTCCAGTTAGCACATTTTGAATTAGGCTATTTACTCTCTACATTTGCTTGTGATCTGGTACGGTGTTTTGTTTATGTCATGACAAGCATTCATATACTTAAACTATTTTTGTGCCTTTTAATATCTTCATAAGATATTACTGTTTTACTCTGTATCTGTTTTTATAGCCCTGAAATTTTTTTGTTTCTAAACCTATGTTATTTAAATGTGGCATGTATTTGAATGTAGCCTATTTCTGAAACCTGTTTCTTGATATGACCATTCAAATTCTTTTTTACAAACAGAATATTCATGTTTTATTATCAGTTATAGATTTAATCTATGAGTTAATTAAAAGGAGCATTTTCTGAACATACCTCAATTTCCAGAGTATTGTACAGATATTCAACATCCAGGATACTCTGAATGGTTTTTCCTGTGTGTTTAGACAAATATTTATACAGCTCAGAGTTTTCTTCATTAAGTTTTTGTATTTCTGGTGAATTATACATCTGCTGAAGTTCTTTCTCGTATCTGGGGCATGGTTTTTTCATTACAATCAGCTATAAAGAAAATTATAGTCAGAAATGTATACAAGTATCTACTGGATGAATGATATTTTGGATAGAACTAGTACCAACATATATAACATTTGCATGTACAGAGACAGCAAAGGACAGAAACCAGCAACGCCTATTTTAAAAAAAAAGTGGGGGAGGGGGGGGGAGGGGGAGGCTGGTCTCAGGTGTAGTCCCACACCAAGTTAACATAGCCTACTTCACACAATATATCTAATGCATTACATTTTACGGAGTGTCTCCTTTCTCTGCATGAGGAATATTGTGTATTTTGGGCTGCTAACCAATGATTGATTAATGTCCAAAACCAGAAACAGCAAAAAAAATAATTTTTACAAAATTGAGAATTGTTTAATGTGTTTTTCTATCATCATTACATTTTTAAATATACAGAGTTTTACAGTGAATAAAGTAGTTAGATGGGGGGTTGTATATACATGATGAATCAGCTACAGCTATCATTATAAATGTTTCTCAGACCAATGTGTAATCAATGCCCCTCCCCCTCCCACCATATACACACAAAATGATAAAATGGTAGTACATTCCATAAAAAAATTAACTTAAACTGTCATTCTAAAAATAATGGAAATACTGTTTTGCAATGCCATAAATACAACATTGATAACAATAGTTTTTTTTCCATCACAATGGAGTTTGATGCATTGTCTACTACAAATACATTATGAGGTATCATCATTTGTGTTCTCTTTTCATATATGTTCAAAATAGTGGCTATTAGCAGGAGGTATCCATGCTTTTAGTCTTGAACACAATCAGTTCCTACACACTGCAAAGAACTACATACAAAGGAGCTCTAATGTGGTATTTAATTTAAGTTTGTTTGTCATGACAAAATACAATCTTTTAAAGAATCTTTTATCTCTCACCATAGAACTGTGTCTTGGTTCAGAGGAACAGGCTGGTTAACTTACAAGTTCTCTTTGCTCAATGGAGCACTGAGGTAACCTTTGTTCAATATATGCTATAGAACAGCCAGCTCTATGAACTGGGCAAAAATCACACTGATACCATATATTTTGCCTTGTCTGTAATGGAATATATAATAACAATGGTGGAAGACAATGTGTTAGAAATTAGAGATCAGGAACCTGTGTGTGAAAAATGGTCTTGTTGGATGATCAACTGCTATTCCACACCTCAAATTTGCTATGAATTTCTTGTGTTTTTAGTTTATTTGTCCTTAGAACATTTTAAATTTTATCTCATAAATCAAGTTAACACACATCTCCAATTCTAAAACATTTTTAAAGCTTTTAGACTTCTATGACAAAAACAGAACTGCATGCAACAATATGAAAAAGGATAGACAGCGACTCACCACATAGAGTGGCAGACAGGCATACTGCAAGCAGATGACTTGATATTATCAGCTATTGCCCACAGATATCAGTGGCCATGTGAGTTATACAGGTGTGAATGCTATGTGTGCATCTGATGAAGGACCTGGTCCAATAAATGATGATATCAAGCGTTCTTCTTTCAATGTTCCTGTCTACCACTCAACGTGTCCAATACATGGTGAGTGGCAATCTGTCCTGTTTCATATTCTATTCCATCCCAAATTTTCCACTGCTTCAACTGTATTTAAATGATTCTTCATATTAGCAATTATGGCAATTTGTAATTTTTTATAAACTGATGAATCTTATTTTTACTTATTTAGCATGTTGTCTACATAGTCACATAAGAGGAATAAAGCATGCAAAGATCAAAATGAAGAAAATATATCTGTGATAGCTTCAGGCATGTGTGTTCCTTGTTTCTTATTTTGATCATGTTGTTATGTTACAGTCAAAAGAAAAAGGTGTTTTCTATTTCTTCATTTTAATTTTAAGCGCATGACGTTCCAGAAGAAATCACAGAAGTGTCATTTCAAACATTATAGTTTATCTTTTCATGTGATATTTTTAACAAGTTATGTTGCTGTGAGCATATTAAACACTATAATTATGCTTTTAAGGATTCAGAAGACTTTTTAAAGTTTTGATATGTTCCCAATCTGGCATACAGAATAAGGAATTATCCACCCATTACAATGTGCTGACTTCATTCATTAAAAGTGCTCACACAAGTGTGCCACAAAAATGAAATAATGACATACAGAATGATGGCACAACATACCACCACACAGGTTCTGTGGTTGCCCTATCAGATTGTCTTCTCATATACCCTTGGCATCCAGAAGAAGGATACATCCTTATCTTGCTTTTGTAGTATAAGAATCCATCTCAGAGTTTTTGACGATTTTATTTACTAGGAGTATTTCTTGGATAGCTTGAAAAGTACTTAAAGAATCTTCCTCCTCCTCACCTTTTCCCATTTCTCTATGGGACTGGCATTGGTATAGGGGTTTTGGCAGATGCCCTTCCTGGTGTTACTGGGACAGAATTTGTGTACCCCATCTGTCTGCACCTAGAGTAAATCTCATTTTTTAAATGTTTTCACAGCATGTATCTGAGGCAGGGCACGGATACTAAACCAGTGCTTACCTAGTTGGATGTGGAAACTACGTAAAAACCACATCCAAGATGGCTGGTTCTTCAGGCCTCATCATTAATATGTGAAGTGGATTTGATCCAGGGCAGGCTCACCACTCTGAATCCTCTAAGCACCACATTAATGCGCTTGGCTATCTAGGTGGTTCTTGAAAATTACTTAAGGAATCACAACCCTTAAATATTTCACTTTGAATGTGAAAATGGGTTAGCTTTCAAATGTTCAGTTGATTCCAAGGTTATTGGAAATGGAGCTCAAGCTTGTAGAATGGTGAATGGAATTGGTCTTGACATCACTGAAGGAACCATTGCAGCATTGAGTTGAACCAATTTAATACATCATCAAGGAAGCTTCAATATACCTGCAGGGCCAGACAGAGATTTAAATCTCATTTCTCTCTATTCAAGTCCAGTGCTTTAATAGCTGTGTCACACAGTTTCGGATTCCCTCTGGTCCAATGACATCAAGCTTACGTCTGATCTCTGGGTGGTATGACCGTAATTGATGCTCAATACAGTACAGATGAGGAATACTAGGCAGTCCAAAATAAGCTCAACTACTATATGATTAGTTGTTTTAGTAACATATTGGTGAAGGATGTTAACACAAAATGCCTTGAGAGAAATCAATGGTCCTCAATTAAAAGTGGAATGAAGCCTTCGAATGAGGGAGTAGGAAAATATTGCCAAACCTGACAGCATGGATGATGTTGTACATTACATTATGTTGTAGTCCATTGGTTCAAGCAAGAGTGGTTTCTGAGATGCACATTTAATATAATGTATGCACAATACAGTGAGATGACTTTTTGCTACTATATTACAGTGCTAATTCTAATTATAAATGATTCTAAAACATTAAAATTATGAGTTTCTGTGAAGATACTTTTCAGTGGAGTTGAAAGTGCTGCCCATCAGTGTGTTCACTGATTCAGTATTAAAATTCACCAGATTATCTACATGACTTTTAATGTGCTGTGGTGGGTTGTTCAATGCATGATTACACAGGTGTCCAACTTCCTTCTGTATTATTGTTAATAGTTAGATATCTTTACAGATGTTATTTTTGGTAGTAGTTCTATGTTCACATTTTTCATTTTTGTTTATGGAAATTGACAATGACAAAGGAGATTATCTATATACTTTTTTCCTACTGTTTTTATGTGAGGGGTGATCAGAAACTAAGGTTACAAGGCCAGTGATCCCAGAATTTCTTATAGAGAAATTAGTAGTGTACAGTAAATAAATGGTTGGCAATTTTGCAGAATTTCAGCCACCAGCCTCCTACATTGCTAGTTGTAAGTGAACATAAATGGTGACTCATTAGGAAAATTGGTCTCTCAAAGAAGTTCACTCAGTTATTTGACTCCTGTGGGTGAAATCTGTAAACACAGCTGAAATTCACCAACAGTGGGCACAGATTTAAGGAGAGACTGTGATGTGATCTACATCTGACCCTTGTGGTAATCAGATGTGGTAAACCTGAACCTTGACAGCAAGTACATTTGCCCTCAAGATCCCAAGTTCACTTTCACTTCTGAATGTCCCACACATCTGGATACTGCACATTTTGACCAGTCGATGGAATGGAGACCCACAATGAGGCCCCTTCCAACAGTGTCACATACTGTAAAAGCTGTCTGACATGAATATGCTGCATCTCCATGCCTTTCACAGCGATCACTCAACGTCTAATGCCATTCACTCCCCTTTCTTACCCTGCCAGGCCTGATAACAACAATAAACATGAACAACAATAACATAGACACCAAATTATGTCTTCTAGGAGCTTCACTGTTTTTGTCAGGCTATGCATACATATTTTCAATAATGTCCTTTGTCATTACAAATATTTCTCTTATCACAAATAATGAAAAGCATGAAGATAGCTTTAGTGTCAAAAATAACTTCTACAAAGACTTCTTAGTGTTGACATTAGTAGAGAAACACACATATTTTTTGTGAAGTAGTTGTGAAAACGCCCAGCTTTTCAAAGACATGTCTGCACAACATTCTACAATTAACACCTGATAAAATTCTTATAACACACTTCTGTATTCTGAAAATACTATCCCTCTAACTTCAGTTTTTATAGAAATTAATTTAATAACTCATTAGTGAACAGAAATATAGAGAATGAACTATTTTCTTTATTTTTAAATGACTTGTAGCAATAATTATGTATACAGTAAACACAGCTGAATCAAGGCATTTAATTCTAAGCAGTTGGTTTTACAATCATCTCAAATGGTCATTCTGTAGACGCAAAAATTACCACTTCATATTTATCACCTTTCACTGTTTGGGGAATCTATTTTTATAGCTTGTGGAGTTCTGTAAGAGGTACTGAACTGTATGTACTGAGTCTTGTCAAAATTAAATGATAATCCATTTGTTTTTAACCATCTGTTGATATTTTCAAATATTTCATTAGATGCCTTTTCATTAAGGGGATTGGTACAATTTTTTATTCCAATGCTCAGATCATTTGCAAAATGTACAAAATTTGTATCTTCTCAAACTGCAAGTGGAACATCATATATCAGAAATAGTAGAGGACCAAAAATCGAAGCTTGTGATATGCCATGTCTGACTGCTACAAATTCTGAGCACCTATCACTGTGTGGTTGATACAGAACTGATACGTATTGCTTTCTGTCATTTAAACAAGATAAAACTGATGATCCTGTTGTGCCCACTATTGCATAATATTTTAACTTTTGCATTAGGGTATCATGACGTACACAGCCAAGAGGTTTAGCCAAGTCAGGAATCATTATCAACACACAGAAAGCATAGACAAACTTCTCACAATCCTATAATTTTATTGTGTTTGCACCTGTTAAATATTAATATGAACAGAAAACAAATGTACTGAGTCAAAAGAATACACTATTTACATGTACTATTAAAGCCAGTGATAAAACTAATAAGATCTATACATTAACACTCTGTAAACTACTGAAGTACATGAGAGAAACTACTACTAATTGTGCCCCATGTTACTGTTTCTTCCTGTTCCATTTGTATATGGAGCGCAGGAAGAATGACTGCCTAAATTCCTGTTTGTGTGTTTTAATGCATGTAATTTTATTTCTATGGTTCCTATAGGTGTGACATGTAGGAGGGGAGGGGGAATCAAGGGCAGATCTATATTCTTCACTTTATGCTGCGTCTTGAAATTCTGGAAGTAAGCTTTTGTGGTATAATTTGCTTCTATCTTCAGTATTCTACCAGTTCAGGTTTTTCAATACTTTTGTGATGCTCTCCCACACATCAAGCAAATCTGTGAATATTCATGATGCCCTTCTTTGTATTCATTTGATATTCCCTGAGAGTCCAATTTTGTTTGGACACAACACACTTCTGCAATATTCTAAGACAGAACACACAAGTGATTCACAGGCAGCCTCCTTCGTAGACTGACTGAATTTTCCCAGTATCCTGCCAGTGGACCACAGTCTGCCACCTGCCTTACCAGCTATTGAGCCTATATGATCATTCCATTTCATATTCCTACAAATTGTTGCAGCCAGGTAATTACACGATTTTAATAGTTATAACTATGTAAATCCTTGGTATTTTAGTCATAGATTACTACATCTTTCATTTTGTAAAATGAATAATTTTATGTCACTGTACATTTACAGCAAGTTACCAAGCTTTGCATCACTGTGAAACGTTATCAAGCTCTAATCAAATATTTCCGTAATTTTTTTTGAAAGTATAAATAACTGCATCATTTGCAGGAGGTCGGAGGTTGCTATTCATGTTGTCTAGCAGGTCATTAATGTACAACAGAAACAACAAAGATCACAGCATACTTTCCTGAGGACATCTGGAGTTACTTTTACATCTGTCAATGACTCTCCATCAAAGATGACAGGCTCCATCCTGCCTAACAATAAACTGTCCACCCAGTCTAAAGAGGCAGTTCTCTACATAACCAATCCTGTGCAAGTCTCTTCTTAAATTCTACCTACAATTCAACCTGCTTGCTGTTGTAGTCAACATATATCACAAATTTAATTTTTCCCCAGTTCTATCAGTGATTCAATTAGTTTCTGACCTGCTCACATAATCTCAAGAACCTATTCTACTGCAGCACCAAATTTCAGAAGTTTTTATTCTCTTATTTTCTGACATTTCAAGGCAACTTCAGACAAATACCTTCAAGAAAGACTTCCTAACACTTAATTTTTTTTATTGAGACAAGAAGTAATTACAGGCATTGGCTGTGAGTGGGCATTGATTGAAATCAATGGGGAAAGTTGAAAATTTGTGTTGGACTGGGATTTGAACCTGGGTCTCATGCTTACTAGACAGTTGCTCTGACTACTAAGCCACCTGGACACAGTGGTCATTTCAACTGCATGTGCTACCATAGCACTCTTTCTGTTGCAACCAAATTCTCAACTTATCCACACACTACTAATGTAGTGGCCCTTGCACATTAGCTACATTACTTGCAGCATTTTGCCAATTCCTGTAAGAGTTCAAGTCTGGTGTCTGAAAGAACAGACACGATATATGTATACATACTTAAGTGTATATTTTAAACCCTGCATGAACATGTCATGAAGGCCCAACAGTACCGTCTGGCCACTGTGTCATCCTCAGCCCACAGGCATCACTGGAGGCTGATATGGAGTGGCATGTGGTCAGCACATCGCTCTATGGCCGTATGTCAGTTTACGAAACCAGAGCCACTATTTCTAAATCAAGTAGCTTCTCAGTTAGCCTCACAAGGGCTGAGTGCATCCTGCTTGCCTACAGCACTCGGCAGACTGGATGGTCACCCATCAAAATGCTAGTCCAACCCGACAGCACTTTGGTAATCTGACAGGAATCTGTGTTACCACTGTGGCAAGACCATTGCCTAAGTTTATATTAAATGTCATCAAATTTCTCTCTTTGAAAAATATTTTTCTTGTTATTGCCAGTCTGCATTTTATATCCTCTATGCTTCAGTTATTAGTTATGGTGACTAAACTGCGAAACTCATCTACTATGATACTTTCTGTGTCTTATTTCCTAATTTGATTCCACATGCACCTAATTTAATTCCATAAGCATTGCCTTATTTAATACTGCAACATTCCATTACAGTAAACTTGTTTTACTTTTGCTGATTTTCATCTTATATCTTTCTTTCCAGATGCTATTTATTCCATTCAGCTGTTCTTCCCAGCCCTTTGCTGCCACTGACAGAATTATATCATCAGCAAACCTCTGAGTTTTAACGTCTCCCTTAACTTTTATTCCTTTTTCCAAATTTCTCCTTGGTTTTCTTCACTGTAACCCCCTATGTGTAACTCACATAGGGACCATGAGGACACATTAGAATAATTACAATATGCACAGAGGCATTCAAACAATCATTCTACATGTGCTCCATACATGAATGGAATGGGAAGAAAACCTAATAACTGGTACAATGGAATATATCCTCTGCCATGCAGAGTTATAAATGGAGACTGCTCAAGGTACACATGGAATAATATTAGGGATATGCTGCAACTATAGTGGTATACCTCTACAGTCCTAAGTCACTCTCTCAGGAAAGGGGCACAGGAGAGGGAATGGTAAACTGCCTGAGCTAATAGTTTTTTAGGATAGGCAGGCCAGAAACAAAAGACGTTCAGAGACAGGTTGAAAATGACATTCACATTGGTAAAACATGCAGCCAGAAAGCAAATTTTAATATACACAAGTCATGCAAACAGTCCCTAATGAAACTTGAGATATTCAAAAGTTAACAGAAAAATTGCTTTCATACATTTCTAATTTAGCCAGTGCACAAAATCAGTTACCCTTATTGCATCAGAATATCTGAGGACTAAGGGGTAAGCCCAACGAGTTGCTCATTTGTGTTGAAGAATTAGAACGGAGCACACCAGTTGATATAATCTACCTCTCTGATCATCATGTGACAAATGGTATAGATATGTTAAATGCTACAGGATTCAAGTTAGCTTCTTACTTCTGTAGAGAAAATATGGAGAAAGGAGAAATCACCACATTTGTCAGAAACTGTTTTAATTTCAGGAATTTTGCTCAGAGCAACACTTAGAAGATTGTGCAGCAGTAAGTATATAAAGAGCACCTTCAAGAAACTTTAACCTCTTCATTAAAAAAATCTGAAAGCTCTGTTGTCCCATCTCACAGTAAAAAGCAAGGAAGTAGTGGTTGCTGGTGACTTTTATTGTAGATTTACTGAAAAGCTCTGTCAGCGAACAATTATTTCAATCACTAACACTGTCATTCAGTTTAATTCCTACTTTGAACTTTGCAGCTTGGGTATTAAATGCTCTGAGACTGCTATTGGTAACATCTTTGTAGACAGATATAGGCAGGAAAGTCTTATCATGAAACAAATGGTATATGGGCTATATGATTATGACATGCAGCATCTTGTGTCAAATATTGAAGCTTGTCGAGATAAAAAAAATCTATTAAATCTGTGTACAGGAGGGTAATAAATCAATTAAAAATTGAAAATTTTTGCTGAAAGACATGAAATGGATTAATGTTTACAATACTTCTGACTCAAATGAAAAATACAAAGCTTTCATTAATAAAGTTACTTCCTCTTTTGAAAATTGTTTTCCCCTATAGGTACCTCAAATCAAACAGAAGTATAAAAATAAACCATGGATTACACAAGGAATAAAGATATCATGTGGGACAAAGATGAGACTATATCTGCTATCTAGGAACAGCTCTGGTGTCAGCATTGTAATGCATTATAAAGAATACTGCAAAATACTGAAGCAAGTAATCTAGAAATCTAAGCAGCATTATTATGAGAAACAGATAATTACATCAGGCAACAAAACAAAACTATGTGGGATATAGTGAAGACAGAGATAGGTGGGGCCAAAAAGGAAGAGGAACAGATAGCTCTAAAAATAAATGAGGCATTGGTAACTAGTGCATGTAGTGTTGCAAACTTCTTAAACAAGTACTTTGTTTCTGTAACTGAAAGCTTGGGGTTATCACGTTCAGTAAACAATGCAATGGAATGTCTGAAACCAGTCTTCACAAATAACTTCAGTAAAATGGAAATGACGCTCATGTCTCCCAAAGAAGTAGAAGTAGCATCAATCATAAAATCCTTAGAATCAAAGCATTCTAGTAGTTATAACATATCAACGAAGTTAATCAAACAGCACTCATATGAGTTTAGTTCTATTTTAAGTTATTTGTGTAATCTATCTCTTATCAGCAGAAGATTTTCAGACAGGCTAAAATACGCTGAAGTTATGCCTCTTTACAAGAAGGCTTTCTTACAAGAAGACTTTAAAGAGATACTATCAAACTATCGGCCAATTTCCCTTTTGCCGGCTCTCTCAAAAATATTTGAAAAGGCTGTGTTCAAGCATCTTCTTAAGCATGTGACTGCAAATAATATATTGCCCAAGTCACAGTTTGGGTCTGTTAATGGTTCTGGTACAGAGAAGGCTATTTACATGTACAATGAGAATGTACTTAATTCATTAGATGACAAATTAGAGGCTACTGGCATTTTCTGTGACCTGACAAAAGCCTTTGACTGTGTAAACCACAACATTCTCTTAAGTAAATCAGAATATTATGGTGTTACCAGCAGTGGTGAGAGGTGGTTCAAGTCCTGCCTAACTAACAGGAAACAGATGGTGTCACTCTGAAATACCCCCTGGTTCTCTTCCCAGTTGAGATTGTTTAAAATGTTACGGGCAAGGCCCTCCAAACAGCCTGGTATTTTGACACTCTAAGGTGCCAATTGGACAGAACTTGACATGGCATCCCTCAGGAGGACATCCAACAACTATATCAATCAATGTCAAGCCAAATAACTGCTTGCAAAGGGCAAGAGTTAGTCCAACACGTTATTGGCTTGCTCGATTTGTGAGACACTTTCTCTTGATTAGATCATCCAATTTTTCTGAAACTGTAGTCATTTCTTTGCCTGTATATGTCACCACGTCTACCGATTTCCATCCTATTTGGATAATACCTTAGTGGTGCATCACTTTTTTTTGTCTTGGATTGTGTAATGGTGTCACTTACCAATCATAGCTGGAGTGTGGTAGCATACACACAAAGAGAAAGCTGTGTTGCAGCTACACAGAAAAGTATACTGGAGAAAAAAATTGTCACCCCCTTCTCCTACCCTGTTCCATGGGAGACATCCCTCTAATGCCCTGTAACAACACTGCTAACGTTGATATTGGTCTCAGTTCATCAAGGAAGAGTGTCCACAAGTTTATTCAAGTATGCCACAGGCAACTGAAGGCACTCAGTATTGCTTCATCTTGTAGATACCAAACTGTGAGTATGTTGATTGCTACTTACTGTTCCAAATATCTCCAACATTTTGGGCAATTTAGCAGTTCAGTCAAGGTGAGATACAATGCACAAGAGTTTGACAAATGAGGAATGTATATGGGAACATGGCTGTTGGCATCTTGGAAGACGGGCATGTCCATAGCATAGTCAAATGAAGATGTAAAATTACATACTCATCATGAAGATTTAAAATTGTGGGCAACACTCGGTCAATGTGAATGCCGAAATAAACCCCACAGTTGAAGTTTATGGTGACCTTAATGAGTGGGCTCCATTCACCTTACGAAAAACACTTCCCAAAATGTCATACAACAGCCTCCTGCCCGAGCTTCATCCTCCACACACGGTGGAGTAAACACCTCATTGGGCTGTTGGAGCATTCTATGCCTTCCATCATTTGAGAAGAGGCAAAAATCACGTTTTGTAGGACCACACTACATTCCTCCAGTCAAGTACTCTCCAGTTTATGTATTGTTTGACCCACAGAATATGTGGAACTTCATGTGCCACTGTGAGAAATGGGCATTTGAAATGTATCCGACTCAAAATATCTATTACAAGCAATTTCTTTCGCAATATTCACTAGTAAGTTGATATGTACCTGCATCCAATGATAGCAGCAATTCCTATCGACTTTGCAACCGACTGTCGCTAACATGGCGTGCGATCTTCATCGAGCCTTGGTTAGCAGGTTTTTGTAACCTCTGTTCTTGCACCATCTTACGTGGCTACAAGTGGTACACCTGTCTTGTAGACATGTTGAACGGTGCCCAAACATATCGGGCGACTTCATTCACGATGTGGCCTTGGGCGTGTCTAAATTCGACAGCTCATTTCCGTTATTCTGTCACATCTGCACTTCGACCCGTCTAAGGGCAAGTAGGCCTACACACTTGCATACAAAATCGAGCGATTGTCTGTAGACATTGTAGACGGACTGTCTATAGACATGTAGCTAGACAATGTACACTACTGGACCTTAAAATTGCTACACCAAGAAGAAATGCAGATGATAAACGGGTGTTCATTGGACAAATATATTATACTAGACCTGACATGTGAGTACATTTTCACGCAATTTGGGTGCATAGATCCTGAGAAATCAGTACCCAGAACAATCACCTCTGGTCGTAATAACGGCCTTGATACGCCTGGGCATTGAGTCAAACAGAGCTTGGATGGCGTGTACAGGTACAGCTGCCCATGCAACTTCAACACGATACCACAGTTCATCAGGAGTGGTGACTGGCATATTGTGACGAGCCAGTTGCTCGGCAACCATTGACCAGACGTTTTCAATAGATGACAGATCTGGAGACTGTGCTGGCCAGGGCTGCAGTCGAACATTTTCTGTATCCAGAAAGGCCCGTACAGGATCTGCAATATGCGGTCGGGCATTATCCCGCTGAAATGTAGGATTTCGCGGGGATTCAATGTAGGGTAGACCCACGAGTCTTAACACCTCTGAAATGTAAAGTCCACTCTTCAAAGTGCCGTCAATGCGAGCAAGAGGTGACCGCGACGTGTAACCAATGGCACCCCATACCATCACGCCGGCTGTTACGCCAGTATGGCGATGACGAATACACGCTTCTAATGTGCGTTCACCGCGATGTCGCCAAACACGGTTGCGACCATCATAATGCTGTACACAGAACCTGGATTCATCCGAAAAAATGACGTTTTGCCATTCGTGCACCCAGGTTCGTCGTTGAGTACACCATCGCAGGAGCTCTTGTCTGTGATGCAGCGTCAAGGGTAATCGCAGCCAAGATGATAGTCCATGCTGCTGCAAACGTCGTCGAACTGTTCGCGCAGATGGTTGTTGTGTTGCAAACGTCCCCATCTGTTGACTCAGGGATCGAGACGTGGCTGCACGATCCGTTACAGCCATGCGGTTAAGATGCCTGTCATCTCGACTGCTAGTGATACGAGGCCGTTGGGATCCAGCACGGCGTTCTGTATTACCCTCCTGAACCCACCGATTCCATATTCTGCTAACAGTCATTGGATCTCGACCAACGCGAGCAGCAATGTCACGATAAGATAAACCGCAATCGGGATAGGCTACAATCCGACCTTTATCCAAGTCGGAAACGTGATAGTACGCATTTCTCCTCCTTACACGAGGCATCACAACAACGTTTCACCAGGCAACGCCGGTCAACTGCTGTTTGTGTATCGATTGGAAACTTTCCTCACGTCAGCACGTTGTAGGTGTCGCCACCGGCGCCAACCTTGTGTGAATGCTCTAAAAAGCTAATCATTTGTATATCACAGCATCTTCTTCCTGTCGGTTAAATTTCGCGTCTGTAGCACGTCATCTTCGTGGTGTAGCAATTTTAATGGCCAATAGTGTATATAGCCAGTTTACGTACTTCGTCTCGTGTACACATTTGAATGCTATGTTCATTGTTCCTCGATATCTGCTAAATATAGCTGACCATTTTGGTATTTCAGCTTGTCCACTGATGACAGTAAATACTGAAGGAAATCGAAAGAGGAAACGTATACTGGTTGCAGAGGGACTTGTTTCGCTTCTATTTTACTTTCGACTCGAAAGGGGAAGAAGCAATGTCACACTAGGCGATTATCTCCGATGAACGTCAACGATTTTTGTCGCCCCATAAATGGATCTCCAAGTTGCAAACTGAAGGTGTCACACTGCGCTGAAATTGTCGTTCCGGTGAGATTCCGCGCGCGACTGTCGCTGCCGAATGGGCCCGGGCCTATTTTTAGCGCGGCAATAATCGTCGGCATCCCTGCTACACTAGACTGTTGTTATCGCCAGCCTCGCAACAGCCACAAGGGTACTGCACTCACTTCTGTGTGTGGCACTGTCCGAAAACTCTGTAATTGTTGTTCCAATGAATCATTTGGACAGTGAACTGATAATAACTGAGGTGGATAAATATCCCTGTCTCTAAAACATATAATCGCAAGACTCTGCTAAAGACAGAAACATGGAAGAAGGTGTGTGTAGATGAAGTTGGAGTTGAGAAGTGGAACTCGTTATCAGTGGCTGCACAAAATTCAGTAGGAAAGATGATGTACGTACATACTTGCATACAGGTGCATGCAAAGTTTAATAACAATCGGCGTAACTTTCGCCAAGACAACTACTAAAAAAGTAATTTAATTTTTATTTTTCCTTCTCCCTCTAATAGTTTGACATGCACACAAACCTGTTGCGCCAAAACAATTTAATGAATTGTGTTGAAACTTTGCATGACTTAATATAGTGTTTTTAGAGGTATTTTCAGACTATTTTCAATATTTTAAGAGTCAGAAAAATAAATACTCTGAATTTGTACAAATTTTTCTTGTGTTGTTGTTGTTGTTGTTGTTGTTGTTATTGTCTTCAGTCCTGAGACTGGTTTGATGCAGCTCTCCATGCTACTCTATCCTGTGAAAGCTTGTTCATCTCCCAGTACTTACTGCAACCTACATCCTTCTGAATCTACTTAGTGTATTCATCTCTTGGTCTTCCTCTACGATTTTTACCCTCCACGATGCCCTCCAAAGCTAAATTTGTGATCCCTTGATGCCTCAGAACATGTCCAACCAACCGATCCCTTCTTCTTGTCAAGATGTGCCACAAACGCCTCTTCTCCCCAATTCTATTCAATATCTCCTCATTAGTTGTGTGATCTACCCATCTGATCTTCAGCATTCTTCTGTAGCACCACATTTCGAAAGCTTCTATTCTTTTCTTGTACGAACTATTTATCGTCCATGTTTCACTTCCATACATGGCTATACTCCACACAAATACTTTCAGAAACGACTTCCTGACACTTAAATCTATACTCGAAGTTAACAAATTTCTCTTCTTCAGAAACGCTTTCCTTGCCATTGCCAGTCTACGTTTTATATCCTCTCTACTTCGACCATCATCAGTTATTTTGCTCCCCAAATAGCAAAACTCATTTACTACTGTAAGCGTCTCATTTCCTAATCTAATTCTCGCAGCATCACCCGATTTAATTCGACTACATTTCATTATTCTCGTTTTGCTTTTGTTGATGTTCACCTTATACCCTCTTTTCAAGACACTGTCCATTCCGTTCAACTGCTCTTCCAAGTCCTTTGCTCTGTCTCTGACAGAATTACAATGTCATCGGCGAACCTCAAAGTTTTTATTTCTTCTCCATGGATTTTAATACCTACTCCGAATTTTTCTGTTGTTTCCTTTACTGCTTGCTCAATATACAGATTGAACAACATCCGGGAGAGCCTACAACCCTGTCTAACTCCCTTCCCAGCCACTGCTTCCCTTTCATGCCCCTCGACTCTTGTAACTGCCATCTGGTTTCCGTATAAATTGTAAATAGCCTTTCGCTCCCTGTATTTTACCCCTGCCACCTTTAGAATTTGAAAGAGTATTCCAGTCAACATTGTCAAAAGTTTTCTCTAAGTCTACAAATGCTAGAAACGTAGGTTTGCCTTTCCTTAATCTTTCTTCTAAGTTAAGTCGCAAGGTCAGTATTGCTTCACGTGTTCAAATAAAAAAATTTACTTCCACTATTCCAGGGCTTCACCAACCGCACGTGCTTACGTCAGTGGCACCTATGTAGTAAGGAAAATTTGTAGTTTTCTCAAAATTCAGAGCTATTTTTTTATGTCTTTTTCGTTGGCATTGGTATGTACTTTGGTGTACGCAGTTCCAAATTGCTCTGCATGTATCTTCAATTATAGATGCAATAGTTGAGTGGACTAGTACGAGTAAAAACTCATAATGCAGAGACTTCATGGAGCATCCCGTTCAAAGATACCTGTTATAAATAAGTAGAGCATAAAACACAATATCAGATTGATGGAAATTTATCAATTTTAATGAGCAGGTGTAAGAATAATTTTTTTAACGTTCCTACAGGAAAAGAAGTACAAAAACGGTGGAAAAATATGCGTGATGCATACAGTCGCAGCCTGAAATTACAAGAAAATAAAAAGTGTGGCAGCGCAACGACTACAAAAAAAAAAAAAAAAAAAAAAAAAAAAAAAAAAAAAAAAAAAAAAAAAACGTATGTCTACTAAAGACAGATGTCTTTCCTGCAAGAAGCCATGGAATTGAGGCAGTAAGTAAAAACTTTCTTCTGCAATTTTGTAACATTTAAATATATTTACAATGGATATGGTAGTTAATTACCTACTCAATACCGACTTGCTACATACTTATCACATCATACACATTTGCACAGTACAAAGTGACATGCGGGTTTTTCTAAAAATGTTTCTTTTAATTTCAGAACCTCAGGAAATATGATTGATGCCTCTATTCTTGAGGATGATTAAGCCGAAAAGTATCATTAAGACAGTGCACCGCCACCCAACAGTGCTGCTCTAAGCCTTCCACTGCTAAAGCAAATAAAAGGGAACTTCAGGATCCATTTGAAAGAGGGTTGATAACAGTTTTGACACATAGTTCAACTTGTGCTGCACCACAAAAGGATCCTGATGAGTTGTTTTTGACATCTCTTTTGTCTTACTTAAAAGAAATGACTACCGACGATTAAATAGACTTTCAAATAAAAACATTACAATTAATAAAATCTTACAGCCGAAAGACTATAGAGAGCAGCACTACTACTGACTCCATAAATACTGCTTACAAAGCCCTACACCTGAGAATCTAATCACTTATTTCTCACCAGTTATTGGACTGCCGGATGAAGACTCGATCTTGTCATTTGAAGAATATTACAAGTGATTAGGCTCAAAATGGCTCGGAGCACTATGGGACTTCTGAGGTTATCAGTCCCCTAGTACTTAGAACTACTTAAACCTAACCAACCTAATGACATCACACACATCCATGCCCGAGGCAGGATTCGAATCTGCGACCGTAGCGGTCGCGCGGTTCCAGACTGTAGCGCCTAGAACCGCTCGGCCACTCCAGCCGGCACAGGTGATTAGGCAGCTGAAATGAACTTGTAATGTAACCTAGTTTATGTTAACGACATGTTAAGTGTATTTTCATGTTCGTAAATTACTTACTCCATTTAACTGAAAAACGTACGTCAATGTTACTGCAAGTTTTTCTTCAGCACCAACGCAGTCACGTAACTTGGTATCCTTCTTTTGTAAGTTAGTTTCTGTATTTGACAGCAGTAAGTCGAAAGATGCTACGGTCATCTGGTAATAATCAAAGAATTTCTCCGGATAACTTCTAAGTTTCTTGTGTAACAACACAAACTTTCCTTCACTTGGACGATTCATAATAATTGGATGAATCCACCATTTTTATTGGCGGTTATGCCTTCTGTGACGTCGACCTACATATAATGCTACTGCAGCTAAATATCTTAGTTTTGAATGACAGGTCATCATGCATGGTGTGTCTCATGGCTAGCTGCAACACAACCGCAGAAGGCACCGATTTTTGTCGCTAGTGCGGCACCTACTTTCGTCGGCGAGATTTCATCCGCCGCGATTGTAATCGTTTGAGGTGTGGCATCCTAGGCGACTATTTCAGCCGCGATTATTATCGAGGGAAGAAAATCGCCTAGTGTGGCATTAGCCTAGCGCTCGTATTCCCCGCGCGCCGTTCGAGAGTGGAACGGTAGAGAAATACCTTGAAGGTGGTTCGATGAATCATATGCCAGACAATTAACTGTGAAGTGCAGAGTAATCAAATGTTGAAATGTGTGTGAAAATCTTATGGGACTTAACTGCTAAGGTCACTAGTCCCTAAGCTTACACACTACTTAACCTAAATTATCTTAAGGAGAAAACACACACACCCATGCCCGAGGCAGGACTCGAACCTACGCCGGGACCAGCTGCACAGTCCATGACTGCAGTGCCTTAGACCGCACGGCCGCGCGGCGCAGAGTATTCATGTAGATATATATGTAAAAGAAAACCGACGAAGTCTTTTTCACGGCGCAAAGAGCAACGCCGAGCGACCTGGCGCAGGCGTGTGTCGCGTCCCAATCGCGTCGCGTTGCAATTTCGCGGTCCCATTTGAACCTGTGATGTTACAAAAACGCGCGCTGCGCTGCGTCGCGCGACACGCGCTAGACGCCTCTCAATTTCATGTCTACCAACACGTCCACTCTACGACGTGTTGCGCAACACTGCCTAGGAATAGGCTATTTTCCTATATTAAAAATATGGTTCGTGTTGTTGTTACTCTATTATAAAATTTAAACATCATTTGCAGTCAATATTTTCAAAAAATATCTTACTTTTATGTAATTAGAGTTTAAAAATCATTAAATATCAATATCTGGTCACGTGATCGAAAACGCTCTGATAGTGGCTGACGCTCTGGTGACGTCACAGACTAGGAGTAAGACGAAGCTGTACGTGTGTTATATGAGCATAACGGCGAAGTTAGGAGTGTTTTACGTACTCTTTTTGCAAACAATTTACCTATCTAGTGATGGAAAACACAATTACAGCTTTTAAGTAACAATAGAAAGATATTTTGTGAACGCTGATAGTGGAATACCTTCTCACGCCCAAAGATGTAAACAACCACGCATGAGTAGCGCCTATTAGACGGAGTGGTTCCGACAGTCGATCAGTTCCAGTCATTCCACCAGGAAGGAGGTACACGGCTCATGTTATCTGTAGTTCAACTATGCCTAGACGATCGATACCGCGGTTAGGTCGCGTCTGCATTGTTACTTTTGGCCAGGAAGGTCTCTCAACAAGGAAAGTGTCCAGGCGTCTCGGAGTGAACCAAAGCGATGTTGTTCAGACATGGAGGAGATACAGAGAGACCGGAACTGTCGATGACATGCCTCGCTCAGGCCGCCCTAGGGCTACTACTGCAGTGGATGACCGCTACCTACGGATTCTGGCTCGGAGGAACCCCGACAGGAACGCCACCATGTTGGATAATGCTTTTCGTGCAGCCACAGGATGTCGTGTTACGACTCAAACTGTGCGCAATAGGCTGCATGATGCGCAACTTCACTCCCTGCGTCCATGGCGATGTCCATTTTTGTAACCACGACACTATGCAGCGCGGTACAGATGAGCCCAACAACATGCCGAACGGACCGATCAGGATTGGCATTACGTTCTCTTCACGGATGAGTGTCGCATATGCCTTCAACCAGACAATCGTCGGAGACGCGTTTGGAGGCAACCTGGTCTGACTGAACGCCTTAGATACACTGTCCAGCGAGTGCAGCAAGGTGGAGGTCCCCTGCTGTTTTGGGGTGGCATTATGTGGGGCCGTTGGCTGTACGATGTGTGAATGCCATCCTCCGACTGATAGTGCAATCATATCGACAGCATACTGGCGAGGCATTCGTCTTCATACGACAATTCGCGCCCCCATCGTGCATATCTTGCGAATGACTTCCTTCAGGATAACGACATCGCTCGACTACAGTGGCCAGCATGTTCTCCAGACATGAAAACTATCCAACATGCCTGGGATGGATTGAAAAGTGCTGTTTATGGACGACGTGAGCCACCAACCACTCTGAGGGATCAACGGCGAATCGCCATTGAGGAGTGGGACAATCTGGACCAACAGTGCCTTTATGAACTTGTGGATAGTATGCCACGACGAATACAGGCATGCGTCAATGTAAGAGGACGTGCTACTGGGTATTAGAGGTACCGGTGTGTACAGCAATCTGCAACACCACCACCACCACCACCTTCTCTGAAGTTCTCGCTGTATGGTGGTACAACATGCAATGTGTGGTTTTCATGATCAGTAAAAAGGGCGGAAATGATGTTTATGTTGCTCTCTATTCCAATTTTCTGTACAGGTTCCGGAACTCTTGGAACCAAGGTGATGCAAAACTTTTTTTAATGTGTGTAGTAATCTTGGCAGCTAGAAGCTTTACGACCTGCAGGCCAATGATCACACTTTGTGAGACGTTAGTGTTCTTGCTGAACGGATGGAGGGTTTTCTGGAATAAGGAATAAATCATCCTGAGTGACCCAGAGACATTCCATATACCTTGAGAGTTGAACGGCCACATTGTGTAGATATGTGGTACCGAATAATCCTATATAGTCGTTTTGACAGGACTTCACAACCAAATCACTGTCGCCTCTCTCTCTCTCTCTCTCTCTCTCTCTCTCTCTCTCTCTCTCTCTCTCTCTCCCTCCCCCCCCCCCCCCTGTATGTGTTTTTCCCGTAAGACAGCAATCGCAAATATCTGACTAAAGAGGTTCAGTGTTGATGGAACTACAGATTTACTAAATCGCCCAACAAATTACACTGGTCCAAAAAAATCTGTCACAAGAACGAAACACAGTTTCTAGAAGATAATTCGTCCCTGAAGCCAGTTTCAGGATGTCTGCATCGGCCTCAATTTCCGTGTGATACTGGTCTCTGTAAATGCTTACGTCAGCCTGTGTAATACACTGATCAGCCAGATCATTACGACCATCGACCTACTATCGATATAAACCCGTCCAGGCGACAGCAACTTCAACCTGGCGAGGAGTGACTGCTAGTCAGACACACTCAGTGCATGTAGTATGAGTGAGTGTCCGTGTGTAAAATGAAGAAGGCGCGCGATCTGAGTTTGATCGAGGACAGATTGTGATGGCCCAGATGCTCGGTACGAGCATTTCGGAAACTTCGCGACTTGAAGGGTGCTCGAGGAGTGCTGTGGTGAGTGTCTTCAAAACGTGGCGAAACCAAGATGAAACCATGTCCAGATGTCGTGGGGTTGGGCGGCCACCACTCATTACGGATGTCGGACATCATGGGCTGCGCAGACTGGTAAAACAGGATATGCGGCGAACTGTGGCGGAGTTAACATCAGACTTTAACGCTGGGAAGAGTACAAGTGTGTGTGAACACAAATCCGGCGAAAACTCTTAACGATGGGCCTCTGCAGCCGACGAGCCTTGCACGTGCCAATGTTAACGCCACGACGCGGCAACTATGACTGAAATAGGCACGTCACCGTCGGGATGGGACGTTGGCGCAGTGCCAAAGAGCTGCATGGTCTGATGAATCCCAATACCTTCTTCATCATGCCGATGGGAAGGCGCGAATCCGTCGTGTTTAACACCTGTCCTGCGGGGCGAAGATAAGCTGGTGGCGACTCCATTATGCTCTGGGGAACATGCACGTGGGGGTCCATGGCTCCAGTGGTGCTCATGCGAGGCACCATAACGGCGAAGAAGTATCGTGCGCTGGCTGCAGATCACTAACACCCCTTCATGACGATCGTGTTTTCCGACGGCAGTGGCATTTTTTCAAGAAGATAATGTGATGTGTCGCAAGGCCAAGAGTGTGATGGAGTGGTTCAAGGAACACAGTGGCTAGTTCCAATTGATGTGCTGCCCCACAACTCGCCAGATCTGAGCCCGATGGAACACATATGGGATGAGATTGAACACGGCGTCAGAGATCATCGACCCCCTCCCTGAAATTTACGGGAATAATTGACCTGTGTGTGCAGTCGTGTTGCCAACTCCCTCCAGCGACCTACCAATGCCTCAATGCTTTCATGCCACGATGTGTCGCTGCTGTTACCTGTGCCAAAGGTGGACATACTGGCTATTATGTAGGTGGTCATAATGTTCTGACTGATGGGTGTATGTGTCTGGCAAAAGGAGAACAAAAATGTCTGTGTCAATACACATATGAACCAAAGAAATGAGCAAGATAAGATTAAAGAAAAGTGAATAAACATATCTAATAATAGTTTCTTACCGATTTTCTGCAAAAATTTGCCGTATGACAGTCTCTTTGTAACGTCCAGCAGTAGTCGGACAACATTGCAGTACTCCATATGCCTTGGTGACGCTTCTCCATTTGGGAAGTCTCCTGATGGAACCGTTCTCTACGTTCGTTTATTTCTGTCACACAGAAATAACTGTTGTGTGAGCCGTTGGTACCCTCCAAATCATGGGGACACCAAAGGAAAGTGACGTGATCCTTTTAACCAACCTGTCCGGTGTGTAGCACATGTGAAACAGCATATGTGGTGGGCCCATTCCTTGTCTTAATCGCAAACCTTGCACCCAAATAAAGTTCACAGCTCTTTTTTTTTTTTACGAGTAGATTAAGTTTTCGTTTTTGTGAATTCAGAGTTAACTCACCACGGATGCAACAGAAAGAGCTTGGGTTGTTTACACAGTTATGAGGCAATTCTTCCTCTGAATTCACACAGAACACAAATCTTCATGAACCTACAGCAACTCTCATCACAAGGTCAGAGCTACAGAAACTGATGCAACAAACACAATTCGATGCGATACAGTGTACGCATGACTCATCGGCTCCTCCGTTTCCAGAGGGTGAATGTCGGAAGTGAGGATCATATATGGGATTCCTTGTATATGTACACTGATAAGCCAAAACATTATGACCACTGTCCATGGCGACGTTGTATGCCTCTTGGTGGCGTTGCGGGCATGTGACGCGGTAACAAAAGTATGTAAGCGGAGCAGACGTGGACGGGAGATCACTAGCGAAGATATGGGCTGCAAGTGTACGGCAAGAAAGGAAGAATGAATCGATTGTTGGTGTTAATAACGATCATCCTCCTTTACCTCCTCTGCATTACTGCAGATGACGTGTCACTGAGCACATTTGTTCTGTGCATGCAGTAAACGTGAGGCGCCTAGTTGTTTCCGCTGCACTGTGTGGAATACGAAGGTTCTGTTATAGATCACTAACCTGCTGTCTTCAAATTGATGTCCCCGGCGCAGAAAACAGCACGCAGGTCGTAGGTTCTGTATCTTGAGGCTGAAACTGACTTTTAGCGAGGTTCTGTTCTGAAATAATGTATCACTTCTTTGGGATGCCACTCGCGTATTTTAATATAGCCACACGAGAAGACTACATGATCTTAATACAACACCTTCTGATACAGCAAAGTACATGATCAAACACAATGTTTAAGAAAATGTATCTTTACACTATTTGTGTCACGTGTCTGTGCCTCATGACTACCGGAGTGAATCTTTTATACTGAATACTGGCAAACACATCCTGCCACAGACAACATGACTGTACATCCCGACTGCCTAATCAAGAGTGACGAACAGGAACTTGAATAAAACTTGGAAACACATCCTACGACAGACAACATGTCTGTTCTTCTGGACTGCGTAATCCAGAGTGACGAACAGCCCGAAACACATCACGCGCCGCACCAGAAAAGGTGTGACCCGAACGCTTCCGAAGTGCTTCGTCTGCAATTTCGTCAGTCTTTTGTTTTTGATTTAAATTGTTTTTAATAATTCTAAAATGACTGATTGATAGTCAGCTATTGAGAGATATTTATATTAAAAAGTGAAGCCATTCCAATGAGTAGTTTAACTAACAATAATAACAACTATACTTTGACGTCTTGGCGCCCTTGCTCCGAACACAGCAGCCAAACACAGAGCAGTAGCATTATGCAGGCGCTATTTCTCACGGGAATGGTATCAAATCTAACATCTGTCACAGGTACCTCACACCACATTTCGTCGTCTACATACTTCTTGCATCTCCACTGCTCTGCGAACGGCTTTTTGGAGCCTAACATGATGGCTGACTAAGCCAGAAATATTACAAGTGGGGAAATCCATTGAAATAAGCGACTTTCCGAGCGGTCTAAAGCGCTGCAGTCATGGACTGTGCGGCTGGTCCCGGCGGAGGTTCGAGTCCTCTCTCGGGCATGGGTGTGTGTGTTTGTCCTTAGGAAAATTTAGGTTAAGTAGTGTGTAAGCTTACAGACTGATGACCTTAGCAGTTAAGTCACGTAAGATTTCACACACATTTGGACATTTTAAGCGACTTTAACAAAGTACAGATTATTATTACGCAGAGCCTGTGAACTAATGTCACGAAAACAACGAAGCTGTTATGCGCTTCTAAAGTAAGAGGTACAAGGTCAATGGAACTACCACTAGGCTTTCGGAGGATTTTCTGCTCTGTAAAGTAGAATAGATGGTGATCTGTGGCATCGCTGCCGAAAGAGCACAATGCTGGTGCACGCACAAGTGTTTCGGAGCACACCGTTCATTGTAAATTGTTGAACATGGAGCTCCGCAGCAGACCACCCCTACGTTTTCACATAATGATCCAACGACATTGTCAATTACGATTGCACTGGGCACGAGACCATCGAGATTCTACCATCGATCAATGGAAACGTGTCGCCTCCTCGAGTGAACCACATTTTTGCTACACTAGGTCGTTGGTCGTCTCCACAAACGCCATTATCGAGGTGAACTGCGGCTCGAAATGTACAGCGCGCCAAGGAAGCAGGCTGGTGGGAGCAGTATACGCTACGGGAGACATTCTCCTGCGCTTGCATTGGACCTGTAGCAGTTTTCGAAGACACGCTGACAGCTGCGAAGCAGCTGCATACCTTCATACTTGATGTCTCACCCGACGGCGATGTCGTCATTCAGCATTATTATTGTCCGTGTCTCGGAGTCAGAACCGTGCTACAGTGGTTTGAGCACCATTATAGTGATATGTTGATGTTTCGTCGACCAAATTCGCCTGATGTAAATCCTATGGAATCCATCTGGGTTGCTATCGTGCGCCATCACCGGTAGGAAAATCAGCGGCTCGTTATTTACCCGAATTACGTGACCTGTTCGTAGACACATAACGCCACAAACCGAACAAAGACGGACAAACAAGCTATTAAGCAGGAGATTGTAATCTTTTGGATCATCTGTGTATTTCGGTTGTTTACCAAGAATTACATCCGCAAAAAATAAACAAATGCAAATTAAGTAAGCAATATCAAAGTACCAACATGCAGTATTTTCAAGCGGTTTTATTTATAGAGGGTACTGTATCACGAGAACTGATGTTTTTCCAATTCAGTAACCACGACTTAGCTAGGACCATCACTCACATTCTTTGTGACAAAAATGCCGTTGACCGATCTATCGTTACACTGTACAATGTAAACTATGTGGTCGATTAAGACACTAAACATTCATTAATCCTTCAGTTTCCGAATGGGCTATGTAAAACAGCAGTTTCGACATTGTGCACGTACCCAGGAACATTAATGATCAAAATTCCATTTAAAAGTGTTGATTTTTGTTTTCCTAAATCGCATCATGCCAATCTATGAATGTTTGCTTAAAAAATGTTTCCAGTAGTTCCCTAGCCCAAGTGAGCTTATTGATCTATCCTGTCTGAAAGAAAGCACATTCTTCTAACGAGGAAAACCTTAACAAAAACTGACGGAGGCAGAAAACATAGTTATGCTATGCCGACTTCGCTAACAGAAATAGTAACGAAAATCTGACTTACCATTATGTAGCAATGTTTATAGGAAAATGAATGTTACGTGACGTATCGAAGTATCAATAAACAATGTACTATCGTATTTTTGAATGAACGTTGTGCCAAGTTTATTCACACGCACATTTTGAAGTTGAAAAAGGCAGAAATATAAACAAATGCTTGGCTCAAGTTATTAAAAATAAAGATGTTGAGTTGATCTGCCGAACACCTGCAGAGGATTTTGCCACACGTTTTGGAAATCTAATGGATGCAGTGGTACAAGTTAATCTTCTGGAGCCGGCCGTGCTGATAGAGCGTTCTAGGCGCTTCAGACCGGAACCGCGCGACTGCTACGGTCGCAGGTTCGAATCCTGCCTCGGGCATGGATGTGTGTGATGTCCTTAGGTTAGTTAGGTTTAAGTAGTTCTAAGTTCTAGTGGACTAATGACCTCAGATGTTAAGTACCATACTGCTCAGAGCCATTTGAACCATTTTAATGTTCTGGAGCACGCGGGTTAGCCGAGCGGTCTCGGGCGCCTTGTCACGGTTCGCGCGGCTTCCCCCGTCGGAGGTACGAGTCCTCCCTCGTGTGTGTGTGTGTGTGTGTGTGTGTGTGTGTGTGTGTTGTCCTTAGTGTAACGTAGTTAAGCTAGACTAAATAGTGTGTAAGCTTAGGGACCGATGACCTCAGCAGTAGTTTGGTCCCATACGACCCTACCACAAATTTCCAAATTTCTAATAGTTCTGGGGCAGATGGTCAAAATAACAAGTTGAAGGATATTTGAAATATGACAAATATAAAACATGCTCCAAATATTCAGTAACAAAAATAGGTCGCGCAGAGAAATTAAAGAAATTTATATACTTGTGAGAAATATTTGGAGAGAATATTTTTAGAAAAAAACCTGCAACAATGTAACAAGCGTATGGCACTATCTACAACGAAATATATTTATCTGAAGTCTATAAACACTGTGGTGAAACTATAGTGGTTACATGTGAGCTAATGTCAAGAACTGAATTACTGTTGTTGTTGTTGTTGTTGTTGTTGTTGTTGTCGTCGTCGTCGTCGTCTTCAGTCCTGAGACTGGTTTGATGCAGCTCTCCATGCTACTCTATCCTGTGCAAGATTCTTCATCTCCCAGTACCTACTGCAACCTACATCCTTCTGAATCTGCTTAGTGTGTTCATCTCTTGGTCTCCCTCTACGATTTTTACCCTCCACGCTGCCCTCCAAAACTACATTGGTGATCCCTTGATGCCTCAGAACATGTCCTACCAACTGATCCCTTCTTCTAGTCAAGTTGTGCCACAAAGTCCTCCCCAATTATGTTCAATATCTCCTCATTGGTTATGTGATCTACCCATCTAATCTTCAGCATTCTTTTGTAGCACCACATTTTGAAAGCTTCTATTCTATTTTTGTCTAAACTATTTATCGTCCATGTTTCACTTACATACATGGCTACACTCCATACAAATACTTTAAGAAACGACTTCCTGACACTTAAATCTATACTCGATGTTAACAACTTTCTCTTCTCCAGAAACGCTTTCTTTGCCATTGCCAGTCTACATTTTATATCCTCTCTACTTCGACCATCACCAGTTATTTTGCTCCCCAAATAGCAAAACTCCTTTACTACTTTAAGTGTCTCATTTCCTAATCTAATTCCCTCAGCATCACCGACTTAATTCGACTACATTCCATTATCCTCGTTTTGCTTTTGTTGATGTTCATCTTATACCCTCTTTTCAAGACACTGTCCATTCCGTTCAACTGCTCTTCCAAGTCCTTTGCTCTCTCTGACAATTGCAATGTTATCGGCGAACCTCAAAGTTTTTATTTCTTCTCCATGGATTTTAATTCCTACTCCAAATTTTTCTTTTGTTTCCTTTACTGCTTCCTCAATATACAGATTGAATAACATCGCGGGGAGCCTACAACCCCGCCTCGCTCCCTTCCCAACAACTGCTTCTCTTTCATGCCCCTTGACTCTCATAACTGCCATCTGGTTTCTGTACAAATTGCAAATACCTTTGCGCTCCCTGTACTTTATCCCTGCCACCTTCATAATTTGAAAGAGAGTATTCCAGTCAACATTGTCAAAAGCTTTCTCTAAGTCTACAAATGATACAAACGTAGGTTTGCATTTCCTTAATGTATTTTCTAAGATAAGTTGTAGGGTCAGTATTGCCTCACGTGTTCCAACATTTCCACGGAATCCAATCTGACCTTCCCCGAGGTCGGCTTCTACCAGTTTTTCCATTCGTCTGTAAAGAATTCGTGTTAGTATTTTGCAGCCGTGGCTTATTAAACTGATAGTTCGGTAATTTTCACATCTGTCAACACCTGGATTGGAATTATAATATTCTTCTTGAAGTCTGAGGACATTTCACCTGTGTCACACATCTTGCTCCCTAGATGGTAGAGTTTTGTCAGGACTGGCTCTCACAAGGCCGTCAGTAGTTCTAATGGAATGTTGTCTACTCCCGGGGCCTTGTTTCGTATTAGGTTTTTTAGTCCTCTGTCAAACTCTTCACGCAGTATCGTATCTCCCATTTCATCTTCATCTACACCCTCTTCCATTTCCATAATGTTGTCCTCAAATACATCGGCCTTGTATAGACCCTCTATATACTCCTTCCACCTGTCTGCTTTCCCATCTTTGCTTAGAATTGGGTTTCCACCCGAGCTCTTGATATTCATACAAGTGGCTCTCTTTTCTCCAAAGATCTCTTTAATTTTCCTGTAGGCAGTATCTATCTTACACCCTATCCAGATAAGCCTCTACATCCTTACATTTATCCTCTAGCCATCCCTGCTTAGCCATTTTACACTTCCTGTCGATCTCATTTCTGAGACGTTTGTATTCCTTTTTGCCTGCTTCACTTACTGCATTTTTGTGTTTTCTCCTTTTACCTACTTGGTCTTCTGCTGCCTTCACTATTTCATCCCTCAAAGCTACCCATTCTTCTTCTACTGTATTTCTTTCCCCCATTCCTGTCAATTGTTCCCTTATGCTCTCCCGGAAACTCTGTACAACCTCTGGTTCTTTCAGTTTATCCAGGTCCCATCTCCTTAAATTCCCACCTTTTTGCAGTTTCTTCAGTTTTAATCTATAGTTCATAACCAACAGATTGTGGTCAGAGACCACATCTGCCCCTGGAAATGTCTTACAATTTAAAACCTGGTTCCTAAATCTCTGTCTTACCATTATATAATCTATCTGATACCTTCTAGTATCTCCAGGATTCTTCCATGTATACAACCTTTTTTTATGATTCTTGAACCAAGTGTTAGCTATGATTAAGTTATGCTCTGTGCAAAATTCTAGCGGACGGCTTCCTCTTTCATTTCTTACCCCCAGTCCATATTCACCTACTATGTTTCCTTCTCTCCCTTTTCCTACTCTCGAATTCCAGTCACCCATTACTTTTAAATTTTCGTCTCCCTTCACTACCTGAATAATTTCTTTTGTCTGATCATACATTTCATTAATATCTTCATCATCTGCAGAGCTAGTTGGCATATAAACGTGTACTACTGTGGTAGGCATGGGCTTCGTCTCAATCTTGGTCGCAATAATGCACCAAGCGAGGTGGTGCAGTGGCTAGCACACTGGACTCGTATTCGGAAGGACGACGGTTCGCGTCCGGCCATCCTGATTTAGGTTTTCCGTGATTTCCATAAATCGCTCCAGGCAAATGCCGGGATGGTTCCTTTGAAGGGCACGGCCGATTCCCTTCCCCGGCCTACCGCAATCCGATGAAACCGATGACCTCGCTGTTAGGTCTCCTCCCCCAAACAACCCAACCCACAATAATGCGTTCACTATGCTGTTTGGAGTAGCTTACCCGCACTCCTATTTTTTTATTCATTATTAAACCTACTCCTGCATTATCCCTATTTGATTTTGTATTTATAACCCTGTATTCACCTGACCAAAAGTCTTGTTCCTCCTGCCACCGAACTTCACTAATTCCCACTATATCTAACTTTAACCTATCCATTTCCCTTTTTAAATTTTCTAACCTACCTGCCCGATTAGGGGATCTGACATTCCACGCTCCGATCCGTAGAACGCCGGTTTTCTTTCTCCTGATAACGACGTCCTCTTGAGTAGTCCCCGCCCGGAGATCCGAATGGGGGACTATTTTACCTCCGGATTATTTTGCCCAAGAGGACGCCATCATCATTTAACCATACTGTAAAACTGCATGCCCTCGGGAAAAATTACGGCTGTAGTTTCCCCTTTCTTTCAGCCGTTCGCAGTACCAGCACAGCAAGGCCGTTTTGGTTAGTGTTAGAAGGCCAGATCAGTCAATCATCCAGACTGTTGCCCCTGCAACTACTGAAAAGGCTGCTGCCCTCTTCAGGAACCACACGTTTGTCTGGCCTCTAAACAGATACCCCTCCGTTGTGGCTGCACCTACGGTACGGCCATCTGTATCGCTGAGGCACGTAAGCCTCCCCACCAACGGCAAGGTCCATGTTTCATGGGGGGGAGGGGACTGAATTATAAGTTGGCCAAATTTAAAAGTCCTGAAGAGGAGAACATTAAGTCAGATATTAAGAACGTTAACAACCCACGTTTGGAAATTAAGAAGCAATGTGGGAATCAAGCAGAACATAGAATATTTAAAAACAAACAATACGAAGACGACTAATGTTGTTTGGACATCTGTACAAAATGGCATAGAGAATGTTAACGAAACAGATTTTCGAACATCTTTTGGGAAACACGACCACAATTTTTATTTAATTTACATATTTTTAGTACGTTTCAGTTCCTACCCTAATGGGACCTGCAGTGGTGCTCCTTTCCGCCGAAGATGTATGGTTATTTTATTCTGTTTCGCAGCTTTATTTTGTTTGCAACTGGTTTCTGGATAATGAGAGGGGGTGAGGAATTTTACTTGTGTTTCCCAGTCGTGACTGTACGGCGCGTTGCAAGCGGCGGTTCTGGAATTCGCCGTAATGCCGAGGGAAACTTAACGAAAACCCTGGCTAGAATTGTTGGTGTTTTACCACGTATTTTAGTGGTGGCGGTGTCCGTCTGCTCGTACCCTTTGCGCGTTCTCCTTGGGTTGCCGAGGCCAGCAGCGTGGCACCATTAAGACCACATCTCGCTGGCAGAGTCCCGCCGCTTTTTCATCTTCTTCAAATTTCTTCTCCCTCCAGGCGTAGTCGCTCGGCGATATAAGGCTGTCGGTATAGTTGGGTTTACCTCCCGTCATTACTTCTTGGTCGACCATCTCTACATCTACATGTACATGGTTACTCTGCGATTCACACTTACGTGTCTGGCAGAGGGTTCATCGAACCATTTTCATGCTAATTCTCTACCATTACACTCTCGAATGGCGCGTGGGGAAAAAGGAACACCTAAATCTTTCCGTTCGAACTCTGATTTATTTTATTATGATGATCATTTCTCCTTACGTAGGTGGATGTCAACAAAATATTTTGGCATTCGGAAGAGAAAGTTGGTGATTGAAATTTCGTAAATAGATCTCGCCGCAAAGAAAACCGCCTTTGTTTCAGTGACTGCCACCCCAACTCGCGTATCATATCAGTGACGCACTCACCTCTATTGCACGATAACACGAAACGAGCTGCCCTTCTATGCACATTTCTACGTCCTCCGTCAATCCTATCTGGTAAGGATCCCACACCGCGCAGCACTATTCCAGCAGAGGGCGGACAAGTGTAATGTGCGCTGTCTCTTTAGTGGGTTTGTCGCGTCTTCTAAGTGTCCTGCCAACAAAGCGCAGTCTTTGTTTCGCCTTCTCCACAATATTATCTATGTGGTCTTTGGAATTTAAGTTGCTCGTAATTGTAATTCCTAGGTATTTAGTCGAATTGAGTCCTTAGATTTGTGCGATCTATCGTATACCCAAAGTTTATCGCATTTCTTTTAGTACCCATGTGGATTACCTCGCACTTTTCTTTGTTTAGTGCCAATTGCCACATTTCGCACCATACAGAAATTCTCTCTAGATCATTTTGTAATTGGAATTGATCGTCTGATGATTTTACTAGACGGTAAATTACAGCTTCATCTGCAAACAATCCAAGGGGGCTGCTCAGATTATCACCTAGATCATTTATGTTAATCAGGAACAGCAGAGGGCCTATGGCACTACCTTGTGGAACACCACCAGTTATCACTTCTGTTATACTCAATGATTTACCGTCTATCACTACGAACTGTGACCACTCTGAGAGGAAATCACGAATCCAGTCACACAACTGAGACGATATTTCATGCGCACGCAATTTGATTAATAGTCGCTTGTGAGAAACGGTATCGAAAGCCTTCTGGAAATCTAGGAGTATGGAATCGATCTGTGTTGCACAAAAACGATTTTTGCTGAATCCATGTTGGTTATGTATCAATAAGTCATTTTCTTCAAGGCGATTATCGTCTTCTCTGATGGCCTCCGTTTCGATTATTGGGTAGTCACCATCATCTTTTTGCTGGATGTCTGCGCTAACTGATATTCTTAATTGCAGTTTTCCGTCTGGGACGCCACTGAGGCATACGTTAGTGCGTTGGATTGCGCCTCACACGATACCCCCTATGGCGGCCGATGGTGGACCACCCTCAGTAAGTAGCAGGCCATTTGCATCTCGGATCGAAGATTGTCCCGCTTCTGTGAGTGCCTCGTCGACAACATCGCGCAAGTTGTCCTCACTCTGGTGTGCCGGTTCGGGGCCTCCCCCTCCAGCACTCTTATCACTGGTAGATCGCCGGGAGAGTGGGGGTTGGCGGGGGAAGGGGGGGGGGAAGAGCGGCCTGCTGCGCCGGTGGGGGGACCACAATGGGCAACTCAGAAGGCGATATTGCGGGGCAGCCGCCTGGTCGCGTCTTCCCACGTCTTCTCTTCATCTGCGCGGCATTTGGCGTGCACCTCTGTTTCGTCGTCTGCTTCTTTGCCTGACTTTCGGTGCCGCACCTCACATCAGCGGGCGCACGTCGGTGTCTTCTCGTCCTCTGCGATTATCGTGTTCTCCGGAGCATTTGACGCATCTGATGGCATTAAGGCAGTATTGCGTCATGTGGCCGTCACCCAGACACCGGAGGCACTACAGCTTACGTTCCAGGTCGCTTGTTAGTGCTTCCGCTGTGACGGAGAAGCCGAGGAGCTTGCGCAACGTCGCCTGCAGTTTGCACGGCGAGTACAGCGGTGGCCTCTTTTTTTATTTGTCCTGTTGTACAGCTTTACTCCTACAAAACCGAAGGCATCTCGTTGCAGCCTTTCCTGGACTGCCTCCTCATTGCAGATCCGAGGCAGTCCGCGAAGTTGGGGTTTAAAGACACACGGAAAGTATGCGGTACCCCGGTGGGAGTACCGCAATAAAATCAGATACCTGACGTCGGTCTCGCCATAACTCGGCCGCCGGCGATAAAATTTATCGACGGAAACTTCGCACCCGCTTCCGGTAAACATAAACATCTTTACCGGCAGGCTCACAGGAAACTCCGCACAACACCGAGGCGCCAACGTCGTCCCAGGCAGGCCCACAACCACAGAACTGTTTTCCTACACCGGTCACACGCCGGCTGGAATCCGATCGTGTAAGTTTCCTCCGGGGGTATATATAAACAGTAGCCTGGGCCTTAATAAATGGTTCAAATGGCTCTGAGCACGATGGGACTCAATATCTGAGGTCCTTAGTCTCCTAGAACTTAGAACTACTTAAACCTAACTAACCTAAGGACATCACACACATCCATGCCCGAGGCATGATTCGAACCTGCGACCGTAGCAGTCACGCGGTTCCAGACTGAAGCGCCCAGAACCGCTTGGCCACCGCGGCCGGCTGGGCCTTAATAGTCTTGGGTCATTCACAATTCTGCTGCTCGACTATATAGCTGCGGTTCACATCGTCGCTGTCGCTCTTCTCGCTCGTCTACACATCCGAACATGTCTGGACGCGGAAATGGAGGCGAAGGTAAGGGGAATTCGAAGTCCGGCTTGCTTGCCACCACCATGGAGCTGTGTAGGGCAGCAAACCGGAGCCAACGAAGCGGTTGGCCTTAGTTGCGGCTCGGTCTGCTGGCGGTAACATCAAAGCGTTGACAGTTGATTGACATTGGGACCCCTCTTCTTAGTGTTAACACCAAGTCGAATGTGTGGTGTCACCGCCAGACACCACACTTGCTAGGTGGTAGCTTTAAATCGGCCGCGGTCCATTAGTACATGTCGGACCCGCGTGTCGCCACTGTCAGTGATCGCAGACCGAGCGCCACCACACGGCAGGTCTAGAGAGACGTACTAGTACTCGCCCCAGTTGTACGGACGACGTAGCTAGCGATGCACACTGACGAAGCCTCGCTCATTTGCAGAGCAGATAGAATAGCCTTCAGCTAAGTCAATGGCTACGACCTAGCAAGGCGCCATTAGTAACATTGCATGTATCTACAGAGTCTCACTTGTATCGTCAAGAGCGATATACAACAATGATGGATTAAAGTTAAGTATTCCAGCAGCTACGTACTTTTCTTTATAGCATTCATTACGTATCCTGTTTCAGACCTATCTCTAGCCTGCGTGGGTTAACGCGTGCATATCGGCTTCCTCACTCAGGTAGTGTTCGTAGTGTTGGCTAACTGCTAACACTACAGAATGTTTGTTGGTTAAGTAGCGATTTGTTGTGTCTCTGGAACAGATGTGTATTTAAAATTTGCAGGTAAGCCACCAGTTTTGCTCTTTAATTTAACAAGTGGATTATCAGAAACTCTGGAATTAAAGTTTAAAGTGCAATAACTGGCTGTCAAATTAAGGAGTGAAACCAGTCTATAAATACATACAGAGTGCGACGTGTGGCTGACCTAAGAAACTCAATTTCAACAGTCACTGTTTCCCCTATAGGGAAGGCCTGATATCACTAAGGATGTGTAAAAAAAAATGTTCAAATGTGTGTGAAATCTTATGGGACTTAACTGCTGAGGTCATCAGTCCCTACGTTTACACACTACTTAACCTAAATTATCCTAAGGACAAACACACACACACACACACACACACACACACACACACACACACACACACGCACCCACACACGCACCCATGCCCGAGGGAGGACTCGAACCTCCGCCGGGACCAGCCGCACAGTCCATGACTGCAGCGCCTCAGACCGTTCGGCTAATCCCACGCGGCTTAAGGATGTGTATTTCTTGAGATTAAAAATACTAGCGTATAGATTGGAATATGGAGAAAGCATTAAAGCTGACAGTTTTTTCGTGAACAGGAATATTTATGGCGTCCTACGGACTGCGATTATAAAAACAAACTGAGAAGACCAGACAATTGCAGATATTAGAAAGCGGTATGCACGATGTCAAAAAGAAAACAATGTCTTGAACGTGGCGCGAACGACAAAAAGAAACAAACAAAACTGACAGAGACTATTAACTTCCTGCTGCAGATACAGCTCTCCTAAGAAACACGTCAACTTTGGGAATAGCTGGGCCAACATAGTTCAGTAATGATTCCAAGTCTGCAGGTTTCGTTCGAAAAAAAAATATTATAAAATAGCCCATATTCCAAATCAGCTTAAGGCAGACACTAATTTTGTTTCACCACACCGCTCCCTGCTTCTTGAAAGAGGGGTCATCCACCAGTGCCGTCTCTTCGTCTTCTTTTTCTGGTGATCAGCTTCTTTGAGTAAAATAAATGCCGCACATGCGACGACTGTTAAATACTCTTCTCCCCTCATAATATCGGCCGATAAAATTGTCATTAAAACGCTACACTTGCGGCAGTCTGTAAGACTTACTAGTCTTACACACTGCACGCAAACGCGCGCCTTAAGCCACGACGCACAGCAACAAGGACATTACTGTCTCAGCAATTCTGTACCAAAAGAGCACTGATAGCTTTTCCAATTTTCTATAATAATGCGATATTTCAAGCCAACATGAATTTTACGAATAAAAGTTACACCTTTTTTAAAAAAGGATAATTCACGAACAAAAAAGTTATAGCGCTGCTGCTATGGGGTAATTGATATTTCGATTTTTCACTCGGTAAAAATCGCCTGTTATAACTCAGACCAAACAAATATCGAAAAATACCGTTAACTCCACAGTCTGGAACCGCGCGACCGCTACGGTCGCAGGTTCGAATCCTGCTTCGGGCATGGATGTGTGTGATGTCCTTAGGTTAGTTAGGTTTACGTAGTTCTAAGTTCTAGGGGACTGATGACTTCAGATATTAAGGTCCCATAGCGCTCAGAGCCATTTGAACCATTTGAACCGGTAACTCCGCACTAAAATACAGGTATCGGTTTTAACCGGTCGGTTTTTTCATCACTACCGCCCAACCGTCACCAGATGCAGCCTCGGTTTATCACCCACTGCCTCGTTTGGGCTAGCATTCACGGACTCTGTGAGAAACTCTATATTCCGGTGATGGAATATACTGTGTGAGAACTTCTCATCGGTGGGCTGCAGTGTTAACCTCGGACCTATCAAGCAATGACTCATTTTCTTGTTGACTGTCAGTGACAAAGCATTTACTAATGAAATTTTGGTTAAAATGTGTTGTTCCCTTGCGGTCATGGGCACGAAAGAAAGATTTCGAAAGAACTATGAATGAAGAAAAAGCAATGGAATTAGAATTTTTTTAGGAAAAAATTATTAACAATGAAAGGATTTATAGAAAGGAAGCAGAAGACTGCTGCAACGTGTTCTGAGAAGAGGAAAAAGACAAACAGTGAGAGAATTAAGGAGTGGAAGAGGAGACGGAGGAGGAGAGAACAGCAGGGGATGAAGCATTGAAAATGTCCATTTCTAGGAGACCCAAACGGAAAACCAAAAATAAACAGGTATGTAAGTTCATATAAGCTTTTTATTTATTGTGATTCTTACTACGGAAGACGTCATTTGCAGTATAACTGGATTAACACTTGGCGCGCGGCTGGTGTAATACTACAGCGCTTCCTGAAAATGGGGATGTGCGGCGGACGTAATATTACGTCACATCCTTTATGACTATCTTCCACACTGTCAAACGTATATTTACGACTCCCGCAAACGTCTGTTAGATCTGCAGCCGTCGCAGTTTCTATTAGATGGTAGTAGCGGTATCACTGGAAAAATTCGTCGTTTTTGAAACATTTGTTATCTCTTGTTTCGTAGGCGGTAGCAGGTGTTCAAGTTCTCTCTGTTTCGAGCGCTGTGTGTGCCTTTGTGTAGATTGTGTGGCCAAAATGCGTAGTAAAGTGGTGAAACGTCTGAAGCGAATGATTTTCAATGTCCTTGACGATTCTGCAGATGATGAGAATGAAATATCTGATGTTTATGATTCAGATTACACGTTTTCCGTAGATCGTGTCGTCATGAATAATTCTCCAGCAGGTAAATCAGGAAATCAGTTCGAACATATGGTAGCAGTGAGTGCAATATTGGATATGTGCAGTGTGAAAATTATTGAACTATACGAAAAAAAACATAAATTACAAAGTACGGCATGTACACATTTTGTTCAACATGTAAACGTCACTACAGATATTCAGATTTAGGTTATGACATGTTCGATATGCCTGCCATCATTGACGATGATGTGATACAGACGAATAGCGAAATTTTGCGTGAGCCGCTGAAGTGTCGGAATATCGATGCTGTCGATGACCTCCTGAATGGCTGTTTTCAGCTCAGCAATGATTTTGGGGTCATTGCTGTACACCTTGTCTTTAATACAGCCCCACAAAAAGTAGTCGCATGTGTTCAGATTCGGAGAATATGGCTGCCAGTCGAGACCCATGCCAGTGGACTCTGGGTACCCCATAGCCAGAATGAGGGGTCGATCTCTGTGTTGCATAAACCATTGTCGAAATAAGGGTCACTTTGGATAATGGGGTTTAAATCATCTTCCAAAACTTTCACGTACCGTTCGGTAGTCACTGTGCCATCAAGGAATATCGCCACCGATAATTCCGTGACTGGACATTGCACACCACGCAGTCAACCGTTAAGGGTGAAGAGACTTTTCGATCGCGAAATGCGGATTCTCAGTCCCCCAAATGCGAGAATTTTACTTTTTGACGAACTCATCCAACTGAAAGTGAGCTTCGTCACTAAACCAAACCATGCATGCGCATACTAATTCTCATCATGTCACGCGGCCAACCGTGCGGTTTGAACGTTCTAACGCAAACCGGTTACAAGTTATGAATATTTTATTTTATATAGTTCAATAATTGTCACCCTGTATCTACGTTTCAATTTTTATCGCATACCCACCATGAACGCAAAATTTTGCTTTGGTATTGTGTTTTCTGTGTTTCTTTAAACTTGTTTTACAGTCAATTTCAGTCTAAACAGAGAGAGCACTTGTTTGCTTACCGGGGTACGAATTTGAATATTAGAACTCCTTTAAATTTCTTTCTGCGAGAATTTCTATTGAATTGAAGTTTTATCTGTGGATTCAGATTTAACCCTATCAATGCCAAAATATGTAATTTAAAGTAGAAAGTCTAAAAAGCATCAAGTTTTAAAATTCTAATTACACATTTGTTCACACAGGTTACGACTTCCGAAAAACCAAATATTTTAGCCAGTTCGCAGTTAGTGGTAGCTACGCACAAACCAGCACCGTAAGTGTTAAGGCACTGAGTTGCTGTTTCGGTAACGTCAGAGACTAGAGTTACCTTACCGCATCGAGATTCCTGGGCGTCGCGTGGACTGGTATGGGCTGCCATAGCAGCTCAGGGTTCCAGACTTGATCACCCTTTGGAGGGTACAGGCCTGCCAAGCAAGATTCCGCACTCATTAAACAGCGATCGTTGTCGCTGCTCCTGACGTGGACTTCCTGCGGATAGTACGTTTCACTCAGAAACCCATTGTATCGTTGCCGTAAGAATTTTCCAAGTGTAAACATCTCCATTTTCCCTTTCTGCAAACAAAGAAATGGAACGTGTGATTAGTATATAATGTTCAAAGAAAATGCAACAGAAGCTGAAAAAACAGAAGGCAGTTAACGTGGAGGGCAAAAATGAGTGACACTGCCTATACGGAAGGATATTACATTCCCTGAAGAACGCTACTTGAATAAGGGTCGTGACGCTGGTTTCTAATTTTGTGATTGGACATGGTCAACAACCCACTAAGATCTTATGGACAAAGGTAAGAAAGATTAATGAGATTTCTCGTGTAAGTGTGTTAAATGGAAAATCATTACACTATGACACTAGTGTCAGAAACACACAGGCAGGTTTCGTCTATTGTATACCATCTTAAACACAACAGAACATTTACGCAACTCTTATCATTCGAAATTATTAACTTGATATGAAATATCTGGGGAAGCTGAAAGAACCAGACGTTGTTCAGGGTTTCAGAGGGCGCATTAGGCAGCAACTGACTACGACGGGGGAAAGGAATACAATAGAGGAGGAATGGGTGGCTTTGAGAGAGGAAATAATGGAAGCAGTAGATAATCAAAGAAGTAAAAAGACAGGGTCTACTAGAAATACTTGAATAACGTAGGAGATATTGAATTTAGTTGGTGAAAGGAGAAAATATAAAAATACAGCAAACGAAGTAGAAATATGAGATTGATAGGAAACGCAAAATGGCTTAGCAGGAATGGCTAGAGGACAAATGTAAGGAGTTAGAAGCATATAATCACTAGGGGACAGACAGATACCGCCTACAGGAAAAGAAAAGAGAAGCAGCTGTATCAATATCAAGAACTCAGATGGAAGACCAGTCCTAAGCAAAGAAGGGAAAGCTGAAAGGTGCAAGGAGTGTAATAGAGGGACTATACAAAGTAGATGAACTTGAAGGCAGTATTACAGAAATGGAAGAGGACGTAGATGAAGATGAGGCGGAAGATATCATACAGCGGAAGAATTTGACAGAAGTCTGAAAGACCTAGGTCGAAACAAAGCCCCGGGAGTAGATGAGATTCCGTCAAAACTACTGATAGCCTTGGGAGAGAGATGATAAAACTCTTCAATCTGATGAGCAAGATGTAGGAGACAATCGAAATACCTTCATATTTCAAGAATAATATGTATCGCTTCGCCACCTATCGGAATTTCATGAAACTATAGAGTCTGGAGCAGGAATATTCCACGATGTCCCGCAACAAATTCCGCATGTTTTCAAGCGAAATTGGCCGAGTAAAAAGGTGTTGCATTACTTGTTGAACGACCGTCGTATATAAAGTGTAAAAGTCATAAACATAACTGTGACGATATGGGAAAAAGTTAAAAGCAACAAAGAGGAAGCACAGCGGGAAAAATGTGGCCTTGAAGTTAAGCCATTGCCGATCTATCGTTGTCGACCAGGTCAAATGAAACGTTCATGCTGTGCGATACGTTAGTTAATGGGGGCGTCCTGCCTCGCTAGTACCGACAAGCCTGCATTCGGAGCAAAGCGTGGAGCTTATCGACGACACTCTTAGTGGGTCCCAGGGAATCTCCGATTTTGTTACCGTTGTAGTACACTGATGTGATGGCCCCCTCCGCGTAGAATCATTTCAAAGGTCACAATCATTTTGCACCAATTAAAAGAGGATTTTTTTCCCGCTGTGCTTCCTCTTTGTAGCTTTTAACTTTTTCGCATATCATCACAGTTATATTTATGTCATTTACACTTTATATGCGACGGTCATTCAACAAGTAATGTAACACCTTTTTATTCGGCCAATTTCGGTTGAAAATATGCGGAATTTGTTGCGGGACATCGTGGAATATTCCTGCTTCAGACTCTGTATTTCATGAAATTCCGATAGGTGGCGAAGCTTTACGTAGCTTTCAAAACGGCGTCTGAAACGGAGGTGCGTTCCAAACGAAGAGCTGTCACTGAATTTCTTTTGACAGAAAAACAGAGCAATGCAGATATTGACAGGCGCTTGCAGAATGTCTACAGACTTAGCACTGAAAGAAAGCGCGATGAGTCGTTGGGCGAGGTGTCTGTCATGACCGCAACAAGGTCAATCAATCTTCCACGTGCTGGCCGGCCACACACAACTGTGATTTCTACAACTTTGGAATGTGTGGACACTCATTCTAAGTGACTGAGGGATCACAAACACCTCGCTTCACAACTGTACGTCTCTGGTGGTGGTGCTGACACATTCGTCCACTAGTTGGGGTACTCAAAGTAGTGGTCCTTTGGGTTCCTCGTCGGCTAACATAAGACCACCAAGAACAAAGAAGGGCCATTTGTGCGGAAGTGCTTGCGCGTTACGAGGCTATTCGTGACTATTTTTGTAGAGCATCGTCACCAGTGATGAAACGTGGGTTCATACTTCGAATCGGAAACGAAACGGCAATCCATGGAGTGGCGCCATACCACCTCTTCCCCGAAGAAGAAGTTCAAAGCTGCACCCTATGCTGGTAAACTCATGGCGACGGACTTCTGGCACTCTGAAGCGGTTGTTCTGTTTGATGTGCAATAAAAATTTCCAACGTGTATTGTGCCACCCTCAGGAAAATGAAGAAACGACGTCAACGTGTTCGTCGCCACGAAAATGCAAACGAACTTTTCCTTCTCCATGACGACGCAGGGCCTCACTCAAGTCTGTAGACCCGAGAGGTGGTCACAAAACCTCATTGGACTGTTCTTCCTTACCTGCCCTACTACCCAGATTTTGCATCTTCCATCTGCTTGGCGCAGTGAAGGATGCACTCCGCGGGAAGCAGTACGTGCATGATGGGGAGGTTATTGATGCCGAAGACTTTGGCTCCGACGTCGACAAGTAGAGTGATACTATGCGGGCATACAGGCCCTCCGAGTGAACGGAGATAATGGTATAATGGTTTTCGTAGCCAAAAGAATGGGGAATAATATGGTATATTGGAATCCTGAATAAAAACAACCTACTTTCAGAAAAAATACATTGCGTTACTTATTGAACGCCCCTCTTACTTTCAGTGAACGCAGCTCGTTTTATGGTTCAGCCATCAGTTTGACCTCGATGCAGAGAATGTCCAATGAACCTGATGACGTCAACCAACAATCATTAAAGCCAAACGTTTTTGGTATGAATTACTAGACCTCCCTCTTCCTTGATCCTGTCATCCAACTACAGAATCAGATGCCAAATGGGACCCACAGCTGCAACGACACGTTACAACCAGTCATCCTAATGAATGCTGCCTCTATTACTAACGAGACGGAGCATAAGTTAAGACAATGGGCTCTCATTGGGGAGGAGTGACGTTCAAAGGCCCGTTGGTCAATCCAGACTATGGTCAATCCAGACAGAGGTTTTTGGTAGTTCCCGTAAATCGCTTAAGGCAAATGCCAGGACAGTTCATTTGAGAACAATATGGGCGATTTTCTTCCGCGTCCTCGTCCTATCCGAGCTTGTGCTGCATTGCCGACGCCATTGTTGTTGTTTTTGTTGCTGTTGGAGGTGGTGGTGATGATGTGGTCTTCAGTCCGCAGATTGGGTTGATGCAGCTGTCCATGCTGCTCTATCGTGTGCAAACTTCCTCTCTGAATAGCTACCTCCACATAGATCATTATGAATCTGCTTACTGCTCGTCTCTTGATCTGATAGTTCGGTAATATTCACATCTGTCAACATCTTTCTTTGGCATTGGAATTATTATATTATTCTTGAAATATGAAGGTATTTCGACTGTCTCCTACATCTTGCTCACCAGATGGAAGAGTTTTGTCATCTCTCTCCCAAGGCTATCAGTAGTTTTGACGGAATCTCATCTACTCCCGGGGCTTTGTTTCTACCTAGGCCTTTCAGACCTCTCTCAAATTCTTCCGCTGTATGATATCTCCCGCCTCATCTTCATCTACGTCCTCTTCTATTTCTGTAATACTGCCTTCAAGTTCATCTTCTTTGCACAGTCCCTCTATTGCACTCCTTGCACATTTCAGCTTTCTCTTCTTTGCTTAGGACTGGTCTTCCATCCGAGTTCTTGATTTTGATACAGCTGCTTCTCTTTTCTTTTCCTGTAGGCAATATCTGTCTTTCCCCTAGTGATTAAATGCTACTAACTCCTTAAATTTGTCCTCTAGCCATTCCTGCTTAGCCATTTTGCGCTTCCTGTCAACCTCATATTTTTACTTCATTTGCTGTATTTTTATATTTTCTCCTTTCACCAACTAAATTCAATATCTCGTACGTTATTCAAGTATTTTTAGTAGACCGTGTCTTTTTACCTCTTTGATTCTCTACTGCTTTCATTATTTCCTCTCTCAAAGCCACCCATTCGTCTTCTGCTGTATTCCTTTCCCCCGTCCTAGTCAGTTGCTGCCTAATGCGCCCTCTGAAACTCTGAACAACCCATGGGTCTTTCAGCTTACCCAGGTCTCATCTCCTTGATTTCCTACATTTTTCCAATTTCTTCAGTTTTAATCTACAGTTCATAAACAATAAATTGTGGACAGGGTCCACATCTGCCCCTGGAAATTCGTTACAATTTAAAATCTGGTTTCGACACTTGTGTCTTACCATTATATATCCAATATGAAACCTTTCGGTGTCTCCAGGTCTCTTCCACGTATACAACCTTTTTTTCATGATTCTTAAGACAGGTGTTAGCGTTGATTAAATTATGTTCTGCGCGAAGCTCTACCAGGTGGGGCGTCCTTTTTCATTCCTTTCCGACAGTCCATATTCACCTAAAATTTCTCCTTTTCTTTCTTTTCCTACTATCGAATTTCAATCCCCCATCACAAACTTTCATCTCCCTAAACTACTTGAATAATTTTTTTTTATTTTATCATGCATTTCTTTAATCTCTTCATCATCTGCGGTGCTAGTTTGAATATAAAGTTGTACTACTGTGGTGTGTGTGCGCATCGTGTCTCCCTTGGCTACAATAGTACGTTCACTATGTTGTTCCTATTTTCTTATTGATTATTAAACCTACACCTGCGCCACCCCCATTTGATTTTGTACTTAAAATCCTGTATTCACGTGACCAGAAATCCTGTTCCTCCCGCCACCAAATTTCACTAATTCCCACTATAGCTCCAACCTATCCGTTCCCCTTTTCAAATTTTCTAACCTGTCTGCCCGATTACGGGATCCAACATTCTACGCTCGAATACACAGAACGCTAGGTTTGTTTTTCCTGATGACATCCTGGGTAGTACCCGCCAGTAGATCTGAATGGGGGACTATTTTACCTCAGGAATATTGTACCCAAGAGAATGCAATCATTTAAACATACAGTAGAGTGCATGCACTCGGGAAAAATTATGGCTATAGTTTTCCTTTCAGCCGTGACGGGATTTCAAGCCCAAATCTTCGTTCTGCGTTTTTGGTAGTTTTAATTGCCGTACATTATGATGCAGTCATAAACCCAAAATAATTTTACAGCGAATGTGTAACATCAGTTCCAGGCCGCGCCCTTCGGCTAGTGGCGGTCGCTACTGCGAACAGCAACTTTCGTTTTTATACGTCGGGACTATTTTCTAGACAGGATAAATTGGTCGGTCTGTTCTCAATCCGGTTACATTTCGGCTAGTCTGGACAGACACTGCTGATTTCAAAGGCGAACGATTTCCACTGACTGGCTGCACTTTTCCCTATACCCTTTGAAAAACGAACTTGAAAGGTTTACACACTAAATGAAATGCTAGGTAGTCACAGTGAGTTAGGTACATTACCACTCGGTGCATCTTTGAAAGCAAAAATAATGAAATTTACATGTTTACTCGGAATATTGTCACATTAGATATCATTGCATGCTGAAAACATGAGCGATACATCGTCTCTGGTTTCCAGAGGTTTCATTATTAAGAAAAGCAAGGGCAAACTATTAGGTAATTGTGGAGTCGTGGAACGAGGGTGTTGGATCATGGCGGAATGAGCACACTTTGATAGCAGATGGGCTACACACAGATTTCTATTTGAGATGTTCTATGTGTACCTGGGTTAAGAAATATACTTTTTTGTTAATAAAAGATAATCGCTGTGGAGAAACAGCATGATGGTGAACATCTTTTGAATATATTACAACTGAAAGGTGTGCTTGAACAGTAGCACACTATCATCTTTGAGGACTGTAACAGATATTGTGCAATTATGACATCTAAGCTAAATAATACTGACAAGAAAACAGTTCACGTACTTCGTTCGTAAATATGAAACTTTTTTAACAAACAGTAACGGAAGAATACATTATATTGCTATGCTGAAATGTTATTTACTAAGGTCTGAGCTGAAAAATCAAGAACTGGTTAAATAATATTACACAAATCAACTGTTCGACCGACTGATGAGTATTATTATAAGTCTATCATCCTTACTGCGTTGGATTAATGAAAGAGATGCAGAAGATACAAAGAAGAGCGGTGCGTTTCATCACGGGCTGGTTTAGTAAGCGCAAAAACGTTATGGAGATGCTCAACAAGATCCGGTGGCAGACGGTACAAGAGATGTTTTAGGCTTCATGAGCAGGTTCACTGTTGATATTTCGAGAGCATACGCCGGCCGGAGTGGCCGTGCGGTCATAGGCGCTACAGTCTGGAACCGCGTGACCACTACGGTCGCAGGTTCGAATCCTCCCTCGGGCATTGATGTGTGTGATGTCCTTAGGTTAGTTAGGTTTCAGTAGTTCTAAGTTCTAGGGGACTGATGACCACAGTAGTTAAGTCCCATAGTGCTCAGAGCCATTTGAACCATTTTTTGAGAGCATACGTTCCAAGAAGAATAGGGGAACGTATTAATTTGTCCGAAGTACATCGTGTGAAACGACCAGAACAAGAAAATCCGAGAAATTGGAGCTCATACCGAGGTTCACCGACACTTACATCACACGCACAGTATGCAAATGGGGTAGGGAATGGTGAAATGGTACGGATACCAGAGGTACATGCCGCCACATGGTGTAAAATAGCTTGTAGAGTATAGATGTGGATTCAGATACCGTTAACTTAGCTATATTTTCTCAGCTGATCCGATCAGAAAGTCCGGGTAATTTGCAGTGGATAGTGAGACTCTGCAATCTGTAACGTTATACAATATAAGAAGGCGTTTGAATACACATTGAAGCGTCAAAGAAACTAATATAGGCATGCGTATTCAAATACAGATATATCTAAACAGGTAGAATATGGCGCAGCGGTCGGCAACGCCCATATAAGACAATTATGTCTGGCGCAGTTGTTAGATCGGTTACTGCTGCTGCAATGGCAGGTTATCAAGATTTGAAAGTTGTGTTATACTCGGCGCAAGAGCGATGGCACACAGCATCTCCGAGGTAGCAATGAAGTGGGGATTTTCCGGTACGACCATTTCAGGAGTATACCGTGAATATGAGGAATCCGCTAAAATATCAAATCCCCGACATCACTGCGGCCGGAAAAGGAACCTCTAAGAACGGGACCAACGACGACTGAAGAGAATGGTTCAACGTGACAAACTTGCAACTCTCCCGCAAATTGCTGTAGATTTCAATGCTGGGCCATCAACAAGTGTAAGCGTGCAAACCATTCAACGAATCATCATCGATATGGACTTTCGCAGCTGAAGGCTCACTCGTATACCCTTGCTGTCTGCACAACACAAAGCTCTGTGCCTCGCCTGGGCCCGTCAACACTGACGTTGCACTGCTTATGACTGGAAACATGTTGCCTAGTCAGATGAGTCTCGCTTCAAATTGTATCGAGCGGATGGACGTGTATGGGTATGGAGACAACCTCACGAATCCATGGACACTGCATGTTCCCAGGAGTTTATTCAAGCTGGTGGAGGTTCTGTAATGGTGTGTAGCATGTGCAGTTGGTGTGATATGGGACTACTGATAAGTCTAGATACGATTCTGACAGGTGACACGTACGTAAGCATCCTGTCTGATCACCTGCATCCATTCATGTCCATTGTGCATTACGACGGACTTGGGCAATTCCAGCAGAACAATGTGACACACCACACGTCCAGAATTGCTACAGAGTGGCTCCAGGAATACCCTTCTGTGTTTAAACACTTCCGCTGACCACCAAACTCTCCAGACGTGAACATTATCTAGCATATCTGGGATGCCTTGCAACGTGCTTTTCAGAAGAGATCTCCACCCCCCCCCCCCCTACTCCAAGGGATTTATGGAGAGCCCTGCAGGATTCATGGTGTCAGTTACCTCCAGCACGACTTCAGACACTAGTCGAGTCCATGTCACGTAGTGTTGCGGCACTTCTGCATGCTCCCGGGGCCCTACACGTGGCAGAAGTACAGGTTCTTAAGTGTAGTAGCTCAATGATGAGATACGCACGTCACATACGTAAAACAGGGTTGGTTTGTACTTACATTTGTCAGGGCACCCCAGCCTTCCGGCCAGTACTTATCGTCATTGTAAGGATCCTCTGGATAAGTGTCCGTTGGTGTGCGGTCTCCATGGCGGAAAATCTGGAACAGTAAATAAAACATCACGAAAACCTCTGCGCACTGCGTGCGCTTAGACATGTATCTTAGTAGTTGAACAGCATCAGTATTTAGAGCAACTTTCAAACTGCACTTTCTCCTGCAAGTTCTCACGACAACAAGCAACCAATTAAACTCTTACAATTTTTACTAGAATCTTCTGAGTTGTCTGTAAACATGGTGAGGTAACTTAAAATATAATAAAGAAAACGAACAGGCAGTTAATGGGACAAACAAAAGTAGGACCTAACCGAGTCAACCAGGAAGTACTGACTAGCTTTAAGGATAGTTGCGGACTGAATGTATTTGGAACTGAAGACTGTCGGTATGGGGCCCATACTTTTTCAGTCACTGGCGATTTCAATAACACCATTTCCTCATGTAACTGCATTTGCCATCTAAACCGACTAGCAATGCCAAAGCTGATTCAGGGAAGTAGATCAGTGGAGGAAGTACGTCACTCGCGACCATGAGTACCGGGATTCTAATTCCCGTCCCGCCACCTAGATTTAGCTTTTCATTCCCTTTCTTAGTCAGGCCAGGAATGACTAAACAGATCAAGGCCGATTTTATTCGTCATCCTTGACTAACTGAGCTAGTGTAGCGAATGAAATATATGTTAGCAGTTTTTGATGTTACTGAGCAACAGTCATAAACAATTTTTTTTAAGTAGGAGCACGTCATATTTAGTAAAAACAGGCTTACGTTGGTAAATAAAAGCTGATCACATGTCCTTAAAACGTAATTATTAAATATGACATGCTGCCACAATTATTTGTTGACCTGTTACAAGATGGTGATGTTACGTCTGGCATTTCGTGAAGAGCCAATATTTTTCTTAATTATTGGCCAACTACGAGCTTGACAACATGTTAAGTGTCCTTCAATATGTGTTAAAGATATAGAATCAAATACTTGAAAATAGCATAAGATGCCGAAACCTGGGTTGTACTTAAGTGAACAATAAAACAATCATATAGCGGTGTTTCTTTAAAAAAATGTGTTGGAATATGGATTAAGAATCGAATATCATATACGTGATACAAATGGGTGTGAGGTCACTAAGAATACCGAAGTTCTACCATGACATTTAATAGGAAATGGATTTAAATAATTTCTCGAGACGTGACCACGAATAAAAGATGAGAACAAAATATTGCGCAACAGTCATGACAAAGGACGAAATCAGTTTTGTCAGTAGGACTGATAAGAGAAAGTTTTTTGGGGTATTAAATGAATGTTGTTTATTCACTATCTTCAACAGATCAAAAAATGTGAAGAGAGTGCAAATATATTCAATGTTATAAGGAAAAATGTCTTCGCATTGCCATTAAATGATTTGATAGTCTGAAGAGTTTCTCCTCGAAATTATCTTCGCCTGCAAATATACTTTTGATACGTATCTGAACTGTTCGGCAAATTTTGTAGGTTACATTTTTCTTTGTCTCAAATACGTTATCTGAAGCTTTTTCTTTGAATGAATCAGTAGTACCTGTTAAATTCTGAAGAATGCTTGTACAATTCTCGTCAAATGCTACCTCGCTTGTAAATATGGCACGTGGTGCTCCTTGAAGCAGAGACAGTATCTCGTGCTCTAAAATCTCTCATAAGTGGTTACTGCTATTCAGTTTGGTCTCAGTACGTAAGGGTCGGGATGACGTTGCATCCACGGCACCGCAAATCAGCTCAGTTGGCGCTTGTAGCATATACACCTCAATAATACAAGTGTGCCAGGGTGCAGCCATCTGGGTAGTGTCTACCACGTATAGAACTATCACTGCAGGAAAAGCTAAATCGGGATCCGTCTAACAGCAACGGATTCCGCAACTTGGGACGAAAGCGATCAACTTCACATGCTTATTGCGATCCGACGCGTATAGTGTTTCGGCTTGCCACAATCCAGCCCGCTGCAGATGGCTTCGAATCATCTCCACAGACTGGTCCAAAATCATTGCAGCGCTCCACCGTCTTGGCAACACCGGACGAAGATGTACATGTTCCGTTCCACACACGCATTACTGACGTAGCTGCATGACGTGTACGAGTAGAACAGTCACGTAAGAGTAACTCATTTCTCGGAGTCTGGTCATTTTGCCACACGCGAACTAAGCCATACCGATACTGCAGCCTTGTCCCGTTTCTTTCGCATATCAGCCTCGTTTGATGGCCGTTAAATGACTGACCGTTTAACGCAGACCTTTCCGGTCACACAAGATGACACTGTTCACCCATGTGTACGCCTCTCTGCAGTGCTAATTCCTTATTGGTCATACACTGTTCTACACGTCCTCTGAGGCTGTCCACATTCGGATCTTTCTTTGTGTGTGCTGCAGTTCCCACAAACGTTTGATTATTAAGATTTCTTTCTCCCTTTCCTGCTATGAATGGTGCGCTGCATCAATGATGAACGGCAGTTTGCTCTAAACGTAGTAAAATATAAGCTAATGCAAATGAGTGTGAAGGACAATCCTGTAATATTCGAATACAGTATTAACGGTATGCTGGTTGACACAGTCACATCGGTTAAATATCTAGGCGTAACATTGCAAAAAATGGTTCAAATGGTTCTGAGCACTATGGGACTTAACATCGGAGGTCATCAGTCCTCTAGAACTTTGAACTACTTAAACCTAACTAACCTAAGGACATCACACACATTCATGCCCGAGGCAGGATTCGAACCTGCGACCGTAGCGGTCGCGCGGTTCCAGACTGAAGCGTCTAGAACCGCTCGGCCACAGCGGCCGGCAATCGAGTTGAAGTCACGAGGGCTTAAGTCAGGGGAGTGCAGTAGGTGGTATAGCACTTAGCAGCCCCATCAGTCAAATAAATGAGTAACAGCTTGCACTGTACTTGCTTGAGCATTGTCCTGCAAAATGATGGCCAGGTCCTGCAGAAAGCGTCATCACTTCTGTCTCTAAGCTAAGGTTGTGATCCAAAAATGAACAGCATAGAGACAGAAGGGATGACACTATCTGCAGGACCTGACCATCATTTTGCAGAACAGCGCTCAAGCACGTACAGTGCAAGCTGTTACCGATTTGTTTGACTGATGGGGCTGCGAAGTGCTATACCACCTAATTCACTCCCCTGACTTAAGTCCTCGTGAGTTCAACTCGATTTCTAAACTGAAGGAAACACTTCAGGGCATTCACTTCAGAAATGCTACAAATTCGTCGGGCAATAGACCCCGCCACTCGAACTGTCAACACAACTGGCACTGCTAACAGTATCCTTCGACTTCCACATCGCTGGCATCGGGTTATACACAATGCTGGTGACTACTTTGAAGGTCAGTAAAACTTTGAAACATGTATCCATTTTTTACGAGCTGTAAATAAATAGTTGCCAATATTAAAGTTCCAACCCTCGCACTTATGCGAGTACTGCTCGAGTGGTTGGGATCCCCAACACGTAGCTTTAAAGAAATGCATCAAAGCAGTTCAGAGGCATGCTGCTAGATTTATTCCCGGCAGGTTAGATAAACACGAGAGTATTACGGAAGTGCTCCGTGAAAATCCTCGAGGGAAGACGCTGTTCTTTTCGCAAAACATTGAGATTTTTTCCTCACATGAAATTTCCGCCATGTGATTGTGTTTTAATATTCATTTATTTCACGCTATCGCGATTTCAGCTTTATAGCCATTATCAAGTGCAAAGGTGAACTAAGAATCAGTAATTGCTGAGAAAGTTCACAGAGCACGTAAGGACAGCGAAGACGAGAGAAATTAGCGCTCTTACGGAGGCATACAGACAGTCGTCTGTCCCTCGCTCCATTCGCGAGTGGAACAGAAAAGTGACTTGGAGTAGCAAAGGGTAGCTTCCCCATGCACCGTATAGTGGCGTAAGGTGTATGTATGTACACGGAAGCGCCAAAGAAACTGGTATGGGGATGCGTATTCAAATACAGAAACATGTAAACAGGCAGAATACAGTGCTGCGGTCGGCAACGCCTATGTAAGACAACAAGTGTCTGGCGCAATTGCTAGATCGGTTACTGCTGCTACAATGGCAGTTTTAAATGAGTCTGGACGTTGTATTATAGCCGGCGCGCGAGCGATGGGACACAGCATCTCCGAGGTAGCGATGAAGTGGGGATTTTCCGGTACGACCACTTCATGAGTGTACCGCGAATATCAGGAATCCGGTAGAACATCACATCGCTGCAACCGGAAAAAGATTCTGCAAGAACGGGACCAACGATGACTAAAGAGAATCGTTCAACGTGGCAGAAGTTGCTGCAAATTTCAGTGCTGGGCAATTAACAAATGTCAGCGATCAAACCATTCAACGAAACATCATCGATATGGGCTTTCGTTTCAAATGGTATCGAGCGGATGGACGTGTACGGGTATGAAGACAACCTCATGAATCCATGCACCCTGCATGTCAGCGGGGGACTGTTCAAGCTGGCGGAGGCTCTGCAATTGTGCGGGGCGTGTGCATTTGGCTCATATGGGACCCCGATACGCCTAGATGCGACTCTGACAGGTGACACGTACGTAAGCATCCTGTCTGATTACCTCCATCCATTCATGTACACTCTTTGACATAAAACTTGACCGGCGGCCGGCCGCTTCAGAGGCTAAGTCCGCGCCGATCGCGACATGGGACAAAAAAACTGGCCAACTCGCTAATTCTCTAAGTCCGGTTATCTGCACAATCTGGCAACACTGTAGACTGCGGCACTTCCTGGAGGAAAACTTGTCCCATGATAGAGAAACGCTAGGCTGATTACGCCTGTGGTCTAGCGGTAGCGTGCGTTGTTTCTGTTCATAATGTCAGTGGATCGAGAGCAGGTGGTATAAAATATTTTTATAGCCTCTTCTGTCTGAATGCTGAAGACGTGAATGTAATGGTAGCGCAGATTCAATCTATTTCGCTTTGTGACACACCGATATCAAAATTTTATCCAGTAACGATTTTGCGGCAGATTTCCTGCAGACTGTCCTCCTCTGGACGCCGTATGCGGCAAAGCTCCGGGATCCATTTGCTGGCTACTGGCAGCGGCCGTGGCGACAGCAGCGGCGCTGCACTCCCCCGTTCTTTATCGAAAGCGCCTGCTACCGCTCATCGCTTTTGATGATTTAAAACGCTTTATTATTAAATGTTGCTCCACAGAAAATTTCTACAATTTCCATTCACGCTCAAAAGCAACGGAGACAGACGCCCTGATTAGTAGGCGGGTATTATATTACATTAATCGGCAAGAGCTGAGTATGGCCCGAAATTAATTTTATAGACTGGGACGAAATTAAACCACCTCAGTACATTCGATGAATTTATAAATGCTTCATACCTCGTTTCTTTTCCTTTCAAACTCAATTATTTGTGCAACTTTTGGTCAATGTTTGGATGTTTTCGTCAAGCCAGAGTGAGCGTCTGTGGTGTAAAGTGTATTACAGTTCTTGTTTCATTCCTTATGGTAAGTCTATGCGATAAACTGTGTGAATACCTTGCAATGCATGCTCTGTAGCAGTGCAGGAACACTGCACATTTGGAGTTCCATGTATGGGTTCATGAAGTATTTATTGTTGATCGGAAGTGATAGTTAAGGTCATCAGATTTAAACCAGAAAAATTTGTCGTTTTGAAGGTTTCAGAGAACGGAAAGGAATTGCTAACGCCGGTGTTAGAAAACGTCTACAGTTGAATGCTATTGCAAAAATTTAGAAGAAGGGAACTACATTAATGAACATGTGCACTTCATAAACAACCTTCTGACATGTTAGACCTATATGACGAACAAAGCTCAAATTTATATCGTTGACAGTCGGTTTGAATCTTTTCAGGGTCTATTTTACAGTGAAGCACCTTGGAATTCGCAAAGCAGAAATCCATGATATTAACTTAATTTACTAAGTCGAAATCGGACGAAGATTGATGTTTAAAGGCATTCTTCAGATTTCGCATAAGAAATTTTTACTAGCAGTTTGCAACTCCATTAATTAAAATGGAAAATAAAAGGTTGTACTCAGCGGCTTCTACCGTGATTCGAACTGCTATGTCTTACAGTACAAGCACTGCAACGCACAAGGGAACCTCTGAGCTAACGACACACTGGCGGCCAGAGGCGGAATATAGTCACTGCGATGTTGCCTGAGCCGCAAAACGCAACCTTAAACACACGAACAGAGGAGGTGGAGATTACTGTTTTAACGTCCCGTCGACAACGATGTCATTAGAGACGGAGCACAAGCTCGGATTAGGGAAGGATGGGGAAGGAAATCGGCCGTGCCCTTCCTAAGGAACCATCCCGGCATTTGCCTGAAGCGATTTAGGGAAATCATTGAAAACCTAAATCAGGATGGCCGGGTGCGGGATTGCACCGTCGTCCTCCCGAATGCACACACAAACAGGTGTTACTTATGTGAAGAACGCCATTCTTGGAGTCCAGAAATTAAATATACTTTCTAATTGTGTCATCTTGCAGTGGATTATGTCGTACGAGTCTTCGATGTGGAAAACGAATGTCAAGTGAATTTAGCGAGGTAACGCCGACCTACACCCGGAAGTAAATGCACTATCAGAGTGTTGACAAATACTTGCTACGACGCTGCCATTTCTCGGCTCTCTGACGAGGCAGCTCTTCAGCGAAATGCTTGCCGTGATTCTCCGATACGGTTCTTCAGAGTGGAGACGCGCGCGCACGTTTGGTTTTTATGCGGCGTTCTCCCCTGATGGTTTCTGACGTCGCCTTCTGGGCTGTGTATACATATGAGACATTCAATTATCATTAATCCAGAATGATACAAGTTTCAGCTTCCGGCGTGGAAGAAGGCTGTTGACGCCGACATTATATCATTTCAACGTAGGGAAAGCAAAACGGATCATTCAATGTTTCTCATTCAACATAAAGCATGTGAGATAATTTTCCGTAACGTTCATAATCATCTAAAAATACAAACGAAGTAAAAATACACCGGAAGCTTATTCGAATTGAATATAACGCTTTGCACCTCGATGTCGAATTTGTCCACTTGCAATCTTTTGCAGCATACACATAGAATGTCATGATTACCACGGGAATGAAGAAATATGTTGGTAAGGATGGAAGCAAGAAGAGACGCAGTCAACAAATATTCTATTCCTCATGGCATTCATTTCATTTGACACGTAAGAAGAGGTAAAGCGGGAATTTACTTTCGTTAACACGAAAGATATGCCGCACATATTGATAACGAGGAAGTCTGCGTCTTCATACGTTTCCTCCTTGAAATCTGTATGCTCTATTATATACTAAGTAGCCCGATCATTGTTTCAGTAATGTTACCCTCTTGTTTGACCCCGTAACGATGAACAGATTCCAAATGCATGTCTCCCTTCCTGGGTTGTTTTTTGTGTTTTATTGCTTGGAATTCCTGAAGCAGACCACTGTGCCTTCCCCCCTCGTGGGTTAGGTCTCAAAACTAAACTGCTTTGTATCCAATGGCATAATTTATTCAGACAGCATCAGCATAAGACTATCAAACAAAGCCTTCCATTTACAGTTGCAGCACTCTAACCAGCACTGACCAAAGTGTAATCCACGGTCATGGTCCTAAATTACCAGCTGTCTGCTACTGTGGCAAAGTCCGTACTACACTGTCGATTCCGCAGCACCATTTTATCTGGTAACACTGTGTAGTTGCACAGTTGTGCTACCAGGTCTGTCCTCACACTGTCAACTTTATGTATCTCACTTCTCCTGTAGCGTAGATCACGAGGAGCCGAAGTAAATGAGTGTATTCTGCATGACGTAACATTCAGTATTCCCTTCTTTCATAGCCACTCTTCATGTGCATCGATACCAAATAGGAATGCGAAAACTCTTGCGAGTGAGAGAATGACAATAACAATCGTAACAAGAACAAGCAAATAATGAATGATGTTTATTCCAACGCAGAACGAGAATGGCTTTAAATATAAAAATCTGTATCTATATCTATATCCATATCTATTGATCTTTGAGTTGGCACAATGCAAATATATTCTTCGCATTTAGTTACTGAATTTAGTTCTGGATGTTTGCAGAGAAAAGGAAAAGTCGGTACTTCTCGCTAGTGTAATATAATGTGAACCAGCAACTACCCTTTCCTTAGAACACGACTCAAGCAGGTCCTCAAGTAGGTAGCAAGGCACTGCTGCATTCTGTTCCCTGACATTGCTCTGATGACGGTTAATGCAGATAGTTCCGATTATGAAATACAAAACGTATTGCAGGTTAGTTCCTAGGATAGTAACATTAAATTTGCGTTGTAGACGGCACATGAACGTGACGACTATCCATATTACTCATCAATATAAAAAGACAATATTTAGGGAATTTAGCAGGATTACTCAAAATGAATTCTGAAATTGGGTGACTGACTGCACAGGTGCTAAACGTCGTCAAGAGTATACGATGTCCTAATCGCATTAGGAATATGAAGATCGTCTTCGACAGCTCTCAACTTTCACATTGCTATCTCCACCCTACTCCAGACAGCCCTCGGTGGAGTTGCACTACGTTGCCGATGTTATGGAAGGCCTTCAAACCGACAACAGACCACATATTGAAAAATACAAGCGAATTCTCTTGCAGCGTAAGCTTGTTGTAACTAATCTAAAAATTATTGGAGAGGAACATTGTCCTATTCAAAAAAAGTAAAATGTTACACACTGTTGACGTCAAACGGACATTATCTATGTCCTGTCTTGTGTCCTACTCATCTATAATATCAAGTGTACTATGAAAATGATTATATATAATGGATGATAGGGTAATGCATTGATACCAGATGGTGGGGGCCGGCCGGTGTGGCCGTGCGGTTCTAGGCGCTTCAGTCTGGAACCGCGTGACCGCTACGGTCGCAGGTTCGAATCCTGCCTCGGGCATGGATGTGAGTGATGTCCTTAGGTTAGTTTGGTTTAAGTAGTTCTAAGTTCTAGGGGACTGATGACCTTAGAAGTTAAGTCCCATAGTGCTCAGAGCCATTTGAACCATTTGAACTATTTAACACAAAATGACATTAAAAATTAAAGTTATTCACGAGCAGCTAGTTGAGAATATGTATGAACATTAAATGACACGACGAACTGAAATAATATGACGAAGAGTTCAGCGCTCACTGGGAATAGAGCCCCACACATATCGTTGTTGACTACACACAAAGAGACGTCAGCTACCGAATTTTTCTCCACCAGCTGCTCAGAATAGCATCTTGAACTTACAGTCATCTCGCAAATAGTTCTGTGTCTCACTGGGAGTTAAAAACGTCAGATATCGTTAGTGTTGACAACGAATGAAAATACATTAAAAATCAAAATTATTATCCACCAGCAGATAGGTGTTCTCATGATAGAGCTTGATAATACATAATTAAATCTTTAGTGCCGGGCCAGGATTCGATCCTATTCACGCGTAATATGTGAAGGTGTTGAGGAATCTGCAGTTTTGAACAAACAACAAATTGTAGCCGAGCTGTATTGCCACGAAGGGATCAAATTCCGCGTTAAGGGCGGTCTGAGTTGCATTCCCAGTTTAGAACCAATTATATCGACATACAGAAGCTCAAATAAAAGATGGAATAAGTGTCCTGTGACCATACATAGCGTTTGTGTCGTCACTTGAAATAAATAACTAGTATAAGAAAGGTTACTGGTGATAGAGTTTCTACATGTCGCCACTCCAGACTTTATTGTGGTTCAACCTACCGCCTACTTGGTAAAGAAGGAATATCATCTTTAATGTGAATTTTCAGACCACGCAGCCATTATATCTCCTCACTTGGTGTAGCCAGGAGAGAATGGAATCTGTCTCTCCCTATCTAAAATCATTGACGGAAGTGGGAATCGAACCCAGACCATAGGTATAACAACCTACCATCCGTCCAACAGACCACGAAATCCTCTTCTCTGCGAGTCATTTTTCTATCGTAACGCAGTTGCGCCACACTGGATGAGAATTCTGACACACAGGCTCCCTGTAGTAATTTGCAGCATGCTCAGTAAATTCATTTACTTGGTTGACCGAATCACCATGAACTAGCTGCCTCGGCTACCCAGTGCATACATTCGACTATTTTGTAATCACAGAAATAAAATCACGTAACTGCCACCTACACACAACTGCCAACAGTGTAGGATGCAGAAGTTTAAATAGGAAGTGTTCCTTTCCACTTGAGCTATTCTATTGCGCTATCTGTTACTAGAAAACGTCGTTCAGTCCAAAAGAAAAGCTGTAACTGTTTGTATCTCAGAAGTCAAGACCTGGCCATATGCATAATCTCACAGTGCTGTGGAATCCAAAAGTTCTGGAGGAATAGTTACCGAGCTCTGGAGCTGCTGTAGCTACGTGTCAGCTTGTAGCATAGATAAGATGTCGCGAGTTCGAATACATTCAGTGCTACATTTTTTAAAACGCAATTCTGCTCTCTGCTGAAGGTATCAATCTAATGGAACTTTGAACATAATTCCCTTCACTTCTCAACCCAAAGTAGTCGCATGTGGAAAAAGGGCTAACTACTGTGACATTTTGTTCTATTCAGGTTTAATAGACAGCAGGCAGCAGATGCATCTCGAAGATGTGCAGGGAGAGCGCATCGTGCCATAATATGTCAGAAAAGTATTTTCTATATTAGCCGTCGTGTGGTAGTTATATTTTATTCTTCTTCAAACTTTGTTTGACAGCTTTAACTCAGAACAAGTTTTCTACATGCATGTAATCAATAAACTGCATGTGCATTGTCAGACTGTCATAGGTAACATCTGAGAATTCGCATATATCGTTGATGATTAATTTCTCTCTCATGTTTACTATTGTTTTAACAACACTAAAGGAAACCTTACGAAAATTGTGCACTGTATTATAAGAAATGAAATAAAACTAACCATGGTAACCTTACGACGAAAGTATCTGTAAACAAGCATGCCTCTATCGACACGAGTTAGTAAAATACTACTCACTTAGATTTTGATTGGGTCTGTGTTTAATTGGTATGCTGTGTCATACTCAAGAGGTATGCAAATGTGGCATTTCATAAATATAGTTACGTATTCCTAGAAACCCAAAATTCGCTTGTCAGCAGCGGAAAGAGGCGTTACCTGTTGTGCAGCATTGTAAGTTTTTCAACATTGCACTATGAGCTGAAAGCATTTTCTTGCGATATCCTTATTGATGTTTGATCTGACTGCTTGTAGCTCTTTCACAGAAGGGATAAAAACGTTACAGTCAGTGAGACTGGAACTGCGAACCGTAACAGACGCTTTTTCACAGCTCAGCACGTTACCACAGAGCTGGCGAGGAGGTATGGGTCTTAGCTTCCTATTACGACGGCAATAGTAACTAGCACTCGTAAACCGCTATTTGAATGTCGAGATTAGTTGCGGTTTCCACCTGCAACGACTTTCCTGGGCTGGAAACCGTAAATTTTCAATCTTTTGTTACCCTGCAAGCGATAATAACTCGGATTATTCAATGGAAATGACAGGTAAAATCAAGTGAACTTTGAGGCTTAATTCCATGCACACCAGGAAGTAACTCGTCGATCACAGGGTTGCCAAACATACGTTGCCTTGTTGCCAAATCTCAGTTACAGTACCAGCAGGAAGAAGACGAACCGATGTGATCCTACAGCGGTCTGGGAAGTGACCATAGCTGGTGTCTCCAAGTCACGGCTGCTACGGCCTGGAATACGTAATGCGTCTGATTCGCTTTCTGTAACTAGGTTTAGGGACTGGAGCGTAGTTACTAATAATACTCAGAACTGACTGCAAACTGAGCATCATAAATCAGTAACTCTCATTGTTGTTTTTATATTTCTTTCGTAAGTGTACTCAAAACTAAGAAAGTCATTCACAGGCGTTTTCGTGCCTCGCCGATAGTCGAGCACAACATACAAATAAAAATAAAAAAGAATGTGTGTGTGTGTGTGTGTGTGTGTGTGTGTGTGTGTGTTTGAGAGAGAGAGAGAGAGAGAGAGAGAGAGAGAGAAATAAAAAGCAATGAGAGAGAGTGTAAAAAATTGTTGTAAAGAAATTGAATCAAGGTATTTAAAGAAATCTTTCATTAAAATGACACGTTCCATATCATTACGAAATGTCGTATTCATTATCTATGGAACAAGAGTTAATCTAATGTAATCTAATCTAATCTAATCACATCATATTGATGATTAGCCATGAAGAGTCATGAATTACCGAAATTTTGGCCAATACCAGTAACCAAATCTAAACTTGAAAATAAAAGACGACAATTTTTGTAATAAACCGTGACTCCTATCAAGACCTTTTCGTCCCTGTTATCGAACCACGAAAGATGTCTGATATACCTCCATTCTGAAGTAACAAAGTGTGCATGCATTTAAAGATGAAGTGCATGATGTGAAGTTCTGTGACGGAGATACGAACCCAACACGTAATCCGATTGTTAACTAAGAAAAATCAAATGTTACGTATCGGTTTTTCTTACGAGCCGCTAGGTGTCTGAATCTAAAATAAGGATACAAACTTTTGTGCCTAAGCGACAATCGAACTGCACACCTACCGTGCATCCACGAATATAGCTTAAGTTTCAGTTGCTTACTCATGAACAGTAAGATGTGTGCGTGTTTGACCAGAAATAACGACACCTGTTGCCATTGTTGGAAACACATGAACAGACATTGAAATTGCGCGTTAATTTTCACTAGCAGGTGGGTGTGCACTTGATAAAGCTAGAAATGAAATTATGAATATTTTTGTACTGGATCAGGTTTCAGACCCACATACTTACCTTTGGAGGAGACCTAGAGAAGATTGCAGTCTTGGGAAAAGGAACGAAATGACTGAACTATACTGTTCCGAGAGATTCAGATCCTCGAAAGAGGAGATACGAATTCGAATCACAGTCCAGCACCAAATTTTTAAACGTCTCTAGTTCAATCAAGTACAAGTAAAATAAGAGCCCTGTCCCTTTAAATGGCTATCGGTTCATCAAATAAAATAAAATTTTCTAATGTAAGTAAGCTTACTGGCGACTGTATTTCTGTTTACCATGACTTCTGCTGTGTCATTTCCCAACGTAAACCGGCTCTGCCCAGTTGGTAATGAAGGAACGTGATGTTTAATGCGGATTCTGGATTATAACGTCTTTCTCTTGAGGTTACCAGAGGTAAAATAAATCTGTTTGTGCCTCTTAAAAGTAAATGCCTGAACCCACGCATTGCACCTGTGATAGCTCGTTCCACCATACCATTGTGGCCACATTACCCAGCCCCAAGAGTGTGCTGTAACGGATGATGTGCTTAGCTTACAAAATTAGTCACGGTGGAAAAAATGCGAGTCTATTAAATGGTCGAGTAGAAGCAAGCTTCTGACGCAGAGATTATGCTATTCTCATGTCATCAGGATGTAAAGACTCTTCTAGGCATCATAGGCTGGATGTGAAGCCATTTTGATTTTTCACAAATTCAGCAAATTTCTTAGTTCGAGAAAATCCACTGTGAAGTGTGAAGTTGCCGGATAATTCGATTATTACTGTTATTATTAATATCATTTTATTCATACCGCTGCTGTAACACAAGTGCTTGAACATCATTTAATGCCTTTTGGTCACTATAGATGTAGTTTCTCATGAACAGGTTCTTTCCCTGTCTACGGAATCCTTTTCATGTTAATATCAAACACCAGCAATTACTCGTAGATTACTTTAAAACTAAAGTAATTGACGAAGACGTTACTTGGTAACAAAAACGCACTGCCTTTCTTCACTTACTTTCGCCTAGAAATGGCTATCGAGTACAGACAAACCAAAAGGCAAGAGATCTTACTGCCTTCCGATATACGTTGCTGTTAGTTCTTCCACATGATTTGGTCGACATACCTGTTTCAAGTTGTGTATGACAGACAGTGTTTTAGAAAATCTATTGTTTCCCTTTGAAATAAACAGAAGTATTTTCATTCTAGGCTGCCCAAGTACAAAATTTTCGCAATATTAGTTCAAATTTAATATTCGCTTCTATAATGTAGGATAGTATTTCACAGTCGCAAAACTCGCATCCGAAACGTTGACCTTACACTTAGTCGCTGACCATAAATTCTAGCTCAGAGTGACACCAGTTTAAATAACCTAATGTAGTGAAGACTGTTTGCCAGTGCTCTTTCTCACCGGAAAATACGCAATTCACTCATTTGGCTCCATAAGTACACTGTAACAGTAATTTCTGTGTGAAATTTGTCAGTAAGCTTTTGCCTTCCAACCGGCAAAATACGGCAGAGTACGGCCGGTAAACAATTCACAAACCACGATTTAGTGCCGATAAGACGATTTCTTTAAACATTGTCGAAGCTGAGGGAATTTAGTTTCTGCTTAAATTGTCTTAAGCAGCAACGTTCACAGATATCTCAAATAGGAAAAAGCTGAATATCCAGGTACGAAAGTTGTAAAACAAACTTCCCACAGTTTGTGTCAGGTTGATCTTTTCGTCTGATAACACTGCTTAAGTATTCTGTCTAAGAGGTATCACAAGTAGTATCCCTGTAGCTGTGGGAATCATTGGTTGAAAACGAGTTTAACACCAATGGGTACAGGGCTGCTAAATTTTCAAAATTATTATCAACCTAAGTCTGAGTCCATCCACAAACTGAGGCGTATTTATAATATTGGAGCTAGACTGTGTATCCTTGTCTTTCTTGAGTGGTCATTGGAAGGCGTTTACACACACGTATACAATACTAGGAATACTTCGAACGCTATGGTTAACGTTGCTCTCATAAACTACTTTTTTTTTAATTCTTCTGGGTCTTCAGCGTGCAATATGTGTTGTAGATACAGTCTCAGACCAAAAAATTGACCGCCGAGTCGTTCACGTAAGGTGGACAAATACAGTCGTGCTCCTCTCAGAATTCTATGTCTGGCAATATGCTCGATCTAGCAACATGTAGACTGCGGCACTTCCCAGAGGAAGTCTTGACTCCAGTCTTAGTACATTACTCTTGACTAAGACCGTAGTCTTGAGGTAAAACGCGAGACCAGCTAATATGATATTGTAGATTCGCTTGAATTACACTCATAGCTTCAGCACCGAGAGGAAAGGGGCGATAAATATTTTGTCGATATGTGCTTTCGGTCGCCAGACGTCATATTAGCTGGTCTCGCGTTTTACCTGAAGACTACGGTCGTGTTCCAGCAGCGGTTTGAATAAAATGATAGTAATAATAACAGTAATAATCGAATTATCCGGCAACTTCACACTTCACAGTGGATTTTCTCGAACTAAGAAATTTGCTGAATTTGTGAAAAATCAAAATGGCTTCACATCCAGCCTATGATGCCTAGAAGAGTCTTTACATCCTGATGACATGAGAATAGCATAATCTCTGCGTCAGAAGCTTGCTTCTACTCGACCATTTAATAGACTCGCATTTTTTCCACCGTGACTAATTTTGTAAGCTAAGCACATCATCCGTTACAGCACACTCTTGGGGCTGGGTAATGTGGCCACAATGGTATGGTGGAACGAGCTATCACAGGTGCAATGCGTGGGTTCAGGCATTTACTTTTAAGAGGCACAAACAGATTTATTTTACCTCTGGTAACCTCAAGAGAAAGACGTTATAATCCAGAATCCGCATTAAACATCACGTTCCTTCATTACCAACTGGGCAGAGCCGGTTTACGTTGGGAAATGACACAGCGGAAGTCATGGTAAACAGAAATACAGCCGCCAGTAAGCTTACTTACATTAGAAAATTTTATTTTATTTGATGAACCGATAGCCATTTAAAGGGACAGGGCTCTTATTTTACTTGTACTTGATTGAACTAGAGACGTTTAAAAATTTGGTGCTGGACTGTGATTCGAATTCGTATCTCCTCTTTCGAGGATCTGAATCTCTCGGAACAGTATAGTTCAGTCATTTCGTTCCTTTTCCCAAGACTGCAATCTTCTCTAGGTCTCCTCCAAAGGTAAGTATGTGGGTCTGAAACCTGATCCAGTACAAAAATATTCATAATTTCATTTCTAGCTTTATCAAGTGCACACCCACCTGCTAGTGAAAATTAACGCGCAATTTCAATGTCTGTTCATGTGTTTCCAACAATGGCAACAGGTGTCGTTATTTCTGGTCAAACACGCACACATCTTACTGTTCATGAGTAAGCAACTGAAACTTAAGCTATATTCGTGGATGCACGGTAGGTGTGCAGTTCGATTGTCGCTTAGGCACAAAAGTTTGTATCCTTATTTTAGATTCAGACACCTAGCGGCTCGTAAGAAAAACCGATACGTAACATTTGATTTTTCTTAGTTAACAATCGGATTACGTGTTGGGTTCGTATCTCCGTCACAGAACTTCACATCATGCACTTCATCTTTAAATGCATGCACACTTTGTTACTTCAGAATGGAGGTATATCAGACATCTTTCGTGGTTCGATAACAGGGACGAAAAGGTCTTGATAGGAGTCACGGTTTATTACAAAAATTGTCGTCTTTTATTTTCAAGTTTAGATTTGGTTACTGGTATTGGCCAAAATTTCGGTAATTCATGACTCTTCATGGCTAATCATCAATATGATGTGATTAGATTAGATTAGATTACATTAGATTAACTCTTGTTCCATAGATAATGAATACGACATTTCGTAATGATATGGAACGTGTCATTTTAATGAAAGATTTCTTTAAATACCTTGATTCAATTTCTTTACAACAATTTTTTACACTCTCTCTCATTGCTTTTTATTTCTCTCTCTCTCTCTCTCTCTCTCTCTCTCTCAAACACACACACACACACACACACACACACACACACACACATTCTTTTTTATTTTTATTTGTATGTTGTGCTCGACTATCGGCGAGGCACGAAAACGCCTGTGAATGACTTTCTTAGTTTTGAGTACACTTACGAAAGAAATATAAAAACAACAATGAGAGTTACTGATTTATGATGCTCAGTTTGCAGTCAGTTCTGAGTATTATTAGTAACTACGCTCCAGTCCCTAAACCTAGTTACAGAAAGCGAATCAGACGCATTACGTATTCCAGGCCGTAGCAGCCGTGACTTGGAGACACCAGCTATGGTCACTTCCCAGACCGCTGTAGGATCACATCGGTTCGTCTTCTTCCTGCTGGTACTGTAACTGAGATTTGGCAACAAGGCAACGTATGTTTGGCAACCCTGTGATCGACGAGTTACTTCCTGGTGTGCATGGAATTAAGCCTCAAAGTTCACTTGATTTTACCTGTCATTTCCATTGAATAATCCGAGTTATTATCGCTTGCAGGGTAACAAAAGATTGAAAATTTACGGTTTCCAGCCCAGGAAAGTCGTTGCAGGTGGAAACCGCAACTAATCTCGACATTCAAATAGCGGTTTACGAGTGCTAGTTACTATTGCCGTCGTAATAGGAAGCTAAGACCCATACCTCCTCGCCAGCTCTGTGGTAACGTGCTGAGCTGTGAAAAAGCGTCTGTTACGGTTCGCAGTTCCAGTCTCACTGACTGTAACGTTTTTATCCCTTCTGTGAAAGAGCTACAAGCAGTCAGATCAAACATCAATAAGGATATCGCAAGAAAATGCTTTCAGCTCATAGTGCAATGTTGAAAAACTTACAATGCTGCACAACAGGTAACGCCTCTTTCCGCTGCTGACAAGCGAATTTTGGGTTTCTAGGAATACGTAACTATATTTATGAAATGCCACATTTGCATACCTCTTGAGTATGACACAGCATACCAATTAAACACAGACCCAATCAAAATCTAAGTGAGTAGTATTTTACTAACTCGTGTCGATAGAGGCATGCTTGTTTACAGATACTTTCGTCGTAAGGTTACCATGGTTAGTTTTATTTCATTTCTTATAATACAGTGCACAATTTTCGTAAGGTTTCCTTTAGTGTTGTTAAAACAATAGTAAACATGAGAGAGAAATTAATCATCAACGATATATGCGAATTCTCAGATGTTACCTATGACAGTCTGACAATGCACATGCAGTTTATTGATTACATGCATGTAGAAAACTTGTTCTGAGTTAAAGCTGTCAAACAAAGTTTGAAGAAGAATAAAATATAACTACCACACGACGGCTAATATAGAAAATACTTTTCTGACATATTATGGCACGATGCGCTCTCCCTGCACATCTTCGAGATGCATCTGCTGCCTGCTGTCTATTAAACCTGAATAGAACAAAATGTCACAGTAGTTAGCCCTTTTTCCACATGCGACTACTTTGGGTTGAGAAGTGAAGGGAATTATGTTCAAAGTTCCATTAGATTGATACCTTCAGCAGAGAGCAGAATTGCGTTTTAAAAAATGTAGCACTGAATGTGTTCGAACTCGCGACATCTTATCTATGCTACAAGCTGACACGTAGCTACAGCAGCTCCAGAGCTCGGTAACTATTCCTCCAGAACTTTTGGATTCCACAGCACTGTGAGATTATGCATATGGCCAGGTCTTGACTTCTGAGATACAAACAGTTACAGCTTTTCTTTTGGACTGAACGACGTTTTCTAGTAACAGATAGCGCAATAGAATAGCTCAAGTGGAAAGGAACACTTCCTATTTAAACTTCTGCATCCTACACTGTTGGCAGTTGTGTGTAGGTGGCAGTTACGTGATTTTATTTCTGTGATTACAAAATAGTCGAATGTATGCACTGGGTAGCCGAGGCAGCTAGTTCATGGTGATTCGGTCAACCAAGTAAATGAATTTACTGAGCATGCTGCAAATTACTACAGGGAGCCTGTGTGTCAGAATTCTCATCCAGTGTGGCGCAACTGCGTTACGATAGAAAAATGACTCGCAGAGAAGAGGATTTCGTGGTCTGTTGGACGGATGGTAGGTTGTTATACCTATGGTCTGGGTTCGATTCCCACTTCCGTCAATGATTTTAGATAGGGAGAGACAGATTCCATTCTCTCCTGGCTACACCAAGTGAGGAGATATAATGGCTGCGTGGTCTGAAAATTCACATTAAAGATGATATTCCTTCTTTACCAAGTAGGCGGTAGGTTGAACCACAATAAAGTCTGGAGTGGCGACATGTAGAAACTCTATCACCAGTAACCTTTCTTATACTAGTTATTTATTTCAAGTGACGACACAAACGCTATGTATGGTCACAGGACACTTATTCCATCTTTTATTTGAGCTTCTGTATGTCGATATAATTGGTTCTAAACTGGGAATGCAACTCAGACCGCCCTTAACGCGGAATTTGATCCCTTCGTGGCAATACAGCTCGGCTACAATTTGTTGTTTGTTCAAAACTGCAGATTCCTCAACACCTTCACATATTACGCGTGAATAGGATCGAATCCTGGCCCGGCACTAAAGATTTAATTATGTATTATCAAGCTCTATCATGAGAACACCTATCTGCTGGTGGATAATAATTTTGATTTTTAATGTATTTTCATTCGTTGTCAACACTAACGATATCTGACGTTTTTAACTCCCAGTGAGACACAGAACTATTTGCGAGATGACTGTAAGTTCAAGATGCTATTCTGAGCAGCTGGTGGAGAAAAATTCGGTAGCTGACGTCTCTTTGTGTGTAGTCAACAACGATATGTGTGGGGCTCTATTCCCAGTGAGCGCTGAACTCTTCGTCATATTATTTCAGTTCGTCGTGTCATTTAATGTTCATACATATTCTCAACTAGCTGCTCGTGAATAACTTTAATTTTTAATGTCATTTTGTGTTAAATAGTTCAAATGGTTCAAATGGCTCTGAGCACTATGGGACTTAACTTCTAAGGTCATCAGTCCCCTAGAACTTAGAACTACTTAAACCAAACTAACCTAAGGACATCACTCACATCCATGCCCGAGGCAGGATTCGAACCTGCGACCGTAGCGGTCACGCGGTTCCAGACTGAAGCGCCTAGAACCGCACGGCCACACCGGCCGGCCCCCACCATCTGGTATCAATGCATTACCCTATCATCCATTATATATAATCATTTTCATAGTACACTTGATATTATAGATGAGTAGGACACAAGACAGGACATAGATAATGTCCGTTTGACGTCAACAGTGTGTAACATTTTACTTTTTTTGAATAGGACAATGTTCCTCTCCAATAATTTTTAGATTAGTTACAACAAGCTTACGCTGCAAGAGAATTCGCTTGTATTTTTCAATATGTGGTCTGTTGTCGGTTTGAAGGCCTTCCATAACATCGGCAACGTAGTGCAACTCCACCGAGGGCTGTCTGGAGTAGGGTGGAGATAGCAATGTGAAAGTTGAGAGCTGTCGAAGACGATCTTCATATTCCTAATGCGATTAGGACATCGTATACTCTTGACGACGTTTAGCACCTGTGCAGTCAGTCACCCAATTTCAGAATTCATTTTGAGTAATCCTGCTAAATTCCCTAAATATTGTCTTTTTATATTGATGAGTAATATGGATAGTCGTCACGTTCATGTGCCGTCTACAACGCAAATTTAATGTTACTATCCTAGGAACTAACCTGCAATACGTTTTGTATTTCATAATCGGAACTATCTGCATTAACCGTCATCAGAGCAATGTCAGGGAACAGAATGCAGCAGTGCCTTGCTACCTACTTGAGGACCTGCTTGAGTCGTGTTCTAAGGAAAGGGTAGTTGCTGGTTCACATTATATTACACTAGCGAGAAGTACCGACTTTTCCTTTTCTCTGCAAACATCCAGAACTAAATTCAGTAACTAAATGCGAAGAATATATTTGCATTGTGCCAACTCAAAGATCAATAGATATGGATATAGATATAGATACAGATTTTTATATTTAAAGCCATTCTCGTTCTGCGTTGGAATAAACATCATTCATTATTTGCTTGTTCTTGTTACGATTGTTATTGTCATTCTCTCACTCGCAAGAGTTTTCGCATTCCTATTTGGTATCGATGCACATGAAGAGTGGCTATGAAAGAAGGGAATACTGAATGTTACGTCATGCAGAATACACTCATTTACTTCGGCTCCTCGTGATCTACGCTACAGGAGAAGTGAGATACATAAAGTTGACAGTGTGAGGACAGACCTGGTAGCACAACTGTGCAACTACACAGTGTTACCAGATAAAATGGTGCTGCGGAATCGACAGTGTAGTACGGACTTTGCCACAGTAGCAGACAGCTGGTAATTTAGGACCATGACCGTGGATTACACTTTGGTCAGTGCTGGTTAGAGTGCTGCAACTGTAAATGGAAGGCTTTGTTTGATAGTCTTATGCTGATGCTGTCTGAATAAATTATGCCATTGGATACAAAGCAGTTTAGTTTTGAGACCTAACCCACGAGGGGGGAAGGCACAGTGGTCTGCTTCAGGAATTCCAAGCAATAAAACACAAAAAACAACCCAGGAAGGGAGACATGCATTTGGAATCTGTTCATCGTTACGGGGTCAAACAAGAGGGTAACATTACTGAAACAATGATCGGGCTACTTAGTATATAATAGAGCATACAGATTTCAAGGAGGAAACGTATGAAGACGCAGACTTCCTCGTTATCAATATGTGCGGCATATCTTTCGTGTTAACGAAAGTAAATTCCCGCTTTACCTCTTCTTACGTGTCAAATGAAATGAATGCCATGAGGAATAGAATATTTGTTGACTGCGTCTCTTCTTGCTTCCATCCTTACCAACATATTTCTTCATTCCCGTGGTAATCATGACATTCTATGTGTATGCTGCAAAAGATTGCAAGTGGACAAATTCGACATCGAGGTGCAAAGCGTTATATTCAATTCGAATAAGCTTCCGGTGTATTTTTACTTCGTTTGTATTTTTAGATGATTATGAACGTTACGGAAAATTATCTCACATGCTTTATGTTGAATGAGAAACATTGAATGATCCGTTTTGCTTTCCCTACGTTGAAATGATATAATGTCGGCGTCAACAGCCTTCTTCCACGCCGGAAGCTGAAACTTGTATCATTCTGGATTAATGATAATTGAATGTCTCATATGTATACACAGCCCAGAAGGCGACGTCAGAAACCATCAGGGGAGAACGCCGCATAAAAACCAAACGTGCGCGCGCGTCTCCACTCTGAAGAACCGTATCGGAGAATCACGGCAAGCATTTCGCTGAAGAGCTGCCTCGTCAGAGAGCCGAGAAATGGCAGCGTCGTAGCAAGTATTTGTCAACACTCTGATAGTGCATTTACTTCCGGGTGTAGGTCGGCGTTACCTCGCTAAATTCACTTGACATTCGTTTTCCACATCGAAGACTCGTACGACATAATCCACTGCAAGATGACACAATTAGAAAGTATATTTAATTTCTGGACTCCAAGAATGGCGTTCTTCACATAAGTAACACCTGTTTGTGTGTGCATTCGGGAGGACGACGGTGCAATCCCGCACCCGGCCATCCTGATTTAGGTTTTCAATGATTTCCCTAAATCGCTTCAGGCAAATGCCGGGATGGTTCCTTAGGAAGGGCACGGCCGATTTCCTTCCCCATCCTTCCCTAATCCGAGCTTGTGCTCCGTCTCTAATGACATCGTTGTCGACGGGACGTTAAAACAGTAATCTCCACCTCCTCTGTTCGTGTGTTTAAGGTTGCGTTTTGCGGCTCAGGCAACATCGCAGTGACTATATTCCGCCTCTGGCCGCCAGTGTGTCGTTAGCTCAGAGGTTCCCTTGTGCGTTGCAGTGCTTGTACTGTAAGACATAGCAGTTCGAATCACGGTAGAAGCCGCTGAGTACAACCTTTTATTTTCCATTTTAATTAATGGAGTTGCAAACTGCTAGTAAAAATTTCTTATGCGAAATCTGAAGAATGCCTTTAAACATCAATCTTCGTCCGATTTCGACTTAGTAAATTAAGTTAATATCATGGATTTCTGCTTTGCGAATTCCAAGGTGCTTCACTGTAAAATAGACCCTGAAAAGATTCAAACCGACTGTCAACGATATAAATTTGAGCTTTGTTCGTCATATAGGTCTAACATGTCAGAAGGTTGTTTATGAAGTGCACATGTTCATTAATGTAGTTCCCTTCTTCTAAATTTTTGCAATAGCATTCAACTGTAGACGTTTTCTAACACCGGCGTTAGCAATTCCTTTCCGTTCTCTGAAACCTTCAAAACGACAAATTTTTCTGGTTTAAATCTGATGACCTTAACTATCACTTCCGATCAACAATAAATACTTCATGAACCCATACATGGAACTCCAAATGTGCAGTGTTCCTGCACTGCTACAGAGCATGCATTGCAAGGTATTCACACAGTTTATCGCATAGACTTACCATAAGGAATGAAACAAGAACTGTAATACACTTTACACCACAGACGCTCACTCTGGCTTGACGAAAACATCCAAACATTGACCAAAAGTTGCACAAATAATTGAGTTTGAAAGGAAAAGAAACGAGGTATGAAGCATTTATAAATTCATCGAATGTACTGAGGTGGTTTAATTTCGTCCCAGTCTATAAAATTAATTTCGGGCCATACTCAGCTCTTGCCGATTAATGTAATATAATACCCGCCTACTAATCAGGGCGTCTGTCTCCGTTGCTTTTGAGCGTGAATGGAAATTGTAGAAATTTTCTGTGGAGCAACATTTAATAATAAAGCGTTTTAAATCATCAAAAGCGATGAGCGGTAGCAGGCGCTTTCGATAAAGAACGGGGGAGTGCAGCGCCGCTGCTGTCGCCACGGCCGCTGCCAGTAGCCAGCAAATGGATCCCGGAGCTTTGCCGCATACGGCGTCCAGAGGAGGACAGTCTGCAGGAAATCTGCCGCAAAATCGTTACTGGATAAAATTTTGATATCGGTGTGTCACAAAGCGAAATAGATTGAATCTGCGCTACCATTACATTCACGTCTTCAGCATTCAGACAGAAGAGGCTATAAAAATATTTTATACCACCTGCTCTCGATCCACTGACATTATGAACAGAAACAACGCACGCTACCGCTAGACCACAGGCGTAATCAGCCTAGCGTTTCTCTATCATGGGACAAGTTTTCCTCCAGGAAGTGCCGCAGTCTACAGTGTTGCCAGATTGTGCAGATAACCGGACTTAGAGAATTAGCGAGTTGGCCAGTTTTTTTGTCCCATGTCGCGATCGGCGCGGACTTAGCCTCTGAAGCGGCCGGCCGCCGGTCAAGTTTTATGTCAAAGAGTGTACATTGTGCATTCCGACGGACTTGGGCAATTCCAGCAGGACAATGCGACACCGCACACGTACAGTATTGCTACAGAGTAGCTTCAGGAACACTCGTCTGATTTAAAAACTTCCTCTGGCCACCGAACTCCCGAGTCATGAGCATTATTGGACATATCTGGGATGCCTTGCAACGTGCTGTTCGGAAGAGATCTCCATCCCCTCGTACTCCTACCGATTTATGTACAGTCCTGTTACATTCATGTTGTCAGTTCCCTCCGGCACTACTTCAGACATTAGTCGAGACAATGCCACGTCATGTTGCGGCACTTTTGCGTGCTCGCAGAGGTCCTACACGGTATTAGGCAGGTGTACCAATTTCTTTGGCTCTTCAGCGTAGATGTATATGGCGTGTGTAGAACTGTGAGAGCTGCTATTAGTATAATCTTGTTTTGAATGCTCCCAAGGTAGTTATGTATGTGAAGTTGACTGTCACTATATTCCCGGGGAGACACATTTCTGAATCATTCGAAATAGGCGTGTAACGGATACTGAATATATTCCTGCGAATCTCTGCTTTTCAGATTTTTCATCGTTTCTTGAACATTTTTCCGTGAGCAAGCAAGCTCGTAATCATTCATACAGACCTCATTTGTATTGTCATTTTCCGGAATTATTCACACATGGTACAATGAGAAACACAAACAGTAACCGAGCATGGCTGCAAAAATGTTTTTAAGGAAGTTCTTCCCCACATAAACTCAAAATTTTCCATTTACATGTTGAAGAATCGTAGTCAGCCCACTTTATCCCACCTTTTCACTCAGAATTTAGCGTACATAAATCATATCACATTCCCATGTATAGTTCGACCTGATATATTCTATTTGCAAGATCTGTGAAATCACTGGGGGAAGCGGCAACCAAACGACTGTTCCAGTTGGCTTGTAGAATCTTTGGGAATGTTCACCTTACCACACTACCACTAGACTTTCGGAAAAATGTCGTTCGCACTATTCCGAAGATAGCATGGGCAGATGAGTGTGCCTGCTATCACACAATCAGCTTAACAGCTCTTGCATCCAACTGCTGACAAGAATAATATACGTAAAAATGGAGAAGAAATTTGATGATCTGTTAGATGACGATTAGTTTGACGTAGGTAAGGTAAAGGTACCAGAGAGTTGCGCTTGATAATGGAAGTGTGATTGAAGAAAAATTATGACAAGTTCACAGGATTTGTCGAATTAGAAAAAACGCTTGGCAATGTAAAACAGTGCAGGTTCTACGAAATTCTGAGAGAAATAGGAGTAAGCTATAGGGGAAGCCTGGCAACATACAATATGTAGAAGAACCGAGAGTGAACAATAAGATCGGAAGACCAAGAGCCGGCCTGTGTGGCCGAGCGGTTCTACGCCCTTCAGTCTGGAACCGCGCGGTCGTTACGGTAGCCTCGGGCATGGAAGTTTGTGATGTCCTAAGGTTAGTTAGGTTTAAGTAGTTCTAAGCTCTAGGGGACTGATGACCTCAGATGTTAAGTCCCATAGTGCTCAGAGCTACTTGAACCATTTGAAGACCAAGAACGAAATGTTCGGATTAAAAATGGTGCAAGACAGGGATGCAGTCTTCCGTTCCCGCTGCTCAACCTGTACATCTAAGAAGCAATGACGAAAATAAAATGAAGTTCAAGAGTGGGGTTAAAATTCGGAGTGAAAGGAAGTCAATGATAAGATTCGATAGTGATATTCGTATCTCGAGTGAAAGTGAGGAAGTATTACGGGATCCGTTGAATGGACTGAACAGTCTGGAGTACAGAATATGAATTGAAAGTAAATGTGGAAAAAGAAAATAAGTAGTGAGAACTAGCAGAATCGAGACGAGAGAGAAACTTATCAACCTTGGTGATCAGGAAGTAGACGAAGTTAAGGAATTTTGCTACTTTTGGAGCAAAACAACCCACGACGAGTGAAGCAAGGTGGTCATAAAAAGCAGACTGGCGCAGGCAAAGAAGGCATTCCTGGCCAAGAAAAGTCTACTGGTATCAAACATAGGCCTTAACGTAGAGAAGAATGTTCTAAAGCATACGTTTGGAACACAGTAGATGATGGCAGTGAATCATGGACAATGGGAAAACCGGATCAGAAGAGAATTAAAGCGTTTGAGATCTGGTGCTTACATAGGATTGTTGAAAATTAGGTAGACTGATAACATAAGGAATGAGGTGGTTCTCCGAAGAATCGGCGAAGAAAAGAACATACGGAAACAACGACAAGAAGAAGTGACAGGATGACAGAATGTGCGTTAAAATATCAGGGCATAGAATAACTTCCATGGTACTAGAAGGAGCTGTACAGGGTAAAAATTGCTAGGGTTGACAGATTGGAATACATGCAACAAATAAAAAAATTTAATGAGAAGGCAAGTATTTTACTTTTTTACGTTTTGTGAAATGTGCAACTTTACATTCCTCTGTATCTAGAGATAGCTGCTTGCTTTTGTAGTGTGATGTAATCTTACCAAGATCTTGTGTCAACCCTAAATGTATTTCCCTTATGAAGCTGTAATCTAACAGCTATAATTTTATAATCGAACTTTTGATGTGTGGAACTTCTACATAGGTTATGAAACTGAATGGCCTATTGTACACTTTAATTTGTGTCCTTGTAAAGAGGGCTGTTCTAGAAGGCAAAGCGGAAACAGTTCAAGCGTGTATTTAGTAATCAACTTTCATTATGCTATATGAAATGGTAGGCCGAGTGGAAAAAAGGCCCAAGATGGCGATTTGAAGGCAAGATTAGCGTCCTGGAATCTTTTATGGAGCCTCCTATGAGAAAAGATAAAAGCCGAAGGGAAAAATACTGCTTGGTTTTTGTGCCAGGGCCTGACAACCTCTGGGCAGACCGAGGTTACCATACGTCCAGAAATAGTGCTGCATATTCCTTTTTTTATTGTGTGAGTGTACTGGAAAATGAAATAATGCTTTGGCAGTGAAAGATGCCCTCACTAGGAGCAGATTATTGATACATTATTAAATGTAAAATAAATACCAGTTGGAAAGGAACGTTAATGCGAAAAGGCCAAAACGCGTTTATACAGGCTGTCGCTCATGGTGCAGAAAGACCTTTGTAACGTTTGCCAGGTCCGCCGTCACACTCAGAGATCTCTATCTAGAGGTAGGACTAGAGCAGAACCTGTCGCAGTTGCCGACTTTAGTCCTAACGGGTGAGAAACTGCCTTTGCGCTTGTATTCCTTCCAGGTAATGCTCTTCGTAGTTTTATAATCTCTCGCGTTTTCTCGACGTGATTAATTAATGCTATGCTGTCGGGCATTCAGCCGAATTGTTGATTCCATTTTCCTACACGATATTTCGTCGGCCAACCTATTCGTCTGCTTTAGGTACTCTTAATTGTGTTGTTCTTGTGCGTACTCGCTGTCTGAGCTACCACTACTCTGGTGGTGCATACAAATTAACAATTGAGCATGCTTCTATACCTGCATGCCCTTATATACTCGCCAAGAAAACTGTTACTAGCAACTATTTAGGAAGCTGAGATAGCACTGCGTGACAACCTTAAGATTTCCTTTAACTTGAACAAACCAGGACCTGCAAATTTCGTGGTCCTTTTTTCACAAGAAGGCCACAACTAATTATTTTCGTAATCAAAATATCCACGGGTGTACTGCCGGTCTACAGTGTCCAACGGGCGCAATATTTCGGCGATCATACATGTCGCCATCATCAGGTGAACTGACGGACTGAGCTCCTGTGAATGTGCCGGCACGAAGATCCGTACGCTATGGCTGCTCAGAGGGAACTGGGTTCGGTCGCTGCTGCTGCTCTGCTGCTGCTGCTGCTCTCATCTGTTGCTTTCCCCTCTTTGGGGAAGTGTGAGGGGGAGTCTGTAGCCTTTCGGCTTTTACTCCTCTGTGAACGTGTGTGTGTGATTTTTCTATAGTTTTTGGTGTTTGTGATTTGTGATGATTGTTGTGAGTGTGTCTGGTACTTGCCTGAGGTAGGCGAGAAGTTTGGTGTTATATGGGAAGGAACAGGATGATGGATTGGATGTTGGGATTTTCTCTTCGACTTAGTCGTCGAAGATCGTCATAGGGCGCTTGTGCTTATCGCGGGACCTGTCATACCGACCTAGGGAGTGGATGAGTGCGTTTCCGGATCTGGAAGAACCCTCATAGAAGGCCCTTGCCAGATCCTGGAAACGCTCTCTCAGGAGTGGGATTTCGGCTGCGGCGTGCAAGTCGTCTGTAGGGAATCCAAGAGGTAAGTGCAGTGCCCTTCTGAGGGCGCGGTTCTGCAGCCTCTGGAGTTTGTCCAGGTGCTGCTTTGCCGCGTATCCCCAGACAGGGCACGCATACTCCATTACTGGCCGGATCAGGGCCTGGTACACATTTACTGCTACTGGGAAGGGAAGGGAGCTGGTTGTGTTCAGGATAGGATATAGGATGGACATTCTGGCGCAGGCCTTCCTGTGGACCACGTCTATGTGGGGTTTCCACGTAAGACGAGAGTCCAAGGTTACGCCAAGGTACTTGGCGGTTCTGCGCCAGGGGAGTTGGGTTCCATTTAGGTGAAGGTGGAGGGGGGGACGTTGAGGAGGATCGCGCCTTCCGAGCCTGCGGGTAATCAGCATTGCCTGCGTCTTCTCAGAGTTGATGGTGATGCGCCAGCGACGGGCCCAAGTTTCTGTGTCATCTAAAACCTTTTGTAGCCTACGGATGACCAGGTCCTTGTTCGCGTTTCTCGTGTAGAAGGCTGTATCGTCAGCGTACTGTGTGGTGTGCACCAGGGGGGCCTTTGGAGTGTCTGCAGTGTACAAACTGTACAATACGGGCCCCAGGACCGATCCCTGTGGCACCCCAGCACGAATACGCCTTCTGGTGGAGGTGGCAGTTTCTACTTTGACGGAGAAAGTCCTATTCGTGAGATAGCTCTTGATCAGCTGAACTATGCTCCCGGGAAACCCTTGTGTGTACAACTTGTAGAGTAGCCCTCTATGCCATACTGAATCAAAGGCTTTGGCTACGTCTAGTAGCACTATCCAGCAGTAGCCTCTGTGGTTGAAGCCCTCTGTGGCTGCTTCAACCATTCTCATGACCTGTTGTGGGGCAGAGTGGTTCTGTCGGAAGCCAAATTGGAAATCCGGCAGAATTTGCTCTCTGGTAATATGTTCTTGTATGGGTCTTAGCAGGAGGCGTTCAAAGATCTTGCTGAGAGTTGGCAAGTGGCTAATCGGCTTGTAGTGCTGCGGGAATAGAGGGTCTTTCCCTGGTTTGTGTATCGCGACCACTTCCGCATGTTTCCAGCAAGCTGGGAAAACACGGGATCGAGTAATCTCGTTGAGGACGTTCGCGAGGTGTGTGATCGCTGTGGGTGGGAGTTTTTTGACTAACTGGTTTGTGACACTGTCGTGCCCTGGCGCCTTTTTTGTAGGGAGGGACCTGATTACTCTTGCCACGTCCTCGGGGGCAAAAAGTATGAGTTCGTCCTCTGGGTCCTCCTCGGCATTGAGGAAGACGGCCAGTTGACGACTGACTACCTCTTCATGCTCTTCATCCTGGGGTTCTGCCGCTTGGAACTGCTTCTCGAAGGAGTCGGCGAGGGCGTTGGCCTTTCCAGCATGGCTGTAGACCAGTCCCCGCTCGCCATGCAGTGGCGGCATCCTAGCGCGTCGTTTTGTAAACTGTTTTGTCGCTTGCCATAGTGTATGATCGTCTACTTTGAGAGCTGTGAGGCGGTTTTGCCATTGCTGGTTTCTGTGCTCATTGAGCGCTACCTTCAGTTATCTCCGTAGACGATTGAGCAGCCTCCTGGTGGCCTGATTTCTGGTGATCTTCCACTCTTTTGCTACTCTGTTCTTATGTCGAATTTGAGCTAGCAAGTGTTCCGGGAGCTGTATTTGCGGCGGTGGGCCATCCCTTTGTGGAGGGGTGGCTTCTTCCGCTGCCTGCAAGATGCTGCCTGTTAGGTCTTGTAGCGCTTGTTCTACTGTTTCGGCAGTAGGTGGCGGAGCGCGAGCGATATCAGAGGCGACAGTTTCTTGGTATCGCTCCCAGTCTGTACGTTTGTACGACGTCTGGTACCGTGGGAGTGCTACCCATTCTCCCACATCGACCTCCAGAATCACTGGGTTGTGGTCGGAGGACATTCTGTTGATTGTCCTTGCGGTCACAAACCCTGCGATCCTCCTAGTGAGAGCTATATCTATCACGTCGGGCCTGCCTCAATTTTTTGGAAAATGTGTGGGCTCGACTGGACCCCATGTTTCGAAGTGGTGGGTGCGCGCTAGTTGTTGCAGTTTGGCGCCTGCTCTGGAGGTCACTCTAGAATTCCAATCAGAATGTTTGGCATTGAAGTCTCCCCCTATTATGAGTTTGCCTTCAATTTGCCCTAGAGCAGCTATGTCTCCCTCATCTATCTGGTCATGTGGGGGTTGGTAGACTGCAACAATTGTTAGGGGTCCAGTGGCAGTGGTTACTTCCACCGCCACTGCTTCGATTTTGTTGGTAGCTGGTAAGAATACCTGGTGGTGGGGGAACCCTCTTTTTACATATATGGCCACTCCTCCACCTTGGGTTGGCCTATCTTTACGGTAGCTAACGTAGTTGGGAACTGTCGCTTTTACTCCCGGTTTTAGGTGGGTTTCCCCCATCATGCATATGTCGATGGAGAACTCCTTCATGAGTTCTCGGAACTCGACCTCTTGATTAACAATGCCGTCTGCGTTAAAGACTCACATTGTCAGGCCCTGAATATTCGATCGTCTATTCATGATGGCGTTTTGATACTACTGAGGAAGTCGCAGAGGGGAGCCACTGCTGGACTGTTGCCTGAAGGGCGACGAGGATCTGTGTGTTCTGCTTCTGGGCTTCCCTGAATTCCTTCATCATTTCCATGACGAGGTTCATGGTCTGCACCATTACGCCTAACAGCTGATCCATGGGGGGGGGGGGGGGGGGGGTGGGATTCCCTAGAGCTTCCTCCGTCATGGAGGACCTGGCCGTTGTTGCTGTTTATTTCCCGGTGTTGTTCTCGTGATAGAGTCTGGTGTTGTGATGATTGGGCCACGCTTTCATGGTTCCTCGGAGGAGAAACCACTTCCGCATAAGTCGCCCTCGGTGTGTCCGGCCTTGGTTTTACCCAGGCCTTGTCTGTGTGTGTTGTTGTATTTTGTTTTCTTGTGTGGCTGGTTGGGTTTGTCGTGTTTTGTTTACGTGTGTGGGGGCGGCCTTTGTGCCCTTTGCCTGCTGTGAGTGTCTTTTGTGGACCTCACACCCTTGGTAACCCGCTGTGTGGTTTTTGCCACACAGCGCGCACCTTATTTGTGGGTCCGTGTGCTTGAGTGTGCATGTCCTGGTGTCGTGGGCCTCGGCGCACTTCCTGCATCTCACTGGCATGTTGCAGTGCGCAGCGATGTGGTTCAGGCCCTGACACCTGAAGCACTGCACCGTCTTGTATTTACGGCGCAGCAGCTCCGTGGTGACAGGCACTGCCAGGACCATCTTAATCTCCCTCTTGTTTTAGGGTATGTCAGGGAGTGTTACCTGGTACAGCGGCCACTTACTGTCTATGCTGCCCATTTGCTGTACTACCTTGACGACATACCCCCGGGCAGTCAAGTCTGTTTTGATTGCCTGGGGGGACACTCGTCTTGGTAGGTCTCTTATAACTATGTTCCTGTTTCTTGTCTTACTTGTGGGGAACGTGTAGTGAGGTACGTTTTTTGTGTTGAATAGTGTTTTGACTGTGTTGTAGTGTTCGAGTGTGTGTACTGTCACTTTTATTTTGTCTCCACCGGCGGGTTTTGCCTGGAAACTGCCTCCCCCGATTTCTGTCTTGAGCAACTCGAAGAGCTCCTCGTAGTTTTGAGGAAACTCTGCGACAATCGGGGGGAGGTGGTGGGCGACTTGGTTCTGTGTTTGTGTTGTGTTTTCTGTCTCTGGCTCGTCAGCAACCGCCTGAAATCTGTTCGGGGTGGGTTCCACTCCCCTGGCTGGCGGAAGCTTCGGCTGGCGAAAAGTTTTCTTCGCCAGCACGAAACCATCCGAGTCTTGCCCGGTTACGTGGTTCCCGTCCAGTGCCGATGTTTCCAGGACCCCTCCCAGTGCGACGACAGGTGCTGTCGGGGGCGCTGGCTCCTCAGAAGGTGTGGAAGTGGTTGGGGTGGGGGTGGTGGAGTGCTTTTTCCCCTTGGAGAGCTTCTTTTTGTCTTTCCTTACACGCCGATGCTTTGATGTGGTGGACTTGAGTGGGGGGGATTTGAGGAACTGGGATCGGGTAGGGGGTTGGGTGGCGGTTGCGGGTTTGGGGAGGATTTTAGTCGGTTGACTGGGCTTCTGCTTGCCATTTAGGCTGCGGATATGTTCAGCAAGGAGGCCACAGCCGTTGGCAAGCAGGAGAGGGGGGAGGAGAGGGAGGGGCAGGATCGCAAATACTGACGATGTATTTGTCTGTTTGCGTTTTGTGTTGTTTTGCCATGTCGGTAGCGAAAAGGGGGCTTTGCTGCCAGGTTATTGTCAGTTGCCACTTTTGTTGTCACCGTTGGGTTTTCCGGTGGCATTGCTGACCCTAATATCACGATGGCAGACGCGGAGTTCTGGACGGGGGCGGCGGAAAACCTTTCTGTGGTTCCGCGGCCCGCTTCCAGGTCCTGGCCTACTTTTTCCCTGTTCTTGGGGGGGGGGGGGGGGGCAGAGACTGACTCTGCGGCAGCTGAGGTGCTCGAGACGGCCGGCCGCGCGGCCCGCGGCAACAAGAAAACGCGCCTCGTGTCGTCGGCGGAAAGAGACCGCCGCGACCCCAAGGCGCCACCCATGCTCGACGTACCACGACGAGAAGACACAACAACTCTGCCAGGCGACGCCATGCAAAATTTTTTTTCAGGTGGCGTCCGTGCTAAGACCTAGGCGCAAGTGCCCGTCAATGTTTTAATAAAAACAGAGCCGGAGTCACTCCTGTTTTTACTCCCGTGCAAGCGGGGGCCTATGGCTGACAGTACGCGAGTGAGAGGAGCGATGCTCAACCCTCGACTGCTACGCAGCGAGTGGGTTCGGGCGCGGCGGCGGCCGATTTAAATACCCTCCGCCCGCGGCGCGCTCCTTCTGCCGTCCGGGCCCCGCGCCACGGTCGCGCGGTGGAACAGATTGCGACGGCGTCTGAGATGACGTCGGTGTGATGGCTCTGTCCGACGTGGTCGTCACAACTACACGTTTGCTCGATTTACTCTTGATTAACCCAATCGCTGGTTCCCAAGCCTTGCTAAGATTATAGCCACAGTCACGCTTTATGAGGTCGTCATTGGTGCGAATTTCGATGGCCTCTCTAACAACGCTGTCCCAGTATCTCGACGTCTGTACCAGAATTCTCGTGCGTTCATATTCCATAGCGTGATTTTCCGACAAACAATGTTCTCCATTAAAAAGAAAATACGTGGAAGTCAAGACATGCCTAAAAAGTTCAGTGGTCTTCTCGTCAAACTTCTGACTAATCAATTCTATTGACTCTCGCAGGGTACCCTCGTAAACAAGGAAACGACATCAAAACTCACCATATCTGACTCATACAACCTGAAGCTATCAAGGCGTTTAACAAAATCCACGGAATTACGGATGTGATGAGGGCATTTACCCACATAAGGACTTAATATTCCCGTCAGGTATTTGGCCAACAAATATGTAGGTGCCCTGATGTTGCTGACAATGGGGCGTAATGGTACCCCCTCTGTGTGAACCTTCGGGAGTCCATATAGTCTAGGCGGTACCGGACGTTGGGGTAACAATTTCTTAGCGTCACCCTCCGGTAAATCTGCGTCCTTGAGAAGCGACCACGTCTTGTTCTCCACCATCTTTGTAGGGTCAACGCTGATCTTCCGGTAGGAACCGTCATTTAGCAGGCTCTGCATCTTACCAGTGTAGTCCTTATGGGAGACAACAACTGTAGCATTGCCTTTGTCAGCCGGTAAGACAATTTCAGAGCGCTCCCTCAGATCACGAATGGCCACCCTCTCTTTACTGGTGATATTTGACTTCATCGGCTTGGATTTCGTCAACGCACGACAAGTTTCACGACGTATTTCCTCAGCTGATTCAGGCGGAAGTCGAGCTGCTACCTGTTCAACAGCACTAACAATGGATATTTTGATTATCAAATACGCCAGGAGAAACTCAAGAATCAAATTATTTTCGTGATCCTCGTCCAGCTGAAGGAATAATTCGCCTCGAAGACCTCGAAGTCGACGGGGGGTTTCGCCCTTCCTCCTCCCTCTACCAGCTTCATCCAAGATCAAACATGTGCTAGATTTTATGCAAATTGAAGGTGGAGGGGGCGGGAGAGGGAGAAAGGAAAGGAAGTAATAGTGATTACTGATGTCAGCTCCATTGGGACATTACGCGGAGTGAAAATGTGTACCAGACTGTGATTCGAACCCGGGACCTCCTGATTATCAGGCAGGTGCGTTAACCATTGCGCCATCCGTGAGACAGTGTGATCGCAACTGTATGGACTATGTCGGCACGCCTCGCGGATCCCACATTCCCACAGAGCGCCGCCTGTCCGCAGGTCCTCTCCATTTCCTCCATGCTCGCTACTCTGAGATTCCCGCAGAAGGTCAGACGTACTTGTGCATCCGCACTGAAGAAGGTGGGTCATTTGTCCATTTAGGCGAATCAATTACATGAATGAAAGGTGTCTGCTCTTTTGAACATGTCCTACCTCCTGCGGGAATCTCAGAGTAACGAGCATGGAGGAAATGGACAGGGACTGTGGATATGTGGTGCTCCGTGGGAATGTGGGTGGCCGTGAGGGGTGCCGAGGTAGTCCACACAGTTGCGATAACACTGTATCCCGGGTGGTGCAGTGGTTAATGCAACTGCCTAGTAAGCAGGAGGTCCCGGGTTCAAATCCCAGTCCAGTACACATTTTCACTCGTCGCCGCTGATTCCGTGTATTGTCCCGGTACAGATTACATCATCAGTAATCCCTCCCCATTCCTTTCCATTCTCTCCCTCCCTCACCTTCAATGTAATGTAATGTATCTTAGCTGAAGATCCCGTTTGGTGTCTGTTCTTTCGGACACAAGAGCAGGCACCACGCATTCATCTAATGTGTGTGTGTGTGTGTGTGTGTGTGTGGTAGATTGACTTGATGTTCTGAACAATAAATAAAAATGTTCTTAAAGGAAGTAATTTTTATGCTAAATTAGCTGACGTGCCCTTTGATTTTTATACGCTGACCGAGACATGTGTTTCTACTTCACTAGCCACGCTAATTTAGGTTATGTGTTACGTATGATGGTGCAATCACAAAATGCGCGTAAGGGTTGCACTTTTTTCCATTTTATGTATGGATTTCACATCTGCGAAAGTTATATCTGCTCTTATTATTAACAGAATCTTACTGTGATTGTGCAAAAACTATTATTAAGGAAACAACCATATGTTGCTTTTCCTCCACACTGTTATGTGCAGTAGAATAGAACTTATTCAATTTTTATTTTAATGTAGATCTTTAACGCCCAAGGAGACAAAATTGGCTAACTGCTAAATAACTAAAGTGTCTATTCCCAAATAGGACACCCTATGCAGGAAAACTGCTTCCTTAAGAAACTTACAGCGGCTTTGGTTCCATACATAAAACATACTGTTAGTAAATAAGAACCGTAAAAAAATTCACGATATTTATCATACTTTGCTTTTGATCAACTTCAAACTTGGTACACCGAAGAGCAAACGGTTGGTTAACTTCCTCTTCAACATAAGATTTCTGGTAACGCTACTCTGTCGTAAACAGAAAGCATAATATCTGCAATAAAGTAATCGTGATGCTGATGGCTGATTTAAGTGATCATGGCGGCCAGCGTTGTTAAGTCACTGAAAACGTCAAGCACCGTATGATTCAGACACACAAAACTGTAATAGAATCCGTCCTGCTCTTAATGTAAGCTCTGGTCTAAGAGAGCGTAATTTGGGACCTAGTGAAAGACATTATAAACTCAAGGAGCGATAACTGCTAGGCTGCTGACAGGAGCATCACAGATCTGCGTCAGAGATACGGGAGGAGAAAGCAAATTCTCCTTCATGCCTGCCTTACGATCTTGGCCAACGTCGTAACATTTTTAAGAAATAAGTGCCACTTAGTTCGAATAACGGCGTGTAAGTTGAAAACACTGTGTGCATGCGAATTTTACCACGCAATTCACGTCTCGGCACTACCTAGTGAGACACATTACTGCCATAAAGCAAACTTTAGAAGGTAATCACAGAGATCATAACCTTCATTATCTCGACCGGATTCCACACGGAAGGCACGTTCCATCCAAGTCAAAAGCTTTCTAGCTAAAATTTTCATTAGGTGTGGGAAAGGTGAAAGTCAGAGGGTAGCTGCTCTGTTGCGAAGAAAGTATTTGCAATAACCAGTCCAAAATAGTTATGGCAAAAAATAGAAGTAACAAGTTAGAAGTGCTTCTTGTGTAAATGGGTGTGAAAATACAAGTAACTGATAAAGGACAAAAAAAGAAACGTGATAATCTAAATTGTGACCGGGTGTCGCATATCAGTAATGTACGACGCAGTTAAGATGTTCCTTAAACCATAATGGGAAACAATCAGTCACTAGTTCTGCTGAATATGCATTTAAAATACTTCACCTTTACCAGTACCAAGAAATCTTTATGGGTAAGTACAGCCTCCTGACCTTTTTTTTTTTAACAGAGGCATCCACTTACGTATTTTTTCATCCATTTGATCCAAAAGACCTGCGTACTATTTACCAGTTATTTATTGTTTTACCCTTTTGAAGATAATCACTGAGAAGCCCCCCTCCCCCCCCCCCCCTTTGCATTCCAGAAAGCAGTTGCCTGCAGATAAAATCGACTTCGTCCCCACAGGTTTCTACCCACTGTTTTGATTGTTGTTTTGTTACTGGCGAGGACTGGTGGTCAAACATGGCCCCACGTCTCTGCCACAGTAACGACCAGGGCACAAGGTACACTGCATTCTTCTTAAATACGTGAATCACTGCCGAGAAATTATTGGGATGTTGCACTTAGTGTTCTTTCCATAAGTTAATAAGCACAACAGATACACGTAACAGACACCTTAGTCATCAATAATATATTCTCCTTCACTATTTACAACAGTTCGCCAACGCTGGGTAAGATATCGATCCCGCGTCTGTAAAAATCTCGAGGTTTTGAGGCCAAGAACTCGTCGAACCACGTCCGGATCGCGTTTCATCCGGGAAGGAAGTTTTTTGAAGGCTGTACGATGGAAAACGGAGAAGGTGAAAATCTGAGGGTGCAAGAGCATGCGAATAAGGCGAGCGTGGAATGACTTCCCAACTCAGCTCCTGTACAGCGTTTTTTGTCACTCTAGCAAAATGCGGGCGAGCGTTATCATGGAGTAGGATTACGTCACACAGTTTTCCAATCCTCTTGGTCGTTGTTCTTGGACTGCGTTTGCAATGCTTATCAGTTTTTGACAATAAATGTCAGCAATGATGGTTACATCTCGGGGAAACAATTTGTAGTCCACCACACCGTCGCTATTTCTTCAAATGCATAACATTTTTTGTGGATGCGCGCAGCTCTTTGTACGGGGAGTTGCTGCTTTGTTTGGGCTCAGTTATTCCTTTCTTTTCCTTGTGTTAGCATAAAGAAACCATTTCTCGTCACCAGTAACGACACAGCAGAGGAATGGCCAGTGTTGTTCACGAGCCAATTGATGACGAGCAAACGGAGATGCACGTATGGCCACCCCCTGATTTTTGCTATTTTGGCTTAGAGCATGTGGTACCTATTCACCCGATTTTTTGAACCTTCCACATTGCATGGAAATGTCGCAAGTTCAAGTGGCTCTAAGCACTATGGGACTTAACATCTGAGGTCATCAGTCCCCTAGACTCAGAACTACGTAAACCTAACTAACATAAGGACATCACACACATCCATGCCCGATGAAGTATTCGAACCTGCGACCGTAGCAGCTGCGTGGTTCCGGACTGAAGCACCTAGAACCGCTCGTCCAAAGCGGCCGGCGTAAATGTCGCACGATGATGGAATGTTCACTATTCATCACATTTACCAGTTCAAGTAAACTGGCGTGGATCAATGTGTATTAATTCGTTTCAACTATCTTCATCAAACCCCATAGATGGAGATTCACTAACGGCAAAACTGTCCCCCATAAAACGAGGAAACCATTTTCAGGATGTTCAGTCCAATGCCATTGTTCCCATATACGGTGCAAATGTTTCTGATTGCTGTCGCCCGTCTATAGCACTCAACCAGATTAATATGCCGGAGTGGCCGAGCGGTTCTAGGCGCTACAGTCTGGAACCGCGCGACCGCTGCGGTCGCAGGTTCGAATCCTGCCTCGGGCATGGATATGTGTGATGTCCCTAGGTTAGTTAGGTTTAAGTAGTTCTAAGTCTTAGGGGACTGATGACCTCAGAAGTTAAGTCCCATAGTGCTCAGAGCCATTTGAACCAAGAATAATACGTCTGAAATGTTCCGATTTCTCCACATGCCACTCCATTTTCTTGTGCCCACGGCTCCATTCACTATCATTAAATCAGAAAATGACAATATGTAAACTCAAATAGCAACAGTGAACTACAAAAAAAGTGACAATCGATGAATAAACCTATAGTAACCGTAATACCAAAATGATCTTATGCACTATGATCGCTATCATCTTATGCACCAACCTAACATTTTGTAATCTATTTTAGTCGGCATTTATAGAATGCGATACCGATCTAGCAAAACAATTCCTTGCTGTTAATTCTTCGTGTAAAATATACCGTTCTGTTTCTTCTGAAATGCCTACAGCGTCAGGTGTTATACAGGGTGAACACACAATTCCACCTACAAAATTTCAAAGGTAGTCCAGGGATATTTTCAGAGTATTTTGGTAGAAGGCAACCGTGATCTCCGGTGGCACGTTGCAGAGTAATAACATATCTTCGATTTATTCGGTTTAACGCCCAGTTATCTTTGTATCTGTGAAAACAGCGAATAAGCCTGTGATATGCAGTCACCACACCACAAAGCATGGGGTAATACAATAACCTGGAGAGCAAAATTTTGTGATGCGGCCTCCATCGCTGCGGCAACAGCTCAGAATAGCGTCTTTGTGCCGCTTTTCCATTCTACATCTACTTAGATACTTCTCAAGTCACCGTACGGTACGTGGCGGACTGTATCCTGTACCACAGAGCCTATATACAGGGAATGCAGGCTCTCTACCCTGTACCATAACTACTCATTTCATCTTCTACTCGCAAATACAGCGAAGGAAAAACGACTGTCTGTATGCCTCCGCATGAGCATTAATTTCTAATATCTTATCGTCGTGGTCCTTACGCGCAGTGTATTTGGCGCCAGTAAAATCGTTCGGCACTCGGCTTCAAATGCCGGTTCTCTAAATTTTATCAATAGTGTTCCTCGAAAAGAACGTCACCTTCCCTCCAGGGATTCCCATTGGAGTTCTCGAAGCATCTCCGTAACACTTACGTGTTGTCTATATATGAAGGTAGTATCTGTTCCCGAAAGAACAGATACCATTGATGACCGTGCAGCTTCTCTAGAATGGAATGATAATTAAATCGACACCCTAGCTGCAAACAGGCGTTGATGTACATCATTGGGGACATGTTGAAACGTGTGCCCCGACCGGGACTCGAACCCAGGATCTCCTGCTTACATGGCAGACACTCTATCCATCTGACCCACCGAGGGCACAGAGGATAGTGCGCCTGCAGGGACTTATCCATTGCACGCTCCCTGTGAGACCCACATTCCCAACATGTCCACACCACTACATTCGTAGTGCGTCTAATAGATTTTTGCCCATCACACTCTTTACTCGTGGCAGATTAATCTACCAAGTCCCGTACCAGTTGGGACATAGTGTGTGTGTTAGCACAAGAAGGTCAATGGCCGGGTAGCCATATTTTAACTATATATGAAGGTAGTATCTGTTCCCGAAAGAAGCTGCACGGTCATCAATAGTATCTGTTCTTTCGGGAACAGATATTACCTTCATATATAGTTAAAATATGGCTACCCGGCCATTGACCTTCTTGTGCTAACACACACATTATGTCCCAACTGGTACGGGACTTGGTAGATTAATCTGCCACGAGTAATGAGTGTGATGGGTAAACATCTATTAGGCGCACTACGAATGTAGTGGTGTGGACATGTTGGGAATGTGGGTCTCACGGGGAGCGTACAGCCGGCACGGTAGCTCGGCGTGTTCGGTCAGAGGGTTAGCTGCCCTCTGCAATAAAAAATCTGAGTTAATCGATGAACAACGAACTTAAACGGCCGTCTTACGACGTCCGCCCCGACGAGATGCAACGAACGAAAGCGAACAAACTTACTGGGTTGTGTTGTTTAAGAAGTCTTCGAGCCACTCACTTATCTGTAACCTTATTCCGTAAGCTCATACCTTCGTTGAACGCGTGCAATGGGGCACCGTTTCAAACGCCTTCCGGAAATCTAAAAATATGGCATCTGCCTGTTGCCCTTCATCCATAGTTCGCAGTATACCATATGAGAAAATGGCAAGCTGAATTTCGCAAGAGCGATGCTTTCCAAAACCATGGTGGTTTGTGGACATAAGCTTCTCAGTCGCAAGAAAGTTTATTGTATTCGAACTGAGGATATGTTCAAGATTCTGTAGCAAACGGAAGTTTGGAAGTGGTCTGTAATGTCTGTAATGTTGCGCGTCCGTTCTTCTGCACTTCTTATATACTGGAGTCACCTGCGGTTCTTTCCAGTCGCTTGGGACTTTGTGCTGGGCGGGAGATTCGCGATCAATGCAGACTAGGCAAGGGGCTAATGCCGTAGAGTACTCTCTGTAAAACCGAACTGGGGCTCCATCCGGACATGACGATTTATTTGCTTTCCAATCTTTCAGTTGTTTCTCTACGGCAGGGTTGCTGGTTACTATGTTGTCCTTACTGAAGTGAGTCCGATGGCCAAATGACAGTATGTTTGTACGATTCTCCTGTGTGAACGATTCCTTGAACGTGAAATTTAAAACTATTTCGTTTTTTGTTTTGCTATCTTCAACTGACACACATACACACACATACATACACACACACACACACACACACACACACACACACACACACACACACACACACACACACACACACACACACATCTAGCCGTACTGAATGTAAGTTTCAGGCCGAAGAGTAAAGTCGGCATTGCTGTTGTCAACAGCAAGCACCGTGAGTGAATGAAACAAATTTGTTCCAAATAAGACACTTAGGGCATCTCATCGACATTTGCAGTGTTTTCCAGATATTTTAGTTACAATACAGATCCAAAGCAAACAAAATGCAATTACTCTGTAATGAGCCACCAGAGACCTCGGGTCCCTCATACCAAAACATTCAGAAAATATCCCTGAACTGTCTCCAAAACTTCGCCAGTCCAGTTCAAGTTCACACTGTATACACTGAGGTGACAAGTAATGGGACAGCGATATGCACATGTACAGATGGCGGAAGTATCACGTACTCGAAGCGTAAAAGGGCAGAGTTGTCATTTGTACTCAGGTCATTCATGTGAAAAGGTTTCCGACGTGATTACGGTCGCACATCGGGAATTGGCAGACTTTGAACGTGGAATGGTAGTTGGAGCCAGATACATGGGACATTCCATTTCAGAAATACAATATTTCCAGCTCAGCAGTGTCAATAGTGGGCAGAGAATACCAAATTTCAGGCATTACCTCTCACCATGGACAAAGCAGTGGCTGATGGCCTTCGTTTAACGACTGAGAGCAGAGGCGTTTGCGAAGCGTTGTCAGCGCTGACAAACAACATTGCGTAAAATTACCGCATAAATCAGTGTGGGACGTACGACGAACATATCCGATAGGACAATGCGGGGAAATTTGGCGTTAATGGGCAGTGAAAGAAGACGACCGACGCGAGTGCCTTTGCTACTAGCACGACAGTGGTAAGATGATGGCAGTACAAGGACACTTTTGATATCAAACTGATACGAAAATTAGTCAAATTGATCAATTAATTACCTCCATCCTACCCCTAGATGAAGTCATGATTTTTCCCCAGCTGGCACATGGGCTCCCGAACCCTCCCCCCCCCCCCCCCTCTCCTTGCCTCACCTGCCCTATTCACGGGAATTTCGAATTTTGGCGGAAATGCAAAAAACGGCGGGAATTTCTTCATCCCACGGCTGTGCTGACGTCACACCCCAACCCCCTCCCCCAGAAATTGGCAGTAAATTCTAATTTGGGTGGGAATTTTTTTTCTCTGCTCACATGACCAGAACTGGTGGGAGAGGTTCAGTCGATGCGGAGCTGTCGTCGTGGAATCATCACAATGTGTTCAATCAACGAGATGAATGTGAAGGATAGAGTGGGTTTCAATAGATGTGTTACATGTCCGAATTCCAGGGAGTACTGTAGCCACAGATCACTGCATTGGAGATGGTACAGAAGAATTCGCTTCAGCAGACTGTGCCAATGCAGGTGGATGGAGCCAAGATGCATGTTCCACCCGTTACATGATCATGCACTTGCAAATGCATAAACTGCTGAGATAGTCCACATGAAGCATTCACTTTTCCAAAGAGGTGGGCAGTTGATGCTAATTCGCTTCAGTGGAAGCAAATTCATGTATGTAATATATTCCATTGAAGAGCAATTTCTCATACCCATCCACATCCCCCTCCACCAACCCACCCCCTCACCGCATCACCACTTGCCATCTTCCGTGCTTTGCGGAATGCATTCTGTTGAAGAGCTGCTGATGTCTGACCAGGAGTAGTTTAACAGTTGTTTTGCCTATAAGTATACGGCTGAGGACTGCGGCCATAGCCTCCTACACTCTTCAAGTAGTGCAGACCAATGCTGTTGTGGTAACTGCTTGCCATTTTTAAAATTCAGTAGTTTTCCACCTCACAGAAGACGTCTGCCTCCAATCCAGAGGCTCAAGCAACTGGTCTAGTTCACAATTATGCCACCAGAGGCGCTTAAAATTGGCAGTAGCCTATAGGAATGCAGCATCCGATCACATTGTGGATATAAGGTGGGCCCAGCAGCTCTGAATCCTGAGTACAGTCAGTTAGGCAGCATCAAGTGCCAGCCAAGACTGTCCAGTGCTTTCCAGCCACAGCGGCAGGAGATTAGGAAGAAGCCATGGAAAGGTAAATACCCCTTGCTTAATGTCTGCGTTTATTGTTGTGAGAAAGGAAGTCTTTGTGTTATTATCGCTTGTAACGGTTTTTCTTCTTTGTTCATCAGTGGATTCCGCGTCCTCCAGGCTGTCGGGACCTGCAGCAGCAACGTGTTCCAGCCTACAGGATCTGCAGCGGTGACACTAGCCGTTGTGCCAGGACCCACAGAAGCGGAAGCACCCTGGGATCCCGTTGTGCACGTGGTCAGCTTTCTGGCTCAGAACAATCGGCTGTTATTGTCAGTTGAAGACACCCAGACAGTTCCTTTACACAGAAGTGCACCGGGGGTCCTAAACAGCATGATGCAGGATGGTACTCGATCCCACCATACGCGACATCATAGAATATTGCAGTGGTACTGCATGGACATAGTGGATGAGAAGATACCAGTTACTCCTTGTGCACCGCTGCTGTTCCCTTCAGTGTATAATTTAATCTCTAGTCGTTCAAAGTGTTCACATATTGGTACATAAGCATCCACAGACAGAGACTGGCATGTTGTGATAGAGGTCGAGAATGCAGCTAAAAGTGTTAAAGTGTGGTTTACGGAGTTTGAATGGGATGAACTGTGTCGTGCAAAAGCCCACAATGAGCAACAGTTGACCACTGAGTATCATCCGAGCTGTCCTCCTCTGGACATTTACTGTGCTGCTGTAACTCTATCCATTACAACATTGTACGATGACTCTGCACTCTGTGTGAAATCGGGTGACACATCCATTTGCCTACAGCAGTCCGAAGTTACAAAATTGTTCGGTCTACAGATAGTGCTACCTATTTTGTTGGAAAGATTGAACAGATGGCTTCCTTGTGTTGAAGCTGGTTTTAGGGACATTGCTGGGGAAAACCCGTGACATCGCCTGGGGATGGGGTTGGGGTAATTAATAGATCAATTTAATTAATTTTCATATGAATTTGATATCAAAATTGTCATCATCCCACTACTCACGACACTGCGTGCAGCACCTCTCCTGGGCTCGTGATCTTATTTGTTGGACCCCAGACTACTGGAAAACAGTGACCTGGTCAGATGACTCCTGCTTTCAGTTAGAAAGAGCTGATGACAGGGTTAGAGTGTAGCACTGACCCCACGAAGCCATGGACTCAAGTGGTCAACAAGGCAATGCACGAGCTGGTGGTGGCTCCATAATTGTGCGGGCTGCGTTTTCATGGAATGGACTAGATTCTCTGGCCCAACTGAAACGATCACTGACTGGAAATGGTTATGTTCGATTTCCTGGAGACGATTTGCAGCCATTCATTGACTTCATGCTCCCAACCAACGATGTAATTTTTATGTCACCACGCCGCAATTGTTAGCGATTGGTCTGAGGAGCACTCTGAGCAGTTGGAATCAATGATTTGGCCACCCAGATCGCCCTACATGAATCCCATTGAACATTTATTGGACATAATCGAGAGGTCAGTTCGAGCACAATATCTTGCAGCAGCAACACTTTCGCGATTATAGACGGATATAGGGGCAACATGGCTCAATATTTCTACAAGGGACTTATAGCGACTTGTTTAGTCCACCCTATGCCGAGATGTTGCATTATACCAGATAAAAAGAGGCATGATACTAGGAGGTATGTCATGACTTATCATCTAGTCTATAGTGTTCATGGAGAACTGCATCGACCAAGTCTGCAGACGGAAGACAATAACAACCGCTAAGGCCATAGTTTGCGCTTTCTGAATGTTCTCACCTCTGGTTAGCTCGTGCTCAGCCTGAATCACCTCCAAGAGAAATACCGCTGAGTTTGCATTCTGGCTCTCGTATCTTGAATGTTGAAAATGAAGGAGCAGCCTCCCATTAAGTATCTCCTTGAAAGAAATTTTGTTGGTCATAAACCGTCTGAGAATAAGGTGTAACGCATTGTCGATGACTAGGTCATTAGAGAGAGTGCACAAGATCGGGTTGCGGAATGACAGATAAGGAAATCGGCCCTATACTTTCCCCTGCGTTTAGCATAAGTGACGTATGGAAACCACGGAAAATCTATATCTGAATGACGGGCTGGAATTTGAAGAGCCTTCTGAAAAATTCGAATCCAGAGTTTCACCAGTGCGCCACCACATTTTTTTTTTAATATAGCGTAATTTGAGGCCTCCACGTGTTACAATCAGAGCCTCTAAAGGTCACGGTATGATACTAAACGGGGGCCTGAATACGTTTATGGACATCTCCCTTCACACTGCTGTTTGCGGGTTCAAATGGCTCTGAACACTATGGGACTTAACATCTGAGGTCATCAGTCCCCTATAACTTAGAACTACTTAAATCTAACTAACCTAAGGACATCACACACATCCATGCCCGAGGCAGTATTCGAACCTGCAACCGTATCGGTCGCGCGGTTCCAGACTGAAGTGCCTAGAGCCGCTCTGCCACGCCGGCCGGCTGTTTGCGAGTCCATGAAGTAACAGGAGGTTATAATTAAAGTGCAGCTACCCATGAAGGTCCACTTTGGACTCTAATTATCGTATGGCAGTGGAACTTGCGTTACTGCCGATACGATTTACGTTGGAAACGATTAGTTCCAATTTTGGCCACCAGGTGCTAATATGGCGTTACGAAAACGAGAAAGGCATATAGAAATGTTTCCATACGTAATGGCTTAGGAACGGGACGTGGGCAGAAAATGTTCCAGACATGAGAAAGGCATAATGTTGATTTTACTGTTAACCGTCGCTTACACAGTTTCTTCAGTGTGAGAACCGGAGACATCTACGCGATGCTTCATCCGCACAACTACGTGATAAACAGTTGCTCGTAACAGTTTCGGTGCAATCTGTACAATGTGTTCCTTTGTACCGGCCTTCAGATCAGGTGGAGATGGAACGTGCACCTGGTAAACGTGTTCGTTTACATAACCCCAGAGCCAAAAGTCACGCGGATTCAGATCAGATGATCTTGCAGGCCATGTATCTGGAAAACCTCTAGGGATAACACGTTCGTGGAAGATTGCACTAAGCACATCTTTCACTGGGCGAGTAAGATGAGGCGTTGCCCCGTCTTGCATCGAAAGAGTGGTTTCCACACATTTGCGCCCTTCCAAAGCAGAAATTAAATGCTGTACAACGTGATCTCGATAACTTTCAGATGTCACGGTACACCTGACGGGCCCTCTGGGTGTGTTCTCTTCAAAGAAGAATGGACCGAAAATAAAGGTGCTTGTGGAATGGCTCTTTGTGCACAACAGCGCGGTTTAACAATAGCCAAAATTCGGCAGTTGTGTGTATTGACTGCACCCTGTACTGTTACATGTGCCTCATCACTCCACAGAATATTGCCTAGCCACATATCATCAACTTCGATCTGTGTCATAAACAAAGGGCAAATTCAGAACGTTGCTGCGGGTCATGAGATTCTAGTTGCTGCGCCGTCTGGATCTTGTACGGATACTAATATATATAGTACACTACAAAAACTTTCCGTAATGTTGAGCGCGGGGTGGACAATTCTCGTGACACTGCGTGAACACTAACACAACCCGGGATTGTCGATAGCCACAATCTTTTCTCAAGTTATGGCTCGAAAAATGACAGCGTGTATGTCATACTGTCATACAGACAGTGTACAGTGCCAGATTTGCACCTGTTGGCCACAAATGGAATTATTTTCTTCCAGTGTAAATCGATTTCGTATTAACGCATTAACTTAGCTACCAAGTTTCGCTGCCATACGGCAATTACAGCCCGTACTGGACTTCCGAGAGCAGCTGCACTTTAATTATAACCACCTGGTACTACCTGCATTGGTGCTGGATTCAATAATGAAAATATTGTCCTCTAATCGCACTCGAGACTTTTTCGACGGGCAACATGTCAAGTTTATGGTTCAAATGGCTCTAAGCACTATGGGACTTAACAGCTAAGGCATCAGTCCCCTAAACTTAGAACTACTTAAACCTAACTAACCTAAGGACATTACACACATCCATGCCCGAGGCAGGATTCGAACCTGCGACCGTAGCGGTCGCGCGGTTCCTGACTATAGCGCCTAGAACCGCTGGGCCATCTACAGTGCAGTTTGTCAGATGCCGGACACCAAGGAAGTACTTAACACACATGGGGCCCTTACTATAGGATATATTAAAGCAGGTTCGTCCGAAAACATTACATTCCGTCGCTCAGCAGACCGACGAGCGCGTTCATGTGACCACTGCAGTTTGAGGTGTTGATGGTTTTGACCAATGGCAGCTGATGCAGTTGCACGAGGGTCATCATACTAGCCCGCAGCAGACGTAGACAGATCCAGACCCACTGCAGTGCTTGACCACAGCTCCAAAACTGTCGAAGAAGCCGTACGGATTGTTACAGTCACGAGGATAACATGTCAGTCTTCTCGTGCGGTCACTACGAATAAATCTTTACCATAGACTCGATTCTTGCAGATAACAGTGAAGTAGCAGAGTGCCCTCTGCGAACCGAAACGTCGTAGTACGATATACTAATCACCCGAGGAACGATAATTTCAGCCCCATTAGTCTCTCATGCTCATAATGCTAACTCTAATGTCATGGAGACACACGCTGCTGCTTGCTTTCACGTTTCCACTTCTTGTCACTTTACATAAATCAGTCCGATGTTATTCAGTCTGTATATTGAGCAAGCAGTAAAGGAAAAAAAGAAAAATTTGGAGTAGGAATTAAAATCCACAGAGAAGAAGTAAAAAAATTGAGGTTTGCCGACGACATTGTAATTCTGTCTGAGACAGCAACGGATCTGGAAGAGTAGTTGAACGGAATTGACAGTGTTTTGAAAGGATGATATAAGATGAACATCAACAACAGCAAAACGAGGATAATGGAATGTAGTCAAACTAAATCAGGTGATGCTGAGGGGGTCAGATTAGGAAATGAGACACTTAAAGTAGTAAATGAGTTTCCTTATTTGGGAAGCAAAGTAACTGATGATGGTCGAAGTAGAGAGGATATAAAATGTAGACTGGCAATGGCAAGGAAAGCGTTTCTGAAGAAGAGAAATTTGTTAACATCGAGTATAGATTTAAGTGTCAGGAAGTATTTTCTGAAAGTATTTGTGCGGAAATGAAACATGGACGATAAATAGTTAAGAGAAGAAGAGAATAGAAGCTTTCAAAATGTGGTGCTACAGAAGAATTCTGAAGATTAGATGGGTAGATCACGGAACTACTGAGGAGGTACTGAATAGAATTGGGGAGAAGAGGAATTTGTGGTTCAAAATGGTTCAAATGGCTCTGAGCACTATGCGACTTAACTTCTGAGGTCATCAGTCGCCTAGAACTTAGAACTAATTAAACCTAACTAACCTAAGGACATCACACACATCAATGACCGAGACAGGATTCCAACCTGCGACCATAGCGGTCGCTCGGCTCCAGACTGTAGCGCCTAGAACCGCACGGCCACTCCGGCCGGCAGGAATTTGTGGCACAACTTGACTAGAAGAAGGGATCGGTTGGCAGGACATGTTCTGAGGCATCAACGGATCACCAATTTAGTACTGGAGGGCAGCGTGGAGGTTAAAAATCGTAGACGAAGACCAAGAGACAAGTACACTAAGCAGATTCGGAAGGATGTAGGTTGCTTGGAGATGAAGAAGCTTGCACAGGACAGAGTAGCATGGAGAGCTGCATCAAACAAGTCTCTGGACTCAAGAAGACGATGACGTCGACGACGACACGAAGTTTAACTTCGTTTCTAGGATACCCGAGGTTGTTAAAACACTAACCTTGTTCCGCATATTTTCAGTACCGTGAGTAGATCAGAATTTAGGGCGTGCATGGTGTTATCCCCGATAAGCGTGATGGTAACAGTCTTCAATAAGCGCAACACGCAAACCATTTGCAGCGGTCGAAGAGTCGCGCTACGTTTCCGTGAACATAACACGAAAACGTAAGCTGGTACACCTGCCACACAGCTCCACGGGGTACTATAATTTTGAAATACAAACAGCAGTTAGGAAAATTGTATCCAAAACTATATGGCGCACTCTAGTTTATTGTTTAACTTTGCGCTGGATTTAATTTCCCGTTTCAATATTCGGAGAACCTTTCCGATATTTTTCGAACAGTTTTAGTGCTAGTTTGATAAATCGTTTCTTAAACCCAATGCTTAGTAAAGGGTTCGGCACTGTTTCGAACCTCTATCTTTCACTCATTATTAATGCCTGATCGATATCCAGTGATACGTGATGTACAGTCCGAGTAGCTCACTCAAGGTGGCCAATAAAACTGACCGCCCCTGACAACTCTAAGTCCGGCCATCTGCACAATCTGGCAACACTGTAAGATGCGGAAGTGTAGTCTACTTCCGAGATGATATGGATGGAGTGAGCCCGTGGTCTTGCGGTAATCGTTGTGCATTCTAAACTTAAAGTCGCATGTTCGCGTCCAACTTTTTTTTTTTTTCGGTCTAACGTTATGAGTCTTCGCTTAACATTCTACCCACCCGCAGTAACAAGTATTCCAGAAACAATTCCGCAGGACAGTTCGTGGCTGCGTCGCGATCGTAACAGCTTACGCTCGGGCGTTTCCTCGCGCTGCAGCAGCTACCGGCCACCGGCCAGACGCCACCCGCCGCCTGAAATCCGACGCCCCCCATGTGAAGGCGGCGCCATGCTATCAGTGTATGTATCAGTGCCATTTTCGAACTTGAAGTTCTAGTTATCATCTTGCAGTTAAGCATTGGATTTTGCATACTTCAAAATCGTGAACTACAGTTAAGCATTGTAAAATTGAGTCGCAATTGGAAAAAGGTGTAACATCCGCAACACAACATTTACTTTGATATAACAGAGGGGTGAATGTAAAGGAGGCAGCTACAAAGATTTGAACTGTGTTTGGAGCGAGTGCTTTTGGGAAAAATACGCCAGAAAAAGATATTGTTTTTTCAACAAACATCGTTCTGGCATGAATGATTTTCCACATTAAGGAAGTCTCGACTACTGATATATGTGACAGATCACCATTTTACCATCATGCGACATTTGCATTCAACAGGCAAAGTTCAGAAGTCTGGTGTAGGAGTACTGCATGCTCTAATTCGAAACAACAAAAATCAACGGAGTGACTATTATTGAACGTCATCAGGTCGCTCATTGAGCATTCCTATGCAGTACTGTTACTGGTGACGTGTTATGATGCCTTTATCGTTAACTTCCTAAGAAGGAATGAAAGGCTGAGCTCCACCAAAATACGTAGACTAGAGCAAAGAGTAGTGTGAACATACTATTTTACATCTGGTAGCTCCAAAAGTGTGTCTTGGGCTACGAATTCTGCCCCAAGGGGTGTGTGCAACACAGCTGGAATTTGTTGTCAACAACTGAGACACCTTTGGGTCGCAGTGTATGAAAGTAGAGCAACAAAACTACATCACCTGTGCTTCTGCATGATAACTCACTCTGTTGATTTGAGAAACAAAACTATCCCGGAGATTGATAGGAAAGTCGTGTTTCAGGCACTTGTATTGATAGGGAAGTCCTCTCTCAAGCACTTGTCCCTCTCGTCATATGTTCGTAAAATATCACCTTTCCTGCTCTTGATCCATCAACCGTCAAGGCAATTCATTTCTAGACGAAAATACTCTTAAAACTACTATGGATTAATGACATCGTTAAAACACGTAGGTTTCTACAGGCATAGAATTTGTAAACAACTGTAGCATTGTCAGATTGTTTTAGATATCGTGAAAGAAAATTCAGCTGCTGATTAATTTCTCTTTGATGATTACTGTTGCGATTAGTAAACTAATGGAAAATGCAAATAAAATATTCACTGTACTAATACAAATTAAATTCAGCTTATTACAGAAACATCACGACGGCAGTCTATTTTAATAAAGGATTAAGTGTCTGTAAGACGATTGATCCTATTTTAACACCAATTAGTAGGATATTACCGACTTTTGACTTCGAAAAGATCTGTATTTACTTCATTTCCTGTATCATTCGCAAGTATTATGAAAATGTGGCATTTCATAGATAAAATTATGTATTCACAACAACAAAAAATATGACGGCAGAAAACAAAAGTGGCATTACGAAATTGGCAGTACCGTAAGGTTTTCGCTCTGACACTAAGGGTTACTGAAAGTACCAAGACGAATTTTGCTCGAGCGTTATCTTACGATACCCTTATTGAGTTTGTATCTGTCTGCTTGTAGCTCTACTACAAAAGAATTAAAAATCTGGCTTTCAGCTAGTCTAGAAAGGCGAACGAAAGCCATGCATGCTACCTGGGAACTGGTTTTTTCCTGAAGTGGGAAGACAACCTTTTGTGGTTGAATTGTTGGCAAATTTCAGGCAGACGTGTGCAGTTGGTCTAAGCGTTTCGGTATGTTGAATTTGTACAAATGATTTTTCTACAGGTTTTTTCTCTGTTCCAAATAGATCGTTGCAGTCTCCCATTAGTATTTTCACGTCATCTTGGTGAATTTTGCTCATAGTATTTTCGAGTGTGTTCCAGAATTTTTCGACGTTTTTGGTGTTTTTCTTATTTTCGATGTTGGTGGGGGCATGTGCATTGATGAGTGTATATTTTTTACTGCGGCTCTGAATGAGCATAGTCATAAGTCGATTGTTGATGGGTGTGATTTCTTTGACAGAGTTGATGATAGATCGGTGTTCGAGAAAACTAATGCCGAATATTGGTATGGCTTTCGCTACCTTTTGTTGTATTTTGCTCTTGAAGATGCAATGGTTTCCGTAATGCAAGGTTTCACTGTCAGTTAGTCGTGGTTCGTGAAGAGCGAGGATGAGAATTTCTTGTTGGTCGAATTCTATTGTGAGATATTTAGTTTTCGTGATTGGATCAATGTATCGATGTTGAGTTTTCAAATGCATGTTTTTTGCTTCTAGGGAAATTTCCAAGAGATCTTCGATATTCTCTACCGTGCTAACCTGGACCCCCCAAAATCCGAAAATCCAACTGCCGCATCTCGACAGCCGGGTTGTGTATCACCTGGAGTAAAGTTGACTTTGCTTGCACAGTTCATTTTTGCTTGTGTTTCATTGGTCTGGCCAGGGTGATTCCAGGACCGGACAGGACCAGATGGTGTTGAAGCCTTTGGAAGCAAATATTTTCAGCCGAGCTCATTGAGCTAACAGACGGTGACCAGAGTAGCGGTGATTTTTCACTCAGACGTGCGTGGGTTTTGGGTTCAACGGATTGAGTAGCCGTTCAGGATTGTGTTAGTATTTGGTTCACCCCAAGTATTTGATTTCCTCGGCACCACCCATATGGGGTAGGGTTTCCCCTATTGGCCCCACGGAATTATTATTATTATTATTACTGTCATTATGTCATCAGTAAATCCGATATGGTGCATCTTCCCACCACTGAAATAGATGTGCATTGTTCGATTCAGTATTTCCATCACATAAATATGGGTTATATTTACGTTACATTGCTGCTAGTAGACATATTTCTCACTCTTTCTTAGGCAGTAGCTACCTGTTACTCCATCATAGGAATTTATGTGCGCAGAATTGTTGCAATACAGAATTTCAAATTATCCGATTTCGGTAATTTCATTTCGATACCAGATCGTTCTAATCGGATTCAGCCAGTCAGGCTTATTGTGGATATCCGAATACGACTCTCATCATATGATAGACTGGGTAAACCACATTCTTAATCAGACAGTTGAATCCCGATCACTTATTTACGACAGGGCCTGAATTCGTAAACACTGTGGAAAATAATAATACAATGTGCTTAGTACTAATATGTTATTTAAATATAAATATATGAACGAACGAGATAAGTTTATTTACAGGAGCAGAGCCCCATCCATCATAGCAGAGCAGTGCGAGATTGGTTTCAGGGCGAAGAGAGGATAAAGCTGTTGCCGTTTGTTCCACGACCACCGAACATCAACCAGATAGAGAATATGTGGGCAAAGGTAACAAGGTCATTGCCATGTGGACCTACAAATGCAAGCGACCTTTGGACGAATATAGAAAACGTATAGTGGGAAATAAACCATCACGCTACACTGTCGACGACTTAATGAAATCAATGCCCCTACGCCTTCGAGAAATCTTATGTAATGATCGTGGGTGGGTTGGTTACTAAAAGTATACTCGTCCACAAAACGCATGTGGACAATTATCTGATAGTCGGTCAAGCTTTGTTTTGTCGCAGCTCTTTAGATACAAGTCCATTTACTTTCAGTCTCGTCCCTACAATTCTTGCAATGCAAGGTAATTGAAAAATCTCATCCACTCGACACCAACTGAGGAATTGACTGGTGCATGTGTTGTTCAACACACAGTAGTTGTCACCCTCACTGGAATCAATGACTGTTTGTGTGTGTGTGTGGGGGGGGGTTTCATGTTCACGCACAATCTGTATCAATACTATTAACATTAGAGAGACAACCAACAATAAATATTGCATCAAACTGAATTTTTATCCAACCCACGACCTGCATATTACGTTAAGTGTATTCCATAGTGTAGTTAGCAGAGACAGTGCGCTCTTGTTGTCGAGGCTCGCGGCAAGTGCAGCGATTAGCAGTGCCCAATGCCGCCGCGATTTGTTTACGTTGGCTGAGCGTGGACACTGCAGCAGACGCTTCCCCATAAACAGAAAGAAATCACCTTGGCTCTGACTGCAGTGAGCGGATATCACTGCCTGCGTGTTCTTATAGTAACCAACGTGAGACTCTACTCACAGGTGCCATGGAGCAATTGAAACGGGTATCATGTCATTAGTCATCAGAATATTAACCAGTGATGAAATGTCCACTCTATTTGAATCCAAAGAAAATAGGAACCTTCTCACAAAGGAATGTGAGGTGATATCAAAATTTATCCAACATACAAAAATTAACTTCAGGGCTTTCATGTATGCAGTAGCAGCACACAAGGAAATATTATGTCTTGGAAGCGTATATTTCATTTCCTCTTCTCATATTAACGCCCTTGTTTTAGTATGAAGTGAGAAAATAAACACGAAAAATTAAAGTTCCTGAGAAGCATATCAGTCATTTCCTCTTCTCATATCATAACTTTGGTTTAGTATGGAGTAAAAAAATAAACAGTTTAAGGTTGTAAAGCATAATACGACACCAGATTCTTATCGTAGGCGCTATCGGAAACGCAAAAAGCAGGGAGAGCTGTCCATTCTTTTGTCCAACAGTCTGTCTCCTTTCATGCATTACTGCCGCTAGGAGATTCTTATTTAAGGACTTGTGGGCATCAAGTTCTTCAGCAGAACAAGCCTTATGTTGTTGTGATAATTACGGTATGGAAAAAATGCAACAAAGACGATTTCCCCTAAGGCAGTGGGGATATCTGCAAATGTCTGTATTCAGCAATGACTGCCAGCTGCCACAACACTTCACAGAATCCATGCGGCAGGCAACACAACTGAGCGTGCACTTCAGACTTCATTCAGTAAGACGTCAGGAGATGGATGGAAACGTCAAATTAACGTCGCTTTCCGAGTCGTATTCAATCCAGAATGAGGTGGTATTAAGGCAGTTGAGCGTTCTAGCAATTACACTTTTATAATTCCCACATGAGTATTCCGATAGCCAAAATAACCCGTTATTGTGAAACTATCGGGAACTGCATTAATATCAAACTGCAAGAACTTGAGACAATACGTGGACTCTTCTCTCCGCTGGGTGACCTATTACTGTTATTTAGGATTCTCTCCGTCCTAGGCGTAATGCAAATGGAACTTCAGAGGCGCTTTCCGCTATTCTAGACAAACATCAGCAACTTGTAATCACTGCGAGTTACAACTGCGTGATGATATGGCTCAGGTTGTCAGTAGTTGTGGTGGTGTTATGCTGTCAAACTGCTTACAGTAACGTTAATGGTGGCACACATAATTTAGCGCTGACTACCTACTTAAGTAAAGATAGTGTTGTGGCGCCGTCGCTTCTCTTTATTTGGCCTCAGCTTGAGTAATCCGATTTAACGAATATAGTACTCCATTCGCGGGCTGCTAATGATACAGTATGACTACAGAGATCATCTTGCGGGTATTACATTAATTCTGCAATGAACTGCTTAACAAATATTACCTTCAGCTATGCAGCTGGAATGACTCATTACACAGGTACTGTATGTTGCACTTGGTTAAGGGATCAGTTCGCTGCAACTCTGCTTCTACTGTTCGTAAATACTTGTATACTTCATAAATGATTCAAATGGCTCTGAGCACTATGGGACTTAACTTCTGAGGTCATCAGTCCACTAGAACTTAGAACTGCTTAAACCTAACTAACCTAATGACATCAGACACATCCATGCCCGAGACAGGATTCTAACCTGCGACCGCGCGGTTGCAGACTGTAGCGCCTAGAACCGCTCGACCACCCCGGCCGGCATACTTGTTTACTGACCATTCGTTATTTGACTAAATATGAACTACTATCTGATTCGCATATATATGACATGGGTTAGCGCCGGCACAAAGCAATGACTAAAGGTTGGATGCCGTTGAAGTCCCGTTACACTGATGGCAAGACAAATGTTTGCAAATCACCTCTATTGCCTCAAAAAACAATTGCATCTTAAATATCGAAGGACCGACGTCCACACTGTCACATCGCATTGAAATACAGCTAAGACGGCAGATGAATATTTGTGACCGACTGGGCTTCGAACCTGGACCTCCCGCTTACTAGACAGACATGTTGATCGCTGCACTATTATTTTTTAAAATAAGTTTGAGAAGACTTTCAGCACCAGGTAGGCGGAGGCAAAGAGGGCAGGGGTCGAAGAGCCGAGGCCTGGCCTCAATGCCTCCCCCATACCTGTCACTGAGCAGCTGCATTATTCCCATGTATTTCATGTTTGCACCCATATATACCTTTAAATTGTGGAACAAAACTGAAGTAGTAATTAAGGCAAAATAAATTACAGTTTGCTGGCTCCAATTGCTTGCGTTCCTTGTAGAACATAACTTATAACAGTGAAAAGCCAGCCGTGGTGGCTGAGCTCTTCTAGGCGCTTCAGTCCGGAACCGCGCGACCGCTACGGTCGCAGGTTCGAATCCTTCCTCGGGCACGAATGTGTGTGATGTCCTTAGGTTACTTAGGTTTAAGTAGTTCTAAGTTCTAGGGGACTGATGAACTCAGATGTTAAGTCCCATAGTGCTCAGAGCCATTTGAACCATTTTGAACATTGAAAAGGGTGAAGGAAAAATAAATAACATTCATTCAGAAATATATTCACAATTTAAGTTATTTTGCACTGGATGCATATGAGGTCGTTAAGGAAGCCATATATTTTTCAACAAATGAATAAAAATTTCGGAGCCGCAGGGGTTTTGCCAAATTAGAACAGTTCTGATTTTAGAACCAACGTAAAAGAATATTCCAGGAATAAAAAAAAGTGAAAGAATAGTATTCTGCTTCTAATCAAAAAAACTGTCCACCTCTTCGTAGCCCACATAAAGCAATAGATAAAAAATTTGAAACCAGTCCTTATATTTGTTATTCTTCTTCAGCGTAAAATATTCTTCTGCAATATAAAACATGTACTGTTCTAAGTTCTGTTTGTTACGACGTAAAACACAAAGTGTCCCAGAAGCCACGAATAACTGTTATTCTTTGGGGACGGGTAACATTTCTAGTCGGGTTGTAAAGCTTCAGTTATCGGTATGACTTTCTGCGGTTCTACTGATAGTGCTAATTTCTTCGTAGTCCAGTTCCAAATTCTGATTCTATTTTCACATAAGATGATGTGCGCTACAGTTTCTACAAGCCGACATTTGTCGCAGTATGGAGATGGTCTCAATTTGATTTTCCATAATCGTTCCGTTGAGGGTATGGTTTCGTTTACAACGTCGTACCATACGGCACTGACTCTAGTTGGTAGAATTTTTTTGTTGATATTTTTCCAGACGTTCCTCCAGTTTTTTGTAGGTTAATTAACCGTAATTGGTTTATGAAGACGATGTCTGGTAATATAATCATAGACTGTTCTAGTGTTGGTTTGTGCTGGTGGAAGTCTTATACAGCTCCAATCGCCATAGTACTTTCGGACGTAATCTAGTCTGGCATGCTACTTTAACAGGAGCGTACCTATCCCCAGGATCTAACGAGAGGAACAGAAGTTTCGTGATGCCTGTCTTAGTGGCATGTATTAGTTTAAAAGCACGTCTTTAATTCCAAGTCCTCCGTTTTGCCTCTGCAAAGTCGCCGTGTGGAGGGATACTTTGAATATATTTTGTTTCAACACATACCAAGAGGCTACAGCTAATATTTTATGTGCAGTGACCTGCAGTATCGGTAAGACTGCTGCGACATGATATATTTTTCTAAGTATTTATAAATTGAACTTTCTGCATGTCATGGTCCTTCAACAAGGTTCCGATGACATTAAGTTTCCGCTCCCAATTGTTCGTAGCCATGCGCTTGGGATTCGCCCTTAACCTCAAGCCGAGTTGGAGTCTCTCTTCAGTTGCATCTAACCAGTGCGCATCTGTTGCACTATTGTAAGAACCGAGATGCAGGTTCATTTGACTACAAGAATGCGTATGTTCCTCCAGCATGACGGGGCTCCTGCATATTCTAGTCGTCAGGTGACACATTATCCAAACCTAACATTTCCCGGAAGGTGGATCATTAGATATGGGCACTTTTCTTGGCCTTCAAGGTCCTCGGACCTTATCTATTTGGATGTTTGCCTGCGGGGATGGTTAAAGGCGAAGTCTACAAATAAAAAGTAAACCCAAGAGCCGATTTGATCGTTCGGGTTATGAATAGTGCAGCCCTCATAAAAGAACGCAAAGACGACCTGAGTAGAGCTACACGTGGTGTTATGAAGAGAAGTCAAATGTGCATTGAAGTTGGTTGGTGAATTTTTGAAAGTCAACTTTGTATGTCCTCATTTGCCTTTGCTTTGAGTTTGTTAGCGTTACGTACTAACAGCTGTATCTCTGTATTCAATAAAAAGTGGACGCATTTATATGGAATTCTTTTCGTCTGTACTACCACCTGCTAAAATATCTACTATTCCTCCTGAAACACCCTGTATACGGATATATGTGTGGTGTCTGTTCTTTCGGACATTTCCGAAAGAAAATGCTTCATGGCATTCTGCAACGACCTTTGATCTAGTTGCAGGGGCTGATACAGATTTCAGAGCTGCTTGGCTGTCTGAATAAAGATAGATGCTGCGATTTTTGTAGGGTCTACTCTAATTTTCCTCCGTGCACATGCTGACAGAATAAAAAAAAACGTGTAATACTGTGGCCATCTTCCCTAAAGAGATTCTAGGCTGTACACCAGACCTAGTACTTTCATTTGTTTTCGACCTGTCAGTAAACCACTATATTATGTCTCCTGCACGGTGTTGTGGTTAGTTTTTCCACTGCTCCCTGCTTCCAACTGTTACATGGCAAAGTTTATTGAAACACCTAGAAGTTATTGTGTAGTTAGTCGGCATTTCCCCAGCCATCGCCTTACTGATTTGGGATTCCGTATATTCTAACTATATCCACTTATTTCCAATTTTTTGCCTTTATGTGAAGTGTTGGCAGAAGAGCCAACACCGTCTTGCTAGAGGAGGCCGAAATGCACGCTTTTAAGCTCACGCAGGCTGGCGCGAGGTCTAGAACAGGTCAGGGAAATAAGACTAGCAAAACAGGAGGTAACTGGTAGAATACTTAACTTTAATCCATAAGTGGTGTACATCGGTCTGACGGTACAGGCATCACAAGTTAAATATCTATTGATAATGGCACCTTGCTAGGTCGTAGCAAATGACGTAGCTGAAGGCTATGCTAACTATCGTCTCGGCAAATGAGAGCATATTTGTCAGTGAACCTTTCCTAGCAAAGTCGGCTGTACAACTGGGGCGAGTGCTAGTGAGTCTCTCTAGACTAGACCTGCCGTGTGGCGACGCTCCGTCTGCAATCACTGATAATGGCGACACGCGGGTCCGACGTATACTACCGGACCGCGGCCGATTTAAAGGCTACCACCTAGCAAGTGTGGTGTCTGGCGGAGACACCACATTATGTCCCTGCCGCTGCCTCCATTTTAAGCCACAGGTGTAAGGCGGGCATGTCTAGCATAATATCCATTCCAAGAGTGGATGTCCTGCTAATTCCATCTGTTTGTGAAAGCAGGCCAGTCTCTGCACTTTGCCAGACTCCCTAGCAGCCACCTTCTGTTCGACTTTTCTCATATTATAGGCCAATAAATTATCATTGGTCTCTTTGCAGGGATGTATATCCAGTACGTACTGGGTTTAGACCCCAGTTTACCCTACAGCAGTTTCTAGTTCTTATAAGATTATCTTTCGCAGTCTAAAATATTCTTTATATGAGGTGTTCATTATAGTTTTCCATCCAGGGCTACCTCTAGATACACTACAACCCTCTCTGAAGTTTCATCGACAAACATAATTTTTCAGTATGTGTGCTGGACATGCTTCCCCATAAATAATACTACACCAGTTTTCGTGGGGCTCGTCTTTAAATACTTTTTCACAATGTTCAGTGCACATAGGTTTAAAAGTACTAGCAAATTTTCTAAGTCTTACTGTGAATAGATCGTCTACTTATTCTTTTCAAGAGTAGTCTCCCGCATTCAGCTCATCTATGAGTTCATTCACCACTAGGTTTTTCATCTCTAACCATTTACTCGAAGGTCGTATTACTCGACTTCCAGGAAGATACAGAGAGCATCCAGAAAGGGTAGTGCTTCTTCCACCTTCCCAACAAGTTGGTGAAGTGTTACTTCACATGATTTGCTTCACAAGTATTATGCAAATGTTGCAGTTCATAGATAAAATTACGTATTCACAACAACAAAAAATATGTCGGCAGAAAACAAAAACGTGGCATTATGAATTTGGCAGTACCGCGTATGTGGTATGCGGCAAAGATGGGAATTCGCATCTGACGAGGAGCGTGTGTAGATAGGTGCTGAAGAGGTTGGCTGCTGTGTCCTGACAGTGCCCACTGTCGGAGGTTCGAGTCCTCCCTCCGGCATGGGTGTGTGTGTTGTCCATAGCGTAAGTTAGCTTAAGTTAGAATAAGTAGTGTGTAAGCTTAGGGACCGATGACCTAAGCAGGTTGGTCTCAACAGTTCTTACAGCAAATTTACAAAATTTTAAATCTAAAATACTGCATCTCGGTTCTTACAATAGTGCAACAGGTGCGCACTGGTTAGCTGAGAGACTCGAAGAGGTGGACAGTTTTTTTTATTAGAAGCAGAATACTATTCTTCCACTTTTTTTTATTCCTGGAATATTCTTTTACGTTGGTTCTAAAATCAGAACTGTTCTAATTTGGCAAAACCCCTCCGGCTCCGAAATTTTTTTCATTTGTTAAAAAATATATGGCTTCCTTACAGACCTCATATGCATCCAGTGCAAAATAACTTAAATTGTGAATATATTTCTGAATGAACGTTTGTTATGTATTTTTCCGTCACCCTTTTCACTGTTATAAGATATGTTCTACAAGGAACGCACGCCGTTGGGGGCGGCAACCTGTAATTTATTTTCCCTTAATTACTACTTCAGTTTTGTTCCACAATTTAAAGGTATATATGGGTGCAAACATGAAATACATGGGAATAATGCAGCTGCTCAGTGACAGGTATGGGGGAGGCATTGAGGCCAGGCCTCGGCTCTTCGACCCCTGCCCTCTTTGCCTCCGCCTACCTGGTGCTGAAAGTCTTCTCAAACGTTTTTTAAAAAATAATAGTGCAGCGATCAGCATGTCTGTCTAGTAAGCGGGAGGTCCAGGTTCGAAGCCCAGTCGGTCACAAATATTCATCTGCCGTCTTAGCTGTATTTCAATGCGCTGTGACAGTGTGGACGTCGGTCCTTCGATATTTAAGATGCAATTGTTTTTTGAGGCAATAGAGGTGATTTGCAAACATTTGTCTTGCCATCAGTGTAACGGGACTTCAACGGCATCCAACCTTTAGTCATTGCTTTGTGCCGGCGCTAACCCATGTCATATATATGCGAATCAGATAGTAGTTCATATTTAGTCAAATAACGAATGGTCAGTAAACAAGTATGCCGGCCGGGGTGGTCGAGCGGTTCTAGGCGCTACAGTCTGCAACCGCGCGGTCGCAGGTTAGAATCCTGTCTCGGGCATGGATGTGTCTGATGTCATTAGGTTAGTTAGGTTTAAGCAGTTCTAAGTTCTAGTGGACTGATGACCTCAGAAGTTAAGTCCCATAGTGCTCAGAGCCATTTGAATCATTTATGAAGTATACAAGTATTTACGAACAGTAGAAGCAGAGTTGCAGCGAACTGATCCCTTAACCAAGTGCAACATACAGTACCTGTGTAATGAGTCATTCCAGCTGCATAGCTGAAGGTAATATTTGTTAAGCAGTTCATTGCAGAATTAATGTAATACCCGCAAGATGATCTCTGTAGTCATACTGTATCATTAGCAGCCCGCGAATGGAGTACTATATTCGTTAAATCGGATTACTCAAGCTGAGGCCAAATAAAGAGAAGCGACGGCGCCACAACACTATCTTTACTTAAGTAGGTAGTCAGCGCTAAATTATGTGTGCCACCATTAACGTTACTGTAAGCAGTTTGACAGCATAACACCACCACAACTACTGACAACCTGAGCCATATCATCACGCAGTTGTAACTCGCAGTGATTACAAGTTGCTGATGTTTGTCTAGAATAGCGGAAAGCGCCTCTGAAGTTCCATTTGCATTACGCCTAGGACGGAGAGAATCCTAAATAACAGTAATAGGTCACCCAGCGGAGAGAAGAGTCCACGTATTGTCTCAAGTTCTTGCAGTTTGATATTAATGCAGTTCCCGATAGTTTCACAATAACGGGTTATTTTGGCTATCGGAATACTCATGTGGGAATTATAAAAGTGTAATTGCTAGAACGCTCAACTGCCTTAATACCACCTCATTCTGGATTGAATACGACTCGGAAAGCGACGTTAATTTGACGTTTCCATCCATCTCCTGACGTCTTACTGAATGAAGTCTGAAGTGCACGCTCAGTTGTGTTGCCTGCCGCATGGATTCTGTGAAGTGTTGTGGCAGCTGGCAGTCATTGCTGAATACAGACATTTGCAGATATCCCCACTGCCTTAGGGGAAATCGTCTTTGTTGCATTTTTTCCATACCGTAATTATCACAACAACATAAGGCTTGTTCTGCTGAAGAACTTGATGCCCACAAGTCCTTAAATAAGAATCTCCTAGCGGCAGTAATGCATGAAAGGAGACAGACTGTTGGACAAAAGAATGGACAGCTCTCCCTGCTTTTTGCGTTTCCGATAGCGCCTACGATAAGAATCTGGTGTCGTATTATGCTTTACAACCTTAAACTGTTTATTTTTTTACTCCATACTAAACCAAAGTTATGATATGAGAAGAGGAAATGACTGATATGCTTCTCAGGAACTTTAATTTTTCGTGTTTATTTTCTCACTTCATACTAAAACAAGGGCGTTAATATGAGAAGAGGAAATGAAATATACGCTTCCAAGACATAATATTTCCTTGTGTGCTGCTACTGCATACATGAAAGCCCTGAAGTTAATTTTTGTATGTTGGATAAATTTTGATATCACCTCACATTCCTTTGTGAGAAGGTTCCTATTTTCTTTGGATTCAAATAGAGTGGACATTTCATCACTGGTTAATATTCTGATGACTAATGACATGATACCCGTTTCAATTGCTCCATGGCACCTGTGAGTAGAGTCTCACGTTGGTTACTATAAGAACACGCAGGCAGTGATATCCGCTCACTGCAGTCAGAGCCAAGGTGATTTCTTTCTGTTTATGGGGAAGCGTCTGCTGCAGTGTCCACGCTCAGCCAACGTAAACAAATCGCGGCGGCATTGGGCACTGCTAATCGCTGCACTTGCCGCGAGCCTCGACAACAAGAGCGCACTGTCTCTGCTAACTACACTATGGAATACACTTAACGTAATATGCAGGTCGTGGGTTGGATAAAAATTCAGTTTGATGCAATATTTATTGTTGGTTGTCTCTCTAATGTTAATAGTATTGATACAGATTGTGCGTGAACATGAAACCCCCCCCCACACACACACACAAACAGTCATTGATTCCAGTGAGGGTGACAACTACTGTGTGTTGAACAACACATGCACCAGTCAATTCCTCAGTTGGTGTCGAGTGGATGAGATTTTTCAATTACCTTGCATTGCAAGAATTGTAGGGACGAGACTGAAAGTAAATGGACTTGTATCTAAAGAGCTGCGACAAAACAAAGCTTGACCGACTATCAGATAATTGTCCACATGCGTTTTGTGGACGAGTATACTTTTAGTAACCAACCCACCCACGATCATTACATAAGATTTCTCGAAGGCGTAGGGGCATTGATTTCATTAAGTCGTCGACAGTGTAGCGTGATGGTTTATTTCCCACTATACGTTTTCTATATTCGTCCAAAGGTCGCTTGCATTTGTAGGTCCACATGGCAATGACCTTGTTACCTTTGCCCACATATTCTCTATCTGGTTGATGTTCGGTGGTCGTGGAACAAACGGCAACAGCTTTATCCTCTCTTCGCCCTGAAACCAATCTCGCACTGCTCTGCTATGATGGATGGGGCTCTGCTCCTGTAAATAAACTTATCTCGTTCGTTCATATATTTATATTTAAATAACATATTAGTACTAAGCACATTGTATTATTATTTTCCACAGTGTTTACGAATTCAGGCCCTGTCGTAAATAAGTGATCGGGATTCAACTGTCTGATTAAGAATGTGGTTTACCCAGTCTATCATATGATGAGAGTCGTATTCGGATATCCACAATAAGCCTGACTGGCTGAATCCGATTAGAACGATCTGGTATCGAAATGAAATTACCGAAATCGGATAATTTGAAATTCTGTATTGCAACAATTCTGCGCACATAAATTCCTATGATGGAGTAACAGGTAGCTACTGCCTAAGAAAGAGTGAGAAATATGTCTACTAGCAGCAATGTAACGTAAATATAACCCATATTTATGTGATGGAAATACTGAATCGAACAATGCACATCTATTTCAGTGGTGGGAAGATGCACCATATCGGATTTACTGATGACATAATGACAGTAATAATAATAATAATAATAATAATAATAATAATAATTCCGTGGGGCCAATAGGGGAAACCTACCCCATATGGGTGGTACCGAGGAAATCAAATACTTGGGGTGAACCAAATACTAACACAATCCTGAACGGCTACTCAATCCGTTGAACCCAAAACCCACGCACGTCTGAGTGAAAAATCACCGCTACTCTGGTCACCGTCTGTTAGCTCAATGAGCTCGGCTGAAAATATTTGCTTCCAGAGGTTTGGCGGTGGTCTCGCGGTTCTAGGCGCGCAGTCCGGAACCGTGCGACTGCTACGGTCGCAGGTTCGAATCCTGCCTTGGGCATGGATGTGTGTGATGTCCTTAGGTTAGTTAGGTTTAAGTAGTTCTAAGTTCTAGGGGACTAATGACCACAGCAGTTGAGTCCCATAGTGCTCAGACCAATTTGAACCATTTTAAACCAGAGGCTTCAACACCATCTGGTCCTGTCCGGTCCTGGAATCACCCAGGCCAAATCAGTGAAAAACAGTCAAACATGAACTGTGCAAGCAAAGTCAACTTGACCCCAGGTGGTACACAACCCGGCTGACGACAGGCGGTAGTTGGAATTTCGGATTCTGGGGAGTCCAGGTTAGCACGGCAGAGTATGTTGAAGATCTCGTGTAAATTTCCCTACAAGCAGAAGACATACATTTGAAAACTAAACGCCGCGCGGGATTAGCCGAGCGGTCTCAGGCGCAGCAGTCATGGACTGTTCGGCTGGTCCCGGCGGAGGTTCGAGTCCTCCCTCGGGCATGGGTGTGTGTGTGTGTGTGTGTGTGTGTGTGTGTGTGTGTGTGTGTGTGTGTTTGTCCTTAGGATAATTTAGGTTACGCAGTGTGTAAGCTTAGGGACTGATGACCTTAGCAGTTAAGTCCCATAAGATTTTACAAAAATAAGAATTTTTTTTTTTATAACTAAACATCGATGCATTGATCCAAATACGAAAACTTAATAATCCCACATAAAAATCGACCGACAAAAAATTCTCATCATTGCTCTTCAAGAACCACGACTAACTGACAGTGAAACCTTGCATTACGGAAACCATTGCATCTTCAAGAGCAAAATGCAACAAAAAGTAGCGAAAGGCGTACGAATCTTGGGCATGGCATTTCACGAACACAGATCTATCATCAGTTTTGTCAAAGAAATGACACCCATCAACAATCGACTTATGACTATGCTCATTCAGAGCCGCAGTAAAAAATATACACTCATCAATGCACATGCCCCCACCAACATCGAAAATAAGAAAAACACCAAAAATGTCGAAAAATTCTGGAACACGCTCGAAAATACTATGAGCAAAATTCACCAAGATGACGTGAAAATACTAATGGGAGACCAACGATCTATTCGGAACAGAGAAAAAACCTGTAGAAAAATCATTTGTACAAATTCAACATACCGAAACGCTTAGACCAACGGCACACGTCTGACTGAAATTTGCCAACAATTCAACCACAAAAGGGTGTCTTCCCACTTTAGGAAAAAACCAGTTCCCAGGTAACATGCTTGGCTTTCGTTCGCCTTTCTAGACTAGCTGAAAGCCAGATTTTTAATTCTTTTGTAGTAGAGCTACAAGCAGACAGATACAAACTCAATAAGGGTATCGTAAGATAACGCTCGAGCAAAATTCGTCTTGGTACTTTCAGTAACCCTTAGTGTCAGAGCGAAAACCTTACGGTACTGCCAATTTCGTAATGCCACTTTTGTTTTCTGCCGTCATATTTTTTGTTGTTGTGAATACATAATTTTATCTATGAAATGCCACATTTTCATAATACTTGCGAATGATACAGGAAATGAAGTAAATACAGATCTTTTCGAAGTCAAAAGTCGGTAATATCCTACTAATTGGTGTTAAAATAGGATCAATCGTCTTACAGACACTTAATCCTTTATTAAAATAGACTGCCGTCGTGATGTTTCTGTAATAAGCTGAATTTAATTTGTATTAGTACAGTGAATATTTTATTTGCATTTTCCATTAGTTTACTAATCGCAACAGTAATCATCAAAGAGAAATTAATCAGCAGCTGAATTTTCTTTCACGATATCTAAAACAATCTGACAATGCTACAGTTGTTTACAAATTCTATGCCTGTAGAAACCTACGTGTTTTAACGATGTCATTAATCCATAGTAGTTTTAAGAGTATTTTCGTCTAGAAATGAATTGCCTTGACGGTTGATGGATCAAGAGCAGGAAAGGTGATATTTTACGAACATATGACGAGAGGGACAAGTGCTTGAGAGAGGACTTCCCTATCAATACAAGTGCCTGAAACACGACTTTCCTATCAATCTCCGGGATAGTTTTGTTTCTCAAATCAACAGAGTGAGTTATCATGCAGAAGCACAGGTGATGTAGTTTTGTTGCTCTACTTTCATACACTGCGACCCAAAGGTGTCTCAGTTGTTGACAACAAATTCCAGCTGTGTTGCACACACCCCTTGGGGCAGAATTCGTAGCCCAAGACACACTTTTGGAGCTACCAGATGTAAAATAGTATGTTCACACTACTCTTTGCTCTAGTCTACGTATTTTGGTGGAGCTCAGCCTTTCATTCCTTCTTAGGAAGTTAACGATAAAGGCATCATAACACGTCACCAGTAACAGTACTGCATAGGAATGCTCAATGAGCGATCTGATGACGTTCAATAATAGTCACTCCGTTGATTTTTGTTGTTTCGAATTAGAGCATGCAGTACTCCTACACCAGACGTCTGAACTTTGGCTGTTGAATGCAAATGTCGATGATGGTAAAATGGTAATCTGTCACATATATCAGTAGTCGAGACTTCCTTAATGTGGAAAATCATTCATGCCAGAACGATCTTTGTTGAAACAACAATATCTTTTTCTGGTGTATTTTTCCCAAAAGCACTCGCTCCAAACACAGTTCAAATCTTTGTAGCTGCCTCCTCTACATTCACCCCTCTGTTATATCAAAGTAAATGTTGTGTTGCAGATGTTACACCTTTTTCCAATTGCGACTCAATTTTACAATGCTTAACTGTAGTTCACGATTTTGAAGTATGCAAAATCCAATGCTTAACTGCAAGATGATAACTAGAACTTCAAGCTCGAAAATGACAGTTGATACATACACTGACAGCGTGGCGCCGCCTTCACATGGGCGGCGCCGGATTTCAGGCGGCGGGTGGCGTCTGGCCGGTGGCCGGTAGCCGCTGCAGCGCGAGGAAACGCCCGAGCGTAAGCTGTTATGATCGCGACGCAGCCACGAGCTGTCCTGCGGAATTGTTTCTGGAATACTTGTTATTGCGGGTGAGTAGAATGTTAAGCAAATTGTCTTCGATGTTCAATCAGACTCATAACGTTAGACCGAAAAAAAACAAAAAAAAAAACACAGTTGCACGCGAACATGCGACTTTAAGTTTAGAATGCACAACGATTACCGCAAGACCACGGGCTCACTCCATCCATACCATCTCGGAAGTAGACAACACTTCATCCTAACACTTCCGCATCTTACAGTGTTGCCAGATTGTGCAGATGGCCGGACTTAGAGTTGTTAGGGGCGGTCAGTTTTATTGGCCACCTTAGGTCAACGACTCGGACTTTGTCTCTGTGGCGGCCGGCCGGCGGTCAGTTTTTATGTCTAAAACTGTACAGTATTGATCAATCCGAATTGTTTCTAACACCACAGTTCTTCACTAGGCATGGTCCTGTTGGAGGTGGTACGTCGTTGCCTACATCCGACCTCTGAAATAACTTAAACAGCCAGTTATAACGGGACCTACAGTTTAACGTGGCAGGCGTAACTCGGAATTTTTTACATCGACAAACACTGCCAGAGGTGAAACAGTGACGGTTATCAATCCTAGGACTGAACAGGGCTTTCCTTATTGGTACTTAGAAGGGAAACTCCCCATTGCAGCCCCCTCAGGTCTATTGTAACATGGCCCAGAGGATAGCCCGTCAAAAACTGAACACAGATCAAGCACGAAAACAGGAAGGATGTATACCGAACTGTGAAAAAAAAGCAAAATAGAAACTGAACGGTCCAAGCTCAACGAGTGCAACACCGATCGAGGTAGAACAGCCACGGCGTCGTGGCTAGGTGATCACGGTGATGGGCTGCAAAGCAGTGAAGCTGGGTTCAAAACTTGCCTGTGCATTTTTTAATTTCTTTTTTTCGCAACACTATGAACTGTCTGTCCGGTGATTGAAATGTTTGTTCTCTTTATGTAGTCTTGACAGTTGTCACACTATACATTGGTTGTAGGATACGAGTCATGTGGTAAGAACACATTACTGTCGTAAGTAAATGTGATGAATAGTTAGAGCAGGCAGAATACCACATAGTCGTCTCACAGAAATGAAAATAACAAGTACATGCGTGTGACTATGCTACAATAAAGGAATTCGAGAGTCAAAGCTTCCAAAACGGAACGAATTTTCAAAAACGTTAAAAATATATGTTTTGACAGAGCACAGAGAAACTCTGTGGTTGTGGAACCGTTACATTCATGTGTTGAAGTTCATCTGACAGACTACTATGTTTTCATCGTTTTCTTGGGAATGATCCTATTCACATTCATATCATCATTTTCTTTGGGCCTTTGTCCTGCTCCTACGTGGGGTCAGCCTTGTTACTACGGATTTTACGATGTTAGTGTCAGAGTGTGGCCGGATGCCCTTTCTGTCACCACCTGGAAACCCTGCAGGAGGGAATTTGTGTACCCCAGCTGTCTGCGTCGAGTGTAAGCCATAAAATAGTGCGACCGCTTTCAAATGTCTGCGAGTCGTGTAACTGAGGTGGAAGGTGGGGACCAGCACGGTATTCACCTAGTGGGATGTGAAAAACCGCCTAAAAACCACATCCAGGCTGGCTGGGATACCGGCCCTCGTCGTTAATCCGCCGGGCGGGTTAGGTCCGGGGCCGGCGCGCCTACCCGAGTCCAGGAAGCAGCGCATTAGCGCTCTCAGCTACCCTGGTGGGTGCCCATACACATTCATATAAACACCTAAAACAGAAAAGGAGGCATATCTCACTCACCAAGCGTACAAATTAGGTGCATAGGTGAGAGTTCCCTATCATATGACACCTGTACTGTCACTAATGTCGTGCATGACACATCAGACATGTTTTCCGGTGGAGGATTTGGGTGACTTGTCGCCTTGCCATCAAACGTTTGAGGGTTCCCATTCGATAGCTAATAGAGTAGTTGCTCAGAATGAACTTTTATTATAGGTCCCTCCATTACATCTTGCTGTTGCAAACGGACGTTACAGCATGACACAGCCACAAATTTGAATATAGCGAAAAAAAAGGAAAAAGAAAAAAATTGGCACGAGAGAGCTTTGAACACGGCTTGTGCACTTTGGAGTCCAAGACCGTGACCACTTAGCCACGACTCCGTAGCTCTTACACACTGCTCATGTTGCACTTCTTGTGCTTGGACCGTTCATTGTTTGTATTTTGCTTTTTTTTCATAGTTCAGTACACCTACTTCCTGTTTTCATGCTTAATCTGTGTTCAGTTTTTGACGGGCTGTCTACTGGGTCCTCGTACCACTAAATCTTAGGGGTGTACGATGTGGAATTTCCCTTGTTAGATCCGGTCTGTTCCCTGGTACAGCACTTGGAACATTCTGCATACATTAGTTTCGAATTCGCCTCATTTATTTCAGTGATGAGGTGATCAAAGTAAATAATTCTATGGTATCAGAATACCCCCTCAAGTCTTTAGATAAGTGATGTACAAAAACAGGTGATTGTTTTTTGATTCTCCTGACAGATGTGAGATTTGGCACTTGGAACGCTCACATTTTAAATCTTCGTTTGTCTTTCGCAGGCAAGTGCTCTACCGACTGAAATATCCAGGCCCGACCGAGAACCACCCTCACAGCTTTACTTCCCGGAACAGCACGCCATTTTAATACGTCAGGAAGTTTCAAATCATGAAAATTAATTCTCCAAGGGATATGTTATTTCTCTCTCTGCGAGAAATGGACACCTCGCTAGGCTGTATGGATTATTTAGCATGTAATGGACTGCAGGTAGCGAAAGGTTATCTACAGCTTTAACAGAAACCAAACTGCAGTTACGATGAAAAGGATACGTAAGGGAAGCAGTTAATGAGAAGGGGGGGAGGCGGAATTATTGTCACTTATCGCCAATGTTATTCACTTTGTGCATTTAGTTAGCAGTAAATGAAATCCAAGAGAAATCTGGAATAGATTTCGGGGAAAAGAAATGAAATGATATGTACGTATGGCATTTTTGGCTAGGAGTCCCATCTGGGATTGTCGGCCGCCCAGTGTAAGTCTTTACTTGACGTCAGTTCGGTGAGTTGCGCCTTGGTGGTGATGTAATCACACACACACACACACACACACACACACGCGCGCGCGCGCGCGCGCGCGCGCGCGAGCGGAGAAAATCCCTGACCTGGACGGGAATCGAACCCTGAATCCCGCGATCAAGGATCAGCGACGCTAACCTCAAGATTACGAGCTGTTGACAGGAAGAAGAAATAAATAGTGAATGCTTTCACGACCGGATGTTATAGTTGCTGATGAGTCTTCCGGGCTGTAATTCCGTGATCGAAGAAAAATTTCGGTTCCAGAAGTTTCTTCCAGAGCTGCGCTGCACGTCTTCGGAGGTGCTCTTGGCAACACTGAGTCTCGCCGACTGCATGTCTATGAAGGAGGAAATGAAGACGTCTAACAGTGATACGAATGAAGATGTCCCCGCTTACAAGGTATCGTCGACGGAGTGTGATGAAACGGCAAGACTTCCTATCGCCAGGATCACCTCTGAAGATGTCCAGCGCAGCTCTGGACAAAACTTCAGGAACCTAAAAATTTCTTCGACCACGGACATACGGCAACTAAGAAATGCACTAATCAGCCAAAACACAATGACCACTGCCTACCGCGAGGTGGGGCCTGCGTAGTGACGGTGTGGGCACGTGACGCGCTATGAAAAGTATGTAAGCGCAATGGAGACGGATGGGGATCACCACGCGAATATATGGGCTGCAAATGGGGAAAACCACTGAGATAAGCGACTTCGTCGAAGGACACATTATTATTATTATTATTATTATTATTATTATTATTATTATTATTATTATGCAAAGCCTGTGAACAAGTATCTCGCAAACGGCGGAGTTGGTCGAATGCTAACGCGCTACTGTCGTGAGCATCTACAGGACGAGGCAGGAGGACAGTGAAACTACCACTAGGTACTAACTGGTTGGACGTCCTCGACGCTTCACAGAACGTGGGATTCGGAGGCTTGTCTGCTTTGTAAAGTAGGATAGATGGTATTCTGCGGCATCTCTTCCGAAAGAACGCAATGGTGGAGCACGCCGTTCATCGTACGTTGTTGAACATGAAAACCCGCAGAAGATCATCCCTACGTGTTCACATGTTGACACAATGACCTCGTCAGTTACGATTACAGTGGGCACGGGACTATCAGGATTCGACCGTCGATCAATGGAAACGTCTCGGCTCTTCGGGTGAATTACATTTTTGCTACAGTAGGTCGATGATAGTCTCCGTAAACGCTGTCATCGAGGCGAACGGCGGCTCGAAACACGCAGCGCGCCACGGACGCAGGCTGGTGGGAGCAGTAATATGCTATGGGAGATATTCTCTTGCTCTTCTATGGGACCTGTGATAGTAATAGACATGCTGACAGCTGCGAACCACCTGCATCTCCTCTCGCTTGATGTCTTCCCCGACGGCGATGTCATCTTTCAGCAGTATAATTGTCCGTGTCTCGGAGCCAGAGCCGTGATACAGTGGTTCGAGGAGTTCTACAGTGAACTTACGTTGATGTCTCGGCGACCAAATTTGTCTGATATAAATTCTATGCAACCCATTTGGGTCGCTATCGGGTGCCATCACCGCGTACGCAAATCAACGGTCCGTTATTTACACGAATTACGTGACCTGTACGTAGACGTATAATGTCACATACCTCCACAAGCCTACCAACAAACTGTCGGATCCGTGATACGCAGAATCAGTGATGCATTTCGCTCCAGAGACGAACAAACAAGGTATTAAGCAGCTGGTCATATTGTTTTGGCTCGTCAATATAAATAATACAAAGTTTGTCGATGACATTGCAATCCTGTCAAACAGGGCAAAGGACTTGCGAGATCAGTTGAATGGAATGGGTTCTATCTTAAAAAAAAGAGGTTACAAGATAAACATCAGCAGAAATAAAACAAGGGCAGTAAAATGTAAGCAAATTAACTCATGTTATGCCCAAGGAATTTAGTTAGGAAACGAGAAAACGTAAGCAGTAAACGAGTTTCACTGTTTGTGGAGTAATGTGACTGACGATGGCCAAAGTAGAAAAGATATCAAAGGCAGACTGGCTACAGGAAGATGATAATTTCTGAAAGAGAGAAATATTTAATATCTAACACAAATGTATTAGAAACTATTTTTTGAGATAATTTGAAGTTGGCAACATTTTACGGAAGCGAAACGTGTACGATAAACAGCACATGAAGAAGGGAATAAAAGCTTCTGAAATAGGAAGCTGGCGAAGAATGCTAATGAGTAGTTCGGGTAACTAATCAAGAGGTACCAAATCTAATTTGTGAGGAAAGAAATTTATGGCGTAATTTGACTAAGAGGAGAGATCGGTTGACGGGATACATCCCGAGACTTCAAGGAACCATGCCGCGCGGCGTAGCTGTGCGGTCTACGGCGCCTTGCCACGGTTAGCGCGGCTCCCTCCGTCGGAAGTTCGAGTCCTCCCTCGGGCGTGTGGCGTGTGGCACCAAACAAATTGAAGCAATCATCAAGTTGGTAATGGAGGGGAGTATGCAGTGCGAGACCAAGGCCTGGGTACAGCAAACAATTTGAAATTTGTGTACGTTGCATTAGTTACCCAGAGACGAAGAGGCTTGCACAGCACTGACTAACGTGGAGGGCTCTAGCTACAGAGTGATGATAACAAAAACAGCCAGCAGTTCATGTGAGCAGAGATGAAACCCAGAGGGAGACATTTACGGGCTGTATTGCGGATAATCAAACATTTCCAATTGAAAACGATGCAGGAGCATCTTTATTGCCCCTTCAGAATGCAGCTGAGAATTGTCTTTAAGAAGAAAATGCACGACAGTTATCTAATGTTGGCTGCACAGCTTCAGGCTTTGGTTACACATCTCAACTAATTTTTATTATTTATAAAATGCAATTTATATTCTGTAAGGATATAAAATACACAATGGGCTAACAGTGAATGATGTGCGGTTCTAATTATGCGGAAAACAAACAACCAAAAAAATAAAAAGTCGTCGGCTCCCAGTTCCTGTCTTAATATTGAATTTGTTTTTTTCACTACGAATGCTACCAGTAATCTCACCATTTACTACGTCATTTACACGCTGTAGCAAAACTACCGAATCGTAGTTTTAGTAGAGCGCAACTCTACTCACAACTATTGTGAAACACTGAAATAATTAAAGTTGTACTGAAAAGTCGTAGTAGTGACCATTGTACTTAAGAACGAACAGCGTTTATGTCATGCACATTCAGAAGGTGGAAGCCTCGTGTTTTCCTTTGACGTTCATATTAGCTTTATGTAATTGTCAGCTGCTATCTAAACCATTTCCTCCTGTGTGAATAGAACTTTTAAGAGCGTGTGTAGATGGCCCTCTGGGAGCTGTGCGTGGCTTTCTTTACCTGCTAGAAACTGGTACCGTTTCTGTTCGTAATACTGCGAGCAACTTATTTTTGTTCTTCGCTGTGGCTTTTATTCGCCCTGAAAATGGGTACAGCGAGATAAATACCTTCTGACTTTAACATTGCTCTCTTATGCAAACAGATGGAAGTTAATTTGGTGATGGCGAAAAATTTTGCTTTCATTCAGGGAACTGTATATCAAAATGGACGATTATTAATGCAGATGATGTGTTAGGTTTCTGTTTAATAATAAAGGCCAAAAAATTTATTTCAATCTGCATTTTCCTAGGATCTGTAGAGCACGGCGACATGAAAGGTGACAGAACAAGAGGCGGTTGTTGGATATAGCGGCAGTGTATTGCTAAAGATGCGAAACACACACACGTTATTAAATTTTTAAAACTATGTACGTTGAGAGAAGACATAAAATTTTCCCCAGACTTGCATATCTGACAAAACAGGCAGACGATATCTGTGTCAGTTCCTTTCTACAAAATACAAGTTTTCTCTCATGTCTATTTGTACAGCTTCAAAGAAATTTTATGAAATATGTAAATATGACTCGAAAATTTTTTCGCATAGGTCTGGTGATGTGAATACCATTATTCCAGTCAACACTTGTTTGAAATCCAAATCTAAACAATTTTTTTCTGGACATGCAAGATTTAGCTACTATTTTGGATCTTTCAGCTATACTAACGTTATATATATCATTTGTGTGTACGACAGCTACCACAGGTCATGCATATACAAAGTGTTCCCTACCTCTGCCCACACTGTATCAGAGTATTCACTTTGCCAAAGAGACTGAATTTGAAAAATGACACGCAAATGGTGGCACACAAAAATAAGTAGCTTTCAACCGAAGAAAGAAGAACATAGAAAAGTCCCTAGGATCAAGATCGGCATATGTCTGATCGAGAGAGACAGCGGTCATTTTCTTGACCGAACGAGTTGGCACACTGGACTCGCACTCGGGAGGACGACGTTTCAAATCCGCGTCCGGTCATTCTGATTTAGGTTTTCCTTGATTTCGCTAAATCGTTTCAGGCAAATGATGGGATGGTTCCTTTACACGGACACGGCTGACTTCCTTCACAATCCTTTCCTAATCCGATGACCTCGCTGTTTGGCCCCCTTCCCCGAATCAACCAACTAGCCACCATTTTTTGTAATTAAACATGAGGTCTTAACCACATTTATCACGTTTTACGGCCAGTTTCGAATGTTAATCGCTTGCAGGTTCCTTTTCATGTTTGTCATATACAAGGTGTATAATAATTAATGGCGTAAATGCATACAGTTGAAAGTACACGATACTAGAAGCAAAAAAGTCTTAGTAAACATAGGGTCGAAAATGCATACCTTAAGAGCTACGAGCAATTTTTCTTCTTCGATTCTGCGAAGAGAATCTCATCTACTGCAAGCTCTTTGCTTTTTCCATATTTTGGGAAGTGATAATATGGATCAAAACAAGAAAAAATGTCCAGTAAACATGTGCTCTAAAATGCATTCCTTAAAAGTTATGAGCACTTGTTCATCTTTGGTACTTTGGAATGCAACTCTTCTAATGGACAACTGATCATAGCTCTAAAGGTATGCATTTTAGAGCACATGTTTAATGGACTTTTTTCCTTGTTTGGTCCATATTATCACTTCCCAAAATATGGAAAGCAAAGAGCTTGCAGTAGAAGAGATTCTCTTCACAGTATCGAAGAGGAGAACTTGTTCGTAGCTCTTAAGGTATGCATTTTCGACCCTATGTTTACTGAGCCTTTTTTGTTTCTAGTATCGTGTACTTTCAACTGTATGCGTCTGCGGCATTAATTATGATACACCCTGTATATACTGAGTCATTCCGCAGCTGCAAACTGTCGACATCATACATTCATACAGCTGCGTTGATAAGTTAAAAATGTAACTAAAAGTGAAATAGATCTGAAAATGACTTTTTGCCTGCCGATACCAGTCATAAAAGTCATGACTATGATCATAATTATCAATAAGCTTCAGCCACATCCGGCCTCTTCAATTTAATTTTATAAAGTCAAGGTATGGTAGCAGAAACGGTGGACACAGTGCCACTTTTTTAAATGCAGTTGTTACTATTTGAAAAACAAAAATTCATAGAAATATTGTCCAGAGATTACCTGCAGCTATTCTGGTGCTTCGAACTATAAACAATATTACTGTTATTTCAATAAAGAGATTGCTTAAAATTTTCAGGCATAGTTGTGACAACTTCTCATTCGCAATCTAAGCCAGAAACAGTTCGTTATCACTTGATACGGTCGTAGTACACATTTGATAATTAGTGAACAGTATGAGGAATATCGAAACATAAATTTCAAATTTATTGTGCGAGTATTGCCCCAAAGCCGGTCGATGTGGCGGTGCGGTTCTAGACGCTTCAGTCTGGAACCGAATGACCGCTACGGTCGCAGGTTCGAATCCTGCCTCGGGCGTGGATGTGTGTGATGTCCATAGGTTAGTTAGGTTTAAGTAGTTCTAAGTTCTAGGGGACTGATGACCACAGATGTAAAGTCCCATAGTGCTTAGAGCCATTTATTTCCCCCAAAATAAGGAAGCAAAAAGTTGCGCGAAAATATGTATTGCCTATTTTTCCACCAAATCCGCTCTTTAGAAACCATTCTAAAAATCCGGAAACCGAATGTTTTGCAGCCTCCGCTTCATTTCGAGGGCAAGGTAAAAATTTCTCCGCCTGGCACAGAGGAGACGATGCTGATGCTACAAATTACGTTCTTGGTGTGCTGTTACGTATTCAGGAATCTTTCAAGTCAAGTGTGAATTCAGTCAGCAGAATTGTTTTAAAATAGTCGTGCAAGTTTTGTTCCAGTGGATACTCTATACTCTGGAGCAGATTTCGGCCAAAAAATCAATCATTGCGTTGAAGGATTTATCGAGAACAGAAATACAGTGCGTCCCTAGAGTCATGGTGTAGAAATGAACTGTTGCTGTAGCTAACAGAAACGAAACGAAAGTTTGAAATTTGCCCTGCATTGGACAGTACCGCAAAAAGTTTCTGTACAATGCTGTTCAATGGTATGCGTGCGAAAATGATGCATCACAATGAATCGTTTGACAACAGCATATCAGGCCACGTCAGTCGATATGTGGGCGGTACACAGGAACGTTCATTATGTTCTGTAGCTTGGTAAATTCGAATCCGTAACCAATGTTCAACGTGAATGTTGTCGCGTGTACAACGAAGAGCCACCACATTGAAGTAACATTAATGGTTGGGATAAGCAGTTAAAGGATACCGTCTGTTTGTTGGACAATCCCGTTCTGGTAGGCCTCCAGTAAGTGACGACTCTGCAAGAGCTATGTGGGATAACTACATAAGGAGCCCCAAAAAATCAGTGCGTGCCTGTGCTCAAGAATTAGACCTAAAAAATACTACACCTGCACGCTATCGAATCGACTGATAGACCCAAACGACTCGAGGTTGTTACAGATATGCTTAACGAGATTGACTGCGATGATCCATTTATGAAGAAGATTCTGCTTAGGAAATGAGGCTACATTTAATGGCTCAAATGGCTCTGAGCACTATGGGACTTAACATCTGTGGTCATCAGTCCCCTAGAACTTAGAACTACTTAAACCTAACTAACCTAAGGACATCACACACATCCATGCCCGAGGCAGGATTCGAACCTATGACCGTAGCGGTCACGCGGTTCCAAACTGAAGCGCCTAGAACCGCACGGCCACACCGGCCGGCGATACATTTAATGTTTGTCGTTCTGTTCATCGCTATAACATCAGAATATGGGCTTCTGAAAATCCTAGTGTCTACACTGAGTACGAACGTAAGACCCCTAAGGTGAACTTGTGGTGTGTCCTGATGCGTGATAAAATTATATGTCCAGTTTTATTTGCGGAGCAGACTGTGACGTCAGACAACTGTCTTGCATTTGCAATTGCTTAGACTGCCACAGTTCCCAGAAGGTGTCATCTTCCAATAATACAGCGCTCCTCCACACTACACCACCATTGTTCGTGAGTTCCTAGATACAAAATTTCCCCAGCGGAAGATAGAAAGGGGTGGTTTGAAGTCATGGCCACCACGATCCCTGGACCTAACACCGTAAAACTTTTACTTTTGGGGTTATTTGCACCAACGTGTGTGAAGTGAACATATCAATGACATTGATCATTTAAAACAGAATCGCAGACGCTGTTCACTCTTTTACACCAGACGTCCTTGCACGTGAGTGGGAAGAACTAGAATATCGAAACTTCCTGGCAGATTAACACTGTGTGCCGGGACCTTTGCCTTTAGCGGGCAAGTGCTCTACCGACTGAGCTATCCAAGCACGACTCACGACCCGTCCTCACAGCTTTAATTCCGCCAGTATCTCGTCTCCTACATTCCAAACTTCACAGAAGTTCTCCTGCGAAACTTGCAGAAGGTAGGAGACGAGTTACTGGCGGAATTAAAGCTGTGAGGACGGGTCGTGAGTCATGCTTGGGCAGCTCAGTCGGTAGAGCACTTGCCCGCGAAAGGTAAAGGTCCCGAGTTCGACTCCAGGAACCGGCACACAGTGTTAATCTGCCAGGAAGTTCCGTATCAGCGCACACTCCACTGTAGAGTGAAAATTTCATTCTGGAAACTAGAATATCGTTTAGATGTGTGCAGGGCAACAAATGGAAGCCACATCGAACTGTGCTGAACAGCTATGCATACTTCGACTGTTTCTCTTTCATTTCGATCTTGTTTCATTCCTTTTCTGGGGTCGATTAACACTACACTAAGTCTTCACAGTCACACAGTACACCAAAACGTGGCGTAGGCTTCTAGGGCATGGGTCCTCCATTAAAATAGCTACGAATTCAAACGTGGCCGCAGTTGTCTTTATGAGGACCCAAATGAGGGGGGGAGGGCGGGTTCTATAAAAAGCAATGTATGTTGGAGATATCAAAGTGCACCAATCCGGTCTCAACAATTAAAGGTATTTGGAATAGCTGCGCTACAGGAATTTCAAACGATCTAGTTCGGCTTATTTTGCATGAGGAATGAACTATGATATAGCTTTGTGCAACATGAATGCCGCGTTAGTGGTATGTTGACCAAAAAACGAATTTATGAGCCATGTCCGGACTTTTTTTAACGAAATCAAACTGATTTAACACGTTTCACAACCCTTGGGCAAATTTTTAAGCTTATTCATGTTGTAACGCATAGTCTACGCGTATGTGGCAGTTATAAAATGCAGTAAATATGTACCCCCTCTGCGAGAGTGTCGATATTAATAGTTTTCAAATCTGTAGTATTAATCCCCCATCTTTAGATAATTTAACGTGGATCAGTGCCTAATTTCTTAAATTTTAGGAGCCGGAGCCCACATCTCTTCATCCACACATCTTCCCCGTCCCCATCCAACCTCCATAAAAATCACAAGTTACGATCTTTGAAAACTTACAGGACACAATGAAATTTTTTTTAACAAAACATTGTTCTGAAATTCAGGTTATTGAAACATACTTTAGAGCTCTGAGTTTGGTGTCAGTTGTAAACGAAAGACACTCACCCAGAAAAAAAACCGATTTTATCACCTGGAATTGAACCAAGAGCCACCAAGTTTGTAGCCAACGACGCCAAACACTAGGAAAGGAAGGAATATAATCTGAAATAGATTAGGTAACAGCGTGCAAAAATGTGGTACGCGTGTGTACATCTGCGTTTGCAGATGACACAATGTGGAGCGTCAATCAAGTCACTACTAAGATGGCCACACACGTAACTGTATGCTTGACAGGCACCCATGCGCAAGCGTTTTACACAAGGATGCCTGCGCGTGAGTGCGATAAATTTGCGCAAGTATCAGGACTGTATACTCAGCTTTGTCGATGTTCTATAATGTAAGCTTGTGCACGTATGCAAGTGTGTGCACCAAGAATAGGGAGGCTTGTTCAAGCACGCGTCAGTAGTAGATTTGTTTTCTTAGCTGTTATGTCGAGCGATCTGACACATATCAACATCGAATTTCAAGAAGATTTTATTCGTGGTTATGAAAATTAGCCTTTCCTGTGGAAAATCAAATAGAAGACGCGTTATGACAAAGAGAAAAGAGATGCTGCGTATAATCTTCCTGTTAGATATAAAGCAGTTTATCCTGCAGTAGAGAAAGATGTAGTAATTGAGAGGATAAATTCCCCGAGATCAAATTATCGTAGGGAAAGAATATAACGTGGAAAGCAATTATAAATTACGGACTGCTGCGTGTCAGGTGTACAAATCAATGCAGTGGTATCTTCATTTGTTTAGCTTTCTGTGTGAGCAAGAGGTGCCTAGAAGGCCTGCAACTAATTTAGAACAATGAGAAGTAAGTGAGGTAGGTTTTGAAGAATATTTGGAGTTCGTTACAACAACACTATTATAGTTAAAGGTATTTTCCTTTATTTGTTTGTATAAAACTTTCATACGCAGTTTCATTTTACTTATTCTGATTTTATTTTGTTAATGCACGATTTTTTGTCGCCCAGGAACTTGTCGCTATTTATAAAGCAGTTCATGAATTTTTCAACATATTTATCAACAGGGTAGGAGATGAGGTACCGGCAGAAGTAAAGCTGTGAGAGCGGGGCGTGACTCGTGCTTGGGTAGCTCAGATGGTAGAGCACTTGCCGGCGAAAGGCAAAGGTCCAAGTTTCAACAAGTGGAATCTTTCCAGAGGTAAAGTTCCGTAATAGTAACATATCGATTTAGCTGGTGATCTCAATGCCAGCCCTGGGGGGAGAGGAGGGAGGCGAACCCACGGCGGGAGTTTCCTTTTTTTTGGGGGGGGGGGGGGCAAAATCCTAGACTTTACAATGGTTCCGAAAGGAGGAGTTAAACAACCCAGGGACAGTTATGTATAAATGAAGAAGTGTGAGAAAAAGAAATACAAATCATTCATAGAATCTAATTCCCTACTGGAAGCTGTCTACGGTAGTGTGAAAGCAGATGACAAAGGAAGCGCTGGAGTTTGTTACCTTCGTTGCGCCTTTCAAAGCAGCGAAGACTGCTACAAGCAATGATGGCAACTCTATTTCTACTCGACGTCTACATAAATCTTAAAATATACCTACACCAGCTCGAAAGCCCCCTCCCGAGATGAGAAAAACTTTGTGATGAAGATAAATGTCAACATGTTATGGCATGAAAATTCCTTAAATACCTATACGAATACAGCTGAGAAAAATACTTCAAAATAATTACAGAAAGAATAGGTAAATTATGCACTACCCGTCGCATAACATAGTCTTTTTAACCCAGACGTTGCTATTAAGAGTGTTTACACGCTGAAAGAAATATGGCATTTTTCCCCATCAATCCCTCTCCTTGATTTGCCATTAATACCACTTACATTACACTATTTCTTGCCACAATCCAGTCAATTATTATTTTCATCTACGTCTGTAACTTCTTTGAAGTATTCCCTCATTCCCTATTTTCTCAATGTTAAAGCCACAAGTAATAGCGATTAATATTAAAGTTATTACAGAAAACCTGTCAGACCTTATCTTGGACTGAAGCAATTAAAATGCATTGCACGAACTGTTTATCCAGTTACGCCGTGTTTCATACTGTTTGCGTTGCAATAACTTAAGAATGCAATTGTTACTTCCCTCTCCAATAAATGAAAGTGCTTTCAAAACTTCTCGATATTCGACAGCAGCTGTTTTTCCTGTATGTCCTGCGGACACACTGACTAGGCACTGGCGATTTTCACTCTTCTTATTCAACAAATAAAGCAATTACATTCAAGTCGCTCGCTGTCCTATGACCTTCCACTTTGTACAGTAGAAGCGGCGACGATACCGTCGACAGTGTAATACTCAGGTATGCTGTTTGTTACATGTCTTGCGCCGCACGCTGTCCGCTGCTCAGGAAACGACGAGAAGTGAAAAATGGTTCAAATGGCTCTAAGCACTATGGGACTTTACATCTGTCATCAGTCCCGTAGACTTAGAACTACTTAAACCTAACTAACCTAAGGACATCACACACATGCATGCCCGAGGCAGGATTCGAACCTGCGACCGTAGCAGCAGCGCGGGTTCGGACTGAAGCGCCTAGAACCGCTCTGCCACGGAGGCCAGCCCGACGAAAGTGAACACGCCTTAGTTACAATATTCTGCCATTTGTGCGACAGAACATCAGATCGAACACGAAAAATGTATAATTTAAGTCTGCTGTGACATGTAGAACCAGTCTCAGAGTATGTTGTTTGTTGTTGTTTTTGTTGTCTTCAGTCCTGAGACTGGTTTGATGCAGCTCTCCATGCTACTCTATCCTGTGCAAGCTTCTTCATCTCCCAGTACCTACTGCAGCCTACATCCTTCTGAATCTGCTTAGCGTATTCATCTCTTGGTCTCCCTCTACGATTTTTACCCTCCACGCTGCCCTCCAATACTAAATTGGTGATTCCTCGATGTCTCAGAACATATCCTACCAACCGATCCCTTCTTCTAGTCAAGTTGTGCCACAAGCTCCTCTTCTCCCCAATTCTATTCAGTACCTCCTCATTAGTTATGTAATCTACCCATCTAATGTTTGTACTGAAAATCAAATGAGCCGTCTGTAGCTGCAGAAACTCTTCTCTGCTTGTTTTCCATCAATGAAACCAGCACAGTGCGGAAAATTCCATCTCTTTGTAAAATAATTCGCTAACTTGCACCAGTCACGCGAGCACATCAGCTAGCAAGGGGACGCCATGCGTTAGATCATGGATTTACTTCAGACTTTGTATACTTTTATAGACGATTAGGACAAAATAATGTGCAAGCAGTATGGCGTACTACTTAGGCGATTTCAAGAAAATCGCAAGAGAAGTACCGAGGCATTGTGACCCTAAGCACACTATGACGGCGGTTATGTGGTAAGCGTTCAAGTTCATGAACCGGTGGATCGCTGAATCGAGTCCCGCTAACGGTTTTTTAAATTTATATTTTTCTCCAACACTAGTCATATTATTTCGTACATATTACATTTGAAAGGTGCTATGATGAAAAGACACATATTTGCTTGAACTTTTATTGAATTTTCAATGTTATTTCGCTGTTGACTACTTTTTATTATCATAACAAGTATTATGCTACTTTTATTCCTATTGGCAAGTTAAAAACTTTATCAAGCGCCTTAAAACTTGTTGATAGTTGATTGACAACGAACGAAAAATTGTTTCTCGTGAAGATGCTATTACAATATATTCAGTCGTACATCGCCAGTTTCCGGCACCTATATTTACGAAAATGTTGCCTTACTCATGGTTTGCATCCAAATTATCGGAAGGAAGAAGTTTTACAAAGTGTCAATGAGCTTTGTTTCCCCTTGGAAGCTCTGAAGATTTCTTGTGTGTGCGGGGTAATTACATTCCATTCGATGCAGTAGATGCCGTTTTAATTTGTTTTCCGGGTTTGTATGAAAAATATTGTGCTGCACCTTGTAATGTCGAAAGCACATCCGCCGATTAATCTTACATTATCTTCACGGTCTGGCATATTGTAAAGCGTTGTATTATTGAACAAAGTCACGTACACCTTTATGTATCGATGTGTGACTTTGGCTTTCCAAGCCTCTCTCTCCTCCTTGAAACCTGTGTCTGCGGATCGAAATGTTCAGCTGTAAAGCAGTCCTCACTACCTTTCCCGATTGCAGGTACAAAGGAGTTCGGAAATCGCGACAGGCATACGTTTTCAGGAAAACATTATGGGTTGGGTCATTTACTTGTCGATTATTATAAATATAATTTTTGTTGTGGTAAGAAAAGTTAGGAAATAGCCAAATAACGTTGGAAAATCAATAAACGTTCCCGCAGATACACGTCTCTACATCATGTTTTCTTTCAGTTGCGCTGTGTACGAAATAATGTGACTAGTACTGAAATAAATATAAATAAAAAAACCACGAGCAGACTCGATCCAGCGACCCCAGTAACGGAGCTTAACGCTGAGCACATGACAGCTGCCATCTCGTGTTCAGGGACGCAACGCACCGGTAGGTACATCACTGACGCGTGAAATTTCTCTTGCGCTTTTCTCGAAGTCGCGTAAGTAGCACACGTTGCTACTTGCAAATTAAGTTGCCCTGATGGACTTCTAAAAGTATACTAAGTTTGAAGTAAACTACATATCCGAATGTCGTGGCCTCCCCAGGTGAGTTAGACGCATTTCACATACGAACTGATGTTTGTGCAAGCATGTTTGAGCCCTGTGAATGCGAGAGGAATTTGTACACGCTTGTGCAAGACGTCTGATTATGAATATCGTTAAGCATGCAGTTATGTACACCTGTAGAAACTTTCAGTCACTTAAGACTATGATTCATTTTGATTACTTCAAGCGAATATCCGAGTGCGTGTTGAGTAACATAGGTACTCACAATAGACACGAGTTTCAACGAACTGTAGGATTGCTTCTCCGTGCGCCCAAGGGAGATGGAGAGCGCGAACACAACTGCGATAGTGGCACCCAGACAAGTCAGCCCCACCACACGTAGCGTCCTGCGCTGACACGGCAGCCGACCTCCAGGCATTTCCGACCTCGCTGCGCGTCAGCTGACAACCCACTGCCAGCGTCGGCTTCTCACAGCTGCCGGCAGCGCTCCGACGGCGGTTGCCCGAATCAGTAGGCTCGAGCGCTGTCTAGGTGCGACGCCGACTGTTCACAAACACACAACCAGAAGCCCGCATTCTTTCCTGGTGCGGGGATTCAGGGTTACGAGAGCAAGTTGAAAATTTCTTTATCTTGCTCACAGATGGCGCTCATAAAAATGACATTCCCGTTTTCGTTATGTTGCGCAATAACACAAATCTGCGAAATGCACTAGTTCATACGGCTTTTTAAATGTTGGCATGCACGTGTGATAAGCTAGAATGCCGCACTATCGAAAAATTCGGCATTTTGAACGGTTTATCCACGTCGCCAGAAATTTACCTCAAGTTGATAAAGATTCATCCTATGTGCTTTTATATTAAGGAATGAAGGATTGGTCCGCCTTTTTACACATACGAGGTGCGGCTAGAAGAAAACCGGACTGATGCTGGAAAAAACATTTATTTACAATTATTTACAATTTCATGTTATCTCCTTCAATGTACTCTCCTCCTCGGTCTCTACACCGCTCCATACGAATTTTCCACTGTTCATAGCAATGCTGCAGATCATTTTCGGTAAGTCCATACATTACTTCCGTCGCTTTTTCTTTTACTGCTTCAACAGTCTCAAATCTAGTTCCTTTCAAAGCTGACTTGACTTTACGGAAAAGAAAAAAGTCACAGGGGGCCAAATCAGGTGAGTAGGGTGGATGATCTAAGATGGGAATGTTGTGTTTTGCCATAAACGTCTTCACTGACAACGCACTGTGAGCTGGGGCATTGTCTTGGTGAAGGATCCATGACTTTTTTCTCCACAAATCGTTCCGTTTTCTCCGTACTCGCTCACGTAGGGTAGCCAGGACGCTAATGTAGTAATGCTGATTCACTGTTTGTCCGTCTGGTACCCAATCAATGTGCACAATCCCTTTGATATAAAAAAAAAATCATCATTGCCTTGAATTTCGATTTTGACATTCGTGCTTTTTTTGTCGTGGAGAACCAGGAGTTTTCCAATGCATCGATTGGCGTTCAGTTTCGGGATCGTAAGTAAAAAACCACGATTCATCGCAAGTAATAACATTTTGTAAGAAGGTGGGATCACTTTCAATGTTTTCCAAGATGTCAGAACAAATCATTCTTCGGCGTTCCTTCTGTTCAATTGTGAGACACTTTGGAACCATTTTTGAACACACTTTTTTCATGTTGAAACTTTCATGAAGAGTCTGCCTAACACTTTCCTTGTCAACTCCTGTTAACTCAGACACTACTCTGATTGTTAAACGGCGATCTGGTCGAACAAGTTTACCGATTTTTTCAATGTTTGCATCAGTTTTTGCTGACAATGGTCTGCCAGTGCGAGTGTCATCACTGGTGTCTTCGCGGCCATCTTTAAATCGTTTAAACCACTCAAACACTTGTGTTCGCGATAAACAATCATCGCCGTACACTTGTTGTAACATTACAAACGTTTCACTTGCAGATTTTCCTAGTTTGAAACAAAATTTGATGTTAACACGCTGTTCTTTCTGTGCACTCAACATTTTCCGACGCACAGACAAAACGTCAACTACTTAAAACAGACGCCACGGGCAGACTGAGTGCAGGAGGCAGATGAAACTCGAGCAGTAGGCGGAACGAGAGTCACGTGACAGGCCACACGACTTTCAGCCTTATTGCATTCGTTTTATTGTTTCACCAGTACTAGTCCGGTTTTTTCTAGCCACACCTCGTACACAATTATTGTTTTGCTTTGATACCCACAGTAGTGGTATCCTAAGTGCGCTTTTTTCTTTTATTTTACATTGTGTGTGTCCAGTGGTTACCAACTGAAATCAGCCACAAGGTTAAACTAGTTAACCACTTCATCACTGCTGCATTTGGCTTGTCCTGAGTCGTGGCTGGCTCGTACTTGAGTGCCAAACGTGTTTTTGTTGTCTTCTGTCGTTGGTCTGGTGTTTTCTCCTGCTCATTTGTGAATACTGCGTCTTATTATGTTGCTGTGACTTGAACACAGTTTCACTGCAAAAATTTACGTTTCTATTTGCGCAGTGAAACGTGTATTCAAGTAACAGCAACATACAGGGTGTAAACGGTATAAGGCGCCAAAATTATACAGATGGTACATCTCGGTGTGCTCGACAAAAAGTCTAATGACATCTTCTTGTATCATGTACTTTATTTTTGTATTATTAAAACCTAATGTTCGTAGGATAGATAGTATACGCATTTCTGTTTACGTAGTCAACCGACAGTACACAGCGTACCGAGCTTATTGCCTACAATGAAGGGGCGGCCAAAGAAAGGCAACGAGCCGACCAGAGGACTGAAATCATTAGACGTGTACAACGACGTGGTGTGATAATCAGGTGGTACCGAAAAAAGGAATGTAAACGGTTTTTGGGTTGTCAAGAATATGTAATACGCTTTACGTGAATTGAATACAACCAATCTGTTTCTCAACAAGTCGATAACGAAGGTCGTAGTAGTCATGACAAGCTAATATCAAACACAATGTATTTCCATTAGTACAAATTCAATCAACCACCAAGTGGATAGTTGTGCATTAATTACAATCAACTGTTTCACCTTTTTACGGCAATGCCATAACGAATACTAAATTCACATTATTTTCCTTCTGTACAACAACATCGTAACGAGAAGAAAACCCATTACTTCGTTTCCTCTTACACCAATACTACAATAAATGTTCGAAATGACCATCATTCGCTTCTACACATGCTTCATTACGACGAACCCAGTTTCGTCGCACTCATTCACACACATGCACATTGGCCTTTATTGTATTGGCAGCATCTAAAATCTTCTGCGTCGATTCGGCCACATTATTTACTGGCGCAGCATAAACGGGTTCCTTCATATGGCCCAAAAAGTAAAAATCCAGTGGATTTAAATCGGGGCTGCGTGCTGCCCATCGACGTGGACCCGAACTCCCGATCCATCGTCCTGGAAATCGACTATCCAAAAATCTGCGTACTCTGTGACCAATGTGGGGTGGAGCACCATCGTGGAGGAACCACATGTTATGACGTATGCCTAACGGAATGTCTTCTAACAACGTTGGTAACAATGTTTCCTCTAGAAACGTTCGGTAACGGTTACCAGTCAAACGTGCAGGTAAAACATAGGGCCCAATAATGTAATTATCGAGCATACCCGCCCACACATTTACGGAAAATCGTCCTGAAAATGTGTTGCCACTACATGGCGAGGATTGTGTACACTCCACGTGTGCATGTTGTGGAAATTAGTTATACAGTCGCGCGTGAAACACGCTTCATCTGTGACGAGTATTTTGTTGACAAAATGATGCTGCGCACTGTGTAACAAAAACCACTCTGAGAATTCACGTCGTGGAGGGAAATCTTGTTCTTCCAGTGCTTGTACGCGTTGAATGTGGTAAGGCCGCAGACGCTCCTCTTGCAAAGCGCGATGAACGACAGTGTGCGATGTACCCACGTGGCGGGAGATGCTTCTAGTACTCTGAGAAGGATCCTCCTGGATGCGGTCCAGAATTCTTTCCTCAGCTTCCAATGTACGATCGGCGCGTTGTGGGCCTCGCCTTCTGCGCGGGGCAGTAAAGAGCCAGTATCTCTCAATCTAAGGAAATTAAATACGTACTCGGCAGTTGTATTCTGTCATGGTGTAAAAAAAACGGAAAGCATATCAGAACAGAATATACGTTTCGCATGCGGACGAAAATTTACAAAGGTGCAGATAACTACTGTACTTTATTAAGATGTAAATGCATAATAATCGCATACAAGTAGAGAATTACAACGACACAAACCTTTGGTGCACAGCAGCAAATGTCTTTCGTGCAGGAAGTCGTCGTTGTGGGAAGCGTTCTCGATAAATTCGTACAGCTGCCCTCGCAACACCTTTTACCTCGCCATAAATTAAATGCATATCGTATAGTTCAGCTAAAGTAAATCTCCTTTCCATCCTAACAGTTAACAGAGTTGCAATAACATCTGCACAGGCTACTCGCCTACTGTCGTCGCTCTGTGTATTACAATGACGCAGCCTCTCAGGCCGCAGTTGCCTAAGTGTTTACGATTTACGCTCGCGATGTCGATACGCGCACGGGCAATAGCAGGAACCGATTGCTTACGTACTTGCACGGCCAATGATCTACTTTTCCAAAACCATTATCCTGAGACGAACTGTTTTTTTCTGGGACAACCGTAGGAAATACGTAAACATGTTACTAGACTTTTTTGTCAAGCATTGCGAGATGCGCCATCTGTATAATTTTGGCGCCTTATACCGTTTACACCCTGTATAATAAGACTCAGTATTCACAAATAAGCAGGAGAAAACATCAGTCCAACAACACAAAAACAACAAAAACACGTATGGCACACAAATGCGAACCAGCCACAGCACAGAGCAAACCAAATACAGCAGCGATGACGTGTTGTAATTTAGCCTTGTCGCTGATTTCAGTTGGTAGCTGCAAGACATACACAGTGTAAAATATAAGGAAAAAGCCTACTTAGGAAGCCACAACTGTGGTGAAACATGTTTGGGTATTAAAGCAAAATAATAACTGTGTACTTGCAAAAAGGCGGATCCATCCTTAATTAGGAATGAAACACGCACAACACTGGTGTAATATTCTAGAATGTTTATTATTTTTACACGAGCTGGTTTTCGGCTGTTAGGCCATCATCAGGTACAAAGATAAGATACCTGACGATGGCGCAACAGCCGACAACCAGTTCAAATAATAAATAATAAATATTGTAGAATATTACACCACTGTTGTCAGTGTTTCATTCGTAATGTGTAAAATATTCCCCAAGAACGGACGGAACAGTCAATCAGTGCAATACGTCCTTAATTCATTATTATTTTCTGCAAGTACGGAACTTGAGCACAAAATTCCAATATGGTGCTTCTGTGCTTTTGACGGTTAGGAAATAGGTATCTGACTTTAAATCTGGGCATATTTCTATTGAAGATGGTACTCGTTGGTACTTGTGGAGAATGTCTGACAACTACAACCACAGATAAAATTGTCGCGAATGTGCATACTATGATAGTGGGCGACCGGCGATTAAAGTTGACGCCATGGATGTACCAGAAGAATGAGTACGTACTGAACATTAAAAATTAACAATGAGAAAGTTCTGTGCAAGATAAGTCGGACACTATATTATGCATGGATGGAATTTCTAAACCGCCCTGATCGTGGCGTCGCGTCCGTATCACCACTCCTTGCAATTTCCGGCGTGCCAGCGCAATTATCTTCGCCTTAGTTCTTTGCCGTTCCAACTGGTTGTGTGGGGTTGGCGGTTGAGCGTCCAGATCTCGGAGAATCACATAATAGAAGTCAACAGTGTTGTGATGGCAGTCGGCCATGTCCTTCCCGTATCTCATCAGTGTCCGGTTCGCCGGTTTGGCGCAGTCCAATCACCATGTCAATGTCGAGCGGTAGCGGGAAAGGCGTCGTTCGCAGGCTGTCCATGTTTCAGTGAGTTGTTGGCGACTTGCCAAGTCATGGAGGCGAGAAGTATTGAGTTTCCATGGCGCACTGCTGCGCCATACTGATTGCGGTGGAAGGAGGACCATACAGATGTAAGCGCAATGGTCGGAAAAGGCCAGTGTTCGGCGCCCCGTATCGCAGATCTAAGAGTTTGTGAGGCATATATCCTGTCTAGTCAGCTTGCGGAATGACTGGTATGAAAGGTATAGCCACAACGGTCGCCATGATGAACTTCCCAGGTATCGTGAAGCAGGAGTTCCTGGCATGTAGTATAGTGGGAAATCTGATCTTTGGGATGCAGAGCGCATTTGAAATCACCTCCTAGTAGGCAGTGGCCATAACGCCCTAAAAACAGGGGAGCGATTTCCTCGGAATAAAACTAGGCTCTTTCATGCCGTCGGTCGGTGTCTGAGGGAGCGTAGACATTAATGATGCGTGTCCCATGGCAGAGTGCCATGCCCCGAGCTGATGGAAGGAAGGCGACGTCGGTTACAGAAATCCCGTGGTGGACATAGATGGCCACTCCGCGACCCATAGGATCACTCGCGGAGGTGTGGGCGGTATAGCCATTGATATCCGGGAGACTGGCCAAGTGAACTTCCTGCAGAAGGGCGAAATCAATATCCGAAGTCCAGAACATCTCCTGTATAATGCAGATTTTCACCCTGGAATGGAAGTTGTTGGTGTTGATGGTTGGTATCCGGTAGGCCTGGTGGCGGACTGCTGGAGGCTGGTCCACTCCGCCGTTCGCGCAAGGGAGTGGGCGTCGCAGCGGAACGTTATCCCGCTGGCCCGCAGGGGATTCTGATGAGAGTATGATTAGTGGTTCGGCCCCGACGGCGAAGGGCCCTGTAACGGGTCCTGCTCCTCGACCTCCTCCTCGTGCCACGCCGTGGAAGCGGGCACCGGTGTATCGTCCATTTTGTCTGCAGAAGATGATGTAATGGTGCGTGGTGTAGTGTTGCCTGTGATATGTTCATGAATTAGTTCAGCGTCATCATGGGGCGTCAGGGAGATGGACGCAGGCACGCCAGTGGATGTCTCCGCCCTTATAACGTCTTCGTCAGCAGTAGCGGGTTCTGGGGTCTCGTGCTGGAAGACGGTTGCGTCATCCTCGACTTGCAACGTCTCCTCTTGGCCGGAAACTGTGCGACGTCTTCGCTTGCGACGTTTCGGAGAACGTAGTTTCCTTGTGCGACCCTCCGTGTCCGACGACGGAAGGGAGGCGCGTCGCTCTGGCAGGAAAGCCGCTGTAGGAACGATGAGCAAGTCCATCTTCATCATGTTGCCGAGATCAGGGTCAGCGTCCGGTTGCGGCGGCATCGTCAGAGCGGCTTCGGTGGGCGGCTGAGACGGCGGGCCGTCCAAGGCGCTCTCCGACGGTGTCTGGTCGGGCTCGTCGGTGGCGTCGTTGGTGGCGCCCGGCCGACGCAAAGCGGTAGGAGAAACTAGAGCAGCGGCGTAGGTCACCGGTAGCACTGTAGGTGCTCACGCTAACCACGGGACCATGGCGCTCCTGAGCTCGCACTTTCCTTGATGTTGCCTGTCTTGTGCATGGACTACTCAGTTTGTATATTTTGCTTTTTTTTTTTCATAGTTCCACACAACTTCTTCCTGTTTTCTCGATTGATCTGTGTTCAGTTTTTCAAGGCCTTTCCACTGTGCCAACTTATAACTAAATCTGAGGGGGGTGCGATGGGGAGGTTCCCTTGTTAGTAGGAAAATTATACTCTATGAAGCTCTTAACGTTAGATGACGTTTCAGGATTCGGCTGTTAGTTGCTAGACACATATTATTATCAGATACAGCTGACAAGCGAAATTCCCTATCGCATAGCCTCAGATTTAGTGGTAAGATGGCCCAGCGGATAGCCCGTCAAAAACTGAAATCAGATCCAGCATGAAAACAGGGAGAAGGTGTACTAAACTGTGAAAAAAAGAAGAAAAATCGAAACAGTGAACGGTCCAAGATCATGATGTGTAACATTGAGCGCACTCGAATGGCAACGGCGTCGTTGTTGTATGGTCTCGGTGTTGGACTGTAGAGGGGGAGATTCGTGCTCAGATCACCCTTATGCCCATTTTTTTTCACAAACTGTCCGTCGGTCATTGACGTGTCTGTTCGCTGTATTCAATTTTGTGTCTGTGTCGTGGTGTGACGTCCGTTTACAACATGGAGGTGTAAGGAAGGGACCACCAGATATACGTACCTCGTAGTTGTCCCAAGCAAGAACCACATGTTACGGCTCTTGCGTTCCGTTTTGGAAATTTTAACCCTTGAATTTATTTGTTGTTATATAGTTCACACCTGTTTATTTGTTGTTTTCATTTCTGTGAGAGGTCTATGCGCTATCTTGCCTGCTCGGACTGTTCATCACATTTACTTAAGACGGTAATATATTCTTACCATATGACTCATATTCTATAACCAATGTACTGTACGACATTTGTCAAGACTATAGAAGGAGAACAGGCACGTCAATGACAGGAAGGAAAGTTCACAATTTTATGAAAGAGAAATTTGGCGTACGAGCGAGATTTGACCCTATTTGTATTCCAACACCGTGACCACATAACCACGACGTTATGATTGCTGCAACTCGTTGATGTTGTACGTCTTCAGCTTGGATCGTTCGGTGTTTCTATTCTGCTCTTTTTCACAGTTCAGTATATCTTCTTCCTGTTTTCATGCTTGATCTGTCTTCAGTTTTTAACGGGATATTCACTGGGCCATTTTACCACTAAATCTGAGAGAGGGTGCGATGGGGAGTTTCGCTTCGTGAGAACCGCGGGCTTCACGAAGACTTTATTAGGACCACACGCAGCCTAGGGGCTGCAGAATGACGGCCACTGCTATAGATGACCGTTGGCAGGTCACGAAGAACATACATAATTTGACATGGCAAGAAACAAAACAACACTCATGCTGACGACTGGATTGTTGAAGTTTCTGTGTAGACTAATTTCACACTATTTTTCACACAGATGGTTGAAACGACTTCTGTCGCCACTCTAGGAGAGAAAGTGAATATGAGGACAAGGTGAATTTTCCCGCCTGGCATGGAAGACAGCACAAAAATGCACTTCTTTCTCCAAGTAGATCACTTTTAGGTCAATGTACTTAACGGTTTTACAGTGAGTAGTATTCAACTCTGAAAAGTTAGAAAAAAAAACATATGCTGCTGTCATAACTTCTTAAATGGACTCAAAACATTTCCAAACACAGCTTTTCTTATTAGGTACTGCATCTAGTGAACAGGGTGGGTGTTTCATTAATTTTTACTTCGAAACACTCAGTTTTTCTGTGTTTAAGCATCTTGGCAGGCAGATGTGTTGTCTTCACGAAAGGTGATTACTTTTTTTTTTCTTTTGCAATACCGGACCATGCTCACAGTTTCTATCCGTTCACTGGGTCAGGAAGGCTTGTGTGTAGTCTACGCCAGTAGGCTTCTTATCCTTTGGAAGTTAGTCGGCAAAAGGAGTATTTTTTCATCGCTCAAAACAGTTGCCATAACCTTTCTGGAAGACCAAATAGACTCACCATTTCTGTGATGATGCCGTTGGCTTCCACAAACTGCACTGAGCTTTGTCTAATTTCTCGCTGCGCAGGCTGGCTCACGTCTCGTCTGTGGTAGCTAAGCTGTACACAAAATAAATCAGAGTGTGGCGTTTTTTGGTAATAAATATGCTACCAGTCGTTTTTTTATGATTTATTCAACCATGAACATGTTTTCGAGCCACTGCAGGCTCATCTTCAGATGGAGGTGTTACAGAAACATTATCTTGTGGACCAAGTGTAACTAGATGCAGTGCTGGTGTTTCTGGCGGAAATGACGGAAATTTAGTAAGCGGTGACGAAACATTTACGAATCCGAAAGTTTTTTATGTTTTAGGTACTTACAGTGCACTGCCTTGTGGTATTCACATCAGATTGCTTCTTATAACGTGCATTATTACGCTATGATTCAAATAAACACAATATGTAGCTACACTTGGTTTTACACTGGCTCACAGAATGTAAACATTCGATGTTTTTACAAAGAATACAGATATGACAGATACTGCACTTTTACTACACAATAGTCTTTGCCAAGAGATGCATTGTATTATAATACAAATATTACTAGTACGGGTTTTACATTTCAGTATACGTTGCTAGCTGCTTACAAAAGGTAAACAGCTAGAGGTGAATATTTAATACATAATTAAAAACTTTTTGTAAGTTACAGAATACCATAGTCGTTACACAGCAAGAATAACAATATTTATGCAGGAAGATAAATTATTGTTATTTTTTATTTTATTTTATTTTATTTGTTTATTTATTTATTTTTTGTGCCAGGAAATCCTGGAAAGCCGGCCGCGGTGGTCTCGCGGTTAAGGCGCTCAGTCCGGAACCGCGCGACTGCTACGGTCGCAGGTTCGAATCCTGCCTCGGGCATGGATGTGTGTGATGTCTTTAGGTTAGTTAGGTTTAAGTAGTTCTAAGTTCTAGGGGACTGATGACCACAGCAGTTAAGTCCCATAGTGCTCAGAGCCATTTGAACCATTTGAAATCCTGGAAATTCTGGAAGAAAAGATTTTGCGTTGCCTCAGTCAACGATAGTTTAAAATGCAAGTTTAAATCACAGTCGCAGTTCGTCATCCACAATGGATAGACTGAAATCAGAGTCTTTTTGAAAACGTTCCAAACATAGTTGACAAATTTTGTTTCACACTTGCTTTTGGTCGCGACGTCGTCGGCAGATCATCAACACTCTAACTACGCTTCATGGCACGCAGGTGACCCATCAGAATGACATCGTCCACGCATTCGTCGAGCTCTACCGTCGTACTTATAGTGAAGAAGATGTTGAAACTGCAGCAGGCGACTCCATTTTGCATTACGTATCGCGCACCCTCCCCCACACGGAGGCGGATGCTTTGACAGTGGCGGTCACGCGAGACGAAGTCAACAATGCAATCGACAAGGGTGCTGTCAACAGATCGCCCGGCATTGACGGCTTACCGATTGAGTTTTACCGTACCTTCCGGGACCTCATGGCACCGTGGTGGACGACTATGTATCAAGAACCGATGACATCTGACCAAGCAATCCCACCCGTCTTTGGTGAGGGCATCATCATACCAGTCCACAAACCAGTCCGTGGTTCGATGGTCACGATTTACAGGCCGACCACCCTAGTCAATGCTGATTACAAGATTTTCGAGCGCTTACTGGCAATGCGGCTCCGAACAATACTCCCTCATATCCTCTCACCAGAGCAAATGACGCCTGGGGGACAGGTTAACATACAGAATGCCGCGACTTAATTGCGGTGACGGCGGCCTGCAGACTTCGTGCAGCGGTCGTCGCTATAGACTTCGACAGCGCCTTCGATCAAGTGCGCCATTGTTTCCTGTTTGCGGTGGCGGCCCGAATGGGCAACCCCCCTCCGTTTCTCGACGTCATCTGGCGTCTTTACAACAGTGCCAGTTCACATGTCCAAGTCAATGGACGTTTAACAGGATCGGTACCTATCTGCCGTTCCATACGGCAAGGGCGCCCCCTCTCTACCCTCCTGTATGCCATTGCCCTTGAGCCCCTCATTGGGGGCTTGACAACCAAGCTCTCTGGCCTCACCCTACGCCAACACACTTTTCGCTGTCAGGCATATGCTGATGACCTCCTCCTCCTGATTCGCTCCGGCTCTGAGTTTCGAGCAGTCCTCGAATTGATTACCCGTTATGGGGCTGCCGCTGGCAGTGCCATGAATGTTACCAAATCTTCTGCAATTCACATTGGACGAGGCCTCCAGGAGGATGAAGTGGCACCCCTGCCGCTTGTGCGGACTTTCCAGTACCTGGGCATTACCTTTACCCCCACGGTCACACTCACAGCGGCAACGAATTTCCGTCGCCTGTTACACGTCATCCGCAACGACGTCCGCCAGAACCTCTGGCGTCGCCAGGACACACTTCAACGGGTTGAGTTTCATAATCTTCATGTGGCATCAAAATTGGTCCACATCCCACAAGTTCCGTCTATTCTGACAGTCGGATTTCTAATAAGATTTCCTTTTAGTAGGTGGATTTACTGGGTGAGATCGTCATTTTAGTCGCGTGGCACCACTGTCGGAGTTTGTCTAATGCTGTCTCTATTTTCGGCTCAATGTCTTCGCGGCTACGGCCGCCAACCAACAGGAGGAGGTCATCCGCGTAGGCTATCACCTCTAGCACCTCATCGCTCTGTTGTAATTTATCTAATAAAGGCTCTGGGACATCCATATGGAGCCTTTATTAGATAAATTACAACAGAGCGATGAGGTGCTAGAGGTGATAGCCTACGCGGATGACCTCCTCCTGTTGGTTGGCGGCCGTAGCCGCGAAGACATTGAACCGAAAATAGATACAGCATTAGACAAACTCCGACAGTGGTGCCACGCGACTAAAATGACGATCTCACCCAGTAAATCCACCTACTTACTACTAAAAGGAAATCTTATTAGAAACCCGACTGTCAGAATAGACGGAACACCAGTTCTCCGACGACGAGAGACACGTTACCTGGGAGTTATCATTGATGAGAGGTGGAGCTTCGGAAAACACATTGAAACTGTCACTCAGCGAGCCCTTCAGATATTAAATAACCTAATTTCTATAGGCCACAAAAGATTCCATCTTCCTCCACACCTAATTAGACTTTATCATAATAGTATCTTAACCTCAGTTGTGGGCTATGGCTCGGGAGTCTGGGCGCACAGGCTCACGAGGGTTGTGCCCGCCATGGCAGTGAGAAGGGTACAGAGAAGCATGGTATTAAGATCCGTAGGTGCCTATAGAACATCTCCAGGGGGGGCCCTATTAGTCATAATGGACCTGCTACATCCGTACTACACTAAATGACACCTACAACCAAATCCAGACAAGGCAGCCAGTGTAAAAATGCATCGTGATAATAGAGAAGCCAAAAGAAATTTTAACATCTGCATGAATACCCAGATCATTAAAAATAAAGATAACCCTCGGTATCTTGGTGTCAAGCTTGATCGCACTTTAACATACAGAGCCCATACAGATGCCCAAAATAAACACTGAAATTAGAAATACCATCTTTTCCAAACTCACTGAAACAAACTGGGGATGTGTTGCAAATACCTTGCGAACTTCAGCCTTGCACTGGTATACTCGTATAGCGTGGCTGAGTACTGTGCGCCTGTATGGGCCAGAAGTGCACGCATGTCAGATATCGATACTCTACTAAGAGAAGCAATGAGAATAATACCTGAAACGCTTAGACCTACGTCTGTTGAGTGGCTACCCGTACTAACTAACATAGAATCACCTGAAATTAGTTACTATTCAGAGAATTTAGTAACATTCAGTTGAATCAAATTTTTCATTTATGCCAGGACCTCACATCAAAAAACAACTTTAATGTGAAGAAGTTTCTCCCTACGATCAAGGAAAGGAATGGAAAAGATCGTGGAGTAGAAGCAAAGTGAAGAATAGAAGCCTGGTTGATGATCCAAACATACCAATAGAGTGCTTTAACTTTTCGAGAAGAGCGTGGACTACCCTAACCCATGTGAGGACAGACGTCAGGCGATGTAAGAAGATGATGACAACATGGGGCCTCTCGAATGATCCTCAGTGTAAGTGTGGACTCAATCAATCGATTGATAACCTGACTGTGTGTACTGTGCATGGCTTTAATGGTGTGCTTGAGGACGTGCATAAATTCAAGGACATTGCCGTTGACTGCCTTAAGAAAATAAGTTCAAATGGTTCAAATGGCTCTGAGCACTATGCGACTTAACTTCTGAGGTCATCAGTCGCCTAGAACTTAGAACTAATTAAACCTAACTAACCTAAGAACATTACACACATCCGTGCCCGAGGCAGGATTCAAACCTGCGACCGTAGCGGTCGCTCGGCTCCAGATTGTAACGCCTAGAACCGCACGGCCACTCCGATCCGCAAGAAAATAAGTCTTATTGCGTAAAATTTTCTATTATGTAATGCTGAATGTGTCTTATTTTATGATGTAGCCTCTTGTTTTAATAGTCGCCTTGTAAATGCCGAACGAATAAATAATATTGGGCTCTGTCACATAGATTATATCCTAGATTATATTTGAAGTGATGTTATTTCGAATGAACGCAAGAAGTCTCTTCTTAGGACGATGAATGGGGACTTAGATTTAATGAGAGAATTCTGGTAAACTGCAGAGCACCTACAAAAGAAACCACATGGAGGAAGTAAGTGTAACCAACTATTGAGTGCTATTGATGATATAAAATTAACAATGGAAACTCGAAGTTAAATGGTTTCATCACACTGCTTAATACGATCTTGTTGCTGCATCGTATGGTCTTGTTCAAAGTAACACTGTGTCAGTACTGTGTAATTTTTGTTAGATTGTTTGTTTGTTGGTTTAGAGTTTATTGTCCAGAACAGAGCCCGTTCGCTGTCAGAAACAATGTTGTACTCAGTCGATAGACCCATAGACACTACTTCAAATCCTAGCAGCGGAACAAATATTTTCTTCTGAATTTGTCGGGGCAAAGGGCTTACGACAAGGCACATATCTGTTTCGTGCGGTGATTCTCTAACAAAATCGAATGGTCCACAACGAGAGCAGGAAAAAGTGATGCAGCAGGTGAATGTATCTCAGAGAACTACAATAAACAACAGCAATCGACGAAAAAGCTTATTTCTCAGAAAAATGAAAGTATTGTGAAGTACTGTGAATGCTACGTGTATCGAAACTAACTTTATTTTTTTCATTCGTGTGTACTAAATAACATTAAGCAATTAAATACTCTGCCATCGTCGATCTTCCATTCTCAACCTCTTGCTGATAATCGAGAACTTTGCATGTTACTCATGCATAATACGGTTCCTCAAAAATATAAAGTTTAAAATACGTCAGGCATATGCTAGCAGTGTTTCTTAGGAGAAGCACAGCTGATTCCTCGCTCGACCTTTGTCCACCTTAAGGCAGTGCTCATTATCTAAGGACCAATATTTAAACTGGGTGCGAGGTTCTAGTAAATAACTAAAGACTGAAATGATTATATCACTCTTGGCAGTTACTCAATTACACGCGTAGATTTCAGCAGTGGAAAGATCGAACATGTTACTACGCAGCTGGCTTTAAAAAATGAGAGAAGAATCTACTTACGTGTTTCCGGATATCAAAAGTATAATTGAGAAGTCATAGCAGAAATTATTAGCAGTCGACGTTCGCGTGCAAGTTAATTTCTGAAGAGACAAACATGAATCCATCTTCTTCTTATAGTCAAAACATTCAAATCGGTGCTGCATTACGTCATCATGTAAATATGTTCTCGTCAGATGCTCTTGGAGGTCGGGAAAATGTCTTCATATTTGCAGAGTTCCGTCTAAATGGTCCGACACAGATCGGGAATGAAGCGGTAGTATATTGTCTTGTTGGATATAATAGGTTGATCCATATGTTCGTAGCGTTTATGTTTTGCATGTTGGTATTCCAGTTGCTATGGGTTTTGTTTGTAGTTCGCTGTTGCTATTTGAGTTTACGTATTGTCATTTCCTCATTTTGAGATAGTGAGTAGAGCTGTGGACGTCAGAAAATGGAGTGCCAAGTGGATAAATCGGAACATTTCCGACATATTCTTCTATTTGAGTTCAATAGAGCGGTGACAGCAGCAGAGGTAGCCAAAAACATGTGCACATTGTATGAGGATAATGCCATTCGACAGAGCATGGCAAGAAAATGGTTTTCTCGTTTTAAGGAGGATCGTTTCGGCATTAGTGACTTTCCACGTTCACGAAGCCCTTCGGGGTTTCATGAAGATCGTTTAAACGCATTAATCCACATTGATACACGTCAATGTACTCAAGAATTGGCAGATGAGATGAACTATGATCATTCCACCATGGTTCGACATTTGCATGCAATGGGGAGGTTCATAAATCGTTTTTATGGGTACCGCATGCTCTAAGCCAAAATCACAATGTTGTGTACATACGAGGTGCGGCTAGAAAAAAACCGGACTGATGCTGGAAAAAACATTTATTTACAATTATTTACAATTTCATGTTATCTCCTTCAATGTACTCTCCTCCTCGGTCTCTACACCGCTCCATACGAATTTTCCACTGTTCATAGCAATGCTGCAGATCATTTTCGGTAAGTCCATACATTACTTCCGTCGCTTTTTCTTTTACTGCTTCAACAGTCTCAAATCTAGTTCCTTTCAAAGCTGACTTGACTTTACGGAAAAGAAAAAAGTCACAGGGGGCCAAATCAGGTGAGTAGGGTGGATGATCTAAGATGGGAATGTTGTGTTTTGCCATAAACGTCTTCACTGACAACGCACTGTGAGCTGGGGCATTGTCTTGGTGAAGGATCCATGACTTTTTTCTCCACAAATCGTTCCGTTTTCTCCGTACTCGCTCACGTAGGGTAGCCAGGACGCTAATGTAGTAATGCTGATTCACTGTTTGTCCCTCTGGTACCCAATCAATGTGCACAATCCCTTTGATGTCAAAAAAAATAATCATTGCCTTGAATTTCGATTTTGACATTCGTGCTTTTTTTGTCGTGGAGAACCAGGAGTTTTCCAATGCATCGATTGGCGTTCAGTTTTGGGATCGTAAGTAAAAAACCACGATTCATCGCAAGTAATAACATTTTGTAAGAAGGTGGGATCACTTTCAATGTTTTCCAGGATGTCAGAACAAATCATTCTTCGGCGTTCCTTCTGTTCAATTGTGAGACACTTTGGAACCATTTTTGAACACACTTTTTTCATGTTGAAACTTTCATGAAGAATCTGCCTAACACTTTCCTTGTCAACTCCTGTTAACTCAGACACTGCTCTGATTGTTAAACGGCGATCTTGTCGAACAAGTTTACCGATTTTTTCAATGTTTGCATTAGTTTTTGCTGACAACGGTCTGCCAGTGCGAGTGTCATCACTGGTGTCTTCGCGGCCATCTTTAAATCGTTTAAACCACTCAAACACTTGTGTTCGCGACAAACAATCATCGCCGTACACTTGTTGTAACATTACAAACGTTTCACTTGCAGATTTTCCTAGTTTGAAACAGAATTTGATGTTAACACGCTGTTCTTTCTGTACACTCAACATTTTCCGACGCACAGACAAAACGTCAACTACTTAAAACAGACGCCACGGGCAGACTGAGTGCAGGAGGCAGATGAAACTCGAGCAGTAGGCGGAGCGAGAGTCACGTGACAGGCCACGCGACTTTCAGCCTTATTGCATTCGTTTTATTGTTTCACCAGTACTAGTCCAGTTTTTTTCTAGCCACACCTCGTAGTTCCGCGTAGTCAGCGCGTACACAACTTTCCCACTAGAGCGCACCCCGCTAAGCACAACAGTGCAGGCGCAGCGCTCATCCGTCTCCGCACTACGAGATGGCGCTGCCTTAGAGACGGACCAATTTCTGCTTCCGCCGATCCGGGTATTAATATGTAACGCAGCCAATGAGATTGCTGCTAACATAGAACCTTTTCTCCTCACGGATCACACTCGCGCAGTGATACCTGAACGCACGGGGTATTATAACGTGTGTACAGACCTCCGATCAGTCAGTCTACATTTGTCTGTACCAGTCTATAGTCAAGTTTCAGTCTGCGCCTAATAAGATTGCCATATTCCTGTACATAGCCATGAAGATAAATGTATAGACACTTTGTCGAGTATCAGAGATATGTGAGAATAAGATTAACGTACCAAGACCAAAGGAACTTGAGATTGTCAATTGTAAATAGTATCCAGAATCAAGCTACATAAGGTTTATGCTTGTTACTATTTTAATAGATGTGTGTGAAAATTAATCAAGTTCTGTTTAAAGTTAGTCACCGTCAATCTGCTACTCTAAGCATGCAAGTGGCATTTCTATCGTCTGACATAACGGCAGAAGATAAACACGCCACGATAAGACCACGAGACATATTGCTGACACTGGCCTACTTTGTTAGAGCGACAAGTCAAATAATCTGATGGTGTGTGTACCGAAGATCTTACAGTATGCACACCACACACAAAAAGCAGCGTGTGGCCATATGTGCATCTCTGTTTGCTCGTCATCAAATGGCTCGTGAACAACACCGACCATTCCCATCATGTATTGTTACTGGTGATGAGAAATGGTGTCTTTATGCTAACATAAACAAAAGAAAGGAATGGCTGAGTCTATACAAAGCAGCACCTCCCCGCACAAAGACCTGCGCGCATCCACAAAAGATAATGTTTCGCATCTGGTGGAACAGCGACGGTGTGGTGTACTACGAAATGTAACCACCACTGCTGGCATTTATTGTCTACGACTGAGAAGTGTTACAGACGCAATCCGGGAAACATGACCAGGAAGACTGCGTGAAGTGATGCTACTCCACGATAACGCCCGCCCGCATTCTGCTAGACTGATAAAAAAACCACCCACCTTATTCACCTGATTTTGCGCCCTCAGAGTCTCACCATTTTTGCTATCTATCAAACATCCTTCAAGGAACTTCCTTTCCGGATGAAACTGCGCTCTGAACACGGCTCGACGAGTTCTTCGCCTCAAAATCCTGTGATTTCTACAGTCGCGGAATCGTAAAGTGACCTCAGAGTTGGCAGACTTTTGTATATAGGGAAGGAGAATATATTATTGATGACTGAAGTCTCTGTTGTGTTCGTTAAACTTCTGGAAAAACGCTAAAAACTTATTCACCAACCCAATGCATCCGTGGATTGTTGGGATATGAGGACCACATAAAATGTGCTAGAGATTCAGTTGCATCCCATGATAATATTTGCAATGCTAGAGTACCACCGCACATGTTAGCTTAACCCCCCTCCCCTTTCCAAGAACAGGAATTATTCCTATTTTTCTATCAAATGTACCTTGCCATGACTGTATGCCATAGCCATACACCGCAACTCCTCAGCCTCCTCAGCCCAGACGACCTTCCTCCATGCTGCACCATACTAATCTTTGTTCCCCGCTGCGCCGTCACCGGCCAATTCAGTTTTCGTTTTCAGTCCATATATTGGGACAAGTGTTAATACACTCAGTGTATTGTGTGTAGTAAGACTATGTCTCCTATAGACCGGTGGCTGCAGTTGAATCTTGTTACAGCTCCTGTAAGCCGAAGGAGTAGGAACAGTTACTCTCGTGAGAATGCTTGCCTGAGTACCTCCCTCTCTTGTCCACATAAAACAAGAAAATAGGAAGTTTGCGCACCATCCTACACTGTCGGTAATTATAAGCACACGTCACGATGTACATTTTTCTTGGAATTTGTGAGGAATTGTTTCGAATATTTCTGCTTTTGATATGGGATATTTGTCATTTGCTTTGATACGATACGAAACGCCGAAATAAATTGGAAAAAAATATCCACAACTCTTGTACGCAATCACAATATGTGATCACAGTTAATCGAACTGCTATCTGTTGCAACAACATGCTGCGGACTTGAAATCAGTAACAAAGATATTTGAGGCTAGATTCGATTGAAAAGACTGTTACGTAAAGCGCGTTGCCAGTGAGACGTAATTGTTGTCCGAATGACAGACTCGTGGTGCAAGCACCTTTTCACGAGTTAGCTAGGCAGGAGTGCTGCGTTCAACTCTCCCCTCGGCCGGTGAGGTTTAGTCGCACCGTGACATTCAGAAAGCGGAGATATTCAGGACTCTCTGTGGCTTTTGTTGTGCCAGACGGTTTCCCGATAATATGGCTTGTCACATGTAACTGTTCTCCCTTGCTGAAAACACTATAACTTGTCAATCCATTCTTGCAATCGCAACTAGCGAACGACGACCCTTGTCATCCACTCGATATTAAACAAGGACAATGATTTTGGTGGCAGTGATTTTGTCCTAATCTAGGTATGTCCTTTGATTTCCTTTTTGTTTGGGAAGGGGGGGGGGGGGGAAGGGAAGGGACTACGAAAAGTCGGCACACACACAACTTCGGGGATGGTATAATGCGCAAAGTCTTGTAGCGTTACGATTATTTACTGCACCGAAGTATTCCGTTCACCTAGATGTCCCCAACATAGCAGCCACCTCTAATTCAGCTGTTCATCAGTATTAGGATGACATGCAAGTACAATGAGTTGCTGAGCATTCATTTTCAATTGTACTCGTCCAAAACTGTTTAGATGATGCCTTTCTCACGACAACATTCTCTTTGATGGTGTATGTAACACCATTATTGAGGCATAGCGTGATTTGATGTCTTGATGGATGTTTCAGGCCTCAAATTTGGACATTAGGAGGAATAGAAACCGTGGTGCAATGTTGGGTCAAGGGTTCCTCGATAAAAATCATAAGTACATAGTACAAAATGTTGAAAAAGGGGCAAAAGGTTTGGTTGGTTGGTTGTTTGGGGAAAGAGACCAGACAGCGTGGTCATCGGTCTCATCGAATTAGGGAAGGATGGGGAAGGAAGTCGGCCGTGCCCTTTCAGAGGAACCATCCCGGCATTTGCCTGGAGTGATTTAGGGAAATCACGGAAAACCTAAATCAGGATGGCCGGACGCGGGATTGAACCGTCGTCCTCCCGGGCAAAAGGTTTATCAACAGTTATGGAAGACATTGTTTCTGGAAGACAGGTATAGAAAGTAGACACCAAGCTTCAGGTTGACGTATGCAGCTGTAACGGAACTGAAATGATGGTGGGCTGACAGTAATTTGGAGCCCGCGCGTCGGAAACGGGCGCGCTGGTGTGAGACTGCCAGGGAGTGCACCCTGATGCCATCTATTGGCGAAACTGGGAATTAGTGCTGCCTGTCAGACAATGCACTAAGCTCTCGGAGTCAAATGTATTCTTTTTCTTGGTAATTATAAGTTATTACTGTATGATTTAATGTTATAAAGCGCTAGTAGTAAATTATTATCACTGGTATGAACTCCAGGGTAATAAATATAAATATTCTTAAATACTAAATGATTTCGGTGAAAAGGTGGTAGGGGAACGCCCCCACTCTTGGTGATACGAGCGTAGCTAGAGGTAGCTGGAGACACAGGGACTGAACAATGGAATGGCCTGGGGAGTGTTGACGTGACCGGACGTGCGTAACTGTGCTCACGCAAAAGTGATTGTGCAACAGCGAAGAGGCGAATATCGTCGCCGTTTGTGGAGTAGAACGCGACGAATGGTTGTCGAAGCCGTCTCTATGCCACTGGGGCTGATTGTAAGAGTTCCTGCGCCCAGATTTTATGGCGGACGTGCAGTAGCTTATACGAGTGCTACAGCTCGTAGTTCCAGCCGCCATTGAGGGCATGAGGCGTGAAGAGCTGCGTTAGCCACATGCATCTCACCACCAGCACCGACACGTCTACCCAAGGCAAGACTGCTTGCAATTGTTAAGTCGAACTTTGTATACATGTAAAAGGAGAATACCAGTTTTCTTTTGTGCAAGTGCAGAAGACAGAATATAGTAATGAGTAAAATTACGACGCATGTTGTTCATTGTAAAGTGTAGTAACCTGAAACATAGTGTAGTGAAATCAGACTGAGGCCACCATCGCCTCTTTCATTTACAATTCTTTTGGGTGTAGAATACTTTAGCGTATAAGAATGTTGAAAAGAGCAATGGTCACACCAGAATGAGTCGCCTATTTATAGTTACTTAAATTTTTCTGAGTAACCTTTCAAGTAAAGTCACTTAACTGATTCTATATCAATTATCTGAAGAGTAATATCCAAAATCATTAAATAAGTTGAAGGATAGAATTTTGTTAACCTAAGTTGCATAAATTGTCTTGGTAGTAATTACCAAGCCAACTCACAGAAATTGAGAGAGTATTTGCTTTGTAGAATCACCTAGAATGATCAGAAATAGCAATATTCAGAATTAAGTTTAAATTCAACTCAAGCCGTTTCACTTTGAAACGAGCCAAAAAATTGATTTATTCTTTTGCTCCTTCAGAGCTGGCGACCGTAGTTATAAGTATTTTCAGGAGGATTCGACGGTAAGTCTGCTGCTCTCGTCGTGCTGATAGGATTATCCACTGCTGCTAGCAGTGGTGATTGGATACATAAGCTCACTATCAAGTTCAGTGGGTCAGGTAGGCAGTGTTACCGTGTGAACTGTAGGGCACTGTAGGCCGTGGATCGAACCCGTTCAATCATCACAGCTCTTTGGAAAATAGTCCGGTTAGGAGTGTACTAATCATTAGGTAAATACTGGCGAGTAACGGTCAAAAATGTATACGCAAGTGAATTTAGCAAGGTCCATGTAGCTCCTAATTAGTGTGGTGCAATGGCGAGGGTAGGAGTGGAGTAAAAGTGAGCTGAGCTTGTGGCAGCTGTGCTGTCTTCAAAGATTAATAACGTGAATTCACTACTACCTCTTACCATTAGGGCTGAGCTATTAACGGTTAAAATACGTAGCAGTAAGCGCAAAGGCGTGACAGCTACAAGTCCGTATTGGCTTTATACATACGGAATTAGGAAGCGGGTCATTCCGTCAGTGGAGGGGGTTAAAACAACCGAGTCAGTTGAGAACATACCCCATTTACTGATGGAAAGATTCGGCGGTTCGGTCGCACAGTCCATTCGAGAATGGTGCGCCGGAATATCGACTGTTGGTAAGACCATATATTATCAGGAATCTCCCTAATTTTTCCTGTATGGTATTTGCGCAAAATATATGTAAAAGAAAGCAGTATAGTGATTGAACCATCAAGGAACGTTTGCTCTCTCAATTTCAAGAAGGAAACCATGCTGTGACGCACAACGTCTCTCGTGTAACGTCTGTTAGCGGAGTTGGATCACCATCCCTGTGGCACTTTTGCATTTACAAAACGAATCCGTAACAAAACGCACTGCTCGTCATTTGATCTTTTTTACGACTCTATCAGTCCTAGCTGGTAAATTTCATCTACATCTACATTTATACTCAGCAAGCCACCCAACGGTGTGTGGCGGAGGGCACTTTACGTGCCACTGTCATTACCTCCCTTTCCTGTTCCAGTCGCGTATGGTTCGCGGGAAGAACGACTGCCGGAAAGCCTCCGTGCACGCTCGAATCTCTCTAATTTTACATTCGTGATCTCCTCCGGAAGTATAAGTACTCCGTCTTCAGGCCACAAGTGGCCCATCGGGACCATCAGACCGCCGTGTCATCCTCAGCTAAGGATGCGCATAGGAGGGGCGTGTGGTCAGCACACCGTTCTCCCGGTCGTCACGATGGTTTTCTTTGACCGGAGCCGCTACTATTTGGTCGAGTAGCTCCTCAATTGGCATCACGAGGCTGAGAGCACCCCGAAAAATGGCAACAGCGCATGGTGGCCCGGATGGTCACCCATCCAAGTGCCGGCAACGCCCGACATCGCTTAACTTCGGTGATCTGACGGGAACCGGTGTATCTACTGCGGCAAGGCCGTTGCCCCCGTGAGGTATAAGTAGAGGGAAGCAATATATTCGATACATCATCCAGAAACGCACCCTTTCGAATCTGGACAGCAAGCTACACCGCGTTGCAGAGCACCTCTCTTGCAGAGTCTGCCACTTGAGTTTGCTAAACATCTCCGTAACGCTATCACGATTACCAAATAACCCTGTGACGAAACGCGTCGCTCTTCTTTGGATCTTCTCTATCTCCTCTGTCAACCCGACCTGGTACGGATCCCACACTGATGAGCAGTACTCAAGTATAGGTCGAACGAGTGTTTTGTAAGCCACCTCCTTTTTTGATGGACTACATTCTCTAAGGACTCTCCCAATGAATCTCAACATGGCACCCGCTTTACCAACAATTAATTTTATATCGTTCCGTACGCATACTCCCAGATATTTTACAGAAGTAACTGCTACCAGTGTTTGTTCCGCTATCATGGAATCATACAATAAAGGATCCCTCTTTCTATGTATTCGCAATACATTAAATTTGTCTATGTTAAGGGTCAGTTGCCACTCCCTGCCCAAAATGCCTATCCGCTGCAGATCTTCCTGCATTTCGCTGCAATTTACTATTGCTGCAACTTCTCTGTATACTACAGCACCATCCGCTCCTCCAGGCCGAGGAGCAATACTCGAGTAACGACTGAAAAAGTTTTGTATGTTATCTCCCTCATTGGTTATCTACTCTCCCTGAAGATTGCTTCAATGAATCTTTGTCTGGCATCTGTCTCTCCTACGATTAGTTTTATATGGTAGCTATAGTTTATACAGCTCGATAGGTATATTCCCAGATACTTTAATGGCTATGACTGTTTCCATTGATTTTGGACCAAACAACAACGGGTCTGAGGGTGCGCAACCTGTCACTCATATACTTTGGTCGATTCAAACCTCCATTCATGCACGTAACCTACACTAGAACTCTTCTGTTGACGTCACTTCATTTCTCATAGATTACAAACTTGCTGATAAAATGAGACATGGGCAGTGACTTGATGATTCACAGAAGCGTTTGGGATGCTATTTAAAACAAACCATTTAATAATAGCTATCAATACGGTACACAGTTCAAATAATAAAATGTGGTATGCATGTTGTGAAGTCAGTCAGCCGATCTGGTACCTATAGCTCGCACGGACGTCTGCCGAGGGCAAGTTATTAAAATTACTGCACGTAAATATTGGCTTGATGTTGGATTATTTGGATTTCCATGATACTCGTATATCCAGTTCCTTTCAGTCATCTAAATTTGCAAATTTAGCAGAATGGCAATAATAATTGTGGTGTCGTGAATATAGTCACTCCAAGAAGCGTCGACGAATGAGCAACATCGGCGTAGTCACGATCTGAAACGTTTCCCCGCGCCGCTGCAGTGGATCTCCTACTTGCAGTTGAGCACAGCACCGCTCAGCCCAGTCCGCAATCATCGAATGACATCACAGTCTTGTACATTGAAGAGCCAAAGAAACTGGTACACCTGTCTAATATCATGTAGGGCCCACGGGAGTACGCAGAAGTGACGCAACACGACGTGGCATGGACTCGAACAATGTCTGAAGTAGTGCTAGAGGGAACTGACACCGTGAATGCTGCAGGGCTGTCCATAAATCCGTAAGAGTACGACGGGGTGGGGATCTCTTCTGAACAGCACGTTGCGAGGCATCCCAGATATGCTCAATAATGTTCATGTATGCGGGGTATCGTGGTCAGCGGAAGTGTTTAAACTTAGAAGAGTGTTCCTGGAGCCGCTCTGCAGCAATTCTGGACGTGTGGGTTGTCGCATTGTCCTGCTGGAATTGCCCAAGTCCATCGGGATGCATGATGGACATGAATGGATGCAGGTGATCGGACAGGATGCTTACGTACGTGTCACCTGTCGTCAGAGTCGTATCTAGACGTATCAGGGGTCCCACATCACTCCAACTGCACACGCCTCACACCATTACAGAGCCTCCGCCAGCTTGAACAGTCCCCTGCTGATATGCAGGGTCCATGGATTCATGAGGTAGTCTCCATACCCGTACACGTCCATCCGCTCGACAAAATTTGAAACGAGACTCGCCTGACCAAGCAACATGTTTCCAGTCATCTACAGTCCAATGATGTCGGTGTTGACGGACCCAAGCGAGTCGTAATGCTTTGTGTCGTGCAGTCATCAAGGGTACGCGAGTGGGCCTTCGGCTCCGAAAGTGCATATCTATGGTGTTTCGTTGAATGGTTCTCATGCTGACAATTGTTGATGGCCCAACATTGAAGTCTGTAGATATTTGCGGAAGGGGTACACTTCTGTCACCGTGGACAATTCTCTTCAGTCGTCTTTGGTCCCGTTGTTGGAGAATCCTTTTCCGGAAGCAGCGATGACGGAGATTTGATGTTTTACTGGATTCCTGATAGTCACGGCACACTCGTGAAATGGTCGTACGGGAAAATCGCCACTTCATCGCTGCCTTGGAGATGCTGTGTCCCATCGCTTGCGCGCCGACTATAACACCACGTTCAGACTCACTTAAATCTTGATAACCTGCCATTGTAGCAGCAGTAACCGATCTAACTACTGCGCCACACACTTGTTGTCTTATATAGGCGTTGCCGACCGCAGCGCGTATTTTGCCTGTTTACATATCTCTGTATTTGAATTCGCATGCCTATACCAGTTTCTTTGGCGCTTCAGTGTAGTAGGCCAGCTGTGCGATCAGTGTATAAGGCAGAGCTCAAAGTTAAATGTGTTGTTAAATGTACTTTGAGTGAGAGACATGTATTTTTCGGTATCAAGTGATACGTTAATGTCCAGAGGCAGATGTAAATACTCACTCCATTGCCATACCACTCCACAAAGCACCACTTAACGCTACTATCCATCATTTATCCTTTCTCTCTACAGGACACAATGAAGTGGTTTTTTCTTATTATACAAACTACCAGCAATATTTGTGTTGTAAAGGAGAGCGTCATCAATGTAAAACCGCCCTTTTCAATCACTTTAAAAAGCATGTAAATATTTCATTACTTCAGTGTTTCAAAATCAGCCCTGTATATTTTTATAATAATGAACTGCAGAGGTAAATTCCTGCGGAAATGGAGTGTACAAAATTAGAAAGTTCATCTTATCTACGTTGTAATAAGTGAAGTAATATTTTATGTGTTATAGTGGACACTCGGTCTCCTCCCAGAGCAAAGTAAGGAATGAGTATAGTTTTGTTCGGTACAAAAATAGCAATAATTTCTAAGGCGTACTGGACAATTTGGTCTCTCTCTCTCTCTCTCTCTCTCTCTCTCTCTCTCTCCCCCTCTCTCTCTCTCTCTCTCTCTCTCTCTCTCTCACACACACACACACACACACACACACACACACACACACACACACACACACACACACAGGATGCAAAATTTCGCAAGAGTAATAAGTAATACCGAACACATTCAGAAGACCATAAATTAAGCGTTTTGATAATCGCCTTTCCTTGCTTATTAATGAAGGACAACTGTTAATGAATGGTCACTGTATAGCATTTTCCAATCACAAACTATGTTGAAGACTGTTTGCCCCAGTCTCGTTTGAAAGTGTCTTCGAGACATTATGAAAGTATGAATATTTTTGTGGGGAAAGGGAGGGGGAGGGAGGAGTGAGAAGACTGATGGGAGGAAAGAAAAATTCGCCAGTGCACCAGGAAACATCACACACTTCACTTCTTCGCTCAAAAAGGATAACGCATTATAGACAATGATCATTTGCACAGATAGCCCTTTCACTTCTCTACGAATCAGTCCGTGAAGCTTAGTTGAATCCCTTCATCATTGGCATCCGAGGATGTACTCAAATCTGTATTTTAGCTATCCGCTTCTTCGTTTACTCTCCTGCTTCTTCATTTCCTTTTCTAGATCCTAGTGTTCCTACCTTACATTTCTAGAGATGATATCATCCACTAACATCGAAGTAATTTTGCAAGACCCGAATTATTATATTAATCTATGCGAGAGTTGCAACTTCAAGAGAGAGAATAACTCAATTGAGAATGTTGAAGAAATGACTCTCGATCAAGGCAGAGCTAAGTTGTGATATGTCGTTATTCTGAAAGAAACACTCTTGCATATGAGATGATCACAACGTCTAGCACTCAAAGCTTTTGCCGATAGCAAATAGCAACACGCACAGCCCATGAATGAGACTGCTATACCGTATGCCCGATAAACATGAGGGGGAACTAGCGAAAGAATTTTTCCAATTCTTACAAACTGTGAAAACTTATTGAAAGTATTTAATTCTTCTTTGATGTCAACACATGTCATGTGCACTATGTTCACCATAGGGTGCCTAAAATGTGCATTGTCTGCAGATTATCAGCGTACAGCCACCACCGGTCACAGCTAAAGGTGTTCTGTGATTGTATGTAGAAGAAATAAAACAAATTGTGTTGCGGTGTGACTATTAGTAACTAAATACCGCTCATGCCGTGGTAGGCAGAGCTGTGTATACCATGGTCTTCAAATGGCTCTGAGCACCATGGGACTTAACTTCTGAGGTCATCAGTCCCCTAGAGCTTAGAACTACTGAAACCTAACTAACCTAAGGATATCACACACATCCATGCCCGAGGCAGGATTCGAACCTGCGACCGTAGCGCCTAGAACCTCTCGGCCACCCCGGCCGGCTATCATGGTCTCTTAACCTTCGAAATACCTTAGCGATTGACTTATAGCTCCCACATATCTGAGAGGACTTGTTGAGTGTAATAAAGTAGAACATGTGAAAAGTCTCTCGACACAACAGAACTGGTCTGTGACATACCAAGAAAATTATGACTGGTTGCCGCGACGGAGAGAAAAATTTACCTCTGAAGTTCATAATTATAAAAATATACAGGGCTGATTTTGAAACACTGAAGTAATAAAATATTTATATGCTTTTTAAAGTGATTAAAAAGGGCGGTTGTACATTGATGATACTGTCCTTTACAACACAAATATTGCTGGTAGTCTGTATAATAAGAAAAAACCACTTCATTGTGTCCTGTAGAGAGAAAGGACAAATGATGGATAGCAGCGTTAAGTGGTGCTTTGTGGAGTGATATGGCAATGGAATTAGTTGGCTGATATGTGGGGGGTGTAGTGTTGAAGAGTGAGTGGCAGGAGAGGTGTTGGTATAGGGGTGAAGAGGATAGACTGTGTGTCATGGAAATGGAGAGAGAAGAAAAGGACAGGATCAGAAAAGAGGAGGGTCCCCTGATGTGAGAAAGTTGGCAGGAATGGATTAGATCTGATGGGAAGGATTAATTTAAGTGTAGATTTTGTTGTCTGGGAAGGGAGACTGCGGAAATTGCGTTGTGAGAGAACACAAAGGGAGTGTAGGGGTACGATTGATGGGCTGTGTTGATTTTGCCTCGGTAACGTGCTGGGATTGCTATCTGGCGGCGAACAACAAGAATTGTGGTGTCGTATTAACGGTATGTGTATGATACAGATGTAGAGATGTTCAGCGTGAACGAGGACAGAGAGGAATTTGACGAGTTGGTACAGGACGCAGGTACAGAGGACAGGCGGATGTTGTAAGCAAGACGAAGTTCATGAAGTATCGACAGAAACTGAATGGAGCACACATTCAAAGGGAGGAAGGAAAATTAAAGTTTAACGTCCCGTTGACAGCGAGGTCATTAGAGACGGAGCACAAATTCGGATTATTTCAAGGATGGGGAAGGAAAATCTGGCGTGCCCTTTCAAAGGAATCATCCCGGATTTTCCCTGGAGCGATTTAGGGAAGTCACGGGAAACCTAAATCGAGATGGTCGGACGCATATTTGAACCGTCTGCATCCGAATGCGAATGCAGTATGCTAACAACTGCAGCACCTCTCTCGGTGCGGATCTCCAGACAGCATTGCCAGTAAGAGTGGATATGCCAGTTCGGTGCTTTGTAGATACAGATAAAGATGAAGGGATGCAATCGCAATGCTTGGTCAGTCAGTAGTTTTAATAGTTTTAGTCGATGTTGGATGGATTGTAGCGTGCGATTCCATGTCAATTTATTGTCGAGGTTTAGTCTAAGGTATTTTAGTATGTTATTTAATTGTATAGGATGGTCATAAGTTGTTACGTAGATCTAATGAGAATAGAAGCTGGAGATAGCTCGTCCTGTGATTTATATTATTACACCAGCAGGTAAACTGGATAAGTGCTATTCGTGACTTTTGGAGTGTTGGGTAGAGGGACAGAAAAACAGTATAATCGCCGTGCTGTGAGAAGTTAACAGGATTAGGTGGTACAGGCATATTGACGGTGCAGATTATGTACAGGCGATAAGAGAATTCAGAGCGTTGGAGGACACCTGCAGTAGGATGGAAGTTATAGTAACAGGCATTGAGTATGGGCGATCAAATAGAAGGGATGCAATAATGTGAACATACTTAACTGGAAGTACCTTAACAAAATTGTGGCAACCCTTCAGTTTTGTATTATTGTTGCAGTCGTGTGATCTGCCACTATGCCTGGTGTGTTCATGTCATCATCTGCGTCGGTATGTTCATCTGTTTCCATATCAATGTTTGAATCTCTGTTGCCCCATGTATCGTATTGTCGCGTAGGGTGTGTGTGTGGTCTCTTCGTTGCTGCTTATAAGTATCAGTGATGTGGTTAAGCATGCTGCAATTACTTGGGTGTCTTAAAGCCTGCCGTTGTCTTCGATTTCTGTTATCGGTCTTAAATGCGTGATTGTGCCGCATTATAGTGTAATGTGTCCAGGGTAAGGGCCATGGCCCGTCAGGAAGTGTACATTACCGCGACTTGGCTCAAGGTTTCTGAGCCTCAGGCGTTCCCGGATGTTCGGGAAGAAGAAGAAGACCCGATGGCACTTGTCAGATGTTTCCCATTCTTTTTGCCAAGTCTGAACCTTCCAAATTTAAATGGCGTTTTTCTGTAATATGCTCCCCTGTTATCCCATATGCCTTGTCCAGTCCTCCCCTTTTGAGCCATTGTGCTGCTGCTCTGTGTCTAATGGTTACGTCAATGGTGTATGTTGCAAGTATAACGCAGAGGGCCTCCACGGACTTGGTGCCAAGGTAGTATGTTGGGCGATGGGATCTGGATCGAAGCAGACGTTATAGCTCATCCCAGAGGAAATCCAACGGGTTCAGATCCGGACTCTGAGCAGCTCAATCCATTTCAGAAATATTATTGTCCATAAACCATTGCCTCACAAATGCTGCCTTATGACAGGCTGCATTGTCATCTAAACAGAAGTAATCATAGTCTTCCAATTGTTCCTCTACTGTACGCATTACACAAAGCTGTAAAATTTGTCCTAATCCTTCTACATATAACGTTTCCTCAAGTCCAATGAAGGGACGACACTCATTTGATTGCCAGTATGGCGCGTGTCCCTCTTCTCTGTTACCTTCTGCAGTTCGCTTTGGGCTCTTCCTCCGGCAGCTTAACTTCACGCTGCCTGCCACTTCCCCGATGGGTGCGAACCCTTCACCACCGTGGATTCGTGGCGCGGTCCGTGTTCACCTTGGATTCATTCGCTTCCTAAAGACACTATCTCCAGACTCTCTCTACCGCCGTAAGTTTCTCGACCTTCGCACGGAACTTAGCGATAGTAGCTTTGTGTATACTGATGCCTGTCGGACTGACCATGGTGTTGAGGGTGACTTCGTCATTGGCACCGACGATTTTCAGAATCGGTTTTCGGAAAACTGATCAGTATTTACAGCAGAGCCCTTCGCGCTGTGTCAGGCCACGCAGTACATCCGGCGACACAGGCTTTCCAATTGTGTCATTTGCTCCGACTCTCTTCAAGCGCTTCAGATGCTCTGTGTGGTGTACACCGTCCATCCCTTAGTGCAACGGGTCCAGGAAAGGTTTCGCTTGCTCACTCTTGGTGGGGCCACTGTGATGTTTATGTTCCTGGCCACGTCGATCTGACGGGCAACAAGGTCGCTGACGCTCCAGCCAAGGTTGCAGTCCTCGTACCTCGGCCCGCTAATTCTTCCATTCCCATCGATGATCTCTTTGTTGCCGTCTGTCAGCAGGCGGTGTCACTTTGGCATCGCCACTGGTCTTATCTTTACGGGAACAAGCACTAGGGAATTAAACCTCTCCCAGTGGCTTGGCTGACGTCCTCTCGGCCCTCTCACCACGAGATCATTTTAGCTAGGTTGCGTATTAGGCACTGTCTTTCTAGCCATCGCCATTTTTAAGTGGTGGCGCCATTTGTAAGTGGTGATCCTCCGTCACTTTGTACCCATTGTCCTGAACGTTTAACGGTTCCCCATTTCCTGACGGAATCCCCCTTTTTTTAACCACTTACGCTCCAACTTATGCTTGCCGTCAGCGTTATAGCCCTTTTAACGAACGACGCGCGGGCTGACGACCGCGTTTTACTTTTTATCTGTCGTAGCAACATAGCGAAGGACATTTAATCTTTAGTTCAGGACCTCCGTTGTCTCTACTGTGTATTTTATGACCCTTCCTCCAAGAGGCAGTCCCTGTTTTTACCTGTCTTTCCTTCCGCTGATTGGACTTAACGTGTAGTCGCTTTGAACTCTGTTTTCGTCTTCATGTTCTACAGTTTTGACATGGGCGCGCATGACCTTAGTAGAGTTGTTTTTGCCCCCTAAAACAAAACAAAACAAAGACCCCAACTACGTAGAACACTCCCATACAGTAACATCACCTCCTCCGGGCTTCACTGTTGGCACTACACATGAACACATGACAGCAGGTAGAGTTTCTCAAGCATTTGCCAAACCCAAACCCTTCCATCGGGTTTCCGGTGATTCATCACTCCAAATTACTCGTTTCCAGTCATCTACCGTCCAGTGGCGTCGCTCTTTGGACCAGCCGAACCGACCCTTAGCATTAACTACAGAAATGTGTGGTTTGTGGCAAGGTGCTCGATCACTGTACTCCACTCCTTTTAACTTCTTACGCACTGCCATTGTGCTAACTGGACTGCTGTTAGCACTCTGGAACTAATGAGTAACTCCTGTCACTAATTTCATGCGATTTTTTACAACCACCTTCCTCCAATGCTCGGCGGCCCCTGCCCGTCATTACATTACATCTGCTTGACCTTGGTGTAATTGTGACTATTCCTTCGCGTTTCCACTTCATAATCACATCACCAACAGTCGACTTGGGCAGCTTTAGAATTGTTAAAAATGTCCCCGATGGATGTGTTACTTACATGACACCCAGTGGCTAGTCCGCATACGAAGTCACTGAGCTCACCTGGCCGACACATTATACTCTTACTGCATTACTACTGACTACACAATACTCCCCCCCCTCCCCACTCCTTTTACACTGGCGGGTTCGAGTCTTGTGGCATCTTATGATCAATTCCGCCTTACATAGGTGTGTCTGAATTCTTCTAATCGGATGGTGTATGTCTCGAGCTTGAAGAGAACAGACTGTTAAGGTCTTCTTTGGCAAGCTGATGGTTTCCGATTTCTTCGAAATCAGGAGCTAATTGCGGGCAGCAACGTGCCGAGTAGCTACCCACGTATTTCGTCCTGTTCAGAGAACTCTAGGTGGCGCTACTGGTCCCAGATGTTGTGGTATTGGTGATAAGTAACGTGGTGCATTATGTGCGAGGGTTGACTGAATAGTAATGCCTCCACCTTCGTACCTCTTCAACAGTTGGCAGCATTGGTATGCGGCGGGTACTGGTTTCTTCCGTAGCCTCTTCTCTACAGCACGTCCTACGGGCCCGGGTTCGATTCCCGGGTGGTTCGGGGATTTTCTCCGCTCAGGGACTGGGTGTTGTGCTGTCTTCATCTTCATTTCATCCCCATCCGACGCGCAGGTCGCCCAATGTGGCGTCTAATGTAATAAGAACTGCACCAAGGCGGCCGGACCTGACCCGCAAGGGGCCACCCGGCCAATGACGCCAAACGTTCATTTCATTTCATTTCTCTACAGCTCCAGTTGGCGGGAAGCCTTAGCATTGAACGGTTGTGTTGTTACAGTGTTCAGTATGGAACCCTGAGCAGGCGGTCGGTCAATGCGATTTAAGCAATGTCCAGTCACTGATTTCTTGACAGCAGAAGGTGTCACCCCAAAGGAGATTTGTCAGAGAATGAAAGCAGTTTATGGTGATTATATTGATGTGAGTATAGTGCGTCGTTGGGCGAGTAAGTTTAAAGTTGTTGAGGCAGGAGCATCTGATCTATGTGACAAACAAAAAGTTGGACGTCCTGTGACAGCAACCACCGAGTTTCACAAGCAAAATGTTGATAGGTTGATTCAGGACGATCGTCGTATCACTCAGACAGAAACTGCAAGCGCAATCGGCATTTCACAAGAACGTGTGGGTCACATTATTGCTTTGCTTGGGTATCGGTAGATCTGTGCACGATGGGTACCCCGAATGCTGACTCCTGAAATGAAAGCTCACAGACTTGAAATTTGCCAGGAACTCCTCTCGCGTTACGAGAGTGAAGGTGACACTTTTCTCCATTCAGTTGTGACAGAAGACGAAACGTGGGTACACCATTACGACCCGGAGACGAAACGTCAGTCTATGGAATATCGACACAAAGACTCGCCCCAGAAAAAGAAATTCAAGACGCAGCCATCAGCTGGAAAAATCATGGCCACAGTGACCTGGAACGCAGATCGTGTTATCCATGTTGATTTCCTTGATCGTGGAACAATAAATTCAGAGCGTTACATCACAACGCTGCGAACTCTGAAACGACGGCTCACAAGGGTCCGAAAGGAAAAGGGAAATGTTTTCCTGCAGCATGACAATGCCAGACCACACACTTCACATGCCGCCACAGCAGAACTTCAGAGACTGAATCTCACCCCATACGGCATCCTACATACAGTCCAGATTTAGCACCGTCTGACTTCCATCTGTTCCCGATAATGAAAGACGATCTGCGGGGACATCATTATGCGTCTGATGAAGACGTTGAGAGAACTGTGACACTGTGGATGCGGAAACAGAGTGTCGACTTCTTCCGTGGCGGCTTCAGAAAACTTGTTCATCGTTGGCAGAAATGTATCCAATTGGCTTGTGATTATGTGGAAAAGTGAATATTGGTAATTAAAGATCACATTCTAAGGATTATTTCTGCGTTTGATTTATTAAAATATTCCCATACAAACCCAATTAATGAAGGTGGCGGCATTACTTTTCATTCAACCCTCGTATGATGATCCATATTATGATGTCAGCAAGTCTGTGTGTGTGTGTGTGTGTGTGTGTGTGTGTGTGTGTGTGTGTGTGTGTGTGTGTGTGCGAGAGAGTTTCTTCTGAACATTAATTTGTGGCTGCTTCGATATAACGCCAAGGAGTGAAAGACACTGATGTATGTCTCGAAGGCGCATGTATAGAAACCACACTCATAGGGATTTTTAGACAGCAATTTTTCAAAAAATGGTTCAAATGGCTCTGAACACTATGGGACTTAAGATCTGAGGTCATCAGTCCCGCCGGCCGTAGTGGCCGAGCGGTTCTAGGCGCTTCAGTCCGGCACCGCGCGACTGCTACAGTAGTAGGTTCGAATCCTGCCTCGGGCATGAATGTGTGTGATGTCCTTAGGTTAGTTATGTTTAAGTAGTTCTAAGTTCTAGGGGACTGATGACCTCAGATGTTAAGCCCCTTAGTGCTCAGAGCCATTTGAACAATTTTTTTCATCAGTCCCCTAGAACTGAGAACTACTTAAACCTAACTAACCGAAGGACATCACACACATCCACGCCCGAGGCAGGATTCGAACCTGAACCGTAGCGGTCGCGCGGTTCCAGACTGAAGCGCCTAGAACCGCTTGGCTACACCGGCCGGTAGCAATTTTTCGAGAACTATTTTTTAATGGAAGTATAGCTCTCTTAAATCTATTGGTAGACTTACCAAGTGTAGCAAGGCAGGAAAGTGTGAATGATATTTCCGAAATTTCTTTCGTACGTGACAGAATTGGTATGCAACATGCATTGTGTACTTGCTATCCACATCACTATCACTCATGCGAGGAATGTCAAACTGTTGCTGATTGTGTGTCACTGTTTTCTGAGTCAGTGGAGCCCTTAAATTAAGTACAGCGAATTACTTCTTGTGCATTCAGAAGGGCGTTACTAGACACGTGTGAGGAAAGGAGGATTGGTGTTAAACGTCCCGTCGACAACGAGGTCATTAGAGATGGAGGACAAGCTCGGATTAGGGAAGGATGGAAAAGGAAAGCACCCGTGCTCTTTCGAAGGAACTATTCCGGTATTTGCCTTAAGCGATTTACAGAAATTTGAAAATTTGAAATTTGTGGTAAGGACCATGGGACCAAACTGCTGAGGTCATCGGTCCCTAGGCTTACGCACTACTTAATCTAACTTAAACTAACTTACGTTAAGGACAACACACACACACACACACACACACACACACACACACACACACACACACACACACACACCATGCCCGAGGAAGGACTCGAACCTCCGACGGGGGGAGCCGCGCGAACCGTGACAAGACGCCAAGACCGCACGGAAAATCTAACTCATTATGGCCGGACGTGGGTTTGAACCGTTGTCTTCTGAAGTGTGAGTCCAGTGTGCTAACCACTGCACTAACCTCGCTCGGTACATACGAGAGAAAGTGCAGAACAGGCGAAAAGTTAGTGTTAGTGAAAGGCACTGTTGTTTGGACTCAATCATCTGCGAAGCACAGAAATAAGAAAAAAATAAATGCAAACGTCTGAGTTAATGAAAATGGTTAAAAATTGCATCTCTGCGGGTAGAACCTCCGAGATAGATGTAATGTGACGTGGATGCTAGTGCGCTATTTTCGAAGACTGTAAGTCTCAAGAAAATGGAAAATTAGCTCAAATTTTGGAGATAGAAGAACGTCGCGTTGCAGGGCTGAACTCTGGGACCTATTGGTGGAAGTTGCTGATGAGTCTTCCGGGTGCATGGCCTGTGTCGAAGAAACTTATCAGTCCCTAACGTTTCGTACATGGCTGCCCTAGATATCTTCGGAGGTCCTCCTGGCGACGCCGAGTCTTGCCAACTGACGAGTCGGACGTCGGAGAGCGACATAAATACTGTGTAAAGTGGGCGTGGTCAAGTTTACAAGTGATCATCAGAGATTATCTTTGTCAGAGATAAAACTTAACCATCAACTGTCGCCTGACAAGAATAAAATCTTATCTATCGATTCAACAGAGTCGCTGTCCACACATCATAAAGTTTCATGGCTTCTACTTTTCTGTTAAAATTATCACATGCTTATATTTTTCGATGGTTTCACTATATAGTCATACATAATGCAAGGTGTCTGGTAAGTCACTCCCTGTCTTTAAACAGTTATAATTTCTGTATTTACGAACCAATTTTCTTAGAAAATGTGTGTGAAATCTTATGGGACTTAACCGCTAAGGTCATCAGTCCCTAAGCTTACACACTACTTAACCTAAATTATCCTAAGGACAAACACACACACCCATGCCCGAGGGAGGACTCGAACCTCCGCCGGGACCAACCGCACAGTCCATGACTGCAGCGCCCCTGACCGCTCGGCTAATCCCGCGCGGCAATTTTCTTAGAACTACTTTTGATAGAAACAGCAGTCCTTGACGTTCTGCTTGAAATCATTTCTTTTCTTTTGTTTCAGTTGTAAAATGTCGCCTGTTTTTGAGTGTGGAAGAAAGGACCAAAACAGCAGCTCGTTATGCGGTCCGGGGATTTGTGGCGCGAGTAGAAAGGTGGTGGAGAGCTGAACGAAGGATCCATGCAACACTGGATGCAAAAGCAGTTAAAAATTGCCTTTCTAAATTTTTAACAACAGGGAGCATCGCCGATGCAAGAAGATAAGGAAGAACATCCACTTCGAAGAGTCCAGAGAATGTTGACAGAGTTCGTGAAATATTCACGAGGAGCACTAAGAAATCATTGCGTCAGGGATCTCGTGAAAGTGGTCTATCACGTTAGGAAGCTGCAACGATTCTTAAGAAACATATCACTTTTACGCTGTGGAAGCCACATTATGTGCAGCAATTGTTTTCTCATGACTGTGCCAGAAGAAGGGCGTTTGGAGAAATTGACCTCAACTTTTTAAGAATATTCCGTGGAGTGATGAGGCAGTTTTCCATATTGCAGGATTTGTAAACAGGCATAGCTGCCATTATTGGGATGGCGAAACCCCACATGAATATGCTGAAAAAGCACAGGGGCGTCCAAAGGTGACAATACGGTATGGTATCACGTCAGCCGAAGTTATTGGTCCTTTATGTCTGCGGAACACAATGAATGGCAATAGATACCTGGAAATGCTGCAAGATCGTGTGTGGGCAGTAATTTCACAATGCAGTAACCCACAGCTCCACTTCATGAAGGACGGATCACTTGCACATTTTGCAAAATATGTCCGCGAATGGCTGTATGATCGTTTCTCAGGTAGTTCGATTGGCGGAAGTGGTGCACATGAACGGCCTCCCCACAGCCCTGATTTAACGACTTACGATTTTTTTCTCTGGGGGTGGAATAAGGAGGAGGTTTACAAGAGGAAACCACGGAACGTGAATGAATTGGAAGCAGTAATATCTGATGTGTTAGCCAATTTTCCACCTAACACGCTGCAGGCAGCAATATCGCACTTACCAGTTCGTTAAAAAAATACGTGGAGAATACTGGAGTTTATGTGGAGGTTTAAAATGATTTTAAACACAACCTCAAGGAGTGCTGTTTCTAACAAAAGCAGTTATAAGAAAATTGGTCCATAAGTAAAGAAATTATAACTGTTTAAAAGTAGGGAGTGACTTATCAGACACCCTGCAGTTTGTCATAGTAAATAAAATTTTGGTTTCGGCAAACATCAATTCATGATTTCCTGACTGAACAGCACGCTCTGCAACAGCTGATTTTTCCGTTTTTCGTAGTCGTCAAATACTTTTACGTTATTTCAGTCTTCTATTCGCGCTTTTCTCGGTACTTCTAATGTAAACCTTCCCAAAAGTACACGGAATCTTAATAGTGCACTTGCTGACAGAGGTTGGTGTTTGTCTTTTATAGATCGGAGTGCTTGATATACACTCCTGGAAATGGAAAAAAGAACACATTGACACCGGTGTGTCAGACCCACCATACTTGCTCCGGACACTGCGAGAGGGCTGTACAAGCAATGATCACACGCACGGCACAGCGGACACACCAGGAACCGCGGTGTTGGCCGTCGAATGGCGCTAGCTGCGCAGCATTTGTGCACCGCCGCCGTCAGTGTCAGCCAGTTTGCCGTGGCATACGGAGCTCCATCGCAGTCTTTAACACTGGTAGCATGCCGCGACAGCGTGGACGTGAACCGTATGTGCAGTTGACGGACTTTGAGCGAGGGCGTATAGTGGGCATGCGGGAGGCCGGGTGGACGTACCGCCGAATTGCTCAACACGTGGGGCGTGAGGTCTCCACAGTACATCGATGTTGTCGCCAGTGGTCGGCGGAAGGTGTACGTGCCCGTCGACCTGGGACCGGACCGCACCGACGCACGGATGCACGCCAAGACCGTAGGATCCTACGCAGTGCCGTAGGGGACCGCACCGCCACTTCCCAGCAAATTAGGGACACTGTTGCTCCTGGGGTATCGGCGAGGACCATTCGCAACCGTCTCCATGAAGCTGGGCTACGGTCCCGCACACCGTTAGGCCGTCTTCCGCTCACGCCCCAACATCGTGCAGCCCGCCTCCAGTGGTGTCGCGACAGGCGTGAATGGAGGGACGAATGGAGACGTGTCGTCTTCCGCGATGAGAGTCGCTTCTGCCTTGGTGCCAATGATGGTCGTATGCGTGTTTGGCGCCGTGCAGGTGAGCGCCACAATCAGGACTGCATATGACCGAGGCACACAGGGCCAACACCCGGCATCATGGTGTGGGGAGCGATCTCCTACACTGGCCGTACACCACTGGTGATCGTCGAGGGGACACTGGATAGTGCACGGTACATCCAAACCGTCATCGAACCCATCGTTCTACCATTCCTAGACCGGCAAGGGAACTTGCTGTTCCAACAGGACAATGCACGTCCGCATGTATCCCGTGCCACCCAACGTGCTCTAGAAGGTGTAAGTCAACTACCCTGGCCAGCAAGATCTCCGGATGTGTCCCCCATTGAGCATGTTTGGGACTGGATGAAGCGTCGTCTCACGCGGTCTGCACGTACAGCACGAACGCTGGTCCAACTGAGGCGCCAGGTGGAAATGGCATGGCAAGCCGTTCCACAGGACTACATCCAGCATCTCTACAATCGTCTCCATGGGAGAATAGCAGCCTGCATTGCTGCGAAATGTGGATATACACTGTACTATTGCCGACATTGTGCATGCTCTGTTGCCTGTGTCTATGTGCCTGTGGTTCTGTCAGTGTGATCATGTGATGTATCTGACCCCAGGAATGTGTCAATAAAGTTTCCCCTTCCTGGGACAATGAATTCACGGTGTTCTTATTTCAATTTCCAGGAGTGTATTTTCTTAGTTGGTCTACAAACAGGTATGAAGTCACGTTTCTGTAAAATCTTGCGCACCTGATCAGTTACTTTTTTGATAAAAGGGGGAGAAACCGTGTTCTTCCATCGATGTGTGTTATCGTTGTTCTTTTCTCCTACTGTTATTCGGTCGCAGAATCCTATCTACTTCTTTGCCTGAATAGCCGTTCTTCTTAAAGTCCTGCTTCAGATGTTTTAATTCAGAATCCAGGTGATCCAACGCGCAAATTCTTTTGGCTCTGTAAACAAGACTTTTAATGGCACCTGTCTTTTGTTGTGGATGATGGTTGGAGTTCATATGCAAATATCTATCCGTATGTGCGACTTTCCGAAAAATCTAATGTTTCAACCTTCCCTCAGCCTGTCTCATACTTAAAATATCGAAGAAGGATATTGCCTTGCCGTTTTCCATCTGCATGGTAATGGATTTATTGATTTATAACATTGAAATAACAAAAGAATTCCTCTACAGCTTTTTTACCAATTGAAACCATGAATGTATCATCGAAAAACCGATACCATCGAAATAGATTCTTATTTCTAGAGCTGACTCTTCGAATTTTTCAATATAAAATTAGCGATCGCAGGACCTAATGGATTACCCATTGCAAGAAAATCAGCTTGCTCATAAAATTCATCGTACCACTGAAAGTGACTAGAGGTAAAGAAGTATCTTAAAAAAGCAGCCAAATCCCCTGGAAAAACATCCGTTATATAAATCATAACTTCCTTAACTGGAATCATAGTGAATGAAGACACTACGTCGAAACTTACAAGAATATCTATGGGAGGTAAAGTTAGCTCATCAAGTTTTTCGGTAAAATGAAGTGAGTCTTTTATATAAGAATAAGTTTTATCAACATATGGTTGTAGAAGAGTTGACAAATATCTTGCCATTTGATATGCTGGGGAGTTTATGGCACTAACAACTGGTCTTAGAGGAAGACCAGTTTTATGAATTTTGGGCGCTCCATAAAGTCTTATCTGTGTTCTCATTAATCTTCTCAATAGTCATGATCAAGTGCCTCGTTTCACCGTACTTCACAGAAATCTTCGAATAACAGGATATGGTAAAAGATTTTGTGCGTTGTGGATACTCGGTAGTTGTTGGTATGACTATTTTTCCGACAGATACTGTATACGTCAGAAAAGAATCTAGTCTTACTCCGAGTGAAAGTATCCCCAAAACCCCAGTATCGTTGTTTTCCGAACTTTCCTGTTTTATTCACAGACGGTGTAAAAGAAGAAGGATTGTCGGTACTCTGTATACATCCAACTTTACCCTAGTGATAACTGCGCGAGACATAGGTTGGAGGCGCTTCAGTCCGGAACCGCGCTGCTGCTACGGTCGCAGGTTCGAATCCTGCCTCAGTCATGGATGTGTGTGATGTCCTTATGTTAGTTAGGTTTAAGTAGTTCTAAGTCTAGGGGACTGATGACCTCAGATGTTAAGTTCCATAGTGCTTAGAGCCATTTGAACCATAGGTTGGAGGATGGTGATACGTATGTTTCTTGAGCCGTAGTGTAACGCGGATTTTTGTAAACTTACGAGTAAGGTTCTTTCTTGAGCCTCTGGAATTTATTTGTGCGTGGATGCGCGTGTGTGTATGGAGGACGAAGGAGGGGCGGAGAATGGAGAGCGCAGTTTTGAAAGATGTTTAAGGGATAGAGATACGTCGATGGCAAGCTCCTGAGAACTATTTTTTGATTGAGCTATACCTCTCACATACCCATTGGCAGACATGTCAAGCGTAGCAAGGCAGCAAGTTTTGTTGAACATTTCCGCAACGCTCTCGAGCTGACAAAGTGGGTAGTTCTTCATTAAATCTTCTCTATCTCTTGTATTAACCCAACTGGGTGAGGATCTCCGACGAACGAACAGAACTCAAGGAATTGTTGTACAAGGAATTTATAGAAGACTAGCTTTCCACACATTCGATACAGAATGTAACGGATATCAGCTCCTGTGGCCTTTCCGGTCAAAAATACACAGTGTAGGTGGACATTGCAATCAATGTTTCTGATGTCCACAGCTGTCGTGAAATCCTCCGTATCGAGCCACAGTTAATCGATTTTGAGGTAATGGAAGAGATTTTATCACTATTTTCGAAAGGAAAAAAACGTGTTTATTAGGAAACGATGGATAAGTCATGTGTTCGATTTGTCAAAGAACAGTCCTACAGACTGGAACCCATTACGTTTGGACTTACAGTACATATTCTGTGAAGCTGGCAGGAAACCACGTCATAATTATACGCTCCACTGATAACAGGCAGATGTTTCTTGTACGGTGCTAGAGTCTTTCATACCACAGATAAGAGCAGAGCTTGTTTCATTCAGCTGACATAATCTGGAGCTTTGCAAAGGAGGAAGAAAAGATGGAGGGAAAAGATATATTCGTAGTACACATGACGTAACACTCCACTTGATTCCTATCAGGTGGGATGGACTCGTATTCGCTAGCCAGTCTAGTCATCCTGATATAGGTTTCCTCTGTTTCCTCTTAAATCCTACTCTCGGCAACATACATTTCGCGTAAGGACCATGAAGATAAGATATGAGAAAGTAGGGATCATACGGAGCCACATAAGAAGTCGTTTTCCCTTGCTCTAACTGTGAGTGGAACAGGACAGGAAAAGACTAGTACTGGTACAGAGTACCCTCTGCCACGCACCGTACGGTGGTTTTCGGAATATATATGCAGATGGAGAAATTATTTTGTGGTGGTACATTTTATTACCGGGTACTAATTGAATAGAGGAGTATGAAAAATTAATATTTCAAATCGGTAACCTCTGCTGACTTTTGCTGACACCACAGTACACCCATGTAAATACGAATCGCCAAGTACTCATCACATATATACACGCCCATCTGAAGATGATCGTCTACTGTGATTCCTCAAGCCGTAAATTCATTTTTCTACTGCTTCACAGACCAATGGCGGTGTTGTTTGCTTTACTCAAATGGACGTCGCACGTTAGTTCTCGTAGTCATAAGGTCCTAGGCTGCAACATGGCGATGGAACCCGAGTTCTGTTGGCCCATTAAAGATTGTACAGCAACCAAGAAGCAGTAATACTTCTCTGCAATAGCTGATGTGAGTGTCTGACGACTGGTTCATTCTGTACACTGTAGACCACAGCTATCACTATCTGTTTAATTTCATAGACCTGCTAGTCAGTGTTGATCTAGTATTTCAGGAAACACGTCTATGAGGCTGGCGCATTATGTCTGCTGCACAAAGCTGAATTGTGGCATTCATATGTGTAGCCTGTCGCCACGCAGAGCGCTGCTGCTATGAATGTTGTCTATTTTCATCAAAACCAGAATTTAGTGAAGCTCAGAGTTGAATGGCAGTGTGCATTCAGTAAATTTTTAGTGGTACTAGATTTGTGGTTGACTATGTGGATTGACCTACTATTTACCGTACTCTCGTAATTTAGCACCGTACCGGAGATGTACGCAGTTGGGCAGGCCAGCGAACGTGCTCGCACCGACGTTCTAATATCTTATCTTGTTATCTGGCTGTTGTATCTCCGTGTAGAAGGCTTCTGTAGTCTCCTGGAAACTCGCGTGCAGCGTCGGCGGGAGTGCGAAGTGGCTCCGATGGAAGTCCCTTGGTGCTTGGAGTTAAAGACATAGTGCACGATTTTGCACTGCTTGTTGGCGGTTTACGTGTATTTTCGCAACGACCGTTGAGTACTAGAATGCTGGCCGTGTGAGACATCTTGTACAGCGTCACGCCAGTGTGGAAACTGGATTTAATATGGGAAAGAGGGCCTTCATTTTACTCTGACTTACCTCTGAACACTTCAACGTGCTGATCTCACGTTAGCCGCAGATTTAGCGCGACGCCGAGATATTTTGTCATAGCGCTCCATTGTACTTGTTTTCCAAACAACGTCAGTGCTTGTACATTGATGCTCCAAAACATTATGACCACCTGCTTAATAACTTGTTTGTCCATCTTTCTACATCCACATGGTTACTCTGCAACTCACACTTAAGTGCCTGGCAGAGGGTTCATCGAACCATTTTCATACTACTTCTCTACCATTCCACTCTCGAATGGCGCGTGGGAAAATCTTTCCGTTCGAGCTCTGATTTCTCTTATTTTATTATGATGATCATTTCTCCCTACGTAGGTGGGTGACAACAAAATATTTTCGCATTCGGAAGAGAAAGTTGGTGACTGAAATTTCGTAAATAGATCTCGCCGCAAAGAAAACCGCCTTTGTTTCAGTGACTGCCACTCCAACTCGCGTATCATATCAGTGACACTCTCACCCCTGTTGCGCGATAACACGAAACGAGCTGCCCTTCTTTGCACTTTTTCGATGTCCTCCGTCAATCCTGCCTGTTAAGGATCCCAAACCGCGTAGCAGTATTCCAGCAGAGGACGGACAAGTGTACTGTAGGCTGTCTCTTTAGTGGGTTTGTCACATCTTCTAAGTGTTCTGCCAACAAAGCACAGTCTTCGTTTCGCCTTCCCCACAATATTATCTATGTGGTCATTCCAATTTAAGTTGCTCATAATTGTAACTCCTAGGTATTTAGTGGAATTTACAGCCCTTCAATTTGTGCGATTTATCGTCTACCCACAATATATCGGATTTCTTTTAGTACCCATGTACTTTCTTTGTTTAGTGCCGATTGCCACTTTTCTCATCATTCAGAAATTCTCTCTAGATCAATTTGTAATTGGAATTGATCGTCTGATGACGTTACTAGGCGATAAATTACAGCGTCATCTGCAGAAAATCTAAGGGGCTGCTCAGATTATCACCTAGATCATTTATGTAAATCAGGAACAACAGAGGGCCTGGGATACTACCTTGCGCAACGCCAGATATCACATCTGTTCTACTCGATGATTTACCGTCTATCACTACGAACTGTGACCTCTCTGAGAGGAAATCACGAGTCCAGTCACACAACTGAGACGATACTCCATATGCACGCAGTTTGATTAATAGTCGCTTGTGAGGAACGGTATCAAAAGCCTTCTGGAAATCTAGGAACATGGAATCGATCTGAGATCCCATGTCGACAGCACTCATTACTTCATGGGAATAAAGATCTAGCTGCGTTGTACAAGAACGATATTTTCTGAATCCGTGTTGGTTATATATTAATAACTCATTTTCTTCAAGGTGATTCATAATGTTAGAGTACAGTATTTGGAACGATATACATCACTGAGATACGACAGTTTATTGGTAGGCTTGTGGAGGTTTGTGGCAATAGATTCCACGCACAGATCATGTAATTCGCGTAAATAACTGGCCACTGATTCCTGTACGCGACGATGGTGCCATATAGCGACCCAGGTGGGATTTACATCAGGCGAATTTGGTCAGTGTAGCACAGTTCTGGCACCTAGACACGGAAAATCATACTGCTGAAAGACAACATCGCCGTCGGGAAGACAACAAGCATGAGGGGATGTAGGTGGTTCGCAGCTGTCAGCGTGCCCTCGATTACCACCATTGGTCCCATGCAAGCGCAGGAGAATGTTACGGCAAGAAAAAAGGAATAAAAGTGAGATAGTGCTAATACTTTCATCCTTCTTTACCTCCTCTGCATTACTGCAGATGACGTGTCACTGGGCACATTTGTACTGTGCATGCAGTACACGTGAGGTGCCTAGTTGTTTCCACTGCCCTGTGTGGAATACATAAGTTCTTGTACACTTCACTAACCTGCTGCCTTCATGATTATGATGTCCCCAGCGCAGAAAACAGCACGCAGGTCGTGGATTCTGTTTCTTGAGGCTGAAATTAACTTCGCAAGGAATTGCTGTTACGAATAAGCTATAACTCATTTGGGATGCCACTCGCGTTTTTATTGATATAGACACGAGAAACTATTCTTGATCACAACGTGTTGAACATATCTTTCCACAGTCGTTATATCTGGCTAAAATAACATGAAATACATCCTACCACAGACAACATGTCTGTTTACTGGAACCGTCAGAACTGGAGAATAAAATTACATGGATCAAATACTACTATTACTGACAAAATGTCTGTACCTAGCGACGGTCGGAACTGTAGTAAATAAAATTGCATGAAACAAATACTGCCGTAACAGACAACATGTCTGTCTACTGGAACGGTCAGAACTGGAGAGCCGGACCGCCCGAGACACTTCGCGCGCCAAGCCAGCAAGGCGTGACCCGAACGCCACCCAAGTGCATCGGCAGTAATATCGTCAGTCTTTTGTTTTAGTAATACATTGATTTTTATAATTTTGAAATGACTGATTGATAGCTGTCTGTTGAGAGATGTTTATTTTAAAAATGAAGCAATTTGCGATGATAGGTTTAATTAATAATAGCAACTAAAGTTTAACGTTTTGGCGCCCTACCGCCGAACACAGCAGCCAATCACAGAGCAGCAGCATCATGCAGGCGGTCTTTCTCACGGGAATGGCACCGAATCTAACATCTGTCACCGATACCTCATCCCACATTGCGTCATCTCTATGCTTCTTGCATCTCCACTGCTCTGGAAATAGCTTCCTGGAACCTAATATGATGGCTGAATAAGAGAGAAATATTACAATGTCTCCCACAGCATAACACTGCTCCTACCAGTCTACGTCCGTGACGTGCTGCACGTTTGGAGCAGCCTTTCACCTCGATGACGATGTTTGTCGAGACGACCATCGATCTAATGTATCGAAATTGTGATTCACACGAAGAGCTCGACACGTTTACATTGATCGACGGTCTAATCCCGACGGTCCCATGCCCACTGAAATCGTAACTGACTTGAACTCGTAGAGGTGGTCCGTTGCGGATCTCCATGTTCAACAATGTACGATGAAGAGTGTGCTCCAAAACACCTGTGCGTGCACCAGCATTGTGCTCTTTCGGCAGAGATGTCACAGACTTCACAGAGCGGACAAGCCTCCGAACCCCGCGTTCTGTGAAGAGTCGTGGACGTCCAACCATTTAGCACCTAGTGCTAGTTTCACAGTCCTTTTACCTCTTTCTTGAGATGCTCACGACAGTAGCACGCGAACATTCGACCAGCTTCGCCGTTTTCGAGACACTCGTTCACAGGCTATGCGTAATAATAATCTGCCCTTTGTCAAAGTCGCTTATCTCAATGAATTTGCCCATTTGCAGCCCATATCTTCGCTAGGGTTATCCCCCGTCCGTGTCTGCTCCGCTTACACACTAGTGTTACCGCTTCACGTGCCCGCAACGCCATCAGGCGGCCCCCAACGTAGCTGTCGGCAGTGTTCATAATGTTTTGGCTTATCAGTGTATGTCTGAATGGATCTTTCTCTGGCTAATGATTGCCTTGCTAACGGCAGTGAAGTTTCTACATCTACATCTACCTCCATACTCTGCAAGCCACCTGACGGTGTGCGGCGGAGGGTACCTTGAGTACCTCTATCCGTTCTCCCTTCTATTCCTGTCTCTTATTGTTCGTGGAAAGAAAGATTGTCAGTATGCCTCTGTGTGGGCTCTAATCTCTCTGATTTTATCCTCATGGTCTCTTTGCGAGATATACATAGGAGGGAGCAATATACTGCTCGACTCCTCGGTGAAGGTATGTTCTCGAAACTTCAACAAAAGCCCGTACCGAGCTACTGAGCGTCTCTCTTGCAGAGTCTTCCACTGGAGTTTATCTATCATCTCCGTAACGCTTTCGCGATTACTAAATGATCCTGTAATGAAGCGCACTGCTTTCCATTGGATCTTCTCTATCTCTTCTATCAACCCTATCTGGTACGGATCCCACACTGCTGAGCAGTATTCGAGCAGTGGGCGAACAAGTGTACTGTAATCTACTTCCTTTGTTTTCGGATTGCATTTTCTTAGGATTCTTCCAATGAATCTCAGTCTGGCATCTGCTTTACCGACGATTAATTTTATATGGTCATTCCATTTTAAATCACTCCTAATGCCTGCTCCCAGATAATTTATGAAATTAACTGCTTCCAGTTGCTGACTTACTATATTGTCGCTAAATGATAAAGGATCTTTCCTTCTATGTATTCGCAGCACATTACACTTTTCTACATTGAGATTCAGTTGCCATTCCCTGCACCATGCGTCAATTCGTTGCAGATCCTCCTGCATTTCAGTACAATTTTCCTTTGTTACAACCTCTCGATATACTACAGCAGCATCCGCAAAAAGCCTCAGCGAACTTTCGATGTTATCCCCAAGGTCATTTACGTATACTGTGAATAGCAACGGTCCTACGACACTCCCCTGCAGCACACCTGAATCACTCTTACTTCGGAAGACTTCTCTCCATTGAGAATGACATGCTGCGTTCTGTTATCTAGGAACTCTTCAATCCAATCACACAACTGATCTGATAGTCCGTATGCACTTACTTTGTTCATTAAACGACTGTGTGGAACTGTATCAAATGTCTTGCGGAAGTCAAGAAACACGGCATCTACCTGGGAACCCGTGTCTATGGCCCTCTGGGTCTCATGGACGAATAGCGCGAGCTGGGTTTCACACGATCGTCCTTTTCAAAACCCATGCTGATTCCTACAGAGTAGATTTCTAGTCTGCAGCAGAAGGTAGCGTTCGTGGCAGTTTCGAACTTGCTGCGAGGATGCGCCGTAAGAATTGCGCTCCCCAACCGCTGCGATCTCGCCAATCGCCGCGAAGTAAGAGTCGTTTTGGGAGAATCAGGCTGTGCGCACGTTTTTGCAAGCTTTGCAGCAACATCTGCTGTCAGCCTGCCGTTGGTGCATCCGGTTTATGTGTGGAATTGTTTGTTGGAAAGTTAAAGAAATACCCTGAAATATGACAGTTTCGGAAGGAATACCGTGATACGATTAAGAAGAGAGCCGCATGTTTTTAAATGCGTATAAAGTTTCGTGGCGGTTTTGCTGCGAAACATGATCGTGAGAGAAGTGACATAGGGGAGTACCACAATTAAAAAACTTTTTGTTTGTATGTTAGTGGTGGCATTTGCGCTCGAATACGTAGGAAGGAAAAAGGAAGACAATGTTTGCTTATTTCGTTTACGAATAAATTAAGAGACGTAACAGGAGCTTTTTGACTCTCAGGATAGTTCACGGCAGCTGAAGGGAGCGTTCGTTGCATTTTAAGTATACATGCCCACTACATGATCTGGACTGTGAGCTCCCATCAACCCAAACAGGAAGTTAACTAAACAGCAGAAGAAATATTCTCGCTGATTGCTTTATAGACAGTGCTGGATAAGTATCATGACAAGATAAATGTATCCAGAGGCCGTGGGTAACAATTAAAGTAAACACCAAATGACTAATTTACATCATTAGTGAAATTTGTGTAATTATATATTTTGTGGCTGCCTCAAAATAAAGTGTTGATTATAAGGAAGTGGCTGATATAACAGAGATAGATATTCAGCGATCACAGGCCCTGCAGACCACACGCTGCTTCCACAAACTACCTCCATTCCTTTCAATTCCCAGGGCTGCTAGGTCCTTCGCCAAGTCGTCCATCCAGTGCTGCCTTGGTCGTCCAATGGGACGTTTGGTTTTTGGTTTCCTCGCTAGTGCCATCTTCGCCTGTCTTCCACCTGGCATACGGGCTACATGGCCCTCCCATTGTATTCTTTTGCTCTTTATCTTCTGTAGGATAGTTGGTTGTCGCATCAGAAGGTAGATTTCCTCGTTTTTCCTCCTCCTCCATTCTCCATTATCTAAAACTGGTCCCCATATCTTCCTCATTATTCTTCTTTCAAATATTAATAGTTTTTCCATTTCTCGCTTAGTCATGCTCCAAGTTTCTGGGCATATCACTGTGTTGTAGATTTTCATCTTCGTGTTCACTGAGATCGATTTAGAGCCAAGAGTCTCTCTGAGGGTACGCATGCATTTCGTTCCCACTGCTATTCTCTCCTTGATGTCCATTTTTATGTTGTTGTCCGTGGTAAACCACGATCCCAAGTATTTGAACTGGTCTACTCTCTTGAACCTCTTGCCATCTATCTCAAGAAATTCTATCTGGTCTTGTCTTCTTCCTAATTGCATGAACTCTGTTTTGTCACGATTCAGTTTGAGCTCTACCTTCTGTGCATAACTGTCCATTTTCTGGTACATTTCTTTCAACTCGTGCTTTGATTCACTTGATAGTACTGTCATCTGCATATGCGAGGCAATTGAAGTTACCGTCCATCTATACTCCAGCCCACTCCTGTTGCCTACACTCTTTTATTACTTTCTCTAAGATGACAGTGAACAGAACACATGAGAGAGCATCCCCTTGTCTGAGGCCTGTCTCAATCTCGAATGTTTCTCATGTGGCTCCTCGGAAACGTACTGCTGCCTTTGACCCGTCCATACAAGCTTGCACCATTCTCACTAGCTTCTCAGGGATTCTGAAGTTCCCCATTGATTGTATAGGCTATTTCTGTGGATGCGGTCATATGCACGTTGAAAATCGACCAACAGGTTGTAGATATCTTTATCATAGTCCCAATGTTTTTCAAACAATTGTCTTAGTGTGAAAATGTGATCTATTGTCGATCGGTTTGGTCGAAAGCCAGCTTGGTACTCCTTATGTTGTTCTCTGTGAATGGTTGTAATTTTCTGAGGATAATGATGGACAGAACCTTATACGTAACATTCAACAAGCTGATTCCTCTGTAGTTACCGCATTCCATTTTGCTTCCCTTCTTGTATATTGAGCATATTATAGCCAATTTCCATTCTTCTGGCAGTGTTTCCTTCTCCCATATCAACTGGATTAGTTTATATATCTCTTAAGTGTAAGCTCTCACTTCCCTCCTTGATTAATTCTGATGTTATTCCGTCCTCCCCTGGGGCTTTGTTGTTTCTGAGTCCTTTGATTGCGATTTTCACGTATTCTTCAGTAACTTCCCATTCTTCTTCATCTTTCCTTTCCTCCGTAGTGTTTGCAGATAATATCTCTTGCTGGTCTGGGCGATTCAAGAGTTCAGAGAAGTATTATTTCCATCTTTCTACAATTCTTTCCTTGTCATTTATCAAGTTGCCGTTCTTATCTCTAATGAAAAAAAGTTGGGCTCTGAAATCCACGTTTCCGATTTTTTATGTATTGGAAGAATTGCCTTGAGTTCTTGTTTTGGCTCTAAGCCTCAACTTGTTCTAGCAAACTGGTTAGATATATTCACTTCTCTATTCTTAGGATTCGCTTTGTCTCCCTTGTAATGTTGATAAAATGTTCCCTTTTCTGCTCATTCTCCCTGTCAGCCATTTCTCTCTCATCTTCCTTCTCTTTTCTGTAGCCTTCTGGCACGTCTCGTTGAACCATTTCCTCTTCTTCATTATCTTCTTTCTTCCCAATATATCCTCCGCTACACTTCGTACCATGGAGTTTATTTCTTTCCACCTTTCCTCCACGTTGTCTCTTGGTTCTAGGGTCTCGATGACCTCAAAACGGTTTTTGATTTCTATAGCATATTGTTCTTTAATGGCACTTTCTCGTAGTTTCTCAACATTCAGAGCAGGTTCTAGTGTCCCCTTCTTCTTACGCATGTAGGGGAACATGAGTTTAAGTTTGCACACAATGAGCAAGTGGTCTGACGCACAGTCGGCTCCTCCATAGGACCTGACGTCCATGACTTTATGGCTATAGCGCTGGTCCACCAAGATGTGATCTATCTGGTTGGTCGCTCTTCCATCCGGTGAACACCACGTCCCCTTATGTATTCTCTTGTGTTCGAAGTAAGTCGACCTTACTCTCAGGTTCTTTGAGATAGCTAAGTTGATCATCCTCTGCCCACACTCTTTGGTCTATAACAGATTATATTTCAAAATGTCACTGACTGAAGATTTGCACATTTAGCCGAAGGGTTATCACCACGGAGCAAACCATTTTTTGGTTAAGGCTATTTCAAGTCCATTCTATAGTACTGCTGTGCGATTATCGCTGTGATGTCGCTGTGTGTGTGCTGAAATGATTTCTGGTGCTGCGAGCTCGCTGCGAACAGGTGAGATTGTTACGCGCTCGTGTGCATCGAGCCTAACTGTTTTACACTGAGGTGACAAACGTCATGGGACAGCGATATGCACAAATATAGACGGCGTCAGTATCGCGTACACAATACAAAAGGCATTGCATTGGCGGAGCTGTCGTTTGTACTAAGGTGATTCACGTGAAAGGGTTTCCGACGTGATTATGGCCCTACGGTGGGAATCAACAGAATTTGAAAGCAGAATGCTAGTTGACGCTAGATGCATGGGACATTCCATTCGGAAATCGTTAGGAAATTCAATATTTCGCGATCCACAGTGTCAAGAGTGTGCTGAGAATACCAAACTTCACGCATTACCCCTCACTACAACGTAGTGGCCGAAGGTCTTCACTTAATGACCGAGAGCAGCGGCGTTTACGTAGAGTTGTCAGTGTTAACAGACAACAAAAACTGCACGAAATAACTGCAGAAACCAATGAGGAATGTACAATGAACATATCCATTAGGACAGTGCAACGAAACAAGGCACTAACGGACTACGGCAAAAGACGAAAAACGCGAGTGCCTTTGCTAACAGCATGACATTGCCTACAGCGCCTCGCCTGTGCTCGCGACCATTTCGGTAGGACCCTACACAAATTGATAACCGTTGCCTGGTCAGATGAATGCCGATTTTAATGGGTAAGAGCTGATGGTAGGGTCCGAGTGTGGCGCAGACCCCACGACGTCATGGACCCAAGTTGTCAACAATGCACTATGCAACCTGGTGGTGGCTCCATAATGGTGTGTGCTGTGTTTATATGGAATGAACTGGATCCTCTGGCCCAACTTAACCGATCATTGACTGGAAATAGCTGTGTTCACGGACTTCATGTTCCCAAACATGTCACCGAGCCACAGTTGTTCACGATTGGTTTGAAGAACATTCTGGACAATTTGAGGGAATGATTTAGCCACCAGGATCGCCCGGTATGAATCCCATCGAACATTATGGGACAAAATCGAGTGGTCAGTTCGTGCACAAAATCCTGTGTTTATATGGCGATTATGGACGGCTATACAGGCAGCATCACTCAGTATTTCTACAGGGGACTTCCGATATGTTGGGACCATGCCACGTCGAGTTGCTGCATTGCGTCCGACACGATATTACCACGCCTCAGTGTGGTAAAGCTGCCACATCATTGTCGTAGCAGAGAGGTCATCCAGTTCCTTCTGGAGACGTAGCTGCAGTGTCCGGGTACAAATGCAGCGGTTAAAAACGGCCGTGTCATCGGCGTAAGCAGCTCTCTGCACGCTGTCGGTCTTTGTGATGTCCGCGATGTACAGCATATTGCGCGTCGGCCCAACAGACCATCCTTGAGGTACGCCTACTCGAAATAGCTGGTATGTTGAGAAAAAAAATAAAGATTAAAGTTCATGTCCCGTCGATGGTATGTTGGCGTTCTTTTGTCCGCCCTCGTGTGGAACGTCTGATCAGCCAGCTACGAGCGGAGAAATCTCATACAAGGCTCCGGAACCTCCTGTCCAAGTGACTTACACAAGAGACCGCTCAGCCAACGGAATCGAAGGCTCTCGAGACATCTAGTAGTAGCGCACTGTACTTATTGGTGACGTTCCATGGCTCCAAACGCATTTCCACTGAAGTGTGCGGCGACTTTTTAGCTTTTGAGTGTGTACCATCACAGACACAAACAGTGCCACACCACAAGATATCACTGTTGTTTGATGTGGGATAGCTCCTGCTTATCGCCAGTTACAACAAGACTGCTGTCATTTTACCGTGTACCCGTTGGTCTGCCAACAAGTCTTGTGCCAAGCAATGGGCAGTACACGCGTGACTCGTCGCTTCACATATCTAGCGCCTTGAGAACTTGCCATGTAAGCACTAAGCGATACCACCTTTTTAGGGTTTCATATCTGAGTCGGTAAAACAGAACCGTTATATTTTTTCCGTCCGTCCGTCTGTCTAGCCGACTGATAAAACTTTTTCTCAGGAACGGATAGACACATAAACTTGAAATTTGTGCGCTTACTAAGGTCTATGGCTCTTGGGTGATGTAAAAACACTGAAGGTTCTAAATCAAAATCAAAAGTTGCGGCCATTTATGTCACAGATTTTGATACTCGCAAACTCATTCATCAAAATCTGTAGGGTACTTCCCGTTGCCTAGAACCATGAAATTTGGCAAGAAGCAAGGTTTCACGACACAACCAAAGGAAAAAAATCAGAAAATTGTTAATTTGTAATTACATCACACGAAAAAATGTTTTTTTTTTCATTTGTTATTATACTGTGTCTGCCCATCCGTCTGTTAAGACCGCTTTTTCTCAGGAACAGATTGACGTATCAACTTGAAATTTACGTCACATTCTAAGGTCTGTGGTCCCTTGGCGGTGTAATAAACATTAACTTCTAAGTCTATGTAATCAAAAGACCTGGCCATTTATTTCACATATTTTGATACTCGCAAACTCGCTCATCACCACCTTTATGGTACTTTCCGTCGGTCTAGAATCATGAAATTTGGCAAGACGCAAGGGTTCACTATACAAGTAATGGAAAAAATCCGAAAATTGTGAATCTGAAATACCACACGAAAAAATTGTCATTTGCTATCCGTCCCTCTGTCTGTCTGTCTGTCCCTCTGTCTGTTATCCGACTTCAAACTTCAAATTAATACAATAACGAAGCTCGTGGAATCCCTGGGGCCGATATCCTGAGAGTAGGCAAAAATCGTCGACAATCTGGATGCTCGGAATCGACGAACTGTCTACACACATAGCTACGTCTGTACTTAACATTTAGTGCGCAAGTTCTATTCGCACCTGGCCAATTCTATTTTGTAGATGTGGTAAGGGCGGACCGAAACACATTGTTTTCAGCTACGTACGGCTGTAGCAAGCAGATTCGCTGTTCTGCCCGTGTTAGTTTTCTGTGACATTGCTGCTCTAACAACATTCTCCATTTTACAGTCATTAACTTTATGTTTTTTCTAAATATTACCAGTTTTTGGTTTACTTCAGCTAACTTATATGGCCGGCCAGAGTGGCCGAGCGGTTCTGGGCGCTTCAGTCTGGAACCGCGCGACCGCTACGGTCGCAGGTTCGAATCCTGCCTCGGGCATGGATGTGTGTGTTTTCCTTAGGTTAGTTAGGTTTAAGTAGTTCTAAGTTCTAGGGGACTGATGACCTCAGATGTTATGTCCCATAGCGCTCAGAGCCATTTTTTAACTTATATGAAGGAAGGAGCGACTCTTTGGTCAGGTTACAACCATGATAGCTTTATAATTGACTTGGTCTCTAAACCAGATTTTCGGAAGACACTCTATCATTAATAAAAGACAACAAAGAAATCAGAACACGTAACAATAAAAAACATACTTTTCAGTGTCGTAGCATTTAACTGGAAAATATCCTGCATTCTTGTAGCTTATACAGGATGAATCAGGAGGAAAGGTACACAATGCTTTGAGGGGTGATAGTAATAGAGATCCTGAACAAAAAAGTCATATGAAAATATGTTCTTTTCTTAACAGTTTCCGAGGAAACTAATGAAAACAATAGTGAACAGGAGAAATACAGGCGATAGCAAATAAAGCTGTGTGATCTAATGTTTTGTTTAATTGTGTACATTTCCTCACAAAGGATGTTAAAAATGTCCACCGTCAACTGTAACGCATTTCACAGCTGTTTTAGACAGCTGCTGTGTTGCTGATCTGAGCTCATTCGGTCCGGTGAGCCTGTATCCGATCGAATCAACCTTTACTTGAGCCCACACATGTAAAATACGAGCGGAAGTTCTTTCTTCACGTCCAGTCTGCGCGTATAGAATTCGCTCTTAAGTGAACCCCACAAACAGTAATCTACCTTCAGCGCAGATGCACACCAAGCTCTAACTCTTACGGGAATGGGCGTGATACCACGAATAACGACGCTAATGAGCAAGGGCAGTACATCAGTAGTGTGTCGTTTAAGTTGAGGATTTGGCTCTGATAGACGTGCGAGGGTAGATGGGAGGCGTGCGGGGGTAGTCCATGTGGTTGTGGTGACCACTGTGTCCGGATGGCATGCTGGTCAGCACATCTGCTTACTCAGTAGGAGACCTGGGTTCGAATGCTGGTCCAGCACTAATTTTGAACTTGTCTCATTGGTATAAATCAATGCCCATTGGCAGCTAATGTCTTTAATTCCTCTGTGTCTGATTCATAGTGGTTGCAGGATCAAATTGGTGTACTTTTGGGCATGTCCGAAAGAACAGACACCACATATATAATTAAGGAGGTGATGGCCATTGGTCATTTCAGTGCTGATACTACGGGAATTGGCGAGATGTTGCGAGTAACGAGGCTAAAGAGCAGGGGCACTACACCGGTAGTGTGTGGTACAAGCTGAGAGTTACGGCCTGACACGAGGAATGCTAGGATAGTCCGCGTAGCTGTGGTGACCACTTTGTCCGGATGGTGTAGTAAGCAGTACATCTGCCACGTCAGCAGCAGATCCGGTTTCGAATCGTGGTCCGGCACAAATTTTCATCTTGCTCCATTGATATAAATCAATGTCCACTCGCAACTGATGTCTTTAGTTCCTTTGCTGTAAATGTTGCAGTACCAGAAAATGAAACTACTTTCTAACAGACAGTAGAAGAAAAAGCTGCTGATATAGACTTAGTGGTTATAACATAAGGAAAAATTTACAAAAAGCCATAATACAGAAATAAATTCAGTTGGCCGGCCGGGGTGGCCGAGCGGTTCTAGGCGTTACAGTCTGGAACCGCGCGACCGCTACGGTCGCAGGTTTGAATCCTGCCTCGGGCATGGATGTGTGTGCTGTCCTTAGGTTAGTTAGGTTTAAGTAGTTCTAAGTTCTAGGGGACTGATGACCTCAGAAGTTAAGTCCCATAGTGCTCAGAGCCATTTGAACCAAAATCAGTTGGTGACTACCCCTGCAGCACTGAACTGGTAAAAATTTCTAAATACCCCGAAAGTTTCTGAATACTTCCAATCACAGTATCTTTTTTTAGTAGGTTCTAGCCTGAAAAGATGATAGAAACTAAAACCTGAAGTCACTGATTTACCAATAATTTTTTTGGTGTCAATGGCGCAGAGTTTTACCAGATACAACGGATGTGGTAAGCACAGAAAATAAGTAATGAGATAGAAAACTGTTGATTTTAGGCAATTTACACGAAATTTAATCAAATTTTAAAAGCGACTATCGAGAAACTAAAATATCCTAAAATGTTTCGCTTCGCGCCAAGTGGTATGTTCAAAGAAGTGATGATTGTACACAGTGTGTGTCTGCACCTTTGTTCCGAATGTAATTTTATTACTGAACGCTGTACCATTAGAAGAAAGCTACAAAGGTCTCACAAAAATACTCTGTGTGCTACGCACTGTAGTGAATGCCCTCTAAAAGAAACACTATTATGATTCTCAGGAAAAAAAGAAACTTCTTTGTTACTAACTTATTGCGGAATAAATTTGAGGACAGTGTCCACATATGCTGCTGTATATACCTACAATATTATATCGTTGTACGATTTATAGTTCAGGAGATATGTCATAAACAGTGAGACATGTGAAAAACTGCTACATAGTGCATGACGTTTAAATTTATTACTTTGTTGCTACCAGCTCCATTCACAGCGTATTTTGCAGACAGTATCCACATATGGCGCTGAATATTCCTATAAAATTATATCATTGTACAACACATAGTTCAGGAGATACGGCATCATAAACATTGACAAGGTCAGACGCTGCGAGGTAAGGGCATGAATGCACAGCTGTAAATAAACAACCGGGAAGCCCCTGGTTTCTCTGCTAGTTCATCTATAAAATACTGAATGTGAGAAATAAGTTAAATGTCTTTGTGTTGCATCTGATGACATGAAACATGATGTCGGTATGGCCTACAAAACTCAAGAAACTGTGACGGAATTCGTCAAAGAAACATATTTGCATGTTTTAAAAATCCACTATTTTAATTATGGCTATGCAGGTCAATATAAAAATTAATTTAATTTTATAGATCTATGTCTGCGTCAAAACTATTTTGATGTCAGTGCTGAGTAGTTACTTTTTGCAAATATCCACAGAAAAACTGAGTCTGATAGCCGAGCAAATTAGTTAAAATATTAATACAAAAGGAAAGTTTATAAAGACCACTACGAAATCAAACATTATCTGCAGCAGGTTTGTTTCAATTTTATATTGTTAAAATCACCAAAGTTAAGTTTTGTTTTATTTATGAAGAGTCTGCAAGTCAGACACATTCTGGGTTTGCAGAATGTTTTGAGGAACATCAAACACTTTGTGGGGCGGCGGGTGGAAATTTTTTATTGTTGCCATTCGCAACACAGGCTCTTTAAGTACAATGTTGGCAACCAGAAAGTGATTAAAAAAAGCGTGATGCCTGTAATTAAAGTTCACTGTGCCCACTCTGATGGAGAAATAAAGTTATTGATCACTGAAGTTCATTACGCTGAGGATTTAGGATGATGTCTGGGATTCAAAGAAAATGCAGTTTACTATAACAATTTTCACTATATTCTGAAAACGATAAAGTGTAAAGTTCCAAAAATGGTTCAAATGGCTCTGAGCACTATGGGACTTAACTTCTGAGGTCATCAGTCCTCTAGAACTTAGAACTACTTAAACCTAACTAACCTAAGGCATCACACACATCCATGCCCGAGGCAGGATTCGAACCTGCGACCGTAGCGGTCCAGACTGTAGTTCTAGACTGTAGTGCCTAGAACCGCTTGGCCACCACGGCCGGCGTAAAGTTCCAGGCAAAAGTTTACCCAAGCAACGCTACTATCAACTCTTGTACTATCAGAGATGTTCAGAGTCTATTGTGCAGGCCTTGCAACTGCACAGACGTGACGCGGCTTCCGACACGTAGTGGGCGCTGATACGAATCTAGAAGAGAACTGGGGCCTGCCTCTAGCTCGCAGCGCTCTTATTTATATAGCCGCAGTGCAGACCGCCGAAAGCGCAGCCGACAAAATTTGCCTTCCTGATTAGCCGCTGGGGCTAGTAGAGCACCACTTCAAGATACTAAATAATTAATTGCTTCATTCGCTCAAGGCCGATGAAGCTCTCAATTTAACTGTGCAATCAGCACACAGGTAAGTATCTATAATAGAATTCTGATGTGGGTAGGTTAAATACTTTTTGCGAGAGAACTATTTTAGTTGCACTACACACAATAGATGAGCTCTGAACTTGCCCTTTGGAGAGATGCTACAGCTATAGCTTTATAGTTACCTTTTGGAAACTTCCCACATCTTTGTTATTGTAGCGTATCTCCATTCTACCTAAATCTGAACATCCTAGCTTTATTTAATCACTTACTTAATCTATCTTGCTTCTGTACTTTTAGGACACAAAAACAGAAAATCGTGAATTTCAACCAAAATATTGCTTTACGAGATTCAGCATGCTGTTTCCATTAAATTACAATGAAAAAGGAAGCCGAATATAAATTTTGAAGTTTCCAGCTCCTTCCTGTTGCGCCGATGATTTTCACTTGAAAAGTCCAAATTTCGAAAACTGTTAAAGTTACTAAACTGAAACTTAACACATCATCATTTTAGCATCACTCTTGACATGCTATTAACGTTTCAGATTATTTACTTTACTTTTAAGATATTGCACAACATTCGTGACGTCACAGCTATTTACAGCGGACTAGGCTGGCACACAATGGAAAGCATATGAATTCTATATGGCATGGGTAGGTAGCTTCCCTACAACTTCCTGGAACCAGTTTCCATTACTTTAAGCTATTAAATTCTTTAGGGAACTTAGAAGGAAGGAAGATCAATGGAGATGTGGTGCCCACCTTGAAATGTAATTTGAGGAACAAATTGGCATCCTTTGTGAGTGAAGAAACTGAGATGCCATCAATATATGTAGCTTGTAAATAATCCTATCTGCGCCACTTTGGGATATTCACTGAATTAAACACAACAGAACATGATGCTACCGTACAATTTACGCACCCCTTTGAACCTTCGCCATCGTTCCTGTGGACCAAAAGAGAGGTTCCAGTTCCTCAGGCGCTTCCTGTTGCTGAATCTCCTAAAATATCAACAGAAAGGACTTAGCTATTTTCACAGGAGTCTATGTGCCCCACTGAGAAAAAAAAACAATGTTGTGAATTACGTCCGCTTATACATAATGTTGCATAACAGCTGAATGAACTTAACCTTTTTAGTACGGTTAATTTAGCCTGTTTCTTTTATAAGTCCATTCACTTAAAATTGAAAAAGTACAGAAATTAAAATCCATTATCTGTTACAAGAACAAAAATCTCAAAGGAACAAAAAGTTCATTAATTTCATTGTCCCAAGCGATAGCCCACGATTTGAGAATTATTTTGAAAAGAAAGTGATTTTCGACGTACTGGCGTACCATGTTTTTACAAATAAAAATATAAAAATGTGTTGACTTTGCATAGGTATGAGATATTCTGTTGTATTACTTGTGTTCTAGAATACACATCCACCAATGGTAATCCATTTCAAAAATGTTAGCGAGTGTCAAACTTCAAACTCCCAAATCTGGATATACCATAACATGGAAACAGAGAGAGATAAAATGCTGAAATTTATTGTGGGTACTTATCACCACAGGGAGAACACATAATACAAGTTTCGACCAAATCTGAGATAGTGAATGAGCAAATGCTCTTTTCTGATTCAACTGACATGGAATAACACAATAGTAAAACTTTATTACGGATTAAAACCATGTGTCCAACATTGTTACGAACGCAGTCTTGGTGACAGATTTTGTTTCTCTAAAAGTTTCACAAACTCTCTGTCAAATCTAGGACGAGGAACTCCACGGATGTACTCGTAAAACTGTGTGGCAGGAAGGTGCAACATCGTAGAAATGTCGAAGAAAAATGCAGCTTCTAAAAATTTCTAAGACAGTAAAATGTATTTTTTACTTTAAGGAAATTCCGAATACATAGCAGATCACATGCAATTAAGCCATAAAAATGCAAAAAACAGGTCAACCTGTACAAACACACATTCCTAGTTGATGTAGTTTCATACGAGCTACCAAAAGAAAATAAAAAATGTACATCTTATACTTTATAGGCCTAAAATAGAAAATCAACAACGAATGTTGTCAAATATTTTTACAGAAATAAAGCGAGACCCTTTGAAAATGACAAACAGGTATCGAAACATGTTCGGTAAAAAATATGAAAAAGAAATATATTGTGTTCACGGAAGATGCAGCTTAAAAAACGTAAATGTAATTCGCAAACTCTCAGAAAAAAACGTCAATAGAAGCTTCCAACTCCAGCAAGACAATTATTTGAAAACAGTCTTTTAAGACAGTAGCGAATCTTAAACTGAAAAATTGATCATACGAATATAAAATGAAAACAGACAGGAATCTCAATCCCGTGTCTTGTCTCGCAAGCAGCAGTTACTCATCATCGAAGTAAAATCGTGTGATTTACGACAGAGAGCAAATGTTACTGTTGCAAGTTCGCTGCATGGTGACAAGATGATGCTTGCCCACATTGCGTGGACAGTGATGCTGCTCATCACCGAAGTAAAGGTACGTGATTTACGAGAGAGAGCAAGCATCTTAGTTGGCATGGCGGCGAGAAGATAGTAGCTGGCGAAGTGGTCCAGGGGCAGTTCAGAGCGGCTGCGATCCGTCAGGCGCGGTGCAGGGGTCCCAGTCGTTCAGCTTGACAAGTCGCAAGCTCTCCTCCCATAGGCGGCGCGCCGATTCCGCGTTCCGCGCCCGCCGTGTGGGCGTCGCCTTCTTGCACCCACTGCAACAACACACACACAGGTACAGTCTGTCCGGTCAGTCTTCCCCTGTGTGCAGTGAAGAGGATGGTGTTTGCTAACGCAGCCTGAAATATTATCGCATTCCGATACTGCCCACCTGACACGCCAGTCCTGCAGGGTAGCAGAGATGTCAAGCATTACCAAATTTTTCCACCCCTACCCCCATTCCTACTGAATGGACCTTCTAGAAAGCAAGTTAATACCGCATTGTTATCCAGTTCTGAGTGACATTTAAAATTTGAAGCCTCTAGATCACTGGGAAGCTAGTTTTAAAACAACTGCAAGCACAAAGACAAGAAAGCGGCCTAACAAAAACGTGTTAAAATAATTTTAATTTAAGGCTATACAAAAACGGAAATTCTGCAATATTCCTTATGTATACGGTTCCACAGCCTCAAAACAATTGCATGAAATGTGTAATGTTGTAATAATGCTCCATCAGACCTTTTTTTATATTTTATTTACCACTAGTGGTTGCAAGAGATGGCTCTTTCTCAAGCGGAAGCTAGATATGAAACTTTCTGGCAGATTAAAACTGTGTGTCGTACCGAGACTCGAACTCGGGTCCTTTGCCTTTTGCGGGCGAGTGCTCTACCGACTGAGCTACCCAAGGTATGCAGGAGAACTTCTGTGAAGTTTGGAACGTAGGAGATGAGGTACTGGCGGAATTAAAGCTGTGAGGACGGGTCGTGAGTCGTGCTTGGGTAGCTCAGTTGGTAGAGTACTTGTCCGCAAGACGCAAAGGTCCCGAGTTCGAGTCTCGGTCCGTCTCTCAGTTTTAATCAGACAGGAAGTTTCACATCAGTGCTCACTCCACTGCAGAGTGAAAATTTCATTCTGGAAATATCCCCGAGGCTGTTACTAAGCCATGTCTCTGCTATAGCTTTTCTTACAGGAGTGCTAGTTCTCCATGGTGTGCAGGAGAGCTACTGTGAAGTTTGGAAGGTAGGAGACGAGGTCCTGGCGGAATTAATGCTGTGTGGACATGTCGTGAGTCGTGCTTGGGTAGTTCAGACGGTAAAGCACTTGCCTACAAAAGGCAAAGGTCCCGAGTTCGAGTTTCGGTCCGCCACACAGTTTTAATCTGCCAGGAAGTTTCATATAAGCGCACACTCCGCTGCAGATTGAAAATTTCATTCTGGTACCTAGATAAATCAAAGTATTATCAGCACACACACGGACACAATTATACATATGGTGATCCAGCTGCCCCTACCGATGTTTTTTTATGCAACCCATAATGTTATACCTGGTCTTCATAAACCATGTGCGAGATTTTCGCTTTCTTTCGCTCTCTACACGCAAACTGTTAATCCTACAGAAAATAGGAGGGTTACCCGGAAAGTAATGCACCTAATTTTTTTGCTACAACAATTCTTTATAGAACATAATGAGAATTACACACATGAAGGAATGGTGTTTTATCTACACATCCCAGTTTTCCACCCAACATCCATTCTGTTCTATGGCATTCCTCCTGCGTGAAACAAGGGCGTGTTTGCCCTGTGGTACCAATCCTTTTCCTGGTGGCGGAGCCAGTGTTTCACTTTGTTAATCACCTCCTGGGGGTGAGCTGGTTGGTCCTCGTCCTGCCCTTGGATTACTATTCAAGGTGTGAATAGTAAACTGAACGCCAGCACCTAGCGATGGCCGAACGCCTCTGTGCCTTCCGGCCTAGCCAGATACGCAAGAAGAAGAAACGTAAGCGCGATCATCACCAAGAAAAGGTGAAACACACAGTGATTGTGTGTCAAGTTAATATAGAAGGTTACAGTGGAGCGAAAGGAGATATACTGTCCAAAATTATGGACGACAATATTGTGGACGTCCTTGCATTGCAAGAAACCCACCTAACGGATGACAACATCTCCAAGATCAAGGTACATGGGTTCACGACAGTTGCCTTTGCTGGACACGAAAAACATGGCATAGCCACCCTGGTAAGGAACAACCTGTTGAGCAACACAACAAAAATGAAGAGTAGCCACGACTTCACTGTGGGAATCAAGGTGAACGACATGACGATTTTTAATGTGTACAACCCACCCTCCAGCTCTTGGTCTCCATCCATGGTCCCTGTGACACTCCACTCCTCTGTCTACATAGGAGACTTCAACTCTCATCACTACAAGTGGGGATATAACAAGAACAACAGTGAAGGCGTCTGTCTGGCCGACTGGGCTGAAACCAACAACTACCACCTTCTGTACGATGCCAAAGATAAGCCCACTTTTCACTCGAGTGTAGAAGATCAAAACTACTCCCGACATATGTTTCGTGTCCAGCACAAATACAGGAGCAGCAATGCCAGCATCACGGACAGTATTAAACCGCCTGCCTAGAAACCAACACTGCCCAGTCTTAATAAAAATAGGCCTACAGCTACAAATTGTAACGAGCCCTCCCATCCTACGTTGGAATCTGAGAAAATCTAACTGGGAAGCATATCGAGAAAGCGTGGAGAAAACGATAATGAGACTACCACCTACTGCTGCAAACTATGCACGCTTCAGTAAGTTACTCATCCACGCAGGTCATAAAAATATCCCCTGAGGAACCAGAAAATACCACATCCCATGCTGATCTGAAGAATGCAGCAACCTACTGGAAGAATTAAGAGAACAGAAGATGAGGGCACTGCCCAGGCTCTTACCGACCTACTGGACGAGGAACGGAAACAAAGATGCCACAAGCTGATGAAACAAATGGACTTCACACATTCTAGCCGTAAAAGCTGGAGGCTCATGAGAAAGCTGGGAGGAGCCAACCACAGGAAGTCAGCAGAGGCCAGTATCCACCCAAACAAAATCAGCAAGAAACTCAGGGATAATGCCAAGATAAGAGTGACTCCTGAGCAAAGAAAAAACATGAAAGCTCAGATGGCTATGGCACTGCAGGAATGTGAAGAAAAAGCCGATATGTTCACGGCAGCAGTCCAAGAAGAAGAGGTGAAGATGGCACTCCAACACACACGGGCAGGGAAGGCAGCTGGACCAGACAACATCCTCCCTGAATTTTTGAAAAATCTTGGACCAAAAGCGCTGAAATGGCTACGCAAACTATTCACGAGAATAATGGAAACCTGTGAAATCCCCAGAGAATGGAAAACAGCTAAAATCATTGCCATACTTAAACCAGGGAAGAGTGGAACTGACGTAGGGAACTTCAGGCCAATATCATTACTGTGCATAACCCACAAACTGTTTGAAAGGATGCTGTTGGAAAGACTTAAACCAGTACTGGAGGAACAACTACCAGTGGAGCAAGCAGGTTTTAGACAAATAAGAAGTTGCTGCTTACCACACACATTGAACGAGGCTTTCAGGAAAAAAAGGAAACAGGGATAGTCCTCATTGACCCGACATCAGTGTACGACACTGTATGGCTAAATGGTCTCATGTTAAAACTGGCAAAGATAGTCAAATGCAAAACAACGTTGAAGTTCATGAACAACATGCTGAGCGAAAGGAAGTTCAGGGTCCAATTAAATGGTGAAACCAGCAAGTGCCATACCCTAAAAAATGGTCTTTCGCAAGGATCAGTCTTAGCTCCCTGGCTCTTCAACATCTATATAGCAGATTTGCCTGAACTGCACTCACGTAAAGTTGCCTACGCAGATGATTTAGCTATTACAGCGAAAAGTAACTCGTTTGAAAACCTGGAATCAACATAGAATGAAGATCTAGCTACGCTGAAAAAATACTGTGACACATGGCATCTAAAAATCAATGTGACAAAAACAGTAAGCACAGCCATGCACCTGAACAACAAGGAAGCGAGAAGGGAACTGCGCCTAGTTATAAATGGTAAAGCTGTCAGCAACGATAATTTCCCAAAATATCTCGGTATTAAGCTAGATCGCAGCATGACTTTCAGACAACACCTAACTGATACTGCCCAAAAGCTAAAGACGAGAAATAACCTGCTCAACAGACTGGCAGGCACCACTTTGGGTTGTGATGCTGCCACTCTACGAACTGCTGCGCTGGCACTGGTGTATAGCATTGCAGGATACTGTGCCCCAGTCTGGAGCAGAAGCCCGTATGCCAAAAAAAGTGGATGTACAATTACATGCCACTCTGAGAACCGTCACCGGCACTCTCAGGCCAACCCCTGTTGAGTGGCTTCCGGTGCTGGCAAACATCGCTCCTGCTTCCATACGTAGAGAGAAATCAGCCCAGAACATAGTAGAAAAAATTGAAGCAAACCCAAGGCTACCCATACATGCCGACATGGGAGGACCCACGAGACTCAAGTCCAGGAATCCTATCGTCTGGAGTAGAACATTGGGCACAGAGGGTCTCGATGCTGAATGGAAGAATGCATGACAGAGTCTGAGAAGAGGCGTCGTGGAAAACCATCACCTAATCCACGACCCAACCAAATGCGTTGAAGGCTTCAATCTCAACAGGAAACACTGGTCGGCTCTAAACAGGTTTCGCACGGGAGTTGGACGATGCAGACAGCAAACAACAAATGGGGCCATACAGACTTTTCGTGTTGTGACTGTGGCGAGGTACAAACAATGGACCATCTTCTGGTCTGTAACATTCATGGTTTCTGAGAAGGCTCCCTGATGTCGCTCCACAAATTAATGGACAATGCCAGGAAATGGCTCCATAATCTTAATGTTACTGTGTAATTAATTGTCTTCAATTTATGTGATTTTTGTTCCATTTCATGTAATAATGTTGTTTTCCTGACATAATTGTAATGTAATAACTGATATAATTTGTTTCCACATTGTAAGTTCCAAATGTTTATCGTGATTTATATTTATCTTTATCCGTTCTTTGTAAAATGCATCTGCTAGATCGAACGAGAAATAAAAATCACCTCCTCATCGTCCTCAAAATGTCTTCCACGAACGGCATCCTTTAATGGCACAAACATCAGTTCGCTGCTAGTTATAAATGGTAAAGCTGTCAGCAACGATAATTTCCCAAAATATCTCGGTATTAAGCTAGATCGCAGCATGACTTTCAGACAACACCTAACTGATACTGCCCAAAAGCAAATCGTGGAGCTCCGCTGAACCGCCCTCTGATGACCTCACCCTTCATGCAAAGCGACTAACTGAACTTCTGTCGACAGCAGATCTTCCATAGACTTCGTACACGGGTTTGTGAATATTCCCCACAGTTTCTTTCCTTGCAGTGAAAAATTCAATGACGGCACATTGCTCGTAACGTACATAACCTATAGACGCCATTTTGAAACTGTCCTGCAGCTACGCTATCTGTCGGAAGTGACGGAAACTTGACGCGCTCACTCGGGAGACTTCACATAATACATATGTAAGGTTTCGCAACCGTAGCATTGTTTTCGGCTGAGAAAAAAAAATGAAGTGCATTACTTTCCGGGAAACCCTCGTATGAACAGGGCATTTAAATTTAATGTGGATACGTTTTCGCTAGAAACCACGGTTTTCGAGTTATTCAAGAACGTACAAGAGTAGGGTGACCAGTTGCAATTGTTTAAAAAGGAGGACAAACAGCTTCAAAAAGGAGGACAAAGGAAGAAAAAAGAGGACACATCAGCTTTGGAAAAGTCACGTGACTGCCGGGAATTACCGGTAAAACTAGTAGTTAATTGTTACTGGTGGTCAGTTAGTGATTTCCAGAGCAATATTTTTTATTTTAAATTAAAAACATTGATTGTGGTGACAGTGTGGCATCAATTGTTTTTATATTTACGCGTAGTTTTAAGATTTAACAAAGGCGGCTGCCTAAACGCCACTCCTTATTGGCTAGTTTCATGCGACTTGTCCAAAGTTGACGGATGGTATTCTTATCTGCAGTATTCCCCATCAAACATACGTTCAATTTTAATAAATGAGTTTATTATTTACAGACGTAACATACATACATTCCTTAACAATTATTGATAATTCTCGGAGGAACCAATTTTTTGCAGAAGTTTAGGCTTACTTAACAGATAATTGTAAAATGACACAGATGAAAATTCTTTTAAATTATATTGGACCATCAACAGACTTTTCACTGATTCAAGGTTTAATCTATTCCTCTCATTAGTCCACTGTGTGGTAATTAGAGAAAATATTCTTTCGGCATTAGCATTATGCCCTGAAATACTGAAAAAGTATTCAGCAAGTTTCAGCTACTCTGAGTGACAGTCAACTGACTTACTGTCAGAAAAAAAATGCCTATTTTTTACTACAATATAAAGTCCTAAATTCTGGATCATGATTATTCCTTTTTAGAAATTGCCTGAAATTGCAGAACTGATGAAAGCATTTTGCATCTTCAATTCCAAAGGCTTTACATTTCTCCTGCAAATACACAAGGCTTTTCTCAAAACCACTGTAGCAATCATTTTTAAGTGACATCCATCTAAAACGTGAGAAGTCCTTAACCATACAGAGCCAGCGTTTCAAATATTCATGGCATGATTGATAAAGTAAAATAGCTTCCTCCATAAAAAGTTTGACTTCTTTCTCGAAGCCTTCCTCTGTTGCAATTTTCAGGATCTGCTTGACCTTAAGGCAAATGAATTTTTCACTTAATCGGTCGTCAAGCACCTTACATCCTTTCTTTCAGGAGTGCTAGTTCTGCAAGGTTCGCAGGAGAGCTTCTGCAAAGTTTGGAAAGTAGGAGAAGAGGTATGCCGGCACGGTAGCTCAGCGTGTCAGAGGGTTAGCTGCCCTCTGTAATAAAGAAAACTGAGTTAATGGATCAACGATGACCTTGAACTAGCGTCATGGGACGTCCGCACCGAACAAATACAACGTTCATTAACGAACAAAATGAGATTTAAAAAAAGTTGACAGTGCACTTGCCCGCGAAAGGTAAAGGTCCCGAGTTCGAGTCTCGGTCCGACATGCAGTTTTAATCTGCCGGGAAGTTTCATATCACCGCACACTCCGCTGCAGAGTGAAAATCTCATTCTGGAAAAACCATGACAGTTAATCTGTCGAGTTATTTCTTACCTTTGTTGGCCACTGAGACGTACGTTCCAGCTCCACATATCTTACATTACGCTTCAAATTCTTGAAAGCCGAATATTTGCAGGAAAGGACATCAGAAAATTTACACTTTCGTTTAGGCATAGCCAAATATTTTACGTAACTCACTCGGTTAAAAATTACACTCACAAATCACACGAGCACTGCAGGAAGCCAAGCCAATACAAAGCGAAGATACGAAACGAAAATTTTAAATAATTGATATTTGCATTCGCTTATAGGTCGATCAACGATAACATCGACGATCCTGGTGCCACCTACTAACACCGCCTTCGTGCGTGTCTATCACGAAGGGTGTGCCAATAGTTAAAGTATTTAAGAAAAGATCAATAGAACGGTCCGAATAGTAAACTGAACTGTATTACGCTCAATTTCGCGAAAAAACCGGACACTGTAAAAATCCGTCCGGACCCCGGACAAAGAACTAAAAAGGAGGACATGTCCGGATTAATCTGGACGTCTGGTCACCCTATACAAGAGTGACCTTCAAACCACCCCTCTCTCATTCAGCCGTCAACAGCCAGCATTTCTAGTATGCTGTTCGTGGCACTCCTTCAAACCGCTGCACAAAAGTTTCCGACTGCAGGAGCTACTACCGATATTAATTTTTGTTGTCTATTGATTGTGCTATCACACCACCGGTATTTCGTTAACGTTATTAATTTAAATGTGCCCATGAGAGTAATGAAAGGAAAAGGACTTTTGGAAACGTTATGGTGAAACTAATTTCGTTTGGCAGTTCCATCCACACTCAACTCTTACAAGTACAGTAGTTTCGAAGTCAGAATGCTTGGCGAATACAACGATGTAGTTGTTTCTTATATGCTATTAAGATTCACAAAACTGTTACGTAAAATTTACACAAATGTCAATTTTACAATTTGGATGTGCTCAACCAAGCTGGTGGGGTCATGAGGCCAGGTAGTGAAGGCCAAAAAATGTCGAATATGGAAAATAAATCGTGCTGTTGTAAATTTTTGTACAATGGCAGAGGGAAGTGCCAAGAACAACAACTAGAAATCCTGACCGGTGAGGGCTGTGTGTGGGAGAGTGAATGTGTTTGAAGGTCTCTTTTGTACGTTTTTCTTGAATAACTCGAGAACTGCGGTCTCTAGCGAAAATATAGCGCTGTACAAAATTTAACTGCATTACATTTCCTACCAAAAGATCCTGTTCATTTTTCCGTAGGACTAATAGTTCGCTTGTACGGAGCGAGAGAAGATGAAAAGCCGCGCGGGATTAGCCGAGCGGTCTAGTGCGCTGCAGTCATGGCCTGTGTGGCTGATCCCGCCGGAGGTTCGAGTCCTCCCTCGGGCATGGGTGTGTGTGCTTCTCCTTAGGATAATTTAGGTTAAGTAGTGTGTAACCTTAGGGACTGATGACCTTAGCAGCTAAGTACCATAAGATTTCACACATTTTTGAAGAAGAAAATATCGCACATGGGTTATAAAGGCCACATGTGCCACTGTGGGTTGCATAAAACGACATCGGCGACTATTTAGTCGCACAAACGATTTTTACTTACGTTATAAGATCTCAAATGTTATTTTCGATTATGAATTACTTTTTTGTCATATTTGTGCATTACTATTAAAATATCGATTTACGTGTCACACACATGGTTAGGTATTAAATTCATATCTTTGATAAAAATCGATTTATATCGTATGTAACATTAAGGATTGTCTTTCGTTCTTAATTATCTATGACCAACAAGAATTTTATCAAAACTTTCAACACTTTATTTTTAAGTTTTTTTTTAGTTTATAATGTTGTTTAGACTTCTTGCCAAATGTACGTACAGTTTGATTTTCTCTAAGCTGTTCATGTAGATTCGTTTCTTGAGTTCATGGAGAATAGAAAGATTAATGTTCATGTGTACTAAAGATTGTTGATTTTCTCGAAAATGCATGCTAAATTTAGAGAGGTTGTTTTTCGTTTTTATTTATAAGTTCTTTATATCTTGCAGCAAATTTTCCTCCTGTTTGTCTGTTCTACAACATGTCACAGTCGCTGTACTTAGTTTTACATATTCCTGAGTGGTAATTTTTTTTTAGGTTTGTCTGTTCTGTGTGTAATGTTCACTTCTAGTTTATTATCTGTACAAAAGTTAATTTTAACATGTTTTCTGGGTGCTTCACGTTTTTGCTCCGGCAGTGTATGTAAAAGAAATGAGCAAGGGAGCGGGTGCTATTGGTGAAGTATTAACACCTTAGTTGGGCGCTTTAGATTCACTTAGAAACAAGCCTCTCGCAGTCTTCTTTGTAAAAGCAGTTCATGTAAACACTTTCTTCTATTTGTTCAATGTATGCCAATGAAACTGTTTGGTACTGTACCTGTAGTAGAGTCCGCTTTCATTGCTGATGCTCTCTTCGACGGCGCAGTATATGGTGGTCTGAGCGCCCTGCTTCGGTGATTTCAGGTAGAGGCGGCCCAGTTTGCCAAAGATCCAGCTAAGGCCCGGGAAAAACGAGTCGTCTAAATGGCGGCCTAATTCGGTCGCGATAACACCAGGGTGCAGGCTGTATGTCGTTACGCCGCTACCTGTACAGATAACATCACACACAGCCACTATCTGAAAATCTTATTCTCTGGACGGTACATCGTGTACTTTGAAACAACGAAAACACAAGAGTTTGTCTCCACCACTGGTGAATGTCTGGTATCATCTCTTGCTCAAATCGACGAATGTCTTATGTCTTATGTCTTTCAAATATAAGATCTTAGTGAATGTATATACACTACTGGCCATTAAAATTACTACACCAAGAAAAAATGCAGATGATAAACGGGTATTCATTGGACAAATATATTATACTAGAACTGACATCTGATTACATTTGGGTGCATAGATCCTGAGAAATCAGTACCGAGATCAACAACCTCTGGCCGTAGCCGTAATAGCGGCCTTGATACGCCAGAGCGTTGAGTCAAACTGAGCTTGAATGGCGTGTATAGGTACATCTGCCAATGCAGCTTCAACACGATACCACAGTTCATCGAGAGTAGTGACTGGCGTATTGTGACGAGCCAGTTGCTCGACCACCATTGACCAGAAGTTTTCAGTTTGTGAGAGATCTGACGAATGTGCTGGCCAGGGCAGCAGTCTAACATTTTCTGTATCCAGAAAGGCCCGTACAGGACCTGAAACATGCGGTCGTGCATTATCCTGCTGAAATGTAGGGCTTCGCAGGGATCGAATGAAGGGTAGAGCCACGGGTCGTAACGCATCTGAAATGTAACGTCCACTGTTCAAAGTGCCGTAAATGCGAACAAGAGATGACCACGACGTGTAACCAATGGCACCCCATACCGTCACGCCGGGTGATACGCCAGTATGGCGATGACGAATACACGCTTCCTATGTCTGTTCTACGCGATGTCGCCAAACACGGATGCGACCCTCATGATGCTGTAAACAAAACCTGGATTCATCCAAAAAATTGACGTTTTGCCATTCCTGCACCCAGGTTCGTCGTTGAGTACACCATCGCAGACGCTCCTGTCTGTGATGCAGCGTCAAGGTTAATCGCAGCCATGGTAGTCCATGCTGCTGCAAATGTCGAACTGTTCGTGCAGATGGTTGTCTTGCAAACGCCCCCATCTGTTGACTCTGGGATCGAGACGTGGCTCTGCGATCCGTTACAGCCATGCGGATAAGATGCCTGTCATATCGTCTGCTAGTGATACGACGCCGTTGGGATCCAGCACGGCGTTCCGTATTACCCTCCTGAACCGACAGATTCCATATTCTGCTAACAGTCATTGGATCTCGACCAACGCGAGTAGCAATGTCGCGATACGATGAACCGCATTCGCGATAGGCTACAATCCGATCTTTATCGAATTCGGAAACGTTATGGTACGCATTTCTCCTCCTTACACGAGGCATCACAACAACGTTTCACCAGGTAACGCCGATGAACTGCTGTTTGTGTATGAGAAATCGGTCGGAAACTTTCCTCATGTCAGCACGTTGTAGGTGTCGCCACCGGCGCCAACCTTGTGTGAATGTTCTGAAAAGCTAATCATTTGCATACACAGCATCTTCTTCCTGTTGGTTAAATTTCGCGTCTGAAGCACGTCATCTGTGTGGAGTAGCAATTTTAATGACCAGTAGTGCATTTATGTACACTACCGCTCGTTAATTTCAATAGAACCAATAAACGAGATCTCGTTCTCTTAGATAAGGTCTAATATCGTGCGTACGGTTGAGGAAGCAAAGGAGTAGTACAACAGTTGCACACATGTTATGATTTTTGTTTGTTGTCATGGTAGATATCGAAATAGACGACAGAGGGATAGAGAAACAATTAAAATCGCTCAAAAGAGGAAAGGCCTCTGGACCTGATGGGATACCAGTTCAATTTTACACAGAGTACGCGAAGGAACTTGCCCCCCTTCTTGCAGCGGTGTACCGTAGGTCTCTAGAAGAGCGTAGCGTTCCAAGGGATTGGAAAATGGCACAGGTCATCCCCGTTTTCAAGAAGGGACGTCGAGCAGATGTGCAGAACTATAGACCTCTTTCTCTAACGTCGGTCAGTTGTAGAATTTTGGAACACGTATTGTGTTCGAGTATAGCGACTTTTCTGGAAACAAGAAATCTACTCTGTAGGAATCAGCATGGGTTTCGAAAGAGACGGTCATGTGAAACCCAGCTCGCGCTATTCGTCCACGAGACTCAGAGGGCCATAGACACGGGTTCACAGGTAGATGACGTGTTTCTTGACTTCCGCAAGGCGTTCGATACAGTTCCCCACAGTCGTTTAATGAACAAAGTAAGATCATATGGACTATCAGACCAATTGTGTGATTGGATTGAGGAGTTCCTAGATAACAGGACGCAGCATGTCATTCTCAATGGAGAGAAGTCTTCCGAAGTAAGAGTGATTTCAGGTGTGCCGCAGGGGAGTGTCATAGGACCGTTACTATTCACAATATACATAAATGACCTTGTGGATGACATCGGAAGTTCACTGAGGCTTTTTGCGGATGATGCTGTGGTGTATCGAGAGGTTGTAACAATGGAAAATTGTACTGAAATGCAGGAGGATCTGCAGCGAATTGACGCATGGTGCAGGGAATGGAAATTGAATCTCAATGTAGACAAGTGTAATGTGCTGCGAATACACAGAAAGATAGATCCTTTATCATTTAGCTACAAAATAGCAGGTCAGCAACTGGAAGCAGTTAATACCATAAATTATCTGGGAGTACGCATTAGGAATGATTTAAAATGCAATGATCATATAATGTTGATCGTCGGTAAAGTAGATGCCAGACAGATTCATTGGAAGAATCCTAAGGAAATGCAATCCGAAAACAAAGGAAGTAGGTTACAGTACGCTTGTTCGCCCACTGCTTGAATACTGCTCAGCAGTGTGGGATCCGTACCAGATAGGGTTGATAGAAGATATAGAGAAGATCCAACGGAGAGCAGCACGCTTCGTTACAGGATCATTTAGTAATCGCGAAAGCGTTACGGAGATGATAGATAAACTCCAGTGGAAGACTGTGCAGGAAAGACGCTCAGTAGCTCGGTACGGGCTTTTGTCAAAGTTTCGAGAACATACCTTCACCGAAGAGTCAAGCAGTATATTGCTCCCTCCTACGTATATCTCGCGAAGAGACCATGAGGATAAAATCAGAGAGATTAGGGCCCACACAGAGGCATACCGACAATCCTTCTTTCCACGAACAATACGAGACTGAATAGAAGGGAGAACCGATAGAGGTACTCAAGGTACCCTCCGCCACACACCGTCAGGTGGCTTGCGGAGTATGGATGTAAATGTAAAAATAAATGAGATACAATAGTATCCAACAAATAACGTTCTGCACATAAACGTTATGTGTCTGTCTGATATGTTTGTTTACCTATTTGCCGACGGACGCCGCATTTGGTGCACCTGTGTTGTTCCCTGTAGTGATGTGATGTCCGCAGCGAACGACAAGCATTGCTACGATACATAACATGTGGTTCCTGCACGTCAGTTCCTTCGCGACATTGAAGTGTGCACATCACTAGTATGGCTCCACGAGTGGAGACATCCATAGAAAAACATGCTGCAATTGTAGCACTTAGCCAAGCAGCTTTATCTATTCGCCAAATTGCGAAACAGTGCAATGTGTCTATAGGGGGAGTGCAATATACCCTTCACCGCCAGAAGACAACAGGTACCAATAAGGACATACCACGACCAGGACGACCTCGTAAAATAACTGAAAGTGACGATAAATATATCAGAATTGCCAGTAAGAGAAATAGATTCAAAACAGCGCCCCAAATTCGTGCAGAATTGGTAGAAATGAACACGATTGCAATATCTGTTGCAACAGTAGAAAGGAGACTGACTGAAGCCGGCTTGAAAGGATGTGTCACAGCAAGAAAACCCCTTCTAAGGCCCATAAATAAACGGACGAGACTTGAATGGGTTAGAAAACATCGTAATAGGACATCGGAAGAGTGGACGAAGGTGTTATTCACCGATGAATCGAATTGCGAGATTTTTGGAACCAGAAGGAGAATATTTGTTCGCCGAATTGTAGGGGAAAGGGTAGCCTAGTAGTGTGTTGTACCTACAGTTAAACACGGTGGAGGTTCTATTATTGTTTGAGGATGTTTTGCGGAGAGAGTTGGCGACGTTGTGAAAATAGAAGGATGTATGGGTCAGAAGCAGTACCACCGCATAATCCAGTATCATGGAATACGAAGTGGATTGCGCTTAATAGGGAAAGGGTTCACCTTACAACAGGATAATGACCCAAAACTTTGGTCGGCATACAGTAGGAACTACATTGCATCAAAGGAAAAACAGAAAGTACTGAATGATATGGTATGGCCGTCCCAGAGCCCCGATTGTAATCCCATTGAAATGGTTTGGGATGAAGAGGACAGACGTATTAGGGAAGTTAATATATCCAGCAAGGAACATCTCTGGAATATTGTTAAGGATGTGTGGGATCATACAGATTCACGATACCTACAAAAACTGATTGACCGCATGCCTCGAGTTTGTGAGGCAGTCATTAAATCCAAAGGAGGATACTTTGATGAAAGTAAAATATAATGATTGTGATTGTATTACATATGTGGAAGTTAATATAATCATATTTTGTGAGAAATAAAGTTTGATTTGTATTGTAAATCTGAAATACCAGGGTGTACTGAAATTTATGAGCGGTAGTGTATTTGCAATTTACAGCAAATTTTAGATGAAATGAGATAAATTTCTTTGAAATGGAACAACAATATTTTATGAACTTATGTTGTTGGGTTCAATCTTTCAATACCTACATATAGCATTCAATACCTACATATAGCATCATAAAGAAAATAAAAAAAACGTTCACTATGCATTCATGTCCGAAGGAATATTGTATCGTAATCCATAATAACACAGACAGTGCACAAAAGTTCCATACCGCTCCAGAGATTTAAAGATTTTGAGAAATTTTTGCTATTTTTCAACTCCATTGGTACTTGTATCAATATTGCTCATCTCTGTAGAGGTACAGCAAAGGGGGCAGTATCCCGCATTTTTCCTTTGTGAAGCATCGTCTATAATCGGCGTTCAGCATTTCAGACATTTCCCCCTGCTGTCTGTTTCCGCCAATGCCGTCCGCAAGGATCTGAACAGTAATATACCGCGTGATCAAAAAGTCAGTATAAATTTGAAAACTTAATAAACCACGGAATAATGTAGATAGAGAGGTAAAAATTGACACGCATGCTTGGAATGACATGGGGTTTCATTAGAACAAAAAAAACAAAGTTCACAAAATGTCCGACAGATGGCACTGGACATCAGTGACTGCGCATGACAATTGTGTATAAAAGGAGCTGTAATGAGAGAGAGAATCAGATGCGCCAGCAGTCGCAGCATGTTGACGTTACCTGAAAAGGCATTTTTAGTGAAGCTGTACTATCAAAATGGGGAATGTGCTAGTTCAGCGTTACGATCCTATCGCCATAGGAAGGGGATTCGATCGGGTAAAGGTCCGTTGACAAATGCAGCTGTGGCGAGAATGATTTCGAAGTTCGAAGCCACGGGTTGTTTAGACGATAGACCCCGTAGTGGCCGACCGAGCACAAGGCGTAATGCTGCTGAGACAGTTCAGGAAGAAATGGAGACTGTAGCGGGTTCGTCTATGCACGGGGAAGTCAGCGCTCGTGCAGTCACACGTCGCACCGGCATTCCATACACCGCTGTTTGGTAGGCACTTAGGCGTACCCTCCGATGCTATCCGTACAAAATCTATTGGCATCATGAACTGTTACTTGGCGATTTAGTGAAGCGGAGGGCATTTACGCTGTGGGCGTTTCAAAAGATGGCGGAAGATGACGATTGGTTGAGTATCGTGTTGTGGACCGACGAAGCTCATTTCACGCTCCGAGGGTCTGTCAACGCCCACAACTGCAGAATTTGGGCTACCGAAAATCCTGTAACTGTCGTGGAAATTCCAATGCACGACGAGAAAGTCACGGTATGGGTTGGATTCACCACATCTACCGTTATCGGGTCTTTTTTCTCCGAGGAAATGCGTGATTCTGGTTTTGTAACTGCTACCGTGACGGGTGAGAGGTACGCCGATATGTTACAAAAAATGGTTCAAATGGCTCTGAGCACTATGGGACTTAACTTCTGAGGTCATCAGTCCCCTAGAACTTAGAACTACTTAAACCTAACTAACCTAAGGACATCACACACATCCATGCCCGAGGCAGGATTCGAACCTGTGACCGTAGCGGTCGCGCGGTTCCAGACTGTAGCGCCTAGAACCGCTTGGCCACCCCGGCCGGCGATATGTTGCAGAATCGCATCATCTCCAGCCTGGCTGATAAACATCTGCTGGAACGTACGATGTTTATGCAGGATATATTGCTAGACGCGTGAAAGGTCTCTTGCGCGCGTCGTTTGGTGATGATCGTGTGCTCAGCCGCTACTTTCGTCATGCTTGGCCTCCCAAATCCCCAGACCTCAGTCCGTGTGATTATTGGCTTTGGGGTTACCTGAAGTCGCAAGTGTATCGTGATCGACCGACATCTCTAGGGATGCTGAAAGAAAACATCCGACTCCAATGCCTTACCATAACTCCGGACATGCTTTACAGTGCTGTTCACAACATTATTCCTCGACTACTGCTGTTGTTGAGGAATGATGGTGGACATATTGAGCATTTCCTGTAAAGAACCTCATCTTTGCTTTTTATTACTTTGTTATGCTAATTATTGGTATTCTGACCAGATGAAGCGCCATCTGTCGGACATTTTTTTAACTTTTGTATTTTTTTTGGTTCCAATAAAACCGTATGTCATTCCAAGCATGTGTGTCAATTTGTACCTCTCTATCTACATTATTCCGTGATTTATTCAGTTTTCAAATTTATACTGACTTTAGATCACCCGGTACTGCCTGCCAAAAAAAGTGAAACACCCAAAAGACATGATCGGATCTCAATGTAACTTCGTACATGTACACAGCAGCGGCGGGTACGTAAATGATACATAGTTGCAATTCTATGCGACAAGCAGAATGCCCAAAAGAATGCTTTAGCCTTGTTCATGTTTAGTGTTGTTTCCAAGCCTGGTAGATATACACGGTCCAGCCACATTGATGTGGCCACCGTCGATGTTCGAGGTCAATGTGTAACAACGACTCACAAACGGCAGGTGGCAGCACTAGCAGTGGAGGGTATATAAAGCGTGTCATCATGACGGCTAAAACAGTGCAGTCGTTGTCGTAATGCGGAAACGGAGCGATATATCTGACGTCCAAAAGGGCGCGATGATTCGCTTTCGGGCCAAGGGTGGAAGCATTTCCGAAACGGTTAAACATGTTAATTGTTCGTTTGCCGACTCGGTTAAAGCATACCGTGCATTGCAAAACAGCGCTATCCAAAACTGGCCCCAAGGCAACCGTGGTGCACCAGGAGCCATGGATGACAGGGGTGAACGAACCCTGCGGAGATGTGTACGGGCGAATAAATGTCTAACTGTTGAGCAACTGACCGCCGGGCTGAACCAAGGGGCTACAAACGACGTCTCCTCAATGACCTTTCAGCGACCGTTGCTGCGTATGGGTCTCTGCAGCAGGTGCCTGGTTCATGCACCCGTGCTGACTGCTGTTGATTGGCGACGAAGGCTGGAACTTACACATCAGCACCGCAACTGGACATCCACTGAGTGTTGAGATGTGTCCTTTTCAGATGAATCACGTTTCATCACCCACCGGAAAGACGCACGCGTAATGGCCTGGGAATGTTTTCAGTGGGTGATCTTATTGAGGGCACATTCGATCAATGCAAGTTTGAATGTATCTTTGGGGACCATGTCCAACCCCACCTACAGCACGTTTTTACTTGGCGCGATGGCACCTATCAGCAGGACAATATAACACGTCACACATTTAGCAGTGTACGTCGGTGGTTCGACGAGCACCAGAATGAGTTTACCGTATTCCTCTGCCCACAAAACTCCCCGAATTTAAACCCGAAAAGAATCTATGGAATCACCTCGCTCGGTGTGTTCGTGCCTTCTACATCTACATCTACATCCATACTCCGCAAGCCACCTAACGGTGCGTGGCGGAGGGTACCTTGAGTACCTCTATCCGTTCTCCCTTCTATTCCAGTCTCGTATTGTTCGTGGAAAGAAGGATTGTCGATATGCCTCTGTGTGGGCTCTAATCTCTCTGATTTTATCCTCATGGTCTCTTCGCGAGATATACGTAGGAGGGAGCAATATACTGCTTGACTCCTCGGTGAAGGTATGTTCTCGAAACTTCAACAGAAGCCCGTACCGAGCTACTGAGTGTCTTTCCTGCACAGTCTTCCACTGGAGTTTATCTATCATCTCCGTAACGCTTTCGCGATTACTAAATGATCGTGTAACGAAGTACGCTGCTCTCCGTTGGATCTTCTCTATCTCTTCTATCAACCATATCTGGTACGGATCCCACACTGCTGAGCAGTATTCAAGCAGTGGGCGAACAAGCGTACTGTAACCTACTTCCTTTGTTTTCGGATTGCATTTCCTTAGGATTCTTCCAAAGAATTTCAGTCTGGCATCTGCTTTACCGACGATCAACTTTATATGATCATTCCATTTTAAATCACTCCTAATGCGTATGGAATTAACTGCTTCCAGTTGCTGACCTGCTATATTGTAGCTAAATGATAAGGGATCTTTCTTTCTATGTATTCGCAGCACGTTACACTTGTCTACATTGAGATTTAATTTCCATTCCCTGCACCATGCGTCAATTCGCTGCAGATCCCCCTGCATTTCAGGACAATTTTCCATTGTTGCAACCTCTCGATATACCACAGCATCAGCCGCAAAAAGCCTCAGTGAACTTCCGATGTCATCCACAAGGTAATTTATGTATCTTGTGAATAGCAACGGTCCTACGACACTCCCCTGCAGCACACCTGAAATCATCCTTACTTCGGAAGACTTCTCTCCATTCATACTTGGATACTCAACCGAGAAACCTATCGCAGTTGGACGTGGCAGTGGAGTCGACATGGCTCCCCATCTTTGTCGGTACCTTCCACAACCTCGCTGACTCTCTTCCTGCACGTCTCGCAAAGGACCATGCTGCAAAATATGATATTCAGGTTTTTTGCAGGTGTTTACATTAACGTGACTGGAAAGTGCAGAAGTGGCGTCAACAGCTTCAGACGTTATCACACTGAAGGACCCGGAAATGGCGCGTACTCGAGCGAGACGGCGTTAGTCAGCACCTGACAGAGTCTGAACAGGACTTCATTGTAGGTCTCCATTTGACCGGCTAGTCGAATTGTATAACATCAAGATTTGTGCGGCATTTGAATGCGACAGTGGCCTCGTGTTAGACTGCATGGGAAGGTGAGGACAGCCATACTCGTCATCACCCTTCCTGTCGACCACGTCTGGCCACCATTGGGAGGGTCACAATAGAGTGCACCAAGCACACTGTAGTCCCTTCACTTCTGTGCCCGTCATCTGAGAACAAGTAATATACTCCCTGTAACATTCCTTGCCATTTCACATCATTTGTCAGACACTAGTAACAACCGGAGTAGTAGTTATGTCAAAAAAGGAAAATAAGGAGAAAAATTCGTGAAGTCCAAAATTTTTGTACGGTGGTATGATAAAGGGCCATGAACAACATACTAAAAATGCAAAATTAAACTACATTAAATTTCCTAAAAAAAGGTCATTTTAATTTTTTTCTCTAAGATAATAATTTCTGCATTGCAGGGCTTGGAAACATTACAGATTATTAAAAATTGTGTTTTAATGGTATAAAATCAATATTTATTGTTGAATTTGAAAGGTTTGCATCGCATCTAAGTGGAATAGGGCTGCATTACGGATAAATTGTGTCCTGGATGTATAACTGGGTGGGAGGTCGAAGCGTGTGGATAGGTACGTCGCTGCACTTCCCTCCTTCATAGGTCTGTGACCTGAAGACCGAGCGGGCGATTCACAACTCTCTTTACCCCACTACTTCAGTAGAAGCAACTGCAGGGTGTTCCACAAAATTATAGCGATGCTCTCGCAGCACGCCTGGCAACACATTGTACAGACATTACATGGGAATGTTTATTTTTCACAAAATGCGTAACACGACATCGAACGTAGATATGATTCCCTAATAATAGTCACACAAGAAACGCATAAGAACAGAATATGCTTTAATCTCTGCATATTTTTCTACACTGCTAGACCGGAAAATGATGCTTAGTCGCTCCTTATGGCAGTTGTGTTCTTCTGAAAAGGCCACTTCCCCCACGATGAGCGCTGCTCAGTTTTCAGTTTACAGACAGACTATAATTCTCCATCACATCTTTTCCAGTTCTCTTAAGTAAGTAAATAAATTTCAAAAAATGGTTCAAATGTCTCTGAGCACTATGGGACTTACCGAGCGGGGTGACGCAGTGGTTAGACACTGGACTCGCATTCGGGAGGACGACGGTTCAATCCCGCGTCCGGCCATCCTGATTTAGGTTTTCCGTGATTTCCCTAAATCACTCCAGGCAAATGCCGGGATGGTTCCTCTGAAAGGGCACGGCCGACTTTCTTCCCAATCCTTCCCTAATCCGATGAGACCGATGACCACGCTGTCTGGTCTCCTTCCCCAAACCAACCAACCAACCAACCAACCAACCAACCAACCACTATGGGACTTAACTTCTCAGGTCATCAGTCCCCTAGAACTTAGAACTACTTAAACCTAACTAACCTAAGGACATCACACACATCCATGCCCGAAGCAGGATTCGAACCTGCGACCGTGGCGGTCGCGCGGTTCTAGACTGTAGCGCCTAGAACCGCTCGGCCACAGCGGCCGGCAAATAAAATTTCACCGAGGTTTCATTTAGTGTAGTTATTTTTAGTTTATAAGTTAGCACTTATCTGCAGTTTTTCAGTGAGCTGTTATGTAAAAAATCTCAACAGCTGGAGCTGTCAAGCTTCTACCACGCCGAAGAGATTGCCCCGGCGGGCCGCAAGATGAGACGCAGGCCCGTGAGGTGACGCAGGGGGGCTCACGCCAAATTCCTCACGGTAGCGTGAGTCACGGCGACAATCATCGCAAGTTGTATCGTAGTTTCAATACGCAGTTTGCTGAGGAACTTTGGCTCTGGCAGAGATGGCGTCTACTTCTGCTATGTTAATAGATATAAGTTCAGAATCGGATTCCGATTCTGAGTTTGAATTCGAAACGGTGTGTTACATCGCTTTGATGAAACTGGCACCGGTTCTCACGCCGAAGAAGGCACGAGGAGGACCATATGGCGTGAGTCAGAAGGGGCGGAGTAGCTGGTGAGAAAACACTTGCTGTCGCCAGGGCTACTGTATATGTAGCCAGAAGTGGGCAAATTTCATTAGTATCAATTAACAGAAACCGTATTTTCGCATACGGTCATTAGCAGAAACAGAATCCTATTAGTCATAAGGACTATCCAACAACAAATCAATTTAAACAGTGCTCATAGAACTTTGTGTCATTCTCTTTATATTTCGATGCTATATTGATGTCAAAGACGTGGTTAAATCCATCTATTCCGTTTTCACTGGTAGATATGGAGGGCTACTCGTTAGTAAGGAATGATATTGTAAGGAACCTAGGCATCTTTTTTAATAAACATTTAACCAGGACAGAGCACATCACGAAAATTTGCTACAGAGTTTTAACAATGTTAATGTAGAATGTTAACAACGAATTACAATGCAACTTACCATTTCGTATGTCCGTTTCCTTGGCCACTTCCCCCCACTTCTCAGCTTTCAGCTTCGTTTTCAAGTAATCTTCATGGCTTTTATCATACAGAACTTTGCTAACACGTACGGCTTCAATTAGCTTTTCCTCCATTTCGAACTACCAACAGCCAGAACTACCGTGAGCCTCGCAGTAAACTGCGTACAGGAGACTGCGGTCCGCAGGGTCACCAAGCGCAGGAACTGCGTCACGTCACGCTGCGCTGTAACGTGCGCGGGATCATTCAGTTGTGTGGTTCGCAAAAACTCACCGTGAGTCACCCTGCGTCACCTCACGGACCTGCGTCTCATCTTGCGGCCAGGCTAACAGGCTTCTGTATGTATTCGGCAATGACGATTTCACTGTATCTAATACCACTGGACGGAATGCTTTTCGCATTATAAGAGGTTTCAAATGCATCATCCCAGCCTCAGCTTTGCCAGCACCTGAAGAGGTCCAGAGACTTAAATTAGCTTCCTCTGCTAGAGAGGTAGGCCACCTAGGTATTATGGAACTCTACACATTTTAACATAATTCAAGCAATGCATCACAGTAGATTACTGTTCTAGACTTGAACATGATCAGTCCCGTTCCATCGGACATGTTTACAGCCACCATGCAAGAAATACTGTGGACGTATGACAAGTTGCCTCACTCAGTGCAGCCCACTCTACAAGTTCCAGTGACTACTGCACCGTTACACGGCTTTACAATATGTTGTCTGTAACACATTGCAGGAAGGTAGCACATTTGCCAATCCTATCGCTTTCCTACTAACACTACATAAGTCACGGACCACATCACAAAAATTAAACACTTCTCGGCCTGGCGTATAAACAAGTATTTTACATAAAAGTTCACGTAACAACTGCAAATAAGTACTCGCTAGTAAACTGAAAATAACTCCACTATTCAAACACAAAGTCAGCGAAGTTGTTTTGTCTGCTCACACGAGAGAATCGAAAAGAAAATTCTGGGAAGGTATAATCTCTCTAAACTGAAAAGCTAGTAGCACTTGTGGTATGACAGGTGGCCTTTTCCAGAAGAACGCTGCAGCTGCTGCACAGAATGACTGAGAATCAATTTTCCCTTTATCAGTTTAGAACAGTGTGCAGAGATTTAAGTAGATTCTTTTCGTATAGTTGTTTGTGTTAGTATTATTAGTAACTCATATCCGTGTTCCATGTAGTTTCAATATATTCTGTGGAAAATAAACTCCTCCAGGAATATCTGCACACTGTGTGTCTAGTGATTCATAAAGTGTGCTGTGGACGGATTTGTGAAACACCGTGTAGTTGCTTCTTGTGACGTAGTCGGATAGAGAGAGTGCGGAATCACCTGCTCGGTCTTCAGTTCGTAGACCTATGAAAGAGGGGGATGTGTGACCACAATCCGGCGACTTACCTTCTTTCACGTCCCTCACACGTCTACCCTATACGCCAACCACCCCCTCCTCCTCCCTCCCCCCCCCCCCCCCCCGTCAAACTTCCAGAACACATTTTACCTCTTAATGAGGTTCTATGATACTTACATTAGGTACACGCATTTAATGTTTGTTCTCAACCCACTTCATTTAACAATTTAAATATAAACACTAATTATATACCATTAAAACACTATTTTTTTAATAATCAGCGATTTTTCTCTCCCCTGCAACGCGAAAATTATTAGGCACAGAGAAAATTTGATACGACCCTTTTTGTATGAAATTTCATTTAGTTTAATTTTGTAGCACAAACATTTTCGTGAGGCGCAATGGATTTCGCATTATTCAAGAAAAACAAAAAAAGTTATATTTAACCGCCTCCCCACCCCCAACTCGACGCTCATATCCCGCCGGTCTGGAGGAATATGAAACTAGTGTTAGTCTCGTCGACAACGAGGTCATTACAGACGGAGAACAAGCTCAGATTGGGGAAGGAAAGGGAAGAAAATCGGCCGTGCCCTTTCGAAGGAACCATCCCGGCATTTTCTTTATGCGATTTAGCGAAATCACGGAAAACTTAAATCAGCATGGCCGGATACGGATTTGAACCACCGTCCTTCCGAATGCGAGTCCAGTGTCCTAACCACTACGCTACCTCACTCGGTCCCGCCGGTCAGGATTTTTAGTACGTTGTTCACGGTGCTCCCACCTACCACTGTACTAAGATTTGGGACTACACGAATTTTTCCCCTATTCGACCTCTTTGGCCGCCATTGACTGTGATACATGCAATTGCTGTCCAATGTTTAGGCTGCCATTAACATCAAAACACGGACAGCTGCGTCTGGAGTAATGCCATGGCCGGGAAACGTGGATTTCTGATGAATGGTGTCGCAATGTGTTCTGCGACGAATCACATTCTGCACTGTCTTACAGTGTTTTGGAGAGGCATAACGGCATTACTCCTGGTGTCACGGAGTGGGGAGCCGTCGGGTATACCTTGAGGTCATGGCTGTCAGTGACTGAGGGAACTCTCAAGGCACAACTCTTCATCACGGACATCCTGCATCCTCTTCTGTCGCATCTCAGGCGGCAGTATCGTAGTACCATTTTTCAGCAGGACAATTTTCGCCCCCACGAAGCAATTGTGTCTATCAACGGTCTGCGTAACGTTGAGGAACTCCTGCGCTCAGGAAGGTTCCGAGATCTGTCCCCCAACAGAACATGTGTGGGCGTTGCTCGGACTTCAACTCTCTCACAATACCAGTACATAAAGGGTGAGTTACAACAGTTGTGGGCCAGCTTGCCTCAGGAGTGGCTATAACTGCTTTGTGATACTCTTCCCAACAGAATCCGAGCCTGCATCCAGGCCAGGGAGTGTGCAACGTCATACTGATCAGTGGCATCATACTGTCAATCGTTTGTAAATTTGACTAGATTTTGTAATGACCGTAGTAATATGACATAACCTCTCAACACGTGAGATTTCATTTCGTCCACCTACCCCACTCCCACCAGCCTGTATACTTCACTTTTTTTTATCAGGCAGCGTATTAATATCCTGAATGCATACAAAGTACACTGGTGTGCAAAACCACAGCCGGCCGCTGTGGCCGAGCGGTTCTAGGCGCTTCAGTCCGGAACCACGCGGCTGCTATGTCGCAGGTTCGAATCCTGCCTCGGGCATGGGTGTGTGCAATGTCGCTAGGTTTAAGTAGTTCTAAATCTAGGGGACTGATGACCTCAGATAGTCCCATAGTGCTCAGAGCCATTTGCACCATTCTTTTCTTTTTTGTAAACCCACCAAAACGATCTTTTCTCAAATTCTGGAGGTAGGAAGACGTAATGCACCTAATAACATAGTCAGTTACGATCGTTTTGGTGGTATACGTGTTACGGTGTGTTGAGGCATAACGTTGAATGTGCGTACTGACTTCCAAATCTTTAAACACGGTACACTCACCGATCGACGTATTAGTGGCACTGCACTCCTTTCCCCATGTGCGTCTTTTCATAGATGCATTCGGCCCTTGCTTCATTTTTATGGATGAGTAAGCGTGACTGCATCTATCAGCGTAGGCGGGAAGCCATTATAACGAGAGGAGATAATCGGCGAATGGACTGGACTGCCTGTTCCCCCGACTTAACCCTTTCGTGGGCAAAATTATTGAGCAGTTTTTTTTAATGAATGGAGATATCAAATTTGCTCCAACTGTGAAAGTGAGGTCACACAACAAGGTGGGAAGTATTCTTCCCACTGCCCTTCCTTGGAGTTAAATGACAAAAACAACTTTTTCAATATATGTCATATTTATTTGATAAATTTACTTCTCTTGTTACAATGATTGTTCGCAATTACTTGCCATGAAATTTTCTGGAACATGGGTCTATGCGAAGTGGTATTTGACAATATGTACAAACACAGTGAGTGCTCTTTTCCGCAGCTTTGGTGCTACAATGACGGCACGTCCAGTAGGTTTCTCCTAAAATGGGTTGATGCTCCCCTACAGCCACATGACGAAAATCTTCAGGTACTTTACCCCTTTTTGCCAGAAAGACAGGTTTTTGTCCACGCCTTTTTTTGGTATGAGAAGCCAGCGATCAATTGTCTGGCTAGATGGATCCTGTATGTGAGCTGATCATGCTGTCCACTTTCTCTTTTACTTATTTTCCACAGGATAAAACTATTCACTGCAGCAACGTCCACCAGGAAACAAAATATTCTGTGCCACCATTTTACAGAACGTCTGCCAATAGCATACCTTTCTCGTAATTGATCAAACTTATCGACACCACCCATTATTTTGTTGTCTTCTGCCACAACTTCAGGACAAGAAATCTCTGTACTAGTACCATCCTTGTTTTTCCTTTTCACTGTGGCTGTTTCTCATGGGTCATGAATTGAGGACAGGAAAGTGAATGGACGGTTATCCATCTAGAAATGACTCCTTTTGTTTCAAACTGGAATTCTCCTCGTTCCAATTTTACATTTTCCTTCATAAATTCGAGTAAATCAAAAGTATTTACCTTATACTATAGATTTGAGGAAAAACTCACTCAAACAGCACTGAAAGGCTCCTCTACAGAGCAACTGAGCTATACAATGCCTCTGCGCGAAGGTACAGCAAAAACGGCTGGAACTTCCGATTGGAAGTAGTACCCTATACTGTTCACTAGGTGGTAGCATCCCCCTGCGGGTTCGGGGGTTAGAATAGGCCCGCGGTATTCCTGCCTGTCGTAAGAGGCGACTACAAGGAGTCTCAAACATTTCGGCCGTATGTGATGGTCCCCTGTTGGGTTTGACCTCCATCTCTCAAAATTTTTCCGAAGAGCGAGCCGATTGGGGAAGGGCGCCTTACTTCGTGCATGGTGTCCATCTAGCGATCAGACCTTTCGCCAGCTTCTTTGTCGTTGCATTGCAGTCCTGCCCGCTCTCCATCTCTTGGGCATGGATACGTTCCTGCGTGCACTTTCCACCTTGCGCTGTGCAGTGCCACTTTCTGCACTGATGGCGACCATGGACCACATGTCACCTAACATCCAGCACGGTAGCCAGTCCGTTGTGGTGGGGCCGCCATGTACCTTGTTGGTTGTAGCCCCCTGACAACACAGGGAGCCCCCTGACAACACAGGGATCGCTCTACTGATGCCTGCGCCGTTAACTCCCCACGTATGCCAAGGAGTAGATGCCCGTCTCCCTGGGGCATCAGGACTCCCGGCAATGGCCATCCTGCCAGGTGGCTATTGCTGCGGCTGGGCGGCGCCCGTGGGGAGGGCCCTTGGTCGGAGTAGGTGGCATCACGGCGGATGACCCGCAATGAAGCGTGGTACATCATCTCTCGCAGCAGTCTCTAAGCGTTCTCGGGCTCAATTTAATGCTCAGAAGTACGATCCGAAAACGTTCCCCTCTCTGGCCACGCCGTGGGATGAGCGTAAGTCTCAGGATGGAGGTAACAGTTATTCGCCTCGATTCTTAGTTTGCACGAGAGCTGATGGGGAGTCTTTTCTATCCACAAAGCCTCAGTTCTTCGTCGAGCATTTAGAGGACAAGTTTGGGGAGGTGGAAGGCTTGTCCAAAATGCGCTCTGGGTCAGTACTGATACAAACGGCATCCTCCGCCCAGTCACGCAGGTTACTTGCTTGTGAAAAGTTGGGGGATGTTAACGTTACCATTACAAAAATGGCTCTGAGCACTATGAGACTTAACTTCTGAGGTCATCAGTCCCCTAGAACTTAAAACTACTTAAACCTAAGGACATCACACACATCCATGCCCGAGGCAGGATTCGAACCTGCGACCGTAGCGGTCGCGCGGTTCCACACTGTAGCGCCTAGAGCCGCTCGGCCACTTCGGCCGGCGTTACCATTACACCACATAAGAGTTTAAATATGATCCGGGTGTTATTTTCCAAAGGGACCTACTTTTGCAGTCTGATGACGAGCTGCGCGCCAACTTAGAGCGTCGAGGTGTTCATTTCGTCCGGCGCGTTCATCGGGGTCCGAAGGACAATCAGGTTGCTACCGGTGCCTTCATCTTGGCCTTCGAGGGTGATACATTACCGGAGAAGGTCAAGGTGATGGTCTACCGTTGTGACGTCAAGCCCTATATCCCTCCCCCGATGCGATGCTTTAATGCTGGAAGTTCGGCCATATGTCTTCCCGCTGCACTTCCAGCCTCACATGTCGAGATTGCGGACGCACATCACATCCCAATACTCCATGTGCCCCGCCTCCCATCTGTGTCAACTGCGGAGAGCATCATTCACCTTGCTCGCCTGACTGCAAAGTCTTTCAGAAAGAGCGCAAAATCATGGAATATAAGATCCTGGACTGGCTGACCTATACTGAGGCCAAAAGGAAATATGACAGACTCCATCCTGTGAAAATGACATCTTCTTACGCAGCTGCTACAACAACTGTGCTAGCCCCATCACTTTCGAGACTTCCAGCCAGCTCGATGAGCAGTACGACTCCTCCTGCCCCCTTGCCCGTGGGGGGCTCTACCCAACCGGTTGCTCCTGCACCACCTACCTCAGGAGCAACATCTTCCCACCCATCGGGGACGTCCGTCCCCGCTTCTCAGCCGGAGAAGCGTCTAACTTCTTCGGCTACTCTCGCCCATAAGGGTTCCCTTGGGTCCCTCCCTTCCCAGGCTTCCACCAGCGGGAAGGATGACGGCCGACAGTGGCATAAGTCCCCACCAGCGGCCGGGTGTAGGGCTTCACGATCCTCCTCCGTCCCAGAGACTGAATCGGTGAAGTCTTCCCAGCCAGTGAAACCGAAGGTTCAGCGAGAGAAGTCCAAGAGAAAGACCACTAAGGCCAAAGAACTTGCGGTGGCACCGACCCCACCGCAGCCTTCGAGCTGTGCGTCTGAGGATGAGGTCGAGATTCTGGCGTCCGCTGGGGACCTTGATCTCGCCGGTCCCTCAGACGCCATGGATGTCACTCGCACGGGTACTGAATCGGTGGCAGTGAGTGAACAAGCGGCGTAAATTGCCTTCCCAGTCCCTTCACGCCTTTCTCAGCCTTGGACAATATCATCCTCCAGTGGAACTGCAGCGGTTTCTTCCACCATCTAGCTGAGCTCCGCCAACTTCTCAGCCTTCACCCTTTCTTCTGCATTGTTATTCAGGAAACTTTGTTTCCAGCAATGCGAACCCCCGCCCTCCGTGGCTATTGAGGTTATTATAAGAACCGGGCAGCTTATGAAAGGGTGTCTGGTGGCGTCTGCATATATGTCCTTAACTCTCTTCACAGCGAGTCTGTACCTCTACAAACAGCTTTAGAGGCTGTCGCTGTTCGGGTGTGGACGCCACAGGCTGTTACTGTCTGCAGTCTTTACCTTCCACCGGATGGTGCTGACGCGCAGCATGTCCTGGCTGCTCTGATAGCCCAATTGCCGCCACCTTCCTTGTTACTGGGCGACTTCAACGCCCATAACCCTCTGTGGGGTGGGTCAGTGGCGACAGGTCGAGGCGCCACCATTGAGCATTTATTGGCACAGCTCGATCTCTCACTTTTAAATGATGGTTCCTTCACACACTTCAGCGTGGCGCATGGCACGTACTCCGCCATCGACCTTTCGATCTGCAGCCCTAGCCTCTTACCGTCTGTCCAATGGAGAGTGCATGACGACCTGTGTGGTAGTGACCACTTCCCGATCTTTCTGTCACTGCCACAGCATCAGTCTTCTCTGCGCCGTTGCAGGTGGGCTATGAATAAGGCTGACAGGGACTTGTTTTCCTCCACTGCCGCTATTGAGCCTCTCTCTAGTGATGACATTGATGCGGTGGTTCAATCGGTCACCACCGGCATCGTTACTGCCGCCGAATCTGCCATTCCCCGTTCTTCTGGGTCCCCTCGGCGGCGTACTGTGCCTTGGTGGTCGCCTGAGATCGCTGCAGCGATTAAAGATCGCCGGCGGGCACTCCAGCGTCACAAGTGGCATCCCTGCATTGAACACCTCATCACCTTCAAACGGCTGCGTGCGCGGGCCCGCCGCCTTATCCGCCAAAGCAAGCAGGAGTGCTGGGAGCGGTATGTGTCCACCATTGGCCTCCATGTCTCTCCATCGCAGGTCTGGGCCAAGATCCGACGTCTCTACGGCTATCGGACCCCTGTCAGCGTCCCTGCGCTCTCACTGAATGGAGCAGTTTGTACAGACTCCGACGAAATTGCAAACAGCTTGGCAGAGCATTTTGCTCTTAGTTCTGCTTCTTCCAATTACCCACTGGCCTATCGCTCCATTAAAGAGCGCATGGAACGTCGGAGACTTTCTTTTCGCACCCACCATTCTGAATCCTACAATGCTCCATTCAGTGAGTGAGAATTTCACAGTGCCCTTGCCGCTTGCCCTGATACCGCTCCTGGGCCAGATCACATCCACTGTCAGATGCTGAAACACCTTTCAGTGGACTGCAAGCGACGCCTCCTCGACCTTTACAACCGTCTCTGGGTCGAGGGTGAGTTTCCGTCGCAATGGCGGGAAAGCATTGTCATCCTCGTTTTGAAACCAGGCAAGAGCCCTTTGGAGGTGGACAGCCACCGCCCCATTAGCCTCACCAACGTTCTTTGCAAGCTTCTCGAACGGATGGTGAGCCAGCGCTTGAATTGGGTACTGGAGTCTCGGGGCTTTCTGGCTCCATCTCAGGGTGGGTTCCGTAAAGACCGCTCCGCCACCGACAATCTGGTGAATCTGGAGTCGGCCATCCGTACTGCCTTTTCCCGCCGTCAGCACCTGGTCGCTGTCTTTTTCGACATGCGGAAGGCATACGATACGACATGGCGTCATCACATACTTTCTACGCTTCATGGATGGGGTCTTCGGGGCCCTCTGCCGATCTTTATCCGAAATTTTCTGTCGTATCGTACCTTCCACGTGCAAGTCGCGGCCTCTCATAGTTCCTCCCGAGTCCAGGAGAACGGGGTATCCCAGGGATCTGTCCTCAGTGTCCGTCTGTTTTTAATCGCAATAAACGGGCTCGCTGCAGCGGTGGGAAATTCTGTCTCCGCTTCCCTGTATGCTGACGACATCTGCCTTTACTACAGCTCTACTGGCATTGCAGCTGTTGAACGTCAGCTACAGGGCGCTATCCGCAAGGCGCCGTCTTGGGCTGTAGCGCATGGTTTTCAGTTTTCGGCTGCCAAGACCCTCGTTATGCATTTCTGCCGGCGCCGAACAGTCCATCCTGAGCCGCGGCTTTATCTTGCCGACGACCTCCTTGCTGTGGTGGAGACCCACAGGTTTTTGGGTGTAGTTTTTGATGCCCAGCTGACTTGGCTGCCTCACATTCGGCAGCTTAAACAGGCGTGTTGGCGGCATCTAAATGCTCTGAGATGCTTGAGCCACACCCGCTGGGGCGCCGACCGATCTACCCTGTTACGGCTCTACCAGGCGTTAATCCAGTCTCGTCTGGATTATGGGAGCCTGGCTTATGGCTCAGCATCCCCATCTGCGCTGCGAGTACTGGGCCCAATCCCACACAGTGGCATACGCCTTGCCAATGGTGGTTTCCGGAACAGCCCAGTGGACAGCATACTTGCGGAGGCAGGTGTCCTTCCATTGCGGTTCAGGCGCCAAAATTTATTGGCCACTTATGCTGCCCATGTTTTTAGCTTGCCCGGGCATCCAAACTGTCGTCTCCTGTTCCCGCGATCGGTTGTCCATCTACCAGAACGTCGGCCCCAGTCAGGTTGTACGATCGCGGTCCGCGTCCGAGAGCTTCTCTCCGGGCTTGGGGCTTTACCTCTTCCGCCTCCTTATCGGGCACCTCTGCATACACCCCTATGGTGTGTGCCTCGCCCTCGCCTTCAGCTGGAATTGGCACAGGGCCCGAAGGACTCAGTCCCTCCACCGCCGCTTTCTTTCCCTCCTTGCAATGTATCAGGGCTCTGGCATTGCGTACACTGATGGCTCGATGGTTGCAGGTCGTGTCGGTTATGCGTTTACTCTAGGGGACCATTCCGAACAATGTTCATTGCCGGCTGGCTGCAGCGTTCACACTGCTGAGCTGGTCGCCATCTTTCGTACCCTAGAGTATATCCGCTCCTGCTCAGGTGAGTCCTTCGTGATCTGTAGCGATTCCCTGAGCGGTTTACGAGCTCCCGACCAGTGTTTTCCTCGTTCTCGTCTGGTGATGGCTATCCAGGAGTCCCTGCATACTCTTTTGCGCGTTGCGGCCGCTCTGTGGTCTTTGTTTGGACCCCGGGCCATGTTGGGATACCCGGAAATAAAAATGTTGACCGCCTGGCGAAAGAGGCCACCAGTACACCATCTCTGGACATTGGCTTCCCGGAGACTGATTTGAGGGCAGTCCTCCGCCGACACATTTCCTCGCTTTGGGACGCTGAATGGCGCTGTTTTGCCACCCATAACAAACTTCGTGCCGTCAAGGAGACGACGACTGTGTGGCACTCCTCCTTGCGCGTCTCTCGCAAGGAGTCTGTCGTCCTCTGCCGACTGCGCACTGGGCACACTCGACTGACGCACGGCCACTTATTGAGCCGTGAGGACCAACCTCTGTGTCGCTGCGGCTCCATTTTATCTGTGGTCCACATTTTATTGGAGTGTCCGCTTTTAGCTGTGCTCAGGAAGACTTTTGCGCTGCCTGATATGCTCCCTGCCCTTTTATCTGATGACCCTGCTATGGCTGGCTTAGTTTTACGTTTTATTCGGGCAGGGGGTTTTTATCGTCTCATCTGAGTGTTTGTTATGTCCTTTTGTGTTGATTCTGGCCTTTGGCCTACGATTTTAGTCTGCGTTTTTAATGTGTTTCCCGGTGGTTGGCTTTTCCTTTTTTGTTTCTATGGTCGGCCAACCACCGACACACACTGTGTGATTTTAATTTATTTTGTCTGATCTCTGTCGGAGTATTTCTTGTCCTGTGGCGTCTGACGTCTTTCCTGTTGTTCGTTTTTATTCTCTTTGGGTGGTTTTAATTTTTTTTTTTTTTTTTTTTTTTTGGAAAAAGGGACCGATGACCGTCGCAGTCTGGTCCCTTTAATCCCACAAACCAACCAACCAACTAGGTGGTAGCACCGTACAGAGGTGGGAACTGTGAATCCCACGGGACTGGGAGCGAGTTCATTGTAGTGAGAAGCATGTTTCCCACGGCTCACGAAAGGGTTAAACCCCATCGAGCATGTGAGAGATGCATTGGGAAGACGTATTGCAGCCCGTCCATATGCACCAACGACCATCCAGCAATTGTCAGCCGCGCTGGTGGAGGAATGAACATCCTACCACATGAGCTCCTCGCCAGCTTTTGGCCAGAGTGAAAGCACATTGCGGAACATGCATTGCCGTCGGTGCGCATTTCTTTCAGTTACCTTCTGTGCTACACTGTAGCAGTTCTCTCTATGTATGGTACAAGTTTAATGACAATGAAATGAACACCGTTAGCTGCTTACAGGCGTTGACATACGGCAACGGGGACAGATGAAAATGTGTGCCCCGACCGGGACTCGAACCCGGGATCTCCTGCTTACATGACAGATGCTCTATCCATCTGAGCCACCGAGGACACAAAGGATAGCGCGACTGCAGGGATTTATCTCTGGCACGCCTCTACCGAAACCCACATTCTCAACTTATTGTCCCGCACTACATTCGTAGTGCCCCCGCCCATTATACTCATTACTCGCGGCGCGGTGCCGATTCCCGTAAGAGTTTGGGCACTGTTTGTGCATTCAGACAGAAGAAGATGGTCAAGTGGCCGGTGAGCCTTAACTATATATATATATATATATATATATATATATATATATATATATATATATATATATATATACTAGGATGGTATCTGTTCTTTCGGGCATGTCCGAAAGAACAGATACCATCTTAGTATATAACAAGTTTAATTGACCTGTGTTTACTTCGCAGTGACGCATCATGCAAGAGCTACACTCATTGTTAGTTAAATTTGAACCCGAATGTATAGAACTCCCAGAAACAGGAAACACCAGATATGAAATCATCATCAAATCTGTTAAAAAAGTGTCACACAGAGACTACATGTGTGGTTAACATAATGTAATATGTCAAATGATGTCACTAGTTCATGAATTCCGTACGTTTGTTTCTCAATGATCGAACAAAAGAAATAAGAGATCAGAAAAGAAATCTTGTCGAGGATGATGCTGTTGATGGAACGTTAAATATTAACAAGGAGAGCACAGTAACAATGATTAAACTATGTTAAGTCTGTGTTAAGTCTGACAACTGAAAAATTAAACTTCAGCAAGTCGTTATGGGTGAAAGTTCTGCTTGAAGCAGTTAGTCCGAGAACACTAACCTTCCAGTCGCTTTGCCAGTTCTTTGGCAAACAAGATATTAGCGAGCTTGCTACGTCCGTAGGCACCGACTGCACTGTACGATTTCTCCCACATCAGATCGTCGAAATTAATAGACCCATCTGTAATAAAAAGTAAATATCTACAAAAATTGTATAATCGAGAGAGTCTCGAGTCATTTATTTTTCAGTAAACAATCATGAGGGACGAAAGATGTAAGTTGTTATCAAGATTTGATAGAATGCTCTCATAAGTACTGTAAGAGTTCCTTGTGTATGTAATATGCTTAGGGGCAGCGTGAAGAACTTATTTTCAGTTATGGCAACGTTTCCAGGTTTCAAAATACCAAAAGAATGGCAGTTCATCTCTAATAGAGACCAGCAAAAATGCAAAAGTGTTGCGTTACCTTGTGACCATTCAAATTTTTATTGAACGTCCCATACTTTATTTGAAACCAGATTCAGTCGCTTAACATCGACATACGGCTGTTGAGATGTTGCAATTGAATGTTACTATTAATTCAGTACAAACATTCACGGTAGTGATAACTTGTTTCAGTTACAGAGCGTATTTCAAGTAAACCTGATCTGCATCCTCATAGCGGCGCTATCGCCAGTCTTATGCGAATGGCGCGAAATTTGAATAGACGTCTTATTTCGGTTGTAGAAACGCGCCTAGCAACTCCTTCTTGGTACTGGGATTTTTTAATCATTGTAGTTCAATATAATTCACCGTATGCACGTAAAAAAATAAATCAGAACATAAGAAATCATGTAAATTGTCTGTTTCTTTCCGTATGCGCATGCAGGATATATAGTACAGTTCTAAAACTGACTCTCTCCATATCACGGCGAGAGGTCACCATTATGTCCCAGGGAACATGCTGATATCCAAGCAATAAAAAATGCTACTCTTTTAAGTAGCCCTATTCTAGTTGGCACTTTCGTTGTCGTGCGACATGTACCCATACGAAAGTATAAAATATCATTATTATCAAACACAGAACGAAAATTTTTTATATGTGTAACGGACGATCAACAGGTTTCCATTCGAGGACGTTGCTGCAGCGTGTGTGCAATGTGGCGCAGCTTCGATGTGTGTTCATAAGCACCGACAAGCAGACAAGGGCTAAGTGTGGCAGTCGTCTTTCCGACGTGCGTGCGGTAGATGCGGAAACACGGCCAAAATGCTGTTATTCGTTTCTCAGCTGCCAAAGGACAAACAGCGGTAGACATCCATCGAAGAATGAAGAAAGTTCACAATCCTAAGGTCCTGATCTCTTCCAATGCGATTATCACGCCTTCAGTCCCTTAATAAAAGGCCTTGAAGGGTGGACGATTCCTGTCGGACAAGGATGAGCATCGGGCAGTTACGGACTTCTTCACGCACCAGGACACGGTGTTTTACGAAACGGGTATCTTCAACCTGGAGCGACGGTGGAATGATTGCCTCATTGCTCACGGCGGGTGGACCATACGATCTTCGAACGGGAACTTTTTGATCGTCCCTTACTTTGTGAATGGCTCTAGCAAATATGCAGAATAGAGAAGAAAACTAAATTTTTGCTATACGTACTGCGATGAGCTAGGGAAGAGACGACGACGATCCTAGCAGGAGCAGAGGCGCGCAGCCTGGGCAGCAGCAGGCAGGTGAAGAGGAAGTGGCCCAGGTGGTTGACGCCCAGCTGCATCTCGAAGCCGTCCTCCGTCAGGCTGCGTGGGCACGCCATGACGCCTGCAACACAGCACTCACGCCATCACAGCTCCTGGTGCGGGGACCACGACTAATACGGGCCCCACAACGAACGTGTGACGTCACATTAGTCGTCTTGTCGGCCATATTTCGCGAATGTCTGGTTCCGTGCAGGGCCAGTGGCAGTCAATATGTCAATGGAAAGGTACCTGCTAAAATTCTTAACATTGTCGTGTGCTATTGACAGCTTCCATCCATTTAGATGCGCAGTTAAGAATTATTAAACTCATATGAAATAGTTACCTGCTCCCCGCCAGAGACGGCTGCTGGCACTCGTAAGACCAGCAGTGTCATGTGCTGTGCCATGGCTTGTCTTCTCGTGAATCTTGTCCAGGCGTGAGCAGCTCTACTCATGCCTCATTCTTTCTTTCGACAATGCTCAACTTAGAAATCTGGCAATATCACAGTACCGCTGTTGTCTGCATAGTTTTATGTATTCGATGTAATCTTGTAGCCAAGCGAGCGAATATTTACTAATGAAAGTATGTGACTGGTTTTAATACAACTAAATATATTCCTATTTTTTATTATTAACAGTTACTCCTTAAGACCACTGCAAGATTATCATAGAACATTCCACTACAATAACGAAGTAATATGAGGGCAGTTCTGAAAATAACTTCTATTTCGTTAATAAGCAAAAAGTGCAATAATTCACGGTTTTGGTTGTGGCTGTTGGTGTCCAAAGGGCACAATAATTCGACGATCGATTTTGTCTCAAGAGAGAAAGAATAAGGCCAAGTATACCTGATGATGGTGACAGAGTCCATCGCCCAAATATTATGCCCTTTGGGTACCAACAGCTGGCAGTACTTCCATGAACTATTTTGTCATACAATACACTGGAATACACTGGAACAAACTGAAGAACCACAAGAAAGTAGAAACTAATGCTACACTTTAACACATATAAATTGAGATTACAACTTTAATCTGCTTTTCAGCGTAATTTTCTAATGAAACTAGGCGACTTCTATATACTGTAGTGTTGACGCTACACGCCAAATGTGTATTCGATCCTGTTCTTAGCAACACGCTGAACAAACTGTTATATAGTGAGTATTTTTGTTACCCCATCTAGGCCGCTAAGTACGTTGCACCTATTTCGAAAGCACCATTCTAAGAGCCAGTTATTTTATATCAATTCTTTTTTTAAAATTATTGCTGGGTCGCAGATCACCGAAGATAAACCAGCAAAGATCGAATTCATGTAGTTGCGAACAGATTATACGAAGGAAAAAGCTGATATGGAACCACATACATTAAAACAGACAAATGTGTTATTAATTTGTTTTTTTTTTAATTAAAGAAGGAGACGAAAATCACAGCCCAGGAATCTCAGAGCGTTTGATCTGAGCAGAAATGTGTCGTTCCCCTGAGAATTTCTTCTTGTAGTGTCGAGAGGAAGGAATCTGTTGCGTTCTGATGTATAGAAAGAGAGAAACCCTTGATGACTAAAATGTGTCTGCCAGAGGATGTCTCTTGCCCACCCTGGAGATTTGATGAGTTTCGATGTATTACGATCATCAGAAAACCAAAAGCCCAAAAATGATACATGTAGGTATCCTGGACGACTGTGAAACGAAAGGACGAGTTGTTTCACACGATAACTCCTTGTGTATGCAATTCTTTTTAATTTATTTAATTCTAGTTTATCGATCATCCTCTTCCGCCGTTTTCATAAGTTTCCAGGTGTTATGTATCTCTCCCTGAAGCAGCCACGGGCTGCATCCAGCAGTGTTATTCCGGGGAACATAACATTCCAAGGCAACACAGCAAACGAAACAACAAGTTGCGCTTTAATCATGCGTCAAGCTGTTCTCAGACTACAGTATCTAATGTCCTGACATTTGTTCGCATTAAAAGCAGTCTTAAGAGAATGAGGAATTCAGGTGATGTTGAAACTGGCTTTGGTTCCACGAAATCTTGGTATCTGACGGAACTAATGGGGAGAGACTTGACCAGAGCTATAAAATTACCGTAGGCTACGGTACTTCACGTAGTAGCCTTGCTAAGATCGTCACCATGTTACCTGTACCCTAGGTACTGTATATTGCATACGTGTCGGGCGTTACCTCATCTCGATCCCTTTGTTTGCGTCTACGATCACTATCTTACTAAATTCCCCTAGAAATCGGAATCTATGAACCGTTTAAAAACTGAGTGGTGATATATGAAATTTTGGTTTTGCATAATTATCCTCCTGCTTTTACATAAAAGGAAAACGGTATTTATAATAAAATTGAAATTGTTGATGTTTAATTCAGGTTTTATTCGAAAATTGTCGAACTGTAACGCGGAACAGAGGGATGTTGTATTACAAACCTGAAAAAAATACAGTTTTATCGTACAGCAATATAAAAAGTAATTTTCTGAAACAAAATGGCAAAATAAAAAATTAAAAAAAAGGTATCAAACGTCGCTTCAATACTCCGTCGAGCTTATATAAAACACGTTCTGGTATTCTTGTACAACTTTCGCACTCATCGATAAAAACAGGAAACTCTTGCCTTCGATCATGGTGAGGAATGTTCTATTGAGAACGAAACAATGAGTATGTTTTTTTATGTCTGTGCATACAAACTGTACTTGGATCAAACGTAGCTGCTTTGGTTACTCAAAAGAGCAGAAGTTACATGGTGAACTCATTTTTATTGCTCATGGAATGCACTTTATATTTTGTAAGGGTATAAAATACGCAATGAGCGACATGAGTTATAATTATGTGCAAAACAAACAAAAGAAAGAAAAGGCATCGATTACAGTTTCTCTCTCACACATTTATTTATGTTTCTTTTCCTACCAAAACTCCCAATATTACCGGAAATCCTGCCATTTATTACGCCATTTGTGTGCAGTACCATAATTATCGAACTGTAGGTTTGATAGAGCTGTCTTGAAAAAGTCAGACATCATACACAAGGAAGTTATCGTAATACGCTCTTCGTATAATTCAGCCATCTGCCAACTTTAGTAGGGTGTGTTAAAATTCCCCATAGATTGACAAACGCTGTGATGGTATCAAAGATGTACTTAGGATGGTCAAGTAGCTCCCGGTGTGGGGACTAGTGTTGTCAAGTAGGAAAATGACGCCGAACTTGTCATGACACGCAGTTTCTCTCAGTTGCTTTTTTTAAATGTTACAACGGTCTGTGAGGCAGTACTGAAATTATTGTTGTACCTTCTTGCTTAAAATGGACTAGCAATACACATCTCTTTCTCAAAATACAGTGCACAGAACTTTCTTTGAAGACATGGTTTGGGAGCATATTAAATATTCCTGGGGTGAACAGGCTCAGCACCTGGTCGCAGACGACATGACGCAACACGACCGGCTGGACTACAGGGGGTGAGTGGTGGGGATAGGGGCAACTCCCACGACAGCGCAGTTCATCAGTAGCACCTGATAATGTCGACAAGGTACTGGACGAGATATTGTGCCAGTCAGATCCGATCGTCCAGTTGAAAATCTGTGAAGTGTCATATCACTCAACTAGCATATAATTGACAGTTACTTAAAAACACATCTATGCTTATTGATCTACCCTCAGGAACACTGAACATGGGGCACCCAAAGGGAAGAAAGATACAAACGCGAAACTTCGCAAATAAGTTCACTGAGATCCGATACTCAAATGATCGAAGTTTGGTGCCAATGATCATACTCACAGACCACGCTGTGGTGCTGGACACCCTATTTATACGGTGATCAGCGAACGAGTCATACACAGGGTGGTCGGAAATTCCCGCCACAAACTTCTAGGACTTGTAGTGGGGAGAGAGTGCATAATATGTTGAACAGGAACCCATGTTCAGAAACGTACCATTTCCGTGCTACAACCAATTGAAAACGTGTTGCTAATGCGACTATTTTTACAAGTAGTTGACTGGGCGTGATTCAGTAAATCACTTGTTTTACAGTTCCACTCATTAATAGACAATGAGACTGCTCGTGCACTTTTTTTTTGTTTATTTGGCCTTTGAGTGTGTACTCAATTTAGCCATCGGCAACACATAGTGACATTGTACACATAATTGAATAAACAAATACAGAAATGCATATTTACAAGAATAAAAAGCTTAACTGTTACAGTTGTGTACATAATGTTTTAAAAATTGAATTGAATTGAATTATAAAATAATTAAAAGTGTCTTGGCTTACAATTCACACCAGTTCTGAAATATCTTCATCAGGAAGACATATTTGTAACTTACGTACACCATTAAAACCTACAGATTGTAACCAGTACTCTTGATGAAGTTAACTATCACTTTATATAGACGAACGTCTTTAGTACACAAACGAGAAGAAGCTGATTGAGGAAGATGGCAGCCCATACTCAGCAATGTCTTCAAAAAGACCAACCGTTCACGGTCAAATTTGGGGCACATAAATAAGATGTGGTTGACATCAGCTTCTGACTCAGGATCACACTCACATGCTGGTGAACTGTAAACGTTGATCCGATGTAGATGTTGTGGAAAAGAGGCATGATTGAAGCGGAGTCTTATGATGATAGAAATCGTGGATCGGTCCAGATGTGTCCTCATGAACCACGGCTGTGAAGGAATCCGAGGTTGTAGCACTGCGTAATAACCGCCTTTTGTCTGTTGAGAAACGTTCCACATTTCCTGCCATTGTTGTCTTGCGTGATCCTTGACTTCACGTAAGTAATCTGTATAAGGAAGGTGCAGATCCAGGACGGTGCCTAACGTTGCCGCTTGTTTGGCTAATGCATCAACTTCATCATTATAGAGGATACCAGAGTGGGAAGGTACCCACAACAAATGGATCGTCCGGCCCGTGCGTGTGCTGCGAATATATTCAGATATCACATCCAAGATATAACTGTCGGTTGTTTTGTTCCATCGACTGTACTGAATGTTTTTAAGAACGCTTTGCGAGTCAGATACTATCAATATCTTGGGGAAGGAAGTGCTAGAGACAAACTTAAGTGCTTCCAAAACTACCACTGTCTCCGCCGTAAAAATAGAAGTGCTCGTAGGCAGTTTGAAGGTTTTTTGGATCTGGATCTGAGGGCAGAAAAAAGCGCATCCTGTACACTCTTCTTGCGGAATTTTGGAGCCATCGGTATATACACAGAGAAAACCCGGCCACTGTGCTTGAACGAGACGATTAAAGCCAACGTTGACATTAGTACTGTCCAGCCAGGTCGTACTTAAATAGTGGACTGGGATCTGGGAGCAGAGCGTTTGAAGATCATATTCAAAAACAGGTAGATGCGCTGAACGCCGTATAGAATGTATGACACGTGACCAAGTGTCAAAGCTGGCACAAACGGCTGGCACTTTATTCCTTCTGTGGGATGCAATCCACAGTCGATAAATGCAGTCTCTACTTTGATAGACGGAACTGTCCACAATGGCCATGCCTTGAATGTAGAATTTGTCCGATAACATTTGGCACCTGATGCTCAAGGGCATCTCCCCTGCTTCTATTAAAAGGGCGTTGGTGGGCGTCGATCGCATGGCTCCAAGACAGGTACGAATGGCTCTATATTGAAGAGTATCTAATTTGGAGAGATGAATCTTTGACGCAGTGTGGTAGAATTGACAGCCATAGTCTAATCGAGATCGAATTATCCCTCGGTACATGGTGAGTAAAACACTCTGGTGCGTTCCCCACCAGACACGAGTGAGTGATCTGATTACATTTAAACCTTCTTCACACTTGGTAACGGTGGATCGGATGTGGGGCGCCCAGCTTAACCGAGAGTCAAAAATCATCCCCAGAAATCGAACGTGACATTTTATTTGGAAGGTGTACTTGCCACAGGTAATGTGATCTTCAGTGCGAGCTGTCGTCGACTTGGAGAAGGGAACGACTGCTGATTTCTCAGCCGAGATCTCCAGCCCATTGATAGAGAGCCACTCATCGATGTGTGCGATGGTTGTGGTTAATGCCGTTTTGGCCTGAAGGTATGAAGCAGCAGTAGAATAAACACATATATCATCAGCATACTGTAGGATTTTTGTGGGGGGAGTAAGTATGCTCGTGCATTTGTTGACGGGTTCTCATCAACGTGATGCATTAACGCCTCTTTCAGTTCGGGCGTGTAGGGTCTCCCTGGAGCGCCACAGTCACGTCTGCTGCCGGTGAAGATACCCTTTCTCGAAACTGCTGCGTGATTGTGGCGAAAAGGGTACGCGATGTAGTCTGAAGTTGTGGAGAACTATCTTGATAAAGGCGACAAGCATCTCTTCCATTGCCGTGAACTTCGCCATTCAGGAAGATCATGTCGGTGTTTTCTGCAAACTTGTACTCAACCATGTTGCTCCAACACTGACAACACGTGAATGAGGCTCAACCAGGTCAGTGAGGTAGGATAGGATGTCAAATGACATCAGCCGATCTGACGTAAGAACCCATCACTATGACTATCCTGTTGCAACCTACCTAGCAAACATGTTTTCAGACGGCTGTAGCACGAAAACGGTACGTTTCCGGACATGTGTTCCTATTCAAAACATTACGTACTCACTCCCCGCTACAAATCCTAAAAGTTTGTAACGGGAATTTCCGACCACCCTATATGTGACGATCATATTCCGACTGAGGAGGAAGTTCGTAGGCGCAGAATGACAGGTAAATGTGTTAGATGACATTTCTCATGGTTGTTTGTTGGTTGTTTGAGGTTAAAGGGACCAAACAGCAAGGTCATCAGTCCCTTGTTTCAAATAGACTCCATTCTGCTAACGGGACATCTCAGAAAAGTCAGAACAATAAAACGGAAAAAGGGGAAACGTAAAAGGGCAGTCACGTTGTCAATAGTAAAAACAAATGAGGGAAGTTGGCAAGAGAACGAACCCAACACTATGCTGAAGCAGCATAGGCAAGACCACCTGTGACTTAAAAGGTACAACTGCTATAATGCAGAAAGTACGTATGGGAATAGAAAAACTAACCAAGCCTTAAAAAGAAGAGGTAAAAACAGAGTAAAAGGGAAAGAAAAGAGGATTCCGGTCAGGGAGGGGAATCGGGAATCTCTGAACACTGCCTACAGTGGGAGACACCCAAACACTCACCGCCCTGCCCCAACACCAGAGGGAGATTAAAAACTTTAAAACTGAGAATAAAAACCGCTCTCCCGGAGGAAACCTAGAACCAGAGAGACCATCCGGGAATCGTCAGCCAACATCAAAGGTAAAGTGTGGGGGAGTCTGTACTTAGCACGCAGAGCCAAAAGAAGGGGGCATTCAACCAAAATGTGGGCCACTGACTGGAAGGCTCCACAACCACATAGCGGGGGTGGCTCATCACGCAAAAGGAAACCATGGGTCAGCCTGGTATGGCCAATGCGGAGACGACACAGTGTGGTCGAGTCCTTGCGGGAGAGGCGAAAGGAAGAACGCCATGGGCCTGGATTCACCTTAATGGCACGAAGTTTATTAGACAGTGGAGTAGCCTCCCAAGAATTGGCCCATGACTGTGCAAAGTGGGATTTGATGTGAAGCCGTAAATCCGCTGCAGGAGGGGTGACAGAAAACGGGGGGTAAGTAACTGCTCCCCCAGCCAAACGATCAGCGAGCTCATTACCCGGGATACCCACATGGCCCGGGACCCATAGGAAGTCAATGGAACAAGCAGCACGGTGAAGATCAGCGAGATGGTCATGGATGGCAGAGACCAAGGAATGGCGCGAAAAACACCGGTCAATAGCAAGAAGGCCACTCATCGAGTCCGTACATAACAAAACGCGGTTTTGTTGGGATTGTTTAATAAAGGTAAGGGCCCGGGAAATTGCCATCAATTCCGCAGTAAACACCCCACATGAGGGTGGCAGCAGATGATTTTCCGTTCCAACAAAGGACGTGAAGGCATACCCAACATGATCAGCAGATTTAGAGCCATCAGTGTAAAATACAACAGCATCCCGAAACTCCCATAAAATTTGGCGGAAAAAGGAACGGAACACCACCGGGGGGGTGGAATCTTTCGGACCGCGGCGGAGATCCATCCGAATTCGAGGCCGAGGAACTAACCAAGGAGGGGTGGAGGGGAGGGAGCGAGGAAGACAGGACAAAGAAGGAAGCCGAAAATCACGGTTAAGAGACGCAAGGCGCAGTCCAACCGGTAAACCCGCCCGAGGGCGGGAGTCAGGCGGGCGACGTCTATGGTCTGGGAATAGGATAGAATAGGAAGGATGAGCGGGATAAGAACGGATAGTAAGGGCATAAGACACCAGAAGCTGGGACCGCCGAACAGAAAGGGGGGGGGGTCCCAGCTTCAACCAGGAGACTATCAACAGGGCTAGTAGGGAAGGCACCGGTGGCCAAACGGATACCACGATGGTGGACCGGATCCAGCACGTGCAGCGTGGAAGGATCAGCTGAACGATAAACTTGACAACCATAGTCCAAACGTGACAGAACTAGAGCACGATAAAGACGGAGGAGGAGGGAACGGTCCGCACCCCAAGAGGAGTGGGCAAGGAAGCGAAGGACATTGAGTTTACGGAAACATCCTACCTTCAGGAGTTTGATATGGGGCAGCCAAGTGAGCTTGTTGTCGAAAAGAAGACCTAGGAAACGAAACTGTGGAACCACAGGCAATCTTTGTGCAGCGAGATAGAGCTCTGGATCAGGGTGGACCGTAGTACGGCGACAGAAGTGGACCACCCGCGATTTTAAAGGAGAGAATTGAAACCCGTGTGAGAGGGTCCATGCAGAGGCACGTCGTATAGCCACCTGGAGCTGCCGTTCTGCAGATGGCATCGAGGAGGAACTAACCCAAATGCAGAAATCATCCACATACAGGGCAGGGGCGACCAAGGGACCGACAGAGGCCACAAGTCCATCGATAGCAATGAGGAAAAGAAGGACACTCAAGACAGAACCCTGTGGGATGCCCGTCTCCTGGGTCCGTGGAGAACTAAAAGCAGTACCAACTCGAACTCTGAATGACCGATGGATCAGGAACTGGCGGATAAAAATCGGGAGTGGGCCCCGAAGACCCCACTGATGAAGGGTTAGTAAGATGTGATGGCGCCAGGCCGTGTCATAGGCCTTGCGAAGGTCAAAAAACACTGCAACCAAATGGCGGCGCTGGGAAAAAGCCTGCCGAACTGCGGATTCCAAGCGAAGTAAATGATCGATTGGAGATCGTCCCTCTCGAAAGCCACACTGGTAAGGGGACAATAGATCCCGAGATTCGAGGACCCAAGTGAGCCGACGGGCTACCAGCCGTTCAAGTAACTTACAACCAACATTGGTCAAACTAATTGGCCGATAGCTGTCAACAGATAGGGGGTTCTGACCAGGCTTAAGGACAGGAACCACAATGCTATCCCTCCACTGAGAAGGGAAGTCACTCTGGAGCCAGATACGGTTAAACACCCGAAGAAGATGGTGCCGTTGTGGAGCACTGAGATGTTGAAGCAGCTGGTTATGAATGGAATCTGGGCCAGGGGCCGTATCGTGAGAAGAAGATGGAGCAGAAAGAAATTCCCATTCAGTGAAAGGTTCGTTGTAAGATTCTGACTCACAAGTGGTGAAACATAAGGTGACAGCTTCAGCCTGCTGTTTTTGATGAAGGAAAGCAGCTGGATAGGAGGCCGACGCTGATGCCACTGCAAAATGGGTCGCAAGATGTTCTGCGAGAACTAATGGGTCTGTACAAATGCCATCTGGGAGGTGAAGGCCTGGGAGGGTGGACTGCCGATGGCAACCTTGGAGAGAGCGAAGTGTAGCCCATACCCGTGACAGAGGGACAGTGGAACCAAGGGAAGAAACGAATCGTTCCCAACATATCCGCTTGCTCTGTTTGATTAAATAACGGGCTTTAGCGCGAAGGCGCTTAAAGGTAGAAAGGCTGGCTACAGATGGGTGCCTCTTAAAGTGTTGCAAAGCTCGACGGCGATCACGGATGGCAATGGCAATGGCCGTACTCCACCACGGGACTTGCCGACGACGAAATTGTCCAGATGAGCGCGGGACAGCAAGGTTAGCAGCGCGAACAATCGCGTCAGACACGTCACGTAGGACGTCATCAATACAACCCGACAAAGAGGGAGAAAACTCGACCTGTGCAGTATATAGAGGCCAATCGGCGCGGTGGAAAGACCAACGAGGTAACCTCTCCATCGGGGAGCAGGAAGGGAGCGTGATAATCAACGGGAAATGGTCACTATCACAAAGGTCGTCATGTGGCGACCAGTGTAATGAAGGGAGGAGAGAGGGAGAAGAAAGAGAAAGATCAATGGCAGAAAAGGTACCATTACCAGCACTGAAATGAGTAGGGGAGCCATCATTAAGAAGGCACAGGTCGTGGTCTGCAATAAATTGGTCTATAAGAAGACCTCGTCTAGATGGAAAGGCACTGCCCCACAAAGGATGATGAGCATTAAAATCCCCAAGGAGGAGGAAGGGAGGAGGAAGTTGCTGAAGAAGGGTGGTTAAGGCAGCAGGTGTAAGAGTCCTGTCAGGAGGGAGATAAAGATTGCATACTGTGACTGCAGAGTCTAAGTGGACCCTAACAGCAACCGCTTCCAATGTAGTCTGGAGAGGAATCCACGTGCTAGCAATGTCTGTACGGACCAACGTACAAACGCCACCAGAAGCCCGCAAGGGTCCGACCCGATTTCGACAGAAAACACGGAACCCACGGAGGGTCGGTGAGTGAGCATCAGTAAAATGAGATTCCTGGAGAACCACACAAGCTGCTGAGTAGGACGAAAGAAGGGATTTCAATTCCGGAAGGTGACGATAGTAGCCATTACAATTCCATTGGAGAACCACAGAACGATGGTTTAAATGAGGGCTGAACACGCTAAATCCAGTCATACCGCCGGGTCCCCACCCGTCACCGACAAGGAGGGGGCGACATCCATAAACGACAGGTCAGAATCCGGTTGTGAAGTCGGGGAAGGGACCTCCGGTGACACCAGAGGCTCTTTGTCCCGGGACTTCTGTTTCTTCTTCTTTTCAGGCTGAGATCGAGGAGGGCTGTGTGGCATAATGGAGCCAGCTGCAGCAAGATCAGGAACAGAAAGAGACCGGGCGACCTGGGGGCCGATAGACCGCGGCTCTCGCGGTCGCCGCGCTGCAGCAGACCTTTGACCTGGAAGGTGCCGGGAAGGGGCATCCCGGGAGAGGCGCCCTTGACCGGCAGACGCCGAAGGAGTGGGACACTTCTCCGGCTGGGGAGGGGGAGCAGCGCCCAGAGGAGAAGGTGTGGGAGCCGCAGGGGAGGGGGGAAGGAGAGGGGTCCGGGATGGGGGTAAGGAAGGGGGAGGAAGGGATGAAGATGTAACCAAGGCGTAACTAGATGTCATGGACACAGGGTGCAATCGTGCATATTTCTTACGGGCCTCTGTGTAGCTTAAACGATCAAGGGACTTATACTCCTGTATCTTTTTTTCTTTCTTATAGACTGGGCAATCTGCTGAACGTGGAGAATGACTACCATGACAATTTACACATACAGGAGGGGGAACACAGGGACTCCCTCATGGAGTAGACGTCCGCAGTCACCACAGAGAGGGTCCTGGGAACAGCGAGAAGACATGTGGCCAAAACGCAAGCACTTAAAACACCGCATAGGAGGTGGGATGTACGGCTTCACATCACAGCGATAGACCATAATCTTAACTTTCTCAGGAAGGGTATCCCCTTCAAAGGCCAGGATAAAGGCACCAGTATCAATACGATTATCTTTAGGACCCTTCTGAACACGCCGAACAAAGTGAACACCCCGCCGTCCGAGATTGTCCCGAAGTTCCTCATCAGTTTGAAGGATGAGGTCTCTGTGAAAAATCACACCTTGTACCATATTTAGAGACTGGTGAGGGGTAATGGACACGGGTATTGTGCCAAGATGGGTACAGGCACGAAGGGCCGCAGATTGGGCAGCCGAAGCAGTTTTTATCAGCAACGAACCTGACCGCATCTTGCTCAGGGAGTCCACTTCGCCGAACTTGTCTTCAATGTGTTCCACAAAGAATAAAGGTTTGACACTGGTGAAAGTATCTCCATCAGTCCTGGTGCAAACTAGATAACGGGGGAAAGGTTTTGCCCCTAGACGACGGGCCTGACCCTCCTCCCAGGGGGTAGCCACGGAAGGGAAGGCCGAAGGGGCAAGAGAAGCAGCACTTGAGGAATCAGTACCACGCAGAGAGACGGCCGCAGAAGAGCGGCCAGAGTTTTGGACCCGAATGCGTTTCATCTGCATAGCGTCCGCCCTGATACCACCCACTCCGATCAGGGGCTCTCCTCACGGGCGCCACCCAGCCACAGCAAGGGCCGTCTGGCACGGCGGCCATTGCCGGGAGTTCCGATGCTCCAGGATGACGAGCAACCACTCCAAGGCATGCATGAGGAGGTCACAGCTCAGGTATCAGAAGTGTGATCCCTGTGTGTTCAGGGGGCTCAACCAAAAGGGTACATAGCGACCCCACCACACGGGCTGGCTACCGTGCTGGCTATGCACCCTAGCATCAGACAACGACGTAAAAGAAAAGGTGGAATGTACTAGGAGGGCACACGTCGGAGACACTAGGTAAGGTGCTCTTCCCCAAATGGCTCACACTACGGAAGAGAAATTTTGGAATGGAGGTCAAACCCCAGAGGGGACCAAGGAATGCCAAAAGGAGGAGATGATTACGCAACAAAGCCGGAGTGTAAAACCAACAGAACCAGGAGGATAGCGGGGGCCAACATAAGCAAGGACACCAATAGAGGGAGAGGAGAGGGCGAGGGGAAAGGGGTATGGAGGGGAAAGGAGGGGAAGGGAAAGGAAATGCAGCCCGGGAGAGAAAGAAGGCTGCAATGGCTCGGGGCCCCGTGCTCGCCACGCACGTATCCACAAAAGAGTTGTGGACCCCCTGGGGGGGACATTTCTCATAGTTAAGCCAGTTTGAGAGGCGCCTGATGATCGACAAGAAATCCGCAAGTTGGTCGATAAGCTGTGTGGCTCGCCAGGTCGATTGTTAGGAGTGTTCCGTCAGACGATGCTGAACGCAGTGGACACGATGTGGCATCCACGTGCGATGTACTGTGTATGGAGCGGGCAGGAAGAGGATAAGGAGGGATGACTGAACGATCGTGCGGCAAGCGATCAGGGATCCTATAGTGACTCGATCCACAATACAAGCAGATGTATGGGTACCAGTTGTTTCACAGTCCTTTTCCAGATTCTTTGTACATGCGAAGTTTAGATCCGGGCGGCCTTGTTGTGTACTGCCGTTAACAATGAGACATTGGCGACTCCGTCTACAGTAGTGCCAAGCCATAACGACGTGGGCTGCCACAGACTGGCGAAACGTCGTGTTAAGTGATGAATCCTAATTCATGATGTGGACAGATGTTAACTGCATAGAGGTATGGAGGCAGCCTGGTGAACGGTACAGTCCCTCCCATGCTGCCGCACGCTGCATCATCCTCACAGGTAGCGTAATGGTCTCTGAGCCCATAGCCTACGATTGCCACTCCCCTCTAATTGTCGTACTTGGAACATTTTAGGGGCGAGAATTCATTTTTTGACCCATGTGAGACCTTTTTTGCGTGGTCTACCAGGGGTACTTTTCTAGCTAGATAACGCTTATCCACATACAGCTCGAGTTGCTCAAGACTTAAAACATTATGTTGCAACGGTTCTACAGCCGGACTGCTCCCCGAACTCACCCCCTATAGGACATGTGTGGGGCCAGGTGAAACACCATAAGCCCCCGTATCACTGGAGGTGGCTGTTCAAGATTTGTGGGCCAGTCTGCCTCAGAACAACATCAGACGTCTAGTAATCTCAATACTGGACCGTGTTGCAGCATGCATTGCAGCAAAAGGTGGTCCAATGCATTACTGATGTTACATTGTATTTGTCTACTTGTTTGTTCATTTGTCTTGATTTAGGGATCATGTGGATCTCTCATCCGTGTCATTAGTTCTAATAAATTTCAATTTGATCCAATGCTCCCATCTTGGTCTGCTATTTTCAATGTTTCTGGGTGTATTTATGGGAAGGACACGTTACTAGGGTTCAACATGGGGCTTAACTAACTCTATCCACCTACATTTCAGGGCGATGAATGCCACTGGCAGGAATGGATGAATAAAATAGCCCCCAAGGGTGGAAACCATACATTTCTGGCAAGTGTTTCTTATCCTCATAGGAATCTCATCCCATAGCTTATCCTCGCTGTTCAAAATCGATTCGCAATGTTTTTCGGTGGACTAATTGCCTTACCCGCGTTGTTGATGAGCAGGTGTATGTTGGGGTGCTGCTCGAGCAGGCGGCGCGCGCAGTCTCGCACAGAGGTCAGCGACGAGAGGTCCAGCCTCTGGACACGCACCTCCCCCGCGCCCTGGTAGCTCTGCAGACGCTTCCGCAGCTCTGTCGCCGCCGCCTCCGCCTTCTGCTCGTCTCGGCACGCCAGCACAACTGTCGCTCCTGCAACCAGAAACAATTTACCAGTCAATATGTGTATCATTAACATCGGTTTGTTGCAGGATTCTCGAACATATTCTCAGTTCGAATATAATGAATTTCCTTGAGACAGAGAAGTTGCTGTCCATGCATCAGCACGGCTTTAGAAAGCATCGCTCCTGCGAAACGCAACTCGCCCTTTTTCACGTGATATCTTGCGAACCATGGATGAAGGGTATCAGACGGAAAGCGTTGGACTCGGTGCCCCACTGAAGACTCCTAACTAAGGTACGAGCATATGGGATTGGTTCCCAAGTATGTGAGTGGCCCGAAGACTTCTTAAGTAATAGAACCCAGTACGTTGTCCTCGATGGTGAGTGTTCATCGGAGGTGAGGGTATCATCTGGAGTGCCCCAGGGAAGTGTGGTAGGTCCGCTGTTGTTTTCTATATACATAAATGATCTTTTGGATAGGGTGGATAGCAATGTGCGGCTGTTTGCTGATGATGCTGTGGTGTAAGGGAAAGTGTCGTCGTTGTGTGACTGTAGGAGGATACAAGATGACTTGCACAGGATTTGTGATTGGTGTAAAGAATGGCAGCTAACTCTAAATATAGATAAATGTAAATTAATGCAGACGAATAGGAAAAAGAATCCTGTAATGTTTGAATACTCCATTAGTGCCATTGACACAGGCACGTCGATTAAATATTTTGGCGTAACATTGCAGAGCGATATGAAGTGGCACAAGCATGTCATTGCAGTTGTGGGGAAAGCGGATAGTCGTCTTCGGTTCATTAGTAGAATTTTGGGAAGATGTGGTTCATCTGTAAAGGAGACCGCTTATAAAACACTAATACGACCTATTCTTCAGTACTGCTCGAGCGTTTGGGATCTCTCTCAGGTCGGATTGAGGGAGGACATAGAAGCAGTTCAGAGGCGGGCTGCTAGATTTGTTACTGGTAGGTTTCATCATCACGTGAGTGTTACGGAAATGCTTCAGGAACTCGGGTGGGAGTCTCTAGAGGAAAGGAGGCGTTCTTTTCGTGAATCGCTACTGAGGAAATTTAGAGAACCAGCATTTGAGATTGACTGCAGTACAATTTTACTGCCGTCAACTTACATTTCGCGGAAAGACCACAAAGATCAGATAAGAGAGATTAGGGCTCGTACAGAGGCTTATAGGCAGTCATTTTTCCGTCGTTCTGTTTGGGAGTGGAACAGCGAGGAAAGATGCTAGTTGTGGTACGAGGTACCCTCCACCACGCACCGTATGGTGGATTGCGGAGTATGTATGTAAATGTAGATATCTAGATGTAGATGCTTCTTCTTTCCCCTAGCGCTCATTCCATCTTGTACAGGATTCTCTTTTCCAGCATTTGGCAAATTCTGTTTTATTACTAGCTGACTGCCTGGTGTTACCAGGGTATGTATTTCTTCCAGTCTTGTATTAGCCCATCTCCTCCTTCCCCTTCTCTCGGCCTATCTCCTCCTCGCCCTCTAAGTCCATCTCCTCCTTGCCACCGAGCGAGGTAGCGGAGTGGTTGGCACACTGGACGACGGTACAAAACCACGTCCAGTCATCCTGATTTAGGGTTTCTGTGATTTCCCTAAATCAGGCAAATGCCGGGATGGTTCCATTGAAAGAGCGTAGTCAATTCCCTTCCGCATCCTTTCCTCATCTGATAGGGTCGATGACCTTGCTGTTTGGTCCCCTCCCTCAAATCGACCAACCAACCAATCCTCCTTGCCTCGCTAAGTCCATCTCCTCCTTCCCCTCCCTCTGTTCATTTCCTCTTTACCCTCCATTCTGTCAATCTCCTCCTCTCCCCTCTCTCTGTCCATTACCTCTTCCCTTCTCTCTCTGCCCATCTTCCTCTCCTATGTCTATCTGCTCCTCTCCCCTTAATTTGTCCATCTTCTCCTCTTCCGTTTCTTTATCAATTTATTCTACATCTACATCTACATTTATACTCCGCAAGCGACCCAACGGTGTGTGGCGGAGGGCACTTTATGTGTCACTGTCATTATCTCCCTTTTCTGTTCCAGGCGCGTATGGTTCGCGGGAAGAACGATTGTCTGAAAGCCTCCGTGCGCGCTCGGATCTCTCTAATTTTACACTCGTGATCTCCTCGGGAGGTATAATAGGGACAAGCACTACATTCGATACCTCATCCAGAAACGCACCCTCTCGAAACCTGGACAGCAAGCTACACCGCGATGCAGAGCGCCTCTCTTGCAGAGTCTGCCACTTGAGTTTGCTAAACATCTCCGTAACGCTATCACGGTTACCAAATAACCCTGTGACGCAACGCGCCGCTCTTCTTTGGATCTTCTCTATCTCCTCCGTCAACCCGATCTGGTACGGATCCCACACTGATGAGCAATACTCAAGTATAGGTCGAACGAGTGTTTTGTAAGCCACCTCCTTTGTTGATGGACTACATTTTCTAAGGACTCTCCCAATGAATCTCAACCTGGTACCCGCCTTACCAACAATTAATTTTATATGATCACTCCACTTCAAATCGTTCCGCACGCATACTCCCAGATATTTTACAGAGGTAACTGTTACCAGTGTTTGTTCCGCTATCATATAATCATACAATAAAGGATCCTTCTTTCTATGTTTTCGCAATACTTTACATTTGTCTATGTTAAGGGTCAGTTGCCACTCCCTGCACCAAGTGCCTATCCGCTGTAGATCTTCCTGCATTTCGCTACAATTTTCTAATGCTGCAACTTCTCTGTATACTACAGCATCATCCGCGAAAAGCCGCATGGAACTTCCGACACTATCTACTAGGTCATTTACATATATTGTGAAAAGCAATGGTCCCATAACACTCCCCTGTGGCACGCCAGAGGTTACTTTAACGTCTGTAGACGTCTCTCCATTGATAACAACATGCTGTGTTCTGTTTGCTAAAAACTCTTCAATCCAGCCACACAGCTGGTCTGATATTCAGTAGGCTCTTACTTTGTTTATCAGGCGACAGTGCGGAACTGTATCGAACGCCTTCCGGAAGTCAAGGAAAATAGCATATACCTGGGAGCCTGTATCTAATATTTTCTGGGTCTCATGAACAAATAAAGCGAGTTGGGTCTCACACGATCGCTGTTTCTGGAATCTCCCTCTCTCTGTCCACTCCTCCTCCACCCTTGTCTGTCCAAGTTATCACCACTACCCCAATAGGAGGTTGCTGGTTCTTACTCCCACAGTATTTCTTTCCAGAGATTAAGTAAGATGTGTACCAAGCTTCGTGAAATCTGTCCAGTGATTTAGGAGATGTGAAACATACATATTTATAACGTGCATGGCTGTGTGGATTTAACTGTGTGGCCGGATGTCCTTCGTGACATCAGTGTCGTGAAGGTAACCCAAGAGAGGGAACTCATCGTGTCGGCAACTCTCTCTGAATCGTGTGAACATTTTTCTGTGTTTTAACGTATTTAAACTGTTTGCGTATCACATTCTCTGAGTTGGAATATAGAGACCAAAACAGCAGTTGCTTGAATGAGCCAGTGAAGCTGCAAAAGAAAAAGAAAAAAAAAACTCAGGTTTGCTGTTGTATCAGTCCACTTTCGTTAATCCGCCGCTCGGATTCGATCGTGTTCTGGCGTTCTTCTCTCACTCGCAAGCTAGCGCGCTGCGCGTTATGCTATACAAGCAGGTCAAAAATCGATATATGAACTACACTGTCGGAAATGGAAAGTATTACACCGTCCTTGACTGAGCGTTACCAACGTTACTCCTGCATGTTCATGCCTGAGAGATATGAGCTTGTTTTCAGTACATGTACAAACACACACACACACACACACACACACACACACACACACACACACACACACACACACACACACACACACACACAGAGAGAGAGAGAGAGAGAGAGAGAGAGAGAGAGAGAGAGAGAGAGAGAGAGAGAGAGAGAGAGAGAGAAGAAGCAGAAGAAAAGTGTGAGTACATGATAGCTATTGTGTCTAAGTTTAGTGGAATATTGCAATGCAGCAACACTGCAGGATATGCATATGATTCGGACTTGCAGACAGGTCGAATAATTGGCATGAGGAACATGTGGGCGCAAGCAGATCTGAGGAAGTGCTGATAAATTAGCCAGTGTTAGTTATCTTGCAACTGAACTATCATACTCTTAGTTTCCCTAATATGCCAGAGCTGTATTCAATGCTTACCATAATCCACATTGAACTGTGAGCAGAGTGGAGATACAGTGACGCCGTGACTTGAGAATGCAGCCACAATTTATCCCCCACCTCCTATCCATGACATTAGCTGCATCATCTTCCAAGTCTCGTAATCATTCTCTCTTATTCCAATCCTGATCACCATCTTCCACGTCCATGTCTCTCCAGTACTCCAAAAACGTAGCTTGTTGCTGTCTTCCAGCCAACCCTACATGCCCACTAATCCTCTAAAACGTTTCCAATATTGCACAATGGCGTAATTGTTTCACAGGTAAGATTTTACAATCAAAAACGCCGAAATGTCAACAAGCCAATGAATCAGATTAATCCCCTTTTTTCTTAAAAACAAAAAAAGACATAAAAGAGCTTGCCGTGAGGCTAGTAGCCATCTGTGCTCCAGCGTCCATCCATAATGTAGCTCAGAGCTGTTTTCAAGTCTTTAGGAAAGTCAGGAGATGTTTATCTCCGCAAGCATGTCGCTTCACAAGCTCCCAGCGCCTGTCGCCCACTGACAGACTTCCGTCTTCTGGAACAAAGGCATTCCTATTTCGACCATGCACCAACCATCATATAAATGGATAATGGGCTGTGTGCCTGCAACTCCATGTGCCCAAGCGTCTTTCATCCCTCCGTGGGCAGGAGGTGGGCGCCCCACCTGATATCTGCGAAGGGTGGCGCGCCTACAACCCCTCCCCCTACCCACCGCGGAACATATTCCACCGGGCCTCGCAACGTGATGCGTGTCTCATGCTTCCAGCACACTCTGCTTCTAAATTAAGCGCAGAAAACAACTAAAAGTACTCGGCATCAAGTCAGACTACAAGAAAATTAAGAAAAAGAAGTGAAATTGGCAGATACTATCACGGTGATAATATGTTTCTCATTAACCTAAGTCAACGTCCCTCCATTTGCATGGCTAAAGGTGACCAAAGAATGAAAAGAGGTTATCCGAGGGGCTTGTCATCTTTCAGTATTATGAATTCTACGCACTGAAGTGCTGAATAATATTTACTATTAAAAACAGTCTTGATCACGATTTATTTATTAAGGTGACCGGTTTCGACCACTACTGTGGTCATCTTCAGACCTACAAGTTTTACACAAAGCTTTAATTAGAGGGCTACATACATTAAAGAAAATACACGAAGTTATAAAGCTATAAAACGATGAATTACCATTGAGTAGGAACCTCTTTCTGCTGGAAAATCCCTACTGGAGAAACCAGTGCACGTCTTACAATATATAATGGAGCTCCACCCACTTCTAACGGCATGATGTCATTACTAACCAATGAGTTATAAGTCGAATAACAATGTAAAATATCTTAGTTAGAAGAACATTGTCAAGAAATGAAAATAAACACACACATCAACTTAGATTATTAAACAGCTATTGTCAATTAAGAAGCGTTAAAAGTATTTAAATATGTAGGATAAATGAACTTCGGTTTGGCAGTACATGGGCTGCCCTCTCAAGGCCTGTTAGTGAACCATTTGGAACCACTGGTTGCCATGGTGAAGTTGGACGCCGTTCCAAAGTTGAGGCAGCAGGCTTCTTTCCACTGAAGTTGTTGTAAAGTCGATAGGCAAACTAGTGGTTGCCATGGTGAGGATAAACGCCAGTGCAAAGATGTAGCAGCAGGCTTCTTTCTAACGAAGTTGTTGCGAAAGTGGAATGGCGAAGACTGTCACGTCAGACGATGTACAGCAACATGTCTTTATTGAAACGATTTTCAATGAGTAGGCTGCAATAATCTTTACCTGACATGCATACTACATGCTGCACAAATACGGTACGAAGTAGTTGTCAATATTTATGAAATATTGTCTATGAAGTTCGTATGTAGATTGCATTTCTTTATTTATTTTTTAAATTACATGTGACAATTTTTAAAAAGCATTGCTATTCCTTAAGTTGTATGCCAGTCTTATAAACAAATAAAAATAATGAAAACGGAAGGAATTTAAAATTATAATACTATGAGCCGCAGTGTCAAAAATAAAAGGATGTGAATTAGCGATATGCAGTCTAAAAGCCTATAAGCAAATATTCTAAAACAGATAGTCAGTCATAAAATAATGTTTGGTGAAATAAAATTACAAAGTAAAGATAAAATATTTCTTAAAAGTCTCAATAATTTTAAAAAACGAAGGACAGAAGAGTGAACATTCTAAAGCAGATCATCGAAAAGCTCAAAGAAATGTTTGTCTTTGAATTGAAGTTGTTCGTTTAAAACAGATAATGGATTATTTTTGTGAAGTGAAAAGATTTCAATTTCTTCTAAAGTATTTAGCAGTAGTCCTTTTGCCATAGTATGTAATATTTTCAAATTGTTAGAAATGCAACCCTCAGAATGATTGTATCCATCAAGATGTTGACCAAATATTGGTTAGTAATGACATCATGCCGTTAGAAGTGGGCGGAGCCTCCATTATATATAGTAAGACGTACACTGGTTTCTCCAGTAGGGATTTTCCAGCAGAAAGAGGTTCCTACTCAATGGTAATTCATCGTTTTATAGCTTTATAACTTTGTGTATTTTCTTTAATGTATATAGCCTCTAATTAAAGCTTTGTATAAGACTTGTAGGTCTGAAGATGACCACAGTAGTGGTCGAAACCGGTCACCTTAATAAATAAATCGTGATCAAGACTGTTTTTAATACTAAATATTTGTAACACGTTGATCACTGTCACTCCCACAATGTATTCAAAAGTAATTGCTGTATAATACATTTTAGCTATGTAGAGTGTACAGCCAGTTGTTTACTGAGTCTTATGGTGAGTAAACATGTGTATTTTTAAAACAAGTTACATAACATGTGGATGGTGAAGTTATTCCTCGTCAGTAATTCGTTACTTTGTACCTTGAAAAAAGAAGGAAGTCTTCTACCATAGAAGATGTTACATTTGCAAATGAACTGAGTTTCTTAATGTCTTAACAATTTTTGCTGTCTTTAAAATGGAAATTTGTATTAGTTGCCAATAACTTCTATTTAAAAACGTTTTTAACTTGTAACTGGTTTTTGATAATACTCCTTCTTAATATGATTTCACTTACTGGTGTGTAGAAGAGTAACACTCTAACAATAGAGTATCAAATACGGTAATGACAATAATTTCTCGAATGCAACACTTTTAAATTCCAATATAATATTTGTTCCTAGGTACATAACTACGTTAGACATTGGAACACTTTACGTTTTGAAATTTCATAGAAAGACGACATCACACAAAAAATTAACGTTGTCATTTCAAAATGGAATAAGAAAACATATTAAACTTCTATTAGAAGATGGCTAGAGGCAAAAGTCAGAAAATTGTTCCAAAGTACAACACTTTCCCCTACCATTTTCAGATTTCATTAAGAGACGCAGGTAGCTTGCAAAAAGCAATTCCAGTTGCCCATCAAATCCAGGCAGGTTCTGCGTGTGAAAATGAAGTTAAAAATTTCTCCAGGCGGCAGCTAACTTACGAAAACTTAACTCATATCAAAAGTTCTGCACATAAGAATATATTCTGGAAGACTGTGCATGGCTCATGTGTCTGGCAGAACCTGAAGAAAACTGTACATAGGACATTTCTTGAAAAATATACTCCAAGCAAGTCTACATTAAGAAAGAAGAACGAGTGCAAAAATGTACAAAATTTGCTGAATACATATATTATGAAAACATCTGGTCATGTGCAAATCAGACTCTCGCTCTTAAGGTTCCATACAAACTTAATTACGTATATAGGCAGTTCATCTATAGGTTGTGATTAGTGAGTTAGTGAGGGTAGGGGGTAATGAGGGTTCTGAAAGAATTTGTTAGTGCAGGGTGCATACATTCAGGATCAAACTTGATGGATTTATGACCCACTAAACCCTCCTCTTAACCTGTTGATCTGTTAATTGATTTATCACAACTGGGGGTTGATTTATGAACACCTGGGGATAGTTCGTCCTTCTGTGAAAGCTTCCCAACACTACCTCTCTCCCTTCACCTCCGTGTTGGTACGAGCACGCTTTTTTAATTGACGAACTAATTACATTCAAAAATTAGTTACCCCCTCCCCTGTAGTAAATCCCCCGCCCTCTACCCCTCCCCCCATCAGATATTGGCAGGAAAGGGACTCAGTCTCTGCTGGAGAGGAAGTATCTCATCACAGGAAATTCAAATCAGTGTCAAGTACACAGCAAAGGACATACTGTTTATTTATGAAACTGAATTCACAGGAGTTGAAGCTTCCCTTTATTTGGTGGAAAAAGCTCATCATTCTCTGCTGTTTGAGAAGATGCATGTCTTGTAAAATACATCGAAAAGAAGTAATTAAATAGATCGCTTTTTTCCGACTGCAGAAGGAATGTCATCACAAAACTGATGTCAACATAACTCACTGTATTTAATTATACTGTTAAAAATATTTTGATAGCGTCGTCACAGTGACCGCTGGGCAGAGATGCCAGGAGTGGTGCCGGGTAGGACACTGCACACTAATGTGCTAGATGCCTCACATCTTACCACGCACCAGTCTCTAAGAGGTAGCACTACACAAGCTTTGGCCCCGCGACCACTGTCGGCTGCCGCACCGACAGCCGTATCGTGGTATTACCACATCCCAAGTGGCTGCATCCCATCACATGCCATTGCTTGGAGGAAATTTCGACCATCCTGTACAAATCAGCAAAGCACAGTGTCTCCTTTCTTTTTGGGGACTGGATGGCAGCCATGGTCCCCTTTGTTCGTGGCAGCATCCTCTGCCGCATCTATTACAGCACCTGCACAATCTGCTCAGAAATACACAACTTCCATACCAGGTCAGAGGAAGCAGCTGCTCAATGTGCTCGTCCTGCTGTGCAGATACTGAATGAGTTGGTTCAGAATACGACTGGCAGAGGACGCTGGGAGAAGCAACCCTCCAACTCCTCCTCCCTCCAATTCCCTCCTCTCCTACCCCTGACCCCTCTGGCTACCTCCAGTTGGACAAAGCATCAGGTAGTGGCAACTCTTGATACGAGTGGTGGAATCTCTTTGATACTCATATCTGGGAAATTTCTCCTGAAACATATGCTCTCTCTCTCTCTCTCTCTCTCTCTCTCTCTCTCTCTCTCTCTCTCTGTCAAGTGGCCACTTCCTGCCTAGCGAAGAATGTCTGTCATATGCCACACTAGCCACTCGTTTGTCCTGAACAAAGCAGTGGATCCCCAGCTTTAAATGTCTTGGAAATATTCCGTCACTCTGTCAGACTGATTGACTAATTAATTAATTAAATCGATACTCTTTGTGTGTGGGCAGTTTTTCAATGCATCCTATTGGTGGATGACACGACTGGTATATTTGGTGGGATTTGTCCAGTTTCCAAACCCTTCTGGTTTTTTTTTCTCTTGCCTCCAAATTCCGGATACTGCCACAGTTAAGACATTTGGTAGGAGGTCCATTACATTGGAGGTAGCTGAGAATTTCTGATGTCGGCTCAGTTGCATGTTATACCCTTAAACAATCTGCAGAGGGGCTGTATTGATATTTGTCATCGCAGGACCATTATTGGAAAAAATAAATTGATCAATCGGGAATTTGCTATTGCGATAGGAATTTCAAAGCATTATATAATCGACAAGTTGGTTCTCGCCACTACACCATGATGAAGAAGGAGGTGAAAAGGGTCTACCACGTGATAGGATAGTAACAACAACAATACCACCGCATGACAGAGTCCACTGGACTGTACTGAGAAGCAGTAAACATCACACATTTAAACCATGTTCTGTTCTTTAGTATAGCTGTCACGGTTAGTTGTCTGAGGTCACTGGAACGCTCATGTTTCCCACATATTCATTTCCCAATGTCGACATGCAGCACCCTAGGCTAGGGGGTCATGTATCACTAGTTGATTCCTACTGATTACACAAATTCACGATTGCAAAGCACGCGCCATTCGCCAACTGCCAGGTGGCCAAACACACGCCAACCAGGAGAGACCCACATCTGCACCGGCCATGCAGGCAGCTGCACACCCATCCCCCGGCATCCACGTGCCCTGCGTACTGAATGATCAGAGGTCGGTGAGAAACTGTCACCAAGCAGTCAACCAAACAATTTAGATGGAAGGAATAATTTTCCAGCGCAAACACCTGTCATACTGAATCTTCTCATGCAATACACTCATCCAGTTCCATTGCCGCTCAACCAGTGTACTGGCTACTTCATTATTCAGCTATCCAGCGGGCACCATAAAAGCTGCTGCTCAGGACTTGTCCCCGAAGCTGTGTGGAAGAGGTGACCAGGCGGCCAAATAGTATTTGTAATGCATTCAATCTTGATGCCTTGTAGACAGTGTCACGGAGGTTCTGCAATATATCCACATGGTTATAGGCAAGGGAGGATGATGGTTGATTGAGAATGATCACATACAGTACATGGTGTTCTATGTGAGGAGTCAGTAAAAAAATGCAACGCTACATTGAAGTCGTAAAAACTGTAATATGTGCAATCACTGGCGTCAGTCGGTTGTGCCAGTGTGAAACACGTATTATGCTCGTTCGAAAGCAGTATATTGATTACCTCTTCCAGTTGTCATATGTTGCAATATGTATTGTCAATAAGAAATATCGCCTCTGTCTTGGTTTTTTTCTACCGCACTGTGTGGTAAAAAAGAGTGTGGCGCTGTACGTAGCCGTTGTCATACATTGCTTGGCTGTGTTACAGCGGGAAAACGATGTATTAATCTGCTTACGAAGCTGTGACACAAGAAACGTCTATTGTGAATGCAAGTCTTTGGGATGTGGTCTTCTTCCATACAGGTGATGAAACTTTACACAGGTCTATGGGAGCGACTTTGATCACTCTCCACCTGCTCCAATGAATCATACGTTTAATTGGATCAAAACATATGGTCGATGCTGACACGTGGACTGCATCTGTTTTTGATATATCGGAAGAAAGAGACACAGGAAAATCTCATCGAGTTCTCTACCAGGTGACGTTAGTATGGTACGGAGCTTAAAAGTTTGGTAGTATATAGTTTGTAGTTTTTCTCTGTTGGATGGTACAAAATAACGTGGGGAGAAAGAGAGAGATATATCTGGGTGACAGATGTGAATGCACCCTGAAGGACTCATATCTCCTTGGACTGCAGTATCTGTAGGTACTTCGGAAACGCACCGCAATACAGTAGCGAAATCTTCGTTTTTCTTCTAGTTCCCGTATCATGTGAAGTCTTCCTGATTTTCGTGGTAAGAAACGCCACCATAACTGCTTGTGCTATCTTTTCTATTGCCTCATTTTGCAGGAGAAAGCTTCGTTTGGCGCTGCTTTTACACATTGTACACGACTGGCAGAGCTGTGACCAATTTTCTCGTCTCTACCGAGTGGTCAAAACACGGTCTTGTCTTATTATCTCAGTTCACCCTGTTCTCCATGGAACGCAGAAGGTGGTAGATTAAGCACTCTCCGACTTCCAATCAGTTCCGACTTAAATTGGAACAATCACATGGAAATAGCTGTAGTGAAAGGGAGGGTGGGGCAGAAACTAAGGAACAGTAACAAGTTCCAGGGAGACTGTCTAAAAACACCCTAGAGCTTTGCTGTATGGGGACCTTAGCAAGTAGGTTCGAAAAAAGTGCCACGAATATGATTCACCAGTGTATTTAACAATTAAAAGCATCTCCATAGAAACCAGCGCAAGTGTGTGGTTGAATGGAGAGACTTGATTCCAGATCGTAGACAGCATTTCCGGGGCAAAGCGCAACACTATACATCTGAAAAGCCAATGTACTGATCATAGGATTTTGCACATTTTCACGACTTCAATGTCTACATCTACATGGATACTCTGCAAATCACATTTAAGTGCCTGGCAGAGGGTTCATCGAACCACCTTCACAATTCTCTATTAATTCCAATCTCGTATAGCGCGCGGAAAGAATGAACACCTATATCTTTCCGTACGAGCTCTGATTTCCCTTATTTTATCATGGTGATCGTTCTTCCCTATGTAGGTCGGTGTCAACAAAATATTTTCGCATTCGGAGGAGGAAGTTGGTGATTGGAATTTCGTGAGAAGATTCCGTCGCAACGAAAAACGCCTTTCTTTTAATGGTGTCCAGCACAAATCCTGTATCATTTCTGTGAAACTCTCCCCATATTTCGCGATAATACAAAACGTGCTGCCCCTTTTTGAACTTTTTCGATGTACTTCGTGAGTCCTACCTCGCAAGGATCCCACACCGCGCAGTAGTATTCTAAAAGAGGACGGACAAGCGTAGTGTAGGCAGTCTCCTTAGTAGGTCTGTTTCATTTTCTAAGTGTCCTGCCAATAAAACGCAGTCTTTGGTTAGCCTTACCCACAACATTTTCTATGTGTTCCTTCCAATTTAAGTTGTTCGTAATTGTAATACCTAGGTATTTAGTTGAATTTACGGCTTTTAGATTAGACTGATTTATCGTGTAACCGAAATTTAACGAGTTCCTTTTAGCACTCATGTGGATGACCTCACACTTTTCGTTATTTAGGGTCAACTGCCACTTTTCGCACCATTCAGATATGTTTTCTAAATCATTTTGCAGTTTGTTTTGATTTTATGGTGACTTTATTAGTCGCTAAACGACAGCGTCATCTGCAAACAACCGAAGACGGCTGCTGATTTGAAGCATTGCTTTTATTAAATGATTCCTCACATAGCACACCATCTACTGTATGTGATCATTCTCAATCAACCGCAATCCTCCCTCGTCTATAACCTCATGGATATGTCGCAGAACATCTGTGACACTGTCTACAAGGCATCGGATACATTCAAGAGCCAAAGAAACTGGTAAACCTGGCTAATATCGTGTAGGGCCCCCGTGAGGACTCAGAAGTGCCGTAACACGACGTGGCATGGAGTAGACTAATGTCTGAAGTAGTGCTGGAGGGAACTGATACCATGATTCCTGCAGAGCTCTCCATAAATCCGTTTAAGTACAAGGGGATGCTCGCGAAAGTGTCACCTGTCGGAATCGTATCTAGACCCATCAAGGGTCCCATATCACACCAACTACACAAGCTCCACACCATTACAGAGCCTCCACCAGCTTGAACAGTCCCCTGCTGACATGCAGTGTCCATGGATTCATGAGGTTATCTCCATACCCACACACATCCATCTGCTCGATACACTTTTCATCTTTCCAAACACCACATTACAAATGTGTCTTCAGCAAAAGTCCTTTCTCTCCTTTACAGAAAGCCAAACTTGCACCACTGTTTCTGTCGCACTTAATACTTCGGAAACGTGATAATTACAATAAAATAACCGAAATCCGAATTTAGCGTTGAGGTATTTGTAGGGTTCTGAACCTTATTTGGTAAAAACAGCACCCTTATGGCATCACTTTGTTATCTATCTGTTAAGACCCTTTTGTCTGAGGGAAAGATAGTGGTACCACACACAAAATTTAAGTTTCTAATTCCTTGCAGTCAAAAGATACGGCTTTCTATGTCACATTTTGATACTCCCAAATAGAAAGGCAATGGGAATTCTGAGACAGTTTGTTAGAGCAGGCTGCATACATTCAGGGGCAAACGTGATTAATTTATGACCCCTCCCCCTTCCTATAACATACTGGTCTGTTAACTGATGTATGACCCCTGGTGTCGTCTAATTAACAGCAGCATGCTCGACAAGACTAATCACGCCAAGAGCATGTATGTATGATGCATTACTTACTAGTATATTTGTTTCTGTATCGTCGATATGCAGCTACGAGGGGTAATAACATCTTAATTATGAACACATAAAAATAATATTACGTAATTCTTTTGTATTTGCCTGCAGATACATGTCTGGAGTCCTGGTACACAATGAGGTTCGCACGCCTTAGTACCGTAGGACGCCACTAGACAACGTCAAAAAGAAAAAAAAGAGAGAAAACCACGCAGACTACTGGTAATGTGGAGGTGGGTTAACAGATTACGCCATGTTGTCTGGAACCCTCTAGCGGTGTGCTATGGTACTAAGGTGCGGGAACCACATTGTGAAACAGGGCCCCAAGCATGTACCTGCAAACAAACAAAAATACTTACGTAACTTTATGGATTGTATTTGTTGTTAGTTCGCCAATTTTAGTAGGAATATTTCATTTTTCTGCTTTACTCCAACGCATATCGGAACCCCATAAAGCACATCTTTTTTCCGTCTTCTTTTGGCCATGAAATGTTCCTCTTCTGAAACGGAGAAGATCTTCCAGATTTGCACTTACGATTTTACTGCCAGGCGGAAAATTTTGCGCCTTATCCTGGGAGTCCGGTAATGGCTACGCCGAGTAAAATTGGCGGCAATTGTCCACTAAACTGAGTAGACATGGGATAGAGCTACTCGCATATACACGTGGTAGTACTGTCACTTTCATAAGGGATAATGTGGTCACTGTACTCAGGTGATTCATGTGAAAAGGTTTCCGACGTGATTATGGCCGCACAACAAAAATTAACAGACTTTGAACTCGGGTTTGCAGTTGGACCTAGATGCATGGGACATTCCGTTTCGAAAATCGTTAGGGATTTCAATATTCTGAGATCAATAGTGTCAAAGAGTGAGTCAAGAAAACCAAATTTCAGGCATTACCTCTCACCACGGACAATGCAATGGCCGACGCCTTTCACGTAACTGCTGAGAGCAGCAACGTTTGCCTTGAGTTGTCAGTGCTAACAGACAAGCAACACTGCGAGAAAGAAGAGCAGAAATCAATGTCGGACGTCCGACGTATCCGTTAGGACAGTGCGGCGAAATTTGGCGTTAATGGGCTGCGGCAGCTGATGACCGACGCGAGCATATTTGCTAACAGTAGGACATCGCCTGCAGCGTCTGTTCTGGGCTCATGACCCTATCGGTTGGACCGTGGACGATTGAAAATCGTGGTCTGATCAGATGACTCCTGATTTAAGTTGATAAGAGTGGGTGGTAAGGTTCGAGTGTAGCGCAAACTCCACGAAGCCATGGACAAAAGTTGTGAACAAGGCACTGTGCAAGTTGACGGTGGCTCCATAATGGTGTGGGCTGTGTTTACACGGAATGGACTGGGCCCTCTGGTTTAACTAAGCCGATCATTGACTGGAAATGGTTATGTTCGCCTACACGGAGATCATTTGCGGCCTTTCATGGATTTCATGTTCCCAAATAGCGGTGTCATGTCACCGGACCCCAGTTGATCGTTATTGGTTTGAACAACATTGTGGACAATTCGGGTGAATGATTTGGTCACTCAGCTCTCCCTGAATGGTTCCCATCGATCATTTATGGAGCGTAATCGAGAGGTCAGTCTGTGCCCAACATCCTGTACCGGCAACACTTTCGCAATTATGGACGGCTAAAGAAGTTGCATGGCCCATTATTTCTCCAGGGGACTTTCAACGACGTGTTGAGTCCATGCCACGTCGAGCTGATGCACTGCACGATGTTTGGAGGTATCCCATGACTTTTGTCACCTCAGTGTATAGGCAATAGCTAAATGCGGAGCGACTACAAAATGTAATGTAAGGGACAGAATATCGTGGTATCCAGATGGAATGCGATGGAAGCCTACCTCTGCGTGCCAGGTCCATCGCTGTCTCCTTGCCAATGCCTGTATTGGCGCCAGTGATGATGGCCGTCTTGCCGTCTAGCCGAGCCTTGCTGCGACACCGTGAACTGAACAAGCCACCCATCGTCTTCCAGCTGCAAAGAAAAATTAGATATGAAGCAGCACACCACACATCCTCTTCATAAAGTGTATATTTCAATCTCTCTCTCTCTCTCTCTCTCTCTCTCCCCTCTCTCATCCCCTCCCCCCTTCTCTGTCTCTCTTTCTCTCTCTCTCTCTCTCTCTCTCTCTCTCTCTCTCTCTCTCTCTCTCTCTCCGTGTGTGTGTGTGTGTGTGTGTGTGTGTGTGTGTGTGTGTGTGTCAGGGACAAATGCAAAAATTTTACACTAAATTTATATACTCTTAACGTTACCGAAGTCTCCAGAATTTTAACAAATGCTATGCACAAAACCATGTGAGGTTACACTGGCGGCAATATAATGCTAAGCTACACTTAGAGAATTTTAAATAATTAATGTAATCTGTTGTGTGTGATCAGGATCTACATCAGTGTCATCAATAAATGGATTACTGTTATTTAAATACTCGCCAAATAGCTGTGTCATTGAATACAGGATTTCATGATAACTGCCGTGCTTCCTCTATGGCGTAGCATTCTTTTCATCCAAAGATAAGAAGAAAGCTGCGATAAGACAAAACAATGTATATAGCTGTCAGCACTTTCTAGCGGTAGACATGCGAACTGCATGGTATCAGCATGTAGTGCGGCTGAAACCAAAACAGAGACCGTGATCAAATTTTCACGAAACTGCTCGTTAGCACTTTCTCCTGTCCACCCTTTCAATTTGCCAGAGCCACCCTTGTACAGTCTTAAAGACGACTGTCTGTCAGTTTATTTCTACTGTCAGATTTCATGACGTTAATCGCTGAAAACGCTGCCTCACATAGATTCGTCGGTACAAAAAAACGAGGTAACATACGATTCCACTTTTACGGAGTTAAGGTGGGTTTTTACACTCACTAATTTCCAAAAGTTATTTTCATTGTATTAGAAAATTTCTTACTCCTCAACTCACTATCAACTGCTGCTTCTGATTTGAAGTCTATAACAACTGTTGCAAATTGGCAGTTTTAGCTGTGGCTAAACTAGCATTACATATCAAACATACACTGATAAGCCAAAACATTATGACCACAGCCCACTGCGACGTTTGATGGCGCCTGGTGGCACTGAGGGTAAGTGACGCGGAAACTAAAGTATGTAAGTGGAGAAGACATGGGTGGGGGAGCACCCTAGCGACGATGCTGGCTGCAAATGGGGAAATCCATTGAGATGAGCTACTTAGACAATGGGCAAATTGTTGTCACGCATAGCCTGTGAACTAGTATCTCGAAAACGACGAGGTTGGGCAAATGTCCACCTGCTACTGTCGTGAGTATCTATGGAAATAGGTAGAGGAGCAGTCAAATACTACTAGGAGCTAAATGCTTGGACGTCCAATACTCCTCATAGAATGTGGGGTTCGGAGGCTTGCTGCTCTGTAAAGTAGGATAGATGGTGATCTGTGACATCTTTGCCGGAAGAGCACAATGCAGGTGCACGCACAGGTGTGTTGGGCCAAATTGTTCATCGTTCATTATTGAACATGGAGCTCCACAGCAAGTCATCCTTACGTGTTCACATGTTAACCCAACGACATCATCAATTACGATTGCCGTATGTATAGGACTATTGGGATTTGATCGTCGATCAGTGGAAACGTGACGGCTCTTCGGCTGAACCACATTTCTGCTACACTAGGTCGATAGTCACCTTCACAAACGCCGCCATTTAGGTGAACGGCGGCTCGAAACGTGCAATGCGCCATGCATGCAAGCTGCCGGGAGCAGTATTAAACTATGGGACACATTCTCCTGCGCTTACATGGGACTTGTATTGGTAATCGAAGACACGCTGACAGCTGCGAACCACCTACATCCCTTCACGCTTGATATCTTTCCCAACTGCGATATCATCCTTCACCAGTATAATTGTCCGTGTCTCGGAGCTAGAATTGCGCTACAATGGTTTGAGGAGCATTATAGTGAACTCACGTTGAACTCACGGCGACCAAATTTACCTGATGTAAATCGTATGGAAACCATCTAGGTCGCTATCGATCGCCACCACCACGTACGCCAATCGGCGGCTCGTTATTGACGTGAAATACATGACGTCTGCGTTGACACCTAATGCCACATACCTCCACAAACCAACCAACAAACTGTCAGCTCCGTAATACGCAGAATCAATTATATATTTAGTTCTAAAGACGGACAAAGAAGTTATTAAGCAGGTGGTCATAATGTTTTGCCTCATCACTGTACACTCTTATCTTTATGTACTATAACCAAAATAGTCAGCATGGAATAGGTATGTTCTCCTGTATTTAGCTGTACACATTTTTCACAATCGCGTTAGTAAGTGAGAACCAAACTTGGCGAGTGGACTTTCTATTTCTGATCGGTAGCACTCAGCAGCATGCGGGATCCTTCGTGGAGTATTGGTTTTGGAGTTGTTCGTTTGCCAACTATACACCACACTATTCGTTGGTGTCGACTTCAGTTTCTCTGAGCTGTGCTGTCGCTGTAGTATGTGGTGTCGAGCTATTTTGTTGGGATTGCTTCGAAAATGAGTGATGAGGCGATTATTTGACATGTCAGTAAAAACAGCAATCTCAGTTTCGATAACACAAAGTATTTAACTGATCATTACCTCCATTATATACAGTGTTGTTTCGTGGAAGCTCAAAAACACAAGTTTGTGTTGTCAACTGGAGGCGGAGCTTGTCCCACCACCCCTGTCCCTCCACCCAATCGCTCACTTACATTTCCCGAGTAGTAACCTCACAATGCAGGAGGAAGGACATGCTTGGCGTGAACGTTGAAGGCGGTGAAATGCAGATAGAGACAAGACAGGTGGAGGCAGTGTCGTCAGATTTACCGCCTATGAATACCGTGCAAAACACTCATTGTCAACAAACTGGTATTTTACAAAAACAGCTCGCTTAAACCGATTTCGGACACAGGTTCTGAAAGAGCGGCTCCTAAAGACAATGCGATCGACGGCTTGAGCACCCCTGCTCCAGAATGAAGTAGTGGAGTAACACTACATTCCATGACGGAACTACTATTACGAAGTACTAACTCATTTCAATAGGATACAGTGTCTTGATACTCATCAATGTATGGTTCGCAGCTAAACCTCTTGGAACACTGTTCAGCCTCCACTACCTAGTGAGCTGATTCTCAACTTCCTTCTTCGGTTTCTGGTAGTTCCCTTGTCGTACACTGTCCGTCACCATTCTTTTGACTTTTGTTTCCAAAAAATGATGCAGTTGGTTTCCGGTCTATCCTGCTTCTTCCGAAACCTGTTTCTTCTGTCACTCAGAGTTGCTACTAGCTAACCATAAACACGATGCCCTCAGTGATTGGTTTGGATTTCAAGCCTCCATTCCCTCCAGCATATCGCTTTCCGGCCTTCGTGACTACAGGTCTTCCACTTCTGTTAGCAAGTGGCCGGCCGGAGTGGCCGAGCTGTTCTAGGCGCTACAGTCTGGAACCGCGCGACCGCTACGGTCGCAGGTTCGAATCCTGCCTCGGGCATGGATGTGTGTGATGTCCTTAGGTTAGTTAGGTTTACATAGTTCTAAGTTCTAGGGGACTGATGATCTTAGAAGTTAAGTCACATAGTGCTCAGAGCCATTTTTTTGTTAGCAAGTAATACAGGAACAATAATACTTTGCCAGTATCCTTATTACGATTACCTGTCCGCTTTTCTTTCAGTTCAGGAGAAAATTAAACTAACAAGATTACTGTTAGGTCCGCTGCTATTAGTAAGAGATCAGAATATAAATTTATTTCCCATTAGTTCTTGGAAAATCCTCATATGTTGCTTGCAAGTTTTCTGTCCAGGATATTGTCATTGCTCACTTTGGCCTGAACATTGCTGCTTCTGCATTTTTATGGAATCTTTAAGAAATTCGTAATACTAGTGATACGTGACCACTATTATTATGTACTATCCCAATACATCGCCCTCTAACCTATTTATTATCCGGCCTTGTGATCGGCCATTTGGACAGCGCATTAAATTGTTTAATGACTCCAAGTATCTCATTTCCCATTCATAGGGAAATCGTGGGTCTTATAAATCCTAATTATTGTAGCGTCATCTATGGTAGTACAGAAAATTTTTCTGAGTTCCTTACAATTTTGAGTATGGTACGACCCACCTGAGCATGTAAACATTCCACTTTCCCGTTACATTTCTTTTGAAGAAAGTGTTCTTTTCTTACACCAAAGCACAGATTGTACCATATTTATATTTACAAACTGCGTTTAGTGTTATTCTGGTATGTGGCTGATGAGGTTGGCAGGCTTACGTCTTTTTTCTGCCTCATATAACTAACAGTTTCATACATCTGGAAATCTCCTTTTAATATAAATTTCGTCCTTTTTATACGTCTCATACTAATCCCGAATTTTCATCTTATTCCCACGATACTTTTTTCTGCTGAATCTCCGTCTCACATCTACGTGATGTTCCTTCTGAAAATACTTTATCATCAACATCAGCTTTGATAGGATTTCGGTTCTAATAGATGTGGTATCTTCGCTATGAGGAATCCTATCACCATTTTCCCTTTCTCCTCCTTCTCCTCGTTCTTGTTTCCACTGTACATCTTGTAACAATTCGTTACAACATTAACGAATGCTCTAACACAAATTGGGACCCTCATGCTATTTCAAAGAAGAATTGAGAACATTCAGTCAAAAACTGACAAACATAGAAGTGTTGCGATCAAAGTTCAAACACAGTCAGTCACGCTGTTGATTAACTCTCGTATCCGATGGCAAATAGCCGTAAAAATTTCCAAATTTTATTACTTGCAATAACTCAGCTGCATGCGCAAACTTTACTTTACAGTGCTTCCAGAATTAGTTAAGATTATTGTTCCAGGATAAATATGCGGAATTTCGTCTCGAAATGTATCTTTATACCACGTGACTATCATCCAAACTGTAGTGTAGACTACTGCAACACACAGGCCACGGAGGGTCACAGTCACAAAACACATTTTAAAAAGAGATTTAACGGTTCAGTCTGTTAAAGGTATGGGTTCGTCACAGTCTACAATAAGAAAGAAACAGAAGCAGTTGCAAGCAGAAGTTTTAAGGAGTAGTGCTAAACCTATGCTTTAGCATCCACGAGCACATCGTTGTCTGCAGAGCCATCAAAGCTGCCTGAGGTACTATCATCTACAGCTGCATCAATAACTGTCACCGGTGAGTGAAATTGAAGGAAATATTTCGGGGATAATGTGTAAAGTATGTATGTAGAACTAAACGGATCCTAGCCAAGGCTGACATACGCTACATACCAAGAATAATGGAAATGTAACCCTTGTGCGCAATTTCTGGTTAAGCCACCTCACAAGGACAATTATAAATTTAAAAATTACAGGGTCGCCACCAGCCCAAGCCCTTCCTAACAATTAAGAAAAGACCGAACTGGAAATTATCAGTTTAATTAAATTAAGAATTTAATTCTAAGAATGCAAATTTTTCAGAGAAACTAACAAGATGAACAGCGTTGTATGTCGTATATCAATGAGCTCGTTGATTAAATCTGAATTCCTTAATTTTGAAAAAGTACACCCGTTCACTTTGATTTTTCCTCCCATTTTTGTTCATCAAAAGCAAGCAGATTAACTTTTAAAAAAATCAGGGAATAGAATATTAATTTGAAAAGTGACATCAATGAGAACAATAAAGGACTCAGAATTTATCTTTTACGTGGTACATTTATTTCATGAATGAATTTGATGCACATCCTATGAATACACATGACTGGTGCCACAAATAAAAAACAACTAAATAATTCGCCAAAAATGGTAGATTAGCGCAATTAAAAAGGAAAAAAACACAAAAGGGAAGTGGAACACAATAATTCGATCATTCCATCTACATACCCACGACAGAAATAGTTCAGAGAGATGCCTATCACCATTATGCTCATTCACTAGCTTGGAAAGAAGTTTATCCGATTCGCAAGGTTTCGTGGCGTAAATATACGACATGGAAACCGCGCCTGTCGCTTACAAACGGCCGAACTTCAGCACATGGTAAACTTGATTACGAGTTAACTGTTCAGAAATTAGACATTAAACCAAGCACAAATATAATAAATATTAATGGTGCAATACCAGAATGATTTTGTCACCGCGAAATAAAATTAACTCGGCAAGGCAGAAAGCCCCCCAACCGTTTCAACTTACACGTGGTCCACTCAGAAACAAACCGTTACAAACATTTCCTCTATGTGCACGAAACACTGACATTTTACTGAAATTATAACACACGAATCAATTAAACTGGTAATATGAAAACCTATTGCAGTGCAGCAGTAGACCAGAAGGATAATCGGTTAACAAACACGAGGTACAAGACGAGCCCAAATAGAAAATAGCATCTTCCACGAAAACATAGAAAATAAGAGCAATAAAAAAATCACACTCGCTCGAAAACACTATTATTCTCACGTTCACCCGAAGTTGTACTGACTAGCTTTTCCTAAACGTATTCACTGCTAGAAATTCCACACCATGACTACCGAAAGGAACAAAGCAACTTCCGCACTTTTAATTTCAACCACCATCACCGCCGATTTGTTTAACAAAATAATTATGCCACATTTCAAAAATACACAACTTCACACGCTTCAGTTAAGCTGAAGTACTTAAATAGTCCATGAGTTTAACATAGGGAAGTTCTAATTCGACCTACTTCCTATCAGCAGAACCCTTCTCTAGGAGCTACGAACTGTACTCAACAACCGCTAGCTGCAGAGTCCTTTCTCCACCGAGCTTCGCCTAACTACCGGTGCAACGGAAGCTCCCAGAGGGGTTGGCTTCCGTCACCAACCTGACAGACAAACCAGCCTCAGAATAAAAGGAGTAAACCTCTCTGTCCAGGTACTGGGATCCTAAGTTGGTCATCCTGTGCTTCCCTCCAAACGAGAAGTAATCACCTGCTCCTAGCAGACTACAACCATCTCAGCGTGCTCCACAAAAGAAACCCGAAACCACTCGTAAAAACACTCATTCAGTCACATTGACGCACACATAGTGTAGAGTGAAGGAAAAACGTAATAAATAAAGGCCATGATTTCCTATGGAACACAAAAAAATCAAACATAATATCATTTAATAAGCCTTAGCTTGATTGCTCAGTCTTTCTGGTAGAGTTAATAAATTAAGCTGCAATCAGGCGGTGGATAGAGTAGGATGCACGGAATCTAGTGAGACAAGCGTCTTATGAAACGACTCCACAGAAACGTTTCAAATGTATATAAATAGTGTGCCGCTTTTTCTATTAAAGTCCAAACACTGGTGATACGTTTCCAGAACATTTATCGTGAATACGACTCCCCTACACTTCATGCCCTTTGAGAAGGCTTTCTGGATGTTGAATACTGTAATGTACAGGCAGTTGTTGTGCGGAATATTCAGCAGTCACGTTTTCTCCCATTAATTGTAAATGGTTGTACAGATGTTGCGGATCACAGTGTGCAGTGTGGTTAACTTCATAACCACGACAGTTAACACAGTATCTTACAAGAGCATTCGTCCTGGAGACCAAATGGAAAATTACTAGTATTACGCGAATATTAGGAATGAACATGAATTCTTAAAACAAAAACAGAAAAAAACCGACCGAGTGAAACTCATCTCGCTCTGTTCGTACACTAGACTCAGAAAGCAACAGTTACAGGCGCCTGAGTGATTCTGTGTTCCCTGATTTCGGAAAGGCGTTCGATATAGTTCCGCACTGCTGCACAATGAGTAGAGTAAGAACGTACGGAATATATGACCACCTATGTGATAGGACTGAAGAGTTCCTAGGAAACAGAGTACAATACGACATTCTTAACGGAGATAAATCTTCAAAAATGGTTCAAAAGGCTCTGAGCACTACGGGACTTAACATCTGAGGTCATCAGTCTCCTAGAACTTAGAACTACTTAAACCTAACTAACCTAAGGACATCACACACATCCATGCAGGATTCGAACCTGCGACCGTAGTGGTCGCGCGATTCCATACTTAAGCGCCTAGAACAGCTCGGCCAAAGCGGCCGGCAACAAAATACGAATCTGCGACCTTAGCAGTCACGCGGTTCCGGACTGAAGGGCCTAGAACCGCTCGGCCACCGCGGCCGGCTGATAAATCTTCAGATGTAGAAGTAACTTAGGGTGAAGCACAGTGGTTTGTTATAGGACTATTACTTTTGACAACATAGGCCTATATAAGTGGCCTGATAGAAGGGCTCGGAAGTTACACGAGGCACTGCAGAAACAGTAAACCACTCATGCTTATGACTGGCATTATCGTATACGAATGTGTCATTGAATTCATTGATCGGGCAACCGACTCCATCATTTTTCACCTCAAAATGATAAAGTGCGGTGTGCATGCAGTTCTTTCACGAAACCTGACTGATCAGAACTATAAACAGCAGTTGCGAGGATAACAGCAAGTTTCGTCTTTACGTCAGCTATGAATTTCTCTATAGCATTGTCTGTCACTGGCAGCTACTCTACACGTTTATACGACGTAAACTTGGTAGCTTTGCGACTTCCAATTCTGTTCGATTCCTTGAACCTGCGCAGCCAGGTCGACGAAGCCTGGAAATTAGCAATGTTCATGTCAGATGCAATTCGGAGGGCCCAGTCTCGTAGATCTCCATCGGTAACGGTGCACTGCCTCTCACGAGCAGTTCTAAATCTTTCGAACAGTTTTCCATTCAGATGGTTTTGAGTTTCCGTTTGGCACATATTTCTTACTTCATGTAATTCATTCATCCATTTGCAGAGTTCACGCTCCGATTTCACGAAACGAAAACGCGTTTGAGCAATGCGTTACTTCAAGCGTCTTTCCCCTCCTCCGTTTAACCAATATTTCAGTTTTTTTTGTTTTTTTAAAGGCTTGGAAGGTATTCTTCTGTTACTGGCACAACTGACGTCGTCCGAACCACAATTCATGGAATCGTCACAGTTATTTCCTATTTCTTCTAACGTATCCACAGTTTCAGACGAAATGTTAATATCATTCGAATGAATGTCAAGGAAATCAACTAACCTATGACACATGTACGTCCTCGGGAGAGGTAGGTGATTTCGGTTGGAATCCACGTACTTCATGTTCCGTCATTGCTAAATTGAGAACGTTAATTGGATTCCACATTACTGCGAAACTGGAAGAAAAAAAGGTACTATTAGCAGGCATGCCTTGCGAAAGCACATTAAATATTAATTAAGCAAAGGCAAATGATTAAGTTCAAGGTTCGACTTCTATGCACTTTCTAATTGTCTTGCCAACACTACGTGTGGCTTTCCTGAGGTTGTCTTGCCGTTCGTTTATGGTGATAGCAGTATTTATAATTCGAACGGTCAAATCGCTCCTTGTGTTTAATTTATCTTTGTAGAGTTCGCTTTCCAACCGTCCCCACAGGCCTATATCTGCAGTGGTAAAGTCCGAGGATCTTGGTGGTCAATAAACACGACACATCGCCTAAATCCAACATTATCCGGAAGATGGTTCAGCGTATGGTCATATTAACAGTTTTATTAATATCTCTCTTAGAGTGCAAAAATAGCTGTCCGCCCCGGTAGCTGAGTGGTCAGCGAGTCTGATTGCCATGGAGCAGGCCTGGGTTCGATTCCCGGCCGGGTCGGAGGTTTTCTCCGCTTGAGGACTGGCTGTTGTGTTATCTTCATCATCATCGACACGCAAATCGCCCATTGTGGCGTCAACTGAAGAAACCTTTAACTCGGCGGCAGAACTTCCCCATCTTTTTATGTAGTATTCACTCATTTTAGCAGGATTACACTGAAGGAACCTGTTACGAAGCTGTCAGAAGATGTACAAGCGTGGACTATCAAACGAGAAGGATGAAAGGTTACTTTTTATGGTGACATATATTATGATTTTAATTTCCCTTCGTCTACGGATGACGATATTGTGGTAACGGCCGATTCTGGTCTTTCAGCATCTCAGGGTCGAAAAAAATCATCTTCTCGTCTCCTGCACGCGCCTTCCAGAAGTAACAACGTTCTTTGTAAGGTCTGTTGCTAGGTATGTAAAAAAATAAAAGATCACGTCACCCCTCACACTATTTCAAAACATATTTAGTGAAGAAACCATCCACCTCCTGTTCAAAGCGTGCCTGGCTTTCATACAGTACATTCCGCCAAGGAAAATAAAGAAATTTGTTTGAGAATAACAACTTTCTGTGTCTGTGAAACTGGATTTCTACGGAAATTCTTAGTTTATATGCATATAAAGACTGAGATAAAAATTTCTGTAGGTTATATAAAATTGAAGCAATGTAATAACTAAACTTCTGGAACATTATTAGGAAAGAGAACACCCACTGAACGTTGACAACTGGTACACAACTCGAGATCTGTTCCAGTACATGCACGAAAGTTCAAGTTAATAGAAACGAAAGATGTCAAAAGTCGAAAGCAAGCTGCACAGAGGAGAACTGAAAATTAGTTTGGCAAGCACACTAATGGAAATGAAATGGTGTAACAGAAGATTGGTTGTTTCTCCAGTCTCATATTCTTTCTTTTATCCCTCGAGACGCCCACCTATATTGCGTAGAACTGATTCGCCGTATCATATTTTCACCGATCCCGATATGAACTGATTTTATGACCTGAATGGAACGCACTAATGGCAACTTTACGTATCACGTATTTTTCGTGCCCCACGATTTGACGATACTTCTCGTCTCAGATTTTACTACTTTCTCGCACTGCTCTCGCCGAGATAACGCACTGCTGCCTTGTGGAACTTCTAGACATATCCTTCGACCATGTGTCCACCTGGTAAATATTGCCCATGATGCACCTAACTGACGGTTCAAGGGAAAATTGAAATAAATAACATGATGATGATCTGCAAAGTACTCGCTAATATCAATTACACGCCTGCAGAAAGACATCCAGTCACCCATTAACAGTGTTATAGACATAATGATGCCATCTTCCGTTTGTAACATACGGACAGCATCTGAAATGGTAACAAGGCAGCGTGACAGACCAGAAGTTGCCTCTCTGTAGGGCCATCGAGTTTTTGCATTGTCAAGTAACTGGGTGCTACCAGTGAAACAAGCTAGTGAGCTAGATTCATAGTATCTCAAATAAGTTGTTTCTATTTTAGGTGTGATGTGGGAAAACATTGGAACGCACATAGCTCAAGACTAAAGTGAAACATCACAAAAGTGCTTCATCTGGCATCGCGTTAGGATCTCGCATCTGGGACGAAGACAGTTGAAATCCACGTACGACCCTCCTGATTTAGATTTTGTATGATTTTCCTAAACCGCTCCAGGCAAAGGCCAGGATGGTTCTACATCTACATCTACATAGATACTCCGCAAGCCACCACACGGTGCGTATCCTGTGGCACTACCGGTCATTTCCCCTCCTGTTCCACTCGCAAGTAAAGCGAGGGAAAAACGACTGTCTTTAGGCCTCCGTATGAGCCCTAATTTGTCGTATCTTCTTATCTTCCCTGTCCTTACGCGCGATGTATCTTGGCTGCAGTAGAATCGTTCGGCAGTCAGCTTCAAATGCTGGTTCTCTAAATTTTCTCAGTAGTGGTTCTCGAAAAGAACGTCGCCTTCCCTCCAGGGATTCCTGTATGAATTCCCGAAGCATCTCCGCAACACCTACGTGTTGTTCGAACCTACCGGTAACAAATCTAGCCGCCCGCTTTTGAATTGCTTCGATGTCTTCCTTCAGTCCGACCTGATACGGATCCCGAACATGCGAGCAGTACTCAAGATTAGATAGCACCAGCGTCCTATATGCGGTCCGCGGTCCCCTTTACAAATGAACCACTCTTTTCTAAAATTCTCTCAATAAACCGAAGCTGACCATTCGTCTTCCCTACCACAGTTCTCACATGCTCGTTCCACCTCAAATTGCTTGGCAACGTTACGCCCAGATATTTAAACGACTTGACTGCGTCCAGTAAGATACTAGTAATACTGCATCCTATCATTGCAGGTTTGTTCTTCGTACTTATCCTCATTAACTTACATTTTTCCACATTTAGGGCTAGCTCCCATTCATCACACCAACTGGAAATTTCGTCTGTGTTCTTGTATCTTCCTACAGTCGCTCAACTTCGACACCTTACCGTACATCACGGCATCATCAGCAAACAACCGCAAATTGCTGCCCATCCTACCCGCCATATCATTTACGTATACAGAGAACAACAGCGATGCTATCACAGTTCCGTGGGGCGCTCCTGACGATACCTTTGTCTCTGATGAACACTCGCCGTCGAGGACATCATAGTGGGTTGTATTATTTAAGAAGTCCTCGAGCCACTCACGTATCTGTGAACTTATTCCAAATGCTCGTACCTTCGTTAACAGCCTGCAATGGGGCACCGTGTCAAATACTTTCCGGAAATCTATAAATATGGAATCTGTCTGTGCCCTTCATCGATAGTTCTCAGTACATTATGTGAGGAAAGGACAAGCTGAGTTTCGAAAGAGCGATAGTTTCTGAAACCATGCTGATTCGTGAACATAAGATTCTTAGTCTCAAGAAAGTTTATTATATTGGAACTGAGAATATGTTGAAGGATTCTGCAGCAGACAGAAGTTAGGGATATTGGTCTGTAATTGTGCGAGTCCGTTATTTTACCTTTTTTATATACTGGAGTCACCTGGAATTATTTTACAGTCGCTTGGGACTTTGTGATGAGCGAGCGATTCACGATAAATGCAGTGCCGTAGAATACTCTTTCTAAAAACCTACTGGGATTCCATCCGGGCCCGGTGATTTATTTGTTTGCAAATCTTTCAGTTGTTTCTCTACGCCAGGTATGCTTATTTCTATGCTGTCCCTACGGGAGTCTATCCGATGGTCAAATGACGATACGTTTGTACGGTTCTCCTGTGTGAACGATCTCTTGAACGTGAAATCTGAAACTTCGGCTTTCGTTTCCTTTGAAGGGCACGGGCGATTTCGTTCCCTATCCTTGAAACAATCTGAACTTGTGCTCCGTCTCTAATGATCTCATTGTATATTGGATATTAGGCGCTAATGTTCCTTCCTTTCCCTTAGGAGCTATTCCTAGGGCTATGGCTCTTCAATGTGATTAGTGTAAAATTCGTTTACGTTGCCAAACAGCTGCAATTAAGCCACTTGTCATTTCGACAAATACTAAATACCCTATATAGTCATACTTCGAAGAAAGGAAGATAGATTAGAGTTTAAGGTCCCGCTGTCAGCGAGGTCTTTACAGACGAAGCACAAGCTCGGATTACGAAAGAATAGCGAAGGAAATCGTCCGTGCCCTTTTCAAAGGAATCGAACCGGCATTTGCCTGGAGCGATTTAGGGAAACCACCGAAAACCTAAACTTGAATGGATGGGGACTTTAACTGTCCTCCTCCCGAATGTGAGTCCAGTGTGCTAACGACAGTGCCACCTCGCTCGGTGTGATATTTTGAAAGACTTCCTTAGTCAATGTAGCAGTAAAAATGGTTCAAATGGCTCTGAGCACTATGGGACTTAACTTCTGAGGTCATCAGTCCCCTAGAACTTAGAACTACTTAAACCTAACTAACCTACGGACATCACACACATCCATGCCCGAGGCAGGATTCGAACCTGCGACCGTAGCGGTCACGCAGTTCCAGACTGTAGCGCCTAGAACCACTCGGCCACCCCGGCCGGCAATGCAGCAGTAGAAAGACAATTCCGTCACTAATATCCCTATAGACAGGAGCAGGTGAAGAGGATCTATGTTTTTTTTGTATAATTGTTATGGCTACATACGTGGCAGAGGGAAGACAGAAAGGAATCTTACAGCTCTATCATCGACATTGGAGACGAAATACCACTTCAGCTGGACTCAGACGAAAAAGGATATATATACTGTGAACATTTTGAAGCAATCAATCCAGAATTTGCCTGAAGCGTTAAATTGGAACAATGAAATAACTAAATCATTATGCAGACCGAAATCTTGACTTTGCAGTGGAGTGTACTCCCTTGTGAAATCTATCGATAGATGAAAATTGTGAGCCTTCCAAAGCTAATTTACCAACTGTCTGATTTATCCATACGGGGCTCGTTGTCTGCCATCCCGGTGTAAATTTTGCAAGTTCCTCTCTTTTCACTTTTCTAAGTTTACAGAAGCACCACTGCAGAGTAAAGATTCATTCTGAAAACACACCTTAGGCTGTGATTAAGCTCTTCTTCTACCCACTGCCTTTTTACTTGGTGTCTGTAACCTGTAGCCACGCAAACGGAAAAGCTGTCACTGCAGTCTGATGCAAGAAAATATAGACAGAGCGAGTTGACGTGTCGGAAGGCCCCACCCTGGCATTACAGTAGGGCTGGTTACCACATGTCTAGCTGCCACGGCTGGAATATAGCCGACACAGAAAAGACAGGGGCCCAAGCTGTTGTAACGGAGACACAGTGACACGTCCGAGCTTGGAATCGCGTCGATTCCTGGGCCTACGTGAGGAGGAATGACGTCCTCTGATTACTGGGATGGGACGGACAATTTTAAATACTGCCTGTGCCAGCTATGCTGTATCAGTCACCACTTGCAGTCAGCTCTGAGAGGTACTCCACGCCAATCGTCGTCCTGATATGGACCACCCAACTTACTGATTCTAAGCGCCGCCTTTGGTAGCTGCGTGACTGCAGGTTGCGTCCAGTACTGATGCCACCGGGAGCTGAAATGGTGCCTTCCACCTAGGGGGCCATCTGCTGAGTGATTTATACCAACTTCAGGGCAGCTGTCCGGAGCCCACAGTTCATACCTGGGCCTAACTCACTTGCGAGCTGCCTCTTGCCGTGTGCGCCAGAGCAGTGCAGAATGGCCCACCAAGCAGCGAGTTTTTCGGGCTCGGCCCACCGCATTCGACGTGGCCGCCTGGCAGCCCGTGGCTCTGGGCTACCTCAACTTGCCACAGGCCACCGCACTTGCTGTACTGCGTCACAACGCGGGCAAAGCTGTGTAGTAGACTCACCGCACCACAGAGGGGGTATGCGTGACGCACGCCATGCCTAATACTGTGAAGCATGCACCTCCCAGGGTGACCAGACACCCGGATTAAGCCGGACATGTCCTTTTTAACTCTTTGTCTCGGGTCCGGGTGAATTTTTACAGTGTTCGGCTTTTTCGCAAAGTTGAGCGTAATACAGTTAAATTTACAATTCGTCCCGTTCTATTGCTCTTTTCTTAAATACTTTAACTATTGGCACAGCCTTCATGATAAACACGCACGAAGGCGGTGTTAGCACAGTCTAGTGTTGGTAGGTGGACCAGGATCGTCGATGTTATCGCTGGTCGACCTGTAAGCGAATGCAAATATCGACTGTTTAAAATTTTCGCTTCGTATCTTCGCTTTGTATTTGCTTGGCTTCCTGTAGTGCACGTGTGATTTGTGCGTGTACTTTTTAACCGAGTGAGTTACGTAAAATATTTGGCTATGCCTAAACGAAAGTGTACATTTTCTGATGTGCTTTCCTGCAAATATCCGGCTTTCAAGAAAGGGAGAAATGAATTTGAAACGGAATGTAAGATATGTGGATCTGGAACGTACGTCTCAGTGGCCAATAAATGTAAGAAATAACTCGACAGATTAACCGTCAGCTGAAGGGTGGAATCTCATCTGGAGTTGACCCGTTTGATGTGTCCTCTTATTTCTTACTTTGTCCTTTTTGAAGCTGTTTGTCCTCCTTTTTAAACAATTGCATCTGGTCACCCTACTCCCACCGTCACCTTCGCTGAGAAATTCTTTTATTCATAGATATCTTGCTCGCATTTGTTAGCCGTATGCTGAACGACGATGGCGAGTGTTTGAAGACGACTTCATGTGTTACTTTCGTAACAAGATACTGGATTTTTAGTTCCAACGGTGACTCATTACAGGCGAAACAGGTTATTTGATCAGAACACTTGTGGGTAAAATGATATCCTTTTTTCTTAAATAAGTTTAAAACACGGTAAGCTGAGTCTAAGATACAGCTGCCAGTATTGGCCTTGTTGTTCAGTACTAATTCGGAAATAAACAGTTCCATTTCACTTCAAAAAATCAAAATTAATTTAAAAAACAATGTATGTAAATCAGACATACGCAACATACTGTGCAATTAACGAAAACTTTCTCACCGCTACAAACAACGGAAAACGAAACTTTATGCCCAAAACAGTTTCAGCATACTTTTTCACTGTTTGTCTCTGACAGAATAACTCTGAATAAAAGAACAACAACATTATCCAGGTGTGAAAATGACCGACATGCGCTAAGAACGAAACCGGCAAAGCTAAAATTTATTTCTGAAGAATAGCAAGGTGCTTGTATACACAATATTTTTCTGGCGGTCTTCTGGAAAGTCAAATATTTAACCCACTCGTTTTCCAGTAAGAAGCCGCACTTTCTCTCATTGTGCAGTTTTGGTTTAAATGTCTCCCCAACTCATTTATTGGAGTAAGACAGTCATCGACATCTGTCCACAAAACACACTTTCTTACTTTCGCTGCCGGCCGCCGTGGCCGAGCGGTTCTAGGCGCTTCAGTCCGGAACCGCGCTGCTGTTACGGTTGCAGGTTCGAATCCTGCTTCGGGCATGGATATGTGTGATCTACATCTACATTTATACTCCGCAAGACACCCAACGGTGTGTGGCGGAGGGCAGTTTACGTGGCACTGTCATTGCCTCCCTTTCCTGTTCCAGTCGCGCATGGCTCGCGTGAAGAACGACTGTCTGAAAGCCTCCGTGCGCGCTCTAATCTCTCTGATTTTACATTCGTGATCTCCTCGGGAGGCATAAGTAGGGGGAAGCAATATATTCGATATCTCATCCAGAAACGCACCCTCTCGAAACCTGGACAGCAAGCTACACCGCGATGCAGAGCGCCTCTCTTGCAGAGTCTGCCACTTGAGTTTGTTAAAACATCTCCGTAACGCTATCACGGTTACCAAATAACCCTGTGACGAAACGCGCCGCTCTTCTTTGGATCTTCTCTATCTCCTCCGTCAACCCGATCTGGTACGGATCCCACACTGATGAGCAATACTCAAGTATAGGTCGAACGAGTGTTTTGTAAGCCACCTCCTTTGTTGATGGACTACATTTTTTAAGGACTCTCCCAATGAATCTCAACCTGGTACCCGCCTTACCAACAATTAATTTTATATGATCATTCCACTTCAAATCGTTCCGCACACATACTCCCAGATATTTTACAGAAGTAACTGTTACCAGTGTTTGTTCCGCTATCATATAATCATACAATAAAGGATCCTTCTTTCTATGTATTCGCAATACTTTACATTTGTCTATGTTAAGGGTCAGTTGCCACTCCCTGCACTAAGTGCCTATCCGCTGCAGATCTTCCTGCATTTCGCTACAATTTTCTAATGCTGCAACTTCTCTGTATACTACAGCATCATCCGCGGAAAGCCGCATGGAACTTCCGACACTATCTACTAGGTCATTTATATATATTGTGAAAAGCAATGGTCCCATAACACTCCCCTGTGGCACGCCAGAGGTTACTTTAACGTCTGTAGACGTCTCTCCATTGATAACAAGATGTTGTGTTCTGTTTGCTAAAAACTCTTCAATCCAGCCACACAGCTGGTCTGATATTCCGTATGCTCTTACTTTATCAGGCGACAGTGCGGAACTATATCGAACGCCTTCCGGAAGTCAAGGAAAATAGCATCTGTCTGGGAGCCTGTATCTAATATTTTCTGGGTCTCATGAACAAATAAAACGAGTTGGGTCTCACACGATCGCTGTTTCCGGAATCCATGTTGATTCCTACATAACAGATTCTGGGTTTCCAAAAACGACATGATACTCGAGCAAAAAACATGTTCTAAAATTCTACAACAGATCGACGTCAGAGATATAGGTCTATAGTTTTGCGCATCTGCTCGACGACCCTTCTTGAAGACTGGGACTACCTGTGCTCTTTTCCAATCATTTGGAACCTTCCGTTCCTCTAGAGACTTGCGGTACACGGCTGTTAGAAGGGGGGCAAGTTCTTTCGCGTACTCTGTGTAGAATCGAATTGGTATCCCGTCAGGTCCAGTGGACTTTCCTCTGTTGAGTGATTCCAGTTGCTTTTCTATTCGTTGGACACTTATTTCGATGTCAGCCATTTTTTCGTTTGTGCGAGGATTTAGAGAAGGAACTGCAGTGCGGTCTTCCTCTGTGAAACAGTTTTGGAAAAAGGTGTTTGGTATTTCAGCTTTACGCGTGTCATCCTCTGTTTCAATGCCATCATCATCCCGGAGTGTCTGGATATGCTGTTTCGAGCCACTTACTGATTTAACGTAAGACCAGAACTTCCTAGGATTTTCTGTCAAGTCGGTACATAGAATTTTACTTTCGAATTCACTGAACGCTTCACGCATAGTCCTCCTTACGGTAACTATGACATCGTTTAGCCTCTGTTTGTCTGAGAGGTTTTGGCTGTGTTTAAACTTGGAGTGAAGCTCTCTTTGCTTTCGCAATAGTTTCCTAACTTTGTTGTTGTACCACGGTGGGTTTTTCCCGTCCCTCACAGTTTTACTCGGCACGTACCTGTCTAAAACGCATTTTACGATTGCCTTGAACTTTTTCCATAAACTCAACATTGTCAGTGTCGGAACAGAAATTTTCGTTTTGATCTGTTACGTAGTCTGAAATCTGCCTTCTATTACTCTTGCTAAACAGATAAACCTTCCTCCCTTTTTTATATTCCTATTAACTTCCATATTCAGGGATGCTGCAACGGCCTTATGATCACTGATTCCCTGTTCTGCACTTACAGAGTTGAAAATTTCAGGTCTGTTTGTGATCAGTAGGTCCAAGATGTTATCTCCACGAGTCGGTTCTCTGTTTAATTGCTCGAGGTAATTTTCGGATAGTGCACTCAGTATAATGTCACTCGATGCTCTATCCCTACCACCCGTCCTAAACATCCGAGTGTCCACGTCTATATCTGGTAAATTGAAATCTCCACCTAAGACTATAACATGCTGTGAAAATTTATGTGAAATGTATTCCAAATTTTCTCTCAGTTGTTCTGCCACTAATGCTGCTGAGTCGGGAGGTCGGTAAAAGGAGCCAATTATTAACCTAGCTCGGTTGTTGAGTGTAACCTCCACCCATAATAATTCACAGGAACTATCCACTTCTACTTCCCTACAGGATAAACTACTACTAACAGCGACGAACACTCCACCACCGGTGGCATGCAATCTATCCTTTCTAAACACCGTCTCTACCTTTGTAAAAATTTCGGCAGAATTTATCTCTGGCTTCAGCCAGCTTTCTGTACCTATAACGATTTCAGCTTCGGTGCTTTCTATCAGCGCTTGAAGTTCCGGTACTTTACCAACGCAGCTTCGACAGTTTACAATTACAATACCGATTGCTGCTTGGTCCCCGCATGTCCTGACTTTGCCCCGCATCCGTTGAGGCTGTTGCCCTTTCTGTACTTGCTCAAGGCCATCTAACCTAAAAAACCGCCCAGCCCACACCACACAACCCCTGCTACCCGTGTAGCCGATTGTTGTGTGTAGTGGACTCCTCACCTATCCAGCGGAACCCGAAACCCCACCACCCTATGGCGCAAGTCGAGGAATCTGCAGCCCACACGGTCGCAGAACCGTCTCAGCCTCTGATTCAGACCCTCCACTCGGCTCTGTACCAAAGGTCCGCAGTCAGTCCTGTCGACGATGCTGCAGATGGTGAGCTCTGCTTTCATCCCGCTAGCGAGACTGGCAGTCTTCACCAAATCAGATAGCTGCCGGAAGCCAGAGAGGATTTCCTCCGATCCATAGCAACACACATCATTGGTGCCGACATGAGCGACCACCTGCAGATGGGTGCACCCTGTACCCTTCATGGCATCCGGAAGGATCCTTTCCACATCTGGAATGACTCCCCCCGGTATGCACACGGAGTGCACATTGGTTTTCTTCCCCTCTCTTGCTGCCATATCCCTAAGGGCCCCCATTACGCGCCTGACGTTGGAGCTCCCAACTACCAGTAAGCCCACCCTCTGCGACCGCCCGGATCTTGCAGACTGAGGGGCAACCTCTGGAACAGGACAAGCAGCCATGTCAGGCCGAAGATCAGTATCAGCCGCAGACAGAGCCTGAAACCGGTTCGTCAGACAAACTGGAGAGGCCTTCCGTTCAGCCCTCCGGAATGCCTTTCGCCCCCTGCCACACCTTGAGACGACCTCCCACTCTACCACAGGTGAGGGATCAGCCTCAATGCGGGCAGTATCCCGGGCAACCACAGTCTTAGTCCGATCGGGGGATGCGTGGGACGAGCTGGCCGTCCCCGACAAACCCCCATCCGGACCCCCACAGTGATGCCCATTGGCAACAGCCTCAAGCTGTGTGATCGAAGCCAACACTGCCTGAAGCTGGGAGCGAAGGGATGCCAACTCAGCCTGCATCCGAACACAGCAGTTGCAGTCCCTATCCATGCTAAAAACTGTTGTGCAAAGAACGTCTGAACTAATCTACAGAGAGCACAAAAATCGACACAAAATTTAAACGGTTATTAAAATACAAGATTGCCTAGTAAATGCAGTAATGCTGCTACTTGCGCACTGCTGACACACTGCTCGGCGGCGGAAGGAGACGACGCGATTTTACACTATTCAGGTACTAAAACGCGATGCTACAACTCTCAAATACTATAATACGCCCGAAATTTATGAATTAAACAATGCAAGTACCAAAAACACGCAAAGAAATTAAGAATTAAACTATGTAACAAATGAGTGAGCTAGGAGTATACGACTTGCTGCTGCAGCTGCTTATCCGACGGCGGCAGGGAGCATGTCCTTACGTTAGTTAGGTTTAGGTAGTTGTAAGTCCCATAGTGCTTAGAGCCATTTGAACGGTTACTTTCGCTAGAAGTGAAGCTTTTGTGGAATTTTGATCAAGAATTGCCTTTTCGTAGCTCGTGCATGCCTCTTTCGCCATAATTATTTTTACCTGATTGGAGAAATGTAAAAACTTTTTAATATATCGTTCTGCAAATCCGCGCCAATGTGAGCCCTACTCTGAATATGAAAGATTATTGAAAAAAAAGTTCTGTTTTCGAGGGCATTTGAATTATTTCACTATATTTTGGGGCTTTTGAAAGACCGCTCACAAATACGATTGGACACTCTGACAAAGTATTCTCATACATTCGGCTATTCTTTAAAAGAGACCTATACTCGACCCTGTGACCGACTTTGGTTTCGACTGAGAGTCGGCAGTTGCATTTGGAACTGGTCAGCGGAGTGCTATGAACATAACAATAAATGGATTGTACGTCTTACTTTGACCATGACTTCACATGCTCTTATCTTCAGTTATCATTTTTAAATGACGAAATGGTGGCTGGAGAAAGGTTTGGTTCAAATGACTGAGCACTATGCGACTTAACTTCTGAGGTCATCAGTCGCCTAGAACTTAGAACTAATTAAACCTAACTAACTTAATGACATCACACACATCCATGCCCGAGGCAGGATTCGAACCTGCGCCCGTAGCGGTCGCTCGGCTCCAGACTGTAGCGCCTAGAACCGCAAGGCCACTCCGGCCGGCGGGGAAAGGTTTCTACCTCCTGGTATCTCTGGACAGTTGAGGCGTTTACGTTAAAGCCTTATTTCAGAGGTTTCTCTGTCGTGAGGTGCGTAACTCGAATGGCGAGGTCGTGTCCTCTTCCATGCAAACAGAAGGTACATTGTCGGTGATTTCTCCACTTGTGATTTCTTGGACGGTTCCTTGAAGGGCTGCAGAAACTCTCACGTCTTAAAAGGCTCCCTATAAAATGATAATGAATAAGAATCACAGTAATAAAATACCATACATACCATGAGAACATAAATTATTTCTTTCATCAGCACGGTTCTAGGCGCTTTAGTTTGAAGCCACGCGACCGCTACGGTCGCAGGTTGGAATCCTGCGTCGGGCATGGATGTGTGTGATGTCCTTAGGTTACTTAGGTATAAGTAGTACTAAGTTCTAGGGGACTGATGACCTCAGATGTTAAGTCCCATTGTGCTCAGAGCCATTTGAACCATTTCATCAGCATGATAACAATTCCTTCAACTCGAGCTATTTCTTGCTTCTCAGAGAGATTTTAGCACAAAGCCGAATACTGGCTTTCTGCCGATTGTAACAGTGTCAACTGCGTATTCCAGAGAATATTGGTGGACTGTTACAGTGATCTATCTAGAGCATTGACGAAGGTCACTTTTCTTTGCGGAAATGATCAATTCTTTCGATGCAGTTAAAAGACCATGAACTTGTTGACAATAGATACTGCGCATTAAAAGCATTGCGTAGCACTGATTTAGCACGTCGCAGGAACAATTAAATCGTGAATAATCAGGCAGAACAGCGATAAGATTGGCATCCTGATCAGTCGTAAAACTCACGTCTTTCAAAGCAGTATTGTGGATACCAAGAGACATAAACCGTCTTAACAATTCGCCTGGAATGTTATCGCAACTGGGTTGTAATCGAAGTACGAGTCCAGTTAAAACAGGAGACAGTACACGTTCAGGTAATGTTTCTTCGCGCGCTACATGTCCACATGTCTGTAGTTGCTGAGCATTCACTTTCTATCATGTAAGCAGTTTCCTCAGGCACAAGTATAGACACTACTGGCCATTAAAATTGCTACACCACGAAGTTTACGTGCTACAGACGCGAAATTTAACCGACGGGTAGAAGATGCTGTGATATGCAAGTGATTAGCTTTTCAGAGCATTCACACAAGGTTGGCGCCCGTGGCGACACCTACAACGTGCTGATATGAGGAATGTTTCCAACCGATTTCTCATACACAAACAGCAGTTGACCGGCGCTGCCTGGTGAAACGTTGTTGTGATGCCTCGTGTAAGGAGGAGAAATGCGTACCATCACGTTTCCGACTTTGATAAAGGTCGGATTGTAGCCTATCGTGATTGCGGTTTATCGTATTGCGACACTGCTGCTCGCGTTGGTCGAGATCCAATGACTGTTAGCAGACTATGGAATTGGTGGGGGTCAGGAGGGTAATACGGAACGCCGAGCTGGATCCCAACGGCCTCGTATCACTAGCAGTCGCGATGACAGGCATCTTCTCCGCATGGCTGTAACGGATCGTGCAGCCACGTCTCGATCCCAGAGTCAACAGATGCGGACGTTTGCAAGACAACAACCATCTGCACGAACAGTTAGACGACGTTTGCAGCAGCATAGACTATCAGCTCGGAGACCATGGCTGCGGTTACTCTTGAGGCTGCATCACACACAGGAGCGCCTGCGATGGTGTACTCAACAACGAACCAGGGTGCACGAAAGGCAAAACGTCATTTTTTCGGATGAATCCAGTTTCTGTTTACAGCATCATGATGGTCGCATCCGTATTTGGCGACATAGCGGTGAACGCATATTGGAAGCGTGTATTCGTCCTCGCAATACAGGCGTATCACTCGGCGTGATGGTATGGGGTGCCATTAGCTACACGTCTCTGTCACCTCGTGTTCGCAGTGACGGCACTTTGAACAGTGGACGTTACATTTCAAATGTGTTACGACCCGTGGCTCTACCCTTCATTCGATCCCTGCGAAACCCTACATTTCAGCAGGATAATGCGCCACCGCAGATTGCAGGTCCTGTACAGGCCTTTCTGGATACAGAAAATGTTCGACTGCTGCCCTGGCCAGCACATTCTCCTGATCTCTCACCAATTGAAAACGTCAGGTCAATGGTGGCAGAGCAACTGGCTCGTCACAATAAGCCAGTCACTATTCTAGACGAACTGTGGTATCGTGTTGAAGCTGCACGGGCAGCTTTACTTGTACACGCCATCCAAGCTCTGTTTGACTCAATGCCCAGGCGTATCAAGGCCGTTATCACGGCCAGAGGTGGTTGTTCTGGGTACTGATTTCTCAGGATCTATGCACCCAAATTGCGTGAAAATGTAATCTCACGTCAGTTCCAGTATAATATATTTGTGCAACGAATACTCGTTTATCATCTGCATTTCTTCTCGGTGTAGCAATTTTAATGGCCAGTAGTGTCGGTAGCGTTCTCGCTTCCCGCGCCCGGGTTCCCGGGTTCGATTCCCGGCGGGGTCAGGGATTTTCTCTGTCTCGTGATGACTGGGTGTTGTGTGATGTCTTCAGATTAGTTAGGTTTAAGTAGTTCTAAGTTCTAGGAGACTGATGACCATAGATGTTAAGTCCCATAGTGCTCAGAGCCAGTAGTGTTTTTTAGCTTTTTAGCACTTTGTGTCATGTACCGCAACACGGTTGTGGGATAAGATATAATAGCTTTTGTGTATACTTTTCCGTAAGGCGCTCCAGTGTCGACTAATATCTGAACAAGATCCAAAAAACCTTCATCTCCTACTGTTAAGTACGACCTTGCCTCGAGCACACATAGCCACGCATTTTTCAACAGTTATCTCCTGAGCAGGTTTAGGAAGGCGTTTCTCGTCCACACAAGAGCCTCGTTTACTAAACACTCATAATAGCGAGAAATGTGCGAAGTGCCACTTGAACCTTTAGCATAAACGTATATTTAACTGCACAGTGAGCAGCAAACAAAATTAACGTTTCAACCATCGCCGTCCACAATAGGCTTAAATATCGTTCAAACTGAACTTTAACGATTCGTTTCAGGCTGTGTTGTTCTACATTCACGACTGATTGTTTTTTCTTTTACTTTACTTTTTTTTCGACATTCCCTCCTCCTTTTGCAGCCCACATTTAGATTCTACACTGATTTACTGCGTTACGAAAAAATGGAGAAGTCGTACCACTCCACTAAGCACTGCTGTATTCGCCGAGACCTTAGCACACAACGGCTGTCGGTGCTGGCCGGTCCTGGTGGCCGTGCGGTTCTAGGCGCTTCAGTCCGGAACCGCGTGACTGCTACGGTCGCAGGTTCGAATCCTGCCTCGGGCATGGATGTGTGTGATGTGCTTAGGTTAGTTAGGTTTAAGTAGTTCCAAGTTCTAGGGGACCGATGACCTAAGATGTTAAGTCCCATAGTGGTCAGAGCCATTTTTTTATCGGTGCTGCCAACAGCATGTAGGCCGCGGCATACGAGTGCTAGCGCACAGCACTGCTCCGCGCGTGTAGTGACGTCACAGGCTCGCTCAGTCCGGATTAATGCGGTCTGCGCCTCTACAGGCCTGGCGGTCTGGCAGCGCGAAAGGCAGCGACTTCAAATGGTTCAAATGGCTCTGAGCACTATGGGACTTAACTTCTGAGGTCATCAGTCCCCTAGAACTTAGAACTACTTAAACCTAACTGACTTAAGGAAATCACACACATCCATGCCCCAGGCAGGATTCGAACCTGCGACTGTAGCGGTCCAGACTGTAGCGCCTAGAACCGCTCGGCCACAAAGGCCGGCGTTACGCTATACAAGCAGGTCAAAATTCGATATATGAACTACACTGTCGGAAACGGAAAGTAATTAGGATTGTGAAATGATTTTTAAGACCCAGGATTTCTGTAGGAATGAAAAAAGTGTGTAGGAGTCAAATGGTTCAAATGGCCCTGAGCACTATGGGACTTAACATCGGAGGTCATCAGTCCCCCAGACTCAGAACTACTTAAACGTAACCAACCCAAGGACATCACACATATCCATGCCCGAGGCAGGATTCGAACCTGCGACCGTAGCGGTCGCGCAGTACCAGGCTGAAGCGGCTAGAACCGCTCGGTTACAACGGCCGCCAGCGGCGACTTCCAGCGGAGAGGTACGCCACACAAGAAGTGGTTCCCACAGAGCGGCAGATAGCAGCACACAAGTAAAATAAGTCTTCCGAATTTCTTGCTGTAAAAAATACTGTATGTAAATTAAGCATAGCTACGTCAACTCCTGGAGTTAGTTTTTCGGCCGGAGATTGTCCTTTCCTTTTATAAAATTAAAAACCACTTCTTTCGTTTTTGTGTGCTACCTTCACTATAAAATACTTCTCATTCGTTTCAGAGGAAACTAATTGGCACAAAAAGTTGATGTTTCATATTATAGCTTGATGATGAAGTGCCTATTTTGTTGTTATTGGTTGTAGTTATTGTGATATCTATTTTCAAAGTACTATAAAGCATAACTTTTGAACGGTTTGCAATGAAAAATGTGGTCGCTGGCTTCTTTAAGGGTCGTTCGTTTTGAGCGATATGTTGCTGCGAACCCACGGGCAAGTACCAAGCCTGCAACGCAATCGTGAACAAATTCAAATGGCTATGAGCACTATGAGACTTAACATCTGAGGTCATCAGTCCCCTAGAACTTAGAACTACTGAAACCTAACTAACCTAAGGACATCACACACAGCCATGCCCGAGGCAGGATGCGAACCTGCGAGCATAGCGGTCGCGCGGTTCCAGACTGTAGCACCTAGAACCGCTCGGCCATCCCGGACGGCACACTTTCTGGGGTGTACCCGCAGTTAAGTCAACATCCGTCAATAACCCTTCATCCAAGATATCCTGCTGCATCCTCCTACCAAAAAATCCTTAGTCCAGTCACACACTTCGCTTCATACCCCATATGATCGTATATTTGACAATCAGCGTAAATGTGGCACTGAGTCAAACGCTTTTTGGAAATCAAGAAATACTGCATCTACATAACTGCCTTGATACAAATATTTCAATGTATCAAGTGAGAAAAGTGTGAGTTGGGTTTCGTGTGGTCGATGTTTTCGAAATCCATACTGGCTGATATGGAGGAGATACCTCATTATGTTTGAGCTCAGAGTGTGTTCTAAGATACTGCAACAAATTTATGTGTAAGATGTTGAACGGTAATTTTGTGGATCTCTTCTGCTACCCCACATGTAGATGGATCTTACCTACGCTTCCTTCCAACCACTGCGTGTGTTTTTTGTTCGAGGGATCTACAATAGATTGTAGGTAACGGAGGAGCTAACTCAGCAGCAGTATGGAATTTGACAGGGAGGCTATTGGACCGGAGTGGCCGTGCGGTTCTAGGCGCTACAGTCTGGAGCCGAAAGACCGCTACGGTCGCAGGTTCGAATCCTGCCTCGGGCGTGGATGTGTGTGCTGCCCTTAGGTTAGTTAGGTTTAATTAGTTCTAAGTTCTAGGCGACTGATGACCTCAGAAGTTAAGTCGCATAGTGCTCAGAGCCATTTGAACCATTTTTGATCCATTCGACCTTGGGGCTTTGTTCAGTTTTAACGAGTAGGAAAACTCTTGACTGACTGCAAATGTTAAGTATACAATTTCTCACAAGACTGGAGGTATAGCTTTAAATTGTATTACAAAACAATTGTATGAAGTAACATCTTCAACTATCAGTGTTAGAAGAAAGTATGGAAATAATTCATTCCGACATCAGCAAACCATGTGAGGCTTGACAATTAATTTTCGTTTAAATGAGACATATAATGGGCTTACATGGAGTTCGATTTTATACATGTTGCTTTCTATTTTGATCCCATGGTTGCTTAAATACTTCCTATAATATATATTTCAGATGCTGTAATATGTAATATGCTCTAGCCGATTTCCAGTACTTGTTACTATACTGTCCTTCATTTTACGTAACATATTGGATGAGCGAAAATTAAAATTTTTGGGAACTACTTGCCATTTTGACACAGTTCAGCAGCTATATATCCTTCCATGCATAGGCCTACCTCAAAACGTTCTTATTATCTGCCTCGCCTGTGTCGTACAGGAAGTTTTATTTCTTCACTTGCTGGATGAGTTTTTCTGTTTGCATGATTTCTGTGGTGTCACAGCCAGACACCACACTTGCTAGGTGGTAGCCTTTAAATCGGCCGCGGTCCGTTAGTATACGTCTGACCCGCGTGTCCCCACTATCAGTGATTGCAGACGGAGCGTCGCCACACGGCAGGTCTAGTCTAGAGAGACTCCCTAGCACTCGCCCCAGTTGTACAACCGACTTTGCTAGCGATGGTTCACTGTCTACATACGCTCTCATTTGTAGAGACGACAGTTTAGCATAGCCTTCAGCTACGTCATTTGCTACGACCTAGCAAGGCGCCATATTCAGTTACTATTGAGATTGATATTGTGAATCATGTACCTTCAAGAGCAACGTTGTCCGCCCCGGTAGCTGAGTGGTCAGCGTGACAGACTGTTAATCCTAAGGGCCCGGGTTCGATTCCCGGCTGGGTCGGAAATTTTCTCCGCTCAGGGACTGGGTGTTGTGTTGTCCTAATCATTATCATTTCATCCCCATCGACGCGCAGGTTGCCGAAGTGGCGTCAAATCGAAAGACCTGCACCAGGCGAACGGTCTACCCGACGGGAGGCCCTAGCCACACGACATTTCCAAGAGCAACGTTCATCATTAATGGATTAAAGTTAAGTATCAAACTAATTACGTCCACTTTCTGAATTCTCATTCTTGTCATGTTCCAGACCTCACGTCAATATAGTTCTTCCCTCCTCACGCCAGCCTGTGTGAGCTAAAACGCGTGCATTTCGGCCTCCACTCGTAACACGGTGTTGGCCCTTCTGCTAACACAAAAATTTCCACAGAGTACACTGCACGTTCGTCCATACGACAGACCTGCCTCCCGCTGACGCTAGCTCAGCCGCCAGTGTGTGAACACTGCCTAAAATGCGGCTGCAGGCGCTCACAGGCACCGACCGCGGCGGCGAATCTGTATTTTGAGACAGACTGGCCCTGCCCCGCGGCTGCTGGCAGATGCACGTGGCGGCAAGACCGCCCTTTGTGTGACCGACACGTTGCAGTAACAAGCATTTCAACGACTCTGCCAGTTCGCCGCCGCTCAAGGTCACAGACTGCGCGGGCAGACCGCGTTCTATATCGCCAGGCCTTATGCGCGACTCTGCTGAGCAGCAGCACCTTGCATCACTGGTCGGCCCCTGCGGGTGACGTCACAGTCTGTTCGTCTGAGACTGTTTTAGACCACTGCGGCCGCAGTGCTTGTGACAGGCCACTGCGCACGGCTCTGCTGTGCACGTGCAGTCTGCTGCTGCAGGTTTGCAGATGTGGACCCCTGCCCCTGCATCCTACACTGGAGTCATCGGTTCACCTCACGTTCGGGTGCCACTTACATTGCCATGCGCATCTGAGCCATACAGTGTGACCGACTCGCTACGGTGCTCGCTGTCACTGCGTACAGGCCTTTTGCCTGTGTCCGACACGGCATTACACTCACCGAGATGCTGACAACGTAACTTCGCCCCTGCTACTGCCTCCTTGACATCACCACTTTGCACGCTGGCCGACACCTGGACCATGTGCTGAGCTAAGCACTCCCCGCCATCCAGGGCCAGCCTGCTTCCTTGGGTGCTGACCACAACAAGGCAAGTTTTCGGCGTTAAACTGTACGCACGAGTAAATGAACGGTTTCACATTGCTTCTATGATTTTACGACTGTCATCCACCTGGTTCTACATACCTGCTGCCCCACTAACCAACTTGCACTGTCATCACTACCTCCAACAGGATAGAAAGATAAGCACTTCAACCATCCGACCCCATTGCACCCTTCTGAACGATGTCCTTTCTCTCAGGAGTGCTAGTACAGCAATGTACACAGCAGAACTTATGCGGGCTTCGGAAAGTAGAGGCCGGTCGAGGTGGCCGTGCTGTTCTAGGCGCTTCAGTCCGGAACCGCGGGACTGCTACGGTCGCAGGTTCGAATCTTGCCTCGGGCATGGATGTGTGTGATGTCCTTAGGTTAGTTAGGTTTAAGTAGTTCTAAGTTCTAGGGGACTGATGACCTAAGATGTTAAGTCCCATAATGCTCAGAGCCATTTGAACCATTCGGAAAGTAGAAGGGAGCTACAGGTGGATTGAAGCTGTGACTTAATATCTCGGACCGATGACCGTAGCAGTCTGGTCCCTTTAATCCCACAAACCACTTAATATCACAGCAGGTAGGGGCCTATACTGTAAATTTCAACAGTTCGCATTTGAGTCCTTATTCAGTACACAGTTTTTTTTACTGCACCACCTTGCTCAGTGTGTGTGTGTGTGTGTGTGTGTGTGTGTGTGTGTGTGTGTGTGTGTGTGTGTGTCGACACCTATGATGGAAATAAAAGAATGAAGAATGTGGAACTCGGGACCAATAAACAGCATACTAATCGAGTGCTGCAAATAATATTTGATTGGACTTCGCCTATTCTGTATATTTCATTCACTATGTCGAAGTAAACAATCTAACTGCACCACTGCACTCAATGTTTCAGAAGTAAACACAAAAACACAAGGTATATCTGTGTAGTCCATTCCTAAGGCAAATGGTCCTAACAGACATTATTCTCAACTGTTAACAAGATACATCTCTAAGTTAATGGAAAATGTTATTTGCAGTTCTTGCAGAATACACTAGCTGATCAAAGTATCCGGGCATCACTGTGTAATGTGGAATTGACCACTAGATCTTCCGGGAGATGGACTTACGAGTGTAAAAGGGAGGGGCGTATTGCATCAGTAGAGAAGTAGTAACAGAAAAATGTGTCCTTCAGAAGAGCTCATTTACTTCGAACGTGCATTACTCATTGGGTGTCACTTAGCACCAAATCCAGTAGCGATATTTCAACTCCTCTAAAGCTGCTCAAGTCGACTGTTGGTGATGTGATTGTTTAGTGTAACTGCGAAGGTGCGACTATAGCTAAACCAACAACAGCCAGACATCACGTACTCACGGACACGGAGCTGGGAGGATTGCGGAGAATGGTTATAAAAATTCGTTTGAAGTCAGTGGAAGGAAGCACTCAAATGGCTTGGCTCTGAGCACTATGGGACTTAACTTCTGAGGTCATCAGTCCCCTAGAACTTAGAACTACTTAAACCTAACTAACATAAGGACATCACACACATCCATGCCCGAGGCAGGATTCGAACCTGCGACCTTAGCGGTCGCGCGGTTCCAGACTGTAGCGCCTAGAACCGCTTGGCCACTCCGGCCGGCAGGAAGGAAGCACTCTTGAGTTTCAAAGTGTCACCAGTAAACCGAATAGCTCATTTGAAGTGCATGAGGATTTAAAAAGAATGTGGAACAGTCGTCGAGTAGCTCCTAATAAACCATACATTTCTGCAAGCTACGCTTCAATTGGTGTAAAGCGCGATGTCACTGGACATTGGATGACTGAAAACGAGTGGTTTGTCGTGATGAACCACGTTATACTCTGTGGAAATCCGATGGAAGGATTTGGGTTTGGCGAATGTCTCGAAAGCGTTATGTGCCATCATGTGTAGCGCCAACAGTGAAGTGAAGAGGAGGTGGTATTTATTACAGCAAGGTGTTTTTCATGCTTACGGTGTGGAACCCTTATTGCACTTAAGGGTACGATGAATCCAGACGGAACACTTTTGTGTACTGCATACAGTAGAGGGAAATTTTGGAGACGATGATATTTCTATGAACATGGCAGCGCTTCCTCTTATCAAGCAGCATCTGTGAGGCAATGGTTTGTGGACAATAACATTCGTGATAAGGACTTTTCTGCCCACAGTGCCGACCTGAACACAACGAAAGACCTTTGAGATGAGTTAGAAAGACGACTTTGCTCGAGACCCCAGTGTCCTATGGTTTCGGCTCTTTAGGAAGGATGGGCCCTTATTCTTCCACAGAAATTCAGACACATGAATGAAAGTGTTGACAGCAGATATAAGCCATCGTAGAGGCAGCGAGTGGTCACACGTCATATTAATATCCACTAATAGTGTCCTGGTACTTTTGACCAGGTGCCGTATGATGCAGAGCCCTTAAGGCTCGCTTTAATTGATGATAAGGTCTGCACTGCATCTGCAACAAGATGGAGTACCTCCACATTTCTCATGGCTAGTACCTCATGGAAAACTACTTCGGGTCCTTAAGTGTTCACCAAGGCCCACGGACATTTCTGCGCAAGGATATTACACTGCCTGACAAAAATATTGAAGTATCCAGGAGAAGAGGAGGAAATGAAGTGAAACTACGCGGCTTGAGAGGGTATATGATGTTTTAGCGATTACAAACTCGACTCACATTTCTGAAGAACTTGGCTTAATGAGCCCACTAATCACTACGACAATCCACTCCCCCTGGCCTGGAGAAATGGATTGATTCGATTCGGAAGGGTGTCATAAACCCGTTGTATCCACTTCGGAGGTCAGCTGGCCCACAAATGTTGTACGTAGCCCTTGATATCCTGAACATGGATATCCTGGCACTGGGAAGAGCTGACGTGCAAGCTGGTCCCACACGTTCTATTGGCAACAGATCAGCGGATCTTGCTGGTCATGGGATAGCTCAGGATCATGTCGACAGTTCATAGAGAGATGTTACGTGTGTGGGCGAGAATTGTCCTGTTGACAAATGGCACAATGGTACTGTCGCATGTGTGAACACACATGAGGAAGCAGGATACCCGTGGCGTATCGTTGTTCTCTAAGTTACTACCAGCCGTGATCTGAAGTTATACTCGATAGCTCCCCACACCTCTCCAGAACATTGGAAGACTGGGAACTCCCCCATATCGTCGCCATACTTGCCAACGATGGTCATGTGGGATAGTGCAGAGCCACGACTTATCTCCGAACACAGTGTGACGCCATTCATCGGTAGTCCATGGTTCTTGGTCGTGGCACGACTCCAAACGCAGATGTTCGTGTTTCGGTGTTAACGGCGGCATGACATGGGACGGTAATTCCCCACTCCGGCTGCTGCTAGTCTCCAGTCAATGGTGTGGTATCACATAAAATGTTGCAGGGAGTCCATTACTTAATCTTGGTTGGCAGCCACAGATTGCTTGGTGAACAATGTGGCGTTCCTCCGTTTTGGTAGTCAGACGCGGTGTATTAGAACCTTTACGAATAGTATGCTTTCCCTCCCGTTTCCTTGCAGTCGAACTTCCGGTAACGGTCACATCGTAATGCCCCATAAATCTGCATACAGCACTATTCGACAAACCGACCAAGTGCTGACTCGCAACGAAAACCCTTGCAAACTAAGTCATGTACGGATAATGCTGTCTCAAATGGGCGCATGGCATCTCCGTGCCTTTCAGAGTGATCACTCTACGTTTGATTTTCTTCGCGGCCCTTGTACACTGAGGTGACAATAGTTATGGGACACCTCCTAATATAGTGTTGGACCTATTTTGCCCTGCGTAGTGCAGGAGAAGAGGGAGGAGGAGACTAGTCGTCAACGTCCCATCGACAGTGAGGTGAATAGAGACAGAGCACGAGCTTGGATCAGGGAAGGATGGAGAAGGAAAGCGGCCACGCTCTTTCTGAGGAACCATCCCGGTATTTGCCGTAAGCGATTTAGGGAAGTCACGTGAAACCTAAACCAAGATGGCCCAAAGCTGGTTTGAACTGTTGTCCTCCCGAATGTGAGTCCAGTGTGCTAACCACTGTGTTACCCCACTCGGTCCCGGCGTAGTGCACCAACGCGACGAGTTAGGGACTCAACATGTCGTTGGAAATCCCCAGAAGAAATATTGAGCCATGCTGCCTCTATAGCAGTGCATAATTGCGAAAGTGTTGCCTGTACAGGATTTTGTGCATGAACTGACCTCTCGATTTTCTCCCTTAAATGTTCGATGGAATTCATGTCGGGCGATCAGGGTGGTTGAATCATTTACTCGAATTGTCCAGAATGTTCTTCAGACCAATCGCAAACAATTATGCCCAGTGGCGCATTGTGATTAAATAAAAATTACCTCGTTGTTTCGGAACATGAAGGCCATGGATGGCTGCAAATGGTCTCCAAATAGCCGAATATAACCATTTTAGTTATTGATCTGTTCAGTTGGACCAGAGGACCCAATCCATTCCATGTAAACACAACCCACACCGTTATGGAGCCACCACGAGCTTGCGCAGTGCCTTCTTAACATCTTCGGTCCAAGGCCTCATGGGACCTGCGACACACTCGAAGACTACCCTCCGTTCTTACCATCTGAAATCGGGACCCATCTGATCAGGTCACGGTTTTCCAGCCGTCTAGGGTTCAACCGATACAGTCACGAGCTCAGGACAGACGCTGTAGGCGATGTATCATTAGCAAACATTCGCGTCGGTCGTCTCGTGCCGTAGCCCATTAACGCCAAATTTCGCCGCACTGTCGTAACGGATACGTTCGTCGTATGTTCACATTATTTCTGCAGATATTTCACGCATTGTTGCTTGTCTGCTAGCACTGACAACTCTACGCAAACACCGCTGCTTTTGGTTATTAAGTGAAGGCCATCGGCCACAGCGTTGTCCGTACTGAGACGCAATGCCTGAAATATGATATTCTCGGCACACTGTAGGCTTCGTGGATCTCAGAATACTGAATTCCCTAACGATTTCCGAAATGGAATGTCCCATGCGTGTAGTTCCAACTACCATTCCGCGTTCAAAGTCTGTTAATTCCCGTCATGCAGCTATAATCACGTCGGAAACTTTTTTCAGATGAATCACCTGGGTTCAAATGACGGCTCCGTCAATGCACTGTCCTTTTATACGTTGTGTACACGATACTACCGCCATCTGTATGTGCATATCGCTATCGCATGACTTCTGCCATCTCAGTGTGTACCCTACAAGATGTGATACCTACACTAAATACCAACAAAGCTAATGCACTCTAATGCCGTGCTACCTGTCACACAGAACTGCAACACTGATCATTTACAAACCCGCCGCTGCTGTGTACATGTACGAAGTAACGTTAATGTCTAACGATGTCTCTTGGGTGCTGCTCTTTTTTGTCAAGCAGTGTATTTATGATATGTAGGATAAAAGTTTTCACTACAAAAAGTAAAGAGGTGGAGAGACTTTTGTCATCTTTTAAACGTTTACTTACATTTTAAATAAAAATCTAGGCCGCAGCTCCGATTAGTTATACGGCATTTGTCTACACGATCTGCAAATTTCACTGAAGCTATTTGAATATGTTATGTAAAGGGAAATTGACAAAAAAAACACCTCCTGTGACAATTTAATGACTTACTATGATCTATACCGTTTTAGTTGCCGACGATGTTCTGCATCTATATGACGGAAACCATCGAGATTTCCCCATAGGTTCCCTGCAGATGTGCTAGATTCATCACCTCTTACAATACTTCTATTTTCTCTTCAAACACTCTTCATAATTTGTAAATAAATACGGGAGCAGAATGAGTAGATTACACTATGCAGTGAATGCTCCGTCCTGAAAGTTGACAGATAGGTGGGAAATGAAGCTGGCTCCCTGACGAAGCAGTAGTTATCAGTATTATCGAAGTAAAATTTTTACGTACTTACGCGTCTCTATACAGTGACGAGTGGTCTGTTTGCTGGATTCGTATCCGAATCACTTTCCTGGAGGGAGCGCTGGTTGTCAGTCTTAAGGTTCCACAACCCGAGTAGCCAGCAGATGTGACTCAGATGCCTAAGAGAGACTGCGGAACGATTTACGACAATTCGCACTTTAGACGTAGTGGCGGTTATCTTCTGCTCTCTTGACCACATAATTATCAAAATTTTCGCAACTCATTGATCTTAATCTCCTATCAGTTGAGTTTAGCTTTTGCCCGAGAATGAGTGGACTTTGTCGTTATCAATGTCAGGAAGAAAGTCAGTACGTATACTATGTAAACCACTTTACATTCCATGGTGAAGCTTACTTAGTGTCAATATTAGACGCTTTATGGGGTATTCCATTTTCCTAGTGGGCATGGGAAAAATGGCTTTTTTTTTTACCTACGTAAGAATCCCAGTTTCTGTTACGATATTATCAGGGCCACTGCGCGATATATACTGGGACACATAGGACCTATAGAATTGAGATACTTTTGAGGAATGCAGCTTCGTTTCTTGAACTGTGCACTTTGTTTCCAGACAGAATGGAATTACTGGTACCCTTAATATATGCGATAAGTTCTTCCTCAGATCGGTGGGATCATCTTGCGCAACTTCACAAAACCAGCGGTCGTCGTATTGGTCATAACACAATGAACTACGTACCCGTGACCACAAGAATTTATCTGTATTTACCCAATATAATCATTATGTAATTCTCTCGCTAGTAATAGCTCTGAACATTATTAGTTTGACATGAACATATCTGTATCGAAATTATTAAGGAGTCAAAAAATTTTTTTCATCATTGTTCATCGCCCATTTGCCATAGACTTCTGGATAAAGGCTTCCTCCAAACATGCATAACGGTCTTCAGGTTGTGGCGTTATCTATGCTTGGGGATCGACAAAAATTGTCTGAGCCCCATTTAATACAGTACCACTATTCCACAAATGTTCCAAGATGCTACTGCAGGCGCGTGTCAAATGACTGTGCGCAACGAAAAATAATAAACGCTGAAATGAAGATTTGGCCCTGTCTGACTACCCCCTGAAGCAGATCTTAAGGATCTCTTAATGTTCTTTAACATATAAATTCCAACCTGAACAGAAATGAATGATTAAGGGAACTAATTTACTAAATCATAAACGTTGTTGCTGCTTATACATGCTTGTATATTAAAAACAATCTTTATTACAAATGTTTATATTTCCTAACTAAAATTACTGATCCATTGAACAACTCTGCCCTTTTATTTTGACGGCGCGATCTAATATAAATGACGCGAAGTGACTGACGTCATATATGTACCAAACACAAGAAGACACTACTTTTAAAGATGATCTACAATGGATTGCAACGTCAGTGGAAATAAATCCTATGTGATCACAGCTGTTTAGCCTAGGGCTTCGCAAATAACCGATACCCGGGCAACTCCTCAGCTGCGAGTGGCTCGTCTGCTCTGGCTGAAACATCTTTACAAAACAAATTTCAAACTTAAGGCAACCTAAGCTCGCAATTGTGAATAGTGCTGCTAGCACACGTAACCCAGACACAACCACGCTCTGCTACCATTTGTGCTGGTAGGTAGGACAGCTTGGCTGTGGAAGTGGAAGGGTAGCCCACAACATAAACAGTATTCACAATTACAAGCACCCAAGCTTTAATGATATTCCAGCAATAAAGGCTCTTAACAAATCTCAATTGAGCAAGGACATAAACTTGGTTACAAACATATGTTAACCTTCAACCAGTGAATAACACCAATAAAGAATTACCGATCAATAAAACGTAGATAAAGGACTGCTTTACAAGAATTCTTAAATTAAGTACAATCATGAAAGCTAAGTTACAAATTTTATGTTAAGCTTCAACAGGTGAATAACCCCAATAAAGAATTCTCATTTAAATAAAACAGATAGGAAAATGCCTTACCAAAATGCTTGAATTGTGTAAAATCATGAAAGGCTCAGTTACAACTTTTCCCACAAACTACTTAGGAATTTACAGCCAATAAATTTGATCGGTTTAATCAGAAGGTAACTGCCAAGTCCAAGCGACCGAAGCCACTCAGAGCGGACGACCCCCCCGACGCTGGCCATCAACCGACATCGACACGGCCCAGTGGCCACCGTGCTAAAACAGACTAACGTTTCGGTAAGCGGCCGACAAAAACACAGGAGTAACAGTGACAAAGTCGGCGTACGCCTTACGAAACACGGCAGACCCTGAAGCGGGAGCAGGCACAGCTGACTAGCGGCCATACAACCGCGAGCAAACAAATCTCACGCCGCCCGTACTAACGCGGGAAATGATAGCGAGCGACAAGACGCCACGCGCAAAGCAGCAACCGTGTCTACCGCTCGACCACAGAATGTGCCCTGTCTCCTTGTCTATGGTAATACAATTTATAGCACACAAGAAACGATTTAATAATGGCATTAGTTCAACGCAAAGTCAGTCAACAGTCGGGTCCAATAAAGATTTACCCACGGATTTACCTTCAGACCAACTTCCGGACCACAGGCGGAAATTAGTAAACTTGGCATAATTTTTCACCAGATCGATAAACAAGAAATCAAATTAAACAGTAGCCAAAATACAGTCACGATACGCAAGCCCTTCAAGACCTTGCTATCTTACTCACAGTTATCATTAATGGCGAAACGTACACAAATGAATGACAAGAAATTCACCATTGAATGCAAAAACAACACACCACAAATGTTAAATTAATTAATTTGCAGACGAGCCAGTCACTGAAAGCTCAGTTTCACAAGATTAGAACTAACCTCACTCGGCAGCAATGCATTTGTGTGCGTGATAACTAGGTTGCCCAAACAGGACTCCAAAACGCAAAACTGGTCACACGTTAGCTGTCTTATTCTCGGATACTAGTCACCACCGGGCTAAGACAATCGCGACGGAAAAAAAAGGTCTCTGAAATTACAGCTGCCTGCAGCAAAACAAATGAGTCAGGGTGCATGAACGTAAAGCACAAGTCACTGTTCCAGCCGGAGCGTAACCTTTTCAATGCACATACGGACAGAACACCACACGTGGGCATAAAGGGAGCAGCAGATGCGTACCCAGCAAACTATACTGCGCCAAAATACGACCCACGTCACGTCCACAAACCGGAGCACTGCTCCCGGAGCTGGTGTCTGCTCGCTGCACTGCCGCACCTCTCTGTCCCCCGGAAAGCGATGCCGACTGCCACCTTGCTCAACGCTCCCTCCTCGGCCGTGCACAACAGCTCTTCTCTTGTCGCCTCAAAGTGCGGCCGCAGTGTCCGTTCTCCCTTGCTGTCCGCCCCAGACTCCAGTACTCGTACTCACTCGCCCTTTAGGACCCGCTCCGACAGGAGGCGCTCGCGATCGCACATAGTACCAACCTCAACCAGAGGAGTAATCGATAGCGTCTTCCGCCCGAGAGCCGCGCCACGGCTCAGCCCCTAATAAGCCAAAGCAATTAGCAATATCACCGTATGTACTGCGTCCGGTGCATCGGATTGATGGTTCTCGTACACGTCTGCGACGATGGAAGAACTCCAGCCACAAAATAAACTCTTTCAAAGAGTAGGATGGCTGAAGGCAGTCCCCTGACTACTATACTTTAATACTCTCTTCTCCTCTCGGTGTTCTACAGACGTGAAGTGAACTCCCAGCCACAAGGACGGAGTTCAGATAACGTCTCAACGTAAGTGTAGGCAGAAGAAGTGCTCTCAATCACTGAACGCTGCGAACTCAACGACGACTTCCAACCCGGAGGCGAAGTCCAGAATCGTATAAGTTCACACCAGTACAGTGTCTAACCGTTCTAACTATAAAATCTCCTTAGAGCAAAGACAGCAAGTCCGGCAGTGCCAACAAGAAGCTGATACTGAGCGACCGTCACACACGGGAGCTCAAAACGGAAGACCTCGTCTCTCCAGCGCAAGGCTTGACTCCCCACTATCGTAATTCCAAAAACGAATCATATTCCCGAAACCACGGAATATTCTCACTCTCTACAGATTCTTCCGAACGCCGACCAACCATATTTTAGTCTTTTGTCGTCCAGCGCGGAAAGTTTGCGAGGAATAACCTATACTCGTACAATGGTACGCTTCTGAGTAAAAATCCTTGGAAATAACGTCTTCCTGTGTTTAAGCAGGACCTACATCTGTGCGGGCCTTCTACGCAGAGCTTGAGTTCTGCCTGCCATTTCATCTCCACTGACGTTCCAACCTCTACTAGCATAGGCAATCATTCATTACGCCGTTTTTCTAACAAAGCCACTCCGTCAACTTTCATGCAATAATCGTTAACAATTACTTACAAGAAGTACGTGACAATGTCAGTCTCCTTTATATATTCATATATACGATGTAAAACCTGTCACGTGATGCCTAATTGTGTTTTTAGATCATGGCAAAGTATGTGGATGAGTTCTTGTAAGGTGCGAAATTATAGCCGCCTTACAATGCAACTTGTTGGTTTAATCAATTTAATATGATAAATTTGATGGCTGCAGTTGAACTGCATTACAGATATTGGTAAATAAACGATGGCTTCAGAACTTAGAATTTAGGCCGTAAAGAACTCATAGAAGTCACCAGTGAGTAACATCAGACTTATTTACGCACTGTTGCTAAACTACGTTTGCATGGCATTCACAAAAATTAAAAGTATAGAAGGCTACGTGACCTACCACATCGTCACCTCACCCTCTAGTGAAGCTTATTGTCTATTCAAAATTTATTTATGGACATACCTCTCTCCACCAGTTTCAGGGAATTGGTGTCACAAAAGCGAATTATAAAAATGTGCTTAATAACTAGAATTAAGCTATCTGAAGACTAGCTTTATTTTCATTAATATTAATATTACCTTGAAAGAGTTTCTCTGTTACACATTAAATTCGTTTGAATTGACTTATAATTACAGTGGCAGCAATAATACTTACGGCCACGATTATATCCTCGAACCCGTCTACCATCTTTGTAAAATAAAACATGTGATATTTACGACACTTAAAACGACTGAGAATTTGTGTATAAAATGTGTCATGTTACAGTACTTTTTGTGCTGAATCCAGAAATTCTCTTAGACTTTGCGACTCTGTAATATTTCGTGAAGTAATTGAGGATTTAATATTCTGATTCATATGCTTCTAAAATTAATTCAGCTGCTGTGTTTTGATGATAGATGTGTGTTTAAAATATGAAATTTTGTTCTTCAGCATCTCCTGAAAAAATATTACTTTTATAATCAGCCATTACATTGAATTTGAACATTACAAAACAGCTCCCTTTGTTCATATGTAATACAGTTTTTGAATTAGCCAAATTAATTCATTTGATATAAATTTTTGGTTGTTTGTTTGTTAGGCTTCACGATCGATTTTAGTTCGAAACTCGATTATGAAATTTTATCGCAAGTTATAGGCTTCTATGATATTCCTGTATGTTGTCTGTTATACGCATTCCTTCTATTATGTCGTCACTTCGGCATTTCCTTATCTAACACCTACATTTCACTTTCATTGCCGTTGTAAAATGACGGTCTCTCCTCCAGTTTATTCTTTGGTCCACCTATTTTGTTTTCGTTTGTCCTATTAATTCCACTCATATACACCATGTGATCAAAAGTATCCGAACACCTGGCTGAAAATGACTTACAAGTTCGTGGCGCCCTCCATCGGTAATACTGGAATTCAATATGGTGTTGGCCCATCCTTAGGTTTGATGACAGTTTCCACTCTCGCAGGCATACGTGCTGGAAGGTTTCTTGGGGAATGGCAGCCCACTCTTCACAGAGTGCTGCACGGAGGAGAGGTATCGATGTCGGTCGGTAAAGCCTGGCACGAAGTCGGCGTTCCAAAACATCCCAAAGGTGTTCTATAGGACTGAGGTCAGGACTCTGTGCAGACCAGTTCATTAAAAGGACGTTATTGTCGTGTAACCACTCCGCCACAGCCCGTGCTTTATGAATAGGTGCTCGATCGTGTTGAGAGATGCAATCGTCATCCCCGAATTGCTCTTCAACAGTGGGAAGCAAGAAGGTGCTTAAAACATCAATGTAGGCCTGTGCTATGATAGTGTCACGCAAAAAAACAAGGGGTTCAAGTCCCCTCCATGAAAAGCACGACCACTCTATAATACCACCGCCTCAGAATTTTACTATTGGCACTACACACGCTGGCAGATGACGTTCACCGGGCATTTGCCACACCCACAACCTGCCACATTGTGTACAGTGATTCGTCACTACACACAACGTTTTTCCACTGTTCAATCGTCCAACGTTTACGCTCCTTACACCAAGCGAGGCGTCTTTTGGCATTTACCGACGTGATGTGTGGCTTATGAGCAGCCGATAAACCATGAAATTCAAGTTTTCTCACCTTCCGCCTGACTGTCATAGTACTTGCAGTGGATCCTGATGCAGTTTGGAATTCCTGTGTGATGGTCTGGATACATGTCTGCCTATTATACAATACAACAAACTTAGAACTACTTAAACCTAACTAACCTAAGGATATCACACACATCCATGCCCGAGGCAGGATTCGAACCCGCGACCATAGCGGTCGCACGGTTCCAGACTGTAGCGCCTAGAACCGCTCGGCCAACCCGGCCGGCAACGACACAGTCCTGCTGCTGTTGAATACCTCCTCATGTTGGTAAAATTTTTTCCTTCTTATACGAGGGATAACATGATCTTGTCACAAACAAACGACATTCACATGCAATTCCTGAAGGGGAAACTCGCTGTGTAATCTTCCTTTATATACAAGATTAAGACGGCACTACTCTTATCAGTTTGCGTAGCTACCCCTAAATGCTAACCGTTTGCGAATCCAACTATATAGTACACTTTATACCAGTTTCTCGTTTGTTGTGTGCTGTCTTCATGGTGTTGCAGTTTTAATGGCCAAAAGTATATGTCCCAACTGAGGACGATCTTAATAGACATTCACAGGTCTGCTGCGAGTCGGCAACCGCTGTGTTCTGAGGAATCGAAAGTCGTGTTCTTATTGCTAATGATAAGAGGGTGGAACGTTGGGAGGTGGCACGCCACTGTCTCACTTTAATGACATTCTCAGTCAGATTAACATTCATATTTTAGGCCATGATCTCGGTGTTCCCTAATACTATACTTGGAATGTGTGGTTTATGACTTTTTTACATGGGGAAATTGTGGGCTGAATGTTTTTATACCTGCACATGTAGCCTGTAAAGAACTTGTACCTGAGGGGCCGTAGTGAAGGCGATGGAGAACAGGGAAAGAGATAAATACGGAGCCATAAATGCTGAGTGCGGCGACCAGGGTATGTGGCTGATTCCGGGAAGCAGCGCTCGGTGGGCTGTACCAGCAGAGGGCCAAAGCCCTCTCATCCTTCGCATTTAGGGTCGGACAGAAGGGCACTGGTTCGCAAAACATTTTACCTGGGCAAGGTGGCAGTCTTTCGTGAAGGCGGCCAGTTGGCAGAAAGTGGGTGAAGGAAGCCATTTTGTAAACTGAGCCTTTGTGCGAACGGTGGGAAGGTCATAGAACTCCGTGCATTCTCATGTTAGGAGCTGGGACAATACGGACAGAGTGGCTCATGCACATGTCTAGTGGACGCAAGACTGTAACCCTCTCTGGTGCCAGAAAGTCGCCAGATTCTTTTAGCGAATGGCAAAAACATTTCACGGGCATGATTGTGGGAAGCTTAACACTCTTCTTTCGAAAACTGGAAATGGTTGGCCCAAAAAAATTAGATCTTTCTGTAAATGAGGGACTGTGGGTCCATCTAGGTAGATGTTTGTTGCCAAAACATGGCCATGCTTACCGTGACAACAACGCCCCCCTAATCTAAATTTTTTTTTTTCAGACAAGATGGATTTGGAGACCGTGATTGGGTCCTCTCAGGATATACAAAGCGGGGGGGTTGCTAACCCAGTGTGGGAACTCTGGTGCTGTGGCTGGATTGGCTTCCAAGCCAACAGGACACTCAAGAGTGGAGATTCAATGAGTTTGGTTTGTGCAATACAGGGGCGGATTCATTTTTGCTAATTCGGCTCTTGTACCAAGGCTTAGTGGAAAGTGGTTGTGATTCTTTGCTCTTCGTCGTCCTCTGGTCCTTCCTGGTGGAGAACTTCAGATCTTTCCCTAGAGGGTCAGGCACGTGATCTTGTACCTTGTGGTGGACTAAGAACCGCCGGCCCGGTTAGCCGAGCGGTTCTAGGCGCTACAGTCTGGAACCGCGCGACCGCTACGGTCGCAGGTTCGAATCCTGCCTCGGGCATGGATGTGTGTGCTGTCTTTGGGTTAGTTAGATTTAAGTAGTTCTAAGTTCTAGGGGACTGATGACCTCAGAAGTTAAGTCCCACAGTGCTCAGAGCCATTTGAACCAGCTGTACCGACGGTGGAACTGCATATCGTCTCAGACATATCGCGTGTCACAGAGTGAATTTATTCGAACTGAGTCGGTCGTCTGTCTTTCCCAGCACGCACCGTCGTGCCATTGAGTCAAATTAGTTTGGCCAGACCAGCGAACGAGTGCGCTTCGCACTGAAATCTGCCGGTATAGCAGGGCTACAGGGAAGTTTCTGGGTTCTGATAATCAGAACGCCAGACGGCGGAGTTTGGAAATTTTCGGGGACTAGTCAGAGCATTACAGCTGGCGCAGTGCACCGCTCCTCACCCACAGTTGGTTTAAATGGCTCTGAGCACTATGGGACTTAACTTCTGAGGTCATCAGTCGCCTAGAACTTAGAACTAATTAAACCTAACTAACCTAAGGACATCACACAAATGGTTCAAATGGCTCTGAGCACTATCGGACTTAACTTCTGAGGTCATCAGTCGCCTAGAACTTAGAACTAATTAAACCTAACTAACCTAAGGACAACACACAAATGGTTCAAATGGCTCTGAGCACTATGGGACTTAACTTCTGAGGTCATCAGTCACCTAGAACTTAGAACTAATTAAACCTAACTAACCTAAGGACATCACACACACCCATGCCCGAGGCAGGATTCGAGCCTGCGACCGTAGTGGTCGCTCGGTTCCATACTGTAACGCCTAGAACCGCACGACCACTCCGGCCGGCTCGCCCACAGTGCACCGTTTTCTGCTGCCATCTGAATCAAGGTAAAGGGCAAAATACTGCTGCACCAGCGTAGGGTTGTTAAATGATATTCATAGCTCCCTGTTCTCAGGTGAACCACAGTTTGTGATATACTTGGTCGTAGTTGATTCCATTTAAACAGTGTAGAGCCTCACATTGGATACGTGCAAACGAAGTTCGATTGCGTTGTAAAAGGAATTAATTTAAGGGTGAATTTGTATAGCTTCCACCCCAATTTATGCTTTGCCAGTCAAACACCATTCCTTTCCTGATTTCTGTTCGTCATTTTCCTAGTTGTGGTTACAAAAGGACTAAAGCGTCAATAAAACCTGTCATTTTTTTGCAAACTTAAATACGTCACCGTTCTCATTCATGTTCCGTCAGGTATTCGCTGTTTTTATTTTATTGTGGTGGTACATGGGTATACCAGCAATTTAAGGTTAATTCTTATTAAAGTCACTAATTTGATTATTCATCTGCGTTCTGAACATGACCACAGGCATAGGCAGCAGGAGTGCCATGAGCAAATTCACTAATCCATGTGTAAAAATTAAGGGTGTAGCTCACGATTTGAAGGTTATCGAGAAGATAATACTTTTCTTTATATAAAAATAATAACATTTAGTATCACTCAGACATATACTAGTGATTGAAGCAAGTGACAGCTTTCAAGCTGACTAAGGGGATCTGTCGCCGTAATCTGGACAGGGAAGCAAAAGTTTAGTTGACACAAGTGCACTTTAAAAAAGTATATTGTATTCAACTCTTTGCTGAAGCGCTGTTATACTGTTGACAACATGTGACAGCTGTGGTAGCTATAAGCAGAGACCTGACCCGGTTGTGCGTCTACGTACGGTAAATGTTTGCCGGTTGAGTTAGTATCAACAGCTCGGTGTAATGTTCGGGACCATCTAGCGACACTCAAGTAATCTCTACTACAAAACTGATGGCTAGGTACCTGACAAGTATAACACCGTCTTGGAGGTCTTCGTTGATCGGCGGCTTGGAGTTTTATCACTGGTGGCGATGTTGAAAACGACGCCCGCGGGAATATTCGAGGCGTCAGCTCTGGCAGTTTCGATAGGCTACGATACTGCAACAAGGATTGTTCGTTATTGGCAGTTCCTATGTTAGGCAAATGATGGAGTACTTCATTAAGAGAGAGAGGGATTACTTGTTATTAGTAGTCCAAATGTTAGGTGGGTGACGGAACACTCTCGAGAAATAACAGTGAGTAAAATAAGAAAAGTAGCTTGCACTCGGTATGTGTGCCAGGCAGTCATGTCCCAGATGTGGAGAAGGTTCGGCTAGAAATACTGTATGCACTGGATACAGTGAGCAGCAAGTCATGTCTCGTGTTGGGACCAGTGCTGCCCATCACCTAAAATCGTTAACTGACTGCACTGGTAAAGCTGCGACACTAATTCGCAAGTTTGAAGCACATCTCGGAAGTTTAAGAACTTTCACCAGAACCGATTGCAGTTTTCTAACTTGAAGCAAAGTGGAGGGCTGAAGATAGAGGGTTCATCTCGGATGCAGATGTCTCGACTTACGCTGTCAGATGGAAAACGGTGGGACGTCCTCAGTAAGTTAATAGTGCACTATGGGCAGGAAGCGAAACTAGTTATTAGAGTTTGGGGCAGGTTTTTAGATTAGAGAACTCACCTGTGGTGACCATGAGCAGGTTGACATAGTAGGCTTACAGCACAGAGCCATGGAGCACATACGTCCTTGCAGGTAAGAAAAATAAAATATAAATTTCAAGTTTCTTAACAGCAGAATCACTCAGGATATAGTCCCAAAATTATCCTTTACTTACAAGAAGAAATGTGACTAAAGCCAGAAATGGATGTCAGCGAAATCTTAAATCACGAATGTGATATATGTAAGAAAGATAGTATAAATCTCAATAGTGGTGGTGTATTTATTGTTACAAAAACCTCAGTAACGTGTAATTAGAAAAATATTGTCAGAATTCTAGATACGTGGTGTAGTCAAATGCCGCTGTTCATCGGAGCTCATTTCGGAGCGGGGTCATCACTGAAGTCAATTCTGCTACAGTCAATAAAATTCCTCGCTGCAGACGTGTCTGGAGACATCCTGGACAACGGTGGGATACGAACCTGACTATCGACCGCCATACCGCTCGACGACCAGGAGTGTTGATCTGGGGTGCCATTTCTTTTCGTAGTAGGATCCCTTTGTTTGTCATCCTCACACCCTAGCGGTACTGCGTCGATCTTCTACGCCCTGTTTTGTTGCTTTTCATCGCAAGCCGTCCTGAGTTTACATTTCAGCAAGATAACGCTCAGCAGCAAACGGCGAGAGTTTCTGCTGCTTGCCTTCGTGCTTGCCGAACCCAATCTTGACCAACAAAGTAGCCGGATCTCTCCACAATTGAGAACGTTTGCAGCGTTATTGGTAGGGCCTTCCAACCAGCTCGGGATATTGACGATCTAACGCGCCAATTGGACAGACTTGGCATGATATTCCTCTGAATGACATCCATCAACCCTATCAATCAGTGCCAAGCTGAATAACTGCTGCACAAGGGCCAGAGATGGACCAACGAGTTATTGACTTGCTCCATATGTTAAGGTCTTTCTCTTGAGTAAATCATCCAGTTTTTCCGAAATTGTAGCCACTTGTTTATTTGTACACGTACGTCGAATTTACCCATTTTCGCCCTATTTGGACATTTAGATAATTGCTTCGTTGTGCGTCTTTTCATTTTTAGACTATATAGTTGACGACAATTTCGTAAACTGATACACAGCCGGGAGAGCGTTGTGCTGACCACGTGCCCCTCCATATCTGCATCCAGAGAGGCCTATGGGCTGAGGATGGCACAGCGGCCGGTCGGTACCGTTGGGCCTTCATAGCCTGTTCGAGTGGAGTTTTTAGTATAACTGACGAAGCTACTAAGACCGTGCCACTAGTTGTCCCTGAAATACAAATGGTCCGCCAATTTCTAGCTAGCGTCTTCTGTACGAACAGTGGAACACTTTATTTATTGAATATAAAATTTTATAACAAAATGCTCGATTAGTGTGGGAAAAAATACGTTACACCTACAATTAATCAGATTTCTTTGGCCTGTATTGGCATAACATGCTTCAACTCAGGATCATACGTTTACTGTGTAGGTTTTCCCGTATTAGTCACAAGAGAACGGCTAAATTACTGTTGTTAAGGGCAAAATAATATGAGATTCATATGTGATGTGAGACACTTGTGTAATTGTCATTGCCGCGCAGGATTAACCGAGCGGTCTAAGGCGCTGCAGTCATGGACTGGCGGCTGATCCCGGCGGAAGTTCGAGTCCTCCCTCGGGCATGGGTGTGTGTGTGTGTGTGTGTGTGTGTGTGTGTGTGTGTGTGTGTGTGTGTTTGTCCTTAAGATAATTTAGGTCAAGTAGTGTGTAAGCTTAGGGACTGATGACCTTAGCAGATAAGTCCCATAAGATTTCACACACATTTGAACATTTTTGGTAATTGTCATTTAATACTTACAGCGCGGAAAAATTTTAGTTAAATTTGAGGAAAAACATAAAGATTTGAAAAATCGCTGTTTCTGGAACGCAGAAGTGTGAGAGAATCTAATGCTATGTGGTATTTGTGTACACGCTGTTTAGTATTATGAAAATCTGGCAAACTATGCTGATCACTCTTCAAAACGTTTGTGTACTGAAAAACTGGCACGTATACATGCTTTTCGAGTGACAGACGCACAGATAAATTTTTCGGATTCAAAACAGACTCCATCTGCAGTAAGTTCATTCTCAAAGGTAGTGTAACAGTACCTGCCAACTTGAAATGGTTCTTATTCCATCCCAGTAGAGTTAAGAATAAACATTCATATTTAATTTTCTTATCTGAAACTCTTTGTGTGGTGTCACCGCCAGACACCACACTTGCTAGGTGGTAGCCTTTTAAATCGGCCGCGGTCCGCTAGTATACGACGGACCCGCGTGTCGCCACTGTCAGTAATTGCAGACCGAGCGCCGCCACACGGCAGGTCTAGAGAGACTTACTAGCACTCGCCCCAGTTGTACGAACGACTTAGCTAGCGACGCAACACTGACGAAGCCTCGTTTATTTGCAGAGATGATAGTTAGCATAGCCTTCAGCTAAGTCAATGGCTACGACCTAGCAAGGCGCCATAGCAATTGATAGTTATCGTATGAAGCATGTCTCATCAAGAACGATGTATGCAAATGATGGATTAAAGTTAAGTATTCCAGCAGCTACGTACTTTTCTTTATAGCATTCATTCCGTATCCTGTTTCAGACCTCACGCCAGCCTGCTTGAGTTTAACGCGTGCATTTCGGCCTTCTCTAGCTATACAACACTTTGAATATGTAGCGATTCCTCTGAAAACCTTGTAAATGTGTTCCCGAAACTTTAAGATTGAAGAGTACAGAAATTGCTGCTGAATTTAGAGTGTCGACTAACTAGTTTTAGAATTCATTTTCTACACTCACAAATCCTTCGCTCCGTGTACTTAAAAGTCAAGGTGTACGATTGTATTGTATCGCTTCGCTGTAGGCCGTTATCTCTATTCCCGTTAACGCATAACCGACGGACTGATAACTAGCTACTCTACGTCTGTTATCTCCACAGAGTGCGATGAAATGACTTCTTTTATGCTCCGTGCAAGCAGAGGTACGGTTACAGAAAATGTGGAAATAGTTAAAACACAAAACAGTACCAAGCTTAAAACGGTGTAGGTAACGCCTTGGAGGCAAAACCAGCTTCCAATCGTCTCAGAATGGATAAATAGAAGTCATATATGGTTTTCAAGGGAATCTTATACCAATATTCCTGCAATATAGTGGCTAGTTTAGGTAATGATGAAATGGAATGATCTATGGCATTGTTGGCCGGGTGGCCCCATACGGGGAAGTTCGGCCGCCGTATTGCAAGTTCTTTTTAGTTGACGCCACTTCGGCGACTTGCGTGCGTCAATGATGATGAAAGGATGACGAAGAACATATAACACCCAGTCATCACGAGAGAAAATCTCTGACCCCGCCGGGAATCGAACCCGGGACCCCGTGCGCGGGAATGAGAACGCTACCGCAAGACCACGAACTGCATATATATCAGGCGGGGAAGGCAGAGCGATCAGGGATCGTAACCCGAGGCCTGGTCACAGTGTCCCCCTCGTCCGTCAAGGAATCAAGGAATCAGGGATGGGAAGGAGAAATCTTTTCTGGGAATTATTATTTATTTATTTATTTTTATTTACTGTTTTTAATACATTCTTAATTTGGTTTTACTTTATACCACAACAAAAATAAATGTATCTAGCACCGCATCGTGCTCTGTATAAAGAAAACAATATCTCGTCACGTTCCTACACCGAGGGAATGTATATGGGGAAACGAAAAAAAAAGTGCTGCATATATGATTCAGAAGGGTGTGTCGCTACTCTCCTTACGCTTCATCATCCAGGTACGCCTTCACGTATGGCATGTTATTCCAACGAGAATCGAACTTAGTCTTGTCAGCTCACTCAATGGGTGTCTTCTCCTACCTGTTGATGATCCAGCTGCGTGGAGGGTCGCGTAGGGCACTCCCTAAGTAATTAGAAAAATACTGTCTGTATTTTGGGTTCCGTACGATCTTGCAATGACGTTCTTGTAGGTAGTTCCAGAAGTCCAATACATCTTTAGGTCCATCGTGAAATAAGTAGCGTACCGCATGTGCACGGATCTACGTGACAGCGTTGGTCTTGGCGCGCGGGAAATACTGTTAATCCGGAAATAGTAGAAACCGAGGTGTAATGTGTTCCGGATTCACTCGTAGAAAATACGACAAAATTTGTCGCACCAAGCGCCATACGTCTTCTGCTGCGCCACATGTGAGACGGTGTTCGTCCGTGTCTGGCATCCCGCAGTCTACGCATAGAGGCGATTCTGCCATGTTTATCTTGTGGAGGCGTGATCGGGTGATCTGTTTACCATTGACTGTGATGTGCCATGTGGATCGGACGGCTGTGTCCAGTGTAACCGCGTGAATCGTCTTCCACACCACCTTCCAATTAGCCTGAGGGCTTTTGGTCTCTACGATGTTTTGTGGGCCCCTCTGCTGTAGGATATGATATATATCCCGCCCCGACGCCTGTTTCGTCCGTGGTACTGCGATACGGACATAGCTGTGTTCAATGTAAAAGTTTCCGAAGTAGTAGAAGGGTGGGGGTATGTCTTGCGTCGTCAGTGGGGGCATAAGGGAGGGTGGAGCTAAGGACTCCAACAGCAAACCTGTCAAACGTTCCGGGTGGTGGCGCCAAAGCTTGATGTGTGAGCTGACATACAGGGCCACAGCTCTGTCGTGGACATGGACGAGACAAAGACCTCCCCTTTCTGGGTAAAGGGTCAGCGACTCATAACTGACTTTGAAGAGCATGCCTGTACTGACGTAGGCTCCGAATGCCGCTAATAGACGTCGAGCCATCAGTAACGGTATTGGAAGAACATGCGCTATGTGTGGAAGGCGCGATGCGAGGTAAACATTGACAAAGTGTGTCCTTTGGAGAATGTCGAGGGTCCGCAGACGAAGGTTGAAGATCTGGACCCGAATTTGTTGTAATAAGCGGCGGTAGTTAAGAGCCGCAGTGCGCCGTATATCGTCGTGAAACTCTATTCCGACACATTTGATAGTGCCACGAAGCTGTAGGGGTTCGACACACGCTGGGGTCAACCCGTCTCCTATGGCCATGGCGACCGATTTGGCGACGTTGAGACAGCTGCGCGGACTAGGTAATGATGATGGAGATGGATAGCGATCACACACTCTTGTCTTCAAAGGAGACCGTAAAGGCGTAAAGGCTCAATAATACTGAGATCTCGTGACTGTGGTGTCTGGGAGAGATGTGACAATTCATCCACATTGTCACGAAACCAGTCCTGGGCGATGGGAACTGTGTGACCAGGGTCTTTGAACATAGCTTCACCACTGGGGGTCAAAAACTGTACCATGTGATGGACCTGATCATCCAACATGGCCTCATAACCTTTGGTAGTAATGCTCCCAACAGAAAGCTTGGCGCCCATGGGATACCACGATATGACTGCCCAAATCACGACAGAATCGCCGCTGTATTTCATTCTTGGAACGTTAACTCGGCCAGAAGCTGGAAACAGTGTGAAACAAGACTCATGCAACTAAATGACTTTTTTCTATTGCTCCATACTCTTAAGTTTTATGGCTTCGGTCCCACGTCCTGTTGATACGGGCATTTGAGTCACTGATGAGAGATGTTGAAATTCCATCTCACCCTGCAATTCCCTGCTTATGGAGCTCCCTTCGCTTTGTTTTGGCGCTAACAGGGTTCGTGGGTTAGTTAGTTAGTTAGTTACGTGTTCCATTGATCAATAGCACGGAAAAACCGTTATGATGTGGAACGTGTCAAATTCACAAGAAACGTGCACAGGAAACAAGTTTTGTTTTTACATTATAGTGTTATGCCTAAATATTTCTATTATCTATCCCATTCCCTTAAATGGCACAATATGCATATATTATATCTCCAGATTTATTTACTGATATTCAAGAATTCATTTATGGTATAGGAGGACTTGTCAAGGAGATATGATTTCAATTTGTTTTTGAAAGTATTACTGCTGTCTGTCAGACATTTTATTTCATCTGGTAATTTATCAAAAAGTTTTATAGCAGCATATTTTACCCCTTACTGTGCCAAAGATAGGTTAAGTAAAGGATAGTGCAGGTCTTTCTTTTTTTTGGTATTGTAATCATGAATGTCGCTGTTGATTTTAAACTGGTCCATGTTGTTGAGAAAAAATTTCATTACTGAGTAAATGAAGGGGGAAGCAGTTGTAAGAATTCCTAACCTTTTAAACAGATGCCTACAAGTTGTACGACTATGACCCCCACACATTATTGGAACTACTTTCTTTTGAGCAGTGAATACATTTTACCTAAGTGTTGAGTTGCCCCAGAATATTATTTCGTGTGACATCAGAGAGTGGAAGTATGCAAAATATGTTAGCTTACTAATTTCTACATCCTCAAAATTGGCAATTATTCTGATTGCAAAAGTTGCTGAACCTAGTCGCTTTAGGAGATCCAAAATATGACTTTTCCAATTAAGATTCTCATCTACATGTCCACCCAAAAATTTAGTATGCTCTACCCTGGCTACTGACTTCTTTTGATGTGCTATGTTTATTGAAGGAATTATACTTTTCGCAGCAGAAAATTGGATGCACTGTGTTTTTTCAAAGTTCAGAGCAAGCCCATTCGCAGAAAACCAATTAATAACTTTTCCAAAGACCTTATTTGTATCATTTTCTATCGGACTTTCTTTTACTGGATTAATAATTATGCTTGTATCATCATCAAACAGTGTCAGTTAAACATCTTGTTTCACATAACTAGGGAGGTCATTCACATATATCAAGAACAGGAGAGGACCCATGATCGAACCTTGTGGAACACCGAATGTAATTTTCCCCCAGTTAGATACAGCTCTGCAGTGACTTTTGCATTTGTCCTCGCCTTATTCTTCGTCAGAATCTTCTTGAACTGAACACACACTTTCATCCCGTTGTGACTTAGCGAATGATGTTTTTCCGCTTTCACTGTATCCCGTATAAACCTGCGATATGCTGCTTTTTAAAACACCACACACTTCTGCTACATTGGTTACGGAAGTACCAACCACGCGGACACTAACAATTTACCCACGTTCGAATTCACTTAGCTTCGACGTAACGCACTCCCAACTACACAGAGCACTGTTCTGACCTCGAGTGACACTTGCAACGTATTGAGGGCATTGCACAGGTGCCTTTCATATTCAAATACGACAGCGCAACCTACAAACTTGGTTAGCATTTGCGTTTACATTCAAGCATGCATTTCACGCGGTGTTTCCATTTTTTTACCCAACCCAAGCAATTTCTGTCACTTACTTTCAATTCTGTAACTCCGACATCATGGTTTTTACTTACGTAAATAACGCTATACGTTATCAAAGTCAAGTGAGTAACAGGAGGATCACGCCATCAAACTTATTTCTGAATCAGGTGATAGAAAAAACTGTGTATTTATCTAGAGTGTTCGGTGCCAAGCGATAAGCTGAAGAATATGATGGACATAAACAGGTCATGGTACAGATGACTCATGCCTGAGAAGTGACCTTCGTCACTCACATACCTGAAAGCCGACCGTTCTTGCTCGATGTCACGTGTAACACGCCCTGTCACCCACCCCACCTCCGCCTAACCTCTCTCTCTCTCTCTCTCTCTATCACACACACACATACACATACACACACACACACACACACACACACACACACACAATGAAAAGCACACCACTGACCATTCTTGCTGATTATGTGGCATTTATTCTGCGCCATTGCTGATAGCATCATCTCTTGGAGATTTAGTCTGTCTGTGCAACTAAATGAAAGGCTGTTTGTTATGTGCCATACGCGTTTCGCTTCTTTTTACTTATGAAGCATCTTCAGCGATCAGTAATACATGATTTTTATACATATAATAGTTGTATTATATAATAATTCTAGATAAACTAAACTCCGTCCGAATCCTGCCTCGGGCATGGATGTGTGTGATGTCCTTAGGTTAGTTAGGTTTAAGTAGTTCTAAGTTCTAGGGGACTGATGACCTCAGAAGTTAAGTACCATAGTGCTCAGAGCCATTTGAACCATTTTTTAAACTCCGACCGAACGCCATGAAGGCCCAACGGTGCCAACCGGCCGTCGTGTCATCCTCAGATCACAGGCATCATTGGATGCGGATATGGATGGGCATGTGGTCAGCATAACGCTCTCCCGGCCATATGTCAGTTTGTGAGACCGGAGCTGCTACTTCTCAGACGATTCTAAATATGTTGCTATATTGCAACTTTTTTATTTTTAATTTTTTTTTATTAGCGTAAGTTTCCCAGTGTTAAACTACTATTTCATTCTTCTTAGCATTTTTTAATCTTATTATTCTCTATGTGTTGTCCTGGAGTTGTAAGTAGTCGGCTTGTGTACACCAGGATTTCAGATTATCTTTTTCCAAGAGCAGGCTCCACCACATATAATAACACACCTAGACACGTAAAAAACAAACGTATGCAAAGACAACATACAGGCACCACAACAGAAAGGAAACACGAATGGAGAACACACAGCGACAGTTGGAAACATTACACGCAATAAAAATACACAACTAACACATAGTGAAAGAGTGAAAGTAGAATATTCAGTTGCAATGTGTTCGAACGCGCCGAAAATCGGACATTCTGGTCTACACAGGCCAACTAAGTACAAAAGCGAACTACACATACCGAACAATAACGTCATCAGTGGAATCAAGTAGTTATTTAACCTTACGAAACTTTCACTCCAAAAGTTGTTTCTTACCGAAAAATGAGAAAATAACGAATCACTGTAATACAGTGACATAACTGGAATCATTATGTGACGCAATTATTACATAAATAAAACAAGTAAGTACTAAGGCCACTGAAGATACTTCACAAATAAAAAGGGGTGAAACGTGTATGGCTCAAAATAAATAGCCTTTCATTTACTTACCTAGACAGACCACATCTACAAAAATAGAAAAGCATCCAGGCAACGACGGGATACAGAAAAAATGGCCATACCAATCCTACACTACTTACACACCCGCATCCGTGGCCGAGGTTGCTAACGCACACCTGTGCGGAGGTAAGCCGGTTCGAATCCTGGTGGTCGAAGAAATTTTCACTGAGAGTATTTGGTCGTCAGGTGGGAGGGGGCGGGGTGGAGGAGGGGGATGTAGGGGGGAGGGGAGACATAGTGGCGTAAAGTTTCCGATCACCTGGTTTAAATATCAAATCTCTCCACTGTGTCTCATGAAGAGTGGGCATGCGACACTATTGAGGGTGATCTGCCCGTCGGATGGGGCGTCAGGGTTGGCGGCCCCCTTCGTGTTCTTCGAGAGAAGTAGGCTATGTGCCAGCGCCTGTTTTAACTTTCTCCCTTCTCTCATTATTTCCAATACGAACATGACACTGCACTATTCGCACAACCATTACAGTCAGCTACGCTTGACAGGTACACTTAAGTAGACAGCTCTCATACTTTGCGAAGGAATGGTGCCTCGGGCGCGAAGGATAGGTAAAACCTGTCCAGTTAGGAGGCTGAATCTGCGATTCGGGGTTTCCCAGCCATTCATGCATACGATTTTATTTATTTATTTATTACTATACGTCAAACCTGTAACTCCATTAATAAAACAGCCTAAATTAATCAAAGTTACTCCGAATATGGACTATGATCATTAAAATGATATTAAGTATCTAGAAGTAGTATTTGTAAGAGCACCGAAACCAGGTGAGATCGAATGAGACATGTTGACAAAGAGTGCTTAAGGAATGTCATTCGAAATACACTACTGGCCATTAAAATTGCTACACCAAGAAGAAATGCAGATGATAAACAGGTATTCATTGGACAAATATATTATACTACAACTGACATGTGATTACATTTTCACGCAAATTGGGTGCATAGATCCTGAGAAATCAGTACCCGGAACAACCACTTCTGGCTGTAATAACGGCCTTGATACGCCTGGGCATTGACTCAATCACAGCTTGGATGGCATATATAGGTACAGCTGCCCATGCAGCTTCAACACGATACCACAGTTCATCAAGAGTAGTGACTGGCGTATTGCGACGAGCTAGTTGCTCGGCCACCATTGACCAGATGTTTTCAATTGGTGAGGGATCTGGAGAATGTGCTGGCCAGGTCAGCAGTTGAACATTTTCTGTACCCAGAAAGGCCCGTACAGGACCTGCAACATGCGGTCTTGCATTATCCTGCTGAAATGTAGGGTTTCGCAGGCGCCAGTATGGCGATGACGAATACACGCTTCCAAAGTCCGTTCACCGCGATGTCGCCAAACACGGATGCGACCATCATGTTGCTGTAAACAGAACCTGCATTCATCCGAAAAAATGACGTTTTGCCATTCGTGCACCCAGGTTCGTCGTTGAGTACACCATCGTAAGCGTTCCTGTCTGTGATGCAGCGTCAAGGATAACCGCAGCCATGGTCACCGAGCTGATAGTCCATGCTGCTGCAAACGTCGTCGAACTGTTCGTGCAGATGGCTGTTGTCTTACAAACGTCCCCATCTACTAACTCAGTGATCGAGACGTGGCTGCACGATCCGTTACGACCATGAGGATAAGATGCCTGTCATCGCGACTGCTAGTGATACGAGGCCGTTGGGATCCAGAACGGCGTTCCGTATTACCCTCCTGAACACACCGATTCCATATTCTGCTAACAGTCATTGGATCTCGACCAACGCGAGCAGCAATTTCGCGATACGATAAACCGCAATCGCGATAGGCTACAATCCGACCTTTATCAAAGTCGGAAACGTGATGGTACGCATTTCTCCTCCTTACACGAGGCATCTCAACAACGTTTCACCAGGCAACGCCGGTCAACTGTTGTTTCTGTATGAAAAATCGGTTGGAAACTTTCCTCATGTCAGCACGTTGTAGACGTCGTCACCGGCGCCAAGCTTATGTGAATGCTCTGAAAAGCTAATCATTTGCATATCACAGCATCTTCTTCCTGTCGGTTAAATTTCGCGTCTGTAGCACGTCATCTTCGTGGTGTATCAATTTTAAGGTCCAGTAGTGTAGTCTACACTTAGGCTCGTAGATCAGCACTTACAGCCACGTGGAAACGTGATATAAGGTACATCAAAGAGCGCAATGTTTGAATGTCAATGACAGACGGATGCATCACTGGGAAATGGGTTTTTCATGTCGTGACCATTCACCTCTCACCGGTCATGCTGTTACAAACGGAAAATGAGTAAGTAAACGCTTCCAAGGTGTCCAGAGCATGAGATGGTCGCCATCTTGTCTTGTTATCTTTTTATCTTTTTGCAAGTATTTCACAGGGCTATTAAGTAACCGTTACATGTCACGCTACATTTACCTCACAGGTTCGAGGCCAATTTTTGAGAATTTTCACATATTGATCGGTTTTTCGTAATTTCTCATCATCTAGACCCATGATCAATGCGAAGTGTGTGGACTTGTCGCTATCAGCGGTTCGCCTCCATCTACGAGCCGAGCGGAGTGGCCGCGCGGTTAGAGGCGCTATGTCACAGATTGCGCGGCCCCTCCCGCCGGAGGTTCGAGTCCTCCCTCGGCATGGGTACGTGTGAGTGTTGTTCTTAGTATAAGTTGGTTTAAGTAGTGTGTAAGTCTAGGGACCGATGTCCTCAGCAGTTTGGTCCCTTAGGAATTCACACACACACACACATCCATTTACGATCAGGCAGCAAGCATTACTAGTAGACGATTGCGAGTACTGGCCTATAACAAATGAAATGTCCCCTAAGAAAAATTATTGAATTACTGTGCTGATAAATCTCTTACATTATTTGATTTTCAAACTACTGAGCTACACTGAACATACCCAGACATTTCGCTCTTTACCTGTTCTGATCAACACTAAACTGACACACAATATTTTTTAGCGCAACGCAATCTGATTTTCAATAATCCCTACAAAAGAATGGCCCTGACTAACATTAACCTATACCTTTCACAAATGACTTACCTCACAAAAATCTTCGTTACTCGAACTACTGCAATACAGCGAGCGCCACTACTGCCAGATAAATAAAAGATTCAAACTACTGAAGGCACTAACTACTGATAGGCATGGTTAGCAAATGAAAGATTTTGATAGAGAACAAACAATGTATTTACCTTAATAGTGTTCAAAAATCATAATATATATAGCAGTTCATGACATCCATTTTTACAAATGTACTGTTTCTGATGGACACACGTCCAGATCATCCGCTCTCAGAAACCCGCCATCTCACTTCCCCACATCCACCACTGCTGGCGGCTCACCTCCAACTGCGCAACGCTACGCGCTGTTAACAGCCAACAGCCCAACACTGCAATAACGAATATTACAACAATGCCACCCAGCCACAGACTGCACACAGCACAGCCAATGATTTTCATACAGAGCGCTACGTGGCGTTACCAACATAAAAACCTAAACAGCCTACTTACACAAATAGCTCCCATAGCTCCCTCCCCCCACCCCCCCTCCTTTGTCCCCCTCATGACATCACTTACAGTCCTTCACACTTTTGCTCCTCCGTTTCTCACTGATACATTTAAAAGACAAAAAAATTCTAGATGGCTTAAACAGCACACGTGTGCTATGTTAAAATACTAGGGAATTCAAATTTTATCTGAAATTTCGGGCAAAACATAAACTGCCTAAAGATAAAATAGTACTAGTGGAACTGACAGAAGCGCTACTAACGGCAGTGGGAGTGATTAAGGAGCTGGCAGGTTATCAAAATGTAAACTCAGTTGCCTCGTCCTCGTACTCTCGTAACTAGTATGAACTTCTGATCCCTCCACGCAGTTTTTCTGTCGAGGGGTCTCACTTCTTTTCAGAACTTTGGTTGATTAATGATTTTTGTGAGATTTTTTATCTTTTTGCAAGTATTTCACAAGGCCATTACGTAACAGTTACAAGTCACATTCCATTTACCTCACGGGCTCGAGCCCAAGGGTTGTCATTTTTGAGACTTTTCACATATTCATCGGTATTTCATAATTTCTCATAATTACTGCGCTTTGCAACTGACTGAGACTAATTGTGTTTTCACTAACACAACTTTTTCTTCGCTTTTTCTCGACTTCCTAAATATATCACATGTGTCGTAGCAAACCTTTTTCAGTGCACAGAGGCAGATTGCTGGACCCAGAACATTGCGTCACATGCTCAGCAAACAGCTTGACATTTCCCACACCATCGGCACCGATGTGGGGTAACAGGTATACAATACATGCCGCCGACTAGTTCTAACAGGGATGAGAATATTTCCCACAGTAATATTTATACTTTTCTGCCTTGCTACCCTATGCGAATCAACTGCTAGCCTAGCTATTTAACATTTACAGCTTAGTTACAAAATACGAGGGGCATTCATGAGGCAATGCAACACATATTTTTTCGGCCAGTTTCGTCTGAAAACAAGCAAAATTTGTTGTGCGACATCGTGGAATATTCCCTATTCAGCTCCTACAGTTTACATGAAGTTTGGTGTTTGTAACGGATGTGCGTTCCAAACAGAGAGCTGTCATTGAGTTTGTTTTGGCGAGAAACCAAAACATAACAGATACTCATAGGCGCTTGCAGAATGTCTACGGAGACCTGGCAGAGCACAAAAGCGTGGTGGGTCGTTAGCGAGGCGTCCGTCATCATCGCATTTAGGTCGTGCAAACTGTGGTGTCACCGCCAGACACCACACTTGCTAGGTGGTAGCCTTTAAATCGGCCGCGGTCCGTTAGTATACGTCGGACCTGCGTGTCGCCACTATCAGTGATTGCAGACCGAGCGCCGCCACACGGCAGGTCTAGAGAGACTTCCTAGCACTCGCCCAGTTGTACAGTCGACTTTGCTAACGATGGTTCACTGACAAAATACGCTCTCATTTGCCGAGACGATAGGTAGCATAGCCTTCAGCTACGTCATTTGCTACGACCTAGCAAGGCGCCATTACCAGTTACTATTGATGCTGTAAAACATGTACCGTCAAGAGCGATGTTCACCATTTATGGATTAAAGTTAAGTATTCCACAGCTACGTCCTTTTTTGCTAGTCTCACTTCCTTGACCTGTTCCAGACCTCACGCCAGCCTGCGTGAGCTAAAACGCGTGCCTTTCGGCTTCCTCTCATAGTGGGTTGGATGTCTTGCCAATCCACAACACAAACCAGTCCGATCTCCAGTGTGCCCGCCGGCCGCACACAGTTGTGACTCCTGCAATGTTCGAAGGTGCGACCACTCTCATTCGAGATGATCGACGGATCACAATTAAACATCTCGCTGCACAATTGGACGTCTCTGTTGGTAGTGCTGACACACTCGTCCACCAGTTGGGGTACACAAAGGTATGCGCCCGCTAGCTTCCTCGCCGCCTATCAGAAGACGATAAAGAGCAACGAAGAACCATCTGTGTGGAGTTGCTTGCGCGATACACGACCGGTCGTGACAATTTTTTGTCGAACATTGTCACGGGCGATGAAACATGGGTTCATCACTTCGACTCAGAAACAAAATGGCTATCCATGGAGTGAAACCACACCACCTCCCCCGGAATAAAAACTTCACCCTCAGCCGGTCAAGTCATGGTGACGGTCTTCTGGGACTTTGAAAGGGTTACTCCGCTTGATGTCACTCCTCACGATGCAGTGATCAACAAAGAAGTATACTGTGCAACCCTCAGGAAACTGAAGAAACGACTTCAGCGTCTTCGTCACTACAAAAATGCGAACGAACTTCTCCGTCGCCAACGAAAGGTCTCACACAAGTCTGTGAACCGTAGAGGAGCTCACAAAACTTCATTGGACTGTTCGTCTTCATCCACCCTGCAGCCTGGATCTTGCCATTTCCGACCTCCAACTGTTTGTCCCGATGAAAGATGCGCGCCACGGGAAGCAGTACGTGGATGATGGAGAGCATACTGATGCAGCAAGACGTTGGCTCCGACGTCGACCAGCAGAGCGGTGTCGTGTGGGCATGAAGGTCCTCCCAGTAACGTGTGGCTGTCACACTGTAAGCGGGCTATGTTGAAAAGTAGCGTTTTGTACCCAAAAAAGGGGAAAATAATACGGTGTATTGGACTCCTGAAGAAAATCAATCTGTTTTCAGGGAAAAAGGTGTTGCATTACTTATTGAACGCCCCTCGTAGATCTCTTTCACTTGGCATCTGTGTATTCCCATCAACATCTACATCTATTCCGTGTGCATACCGTATGGAGCAGATTGGGAAAAATTTTCTTAATTGCTGGACGAGTCAATAACACAGGTCCCTGCACTTCCAAAATCATACTCAAAGCTTTTAAAGATCGTAATATATACTGCCAAAAAGAGCATACCCAGAGGATGCCAGAAAGAATACATTCCTGGCTGGAATGAAGAGATCAACCACCTGTTTAACCAATTCAAGGAAAGTGGAGACCAAGAAACAGCTACGAACTTTATGAATTCCTTGAATGAACAAAGGAGAGAAAAATGGCATAAAGAAACAAGGGACCTCGATTTCACACACCCCAGTAGAAAAGCATGGACGCTGATTCACAAACTTGGAGAAGACCCTTCCCACAACAAAGAAAACTCAAGTCTCATGCGACTCAGTCGCCAGTCACTTAGTGAGAGTTTCCAAGGTCCCAACAGATAAAGCAAATCTTCGGCAAGCAAAGAGAGAGCTTACGGAAGTCAAGAAGTCTCTGCAGCATAACCCGGAATTCTCTTCTCCATTTACAATCACTGAACTGGAGACAACCCTTAAGCATACGAAATGTAGAAAAGCTGCAGGTGCAGATGGGCTTTACCCTGAATTTTTGGTGCACAGTGGACCGGTAACGCGAAATTGGCTAGTTTGCCTTTTTAACGAAATTCTTCGTACAGCGATATTACTCAAAAAATTTAAAAGAGCAAAAATTATCGCTATCAAAAAGCCAAGGAAAGAGGAAACAGCTGCAGCACACTTCAGTCCAATATCTCTACTTAGCTGTGCTTACACGATATTGGAAAAACTGATTCTAAATCGAATCCAAGATCAAATTAATGCTATTATACCACATGAACAAGCTGGATTCAGACCTTATAGAAGCTGCTGTGAACAAATGCTCTCCTTGACTACTCGCATAGAATCTGGATACCAAAAGAAACTTAAAACTGGAGTAGTATTCATTGACCTGTCAACAGCTTATGACACGGTGTGGCGCGAGGGCCTATTATTGAAATTTTAGAGAGCAATATCTCGCAAACTCTAGGCAACCTCTTAAGTAACATGTTAAGAAATAGGCAGTTTAAAGTACATCAAGGAGAAGAGAAAAGCAGATGGTATGTTCTCAGTGACGGATTACCTCAGGGCTCTGTTCTTTCTCCAGTGTTATTCAACCTCTAGACAGCTAACCTGCCGAATCTGACCTGCCGAAAATTTCAATATGCAGATGATATGGCAATTTCATATGAGAGTGAAGACCTTTCTGAATGTGAAGAACACATAACGAAGAGCCTTACTAAATTTTATGAGTATTTTGAGACATGGCGACAGAGACCAAATGTTTCTAAAACCGAGGTAAGCTTGTTCCACCTCTCTAATCGCCTTTCATCAGCAAATATCAGTCCACAGTTCGGCCCTCTTGGCACAGTCAGATACAACGAAAGCCCAGAATACCTGGGAGTCACTCTGGACAGAACTTTAACATACACAAAACACCTTTCCAACTTGGCCAAGAAGATACAATCACAACTGAAACTTGTGAGAAAGCTGGCAGGCAGTACATGGAGAGCAACCACATCAGTCCTCCGAGGAGCATCCCTTGCACTGGTATACTCTGCAGCAGAATGCTGTACACCAGTTTGGCTCTGAAGCGCCCACGTAGTGAAAGTAGACGTCCAACTGAACTCAGTTATGAGAGTAATTAGTGGTACAGTCCGATCTACACCTACATGCTGGCTACCAGTGCTTTCAAACATCTGTCCACCAGACCTCCGTCGAAAGGCTGCATTTTACAACCTCTGTCAGCGAGTTTCTGAAGACAACTCGATCCCTCTTCATGACGATTTGCTATGTCTGAACAGGAAACGCCTCAAATCTAGCAGACCAGCATATGAAATGAGAGTCCAAATGCTATCCACAGGATTCGACCAGAACGCAGAGTGGAAACGTGAGTGGCAAGCTACAAGAACCCGAAACCACGAACTTGTAGACAATCGAACAGTTCCAGTTCCAGGCTTCCACCAACCAAGGGAGGTGTTGGTGCAGTTAAACAGATATCGAACTGAAGAGGGTAGGTGCAAATATAACATGCACAAGTGGGGCTTTTCAAGTGACATTGTGTGTGACTGTGGTAACACCCAAAAAATGAGGCACATTGTGAATGAATGTCCAATCAGACGCTTTCCTGGTGGCATTGAGAAGCTCCATCAAGCATTCCACGAAGCACTCCTCTGGATCGAGTCCATCATCATCCGAGTGTAGTCTGAGCCGTTTTAATACTTGTGTACTGTATATGATTTCACATGTTCATTTTTATATATATTTCTTTGTTTTGCAAAATGTGTATTACTGTAATTGATGCATACGATAATAATAACCGGATGGGGTCATTCCAGACGTGGAACAAGTCCTTCCGGATGCCATGAAGAGCACAGGGTGCAGCCAACTGCAGGTGGTGGCTTACGTCAGTGCCAATGATGTGTGTCGCTTTGGATCGGAAGAGATTCTCTCTGGTTTCGAGGGGCTAACAGAAGTGGTAAAGGCTGCCAGTCTTGGTTGCGATAGGAAAGCAGAGCTCACTATGTGCGGCATAGTCGACAGGACCGATTACGGACCTCTGGTACACAGCCGAGTGGTGGATCTGAATCGGAGGCTCAGACGGTTCTGCGACCATGTAGGCTGCAGATTCCTCGACCTGCGTCGTAGGGTGGTTGGGTTTCGGGTTCCGCTGAATAGGTCAGGTGTCCACTACACGCAGGAGGCGGCTACATGGATAGCAGGGGCTCTGTGGCGTGGACGGGCGGCCTTTTTAAGGTTAGAACACAGGAATAACGTAGATACAGGAACCATCGGTATAACAGTTGTTAATTGTCGTAGCTATGTGGGGAAAGTACCAGAGCTCACAGAGCTAATACAAAGCACTGATGCTCAAATCGTTATACAGACCCGAAGCTGCCTAAGCCGGAGATAAATTCAGCCGAAATTTTTGCGAAGAACCTAACGCTGTTCCGAAAGGACAGGCTAAACACAGATGGCGGTGGCGTATTTGTTGCTGTTAGAAGTAGTTTATCTTGTCACGAAATTGAAGTAGATAGCTCCTTTGGGTTAATATGGGCAGAGATCATTGTTGGCAACCGGAATAAAATAATGATTGGATCCTTTTACCGTCCGCCCAATTCAGATGATACAATTGCTGAAAGGTTCAAAGAATGCTTGAGTTTGATTTGAAACACTTACCCGATTCATACGATTATAGTTGGTGGTGACTTTAATTTACCCTCGATACGTTGGCGAAAACATGTTTAAATCCATAGGTACGCATAAGACATCATCCGAAACCGCGCTAAACGCATTCTCTGAAAATTGTTTCGAACGGTTAGTTCATGAGCCCACGCGGATAGTTAACGGTTGTGAAAACACCTCTTAGCAACAAATAATCCTGAGATAATAACAAGCATCGAAACGGATACTGGGATTAATGAACACAGGATTGTCGTAGCGAAACTGAATATTGTAAACCCCATATCCTCAAAGAATAAACGAAAAATATACCTATCAAAAAAGCAGATAAAAATTCGCTTGATGCCTTCCAGAGAGACAATTTCCATTCCTTCCAAATTTACAATGTAAGAGTAGACCAGATGTGGCCTGGAAATTGAGAAAATAGTATCGGCAGCAATTGAGAGACTTATACCAAATAAATTAACAAACGACGCAGCTGATCCTCCTTGGTACACAAAACAGACCATAACACCGTTGCATAAACAACGAAAAAATCATTCCAAATTTAAACTGACGCAAAATCTCAAAGACTGGCGATCTTTTACATAAGCTCGAAATTCAGCGCGGACTTCAGTGCGAGATTCTTATAATAGGTTCTACAACGAAACTTTATCTCGAAATCTGGCAGAAAATCCAAAGAGATTTCGGTCATGTGTGAAGTATGGTAGGGGCAAGCCATAATCAATACCTTCTCTGCGCGACTGCAATGGAAATACTATCGACGACAGTGCTGCCAAAGCAGAGTTGCTAAACACAGCCTTCCTAAATTTCTTCACCAAAGAAGACGAAGTAAATATTCCAGAATTCGAATCAAGAACAGCTGCCAACATAAGTAACGTAGAAATAGATATCCTCGAAGTAGTGAAGCAACTTAAATCACTTAATAAAACTAAGTCTTCTGGTCCAGATTGTATACCTATCAAGTTCCTTTCAGAGTATGCTGATGCAATAGCTCCATACTTAACAATCATATACAACCGTTCGCTCCACGAGAGATCCGTAGCCAAATAATTGAAAGTTGCACAGGCCACACCAATATTCAAGAAAGGTAAGTAGCAGTAATTCAATAAATTACAGGCCCATATCATTAACGTCGATATGTAGCAGGATTTTGGAACATACATTGTCTTCAAACGTTATGAATTATCTCGAAGAGAACAGTCTATTGACACAAACTCGATTTACAAAACATTGCTCTTGTGAAAAACAACTAGCTCTGTACACGCAAGTGTTGAGTGCTACTGACAAGGGATTTCAAATTGATTCCGTATTTCTACATTTCCAGCCGGTATTTAACGCTGTACCATATAAGCTGCTTGTAGTGAAATTGGGTACTTATGGAATATCGTCTCAGTTATGCGACTGTATTCGTAATTTCCAATCAGAGAGGTCAGCGTTCGTAGAAATTGACGGAAAGTCATCGAGTAAAGCGAGGAGGATTACATGCTTTCCCCAAGATAGTATTATAGGCCCTCTGCTGTTCCTTATCTACAAAAACGAATTAGGAGACAACCTGCGAAGCCGTCTTAGGTTGTTTGCAGATGATGTTGTCGTTTATAGACACGTAAATTCATCAGAAGATTAAAACAAATAGCAAAATGATTTACGAGAGATATCTGTATGGTGCAAAAATTGGCAACTGACCCTAAATAACGAAAAGTGTGAGATGAGTACCAAAAGGAATCCGTTAAACTTCGATTGCACGATAAATCAGTCAAATGTAAAGTCCGTAAATTCAACCAAATACCTAGGAATTACAGTTACGAACAACTTAAACTGGAAGGAACACACGGAAAATGTTGTGGGGAAGGCTAACCAAAGACTGCCTTTGTATTGGCAGGACACTTAGAAAATGTAACAGATCTACTAAAGAGACTGCCTACACTACGCTTGTTTGTCGTCTTTTAGAATACTGCTGCGCCTTGTGGGATCCTTACGAGATAGGACTGATGGAGTAGGTCGAGAAAGTTGAAAAAGGGCAGCACGTTTTGTACTATCGCGAAATAATGGAGAGAGTGTCACTGACATGATGCAGGGTTTGGGGTGGATATCATTAAAACAAAGGAGTTTTTCGTTGCGGCGAGGTCTTCTCACGAAATTTCAATCACTAACTTTCTCCTCCGAATGCGAAAAGTTTTGTTGACGTCGACCTAAATAGCAGGAAGCGATCATGATAATAAAATAAGGGAAATCCGAGTTCGCACGGAAAGATGTAGGTGTTCATTTCTTCCACGCGCTGTACGAGATTGGAATAATCGAGAAATATTGTGAGGGTGGTTCGATGAACCCTCTGCCAGGTACTTAAATGTGATTGCAGAGTATCCATGTAGATGTGTTTCCATTAACCTCTTTTATGCAGATCCTCTAATGAGATGTACACAACATCTTTCACATCATGGTATCATAACTCCACACACACACACACACACACACACACACACACATACACACAGAGCCAATACGCTATGGCTGTACACATTGATCCATTTTTGAAACGCAATACAGCAACGTTTGAGCGTGGTACGGATTCGACAAATCCTTGGTAGGGTGCTGAAGGTATGTGACATCGGATATCTGGGAATAGGTCACTTAATCCCCATACATTACGGGCCGGTGGTTAACGAGCGTAAAGTTGGTGCCCGATAGCGTCACAGATTCGTTCCATCACGTTCAGATAAAGAGAATTTAGGGGGCAAGTAATCAACGAGTGATCACTATTATGGTCCTCAAAGCATTGTAGTACGATTCTGACCTTGTGACAAGGACATTTGTCCAGCTGGAAGATGCCATTGTCGTTTGAGAAGACATAAAACATGACGGGTGCAGGTGGTCCGCATAATATTGACGTCGGTCACAGGTGTCTTGGTGCCCTCGATTACTACCACAGATCACATGGAAACCCGGATATATATTCCCCATACTATAATATTGTCCCCACTGGTCTCTTGCCCATGGAGCGGCACACTGAAGTGCCAAAGCAACTGGTACACCTGACTAATATCATGTAGGTCCCCCGCGAGCACGCCGAAGTGCCGTAATACGACGTGGCATGGACTCGACTGTTGTCTGAAGTAGAGTTGGAGGGAATTGACAACATGAATCCTGCAGGGCTGTCAATAAATCAGTATGAGTACGAGGGGGTGGAGATCTCTTCTGAACAGCACGTTGCAAGGCATCCCAGAGACGCTACATAATGTTCATGTCTGGGGAGTTTGGTGGCCAGCGGAAGTGTTTAAACTTAGAAGAGTGTTCCTGGAGCCACACTGTAGCAATTCTGGACGTGTGGGGCGCCACATTGTCCTACTGGAATTGTCCAAGTTCGTCGGAATGCAAAATGAACATAAATGGATGCAGGTGATCAGACAGGATGCTTACGTCCGTGTCACCTGTCAGAGTGACAGTTCAAACAACAAATTGTTGTTTGAACCAAATATTCCCGTAATTCTGTAATCATTTAGTAAAGATGTTCGCATTAAAGATTAAATAAAACAAAAACCTACTGATGATGGCACAGAGGTGCTGAAACATGTTTGGTAACTTGACAGGAAGAAGATGCTGTGACATGCAAATGATTAGCTTTTCAGAGCATTCGCACAAGGTTGGCGCTCGTGGCGACACCTACAACGCTCTGACATGGGGAAAGTTTCCAACCGATGTCTCATACACAAATAGCAGTTGACCGGCGTTGCTTGATAAAACGTTGTTGTGGTGCATCGTGTAAGGAGGAGAAATGCGTGCCATCACGTTTCCGACTTTGATAAAGGTCGGGTTGTAGCCTATCGCAATTGCGGTTTATCGTATCGCGATATTGCTGGTCGCATTGGTCGAGATCCAATGACTGTTAGTAGAATATGGAATCGGTGGGTTCAGGAGGGTAATACGGAACGCCGAGCTGGATCCCAACGGCTCCGTATCACTAGCAGTCGAGATGACAGGCATCTTATCCGCATGGCTGTAACGGATCGTGCAGCCACGTCTCGATCCCTGAGTCAACGGATGGGGACTTTTACAAGACAACAACCATCTGTACGAGCAGTTCGACCACGTTTGCAGCAGCATGGACTATCAACTCGGAGACCATGGCTGCGGTTACCCTTGACGCTGCATCACAGACAGGAGCGCCTGCGATGGTGTACTCAACGACGAAACTGGGTGCACGAATGGCAAAACGTCATTTTTTCGGATGAATCCAGGTTCTGTTTACAGCGTCATGATGGTCGCATCCGTGTTTGGCAACATCGCGGTGAACGCAAATTGGAAGCATGTATTCGTCATCAGCATACTGGCGTATCACCCGGCGTGATGGTATGGGGTGCCACTGGTTACACGTCTCGGTCACCTCTTGTTCGCACTGACGGGACTTTGAACAGTGGACGTTACATTTCAGATGTGTTACGACCCTTCATTCGGTCCCTGCGAAACCCTACATTTCAGCAGGATAATTCACGACCGCATGTTGCAGGTCCTGTACGGGCCTTTCTGCATACAGAAAATGTTCGACTGCTGCCCTGGCCAGCACATTCTGCGGATCTCTCACAAATTGAAAATGTCTGGTCAATGGTGGCCGAGCAACTGGCTCATGACAATACGCCAGTCACTACTCGTGATGAACTGTGCTATCGTGTTGAAGCTGCGTGGGCAGCTGTACCTATACACGCCATCCAAGCTCTGTTTGACTCGATGCCCAGGCGTATCGAGGCCGTTATTACGGCCAGAGATGGTTGGTTGTTCTAGGTACTGATTTCTCAGGATGTATGCACGCAAATTGCGTGAAAATGTAATGACATGTCAGTTCTAGTATAATATATTTGTCCAATGAATACCCGTTTATCATCTGCATTTCTTCTTGGTGTAGCAATTTTAATGGGCAGTAGTGTATGTGGCAAAGTATCTAGACCGCAAATTAGGACCTCTATTTGTCAAAACAGACTCTTATGGTAAGAACTCGACGTGCTTTATAGAACACGTAAAGGGAGAAACAGTTTTACCCACAAATTTCCTAGTCAGCTTCAACGGAAAGCCACTACTTACACATGCCAATAAGTCATATGCCAATAAGTCAGAATCCTTTGCTATATACAATGTTCATGCAAGTTTGTCACACAGTTTGTGGATCATTAATAACTGCTATCGTAGCACTCTCTGCTAGGCCTGTCCGAATGCTGAGCCGATACTGAGCGGCCGAGGCTGGCAGGCGCGGCGCTTCTGTTCTCCTCTTGTAGAGGCCGCTCTTGTCGTGGCGCGGTCCCTATCAGTGCACCACTGGACGACGTCGTTTCACCGCCTTCTCTTCTCTTGCGTTCTTCATCTTCGTTCCGGCGCTTGTGGTTACGCCAGAACAGTATCCACGTCCTTTAACGTATGATCTTGAAATCAAAGCTAATTGTTCATTACTGCATTTACAATTTAGTGATTATAGAATTCGTTAATTAAAATTAGTTTACTTGATTTTATTTCTCCATGGGCCTCAGAAGCATCGTGCCCCCTTCCCGCCCCCCAACCTCTCCTCGTCGGTAATACCAAGGACAGATTTCAGGTGGTTGAGACTTTGGAGAATATTAAAAACGAAACGAACTTTTGCATTGTTTTCTTCAAACATATTTCATACATATTTTTATCAAGTTTTTATCAAGTTTTTATTTTCGTTGTTTCTGCTACTGTTGAACAAGTAACATGAATAGACAGAGTTACGTGACAGTTCTACTGAAAGAGAGCTTGAGTAAGTCTTGAAAGAATCAGATTTATATGAAAAGTGAATGATGAGGTGGAACAAACTGGAACTGATTCACCCTCTGAGAATGAAAATGAGGTTCAGCTCAACCTACCAAATGATAAATATACCAGATGTGCTTAATTCATTGCAAGAAATGGGACGTGAATATGTTATGGAGTCATCTCGAGAATATCGGCATTCTGTACAAAATACAGTGCGGGAAGACCGGGGCTAAGACAACAAGGAAAAACAGAATCTCCGAAAGAGACCATAGAGCTCATTTTTAGACCTCATGTTATGAATCTATCAAAAATACACTCAAACGAAAAGTCGTCTCTACTTGGTATTCAGCACACCGACGAAGATGAGCTATTTTGTTACGTAGGGCTCTTACTAATCATGGGTTCAAATCATGACAATAAGATACCTGTCCATGATTTATGGTCTATGCTTCAGGGCTCAAGAGTGCACTATGGATCAATGAGTTGGACCCGAGTTTTCGATATCGGTTTGATGATAAAAATATAAAAGAAGTTGGTCGCCAGACAGACAAGTTTGCTCCAATGAGGGAAATTTCTGAAAGCTTTAATTCTTCATTTCCATTGTATTTCATTCCTGGTTCACATGCAACAGTGGATGAGATGCTGTCTTTGTTCCGTGATCACCAACCATTCAAAGTGTTTTTAAAAGAAAAACCTAGAAAATACGACATTCTAATTAGAATGCTTTCTGTTTCTGAGAGTAGATATGTGATCAGCATTGACATCTACACAGGGAAGTCTGGAAGTGCACACCATCTAAATGGACCGATGAGTATTGTAAAGAGACTAAAAAAACCACTGAGAAATCAGGCCGCAGTGTTAACACGGATAGATACTACACTTGAGGGAGCTTGCTGAGACACTATGGAATGATTTTCACCTCACACTTGTTGGAACCCTGCGGTCGGACGGACGACATATACCTGAAGTGCTGAAGACTACAAATGGCCGCATTGTACGCTCATCACTCTTCTCATATACTGTCCCTCAGACACAGAGGCCACCACTTACTGTCTCTCGCATCATTTATATTCCGTGAGAAACCAAGCGACTGATGTTGATGCTTCCGACTTATCACTCAAAAGGGGTAATGAGTGAAGACTCAAAAAAGACTCACATGATTGTATTTAATAATTCTGCAAAGGGAGGCGTGGACGCCACAGACCAGGAGGAAAGGCATTACAGTACGAAGAGAGAAAAGAGTAGAAGGCCTATGTTCCTCTTCTACACACTCATTGCTATAGAAGCATTAAATGAATATTCACTATTCCTTTTCAGCTTTCAAATTGGAAAAAGAATTTGCTAAATGGCAGAGTAGTTTTTCTCACTAACTTAGGCCTTGAACTAATGAGACCTCATGTAAATAAACCGGCCCGAAATTTGTACGGGCTTCAGAAACCAGTAATAATGGCAATGGAAAAGCATCACATAAAGGAAGCTTAGCTGCACTATGGAAACTTCATCAACATCACAGCCAGCAACTCATGGATGGTACCACTTATGCTGGCAAGAAGCTGAATCTAAAAAGTTCAAGTACAACAAGCTGGGAAAATCAACTGCTATCTGCTCTCAGTGCCGCAAACACGTCTATTGAAAAGACAGCAAGAAGACAGTGTTGTGTAAAAAATATGTTTCATAATGAGACAGTAAATTCTGTTTGCTTCATGTAGTGGGCCCAAATTAAATAGTTGTTTAGTATAAGAAAACGCAGTTATGAACGTTACTGGAAAAATATTATACAAAGTGAATCTTATGGTTTGCTGATTTTGTTCCAGTTATAATTTAACTTTTTATTATCCAGTATACAAAAATAATGTCTAAGCAGTTCTAAGTGTTCTCAACAGTATCAGAAGTAAATAAACCTGCATTATAACAAATTAAATTGCCACTTTCTTTCTAGGCCTCTGACGGCCGCCCCCCCCCCCCCCCTTCCGTTGATATTACATGTAACAAAAATAGCTTGATAGTGCTAGTGTTAACAACACAGGCACTGCACTAACGTATTTATTCGCCACGGCGGGCACATATACAGGGTGGAGAAAAATTGTGTCGTGAAATTTTAACCCTGGATAGCCGATGCCAGTAGGAACCAAAATTACTAATGTTGTGTAGGTCGACAACACACCATTTTTAAACTACGGAAACTTGGCGCCATGCGCTCCTATTGTCCGTGGGCATTCACTTGTAAGCTTCGCTTCGGAGCACACACACGTCACCTGCGATTTAGTCATACAGTAAGCATGGCGACACAGTATTCGTTTGAAGAATAACGAGATATGGTTTTTCTTTATGGACTAGCCGACGGTAAAGAACACTAAGCTCGACGGTTGTATAAGGAACGGTACCCAGAAAGACGCCACCCACAATGTTTACAGCAATTCACCGGCGACTTGGCGAAACAGGCTCGTTAGGTGGATATCATGGTGACGCTGGAAGACCTCGAACACGACGGGATGATGCATTTGAAGAGACTGTTCTCGAACGCTTCGAGGAAGCACCTACAACAAGTACTCTAGCCGTCGGACACGACATGGGGGTCACTCATCGGTTAGTGTGGGAGGGTTTGAGGGATGACGGCCGGCATCCATTTAGTTTCCATCCTGTCCAAGACCTAAACCCTGTGGCGGACAATGAATACAGACTAGTGTTTTGCCGGTGGTTTCTGCGTCGTGTTGCACGAGATCCCGACTTCCTCGCCATTATGTTGTTTACCGACGAGTGCATATTCCATCGGGATGGCCTTTACAACACTCGAAACGTTCAGTACTGGGCATTCGCGGTCATGCGTTGTCCAGAGCATCCGGCAACAGGGCAATCCTGCGGCCAATCGGAGCGCGTGTCGCCCAAGTTTCCGTAGTTTAAAAATTGTTCGTTGTCGACCGACACAACATTATTAATTTTGTGATTCTTCAGTTTCTCCCGGCGTATTTGTTGCTCGAACAATCCACGGGTATACTGCTGGTTCATAGTGTCCAACGGGCACAACATTTCGGCGATCAGACATGTCGCCATCGTCAGGTGCGCTGACGAACTGAGCTCCTGAGGGCGGGCGGCCGATTTAAATCCCCTCCCCCCGCGGGCCGCTCTCTTCGCCGTCCGCGCCCGCGCGCCGGCGGTCGCGAAGACGTGGGCGTCGGAATCTGTCGTAGCGTCGATGTGCTTGCTACGTCCATCCTGGTCGCCAGTTCATACTTCTTGCTGAGAGTCTTCTTAATTGCATGCGGTGCCGGGTCCCAAGCCTTGCTGAGATTATAGCCACAATCTCGGTTGATAAGCTCTTCCCTGGTCCCAATTTCGATAGCCTCCCTTACAACGCTATCCCAATATTTAGAGATCTGAGCCAGGCTCTTGGTACGCTCATAATCCATCTCGTGTTTCTCGGACAAACAGTGCTCGAAATTCGCACCAGGGAAGATCTTTTCAACCGAGATTGTGGCTACAATCTCAGCAAGGCTTGGGACCCGGCATTGAATGCAATTAAGAAGACTCTCAGCGCGGGCGCCGACGGCGAAGAGAATGGCCCGCGGGGGAAGGGGTATTTAAATCGGCCGCCCACCGTGGCTCGAACACACATACAGCGACTGCAGTTCCTACAGAACAAGATCCTTCGCCGCGTATTTCACGTGCATTCTCAGTTCCCACATCGCTACCTCCAAGACGAGGCAGGAGAACATGAAGTAATACAACGACATCAAGACATCGCTAGACGCTTTTACAGGAAGACTCAAGACGCCGAAAATCCCCCTCATCAGAGCACTTGGAGCGCCACAGAACGCAAGAGACCGCTACAGAAGACCTATTGCCTTACTTGACCGTGTATAAGACGACGTAACAAGAAGACGTACTCGTTTCAACACAGCCCTAAAGGGCACTGAAGACAATTTGCCCCAGAAGACAAAATAGTTCCGCACAGCAACAAAGCAAAGAAGTCCATCCCCCGTCCCACACACACACAAGATACACAGAAAATAAAGATGACCAAATCCTACACGCACAACCCAGAAGAAGCAGGCAATGCTAAACAGTAAATCCTGCACAAAATAGCTGTAAGATAGCCATAAGAAGGTGGACGGAGCCCTCAGGAGCTCAGTTCGTCAGCGCAAATGTCTGATCGCCGAAATATTGTGCCCGTTGGACACTATGAACCGGCAGTATACCCGTGGACTGTTCGAGCATTAGTAATTTTGGTTCCTACTGGCATCAGTTAGCCAGGGTTAAAATTTCGTAACACAATATTTCTCCATCCTGTATATCGCCAGATTACACTGTGCCTTGTTGACACCTTAGGATCATGGTTTCGTGTAGTCTGCGCAACACACGGACATTACTGTCAGCTCTTATCAACTGAAATCTGGGCTCAACTGACCAGGCCACGGTTTTTCAGTCGTCTAGGGTCCAACCGATATAGTCACCAGCGCAGGAGATGCGTTGAAGCCGATGTCGTGCTGTCAGCAAAGGCACTCGCGTCGGTCAACGGCCATATTCAACGTCAATTTCGCCTCACTGTCCTAACGGATACGTTCGTCGTACGTCCTACATTGATTTCTACAGTCTTTTAACGCAGTGTTACTTGTCTGTTAGCAATGACAACTCTACACAAACGCCAGTGCTCTCAGTCATCAAACGAAGCCCGTGTGTCACTGCGTATTCCGTGGTGAGAGGTAATACCTGAAATTTGCTATTCTCGGCACACTCTTGACGCTGTGGATCTCGTAATATTGAATTCCCCAACGATTTCCGACTTGGAATGTCTCATACGTTTGGCTCCAATTACAATCCCCGTTGAAAGTCTCTTAATTCCCATCGTGTGGCCATAATCACATCGGATTCCTTTTCACATGAATCACCTGAATGCAAATGATGGCTCACCCAATACACTGCCCTTTTATAGTTTGAGCACGCAATACTACCGCCATCTGTGTAGGTGCATATCGCTATCCATGATTTTCGTCCTCTCAATGAAATCTTCAGCAACTAGCGTAGCCACTAACTTGTTTCAAAGCAAACATGAAAACCAACTGCAATAAGAGTAAAATGATGTGTCGTTCACCTGTCTGAAAGAAAGTTGGACAAATTAGAAATGAACTCTTATAACCAGATGCCGAATTTTTATGTTTAGTGCAGTTGAAGACATTAGGTAGTTAATCAACAAACGAAATAAAGAGAAAAGTAAAAGTTGCTTGAAATGCCTGTGGTAATGTGTAATCCGTTCAGACAAAGAGGGTTGCTCTGCGAAACTCGAGAGATATATGACTGGAATTAATAGGACGAACGAAACCTAAGCAAGTGGATCAAAGAACAAACTGGACGGGAAGTTGTAATTTTACAACGGCAATGGAAATGAAATTTAGGTGTTAGATAAGGAAATTCCGTAGTGACGACATAATAGAAGGAAGTCGTAGAACAGACAACATCCAGGAATATCATAGAGGCCTGCAGGTTGTGATATAATTTCATAATCGAGTTTCAACGTAACATCGATCGTGAAGGCTAAAAAAGGATTCAAACTAACCAAAAATTTATTTCAAGTGAATTAAATTGGCTAATTCAAAATTGGGTCACGTATGAACAAAGCAAGCTGTTGTGTTATGTTAAAATTCAATAATTGGACTGACTCTAAAAGTAACATTTATTCAGGAGATGCTGGAGAACAAAATTTCATTTTTTGAACATGTAGCTATCATCAAAACGCAACATCTGAACTAATATTACTAGAATATGAATGAGAATATTAAATCCTCCATAACTTCACGGACTATTACAGAAAACACAAAATCTAAGAGAATTTCTGTATTCAGCACAAAAATTACTTTAAAATGACACATTTTATATACAAATTGTCAGTCGTTTAAAGTTTCGTAATTTTCACTTACTTTATTTCTCTAAGATGGTAGACGGGTTCGAGAATATAATCGTGGACGCAAGTATGATTGCTGCAACTGTAATTACAAGTCAATTGAAATGAATTTAATATGCAACAGAAAAACTCTTTCATGTTAATATTATTATCAATGAAAATAAAGCTAGTCTTCAGTTAGCTTAATTCTACTTATTAAGCACATTTTTATGCTTCGTTTTTGTGACATCACATCCTTGAAACTGGTGGAGAGAGGTATGTCCATAAATAAATTTTGGATAGACGAAAAGCGTCACTAGAGGATGAGTTGGCGCTGTGTAGGTCACGTAGACCTGCAATAAATTTAATTTTTCTGAATACCATCCAAACGTAGTTTCGCAACAGTGCATAAAGATGTCTGTTGTTAGTCATTGCAGACTTTTATGTGTTCTTTACGGCATAAATTCTAAGTTCTGAAGCCATCGTTTATTTACCAATAATGCGGTTACAAAATCTGACAGCATAATGGAGCTTATACTACAGCTATCAAATTTACCATATTACATTGACTAAACCAACAAGTTGCATTTTTGGAGTGCTGGTGCCGTATTAAATGGAGGCTCAGACAATTTTTATCGACCCCCAAGCATAGATAACGTCACAACTCAAAGGCCGCACTGCATGACTTTAGGTAGTCTTTATCCAGTAGTGTATAGCAAATAGCTCATGAATGATTATGAAAAAAATTTACTTACTTCTTAATAATTTCACTACAGATATACTCATGTCAAACTAATAATGTTCAGGGCTATTACCAGCGAGATAATTACGTAATGATTATAGTGGGTAAATACAGTTACATTCTTGTGGTCATGGATACGTAGATCATTGTGTTATGACCAATCTGACGACCGCTGGTTGTGTGAAGTTTAGCTCCAAAATCCTCCCGAGTTGAGGAAGAACTAACTCGTCGTATATATGAAGAGTACCAGGAATTGCATTCTGTCTAGAAACAAAGTGCACAGTGCAAGAAACGAAGCTGCATTCCTCCAGAGTATGTCATTTCTGTAGATCCTATTTATCCCAGTATATTTCGGCAGTGGACCTGATAATATCGTTAACAGAGACTGTGAGTTTTACATCGGCATAAAGTGCACCATTTTTCCCACGCGCACTAGGGAAGAGGAATATTACATGAAATGTTTAATATTGATGCTAACCAAGCTCGACCGTGCACTGTAAAGTAATTTACACGGTATACATGTAGATATAGCTGTTGAAACTGATAACGACAAAGGCTAGTCATTCTCGAGCAAAATCTAAACTCAACTGATAGGAGATTAAGAACAACGATTTGCTAAAATTTTTGATAACTATGTGGTCACGAGAGCAGAAGTTAACGGCCGCTATCTCTAAAATGCGAACTTCGATGATTCGTTCTCGCAGTCTCGATACGGCATCTGAGTCCCATCGGCCGGCTACTCAGGTTGTAGAAACATAAGCCTAACAACCAGCGCTCCCTCCTGGAAACTAATTCAGATACTAATTCAGCAAACGGACCACTCGTCACTGTATAAAGACGTGTAAGTATGTAAACGCGTTCCTTCGATAGTACTGAGACAGCAATATACAATTTCACTGTCCACAACATAGTCTTTAAATAGTAAAATGTCACCAATAGGAATTTTCTGTGACTTGTCCAAAGCATTTGACTGTGTGAACCACGACATAATGTTACAGAAATTACAGTTCTATGGTATAAATGGAATAGCATATGAGTGGTTTAAATCATACCTACAGAACAGGAAGCAAAAAGTATTCTTATAGATGTCAGGTGATTTAAATAAATTTGCCACTTCATCTAACTGGGATGAAATTACATTAGGCGTTCCACAGGGTTCAATCATGGGTTCCCTTCTGTTCTTGATATATGTGAACGACCTCCCTTTCTATTTGAAACAGGAAGCTGAACTGACACTGTTTGCTGATGATACAAGCATCATTATTAGTCCGGCAAAAGAAACTCCAATTGAAAATGATACAAATAAGATCTTTGAAAAAGTCATTAATTGGTTTTCTGCAAATGGGCTTGCTCTAAACTTTGAAACAACAGAGTACATCCAATTTTCTGCTGCAAAAAGTACAGTTCCTTCAATAAATATAACACATCAACAGAAGCCAGTAGACAGGGTAGAGCATACTAAGTTGTTTGGGTGTACACATAGATGAGAATCTTAGTTGGAAAATTCATATTTTGGATCTCCTAAAGCGACTAGGTCCAGCAACTTTTGCAATTAGAATAATTGCCAATTTTGAGGATGTAGAAATTAGTAAGTTAACATACTTTGCATACATTCACTCTCTTATGACATACGGAATAACATTTTGGGATAACTCAACATTTACACAAAGTATTCACTGCTCTAAAGAAAGTGGTTAGAATAATGTGTGGGGTTCATAGTCCCACATCTTGTAGGCATCTTTTTAAAAGATTGGGAGTTCTTACATCAGCCTCACAGTACATTCTGCTTACGCCCTAAATTGGAGAACATGATCGTTTTGATGGTTTTGCACACCAGTGTACTTTGCATATATTCGGGAAATCAATTCGCTGCCTGATAAAAAAAATGAAGCATCCAGACGGGTTTGGATCTAGGGACCTTTCTGAATACCTCAACATCACGGAGACACAAATTTAAAAATCTGCAATTTTTCCATCACCTGAAATGCAGAAACTATTAGTCTTAGAGAAAATTCTTTTCTTCTGCTTCGATCATTAACTCAGAGAAATAATGAAAATAACCTTATTCGTGGGAATTGTCATGTAGTTTCATTTTGCACTTTTAGTATGTTGTTCATGCCCCTCTCCCATACCACCGTAATACACACATAAAAAAAGTTTTGCATCACCCCGGTTCCCAGAACTCCTGAAGATAGACGTTGACTGTGGGTATTCGATCACAGACGCAGTCCCTTTGACTGTTCATAGATGTCACTAAACCCGCCCAGAGATGTAAACAACCATGCATGAGCAGCGCCTATTAGACAGAGGGGGTCCGACAGCCGACCAGTCCCAGTCATTCCACCAGGAAGGAGGTACACGCCTCGTGTTGTCTGTAGTTCAACCACGCCTAGACGGTCTCAATACCGCCGTTCGATAGCGTCCGCATTGTTACTTTGTGCCAGGAAGGGCTCTCAACGAGGGCGTCTCAGAGTGTCCAGGCGTCTCAGAGTGAACCAAAGCGATGTTGTTCGGACATGGAGGAGATACAGAGAGACCGGAACTGTCGATGATATGCCTCGCTCAGGCCGCCCAAAGGCTACTACTGCAGTGGATGACCGCTACCTACGGATTATGGCTCGGAGGAACCCTGACAGCAACGCCACCATGTTGAATAATGCTTTTCGTGCAGCCACAGGACGTCGTGTTATGAGCAATAAGCTGCATGATGCGCAGCTTCACTCCCGACGTCCATGGCGAGGTCCGTCTTTGTAACCACGAGACCATGCAGCGCGGTACAGATGGGCCAACAACGTGCCGAATGGACCGCTCAGGATTGGCATCACGTACTCTTCACCGATGAGTATCGCATATGCCTTCAACCAGACAATCGTCGGAGACCTGTTTGGAGGCAACCCGATCAGGCTGAACGCCTTAGACACACTGTCCAGGGAGTGCATCAAGGTGAAGGTTCCCTGCTGTTTTGGGGTGGAATTTTGTGGGGCCGACGTACGCCGCTGGTGGTCATTGAAGGTGCTGTAACGGCTGTACGACACGTGAATGCCATCCTCCGACAGATAGTGCAACCATATCGGCAGCATGTTGGCGTGGCATTCGCGCCCCCATCGCGCACATTTTGTGAATGACATCCTTCAGGATAACGACATCGCTCGACTAGAGTGGCCAGCGTGTTCTCCAGACATGAACTCTGTCGAACATGTCTGGGAAAGTTTGAAAAGGGCTGTTTGTGGACGACGTGACCCACCAATCACTCTGAGGGATCTACGCCGAATCGCTGTTGAGGAGTGGGACAATCTAGACCAACAGTGCCCTGATGAACTTGTGGATACTATGCCAAGATGAATACAGGCATGCATCAATGCAAGAGAACATGCTACTGGGTATTAGAGGTACCGGTGTATACAGAAATCTGTGTCACCACCTCTGAAGGTCTCGCTGTATGGTGGTACAACATGCAACGTGTGGTTTCCATGAGCAATAAAAAGGGCGGAAATGATATTTATGTTGATCTCTGTTCCAATTTTCTGTACAAGTTCCGGAACTCTCGGAACTTAGACGATGCAAACCTTTTTTTGATGTGTGTGAAAAAATTTTGGCTACACGAATTTTTCTCCTTATATTCCTTTGTTAACGAAACTGATAACGCTGTCTAGATCGAGTACACTCCATTTCCGTGTCCTTTAGTGTGATAACTCAACATCTTTTGACGCCACCACTACACTGTCCAGTCACATTGACGTGACCACCAGCCAGAAGCCTGAATACCATATTTTTCAGGGTGGACCGCTGCGAGACGTGGAGGAAGAGAGTCAATGAGATTCTGGAAGGTACTGACAGACATGTGGAGCCTTGCTGACTCCACTGCCACTGCGCCGGCCGGGGTGGCCGAGCGGTTCTAGGCGCTACAGTCTGGAACCGCACGACCGCTACGATCGCAGGTCCGAATCCTGCCTCGGGCATGGATGTGTGTGATGTCCATAGGTTAGTTAGGTTTAGGTAGTTCTAAGTTCTAGGGGCCTGACGACCTCAGAAGTTAAGTCCCATGGTGCTCAGAGCCATTTGAACCATTCCACTGCCACTGCCAGCTGCAATAGATTTCTCGGTTGCGGACTCAACCCAAGGGACGAACAGGTCGATCGAGGTGGTTTCACAAATTCTCTTTTAGGTTTAAATTCTGTGAGTATGTTGTACAGAGGTAAACGGTAAACTCATTCTGGTGCTCTTCGAACCACACACGTACACTGCGAACTGTCTGACACGTTACGTTATCCTGCTGGTAGATGCCATAACGCTGAAGAAAAACAGACTGCATGTAGAGGTGGACACGGTCCCCAAGGGTAGATGTAAACTTGTGTTAATCCATTGTGTCTTCCAAAGTGACGAGATCACCAAGCGAATACCACGATAACATTCCCCACACAATTACGCGTGAACGGTGTTTACTTTCAAACGTTTCATGCCGTACACGCCAACGGCTATCTGTCCGATGGAGCATGAAACGTGATTCATCTGAAAAGGACACATGTGACCACTCAGTGGACGTCCAGTTTTGGTGTGCAAAAAAAAAAAAAAAAAAAAAAAAGCCGTCGATAATAGCGAAAGTGTTGCCAGTGCAGCATTTTGTGCAAGAACTGACACCTCGATTACGTCCCATAAATGTTCGATGGAATTAATATCGGCCTATCTAGGTAGCAATTCATTCGGTCGAATTGTCCAGAATGTTCTTCGAACCAATCGCGAACAATTGTGACCCGGCGACATCGCCCATTGTCATCCACAAAAATTCCATCGTCGTTTGGTAACATGAAGTCCGTGAATGGCTGAAAATAGTCTCCAAGTAGCCGAACATAACTATTTCCAGTCAATCTCAGGTTTAGTCTGACCAGAGACAAAGACCATTCCGTGTAAACACAGCCCAAACCATTACGGAGCCACCATCAGCTGGCACAGTGCGTTGTTGAGAAATCAATCCATAGCTTCGTGAGACCTGCGCTGCACTCAAACCTACTATCAGCTGAAACTGGGACTTATTTGGCCAGGCAACGGTGTTCTAGTTCTACAGTCCAACCGATATGGTCACGAGACCAGTAGAGGCGCTATAGGCGATGTCGTGCTGTTATTAAAGGTTCAAAATGGTTCAAATGTCTGTAAGCACTATCGGACTTAACATCTGAGGTCATCAGTCCCCTAGACTTAGAATTACGTATACCCAACTAATCTAAGGACATTACACACATCCATGCCCGAAGTGGGATTCGAACCTGCGACCGTAGCAGCCGCGTAGTGCCGGACTGAAGCGCCTAGAACCGCTCGGCCACCGCGGCTGGCCACTGGTGTGCAAATTCCAACCTTCGTTACCGATGAACAGCAGTCACCATAGGTGGAAGAACCAGGCAGCTGCTGCAGAGACCCATACGCAGCAATGTTCTCTGAACGGCCAAAGAGGAGACGCTGTTTGTTGCCCCTTGGTTCATGTCGGCGGTCAGTTCTTCAACAGTTTGGCATCTGTTCGGCCGTACACATCTCCGCAGCCGTCGTCCACTCGTTTTATCTATGACCCGTGGTGCACCATAGTCTCCTCGGCACCGATTTTGGATAGCGCCGTTTTTCAATGCACGGTATTCTTTAACCGCAGCGGCACACTAACAAATAACAAACATAGCTGTTTCGGAAGTGTTTTGACCCTTGGCCCGAAAGCGAATGATCATACCCTTTGGGACCACAGATAATTCCCTCCATTTCTGCATTACGACAACGACTGCACTGTTTTGCGCGTCCCCCCTCCAACTTTCTTTATACAGGGTACGGCCAAACATTCAGGAAACATTCCTCACACACAAATAAAGAAAAGATGTTATGTGGACATGTGTCCGGAAACGCTTAATTTCCATGTTAGAGCTCATTTTAGTTTCGTCAGTATGTACTATACTTCCTCGATTCACCGCCAGTTGGCCCAATTGAAGGAGGGTAATGTTGACTTCGGTGCTTGAGTTGACATGCGACTCATTGCTCTACAGTACTAGCATCAAGAACATCAGTACGTTTCATCAACAGGTTACTGTTCATCACGAACGTGGTTTTGCAGTCAGTGCAACGTTTACAAATGCGGAGTTGGCAGATGCCCATTTGGTGTATGGGTCAGCACGGGGCAATAGCCGTGGCGCAGTACGTTTGTATCGAGACAGATTTCCAGAGCGAAGGTGTCCCGACAGGAAGACGTTCGAAGCAATTGATCGGCGTCTTAGGGAGCACGGAACATTCCAGCCTATGACTCGCGACTGGGGAAGACCTAGAACGACGAGGACACCTGCAATGGACGAGGCAATTCTTCGTGCAGTTGACGATAACCCTAATGTCAGCGTCAGAGAAGTTGCTGCTGTACAAGGTAACGGGAGGACCAGTTGTTTCCGTACCATGTACAGTGTGTGCAGGCACTATCAGCAGCTGATTGGCCTCCACGGGTACACTTCTGCGAATGGTTCATCCAACAATGTGTCAATCCTCATTTCAGTGCAAATGTTCTCTTTACGGATGAGGCTTCATTCCAACGTAATCAAATTGTAAATTTTCACAATCAACATGTGTGGGCTGACGAGAATCCGCACGCAATTGTGCAATCACATCATAAACAAAGATTTTCTGTGAACGTTTGGGCAGGCATTGTTGGTGATGTCTTGATTGGGCCCCATGTTCTTCCACCTACACTCAATGGAGCACGTTATCATGATTTCATATGGGATACTCTACCCGTGCTGCTAGAACATGTGCCTTTACAAGTACGACACAACATGTGGTTCATGCACGATGGAGCTCCTGCACATTTCAGTCGAAGTGTTCGTACGCTCTCAACAACAGATTCGGTGACCGATGGATTGGTAGAGGCGGACCAATTCCATGGCCTCCACGCTCTCCTGACCTCAACCCTCTTGACTTTCATTTATGGGGGCATTTGAAAGCTCTTGTCTACGCAACCCCGGTACCAAATGTAGAGACTCTTCGTGCTCGTATTGTGGACGGCTGTGATACAATACGCCATTCTCCAGGGCTGCATCAGCGCATCAGGGATTCAATGCGACGGAGGGCGGATGCATGTATCCTCGCTAACGGAGGACATTTTGAACATTTCCTGTAACAAAGTGTTTCAAGTCACGCTGGTACATTCTGTTGCTGTGTGTTTCCATTCCATGAGTAATGTGATTTGAAGAGACGTAATAAAATGAGCTCTAACATGGAAAGAAAGCGTTTCCGGACACATGTCCACATAACACATTTTCTTTCTTTGTGTGTGAGGAATGTTTCCTGAAAGTTTGGCCGTACCTTCTTGTAACACCCTGTATACCCTCCACTACTAGAGCTGCCCCCTGACGTCTGTGAGTGGTTATTGCACGCTGACGTCGAATATCGACAGTGGTCTCATTAGTGTGACTGGACCGTGTATATCTACTAGACATGGTAACAACACCAAACATGAACAACCCTAATGCACTCTTATGGGCATTCTACCTCTTACACAGAATTGCAAAAAAATGGCTCTGAGCACTATGGGACTTAACATCTGAGGTCATCAGTCCCCTAGAGCTTAGAACTACTTAAACCTAACTAACCTAAGGACAGCACACACATCCATGCCCGAGGCACGATTCGAACCTGCGATCGTAGCGGTCGCGCGGTTCCAGACTGAAGTGCCTAGAACCGCTCGGCCACTACGGTCGGCACAGAATTGCAACTCTATATCATTTACATACCCGTCGATGTTAAATTGAAATCCGACCATGTCTTTTGGGCCATTCACATTTTTTGTCGGGCAGCGTATTAATAAGTGCACTAAGTTATATTACTGTGCAGATTCTTACGGGCGGCAGCCACGGAGACTGATAGCAAGGGAAAAACATCTGAAACGCTGAACGCCGATTCTGGAAGATGGGTCACAATGGAAAAACGCGGGCTACTGCCCCCTTTGCTGTACCCCTACAGAGTTGGGCGATAGAGATACAAGTACCTATGGAGATGAAAAATAGCTGGAATTTCTTAAAAACTTTAACTCTCTGGAGCGGTATCGAACTCTTGTCAGATACTATATTGCAGTGCCTGTGTTATTCCGAATTACGATGTCCTTCGGACATGCATGTATGGCGAACGTTTTTATGATTGTCTTTGTTATATTATATATTCTTATGACACAGCGTGATATAAGAAGGTATTGAAAGATTAAGCGCAACGTCGTCAGTTCATAAATGCTGTTCCATTTCATAGAAGTTTGTCTCATTTCATCTAAAATTTCCTGTAAATTGAAAATATTTTGCATTCGCTAAGATCTTATAGTTGAAAGACATAAGGCGTTTGTCGATTTCAGTAAGAGATGTTATCAGTCATACAGCGCAGATGGAAACAAGATTTTGTGTTTTCATTGTTTCAATGTACATGACGTCCCGATCAGAGAACACGATTTCCAGATAGTGGCTGTGTGTGGTGGAGCAATGCCAATATTGTATTAGGTAGCGAAAGCTGGTTGAAACCAGACATAAAAAGCAGTGAAATTTTGAACTCGGATTGGACAATTTTTGGAATGATAGGACTGATGCTATGGGAGGTGGTGTGTTCATTGCAGTTCAAACCTGTTTAAACGCACTTGGGATCGATACTGGGTCGGACTGTGAAATAGTCTGGAAAAGCTGTCAATCAGACAAGGATTGACCATTGTATTAGGATGTTTTTATAGACCACCAGCATCCGCAACAAACGTCGCAGAACGTTTCAGGGAAAGTGTTGAGTACATAGGAAGTAAATATCCAACTTATCCGTTAGTTATAGGTGGAGACTTTAATCTAGCATCCACTGACTGGGAAAATTACACGTTTATCACAGGGGACAGAAGCAAAGATTCGTGTGAAGTTGTTCTAGGAGCGCTCTCAACATACAACCTTGAGCAATTGGTTAGAAAACCAACTCGAGATGGGAACATATTAGATATCTCGGCGACAAACCGACCTGATATTTTTGAGAAAGTTAATCTAGAAGAAGGTATTAGCGACCATAATGTCGTTGTGGCTTCTATGTCAGTGGAAGTTGCAAAAAAAAACAAAGAAACAACGTAGAGTTTTCTTGTTTGGGAAAGCAAATAAAAGTGTCATTAATGAATATCTTCATAGTCAGCTCAAAGCATTCAGCGCGGGACACAAAGATATTGAGCATCTTTGGTCGGAATTTAAAGGTATTGTCCACCATGTGCTAGAGAAGTATGTGCCTAGCAAAAGTATAGGGGAGGGAAAGGATCCACCTTGGTACAACAAACATATTAGGAAGTTTCTGAGAAAGCAGAGAATTTTGCACAGTCGTTTTAAACGTAGTCACTGCCCCGCTGACAAACAGAAATTATGGGAAATGAAAGCAGCTGTCAGAAGGACAATGAGAGATTCTTTTAACGAATTTGAAAGCAATATTTTTTCTGCAGATTCTAAAAGCAACCCCAAAAAATTTTTGTCGTACGTAAAATCTATGAACGGTACAAGCAATTCAATACCTCTTCTTGCTGACTGTAGGGGTAATGTAACTGATGATGATAAACAAAAGGCCGAAATTCTAAACCTAGCTTTCAAAAACTCGTTTACAGTAGAGGACTGCAGCACCAGTCCCCCTTTCAATTATCGAACAAACGAAGGGATGGCCGACATAGTGTTTAGTGTGTCTGGGATAGTAAAACAGTTAAGATCCTTAGACGCCAGGAAGGCACCTGGCCCAGATTTTATGTTGACAATGCTACAAATATAGCACCATTCTTATCCATCATCTATCAGAGATCATTGGAACAGCGGAAAGTTCCACGGGACTGGAAGATGGCCCAGGTCACAGCAATCTATAAAAAGGGTAGAAAATTGGATGCAGATAACTACCGGCCAGTTTCACTGACATCGATTTGTTGTAGAATTATGGAACATATTTTGTGTTCGGATATAATGACCTTTCTAGACTCTGAGAAGCTTATCTGCAGAAACCAGCACGATTTTAGGAAACAGCGGTCATGCGAGACACAGCTGGCCCTCTTTGTGCTTTATATACAACAGGCTCTAGATACCGGCTCCCAGGTTGATGCCATATTTCTTGACTTTCGAAATGCGTTCGACTCAGTTCCGCACTGTAGCTTGCTACAAAAAATGCGCGCTTACGGTCTGCCCCATGACATATGCGGTTGGATAGAAAGTTTTCTAACAGACGCGGAGCAGTATGTCGTTCTGAACGGGATGACTTCAACAGAAACAAGCGTAATTTCAGGTGTGCCCCAGGGCAGCGTAACAGGTCCTCTGCTTTTTACGATTTACATAAACGATCTGGTTGATGGTATTGACAGCGGCTTGAGACTGTTTGCTGATGATGCTGTAGTCTACAGGAAAGTAGCATCACACGACATTTGTGAACAAATCAATGAGAATTTGCAGAAAATAAATGCATGGTGTAATGACTGGCAGTTATCTATCAATATTAGTAAGTGTAACCTATTGCGTATAACAAGGCGAAAATCCCCATTAGTGTACGAGTACAAAATAAATGCCCAGTCTTTGGAAGCGGTAACGTCCGTCAAGTATCTGGGTGTGACTATTCGAAATGATCTCAAATGGAATCATCAGATTACACAAGTAACGGGTAAGGCGAACTCTAGATTGCGGATTATTGGTAGAATCCTGAAGCGATGCAGTCCTTCAGCAAAGGAAATAGCTTACAATACGTTAGTTCGTCAGGTCTTGGAGTATTGTTCGTCTGTATGGGACCCTTACCAGCTGGGTCTGATTCAAGAGATTGAGAAGGCCCAAAGAAGAGCTGCAAGATTCGTGACTGGTACATTTAGCCATCGTGAGAGCGTTACAAATCTCATAGAAAATTTGAAGTGGGACACACTTGCAGATAGACGGTGCGCTAAACAGAAGGGGCTGCTCACTGAATTCCGAAATCCGATCTTCACCGAGGATGTAAAGCATATATTATTACCACCAACTTTCAAATCGCGCAATAATCACCATTCAAAGATGAGGGAAATAAGAGCTCGTAATGTGGCGTTCAGACAGTCGTTTTTCCCTCGCGCGATCCGCGAGTGGAACAGAGAGGGGGAAATATGATTTTGGAGCGAATTGTGCCCTCCGCCACACACCGTTTGGTGGCTAGCGGAATATATATATATATATATATATATATATATATATATATATATATATATATATATATATATATATATATATATAAAGCAAACTGTTAGGCCTACAGAAAAAATGGATAGGAACTTCTTTTTGTGGGACTTGTAGTTTCCGCTAGAGACCGTAGTTTTCGAGTTATTTAAGAAAAAGGTACAAAAGTAACCGCCAAACACACACCCCACTCCCACACTCAGTCCCCACCGGTCAGGATTTCTAGTTTGTTGTTCCCGGCACTTCCTTCTACAGTTGTAAAAAAGTTTTCAACTGCACAAAGTATTTTCCAGCTTCGACCTTTTTTGACGTTCGTTGACTTGCCTTATGACGCCATTGGCTTAGTCGAGCATTTACAAATTGTAAAATTGACGTTTGTGTAAATTTTACATAAAAATTTTGTGAATCTTAACAGCATAAAATAAACAATTACATCGTTATATTCGCCAGGTCTTCTGACTACGAAACTACTTTGTCTGTTGGAGTTGAGTTTGGATCGAATTGCCAAAGTACGAGGGTGAGTCAAATGAAAACCTTAAATTTGTAATAACAAATGTAATTTTCGGGCCGTTATACTGTAAGTTGGTAAGCGTGCTACAAACAGCGTACAGAATGGCCTGTAGGTGGCAGCATAGTGCAGATGCACACATATCGTCGTAGTATCAGTATAAAGATGACCGCCCCACTTGCGACTTGCACCAGGGAAGAACAGTGTTCCGTTATTCGGTTTTTGCGTAGTGAAGGTGTGAAACCTATTGAAATTCGTCGACGAATGAAGGTTCAGGTTTGTCACAGCAGCAAGTCTACGAATGGAGTAGGAAGTTCGCAAATGGTGTGACTTCAGTGGAAGATGCTCCTCGTCCAGGTCAGGCACAATGAGTCGTGACTCCACAGAACATTGCAGAAGTTGAAGCCATAGTGAAGGAAAACCGCCGAGTGACACTGAATGACATTGCAGCAAGTTTACAGATTAATCATGGGTTAGCACACTACATTGTGCTCCAGTTTCACAAAGTGTCTGCAAGATGGGTGCCAGGGCAGCTGACTCCTGAAATGAGAGAACGACGTGTTGATGCTTGTGAAGAACTTCTTCGGCGCTTTGAACGAGAAGGTAATGGTTTCCTTGCAAGAATCGTTACTCGGGACGAAACCTGGGATCACTTCCACCAACCGGAAACAAAGAGAGCGAGCAGCCCAGACCTTGCCCCAAGTGATTTCCATATGTTTGGACCACTCAAAGACGCACTGGGAGGAAAGAAGTTCCGTTCTGATGAAGAGGTACGCCACGTGGTGCATGAGTGGTCGCGCGGACTACCAAAACAACTTTTTTCTAAAGGAATTTATGCACTTTGTAAGCGCTGGAGGACTTCCGTTGAGCGTAGGGATGATTATGTTGAAAAGTGATACCGCTTTGTACCACTTCTAAACAATAAATAATATTTTAAAAATATTTAAGATTTCATTTGACTCACCCTCGTAATTAGTTTAAGTGTAATGTTTACAAAAATCCATTTTCATTCGTAACCCTAACGGGCACGTTTAAATTAATAATATTAACAAAATTACGGTGGCATAATAGCCCAATCAATAGAAACTAAAAAAAGGAGGAATGCCGGGAACAGTTCCTGTAGTCGGAAATTTTTGTACAGCGGTAGGAAGGAGTGCCACGAACAGCATACTACTCGTAGAAATGCTGGCTGACTGTTGAGGGATGAGTGTGGGCCAGGTGCTTTGAGGGTCACTTTTGTATGTTTTTCTTGAACAACTCGGAAACTATGGCCTCCAGCGAAAACTTATCCACATTAAATTTCCTACAAAAATGTCCTGTTCATATTTTCTACAGGACTAACTGTTTGCGTGTAGCGAGCGAAAGAAAATGAAAATCTCGCACTCGGTTTATGAAGACCAGATATAACATTGCGGATTGTATAAAAAGACATAGATAGGAGCAGCTGAATCACCCTATATACACTCCTGGAAATGGAAAAAAGAACACATTGACACCGGTGTGTCAGACCCACCATACTTGCTCCGGACACTGCGAGAGGGCTGTACAAGCAATGATCACACGCACGGCACAGCGGACACACCAGGAACCGCGGTGTTGGCCGTCGAATGGCGCTAGCTGCGCAGCATTTGTGCACCGCTGCCGTCAGTGTCAGCCAGTTTGCCGTGGCATACGGAGCTCCATCGCAGTCTTTAACACTGGTAGCATGCCGCGACAGCGTGGACGTGAACCGTATGTGCAGTTGACGGACTTTGAGCGAGGGCGTATAGTGGGCATGCGGGAGGCCGGGTGGACGTACCGCCGAATTGCTCAACACGTGGGGCGTGAGGTCTCCACAGTACATCGCTGTTGTCGCCAGTGGTCGGCGGAAGGTGGACGTGCCCGTCGACCTGGGACCGGACCGCAGCGACGCACGGATGCACGTCAAGACCGTAGGATCCTACGCAGTGCCGTAGGGGACCGCACCGCCACTTCCCAGCAAATTAGGGACACTGTTGCTCCTGGGGTATCGGCGAGGACCATTCGCAACCGTCTCCATGAAGCTGGGCTACGGTCCCGCACACCGTTAGGCCGTCTTCCGCTCACGCCCCAACATCGTGCAGCCCGCCTCCAGTGGTGTCGCGACAGGCGTGAATGGAGGGACGAATGGAGACGTGTCGTCTTCAGCGATGAGAGTCGCTTCTGCCTTGGTGCCAATGATGGTCGTATGCGTGTTTGGCGCCGTGCAGGTGAGCGCCACAATCAGGACTGCATACGACCGAGGCACACAGGGCCAACACCCGGCATCATGGTGTGGGGAGCGATCTCCTACACTGGCCGTACACCACTGGTGATCGTCGAGGGGACACTGAATAGTGCACGGTACATCCAAACCGTCATCGAACCCATCGTTCTACCATTCCTAGACCGGCAAGGGAACTTGCTGTTCCAACAGGACAATGCACATCCGCATGTATCCCGTGCCACCCAACGTGCTCTAGAAGGTGTAAGTCAACTACCCTGGCCAGCAAGATCTCCGGATCTGTCCCCCATTGAGCATGTTTGGGACTGGATGAAGCGTCGTCTCACGCGGTCTGCACGTCCAGCACGAACGCTGGTCCAACTGAGGCGCCAGGTGGAAATGGCATGGCAAGCCGTTCCACAGGACTACATCCAGCATCTCAACGATCGTCTCCATGGGAGAATAGCAGCCTGCATTGCTGCGAAAGGTGGATATACACTGTACTAGTGCCGACATTGTGCATGCTCTGTTGCCTGTGTCTATGTTCCTGTGGTTCTGTCAGTGTGATCATATGATGTATCTGACCCCAGGAATGTGTCAATAAAGTTTCCCCTTCCTGGGACAATGAATTCACGGTGTTCTTATTTCAATTTCCAGGAGTGTATAATGTGTGTGTGTGTGTGTGTGTGTGTGTGTGTGTGTGTGTGTGTGTACTGACAGTAGTTTGATTTCATCTAGGTACCGCTTGAGAAATAGCCAACGCTCTCAATTGCTAGCGGTAAATGAAATATGAAGAAAGCAGGTCTGATGGCGTATTATTACAACATAACGCCTTTTTTTTTTAGGTGGTGCAACAGTATACATAAGGAATTTTACAGAATTTCCGTTTCTGGGTAGCTGTCAGTTAGGATTATTTTAACACGTTTTTGTTAGGTCGCCGTCGCCTTCTTGTCTTTCTGCCTGTTCAATCAAATTTTGCAGTTGATTTTTAACTAGCTTCCCAATGAGCTAGGGGCTTCAAATTTTAAACACCACCCAAAACTTGATGGTAATGCAACATTAACTCGCTTTCTTGTCGATCTATTTTCTGGGAGTGGGAGCGGGGGTGAAAAAGTTTGGTAACGCTTGACATCTCGGCTGCCCTGTAGGACAGGCACGTTGTGTGAGCAGTATCGGAATGCGATAATATTTGAGTCTATGTCAGCAGACACCAGGCTGCTCACTGCCCACAAGTGAAGACTGACCAGACGGACTTTACCTGAGTGTGTGTTGTTGCAGTGGGTGCAAGAAGGCTACGCCCTCACAAAGGGCGGGGAACGCGGAATCGGCGCGCCGCCTATGGGAGGAGAACTTGCGACTTGTCAGGCTGAACGACTGGGACCCCTGCACCGCGCCTGACGGATCGCAGCCGCTTTGAACTGCCCCCGGACCACGTCATCACTCTCCACACCACATTGCCAACGACGATCTCGCCGCCATGCAACTAAGATGCTTGCTCTACCCCGTAAATCACGTACCTTTACTTCGGTGTGAGCAACATCATTGTTCACGCAATGTGGGCAAGCATCATATTGTCACCATACAGCGAACTTGCAACAGAAACTCCTGCTCCCTGTCGTAAATCACACGATTTTACTTCGATGTTGAGCAACTGTTGCTTGCTAGACAAGACAGAATAAGATTTCTACATGTTTTCTTTTTATATTCGTACGATCAGATCGCCAGTTTAATTAAGCTTTGCTACTGTTGTAAAAGGCAATTTTCAAATAATTATCTTGCAAGAGTTGGAAGCTCCTTTTTATGTTCTTTTTCTCACTGTTTGCAGATTAAATTTGTTTTTTTTTTTAAACTGATTCTTCCGCGAACACAATATATTTCTTTTTTATATTCTTTGCCAAACATGTTTCGATACTTGTGTGTCATTTTCAGTGGGTCTCGCTTTATTTCTGTGAAAATATTATGCAAAATTCGTTCTTGATTTTCTGTTTTAGGCCTAAAAACTATAAGCTGTGTATTTTTTATTTTGTTTTGGTAGCTCATCTGAAACTACATTAACTGGGACCGTGCTGTTGTACAGGTCGATTAGTTTTTATGTCTTAATTGAATGTTATCTGCTACGTAATCGGAAGAATTTGCTTAAGGTAAAAAATATGCTATGCTGTCTTGGAAACTTATAAAAGCTGCATTTTTTAATCGACATTTCTTCGATGTTGCATCTTCTTGCCACACAGTTTTATGAGTACATCCCTGGTGTTCCCCGTCCTAGATTTGAAAGAGAGTTCATGAAACGTTTAGGGAAACAAAATCTGTCACCAAGACTGAGTTCGTAACACTGTTGGGCACATGATTTTAATCTGTAAGAAAGTATTACTATTTGGTCATTCCACGTCAGTTATACTAGAAAAGAGCATTTGCTCGTTTACCATCTCAGTTTTGGTTGAAACTTGCCTTATTTGTTATCCTTGTGGTGATAAGTAACCATAACAAATTTTATCATTTTATCTCTCCGTATTTCCAGTTTATGCCATTTCGAAATTTGGAAGTTTCTCGTTTTTTATACTGTTATGGCATAAAATGAAAATGGGTTACCATTGGTAAATATGTACTATAGAGTACAATGATTATAACAGAATATCTCATACCTTAGTATATATTTACATTTTTATTTGTAGAACATGGTTCTCCCGTACATCGAAAATCACTTTCTTTTCATAATAGTTCTCAAATCGTGGGCTGTCACTTGGAAAAATGAAACTAAAGAGTTTGGTGTTTCTCTGTCATATTTTGTTTTTGTAACAGATAACGGATTTTAATTTCTATAGTTTTCAATTTTAAGTGATTCAACGTATAAAAGAAAACAGGCTAAGCCAACAGCACTAAAAAAGTGATGTTAATCCAACTTTTTATGCAACACTACTTACAACTGGACGTAATTCATAACAGTATCATTTTTCTCCACAGATCGCATAGACTCCCGTGACAATTACTAAGTCCTTCCTGTTGATGTTTTAAGATGTTCACCAACAGGAAGCACATGAGAAACTGGAATCGGGTAAAAAACCTCTCGTTTGGGTGAAAGGAATGACGGCAAAGGTCCAGAAGGATGAGAAAATTGTACAGTAACATCATGCTCTGTTGTTTTTAATACAGTGATAGACCTGATTCCAAAGTGTCACAGATTGGATTATTTACAAGCTACATATCTCGATGGCATCAAATTTTCTTCACTCATAAAGGATGCCAAGGAAAAGAATTTCAAGGTGGGCCCCCACATCTCTGTTGATCTTCTTTCTTTCTAGGTTCCCTAAACAATCTAATGGCTTAAAGTTATGGAACCTTGTTCCAAGTAATGTTTGAAGCTCTGCAAAACATTCTACCAAGTCATACCGTTCCTGATTTACAGACTCTTCAGTAACAGAATAAAACTTAACTTTGGTAATGTTAACATTATAAAATTGAATTAAATCTGCAGCAGACAATGTTTGATTTCGTAGAGGTCTTCATAAACTTTCCTTTCGTGCTAATGTTTTAAATAGTGTGATAGGTTATCAGTTTTTCCATGATTATTTGCAAAAAATGACCACTCTGCACTGACATAAAAATTATTTTGACGCAGACATAGATGTATAAAATTGAATTAATTTTTCTATTGGCCTGAACAGCCATCATTAAAATAGTGGATTTTTAAAATATGCGAATATGTTTCTTTAATGAATTCCGTTACAGTTTCTCGAATTTTGTAGACCATACCGAAATCATGTTTCATGTCATCAGATGTAACACGAAGACATTTAACTTGTTTTTTACCTTCAGTGTTTTGTAGATGAATTATAACAGGACGCACAGTGCAGCAGTCAGATTCCCGATGGTCTCCTTGGGTGTAATTCGGCACAGTAAAAGAGCAGTTGATACTGTGGCATCATATACATCACGTGAGTCTTTAAGTGCCTTACAATACTTTGTTTGAGGCTTCGCAATATAAGAATGTGGAACAATAACGTCAGCAATGTTCGGGGCAAATGTGACCATTTGAGCTCTGTCAACTGCAAGCCATTGCTGAAAATGAGTAGTTTCATCCTCATCTCAATTTTGCTTTATTTCTTAGGAAACAAGATAGTGTTTCTTCTGGACGGCATTCATTGCAGCGAATAGCACACATAGAGTATTTTTGTGTGATCTTTATAAATTTCTTCAAATGGTACTGGTTTCATTAGCAAAATTACATTCTGTAGAATGGTGCAGACACACACTGTTCGTGTACGATCATCACTTGTTAAAACATACTACTTGGGGCGAAGTGAGTAGAATTTAGGAAAATCTGCTTTAGTTTTTCGATATCCGCTTTTAAAATTTGAATAACTTTCTTGTAAATTGCGTAAAATCAACTGTTATCTTTCGCATTGCTTTTTCTCTGCGCTTACTGCGTATTTCATAGCTGGTACAACCCTACACCGCTGATACTAAAAAAAAAATATTGATAAATCAGTGACTTCAGATTTCAGTTACTTTCCCCTTTTCAGTCTCGGTTCTACAAAAGAAAAAAAAAATCTCTTGAAATATACTGTGATAGCAGGGCTGAGTATTCAGCAACTTTCGAGGTATTTAGAATTCTTTACCATTCAAATGTGCAGATGGCAGATGTGCTGACTACTATGCCATGCGGACGCAGTGGTCACCACAGACACGCGAACTATCTTAGCTTGTCCCCTGTCAGGCCGTAATTCTCAACTTACACCACACGCTACTGATTTAGTGCTCCTGCTCATTAGCCTCATTACTCGTGGCATCTCGGCAGTTCCCGTAAGAGTAGGAACTTGATGTGCATCTGCACTGAATGGATCAATTATATACACTATGTGATCAAAAGTATCTGGACACCCCCAAAAACATACGTTTTTTATAATAGGTGGATTTTGCTGCCACCTACTTCCAAGTACTCCATATCAGCGACCTCAGTAGTCATTACATATCGTGAGAGAGCAGAATGGGGCGCACCGCGGAACTCACGGACTTCGAACGTGGTCAGGTGTTTGCGTGTCACTTGTGTCATACATCTGTACGCGACATTTCCACACTCTTAAACATCCCTAGGTCCACTGTTTCCGATGTGATAGTGAAGTGGAAACGTGAAGGGACACGTACAGCACAAAAGCGTACAGGCCGACCTCGTCTGTTGACTGACAGAGACCGCCGACGGTTGAAGAAGGTCGTAATGTGTAATAGGCAGACATCTGTCCAGACTATCACACAGAAATCCCAAACTGCATCAGGATCCACTGCAAGTACTATGACACTTAGGCAGCATGTGAGGAATCTTGGATTTCATGCTCGAGCGGCTCCTTATAAACCACACGTCACGCCGGTAAATACCAAACGACGCTTCGCTTGGTGTAAGGAACGTAAGCATTGGACGATTGAACAGTGGAAAAGCGTTGTGCGAAGTGACGAATCACGGTTCACAATGTGGCGATTCGAAGGTAGGGTGTGGGTATGGCGAATGCACAGTGAACGTCATCTGCCAGCGTGTGTAGTGACAACAGTAAAATTCGGAGGCGGTGGTGTTATGATGTGGCCGTGTTTTTCATGGAGGGGGCTTGCACCCCTTGTTGTTTTGCGTGGCACTATCACAGCACAGGCCTATATTGATGTTTTAAGCACTTTCTTGCTTCCTAATGTTGAAGAGCGATTCGGAGATGGCGATTGCATCTTTCAACACGATCGAGCACCTGTTCATAATGTACGGGTTGTGGCGGAGTGGTTACACGACAATAACATCCCTGTAATGGAGTGGCCTGCACAGAGTCCTGACCAGAATCCTAAAGAATACCATTGGGATGTTTTGGAAAGCCGACTTCGTGCCAGGCCTCACCGACCGACATCGATACCTCTCCTCAATGCAGCACTCCGTGAAGAGTGGGCTGCCATTTCCCAAGAAACCTTCCAGCACCTGATTGAACGTATGCCTGCGAGAGTGGAAGCTGTCATCAAGGCTAAGGATGGGCCAACACCATATCAAACTCCAGCATTACCGATGGAGGGCGCCACGTACTTGTAAGTCACTTTCGGCCAGGTGTTCGGATACTTTTGATCACATAGTGTATGTGTCTTTCGGACATGTCTATAAGAATAGACAGCAATTGGATCCTGCAGCCATTGTTATATCCTAGCCAGTAATGCCACCCGAGCCCGCTGCCAAAAGGTTGGCAGCATCAAAGTCCGGACGCCGTCCGCATAAGCAGCGCCAGCGAGACAGGAAATCGCCGCAAGTCTGCGCGCGCCACCGCTGGCTTCTGGCTTCTTAAACGCTGGAGTCGCGAGCGCTAGGACAGTTCTGTATTCGCCGCTCAGTTGGATACTCGCCACCGAATTGTGTACTTGCTAGTCAGTTGTGTGTTCATCGCAGCAGAGTTGTTGTTTGTCGTCAGCCGACGCTGACCTAGCCGCTCCGACTCGAACTAGACAGATTTCTGTAGACACGGAGTTCACTACTGTGTTTCTGTATCTTCGATAATAAAGATAAGTACCGACTTTTATTTAATCAGAGTGTTTGGGTTTTCATCTTTCTGTTCACTGTTCCAGCGGACCGGTCGGCCCGCTATTAAAAGTGTGGCGGTGACTTCGTAAGCCGTTTCTACAGCGAATTGTTTGTCGCTACGAACGCCGCTACAAAAGCCATTATGAATCAAGACTCAAAGTAGTTAAAAACGTTAGCTGCCAGTGGGCATTGTTTTATATCAATGGGACAAGTTGAGAATTTGTGCTGGACGAGGATTCAGCCCGATTCTCCTGCTTACTAGGCAAATGCGCTGACTACCACGCCCTCCGGACACAGAGGACTCCACAACCGCACCGGCTACCCTAGCACGCCTACCGTCCGACCGAAATTCTCAACTTATACCACGAACTTCTGTCGGCCCCCGGTGGCTGAGTGGTCAGTGCGGCAGAATGTCAATCCTAAGGGCCCGGGTTCGATTCCTGGCTGAGTCGGAGATTTTCTCCGCTCAGGGACTGGGTGTTGTGTTGGCCTCATCATTATCATTTCATCCCCATCGACGCGCAAGTCGACGAAGTGGCGTCAAATCGAAAGACTTGCACCCGCTGAAAGCTCCACCCGACGGGAGGCCCTAGTCACACGACATTTACATTTACCACTCACTACTGATGCTCATCAGCCTCATTACTCGCAGCATCTCGCCAATTTCTGTAAGAGTTCGAGCTTGGTATGTATCTGCACTGAAAGTATTGTAACACCCCACCTGTCACGTATCTGGTTTTGGCGTGTGTTCACCCCAGGTAATTGACTAACAGATCAACAGAGAGTGCAAAACTGCCGCAATGTCGGATAACGTGTGGTGTCACAGCAAGACACCACACTTGCTAGGTGGTAGCTTAAATCGGCCGCGGTCCATTTAGTACATGTCGGACCCACGTGTCGCCACTGTGTGATCGCAGACCTAGCGCCACCACAAGGCAGGTCTCGAGATACGGACGAGCACTCGCCCCAGTTGTACGGACGACATTGCTAGCGACAATACGGACGAAGCCTTCCTCTCATTTGCCGAGAGACAGTTAGAATAGCCTTCAGCTAAGTCCATGGCTACGACCTAGCAAGGCGCCAATTGTAACAGTGCATGTATCTTACGAGTCTCATTTGTATAGTCAAGAGAGATGTATCACAAGGAGTGATTAAAAGTTAAGTATATTCCAAAGCTACGTATTTTCTTTATAGCAGTCATAACATATCCTGTTCCAGACTTGACGCCAGTCGGCATGTGTGTACGCGTGCCTTTCGGCTCCCTTCTCAGTGTGGCGTAACTAGCTTGTTACGCCACAACAGATTGGCGATGAGACAAGTGTTCTTTCTGATTGCTTACATTTACTTGTGTCATGGCTTCGCCAGATGTACTGTCCAAATGTTATCGCTTGCAGAATCAGCAGACGCAGGCGTTATTGGATGCCCTTGGACAGCTCGTCCAGGGTCAACGTGCCCTTCAAACCGATGCAGCAGCCGCCGCTTCACCGCTACCGCAGCCACAACTCGCAGTTGCACCGCCTTTTAGGCACTACGATCCAGCGCAAGAATCGTGGCCAGAATGGTCCCGACAGTTTGGCTTTCATCTAGCCACCTACAGAATTCAAGGTAATGAGCGGCAGCCGTTTTTGCTTTCTTGTGTCGGTGTGTCCACCTATCGTGTGATAGCGAAATTGTTTCCCCGACGCGACGTAGCAACTCTGTCCTACGAAGAAATTTTGTCTGCTTTAGATGCCTCTTTCAAAGAAACAGTTAATGTGGTTGCAAAACGGCATACGTTTTTTCGTACAAAACGTACGGCCGGTCAAACTAATAGGGAGTGGGTAGCAACATTGCAAGGACTTACTAGGGACTGTGCCTTTGAATGTGACTGTGGCCTTTCTTATTCAGATACAATGGTGCGTGATGCAATAGCACAGAACGTTTCTGATGTTCGCATACGGGAGCAAATTTTGAAACTAGTTAATCCCTCCCTTCAACAAGTGATAGACATATTGGATAGACAAGACACACTTGACTGTACTCAGGAATCTTTTGAAACTTCGCCAGCCGTGTGTAACATTAACCGGCCCGCTGGACACGCTGCGCGGCCCGGTAACCTGCCCTCGCGCACTTCGACGCAGCTGCCGCCGCGCTCTAAACCAGGTGTGCCGCGCCAGCACACAAATGCAGTGAAATCATGCCCGCGGTGTGCTACTAGACATTCGCGTGAACATTGCCCGTCACGCCAAGCTATTTGCTTTTTCTGCAATAGGAAAGGACATGTTCAAAGTGTTTGCCAGAAAAAGCTCAGATCAGACAATCACAACCATTCCAGGCCCTTTGCTTCGCGCCGGAATCGAACCAAGGACACTCAGGCTCGTGGACCTTCTCCCATGGACATTCATGTCGTTAATTCCGCTTCGTCCAGTGCCACTTTCTCTAACAGTGACTGTGTTCGTCCCACACAACGTGTGCGTCGACGTCGCCGGAAATCACGTCAATTAGCAAGTGATTCTGTACAAGTGTCTGTTCAACTTGCACAAAACAGTCGCTCTTGTCGTCAGCAGGACAATAAACTTTTTGTAGATTTGGACTTTAATGGTAAGGTCATACCATTCCAGCTCGATACCGGAGCTGCAGTTTCATTGCTCAATCACGACACGTACAAACAACTGGGCACACCTCCGTTGCGTGCTGCAAATGCTAAGTTACATAGTTATTCAGGACAGAATATACCTGTGTTAGGACAGTGCAGCCTTCTTGCCACATACAAGGGACAAACAAAACTTGTGTCATTTTACGTTCTTCATTCTTCTTCTGCAGTGAACTTGTTTGCTTTAGATTTATTTCAGTTGTTTAACATGTCTATTGTAAATCAGGTCCTATCAGTGAATCAGACTGTGCCTTCAGACAGTGTTTCTCGGCTATGTGACGAATTTGCAGACATTTTTGCACCGGGCTTAGGTTGCGCTAAAAACTATGCAGCGCATTTGGAACTGAAAGTCGACGCGCAACCGACATTTTTCAAAGCGCGCAATGTTCCTCACGCATTGCGTGATGAGGTCGCAAGAACATTTAACGATTTGGAATCACAAGGTGTGAGTGACTGTGCGCAATGCCTCTTCCATTTCAGCTCCGCTTCATCGCTTACGCCGTACAGGTGTTCCGTTTCTCTGGACGACGGAATGCGAACGCGCCTTTCGCCAGTTGAAATCGGCGTTGCTTTCTAATACTTGCCTTACGCCATTCGATCCCCAGAAACCCCTTTTGTTGATGGTAGATGCATCGGATTTCGGGATCGGTGCTGTGCTTGCGCACAAAGTTGGCTCGCATGATCGCCCTATTGCCTTTGCGTCCAAATTGCTCTCGTTTGCGCAAAGAAATTATTCCCAGATAGAGAAAGAAGCTTTGGCTCTCGTGTTTGGTGTTACTAAGTTCCATGATTTCTTGTATGGTCGTCACTTTACCATCATTACAGACCACGAACCTTTGACGTCGCTTTTTCATCCGAACACGCCTGTACCTCCACGTACAGCGCAGAAATTCATTCGCTGGTCTATTTTCCTCTCGCAGTACCGCTACGATATCTTGTATCGGTCCACTGCTAAGCACGGAAACGCCGATGCGTTGTCCCGTTTGCCTGTTGCTGAGGATAGAGCATTCGATTCTTCCGAACTTGCTTGCATGTTCATTGATTCGGAAACCGATGAAGTGGTTGAATCGTTTCCGATTGATTTTCGTCGTGTAGCTACAGCCACCGCTGCTGACCCTGTCCTTGCTACCATCTTGCATTTTGTTGCTACGCAATGGCCCTTGTCAAAGTCTCGGATCGAGTTTGTTCGACGATTTTTTGCTCACAAGGAGAGACTTTTTGTTCGACGTGGTGTTTTGTTGTTGCGTTCTGATAATGAGCAGTCCAGAGTCGTGGTGCCCCGTTCGTTACAGTCCTCTGTCTTACGGCTTCTTCACCAAGGACATTGGGGTATAGTGCGAACGAAACAACTTGCTCGTCAGCACTGTACTTGGTTCGGAATCGATGCTGCGATTACGAATATGTGTTCTTCTTGCTTGGCATGTGCCGAACAACAATCCGCACCGCCGCGGAAAGTCTTTGCATGGCCAAAAGCCACTTCCCCTTGGCAACGCTTGCACATTGATTTTGCTGGTCCGTTCTGGAATGCTTGATGGTTGGTTCTGGTAGATGCCTTCAGTAATTTTCCTTTTGTTGTCAGGATGTCTTCCACGACGTCCTCTGCCACCATCTGAGCGTTGTCTGCTATCTTTTGCATTCAAGGTCTTCCGCAGACTATTGTTTCCGACAATGGCCCACAATTCATGTCCGCAGAATTTCAGTCATTCTGCCAGGCCAATGGTATTCAACATCTGACATCCGCGCCGTTTTCGCCTCAGTCAAACGGTGCCGCTGAACGATTGGTCCGGACTTTCAGGTCCCAGATGTTGAAGTTGAAAGAGTCGCATTCCCGGGAGGACGCGTTGTTGCTCTTTTTGTCATCGTATCGCTTTCAGCCCCGAGATGGTCGCTCGCCGGCTGAGTTGCTCCACGGTCGTCCTCATCGAACCTTGATGTCTTTGCTGCATCCGCCGCATCAGGTTCCGGTGCAGCGGCAGACTCCTGCTTTTGCTCCAGGCGACGTTGTATTTTATCGCAACTATCGAGGTTCACGGCGTTGGCTCGCAGGGCGCATTATTCGCTGCCTCGGCCGCGCGATGTATTTGCTTTTGGGGGCCTCTGGTGAGGTGCGTCGGCATCTCAATCAGCTGCGCCTCTGTCGTCGCACGGCTTCTGCCGCTCCCCGTCTGCTTTCAGCGACGGTGCCGTCCGGTCGGCGCCCTGGGGACCCATCTACTGGTTCGCCTCATCCCCAGGTGTTACCGCCGCTGCCTTCCATTTTGCCCCATGGCGACGCGCCGTCGCAGCCGCCGCCGCCTCCGCCGCCTGTTCTCCCGCCGGCGCCGCCCGCATTCGACGCTTCGCTGCAGCCGCCCGGCGCCTCCCTGGGTCACGCGCCGCCGATCGCTTCCCGTGACCAGCCGTCCTCCGCCATGGAACTCTTGCCCGCTCCGGACCGCATGACGTCATCGCGCGTCGGGTACCCCGACGCAATGGAGGTCGACCCTTCGGCCCCTCCTGTCTCTTTACGGGCGCATACACCGCATGTTGACGTGCACCCTGGACTAGGTTTTCAGGCGTTTCCTAGCTCCCCTCGGACCGAATGGCCGGGTGCGGGTGGCACAGCCTCGCCTGTTGTTAGGCTCCCCACCTCATCGCATACGTCAACATGGGGTCCTCCCCACGGCGGGCGGAAGCCTTATCACACGACCGTTCGCCGATTTGCGGGGGAGGAATGTGGTGTCACAGCCAGACACCACACTTGCTAGGTGGTAGCTTAAATCGGCCGCGGTCCATTTAGTACATGTCGGACCCACGTGTCGCCACTGTGTGATCGCAGACCTAGCGCCACCACAAGGCAGGTCTCGAGATACGGACGAGCACTCGCCCCAGTTGTACGGACGACATTGCTAGCGACAATACGGACGAAGCCTTCCTCTCATTTGCCGAGAGACAGTTAGAGTAGCCTTCAGCTAAGTCCATGGCTACGACCTAGCAAGGCGCCAATTGTAACAGTGCATGTATCTTACGAGTCTCATTTGTATAGTCAAGAGAGATGTATCACAAGGAGTGATTAAAAGTTAAGTATATTCCAAAGCTACGTATTTTCTTTATAGCAGTCATAACGTATCCTGTTCCAGAATTGACGCCAGTCGGCGTGTGTGTACGCGTGCCTTTCGGCTCCCTTCTCAGTGTAGCGTAACTAGCTTGTTACGCCACAACATAACGCAAAGAAAGTAATAAGGCCCTGTGACTCCTGATTGCACTGCGGTGACAGTGTTGACATTAATTGATTCAGAATTGATCCCTTTTAATTAAAAAGGGGTGCACATTGATGTTATATTCAGCTATTGAACACCAGATGCAAATGTTGAACATAAAATTAATTAAGAAAGTGACTTGGGATTTCAACTACTTGACCGAAAACAGATGCAGTCGATTAGCACAGATTTATTTTAACTCACGACCTTCAGTCATCACATTACATGACTCTCCTAACAGGTAGTGGTAATAAATTGCGTTTGCGTGGAGTAAAGCGCGATAAGTCAAAAGTAATTCCTATCGACTGACCCAGGCGTAATGCGAAGTGCGAGAAGAATTCTAGAATACACGGCCCATGAAACCCTCGTGGAAACTTTGCCGACGTGATCCAACAAATTAATCAGTGGCCGGAGCGGGTGCAATATCACCGAATTCAGCGTGGCGGCGCGGCTTCGTTATGCGGACGTCGGCCGACCTCGTGGTGCTGCAAGGCTGCGCTCGTCTATTCACTTCTAGCTATCTTGCTCAGTACATAACTGAAAAAAACTTTCTATCTCCAAGCTCAATCGTTCCATTTGCTATGTCCTAAACTGCAGAGATTCTCACTCTCTCTCAGGCAAGCTGAGTAAAGAACGCCACGTCCGCACTCTAGGCAAGCTGGGAATGGAAGACCTCTACGGAGACTTCTGCCAGTCCGCTCTTCGCCTCGGTTTTCCCTCCAGCAAAATCACTTACGCCAATTGCAGCACAAGTCGCGTTAATTATGTGTCGCTTCCCAGCGCCGACCAATGCCTGCTCTGGGAAGTGAACAAATTCCAACAAAATTTCCCTTCCTCTCATCTTCTGCTATTTAGCTCCTCCCAGGCCGCCCATCAAGGTTAGCGTCTGCACAAAACACCAATTTTTCAGGAATTCTGACTCCCTAGAGAGTACTTCAAATTCCTTGGTCCTATGTTCCCATCGAAGGACGGCGTATTTCATTCTGTCGCTCTTCACCTGATCTACTTCAGACTCTGCAGACTGTGAATTCAGCGTGAAGTTGCTATAGTCACGAACACACATATTTTGGCCTCTGTTGACCGCTCCAGGGTAGTTTTGCGCGGCTTTCTCACATGTTTCACTGAAAACGGGACGACGGACATTAATCAACAGGCATAGAAGTTCTCCGTCTGCTTCCCGGTACACCAGCATGGGGTCAACCATCCCCCCTCACTGTCACTCATCGGCAGCTGGAGGCCGTGCCCCATTACCACTTTCTCAGAGTTTGAGCCGTCCTAAGCTGCCTATTGTCGCTTCCCTTCGCCGCTCCCCAGCCCAGCCGCACTTAACTCTGAATACCTCCTTGGGATAAACTAGCCTCCAGTAAATCGACGCATTTCCACAAAGTTTTCATGTCGCGTGAATTACTTTAAAACCAGCACCCAACATTAATTATTCCAATACGTCCATACTATACCCTCTACAAGATGCATTGTGCCTTGTCAGTCATTTTTGTTCAGCCCTACTGCTCACTCAACGTGAGTTCGGTGATCTTTAATGACTTCATGTAAGGAGCATAGTTCTTGCCATCTTACAGTATCACTGGCCATCATCTTTGATGACATATCGAGGCAGCGTATATTCTTGCAGATATCTGGCCATCTGCCATTGGAATCGTTTTAGTTTACCTCTCTGACCTGGTTCGAGCCTCATTCACGTGTCTGTCAGTGTTAGAGTAACGTGGAGGAGTACACGTTTGCAGAATGAAAAGACATGATCCTTCCGAATGGCGAAGCTCACGGTAATGGAAGAGCTGCTCGTTGCCTTTATCAAGGTCGTTCTCCACAACATCCGACTCCATCGATTTTCGCCACAACTAGTCAACAGCTTTGAGAAAAGGGTACCTTCACCGTCAGCAGATGTGACTGTGGTGCTCAAAGGAAACGCCGTACACCCGAACTGGAGGAGGCCGTACTGCATCAACTTCAAAAGAACTTTTCAACGAGTACAAGAGCAGTTTCTCTGGCTATTAATGAGTGGACATGTAGAACAAGTAATGCACTGGGTCACGCCTATTCCATTACTTGTTAAAGTAGTCGCATTACCAACATGTTCTAAAATGGTTGTAGCACGAAAATGATTTGTTTCTGGACATGGGTTCCAACTGAAAATGTTATATACTCACTACCCTCTAAAGGTCCTAGAAGTTCGTAACGGGAATTTCTGGATACATTGTACAAAGAAGAAACATTGCTACCAAAAATGTCGAAAACTTCTTGACTGATCTACGTCAGACTTTTAAACGATACTCTAACGATAATTTGGACAGACAGAGCCCATTTGATGTTTAATATACAGGGTGTCCCATTTATCTTGACCACCCTAAATAACTGTTTGTCCAGATGCAAATTACAAAAAGGTTCAAGCAAATGTTCTTTAGCCGTCAGGAGGACATTAATCAGCACGATTGCCTTCGTGGTAGCTTTGTTTTTTACAAACATATGAACAGCGGTATGACTTTTTTATCCTCTATTTTCTATTCCGTAATTCATTTCCTCTCCTAAAGACCTAGTCAAAGATGTATCACAGTGTACCATTCACTGAAACATAACGTTATTAATTACATAACACAACATTGACTTTGATCCCGGGATCACAAACTCGTCCACTTGCTGGAGTTGTCAGGAAACAAATGAAAACCAAGTAAAAACATAACACAAAGTCGGCCGGAGTGGCCAAGCGGTTCTAGGCGCTACAGTCTGGAACCGCGCGACTGCTACGGTCGCAGGTTCGAATCCTGTCTCGGGCATGGATGTGTGGGATGTCCTTAGGTTAGTTAGGTTTAAGTAGTTGTAAGTTCTAGGGGACTGATGACCACGCAGTTAAGTCCCGTAGTGCTCAGAGCCATTCGAACCATTTTGTACCATAACACAAAATTGACTTTGACTCTCCTGTACCATTGCGCAGGAGTAGAACATTCAAAGGGTTGCCTGCTGAAGAGAATTACAAGCAAGCACGATACGTTTCTGCGTGTCCTCTGGAGTTATTGAAATATCGCGATAGACAACGTCTTTAATGCAGCCCCAAAGAAAAAAGTCCAGAGGATTTAAATCAGGAGACCTAGCAGGCCAAGAAACTGTTCCTCCTCGACCAATCCATCTGGCAGGATACCTTCGGTTCAGAACACGACGTGCACGCAAGGAACTATGTGCTGGACATTGATCGTGTTGATACCACATAAGCATTCTGGTTCTTAGCGGCACTTCATACAGAAGAGAAGGAAGAATTCGTCTGAGAAAGCTGGCATATATTGTGTCGTTTAGACTACCATTGATGAAATAAGGGCCAATAATTGTGGTACCAAGTATCCCACATCAGACGTTAACTCTCCATTGACGCTGATGTCCCACCTGTCTAAGCCATCGTGGATTGTCGCTGGACAAATAATACATGTTCCTGTCCTTTGTTTGAGAAGGAACATTCACCGGTAAAGAGAACATTGGAGAAGAAGTTCGGGTTGGCGAGGATTTGCTGCTGACAGAACTGTGCACGATTCTGGAAATTATTCTCATGTCATTCTTGATGTAGGTGTACATGGTAAGGATGGAACCGGTGACGTGTAAGAATACGCTGTACACTGGTGTTAGGAATGCCAGTCTCGTGTTCAAGCTGTCGTGTGCTCACATTTGGATTCATAGCAACGGAAGCGAGAACAGCAACTTCGGCAGTTTCCTCTGTACGAGTGTTACGACGATTGCGTTGTCGTGGGTTGAACTTCCCGTTTCCTGAAGCGTCGCAACAAGACGAGAAAACATCCGTCGGGAAGGTGGGTTCTTGTCAGGATATCGCTCTCTGTACAGTTCCGCTGCCTGCTTAGCATTGCGCCCACTTTCAACAACAAAAATAAAAGAAGCATTATGTCGATACGGTTTGTAGCAAGGACAGCCTTTACTGTATGCCTACTCTACACCACAGTATTTAAAAGGACTAAACTACTGTACTAAATGTACCTGTACATAAGAAAACAGTATTGCAATTACTATTCTGCTAACTTACATTCCCCATGATGAGTAGCATTTCTACCTTCTCTTCGTTGGTGTACATTCTACTCACACAACTCTTCAACTGACGATGGTTGACGGAATGACGGGTGTGCGTTCTACTTATGTTTACATTTGTCCTCTGTCAACGTCACCACGTGGATGTGTTCCATTACCCCGACCTGCACTAAGCGCTGGGAACGTCAACGTCAGTGTTGTGTTATGTAATTAATAACGTTGTGTTTCAGTGAATGGTACACTGTGATACATTTCTGAATAGGTCTTTAGGAGAGGAAATGAATTAATGAATAAAAAATACGGGGTTCCATTAAAAAAAAGTCATACCCCTGTTCATATCTTTGTAAAAAACAAAGCTACAACGAAGGCAATAGTGCTGATTGATGTCCCCCTGACGTCTAGAGAACATTTGCTAGAAACATTTTGTAATTTGCGTCTTGACAAACAGATATTTAGGGTGGTCAAGATAAATGGGACACCCTGTATATCATTTAAACATAAATATGCTATATAAAGAGGAACCGTTGTTACCAAAAATCTCAAAAAGCTCTTCAACTCTTTACTTCAAATTTTTATATGACACTTTAATGAACATTTAGACGGACATAGGCTATATATATATATATACACTCCTGGAAATTGAAATAAGAACACCGTGAATTCATTGTCCCAGGAAGGGGAAACTTTATTGACACATTCCTGGGGTCAGATACATCACATGATCACACTGACAGAACCACAGGCACATAGACACAGGCAACAGAGCATGCACAATGTCGGCACTAGTACAGTGTATATCCACCTTTCGCAGCAACGCAGGCTGCTATTCTCCCATGGAGACGATCGTAGAGATGCTGGATGTAGTCCTGTGGAACGGCTTACCATGCCATTTCCACCTGGCGCCTCAGTTGGACCAGCGTTCGTGCTGGACGTGCAGACCGCGTGAGACGACGCTTCATCCAGTCCCAAACATGCTCAATGGGGGACAGATCCGGAGATCTTGCTGGCCAGGGTAGTTGACTTACACCTTCTAGAGCACGTTGGGTGGCACGGGATACATGCGGACGTGCATTGTCGTGTTGGAACAGCAAGTTCCCTTGCCGGTCTAGGAATGGTAGAACGATGGGTTCGATGACGGTTTGGATGTACCGTGCACTATTCAGTGTCCCCTCGACGATCACCAGTGGTGTACGGCCAGTGTAGGAGATCGCTCCCCACACCATGATGCCGGGTGTTGGCCCTGTGTGCCTCGGTCGTATGCAGTCCTGATTGTGGCGCTCACCTGCACGGCGCCAAACACGCATACGATCATCATTGGCACCAAGGCAGAAGCGACTCTCATCGCTGAAGACGACACGTCTCCATTCGTCCCTCCATTCACGCCTGTCACGACGCCACTGGAGGCGGGCTGCACGATGTTGGGGCGTGAGCGGAAGACGGCCTAACGGTGTGCGGGACCGTAGCCCAGCTTCATGGAGACGGTTGCGAATGGTCCTCGCCGATACCCCAGGAGCAACAGTGTCCCTAATTTGCTGGGAAGTGGCGGTACGGTCCCCTACGGCACTGCGTAGGATCCTACGGTCTTGACGTGCATCCGTGCGTCGCTGCGGTCCGGTCCCAGGTCGACGGGCACGTGCACCTTCCGCCGACCACTGGCGACAACATCGATGTACTGTGGAGACCTCACGCCCCACGTGTTGAGCAATTCGGCGGTACGTCCACCCGGCCTCCCGCATGCCCACTATACGCCCTCGCTCAAAGTCCGTCAACTGCACATACGGTTCACGTCCACGCTGTCGCGGCATGCTACCAGTGTTAAAGACTGCGATGGAGCTCCGTATGCCACGGCAAACTGGCTGACACTGACGGCGGCGGTGCACAAATGCTGCGCAGCTAGCGCCATTCGACGGCCAACACCGCGGTTCCTGGTGTGTCCGCTGTGCCGTGCGTGTGATCATTGCTTGTACAGCCCTCTCGCAGTGTCCAGAGCAAGTATGGTGGGTCTGACACACCGGTGTCAATGTGTTCTTTTTTCCATTTCCAGGAGTGTATCTCCAACTCCCATGCATATTTGGCAACTGCGAAACATTGCCCGGTCTGCTAGTTTTGAAATAAAAATAGTGATCTAAAGATAGAAAATAAGCCTATTTTGTCAATTAAAAATGTTTGTAGATTAAGCAGTTCGTTGGGAATATGTTGCACATTAATGGGAGGCTGCAGACTGGTTAGCGCTCTTTCGTGTAATAACTGAGCTGTTAAACTGCTGGTTGACGTCCTCCACTGTTTGTGTTACAAACATGTAACGCCCGTGACTTGTTTTTTACATCGTTAGATTTGATCCTCCATCTCCTGTGCTGAACGTTAGCATATCAAACATAACTTTAAAAATGCATTCTCGAGTAACAAAACGGTCTAAAGCTTCACGATTCGCTTCTTCGTCTCTTGTGACGTCGGCAGCACTAGTGCAACACATTTCATTTGACCTTGTATATACAATGACGACTGTTACTTTTTGTATTTCGTCAAGCTTCCTAATATAGTGTTCCTGTATGCACGCACCCATATTCGCAGTAATATTGTAATTAACAGCTACTGGGTATTTCCTGTTGCTTCTATATTCAGTGCATAAGCATTTCACTTTAGTGTGTTCTTAGCTGGCCGTGATATTGAATAGAAATGCTTCCTCTTATATTTACAAATATAGACTTCCTGCTGTTCAGCTTCATTCCTGAAAAAGTTCATACACTACTGGTCATAAAAATTGCTACAGACGCGAAATTTAACCGACAGGAAGAAAATGCTGTGATATGCAAATGATTAGCTTTTCAGAGCATTCACACAAGGTTGGCGCCGGTGGCGACACCTATAACGTGCTGACATGAGGAAAGTTTCCAACCGATTTCTCATACACAAACAGCAGTTGAATGGCGTTGCCTGGTGAAACGTTGATGTGATGCCTCGTGTAAGGAGGAGAAATGCGTACCATCACGTTTCCGACTTTGATAAAGGTCGGATTGTAGCCTATCGCGATTACGGTTTATCGTATTGCGACATTGCTGCTCGCGTTGGTCGAGATCCAATCACCGTTAGCAGAATATGGAATCGGTGGGTTCAGGAGGGTAATACGGAACGCCGTTCTGGATCCCAACGGCCTCATATCACTAGCAATCGAAATGACAGGCATCTTATCCGCTTGGCTGTAACGGATCGTGCAGCCACGTCTCGATCCCTGAGTCAACAGATAGGGACGTTTGCAAGACAACAAACATCTGCACGAACAGTTCGACTACGTTTGCGGCAGCATGGACTATCAGCTCGGAGACCATGGCTGCGGTTACCCTTGACGCTGTATCACAGACAGGAGCGCCTGCGATGGTGTACTCAACGACGAACCTGGGTGTACGAATGGCAAAACGTCATTTTTTCGGATGAATCCAGGTTCTGTTTACAGCATCATGATGGTCGCATCCGTGTTTGGCGACATCGCGGTGAACGCACATTGGAAGCGTGTATTCGTCATAGCCATACTGGCGTATCACCCGGCGTGATGGTATGGGGTGCCATTGGTTACACGTCTCGGTCACCTCTTGTTCGCATTGACGGCACTTTGAACAGTGACGTTACATTTCAGATGTGTTACGACCCGTGGCTCTACCCTTCATTCGATCCCTGTGAAACCCTACATTTCAGCAGGATCATGCACGACCGCATGTTGCAGGTCCTGTACGGGCCTTTCTAGATACAGGAAATGTTCGACTGCTGCCCTGGCCAGCACAGTCTCCAGATCTCTCACCAATTGAAAACGTCTGGTCAGTGGTAGCCGAGCAACTGGCTCGTCACAATACACCGGTCACTACTCTTGATGAACTGTGGTATCTTGTTGAAGCTGCATGCGCAGCTGTACCTGTACACAGCATCCAAGCTCTGTTTGACTCAATACCCAGGTGTATCAAGGCCGTTATTACGGCCAGAGGTGGTTGTTCTGGGTACTGATTTCTCAGGATCTATGCACCCAAATTGCCTGAAAATGTAATCACATGTCAGTTCTAGTATAATATATTTGTCCAATGAATACCCGTTTATCACCTGCATTTCTTCTTGTTGTAGCAATTTTAATGGCCAGTAGTGTATGTACTAACTATCTGTAAAGCTTTCCCTACTCCGTGATACTCAGTGACCAGAAAGCCTACGTCACCTGCAAAATGTGGAATGCCTCACGATTTTGCATGTCACCTACGCGCAATGCCATGCTGATCTTCCCTGTACCATTCCAGTTTTGGTATACGTATTTACCACCGAAGAAATTATATTCGCGCAGCCTAGTTACTTTTCTTTCCGTGAATGGCTGCAGCAAATATACACTGACAAAAAAAAAGAGGCAACGCCAAAAATAATTAATACTAGGTAATGAAATTACGGCAATACATTTGTCTAAGTAACATATTTAAGCGATTAACACTGTAAGATCACACTAGATAAGCCTTTGCAAATGTGAAATGGTGGTACATTAATAACCGATGGAACCGCCAGAATGTTGAACGCAAGCATGCAAATGTGCATACATTGTGTTGTATAGGTGCCGGATGGCAATCTGTGTGATGAAATTCCACGCCTGTCGCACTTGGTCGATCAATACAGGGACGGTTAATGCTGGTAGTGGATGACGCTGGAGTTGTCGTCCGATGATGTCCTCGATTGGAACAGATATGGTAATCGAGCAGGCCAAGGTTACATGTTGCTCTGTGGAGCATGTTTGTTCCAATAGGGCTATGTGGTCGAGCGTTATCCTGTTGGAAAACACCCCTTGGATCGCTGTTCATTAATGGCTCCACGACAGGTCGAATAACTAGATTAAAGTATAATTTTGCAGTCGGGGTGCGTGGGATAACCACGAAAGTATTCCTGGTGCCATACGAAATCGCACCCCACACCATAACTCTAGGTGTAGGTCCAGTGTGCCTAGCACGCGGACAGGTTGTATGCATGCCCTCAACTGGCCTCTTTCTAACCAACACACGGCCATCACTGGTACCGAGGCCGAATCAGCTTACATCAGACAATACAACAGACCTCCACCCTGCCCTCCAATGAGCTCTCGCTTGACACCACTTGAAGACGCAGATGGCGGAGATTTCGGGTCCGTGGAATGTTCGCTACAGGGCGTCTGACTCGGAGCTGCCCTTGAAGTAAATGACTTGTGACAGTTCATTGTGTCACTTACGATGGTCTTCCCTCTCGGTAGAGCCACGTGGCCGTCCGGAAAGCGGTCTTCTTGCGACTGTCCATTCTCGTGACCACCGCTGCCAGGAATCATGTACACTGGCTACATTGCTGCCAAGTCGTTCTGCAACATCGCTGAAGGAACATCCAGAGTCTCGTAGCACTGTTACACGACGTCGTTCAAACTCAGTGAGGTGCTGATAATGGCGTCTTTGTCGCCTTTAAGACATTCACGACTGACATCAACTCATCACGTCCAATCTGAAAGGTAACTAACGATCACGACCGTTATAGCGTGTATTGATGGGATACCAGTTCGATTTTACACAGAGTACGCGAAGGAACTTGCCCCCCCTTCTTGCAGCGGTGTGCCGTAGGTCTCTAGAAGAGCGTAGCGTTCCAAAAGATTGGAAAAGGACACAGGTAATCCCCGTTTTCAAGAAGGGACGTCGAACAGATGTGCAGAACTATAGACCTATATCTCTAACTTCAATCAGTTGTAGAATTTTGGAACACGTATTATGTTAGAGTATAATGACTTTTCTGGAGACTAGAAATCTATCGTGTGAAACCCAGCTCGCGCTATTCGTCCACGAGACTCAGAGGGCCATAGACACGGGTTCCCAAGTAGATTCTGTGTTTCTTGAGTTCCGCAAGGCGTTTGATACAGTTCCCCACAGTCGTTTAATGAACAAAGTAAGAGCATACAGACTATCAGACCAGTTGTGTGATTGGATTGGAGAGTTCCTAGATAACAGAACGCAGCATGTCATTCTCAATGAAGAGAAGTCTTCCGAAGTAAGAGTGATTTCAGGTGTGCCGCAGGGGAGTGTCGTAGGACCGTTGCTATTCACAATATATGTAAATGACCTTGTGGATAACATCGGAAGTTCACTGAGGCTTTTTGTGGATGATGCTGTGGTATATCGAGAGGTTGTAACAATGGAAAATTGTACCAAAATGCAGGAGGATCTGCAACGAATTGACGCATGGTGCAGGGAATGGCAATTGAAACTCATTGTGAATAAGTGTAATGTGCTGCGAATACATAGGAAGAAAGACCCTTTATCATTTAGCTACAATATAGCAGGTCAGCAACTGGAAGCAGTTAATTCCATAAATTATCTGGGAGTAGGCATTAGGGGTGATTTAAAATGGAATGACCATATAAAATTAATCGTCGGTAAAGCAGATACCAGACTGAGATTCATTGGAAGAATCCTAAGGAAATGCAGTCCGAAAACAAAGGAAGTAGGTTACAGTACACTTGTTCGCCCACTGTTTGAATACTGCTCACCGGTGTGGGATCCGTACCAGATACGGTTGATAGAGGAGGTAGAGAAGATTCAACGGAGAGCAGCGCGCTTCGTTACAGGATCATTTAGTAATCACGAAAGCGTTACGGAGATGATAGATAAACTCCAGTGGAAGACTCTGCAGGAGAGACGCTCAGTAGCTCGGTACGGGCTTTTGTTGAAGTTTCGAGAACATACCTTCACCGAGGAGTCAAGCAGTATATCGCTCCCCCTTACGTATATCTCGCGAAGAGACCATGAGGATAAAATCAGAGAGATTAGAGCGCACAAAGAGGCATACCGACAATCTTTCTTACCACGAACAATACGAGACTGGAATAGAAGGGAGCCGGCCGGAGTGGCCGAACGGTTCTGGGCGCTACAGTGTGGAACCGGGCGACCGCTACGGTAGCAGGTTCGAATCCTGCCTCGGGCATGGGTGTGTGTGATGTCCTTAGGTTAGTTAGGTTTAAGTAGTTCTAAGTTCTAGGGGACTGATGACCTCAGAAGTTAAGTCCCATAGTGCTCAGAGCCATTTGAACCATTTTTGGAATAGAAGGGAGAACCGATAGAGGTACTCATGGTATCCTCCGCCACACACCGTCAGGTGGCTTGCGGAGTATGGATGTAGATGTAGATGTAATTAAGGCAAACCTGATTTGCATCCTCATTATGGCGCTACTAATGCCATTCTTTTTGGACTGGCGCGAAATTTGAACAGACATCATCTTTCAGATGTAGAACTTCCGTTTATGTCGCACAAGTCCTTCTTGGTGTTTGATTTTTTTTTTCCTTCAGTATGGTTTAGACTGTTTCTCATTTCCCATAGATCAGCTTAATTACTTGTTTGTGTGTTTATAACAACTACGGTTACATGTTCGGATTTTAGTAGAGCAAGCAAGCTCATCCATCTTTCGCCATAATTACCCCCTTCTAGTGGCTATCGTTAGTCAATTCTGTAGATTCTCAGACCAAATTAGGCAGCTTTCGATCTCTTGAGTATTTCGAGCGATCAGTTAGTCACTACAGAGGATAGCACAATACTATAAACACATTCATTTATCACACTGAAGTTCCCTTTTCAACATACATAAGTATGCGATCGATATTATATTAAAAAAACACAATATCTATTCTTAATAATCTGTGCTCTATGACAACCACTATGAAATACTCAGACTTCGGTAAAACATCAAGCCCATGGTACGGGAAGGAGGGTGACAGCCTTTTCAAACTAAAATACTGTAACCCGCAACAAGCAGAACATCACTGATCAAATTGACCAGTTGAAAAACTGACATGTTGAAAGCGCGTTTACCTACAACGAAAAGTTCAAAATAAGAAAACAAAAAAGGTAAAACTGTCCCAGGTAGCAACGTTGAAAATCCATGGTTAAAAATACTCACTTCACACCAGGAAGCGGCGGACAGCAACCCTCCTTGGCGTGCAGGGCCACACTGTTATTCAACGTGCAGATGTGTGTGTCACGCAGAGCACTACCGCAATCACACACAAAGCGGGGAAAGTTACAAAAATTTTCCGCGTCTCCAAATATTATGAGAATGATTGACGCCCCCTTTACATGGCACAACCATATAAACTATAAAACACTTCAGCAACGTTACTAGCTGGGAATTTAAACATTTTTTTGATTTCTTATTTTGCGCTTTTCATTATAAGTAAACTCGCTTTTAACATGCGTGTTTTACAACTGGCCAATTTGTTCTATGACACCCTGCTTGTTGCGGTTAACATCATTTTATCTTGAGAAAGTTGAGTATCCTTCCTTCCCGTGTCATAGCCTTAATGTTTCACTGTCGCGTGAGTATTTCATATTATTAGGATAAGTAGCCGGTTTCTTATCACAATGCCTATTGTATGTTTCCTGTGTTGTAGATGTACATCTGATTGTGTGATTTGATATCATGAAACGGGTCGTGCTCCTGTAATAAAAATAAAAGTTCATGTACAGCTGAAAGCGGTTTATTTCTGAAACATGGATTACTTCAGGTGCTGTTGTACTCAACAAAAATCACTTGTAACACACTCGTGACAATACTGAACGTACCACAAAAAACTGATCTTAACAGGTCAGAGATGTAATGGTTTCTGACCAAATTATCGTCTACGAGGTGGAATCCAAAATTTTCGGGACCAGTGTTCCCATCTGGAAAGTAGGAGTAGTAGATCTTTGCACCACCAGTTGGCGAGAGCTACATATCTGATGAGTCAGTGTGCGGATTGGCATTCAGCTGGGAGGACGTGTTGCGTGTCCACAGTAATTTCCGTAATACTCTGTGTTTGGTGTGTGGCGATTTTACGATCCGCGAACAGAACAGCGCGTGTGTATCAAATTGTATGCGAATCTCGAGAAAAGTGCTACGGAGACCCTTGCAATAATTCAACAAGTATTTGGGGGACAGAGCATGAGCCGTACGCATGTGTTTGAGTGGCATGTTCGGTTCAGGGCCGGCTGTACAGACGTCGAATGTACAGACGTCGAAGGTGATGCTCACACTGGAAGGCCCGTTAGCCGCACAACGCCAGACATTGTTGCCAAACTTCAACGATTGGTTCGTGTGGATCGACGTCGAACCATTGAAGACCTTGCAGATGAAGTGGGTATTGGTAATGGGACATGTCAACGAATGTTGACTGATGAATTGGGCACGCATCGTGTCGCCGCAAAATTTATGCCAAGGATCTTGACTGCCGATCAGAAGGCACAGCGTGTTGAAGTGTGCCCGGACCTTCGTCAGACCGCGTCTGATGATCCAACCTTATTGTCACGGGCGACGAGAGCTGGATTTACGGTTATGACCCAGAGACAAAGCAACAAGCATCCCAGTGAAAGAGCCCGGGACCTCTAAGACCCAAAAAAGCGAGACACATGTTGAGCAAAGTGAACAGCATGAACACCGTTTTCTTTGATACTGAGGGAATTGTGCACAAAGAATTCGTCCCACCCAACCAAACAGTGAATTCCGCGCACTACTGTGACGTTTTGCGACGGCTCCGTGAAAAGGTGTGGCGACGACGGCCCGAACTTTAGCGTCAAGGGAACTGGCTGCTGCATCACGACAACGGCCCCCTGTCACACATCCTTGCTCACCAGGACCTTTTTGGAAAAAGCAGCATGGAGGTTGTACCCCATCCACCGTACTCGTCAGATTTGGCACCTTGAGACTTCGCGCTATTTTCAAATCTGAAACTCAAGTTGAAAGGCCGTCGGTTTGACACTCTAGATGGGATTCAAGAAGCATCGCTGGCGGTGATAAACACCCTCAAAGAACAGGACTTCCAGAAAACGTCTGACCAATGGCAGAAGCGCTGGGACCAGTGTGCACGTGTGGACGGGAACTACTTCGAGGGAGATGGTGACCATTAGTCCGAAGATAAGGTTTTCAACAGATGGCAGCACCAATCCCGAAAATTTGGATAGCATCTCGTATGCTAACCAGAGCTGATCATCTCGTGTACCCTGTGGGGCCCTATACCGTCTCGGCAGGTTCTGGGCCCTTATGATGAGCACGAATATAGTCTGTAAACGTTCGTTTCCTTGGAACCTGCACACATTCATACGTGATGTCGTGATGACGTTATGGAAGTCATTGATGACTTAACGATTTGTACGTTGCTACGCTTAAGGCTGTTGGGAGCCATCAAGGCCATTCCAAGATAGTAAATCAAAGACACAATGCAGATAGCAGACAGAAGTGGTAGCGTTTAGGTTACCGGAGCTAAATAGTAACACTAGAGCCGAGCAAATTGCAGACGCTCTGGGCAGCTGTCCCAGGGGAGAAGTTTCGCTTCAGAGAATTAACTGATAACTCCATCCACTGCTTAGACACTGTTGTAAGGCGTCACAGTGGAAGATGGCCATAAAGAGGCACATCTTAGCAGAGGCGCAAGCTTGATACTTGCTCCCGAGAACTGCGACGTCAGTGGGTTTACACAGGTTAGAGTGCTACTACAGCAGCCCTCACCCACAAAAGGACAGAGGGTGGGGCCAAGTGACGTAAAACCTGTTGTTGCTGGTCATAATAGGACTGGCAATGACGTTTGGCTTTCAGCTGAACGCTGTTGATACGAAGCTTGAGGTCTGGTAACGTAAAATCCAGAAACATCCCTACTTACTGAGTGGGAGTAGAGTGGGAATCTAAATAACCAAAGGCACCCTGGAGGTGCAGAGCGACTCGCCAGATTGGTCGAAGCTTATTAAGTGCTTGTGGATTGATGGGTCGACTATAGGAAGGGAGAAATGTTGCGCCACCACGATTCTTAAAAATCCATGTTTTTGTATTCAGAGAGAGTTGTCAGTCAGATGGCTGGGGCGCCAACTCGTTGCCAGCCTCCGACATGTCTGTTTTTCCTCACTTGGAGTGCTGCTCTCAAATTTGCGCTTAACGTGCTTCTAGTGTTCGCTACTTCTGTTAGCAGCCATCCCCGTAGCTTCGGACACTGACTTCTGTTGTGCAAAAAATGCCGCCTTTGCTTTTTCTGATGTTTAGAATTAGCCTTCAGAGTAGTAGTTAGTCTGATCGTAAATAAATAGTGTTAATCAGACCCATGAATTCCATGAGTCTCCTGCTGCAAGCATCCTATCGAGTCCCACAATACCAGCCTCTCGTAGATGCCCTGTGAAGAGAGTTTGGCGCTGATCCAACTTCACTGGGAATTTATCTTTCTGTATTTACACCCCATCGCTCGGAAATTGCAGACTGACCTCAAACGCCCTGTCTTCACTGTACCCTGTGTTGGGTTCGTTTGAGCAGTTACCAGACAGCGCCAGACAACAGGCTGTACTGCGCATGCGCAGCTACGATGACGAGGCAGTCCGTGCTTGGTGCTTGCTCTGCTCATACGCTTTTCGTCGCGTTTCTGGTGGAATTTTGTGCGTGGTGAGGCATCACGTGACCATGTGCAGCCCTGCAGCATGTTGTTGAGAGGACATATAGAGTTATACTTAGAGCAATTGTTTTATCATATCCCACCCGGATAAAGGATGCAAATAAGGAAGCAGTTCTCGGCAAAATATCATTTTAAAATTAGATTCCACAGCTCGAGGTGGATTTGACACTTTTTTTTTTTTTAATTCGTACTCTGCAATATTGTTAGGTAGCATTTCCAACAGGTTTACATCTACACAGCACTGCAAAAAGCTAGTAGGATGGAATATGAAAAAAAAGAGTTTCTTGTATAGCTTACACTTGAATAAAGGACAATAAATTTCATGACTATTTCAAAATGTGCAAAAATTAACAAAGTTGTCTGTGAGGCAAAGAAACTGTACAACTGACAACTGGGATTAAATGTGAAGCCATGTGCGGAGTTAAAACGATGAAACACCTTATGCCGCCCGTCTACAATTTACCATAGAATAGCATTCTATAAATTTAAGACGTAAACACAAATTAAGAAATAACTTCAGGCCTAGAGGAAGCGCTAGACAAGTGCCTTGTGATCGAAAAACACTTTCACAGAAGGCAAATTTGTAAAATTCTGCAACAGCTGTCATTATATTTGAAACAAAATATTTAGTTCAAAACTACTGACCAAATTTGCCTACTTAGTCAGCTTCAAGTCAATGTTTATGTATGTTCGTATGTATATTGCATTAAGAGATCTTACAGTGTCATAAAAGAAGCAGGACATCAGAGACTACTCCAGCAGCATCGGAATATCATAAACCATACTAAAAGGCTTCATTCCGCTCTAATTGCACATTTCTATGTCCAGATGCACTCTGAAGTACCTGATATTCAGCTTTTCATGTGGTTTTCGTGATAGCAATTTTCTCGGAGGTCCAGTACTGCATTCTCATGTTTGGTTCTTTACTATGGTATAATGTCATTCGTCCCAGAAAATGAAAATTTGCACTTGAAATTGAACGAAGTTGAAAGTAGCCAATACTGCGGAATGAAACGCTTCGTTTCAAATAAACTAACTGCCTCAGCGGAAAAAAATTCATAGAAGCAAATTTCTCTACAAAACATACAGAAACAGCTTCATTAAGACATTAAAAAAGATCTTTATTTACTATCAATAATAATATTTATACATCATAACCCACCACCTTATTTGATTAGTGGGTCTTACTTGCTAATATTAGTTACAATTAGCATCTAATTACAATATATTAAATCGTAAGCTACAGCTATACTCTAATTACAATGGGCAGCTATATACACCTATTGGTTTTTTTTTTTTTTTAACTTCTAAGATTTTAACTAACCCTACATTCTACTTCCTGCAGCGTCACACATTAAGACATTAATGGTTGATTGCTAAAGCGTGGAAATAATATTGTGGTGTCACCGCCAGACACCACACTTGCTAGGTGGTAGCCTTTAAATCGGCCGCGGTCCGTTAAAGCCGTCGCACACGGACCGTGCTGTCGAACGTTAACGTTGAGCGTGCCTAGTTCAACGTGCTGCTGAACGCTCAGGAACGATGCGACTTGTGCATACGGTACGTGGGCCCCACCGTGGTATACGCGATTGTAACGCACTCCAGCGGCAGTTGAGGGATGTTTCTAGTTCGAATATCACACTGTTTACTCAATGGGCGCGCGTAAAATTCCCACGTTAGCTCTATTAAAACGCACATTTCCTCCATCGTCCACGGAAAGGTAAGTACCATGTCCAATCAACAAGGACACAGAAAAGTTCCATTACAAACAGTGCGGTACAAATCTGGAATACTTTTCTGCATAAGATAAACATTATTTCATAATTTCCACATTTTAGTAAAACCCCAAGGTCAGTCTTACTTGATCACGGTTCCTAACCAGTGGCAGAATGTCTGTAAGATGCGAATTACGAAGCGTAAAAGAAAAAGGAGCAAAATATCTTTATACTAGTAGCGGAAGCTGTCCTGTAGATTAAGCCAATCGAACAGTCACCCCTCAAGAAAAGGTGAATTTATATTTACATAACATCAAATATTATAGCATATACTTATATTAAACTAATAATAAAGTATCAGAACCTAATAAAAACGTGAATGTTAGGAAAAAATTTTGAGGTGTTAGGACGCGAACCAACGCCCCAACAAAAACTCAATAAGCGACAGAGACGCTACTTATTACGCTAAATCAACAAAACGTTCGCTGTAATTTATCGTATTGTATTACACCTTCCTATAAACGTTAATCGTTGATAATTATGGTACTAACTGAAATTTAATTATAACAAATTGTACGAAGAACAATGTGTTTTGGATGGATTTTCAGTGTGTCGCGTCTCATATAGCCTACTCTCATAATACGCAAGTTATAATAATTCTTTTGCCACGAATATGATGTTTCTCATTATTTTATTGGAAGGAATCGCACAACTAACAACGGGTTTTCCAGTGATTCTCAAGTTGCTGGTACTCAGAAACGGCATATATACACATAGGGTTGAAATGAATGCCAATATGGCACTTCACAACTCTGTATGGAAGGGAGACGGCGTGCGTGTGACGTAGGTGGCGTTGTGCCATCTCATTGGTCAACGCTCAGACGCACGCTCAGAATATCTGACATGCCAGATATTGCTCTGCACGTTCGGAAAGACTCCCGAACGTGCTGTTCCACGCTATGACGTCAGAAACTCGGCACGCTCAACGCTCAACGTTCGGATGCACGGTCCGTGTGCCGGCGGCTTTAGTATACGTCGGACCCGCGTGTCGCCGCTATCAGTGATTGCAGACCGAGCGCCGCCACACGGCAGGTCTAATCTAGAGAGACTCCCTAGCACTCGCCTTAGTTGTACAGCCGACTTTGCTAGCGATGGTTCACTGACTACATACGCTCTCATTTGCAAAGACGATAGTTTAGCATAGCCTTCAGCTACATCTGCTACGACCTAGCAAGGCGCCATATTCAGTTACTACGAATGTATGCTGAACAGACAGTATTGTGAATCATGTACCGCCAAGAGCGACGTTCGTCATTAATGGATTAAAGTTAAGTATCAAACTAATTACGTCCGCTTTCTGAATTCTAATTTCGTTGTCATGTTCCAGACCTCATGTCAGTATAGTTCTTCCCTCCTCACGCCAGCCTGCGTGAGCTAAAACGCGTGCATTTCGGCCTCCACTAGTAACACGGTGTTGGCAGCACAACAAATATAAAATCAGAAAATTTGAAACTGCTAACTTATTTTGGTCTTCCATGTTTATGGCAAGGTATATTAATTCACTTGATGGCTCCTGGCCACAGAGATGTTTTGATTTCATTTGACGTGGGAGCTGTAGACAGAGAGACCAAAAATATTACGAAGACACAAAATACATACACGGGTCACGTGGGGAAGGATCTCCCCACTATAACTCAGCTTGCTCTGCGCATGCGCGAATCTGGCAGCTTGGGCGCGCTGGAAAAACTTTTCCGGATAGCATCTGGCTACTTGCTGTTACTGTTGTTGTGGTCATAAGTCCTGAGACTGGTTTGATGCAGTTCTCCATGCAACTCTATCCTGCGCAAGCTCCTTCATCTCCCAGTACCTACCTTTTGAATCTGCTTAGTGTATTCATCTCTTGGTCTCCCTCTACGATTTTTACCCTCCACGCTGCCCTCCAGTACTAAATTGGTGATCCCTTGATGCCTCAGAACATGTCCTACCAACCGATCCCTTCTTCTAGTTAAGTTGTGCCACAAACTCCTCTTCTCCCCAATTCTATTGAATACCTCATCATTAGTTATGTGATCTACCCATCCAATCTTGAGTATACTTCTGTAGCACCACATTTCGAAAGCTTCTATCCCCTTCTTGGCTAAACTATTTATCGTCCATGTTTCACTTCCATACATGGCTACACTCCATACAAATACTTTCAGAAACGACTTCCTGACACTTAAATCGGGTCTATTGTAGCAGAGGATACAACCCGTCGGCTTGGGACAATGACGTCACAAGTCGCCAGAGAGCAGTTTACCATTTTCGCTTTTGCTGTTATGTTTCAGTTTCGTTTTTTTTACTGATTGCTTAATGAAGTGGATCTGTTTATTCTATCTCGTGAGACTTTTTTTTTAAAAAAAGCCAAAAAACACTTATCAGCTACTGAAGGGAGCTACAACACTAAGAAGAATCGCTTCTCGTTTGGCGACTTGTGACGTCATTGTCCAAGGCCGACGGGTTGTATCCCCTGCTACACTAGTCCCCTTAAATCTATACTCGATGTTAACAACTTTCTCTTCTTCAGAAACGCTTTCCTTGCCATTGCCAGTCTACATTTTATATCCTCTCTACTTCATCAGTTATTTTGCTCCCCAAATAGCGAAACTCCTTTATTACTTTAAGTGTCGACTACATTCCATTATCCTCGTTTTGCTTTTGATGATGTTCATCTTATATCCTCCTTTCAAGACACTGTCCATTCCGTTCAACTGCTCTTCAAAGTCCTTTGCAGTCTCTGGCAGAATTAAAATGTCGTCGGCGAACGCAAAGTTTTTATTTCTTCTCCATGGATTTTAATACCTACTCCGAACTCTTCTTTTGTTTCCTTTACTGCTTGCTCAATATACAGACTGAATAGCATTGGGAAGAGGCTACAACCCTGTATCACTCCCTTCCCAACCACTGCTTCCCTTTCATGCCCCTCGACTCTTATAACTGCCATCTGGTTTCTGTACAAATTGTAAATAGCCTTTCGCTCCCTGTATTTTACCCCTGCCACCTTTAGAATTTGAAAGAGAGTATTCCAGTCAACATTGTCAAAAGTTTTCTCTAACAAGGGGAGGCCGCCAATTGTGAAATTCAGATTCGATTCATACTGCGCATAATAAAAGCTCATGGCCAGAGGTGTAATGTGGCAAAGCACCAAGATGCACTTCTCAGCCGTTGTCGAGAAAATCGACAGTTAAAAGAAACCGTTGCGGTGAAATAGTCTCGACGATTAATAATTTTCTGCAGCGTCGTGGCGCAGCGGTAAGCGCTCGGGTTCGTAATCGGAAGGTCGCCGGATCGAATCTCGCGCCATGCAATTTTTTTGTAAGCGCTCGGGTTCGTAATCGGAAGGTCGCCGGATCGAATCTCGCGCCATGCAATTTTTTTATTATCAGTTTTTTGTAATTCAAATATATATATATATATATATATATATATATATATATATATATATATATATATATTAATGAATTGCTTATGCATGTTGGTGAAGGCGGATCGCTCTCCAATTGTACCGCCTCCATTTTTCCGTTTTTTTAAACAGGGTGTACCAAAGCTCTCCCGTCCGCACTGATTTTCGACAACGTTATAAGTTGCGCTAGGGACCGCATCTACCTTCTTTCGAAGTTAGCAGGCAACTACGCTGTTATGCGGCGGCTCGTTTCGGCCCATTCAACATCTGTCATTCAAGTGTAACGAGCGAGTAACGGAGTTTATATTTCATAACTGCCACAGCAAATTTGTGTTCATGGGGTCTCTATTCTAATTCGAACGTTTGACTTACGCTACACGTATTCGTTTCGGAATATCGTTTCTACGTCTTCCGTTAACTATACGTGGTTAACATTATGAAGACAATTAATAACATTTGTGAAATACAACTTTGTTTGCGAAAAACATAATGATGTCGCCAGTTTTTCCACGACAAACGACTTTCAACAACTTATTATATGCATAACAAATACTAAAAAAAAAGGTTGCATAGCGCGAGATCCGATCCGGCGACTTTCGGATTACGAACCTGAGCGCTTACCGCTGCGCCACGACGCTGTAGAGAATTATTAATCGTAGAGAGTATTTCACCGCAACGGTTTCTTTTAACTGTCGATTTTCTCAACAACGGCTGAGAAGTGCATCTTGGTGCTTTGCCACATTACACCTCTGGCCATGAGCTTTTATTATGCGCAATATGAATCGAATCTGAATTTCACAATTGGCGGCCTCCCCTTGTAAGTCTACAAATGCTAGAAACGTAGGTTTGCCTTTCCTTAATTTTTCTTGTAAGATAAGTCGTAGGGTCAGTATTGCCTCACGTGTTCCAACATTTCTACGGAATCGAAACTGATCTTCCCCGAGGTCGGCTTCTACCAGTTTTTCCATTCGTCTGTAAAGAATTCGCGTTAGTATTTTGCAGCTGTGACTTATTAAACTGATAGTTCGCTAATTTTCACATCTGCCAACACCTGCTTTCTTTGGGATTGGAATTATTATATTCTTCTTGAAGTCTGCGGGTATTTCGCCTGTCTCGCTACTGCTCATACAGCAGCCACTCTTCAAGTATTCAGAAGCGGGAGGAAGGCACTGCTCATACGCGAATTCAGCTCTGCGCATGCGCACGAGCCCGCTGGCAACTGCTCATACGAACCAAAGGTGTTCTAGGTGGCGTTGGTTGAATTCAGCTTCCATCCTCTCTAGTCCTCTCTAGTCTGTACTGCTCTCTATTCTACAGCGCGGTTAATGTCTGTTAGAGAACCTATATACACGCTCTCTAGTCTCTAACCAGTAGCGTTCGCGGTGGATCGTCGTGTAATACCAGCTTACATAGTGACAGTGTACTACTGTCGTCATTTATATCTTTTCAGCTGGGGTCGTGGAGTAAGCGAAGGTGTAACGTATTGTGATTACAGAGAACACCTCGAAAGTAGCTAGAGGTTGATGAGGTAAATCATCTAAAAATGTTTTTAGGTGAACAGCTCAAATCAGAAATCAGATTTTTACAGAAAGTTGTTGGAGATTGATTGATCATGAAATCACACAATCATTCCGGACATGACTATCTAGAAGTTTTGAAAAGTGTGCAATGCCTTTCATTGCGAACGCTGCACGCAATGCAGCTGTAGAAACGATGTTTGTTTTAAATTTGACTGATAAAAGAAATTACTTTCTGTACAATGCGTTAAGAATTTGTTGATGGTGAGGTAAAACGAGAAAGATCTTGCTTTCACTCAATACTATGATAGCAGCAAATCCAAGATAGATTTACTTAAGAAGCGGTGAAGTGAAACCTATGCTTTTGTAAAAGACGTAAGCTAGTGTCGTTCACGTAAAGACTGTAATAACCCAAGTTTTTTATTTTAAAATGTAGTAAGCCTGTTATTGTCTACCTAGTAATGCCAAACTTTTTAAAATATGCGTTAGACCTACATGTAGCGTATAACATGGGAAGTAAGAGCACGAAAACCGGAGTTGGTGCATTTAAGCAAAGTTTCGGTTAATAACAGGTTTGATACTGTGCCAGATGTGATTTGTAATATATTTCATCTGTCATTATCAATTGCTTTCAACGATGTATACCGTCTTCATGGCTTACTCTCCAAAATATTTACTCAAGTGTGGAAGCTGCTGTCTGGATTGGTTAACAGTATATTTTTTGTTTTCATGTTCAAGCCTATTGTCACAGATAGACTTTAAAAGCATAGTTCAAAGTTTAGTAAAGCTAGTACTTAAATATGTTACTTATTCATAGTCAAGTGTGCATTGTTTTGTTACTACTATTATAATTTACTGAATCACACAGCTGCAGGTGAGCAAATGTATAGCCTGTGGCAATTTTTAATAAAGATGTAGCATTTGTTATAAATCTGTTACTTTTCATAATACTTGGTCTTCAATCCCTGCATGACTGTCATCTGTAGAAAATTTTACATTTCCAGTCTTTGTCGCACTACTGATTAGAGGCTATAGTTCTTGCATGATCTGCATAAAATTGAGCTCTTATTGCACTCACGCAATGGAAAATTAAATTAGAATTTGATTAAACAAAATGTTTAACATTAATTTATTGGCAACATTTTCTGAACCAATACTGTGGTAAACACAACAGGGAATTAATTTGATTCAGAAAACATAACTGCCTGAAAAGATTTCTCTAACTGGAAATATTTGTTTAAAATAACAAATTCATATTACTGTGGGTGCAGTGAGGCTTTCAGCTGATAACCCCAAAATTACTGTCAGAAAATTACCCCAGGCTATTCTAGAAATGGAAATCACTGGGCAAGCAAGCTCAATATATTTTATTTGTTAACCTTGCACACATCCTCAATGTGACTAATTATTCCATGTAATAGATTAGACACTTAATTGAAGTAACTGTTTCATACATTTCAGGTAGACAACAGTGTGTCGTATGAAAGTGTTCCTGCAGCATCTTCCACCACTAATATTGCAGAAGTCCAAGAAGATTGTGGGGGGCCTCTGGACATTGAAAGAAGTGTTTGTGTGTGTGCCACGTGATATGCTACTGCCAGGTCCAGTGTCATACCAGATTCAAAGGTTGTTTCGGATTAAGTACAAATGTAATATTGCCTTTTCTGCAAATAACAACTTGAGAAAAAAATGTCATCCATAATTTAAAGTCTGCAGAATTCTGGTGTCTACAAGATTTCATGTGACACATTGCAGTGCCTATTATATTGGTCAAACAGGACGTGCCTTTTCAGTTTGCTGTAAAGAACATTTTCTGAGGGAAAACGGTTCGTGTGCCCCTAATTCTTCTTAAGCTAATGTGCAAGTGTGTCTTAATTGTGCCGGTCTGCAATGTAATGTGTAATCTTTATGGTGAGTAGCACTCTTCTCTGTACATTGTTGGAATACCAACCTGGAGTTCCTATTGTTTGAAATAATTACAAAAGTTATTTATGAAGAGCTAAACAATAAAATGTTGTGAAAATTGAAGTGTGTGTTTTTATTTTGAAATCGGAAGTTTTTCTCAAAAGACATTAAGTGACAAAATTTTAGTCCCACAAGCCCTATACTGAGATTCCCAGTCTCATAAAATAAAGTAAAATGCAGTCAGACTAAGTTAGAAATGTAACAAACATGAATGCATTATTATTTAAGCATTCTAATTATTTAACTGTCACAAAATCACTTATCTGGTAAAGCTAAAGAAGTCTTCCTATTAGTACTATGGTCACAGTTGAATCAGGTTAAATTTCTTGTATTTATGCATCATTTGCTTATGTTGCATTGTGCCAGTTGGTGAAATGGCTGTATTTTAAGCCCATATTCACGAATGCTGTCATTTGAGTTGACTGAGAAACAGATCACGTGTGATAACATAAGTCTTCAACACTTAGGTTTCATTACATAACATGGAAAGTAAATCAATTCTTAATAAGCATATATGGTACTTTTTCACTACATGGCATCCTTGTAGGTTATCTGATTTTGAACACAGTTGTTTTGAAGGAAAAAGATATTGTGAAGTGATCATTGATATTCTGAGAGCAATATTCAATATTTTTGCAAAGATAAAGATTAAGGTAATGATGTTCTGTAACATGTGTCACATTGCAAGTTAAATTTAGTAATAGTATATTAGACATACCCAGTATGTTGTAGGAAGTAAATAAACTTGTTAAAAACAAATCAATCATAGCTCTTAATTTTCAGGGAGGGTGTATAAAACCATTACAGCCTTGTCTGATGGTCGTCTTTGGCACCATCAATCAATTGCTCATACTCATTTTTTACATGTGGCAAAACACACATTGCTGATGTAGAATGTAATTGCAGTATGAACTCCTGGCTTGGCAATGTATTTTTGTGATTCCTGTCCACAGTGACAATGATTGGAACACCACTGTGAATAACTATAGAGCTTTTTACTGTTCATCCTGGGCTCCAAATTTATATAGGCAGGCACTGCAATAGCTACTGCAGCCAAAGCAGTTGGTGTGTCACAATTAAGCAGCTAAAGTCCCAAATGGTGCAAGTCTGGTCCTTCAACTGCAGTGACGGAAGATGAAGAAAATATTCTTGTCCAGTGACTAGCTTCAATTGCAAAGGGTACTATGCAGTACAACAAAAATATTGCTACACAGTGCAGCAAAGAATAATTAAAGACCAGTGCACAAAGGTCAACGTTTTCATTTATTTACCAAGCCATCCATGGACATTTTAAAATGTATGGATGTTGTCAGTTTGTGTACATTCATATATATGTGCAGTTTGTTGTTACATGTAGTTAAACATTGTGACATATAAGTTATTTACATTCATTTTTGCTCCTTAACAAAATGTTACATATAATTAAATATTGTGAAACAGAAGTTATTTACAGTCATTTTGTACTAAGGAATTCACTTAGTGTAAAAGCAGCGTTCCTGCAAAAACAATTTGATTTTTCCTAAAGCGGTACATGTTATCTGTTTCTTTTATTTTCTGTGGCAGTTTTTAATGAAATTTTACACCTTCATACAAGAAGCTGTTTTAAGTCTTACGTTTATTCTTCCTGTCTAGGTGAAGACAGTGAATTGTTCTTGTACTATAGTTATCAAAACTGCTATTTGTGCTATAATTCTCTATATTTTTCTTGATGTACACTATGGTTTGGATATAAATTCACAAGGAACAGTTAGAATTTCTAACATTTCAAAAAGTTCTCTGCAGTGGGTCCGCTTACTGCTTTTTGTTAAAATTCTTACTGCTCTCTTTTGCATTTTAAATACTGTTTGTAAATTCTGAGCACTGTTTTCCCAGAAAATACCATAACTGATTATTGAATGTATGTAACTAAAGTATACAGTTTTCAAACATTCATTACCGCATGGGGATACAAGGATTCAGAGTGCATAACATGTTGTGGATATCTTTTTCAAGAGTTTCATAGCATGTTCATTCCACTTCATTTTGCTGTCAATGTGCAGCCCTAAGAATTTTGTTGTAGGTACATCTACAGAGATGTTATCTAGTTCTAAATTTGAAGGACTGTTTTCTGTTCATTCTGAAGCATATTGTTTTTGTTTTCTTTATGTTGAGTTACTTTGTTTTCCTGAGACCATTTGTCAACATCCCTCAGCACTTCAGTAGAATTTTCCAGCATTTGTGCTGGTGTCTTACTGGTGATTACTATGTTGCTGTCATCAGCAAATAATATTTCTCTCCATGGCTGATACATTGTGGGAAATCATTTATATACACCAGAAACAATACTGGGCCCAGTGCACTTCCTTGAGTGACCCCAATATTGATGTATTGTGGATCAGATATGTTTCTTAATGTACTTGATCAACTGGAGATGTGTGTGTTCTCTACTGACTGTACTGTTTTTTAGATATGAACGAAACCATTTGAGAACCACTCTTCTTACTCCTAGTGCCTCTAACTTATGATTTGTCACAAAAGATAAACAATTCACTTTTGAAAAATTAAAATTATCACTGTAAGTGCTTCTTCATGGTGATACCCATGTATAAATTTAAGGATTTTTACTTAACTGAAAATAGTCTTACAATGTTTCCAATTCCTTTTCATATGGTTGTAGATTCCAGGTACCTGGGTCAGAACGTTGTCGATTGAGCTACTACTTAGTTTTTACTCTTTATTATACATACAGGCAAAGGTGCTTTGTAAAATTTAACAAAGTTAGTTTCCGAAGTAACTTACTTTATGGCCAAGAAGTTGATAGAAGACTTGTTACTTTGGCTTTTGGAAGTTAGCTTCAAACAATCCTGCAAGAAATAGGACATCTCATTAGCCTTGTATTTGTATCTTACAAACATACAACCTGCATCTTATCCTGTAGTAAGGCTGATAAAGTGAAGTACGATAATCAGTTTTACAATCTACTTTAATATTAAAATTTGAGGACTTTACACCACATGTTCAGCATAATGCTCTGAACAGCTGAACTTCCAGTTGTACTATGCTGAGGCATCTTTGAGACCATATCTCCTCACTATTCTTATATATCCTCTTTATTATTCGCTGAAGTAGGTATCTTCTTCAGGTGCTTTAATGAATCTGTCTGCCCCCCCCCCCTCCCCCCCCCTGGAAATGTTATCTATTTCTACCACATATAATGATATCCACTCTTCTCAGCCACTTTTGTTATGCAGAAGTCTCCAACTATTATTGTTTCATCTTCTTTACTGGTTCAATGACTGGAAAAGTCACAGCCATCAGCAGAGACTGAATCAGTTTGTGTGCTGTCTTCAGAAGTTGAACTACACTCAAATTTCAACTTCTTTGCAGGAGCCTCACCGTACTGTTTTTGTTGATGTCTCTCTTCACTGCCTTCTTAACTGACTTGACTTCTTTTACTGGTTTTGCTGAAAGTACATGTAACTCTTCAGGAGTAGCAGCAGTCAATACTCAGCTCTTGCCTGTAAAATGGTCTTGATGTTGAGGTTTTCTAGATGAAGCCTTTGGAGAGGTATGAACTTGAAGCAAGCAGTATAGTAGGGGTGTTTCCTTCAGATGCTGATGCATTTATCTGCTGTAGATGAAAAAGATGCCAAATCTGACTGTTCGTTAGTTGTAGCAAAACAGGTTCCGCTGAAGGAAGGTTTTTGATTATGATCACGTAAGTGTCCATTAGTGGGATGAGGCCTGTCACGGACACTCAAACTTCTCTTCACTGAAAATTTTTCTATCAATTGGACAGATGCCTGTTGCTCTGAAACCAAACATTATTTTAGTTGGTGTAAAGACCTCCAGATAACCTTAGCCAAAGTTCTTCTCATTTGGCATACCAGCATGCAGACTGTGATAAATTTAAGCACCATTGTTAGCATTTTACACCTCATCAGAAGTTTTTAACCGCAATTTATCAACTGAACGTTCAGTTTTATGTTTTACATTTGCTGTGGAAATTATGCACAACCTCGACAAGTTCTACAGTATCCTCATACATAAGCCCATGGTCCTAAGTGCAGACATTTACAATAACAAGCAAATGTGATTGTAATAACCTCAGATTCTTGAACAACTTAAAAGCATAATATAGGAATAGATAATACATCAGATTATAATTTGTGTGGCACGCATAAAAATTGGTAGTGTTTAACTCTCAACTGAGTACCAAAAAAATTAAATATACCTAATTTTTTTCCCAAATAATGTGGCTGTATGTAAAAGGTGGCTCTAGGTACACTACTGTCCTCGTCAATTGAAAGCCAAAACCCCCTTTTATTAATGGAACACAAGGCTGGATGTGATTCACTTAAAACGAAGTCTGTCATAAATAACATGTAAGAATGATACAGAACTTGACAGCTTCCTGTGAATATGCCAGTGATCAACATTTATAATTAGTCTACAGTAGAAAACAGTATTTGTGAGAAGAGAAAATTTTCAAGTAGCAGTTGAGTCAGGTAGGTTTAAATTCAGATGAAAGCACATTTTTTACTTTTTATTTTTGCAGTCCGCAGGAGGAAAAGTAATAACATGAAAAGGTAAAAGAGGAATAAAGTTGTATGCAGTGTTGGGAATGATGAGAAAGGAAATGTCATTGTCTTCAGTCTGCATCTAAATCTACATCTATGTGGATGCTCTGCAAATCACATTTAAGTGCCTGGCAGAGGGTTCATCGAAGCACCTGCACAAATCCCTATTATTCCAATCTCGTATAGCACACGGATAGAATGAGCAACTGTACCTTTCCGTATGAGCTCTGATTTCCCTTATTTTATCATAGTGATCGTTCCTCCCTGTGTAGGTCAGTGCCAACAAAATAATCAAAGCAAACTGCTTTGATGCAACTCTCCAAGCTAGTCAAGCCTGTGCAAGCCTATTTGTTACTACTGCAATCTGCATCAAGCTGAACCTGCATGCTGTCCCCACTTAATAATGTTCCCTTCAGTTCCTTCCATTACCATAGTGACTGTTCCTCAATGCCTCAGGATGTGTCTTATCAGCTAATTTTTGTCAAGTATTCATTGTATTTTGAAGACAGTTTCTTGGCACATTAGCTATCGCTATGCCAATAGTGTTATATACTGGATGATCTGAACCCATGTTCTATGAATGCATGACACATGATCTCTTACCTCAGAAAACTGAACAAGAAAGCCAATGGCGTATCAGATTTCATTTATAGTCATGTAGCTCACAGGACTTTACACTTATCTGAGTTTTGCTCTGATAATGGTATACAGGTCATTGTGTTCTTCCCAAGTGAAACACACATTTCACTGCTAGTGGATGTATGTATTTCATCCATTAACAAAATGGAAAAAGTGTGCAAAAATGGTCTTTAACTCTTTAAGGTGAAAAGGGAGAATTTTGGAGATATGCTAAAGGAAGCATTGTAGTGCAATAATGAACCTACAATAGACAAAGGAACCCAAAATTCTGGATTCTGTGTGCTCAATGTAGAAAATATCTTCAACCAAATTGCTTCAAATAATCTGAAAAATACCAATAGTTTGCCTTTCAGTTTTGAATTTTTTAAACACAGCTTTATTAAACCTATATCTGGTTTCCACTTCTTTTTCCTTTTCCATTTGTGATTCCAAATTAAACCATGCAAACAACTTTATACTAAATTAACATTTTCTTCTGGTATTCTGTGTTATATGCACTCCCACATCTGAATCATCATCATCATCATCATCATCATCATCATCATCATCATCATCATCATCATGTCAGCCCAGTACTTCTTCATTCTCTCAGATCTCATCCTTCTTTCTTCATCAGAAATCACCCTTCCTATTGTCTGTACGTTGATTCTCATTTGCAGTCTGGTTTGTTTGCGAGTTTTCTGATTTTGTCAGTTTTGTTTCTTAGGTCTTCGAATGTAATCAGTTAGTAGCTCATCCATATCTTTCTTGATTTCTGCAATCCACTTAATGTTGCACTTACTATTCCACAATTTTTCTGTTATTCTCCTGATGATCCTGTTCTCTGGTGTTCTGATTAAATGTCTGAAACATGAAATGTGTTTCTTCCTGATTGCACTCGTTACCAGTTCTGTTTCCTTGTAGACTGTTTCATTTGTGGCTACTCTCCAGTGTCCGTCTTTCCGGTATGATTTGTTGATGCACATTCTGGTGATTCTTCTATTTTGAGTATTTTGTCTATTTGTGCAGTGTTAGTTGTTTTGAAGATGGTTTCACTTGTGTATGCTATTTCTGGTTGAGTGACTGTTTTGTAGTGGGTTAATTTTGTTGCTATTGACAGGCTCTTTTTGTTGTAGGTGTTCTTGGTGATATAGTGTGCACTAGTCAGTTTGTTTATTCTGTTATACCATGATGGCTTTTCATGGAGGTTACATGTTATGATTTCTCCCAGATATTTAAATTTATCTACAATTTTGATTTTTTGGTTTCCTATGGCAATTTTGTTTGAGTGGTGGGTCAGTAAACATGATGACTGTTTTTTCAAAGGATGTTCCAAGACCAAATTTCTGTGCTATTTCCTGTAGTGAGATAACTTGTTGTTTGGTTTCCTGAATACTGTATGACAAGAGAGCAAGGTCATCAGAAAATCCTAGACAATTTAAACTTATGCTGTCTTTGGGTCTTCCTGTTTGGATGTTCTTTGCGTTAGTCTTGTACCATTCTCTCATTATGTATTATAAAGACAGCTGAACAGCAGGGGTGCCAAGCAATCTTCTTGTCTTAAAACTGTTTTTATGTTGAATGGCTCAAAGAGTTTCCCCCTGATCTTGACTTTTGATACAGTGTTGGTTAAGGTGAGTTCTACCAATTTGATTAATTTTGTATGGAACCCGAAATTTCTTTAAAGTCCACAAAGGTTGTTACATGAGGCTTATATCATTTCTTGTAATATGCTGTGGCTAATTTTAAAGTGTTGATCTGTTCTGCATAGCTTCACCAAGGTCTAAAGCCTCCTTGGTTTTCACCTAATTCTTCCTCTAGTTGCTCTTTGATCCTCTTGTAAAGGGTTCTGTAGAAAATCTTGTATGTGCAGTCTAAGAGAGAGATAGCTCGGTAATTATCTGGGTTGCTTTTATCTCCTTTTTTGTGGAGTGGGTGGATTATGGCTGTGGTCCAATGTTAGAGAAACTTTTGTGTTATCGATATTTTTGTTAGGGCTCCCCCCATGAACCATGGACCTTGCCGTTGGTGGGGAGGCTTGCGTGCGTCAGCGATACAGATAGCTGTACCGTAGGTACAACCACAATGGAGGGGTATCTGTTGAGAGGCCAGACAAACGTGTGGTTCCTGAAGAGGGGCAGCAGCCTTTTCAGTAGTTGCAAGGGCAACAGTGTGGATGATTGACTGATCTGGCCTTGTAACAATAAC